>NC_142640.1:30069604-32569604 GCF_053813885.1 Theobroma cacao | reverse complement strand
CCGGATCACGAAGCAACGGAGCAGTCCCTTCCCTCCTCCTCCAAGCTCTTGGGTGGAGAGTCATACTTCGCCACAGATCATACCTATCAAAGCACTCATAGGGTGGAAGATCACGAAGCATCCAACCCTATAAGCTATGGGGGCAACAACGGCTTATGTGCACTCCCACTCACACATAGCCGGGTCAGCAACGGCTTATATGCACTCCTACTCGCACATAGTCGGGTCAGCAACGGCTTATGTGCACTCCTACTCGCATATAGCCGGGTCAGCAATGGCTTATGTGCACTCCTACTCGCACATAGCCGGGTTCAAATCAACAGGTAAAGAAGCATCCAATGCATATTATCATATTGTGATAACACATAAACCATTGTATAGCACATTTTCACAATATAAAATCATTTTACTAAAAGCTTGTTCCCAAGGTACATTTTCTAAGACAAGTTGGATAGAATCTTTCATATTTCCCAAAACAAGTTTGAAATGCAAGTCCACTCACCGGTATCGAAAATCCAGATTCCGGGTGCACTCGGACTAATAGCCCTCAGGCGTAATTCCTTTGCCTTTTTCGGACGTCTCACCAACTTGACAAATAACAAATCAAGGAATTTACTATATTGTCCCTAAATTGATATAAATTAATTTAAATTACTAATGCTTGATATGTAAATGCAAAAATATGTCTGATTACCGCTTAATCACGGTATCGATTAAATTCGACCGATCACCCGATTAATCGACGATTGTGTCCAAATCACCTCCAAATTAATTCATTTCTCCTCTAATACCTTAATTTACCACATACATTTAAATAAAGCCAAATTCAGCATTAGAACCCTCACAGTTCCTTACAGAAAAATTTGGTCATTTGGTGCATTAGCATCGAATTTTTTCTCTACATAACCGTTTCACCTTAATTCATCATTTTTCATGCCATTTTCCTTGAAATAAAAACAATCCCCCATTGATATTCAGCCCTCATGGTTCGGCCAAAAAAGAACCCTAGAGAAATTGAATATTTCTTTTGTGTTTTTGTTCATAACCATGTTTAACTATCCCTAAACACTAACATAGTCTAAAATCAAATTATTCCAACAACAATTCCTCTTCCATACCCATTTTTCAGAATTGAATTCATCATGATAACTCAATATTCAACCATGAAAAACAAGAACAAAAGCATGGGTAAGCTAGGTATCAAGGAGAATTAAAGAAATTTTAACTTACCTAGCTTGTTTCCTTGATTTCTTCACTTTTTCTTTGAATTTCCACCTAGGTTTTCTTGTTTTTCCTTTTGTTCTTCCTTTTTTCTTGTTGCTGGATGCCTAGGCCGAATATGGTGAGGGAATTGGGGATTTAATGGGCTGATTTCTATAGAAAATAATAAAATAATCAAGCATGCCATGTGTCACATGCTTATTGGCCCAATTTTTAACTTTTTGACTTTTTCTTCTTAATTTTCCACCACAAATATTCTGGTATTTATCCAATCCTACCACAATTAAAATCCCTTGGTCTTGACAAGTGCTAGGGTGAAAAATTTACCGATTTGCCCCTGGGGCGAAAAAAATTACTATTTTGCCCTTTTACTCCGAAATGTACCGGAATCTCATTATTTCTACTTTTCAACCTAAAATAACACTAATATTGATCAATATTAACCAAATGGGGCAAAAATTGTTTAAAAAAAAATTTCGTTTAGTCCTTTAGTGGCAAAATTACCATTTTGCCCTTGTGCTCCATAAATACCGAAAATCATAATTTTTCACTGCTAAACATCATTTTATACTCCAATAATCATAATTATATTTCATATAATTATTCTTGGTCAAATGTGATCAAATCTTGGCTAAAAATCTCAATTTTATCATCAAATGGTAAAATGACCGTTTTGTCCCTAATTGGACAATTTTCTGATGGACTCCAAACTGGACCTTGAACTCCAAATCACTATTCTAAGCCATTCTGTTGGTTTTAAAATTTTCAAATTCCTCTTAGAATTTCTATTTGAACTAGTTCAAGGCTCGATTTAACTTAGTTGTACCACTCGGTACAATACCGTCTTTTAATCGAGCTTGGCAGGGTCTCACACCTCATCCCCTTGCAATATTTCTATTGATGAGCTTCAAGATGAATATGAATGTTTATATGATGAATTTGAGAAACTTGTTTTGAAATACAAGACTTTAAAGAAAAAGTATACGTCTCTTGAAACAAATTTGGAAAAGATTAAACTTGACTTTAATTCAATTTTTGAATAAAGAAATGTTCTGCAAATTGTATTGGAACATTCAAAAACAGATTTTGAAACTCTAAAATTATAATTGGAAAATAAAGCTGAAGCCTTACAAAAGGTAAGTGAAGAAAATGCTGCACTCAAAAGGTTAAAAAATGAAACTTTGAGTAGAAATGCATACTACAAGAGAAATTCTGTTAAGGCAGCATCTAGGTGTTATATTTGTGATAAAATTAGTCACTTATCCTATGATTGCTATAGAAAAAGAAATGTGCATAAAACAAAAATGATTTGGGTTCCAAAAGGATCCTATGTTGCAACTAACCTTTAATGACCCATCAAAGTATGGGTACCTATTATGAAAAATTGAGAATTTGTTTTGTAGGTTGAGCTACACTTAAAAGAGACATGTTCAAGAGCTCAACTCAAAAAGAAGCAGCCTTGGTATATGGATAGTGGCTGCTCAAGGCACATGAAAGGAAATAAAATGCTATTGCACAGCTAGACAAGAAAAAGGGAAGAACCGTATCCTTTGGTGATGATTCAAAAGGTAGAATTCATGGCGTAAGAATGGATGGTAAGAACTCCCAAACTCAAATTAGTCATGTGTTATTGGTTAAAGGCTTGAAACATAATTTATTGAGCATTATTCAATTGTGTCATAAAGGATTTAAAGTATGGCTTTATTCAAATAAGTGTGAAGTGATAGATATAAGCACTAATAAAGTCTCATTTATAGGAAAAAGATTAAAGAATATGTATGTTGTATTTCTTGAAGATCTTGAAATGAATTGTGAAATGTGTTTATGTCACAACCCAATTTTCAGGTCATGACCTGCGAGTGAGCCAAATAGACGTAGCCCACTAAGCCCAAGCAAGCATATCTATATGACCTGTTTATCATTCCATCAAAATTGCTAAAGTCACATTTCATAATTTCAATTCAAAAAATTGATAACGATTGCCAACTCGCCGTGGCATTACCAATCAAAATATGCATATAAGGTCTAAGGCATACATCTTAGTACTTTACATCACATGTACATACTTACAACAAAAATGACTTTGGGCCTCTAGCAGAGTGACCAAGGGGTAGGTGCGGGTATGGAATGCCAAGATACCTACCAAGGATACGAATCTACGCGTACACCTCGACCTAGACTGATTGCCTCTTGATCTGAAAACATGAAGTTGAAAACAGTGAGTATAAACCTAGTCAGTGAACAAAGGAAGGGAACAAGGAAAAGATAAGGAACATTTAAAGAAATCATGATGCACTTATTTCAAAAACAATGCAATTTAGTTTAGTTCATATTAAATCCCCTCATTAAACCCTTAATGAGTTAATCACTTGACGAAAAGGTCCATGCACGATAAAGGATTTGAAGAGTGAAAACTTTAATAGAATTCAAGCAAGTCAAGTCAAGTAAAATGACGAGTCCTCGTTGCAGCGAAAAGGCATTCTCGCTGTAGCAGAATTTGGCTCAAATTGTCAACTGGCTGAGGGTTTCTCTCTAAAACCCCTCATCTCAAACTTAATTAAATAAATTTCTTAATGTTGGGAGTCCATGATCAACTATGGTGTTACTAAAATGGCAAATGGGACAACAATCAACCAAGGTAGCATGCAGCATAGAAAGTTTCTCGTTGCAGCAAGATTCGGGCGACAAATCAAAATGTTTCTCACTGTAGCGAGAATAAATCTCGCTATAGTGAGAAGCATCAGCAACTTTCTCGTTGCAACGAGAACCAGGCCAGTATAACCCTCTAAACCTAAGAGTTTTTTGTTGCAGCGAGAAACAGGACACCAACAACAAATTTTCATTCTATCAAGGAAAGGCCATTTAGCTGCAAAGACAAAATCAACTTGAACATGCTTAGAAATTCTCAAGGTTTAACATACAAGATTCACATGTATTACAACCATATACCATACTCATGAACGTTCTATAACACACAGACACACACACACACACACACACACACACATATATATATATATACACATCATCATGTATACCATCCCACCATCATCAGCTCATGTGCACTCCCTCACACACATAGCTGGGTCATCATCAGCTCATGTGTACTCCCACACGCATATGGCTGGGTCATCATTATTGTGAGACCTTGACCTTTATAGACTCGTAAAAGGAAGTATACGCGATATCCTTAATCAAGGGTAATTTTGTCATTTCCTTAGTAAGCCCATAAAAGTATGATTTTTAAACAATATTATGGCCTAAGTAGGCCTAAGGCATAAATGGATGGTGAAATTAGGGGTAAAATGGAAAGGAAACCAAAATTTTGATGATTTTCACAATAGGGGAAAAATGGTCATTTTTCACCTCAGGTTAAAATTTTAAGTTTTCATGAACCCGAGCATATCTAGACCATTATGGACCTTGTCCTAGTGTCAAAAGAACAAAAAGATTGCATAAAAAGATTAGAGGAGAGTAAGTTAATTGGTGGAGGGGCATTTTCGTAATTTTAAAGGAATGGATAAGTTTAGCGTATAAATACTTTCTTCCAGCAACTTCTTCTCCCATTTTTCCAACAGCTTGTCTTCTTCTTCTTCTTCTCTCTCACATTTCTTCAAAACCTCCATGGAAGCTTGATGTAGCTTGCAAGATTTTCTCTCTGTAGCTCTAGTTTTCATACCTTTGAGCCTTTTTGACTAGAACCCTTGTATTCTTCCACTCTCTCTCCTTAAAACCCTTGAAAAATCTTATTTTCATACTTTCTCTCACTAGTTGGGCATTTTAGAGAGAGAAAAAGAGAATTAACCCATTGATTTGGAAGCTATGGGAAGAGAATTCGACTACAAAGAAACCCAAAGGTAAGTGATGAATTAAGCTTGGTTTTTAGTTGTGAATAATGGCTGGTAATTGGGAGTATGAGCTATTTTATTGTTGAGTATGTTCATTACTTTTTAGTGAGTAAGATAAGGAACATAGATAGCCATTTAATGTGGCAATTGAAAGCTAGCTAACAGATAGCTTTTAGGGTTCATAGTGTGTGAATTGACTTATTGCTTATGCTAATGTGATACTAGGTTCTAATGAAGTCCCATCCTTCCAATTGGATCATTAGGGGAATTAGAGTCAACTAAAGGCTCAACAATAATTCGGTGAGTGGACTGCCTATCAAAATCATTTTGGGAATGTGACTGTTTTGTACAAAGTGTTTGAATGGTTTTATACAACTTTTCTAAAAAAATGAATGCCTTGGGAACAAGCTCTTGAGAAATGGTTTATGTTATGATATGTGGTTATTATGGATTTCTATGCGGCTGCATTATGTTGATATACATATATGTTTGAATATAGTGTTGTGTAATTATATTGACTCGGCTATGTGCGAGTAGGGAGTGCACATAAGACGAGGATGACCCGGTTATGTGCAAGTAGGGAGTGCGCATAACCCGGTGATGACTCAGCCATGTGCGAGCAGGGAGTGCGCATGAGTTGGTGATGATGATGATGGGACGGTGTGTATGATGATGATGGGTATATACGTATACATATATACATTTGTAAATATGTGTGTTATAGGAAATTAATGGATAATGGTTTATGGTTGTAATGCATGTGAAACTTGACATGTTAAACCTTGGGAAATTGTTATGTGTTTCATGTTGGTTTGGACATTTCAGCAGGGTGGTTTTGCCTTTGGAAGAAGGGCAAATTTTGCATTGGTGCGCTATTTCTCGCTGCAGCGAAAATCATTCTCGTTGCAGCGAGAAACTCTTGGGTTTTAGAGGGTAGGCTGGTCGAAAACTCGTTGCAGCGAGGATGCATTTTCGCTGCAGCCAGAATGACACAGTAGCTTCTTGTTGTAGCTAGAAACTTTCTGTTTCTGGGTTACAATTTCGCTGCAGCCAGAAACATTCTGTTTCTGGGTCTCAATTTCGCTTCAGGGAGATTCAATCTCGCTACAGCGAAAAACTTTCTGTTTTGGTCTCCTATCTTGGCCAATTGCTGCCCTATCTTTCACTTATTTGCTACCATATCGGAGCTTGGACTTCCAACATTAAGGATTAAATGAGTTAAGTTTTAAATGAGGAGGTTTAGTGAGAAACCCTCGTTCGGCTAATAACCAAATCTCAACGTCGCTGCAGCGAAGATTCGTTGTCGTATTTGACTTGCTTACGTATCGTTGAAGCTTTCATTCTTCAAATGGTTCGATATGTATAGGTTCATGATTTTTAAATGATTAATCATTTAAGGGCTTGATGAGTGGTTTTTAATAAGAACAGATACAAATTGCATTGTTTTGAAAAGAATGCATCATGATTTCGTTAAAGATTCCTTATGGTATGCTTGTTCCCTTCCTTGTTCACTCACTGGGTTTATACTCACCATTTTCAACTTCATGTTTTCAGATCATGAGGCAGCTGGTAACTAGGACGAGGTGTCCTTGTAGACGTATATCCATCTTGTGGTAGGTGTCTCGGCATTCAGTAGTTGTACATTCGTTCGAGTCCCTCCGCTGGAAGTTGAGTATTATTTTATTGTGTATAGATGAACCTAATGTAAATTGTTAAGATACATGTTGTAGACAATGTATATACACTTGTTTGGTATGCCAGTATAAAATGGCAACGTGTAGTATTATTTTGATCCTAAGTTATGAAATGTGACTTAGCAGTTTATGATGGAATGATGAACATGTCAGATTGATAGGCTTGCTTGGGCTTAGTGGACTATGTCCATTGGGCCCATGCATCGGTCATGGCCCGGAATTTGGGTCGTGACAATTGTCACATAAAAAAAAACATCCAATGCATAGTATACATATCAACATATTGTGATAGCACATGAACCATTATATGGCACACTTTCACAAGATAGAAACATTCACCAAAGGCTTGTTCCCTAGGTAGATTTTTAAGGAAAAGTTGGATAAAATCATTCAAATGTTTTGTGTAAATACATTCACATTCCCAAAACAATTTTGAAATGCAAGTTCACTCACCGGTATTCGTTAAATCTTTACTCAACTCCAACTTCCTTTAATGGTCCAAATAGGGTGGTGGGGCTTCGTTGGAACCTATCATACCATTCGCATCATTACCATCAACCCAACTTGGCATTAATTCTATTCTAAAGCTATTTTCTAAATTGAGTTCTACTAGTCATTCCTACTAGCATCCAACTACCATTAAATGGCTATTATTTGCACTACTCTAGTAACACTAAAAATGATTAAACAATCTCAACAATAAAATACTCACAAATCAAATTACTAGACATTATCCACAACTAAAAAAAATAAAGTTTAATTCACTACTCACCTTAGCAGCTTTGTAAATTTGAAATTCTATCCAATAATTTTCAAGCTATTATAGAAACTCCCTCTTTCTCTCTCTAAAACACCTAGCTAGTAAGAGAGAATATGGAAGTAAGACTTTTCAAGGGTTTTAAAGTGAGAGAGTGAAAGAGCACAAAGGTTCTATGAAAGGGTGCACAAAAGCATGAAAAGTGGAGCTAGCTTGAGAGAGTTATGGAAGCTTGAAGAGAACTCCAATGGAGGATGAAGAAACGTGAGGAGGAAGAAGGAAGAATAAGAAGAAGCTGCTGGAAATGTGAAAGGAAGCTGCTGGAAGATGATATTTATAGCTCAAGCTTATCCAACTCCACTTAAATTACGAAAATGCCCTTAACAAGTTAGCTTGTTCTCCACCAATCTTTGGTGCAATCTTTTTACTCTTTTGACACTAAGACAAGGTCCATAATAGTCTACAAATACTCGGGTTCACAAAAACTTAAAATTTTGACTTGAGATGAAAAATAACCATTTTGCCCCTACTTTGGAAATCATCATTTTTTTTTATTTTCTTCGTCATTTAATCTTTATTTTCATCATTCATTTATACCTTAGGCCTACTCAGGCCTTAAAAATGTTTGAAAGCATACTTCTAGGGGCTTACTAAAGAAATGACGAAATTACCCCCGGCTCAGGTTATTGCGTCTACCCCTATTTACGGACCTATAGTGGTCGAGGTCTCACAGTTTAGTGGCAAATGTTGACAATGATAGCTGGCTATGTCATACGAGACTAGGACATGTGAGCATGCATACTATGTCAAAATTAATTAAGAAAATCTAGTTGTTGGACTGCCGAATATAAAATTTGAAAATGATAAAATATGTGATGCTTGCCAACTAGGAAAACAAGTTAGAACATCCTTTAAGATGAAAAAGATTGTGTCAACAACTAGACCTCTTGAATTGCAGCACATTGATCTGTTTGGTCCAATAAGTACAACTAGTCTAGGAGGAAAATCTTAAGGATTTGTACTAGTTGATGACTACTCTAGGTACAATTGGGTTTATTTTCTTGCTCATAAGAATGATGCTCTACCAACATTTAGAAGTCATTGTAGGAAAGTTGAGAATGAAAAAGGATTAGCCATAGTTAGTATTAAGAGTGATCTTAGAGGAGAATTTAAAAGTGATGAATTTGAGAAATTTTACAATGAAAAGGGGCTATATCATAATTTTTTTACACCTAGAACGCTCCTACAAAATGGAGTTGTAGAGAGGAAAAATCGAACCTTAAAAGAAATGGCTAGAACTATGCTATGTGAGAATAACCTACCAAAATATTTTTGGGCTGAGGCTGTGAACACAACAGCGTATATACTTGATAGAGTGTCTATAGAGCCATGATATCAAACACTCCATACGAACTGTACAAAGGTAGGAAACCAAATATTTCTTACCTTAGGAGCTTTGGTTGTAAGTGTTTTGTATTGGACAATGGTAAACAACCCTTAGGTAAGTTTGATGCAAAGAGTGATGAGGCAATTTTTTTAGGATATGCATTAAACTTAAAGGCTTATAGAGTTTTCAACAAAAGAACTTTAACTGTGGAAGAATCAATCCATGTAGTTTTTGATGAGTCCAATGCCTTACAAAAGGAAATTCTTGCTGATGATGGTGATGTAGAGATCCTAGAAAAGCAAATAGAAGAAATGAACTTAGAGAACAATAAGAATAATGAAGAAAGTTTATCTAGAAGAGAAAATGAAACTCTACCTCTAGAAAATTTGCAAAGAACAGAAATTCAGCATAGTGATCTTCCAAGGAGTTGGAGATATGCAAAAGACCATCCATAAGAACAAATCATAGGTGACATTTCTCAAGGAGTTAAGACTAGGAGAGCAACAAGAGAGACTTGTGAGTTTTCAGCTTTCATATCTCAAATTGAGCCTAAGACATTTGAAGAAGCAGAAAAAGAGGAAAGCTAGATATTGGCCATGCAAGAGGAACTTGATCAATTCAAAAGAAACTGTGTGTGGTCATTAGTCTCTAGGCCTTTAAACCACCCTATTGTGGGAACAAAATAGGTGTTTAGAAATAAGGTAGATGAGCAAGAAAATGTAGTTAGAAACAAAGCTAGGTTAGTAGCCCAAGGATACAACAAAGAGGAAGAAATTGACTATGATGAAACTTTTGCACCGATTGCTAGGATTAAAGCCATAAGGTTGTTGCTTGCTTTTGCATGCTTTATGAATTTTAAATTGTACCAAATGGATGTAAAGAGTGAATTTTTGAATGGATTCATTCAAGAGTAAGTGCATGTTGAACAACCACTAGGATTTGAAGACTTTGAAAAACCAGATCATGTTTTCAAACTTCATAAAGCCTTGTATGGATTGAAACAAGCTCCAAGAGCTTGGTATGAGAGGTTTTCAAAATTTCTTGTTAAAAAAGGATATGTGAAGGGTAGCATTGATACTGCATTGTTTATTAAAAAATACTTAAAAGATTTAATTATTGTTCAAATTTATGTGGATGACATTATGTTTGGTGTAACTAATGAGGCTTTATGCAAGAACTTTGCTAAAGAAATGCAGGGTGAATTTGAAATGAGCATGATGGAAGAGTTGAAATTCTTTCTTGGACTTCAAATTAAACAAAGTGAGAAAGGAATCTTCATAAGCCAAGAAAGATACATTCAAGACATGCTCAAAAGATTTGATATGCTGAAGCTGAAATCAATTTGCACACCAATAAGTCCATCCACCAGACTTGATGTTGATGAAAAAAGAAAGAATGTTGATCAAAAGCTTTATAGAGGTATGATCGGATCACTGCCCTATTTAACAGCCAGCAGGCTTGACATTCAATTCAGTGTATGTCTATGTGCTCATTTTCAATCTCAACCAAAGGAATCCCACCTTACTGTTGTTAAAAGAATTTTTAGATACCTCATAAACACACAAACCTTAGGTATATGGTATCTTATAGAATCATCCTTCAATTTAGTAAGATATTCAGATGCAGATTTTACTAGCAGCAAAATGGATAGGAAGAGTACTAGTGGAACCTACCAGTTTTTAAGTAGCATGATAGTGTCATGGTCAAGCAAAAAACAAAATTCAGTAGCTCTATCCACAGCTGAAGCATAATATGTTTTTCTAGGCAGCTGTTGTGCATAAATTTTGTGGATTAAACAACAATTAAAAGACTATGGAGTAACAATGCATAATATACTAATATACTGTGATAACATTAGTGCAATCAACATCTCAAGAAATCCTGTACATCACTTTAGGACTAAGCATATTGAAATTAGGCACCACTTTATTAGAGATCATGTAATGAAAGGTAATATTAAAATTGAATTTGTCAATACTTTTACATCAATTAGTTGATATATTCACAAAACCCCTAAATGAGGAAAGATTTTGTGACATTAGGAGAAATTTAAGGATGGTTAGTGTGCAAGAGATTTAGAAAATATTTTAACATTTTCTCAAAAGACAGTAAACACTTTGTCGATTAAGAGAACACTTAGTCAACTAAGAGCATTTTGTCTCTTTAAATAATAAGACTCAGGCAACTACAGAAAAAAGGAATAAAATAATGTAAAGAAACTACCTAACGGGAAATAAAATAGAGAAGGAAAGTCTGAGACCTTGACCTTTATAGACTCGTAAAGGGAAGTATACGCGATATCCTTGATCAGGGGTAATTTTGTCATTTCCTTAGTAAGCCCATAAAAGTAAGATTTTTAAACAGTATTATGGTCTAAGTAGGCCTAAGGCATAAATGGATGGTGAAATTAGGGGTAAAATGGAAAGGAAACCAAAATTTGGATGATTTTCACGGTAAGGGCAAAATGGTCATTTTTCACCTCGAGTTAAAATTTTATGTTTTCATGAACCCGAGTATGTCTAGACCATTATGGACCTTGTCCTAGTGTCAAAAGAACAAAAAGATTACCTAAAAGATTAGAGGAGAGTAAGTTAATTGGTGGAGGGGTAATTTGGTAATTTTAAATGGAATGGATAAGATTGGCCTATAAATACTTTCTTCCGGCAGCTTCTTCTCCCATTTTCCAACGGCTTGTCTTTTTCTTCTTCTTCTCTCTCACGTTTCTTCAAAACCTCCATGGAAGCTTGATATGTAGCTTGCAAAATTTTCTCTCTCTAGCTCTAGTTTTCATACTTTTGAGCCCTTTTGACTAGAACCCTAGTATTCTTTCACTCTCTCACTTCAAAACCCTTGGTAAAGTTTATTTCCATACTTTTTGTCACTAGTTGGGCATTCTAGAAAGAGAAAGAGAGAATTACCCCATTGATTTGGAAGCAATTGGAAGAGAATTTGACTACAAAAGAGCCCTAAGGTAAGTGATGAATTAAGCTTGGCTTTTAGCTGTGAATAATGGCTGGTAATTGGGAGTATGAGCTATTTTATTGTTGAGTATGTTCATTACTTTTTAGTGATTAAGATAGTGAACATAGATAGCCATTTAATGTGGCAATTGAAAGCTAGCTAAGAGATAGCTTTTAGGGTTCATAGTGTGTGAATTGACCTATTGCTTATGCTAATGTGATCTTAGGTTCTAAGGAAGCCCCATCATCTCATTTGGACAATTAGGGGAATTGGAGTCATCTAAAGGCTCTACAATCAATCGGTGAGTGAACTATCTATCAAAATTGTTTTGGGAATATGATTATTTTGTACAAAGTGTTTGAATGATTTTATACAACTTTTCTCAAAAATGAATGCCTTGGGAACAAGCTCTTGAGAAATGGTTTATGTTATGATATATGTGGTTATTATGAATTTCTATGTGGCTGCATTATGTTGATATACATATATGTTTTAATATGATGTTGTGTAATTATATGGACTCGGCTATGTGCGAGTAAGGAGTGTGCATAAGTCAAGGATGACCCGGTTATGTGTGAGTAAGGAGTGCACATAACCCAGTGATGACCCAGCCATGTGTTAGTAGGGAGTGCGCATGAGCTGGTGTTGATGATGATGGGATGGTGTGTATGATGATGATGGATATATACGTATACATATATACATATGTAAATATGTGTGTTATAGGAAATTAATGGATAATGGTTTATGGTTGTAATGCATGTGAAACTTGACATGTTAAACCTTGGGAAATTGTTATGTGTTTCATGTTGATTTGGACATTTTAGCAGGGTGGTTTTTCCTTTGAAAGAAGGGCAAATTTTGCATTGGTGCCCTGTTTCTCGTTGCAGCGAAAATCATTATCACAGCAGCGAGAAACTCTCGAGTTTTGGAGAGGTAGGCTGGCCGAAAATTCGCTGCAGCGAGGATGCATTTTCGCTGCAGTGAGAATGACACAATAGCTTTTCGCTGTAGCGAAATTCATCCTCGCTACAACGAGAAACTTTCTGTTTCTAGGTTACAATTTCTGTACAGCGAGATTCAATCTTGCTGCAGCGAGAAGCATTCTATTTCTGGATCACAATTTTGCTGCAGCGAGATTGAATCTCGCTGCAGCAAAAAACCTTATGTTTTTGTCTCCTATCTTGTTCAATTGCCGCCCTATTTTTCACTTCTTTGCTACCATATCGAAGCATGGACTTCCAACATTAAGGACTAAATGAGTTCAGTTTAAAATGAGGAGGTTTAGTGAGAAATCCTCAGCCAGTTAAGAAACCCTCATTTGGCTAATAACTTAATCCCAACATCACTACAATGAAAATTCATTCTCGTTGCAGCGAAGATTTGTCGTCATATTTGACTTGCTTGCGTATTATTAAAGCTTTAATTCTTCAAATGGTTCGTTATGTATGGGTTCATGATTTTCAAATGATTAATCATTTAAGGGCTTGATGAGGGGTTTTTAATAAGAACATAAACAAATTGCATTGTTTTGAAAAAGAATGCATCATGATTTCATTAAAGATTCCTTATGGTATGCTTGTTCCCTTCCTTGTTCACTCACTGGGTTTATACTCACCATTTTCAACATCATGCTTTCAAATAACGAGGCAGTTGGTAACTAGGACGAGTTGTCCTTGTAGACTTATATCCATCTTTTGGTAGGTGTCTCGACATTCAGTAGCTGTACATTCGTCCGAGTCCCTCTGCTGGAAGTCGAGTATTATTTTGTTATGTATAGACGAATCTAATGTAAATTGTCAAGATACATGTTGTAGACAATGTATATACACTTGTTTGATATGCCAGTATGAGATGGCAATGTGTAGTATTATTTTGATTCTAAGTTATGAAATGTGACTTAGTAGTTTATGATGGAATGATAAACATGTCAGATTAATAGGCTTGCTTAGGCTTAGTGGACTATGTACATTGGGCCCATGCGCAGGTCATGGCTCGAAATTTGGGTTGTGACAGAAAACCACCCAAACCAAAAATAAAATTAAGAGGTAATTTTTGAATTTTGAAGGGGGAGTTACCAATTCCACTTAAAAAGGGGGCGTCAGATAGTTTTTTTTTTTGGATTAAACTGCCCTCAACCTATTTTCTTTACACTTTCTCTCTACTGAAACCAACACCTGAAACTGAAACCCTCACTTCTCAACCATTAGAAACCTTGTGTTGAAAATCTTCCAAACCAAATGGCGAAATCAGTACAATCTCAAGAACATATGGAGAAGAAGAAAGGCAAACGACCATTGGAAGAAAGCATGCAAGCAGAAATATAGAAGAAAAAGAAAAAGATTGTGTTGGCATCTGAGTGAAAAATATAAAAAATTGTAGAAAGAAAAGAGCCACATATTTGAAAAGAAGAAAGACAAAGGCAAATTGCTCAAGAAAGGTACTACCTCATCTTCTAAATTCAAAAATTAGGTACATGAAGAGAGATTTGGAAAAATAGAGAAGCACCTATCACTTGTGGAAAATACATCAATTGGGATAGTTTTAATGAAATTCTAGAAATTCAGACAAGCCTGTCTGATTATTTTGAGGAGTTAAAACTGAAAGAGTTTAGTACATTTAGAAACTGATCATACAGTGCTAGTTTAGTTAAAAAAATTTATTCGAGTATTGTTGTTGACAAGGATGAAGTAGAGGAACTAGATGATTACATTGATGAGGGTCTGAATGTATTTTTAAATGGGAAGGAGTTTACTGTGAATGCTACTGATTTGGAAAGTTTGCTTAAAATTGAATGTGAAGAAGGTGAGTTTGAATTTCCAAAAACTATGATCCCTCATCCCTGTGGGAAATGATTACAAGAAAGAAAGAGAAATATTCTTCTAAGAGTAAAACTAGTTTGATCACTAGTCCACAAATTAGAATATTGCATTATTTCATTGCTGCTAATGTTCATGGAAGAGGGGGAAGTTTTAGCTATATCAACCTATAGGATCTATGGCTTATGGAGCATGCATTTAGTGGTGTTTCACTTAACTTAGGCAGATTTTTGATTGAGAGATGAGAGGAGCATGCAGACTGGAGAAGATAAATTTACCTTATGAAAATATCATCACTTCTCTAGTGCAGAAGAAAGCAATTTGGAATTCTAGACATGAGGCAGACAAGGTCAAAACTAGAGACCAAGCCATTTATCTAGGAAGCTTGTCTAAAATGGGGTACAAACTTGATGGAAAAAGATACAATAAAACCCCCGAGGCTGGTCGAGGAAAAGAATCCTCATTACCTGTTCAACCATAGGCAGCACCATCTCAATTCTCAAATGAAGTGATCTTTAATCTATTAATTAGAATTGAGGAGAAAGTGAGTGAACTGGAAAAGGTACTGAAAAAGAAAGGAAAAATGCCCTCAGAACCAAGGAAAAATGCCCTCAGAACCAGCTATTGCAGATAGCTCTGCAACTCCTAGCCTAGCTCTAGTAGACAGGAAGCTGAGGACTATGCTTTCCAAGATGAAGGTCATGAACCTGAGGTAGAACAACCAAGAAAATCCCCCTCACCTGAGCCTTAGGAAAAGGAAGAATCAGTACAAGGAACTAAAGTGCTAGGGTCACTGAGTGAAACTCTTCTACCTCAACCCAAGCCTCAAGAAAAGCAATCTTCTCCCCCCAACTCAGAAAAAGTATCTATCATGGATATCTTCCATCAAATGGTTAGAGAAGAGCCAACTGGAAAAGAAGCTGTTAGAGTACAAATAGGGAAGTCCACTACATAAGGGCAATTAGGGAAAGGAAAAGAAAAAGTTACTGAAGAACCACAAATAAAGTCTAAACCACCAGGTAAGGGCAAGAAAACAATGGCAACTAAAACAAAGTTCATCAAAAGAAGGAAATCATCTAAATTGGCTAAGAAGGCCAAGCCAGCAACAATTTTCTCTTCTCAAAACCCTTTTGAGATTTCATCCCCTGAGCAATCCCTTGAAAAATCCCCTCCAAAACCCTTTCTTGAGCCTCTGAATGTTTTTTATGGCACCGATGAATCCACTCCATCGGCCTTCTTAGAGGATTGAATACCTCTTTCAAATTGATGATGACAAAAAAGGGGAGAAATATAGTTAGGACCTTAAAGGAGAAATTATGAAAAGATTAGGGTAGATAGGAAGTAGAAACTGTCTAGGTGCGGTTTTGGAACATTAACTGTTATTTTGTGGTTATCTGCTGTTTGTGTTGTGCTAACAATTAAACACTTGAATTTAACCTTGTTGTTTATGTTTTTGTGTGTAAAATGGGATGCTAATATGTTTATGTTATTTGGTTGTTGATAATTGAATATCTGTTAATGTCTTACTGTCAATGGTATTTTGACTGTTGCTGATAAAAATCTGGTGGTGTACTGATATTGGGATAGTATGCTGATGACTAATTTTTATTATGGCATTGTGAATTGATTGTGTTTATGAATAAATATGGATGCTAAGTATAGTACATCTGTTGAATGATGAATGACATAGACAAAATTTGATAACAATATATTACTAACAGACACTGTTGAAATTTTGATGATAATCTATCAACATTCACCTGCTGTAAATCACTTTATATGTGTACATATATACACTCTGAATGTATAGTGTCATTTTCTATATGACATGAATAAAATTTGTTGGAATGAATAAGTAAAATATGGACACACTAAAGGGGAGCACAACTTAGGGGGAGCAATCCCCATTTTTTGCAGGATTAAAAAGAATAAAAGGACACTGTGCTGTTAACTAAGGAATGTTTTGTCATCATCAAAAAGGGGAAGAGTGTTGGCTCAATTAGTTTTGATGATAATAAAACATTCCCATTCATTTGTGTCTAACATCTCGGCTTAAGTGTGCAGGACGAAAAATTGTATACAAATAATAAATCAATCCGTCAAAAGTGTATATCAAAAATCATATGAATGAGGAAAAATGATTGATCAATAAAAAGGAAGGTCCTTAGTTGAATAATGAAGAATATTGGTTGGCTAAAATTCAAATTGGAGAAATGGTGGGCTGAAGAGTATTGAGAAACAGAACCAACTTAGTCAACCAAGAAGTGAGTTAGTTGACTAAAAAGCTACTGCCAGAAATTTAGACTTCAAGACAGAACCAACTTAGTCGACCAAGAAAAAAGTTAGTCGACCAAGTGTTCTCTGCCAGAAACTAAGACCAAAAGACAGAACCAATTTTATGGACTAAGAAGGAAGTTAGTCGACTAAAAGCTCTCTGTCAGCAATTTGAACCAGAGCACTACAAGACAAATTAATAGCTAGAACCAACTCTCAGTTGTTTCCAACGGCCATAAACTGTCAAACTACCATCAGAGTTGCTTCTTCAAGTATAAAAAGGTCTTCCAACGGTTAAAAAGTATATAGAGAGAAAATTGAAGGCTTCCAAGAACAAAAAGAGCTCAAAATAGCAAAAATTCTCTGCAATACTCTCTACACTTCACACCAATCTTTGTATTTGAGATAGGCACTTCACTTGGTACCATTCATATCAAGCTAGTGATCATAGGTACATTTTTATTTCTTTTATTCTTGAATACTTAAAGTGAGCGAGTATTCTAAGGGGTTTATTCAAGCTTGGGTTAGCTTGATTGAGTGTATAGGTTTTAACTTAACCTTGAAAAGTTAGGTGTTGGATTTTGGTTGATCTTGTGAAAAACCATTGTTGTAGGTTGTGGTTGAGCCTTTGAAAAAACACTTTAGGTTTTGATTGAGCCCGTGAAAAGCTATTGTGACAGGCTATGGTTGAGCCTTTGAAAAGCCACTTTAGGTTTTGGTTGATCCCGGTAAAAACCATTATGAAAGGTTTTGGCTAAGCTTGGTAAAAGCCATTGTAAAGCTTGGTGAAAGCTTGTGAATTTCACCTTTTATAGTGGATTAGTTTGGAAAATCCTTGACTGATTAATCAAGGTAGTGGACGTTGGTCTTGGACCGAACCACTCTAAATTCCTACGCATTGTCCACTCTGTTTTTATTTTCCTTTCTTTTTAAATTAGTTTCTTATCTTGTCAAGAGCTAAAAAGTATTATTCACCCCCCCTCTAGCACATTTATTTGGGACCAACAATAATCACAGATCGTGGCCTAAGCGCATCTAACAGCCTGTCGATGACCCAAAGGTTTTCTAGCTAGAGCTCACTTGTGCACGAGGGTCACATTATCCCAATATGACATTCGACCTACTCTCGATGCTCTCGGTTTGTCAAAACCATTTTTAAAACCAAATCAAGGTTTCTAAAAGTTTTTCCTTAAATCATTTGAAAACAAGGTTCGATAACCTTTCAAAATTGCTTTTCACATTAAAATGCATGGTGTAAATATTTTCATAAAGTTCAGATTAAAACCGGCTCACAAGAAATCAAATTGGAGCCATTTATCAAGTGAAATCAGCTATGCACACTTAACAAAGATTCAAGGCACGGTTTTGATGCAAAACATTGCAAAAGGGCTTGTTTCCCAGTTTCTAAAACACTTTACATATATGTGTATATATAATCTACATAAAAAACTTCTAAATTAATTTGCATCCAAAATTGCCTATGGTTTCTACCAGCTCATGCTTTTCACAAAAGCAGTGTATAAATCATTCCAAACTAAGTATTCTAATCACTTACGATTTTCTAGCAACTCATGCTTTCCACAAAGGCATTGAATAATACTATACATATACTTTGATATAGCATAAAATCTTTTAAAATTGACACCCCTACTCATCTTTCTTGGTGGGATATTGCTTTGCCAATTCTAACTCTTTGCGTTCTTAATCGATCAATATCACTCGCCGTTTAACCGTTATTCATCTTAATTTACACGCACGGTAGTAATCCTTTACTTGTTAATTTCCTAACAGCAATTAAATCGAAAATACTTAGCATCTTTACAATATATTCTATCCCACACTTAGCTTTATGCTTTTATAGCCTATTTTATTCCCTCTTCTCATTCAAGTACTAACCATTAACTAAGTAGTTCAATTCATGTTATAATTAGCATTCCTTCATAATTAATCTTTTGCACATATATATAAATATATATAGGCAGCAACTTTACCAAATAATTCTCAAGTATTTACATGCATAATTTTTTATTCTTTACTTTCTTTAAAACATTACATTCACACAACATCCAAACTCATAACTACTACAAGCATTATTTCTAACCTTACCCAAGATTGCACAATCAATTTACATTGCATGCTTACCTTTGGAATGGCTTAGACTTTCATGCACTTCAATATTTCTTCCAAAGCCTTTTTCTTTATTCCTCAATTTCCACCATTCAACAATGGTTTGGTGACATGCATGTAGCTATTATTTTTCAAACCTCATAAATCTTTGCTGTCACAAACATTTTCACACAATCACAATTCATTTCCTTAAGAAATCTATAACCAAAATCAAAGTTCCACTTACCATAACTTGGTTGAACCTAGTGGATCATCCATATTCTTTTCCTCTTGATCCAAAACTTTTTCTTTCAAGTTTCTTGACCACCGTGAAAAATAACTCATATCTCTCAACAAGGGATGAAATCTAAAAGCAATGAAGCTTGATGATAAGAAAATGGCAAGAAATAAGCTCACGAGTACTAAGAGAAATTGAGTAGCCAAACACTTTTCTCTCAACTTTTTCTCTCCTTTTAGGTAGAAGCCTCACAAGGCTATTTGTTCTTCAATTTTCTTCCAAATGGGGTGGATCTCTTAAGGCAAACACACTTTGTTTGCTTTCTTTTTTATATGGGGGGACATAACAAGAAATAGGCTTGAAATGACCTTATAAAAGTTCCCATTTCCTTTCCATTTCTTTCATGGGTAGATTGCCCAAAGGAGATGGCAACATTTCCTTCCATTTCATCCCAATTCTCATTTCATTTCATCTCTTTTTATTTCCACTTGTCATTGCCCCATTTGTCCATTTTATCACCCAACAATATTTCATGCAAATTCTCTTTTCCAATAGCCCTGCCACCCCATGAACCAATAAGACCTCATGTAATTATTCCACTATGGAGTTCTATTTGGCCTCCTTCAAATCAATAGGATTTCATGCAGTCTTGAATTTATTTCTTTTATTCTTAGTCCTTTTTCTACCACCATGTGTGCCCAATCAAATTTCAAGCATGGCTTTCTTTCAACTAAATATTCTTTGTTCTTTTTCTCTTTGTTATCTTTCACATGGTGGGGGTTCTACATGTGCCCCACTAAGCTTTATCCTTTTTATATGCAATCATTTGCATGTAATAGCAACTTCACATGTAATTCCCATTAAGCTAAGCAATCTTACTTGCGTTTCGTTTTACTTGCATCCAACTTGAATTTCATTTTGCTTTCTAAAAGAAAAATATTTACATCAAATATTCTCTTAGTTTAAAATGGTGAAATTGCACATAGTTCCTCCAACTTTTTCTTATTTACCATTTACCCCTCTAAACTTTTCATTTTTACAATTTGGTCCTTCAAACATTTCATAAATTGTAATTTGATCCTTCAACTTGTTCATAATTACAACTTCACCTCTTTACTTTTCATTATTTGCAATTCCACCCCTCAACTTCTTATTCTTTTCAATAGGTCCTACCATCATCCCCTTAAATCCAATTTCCCTCTATTTTTCTTCCTTTACACTTGTACAAATAAAATATCAAATTCACACTTCATAAAGGTGTCACCATAATATTTAAATATATATTTACCCTATCTTGCTTTATTTAAGGAAGGTATGTGAGCCCCATTAATGTTGTTTTTTTTCAAAATTCTTCCTTATTTCTTCTCCCCCACTTAGATTAGCCATATAGTCCTCCTTCATGACTAATTTCAATAACAGATAAAATATTAATCTTTTAATATTATTTTATTAATAAAATATATTTTTCTAAAATTCGCCACTTGTCTCCTTGGGTCCCAAAGTGTCTCACTTTGTCCTGGTTCACTTCCAAATTACCTTTTAACTAGCTAATTCACCATTGAAAAGATAATATTATTTTATTATTATTTTTTTGCATTTGAGATATTTTATTCTAGCATATTCCTTCCGCCCGTCTCCACTCTTTCGCATTTAATTTAGCTTCAATTGACCATTGTCCTATCGATAAGGTCGTATTGGCTTCTTTACGAGGGTATGGGGTGTTACAAAAGAATTGCAATAAAATTTTTATAACATCCACAATAGCTAAATAAGATATACAATATCCATAGTAGCTAAGTAAGATATATTGAATATCCATAATAGCTAGCACATTATTTTCAACAAAACCATAACTAAGCATCACACACATAAATTAAACATGAAGTCCTATTAAACTTTATTTAACTTAGTCTTCCTTCTCATTGTTTTTGCCAACATTAAAAAAGACATTCAAAACTCCCCTTAATGAGTGCATCTGGATTTCCTTTAATCTTTAAATCAGATTTTAATAAATGGGAATCATAAGCACTTGTAAACCTAAGTCATAAAAGCTTACAAATATAGTTCAATAACTTCAAGAGTCAAGTTTGTGTCTATGTAAGAACAAATATTTGGGGGTTAAATCATTTCAAGAACTTGTCAAGGATCACTCAAATAATGTTCAAGCAAATTTGATCATTTTGTCATAATCAAAACTATAATAATTTTAAAGCTAACACTCCATTAGAAGAATTAAATGAAGTTGCTCATTTAAGCAAATGATTTTGAAGTGTGAAGGATAATTGATGAAGGACCATTCAAGTCGATCAAGAAAATGAATGAGTGGGATTTAAATGACATAGAAATACTAGAACTGAACATGAAAACCATGCATATTCTTGTTACTGCACTCGAGCAAAGAGCATACAAAAAAGTCTCTATGTGCAATAGTGCTTAAGAAATATGGGAAAAACTAGAGTGTTTGTATGGAGAAAAAGTGCTGTAAGAAGATGAGAGTGAAAAGAGAGTTTAATGAGTGGTGAAGAATCAAGCAAGTTTCAACTCTCAAGGCAAGGTTGTGAAGCAAGCTCTTCATCTTATAAACGAAGTTCATCCTTAAATCAGGAAGGGAAGGTAGAGTTCTTGTCCAATGATATCTTTACATACAAACTTGAAGAAGTTGAAGAAGTTTTCAATGAAATAGTTTATAAGTATGAGAAAATAAATTTAGAAAATGAAGAAAGGATTTCAAATTTTAGTATTGAAAGTGAGTTCTTGACAAAGGCAAAGCTTGGGTTGGAAGATCAAAATAAGAAATTGAAGATGGAATTTAGATTATGTCAAAAGAATTTTAATAACATAGATAAGGAAAATGAAAAGTTAAGAAATATTTTTAAAAATTAGAAAAAGAAAACTGATTGAATGGATTTTAAGTGTAAACCAAATAACTCTTTATTCTACATTTTTTTATATATAGAGATGAGTTTTAAAGAAAATCTTCTTTTTAATTGTTATGACTAATGAAATGATCCAAAGAAATTTGGATACCAAAAATCAAGTAAGAATTTATCTTGTAGGAAGATCAAAGCAAAAAGGAGCAAAATCATAAAGATTGTGCATACAATATAATCGGAATGTCAAGTGCAAAGATTGATATCTTTATCAATTCTTGTACTACACATAACATATTTTTACCTCCCTTGAAGCTTAAGAATTGATATTACATCTTAAATAATTGATTCTTCAGACATAGAATGCTTTTCAAAATACTCCAAGACTTCTTACAAGGCATGAAATAGCTACTAAAATCTAAGGTAAGTGAGAATAATGTTGAGTTATGGATGATGATACATTTGAAGTTTATCTTGAATGATTGTCATGAAAATATATGTGCATGTTATTGTTTGAATGCTTCATGACATGAAACACATGCATTCACTATGAGAAGTCATCCAACATTTTCTTTAGATATAAAGGTAAAATATCTAGACTTGAATTCGGTATCATGATACTTGAAATTATCTTAATAATGTCACTAAGAACATTAAGATTAAAAACACAACAATCAAATGAAATAAACCATTTCAGTTAAAAGTGTTAGAAATTTTTATTGGAAGACAAAAGGTTAAGCACTCTTGCAGTAGGCTTAAAAATATTCTTGCCTTGTTCATCTTCTATCATTTCTTCACAAGTTCACTGTAAAACTCTTTCACTTCACTCCTTTTAAATTTGTTTATCAAAAAGCCTATCAATCATGATGTCAAGACATGGAAGTCTTTTCAAACGTCAAAGAAGTGAGCCTTCATCAAAGTTTAATTACTATTTAAGGAGAATTTTAAGAGTCATGAACAAAAACGAAGGTACTTGTAATCATTCTCCTTCCTTTAAGTGTTTCTTAGCAATTCCATTGATTTTAATTACCACAAAACACTAGATTTCCCATATACTAAAAATCTTAGTTAGCAAGGTTGGATGGCTCTTTTAGAAATGGATAGACCTTTTTATGAGAACTTAGTCAAGGTTTTCTACTCTAATGCTACAACAACATTTAAAAACGACGAAGGAAATTCATTCATACTTGAGAATATGTTCATTACATCAGTCATGGGAAAGGAAGTGCATATCAATGCATCATTAATCAGTCATGTGCTAAGAATTCGTGATGTTGGAAGAAATCTGGAAAATCTATAAGGTGGACTTATTAGGCATAATTTACAAACTGAGTTCTCCATCTTTCCTCCACCCATTGAATTAAAACAGTGTCGTATAAACCATCTAAGTTTTCATGATAGCATTTTACACTTAATCTTATGCTAGCGTCAAGGTCAAGTGAAATAAACAATTCATATGTGAAAAGTGAACACCTGTTCTTCATGCATCACATTAAACATAATACACAGATCAACTTGTTCACTTTATTTTTCAAGATATGATGGAAACAATTACTGGGAAAAGCAAAGTACTAGTTCATGGGATGGTGATAAGTTAGTTGATTGATGCATATACAGCTGATGCTAGAATTGATCCACCGATCAAATACAAAACTCAAAAGACTATTGGAGATGTGATCAAAGAATTTCAGTATTAAATGTTCGATGGGAAATGGAACCTTAAAAAATGGGATGCCTACACAGGCTTAGGAAAGAAAAAAGACATCAACAGCTGACAACATGAAGCATTATGATACTATGGCTTCTTCATCTCTAATCACTATGAACTAGATGATTACAAAGATGAATGCTAATTTTGAAAATGGCATCAATAAGCTACTCAGTGGATTAAAAGAGCACAGGAAGAGAATGAGTCAATTTAAGCAAAACATGATTTGAGAAAATTGATGACGTCATTAGGCAATCCTTTAACCAATCACATGAAAACAAATCTTAATCCTTCATCTTGATTTTGTGTTATTGGGACACATTTTTTATGTTATTCTTAAAACATTTGGATAATTATTTTTTTATTGGATGACTTTTATTTTCAGATGTATACATTCATCGTAGCTTGTTTTGAATGGCTTAAATTCATTAGATTTAATCTTTTCACTTGCTTAGTCATATGATGGTCAATGTGTTCTTATGTGTTTAAGATATCTTTTATTGTAAATGTATATGTGTTCTTATGTGTTTAAGATATCTTTTATTGTAAATGTATATGTGTTCTATCTACGTGAGACATTTTATACTTGTGCTCGTGAGTTGCATGTTGTTTATACTTTGTTCTCTATTCCTTTTTGATATAACAAAAAGGGGGAAAATTAGGAATAAATTTACCAAAGCTTCACTTATGTTTATGGTTGAATTTTCTCGAAAAATTGATTTCAAAAGTGCTTTAAAACTATCATGAAATCTTTTTGAAAAGTGCACAGATTGAGGGGAGTTCTGCTCAAGAAAAATGCTTTTAAATTCTTTTTATAGTTTTGCCTTGGCTCTCAAATCTTTTGAAATGATAAGCACAAATTGAGGGGGAGTTCCTTCAATAAGCAAATTTAGTTCTTTATTTTGTCATTTGAAAAAAAAAAGAGATTATTAGCTTTACCCTAATTTTGAAATGACAAAATTGATTGGCCTAACTATGCCTTGAGAATGCTTGAAAATGTTTTTAAGTTTGAAGAAAATTCTCAAGAGTTTTCAAATTGATCTTACAAAGAAAAACGTTTTTGAGCGAACTCAAACTAAAAGTATTAGCCTAAAGAATAGACTTTTGGTAAATGAAAAACCAATTCTCATTACATAGAAAGCAAAATTCTTGATTTCTCTACAAGAATAATCAATTCTAAGAAAAGAAAATAACAGTTCTTGAAAGATAGAGGCTTCTAGAATGGGAAAAAACTGACAACTCAGAGAGCAAAAATCAATTCTAAGAAAATAGAAGAAATTCAAGCACAAATTTGAAGACAAAGAATTGATTTTTAAGAAAGAAGATATTAGTTCTTGAAGCATTAATGACAAAAATCAGAAATTTGGAGATAAAGGAAAAGATAGGACAAATGGATAAGATTGAAGCATAAAAAATCAAGTTAATATTCAAATTTTAACGCCAAACTACAGTGAAGAATTGACTCCTTAAGAAAAAAGAATTGATTCTTGAAAAATTACAAAAGTGCCACCTTTAAGCCAAGATAAGGAATAATCGACATCTCAAGAAGAAAGAATTATTCATTTGAGACAAAAAGTTTCAAACTCTATGAAGAACAGATAACTCAAGGACAAGGAATCGATTCTCTAAGTATGACAAACTTGATCAAGCTAGCCAAAACATACGAAAATACATTTCAAATTTTACTCCAATGGGGCAAGAATCAAGGGTTATAAATATCTACTTTGAGGAAGCCAAAAGTATGAATTTGAGAGCTAGGAAAAGAGGAAAAATAATCGGAGAACTATAAGCAGAAAAATTCTTCCTTGAGAAGAATAAAATCAAGATCATATTTGTATCTCTTATCTAAAACTTCTTAAGCATAAATATTCTTTCATCATTCATCATCCTTGAAAACTCTCTCATCTTTTTGTACCTAAATAGCTCATCATCCTACATAGAGGTTTAAAGTTCATATTCGTTGAGAATCCACTATTGTTGGTTACACTTGCATGTAAAAGGTAATGTTAAGGTTATACCTTATTTAAAAGGTAACGTTACGGTTATACCTCCGAGCAAAAGGTAGAGAGGTGGTGCTTGATCTTTAAAAGGCATTTGATTGTAAAGATTGTTCTTGATCTTTAGAAGGCATTTGGTTGTAGAGGTTGTACTTAATTCTTAAAAGGAATTTGGTTGTAAAGTTTGTCCTTGATCCTAAAAAGGTAGTGAATTTTTTATAGGTTGTGCTTGATTCTTGAAAGGCAGTTTATAGTGAATTCACACTTATTATGCTATCAAGGGAGAAAACATAGGCATCACAGGTTGAACCTCTATAAAAACTTGGCTAAGTACTATTTATTTTTTTCTTATATTTTTCATTCAACTTATACTTTGCTTTTGCTACTCTACTATGTTTAAAAATTTAAAAAAGGGATTTTTATTTCATAACCAATTCATCCCCATCTTGGTTATGTCACTTGAAGCTTCTTTATTTAACATACTCCATAACAGAAAGACAAGCCATTCCATTTCCTATAACTAGTTGTTTAATGTTTTTCTGGAGAAAAAACATGTGTAATACTTGCCATAATCATACCTATGAGTAGATATGGCAATGGATACCTTGTTATAAGGTACCTGATCCTGTTATATAGGGGTAAGATGCATTATAATCAGGATTGGGACAAGTTTAGCTAGTGATTTCACTACTTGTATTGGATTCGAGTAACATCCCTTGGGTACCCGCTATCCGAACTCGATTATGTTGATATCTGAGTTCCTCGGGTGCTCGCCTAAACCCGAACCTAATGCCATTTATAAATATTTTATTAATATTTATATAATAGATAATTAAATTAAATATTTAATCTTTTTGTGAGTGGATTCAAACCCGTGTAAAGATGGAAAGCACATAATATCTTTACCAACTTTGCAAATAATTTATTTTGTTAAAATTTGACAAATATATAGAAATAGAATAGTTTTGGAAGCTAGATATTTTTTTAATTTCATGTAATTAAGGACAAACCCATACAATTAATTAAATTAATTCATAAAACTATGATTATTAACTAACTTCTAAGGTCTTTTACTGTATATACTTTATATATTGTGTTAATTTATAAGGACTATAAATACTATTTGTGAACCTATAGTTTCCGTGACATGGATAAATTAGCTAGTTAACTTGGTGAGCTTATGAAACACTTTTGTTGACTTAAAATCCTTAATTTCATTTTTAAGAAGGGATTTAGAATGGGATTAGGTCTTAAAAGGAGCAATTTTTACGAATTTGGACCTTAGAAGTAACCCTAGTGCATAAAGGGTCGATCTTGTAAAGTAAAAAGCAAGAAAAGTTATGCACTCTTGTACAAGATTGACTATAAACCCTCTATAGTCAATCTTATGAAGGAAGAATGGAAGAAATTCAAGCATTCTGGACCAAGATCTATTTTAAACCCTCTATAGTTGATGCTATGAAGGAAAAATGAATGAAAAGTGGACATTCTGGTCTAAAATCAACTATGGACCTTTTATAGTTGATCCTATGAAGGAGAAATGGATGAAATACAAACCTTCTAGTCTAGGATCGACCCTAAACCCTCTATAGTCGATCCTAGATTGCCTAGTCACCCTAAAATGGGCTTTAAATCCTTAAAACCCAAAATTTTCTCATTTTTTTCCCATCTCTTTGTTCTTCCACACATGTTTTCTCAAATTCCCATCTTTGAAAACCTTCAAGCTCCATCAACAATGTAACACCCTTAATTTTTGATGTAAACTAAGAATGATTTAAGAAATATGTGGAGTCTTGAAGACTTTGATGATAGGATATGAATGCCTAGTGTTTAAAAGTGTATATATTGACAGTTAGGCCAAACTTTGAAAAAATATGTGATAAATCCTATAATTTTAGGTTTTTATTAAGATTTGACATTACGTTTATGCGTTTGTGTATGGGATTAATTTAAATGGATGATTTGAGGTGTAATATGAACCGAGAATAATATTGGAGTGTTAAACTTAGACTTTTGGAGTTTTTGGGAAGCATAGAACTATCTACAATGGTGAAAGTATTGATACATACCCCAATGTATTGATACACTCATGGCAAGATGAACAACAAAGGCTCTAGAAAGAATATTCTATCAATACATTTGAGAATGTATCGATAGATTTGGCCAAAGATGAACATGTATCGAAACATTTGAAGCAAAAAGCACCCAACGAGAAAAGTAACGATAAATTATCCCAATGTATTGATACACTTATTCGAAATTAGGATAGATGTATCGATACATTGCCAAAATGTATCAATATATCAAAGAGGAAAGGTAAAAATAAATAGGGGGTTTTTGGGCCATTTCACCCCATTACTCTCTCTCAGCTCTTTCTCTCCATTTCACTCTCTAGAAACCCTGAAACACCAAAGCCCAAATAGATTTTTGAAGTGATTTGAAGCTTATTTGGAGCTTGGGAACTCATTTTGGAGGTAAGATTTAATGTTTTTACTAATTATTTTTTGATTTAATCGGTTAATAACTTTAAATTTGACTTTTCTCCAAATTTGGTATTTGTTCCTTTTTGGCTTTGATTGGGGAATCTGGAGCTAAGACTCACGCAATCCAACTTCCAAGGTATGGGTTTATCTCATTAATGAAGGATGTTAGCTTAAATAGTTGGATTGCTAAGATTTAGTTAATTCTGTGAAAACTTAGCATTTTTCGAAAGCTAGAAATAATTAATCTTTTGATGTTTTGATGTGTTTGAAGGGGAAAATGGAGTTAAATTAACTCAATGGCTAGCTAGACGGAGATTGAAGGCTAAGGGTCAAAGCTTGGTAGGGAGTGCCTTTTATTGTCATTGTGAGTGGGTTAAATAAAATGCTTGTAATGCATGACACATGATAAATGTGCTGCCATGGCATTAGAATGGAATATGTATGCCTTGACATATGAACCTACGCTAGAGAACAATATGTGTGTATACGTATATATGTGAAGTGTGTGTGTGTGTGTGTGATTATGTATTGTGATGTGAGCCATGTGGGTGGCCTATGCTGTGTATGCCTAGATTAAGACGCCTAGAGGCTACAATGAAACCCTAGGAGTAGTTTACCCTAGGTGAATGATATGTTGAGATGATTTGATAAAATGATGCTTGGAGACTTAGAGGCACTTAGAACTTTAACTAAGCCTAAGACAATTAAAGCTCGACAAAAGTGATTTATGGTTTGATGAGGAAAGATGTTAATGATAAAGGCATGATGCCCTTATTTTTGGACTTATGTTCCGTCTAAGGGATGAATTCCAGATATTGATTTGATTTGCGGTTGAGTGGATTTTATCCCCCTGTGACTATTTGTGTGCTTGCAGGGATGGTGGTAAGTAGGAACGATGGCATTGATCTCCCCTATGATTCCCATCTATAATGCTTTGATACCATCCGTTGAGATTACTTCGGGTGATGCCGACATCGAAAGTTTACTCCAGTCGATGATTTGTTTTCCATCAGTTGCTTCGGCGTTAAGCGTGATCTATTTCTTCGTCAGCTGCTTCAGCGCTGTGCGTGATTTGTTCTCCACTCGTTGCTTCGGCAAGTGCGTGATCTGTTTCTTTGTCGGTTGGCCACTAAGCGTCATCTGACTATGTCCAAGGGAGGACCACTTGTTGATTTGATTTGTATACGATGTGAGATAGCTGTGGAGAAGCTTAGATAAATGTGATATGATTCTAATGTGATACTCTATCTACTAGAGTTGGCCATGGAGAATGATTTGAATAGCTTTGATCGGCTTCGAGATAAGCCTAATAATACATGTGATGATCTTTGGAGACATTGAGGATGATGATATGCTTTTATATAAGAGATTTAGGGATCATTATATGCCCTATTTTTATAGATGTTTGTTCGAACATGTAGTTGCACAGAAGGTGCATATATTTTATATATGTATTTTATATAAACATATATGATTTTGTTTATCTACACCTCTTATTGAGTATTATAGTTGTGAGACCCTGTCAAGCTCGATTAAAAGACGGTATTGTACCGAGTGGTACAACTAAGTTAAATCGAGCCTTGAACTAGTTCAAATAGAAATTCTAAGAGGAATTTGAAAATTTTAAAACCAACAGAATGGCTTAGAATAGTGATTTGGAGTTCAAGGTCCAGTTTGGAGTCTATCAGAAAATTGACCAATTAGGGACAAAACGGTCATTTTACCATTTGATGATAAAATTGAGATTTTTAGCCAAGATTTGATCACATTTGACCAAGAATAATTATATGAAATATAATTATGATTATTGGAGTATAAAATGATGTTTAGTAGTGAAAAATTGTGATTCTCGGTATTTATGGAGCACAAGGGCAAAATGGTAATTTTGCCACTAAAGGACTAAACGAAATTTTTTTTAAAACAATTTTTACCCCATTTGGTTAATATTGATCAATATTTGTGTTATTTTAGGTTGAAAAGTAGAAATAATGAGATTCCGATACATTTCGGAGTAAAAGGGCAAAATAGTAATTTTTTCGCCCCAGGGGCAAATCGGTAAATTTTTCACCCCAGCACTTGTCAAGACCAAGGGATTTTAATTGTGGTAGGATTGGACAAATACCAGAATATTTGTGGTGCAAAATTAAGAAGAAAAAGTCAAAAAGTTAAAAATTGGGCCAATAAGCATGTGACACATGGCATGCTTGATTATTTTATTATTTTCTATAGAAATCAGCCCATTAAATCCCCAATTCCCTCACCATATTCGGCCTAGGCATCCAGCAACAAGAAAAAAGGAAGAACAAAAGGAAAAACAAGAAAACCTAGGTGGAGATTCAAAGAAAAAGTGAAGAAATCAAGGAAACAAGCTAGGTAAGTTAAAATTTCTTTAATTCTCCTTGATACCTAGCTTACCCATGCTTTTGTTCTTATTTTCCATGGTTGAATATTGAGTTATCATGATGAATTCAATTCTGAAAAATGGGTATGGAAGAGGAATTGTTGTTGGAATAATTTGATTTTAGACTATGTTAGTGTTTAGGGATAGTTAAGCATGGTTATGAACAAAAACACAAAAGAAATATTCAATTTCTCTAGCGTTCCTTGTTGGCCGAACCATGAGGGCTGAATATCAATGGGGGATTGTTTTTATTTCAAGGAAAATGGCATGAAAAATGATGAATTAAGGTGAAACGGTTATGTAGAGAAAAAATTCAATGCTAGTGCACCAAATGACCAAATTTTTCTATGAGGAACTGTGAGGGTTCTAATGCTGAATTTGGCTTTATTTAAATGTATGTGGTAAATTAAGGTATTAGAGGAGAAATGAATTAATTTGGAGGTGATTTGGACACAATCGTCGATTAATCGGGTGATCGGTCGAATTTAATCGATACCGTGATTAAGCGGTAATCAGACATATTTTTGCATTTACATATCAAGCATTAGTAATTTAAATTAATTTATATCAATTTAGGGACAAGATAGTAAATTCCTTGACTTTGTTATTTGTCAAGGTGGTGAGACGTCCGAAAAAGGCAAAGGAATTACGCCTGAGGGCTATTAGTCCGAGTGCACCCGGAATCTAGATTTTCGATACCGGTGAGTGGACTTGCATTTCAAACTTGTTTTGGGAAATATGAAAGATTCTATCCAACTTGTCTTAGAAAATGTACCTTGGGAACAAGCTTTTAGTAAAATGATTTTATATTGTGAAAATGTGTTATACAATGGTTTATGTGTTATCACAATATGATAATATGCATTGGATGCTTCTTTACCTGTTGATTTGAACCCGGCTATGTGCGAGTAAGAGTGCACATAAGCCGTTGCTGACCCGGCTATGTGCGAGTAGGAGTGCACATAAGCCGTTGCTGACCCGACTATGTGCGAGTAGGAGTGCATATAGGCCGTTGTTGACCCGGCTATGTGTGAGTGGGAGTGCACATAAGCCGTTGTTGCCCCCATAGCTTATAGGGCTGGATGCTTCGTGATCTTCCACCCTATGAGTGCTTTGATAGGTATGATCTGTGGCGAAGTATGACTCTCCACCCAAGAGCTTGGAGGAGGAAGGAAGGGACTGCTCCGTTGCTTCGTGATCCGGAGTGAAGTGCACCTCTTGCCGAGTGAAGGGGGGGATGCTTCGTGATCTCCCACCCCCTAGTGACAATAGCATAAGCCGTTGCATATGAGATGATGATAATGGGATGATGTGCATGATGATGATGATGGGATGGTGTGCATGTTGATGATGGGTATATGGTTGTAAATGCAAATATGTAAGTATTTGTTTTATGGAAATTTGGAAGTTTACATGTGTTACATGTTGCTATTGTTATTTTAGTAGGATGACTTGTTTTAAGGGAAAAATGAGACTTTTTTTTTCCTTGATGTTCTGGTTCTCGTTGCAGTGAGAATGAAGTTCGCTACAGCGAGAAACTTTCTGTCCATTTTGCTAACTTGTGGGTTTTTGCCATATTTCCCATTTCTTTGGTACCATAGTTGAGCATGGATTTTTGTAAAGTGATTTACTCATTTTGTATTTACATGAGGGGTTTAAAGAGCTAAAACAATTGCATGGTTTTGAGAAAACGAATGCATCATGATTTCAATAAACATTCCTTATGGTATGCTTGTTCCCTTCCTTGTTCACTCACTGAGTATTGTACTCACGTTTTATAAAAATTCATGTTTTCAGATCAGGTGACTGTTAGACCCTAGATCGAGGAGTCCCCGTAGTGCATATCCTGGGTATGTGTCTGGCATTCAATAGTAATCCTTTTTATTGTAAATGTCTCCGCTGGAAGTCATGGGTCCTTTTGTATTGTGAAAACAATCTAACAATATGAATATGTGTATGCAATGTAAATTGCTAAATACATGACTGGTATAGTGCATGTATATTATTATCGATAATGCCATTGTGTTTTGGCTATGTTCACACCCGAGAAAAGGTGTGTGTGTATGCATGATATGATAAATTTGTTAAGCAAAGGTAAATGGATAGGCTTGCTTGGGCTTAGTGAGCTATGCTCATTGAGCTCATGCGCCAGTCATTGCCCGGGAAATTGGGTCATGACAAAGTTGGTATCAGAGCTCTAGGTTTGTCTAGGTCCTAGGGCTTTCACTTGTTGGTCCAGCGGAGTGTCGGGTTTTTATGTGGGAACTTCGGTTGTGAAGTGTGAACCGCGGCACATTTTACGACTAAGGGACCGCATAGATTCCCAATCTTAGAAACCACCTTATCTCTTTAACTATGGTTAATGACAGGTGTTTGCTCTTGTCTAGGTAAGAATGCCACCTAAGACACGGGCCACCTTAAGACAATTAGGGGAGCAAGATGCCCCTACTGAGATGACTAATAGGCCACGGACACCCACCCGTAGGGGGCGAGGTAGACGTGGTAGGGTCGCTAGGCCGGTGAGAGCGAGTACGCTTATGAATAGGAGAGATGAGGGACAGCCCTTAGGTGATACTGTTAGACCACCGACGAGAGGCATTACTGTTGAGGACTTGGCGACGGGTCTGCAGGGAGTCAATTGGGTTGTAGAAATGATGGCAACCCGTATGGAGGATATATAGGAGATAGTAGAGGGGAGACATGTGGAGCAAGAGTCCCCTAGTTCCCAAGGCCAGACAGATCGCCAACCTCTCGAGGGTGACAGAGGTCAGATGGAGGTTTCACTCACTGACTTTCTGAAGCTTAAGCCTCCCTCATTTACGGGGTCAGATGTATTAGAGAAGATTTGTAATGCTATGGGGTATTATAGCATTAGGTCAGTGGAGTTAGTAGCTTTTCAATTGAAGGATGTAGCACAGGAATGGTATGACTCCTTGTGAAGGGGTAGGTCGACAGATGCTACACCACTGACTTGGAGTGAATTTAGTACAGCCTTCTTAGATCAATTTTTATCGCACAGTGTGTGAAATGCCCGAGCCAGAGAGTTTGAGGCATTGGTGCAGACTCCGGGCATGACGGTGTCGGAGTATGATATAAAATTTACGCAGCTGTCTCGGTATGCACCTTACTTGGTTTCCACAAAGGAGATGAAAATCCAAAGGTTTGTTGATGGATTAGTGGAACCATTGTTTCAGGCTGTGGCCTCTTGAGATTTCAACACTTACTCTGCGGCCGTGGATTGTGCTCAACAAATTGAAATGAGAACCAGTGAGAGTAGGGTTGTGAGGGATAGAGCAAAAAGGGTCAAAACAGAGGGTTATCAAGGCCACAGAGATTTCAGTAGTGGTGGTTCATTTTTTTGCCGTTAGGGTCCACAAAGGGACTCACGATTACCCCAGCAGGGCAATGACTCGCCTAGTGCTAGTATTGTGGTGGGACAAAGAACCTTCAATGTTGGAAGACAGCAAGATATGAGGCAAGGAAGTCAACTTATCCTTCCTTGCCATACTTGTGGGGGACCACATAGAGGAAGATGCCTTCGTGCTACGGGAGTTTGTTTCAGGTGTGGTCAACTTGGGCATATTAAGAAGGATTGTACGATGGCTCATCAATCACAAGATTTTGCTCGTGGTTCCACCCAGCCAGCTTCGTTTGCTCCTTCAGTCGTCGCCTCGTCTGATAGGAAAGCTAGTGGATCCAAAGGTCGAGGTGTTGGTACTTCCTCTCAAGGCAGGTCATCTGGATCCAGACATCAGAGTTATGTTGGTAGAGGCCAGGCAAGGGTGTTTGCTTTAACACAGTAGGAAGCCCAGACATCCAGTGCCGTGGTCTCAAGTATTCTTTCAAGTTGTGATATGAATGCTCGGGTACTATTTGATCCTGGTGCTACTCATTCTTTTATCTCTCCATGTTTTGCATCTCGGTTGGGTAGAGATCATGTTAGGAGAGAGGAACAATTAGTAGTGTTTACTCCTTTAAAGGAGATATTTGTGGCTGAATGGGAATATGAGTCCTGTGTAGTATGAGTCAAGGACAAGGACGCTTTGGTGAATTTGGTGGTGTTAGACACCTTAGACTTTGATGTGATCTTGGGAATGGATTGGTTATCACCCCGTCATGCTAGTGTGGACTGTTATCATAAATTGGTTAGATTTGATTTCCCCGGTGAATCATCATTTAGTATTCAGGGGGATAGGAGTAATGCTCCAACCAATTTGATATCGGTCATTTCTGCCAGAAGGTTAATACGATAGGGTTGTATAGGTTACTTGGCTGTTGTAAGGGATACTCAGGCGAAGGTTGGAAATGTAAGTCAAGTGTCGGTGGTGAAGGAGTTCGTGGATGTATTTCCCAAGGAGCTACCAGGTTTACCTCCCGAGTGGGAGATTGAATTTTGCATAGATTTAATTCCCGACACTAGACCTATATCCATACGCCCATATAGAATGGCACCGGCAGAGCTCAAAGAGCTTAAGGATCAAATTAGAGGATTTGTTGGATAAAGGCTTCATCTGTCCTAGTGTATCCCCATGGGGAGCACCAATGTTATTTGTGAAAGAGAAAGATGGGTCACTTAGGTTGTGCATTGATTATCAACAGCTTAATAAAGTAATGGTGAAGAATAAATATCCTCTCCCAAGGATAGATGATTTATTTGATCAACTACAAGGAGCACAATGTTTTTCTAAGATAGATCTGCGATCTGGGTACCATCAGTTGAGAATCCGGAACGAAGATATACCCAAGACCGCATTTCGCACAAGATATGGGCACTATGAGTTCTTAGTGATGTCATTTGGGCTCACGAATGGTCTTGCAGCCTTTATGGATTCCATGAATCGAGTGTTCAAACCTTATTTAGATAAGTTTGTGGTGGTGTTTATTGATGACATTTTGATATATTCAAAGAGTCGAGAGGAGCATGAACAGCATCTTAAGATAGTGCTCCAAATTTTGAGAGAACATCGATTGTATGCTAAGTTCTGCAAGTGTGAGTTTTGGCTCGAAAGTGTTGCATTCTTAGGGCATGTGGTATCTAAGGATGGGATACAAATTGATTCAAAGAAAATTGAAGCAGTGGAAAAATGGCCAAGGCCAACATCAGTTACGGAGATTAGAAGCTTTGCGGGTTTAGCTGGCTATTATCATTGCTTTGTGAGGGACTTCTCCAAAATAATTGCCCTTTTGACTAAGCTAACATGTAAAGATACAAAATTTGAGTGGTCTGATGCTTGTGAGAATAGTTTTGAGAAGCTTAAGGCATGTTTCACCACAGCTCCAGTGTTAAGCCTACCGCAAGGCACAGATGGAGTGTTGAGGTATGGAACCAGACTTTATGTGCCTGATGGTGACGGGTTGAGGACAGAAATATTGGAGGAAGCTCACATGGTAGCTTATGCGGTACATCCAGGGGCTACAAAGATGTATCAAGATTTGAAAGAGGTGTATTGGTGGGAAGGACTTAAGAGAGATGTAGCTGAGTTTGTCTCCAAGTGCCTGGTTTTGTCAACAAGTTAAGGTCGAGCATCAAAAGCCTGCAGGGCTACTACAGCCATTACCAGTACTCGAGTGGAAGTGGGAACATATTGCTATGGACTTTGTAACGGGTTTGCCTCGAACCAGTGGGGGATATGATTCAATTTGGATAGTAGTGGACCGGTTAACAAAGTCAGCTCATTTTCTTCTGGTTAAGACTACTTATGGGGCTGCCCATTACGCTCGAGTTTATGTGGATGAGATAGTGCGACTACATGGTATTCCCATTTCTATAGTATTTGACAGAGGAGCTCAGTTTACTAGTAGGTTTTGGGGAAAGTTGCAAGAAGCATTGGGCACTAAGTTGGATTTCAGCACAGCTTTCCACCCTAAGACTGATGGACAGTCTGAACGGACCATACAGACATTGGAGGATATGTTGAGGGCTTGTGTGATAGACCTTGGTGTCAGGAGGGAACAATATCTACCTTTAGTGGAATTTGCCTACAAAAACAGTTTCCAAACTAGCATCCAAATGGCACCATTTGAGGCCTTATATGGACGAAGATGTAGGTCACCCATTGGATGGCTAGAGGTGGGAGAAAGGAAACTTTTGGGGCCTGAATTGGTGCAGGATGCAACCGAGAAAATACACATGATCCGTCAGAGGATGTTAACAGCACAAAGTAGACAGAAATCATATGCTGATAACCAACGGAGAGACTTGGAGTTCCAAGTAGGAGATCATGTATTTTTGAAAGTTTCACCAACTAAAGGGGTAATGAGGTTTGGCAAGAAAGGGAAGTTAAGTCCTCGGTATATAGGGCCATTCGAGATCTTAGAAAGGGTTGGAGCGGTGGCTTATCGTTTAGCTTTACCGCCAGACCTTTCAAATATTCATCCCGTGTTTCATGTGTCCATGCTTAGGAAGTACAACCCAGATCCATCACATGTAATACGGTATGAAACCATTCAGTTGCAAGATGATATAACCTATGAGGAACAACCGGTAGCTATCCTTGATAGGCAAGTTAAAAAGCTCCGTTTAAAGGATGTAGCCTCAGTGAAAGTGTTGTGGCGGAATCACACTAGCGAAGAGGTAACGTGGGAAGCTGAGGATGAGATGTAGACAAAGCATCCACACCTCTTCGATATGTAAAGGTAAGCCACTCTACATTGAATTTAAATTCGGGGATTCGAATTTTTATTAGTGGGAGAGAATGTGAGACCTTGTCAAGCTCGATTAAAAGACAGTATTGTACCGAGTGGTACAACTAAGTTAAATCGAACCTTGAACTAGTTCAAATAGAAATTCTAAGAGGAATTTGAAAATTTTAAAACCAACAGAATGGCTTAGAATAGTGATTTGAAGTTCAAGGTCCAGTTTGGAGTCCATCAGAAAATTGACCAATTAGGGACATAACGGTCATTTTACCATTTGATGATAAAATTGATATTTTTAGCCAAGATTTGATCACATTTGACCAAGAATAATTATATGAAATATAATTATGATTATTGGAGTATAAAATCATGTTTAGCAGTGAAAAATTGTGATTCTCGATATTTATGGAGCACAAGGGCAAAATGGTAATTTTGCCACTAAAGGACTAAACGAAAATTTTTTTTAAACAATTTTTACCCCATTTGGTTAATATTGATCAATATTAGTGTTATTTTAGGTTGAAAAGTAGAAATAATGAGATTTCGGTACATTTCGGAGTAAAAGGGCAAAATAGTAATTTTTTCACCCCAGGGGCAAATCGGTAAATTTTTCACCCCAGCACTTGTCAAGACCAAGGGATTTTAATTGTGGTAGGATTGGATAAATACCAGAATATTTGTGGTGGAAAATTAAGAAGAAAAAGTCAAAAAGTTAAAAATTGGGCCAATAAGCATGTGACACATGGCATGCTTGATTATTTTATTATTTTCTATAGAAATCAGCCCATTAAATCCCCAATTCCCTCACCATATTCGGCCTAGGCATCCAGCAACAAGAAAAAAGGAAGAACAAAAGGAAAAACAAGAAAACCTAGGTGGAAATTCAAAGAAAAAGTGAAGAAATCAAGGAAACAAGCTAGGTAAGTTAAAATTTCTTTAATTCTCCTTGATACCTAGCTTACCCATGCTTTTGTTCTTATTTTCCATGGTTGAATATTGAGTTATCATGATGAATTCAATTCTGAAAAATGGGTATGGAAGAGGAATTGTTGTTGGAATAATTTGATTTTAGACTATGTTAGTGTTTAGGGATAGTTAAGCATGGTTATGAACAAAAACACAAAAGAAATATTCAATTTCTCTAGGGTTCCTTGTTGGCCGAACCATGAGGGCTGAATATCAATGGGGGATTGTTTTTATTTCAAGGAAAATGGCATGAAAAATGATGAATTAAGGTGAAATGGTTATGTAGAGAAAAAATTCGATGCTAGTGCACCGAATGACCAAATTTTTCTATAAGGAACTGTGAGGGTTCTAATGCTGAATTTGACTTTATTTAAATGTATGTGGTAAATTAAGGTATTAGAGGAGAAATGAATTAATTTGGAGGTGATTTGGACACAATCGTCGATTAATCGGGTGATCGGTCGAATTTAATCGATACCATGATTAAGCGATAATCAGACATATATTTGCATTTACATATCAAGCATTAGTAATTTAAATTAATTTATATCAATTTAGGGACAAGATAGTAAATTCCTTGACTTTGTTATTTGTCAAGGTGGTGAGACGTCCGAAAAAGGCAAAGGAATTGCGCCTGAGGGCTATTAGTCCGAGTGCACCCGGAATCTGGATTTTCGATACCGGTGAGTGGACTTGCATTTCAAACTTGTTTTGGGAAATATGAAAGATTCTATCCAACTTGTCTTAGAAAATGTACCTTGGGAACAAGCTTTTAGTAAAATGATTTTATATTGTGAAAATGTGCTATACAATGGTTTATGTGTTATCACAATATGATAATATGCATTGGATGCTTCTTTACCTGTTGATTTGAACCCGGCTATGTGCGAGTAAGAGTGCACATAAGCCGTTGCTGACCCGGCTATGTGCGAGTAGGAGTGCACATAAGTCGTTGCTGACCCGACTATGTGCGAGTAGGAGTGCATATAAGCCGTTGCTGACCCGACTATGTGTGAGTGGGAGTGCACATAAGCCGTTGTTGCCCCCATAGCTTATAGGGCTAGATGTTTCGTGATCTTTCACCCTATGAGTGCTTTGATAGGTATGATCTGTGGCGAAGTATGACTCTCCACCCAAGAGCTTGGAGGAGGAGGGAAGGGACTGCTCCGTTGCTTTGTGATCCGGAGTGAAGTGCACCTCTTGCCGAGTGAAGGGGGGGATGCTTTGTGATCTCCCACCCCCTAGTGACAATAGCATAAGCCGTTGCATATGAGATGATGATAATGGGATGATGTGCATGATAATGATGATGGGATGGTGTGCATGTTGATGATGGGTATATGGTTGTAAATACAAATATGTAAGTATTTGTTTTGTGAAAATTTGGAAGTTTACATGTGTTACATGTTGCTATTGTTACTTTAGTAGGATGACTTGTTTTAAGGGAAAAAGGAGACTTTTTTTTTCCTTGATGTTCTGGTTCTCGTTGCAGCGAGAATGAAGTTCGCTACAGCGAGAAACTTTCTATCCATTTTGCTAACTTGTGGGTTTTTACCATATTTCCCATTTCTTTGGTACCATAGTTGAGCATGGATTTTTGTAAAGTGATTTACTCATGTGGGATTTACATGAGGGGTTTAAAGAGCTAAAACAATTGCATGGTTTTGAGAAAACGAATGCATCATGATTTCAATAAACATTCCTTATGGTATGCTTGTTCCCTTCCTTGTTCACTCACTGAGTATTGTACTCACGTTTTATAAAAATTCATGTTTTCAGATCAGGTGACTGTTGGACCCTAGATCGAGGAGTCCCCGTAGTGCATATCCTGGGTATGTGTCTGGCATTCAATAGTAATCCTTTTTATTGTAAATGTCTCCGCTGGAAGTCATGGGTCCTTGTGTATTGTGAAAACAATCTAACAATATGAATATGTGTATGCAATGTAAATTGCTAAATACATGACTGGTATAGTGCATGTATATTATTATCGATAATGCCATTGTGTTTTGGCTATGTTCACACCCGAGAAAAGGTGTGTGTGTATGCATGATATGATAAATTTGTTAAGCAAAGGTAAATGGATAGGCTTGCTTGGGCTTATTGAGCTATGCTCATTGAGCTCATGCGCCGGTCATTGCCCAGGAAATTGGGTCGTGACAATAGTACTCACCCATTTCTATACCATGTGTAGATAAATAGGCAACAGAGTTGTGTGGTAAAGGTCGTTTAGTGATAGATCGATTGTGGCATTTGGTAGGTTATTCGTTTTGGTCATTTTGGTAAGTCAATTAAAGCCTTCCACTATGGATAATGTGTGTAGGCACGGAGTGCCGTGCTATATTGTGTATTAAGGGTTAATATATATGAACTTGTTTGGATGGCCAATGTATGACCTTATTACTATTTTTATGGAAATTAAGCCATGGATATTGTATTTTATTTGAATTTATTATGAATATTTGATGATCAAATCCTTTGGCCTATGTATGCTTGAATATGAGCGTTAAGGCTTGCTCGGGTCTAGTGGGCTTGCTTACTTTGCTCGTGCATCGGTCATGGCCCCTGAATTTGGGTCATGACAAAGTTGGTATTAGAGCGCCTAGGTTAGAGAGTCCTAGGTGAAATTGTGTCTGTTAGTAGAGTGTCGAGAATCAGTGTAGAGTCTTGTTAATGGTTGGTGACTATAGTACTAATTATGAATAAAAGGTTTCATGAACTCCCGTAGTTTTAGTAAGCCTACCCTTTGGATTTTGAAAACATGATTTTGAACATGGTTTTGCTTTGTCTTAGTACATAATGCCACTTAAGACGAAAGCTGCGTCGAGGGCCACTAGAGAGCAAGATGCCCTAGATGGGCTTATGGAACAACCACAAGTGTCCATATCAAGCAGTCATGGTAGGAGTAAAGGAACAAGATGCACTCAAAATGCGGAACCAAGTTATACGTACACCGGTGAGCAGAATGTGGGAATTAAGGATGACCATCCTATAAAAGGAGGTGTCACCTTTAAGGATTTAGCAATAGGGCTGCTAAGTTTGGCTCATGAATTTGCTGATTTCCACAACAGAAGTGAAGCACCATCTGAGGAATGGGTTGATTCTAGTTCACAAGATCTAGACTATGTTCCTTAGCGTGAACACCAAGAAGGGTTATTGAGGTTACTTTAGTAGATTTTATGAAGTTAAAGCCCCCATCATTTATAGGTTCAAATGCGTAGGAAGATACGTAGAGATTTTTGGAAGACATGGAATGCATTTGTTTTGCTTTGGGATGCTCCACACATCGGCCAGTGGAATTGATGGGTTTTAGACTGAAGGATATGGCTAGGATATGGTTTTTTACACTTAACAGAAATAGATCATCAGGGTCATCTCCAATAACATGGGAGGAATTTGTCCAAGCTTTTCTAAATCATTTCTTGCTTGAAAGGGTGACAGATGTAAAGGCACAAGAGTTTGAGACTCTTTGTCACAACCCAAATGTCACGACCCAAATTTCGGGTCATGACCGGCGCATGGGTCCAATGGACGTAATCCACTAAACCCAGGCAAGCCTATTATTTATCTTACTTATGATTCTATTTAGTATCACTAAGTCCTATTTCATGACTTTGAGTCAAAATAGTGATATACATTGCCAACTCGTACTGGCATTACTCTTTTAAAATTTACATTAAGTTCATCTATACATAACAAAATAATACTCGACCTCCAACGGAGTGATTCGGATGGATATACAGCTACCGAATGCCGAGACACCTACCAAAAGATGTACACAGATCTACAAGGACACCTCGTCCTAATTATCGGCTACCTCGTGATCTGAAAACATGAATTTGAAAATGGTGAGTATAAACCCAGTGAGTGAACAAGGAAGGGAACAAGCAACAATTAGGAAAAATTTAAAATCATGATGCACTTGTTTCAAAACAATGCAATTTAGTTCATTCCTATTTAAGACCCCTCCAAACCCCAGAGTTTTTCGCTACATCAAGCATGAATTTCGATGCAGTAAATACAAAGCAACAAGAGAAACATTTTTCCTCACTCAACAAAAAGCCATCCTGCTAAACTAATAAAATCAACCTAACATTCATGAAAATTCTCAAAGTACAATGTCTCAACTTTCATGTACATCACATCCATAAATCATTGTCCATCCATTTGCTATATCACACGTATTTACATATGTATATATATATATATATATATGTATATACCCATCATCATCATCTCACCAACCCATTATCATCATCACCAGCTCATCATCATCATCACCAGCTCATGCGCACTCCCTACTCGCACATGGCTGGGTCATCACCGGGTTATGCGCACTCCTTACTCGCACATAACCTGGTCATCCTCGGCTTATGCGCACTCCCTACTCGCACATAGTCGAGTCAACATAATTACACAACATTATATTCAAGTGTATATGTATATCAACATAATACAACCACATAGAAATCCATAATAACCACATTTCATAACATAAACTTTTTCTCAAAAGCTTGTTCCCAAGGCATTCATTTTCATAAAAAAATTTATAAAATCATTCAAACACTTTGTTCAAAACAGTCATATTCCCAAAACAATTTTAATAGGCAGTCCACTCACAGGTGTCGAAAATCCGGATTCCGGGTGAACTCTGACTAATAGTCCTCAGACGTAACTCCTTTGCCTTTTCCGAACGTCTCACCACCTTGACAAATAACAAAGTCGAGGAATTTACTATATTGTCCCTAAATTGATATAAATTAATTTTAATTACTAATGCTTGATATGTAAATGCAAAAATATGTCCGATTACCATTTAATCACGGTATCGATTAAGTTCGACCGATCACCCGATTAATTAGCGATTGTGTCCAAATCACCTCCAAATTAATTCATTTCTCCTCTAATACCTTAATTTACCACATTCATTTAAATAAAGCCAAATTCAGCATTAGAACCCTCACAGTTCCTTATAGAAAAATTTGGTCATTTGGTGCACTAGCATCGAATTTTTTTCTACATAACCGTTTCACCTTAATTCATCATTTTCCATGCTATTTTCCTAGAAATAAAAACAATCCCCCATTGATATTCAGCCCTCATGGTTCGGCCAACAAGGAACCCTAGAGAAATTGAATATTTCTTTTGTGTTTTTGTTCATAACCATGCTTAACTATCCCTAAACACTAACATAGTCTAAAATCAAATTATTCCAACAACAATTCCTCTTCCATACCCATTTTTCAGAATTGAATTCATCATGATAACTCGATATTCAACCATGGAAATCAAGAACAAAAGCATGGGTAAGCTAGGTATCAAGGAGAATTAAAGAAATTTTAACTTACCTAACTTGTTTCCTTGATTTCTTCACTTTTTCTTTGAATTTCCACCTAGGTTTTCTTGTTTTTCCTTTTGTTCTTCCTTTTTTCTTGTTGCTGGATGTCTAGGCCGAATATGGTGAGGGAATTGGGGATTTAATGGGCTGATTTCTATAGAAAATAATAAAATAATCAAGCATGCCATGTGTCACATGCTTATTGGCCCAATTTTTAACTTTTTTGACTTTTTCTTCTTAATTTTCCACCACAAATATTCTGGTATTTATCCAATCCTACCACAATTAAAATCCCTTGGTCTTGACAAGTGCTGGGCCGAAAATTTTACTGATTTCCCCCTAAGACAAAAAAATTACGATTTTGCCCTTATACTCCGAAATGTACCGGAATCTCATTATTTCTACTTTTCAACCTAAAATAACACTAATATTGATCAATATTAACCAAATGGGGCAAAAAAATTGTTTAAAAAAATTTTCGTTTAGTCCTCTAATGGCAAAATTACCATTTTGCCCTTATGCTCCATAAATACCGAGAATCACTATTTTTCACTACTAAACATCATTTTATACTCCAATAATCATAATTATATTTCATATAATTATTCTTGGTCAAATGTGATCAAATCTTAGCTAAAAATCTCCATTCTATCATCAAATGGTAAAATGACCGTTTTGTCCCTAATTGGTCAATTTTCTGATGGACTCCAAACTGGACCTTGAACTCCAAATCACTATTCTAAGCCATTCTGTTGGTTTTAAAATTTTAAAATTTCTCTTAGAATTTCTATTTGAACTAGTTCAAGGCTCGATTTAACTTAGTTGTACCACTCGATACAATACTGTCTTTTAATCGAGCTTGACAGGGTCTCACACCAAATTCTGGGCCATGACCGATGCATGGGCCCAATGGATGTAATCCACTAAGCCCAAGCAAGCCTATTAAATCTGACATGTTTATCATTCCATCATAAACTGCTAAGTCACATTTTATAAATTAGAATCAAAATAATACTACACATTGCTATCTCATACTAGCATACCAAACAAGTGTATATACATTATCTACAACATGTATCTTAACAATTTACATTAGGTTCGTCTATACACAACAAAATAATTGCAACACCCCGTACTCTCGTTTAACCATCAATAAGACCCTATCGATTAAACGAAGAGTCACTTGATGTAAATTAAGGGTCAAAAAGCGGTTACGAGTGAAAATAATATTTTAAAATAAAATATTATTTTATGAATAAAATAATATTAAAATATTAATATTTTATTTATTATTGGAATTAGTCATGAAAAAGGTTAATATGATTGATCTAAATGGGGGAGAAAAAATAAGAAACAATTTCGAAGAAAAACGATGATAATTGTGCCTACGTGATTTTATTAAATCGAATTAGTGCGGGTAAGTAAATATTTAAAATATTATGGTGACACCGCGTTTAAGTGCAATTTTGATATTCTGATTGTACGCGTGTAAAGGAAGAAAGATAGATGAAAATTAGAATTTTTAAATGCATCGAAAAGATCAAATTTTAAAATACGAAAGTTGAAAGGTTGTGTAGTAAATAAAATGAAATTGAGGACTTACATGTAAATTTTAATAATTAAAGGAAATAAAATAAATACTAACAACAATAATAAAAAAAATTATTATAAGAGATCACATGGGCAGCCGCCCATGTGTGGGATAAGGAGGCCAAAATGTAATATTTTTTTTTAAGTTAAATGATGGTAGGAGCCAACTTAAGAACACAAGGGAAAGAGAACAAAAAAAAAAATAGAGGGATCGGTCAAGTGATATAGAAAATATGAAAGAGAGAAAGGCAAAGAAAAGTCAAAGCCATTTAAAGGAGTAGTAGCCGGATTTAGAGAGAAAGAAAGAAAAAGAAAGGAAAAAGGAGCAGGGGAACATTGACAAGAAACTTGTCATTGGCTGCCCCACCATGAAGCCATACTAAATACAACTTTTCTTTGTCTCTTTCATTTTATCCTTAGCCATTTTTGGAGAAAAAAAGAAAGGGAGAAAGAGCCGAAATGTGAGAGAGACAAGAGAAAGTGTCACGGGTTGAAGGGAGAATTTCTTGGGTGGTTGCAGCCGGTCTTGAGGGGAGAAACAGAGCAGAGAGGAAGCCATTTATGGAGCTAAATAAAAAAGGGAAAGGAGCTGATTTTTGAGAGGAAAGAGCAACCTTGTGCTGCTGGATTTTTGGGAAGGAAAAGAGAGGAAGCTAGGCTGTTATGGTGATCGGCGGTGAAAGTGAAAGTATAGAGCTTGCTACAAGCGTTGGGAGTGAAAGAGGAAAGAGAAAGGATGAAGGTTGTAGCAAAAAGGGTGAGAAAGAGATCGGGTGAAGGAAAGGTAATGGGGGCATAAAAAATATATATATATATATAATAAAATAAAATAATATATATAGTGGGTTTCAATATTTAAGAGAAATGAGTAAAGGTGGTACATTGTGGTGGCAGGCCGGAGGAAATAACTAGCGACCGATAAGAAGGAATAAGTAGATACATTTTTGAATTAATAGCGACGTAACATCCCGCTATTGTGAGGTGAGTAGGGGGTGTCAATTTTAAAATTCTCATAATAGTATAAAAGTATGTATATTTTATTTTAGATGTAAAATTGTGGATAGCATGTGCTGGTAGAAATTTTAGGGAATTGTGAATGCAAATTATTTACGAAAATTGTTTTGAATATATATATGTATAAATTATATGTAAGTGTTTTCAAAATGGGGAAATAAGCCATTCGCATTGTTTTACCTCAAAATTTGTGCCTTATATTTGTGCAATGTGCATCCATGGTTATATTGCTTATCCACCATGCAAATTATTGTTTTGAAATTCATGCATAAATTCATTTTGAGAAAATGATAGATTTTATCATACCCTATGTTGAATGCTTTGGAAATAATTTTGAGACGAGTTTTTAAGGACATAAAACGATTTCAAAAAAAATGGTTTTACAAACCAAGGGCGTCGAGAGTAGGTCGAATGTCACATCGGCTAAGTGTGACCCTCGTGCACGAGTGAGCTCTAGCTAGAGAACCTTTGGGTTATTGACGGGCGATTAGGCATGGTGGGGACCACGACCTGTGATATATGTATGCGTGGCTAGCCCACTAGTGATTTACACGAATGCGACCGCCGGATATCTCCGATGTCGGCCAACATCGTGAGACTGTCATGGCATGTGAGATCCAGTGGAGCGAGGCTCCCGGATGTTATTACGTGGTAGTGGGACCACGGTTTTATTTTCGTTCCCTACTCAAGAGTGGCATCTCTGGGTTTTCAAATTTATATTTCTTTGCATGGTGAAAGTGGAATTTAATGGTTTTTTTGCAGCTCTCTTATTTTTACGGTGAAATGAATTTTAACTCCTTGAGTGCAAGGCGATTTGTGATTTACGTATGAGTTTGATTAACGTTTGATTTCAGGGAGCTTGCCGAATATATTGGTTTGATTTGAGAAAAATGTCAATTGATCTTGACGACAAAATTTTCTTTATGTAAAAATTGTTTTAATTCAATATTTCAAATAATTGACTTGAATAAGGTTATTGATCTGTTTTGTAGAGAAAATTTTTATCTACCTTGATTAATTTACCAATTGAAGTGTTTATAATGCGTAAGAAATTCTTAGTATTTCATATAAGGCACAAACGTCCGTTTGAAATAAATTGTTTTTATAATCTTGTATTTTTAATATCAACTGATCTATTGTTTGCTTGTTTCCCATCTACGCCCTACTCACGGGGCCGATGATCACTGAGTTTGTGAGACTCACACCCCTTTTTATTTTCCTTTTTTACAGACAGTGATCAGCCTAGTGAGTAATCATCGGCGCGTACGGTCCACCGTAGATAGGTAAAGGCATCTCATAGCATTTTATCCCGAGTCACTCTACTGTTAGAGGTTGAGTTGTAGTACTCTGGTTTTACTATGTGACAAATATTAGTTTTGATATAAATGAAGATTTGGGATTTTTGAACTCAATGTATTTAATTGTGATGTCATGACTTAAAGTCAAAATTTAATGGCTATGCTTATTATTGAATTCATGTTATAAATATATATGGATCAAACATTAATACGGTTTAGTATAACTGTACAATGAGTTATTGAGAAATTTCTTTTAGGCTTGTTCGGGACTTGACTTGATCTCCCAGAGGTCTCGAACGCCGGTAGCGACCGAGGAGGGGTAGTTAGAATAATACTCGACTTTCAGCGGAGGGACTCGGACGAATGTACAGTTACTGAATGCCGAGACACCTACCAAAAGATGGATACAAGTCTACAAGGACACCTCGTCCTAATTACTGATTGCCTCGTGATCTGAAAACATGAAGTTGAAAATAGTGAGTATAAACCTAGTGAGTGAACAAGAAAGGGAACAAGCATACCATAAGGAATGTTTAACGAAATCATGATGCATTCTTTTTCAAAACAATGCAATTTGTTTTTGAACTTATTAAACCCCTCATGTAAACCCCACATGAGAAAAATCACTTATTGGAAGAAGTCCATGCTCAATAAAGGATTTGGAGAGTGAAAACTTTAATAGCATTCATGCGAATCAAGTCAATAAACAACGGGTCCTCGCTGCAGCGGAAAGGCATTCTCGCTGCAGCTACGTTGCAGCGAGAATGAATTTTTGTTGCAGCGACACTTGATTTAAATTATCAACTAACCGAGGGTTTCTTGACTGGCCGAGGGTTTCTTACCAAACCTCCTCATATTAAGCTTAATTCACTTACTCCTTAATGTTGGAAATCCATACTCAAATATGGTAGCAAAGAAGTGAAAAATAAGGCAACAATTAATTAAAATGAGGTGAAAAACAGAAGGTTTTTTGCTGCAACGAGATTGAATCTCGCTATAGCCAGATTTTGGTCATAAAACAGAAAGTTTTTCACTACAGCGAGAAGCTATTGTACCTTCCTCGTTGCAGCGAAAATGGATTCTCACTGCAGCGATTTTTCGGCCAGCCTACCCTTTCAAAACCAGAGAGTTTCTCGCTGCAGCGAGAATCAGAACATCAAGAAAAAGGTTCCCTTTTCCCTTAAAACAAAGCCATCCTGCTAAATAACAAAAACAACATGTAACACATGCAAACTCCCAAATTTCAACAAATCAGATGCTCACATTTTTGCATTTACAACTATATACCATATATGTATATATATATATATATATCAATCATCATATACACCCTCCCATCATCATCATCTCATATGCAACGGCCTATGCGCACTCCCACTCACACATAGCCGGGTCAACAACGGCTTATGTGCACTCCTACTCGCACATAGCCGTCTCCACATCAACATACAAAGAAGCGCCCAATGCATATCATGCATACTATCATATTTTGATAACACATAGCACATTGTATAGCACATTTCCACAATATAAAATCACTTCACCAAAGGCTTGTTCCCAAGGCACATTTTCAAAGTCAAGTTAGATAAAATCATTCACATTCCCCAAAACAAGTTTGAAATGCAAGTCCACTCACCTGTATATTGTTGAGCCTTTCGCTAACTCTAATTCCCCTAATTGTCCAAATGGAATGATGAGGCTTCCTTGGAACCTGCCATCACATTAACATAAGCAATAGGTCGATTCACACACTATGAACCCTAAAAGCTATCTCTTAGCTAGCTTTCAATTATCACATTAAATTGCTATCTATGTTCACTATCTTAATCACTAAAAAAGTAATGAACATACTCAACAATAAAACAACTCATAATCCCAATTACTAGCCATTATTCACAGCTAAAAATCAAGCTTAGTTCATCACTCACCCTAGGGTTCCTTTGTAGTCAAATTCTCTTCCAATAGCTTTTACACAAATGGGGTAATTCTCTCTTTCTCTCTCTAAAATGCTCAGCTAGTGAGAGAAAGTATGGAAATATAATTTTTTCAAGGGTTTTAAGGAGAAAGAGTGGAAGAATACAAGGGTTCTAGTCAAAAGGGCTCAAAGGTATGAAAATTAGAGCTAGAGAGAGAAACAATTATGCAAGCTCCATATCAAGCTTCCATGGAGGTTTTAAAGAAATGTGAGAGGGAAGAAGGAGAAGAAGACAAGTTGCTGGAAATTCAAGATATTTTATAGCCAAACTTATCCACTTCACTTAAATTACCAAATTACCCCTCCATAATTTAGCTTATTCTCCTTCAATCTTTTATGCAATCTTTTTTCTCTTTTGACATTGGGACAAGGTCCATAATGGTCTAGACATGCTCGGGTTCATGAAAACTTAAAATTTTAACTCGAGGTAAAAAATGACCATTTTGCCCTTATCGTGAAAATCATCAAAATTTTGGTTTCCTTTCCATTTTACCCTTAATTTCACCATCCATTGATGCCTTAGGCCTACTTAGGCCATAATATTGTTTAAAACTTACTTTTATGGGCTTACTAAGGAAATGACGAAATTACCCCCGATCAAGGATATTGCGTATACTACCCTTTACGAGTCTATAAAGGTCAAGGTCTCACACTCTTAGATAGACCTTAGACATGATAATGACAAAGTATGATGTCTGTTTCACTCAACTGTCAAGATATGCTCTTGACTTGGTTTAACTGAACAGAAAAGGATCAAGAAGTTCATTCGGGGATTAATTGAGCCACTTTTTAGAGTATTAGCCACCTAAAGGTTTGCCTTATATGCTGCAATGGTGGATGCATCAAAAATAATTAAAACTAGGAGATTGAAATTTAGAATGGAAAGAGGTAAAGGTCCAAGAGCTCAAACAAAAAGCCATCAGGGTTGAAAAGATTTTAACGCAACTAGAAGTCCCACATTCATACTCCATCAAGGTTGTGAGGGAACTATTCCTACATACTGGCCACCAAGGAACAATGATTCATTTAGCCCACCCTTTAATAAAGAACAGTCTAGCAGAGCATATAATTTGGGCCTTAGACAAAAGGATGTTTTATGTAATTATTGCGATAAGGCGCATGGCGGACTATGCCACAAGGCAATGGGATTATGTTTCAGATGTGGTCAAACCAGGCATTTGATGAGAGATTGCCTAATACAGAGGCAAACATTAGAGGGTGACCACGATTATGTGAGACAAGTGGAGACTACCCCGCCTAGGATGACACAAATTGGGAGGAATGCCAGAGGTGACAAAGGTAAGGGTGTAGCCTCACATCTCATGGTAGATCGACACAACCAAGTAATGAAAGTGGAGGTCAAGCACGTGTATTTTATTTGACACCATAATATGCTCAAACTTCCAATGCAGTAGTCATAAGTACACTTCCTATATGTGGTACCAATGCATTAGTTCAGTTTGATCTCAGATTGACACATTTCCTTGTGTCTTCGCACATTATGCCCAAATTAAATTGATTTTGTTGTAACATGGAGGAACCTCTAACTGTGACACCTCTCTTAGAAGAGACATTTATGGTGGAGTATGTGTATAAATCCTGTGTGGTTCGTATTAAGGACAATGATACATTAGCAGGCTTTGTATTGCTACTAACTTTAGACTTTGATGTGATTTTGGACATAGACTGGTTAACATCCTGTTTCACCAAGGTAGACTGCTACTATAGATTGGTGAAGTTTAAATTTCCAAGGGAATCATCATTTCTGATATACGGGCATGGTATCCCAATATCTATGAGAGTTGCATCAGATGTAGCTGCTAGTCTAATGCCAAGGCAAGAAGGTTAAGGATACCTGGCGAAGACAAAAGATGCTTTAATGGAAGAAGAAAGTGTGGATTTCATACCGGTAATGGGTGAGTATTTAGATGTATTTCCAGATGAATTGCCTAGATTGCCTCCCGAGAGGGAGATTGAATTTTTTATTGACTTGATTCTAGGTACGCAGTAAATTTTCATACGTCATTATAGAATGGCACTAGTTGAGTTGAGATAAGGGGCAACTAGAGGACTTATTGGATAAGAGTTTTATTCGTCCTATTGTCTTGCTTTGGGGAGCTCTAGTGTTATTCGTGAAGAAGAAGGATGTTGGCCTTCGGGTATGTATTGATTACTAATAATTAAATAAAGTCACAGTGAAGAATAAATATCCACTCTTGAGGATTGATGATTTGTTTAATCAATTGCAAGGCGTTGTGTGCTTTTCTAAGATTGACTTATGCTCGGGATATCACCAATCGAGAATAAAAGAATGTGATGTATCCAAGATAGCGTTTCGCACACGTTATAGACATTATGAGTTTTTAGTGATGTCGTTTGGACTCATTAATGCACTTGTAATGTTTATGGATTTGATGAATAGGGTCTTTCGGGTGTATTGGGATAAATTTGTGGTCGTATTCATAGATGACATTTTGGTGTATTCTAAAAGCTTGGAAGAACATGCACAACATTTAAGAATTATGCTATAGACCTTGAGAGAGCATCGATTGTATGCTAAGTTTTTGAAAGGTGAGTTTTAGCTGAGTAAGGTTAGTTTATTGGGACACGTCGTGTTTGAACAAGTGGTGCAAATGGATCCTAATATGATGGAAGCTGTGGAGAATTAGCCAAAGTCGACGTCTGTAACTAAAGTTAAAATTTTTCTGCACTTAGCCGAAAATTACAAACAATTTGTACAAGATTTCTCTAAGATCACATCCCCTTTGACAAGATTGACTCAGAAAGGGTTCAAGTTCAACTAGTTTGATGTTTGTGAGGCTAGTTTTTAAAGGCTTAAAGCCTGCCTTATTGGCCCCAAAGAGCATGTTAGAGGAGAGGTAAATAGCACTTTTGGAATGACACGAAAGTTCTTTCCAAGTAAAGAGCTTATTAGAGGAATTTGAAAATGAAAGTTCAAAGCTTGCTGGAAGAATGATTTAAGTGCTAAGAGTAAGAAGAAAATAAAAGAAAGTAGACAAAGCACAATGATTTATAGTGGTTTAGTCCCCTTGACCTACATCTACTACCTTAATCTCCCAATCAAGGATTTTCAAACCAATTCACTAAAATCAATAGAATTCCCAAGCTTCTACCAATCTTTTACAGTAGCTTTTCACAAGCTTAGCCACAACCTTTAACAATGATTTTTCCTAGGATCAACCAAAACCCCAAAATTAACTTTTCTAAGGCTAAGTTAGAACCTAAAATAACAACCAAGCCAACCCAAGCTTGATCTACCCTTAAGAGTGCCTCGCACACTTTAAGTAAACGAGAAATGAAGAAAAAATGAAGTATAAATGATCATTTAGCTAATCTAAGATGTATAAAGTTAAGCTCAAACACCTTTTCAAAGGATGGGAGTGAAATACAAGTGTAAAGAGACGGTTTTTCGTCTTTTAATTTCAAAATCACTTTAGATAGCTTCTTTATATCATTTTTTACTATTGGAGAGGCTTTAAATACTTGCAAAATCACTTTTGGCTATTGGAAACAAAAACTAGTCATTTTTGGCCGTTATTTTGTCTTTTTGGGCTTAAATTCATATTTTTCACAGTGAGCTTTTAGCTAGTTAACCATACTTCTTAGTTGGTTAAGTCTTCTCTGTCTTGCAGTCTGTTTCTTTGTGTTAACCAATTAACAATAGCTTTAATTGATTAACAACTTTTTGTTCCAAGCACCTTTAAGTACTGTTTTTAGCTAGCCTTCTTTCAACAGATTAATACTCCCTTTAATTGATTGAAGTTTTTCTCTATTCATCCTTAACTGATTAAAATGGACTCCAACCAATTAAAAAGTCTTCAACTTTAAATCGCTTGGGTTGGTGCCTTTGACGGTCATCAATATTTTGAATTTGAATTTTGGCACTTCTTGACACTTTAACTTTAACCTTTAACTAGTTAACTCCTTTCCTTTAACCGATTAAAAGGCTTTTGTTTTGCATCTAGCACCTGCTTAACTAATTAAATCTTGTGTTAACTAGTTAAGATCTTTCTGTCTGTCCTTAGTGTAGCACCCATAATTACTTTAATCGATTAAGGATTTGTGTTCATCGGTTAAGACTAGTCTGTCTTCATTAAAGCTTTTTCTTCCTTTCTTGTTTAACTAAATAACCTATCTTGCAACCGAACAAGCATCTTGACTTGCTTTCAAATGCCAAATATTTAATGAATTTAAACTTTCTCCTGCACACTTAAATAATATAATTAGACACCAATGAATAGGAATGTTTTGTTATCATCAAAAGCACATGGAGTCAACATTCTGTCTCTCTTATTTTTTATGATGACAAAACACTCCTAGATTAAGAGTGCAATGTCTATGTTCAATATGAATGCTTCAAATCTTTATGCATAATGAGTTGCTCACCTTTAGTTAATGCATCTAGTTTTCTTTAAAGATTTGTAATAAAATATTTACAGCATCCACAATAGCTAAACAAGATATACAATATGCATAGTAGCTAAGCAAGATATATTGAATATCCATAATTACTAGCACATAATATTCAACAAACCCATAACTAAGCATCACACACATAAATTAAACACGAAGACCTATCAAATTTTATTTAACTGTGAAACCTCGACCTTCATAAATGCTTTACTCGAGGTAGAACTTATGTTTAAAGGTTTAATTTGAGTTAATGATGCTAGTTTTATGTTACTTATAATTATTTTATATCATTATAGGAGTAGGATTAAAAAAATAATTTTAATTGGTGAAAAAAGGTGCATAGTAGGTTATTGCTCTATTTGCATATATTTCGGTTTTTCAAGCATATCTCCAACTACAGAAGTCCAAATAACATGATTTTTATACCATTAGAAAGCTAAGAGGTAGGGATTCAACTTTGATGTTTACCACTTTGCCCAATTTTAGGGGGAATGTGGTCAAAATCCTTGTCTAAGTCAAAGCACTACGTCAAAAGAATAGATTTGGATGAAACATTTGAGCGTCGCGATGCTGGAAATTGAGAGCTACGACCCCCACCATAAGTTTAGGGGATTTTTAAAGCTAGGACTTTTGGGGGCTACTTAAGGGACCTTTTTTAGAGGATTTTGGACCTTTTCCTAGTGTCAAAAGAGTAAAAAGATTGCACAAGAAAAGAAAGAAGACAATTGGCCTTGTTAATGGCATTATTGTAATTGCATGAGAAATTAGATAAGCTTTAACTATAAATATCTCATCTTTTCTAGTAGCTTCCACATTTCTCTAGCAACTTCTTCTTCTTCCTCTTCCCATCTCACGTTTTTCTCCTCTTCCATGAAAGTTTCTCTCAAGCTTCCATCACTCTCTCAAACTAACCTCAATTTTAGTGCTTTACACACCCTGTTGTAGGGTTTTTCATACTCTTTTACTCCTTCACCTTAAACAAACCCTTAAAAGTCTTTCTTCAATACTTTCTCTCACCAGCTGAACTTTGTAGAGAAAGAAAGAGAGGTTTCATGATAGCTTGAGGACTCTTAGGAAGAAATTTCATTACCATCCACCAAGGTGAGTGATGAATTAGGATTTGTTTTAAGTTATTGATGATGGCTAGTAATTAGAGTTATGAGTTGTGTTATTTGCTAAAATTGTTTATCTATTTCTAGTGTTACTAAAGTAGAGAAACAGAATAGCCAATCAAATGGTAATTAGAAGGTAGATATGAAGGGCTATTGAAGCTTGAATTGGGAAACAACTTTTGGAATGATATTAATGTAGATTGGATTGGCTGTGATGTTTTTGTGCATGATAGGTTCCAACAAGGCCCCTCAGCCCCATTTGAACCATTACGGAAGTTAGAGTCGATTAAAGGTTCAACAAGTATCGGTGAGTGAACTTGCATTAAAAGGTTTTGGGATATACACATATATGTTTGATTGAATCCCCTAAAACGTTTTACTTGGTTCTTTCTTCAAAACTTGCATGAGAACAAGCCCTTGTGAAATGTTTTTATGTTATGAAATGGATTGTGTGATGAATTCATAAGTTTTTGTATAATGTTGATATATATATATATATATGTATATACTATGTCATAAATAGTACCATTGTGTGACAAATGCAACCGTGCATGTTAGGAGTGAGTGTGCACTTGCCGATGATGATGGTGGTGAGGGAGATGGATGGTGATACTGCCCGTGTGCATGATGTGGGGGGATGCACATGATGGCATTAACTGTGCATGATGCGGGGGGATGCACACGATGGCATTAACTGTGCACAATGTGGGGGAATGCACACGATGACTCCGACTATGTGCACAATGTGGGGGGATGCACACGATGACTTCGGGTATGTGCACAATGTGAGGGGATGCACATGAGCTGGGTGAGATGGGGTCTCCGGCTATGTGCATGATAGGGGGGATGCACATGAGCTGGGTGAGATGGGGTGGTATACGAATTGGTATATGCTTAAGTATATGTATATGCAATAAAAAGATCATGATTATAATATGTGATTATATGGTATGATGAATCTAGAAAATTTCCCATTAACTTGCAAATTGATTTTATTGCAGTGAGAAACATGCTGTTTATGTTGCATTGCTGGGATGATTGTTGGAAAATTCCTCTTTTTTCAATTTCATGCCAAACATGGTTCCTTCATCATTAAATGATTTTACAACCCAAGGTTAAATGGAGGAATTTTAATAAGAAGTTGAACTAAGTTGCATTGTTTTCAAACAAGTGCATCATGATTATCAACATTCCTTATCGTTGCTTGTTCCCTTCTTATGTTCACTCACTAAGTTTGTACTCACTATTTTCAACTTCATGTTTTCAGATTAAGAGACAGTTGGAACCTAGGTCGAGGTGCCCACGTAGTTTCGTCTCTTTGGTAGGTATGTTGGCATTCAGTAGCCATCCCTTCACCTTGGTCATTCCACTGGAGGCCTAGAGTCATTTTGTTTGTAAATACGTACATGTGATGTAAAGAACTAAAATGCAAGCCTTAAAGCATATATGTATATTTTGATTGGTAAGCCACCATGAGTGGCAATGGTTAACATTATTTAGGTTAATGTGAATTGCAGTTTTGATTGCTATAGCATATTAATTAGGTTCTTATAGATTAGAAGTATGAAAGGTGACTTTAAGAATCGTTGATGGAATGATGAGCAAGATTATATAAGTAGGCTTGCTTGGGCTTGGTGGGCTAATGCCCATTGGGTCCATGCGCCGGTCACGGCTCAAAAATCGGGTCATGACATTAACTTAGTCTTCCTTCTCTTTTCTTTTTATCATCATTAAAAAAGATATTCAAAACTCCCCTTAACTTAGTGCATCCAGATTTTCTTTTGATCTTTAATTAGATTTTAATGAATGGAATCATAAGCACTCATACACCTAAGTCATTCAAGCTTATAGATATAGTTCAATAACTTCAAAAGTCAAGCTTGGAACTATGTAAGAACAAATGCATGGGCATTAAATCAGTTCAAGAACTTGTCAAGGATCACTCAAATAATGTTCAAGCAAATTAGATCACTTTGTCATAATCAAAACTATAATAATTTAAAGTTAATATGCCCCACTTCTGCACTTGTGCTAAGCTTGCCATGTGGATTTGGAGGCTACACTGTGTATTGCGACGTATCACGAGTTGGATTAGGTTGTGTCTTAATGCAACACGAGAAGGTTATAACATACACCTCATGACAATTAAAGAGGCATGAGCAGAATTATCCTACGCACGATCTAAAGATGGCAATGATCGTATTTACCTTAAAGATTTAGAGACATTACTTGTATGGAGAGACTAGTGAAATATATACAAACCACAAGAGCTTGAAAGATATATTTCAATAGAGAGATCTGAATCCAAGGCAGTCTAGGTGGCTAGAATTATTGAAAAATTATGACTGCACCACATTTTGCCATTCCAAAAAAGCGAGTATGTTAATAGATGCTCTAAGCTGAAAGTCAATGGGGAGTATGGCAAATGTGACTGTGGTGAGACAATCTTTAGGGCAGAGTTTGTATGATTTGGGCAATATGGGAGTGCATTTGGAGATTAACCACTTGAACGCCATGTTGGTGCACTTTAGAGTTCCACCAATGATATTAGATCGAATTAAAGTTGCCAAGATCAAGATGAATATTTGGTAAAAATATTTGGGGGCATGAGTGAGGATAAAACTCGAGACTTTGTGTACGGCACATATGGTTTGATGAGATACAGATCATGAGTCTATGTTCCGAATATGGATAATCTAAGGAATGAGATTTTGGAAGAGGCGCATGTGGTAGCCTATGCGATACACCCTAGAGCTACCAAGATGTATCATGACTTGAAGTTTGTGTATTGGTGGCTAGGATTAAAAAAAGACATGGCTGAGTATGTCTCTAAGTGCTTGACTTGCTGTTTTTCAATTTTTTACCCATGCAAGTGTACGTATCGAAAAGATAATATAATGATGAGTAGAGTATCGATCCCACAAAGAATTGAATTAATCCTTATTGTTAATTACTAAAATTAACACACCTTAATTTTATCTAAGCAATTAAAATTAAAAAGAAAAATTGAAACTAATAAACTAATAAATTTGCAAAATTACTTCCAATGATTACTAGACATAAGATTATGATATCCCTCAATACTTCATATGATTATTTTCTCTCTTTCTCAACTTAGTTTTATGAATTAAGTTGCTAATCTAGAGTCCTAAGTTATTTACAAGTCTCTGTCAAGTTTTTTATAAAACTACCTCTATCAATTAATTTACTATATGTCTATGCAAATTGTATTGAAGAAAGATTCATTAAGTTTGTGCTCTAATTTTGGCTACGTATGGCTTATAGGTGTATGTTTACCCTATATGCAAATCAAACCACCTAATCAACTAAGTGCATTCGATCATACGCTATTCTATTCAAAATCTACCTAAATCTCCTTCGTCAAGGTTTAACCTAGGTTTCCAATTCAATCTAATTGGTGGATAGTCAATCAGAAGCATTAAGAACAAAATAAAATAAACAACTTAAATCTATCAAACATAAGTAAAAAAGAGATAAATAATTCAGACTACATATTAAGTTTAATCATAATCTTAGATTAAAAACCTTGTTCCCCATCAAGTCACACATCATCATTAAATAAAATTTTAACATTAAAAACAAAAACAAGAGAATAGGAGAACAACAAAAAGATAGAAAGAACCAAGGATTGTATTCTTGATCTCCAAATCTCCTTGAATCCTTCAAATTCTTCCTAGCTTCAATGATTTTGTGGCTTAACTCCCAACCATTAATCTGGCATTTCATTCTCCTTTTTTAAAAGTCCTCTGAAAGGTTGTTTTTATAGGTTTTGAAGTTAAGCCAAGTTGGGTCAAGGAAGAAGTCAATTTCAGCTGGGATTTCTGTTGGGATGAGCCCTGCAGCCAATTGGGATTGGTTGAGGCTTGATTCCAAGCATGCAACAGTATCATTCATGTTGAATGATTAAAGGTTTTCCTTCATCAATAAGACATTAATTATAATGAGTTATAAGTCTAATTAGATGAAGTCCATAAGATTAATATGCCTTGCAAGGAAACTATAATGGGTTGCAGTTATGAGATTCCTATGCATCAAAGCATAGTCTCAAAATGTTCCTAGTCCATGTATCATTGAGACTGGACATCAATGATGCTTAAAGATTGGTATATTCTATGTTCCTTACTTTGGAAGTAAGTAATCGATCTCATAGATTGAAGTATATAGATAATTGGAACTAGATATAGGTGCTTGCCTAAAAGAGCAAGTTCACTGAACATGACCCGCCATGAGAAATGCATTTGGTATTACACTCTAGTGTCTATGCAACACTTCTCATGTTTCAGTTGTGTAAATACTCCCTAGACTTGAGATACCAGGTTGTCTTACGTGTGGAGTGCTATGCTTTGATTTCATCCTTATGGGTGCCTGACCAAGGATGCCGAAACAGGATGGAGATTATGAGTGGTCAAGATAGGAATCATCACCTCAAGTGTTTTAGAGGACATATCCTATCAGTTCTTGGTTAACATTAGCTTATTGAAGTCCTTGGCCAAGGTGACATGGAGATTATGAAAAAAGTTTCATAACTCTCTATAAAGCTAATGCTATAATTGTAGGAACAAATATGGAGGTCAATAAGAGTAGACACTGTACCAAGCTCTTATCATCTCCGGGATATATGATGAGGGAATGAATTACACTGATAGACTGTACACTAAAAGGTTATCAAAGAACCTTTTGACTCTCCCAACAATTGAGTGGCCATGATGTATTGCTAGATGCCAATTTTGGTATATGGAATTGATTATAAACTAATTGATTGAAATTTATATTAATCAATTAAGTCATTAATCAATTCCATTGCCAACATGTTGGGAACCTAATGGGTCACACAAAATGATTGCATTTGAATTAAATTGGGACAGTGACGATTTAAGTTAGACTTAAATCACATCATAGGTAATTAACTTCTATAAACTTAATTAAAAGAGTTTAATTAAGTTTTTGGCATAATTATAAATAGTTATACCTATAAGGCCTTGATTGCAAAATATAAAGGAAATTAATTTTGATTTTAATTTCCAAGGACTTAATTAAAAGAGTTTAATTAAATAATAGGCCCAATATTATAATGTGTTACAATATTGAGGGCTTAATTGTAAAATTGAAGTTATTTTAACCTAACTATGTAAGTCACCTTTTAACTATTTTTCCATATGAGAGTTTTTCACAATTAAAGATAACGTAGTTTTTGTTAGAAAAAGAAAAACGTTTTCTTTCTTTGCCACCACTCCCTTTGTGTGAAAGAGAAAATTGCTTATGAAGCAATTTTCGAGAAAGGTTCGGCTAAGATTGTGAAAAAGAAGAAAAGGACAATTGTTGTCCTCTTTGCTAGCACAAAGTATAGTTAAAAACTCCTTCATTTGTTAAAGGTTCAAGTGCAATCGTGTGTACTACCATTGGAGGCCAAACACTTGATTGGCTAGGGTTTTTGCTCCTGTGGTGTTCACGGGATTGCTTCAAAAAGTGTCATCGTGATTACAAAATTACATGGCAAGGTAACTTTCTAAACAATAATTTATTTTGTGCTTTTATGTGTTAAATATCACTAAGGTGATCCATGGGTGGAGGCATGTTTTGTTGTTTAGTTATAAAGTTTTTAATTTTATTTTCGCTGCGTATTTTGAGCATGCCATCCATAGCTAAACCCATTGTTGATGTCCACAGGCATATTAATGATATTATCAAATTTCAAAAAAAAAAATATAAGCGACAAAGATCGAAAGAATTTATTACATCATCTTAAGTCATGATATGCCTAAACTGTTTATAAATAAATGCAAAAATTACCATGTGATGGGTAATCGAAAATATGTAACCCAATTCTATGTTCTCTGTATGTGTTGCCATCCAATTGGTACACCGATTGGCTTCACGATGTATGTGAGATATTGTAATATCTCAATTTTGTTGAATGCGCTCTTTAATCCCTCTCAATATTGAATATTCAGATCTAACATAGAAGATTGAGTAAAAATTTTTTGTAGAGCTAACATAGAATCAGTTTCCACACGAATTGTTCTGAGACCTCTATTCCAACACAATGTCAAGCCTTAATAAATGCCCCATAGCTTAGCTATTAAAGAAATATTAATACCAATTCTTTAACAAAATCTTGCTATCCAATTCCCATACTCAACCTTGATCACACCCCCAGAAGCAACCAACCCAGGTTGTCCCTTGGCACTACCATCAACATTCAGTTTAACAAACCTGTTCTTAGGTTTTCACATGGAATTAAAACTTCTAGCTTTAGTTTGTGATTCTCTCTACCAATGTGTCCCATGCTTCCTTAGCTTTTGTCCAAACTTGTTTTTTCGCATTGGCAGGCCAAATAAAAGATTTATCAAATAAATTCATATATCTCCAAAACCATAGCAACCAATTGCATGTATAAAAATAATGGCCCAATGAATACCTTCCACAGGATCTTTACATGCTAAATTCTTTAATACCCATGGTTTTATTTCATCATTAAAAAAATCACTACTATGTATATTTGGATGTGGCTGTAGCTAAAGAAGTTTTGACTTACCACAATCTTGTAATGCATGCACCAAGGTCTCAGCTAGAACTTCACAATGAAAGTAGAAAGCTGTCGATCTCAAATGCTGCTTCAAAAGCTACTCTAAAGTAGGTAAAGCCTCATGCAATATGCGCCAAATAAGCAGTGTAACCTTGCAAGAGCTGGTCAGCTACCACACCAATTTCAAGTAGCTTGCCTTTGGGAAAGAATCCACCACTTGTATTTCATAAGCTAATTTAACAGTAAACTCACCATCATTTGTCAATTTCCAAAACCCTGTGTCCCTAATTGTATTGCCTGGATTAATTAAATTGCCATGATACTCAAGATTACAAGATGTGGTAAAGTTGAGCTAAGTTATTTAAAGTCATAATTACCATACTCACCATAATAGCTCACTATTGGTGTCATGGATTTACAAACCTCCCTCATCTTTAGGTGCACAAATATGCTTCCAATTTAAAGTATGAATCTTCCATAGGCCAGAAAAATGGCCCCAAATGAAACTTTTGTTTAGGCAATCAATCTCCTTTGACAACGTGTTTCAGAAGAAATGTCATTTGCATCAAGTAAGTAGCCATTGTGCTCAGCACCAACTTCACCAAAGAGATCTGTGTGGCCATGGATAAGTATTTATTGCTCCAACTTTCTAGTCTTAGCTTGGTTTTGTTGATCAGTTCTGACTATGTGGCTCAGGTTATCCTTCCATGTATCATTGGAGTGCCAAAATATTTCGCAAAGTCTTTGGTCAATGATATCTTCGTAATACGGCTTAGATTTTTCACTATTGCAAAAGATAAATTTGATGGTACATGCATCCTTGATTTTACAAGGCTAACCTTTTGACTCGATGCTAAACAAAATCTATCAATAATCTTCATCATAACTTGTACTTGCTCTTTAGAAGCTACTCCAAATAACATTAAGTCATCAGCAAAACAAACATAGGTTAAGCAAGGGCTGGATCTTGCCAACTGTAATAGTATCCAATTGCCTAATTGTACTTTGTTAGCAATTAATTGGGACAATTTTTCTAGACATAGAACAAATAAATATGGAGATAATGGATCTTCTTGTCTAATACCTCTGATAGGGGTGAAATTATCCATGTATCCCTCATTCCAAATGATAGAAAAATAGGCACTTTTAACCATAAACATAATCAAATTGATCCATGTACTTGGATTGCTAGTTTCTTCCAATACTCCTTTCAAAAAGCTCCATTTTACGCGATCGTATGCTTTTTCCAAATCAATTTTGATTGCGATCATGTGTATTACCATTGGAGGCCAAACACTTGATTGGCTAGGGTTTTTGCTCCTTGTGGTGTTCTCGGGATTGCTTCGAAAAGTGCCATCATGATTACAAAATTACATGGCAAGGTAACTTTCTAAACATTAATTTATTTTCTGCTTTTATGTGTTAAATATCACCAAGGTGATCCATGGGTGGAGGCATGTTTTGTTGTTTAGTTATAAAGTTTTTAATTATCTTTCCGCTGTGTATTTTGAGCATGCCATCCATAGCCAAACCCATCAATTTCCTATTCAGATTATGTGAGTCGCAGCCTTGTCTAATTAATTAATATAAATCATAATTGCTCTAGGACTGCTACAGTGCATCAAATTCAATAAGATTTTTGACCATCCTACAAGCCGAACTAGGTAGTGGTGAACATAAATGCTGTAGATGTTTCTCTTATCTTTCCAATGGTTTGAGAATCGCTTCATTTGGAGCTCTGTAGAGAAAGTTATGGCCAAAATACCGAAACATGTGCAGTGTAAGTTTACACCTTGAAATTGCTTTTCTTCTTTCACTAAAATTCTTCTTTCATCAAACACCTACAAAAGCACAAATAATCAATAACAACCTATCTTAATCATATTAACACCAAATTAAGCATAAAATTAAATATGATTAAGATTGACTCACTTAAATTAACTAATTTAAAATAATTAAATAAACCCTACTAATTTTCATGCATTATGTCACAGCCCAATTTTCGGGCCATCACCGGCATAAGGGACCAATTGTAACGACCTTTCCACGGTAGCTACCGGCGTTTGAGACCTCCGAAATATCCCACCAAGTCCCGAACAAGCCTTAATGAAATTTCTCAATAACTCATTGTACACTTTTACTAAACCATATTAATGTTTGAACCATATATTCATAACGTGAATTCAACAATAAGCATAGCCATTAAAATTTGACTTTCAATCATGATATCACAATTAAATACATTGAGTTCTAAAATCTCAAATTTTCGTTTATATCAAAACTAATATTTGTTTACATAGTAAAACAAAGTACTACAACTCAAACTCTAACAACGGAGCGACTTGGGATAATATGTTATGAGATGCCTTTACCTATCTGTGTGGACCGTACGCATCAATGATTTCACCCTAGACCGATCCTTGTATGCAAAAAAGGGAAAAAGAGGAGCGTGAGTCTCACAGACTCAGTGATCATAGACTCCGTGAGTAGGGCGTAGATGGGAAATAAGCAAATAGCATATCAGTTGAATATTAAAATGCAGGATTATAAAAATAATTTATTTCAAACGGGAGTTTGTGCCTTATATGAAAAATCAAGGATTTCTTATGCAGTGTAACCATTTCAATTGGTAAATCAACCAAGGTAGATAAAAATTTTTGCTATAAAACAGATCACTAACCTTATTCAAGTCAATCATTTGAAATATTGAATTAAAACAATTTTACATAAAGAAAATTTTGCCGTCAAGATCAATTTACATTTTACTCAAATCAAATCAATATATTCGGCAAGCTCCCATGAAATCGAATGTTAATCAAACTCATACGTAAACCACAAATCACCTCGCACTCAAAGACTTAAAATTCATTTCACCGTAAAAATAAGGGGAGCTGAAGAAAAACCTTTAAAATTTGTTTTCACCATGCAAAGAAATATGAGTTTGTAAACCCAGAGATGCCACTCTCGAGTAGGGAATGAAAATAAACCCCTAGTCCCGCTATCATGTAATAACATCCGGGAGCATCGCTTCCACTGGATTCCCATGTGCCATGGCAGTCTCATGATGTTGGCCGATATCGGAGAATCAAGCGGTCACAACTGCACAATCATCTAGTGGCCTAGCCACACATACATATATTATAGGTCGTGGCCCCAACCACGCCTAACCACCCGTCAGTGACCTAATGGTTCTCTTGTTAGAGCTCACTAGTGCACGAGGGTCACATTTAACTGATGTTACATCCAACCTACTCTTGACTCTCTCGGTTTGTAAAACCATATTTGCAATTGTTTTATTCCTTAAAAGCTCGTCTTAAAATTATTTCTAAAACATTCAACACAGGGTATGATAAAATCTATCATTTTCTCAAAATATTTTTATGCATGGATTTCAAAACATTAATTTGCATGGTGAATAAGCAATATAACTGTTAATGCACACAACACAAATATGAGGCACGAATTTTAATATAAAATAGTGTGGAGGGCTTGCTTCCCGATTTTTAAAACACTTTACATATAATTTATACATATATATATTCAAAACAATTTTTGAAATCATTTGCATTCACAATTCTCTAAAATGTCTACCAACACATGCTATCCATAAATTTTCACGTTTAAAATAAATCATACTTATAGATATATATGTAAAACCTGACCCTATAAATACATGTCATGACATACATGCACTGACTAGCATGTTATTATGCTAGGAAAGCACCTAAGAAAATATGAAACCCGGTATCGTACCTAACAGTACACTTGAGTTGATTTAACCTCGAACTAGTTCAAATAGAAATTGTATGATGAAATTTAATATTTTATAGTCCAAGAATGACTAAAAAATATGATTGTTCGGAGTTCGAGGGCTCATTTGGGGTAAAATTGAAAATTTGGATGTTTAAGGGCAAAATCGTCATTTTGTCACCTAAGATAATAATTTGATCATGGAGTGAAATTTTTGACCAAGATTAACTATTTGGAGTATAATTTAATGATAGGAAGTGAAAAAGTTTAATTCTGGTGATTTCTGGAGTGCAGGGGCAAAATCGTAATTTTACCACCAGCGGACAAAATTTGAGATTTTGAGAGAATTTAGATCAAATTTGACAAATTGGAGAATGGTATGAGTATACGGGATGAAAAATATGTCTATGGGAAATTTTTCAGTGTTTTAGGCAAAAATGTAATTTTTCACTTTTATGGGGGCAAAAGTCTAAATTTCAAAAATTACTCTACCGAGACTTTGGATAAGTCTGAGAATTTTATCTAAGCTATGGATATGTGGGACAAGTGTATGGTGAAAATTTGGAAACAAATGGATGAAATTTTAAAAATGGGCCAATGGGAAAGTGACACATGGCATTTTTTTAATGAAATAATATTATTTTAATGAAAAGTCAGCCCATTTAAACCCCATTTTAAGTGCTGGCCGGCCATAAGGGAGAACAAGAGAGAAAATAGAGAGGAAAGGAAGAAAAAAAGAAAAACCAAAGAGAAACAAGAAAATTCAAAGGGGAATTCGCGTTTTTCGCCCGTTTACGCGTCTAACAGTAAGATTTTTCGACTTTAGCTTGATTTCTACCTTTCTTATGCCTTTGTTTCCATTTAGCATGCTTGAGGAGAGAGATCAAAAAGTGATATCAAGGGCTGGATGAAATTCTAGGGGAGAGAAATTAAAATTTTAAGGTTTTGATTTTTAGTTAAATTGATAGTTTTAGTTAGTTAAATGTGTTTAGAAATTAAATTGGGCAAGAAAGCATTAAATTTTCACAATACCCACCCTTGGCTGAATCTGCAATGAGGCACAATGATGATGATCTGATTTTTATTCTAAGAGAAATGAAGAGAAAATGATGAAAAATGGTTAAATGTGATAGAAAAACAAAGTAGAAAATTAATCGAGTTAATGTCCCATTTTTGGCCAAATTTTACAAGGAAGAGAGTGAGCTGATTTTGGTGATTTTAGAGGAATATTGGCTGATAATTAACGGTTACAAATGTTGGAGAGAGAATGGGACAATTAAGAGCTAAAATGGAGCGCGTTATCAATTTATCGGGTAAAGTGCCAAAAATAGGTTAATACCGCCTTTAAGCCATTTTTTGCTATTGCATTTCATACCATGCATTAGTATAGGATTTAAGTCAAATATATAGTGATTTAGCATTAATGTGATGAATTGAGTAAATTTTTGCAATGTGTCTAGGAGGAGAGCCTTCCGGTAAAGGCAAGGAAATCGTACCCGATGAGTAGTTATCAGGGCACCTAGAAAGCTTTTAGTTTGTACAAACGGTGAGTAAACTTATTATTATTGTAAATTATCTAGAGTTTATTTTTAAATGCACTTTATGTATTTTATGAAATGAAAACGAGATTAAAATGGGATTTTTGATATTTTACAGATAAATGTGACAAATAAAGATATATTGGGTTGATTATGAAATTGAGTAATTGGAGGCTGTTAACTGTCTTGAAAATTATATATTTTCCTATGAATGGCTTATGAGATAAGTATATGTGGCTATATTTTGTAAGTGCATTCGGAAATTTATGTAAACTGTTTTTACTATGTAGGCTAGATAAATAAATAAAAGCCACGTTATACTGTCGAATTTTATTAAAATTGGTGGGTTAGTCACTGCAGTGACGAGTTTTCGTGGACTGCCTATTAGAGGGGCACGATAAACCCGGTTATATAGTTACTCCAGTTGTAGAGGCGAGGAGGGTAACTCTTGGGGTAGTATTAGAGCTCACTTCACGTCGAACCCCCACGTGAATGTGTAACTCAGCTAATGCCAAGGAACGACTTCTTTTAAAAATAAAAATGTGTTTCACATGTAAATGTTATAACAACCTTGGCGGACTCAGTTAGATGCCTCAGCCAAGGCATCCCCGAGGATTAGTTTTGGCTTGAGCCTTGTTTTTAATAAAAGACATAAGCCTTAACAACTATTTTGGTAAATTACAAATATTTTATGGTTTAAGAAATAAATTGAAAACATTATGAAATGGTTCGTAATTTGTTGTTTAAACTTGCCTCCATTTTACTTGCCTTTAGATATTTATGATAATGTCTGTTTACTCATTGGGATTGCAAAATCTCACTCACCTCCTTTCCAAACATTTTAGGACTGTGGTAGCTTGTAGATACCTTATTTTGTCGAGGATTCTAGTTGACATCTCTACCACACAGACAGTAGGTTTCTAGCACCAACACTGGGTGTATTTTAGGCCACTTGTCATTGTAACCATTATTGTACATTATAACTTTGTAAATTTTTGTATGTGTGAATTTATTTTACTTACACGTTACAAAAGATTTCTTACACGTGTTTCTATAAATATTGTTTTATATAAAAAAATGCTATATTTTAATCAATATTTTGAATAGTGATATTTATCTATAAATCCTTTTAAAATATTTTTATCTTTTGATTTACTTGAGCAGGAAACTACTGAAAATTGTTTAAAATGGAATGTTTAAAAACGATTGCTCACAGAAAAGGCAAGAAACTGATATGTAAGCCTTGCGAGGTTCTGATTGGCATTTCGGGTAATGAGCGTCAATTGGGGCATCGCGGCGGTTGTCATGGGCCCGAGGGAGGTTCCGGGTCGTGACAATATATTTATGGGAATTTTAAAATTGGCACCCCCTACTCACCTCACAATAGCGGGAATACTACGTCGCTATTGATTCGTACGCGGGTATAATTATTCATATTTGCCGGTCACATACTTCGTTTGGCACGCTTCCACAACAAAATTTCCTAGCAACAATTTAAACCCAATATACTTAGTGCATCAATTCCACTTCTCTTGCTCATTATATCATAAATTCACATTCACCTAACTCACATCTTAATACATTTTTACTAAAATTAATTACATCCTTTGCTCATGCAATTCTTTAGATTATAAACACCGGTAACTTATTTATGATATTAAGTGCCTATTTCAACCTTTCTAAGCAACTTAAATTTATTTCATATCATTAAATAACCAAAGTATAGTTAAATAAGATGGGCTAGCCTCCAAACAATCCAATTTCACAATAAGCCATGGAGAAGAGTAAAGCAATTTTACCAAATTGGGCTAGGTTGGCCCAAGTCTCCACCTTCCTTCTTTTTTGGACTTTTCTTTCTTTGTTGCTTTTGGGCCCTTTTCATGGGCTCTTCCCATTTCTTCCTAATTGGGCCATGCCCATTCTTTCATTATTGGGCCATGTCCATTTTTATGCACATATATATATATTTTTTACTTTTCTTTTCTTTCTCCTCTCTCTCGTTTGTTAGCAGCACCTTGCTTGTCTTTCTTTTTCCTTCCTTACATGCACAAGCTGGCCACAACTTCCTCCTCTCTCTCCCTCTCACCGTCGGCAATAATTTCTTACTTCTTTCAACCAAAAATTTTTAGCAGCCAAAGCTGCTCATATTAATATCAAAATCAACAGCCAAGCTGCTCTATTTTTTCTCAAAAATCAGCAGCTAAGCTGCTCTATTTTTTCTCAAAAATCAGCAGCTAAGCTGCTTTATTCTCCCTCCAAAAATCAGTAACCAAGCTGCTCCTTCCTCCCTCAAAACTTGGTAACTAATGCTTCAAAGATCAGCAGCCAAAACCGCACCTTTCAGCCTTCAAAATCAGCAGCCAAAACCGCATCTTTCAACCTTCAAAATCAGCAGCTAAAGCTGCTCCTCTCACCTTTAAATTGACAGAAAAATAGCTCTCTTTTCCTCCCTAAATGGCAGCAAAACCGCCCCCTCAACTCAGCTCATTTTCCTCTCCCTTTCTTTCTCACCGCTTGACTTTCTCTTGTTTTCTTTTTGCTCTCCTTTTTCTCTCTTATGCCCGACGCCTTCTTCTTGTTTCTTTTTCTTCTCTTCAACTAACCAACTTCTCTTTTTCTTCTTTTTTACTTTATTTGTTTACTTATTTATATATTTTTTTTTCATTTGTTTTCCAATTTGGTCGGCCCCCCTCTCTTTCTTTCCTTTTTCACCTTGTTCCACATGGCCGGCCCCCCTTCCGTCATATAAAATAAAGAGTTTTTGACCCTTTTTATTGACCACATGGGCGGCTGCCCATGTTGGTCTTTATTTATTTATATATATACTTGTATTATTATTTTACTATTTGTTTATTTTATTTCTTCCATTTAATTCCACTGCATAATCCTTCAACCTTTATATTTTAAATTCAATCATTTTGATACGTCTAAAAATTTCAATTTTCATCTATCTTTCTTCCTCTATATGTGTACCACCAAAATATCAAAATTGCACTTCAACGCGGTATTACCATAATATTTAAATATTTACTTATCCACGTTGGCTCGACTTAGCAAAACACGCGTATTTCACTTTTGTCGCTCATCTTCAAAAATTTATTTGTATTTCTTCTCCCCCGCTTGGATCAACCATATGATCCTTCTTCATGACTGATTTCGACATCCGATTAAATATTAATATTTTAACATTATTTTATTAATAAAATATTATTTTATTTAAAAAATTTCCTCTTGTCTCCTTGGTACCCAAAATACCTTATTATGCCTCAATTGACTTCCGAATCACCTTTTATCTCACAAATTCTCCTCCGATAAAACATTATTATTTTATTGTTATTTCCTCGCGTGCGGAATATTTTATCTTAAACTATTCCTTTCATCTTTCATCACTTTTAAATATTATAATTGGCCTCAATTCACATCCGATAAGCTTTATTAGTCACCATATCAAAGTATGAGATTTTACACTAATGGGATCAGCCCACCAAGCCCAAGCAAGCCTATTTACATGATCTTATACGTTAATCTTGTAATACCCGGTACTTTTATATGGTGACTAATAAAGCTTATTGAATGTCAATTGAGGTTAATTATAATGTTTAGAAATGATGAAAGATGAAAGGAATAGTTTGGGATAAAATATTTCGCACACGAGAAAATTATAATAAAATAATGATATTTTTATCGGAAAAGAATTTACAAGATAAAAAGTGATTCGGAAGTCAATTGAGGCATAAATAAGGTATTTTGGGTACCAAGGTGACAAGAGGAGACAAGAGGAAATTTTTGAAATAAAATAATATTTTATTAATAAAATAATATTAAAATATTAATATTTTATTCAGTATCAAAATTTTCCATGAAGAAGGAGTATATGGTCATTCTAAGTGGGGGAGAAGAAGAATGAGAGGATTTTTGGAGAAAAATGACGTTAATGGGGCCACGTGTCTTTATTAAGTAAAGATAACGAGGGCAAATAAATATTTTAAATATTATGGGGACACCGCGTTGGAGTACAAACTTTATACTTTGTTTGTGCATGTATAAGAGAAGGTAATAGAAGGAAATTGGAGTTAAAGGAGTGTTGGGAGGACTAAAATAAAATGGAAGGAAACAAAAAAAGGGCAAAACGATAATTTTATGTAAAGTTTGGTCAAAGCTTCCAAAGGAAGCTTTGACTCTGATTTTTTTAGGCGAAGACTGACTTTATCCTTTCCCCCAGCAGATTTCTCTTCTTCTTCATCCATGCTCCATGCCATTCTTGAAGCTTCCATGCCATTTTCTCTTTATCCACCATGAAATCAAGTTTTCTTCACTTTCCTTTCTATGTTTTCTTTTCCTTTCTTCTCTCAACTTCTTGAGCATTAACTTTGCAGCCTTTAACCCCAATTTCCAGCACACCAAAACCATAAGAGGAGAAGAAAGAAAAAGAGAGAAAGGAAGAAAAAGCTTGGTTTTGGTGATTCAAGCAAGGAACGGTAAGAATTCTTATTTTTGGCTTGAGTAGTCTTTGAAAATGAGTTAGTGACTTAGAGAAATGTCTTGTGGCAGCAAAGATTGGCTTCATTGGAGAAAAATTGGTAACATGTAAGCTAATAAACCCATGGGTACATGAAGGACTGAAAGTGGAAAAGGAAAACGGTAAGATTAACACTATGTTCTAAAGCCTACAGTTAGTTGAATATTGTGAGGAACTATGGTTGTTGAAAGGATTTATTTGCCTAAGCTAGTTGAAAATTGTTAAGATTGTATGGCATGTTGTTTGAAAGAAATAAAAAAAGGAATATTGTGGATGGAGGATTAAGAAACAAAGTATTGAAAGTTAGGTAGATAACAATGCGTGTAAACTAGGAAATAATTGAGTGAAAGTGAGAATAATTGTTGCTGCCATATATGTGGATTATGTGTGGAAATATAAGAAGGATTTGGGAAAAAATTATTTAGAAAGGTTGAAGTAGGCACATGACATCATAAATAAGTTTCCAGTGATATAATCTAAGGAATTTCGTAAGCAATGGATGTAAGTAATTTTGGTAAAAATGTATTACGATGTGAGTTAATTGAAGATGGTTTCATGATAGGATAAAAATATAAATTTGAGTAAGGATTAATTGATTGAAGTGTTGCCCGTATACGTATGTAATTAAATATATTGAGTTCGTAATATTGCTAGGAAGTGCAAAGATAAAGTTAGAGAACTGTGGTGGCATGCTGGAGTAAATAACTAGCGATCTGTCAGTGAAAATAGTTAGAGACACCTTCGAACAAATAGCGACTTCAAATCTCATTGTTGCCAGGTGAGTGAACTTGCATTAAAAGGTCTTGGGATATACACGTTTATGTTTGATTGAATCCTCTAAAACATTTTATTGGATTTTCTTCAAAAACTTGCATGGGAACAAGCCCTTATGAAATGTTTTTATGTTATGAAATGGATAGTGTGATGAATTCATATGTTTCTGTATAATGAATTCATAAATGGTATCATTGTGTGACAAATGCAATCGTGCATGTGCGGAGTGGGCAGTGCACATACCGGTAATGATGCTGTCGTGATAATTACAACCGTGCATGTGCAGAGTGGGCAGTACACATGCCGGTAATGATGCTGTAGTGATAATTACAACCATGCATGTGTGGAGTGGGTAGTGCACATGCCGGTAATGATGATGTCGTGATAATTACAACTGTGCATGTGCAGAGTGGGTAGTGCACATGCCAGTGATGATGTACATAGGCTGGATGAGGTGTGGTGGTATATTAATTGATATATGCTTAAGCATATGTATATGCAATAGAAATATTATGATTATAATATGTGATTATATGACATGATAAATCTTGAAAATTTCCCATTTGCATGTGAATTGATTTTAGTGCAACAAGACTGATTTTGCCTTGTTATATTATGTAGTAAGGGTTAATATGTATAAACTTGTTTGGATGGCTAATGTATGGCCCTATTACTATTTGTATGGAAATTAAGTCAGGGACATTGTATTTTATTCAAATTTATTATGAATATTTGATGATCGAATCCCTTCGCCTATGTATGTTTGAATATGAACTTTAAGACCTACTCAGGTCTAGTAGGCTTGGCTGCTGAGCTTGTGCACCGGTCATAACCCTCGAATTTGGGTCATGACAAACCAATCTTGGATTATAAGTGCTAAATGTAAGGATTTTCACTCCCAAAAACTTGGTTTTGATGATTTTTGTTTTCTCTTTCCAAAAGATAGAAGTTTCTCTAGGTTTTCAAGATTTAGCTGGATCCCTTTGTCCAAAGCTCACCAAGATGGAAAAATAGGTAAAATAAGTTTTTTATTCATTGGGTATGAGGTTTGGATGAAAGATTTATAGAACTTATTAGGAATAAGTGAAGATTAAATAAAGTTATAAATATGTATTCTAGGTATTTCAAAATTTTATGGGTTTTTGAGATTGATGATGATTAAACCACATTTTTAGGTGTTATTCGAGTAATTTGAGTTTGTTAAAGCAGCTGAGCTTTTGATGAAAAGTGCCAAGAGAAAATGGCACCCTTCAAGATGTGGGTAGATAAGGCTTTTTTAATTATTTTAATAAGCATGCCTATTCTATAACCTCGCATTAAAACATATTTTGATAAACTTTGTGATGTGAATAGTGGTTTCGAGCTTGTTTTATGAAATCTACATGTACTACATAAATATGTTAGTATATATTTAGTTTTGAGCATAGGGAGTAAGCCTATCAATTGTTTGATGCCTTAAAATTTAATTTGTCTATGGTTATTTGGATGATTGATGACTTGACTTAGTTTTGTTTGCACTCCTTTGATTGGTGATTGGATTCACCCTTTTTTTAGAAATGAGACTTTGACATGTTGACTTCATTTTGTTTTGAACCATTTGATCTTCCATGGTAAATGCATTTATCTTTTCATTGGAAATGAATATTTGGATATTTGGAAACATGGCATAAAAATATTGTAGTAGAGCTTACTTGAGTTATGGACCTATAGCTAGTGATAGTAGCCACTAGCTATTGTGCGTAATGCTTAGCTTTGATTAGGTAGTTGACAGAGTCATACCCTTTTGATTTGGTTTTGATTGGTAGTTGATATGATCCTACCACCCTTGATATATGGTCGACGACCATTATGGATCCTACCACTTTGGTTTGATTGTCCATGCTATCTAGTTCTCCACAATCTATTTCAAATGATACTTAACACTTTGGATTTTGGATTCGATATTTGCATTATTTTTAGACTTCGAAACTATTATGATTTTGACTTGAGACTTGGGTTTGATATTTGTTTAGACTTTGGTCTTTGGATTTAATATTGGTTTCGACCATGATGCTTGATTTCGATATTTGCTTTGATAAGGGCATTTAAATTTGTATTCGTCTCGAACTTGATCTTTGGTTTGGGTATTTACCCTGACTTTGGTGTTTGGACTTGGTTTACTCAATGTAATGCAAATTATGTTACTTTTGAAATCCATTCGTTTCCTTCAAGGTTTTTCTATAGATAATAACGTTGTTTCACTTTCTTTGAAACTAAACGTTTGTTTTCCTCAACATCTTTTATGAAAGCTTTAAAACCTGATTTTATAAATTGTCTTCTTGGAAATACTTGAATGGTTTACAAATCATGATTCTTATTTCAATGGTTTAAGAATAGGTTTTCAATAAAACTTTATAGAATCCTTTTAATTTAGTTTCGATCCATCGAGACAATGGTATTGAAGTTTATTTTGATACGTGATCATATTAGGTACATAACTCATACCTTAAGATACTTGATTTAGCTCAAGGATTGAATTCCCAAAATTGTTGAATATGCGTTATAGTGGAAATACAAACTTTGATATTGCTTTGAAATGGATTACTTACATTATTTTTAGAAGTGTCTTTGATAAACACTCTTTTATTTACCTTGTTCCCCCTTTTTGTGTCTGCTCATAGAGTTATTTATAACTCACACATGTAAGATGCACTTGTTTAGTAGATCAATAGTTGCTTGGCTCGTTGTCTATTAGGAAAAGACAATACTTCAGTCAGTCTTGGGTAAGTGAACATATGGCATCTAATAGGCATCGACCCTTTTGTTTCGTGTCATACTCTAATAACTCTATGATATAGAGTTATTTAGTTTTAATTTTGAGAATAAATTAGTTTAGTTCTTGTAGTAATTCAGAGAAATTAGTAAGTTTTATCTAATTATTTTAACTTATTTAGGTGAGTCAATCTAATCTTAGTTAATTTTACGCTTAAATTGGTGTTAATATGCTTAAGATAGGTTGTTCTTAATTTATTTGTACTTTTGTAGGTGTTTATTGAATGAAGACTTTTAATGAAAAAATGAGAGCAAATTCAAGGTGCAGACTTCCACTGCACATGTTTAGGTATTTTGAATAGAACTCTCTTTACGAAATCCAAATGAAATGATTCTTAGACGACTAGAAAGTTAAGAGAAAAATATACAACTTTCATGTTTATCACGTTGCCCAGTTCTGCATGGAAGTAGGTCGTTGCTTACGTACTCTGATGAGTAAATCCTAATTAGAATTGATTTCTTTCTTCACCCAACTTGTCTTATGAAACATCACATCCCATTTCCTGGAGGGATCGTAACCGGCGCATGGACCCAAATAAGCATAACTCGTTAGGCCCAAGCAAGCCTCTCATTATAACATCCTCAAAAATTCATCATCACACACAAAAGCATGATATAATATCCATTAACATACGTAATCATAAAAAATACATTCATGAAACTCATTATACGATTAAAAAACTTATCAACTTAATTGTATAAGCTCAAGCATTTGGTATAAATAAATATGAAAAAGTGCTAGTATCATAGAGCACATTAAGATTAGCTATCAGCAACAACCTCAAGTGTCCATGTCGGCTCTCCAGCCATCATCATAAACTCATACATAACATTAACAATATAGAATGTCCAACATGGCAACATTAACATAAACATGTTCATAGTGTATAAACACAAACATAAAGTGAAAGACTAACTCCTTAGCGGAACGTGACTGATCCTCTAGGCATCAAGTGGCTGCTAGACACCTACCAAAGAATGAAGACCAGACACTGGTATTTGCAACACTAGCTGCTATCAAATGCTATCATTGATCTATAACAAAATAAATAGGGAAAATAACGTGCGAGTCACAAAAACTTCGTGAGTGGATATGGGAAGGGGACAAGCTAGGGGATAAGAGTATTTCGTAAACATTCACTTGTAACCTCGTCTTTCATGAACAATTTAATCATAGAATTTATAAAACATGTTATTTGAACACATTTGAACAGTATTTGTATGAAAGCATGTCAATATAGACCTTTGGGAATCCTTTACCTTTGAAATTCTCATCAAATTCAATCAAACAACTTATTCTGCAACAAAAGTATCGATACATTCTTGATTGTATCGATACCTTTGTATATCTATCAATACATTAGTAAAATTTATCGATACATTTCACATAGAAAGCCTCCTCACGCATTGTATTTAGAATGTATCGATACTTAACCCATATGTATTGATACTACCCAAATTTCTAGGCAAAATGCTCCATTTTTACCATTCCTTAAGTTCCCTTACCTCTTGGGACTTTCTCTAAGGCTCAACCTTCTTCACTAAGAACACTTTCATGACAACATAAAGTACAGATCATGAACAATGCTCAAACAACATTATTATGCAACATGCTATAAACATAATAATTATGATCATTCCATCAACATTAAACTCATACTTTGTGATGGTCAGTCCCTCATCAACCTTGCGCCGGCAATATATAATCCCATTGCACCTTGGACATTTATGATGCATCATAAGAGTGAAGTCGTCACTTGTTCCCCGTGAGAGGGGAATCAATCATACTCATAGAGTTCTCATACTCGTAGCATTATGTATGTGGCATGTCCTTCACATGCAAGCTTACTCATCACATAAGGTACATGGAAAATACATCATACACATAATCTCATGGCATTCATCATGCTTTCTCAATAATCTCATGTAGTATATGGAATATACATCATGTACATTATCTCATGGCATTTATCATGCATACTTAATTACCTCATATGGTATATGGAATTTACATCATATATATAGTCTTATAGTATACATTAAGAATACTTAATCATCTCATATGGTATATGAAATTACATCATATACTTAATCTTATACCATTCATTATACTAAACGTGCATATTATAGCATCTATAAATAAGCATACAATGTCTCGTACCCGCACTAGTCCGAAAGCTAGAGAATTCAAGTGGACTTCAAACATAAGGTGCTTGTCTCCCCTTGTTGAAAACTAATACAAAGTAGAGTATTTACATACATAAAAGATTCATAAACCATTTGAAACCATTGCATCAATCATATCACAATCACTACGGATTGATTTTTCTTAGAAAATCATTTTTCATTCTTGAAATTCAAATAATTTGATAACCACTTTAGAGATATCATTTCAATTTACATAAATAATCCTTTTCATAGAAATCATGCTAGCTTTACATATCAAAATAATTTGAAAGTGGTGTATCCACTCACTTAATTAGAGAGTCGATTCCTAGCTTCAATCACAACTCCGTTTCGATGTTATCCATGGAGTTTTTAAGTGTTCCTATTATACAATAATCATCATAATCATTTCTTAGAACAAAGATTTTGTAATAATCATTCTATGTACTTTCAAATCTACTCCATTTTAGCTAACTAATTTTCTAGCTAAAACCCATGCTTCGATATGCATAAATCTTCCATCTTTACCTTAGGTGAACTTAGATGCTTAAGGAAATCACAAAGCTTTTAAGATTTAATCACCAAAAGAAAATCTAGGCAATAAAACAACTATTTAAGTTTTGTGTGAAACCTAGTACCATCGTATTGTGAAACCTCAACCTCCATAGACACATAACTAGAAGTAGACGCAATAACACAAATCAGGGGTAATTTCATCATTTTTCATGCTAAGTTCCTAGAAGTAACTTTCTAATGTTATTAAGGTCTAAGTAAGCTTAAGGAATAGATGAATGATGGTAAAATGAATGAAGAAGATAGAAATACTACTAATTTCCATAGTAGAGGCAAAATGGTCATTTTGCATCTCAAGTCTAAATTTTTACGTTTTCTTGAACCCAAGTATTTTTAGACTATTATGGACTTTGTCTCAATGTCAAAAGAGTAAAAAGGTTACACAAAGGATGGGAAGAAAACAAAGCCACAAGGTTAAGGGCATTTTGGTAATTTACATGAGAAATTGGATAAACTTTAGATATAAATATCTAATCTCCAGCAGCTTCCTCATTTTTCCAGCAGTTTCTTCTTCTTCTTCCTCCCATCTCACATTTCTTTCATCCTCCATGAAAGCTTCTCTCAAAGCTTCCATCACCCTTTCAAACTAACCTTAAATTTCATGCTTTTACACACATTGTTATAAGGTTTTTCAGCTCTTTCACTCTCTCACCTTAAAACCCTTAAAAAGTCTTACTCCCATACTTTCTCTCCCTAACTAGGTGTTTTAGAGAGAGAAAGCTTCCATAATAGCTTGAAAATTCTTGGAAAGGAATTCACTTTCAAAGCTACCAAGGTTCCAACGAAGCTCCACCGCCCCATTTGGACCATTGAAGGAAGTTTGAGTTGGATAAAGATTTAACAAATACCGATTCGTAGCTAGTTGGGACCAAGATTAAGGAGACCACTCGTATTCACCCTTTAGTAGGTATATGGCATTCGGTAGCTGTGCCCTCATCCAAGTCACTTTGCTGGTCGTCAAGAGTTTTGCATGTGGATTTACACTCAATGTAAATCGCTAAGATTTAGGCTATAAACAATAGATGTATATGTGATATGATGATGCCATTATGAGATGGCAATGAATGACAGTATTTTAGGTTAGTACCAGAATAAATATTTGGTTACCTTGTTTATTATCGAAATACGTATTGTTGAGAATAAAGATTGTGGTTAGAAATGATGGTGAGAATGATGAAATAGAATTTAATGAAAAGGCTTGCTTGGGCTTAGCGTGCTGTGTCCATTGGGCCCTTACGCCGATCATGGCCCGAAAATTAGGCTATGACAAAGGTGGTATCAGAGCCCTAGGTTTAGATGAGTCCTAGGATTTCCTGTATCTATCAGCAGAGTTGTTAGAGTTAGTGTAGAGTCCTGTTCTTGGTTTATGGGTGCGCAACACGAATCAAGGGAAGGAGGCTACATGAACTCTTTTTCATCTAGAAGCCTACCTTTGTCTTAGTACTAAAAGGTTAAGAATTAATGCATGTTTGTGTACAAGTTTGAAATGTCCCTATGACACAACATGAGCGGCAGCAAGAAGAAACGGGAAAGGTCCCCTAATGCTGAAGAGGGATCGATGGACTCCACTGCTCGGAGTCATTATTGGTTAAAGGTTGAAAGCGCGGCTAGTAATTCACTACAACTTCCTGATGAACAGATTCCACCGGAAGTGGAAATAATGTTTCGCAAAAGGAAAGGTCTCAAAAGTAGTGAAAGCCTTGCAAATAAGGACAACTCTGGTATTCAGGCATGCATGAACAAATTACTAGAGGAATGGCATAAGAAAAAGACAGAAGAGGCAATTGCAAAGGGAGATATTCGTCCTAGGAAGGTATCCGTGGTCTGACACTTTCCTCCTGGATGTTGAATAGAAGCTGCATCTGTCAGTAGGGAGGAATGCATAAGAATACAACAAGTTTGGATTAAGGATAATATGGAAAAACCCTAGGAGATGGAAGAGGATCCTGAAGGAGGATCCATCGATGTGTTCGGATGAACGCGATGAAGATCCTAAGGACGTTTAGTATTTTCATTGAACTTTGTATTACCTTAAGTCTAGGCAGGTGTGGTGTAAATGAAGTAGTAGTAGTTATCTGTACAAAGGACTTAAGAGTTTGGCTTTTATTTTCGTGTGACTCGAATGGATTATGAAGTAGCTATTTAAATGACTTAGTGCATATGGTAATATTTTGGTATGACAGAGGTGGACTAGCAATATGATTAGTGAGGAAGAATATTCACCTTAGGGGTGTGGCTGGTCACCTCAGATAATTATTAAAGGTAGACGTAGAAAGTCATTAGTGGTACAAGCAACTAGAAGACCTGACCAATGATTAACGATTAATAGTGAGATTGTGAAATATTAAAATCTCAATTGCAGTTACAATTTGGAAGAATATGAGCTAAATTAATGAGAATATAGATGACACTTTGAATGATTAATGTGATTGAGTCGAGAATTGTGACCCCGATATTCCTGTGGATGAGAATGTTAAGGGGCACATGCTGGATAAATAGGGAAAAGGGTCAAAAAGGATGATTCGTTGGTCAAGTGGCTGTAGTGTGTAGGTAGGTCCTAAAGAGTTGTGCAATGCACAAAAGAAGAAAAGGGTATGAAAGACTTTTAATTGTTTCTTATAAAGTATGATTGGCGATAAGAATGGAGGCACATGGTGCTCTGACATTATAAAATGATAATCTGACACAAATATAGCCCATTGGAGGTAAATTATGGAACTTGGGAAAGATGAATTCTAGATTTAATGAAAAATTATGAATGTAGAATGTGGAGAAAGATGACCTATTTTTATGGCTGTTTGTACTGAAATGTTAATAAACTATTTGAGTTACAAAACAAAAAAGATAATTAGTTATGGATAGTAACAAATTTGTGGAATGCCATAAATAGTGAGTAATTATGCGTACGGTGATATATGTATTGTGAATTCATTACACCATATGGAAAAGATGCCTTAAGGTGGGATTTCATGATTGATGATAAAAGTCAAAAGATGATATGAGTTGAAAGTATGAATTTGGTGTAGTGCATATGATAAACAAAGAGAAGATACACATACTTATGGAAATTGTGGTATAGGCTTAAAGGAAAGCCATGTGATTGAGAATAATTAGTGTAGTAGCCTTAAAAGGAAAATAGAATTGCTTCGATAAAGTAAATTCCAGCAGTTGCAACGTCACAGCGCTGACTGCCCAACGCTGTAGCTTTAAGAACCCCTTATGGCTAGGAAGCACGAGCAAACTGAGAGTGGCATAAAGATGAAACTCTCAAGTTGAATTATGGTCATTGGTATTGATGTTGAGCTTTGTTATTTGGAGTTTTAACTACGTTGGAAGAGTGTTTATATGAATGAATTGAAAGGTTTCTTTAATACCTTATATATAGGCATGTAAGTAAAAGAAAGAGAGGTTAAAGAGTTCTCGAGACAGATACATTGAGATAAACTACCATGTGAAGTATTAAAATGAATAACATGTTTACTAAAGTCAAATCCTAAGAAATACAAAAGACAAGAGGTTAAGCCTTGTTAAAGGATAAGGAAAAAAAAATAAGTGAAAGGTTAGATGAAGGTATGGGACATCGACAAGAGATGTCAATACCAGGTGATGAAATTGTGAATCAAGGATTACAAAGGTAGCATAGCAAATGAGTTAATATAAAGTATTGTTATGAAGATTTACAAATCTCGTCTTGACTTAGTTGAATGAAGAGGGTTAGTAACAACACAAGGCCAATTATATGGCATGCTAGAAACCCATGAAGATAAATTGAAGTATGAATAGATGAGCAGGCATTTAAATATCTTGGTGAATAAGTGCATGCCTTTTTGGAATGATATGCTCGGAAGGTTAAAGAGCCAATAAGTGATTAATTGTTTCAAGAGTGCATGAACATCCTTGAGAAGGAATTTTCCATTATACGAGGCCAGTATTGTCACGACTCGATACTCTCCTCGAGCCTGTGACAACCGCCGCGATGTTCCGATAGACATTCATTACCCGGAATACCAATCGAAACCTCACAAGGCTTTAATATCAGTTTTCTCACCTCCCTTGTGAGCAACAGTTGATAATATCATAGTTTAAAGGATTACAAGCTATTTCCAAACCAAAACAATAAACAAAATAATTTTCGTCTCATAGGGGTATTTTGGTCATTGTTTCCCAAAAATTTCAAAACCATCTAAAAATGTAGTATATGAGCGAAAGATACATATTTCATAACCAAAACTAAGTTTAGATGTCTAAAACATTCATTTAAAGTGAAATGATAGCTATTAGAATAAAATAAAATATTTTATTTTCATATAAAACAATATTTATAGAGGTATCCGTAAATAATTTTTGGAGCTTAAAAACAAAAAAAAATCCTACATATAGTAACACAGTGAGCCAGAGTGTGTAATCTAATTTACAATGACATGTGGGCCCCCGAATGACCAAAAGTAACAAAGGCTACAAACTTACAATTTCTGAGGATGCAAATCCAACAGTAGCCTTTGATGAAACCAGCTATCCACAGACTATCTAGAGCCTGAAATGGGTGGAAAGGAAGGTGGTGAGTTTATATAAACTCAGTGAGTAAACAAACATCATCTAAAATATCTAAAGCCGAGTAAATGGAGACAATTAAAATAGATCATCATAAGATGGTTCATAACCTCAAAACACATTTCAAATCGTCTAGACCAGTTACATTACATCCAAAATATACAACGAGGCTTATGAATCTCTTAAAAACTTGGCTCGTGCCAAAACTCATTCTCAGGGATACCTTGATCAGAGGCATGCAATCGAGATCGCCAAGGTTGTTTAAAAAGTCATATACACACAAAACACATTTTTAAGTTTAAAAGCACAGTCGTTCCTTGGCATTGGCTGAATTCACTCTCATGTGGTTGTTCAGCGTGAAGTGAACTCTAAACTTTACCTCAGGAGTTACCCTCTGCGCCTCTCGTATCGAGGTAAAATAAAATGTAACGGGGTTTACCGTACCCCTCTAAAAGGCTTGTCCACAGAAACCCACCCACTGCAGTAAGCTAATCGATATCCCACCAAATCAATAAAATTCCAACAGCATGACGTGGTAATTATTTTACAACACAGTATGTCAAGGAAAAACAATAGTTCATATATGTTTAGCACAATTACCAATGTAGCCACTCATGCCCACATTATCATAAGCCATTCAATTCAAACCATGATTTATAACACAACAAATAGTCTCCAATTACTCCATTTTCCAAGCCATTATTAAATTTCAAGACAATTTTATAAAATCATTTCGTTTAATCACATTTTGCTTATAAAACATAAAGATTTACCATTTAAACTCATTTTTCTATAAAATCACAAAAACGAATCAAAACTTCTTTAGATAATTAAGACGATAATAAGGTTACTCACAATATCGGGAGTTCGAACTACCCTACTTTTAGTCCTCTGGCACAATGTCTTTACCCTTGTTAGAGAACTCACCACCTATACACAATACATGACAAATAATTCAATATATTGTGTCATATCATTATAAATCTATTTCGGGCACTATATGAATGCATGAGGTTGTTTGGATAGTCACTTAAAAATGGAACTCACGTTGGTTCAAGGGTGATCAGAATGGATCAATTTTCGACCTAATTCAAACTTTTCACCTTTTATTTAACCAAAGCATCCAAATTGACTCCAAATAAATTCATTTCACTTCCAATACACCAAATCATCAAATATAAACTAGATAGCATGAATTATAGCAAAATCATCCTCAACATTTTCTCTTGGAAAATTCGGCCATGATGGGTGCATAAACACTATGCTTTTTCACACTTGATTTTTACACCATAAATCATTAATTCCTAACCAAATCACTTGAAATAAAATCAAATCCATCATCCACGTACCATAAGGAAGATTTGGCCAATGAGGGTGATGTAAGTACATGAATTTTTCTTGTTTGCTTTTATGCTACAAATGACCAACCAACTAAAAACACTAAAATAACATGGAATCTAGCTAAACCCAAGATCAAAACTCCTCCCCCCATGTCCGGCCAGCAAAGGTATCCTCATGCAAACTTGATTCTCAACCATGAAAAATGAAAAAGAATGCATAGGAAAGGTAGATCACAAGCTAAAATCAAGAAATTTTACCTTTACTTGCTTAATTCCTTGAAATCCACCAATTTTCTCTTGAATTTTCTAACTAGGGTTTTGTTCTTTCTTTCTTTCCTCTTTTCCTTGGTGAGGCGGAACATGAAGAATGAATAAGAGAGGTGTGTGCTAGTTTTTTTAATGTAAATTATAATGAAATGAAAACTTGCCACTTGTCACCATCCCATTGGTCCATTTTTAAACTTAATAATTAAGCATTCTTTCTCCACCACATAAAATATCTCAATTATCCATAATATAAAATGTTAATGGATGAAATCCTTAGACATGACAAGTGTTGGGTGGTGTAAAATTCCAATTTCGCCCTTGGGTGGCAAAATGACCATTTTGCCCCAACGTCTTGAAAATTCTAATTTAACTCCAAATTAATCCTCAAACTCCGAATCACCATATTAAGTCATTTTTGTCACGACCCAAATTTCGGGCCATGACAAGCGTAAGGGCCCAATAGATGTAGTCCATTAAGCCCGAGCAAGCCTATCTATCTATTCCACTCATCATTCCATCAAATATTGCTAAGTCACAATTTATAACTTTAAATCAAAATATTGATAAACATTGCCAACTCGTATTGGTATTACTCATTTAAAATATACATACATTATCTACAACATGTATCTCAATAATTTACATCAAGTTTATCTATACATCAAAAAAAGAAGACTCAATTTCCAACGGAGGGACTCGGACGAATGTACTGCTACTGAATGCCGAGACACCTACCCAAAATATGGATACAAGTCTACAAGGACACCTCATCCTAGTTACCGACTGCTCGTGATCTGAAAACATGAAGTTGAAAGTGGTGAGTATAAACCCAGTGAGTGAACAAGAAAGGGAACAAGCATACTGTAAGGAATCTTTAATGAAATCATGATGCATTGTATTTCAAAACAATGCAATTTGTTTCTATTCTTATTAAAAACCCCTTATCTATCCTTTAAATAATTAATCAATTGTAATAATGAATCCATACATATCAAATAATTTGAAAAATGAGAGCTTAAATATTACACAAATCAAGTCAAATACGACAACGAATCTTCGCTGCAACGGAAAGGCATTCTCGCTACAGCGTAGCTGCTGTGAGAATGAATTTCCTTTGCAGCGACGTTGGGATTTAGTTATTAGTGAAACGAGGGTTTCTCAACTGGCCAAGGATTTCTCACTAAACCTCATCTCTTTAAACTTAACTCATTTAATCCTTAATGTAGGAAGTCCATGCTCTGATATGGTAGTAAATAAGTGAAAGATAGGGCAGCAATTAGACAAGATAGGAGACCAAAACAGAAGGTTTTTTGCTGCAGTGAGATTCTTTCTCGCTGCAGCGAACTGTAACCTAGAAACAGAAGGTTTCTCGCTGCAGCGAAATTTTGCTGATGAAACAGAGAGTTTTTCGCTGCAGCGAGATTCCTTTTTCGCTACAGCGAGAAGCTATGTGACTATCTCGCTGAAGCGAGAACCAATTCTGGTGAAGGTTCTCAAACCCGAGAGTTTCTCGCTGCAGCAAGAATGAAGTTCGCTGCAGCGAAAACAGAGCAACAAGAGAAAAGTTTCCCCTCACTCAACAAAAAGGCCATCTTGCTAAACCAACAAAATCAACATACAACACATGAAAATTCCCAAAGTGTAATGCATCAAATTCTCATATATGTCAATCATATATCACATTCATAAGTTTTCATTTCATAAGTCTAGATATGAATAATTACATAGATAAACATCAACATCATCATAAACACACCTGGCTCATGTACATCCCCCCACATCGTGCACATAGCCGACACCATCGTGTGCATCCACCCACATCGTGCACAATCAGTGCCATCGTGCACATCCCCCCACATCGTGCACACGGGCACTATCATCATCCACCTCTCATGCCACCATCATCACCGGCATGTGCATTCCCCCACATCGTGCACACACACGGTCATAGTCATTATACACAATATCATTCATCATGCACAACACACACATTTATATATCATCATACTACAATAGTGCATGAATCCATAGCATTCACATATCACAATATTAAACCATTTTGCAAAAGCTTGTTCCTAAGGCACTTGTGTTTATGAAAAACTTCATAATTCATTCAAATGAGTGCAAATACATTTTATTACCCAAAACAAGTTTTGAAGGCAGTCCACTCAACAATTGATTGTAGAACCTTTAGATGACTCCAATTCTCCTAATTGTCAAAATGAGATGATGGGGCTTCCTTAGAACCTAGGATCACATTAGCATAAGCAATAGGTCAATTTACACACTATGAACCCTAAAAGCTATCTCTTAGCTAGCTTTCAATTGCCACATTAAATGGCCATCTATGTTCACTATCTAAATCACTAAAGGTAATGAACATACTAAAAACATAAACAGCTCATAAATCCCAATTACTAGCCATTTTCTGTAGCCAAAAATCGAGCTTAGTTAATCACTTACCTTAGGGCTCCTTTGTAGTCAAATTATCTCCTAATAGCTTTCAAATAAATGGTGTAATTCCCTCTTTCTCTCTCTAAAATGTCCAGCTAGTGAGACAAAGTATGAAAACCAGATTTTTTGAAGGGTTTTAAAGTGAGAGGATGAAACAGCATAAGGGTTTATGGAAGAGTACACCAAAAGCATGAAAATTGGAGCTAGATAGAGAAAGTTATGGAAGCTTGAAGAAAACTCCTATGGAAGAATTGAAGAAACGTGAGAGAGGATAAGGGAAGAAGAAGACCAGCTCTTGGAAATTCAAGAAAGTGCTGGAAATTTCAAGATATTTATAGGCCAAACTTATCCATTCCCATAAAATTACGAAAATGCCCTTCCACCAATTTACTTATTCTCCTCCAATCTTTTATGCAATCTTTTTCTTCTTTTGACACTGGGACAAGGTCCATAATGGTCTAGACATACTTGGGTTCACAAAAACTTAAAATTTTAACCCGAGGTGAAAAATGACCATTTTGCCTCTACCGTGAAAATCGTCAAAATTTTGGTTTCCTTTCCATTTTACCCCTAATTTCACCATCTATTTATGCCTTAGGCCTACTTAGACCATAATATTGTTTAAAAACCTTACTTTTATGGGTTTACTAAGGAAATGACGAAATTACCCTTGATCAGGGATATCGCGTATATTTCCCTTTACAAGTCTTTAAAGGTCAAGGTCTCATAATTCTGGGGTTTTAAAATTCTCAATTTCATCTTAAAATCTCTATTTGGACTAGTTCGAGGCTTAATTCAGCTTAGTTGTACCACTAGGTTCATTACCGACTTTTAACAATTTTTCGGGGCTTTCCAAGTATGCAAGCATATTATCAAGCATATGAATGACATGGCAAATATTTTATAGAGTTAGGCTTGACAACACTACCCCCCTTAAAATAAAATTTTGCCCTTAAAATTTCACTTATCAAACTCGGAGAAAAGATAAAGGTATTGGCTTCCCATCTAGTGCTCGACTTCCCACGTCATCACCTTTTATAGGGAATTTCGATTTGTTCACCTTGTTTACCTCCAGTTCAACTTGAGTACTTCACTTATGTTTATCATTATCCTTTAGAATCAGATCAACAGTAACCTTCACAATCATGATCTTTTATATCTAGACACTAAGCATGCTTCTGTTACTTTCATTAAATTTGAACCATAACTTCATCTCAATCATACCAATTTCGATTGCATTTTATATTCATTTATGTATACCAATCACCATCTTATTACTTCATTCCTTATCAAACTTCTTGACATTCATTCATTCATCCCATCCTTATACAATATTGTGTAGTTTACAGTATCATTAACATGCCATACTCATTCTTGTATATATCCCCAACGTTAGAGAAGGTTAATGGCTTCAATTATTCCCACATACTTCATGTTTACCTAGCATTTAGGAAATTTCAATCTTCTTAATCCTATTAGTCTATCTCATATGGCTTAACCGTACTATAGATTACATTTCCTTAACTATTTCCCCAAAACTCCTTAGGTCGCCATAAGTCAACTTTTGATAGGATTCTTGATTGTTACATTATCTATGCAACTCATTAAATATATTGAGTTCAAGTTTCAAACCACTAAGAACCATTTTTCACTTTAGTTGGGTACATTACTAACTCCACACATTCATATGCACACACACATTCAGATGTCCATATTCCTCATTATGTATAAGGGTCCTTGTTCTCAAGTGCCTTCAGACTAATTTCCCTTTGTTCATTCCTATCCATAACCAAGATTCAATAGAATAATCTTCATAATTCATGTCAAAATTTTTATATTTAACTTACGAACATTAGGTATAATCCATTCCAATTTGCTCTATTTATGTCTATACTTAGCTTCATGTCATATACACGTTTTTACTCTTTTCTTACCATTCCCAATTATATACTTAAACTTCCTTGTACTATATATCATTGCATCACAATGTCATTGTCATTGAATTGCAATCTAATATGCATGTATGCTTTATAATGTCATTGATGCTTCAAAAAAAATTTTTTCCTTGACTGGATCATTGCATGTTATGCAATACCATAATTCCTAAAAGTTATCCTTATTCCTTAATTATCTTTCATGCCTCTTACATATATTGTATCCTTATTGCATTCTGATATTGATTTGTCACTTAAAACTCAGACTCATTTGAATCATGTATGCCTCAAGCATTTTTCGAATTCCAATTCCCATAATATATTAGGAAATTTTCATTATCTGACTTCATTATTAAGGTTAACTTCAACCATCTTTTGTTCTATTTTTCCATACTAATGTGACATCATTCTTCTTGGACCAATCTGTAGTTTGTACTTGGAATTACAAGACTTGAAACAAAGTTTTTCTTAAGTACTTTTCAATGTCAATACGAATTTCACTTCCAACTTACGGCTTCCTCTTTATAGCCACATAACTTAATACTTACTTTCACAAAAACCATAGCAGAACTCCTCTTGAGTATTTCCTTAAGGATACCTATCTTAAACTTATGTCTCACAGCATGTGATCACTTAACCTGTGACTTAGCCATTAGGCCTCTTAGCCAGTTTTAAAAATCTCACATTTCATACTTGTCGTGAATGATTAGAAATTTCTTCTCAAAGATGTTTGTGCATCCCTAAAACATTTAATCTTTTATTTGCTCCTTAATATCTCGAGTATCTATAGACGTGCATTTATTCTTATAGGTATATAAATACGTACTCATCCATTCAATCCCCAACTCATTTTCATAGGTTTCTAGGGTATCACACAATTGGCTTTGTGTTGTTACTAACCATTTTCATTCAACTGAGTCAAGACAAGAATTGTAAATTCTCATAACGATATTCTATATAAACTCATTTTCTGTATCGCCCTTGTAATCCTTCATTCACACTTCCATCACTTGGTATCTTATCTTAATGTAGCCATCTCAAGAATCTTTCAATTTCTCTTTTACTTATATGCCCCTATACAAAGAGATAAAAAAACTTTTCAATTCATTCAGGTTAACATTCCCTAGAACATTTAAAACTCCCAAATAACAAAGCTCAATGACCAATGACCGAAATTCAACTTGTAAGCTCAATATCATGTCACTCCCATCTTGCTCATGCATCATAGACATGAGATATTCGTAGCATTGTAGCGCTGGACAGTCAGTGCAGCAGCATTGTGATTACTAGAAATTCCCTCATCAAAACTATTTGTCTGTATTCAAGGTCACTACATCAATCATCCTCAATCATTGGGTTTCCCTTCTATGCATATATCATGAATTCCATAAGCATAGGTACCTTCTCTTTGCTTGTCATACACACTAAGCCAAGTTAATACTTTCAACTCATGTCATATTTTCACTTTCATCATCATTCATGAAATCATACCTTAAAACATCCTTTCCATATGGTGTAATGAATTCAGAATACATATACTAACCCACACATAATTTGTTCACTGTCCATAGCATTCCTCAAATTTATTGTCCTCCATATCTAATTATCTTCCTTGTCTTGTATTCCAATAATTTGTTGACTTTCAATATAATTAACTACGAAAACAGTTTGTCTTTCTCCACACTTTACACTCGCAATCCTTCTTAATCAAGAATTTATCTTTCTCAAGTTCCATCATTTACCTTCAATGGACCATATTTATGTCAGATTATCATTTCATAATATTATGGCCTCATTTTATAATTCCCTCCATACTTAAAGTTATGATCCTTAACTTAATCACATTAATCACTCAAAGTGTCATCTAGAGCCTCATTAATCCCTTCCATATCTTTTCGAATTGTAACTACAATTAATCTTCCCAATTTCACATTTCCATGATTGATTGTTACTCTTACCACACTGTTTCCCATTATCCTGTGCAATTACCATACACTGAACCCGCTTATTATAACATAGTCCCCTAGTTCAATGTGTTTGCTCGGGAATCATCTTCTTTGGTACAATTTGTCCCATAAACCAGAATTTTATTTAGCTTTGCATTCGGAATCATATCAAAAACTCACATACTACGATAAGTAATAATTTTCAACAAACATCATCAATTCAAATGGTCTTTTATACCTCGTCAAAATCTAGGGTTATCACCCCAAAAGTTCATCAAGTTAATCAGTATCCATTTCTTAGTACTACAAAATATATTCATTGTTAATTAGGGTAATTACTTGAATCATTAATGACTTTCCACATCAGTCTTCAATAATTATCTAAGATGATCAACCTTGCCACTAAGATAAATATCTTTCCTTAATAGCCATAATGCTAATCCACTTCTGTCCTACTAAAAGATTCCCATATACATCTAATCACTTTAACATCTACTTTATAATACATTATAGTCATACACTTTAAAAGCCAAACTATTAACTTCTTTGTACAGATAACTATTACATTTTTCCTTAAACGACACTTGCCTAGACTTATGGTGATACGAACTTCAACGAAGGTATTAAGTATCTTTAGGATCCTCTTCCGAATCTTCCTCCTCCTCTTGAGATTTTCTCCTTTGTTCCTTAATCCAAGCTTGTTGTATTCTCCTACATTCCTCATAACTCACAAGTGCAGCATTTCTTCCACGACCGGGAGGAAAATGTCATACAACAGTCACCTTCCTAAGGGGATAATTTACAACAGTTACTTTCTCCTTATTCTTTTGTTGTTGTTCCCTTACATTACTCCCACAGCCTGGAAGAAAGTGTCGAACAACAGGTACAGATACCGTCCTAGGATGATAATCCCCTTCGACTATCATTATTTTCCCCCTTTCTTCAGTGTATTCCTTAAACTCTTTCAGAAGAGAATTTCTCATGCTTACATTAATGTCATTACTATCAGCACTTTCAATGGTCTTACAAGGATCGAAGCTTTCTTTATCGTGAACCCTAATCTCCAAATCCGGTGGAATCCAAATAATAGGAATACTAGGCGAGGCACTTTCTGGACTACTTGGTTCGGGTTGCCATCGGCTCCTACTAGTAGAATCTAACGATCCTTCGCTAATACTATGAGAGGCATCGGGACTACCGTCTCTCCTAGACATGGTGTGTGCAACCAGCACACCTCAAAACCTATACGCAATCAAACAGTAATTTCTTAATTATTTACGCATCACAAAAATGAGTAGGTTTCTACATGCAAATGCATGCATTCGACTTAACCTAACCTAGCTTAACTTGGGGTCACACTGACACTGTAAATTTTTAAAATAACTTTAAACCCAAAGGCTCTGATACCAACTGAATTGTCATGACCCGGTATTCTTCTCGAGCCTGTGACAATCGCCGCAATGTTTTGATAGACATTCATTACCCGGAATGCCAATCAAAACCCTGCAAGACTATATTGTCCCTAAATTGATATAAATTAATTTAAATTACTAATGCTTGATATGTAAATGCAAAAATACGTCCGATTACCGTTTAATCACGGTATCGATTAAATTTGACCGATCACCCCAATTAATCGGCGATTGTATCCAAATCACCTCCAAATTAATTCATTTCTCCTCTAATACCTTAATTTACCACATACATTTAAATAAAGCCAAATTTAGCATTAGAACCCTCACAGTTCCTTATAGAAAAATTTGGTCATTTGGTGCACTAGCATCGAATTTTTTTTCTACATAACCGTTTCACCTTAATTCATCATTTTCCATGCCATTTTCCTTGAAATAAAAACAATCCCCCATTGATATTCAGCCCTCATGGTTCGGCCAACAAGGAACCCTAGAGAAATTGAATTTTTTTTTTTCTTTTTGTTCATAACCATGCTTAACTATCCCTAAACACTAACATAGTCTAAAATCAAATTATTCCAACAACAATTCCTCTTCCATACCCACTTTTCAGAATTGAATTCATCATGATAATTCAATATTCAACCATGGAAATCAAGAACAAAAGCATGGGTAAGCTAGGTATGAAGGAGAATTAAAGAAATTTTAACTTACCTAGCTTGTTTCCTTGATTTCTTCACTTTTTCTTTGAATTTCCACTTAGGTTTTCTTGTTTTCTCTTTTGTTCTTCCTTTTTTCTTGTTGCTGGATGCCTAGGCTGAATATGGTGAGGGAATTGGGGATTTAATGGGCTGATTTCTATAGAAAATAATAAAATAATCAAGCATGCCATGTGTCACATGCTTATTAGCCCAATTTTTAACTTTTTGACTTTTTCTTCTTAATTTTCCACCACAAATATTCTGGTATTTATCCAACCCTACCACAATTAAAATCCCTTGGTCTTGACAAGTGTTGGGGCAAAAAATTTACCGATTTGCCCCCGGGTCGAAAAAATTACGATTTTGCCCCTATACTCTGAAATGTACCGGAATCTCATTATTTCTACTTTTCAACCTAAAATAACACTAATATTGATCAATATTAATCAAATGGGGCAAAAAAAATATGTTTTATAAAAATTCCCGTTTAGTCCTCTAGTGGCAAAATTACCATTTTGCCCTTGTGCTCCAAAAATATCTGGAATCAAAACTTTTCACTGCTAAACATCATTTATACTCCAATAATCATAATTATATTTCATATAATTATTCTTGGCCAAATGTGATCAAATCTTGGCTAGAAATTTCCATTAAATCATCAAATGGTAAAATGATCGTTTTGTCCCTAATCAGACAATTTTTCTGATGGACTCCAAACTGGACCTTGAACTCCGAATCACTATTCTAAGCCATTCTGTGAGTTTTAAAATTTTCAAATTCCTCTTAGAATTTCTATTTGAACAAGTTTAAGGCTCGATTTAACTTAGTTGTACCACTCGGTACAATACCGTCTTTTAATCGAGTTTGACAGGGTCTCACATTCTCCCCCACTAATAAAAATTCGGTCCCCGAATTTAAACTCAATGTAGAGTGGCTTACCTTTACATATAGAAGAGGTGTGGATGCTTTGTCCGCATGTCATCCTCAGCTTCCCACGTTACCTCCTTATTAGTGTGATTCCGCCACAACACTTTCACTGAGGCTACATCCTTTGAACGGAGCTTTTTAACTTGCCTATCAAGGATAGCTATCAGTTGTTCCTCATAGGTTAGATCATCTTGCAACTGAATGGTTTCATACCGTATTACATGCGTTGGATCTGGGTTGTACTTCCTAAGCATGGACACATGAAACACGGGATGGATATTCAAAAGGTCTGACGGTAATGCCAAACGATATGCCACTACTTCAACCCTTTCTAAGATCTCGAAGGGTCCTATATACCGAGGACTTAACTTCCCTTTCTTGCCAAACCTCATTACCCCTTTAGTTGGCGAAACATTCAAAAATACATGATCTCCTACTTGGAACTCCAAGTCACTCCGTCGGTTATCAGCATATGACTTTTGTCTACTTTGTGCTGTTAACATCCTCTGATGGATCAAGCGTATTTTCTCAGTGGCATCCTACACAAACTCAGGCTCCAAAAAGTTTCCTTTCTCCTACCTCTAGCAATCCAATGGGTGACTTACATCTCCGTCCATATAATGCCTCAAATGGTGCCATTTGGATGCTAGTTTGGAACCTATTGTTGTAGGCAAATTCCACTAAGGGTAGATATTGCTCCCACCTGACACCAAGGTCTATCACACAAGCCCTCAACATATCCTCCAATATCTGTATGGTCCATTCAGACTGTCCATCAATCTGAGGGTGGAAAGTTGTGCTGAAATCCAACTTAGTGCCTAATGCTTCTTACAACTTTCCCCAAAACCTACTAGTAAACTGAGCTCCTCTGTTAGATACTATAGAAATGGGAGTACCATGCAGTCGTACTATCTCATCCACATAAACTCGAACGTATTGGGAAGCCCCGTAAGTAGTCTTAACCGGAAGAAAATGAGCTGACTTTGTTAATCGGTCTACTACTATCCAAATTGAATCATATCCCCCACTGGTTCGAGGCAAACCCATTACAAAGTCCATAGCAATATGTTCCCACTTCAACTCGGGTACTGGTAATGGCTATAGTAGCCCTGCAGGCTTTTGATGCTCGGCCTTAACCTGCTGACAAACCAGGCACTCGGAGACAAACTCAACTACATCTCTCTTAAGTCCTTCCCACCAATACACCTCTTTCAAATCTTGATATATCTTTGTAGCCCTTGGATGTACCACATAAGCTGCCATGTGAGCTTCTTCCAATATTTCTCTCCTCAACCCGTCACCATCAGGCACATAAAGTCTGGTTCCATACCTCAACACTCCATCTGTGCCTTTAGTAAACATTTTTCCTTTCCTACCCTGAGGATCCTCTAAGGCTTTAGTCACAAACTCATCTTCACTTTGTGCTACTTTAATCCTATCCATTAAAATAGGCCTCACTCTAAAATGTGCTAGCAAAGCATTTGTCTCCGTAACTTCCAAACGCACACCTATGTCTCCCAAGCTATGGATCTCTCTAACCAAGGATCTCCTATCAATAGAAATAAGTGCCAAGCTTCCCATTGATTTTTGACTCAAGGCATCCGCCACTACATTGGCCTTACCGGGATGATAAAGAATAGTACAATCATAATCCTTTAGCAACTCCATCCATCTACGTTGCCGTAAGTTAAGATCCCTCTGCTAAAATATATACTTCATAATCGTGTATATCTCGCAAGTCTCACCATACAAGTGATGTCTCCAAATCTTTAAGGCAAACACGATTGTTACCATTTCCAAATCGTGTATGGGGTAATTCTGCTCATGCCTTTTAAGTTGCCTAGATGCATATGCAATCACCTTCCCATGTTGCATTAATACACATCCTAAACCAACCTCCGATGCATCACAAAACACCGTATAACCCCTTGTGCCTTGCGGTAGGCTTAACACTGGAGTTGTGGTGAGACATGCCTTAAGCTTCTCAAAACTATTCTCACAAGCATCAGACCACTCAAATTTTGTATCTTTACGTGTCAGCTTAGTTAGAGGGGCAACTATTTTGGAGAAGTCCTTCACAAAGCGACGATAATAGCCAGCTAAACCCACAAAGCTTCTAATCTCTGTAACTGATGTTGGCCTTGGCCATTTTTTCACTGCTTCAATTTTCTTTGAATCAACTTGTATCCCATCCTTAGATACCACATGCCCCAAGAATGCAACACTTTCAAGCCAAAACTCACACTTGGAGAACTTAGCATACAATCAATGTTCTCTCAAAATTTGGAGCACTATCTTAAGATGCTGCTCATGCTCCTCTCGACTCTTTGAATATATCAAAATGTCATCAATAAACACCATCACAAACTTATCCAAATAAGGTTTGAACACTCAGTTCATCAAATCCATAAAGGTTGCAGGAGCATTCGTGAGCCCAAATGACATCACTAAGAACTCATAGTGCCCATATCTTGTTCGAAATGTGGTCTTGGGTATATCTTCATTCAGGATTCTCAACTGATGGTACCCATATCGCAGATCTATCTTAGAGAAACATTGTGCTCCTTGTAGTTGATCAAATAAATCATCTATCCTTGGGAGAGGATATTTATTCTTCACCGTTACTTTATTAAGCTATCGATAATCAATGCACAGCCTAAGTGGCCCATCTTTCTTATTCACAAATAACACTGGTGTTCCCCATGGGGATACACTAGGACGGATGAAGCCTTTATCCAACAAATCCTCTAATTGATCCTTAAGCTCTTTGAGCTCTGTCGGTGCCATTCTATATGGGGGTATGGATATAGGTCTAGTGTCGGGAATTAAATCTATGCAAAATTCAATCTCCCGCTCGGGAGGTAAACCTGGTAGCTCCTTGAGAAATACATCCACGAACTCCTTCACCACCGACACTTGACTTACATTTCCAACCTTCACCTGAGTATCCCTTACAACAGCCAAGTAACCTATACAACCCTATCGTATTAACCTTCTAGCAGAAATGAACGATATCATATTGGTTGGAGCATTACTCCTATCCCCCTGAATACTAAATGATGATTCACCAGGGAAATCAAATCTAAGCAATTTATGATAACAGTCCACACTAGCATGACGAGGTGATAACCAATCCATTCCCAAGATCACATCAAAGTCTAAGGTGTCTAACACCACCAGATTCACCAAAGTGTCCTTGTCCTTGACTCGTACTACACAAGACTCATATTCCCATTCGGCCACAAATATCTCCTTTAAAGGAGTAAACACTACTAATTGTTCCTCTCTCCTAACACGATCTCTACCCAATCGAGATGCAAAACATGGAGAGATAAAAGAATGAGTAGCACCAGGATCAAATAGTACCTGAGCATTCATATCACAAATTGAAAGAATACTTGAGACCACGGCATTAGATGTCTGGGCTTCCTACTATGTTAAAGCAAACACCCTTGCCTGGCCTCTACCAACAGAACTCTAATGTTCGGACCTAGATGGCCTACCCCGAGAGGTAGCACCAGCGCCTCTATCTCTTATCTGGTTAACCTCTTGGCCAATTGAAACAGTTGCCGAAGGAGCAGACAAAGATGGCTGATTAGGACTGTGAACAGAACCTTACGATTGTTGGGCCATCAAACAGTTCCTCACCCTATGTCTAAGCTGGCCACAACCGAAACAAGTTTTCATGGGAAAATTGCATCGTCCTCTGTGCCGTCTTCCACAATTATCACAGGGAGGAATAGCCTGACTAATTTGCCTTGAGTCTTGTTGTTGCCTCCTTCCAACAAAAGCTTCCTGCCCTGACTCAACATTGGTACTCATCACATTACTCCCTTGTTGGGGTAACCTTAATTCCCCATATGGGCCTCGACAGTTAGAAAATGAAATCCCACTGCTAAAGTCTCTACGACCCTGATAACCCTCGAGAGGTTGGCGGTCTGTCTGGCCTTGGGAACTAGGAGACTCTTGCTCCACATGTCTCCCCTCTACTATTTTCTATATATATTCCATACGGGCTGCCATCATTTTTACAACTCGATTGACTCCTTGCAGACCCGATACCAAGTCCTCAACAGTACTACCTCTCGTCGGTGGCCTAACAGACTCACCTAAAGGCTGTCCCTCATCTCTCCTATTCATAGGCGTACTCGCTCTCACCGGCCTAGCGACCCTGCCACGTCTACCTCACCCACTATGAGTGGGTGCCCGTGGCCTATTAGTCATCTCAGTAGGGGCATCTTGCTCCCCCACTTGTCTTAAGGTGTCTTGTGTCTTAGGTGGCATTCTTACTTAGACAAGAGCAAACACCTGTCATTAACCACAGTTAAAGAGATAAGGTGGTTTCTAAGATTGGGAATTTATGCGGTTCCTCGATTATGAAATGTGCCGCGCCTCACAGTTCATAATTAAAAACCGCACATAAAAACCCGACTCTCCGCTATACCTGACCATAACACCCTAGGACCTAAACAACCTAGGGCTCTGATACCAAGTTTGTCACGACCCAATTTCTCGGGCCATGACCGGCGCATGAGCTCAATGAGCATAGCTCACTAAGCCCAAGCAAACCTATCCATTTACCTTTGCTTAACAAATTTATCATATCATGCATACACACACATTTCTTTTCGGGTGTGAACATAGCCAAAATACAATGGCATTATCGATAATAATATACATGCACTATACCAGTCATGTATTTAGCAATTTACATTGCATACACATATTCACATTGTTAGATTGTATTCATAATACGAAAGGACCCATGACTTCCAGCGGAGACATTTACAATAAAAGGGATTACTATCGAATGCCAAACACATACCCAGGAGATGCACTACGGGGACTCCTCAATCTAGGGTCCAACAGTCACCTGATCTGAAAACATGAATTTTTATAAAACGTGAGTACAATACTTAGTGAGTGAACAAGAAAGGGAACAAGTAACAATTAGGGAGAATTTAAAATCATGAAGCACTTGTTTCAAAACAATGCAATTTAGTTCATTCCTATTTAAAACCCCTCCAAACCCGAGAGTTTTTCGCTACAGCGAGCATGAATTTCACTGCAGTGAAAACAGAGCAACAAGAGAAACATTTTTCCTCACTCAACAAAAAGCCATCTTGCTAAACTAATAAAATCAACCTAAAATTCATGAAAATTCTCAAAGTACAATGTGTCAACTTTCATGTACATTACAACCATAAATTATTGTCCATCAATTTGTTTTATCACACATATTTACATATGTATATATATATATATATACATATATATACGTATATACCCATCATCATCATCTCACCAACCCATCATCATCATCACCAGCTCATCATCATCATCACCAGCTCATGCGCACTCCCTACTCGCACATGGTTGGGTCATCACCGGGTTATGCGCACTCCCTACTCACACAAAAACGGGTCATCCTCGACTTATACGCACTCCCTACTCGCACATAGCCGAGTCAACATAATGACACAACATTATATTCAAGCATATATGTATATCAACATAAAGCAGCCACATAGAAATCCATAATAACTACATTTCTTAACATAAACCCTTTCTCAAAAGCTTGTTCCCAAGGCATTCATTTTCATGAAAAATTGCATAAAATCATTCAAACACTTTGTTCAAAATAGTTATATTCCCAAAACAATTTTGATAGGCAATCCACTCACAGGTATCAAAAATCCGGATTCCGAGTGAACTCAGACTAATAGTCCTCAAGCGTAATTCGTTTGCCTTTTTTGGACGCCTCACCACCTTGACAAATAACAAAGTCGAGGAATTTACTATATTGTCCCTAAATTGATATAAAATAATTTAAATTACTAATGCTTGATATGTAAATGCAAAAATACGTCCGATTACCGTTGAATCACGGTATCGATTAAATTCGACCGATCACCCGATTAATCGTCGATTGTGTCCAAATCACCTCCAAATTAATTCATTTCTCCTCTAATACCTTAATTTACCACATACATTTAAATAAAGCCAAATTCAGCATTAGAACCCTCACAGTTCCTTATAGAAAAATTTGGTCATTTGGTGCACTAGCAGCGAATTTTTTTTCTACATAACCGTCTCACCTTAATTCATCATTTTCCATGCCATTTTCCTTGAAATAAAAACAATCCCCCATTGATATTCAGCCCTCATGGTTCGGCCAATAAGGAACCCTAGAGAAATTAAATATTTCTTTTGTGTTTTTGTTCATAACCATGCTTAACTATCCCTAAACACTAACATAGTCTAAAATCAAATTATTCCAACAATTCTTCTTCCATACCCACTTTTCAGAATTGAATTCATCATGATAACTCAATATTCAACCACGGAAATCAAGAACAAAAGCATGGGTAAGTTAGGTATCAAGGAGAATTAAAGAAATTTTAACTTACCTAGCTTGTTTCCTTGATTTCTTCACTTTTTCTTTGAATTTCCACCTAGGTTTTCTTGTTTTTCCTTTTGTTCTTCCTTTTCTCTTGTTGCTGGATGCCTAGGCCGAATATGGTGAGGGAATTGGGGATTTAATGGGCTGATTTCTATAGAAAATAATAAAATAATCAAGCATGCCATGTGTCACATGCTTATTGGCCCAAATTTTAACTTTTTGACTTTTTCTTCTTAATTTTTCACCACAAATATTCTGGTATTTATCCAATCCTACCACAATTAAAATCCCTTGGTCTTGACAAGTGCTGGGGCAAAAAATTTACCGATTTGCCCCCGAGACGAAAAAATTACAATTTTACCCATATACTTCGAAATGTACCGAAATCTCATTATTTCTACTTTTCAACCTAAAATAACACTAATATTGATCAATATTAATCAAATGGGGCAAAAAAATGTTTTATAAAAATTCCTGTTTAGTCCTCTAGTGGCAAAATTACCATTTTACCCTTGTGCTCCAAAAATACCGGGAATCAAAATTTTTCACTACTAAACATCATTTACACTCCAATAATCATAATTATATTTCATATAATTATTCTTGGTAAAATGTGATCAAATCTTGGCTAGAAATCTCCATTAAATCATCAAATGGTAAAATGACCGTTTTGTCCCTAATCAGACAATTTTCCTGATGGACTCCAAACTGGACCTTGAACTCTGAATCATTATTCTAAGCCATTCTGTGAGTTTTAAAATTTTCAAATTCCTCTTAGAATTTCTATTTGAACTAGTTTAAGGCTCGATTTAACTTAGTTGTACCACTCGGTATAATACCGTCTTTTAATCGAGTTTGACAAGGTCTCACAAGGGTGATGCAAGAACATGAATTTTTCTTGTTTGCTTTTATGCTACACATGACCAACCAACTAAAAACACTAGAATAACATGAAATCTAGCTAAATCCAAGATCAAAACTCATCGCCCCATGTCCAGCCAGCAAAGGTATCCTCATGTAAACTTGATTCTCAACCATGAAAAATGAAAAAAAATGCATAGGAAAGGTAGATCACAAGCTAAAATGAAGAAATTTTACCTTTACTTGCTTAATTCCTTGAAATCCACCAATTTTCTCTTGAATTTTCTAACTAGGGTTTTGTTCTTTCTTTCTTTCCTCTTTTCCTTGGTGAGGCCGAACATGAAGAATGAATAAGAGAGGTGTGTGCTGGTTTTTTTAATGTAAATTATAAAGAAATGAAAACTTGCCAATTATCACCATCCCATTGGTCTATTTTTAAACTTAATAATTAAGCATTCTTTCTCCACCACATAAAATATCTCAATTATCCATAATATAAAATGTTAATGGATGAAATCCTTAGACATGACAAGTGTTGGGTGGTGTAAAATTCTAATTTTGCCCTTGGGTGGCAGAATGACCATTTTGCCTCTACGTCATGAAAATTTCAATTTGACTCCAAATTAATCTTTGAACTCCGAATCACCATATTAAGTCATTCTGGGGTTTTAAAATTCTCAATTTCATCTTAAAATCTCTATTTGGACTAGTTTGAGGCTTAATTTAGCTTAGTTGTACCACTAGGTTCACTACCGACTTTTAACGATTTTTTGGGGCTTTTCAAGTATGCAAGCATATTATCAAGCATATGAATGACATGACAAATATTTTATAGAGTTAGGCTTGACAAGTATAATATGTGTGATTTTGAAACTTGCTAAAAAGCCTAACGGTTAAACCACGGGGTTAAATAAATATATGTGGTGAGATATAAGTTTTAGGTGAGTATCTACAAGGAAATACTCAAGAGGAATCCTGTTGTGAATCTTGTGAAAACAAGCATTAAGTTGGGTTCTTACAAAAAAAGGAAGCTATAAGTCAAGAGTGATACTCACATTGACATGGAGGGGTACTTGAGAAGAACCTTGTTCTTAGTCTTGTAATTTCAAGTGCAAATTGTAAATTGGCTAAGGGAGATTGATGTTATATTGGTATAAAAGAATAGTGTAAATGATGATTGAAGGTAACCTTGATAATGAAGTTGGATAATGGAAACCTTCTAACGTATTATGGAAATTGGAATTTGAAAATGCATGAGGGATGCATGATTCGAATGAGTTTAAGTCTTAAGTGACTGGTTAATATCGAATTGCAAAAGGGATATATAAGGATGACACTTAGGGATTGTGGTATTGCATAAGATGCAATGATCAAGAAAAATGAACCTTTGAAGGATCAATGAGGTTATAAAGCATATACGTATACTAGATTGCAAGATAATGAAATTGATATTTAGTAAGTGAAATGTGACTAATGAGATTGTGGTGCAAGGATATATAGTACAATGAAACTTAAGTATATAATTGAAAATGATAACAAGGGAGTATAAGCATGCAAATGATGTGAAGTTATGCGTAGGCATGATGAGAATTCGTATGGATTACGTAAGAGATAACTTATGGCAAGACGCAAGGTGAATGATAATTTAAACATCTAAAAAGGGTAATCAAAAATTGATTATACCTCAATGTTCGTAGATTAAATATGAGAATGTTGACATGTACTATGAGACTTATTATATTGAATCTTGGTTATGGATAGGAATGAATAGAAGTGAAATTTAGCTAGAAGGTACTTGAACACAAGGATCCCCACACATAATGAGGAATGTTGACATTTAGAAGTGCATGTACATACGTATATGTGGAATTGATGATGTAACCAACTAAGGTAAAGAATTATTCTTAGTGATTCAAAATTGGAACATGATATATTTGATGAGTTGTGGATGGTACAACAAAAAGAGATCTCATCGAAAGTTGAGCTAAGTTAATATGTGAAATTTGGAGAAAAGTCAAAGAAAGGATGTCAAGGGAATGTAATCTATAGTGTGATTAAGACATGAAGGATGTCAAGGGAATGTAATCTAAAGCGTGATTAAGACATGCAAGATGGACTAATATGATCAAGAAGATTTAAGTTGCATAAATACGAAATAAACATGAAGAGTGAGGGAACGGTTTGAAGATTCAATTCCCCTTGATGTGAAAATAGGTATAGGAATCAATAGGACATATTTATAATGCCATAAGTTATGCAATAGTGTATAGGGATAAAATGAAGGAATGAATGTCGGGGAGTTGATAGGGAATGAGGTAATAAGATGATGATTAGGTATACATAAGCAAGTATAATATATGATCAAAATCGCTATGATTGAGTTGGTGTCAGGCCCAGCTCTACAACATGTTTATTATGCCATTCTTACATAAAAATGCATGTTTGCTTACTTGGGTACATCGAAAATCGGTAAAGGACGATAATGTACCAAATGGTACAATTAAGTTGAATTAAGCCTCGAACAATTCCAAATAAAGATTTTAAGATGAAATTGAGAATTTTAAAATCCCAAAATGACTTAAAATGGTGATTCGGAGTTCTAGGACCGATTTGGAGTCAAATTGGAATTTTCATGACCTAGGGGCAAAATGATTGTTTTGCCACCCAAGGTTAAGATGTGAGTGTTGGATGAAATTTTTGACTAAGATTGATCATTTGGAGTATAATTTGTGTTTAAGAAGTGAAAAATTTTAATTCTGACATTTTTTCGAGCATAGGGGTAAAATAGTCATTTTGCAGCCCAAGGGCAAAATTGTAATTTTACACCACCCAACACTTGTCCAGTACATGGATTTTACCCAATATTATCATGGATAATTGAGAAAATTTAAGTGGTGGAGAGAGATTGCTTAATGGCTAAGTATGACACATGGACCAATGGAATGGTGACATGTGTTAAATTTATATCCATTTATTTTTTGGCTTAAAAATCAGCATAAATCAGCCCATTTCTCTTCATATGGCCAGCCAAAGCAAGAACAAAGGAAGAAAAGAAGAACAAAACCCTAGGTGGAAAAATTCAAGGGAAAAGTGTGAAAATTCAAGGAAAAAGTGACAAAATAAGATTGTTCAATTCTAGCTTGTGATCTACCTTTCCTATGCATTATTTTTCATTTTCCATGGTTGAATCACATGATTTCATGATGGGTATCTTGCTGGCTGAACACTTAGAGAGAGGGTTTGATGCTTGATTTGGTTATATTTCAATGTATTTTAGTGTTTTTAATTGATTGGTGATGTGTAGCATGAAAATCAAGCAAGAAATATTCATGTTCTTCCATCACCCATCATTGGCTGAATTCTCCATGTGGAATATTGAGGATGATTTTGATTTTATTTCAAGTGATTTGGTTAGGAATTAGTGATTTATGGTGTGAGAATCAGGTAGGAAAAATTATAGTGTCGATGCACCCACCATGGTCAAATTTTCCAAGAGAAAATCTGAGGATGATTTTGCCATATTTCAAGTTATTTAATTTGTGTTTGATGATTTAGAGTATTGGGAGAAAAATGGAAATATTTGGAGTTGAATTGGATGTATTGGCCAATTAATCGAGTGATAGATCGAATTAGGCCAGTACCATTTTATTTAGGTACACATTTGAATTTGTGTAGAACACCGTATTTAGATAGTTACCTGAGTATTTTACATTCCATTTCATGCATTAGTATAAAGCCTGAATTGGTTTTATAACAATTTAGCACAAATGTAGTAAATGGCTTATTGTGCATTATGTCTAGGTGGTGAGCATTCTGGCAAAAGTAAAGAGATAGTACCCGAGGATCAAGAATTGGAGTACTCAAAATTGGATTCCCATTATAGTGAGTAACCTTACTATTGTCTTAATTATCTCAAGTGGTTTTTATCCGATTTTGTGATTTTATGGAAAATGAGTTTAAATGGCAAATCTTTATGTTTTATAAGAAAAATGTGATTAAATGAAATGATTTTATAAAATTGTCTTGAAATTGAACGATGGTTTTGAAAAATGGAGTAATTGGAGACTAATTACTGTGTTATAAATCATGGTTTGAATTGAATGGCTTATGATAATATTGGTATGAATGGTTGAATTGGTATTTGTGTTGAAAATGAAAATGTATGAACTGTTAATTTTCCTTGAGAGGCTGTAAAATAAAATAATTGCCATGTCATGCTATTGCGAATTTTATTGTATGGTGGGTTATAAATTAGTCGCTGCAGTGAATGGGTTCTGTGGACTAGCCTATTCAAGGGGCACGGTAACCCTATTATATTCATACCTCAGTATGAGAGGCGCGGATGGATAACTCCTAAAGTTAACACTTTAGAGTTCACTTCACGCCAAACCACCACTTGAGGGTGAACTCAGCCAACGCCAAGGAACGGCTATGCTTTCAAAATAAAAACATGATTTATGCGTACATAACTTTTTAACAGTCTTGACGATCTCGGTTAGGATAGCCCTCAACCAAGGTATCCCTGATAACTGAGTATGAAAATGATTTTGGCACGAGTCAGGGCTTTTAAGAAATTCATAAGCCATGTTGATTACTCGATTTATATGAATTGATTTTATTTGGTTGAAATGAGTTGAAAGGTGATGAATTACAGTATGTTAAATAATTTTATCTATCTCCATTTACTCAACTTTAGATATTTTAAATGGTATTTGTTTACTCATTGGGATTATATAACCTCACTTGGTTTTTGCAACACTATGAGGTTATTAATCAAAGTTTGAAAAAAGGGGTTTTTAGTAAGAAATTAAATCAATTGCATTGTTTTGAAACAAGTGCATCATGATTTCCAAATTCTTCCTATCAATTACTTGTTCCTTTCTTATGTTCACTCACTGAGTTTATACTCACCTTTTTCAAATTCATGTTTTCAGATCAAGAGGCAGTCGGTAACTAGGTCGAGGTGTTCTCGCAGATTCGTATCCTTGTAAGGTATCTTGGCATTTTGTAGCCACACCTTCACCTTGGTCACTCCGTTGGAAGCCCAAAGTCATTTTGTTGTAAATACGTACCTATGATGTAAAGTACTAAGATGCATACCTTAGACCATATATGTTGTCAAGCCCAGCTCTATAATATATTCGCCATATTGTATAGTTACTTGATAGAATGTCTGCATACTTGAATGCCTCAAAAATCGTTAAAAGACGATATTGTACCTAACGGTACAATTAAGTTGATTTAAGCCTCGAACTAGTCCAAATAGAAATTTTAAGATACATTCGAGAGTTATTGAACCTTATAATGACTTAATATGGTGATTTGAAATTCGGGGATTGATTTAGAGTTAAATTGGAATTTTCATAACGTAAGGGTAAAATGGTCATTTTACCACCCAACGGCAAAATTGGAATGGTGGATGAAATTTTGATCAAGTTTGAGTATTGGAACATAATTTGAGCTTGAGAAGTGAAAAATTTTAATTTCGACATTTTTTCGAGCATAAAGGCAAAATAGTCATTTTACGTGTCTATGGGGGCAAAATTGGAATTTTTGAAATTTTGCACCACCATGACACTTGTCAAGCCTTTGAATTTTACCTATTATACTTTGGATAATTGAGATATTTTATGTGGTGGTGGGAGAATGCTTAATTATTAAGTTTAAAAATGGACCAATTAAAAGGTGACACATGGTAAGCTTTAGTTATTTTAATATTTCCTTTAAAAAAAAAAAACCAGCACACACCTCTCTTATTTCATTCTTCATGGTCAGCTAAGACAAGAACAAAGAGAAAAAAGAAGAGAACAAACTCTAGTGAGCAAAAATTCAAGGGAAAATTGGTGAACTTCAAGGAATTAAGCAAGTAAAGGTAAAATTTCTTGATTTTAGCTTGTGATCTACCTTTCCTATGCATTCTTTTTCATTTTCCATGGTTGAGAATCAAGTTTGCATGAAGATACCTTCGCTGGCTGGACATGGGGGGAGGGGTTTTGATCTTGGATTTAGCTAGATTTCATGTTATTCTAGTGTTTTTAGTTATTTGGTGATGTTTAGCATGGAAAACAAGCAAGAAATTTCATGCCCTTCACCCACACCCATTGGCTGAATTTTTCAAGAGAGAAATTGGAAAATAGACTTTGATGAATTTCATGCTATTTAGGTATTTTTAGTTGTTTTATGATGTAAAGTGTAAAAATCAAGCATGAAAAACCACATATTATGCATGAACCCTCCATGGCTGAATTTTTCCAAGAGAAAATGTTGAGGATGATTTTGCTATAATTCATGTTATCTAGCTTATATTTGATGATTTGGAGTATTGGAAGTGAAATGAATTTATTTGGAGTTGAATTGGATATTTTGGCCAATTAACTAGCATATAGTGTGAATTAGGTCAATACCATTTCAGCCCCATACACAATTGAACCTACGTAGAACACCGTATTTAGATAATAATCCGAACATTTCACGTCCCATTTCATGCATTCATATGGAGCCTAAATTAGTTTTATAACGGTTTAGCACAAAATATAGTGAATTGCTTGTTGTGCATTACGTCTAGGTGGTGAAACTTTCAATAAGGGTAAGGAGATTGTACCCGAAGACAAGGATTAGGAGTACCTCGATTCTCGATATTGTGAGTAACCTTATTATCGTCTTAATTATCTAAAGTAGTTTTTATTCTTTTTTGTGATTTTATAGAAAAATGAGTTTAAATGGTAAATCCTTATGTTTTATAAGTAAAATGTGATTAAATGAAATGAGTTTTATAAATCATTTTGAAATTGAATAATGATTTTAGAAATTGAGTAATTGGAGACTGTTTGTTGGTGTTATAAATTTATGGTTTGAATTGAATGGCTTATGGTGATATTGGCATGAATGGCTGAATTGGAAATTGTGTTGAAATTGTATGAACTGTTTGTTTTGCCTTAACAAGCTGGGTAGTAATATAATTGCCATGTCATGCTGTCGAAACTTTTATTGATTTGGTGGGATATTGATTAGTCACTGCAGTGGTGGGTTTCTGTGGACCAACCTATTAGAGAGGGGCACGGTAAACCCGATTATATTTTACCTCGGTACAAGAGGCGCGGAGGTATCTCCTAAGGTAGAGCTTTAGAGTTCACTACACGCTAAACCACCACATGAGGGTGAACTCAGCCAACACTAAGGAATGGCTATGATTTTAAACGTAAAAATGTGTTTTATGCGTATATGAACTTTTCTTTAACAGCCTTGGCAAACTCGATTGGATGCTAGGGCCAAGGTATCCCCAAAAATAAGTTTTGGCACGAGCCAAATTTTTAAGAAATTCATAAGCCATGTTGATTATTTGAGTGAAATGAAATTATTTTATTTAGTTGAAATGAGTTTGAAACGTTATGAATCATAGTACAATGAACTATTTTAAGTTGTCTCGATTTACTCGACTTTAGATATTTTAAATGATGTTTGTTTACTCACTGAGTTAAATAAACTCATCATCCTCTTTTCCACTCATTCCAGGATCAGGACAGTCCGTAATATAGCTGATTAAGTAGAGGGTTATTATTGGACTCGCCTCCTCAGAAATTGTAGGTCTGCAACCTTTGTTACCTTTGGTCATTCGAGGGGCCCACACGTCATTGTAAATTAAATTACATACTCTGATTATCTGTGTTACTGTATGTATGAATTTATTTTGCTTTTACGTTACAAAAATTATTTACACAGAGTTCTATAAATATTATTTTATAAGAAAATGGAATATTTTATTTAATATTTTTATTTAATTTGAATAGCTATAATTTCACTTGAAATTGATGAATTAGACAACAAAACTTATTTTTATACATGAAATGGATGCTTATTACTCGTATATCATATTTTTACTGTGTTTCAAAATTTTTGAGTAAAAATGACCAAAATACCCCTGTGTGGCAGAAATTATTTTTTGTTTGTTTTGATTTAAAAATAGTTTATATTCCCTTAAAACATGATATTTAGTAACTATCGCTCATAGGGGAGATGTAAAACTAATGCGAGAGCCTTGCGAGGTTTCAATTGACATTCCGGGTAATGAATGTCTATCGAGACATCGCGGCCGATGTCACGAGCTCGAAGGGAGTACCGGATCATGACATATGTACATTTTGATTGGTAAAGCTACCATGAGTGGCAATAGTTAATGTTATTTTGGGATAATATAAATGCAGTTTTGATTGTTATAATTTACTATTAAAGTACTTAAAGGTTGAGATTATGAGATGTAAATGTAAGAATAGTTGACAGGATAATGAGTATGATTATATAAATAGGCTTGCTTGGGCTTAGTGGGCTACATCCATTGGGCCCATGTGCCGGTCATGGCCTGAAAATTGGGTTGTGACATTTAATGTGAATTGTTAAGATACATTTGACAAACTATCTATGTATATTTTAATTTATGATGTTAGTGCAAATATTTACTTGGGTTCTACGAATTGTCTTTGAAGAAATTAGCATTCGAACACTATTAAGTATAGATCTTAAAGAAACATGAATGATAGATGGACTAATGTACATATTCATATAGGAAGGCTTGCTTAGGCCTAGTGGGCTGTGCCTATTCGATCCTTGCGTTGGTCATGGGTCGGGATTCAGCTGTGACACAAATACTCTCCCACTTAGCTTGTTTCCCTTCCCCATGTCTTCTCATAGAGTAATTTATGAATCACATATGTACTATATAATTGTTTCATAGATCAATAGTTGTTTGGCTCGTTGTCCATTGGGAAGAGCCAATATTTTAGTCAGTCTCAAGTAAGTGAACATAAGGCATCCAATAGGCATCTGCCCTTTGGTTTCAAGTCGTACTCCGCTGATCCTGTTTGGTTTGGTCATGTATGCTTGACTATGATGGATATGACTATGTTTATGTCTTGTATTTAATGACATGTATGTCAGATATGCTAAGAAACAACTACTTTAGTATTTGCCATAAGATGGCCTATATATATGCTATTTTTCTATATGTTGCTTCTGCATTTGAGCACATGAACAAGCAAACAATGTGACATAATATGTTCATGAATGTTAATGGTACGGTTCCATGGTGATGAGTCCCTTGGGGAAATTTTGAGTAGTTGATTTGAATTGTTCATTTTAGGCTTGCATGGGTTAAGAGGGTAACTCCCATCGATACCTTTGTGCTGATCATGGTCCCCGAGTTTAGATTGTGACACTATGATATATATACTTTGAGTGCATATATATATATATATATATTAAATATAAATATATTTACTTTCTATTTTGTGTTAACATTACAAAAATTATAATTTATAAAATCATTAATTATAATATATATATATATATATATATATATATACCTTTGTTTTATCATCACATGAGATCTTTGCACATAGCTTCTTACACCAATATTTTTCCAATAACATAACTAAAAAAATTTTATCTTAGTAATTAAATATTGACTTTTTTACTTATACTTAAGTGGCGCACAATCAGTCCTTATATGGATGTCTTTTAAATTAGTACCAACTGAAACCAAGACCGAGATGGCATTCCTTTAGATGGTTAGTTAATAATTATCCATCATAATCTAAGTTGCTGATTGTAATATGTACAAAGTAAATCTCTCTTTGCGCTGCTACCTACACAAGCCATCTGCCCCTGCTTGTGAAAGTTAATCTGAATAAAATAATGTGTTACCAGTTTAGTATTTAATAATTAAGAGTTAAAACAAATTCTCTATGGGAATTGTCATGACCCAAACTAGGGAGTCATGACCGATGCACAAGCCAAGCAGGCAAGGCCCGTGAGACTTGAGCAAGCCTTAGAAATTTGAATCACATAAGTCACACAACAGACAACCAAAGGTTTGCACACAATGTATTCATTATATAACTTAAATTCAAATACATAAAACTTGCCCCTTGGCACATAGTTAATACATCAACACTTTTACCAACGTTCATAAGGCCATACATTGGCCATCAAAGCGAGTTCATACCTTACAACCCTTAGACAAATTTAAATGACAACATTATGCCTACATACATCAAAAGAAAAATTGGAAGTGGAAGACCCAAAACAAACTCAACGGAGTGGACATATCAAACGGGAGATGCCTATCGGATGACAAAATCAAACTGTCCAAATATGATACTAGCCATGCAAGTTCTATTGCCTATTTATCTATGCATGGTACAACAAGTAGATGAGTCATTTAATACTTAAATAGGGGTGCAGATAAATCAAGTATATTAAAGCTAATAAACATATACATATATATTGCATTATCAATGCAAATAGTGTATTAACAAACATCTCCAATATTAGGGGCATGTCGTTCATCCCTATAGATATTCCACATATCTCACAACTCACACACATGCCATTATTGGGCTCCACAAATAGTGCATAATGAATGTGGCTTACCTTGGAAGCAATTTTAGAATTAATCGCCTAAGCACACCACAGTTGCCAGAATATCATGTCAAATTCAAATTTATTTGTGCCTATTCAAAGCTATGTCATATCTCTCACGGTTCAATTCATAATCGTAGAGTGGTCCTCTTTCCACATAATCAAATCACGTTTGGTGGCCAACCGATAGAAATCAAATCACAATTAGGGCTGAGCAGCCGGTGGAGCATCAAATCATGCTCATGCCAAAGCAACGAGCGGAGGGTCAAATCATGCTTAAAGGCTAAACATCCAGTGGAGAACAGATCACACTCAGTGCCAAAGCAATTGGTGAAAAATCAAAGTCATCATCTGGAGATACTCAATGAATGGCATCAAAGCACTATATTTAGGAATCACAGGAGGGACTAATACCATCATCCCTACTTACCACCATCCCTACAAACATAGAACATTGTCACAAAGAATAGGACTCCACTCAACTTCAAATCAAATCAACGATCGAAATTCCTATCATTGGATGGAACACAATTCCACAAATAAGGCCATCATGCCTTTGATACAACATATGTACCATTTACATCATAAATCGCACTTAATGAGCTTTAGACATTGCTAAGCTCAATATAGCTCTAAATTTTCGCTTAACTCTCCAAGGCATCAATTATTCATAATTTTCCCAGAGATTCACCATCTTGAGTAAGCTACTCTTAGATGTCATCATTCTCACTAAACCTCCTAGTCTAGGGTCAAACATATGCCACAGTTTATTAGTACTCATCTTGGCATACATACATCATTTAAGTACCATAGCAGCGTATTTAACAATGCGTCATGCATCTCATGCATTTTACTCAAAAATAAATTCACTCACAGTGACAAACGAAGGCACTCCCACAATCAAGCTTAGCTTTCTAGCCTCCAACTGTTCTCTAGCTTATCAACGCATTAATAGTTTTAATTTTCCCTTAAACAAACCAAAACTAAAATGATTTCTTAGCTTTCAAAAGTTTCCAACATTTAAAACTAGGCTTTATTCTCACCACTCATAGTTATTAAACCTAAGTTTCAATCATAAGTTTAAAGGCTTAAATCCTTACCTTAGAGGCTGGGTTGCTCAATCTGAACTCCAAATTCCTAGCAGACTCAAGGGAGAAAATTTTACCAAAGTTGGAGCAAATAGATTTTTGTGTTATTAATTGACTAAATCAAAAATCAATTAATAAAAAAGCTTAATCTTACCTTTAAACTGGTTTCCCAAGCTCCAAATCAAGTCTACAACTTAGGGTTTTTGGTGGGTAAAAAGTGGGGAGAGTGTCTCTTTTGTTTTAAAAATGAACTGATAGCCCTCAACCTCTTTATTTTTGCAATTCTGGGTTGATCTATCAATAGGTGAGAGGCATCTATCGATAGATCCCACTAAAATTTTTGGCGTTGACCTTCATCTATCAATAGATTTATTAAGTCTATCAATAGATGGTGCCCTAGACCCCTTCTCATTTTCCCCATTTAGCTACTTATTGATAGATTCCACGGATCTATTGATAATTGCTTCTCAATTCGTATGGCTATTTATGGATTCCATGGATCTATCGATTGATTCCATCTATATCACTTTATTTGATCCTCAGGTGGTCATTTATAGATAGATACCATGGATCTATCTATAGATGTTTGTCTAACTTGTTTTCCCCATGCTTCTTATAGTGTATCTATCTACATTTATCGATAGACCATGCTCAAATTTTTACTTCTTTAAGTCTCCAAACTCACTCATTTAACTACCCAATTCATTTTCCATCTAATATCCACATCCCAAATATTCATATAACTCAAAATTCTTTAAACATATACTCAGATATAAAATCAAATCTCCATCTAAATTTCAGAATTCAAGATTTATGGAACATTTCTCTAAGATTTTTCCTAAGTGTCATAGTGTAGAGTTCCATACACTTAAGATATCTAACTTATCATTAAAATCCTCAGATGCACAATAAATTTAGAAATCATTTTCCATATACATAGGCATATTCTCAAACCTCTAAGCATATACATCAAAATTCAAATCAAATTTTCAAATAACTTAGTCAATATATTTCCATTGTCAAAGTCAAGGGTGTTACATTCTCCCCTCCTTATAGAAATTTGTCCCCGAATTTAAATCACACACCACATGTTAAGACATATCTTAAGCCTCAAAGAGATTCAGATATTTTCCTCTTCAAGTTCCTATGTCACTTCCTCAATCGAATGGCTTCGCCACAATACTTAGACCGTAGAAAGGTTTTTAGAGCAAAGCTGCTTCACTTGCTAATCTAATATGGCTGTCGGTTGCTCCTTATAATTAAGTTCGTCTTGTAACTAGACCTCATCTTACTGAATCATATGCGAAGGATCAGGAACATACTTCCTAAGCATGGATATACAAAAGACTAGATGAACATTGGACATATTTGGTGATAACGCCAAGTGATTAGCAACTGCGGCTATGCACTTTAATAGCTTGAAAGGTTTAATGTACCTAGGGCTTAGTTTTCTTTTCTTACTAAATCTCTTAACTCCCTTGGTAGGTGAAATTTTCAAAAACACATAATCATCAATTTCAAATTTCAAGGGTTTTCACCTATTATTGGTGTATGATTTCAACCGACTTTAAGCTATCAACATCCTTTCTCAGATTATATGGACACCTTACTCAGCTTCTTAGACCATCTTCAGTCCTAAAAGCTTTCTTTCTCCAAGTTCAAGCCATTTAATAGGTAATTTACATCTCCAACTATATAAAGCCTTATACAGTGCCATAACAATAATGGGCTAGATAACTATTATTATAAGCAAACTCGGCCAAAGGCAAGTAATGATCCCATGAGACTCCAAAGTTGAGCACAATTGCTCTCAACATATCGTTGAGCATCTGAATGGTGCTCGAATTGGTCATCCATTTGTGGGTGAAAGGCCATACTAAAATTCAATCTTGTGCCTAAGGCATTCTACAATTTCCTCCAAAACTGACTAGTGAACAACAGTCCTCTATAGACATTATCGTTACCAGAATACCATGTAGCCTCACAATCTCATTAATATACATCTAAGCGTACCAAATTGCTTTATACTTAGTCTTGATCGACAAAAAGTAAGCCAACTTAATTAACTGATCAATTATCACCCAAATGACATCATAGTCACCTTTAGCTTAGGGTAAACCTGACACAAAGTCCATCGCTACATGTTCCCACTTTTACTTGGGTATCGGTAACGATTGTAGTAGTCTCGAATGTCTTTGATTATAGTACCTTATTTTTTGATACGGTGGCTAATAAAGTTTACGGATGCCAATTGAGGTTAATTACCAAGTTAAAAAGGGTAATTTAGAAGTGAACCTGTGAAATCTCGATCTCCATAGACACATAACTAGAAGTAGACGCGATAATGCGAACTACGGGTAATTTTGTAATTTCTCTTGGTGAGCTCTTACGAGTGGGTTTTTTTGATGCCATTATGGTCTAAATAGGCCTAAGGAATTTATAAATGATGTTTATGATGGTAAATAAATAAAGAAGACAAAAAAATGATAATTTCCATGGTAGGGGCAAAATGGTCATTTTGCATCTCGAGTCTAAATTTTTATGTTTTCATGAACCCGAGTATATCTAGACTATGGACCTTGCCCTAGTGTCAAAAGAGTAAAAGGTTGTACAAAGGATGAGAGGAAGACAAAGTCACCATGTTAAGGGCATTTTGGTAATTTAAGTGAGAAATGGATAAACTTTAGATATAAATATCTAAAGCCCCAGCAATTTCTAACGGCTTCTAGCCATTTCTTTTTTCGTTCCCCTTTCACGTTTCTTCATCTCCATGGGAGCCTCTCTTAAAGCTTCCATAACTTTCTCTCTCTAGCTTCAATTTCATACTTTTGAACATTTTTCATAGAACCTTTTGTTCTCTTTCACTCTCTCACATTAAAACCCTTAAAAAGTCTTACTTCCATCTTCCTCTCACTAGCTGGACATGTAGAGAGAGAGAATGATTTCCCTTGTTAGCTTGAAGAATTTTGAAAGAGAATTCAACTACAAAGACCATCAAGGTGAGTATAAGTTAGGGTTACATTTCTTTAGTTGTTGATAATGGCTAACAATGGGGTTTGTGAGTGTTTTATCATTGAGGTTGTTTATTCACTCTTAGGGTGACTAGAGTAGTGTGAATAACTAGCCATTTAATGGCAATTGGAAGCTAGTTATGAATAACTAGTGGAACTTGATTAGGAAAGAGCTTTTGGATTATATTAATGCCAATTTGTGTTGGTTGTGATGTTGTGTGTGTATAGGTTCCAACAAGGCCTCACATGTCCATTTGGAGTATTAGTTGAGGTTGGAGTCAAGCAAAAGAATCAACAAGACCGGTGAGTGAACTTGCATTTCAAAACTGTTTTGGGAATGTGAATGTATTTGCACAAAACATTTGAATGATTTTATCCAACTTTTCTTAAAAAAAAAAATGGATGCCTTGGGAACAAGTGTAATGACCCGATACTCTCTTCGAGCCCGTGACAACCGCCGCGATGTCCTAATAGACATTCATTACCCGGAATGCCAACCGAAACCTTGCAAGGCTTTAATATCAGTTTTCTCACCTCCCTTGTGAGCAACAGTTGCTAATATCATATTTTAAAAGATTATAAGCTATTTCCAAACCAAACAATAAAAAAAATAATTTTCGTCTCTCGGGGGTATTTTGGTCATTTTCCTCAAAAATTTCGAAACCAGCTAATAATGTATTATGTCAGTGCAAAACACATATTTCATAATCAAAAATAAGTTTAGATGTCTAAAACATTCATTTAAAGTGAAATTATGACTATTTGAATATAATAAAAATATTCAATAAAATATTCCATTTTCTTATAAAACAACTTTTATAGAGTTATCTGTAAGAAATTTTTGAAGCGTAAAAGCGAAATAAATTCATACATACTGTAATACAGATAGTCAAGGTATGTAATTTAATTTACAATGACATGTGGGCCCCCAAATGATAAAAGTGAATGAAGGCTGTGAACCTAGGATTTTTGAGGAAGTAAAGCCAACTGTAGCCTTTGACAATATCAGCTATCTACAAACTATCTTGAGCCTGAAATGGGTGGAAAGGAGGGTGATGAGATTATATAATCCCAGTGAGTAAACAAATATCATCTAAAATATCTAAAGCCGAGTAAATAGAGACGATTAAAATAGATAATCATAAAATGGTTCATAACATCAAAACACATTTCAAATCATCTAAGCTAGTTACATTTCATCCAAAATATACAACGAGACTTATGAATCTCTTAAAAACTTGGCTCATGTCAAAACTCATTCTCAGGGATACCTTGACCAAGGCATCTAACTGAGTCTGCCAAGGTTGTTAAAAGTCATATATGCACAAAACACATTTTTACATTTAAAAGCATGACTGTTCCTTGGCATTGGCTGAATTCACTTTCACGTGGTGGTTCTGTGTGAAGTGAACTCTAAACTTTACCCCAGGAGATACCCTACGCGCTTCTCTGATCGAGGTAAGAATATAATCGAATTTTGTGCCCCTCTAATAAGTTAGCCCACAGAACCCGCCACTGCAGTGACCAATCTATAACCCACCAATTCAATAAAAATTCAATAGCATGACATGGCAATTTTATCATTATCCAGCCTATCAAGGCAAACAATAGTTTATACATTTTTAACACAAATACCCATCCAGCCATTCATGCCCACATTATCATAAGCCATTCAATTCAAAACATAATTTACAATACAACAAGTAGTCTCCAATTACTCCATTTCCAAGTCATCATTAAATTTCAAAACAATTTATAAAATAATTTCATTTAAGCACATTTTTCATAAAATTACAAAATTGGATAAAAACATACTTTAGATAATTAAGACAATAATAAGGTTACTCATAATATCGGGAGTCGAAGTACTCCTAGTCCCGGTCTTCGGGTATAATCTCCTTACCCTTATCGGAAGTTTCACCACCTAGACATAATGCACAACAAGAAATTTACTATATTTGTGCTAAACCGTTATAAAACTAATTTAGGCTCTATATGAATGCATGAAATGGAATGCGAATTGTTCAGATCATCGTCTAAACACGGTGTTCTAGATAAATTCAATTGTGTACCTAAATAAAACGGTATTGGCCTAATTTGATCTATCACCCGATTAATTGGCCAATATGTCCAATTTAACTCCAAATAACTCCATTTCCCTCCTAATACTCCAAATAATCAAACTCAAGTCAAATAACATAAAATTTAGCAAGATCATCTTCACATTTCTTCTTGGGAATTTCGGCCATGGTGGGTGCATGAACACTATGGTTTTTCCCACTTGATTTTTACACCATAAATCATTAATTCCTAACCAAATCACTTGAAATAAAATCAAGTCCACCATCAACACACCATAGGGAAGATTCGGCCAATGGAGGGTGATGGAAGAAAATGAATTTTTCTTGTTTGCTTTTCATGCTACACATCACTAACTAACTAAAAACACTAGAATATATTGAAATCTAACCAAATTAACCATAAAAACCTCTCTCTATGTGTTCAGCCAGCAAGAGATCCATCATATAATCATGAATTTCAACCATGAAAATAAGAAAGAATGCTTAGGAAAGATAGATCTCAAGCTAGAATTGAAAAATCTTACCTTTTGTCACTTAATTCTTTGAAATTTTGTGAATTTCTCTTGAATTTCTTAGCTAGGGTTTTGTGCTTCTTCTTTTCTTCCCTTTTCTTCCTTTGGTTGACCAAGAGAAATGAGTTTGGAGGGTTTATGTGCTAGTTTTTTTTAATGTAAATTATAAACAAATATAAGCTTGCCACTTGTCACCATACCATTGGTCCACATTTTACACTTAACAATTAAGCTTTCTTTCTCCACCACATAAAATATTTCAATTATTCACCATATAAAATGTTAAGGGATGAAATCTATGAGTATGACAAGTGTTGGGTGGTGTAAAATTATAATTTTGCCCTTGAGTGGTAAAATGACCATTTTACCTTTACGTCATGAAAATTCCATTTTGACTCCAAATTAATTCTCGAACTCCGACTCACCATATTAAATCATTCTGGGAATTTAAAATTCTAAATTCATCTTAAAATCTTTATTTGGTCTAGTTCGAGGCTTAATTCAACTTAGTTGTACCATTCAGTACATTACCGTCTTTTGATGATTTTTTCGGGCTTTCCAAGTATCCAAGCATATTGTCAATCACATGAATGACATGGCAAGTATTTTATAAGGTCGGGCTTGACAACAAGCCCTTGATAAATTATTTTAATGTGGTGACATGTGAAATGTGTAAAAAGATGAATCCATGTGCTTCTATATTATGTTGGTTTGTATGTATATGAATATACATTGTGCTTTGATGAATAATGCTGTGTGGGGATGTTGAAGTGTGCGAGTAGGGAGTGCACACATGATGATGTTGACATGTGCGAGTAGGGAGTGCACACATGATGATGAATGCATATGTATATATATGTGTGTGTTATAGAAAGTTATGAAAATATTTTTGATTGTGTTGCAAGTTGGCATTGTTAATTGCTCTCAAATTGCTTTTCATTTCAACAAGAAAATGGCTTTTGATGTAACAAGATCCATTTCAATTAAAATGCTCCATTTCTCATTACAGCGAGATTCATTTTTGCTGTAGTGAGAAACTCTTGGGTTTTGGGGGTCACACTTGCCTGGTTCTCGTTGCAGCAAGAAACTCTTAGGTTCTGGTACAGTGCTTTCACTTCAATGAAGATTTGACCACCTTCTCGTCCGAACTAGGAAAAGTGGTAAACATCAAAGTTGTGGCCCTACCTCTTATCTTTCTAATGGTCTAAAAATTAGGTCAATTGGACTTCTGTAGGGGGAGATAAGATTGAAAAATGGAACATTTACAAACTAAGACAGTTTCCCGCTGCAACGAGAAATCTATTGACATGCTTGCTACCTTGCTTGATTTTGACATATTTTTCACCCATTTTGTTGGTCCCGATAATATGTCCTAGAGGGGGGGTGAATAGCACAATTTGGCTCTTAACAAGACTGGAAACTAATTTCCAGAACTTAAGAAAACAAAAGTAGAGTATAAAATGCACAGCAATTTAGAGTGGTTCGGTCCAAGACCTACATCCACTACCTTGATTATCCAGTCAAGGATTTTCCCACAAATTCATTTTGGACAGGTGAAATTCACAAGCTTTCACCATGCTTTACAATGGCTTTTACCGGGCTTAGCCATAACCTTTTACACTAGTTTTTCACGGGCTCAACTAAAACCTAATGTGGTTTTCCAAGGCTCAACCATAACTTACAACAATCAAGCTATCCCAAGCTTGAACAACCCCTTAGAGTGACTCCCTCACTCTAAGAATACAAGAGAAGTAGTAAAAGAAAGTACCTATGATCACTGGTTGATCTGATTAGTACAAGATTGAGTGCTAAATACAAATGCAAAGAGTAGGCATTTAAGTGCAGACAAGTGCAGTGAAGCTTTTCTAGTTTTTTAACTCTTTATAGCTCAAATCTTATTCAAGGCTTCAAAAAACTTATTTTTTATTGTTGGAAGACCCTTTTATACTTTAAAATGCAACTCTGATGGCATTTTGGCAGTTTATATCCGTTGGAAACAATTGAGGATGAGTTCTAGCTATTAATCTGTCTTGTAGTGCTTTGGTTCAAATTACAAACAGAAAGCTCTTAGTCGACTAACTTGGTTGACTAAGTTGGTTTTCTTTCTGGTTTGCAGATTCTAGCAGAGAGCACGTAGTCAACTGACTTAATTGACTAAATTGGTTTTGTTTCTCAAAAACTTCAGCCCGTCATTTCTCCAGTTCAAAATTTGGTCAACTAATGTTCTTCCTTGTTTCACCAATAAGCTTCCTCCTTGTTATTTAGTTACATCTTGTTGATTTTATCCCTCTTTTTCTTTCAAAAATACTCTTTGAATAGTCAATAAATTAATTTCATATATTACTTTCCTGCACACTCAAGTAAAGGTATTAGGCACACATAAATGAGAATGTTTTATTATCATCAAAAACTATTGGAGTCAATAATCTCTCCCTTTTTTATGATGACAAAACATTTCTTGATTAATAGCATAGTGTCATTTTAATTCTTTTTAGTTTTCTGCAAAAATTGAGGATTGCTCCCCCTAAGTATAAGCTCCTCCTTAGTGTGTGCATACTTTGCTTATTTTATTTTAGCCAATTTTATTCTTGTCATATAAAGAATGATATTGTACATTTAGAGTATACATATGTTCAACAACATAGAGTGATTTGCAGCAAGTAAGTATTAGCATATTATCATTAAACTTTCAGCTTTATGTGTTGACAGGTTTTCATCATTGTTCTAGCAGTTGTCAATAGTTTATTGATTTCAGATTTTGTTCACTTCATTTATGTTTCAATTAATATACTATTCATACCATCTATATCTATTTTCAAACAGAAATGATCCACATTGCCATAACAAAAATCATTTACCATTATGTAAATCAATATCAGCATAGCACCAACAGATTTTGTTCATGATAGTCAAAATACCAAAATAGCAAAATATCAGTAAACTTTAATTTTTTAACAATTAAGCAGCATAGTCATATCAGCATTTATTTTTCACATACAACCACATAAATAACAGAATTAAAACTGAGTGTTTAAGTGCCACCATGACACAAATAATAGTTAATCAACAAGTATTTCGAAATTGCCCTTAGACTATTTTTGCTTCCTATCTCCTATTTTTTTAAGTTCATTCATCTTTGATTCTGTCTTCTTCCCTTTCCTAGGTTCCTTCCTGGTTCCTCTACCCTAACATTTTTTTTTTAAAATTTATTCTCTGGTTCCTGGTTCCTGCACCCATTCTATTCTACTCCCCTTGTTTGTCAACATCAAAAGGAGGGGCTTCTATTCATCTGATGTGTCAGAGGTTGAGGATTCAGTGCTGCAGAAAGGGTTGAGAGGAAAAAGAGAAGGCTCTTGGAGAGGTGATGACTGTCTTAGGGAAGGTTCTGGTGAGGACTTGTCTGAGACAGGGATTAGAGAAGAGGCTGAAACTGGTCTAGATTTCTCTGCCAACCTAGAAGACTTTCTTCTCTTGAGAAAAGTTGTCTTGGTTGCCATAGTCTTCTTGCTTTTGGTTGGTAGTTTTGCCTCAATTGGTGGTGCTGTAGTGGCTTTGGCTTTCCCTGCTTTTGTCTTTACTATGGCAGCTGATGCAGATTTCTTTCCTTTTCCTACACCTTCACCATTCTTTTAAGTTTCTGTCATGGCCGTGTCCTTTTCAGCTTGTCCCTCCTTAACCATTTGGTGGAAGATATCCATGATGGAAACTTCCTCTGAGTTTGGAGGAGAGGCTTAGTGTTTTTCTGTCTCTGAATTATTTTTGGTTTAAGGTTCAGGGGAGGGTGTCTTGGCTGGTTGATCAACCCCTTGGGGAAAGTCTTTAGTCTGCAAAGCAGGACTGGCAGATTTGTGGGTGGAACCTTCAGTCTGAATGCCAGAACTTCCAACATGAGGAGCAGATTTTTCTACTAACTTAGCTGAACTTTCAGCACCTTGTTGTGCAAGTGCATTGCTGGATATGGCAAAACTGTCTGTAGCCATAGGTTTAAATGGCATGTTTTCTTTCTTTTTCAGCTTGTTTTCCAACTCAGTGATTTTATCTTCCATTTTCTGTAGCTCCATTCCTTGGTCAGTCAGTTTACCATCAATCCTCATGAGCAAATTAAAAATCACTTCATTTGAAATTTTGGAGGGAGCTTCTTCAGGTTGAACAGGTAGGCTGTGTTCTTTTCTTAGACCAGTCTTGGAGGCTATAATGAACCTTTCTCCATCAAGTACAAACCCCATTTTAACCAAACTGAATAGCTTGGTCTCTGGTTTTTACCAAGTCCATATCATACCTCTTTGCCCATATTCCTTTCTTCTGCACAAGGGATGTAATCACATTCCCATACGGCAAATTTACCTTATCAAGTCTGTAGGCACTTCTCATTTTCTCAATCATAAATCTTCCCAAATTCAGAGACACTCCATTGAAAGCATCCTCCATTAGCCAAAGGTCCTGGAGGCTGATGTAGCTAAGGCTTCCACTGCTGCCTTGTATATTTACTGCTATGAAATAGTGTAGAATTCTGATCTAAGGGCTGGTTATCAAACCAGAATTACTTTTTAAAGAATATTTTTCTTTCCTTCCAGTGATGATCTCCCACAATGAGAATGGATCATATTTTTCAGGCAGTTCAAATTCACCTTTTTCATACTTTATTTTCAACAGGTTCCCTAAATCCTCAGTAGTCATAAGAAACTCTTTTCCATTCAGATAAACATTCAACCCATATTCTACATAATCATCAGAATCTATTAATTCCTTTCCTTTCAAAGCAATTCCAGAGTAAAACTCTTTGACCAGACTTGGACAATAAGACCTATTCTTAAAGGTGTTATAACCTTTTAGTTCTAGTTCATCAAAGTACTCAGATAAACTAGTTTAGATTTCGACATTTTCCTCAAAACTCTTCCAATCAATAAACTTTCCACTGGAGATTAGTGCATTCTTGATATTTGTGAATCTATACTCGTGCAACTTATTCTTAAATTTTGAAGAAAAAAATTAAGTGAAGGCTCTGTATATTTCTTCTTGCCAGTTTTCTGCTTCCTTTCTCTTAGTTTCTCGGATATATCTTTCACTGAACCAGGCATGATTTTTAGTTTCTTCTTTAGACTTTTAGTTTCTATTTCTTCCTCCATTGGCCTTTTCCCTTTCTTTTTCTCTGATATCTCTTTGCTTTGAAATGTTCTAGCCTTATAAGTTGCAGAAATTTCTGAGAGTTTGAGTCAGTTTTAGAGGCAAACAGGGAGATTTAGGTTTTTGTTTTTAGAGCAACAGGTTTTAGGGGAGAGAGGAGGAGAGGCAATCAGTAGTTATTACCAAAAAAACTCCTCACCTTCCTTTTAAGTGCTGCCTTATTTTATTTCTTTATAATTTCAGACTGCCCTTTAAATTTTGGTTATTTACCTTTGACAGTTTTTTCTTCATTCTTTTTGCACTCGGTAAACCCAAATTTTTACCACATTTTACTCTTCTTTCTCTAAAACTCACTAAGTCTTATTATTTAAGGCTGTCAGACCACTCTTAGTTGACTGAGAAATCCTTAGTCGACTAAAAGCATTATGTTTTCTATGTTAGAGCCTAAAGTTTTCTTATAATTCTTTCACACTAATCATCCATAAATTTCTTCTAATGTCACAGAATTTATCTTCACTCAAAGGTTTGGTAAAAATGTCTACTAATTGATGTAAAGTATTCACAAATTCTATCTTAGTATCATTTTTCACCACATGGTCTCTAATAAAATGGTGTCTAATTTCAATGTGTTTTGTCCTAGAGTGCTGCACAGGATTTTTTGATATATAACTTGCACTTGTGTTATCACAGTATATTGGTACATTATGCATAGTTATTCCATAGTCTTTTAACTGTTGCTTGATCCAAAGGATTTATGCACAGCAGCTACCTAATGATACATATTCAGCCTCTGCTATAGACAGTGCTACTGAGTTTTACTTTTTGCTGGACCAAGACACAAGCATCCTTCCTAAAAATTAGCATGTTCCACTAGTGCTTTTCCTATCAGTTCTATTGCCAGCAAAGTCAGCATCTGAATATTCAACTAAGCTAAGAGTTGAGTCTCTACAGTACCATATTCCTAGTTCTTGAGTCTCTATGAGGTATCTAAAAATTCGCTTAACAGTTGTTAGGTATGATTCTTTAGGCTGTGACTGAAATCTAGTAAACAAGCACACACTAAACTGAATATCTAGTCTACTTGTTGTTAAGTAGAGAAGAGAGCCAATCATACCTCTATAGAGCTTTTGATCTACATCCTTACCTTTTTTCATCTAAGTTGAGTTAGGTGGATGGACTCATTGGTGTAGAAATTGATTTTAGCTTCAGCATATCAAATTTCTTGAGCATATCATGAGTGTATCTTTCTTGGTTGATAAAGATTCCTTCCTCACTTTGTTTGATTTGAAGACCAAGGAAGTACTTCAATTCTCCCATCATGCTCATTTCAAATTCACCTTGCATTTCCTTAGCAAAGTTCTTGCACAAAGCCTCATTAGTTGCACCAAAAACAATGTCATCCACATATATTTGCACAACTATTAAATTATTTAGATATCTCTTAATGAACAATGTAGTATCGATGCTGCCTTTATCATATCCTTTTTCAACTAGAAATTTTGAAAGCCTCTCATACCAAGCTCTAAGAGCTTATTTCAATCTATACAATGTTTTTGTGAAGCTTAAAAACATTATCAAATTTTTCAAAATCTTCAAAACCAGGTGGTTGTTCTACAAAAACTTCCTCTTGAATTAATCCATTTAAGAATGCACTTTTTACATACTTTTGGTACAACTTAAAATTCATGAAGCATGCAAAAGCTAGCAACAACCTTATGGCTTCAATCCTAGCATGGGAGCAAATGTTTCATCATAATCTATTCCTTCTTCTTGGTTGTTGTCATGACCCGAAACTCCCATCGAGCGTGTGACAACCACCGCAACGTCCCGATAGACATTCATTATCGGAATTGCAATTGAAAACTCGCAAGGTTTAACATTAGTTTTTCTCGCTTCCCCCATGAGTATTAGTTACTAAAATCATGTTTTGAGAGATTACAAACTATTTCCAATTCAAAACAATAGAAAAATAAATTTTTCCTCATAGGGGCATTTTGGTCATTTTTCCTCTAAGGTCTTAAAATCCGCTAAAAATGTAGTAAGCGAGTACAAAACACATAATTTATAATTAAAAATAAGTTTGAACATCTAAAACCTTCATTTAAAATGAAATTACGATTATTTGAATATAATAAAAATATTCAATAAAATATTTTATTTTCTTATAAACCAATATTTATAAAGTTACCGATAAATAATTTTTGTAGCGTAAAAGCTAAATAAATTCATACATACTGTAATACAGTAAGCCAGAGTATTTAACTTAATTTACAATAACTAGTGGGCCCCCGAATAACCAAAAATAAGAAAAGACTGTGAACCTACAGTTTAGAGAATGCAAATCCAATGATAGCCCTCAATGAAATTAGCTATCTACAGCTTATTCTAAGCCTAAAATGGGTGGAAAGGAGGGTGGTGAGATTATATAATCCCAGTGAGTAAACAAACACCATTCAAAATATCTAAAGTCGAGTAAATGGAGACGATTAAAATATTCCATCTCAATATGTAATTCATAACATAAATATTCATTTCATTTAAATAATCAACATGGCTGATGAGTATCATAAAAGCTTGGCTCCTGCCAAAATCATTCTCGAGAATACCTTGGCCGAGGCATTTAACCGAGTCCGCCAAGGTTGTTAAAAAGTTTGTATACACGTAAACATGTTTTTATTTTAAAAGCACAGCCGTTCCTTACCGTTAGTAGAGTTCATCATCACGAGGTGGTTCAATGTGACATGAACTCTAACCATATCTCAAGAGATACCCTAAGCGCCTCTCTAACCGAGGTACATATATAATCGGATTCCGTGCCCCTCAAAAAGGCTAGTCCACAGAACCCACCCACTGCAGCAAGTTAAACCCATCATACAATAAAATTTTGAGAGCATGACATGACTAATATTATACTACCCAGCCTGTAAATGTAAAACAGAACAATTCATACAGTTCACAAATCACAATTCCAATCAGTCATGCCAACACATTATCATAAGCCATAAATTAGAATCATAAATTACAACACATCAAGTGGTATCCAGTTACTTTATTTTCAAAGCCATCATTCAATTTTAAGACAATTTATAAAATCTTTTCATTTAAACATATTTTGTTTATAAAACCTAAAAATTTACCATTTAAACTCATTTTTCATAAAATTCACAAAATCAAATAAAAAGACCACTTTAGATAATTAAAATGAGGATAAGGTTACTCATTATTTCGGGAGTCGAATTTCTATAGTACTCTGATTATCGATCCTCGGGTACAATTTCTTTGCCCTTAGCGGAGGATTCACCACCTATACATCATACGTGACACAAATTTCAATAATTTGTGTCAATTTATCATAAACTATTTCAAGCTCTATAAATCTATATGAATGCACGAAATGTGATGCAAAATGTCCGAATAGTCGTTTAAATACGGTATTCGACCTAATTCGCACTATTGTCTGTGTAATTGGCTAAAACCTCCAATTTAATTCCAAATCGATTTCTTTCACTTTCTACACTCCAATTATACTTAAAATACCTCAATGACTATGAATATGATTCAATTTATCAGTTCGAACTATAAATCGCATATGTCTATACATTAGGTAAAAATTTAGATTTTCATGTCAAAATTTTCCATTAAATTTCTAGCCTCATTAATCATTAAATACCACCAAAATATCATGAAATATCATTCAATTTCAACCTCAATATCCTCCCTAGAAAATTCGGCCTCTTGTGGGTTTGTGAAGAACAAAGTGATTCCTTGCTAGATTTTCATACTTTCCATTACCAAACAACCAAAAACACTTAATTAACTTGAAATTTGGCAAAATCAATGCTCAAAACCTCTCCTCTCAAATTCGGCCAGCATGGGTTCATCATGCAAACTTGAGTTCTAAGCACGAAAAATGAAAAAGAAAGCATAGGTAATGTAAATCACAAGATAAAATCATAAAATTTTACCTTTATTAGCTTAATCCCTTGAAATCCTACACTTTTTCTTCAATTTTCCCACCTAGGGTTTGTGTTCTTTTTTTTCTTTCTTTGTTCTTCCTTTGGTTCTTGTTTTGGCCGGCCATATGAATGAGAAATAGGCTGATTTTATGTTAATTTTTAAGCCAAATATTTAATGGATATAAACTTGATACATGTCACCATTCCATTGGTCCATGTGTCATACTTACCCATTAAGTAATCTTTCTCCACCACTTAAATTTCCTCAATTATCTATGATAATATTGGATAAAATCCATGTACTGGACAAGTGTTAGGTGGTGTAAAATTACAATTTTACCCTTGGGGTGGCAAAATGACTATTTTACCCTTATGCTCAAAAAAATGTCGGAATAAAAATTTTTCACTTCTCAAACTCAAATTATGTTCTAAATAGTCAATCTTAGTCAAAAATTTAATCTAACTCTCAAATCTTAACCTCGGGTGGCGAAATGACCATTTTGCCCCCGGATCATGAAAATTCCAATTTGACTCCATATCGGTCCTCGAACTCCGAATCACAATTTTAAGTTATTCTAGGAATTTAAAATTCTCAATTTCATCTTAAGATCTCTATTTAGACTAGTTCGAGGCTCAATTCAACTTGATAGTATCATTTGGTACAATATCGATTTTTGACTATTTTTCGTGACTTTCTAAGTATGCAAGCATATTGTCAATCACATGAAGGACATGGCAAGTACTTTATAAGGTTGTGCTTTACAGTTGTATTCTTTTGCTACCAACCTAGCTTTGTTTCTAACTACATTTCCTTGCTCATCTACTTTATTTCTAAATACCCATTTAGTACCAACAATAGGATGATTTGAAGGTCTAGGTACTAATGACCATATCTAATACCCTGTACTTTGATATGGTGACTAATAAAGCTTATTGGATGGCAATTGAGGTTAGTTATAATGTTTAGAAATGATGAAAGATGAAAGGAATAGTTTGGGATAAAATATTCCGCACACGAGGAAATAATAATAAAATAATGATATTTTTATCGAAGAAGAATTTGTGAGATAAAAAGTGATTCGGAAGTCAATTGAGGCATAATAAGGTATTTTGGATACCAAGGTGACAAGAGGAGAGAAGAGAAAATTTTTGGAATAAAATAATATTTTATTAATAAAATAATATTAAAATATTAATATTTTATTCAGTGTCAAATTTTTCCATGAAGAAGGAGTATATGGTCAATCTAAATGGGGGAGAAGAAGAATGAGAGGATTTTTGGAGAAAAATGACGTTAATGGGGTCGCGTGTCTTTATTAAGTACATATAGCGCGAGCAAATAAATATTTTAAATATTATGGGGACACCGCGTTGGAGTACAAACTTCATACTTTTTTTGTGCGTGTGTAGGAGAAGGTAATAGAAGGAAATTGGAGTTAAATGAGTGTTGGGAGGACTAAATGAAAATGGAAGGAAACAAAAAAGGGCAAAACGGTAATTTTTGTGAAGTTTGGTCAAAGCTTCGAAGCTTCCAAAGGAAGCTTTGACTTTGATTTTTTTAGGCCAAGACTGACCTTATCCTTTCCCTTAGCAGATTTTTCTTCTTCTTCATCCATGCTCCACGCCATTCTTGAAGCTTCCATGCCATTTTCTCTTTATCCACCATGAAATCAAGTTTTCTTCACTTTCCTTTCCATGTTTTCTTTTCCTTTTTTCTCCAAACTTCTTGAGCATTAAATTTACAACCTTTAACCCCAATTTTCAGCACACCAAAACCCTAGGAAGAGAAGAAAGAAAAAGAGAGAAAGGAAGAAAAAGCTTGGTTTTGGTGATTCAAGCAAGGAACGGTAAGAATTCTTGTTTTTGGCTTGAGTAGTCTTTGAAAATGAGTTAGTGACTTAGAGAAATGTCTTGTGGCAGCAAAGATTGGCTTGATTGGAGAAAAATTGGTAACATGTAAGCCAAAAATTGGAGACAATGGCTTTTCACAAGCTCAACCAAAACCTTTACATTAGTTTTTCACAGGCTCAACTAAAACCCAAAGTGGTTTTCCAAGGCTCAACCACAACCTATAACATTCTAGCTTTCCCAAGCTTGAACAACTCCTTAGAGTGACTCCCTCACTCTAAGTATACAAGAAGAGAAGTTAAAGAAAGTACCTATGATCACAAGTTGATATAAATGGTACAAGATTGAGTGCTAAATACAATGGCAAAGAGTAGGCATTTAAATGTAGACAAGTGCAATGAAGCTTTTCTTGTTTTTCAACTTTCTACAGCTCAAATCTCATTCAAGGCTTCTAAAAACTTGTTTTTAATTGTTGGAAGACCCTTTTATACTTAGAGATGCAACTCTGTTGGCAATTTGATAGTTTATGGCCATTGGAAACAATTGAGGATGAGTTCTAGCCATTAATCTATCTTGTAGTGCTCTAGTTCAAATTACAGACAAAGAGCTCTTAGTCGACTAACTTGGTTGACTAAGTTGATTCTGTTTCTGGTTTGCAGATTCTGGCAAAAGGGCACTTAGTCGACTGACTTGGTTGACTAAGTTGGTTTTGTTTCTCAAACTCTTCAGCCAGCCATTTCTCTAATTTGAAATTTGGTCAACCAATGTTCTTCCTGGTTTCACCAACAAGCTTCCTCCTTGTTATTCATTACATCTTGTTGATTTTATCCTTCTTTTTTTCTTTCAAAAATACTCTTTGAAGAGTTAAGAAATTAATTTCATATATTAATTTCCTGCACACTCAAGTAAAGGTATTAGACACAAATAAATGAGAATGTTTTATTATCATCAAAAACTAATGGAGCCAATAAGCAATAGACGCGATAATGCAGACCAGGGGTAACTTCATAATTTTTCTTGCTGAGCTCTTACAAGTGGGTTCTTTTTATGCCATTAAGGTCTAAATAGGCCTAAGGAATTTATAAATGATGTTTATGATGGTAAATAAATGAAGAAGATAAAAATAATGATAATTTCCACAGTAGAGGCAAAATGGTCATTTTGCATCTCGAGTCTAAATTTTTATGTTTTCATGAACCCAAGTATTTCTAGACTATTATGGACCTTGCCCTAGTGTCAAAAGAGTAAAAGGTTGCACAAAGGATGAGAGGAAGACAAAGTCACCATGTTAAGGGCATTTTGGTAATTTAAGTGAGAAATGGATAAACTTTAGATATAAATATCTAAAGCTCCAATAATTTCCAATAGCTTCCAGCCATTTCTTCTTCCTTTCCCCTCTCACGTTTCTTCATCTCCATGGGAGCCTCCCTTAAAGCTTCCATAACTTTCTTTCTCTAGCTTCAATTTCATGCTTTTGAGCACTTTTTCATAAAACCTTTTGCGCTCTTTCACTCTCTCACCTTAAAACCCTTGAAAAGTCTTACTTCCATCTTCCTCTCACTAACTAGATGTGTAGAGAGAGAGAGTGATTTCCATTGTTAGCTTGAAGAATTTTGAAAGAGAATTCAACTACAAAGACCATCAAGGTGAGTATAAGTTAGGGTTAAATTTCTTTAGTTGTTGATAATGGCTAACAATGGGGTTTGTGAGTGTTTTATCATTGAGGTTGTTTATTCACTCTTAGGGTGACTAGAGTAGTGTGAATAACTAACCAGTTAATGGCAATTGGAAGCTAGTTAGGAATAACTAGTGGAACTTGATTTGGAAAGAGCTTTTGGATTATATTAATGCCAATTTGGGTTGGTTGTGATGTTGTGTGTGTATAGGTTCCAACGAGGCCTCATATGTCCATTTGGAGTATTTAGTTGAGGTTAGAGTCAAGCAAAAGAATCAACAAGACCGGTGAGTGAACTTGCATTTCAAAATTGTTTTGGGAATGTGAATGTATTTGCAAAAAACATTTGAATGATTTTATCCAACTTTTCTTAAAAAAAAAATGGGTGCCTTGTGAACAAGCCCTTGATAAATTATTTTGATGTGGTGAAATGTGAAATGTGTAAAAGGATGAATCCATGTGCTCCTATATTATGTTGGTATGTATGTATATGAATATACATTGTGCATTGATGAATAATGTTGTGTGGGGATGTTAAAGTGTACGAGTAGGGAGTGCACACATGATGATGTTAGAGTGTACGAGTAGGGAGTGCACACATGATGATGTTGAAATGTACGAGTAGGGAGTGCACACATGATGATGAATGCATATGTATATATATGTGTGTGTTATAGAAAGTTATGAAAATATTTGTGATTGTGTTGCAAGTTGGCATTGTTAATTGCACTCAAATTGCTTTTCATTTCAACAAGAAAATGGCTTTTGATGTAACAAGACCTATTTCAATTAAAATGCTCTGTTTCTCGCTGCAGCGAGATTCATTTTCACTGCAGCAAGAAACTCTTGGGTTTTGGGGGTCATACTGGCTTGGTTCTCGCTGCAGCGAGAAACTCTTGAGTTTTGGTGTAATACTTTCACTTTGATGAAGATTTTGACCACTTTCCCATCCAAACTGGGAAAAGTGGTGAACATTAAAGTTGTAGCTCTATCTCTTAGCTTTGCAATGGTTTAAAATTTAGGTCAATTTAACTTTTGTAGAGTGAGATATGATTGAAAAACTAGAACATTTGCAAACAAAGACAGTTTCTCGCTGCAACGAGAAACTTGCTGCCATGCTTGCTACCTTGCTTGATTTTGACATTTTTTTCACCCATTTAACTTCATGGATTGATCATGGGTTTTTTCAACACTATGAGGTTATTAATCAAAGTTTAAAATGAGGGTTTTTTAGTAAGAAATTAAATCAATTGCATTGTTTTTGAAACAAGTGCATCATTATTTCCAAATTCTTCCTATCGATTGCTTGTTCCTTTCTTATGTTCACTCACTGAGTTTTATACTCACTTTTTTAAACTTCATGCTTTCAGATTCAAAGACAGTTGGGACCTAGATTGAGTGTCCATGTATGCTCGTCCTCTTGGTAGGTACTATGGCATCTCAGTAACTGTACCTTCACCTATGGTCACTCCGCTAACGGTCAAGGGTCTGTTACTTGTGAACGCGTATATGTAATGTAATTCGCTAGGATCCATGTTATAAGTTAGTTATGTATATTTGATTACCGATGCCACTATGAGTTGGCAAACAGGTGACATTATTTTCACATAATAAAATTGTGAGTTTTGGGTCATTATAGAATATTACTGAAATATTTTTAGTTCAGAGTTTTAATATGTGGTTTTAGAAATGATGATCGGGTTTGCATAAAAAGGCTTACTTGGGTTTAGTGGGCTATACCCATTGGGCCCATGCACCGGTCATGGCTCGGTATTTGGGCTGTGACACTAATGTTCAGCTTTCACTGGTTGACAAACCACACACTTACAGACATATTCAGCCATGTCTTTCTTTAATCTTGGTCACCAGTATACAGACTTCAAGTCATGATACATCGTAATGGCTCCAGGATGTATTGCATAGGCTGCAACATGAGCCTTTTCCAATATCTCGTTTCTTAAACCATTCAAATTTGACATGTAAACTCATGATTGATATCTAAGTAAACCATCAATGACATAAACAAAGTCTCTAGCTTTTATCTTCGCGGATGTCTTTAAAGATTTTCACCAAATACTCATCCTAATCCTGAGCATATTTAATCTGATCTAATATCATTGGTTAGACTCTAACATGTGCCATCAAGGCATTGCAATCATTAATCTCAAAATGTACTCCCATATTGCCCAAGTCATATAAACTCTATAATAATGATTGTCTCTCCACTGTCACATGTGCCAAACTCCCCATCGATTTCCAACTCAAGGCATTAAGCACCACATTTGCCTTGCCAAGATGGTAGAGTATGTTGCAATCATAGTTTTTCAATAACTTTAACCACCTACGATATCTTAAATTCAAATTTATCTACTGAAATATATACTTTAAACTTTTGTGATCGGTATAGATTTCTCAAGTCTCACCGTAGAGATAATATCGCCATATTTTCAAGGCAAACACAATCACTGCCATCTCTAAATCATGTGTAGGGTAGTTTTATTTGTGTCTCTTAAGTTGTTAGGAGGTATAAACTATAACTTTATCGTGTTGTATCAACAAGCAACCTAATCTAACCCGTGATGCATCACAATACATAGTATAGCCTATTAATACACATGGTAGGCTTAACACAGATGCAGAAGTAAGATAGCTTTAAGTCTCTAAAAACTAGCCTCACATGCATAAGACTAATCGAATTTCACTCCTTTCTAAGTCAACTTGTCAAAGGGAATGTAATCTTAGAAAAGTCTTGTACAAAATGTTTGTAATACCCAGTTAAACCCATAAAACTTCTAACTTCCATTACAGACGTTGGTCTTGGCCAATTCTCCATAGGTTCCATTTTACTGGGATTGACTTACACCCCTTGTTCAAACAGAATGTGTCCTAAGAAACTAACTTTATTCAGTCAAAATTCACACTTCAAAAACTTAGCATACAATCTCAACTCTCTTAACGTCTAAAACATTATTCTTAAGTGTTGCGCATGTTCTAGTAGGCTCTTAGAATACACCGAAATGTCATCTATAAATTCAACCACAAATTTGTCCAAATATGCCTGAAACATTCTATTCATCGAAGCCATAAAGGCTGCAGTGGCATTAGTGAGTCCAAACAACATCACTAAAATTTCATTATGCCTATAACGTTCGTGGAACATTGTCTTGGGTATATCACTCTCCCAAATTCTCAATTGGTGATACCTAGAGCATAAATCAATCCTAGAAAAGCACACTGCACCTTGCAACTAATTGAAAAAATCTTCGATTCTCGAGAATGGAAACTTAACTATTATTGTCACTATATTGAGTTTTCGATAATCAATACACAATTGAAGGCTACCACCCTTATTTTTCACAAATAGCACTAGAGCTCCCCGAGGCGAATCAAGTCCTTGTTCAATAAATCCTCCAATTGCTCTTTAAACTCTGTTAATTTAGCTGGTGCCATTCAATACGAAGGTATAAAAATTGGCTTCATATTTGGAATCAAATCAATATAAAATTCAATCTCCCTTTTAGGGGGCAATCTAGGCAGTTCATCTGGATATACATCCGAATACTCACATATTATCAGTATGTAATGCACACTTCCTTTGTTCATCGAAACATCTCCCATCATCATTAAGTGTCCTTAGCCTCTTTTCCTTGTCATACGTCTAGCAACCATAATTGACATGACTCCTACAGATATTGGACTATCATGCCCATAAATCACAAATAAAGGTTCCTCGAGAACTTAAACTTCACAAGTTTATAGTGGCAATCCACTTTAACAAAACAAGAGGCTAACCAGTCCATCCCCAAAATTACATCAAAATCCAAAGTCAGTAGTAGCAACAGATCTACCATAGTGTCTTTGTCTTTAATACAGACTATGTAGAACTTATACACATACTCGACCATTAACGTTTCCCTTAAGGGGGTAGTCACAATCAGGGGTTCCTCAATATTACAACAAAATCTATCCAACTTTGACACAAAATGTGGTGACACAAAGAAATGTGTCTATCCTAGATTAAACAAAACTAAGGCCTTAGTACCATAAATGGGAAGTGTACTTGTGACCATTAAATTGGAAGTTTAAGCATATTATGGTGTCAGAGAAAACACCCTTGCTTGACCTCCACCTTTGTTACTCGATTGTATTGATCTACCCTGAGATGATGAGGCTATACACTTGCCTTTACCAACCCTAACATTTCTTATAGATTGTGCCATTCTAGGTAGGGTAGTGGCAACTAGTCGCACATATCCATGATTTCATTCTGACGACTACCTTTGCCTCAGGCAATCTCTCATCAAATGTCCTAATTGTCCACATCAAAAACATAACCTTGCTGCTCTTTGGCATGGTCCACCATTTGCTTTCCCACAATAATTACACAAAACACCACTTTGTCTAGGGCCTAAATTAGATGATCCACTAGACTACTCTCATCTAGAATGAAGGCTAAATGGATCACTATTTTGAGTGGCTTACATGTCAGAGTAGTTCCCTCATGACTTTGATGGTGTACAGATGTTGGACTCTTAGTTGCACTAGAATCTCTTCAACCCTGTTGGCCTTGTGTTTGAGCTCTTCGACCCCTATTCCTTTCCATTCTAGTTTCCATTCTCCTGGTCTCAATCAATCTCGCCGCACCCAACATTGCGGCGTAGGAGCCAAATCTTTGGATGGTAAGAACTCTAAATCGCAGCTCAATCAGTCCCTTAGCAAATCTTTTCATCCTTTTCTCCTCAGTTAGGACCAAGTTAGGAGCATATCTAGATAATTGGGTGAATCAAACATCATACTCCGTCACCAATATTTTTGGGGTCTGAACTAATGTTCCAAGTTGTTATGCCTTTGTGTCTCTCATGCTCTCAGGCAAAAAGTGATCCAAAAAGGCTTGGACAAATTTCTCCCATGTCATTAAGGTTAAAACAGATGGTCTACTTCTCTTGAGGGATAAAACCATATCCAGGCTACATCTTTTAGTCTAAACCCCACCAATTCAATAGATTGATACAAGGAGCATCCTAAAGTAAAACATATACATTCCATATCTTCCAAAAATCTCTGTGGATCTTCCTCCACATCTGATCTAGTAAAAGATGAGGCCTAAAGCTTCATGAAATTTACCAAAGTAACCTTAATATCTCTTTTCTAATGTTCACATTAAGGCACATAGTTCGGATCTTGCAAACTAATGTTAACTAATTCTTTGGAATGTGCCTCACCTCTATTGTGAAATTTCGCATACTCATAAGCTAAACTTCGCAACCCTGTTGCTAAATTCTTTAGAGTGACACCTCTTCTTGTCAGATAGTCATTCCCAAGTCTCACATTTTCATCATCCACATGAAGATAATTGGGTTTCACATTTTAAGCTTGCCTAGTGGTTTTACTTGCGGCACGACTGCTTGATGAGGACACCTATAGTTGTTCCATAGGCTCATTTGGGGTGTATTACTCTCTTGTAGCCCTTAAGGCAACTCTTGTCTTTGGTGGCATCCTGTACCAAGACGAAGTAATACCACATTAAAAATTTCAAAATTTATGGTCTAAAAATATGGGTTAACTTACTAAGAACTTGGGAGTTTGTGTTTTATGCTTCCAAAAATGGGGCTTCTTGCTCATGATTTGTGCTGCAGTCATAAACCATGAACAAAAAAACTCTACATTAATCCCCAGCACTCTACTAATAAAAATAGAAAGACATAGGACACTTTAGAACCTAGGCACTTTGATACTAACTTTGTCATGATCTAAACTAGGGAGTTGTGACCAAGGCACGAGCCTAGTAGACAAGCTTGCAAGACTTGAGCAAGCCTCAAAAAATTGAATCACGTAAGTCACACAATAGATTGCCAAGGGTTTCCACATAATGTATTCATAATATAACTTAAATTCAAATACATAAAAGTTGCCCTTTGCCACATAGTTAATACATCAACATTTTTAATAATGTTCATAAGGCCATACATTAGCCATCAAAGTGGGTTTGTACCTTACAACCCTTAAACAAATTTAAATGGCAACATCATGCCTACATATATAAAAGGTAAGACCGAAGCAAAAGACCCAAAACAAACTGATCAAAGTGGACATATCAGATGGGGGATGCCTATTGAATGCCAAAATCAGTTTGTCTAAATATGATACTAGCCATGCAAGTCTTATGGCCTATTTATCTACACATGGTACAACAAATAGATCAGTCATCTAATACTCAGTGAGAGGTGTAGATAAATCAAATATGTTAAAGCTATTAAACATATATATATATATATATATATATATATATATTGCATTATTAATGCAAACAGAGTGTTCCAACAAACATCTCCAATATTAAGGGCATATCGTTCATCCTTATTGATATTTCACAAATCTCACAAATCAAACATATGCCACTATAGGGCTCCACAAATAGTGCAAAACGCATGTGGCTTACCCTCGAAGCCATTTCAGAATTAATCTCCTAGGCACACCGCAATTGCCAGAATATCACGTCAAATTCAAATTTATCTTTACCCATTTAAAACTGTGTCATATCTCTTATGGTTCAATTCTTAATCGTAGATTGGTCGTCCCTGAACATAATCAAATTACATTCAATGACCAACTGATGGAAATCAAACCATGTTTAGGGTTATGCCACTAGTAGAGCACTAAATCATATGCGTGCTGAAGCAACGGGAGTGGGGTCAAATCGCTCTCGGAGTTGAAACATCAAACGAAGAACAAATGTCATGACCCAAACTCAGGGGCCATGACCAATGTAAAAGTATCGATGAAGTTACCGTTTTAACCCATGCAAGCTTAAAATGAACAACTAAATCAAATACTCGGGATTACCTAGTAGGACTCATCACCATGGAACCATATATCAAACATGCATCATATTATATCACATAGGAGTATGTCATATAAGTTTGCACACTCATGTGCTAAGAATGTGGAAGCCACACATATCAAGTAACATATGCAAGCCATCTTGTGGTAGTTTCAAAGTATATCCATCTCGTGGAAAATTTCAAAATTCATGGCAGTTAATGCAAGACATAGAAAAGTATTACCCATCATAGTCAAACATAAATGACCAAACCAAATAGGACTAGTAGAGTACGACTAAGAAACAAAAAGGCTGACACCTACTGGATGCCATATATTCACCTACCCCAAACTGGCTAATGTATTGGCTCTTCCCAAGGGACAGTGAGCCAAACAACTATTGATCTGCAAAAACAAATGCATCTTACATGTGTAAGTTATAAATAACTTATTGAGTAGATACGGGGAGGGGCAACAAGCTAAACGGGAGATTGTTTATCAAGAGCACTTTAAAAATAATGCAAGTAGTGCATTTCAAACAATATCAATGTTTTCCTTTCAACCATAACAAATGTCCATAGAGTTTGGAAATTTAATCCCCGAGCAAAAAATCAAACATCCCAAGGTGCGAGTTATGTGTCAAGTATGATCAATTATCCAAGAAATCTCAACTCATTGTCTCGACTGATACAAACTCATTTAAAATGATTTTATAAAGTTATGTTCAAAACCCACTCTCAAACCTTTGAAGTAAGAATCATAGTTTGTAAAACATTTAACTATTTACAAGAAAATAATTTATAAATATCAAGCTTTAAAGCTTTTGTAAAAGGTGTAGATGAAAACAAAGGTTTAGTTTCAAAGAAAATGAGATAATGTTGTTTTCTCTAGAAAATCCTTGAAGAAAATGAGTAGATTTCAAAAATAACATAACTTGTATTACATTGCATAAATCATATTTAAACACCAAAGTCGGGGCAATTACCCAATCCAATGATCAGGTCAAGAAAAATACCAATTCTAAATGCTAGAATCGAAACAAATATCTAACTCAAGCACTAAGGTCGAAACTTGTTAACGACTTAATACATGGAAATGCACGTGGCCGTACAAGTAATATAACGATAAGTTGAGTATTGTTTCCCACAGAGATTTGCATCTATTCTTACTAAGTATTAACTTTATAACAAAATTTATCCTATCCAAGCACTCAATTTTGAATGATTAATTAATCTAAACATAATTATTAAAACTAAGCAAACCAAAGAAGAATAGAAATTCACTAAAGAAAAATATTAATTCAAAAGCCTACCATCATGGTGTCTCTCAATATTACATTTGAATTTAATCATTCTTCTTAACTTAGATTCATGGGGTGCAAGGCTAACCAAGAATCCATATTATGCGCAAGTCCCTGTCGAGATCTTACGCATACCTTTCAAAACTAACTCCATATGTATATGTAAATTAATTAAAAATTTTTCATCACATTGGTTTTTTCTTTAGTGAATTTCATCACATTAGTTTCATCACTCTTAAACCCTAAACCCCAAAAGCCCTAAAAATTCAATTCTTGATTGGCTAAAATCACTAAATCCACGTCAAAGCGTCGTAGCCTTACTCCATGGGTGCTGCAGTGCTCTAGCCTTATATAGTTTTTTTCTGTGTTTTTTAACCGATATTGTGACCTTCTTCCTTGGCCACCACAACGTCGAACCCTCTAGTTTTTGTATGGGAGCAATGATGCTCCCTTAGGCGCTACGACTTTGAGTGCTTCAATGCCTCGATTTTGCTCCTTGTAGAACCTTGGGGTAGAAACTAATTTTGTAACTCATCTTGCAATGCGATTTTCTCTTACCTAGAATGAAAGTTATAGATCTGTACTTTAGCTTTCCTATGGTCCAAGAATCATGTTGATTAAACTTTGTAGCTCGAGTTATGTCCAAATTACCGCAACATGTTTAGTAGAAATCTACACTTAGTATTCTTTGCATAGTTCATCACTGTTTAAATTTATGCACTTTTATGCACTTGAACACCTACCAAAATAGGGACTAAATTAGTATTGGCTTAAATTGAGAATTTCAACATTAAAATAAACTGAAATTATGTAAATTTAGATACATCAACATATCTTAAACTAAATAACAAAATGCATAAAAACTAACTCAAACTAACTTAAATTTTTAAAGACTTAGCTAATTTGGCATAAAAAATGTAACTAAATAACTCTATATCATCGAGTTATCAAAACCAATGTTCAATCCAAAGACTGAAGTCTAAACAAATGTCAGTCCAAAGTCTCAAGTCAAAACAATATTAATTCCAAAGTCCAAACTCAATATAAATATCAAATCCAAAGTCCATAGTGTCAAATATCATTTCAAATAGATAGTGGGGCGCTATAGAGTATGGACAATCAAATTAAAGTGTGTCGTAGCATCAAAGTGGTTGGATACATAATAGTTATCAACCGTATGTCAGAGGTAGGATCGTAGCTGTCAAGCCCGACTCTATAATATGTTTATTATGCCATTCTTATATAAGAATAAATGTTTGCTTACTTGGGTACCTTGGAAATCGTTAAAGGACGGTATTGTACCAAATGGTACAATTAAGTTGAATTAAGCCTCAAACTAGTCTGAATAGAGATTTTCAAATGAAATTGAGAATTTACAAACCCTAGAATGACTTAAAATGGTGATTCAAAGTTCGATGATCGATTTGGAGTCAAATTGGAATTTTCATGACCCATAGGCAAAATGGTTATTTGTCACCCAAGCTTAAGATGTGAGTGTTGGCTGGAATGTTTTACTAAGATTGATCATTGGGAGTATAATTTGAGTTTAAGAAATGAAGAATTTTAATTTCGGTATTTTTTCGAGCATAGGGGTAAAATGGTCATTTTGCCACCCCAAGGGCAAAATTGTAATTTTGCACCACCCAACATTTCTCCAGCATATGGATTTTACCCAATATTATCATGGATAATTGAGGAAATTTAAGTGGTGGAGAGAGATTGCTTAATGGCTAAGTATGACACATGGACCGATGGAATGGTGACACATGTCGAAATCTCATCCATTCATTATTTTCCTTATAAATTGGCACAAAATCAGCCCATTTTTCATTCATATGGCTGGCCAAAGAAGATAAAAGGAAGAAAAGAAAGAACAAGAACCCTAGGGTGAAAATTCAAGAGAAAAATTGGTGGATTTCAAGTAATCAAGCAATCAAAGGTAAAATTTCTTGATTTTGACATGTCATCTACCTTTCCCATGCTTTATTTTGCATTTTCCAAAGTTGAATCACAAGATATCATGAAGAATTCATGGCTAGCTAAATGGCTATGGAGAGAGAATGATGTTGGATTGATTTGATTTCAAGTTATGTTAGTGTTTTTAGTTAGTTTACCATGTCAAGAAGCAAAACAACAAGAAAAGAATTCATTTTCCCCATCACCCATCAATGGCCGAACCTACCTTGTATTGAGTGAGGATGAATTTGATTTTTATTTTAAGAGAATTTGTTAGAAAATGATGAATTATGATGTGGAAAAGTAGTAGGAAAAATCACGGTGTTAATGCACCATTATTGACCGAAAATTCTAAGAAGAAAAGTGAAGATGGTTTTGCCAAATTTTAGGTTATTTGACTTGTGTTTGGTGAATTAAGGTATTGGAAAAGAAATAGAGCAATTTGGAGCTATATTGGACGCGTTGGCCAATTAATCAGATGATAAGACGAATTAGGCCAATACCAGGTTTAGATGGTTACCCGTGCATTTTCCATTCCATATCGTGCATTAGTAGTCTAAATTAGTTTAATTTCGATTTAGTACCAATGTAGTAAGTTTCTCGATTTTGTACTATGTCAAGGTGGTGAGTCCTCCGATAAAGGCAAGGAAATTGCATCCGCGGACCAGTAGTCAGAATACTTCGAAAATTTGCACTCTAGACATTGTGAGTAACCTTACTATCGTCTTAATTATCTAGAGTGGTTTTTATCTGATTTTGTGATTTTATGGAAAATGAGTTTAAATGGTAAATTTTTAGGTTTTATAAACAAAATGTGTTTAAATAAAATGATTTCATAAATGGTCTTGAAATTGAATTAAGGCTTTGAAAATAAAGAAATTGGAGACCATTTGATGTATTGTGAATTTATGGTTCTAATTGATTGGCTTATGACAATATTGGCATGAATGGCTGAATTGGTATTTGTGTTGAAATGTATAAACTGTTGTTTGCCTTGATAAGCTAGATAATGATAAAATTGCCATATCTTGTTGTTGAATTTTTATTGTATGGTAGGTTTAGCTTTCTGCAGTGGGCTGGTTTTGTGGACCAACCTATTAGAGGGGCACGAAACCTGGTCATATATATGTACCTCGATTGGAGAGGCGTGTAGGCTAACTCCCGAGGTCAAACCTTAGAGTTCACTTCATGCCCAACCACCACGTGAGGGGAACTCGGCCAACGCCAAAGAACGACTATGTTTTTAAAATAAAAACATGATTTATGCGTACATAACTTTTTAACAGCCTTGACGGACTCAGTTGGGATAGCCCCCGATCAAGGCATCCTTGATAACTGGGTATAAAAATGATTTTGGCACGAGCCAAAGTTTTAAGAAATTCATAAGCCATGTTGATTACTCGATTTATATGAATTGATTTTATTTGATTGAAATGAGTTGAAAGGTGATAAATTACAGTATGTTAAACTATTTTGTCTGTCTCCATTTACTCGGCTTTAGATATTTTAGATGGTATTGTTTACTCACTGGGATTCTATAATCTCACCACCCTCATTTCCACCCCTTTCAAGCTCAGGATAGTCGGTAGATAGCTCACTTTGTTGAGGGCTCAGTTGGACTTGCATCCTTCAAACTGTAGGTTTACTGCTTTTAATACTTTTGATCGTTCGTGGGCCCACTTGTTACTGTAAATTAAATTAAATACTCTGGCTTACTGTATTACAATATATATGAATTTATTTTGCTTTTATGCTGTAAAAATTATTTATGCAGTGTTATAGAAATATTGTTTTATGAGAAAATTGAATATTTTATTCAACATTTTTATTTTATTCTAATAGTCATAATTTCATTTTAAATAAAGGTTTTAGATGTTTAAACTTATTTTTGATTATGAATTATGAGTTTTGTACTCACATACTACATTTTTTGCGGATTTTGAAATTTTTGAGAAAAAATTACCAAAATGCCCCTGTGAGAAAAAAAATTGTTTTTCTATTGTTTTGATTTGAAAATTGTTTATAATCTCTCAAAACATAATTTTAGTGACTAATACTCATAGGAGAAGTGAGAAAAAACTGATGTTAAGCCTTGCGAGGTTTCGATTGACATTTCGGGCAATGAATGTCTAATAGGAAGTCGCGGAGGTTGGCATGGGCTCGATGGGAGTTTCGAGTCGTGATAGTAGCAACTACCAAATGAAACCAAATCAAAGGGGGTAGGACTCTATTAACTACCCAATCAAAGCTAAGCATTGTGCACAATGGCTATTGGCTACCATCACTAGCCACAGGTCCAAAACTCAAGTAGGCTCCCTTAAAACATGTTGTTTTATATTTCCAAATACTCAAATGTTCGTTGCCAAATGAAAGGGTGAATCCATTCACTATTTAAGATAAAGTGTTCGAAATAAAACAATGTCAAAGTATTTGAACAAAGGATGAATTTAGTCATCAATAATCAATGCTCAAAACAAAGGCTAAATCAAAGTCATCAATCTCAAAGACAAATTGATGCCAAGGTTTATGCAAAACTAATCATTTTCTATCTCAAATTTCAAATAGTTAATCAACCAACCAATCATAAACAAATATCAATTTTGAAGTATCAAACATTTGAAAGGTTGTTCCCCATGTTCAAAACTAAATACATAATAACTTATTTACATAATATACTTAGATTTCATAAACGAGTTTGAAACCAAATGTTCACATCACAAAATCTATCAAAATATGTTTTAATGCAAGGTTGGAGAATAGGCATGCTTAACTATATCAAAATAATTAAAAACGTCGTATCTACCCAACTCTTGAAGTGCGCTTTTTCCTCTTGGCACCTTTTGTTGAAAGCTTGACTTCCTCAACAAACTCAAATTACTCCAATAAAACCTAAAAATGATGTTTAATCATCAATATTCTCGAAAACCCGTAATAATTTCAAAATACATTGAATGCCCATTTCTAACTTTATTTAAATTTTATTTATACCTAATAATTTTCATCAATCTTTCATCCAAACCTCATACCCATTAAGTAAACCATTTATCTTACCTATTTTTCCTCTTTGGTGCGCTTCTAGTGGGGAGATCTAGCCAAATCTTGAAAACCTAGAAAAATTCCTACCTTTTAAGGAGAGAAAACAAATATAAGAAAAACCAAGTTTTGGGAGTGAAAATCCTTACCTTTAGCACTTACAAGCCAAGGTTTGAATAAGGGATTTAGTGGGTCTTGCATGGTGTGAAGTTTGAGAGAAAATGAGTGGAAGAACAAAAGAGGTGAAAATGAAAGAGTGGGTCTCGATTTTAGGGCTTTTAAGCTCGTTTAAAGTTGTCTAGGTAGTCTAGGGTTGATTATAAAAGGTATGGGGTTGACCCTATACTAGAATGTTTACATTTCCTTTCATTTTTCCTTCACAAATCAATTATAGAAGGTCTATAGTCGATCTTGGACCATAATGTGTGCACTTCCCTTATTTTCGCTTCACAAAGTCAAACTTCTATGCATCGGGATCAACTTCTTAGGTCCAGATTTATGAAAATTGTTCCTTTTAAGGCCTACTTCCATTCTAATTCCCCTTTACAACCTCCATAACCTTTATTTAGGAATTCTCAAGGATTAAATTAAGCTTCTTTGGCTAGTCTTCGCATTTTCTAAGCTTACCAAATTAATTTTCCAATTTATCCAAGCAACAAAAACTACAAGTTTCACATTCTCTCCCTTTTAGGAAAATTTGTCCTTAAATTTAGACAAGTGTAATACCCCCTAGTTGTAAAATAAGTGTGAGGGCTAAATCTTTATCCCATTTTTGGTCTTTCCATGGTTATCGTCACCAATGTGTTAAACCCATAGTCCTCTCTACCAAGGTTATGTCCTTAGATAAAAAAACATTCTCAACTTTTCTATTCAAGACTCCATTATACGATCTCCCAAAATTAATTTAAGATACCACATAACTTGGGCTTAGCTATCTACGCTAACCCAATCTCATAACTAAGTTAGTTACAATTGGCGTAGGTGAGAATCGCAAGCGGGACTTCTATCACTATCCTTGTTCACCAGCATCCTTACCTAGTGACAATAGATGATAACTATTCGAGCATTTACAAGTGGGACAACACCGCCATCCCTATGAGCTCCTATCAAAAAGTCCATTGAGATGGAACAATGTTGTACTCATATGAAAAGTTTTTTTTCTTCACATCAATAGGAATCATGGCACACTGTTCCATCTAGAGTTTAAAAGATAACATCCCACGTTTCCACTTAACTACCCACTTTCCAAGGTTTACTATAAAAGATGAAGTCTAGTTATCTATAATCATCCAACCACTACCACAATCCCTTTAGGGTTCAAATCAATTCAAACATGGAGTCAATAATGATTCGTCTCTACTTCCATTCCAAGATGGGAAAGTTTCAATAACATTGTTAGTCTCTAGTTATTTAATCTTAACTTACTGAAAAGTTAGTTGTTTATTACCAATTGGCAATAACTCTTGTTATTCCATTGAAATGTCCTCTAAAATCTTCCTTATTATTTCAAATACAAATTGTATCATTAACCTCATATAGGCCAAAACTATAAGTGGCCAATTTTTCGTAGTCACATAGTATGTCATCCAAATCATACATGTGCCACTCTTCACATGCTTACTCTAACGTAAGATATTTTCCATACATTTGGAGTTATGTAGTCACCTTCATTACTAGCAAGGTCAACATAATCGAGGTGTCATAATCTCACCCTTTAATATGCCTTCAATATTTTTAGTATCAATTAGTGTCTATGTGCCATGCACAACTCATGCATCTTAATCATAGTTAAGACTTATCTCAAAAGAGTGTTAACAATCACTCAACCCATTTTTCTCATTAATGAGGTCGAGCATAACAATACATTGAATTTCTCTTGTCTAGTACCAATCCCCAATTATCTTAATTCGAAAATATCCTTAACATTTTCATAATTAATGCACAATTTGTACTTTAATAAAGGTTAATTAGCTACTCGACCAATAATACAAAATCTATAAGTTACCAAAATTCCACTCCCAATGTGCACTTCAATAGTCATTTAATCATAACCTTGACATAACAAACTTCGCTTTTCTTAACCTTGACTTTAATGAACAAATTCGATTATCTTCAGCATCCTCAGATTACCTCATAATTTCTCAAATTCTCTCAGAATTAAGTTTTTCGATACATACCAAAGGTCTACTCCACATACTAAGAATTTGAATAGATTAATAGAAAAATACTTTTGTCATCTTGGAAGCATATCATATCAATTTTGTTCTTTTTCAACTAATATCTAGGTCTTTCTTTCCGGTTGACAATTATCAACAATGTCAAGAATTTAACTCCAAGCCATATGTCACGACCCAAACCCGGGGCTCCATGACTGGCAACAAAGCCCAGCAGGCAAAGTGCATAAGGCTTGAGCATGTGAGACCTCGACCTCTATAGGCTCGTAACTAAGTGTAGACGCGATAACACGGGCCAAGGGTAATTTCATCATTTCTTTAGTGAGCCCTTAGAAGTAGGCTTTCAAACAATATTAAGGCCTAAGTAGGCCTAAGGCATAAATGAATGATGAAAATAAGGGTAAAATGACGAAGGAAATAAAAATAATGATGATTTCCAGGGTAGGGGCAAAATGGTCATTTTTCATCTCAAGTCGAAATTTAAAGTTTTCATGAACCCAAGTATTTTTAGACTATTATGGACTTTGTCCCAGTGTCAAAAGAGTAAGAAGATCGCACCAAGAATTGGAGGAAAACAAGCTAACTTGTTAAGGGCATTTTCATAATTTGAGTAGAGATTGGATAAGCTTTAGCTATAACTATCATTTTTTTCCAACAGCTTCTTCTTCTTCTTCCTCCCATCTCACTTTTCTTTCATCCTTTATGGAAGCTTGTTTTGAAACCTCCATGACTTCTCTCAAGCAAGCTCCAATTTTCATGCTTTTGTGCACCCTTTCATAGAACTTTTTGTGCTCTTTCACTCTCTCACTTTAAAACCCTTGAAAAGTCTTACTTCCATACTTCCTCTCACTAGCTAGGTGTTTTAGAGAGAGAAAGAGGGAGCTTTTATAATAGCTTGGAAGAATTTTGAAAAGAAACTCAATTACAAACCCACTAAGGTGAGTGAACTTGCATTAAAATGTTTTGGGATTGGGGCATATGTGTTTGATTAAATCCATTGAAATATTTTATCTATTTTTCTCTAAAATATGCATGAGAACAAGCTTTTAATGAAACGTTTTGTGCTGTGGAATGCGACTGTGATGAATCCATGTTCCCTGTGTTATGTTGATGTATATATATATATCTAAATATATATATGATATGCATTGATAGTAATATTGTTTGTAATTATAACCGAGCATGTGCATGATGTGGGGGAGCACATGCTGGTGATGACGGGTGCGGGAGTGTGGATGATGATATTGCCTGTGTGCGATGTGGGGGATGCACACGGCAGTATTAGTTGTGTACGATGTGGGGGATGCATACGATAACTCCAGCTATGTGCACGATGTGGGGGTTGCACATGAGCTAGGTGAGGCGGTGGTGGTATTGGTGGTTATGTATGTATATATATATATATATATACATTTATGCAATAGAAAGTTCATGAATATTGTATATGGTTGTAATGTATGTGAGATCTTGCATGTTGAACCTTGGAAATTGTTGAGTATTTTCAAGTTGATTTTGTCATTGCCGCAAGATGGCCTTTGCCTGACATAATGAGAATTTTTCTTGGTGTTCTGTTTTTTGCTACAGAGAGAAACTCTCGGGTTAGGAGGCTCACTGCAGCCCTGTAACTCGCTGCAGCGAGATGTCTACAGGGAATTTCGCTATAGTGAGAAACCTTTTGTTATGCTTGTTACCTTGTTTGGTTGCTACCCTATTTTCCACTTCTTTAACACCATAGTTGATCATGGACTTCCAACATCAAGGAATTAATTAATTAAGTTTGAAATGAAAGGTTTTAGTAAAAAACCCTTGACCAGTTCAGAAACCCTCGGCTAGCTGATAATTTGAGCCAAATTTTCGCTACAGAGAGAATACCTTTCCGCTGCAACAAGGACCCATCATTTTACTTGACTTGCTTGAATGCTACTAAATTTTTCACTCTTCAAATTCTTTGTTATGTATGAATCCTTCATCATCAAGTGATTAACCAATTAAGGGTTTAATGAGGGGTTTTAACAAGAATTAAACTAAATTGCATTGTTTTTGAAAATAAGTGCATCATGATTTCTTAAACTTTTCTTATTGTTTGCTTGTTCCCTTCCTTTGTTCACTCACTGGGTTTATACTCACTATTTTCAACTTCATATTTTTAGATCAGGAGGCAGTCGTTAGCTAGGTCGAGGTGTCCTCGTAGATTCATCTTCTTGGTAGGTATCTCAGCATTTAATAGCTATACTTTCACCCAGGTCTCTCCGCTAGAAGTCGAGTATCCCTTTTGTTGTGTATAGACAAACCCAATGTAAATTATTAAGATATATGTTTTAGACGATATATGTATATTTTGATTAGTAATGCCACTATGAATTGGCAATGGTTAGCATTATTTTAAATTGGAATTATGAAATGTGACTTTAGCAACTTTTAATGGAATGATGAACAGGTCATATAAATAGGCTTTCTTGGGCTTAGTGGGCTACGTCCATTGGACCCATGCGTCGGTCATGGCCCGAAAATTGGGTCGTGACAAAGCAAGCCTCACAAGTTCAAATCACATACCATATAGCCAAGGGATTTTCACATGAAATATTTTCATAATATAACTTAAATTCAAATACATAAAATTATCCCTAGCACACTATTCATACACCATACTTAATACAATATTCATAAAGCCATATATTGGCCAATAAACGGGTTCATACTTTGCAACCCTTACACAAGTTTGATGGCATAGCGTGCTTACATATATAATCATTATTTCGATTGCAGAAGCTTGTGATAGACTCAGAGAAGTGACCAAAATGGTGTGGGGACCTACTAAATGCCAAAATTGGTCTATTAATGGATGACCCTTTCCATGCACTGTTCAGTAGCCTATTTATCTACACATGGTATAAAAATGGGTGTGTCATCTAATAATCAATGAAGGGTGCAGATAAATAACACATGCATACATACACACATATAGCATCATCAGATGCTAACAAAGTGCTCTAAGAAGCATCTCCAATATTAGGGGCATATCAGTTAACCCCATAAAATCTCCGAAAGTAATGCATATCGACTAGGCTTATCCTCAAAGCCATTCAAAGTTATACTCCATAGGCACATTTTAGTCGTCGGAGTGTCATATCAAATCATGTCTATCTCTACCCTTCCAAGGCTATGTCACATCATCCATGACTCAAATTGAATCTTAGAGTGGTCCTTCCCCAGACATCATCAAATCATGCACTGTGGCTAACCGGTAGAGTCACATCACGTGCATGTTGAAGCAACAGGAGGAAAATCAAAGTCATCATTTGGAGTAATCTTCCAACAAACGACATCACCCAAAGTAATCTCAGTCGGGTGGCATCCAAGCACTACAGGTGGGAATCACAGGTGAGATTGACACCACCATCCCTACTTACCACCATCCCTACAATCACACATAGTTTTAAGGCACTATGGAACACAAATCCAATAAGGCCATCATTCCTTAGGTATCATCAATACCACATTTCATATCCAATAATTCTTTTATGAGCTCTAGACATCTCTAGCTCAATCTCATCTAGATGCCCTTAATTCTCTAAGGCATCAACTACTTAATGTCCTCCAAGGGTTGTCTATCTAGAGTAATCTACTCCTAGACATTTATGATATCCTCCAAACTCTCTGGTCTAGGCATATTCAAATAGGCCACCAAATGGCTTGTCCCAAGGCACAAACATCATAGCACATGTAATCACAGACATATATATATATATTCATATGTAACATGGTTCTCTAGCCTAGGCATGTTCATTTAGGCCTACTTACAAAATTTAGTACTAGTGCAATGCATCTATCTTGCATCGTGCATCACATGCATTTAAATTAACCCACTCATAATGACAATTAAGGCGCACCCACAACCAAGCTCTAAGTCTTCAACTCCAACTGTTTTGTTGTTCACTAACTCAGTCAAATAGCTCCAATTTCCCTTTAGAACACATTAAACATCCAAACATTAATTATTTCCTAACTTTCGAAATTATCCAATTTTTCCAAAAATAGCTAAATTCTTAGCAATCCAACATACAAGTTCAAATCTTTCAACAACGAGCTAAACCCATAGCTTGGAAGCTATATTGCACCAATCAAAGCTCCAAATTATAGTAAAAGTAAATAGGGATTCACCAAAGCTGGAAAAATTAGATTTTTAGGTTATTACTTGATTAAATTGAACACTAATTGGTAAAAAAGTTTAATCTTACCTTTAAGGAATTTCCCAAGCAATAATCTACTCAAATTGGGCTCCAAAGTCTTCTTGAGGGTTAGGGTTTCAGAGTGGTGGAACTGTTTTTCTCTTGTTTTAAATGAGCCAAACAGCTTGAAACACTTTTTTATTTTTGCATTTTCAGACTAATCTATTGATAGATCCCACTAAAATGCATTGGTGTTGACCTTCATCTATTGATAGATTCCTCGAATCTATCGATAAATGGTGCCCTAGAGCTCTTTTCAATATTTCCTATATAGCTATGTATCGATAAATTTTCCAGATCTATCGATAGATTTAGTCTTACCTACTTTGTTTAGTTCTCGAGTGGTCATCTATCGATAGATACCATAGATTTATCGATAGTTGCTCATCCTACTTGCCTTCTCAAGCTTTCTATTTTGTATCTCTCGATAGTTGTGGAACATCTATTAATAGATCATGCCCATAATGGACATTGTCGACTTGTTTACGTCTCCAATCTCATTCATTTGGGCACTTAATTCATTTTCATCAATAAACACATTTCTAATCATTCATACAACTCAAATATGGGATCAAATCTCCAATCTAATTATCAAACTTTAAGATTCACCCAAATATAATCATAACAATTTTGCCTAAGTATAAAGATGCATATCCTTATACATTTAACATACTTGACATATCTTCAAAATCTTCAAATGTACCCATCTACATACTCTTATACTATAATACCCCATATTTTGATAAGGTGGCTAATAAAGCTTATCAGATGCCAATTGAGATTAATTAGAGTGTTTAAAAGTGATGAAAGGCGAAAGGAATAGTTTGGAGAAAATATTCTGCATGTGAACAAATAATAATAAAATCATAATATTTTTATCGGAGAAGAATTAGCTAGATAAAAAGTGATTCGGAAGTGAATTAGGGCATAATAAGATATTTTGGGTGCTAAGGAGACAAGTGAAAATTTTTGGGATAAAATAATATTTTATTAATAAAATATTATTAAAATATTAATATTTTATTCAATGTCAAAATTTTCCATGAAGGCCTATATGGTCAATCTATGTGGGGGAGAAGAACGAGGAAATTTTAGAGGAAAATGATGTTAATGGGGCCTACGTGTCCTCATTAAATAAAGCTAGCGCGGGTAAGTAAATATTTTAAATATTATGGGAACACTGCGTTGGAGTACAAACTTTATATTTCGGTTGTACATGTGTAAAATAAGATAATAGAAGGAAATTGGAATTTAAAAGATTGTGGGAGGATACAATTAAAAGGGGTGAAAACCTTGGAGGGAAAAATGATAATTTTGCCATTAGTTTGGTCAAAGTTTCCAAAGAAAGCTTTAACTTTTTTCTTCCTTATCCATGACCAGTTCTTATCTTCTCCTTCATGCCCCCAAGCCATTTTCATGCTCCCATGCTATTTTCACCTTACCACCTTGCATTTGAAAAGAAAAATACAGAGAATCGACTAAGAAAAGAAAGGAGAGAGAAGTAGGAAGCTTGGGTAGTAAGTGATTCAAGAGTAATTGAAGAAATATCAAGTGGGTCTCAAGATTCAAGAAACATAAGGTAAGGATTTTTGTGTTTAAGCTCCTGGTTGGTTAAATCTTTGGAGGAATAATGTGTGAGTCCTTTTTTGGCAGCTACGATGTTCATGGGTGTGAGGAAATTATAAATTTTGTTGGGTAAAATCCAAGCTAAAATCAAGTGGTAAGCTTACTGCTACAATTTGAAGCCTATGATTGGTTTAATATTGTGAGAATGATTGTGTGCACTATGTAGTGTTATTGTGATGTCATGGGTATGGTTGGAAGGCAATTATATTAATTGGAAGTTTGGATATGTGTGGATATGTGTTGTTAGGAAATGTTTACAAGGTTATGGGTGTTTGTGTGCATGAATGAATATTGATGTTATGCTTGGTGGCAACATGTAAATGAGAATAGTAGTACATGTAGACTAAGAAAATGTTTGATGGAAGTAAATTTATAATTGCTGCCATATGCAAGGTTCTTGGTGTGGAAATGATGGTTGAACTTGATAAATGTCCTTAGAAAAGATTATTATATGTGCTAGAGTCATAAATGAGTTACCGGTAATTATAATTTAAAGAATTACAGAAGCAAAGGATAACGGCAACTTTGGTAAAAATGTGTCAAGATGTAAGTTAGTTGAATAAGGATTCTCGATTGAATGAAAAAGAAAAGTAGAAATGATGTACACTAAAAATATTGAATTTGGATTGTTGCTAGAAAGTGCAAAAGTAAAGACAGTGTATTGTGGTGGCGTGCCGGAGGAAAAAACGAACGATCGGCAAGTAGAAATAGCTAGATATGCCTCAGAACTAATAACGACATAGTATCCCACAATCGTAAGGTAAGTGAACTTGCATTAAAATGTTTTGGGATAAATGCATACGTGTTTAATTGAATCACTTGAAATGTTTTATCAAACTTTTCTTTAAAACGTGCATGGGAACAAGCCCTTGATGAAATGTTTTTATGTGGTAAAATATGTGATATAATGAAACCATGTGTTCCTATATTATATGGATATGTGTGTTGTGTTTTGAGTGATAGTGCTGTATAACAGCTATAACCATGCACGTGCGGTGTGAGAGTGCACATGCCGGTAATGATGTGGGTGGGAGTGCGTGTAATGATATTAAAATGTGCATGTAAGGAGTGCACATGATGATATCGCCTTGTGCATGTACGGACTGCACATGAGCTGAGTAAGGCGACGGTGGTGTACATGTATATATATATATATATATGCTATACACAAGTTATGAAAATAAAAGATGTGATTGTACTATATGCTATAGAATACCTTTCCGTTGTAGTGAGAAACCCTCTGGTTTGCTTGTCTTGATTGGGTATTTGCTGTAGTTTTCACTCTTTTTAACTCCATTGTGGATTATAAATCCTTCACCTTAAGGGATTAAATAATCAATGGTTGAATTAAGGGCTTTACAAGAAATTAAACTAAATTGCATTGTTTTCAACATAAGTGCATCATGTTCACTAAAACTCTCAGTATTGATGCTTGTTCCTTTCCTATGTTCACTCACTAGGTTTATACTCATCCTTTTTTTTCAACTTCATGTTTTAGTTTTTAGGATCAAAGGTAGCTAGATCCTAGGTTGAGGCACTCCCTCCTATTCATCTTTCGGTAGGTTCACTATGACTCTCAATGATAGTAACCCCACCAAAGTCACTCCGCTGATAGTTAACGTCTTTTGGATGTGTGTATGATTGTTTAAGTGTAATTCGTGAAAGTTATTGTGAACACTGTGTGTTTGGTTTGAATAATAGTGCCGCCACACGTCGGCAAATGATAATATTATTTTGTGAATACTATATGCTCGGTTGCCATGATTTAACTCGTGATAAGGAATTATTTTTGAAAATTATGAAATGAGAACCTTAGAGGTAAATGAGAGACAAGCAGTTTAATGAATAAGTTTTCACAAAAAGGCTTGCTTGGGTTCGATGGGCTATGCCTATTGGGTCCATGCGCCAGTCCTAGCCCAGGATTTGGCCTATGACAAACTTGTTGGCTCCATTAGTTTTTGATGATAATAAAACATTCCCATTTCATTTGTGTCTAACATTTCTATCTAAGTGTGCAGGACAAAAAATCATATGGAAATAACGAATCAACCTTTTGAATATATATATCAAGAATCATGAAAATGAAGAAAAATGATTGATCAACTAAAACAAAAGTCTTTGGTTAAATATTGAAGAATATTGGTTGACTAAAATTTAAATTGGAGAAATAGCGGGCTAAAGAATATTGAGAAATAGAACTAACTTAGTCTACTAAAAATCTACTGCCAAAATCTGGACTTCAAGACAGAACCAACTTAGTCGACCAAGAAATGGGTTAGTCGACTAAGTGTGCACTGCCAGGACTGTCAGACACAGGGATAAGAAAACAGAGACGACTTAGTCGACTAAGAGCATTCTGCCTGAAAGTTTGAAATCTGCACTAAAAGACAGAGTAACGGCTAGAACCGACTCCCAACTGTCTCCAACGGCTAGAAAACTATCAAACTCCCATCAAAGATGTTTCTCCAAGTATAAAAGGGTCTTCCAATAGTTGAAAAATAGTTTTTGGAAGTTTTGGAAAAATTTGAGTCATTAAGAGCTCAAAAACCAGAAAATCTCTCTTGCACCTTACTGCACTTAAACGCCCATTCTTTGTATTTGTATTCTACACTCAATCTTGTACCATTTAGATCAACTTGTGATCATAGGTACTTTCTTTTACTTCTCTTCTTCTATTCTTAAAGTGAAGGAGTCACTCTAAGTGTTTGTTTCAAGCAAGGTTTGCTTGAATGTGTTAAGGTTCTAACTTAGCCTTGAAAAGTTAGGTGTTGGGTTTTAGTTTAGCTCGTGAAAAACTAGTGTAAAAGGTGTTAGCTAAGCCTGGTAAAAGTCATTGTAAAGCTTGGTGAAAGCTTGTGAATTTCATAGGTTCTTAGTGGACTGTTTGGAAAATCCTTGGTTGGATAATCAAGGTAGTAGATGTAGGTCTTGGACCAAATCACTCTAAATTCTGCTGTCTTGTTTACTATGTTTTTGTTTTATTTTCTTTCTTTCATTTATCTTGCATTTGTCTACACTTAAAGATAATTTTTGAAAGAGTCGATTTGTGCTATTCACCCCCCTCTAGCACATATTATTGGGACCAGCAAGTGGTATCAGAGCTAGTTTCCTATTCTTAAGGTTTAACACCTTTTGGGAGCATCCAAATGGCTCTCCAAAAATCCATAGTTGATGTGGGACAATCAACAAACAGACCATCTCTATTTGATGGCTCTAATTATCCTTATTGTAGCACTAGGATGTCAATTTACATTAGAGCAATAGATTATGAAATATGGGACGTCATAACTGATGGACCCTTTATTCCCTCTACTTTGAATGTTGTAACTAATGAGTTGATGCCTAAGCCAAGGTTTGAATGGACCGAGGTTGAAACTAAAAAGTCCAAATAAATTTTAAGGCCATTAATACATTTTATTGTGCCTTGACCCCTATTGAATTCAACAAAGTCTCAAGCTATACAACAGCTAAACAAGTGTGGGACAAACTTAGAATAATGAAGGGATTTCTCAAGTCAAGGAGTTCAAAATAGCCCTCTTGACACATAACTATGAGATGTTCAAAATGGAGCCTGGTGAAGACATCACTAGCATGCTAGATAGATTCACTAACATCACAAATAAAATGAGTCAGCTAGGCAAGCCAATACCCGAGCATGAAATAGTTAAAAGACTTCTTAGAAGCCTACAAAAAAATTGAAAGCCTAAAGTGACTACAATCTGAGAGGCCAAGGATCTAAATGTGATTAACGTAGATGAGATTTGTGGTTTTCTCCTTACTCATGAGTTGGAGCTTAAAGAGGAAGAAGAATAAGATAGGAGAGAAGCAAAGGAAAAGAAAAAGAGCATTTCACTTAAAGCCAGCATCCTTGAAGAAGAGCTGTCATGTGATGATGATGAAGAGTTAGCTCTGATTGCAAGAAAATTCAGAAAGCTTATAGGCAGAAGAAACTGGAGACTAGCTAGAAGAGGGTTTAGAAAAGATCAAGGTACTTCATGGAAAATTAGAAACAAAAATGACTCTAACAAAAAGGAAGAGTTGATTTGCTACGAGTGCAAGAAACCTGGCCACTTCAAGTCCGAGTGTCCATTGCTGAAAGATGAGACTCCGAAGAAAAACAAGAAATCCAAGAAAGCAATGGTGGCAGCTGCATGGTCGGACAGTGACACATTAAGCTCTGAAGCTAAAGATGAAAAATCTGAGGAAAGAGCAAATCTCTATCTGATAGCACAAGATGAGGAAACAGAGGTATCCTTATCTCCTTATGATATTTCCATTGATGATTTACAAGATGAGTATGACAACCTTTATGATGAATTTGAAAAACGTTTTTCAAAATATAAGAATCTAAAGAAAAAGGCTACATCTCTTGAAAATGATTTGGAAAAGGTGAGACAAGAGTTCAATTTTGTTTTTGAGCAAAGAAATTTTCTGTAAATTGAGTTAGAACACTCAAAAACAGATTTTGAAGTTTTAAAGCTAGAGCTAGAAAATAAATCAGAAACTTTACAAAACACTTGATGAAAACACAGCTCTCAAATGTTCAAAAAGAAATGCATACCATAAGAAGAATTCTGCTTTTGCGTCACCTAAATGTTATAGTTGTGGAAAACATGGACATTTATCATATGATTGTTTAAAGAAAAGTAACCTGTAGAAAGTTAAAAAATTTGGGTTCCAAAAGGATCCTATATTGCCACTAACACTCAAGGATCCATCACAGTATGGGTACCTATAAAAAAACTGAAAATATGTTTTGTAGGTTGAGCTGCACTTAAAAGGGACATGTTCAAGAGCTTAACTTAAGAAGAAACAACCGTGGTATATGGACAGTGGCTGTTCACGGCACATGACAGGAGATGAAATGATGTTTGCTCAACTAGACAAAAGGATGGGAGGTACCGTATCCTTTGGTGATGATTCGAAAAAGCAAAATCATGGGATAGGTACGGTTGGTAAGAACTCCCAAACTCAAATTAGTCATGTGTTATTAGTTAAGGGTTTGAAGCATAATTTATTGAGCATTAGTCAATTATGTGACAAAGGATTTAAAGTATGTTTTGATTCAAATAAGTGTGAAGTAATAGACATAGGTAAAAACAAAGTCTCATTTATAGGAAAGAGATTAAAGAATATGTATGTTGTTTTTCTTGGGGATCTTGAAATAAATAGTGAAATATGTCTTGCTGCAAATGCTGAAAATGACAGCTGGTTATGGCATTAAACTCAAAGGCTTATAGGATTTTTCACAAAAGGACTCTAAATGTTGAAGAATTTATCCATGTAGTTTTTGATGAGTCCAATGCTTTACTAAAGGAAATTCATGTTGATGATGATGATGTAGAAATCTTAGAAAAACAAATGGAAGAAATGAGCTTAGAGAACAATAAAAATAGTGAAGAAAGCTCACCTAACAGAGAAAATGAAACTCCATCTCTAGAAGATTTGTAAAGAACAGAAAATCAGCATAATGACTTTCTAAGGAGTTGGAGATTTGTAAGAGACCACCCACAAGATCAAATAATAGGTGACATTTCATAAAGAGTTAGAACTAGAAGAGCAACTAGAGAGACTTGTGAATTTTCAACCTTCATATCACAAATTGAGCCTAAAAACTTTGAAAAAGCTGGAAATGAGGAAAGTTGGATAATGGCCATGCAAGAGGAACTTGACCAATTCAAAAGAAATTGTGTATGGTCACTAGTATCTGACTTTCAAATCACCCTATTGTTGGCACAAAATGGGTGTTTAGAGATAAAGTAGATGAGTAAGGAAATGTAGTTAGAAATAAAGCTAGGTTAGTAGCACAAGAGTACAACCAAGAAGAAGGTATAGACTATGATGAAACCTTTGCACCCGTTGCTAAGATTGAAGCCATAAGGTTGTTGCTAGCTTTTGCATGTTTCATGAATTTTAAGTTGTTCCAAAAGGATGTAAATAGTGCATTTCTAAATGGATTCATTCAAGAGGAAGTGTACGTTGAACAACCTCGAGGTTTTGAAGATTTTGAAAAATCAGACCATGTTTACAAACTCTATATAGCCTTCTATGGATTGAAACAAGCTTCTAGAGCTTGGTATGAGAGGCTTTCAAAATTTCTAGTTGAAAAAGGTTATGTTAGAGGCAGCATTGATACTGTCACGACCCAATTTCTCGGGCAATGACCGGCGCATGAGCTCAATGAGCATAGCTCACTAAGCCCAAGCAAGCCTATCCATTTACCTTTGCTTAACAAATTTATCATATCATGCATACACATACACCTTTTCTCGGGTGTGAACATAGCCAAAACACAATGGCATTATCGATAATAATATACATGCACTATACCAGTCATGTATTTAGCAATTTACATTGCATACACATATTCATATTGTTAGATTGTTTTCACAGTACAAAAGGACCCATGACTTCCAGCGGAGACATTTACAATAAAAGGGATTACTATTGAATGCCAGACACATACCCAGGATATGCACTACGGGGACTTCTCGATCTAGGGTCCAACAGTCACCTGATCTGAAAACATGAATTTTTATAAAACGTGAGTACAATACTCAGTGAGTGAACAAGGAAGGGAACATGCATACCATAAGGAATGTTTATTGAAATCATGATGCATTCGTTTTCTCAAAACCATGCAATTGTTTTAGCTCTTTAAACCCCTCATGTAAATCCCACATGAGTAAATCACTTTACAAAAAATCCATGCTCAACTATGGTACCAAAGAAATGGGAAATATGGCAAAAACCCACAAGTTAGCAAAATGGACAGAAAGTTTCTCGCTATAGCGAACTTCATTCTCGCTGCAACGAGAGCCAGAACATCAAGGAAAAAAAAAGTCTACTTTTTCCCTTAAAACAAGTCATCCTACTAAAATAACAATCGCAACATGTAACACATGTAAACTTCTAAATTTTCACAAAACAAATACTTACATATTTGCATTTACAACCATATACCCATCATCAACATGCACACCATCCCATCATCATCATCATGCACATCATCCCATTATCATCATCTCATATGCAACGGCTTATGCTACTGTCACTAGGGGGTGGGAGATCACGAAGCATCCCCCCCTTCACTCGGCAAGAGGTGCACTTCACTCCGGATCACGAAGCAACGGAGCAGTCCCTTCCCTCCTCCTCCAAGCTCTTGGGTGGAGAGTCATACTTCGCCACAAATCATACCTATCAAAGCACTCATAAGGTGGAAGATCACGAAGCATCCAGCCCTATAAGCTATGGGGGCAACAACGGCTTATGTGCACTCCCACTCACACATAGTCGGGTCAGCAACGGCTTATATGCACTCCTACTCGCACATAGTCGGGTCAGCAACGGCTTATGTGCACTCCTACTTGCACATAGCCTGGTCAGCAACGGCTTATGTGCACTCCTACTCGCACATAGCCGGGTTCAAATCAACAGGTAAAGAAGCATCCAATGCATATTATCATATAGTGATAACACATAAACCATTGTATAGCACATTTTCACAATATAAAATCATTTTACTAAAAGCTTGTTCCCAAGGTACATTTTCTAAGACAAGTTGGATAGAATCTTTCATATTTTTCAAAACAAGTTTGAAATGCAAGTCCACTCACCGGTATCGAAAATCCAGATTCCGGGTGCACTCGGACTAATAGCCCTCAGGCGCAATTCCTTTGCCTTTTCCGGACATCTCACCACCTTGACAAATAACAAAGTCAAGGAATTTACTATATTGTCCCTAAATTGATATAAATTAATTTAAATTACTAATGCTTGATACGTAAATGCAAAAATATGTCCGATTACCGCTTAATCACGGTATCAATTAAATTCGACCGATCACCCGATTAATCGATGTTTGTGTCCAAATCACCTCCAAATTAATTCATTTCTCCTCTAATACCTTAATTTACCACATACATTTAAATAAAGCCAAATTCAGCATTAGAACCCTCACAGTTCCTTATAGAAAAATTTGGTCATTTGGTGCACTAGCATCGAATTTTTTCTCTACATAACCGTTTCACCTTAATTCATCATTTTTCATGCCATTTTCCTTGAAATAAAAATAATCCCCCATTGATATTCAGCCCTCATGGTTCGGCCAACAAGGAACCCTAGAGAAATTGAATATTTCTTTTGTGTTTTTGTTCATAACCATGCTTAACTATCCCTAAACACTAACATAGTCTAAAATCAAATTATTCCAACAACAATTCCTCTTCCATACCCATTTTTCAGAATTGAATTCATCATGATAACTCAATATTGAACCATGGAAAACAAGAACAAAAGCATGGGTAAGCTAGGTATCAAGGAAAATTAAAGAAATTTTAACTTACCTAGCTTGTTTCCTTGATTTCTTCACTTTTTCTTTGAATTTCCACCTAGGTTTTCTTGTTTTTCCTTTTGTTCTTCCTTTTTTCTTGTTGCTGGATGCCTAGGCCGAATATGGTGAGGGAATTGGGGATTTAATGGGCTGATTTCTATAGAAAATAATAAAATAATCAAGCATGCCATGTGTCACATGCTTATTGGCCTAATTTTTAACTTTTTAACTTTTTCTTCTTAATTTTCCACCACAAATATTCTGGTATTTATCCAATCCTACCACAATTAAAATCCCTTGATCTTGACAAGTGCTGGGGTGAAAAATTTACCGATTTGCCCCTAAGGCGAAAAAAATTACTATTTTGCCCTTTTACTCCGAAATGTACTGGAATCTCATTATTTCTACTTTTCAACCTAAAATAACACTAATATTAATCAATATTAACCAAATGGGGCAAAAATTGTTTTAAAAAATTTTCGTTTAGTCCTTTAGTGGCAAAATTACCATTTTGCCCTTGTGCTCCATAAATACCGAGAATCACAATTTTTCATTGGTAAACATCATTTTATACTCCAATAATCATAATTATATTTCATATAATTATTCTTGGTGAAATGTGATCAAATCTTGGCTAAAAATCTCAATTTTACCATCAAATGGTAAAATAACCGTTTTGTCCCTAATTGGTCAATTTTCTGATGGACTCCAAACTGGACCTTGAACTTCAAATCACTATTCTAAGCCATTCTATTGGTTTTAAAATTTTCAAATTCCTCTTAGAATGTCTATTTGAACTAGTTCAAGGCTCGATTTAACTTAGTTGTACCACACGGTACAATATCGTCTTTTAATCGAGCTTGACAGGGTCTCACATTCTCCCCCACTAATAAAAATTCGATCCCCGAATTTAAATTCAATGTAGAGTGGCTTACCTTTACATATCGAAGAGGTGTGGATGCTTTGTCTACATCTCATCCTCAGCTTCCCACGTTACCTCCTCGCTAGTGTGATTCCGCCACAACACTTTCACTGAGGCTACATCCTTTAAACGGAGCTTTTTAACTTGCCTATCAAGGATAGCTACCGGTTGTTCCTCATAGGTTAGATCATCTTGCAACTGAATGGTTTCATACCGTATTACATGTGATGGATCTGGGTTGTACTTCCTAAGCATGGACACATGAAACACAAGATGAATATTTGAAAGGTCTGGCGGTAAAGCCAAACGATAAGCCACCGCTCCAACCCTTTCTAAGATCTCGAATGGCCCTATATACCGAGGACTTAACTTCTCTTTCTTGCCAAACCTCATTACCCTATTAGTTGGCGAAACTATCAAAAATACATGATCTCCTACTTGGAACTCCAAGTCTCTCCGTCGGTTATCAGCATATGATTTTTGTCTACTTTGTGCTGTTAACATCCTCTGACGGATCATGTGTATTTTCTCGGTTGTATCCTGCACCAATTCAGGCCCCAAAAGTTTTCTTTCTCCACCTCTAGCCATCCAATGGGTGACCTACATCTTCGTCCATATAAAGCCTCAAATGGTGCCATTTGGATGCTAGTTTGGAAACTGTTGTTGTAGGCAAATTCCACTAAAGGTAGATATTGTTCCCTCTTGACACCAAGGTCTATCACACAAGCCCTCAACATATCCTCCAATGTCTGTATGGTCCGTTCAGACTGTCCATCAGTCTGAGGGTAGAAAGCTGTGCTGAAATCCAACTTAGTGCCCAATGCTTCTTGCAACTTTCCCCAAAACCTACTAGTAAACTGAGCTCCTCTGTCAGATACTATAGAAATGGGAATACCATGTAGTCGCACTATCTCATCCACATAAACTCGAGCGTATTGGGCAGCCCCATAAGTAGTCTTAACCAGAAGAAAATGAGCTAACTTTGTTAACCGGTCCACTACTATCCAAATTGAATCATATCCCCCACTGGTTCGAGGCAAACCCATTACAAAGTCCATAGCAATATGTTTCCACTTCCACTCGGGTACTGGTAATGGCTGTAGTAGCCCTGCAGGCTTTTGATGCTCGACCTTAACCTGCTGACAAACCAGGCACTTGGAGACAAACTCAGCTACATCTCTCTTAAGTCCTTCCCACCAATACACCTCTTTCAAATCTTGATACATCTTTGTAGCCCCTGGATGTACCACATAAGCTGCCATGTGAGCTTCCTCCAATATTTCTCTCCTCAACCCGTCACCATCAGGCACATAAAGTCTGGTTCCATACCTCAACACTCCATCTGTGCCTTGCGGTAGGCTTAACACTGGAGCTGTGGTGAAACATGCCTTAAGCTTCTCAAAACTATTCTCACAAGCATCAGACCACTCAAATTTTGTATCTTTACGTGTCAGCTTAGTCAAAGGGGTAACTATTTTGGAGAAGTCCCTCACAAAGCAATGATAATAGCCAGCTAAACCCACAAAGCTTCTAATCTCCGTAACTGATGTTGGCCTTGGCCATTTTTCCACTGCTTCAATTTTCTTTGAATCAACTTGTATCCCATCCTTAGATACCACATGCCCTAAGAATGCAACACTTTCGAGCCAAAACTCACACTTGGAGAACTTAGTATAAAATCGATGTTCTCTCAAAATTTGGAGCACTATCTTAAGATGCTGCTCATGCTCCTCTCGACTCTTTGAATATATCAAAATGTCATCAATAAACACCACCACAAACTTATCTAAATAAGGTTTGAACACTCGATTCATGGAATCCATAAAGGCTGCAAGAGCATTCGTGAGCCCAAATGACATCACTAAGAACTCATAGTGCCCATATCTTGTGCGAAATGCGGTCTTGGGTATATCTTCGTTCCAGATTCTCAACTGATGGTACCCAGATCGCAGATCTATCTTAGAAAAACATTGTGCTCCTTGTAGTTGATCAAATAAATCATCTATCCTTGGGAGAGGATATTTATTCTTCACCGTTACTTTATTAAGTTGTCGATAATCAATGCACAACCTAAGTGACCCATCTTTCTTTTTCACAAATAACACTGGTGCTCCCCATGGGGATACACTAGGACGGATGAAGCCTTTATCCAACAAATCCTCTAATTGATCCTTAAGCTCTTTGAGCTCTGCCGGTGCCATTCTATATGGGGGTATGGATATAGGTCTAGTGTCGGGAATTAAATCTATGCAAAATTCAATCTCCCACTCGGGAGGTAAACCTGGTAGCTCCTCAGGAAATACATCCACGAACTCCTTCACCACTGACACTTGACTTACATTTCCAACCTTCGCCTGAGTATCCCTTACAACAGCCAAGTAACCTATACAACCCTGTCGTACTAACCTTCTGGCAGAAATGACCGATATCAAATTGGTTGGAGCATTACTCCTATCCCCCTGAATACTAAATGATGATTCACCGGGAAAATCAAATCTAACCAATTTATGATAACAGTCCACACTAGCATGACGGGGTGATAACCAATCCATTCCCAAGATCACATCAAAGTCTAAGGTGTCTAACACCACCAAATTCACCAAAGTGTCCTTGTCCTTGACTCGTACTACACAGGACTCATATTCCCATTCAGCCACAAATATCTCCTTTAAAGCAGTAAACACTACTAATTGTTCCTCTCTCCTAACATGATCTCTACCCAACCGAGATGCAAAACATGGAGAGATAAAAGAATGAGTAGCACCAGGATCAAATAGTACCCGAGCATTCATATCACAACTAGAAAGAATACTTGAGACCACGACATTGGATGTCTAGGCTTCCTACTGTGTTAAAGCAAACACCTTTGCCTAGCCTCTACCAGCAGAACTCTGATGTCCGGATCCAGATGACCTGCCTTGAGAGGAAGTACCAGCACCTCGACCTTTGGATCCACTAGCTTTCCTATCAGACGAGGCGGCGACTGAAGGAGCAAACGAAGCTGGCTGGGTGGAACCACGAGCAGAATCTTGCGATTGATGAGCCATCGTACAATCCCTCTTAATATGCTCAAGTTGACCACACCTGAAACAAACTCCCGTAGCACGAAGGCATCTTCCTCTATGTGGTCCCCCACAAGTATGGCAAGGAAGGATAAGTTGACTTCCTTGCCTCATATCTTGCTGTCTTCCAACACTTAAGGTTCTTTGTCCCACCACAATACTAGCACTAGGCGAGTCACTCCCCTGCTGGGGTAATCGTGAGTCCCTTTGTGGACCCTAACGGCAAAAAAATGAACCACCATTACTGAAATCTCTGTGGCCTTGATAACCCTCTATTTTGACCCTTTTTGCTCTATCCCTCATAACCCTACTCTCATTGGTCCTCATTTCAATTCGTTGAGCACAATCCACGGCCGCAGAGTAAGTGTTGAAATCTCGGGAGGCCACAGCCTGAAACAATGGTTCCACTAATCCATCAACAAACCTTTGAATTTTCATCTCCTTTGTGGAAACCAAGTAAAGTGCATACCGAGACAGCTGCGTAAATTTTATATCATACTCCGACACCGTCATGCCCGGAGTCTGCACCAATGCCTCAAACTCTCTGGCTCGGGCATTTCACACACTGTGCGATAAAAATTGATCTAAGAAGGTTGTACTAAATTCACTCCAAGTCAGTGGTGTAGCATCTGTCGACCTACCCCTTCGCAAGGAGTCATACCATTCCTGTGCTACATCCTTCAATTGAAAAGCTACTAACTCCACTGACCTAACGCTAGAATACCCCATAGCATTACAAATCTTCTCTGATACATCTGACCCCGTAAATGAGGGAGGCTTAAGCTTCAGAAAGTCAGTGAGTGAAACCTCCATCTGACCTCTGTCACCCTCGAGAGGTTGGCGATCTGTCTGGCCTTGGGAACTAGGGGACTCTTGCTCCACATGTCTCCCCTCTACTATCTCCTATATATCCTCCATACGGGTTGCCATCATTTCTACAACCCAATTGACTCCCTGCAGACCCGTCGCCAAGTCCTCAACAGTAATGCCTCTCGCCGGTGGCTTAACAGTATCACCTAAGGGCTGTCCCTCATCTCTCCCATTCACAAGCGTACTCGCTCTCACCAGCCTAGCAACCCTACCACGTCTACCTCGCCCCCTACGGGTGGGTGTCCGTGGCCTATTAGTCATCTCAGTAGGGGCATCTTGCTCCCCAAATTGTCTTAAGGTGGCCCGTGTCTTAGGTGGCATTCTTACCTACACAAGAGCAAACACCTGTCATTAATCATAGTTAAAGAGATAAGGTGGTTTCTAAGATTGGGAATCTATGCGGTCCCTTGGTCGTAAAATGTGCCGCGGTTCAGACTTCACAACCGAAGTTCCCACATAAAAACCCGACACTCCACTGGACCAACAAGTGAAAGCCCTAGGACCTAGACAAACCTAGAGCTCTTATACCAACTTTGTCACGACCCAATTTCTCGGGCAATGACCGGCGCATGAGCTCAATGAGCATAGCTCACTAAGCCCAAGCAAGCCTATCCATTTACCTTTGCTTAACAAATTTATCATATCATGCATACACACACACCTTTTCTCGGGTGTGAACATAGCCAAAACACAATGGCATTATCGATAATAATATACATGCACTATACCAGTCATGTATTTAGCAATTTACATTGCATACACATATTCATATTGTTAGATTGTTTTCACAGTACAAAAGGACCCATGACTTCCAGCGGAGACATTTACAATAAAAGGGATTACTATTGAATGTTAGACACATACCCAGGATATGCACTACGGGGACTCCTCGATCGAGGGTCCAACAGTCACCTGATCTGAAAACATGAATTTTTATAAAACGTGAGTACAATACTCAGTGAGTGAACAAGGAAGGGAACAAGCATACCATAAGGAATGTTTATTGAAATCATGATGCATTCGTTTTCTCAAAACCATGTAATTGTTTTAGCTCTTTAAACCCCTCATGTAAATCCCACATGAGTAAATCACTTTACAAAAATCCATGCTCAACTATGGTACCAAAGAAATCGGAAATATGGCAAAAACCCACAGGTTAGCAAAATGGACAGAAAGTTTCTCGCTATAGCGAACTTCATTCTCGCTGCAACGAGAACCAGAACATCAAGGAAAAAAAAGTCTCCTTTTTCCCTTAAAACAAGTCATCCTACTAAAATAACAATAGCAACAAGTAACACATGTAAACTTCCAAATTTCCACAAAACAAATACTTACATATTTGCATTTACAACCATATACCCATCATCAACATGCACACCATCCCATCATCATCATCATGCACATCATCCCATTATCATCATCTCATATGCAACGGCTTATGCTACTGTCACTAGGGGGTGGGAGATCACGAAGCATCCCCCTCTTCACTCGGCAAGAGGTGCACTTCACTCCGGATCACGAAGCAACGAAGCAGTCCCTTCCCTCCTCCTCCAAGCTCTTGGGTGGAGAGTCATACTTCACCACAGATCATACCTATCAAAGCACTCATAGGGTGGAAGATCATGAAGCATCCAGCCCTATAAGCTATGGGGGCAACAACGGCTTATGTGCACTGCCACTCACACATAGCCGGGTCAGCAACGGCTTATATGCACTCCTACTCGCACATAGTCGGGTCAGCAATGGCTTATGTGCACTCCTACTTGCACATAGCCGGGTCAGCAACGGCTTATGTGCACTCCTACTCGCACATAGTCAGGTTCAAATCAACAGGTAAAGAAGCATCCAATGCATATTATCATATTGTGATAACACATAAACCATTGTATAGCACATTTTCACAATATAAAATCATTTTACTAAAAGCTTGTTCCCAAGGTACATTTTCTAAGACAAGTTGGATAGAATCTTTCATATTTCCAAAAACAAGTTTGAAATGCAAGTCCACTCACCGGTATCGAAAATCCAAATTTCGGGTGCACTCGGACTAATAGCCCTCAGGCGCAATTGCTTTGCCTTTTCTGGACGTCTCACCACCTTGACAAATAACAAAGTCAAAGAATTTACTATATTGTCCCTAAATTGATATAAATTAATTTAAATACTAATGCTTCATATGTAAATGCAAAAATATGTCTGATTACCGCTTAATCACGGTATCAATTAAATTCGACCGATCACCCGATTAATCGACGATTGTGTCCAAATCACCTCCAAATTAATTCATTTCTCCTCTAATACCTTAATTTACCACATACATTTAAATAAAGCCAAATTCAGCATTAGAACCCTCACAGTTCCTTATAGAAAAATTTGGTCATTTGGTGCACTAGCATCGAATTTTTTCTCTACATAACCGTTTCACCTTAATTCATCATTTTTCATGCCATTTTCCTTGAAATAAAAACAATCCCCCATTGATATTCAGCCCTCATGGTTCAGCCAACAAGGAACCCTAGAGAAATTGAATATTTCTTTTGTGTTTTTGTTCATAACCATGCTTAACTATCCCTAAACACTAACATAGTCTAAAATCAAATTATTCCAACAACAATTCCTCTTCCATACCCATTTTTCAGAATTGAATTCATCATGATAACTCAATATTGAACCATGGAAAACAAGAACAAAAGCATGGGTAAGCTAGGTATCAAGGAGAATTAAAGAAATTTTAACTTACCTAGCTTGTTTCCTTGATTTCTTCACTTTTTCTTTGAATTTCCACCTAGGTTTTCTTGTTTTTCCTTTTGTTCTTCCTTTTTTCTTGTTGCTGGATGCCTAGGCCGAATATGGTGAGGGAATTGGGGATTTAATGGGCTGTTTTCTATAGAAAATAATAAAATAATCAAGCATGCCATGTGTCACATGCTTATTGGCCCAATTTTTAACTTTTTGACTTTTTCTTCTTAATTTTCCACCACAAATATTCTGGTATTTATCCAATCCTATCACAATTAAAATACCTTGATCTTGACAAGTGTTGGGGTGAAAAATTTACCGATTTGCCCTTGAGGCAAAAAAAATTACTATTTTGCCCTTTTACTCCGAAATGTACTGGAATCTCATTATTTCTACTTTTCAACCTAAAATAACACTAATATTGATCAATATTAACCAAATGGGGCAAAATTTGTTTCAAAAAATTTTCGTTTAGTCCTTTAGTGGCAAAATTACCATTTTGCCCTTGTGCTCCATAAAAACCGAGAATCACAATTTTTCATTGCTAAACATCATTTTATACTCCAATAATCATAATTATATTTCATATAATTATTCTTGGTGAAATGTGATCAAATCTTGGCTAAAAATCTCAATTTTATCATCAAATGGTAAAATGACCGTTTTGTCCCTAATTGGTCAATTTTCTGATGGACTCCAAACTGGACCTTGAACTCCAAATCACTATTCTAAGCCATTCTGTTGGTTTTAAAATTTTCAAATTCCTCTTAGAATTTCTATTTGAACTAGTTCAAGGCTCGATTTAACTTAGTTGTACCACTCGGTACAATACCGTCTTTTAATCGAGCTTGACAAGGTCTCACAGATACAACCTTATTTATTAAAAGATACATGAATGATTTAATTATTGTTCAATTATATGTGGATGACATTATATTTGGTGCAACTAATGAGGCTTTATGCAAGAACTTTGCTAAAGAAATGCAAGGTGAATTTGAGATGAGCATGATGGGAGAGTTGAAGTACTTTCTTGGTCTTCAAATTAAGCAAAATGAGAAAGGAATTCTTATTAACCAAGAAAGATACACTCAAGATATGCTCAAAAAGTTCGATATGCTGAAGCTGAAACCAATCTCCACACCAATAAGTCCATCCACCAAATTTGATGCTGATGAGAAAGGAAAAAGTATTGATCAAAAGCTCTATAGAGGTATGATCGGATCACTTCCTTACTTAACAGCAAGCAGACCAAATATCCAATTTAGTGTGTGTTTGTGTTTTAGATTTTAGTTACAGCCTAAAGAATCACACTTAACAGCTGTTAAGAGATATTTTAGATACCTTTTAGAAACACAAACCTTAGGATTATGGTATTCTAGAGAATCATCATTTAATCTTGTAGGTTATTCAAATGCAGACTTTGCTGGGAGTAAAACTGATAAAAAAAGTACTAGTGGAACATGCCAATTTCTAGGAAGTATGCTAGTATCTTGGTCAAGTAAGAAACAGAACTCTGTGGCACTTTCAACAGCTGAAGCAGAGTATATTTCTCTATGTAGTTGTTGTGCCCAGATTTTGTGGATCAAACAACAACTAAGAGATTTTGGAATTAAAGTTCATAATGTACCAATCTTCTATGATAACACAAGTGCAATCAATATATCTAAAAATCTTGTGCAGCATTCTAGGATAAAGCACATTGAGATTAGGCACCATTTTGTTAGAGATCATGTAGTGAAAAGTGATATCAAGATTGAATTTGTGAATACTTTACATCAATTAGCAAATATTTTTACTATATCCCTAAATGAAGATAGATTTTGTGAAATTAGAAGGCATTTAGGTATGATTAGTCTGCAGGAATTGTGAGAAAAATCTTGGCTTATGCTCATAAAACAGAATGCATTTAGTCGACTAAGGTGAATCTTAGTCAACTAAAAGTGCTCATTAGTCTTAAATAATAAGACTCAGTCAAATAAATTAAGAAAGAATAAAATAATGTGTACTGGGCAATAAAGAGAAAAAGAAAAACTGCCTAGGAGAATAACCAAAATTCAAAGGGAATTTTAAAATTTTTAAGGGGGAGGCAGATAGTTTTCTAAGGTAAATTAATACAGCTGACAACTTCTTTTTTTACATTTTCTCTCCCCTAAAACTCGGTCATCTGAAACTGAAACCCATTCTCTCTACATTTTTGCCTCTGAAACTAACTCACACAAAACCAAAACCCTCGAGCCCCAACTAGAAATCTTAAGAATCAAAATGGCAAAGGCCTCTCAAAGTAGGGAAATCATTGAAAAGAATAAGGGAAAAAGGCCATTGGTAGAAGGGTCAAAAATAGAAATGCTGAAGAAGAAACAGAAAATCGAGTTTGCATCAAAGAGTGGAAAATCTGAAAAGTCGTAAAAGGAAAAAGAACAAAAAATAGAGAAAAAGAAAGAAAAGGGAAAAACGTCAAAGAAAGGTAAATCTTTGTCCTCTAATTTTAGAAACCAAATTCATGAGGATAGGTTCCGAAAAATTGAAAATGCACCAATCACTTGTGGGAAATTTATCGACTAGAACAGTTTTAATGAAGTGCCTGCATTTAAAGCAGTTGTATCAAACTATTTTGAGGAGATGAAATTGAAATATTTTAGTACTTTTAAGAATCGAGCTTATAGTGCAAGTTTGGTTAAAGAATTTTATTCTAGTATAGCAGTTGAGAAGGATGAATTAAAGGAGCCAGATGATTATCTTGAGGATGGCCTAAATGTAATTTTAAATGGGAAAGAATTTACTGTGACTGCTACTGATTTGGGCAGTTTACTTAACATTGAGTGTGAAGCGGGTGAGTTTGAGTTCCTAGAAAACTATGATCCTTCATCCTTATGGGAAGTGATTACTGGAAAGAGGTGTCCATTATGGATGTCTTTCACCAAATGGTTAGGAAGGAACAAGCTGAGAAAAAAACAGTTAAAGGCAAAGCTCAGCAAGCAGCATCTGCACTAGCCCCCAAAAAGAAAGCAAAATCTAGAAAAGGGAAACAAAAAATCACTGCAGCACCACAGCCAGAGACAAAACCACCCACCAAAGGAAGAAAACAATGGCCACAAAAATAGCATTCCTTAAGAGAAGGAAGTCCACCAGACAGGCAGAAAAATCTAAGCCAACACCTGCTTCTTTTCCTCAGGAACCATTAAAAGTATCTGACTCACCCTTACCTGATCCCCTGTCCCAATACCTACCTCCAATATCCTTTCCTCAGTCCTTAGATGTCAAATATGCCACTGATGAGTCATCTCCCTCATCCTCCTCAATTGATATGCAAAAAATGGGACAAGATCAGCAGAACCTTAGGGGGAGTAGGAACCAAGAAATTAAAATAAAAAAAATGTTAGGGTGGAGGAACCAGGAATTTAGGAAAGAAAGATAGCAGAACTGAACCAAGGGTAATTTAGGCATATTTTCTATTTTTTTACTATTTGTGCCATGATGGCAATTGAACACTTAACTTTAATCTTGTTGTTTATATTTTTATGGGAAAAATGGATGCTGATATATTTATGGCACTTTGTTAATATGTTCATGGTATTTTGCTGCTGATAATAGAACAACTTGCTGATATCCTGCTTTTTATGATAATTTAACTGCTATTGATAAAAGTCTGTTACTGCACTGATGATAGGATTTGTGTACTGATCTTTATTATAAATTATGATTATGAATGGATATGGATGTTGTGTATAGTATATCAGTTAATTGATGAATGACATAGACAAAATCTGATAACTGTTTACAGACACTAGAAAATTTTGATGAAAATCTATCAACATCCATTTGCTGTAATATTTTTGCACATATATACTCTAGATGTATATACATAATGTGCATAAATTTTGCTGGAATAAATAAGCAAAATATGCACACATTAAGGGGGAGCACTCACTTAGGGGGAGCAATCCTCATCTTCTGCAGAAATTAAAAAGAAATTAAAGGACATTGTGCTGTTAATCAAGGAATGTTTTGTCATCATCAAAAAATGGGAGATTGTTGGCTCCATTAGTTTTCGATGATAATAAAACATTCCCATTTCATTTGTGTCTAACATTTCTATCTAAGTGTGCAGGACAAAAAATCATATGGAAATAATGAATCAACCTTTTGACTGTATATATCAAGAATCATGAAAATGAAGAAAAATGATTGATCAACTAAAAGGAAAGTCTTTGGTTAAATATTGAAGAATGTTGGTTGACTAAAATTTAAATTGGAGAAATGGTGGGCTAAAGAATATTGAGAAACAGAACCAACTTATTCAATCAAGAAATGGGTTAGTCGACTAAGAAGCTACTGCCAAAATCTGGATTTCAAGACAGAACCAACTTAGTTGACCAAGAAATGGGTTAGTCGACTAAGTGTGCACTGCCAAGACTGCCAAACACAGGGAGCAAAAAATAGAGATGACTTAGTTGACCAAGATATCGGTTAGTCGACTAAAAGCATTCTACCTGCAAATTTGAAATCTGCACTAAAAGATAGAGTAACGACTAGAACTGACTCCTAACTATCTCCAACGGCTAGAAAACTGTCAAACTCTCATTAGAGATGTTTCTCTAGGTATAAAAAGGTCTTCCAGAAGTTGGAAACTAGTTTTTGGAAGTTTTGGAAGAGATTTGAGTCATTAAGAGCTGAAAAACCAAAAAATTTCTCTTGCACCTTACTGCACTTAAACGCCCATTCTTTGTATTTGTATTCTGCAATCAACCTTGTACCATTTAGATCAACTTGTGATTATAGGTACTTTCTTTTACTTCTTTTCTTGTATTCTTAGAGTGAGAGAATTACTCTAAGTGTTTATTTCAAGCAAGGTTTGCTTGAATGTGTTAAGGTTCTAACTTAGCCTTGAAAAGTTAGGTGTTGGCTTTTAGTTTAGCCCGTGAAAAACTAGTGTAAAAGGTTTTGGTTGAGCCTGGTAAAAGCCATTGTAAATCTTGATGAAAGCTTGTGAATTTCACTGGTTCTTAGTGGATTGTTTGGAAATCCTTGATTGGATAATCAAGGTAGTGGATGTAGGTCTTGGACCGAACCACTCTAAATTCTACTGTCTTGTTTACTCTGTTTTTGTTTTATTTTCTTTCTTTCATTTATCTTGCATTTGTCTACACTTAGAGATAATTTTTGAAAGAGCCGATTTGTGTTATTCACCCCCCTTCTAGCACATATTATTGGGACCAACAAAACTTGGTATCAGAGCTCTAGGTCAGTTGACTCTTAAGGATTCTTATGTCTGTCAGCAGAGGTGTGGGAGTCTGTACAGAGTCTCATCCTTGGATTGTGGGTGCACAACGCAAGCTAAGGATGAGAGGCTACATAGGCCCCTAATTCTTTAGAAAACCTACCTATTCTTATGATGTATAAATGACTAAGCAATTGATGCTTGGTTGCATATAGGTTTGGAGGAGCGCCTATTACACATGCCATGTTTAGAAGAGACGATAGTTCGGATGCCCCTCCCAATGCTAGCGAGGGATCATTAGATTCCACTGCCAAGAGCCAATGGTGCCCTAATCTAGGTAGTTTAAAAAGTGGCCTGTCTTGGATCCTATTAACTAGATTCTCCCAAAATTGGAAGAAATGTTTCGCAATTGGGAAAACCTCGAAAGTAGTAAGGGCTTTAAAAGTGAGGACAGCTCTAACATTCAAGAAGCCGTAAAAAAAATTCCTTTTAGAAATGTCTAAGGAAAAGTTTAAAGAGAAGGTGAAAGAGGCAATGGCCAGAGGAGATTGCCATCCTAGGAAAGTGTCAGCTGTCCGAGACTTTCCTCCAAGTTGTGGAGTGGGTGTTGCACTTGTGAGTATAGAGGAATATATAAGAATACAGTAAGTTTGGATTAAGGATAAAATAGGAAATCTCAAGAGGGAGAAGACAACCAGAAGAGGATCTGTCGATGTGCTCGGATCAAGGCGACGATGATCCTAAAGACACTTGATATTTTTGTTGAATTTCGTATTACCTTAAGCCTAGGCAAATGTGGTGTAAATGAAGTAGTAGTAGTTATTTGTACAAAGGATGTAAGAGTTTGGCTTTTATTTTGTATGACTCGAACGGAGTATGAAGTAGTTGTCTAAATGACTTGGTGCATATGGAAATCTTTTGGTATGACAGAGGTGGACTAGCAATATAATTATTAAGGGAAGTTATACACCTTAATGGCGTGATTGGTCACCTTAGGCAATTATTGAAGGTTGACGTAGAAAGTCATTAACGATCCAAGCAACTACAGGACCTGACGATAATTATGTTTTGCAGTACTACAGAATGGTTACCAATTAGCGTGATAGACCTTTGAGTGGCAACCCTAGCTTCTAGCAAGGTGCATAATGCCATTTGAATTGATAGTATTTATTAGGAATTATCATTTATCATGGTATGTGGGTTTGTCATGATTTTGAATACAAAATAAGTAAGTAAATAAATGAAGCCATAGTTCATGGGGCAAGTTGAATAAAAGAAGTCGATTTTTGAGTAAACACATTGAACTAGGGGACTATGTTATAATAAGTAGGTTCAATGTGCTGTAACTGCATAGGATCGTGAGAAAGCATGGTAAGGTAAGTAATCAATCATGGAAATGTGAAATTAGGACTCTTAATCACCGTTACAATTCTGAAGGACATGAGAGAAATCAATGAGGCTATAAGTGACACTTTGAATGGTTAATGTGATTAAGTGGAGGATTATAAATTTAAAAATGGAAGGGATTACAAAGTGATGCCATGACATTATAAGGAAATAATTTGGCACAAATATGGATCAATGGAGGCAAATTACAAAACTTGGGAAAGATGAATTCATGATTTAATAAGGGTTTTGAGTATATAGTGTGGAGAAAGATAAACTATTTTCATGGTCATTTGTACCAAAAGTCAATAAACTATTAGAGATACAAGACAAGAAAGACAATTAATTATGGATCATAAGTATTGTGGGATGCCATAAATAATGGATAATTACATGTGTGGCAATGTATATATATCTTGTGAAGTCGTTACACAATATGGAAAGGAAGTCCTAAGGTGGGACTTAGTGATGGATGATAAGTGCTAAAAGATAATATGAGTTAAAAGTATTAACTTGGCTTAGCGCATAAGACAAGTGAAGAGAAGATACACATGCTTATGGAAATTGTGATAAGAGCTTAAAGGAAAGCCATATGGTTAAGGAAGATTGAAGTAGTAACTTTGAAGATAAGAGAACTTCCTTGTGGAAGAAGTTTCTGGCAGTTACACTGTCGCAACACTAACTGTCCAATGCCACGATGCTAGGAACATCTCGTGTATTGAACGTATGAGCAAGGGGTTGTAGCTCAATCCTTGGGAACTCTCGCATGTGAACAGTGGTGAAGCATGACTTTCCGCCTAGGGGCTTATAGAGGAAAGGGCTACCCAAAGAGGTAGAGTTGCATCTAGTAACAAAGTTGTCATCAGAGACCTTGATATTGAGAATTGTTATGCGAAGGTTTAGATGATTTGGAGAATGATGCATGAATTGAAAAGTTACTTTATTGCCCTATATATAGTGGCATGTAGGTAAAAGGGAGAATGATGTTATATCAGTATAAGAGAATCGTACAAAGAAGGGTTGAAGGTAACTTTGATAACAAAGTTGGATAGTGAAAACCTCCTAAAGTATTATGGAAATTGGAATTTGAAAATGCATGCGGCATGCATGATTCGAATGAGTTTAAGTCTTAAGTGACTGGTTAACATCGAAATGCAATAAGGACATAATATGTAGTTAGAGGCATGAAAGATAATTGAGGAATAAAGACGACTTTTAGGGATTGTGGCATTGCATGAGATACAATGATCAAGTAAAGATGAATCTTTGAAGATTAATGAGATTATAAAGCATGTACACATATACTGGATTGCAAATTCAACGAAAAAGACATTTGGCAAGTGAGATGTGATTAATGACATGGTGATACAAGGATATATAAAGTACAGTGAAACTTAAGCATGTAATTGGGAAGGATACGAATGGTATGAAGTTATACATAGGCATAAAGAAAATTTGTATGGATTACGTAAGAGGCAACTTGTGGTAGGATGTAAGTTGAATGGCATTTTAAACAACTAAAAAGGGGCAATCTGAAATTGGTTACACCCAATATTCGTAGATTAAATATGAGGAATGTCAACATTTAAAGGTGCATGTACATATGTATGTGTGAGGCTGACGATGTGACCAACTAAAGTGAAGAACTGTTCTTAGAGGTTCAAGATTTGAATTTGATATATTTGATGAGTTGTATGGATAATACAATGATAAGAAATACCATCAAAAGTGGAACTATGTTGATATAAGAAATTTTGGAGAAATATCCAAGGAAATGTAATCTATAGCATGATTAAGACATGTAAGATGGACTAATATGATTAAGAAGATTTAAGTTGCATAAACACAGGATAAACATGAAGTATGAGGGAATGGTTGAAAGATTCAACTCCCCATAAGTTTGGAAATACATATAGGAATGAATAAGGTGTGTTTATGATGCCATAAGTTATGTAATAGTGTATAGGGATAAGGTGAATGAATGACGAGAGGTTTGACAAGAATCGAAATAAAGATATGATTAACGTTAGTAATGAAATTAAAGGCATACTTTGTGTCTTAATATAGGAGAAAGAACAATAATGAAGAGTACCGTGGTTCTTACTCAAGATGACAATAGAGATAAGTTAAGTACCCTGACCTTGTAAAGTGTTTTAGTCAAATAGAAGGTAACAAAGTGCACAAATCATAATTTCCTATGAAGAAGGAAATGAAATGTGATCGTTGAGTGAAATTAACAACCCGATGTTGAGGAGAATTCGAAGACGAATTCTATTTAAGTGGGAGAGACTGTAACACCCCGTACTTTGATAAGGAGGCTAATAAAGCTTATCAGATGCCAATTAAGGTTAATTACAGTGTTTAAAAGTGATGAAAGGAAAAATTAATAGTTTGGAGAAAATATTCAGCACGTGAACTAATAATAATAAAATAATAATATTTTTATCGAGGAAGAATTAGCGAAATAAAAAGTGATTCGGAAGTGAATCGGGGCATAATAAGACATTTTGGGTGCTAAGGAGACAAGTGAAAATTTTTGGAGTAAAATAATATTTTATTCAATGTCGAAATTTTCCATGAAGAAGGAGTATATGGTCAATCTAAGTGGGGAAAAAGAAGAACGAGGAAATTTCATAGGAAAATAACGTTAATGGTGTGATACCCTATATTTTGAAACAGTGATTAATAAAGTTGATTAAATGCAAATTAAGGTCAATTATAATGTTTAAAAGTGATGAAAGATGAAAGGAATAGTTTAGGATAAAATATTCCACATGCAAGGAAATAATAATAAAATAATAATATTTTTATCGAAAGAGAATTTGTGAGATAAAAGGGTGATTCGAAAGTCAATTGAGGTATAATAAGGTATTTTAGGTACCAAGGAAACGAGGAAATTTTTAGAATAAAACAATATTTTATTAATAAAATAATATTAAAATATTAATATTTAACCGGATATCGAAATCAAAATTAGTCATGAAGAAGGATCATATAGTTGATCCAAGTGGGGGAGAAGAAATACAAATAAATTTTTGGAAATGAGCAACGAAAGTGAAATACGGGTGTTTTGCTAAGTCAAGCCAATGCGGATAAGTGAATATTTAAATATTATGGTAATACCGCGTTGAAGTGCAATTTTGATAATTTGGTAGTACACGTACAGAGGAAGGAAGATAGATAAAAATTGAAATTTTTAGACGTATTAAAAGGATCAAATTTGAAATATAAAGATTGAAGGATATGTAATGGAATTAATGAGAGAAATAAAATGAACATATAGTCAAATAATAATAGTATATAAAAATATATATATATAGATAAAGATAGACCAACATGGGCAGCCGCCCATGTGGTCAATAAAAAGAGTCAAAAGACTCTTTGATGTGCTTGATGGAGGGAGGCCGGCCATGTGGAATAAAATGGAGAAGGAAAAAAAATTGGGGGGGGTAGCCAAATTGGAAGAAAACAAATTGGAAGATTCATGAAACAAAAAAAAAATAAGTAAAGTGAAGAAGACATAAAAGAAGAGAGAAGTCGGTTGTGAGGGAGGATGAAAGAGAAACAAAAGAACAAACGAAAGAAAGAAGAAAGAAGAAAGAAGCAATCGAGAGAAAAGAGAAAAAAGAAAAAAAGAGAAAGCCGAGCGTGAGAAAGAAAGTGAAAGGAGAGAGAGCTGAGTTGAGGGGGCGGTTTTGTTGCAAATTTTAGAGAAGGAAAGAACTGATTTTGAGGAAGGAAGGAGCAGCTTTGGCTGCTGATTTTTTGAGGCTTTAACTGCTGATTTTAAAGGCTGAAAAGTGTAGTTTTTACTGCTGATTTTGAAGGCTGAACGGTATGGCTTTGGTTGCTAATTTTTGTAGCTTTGGCTACTGATTTTTTGAAGGGAAAATCGAGCAACTTAGTTGCAAATTTTAAGGAGAAATAGAGCAGCTTAACTACTGATTTTGGTGTGGATATGAGCAGCTCTAGCTGCTAAAAATTTTTTGGTTGAAAGACAAGAAGTTGTGGCCGACGGTGAAAGAGAGAGAGAGAGAAAAAAAATTATGGACAGCTCTTGTAGGTGAGAAAGGAAAAAGAAAGATAAGCAAGAAGTTGTTGGTCGGCTAGAGAGAAGAGGAAAAGAGAAAGAAAAAGAAAAGAAAAGAAGAGAAAAAGAAAAGAAAAGCAAAAATATATATATATATGCATATAAATGGACATGACCCAATAAGGAAAGAATGGGCATGGCCTAATTAGAAAGAGATGGGAAGAGTTCATGAAAAAGGGTCTAAAAACAACAAAGGAAGAAAAATCCAAAATAAAAGGAAGGTGGAGACTTAGGCCAACCTAACCTAATTAGGTAAAATTTCTTTTCTCTACTCCATATTTTATTGTGAAATTGGACTGTTTGGAGGCTAGCTCATTTTATTTAATTATACATTGGTTATTTGGTGATATGAATAAAATTTAAATTACTTTAATACAACATTTAAATTTTTATTAAGAGGTGTCATAGGACTAAAGTAAAGAAGAAAATGTGAAATTTACGAATAGTACTCGAATGAAGTTAAGAAATTTTAAATGATTCGTTGTGAAGAATTATTGATGTTGGAGGAATTTAGATGCATAATTTGGTTGAGAGTGTTAAGTTGAATGGTAAAATATTAGAAGAAATGAGGAGAAATAATGTAGATTTATGATAGAATGAGAGAGAGAAGTGGAATTGATGCACTAAGTATATTGGATTTAAATTGTTGCTAGGAAAATTTGTTGTGGGAGCGTTCCGAACGACGTAGGTGACTGACAACTAAGAATAATTATACGAGTACAAATCAATAGCGATGTAAAAATCCCGCTATTGTGAAGTGAGTAACCTTATCATCATTTTAATTATCTAAAGTGGTATTTTTATTCGATTTTGTGAATTTTATGAAAAATGTGTTTAAATGAATGAATTTATAAATTGTCTTGAAATTGAATGATGACTTTGAAAATAGAGTAATTGGAGACCACTTGATATGTTGTAAATTTATGGTTTTAATTGATTGGCTTATGGCAATATTAGCATGAATGGTTGAATTGCTAAATGTGCTGAAAATGCACGAATTATTGATTTGCCTTGAGAGGCTGTAAAATAAAATAATTGCCATGTCATGCTATTGCAAATTTTATTGTATGGTGGGTTTAGCTTGCTGTAGTGAGCGGGTTCTGTGGACCAGCCTATTAAAGGAGCACGAAATCCGATTATATTCATACCTTAGTCAGAGAGGCGCATTGGGTATCTCTTGAGGTATGGTTAGAGTTCACGTCACGCCAAACCACCTCGTGATGATAAACTCCACTAACGCCAAGGAACGGCTATGTTTCAAAACGAAATAAAGATATATTTTACGTATATACGAAATTTTTAACAGCCTTAGAGGCTCGAGTGTACGCCTCTTATCAAGGTGTCATCAAGTACTATTTGATGGCGTGAGCCAAATTTTATGAAAGTCATAAGCCTTAATGAGAAATTAAATGAAATACAACCGTTTGCATGGGTTGGGATGAATTTTCAAATTATGAAATACGTAATGTGATGGGATATTTTGATTGTCTCCTTTTACTCGGCTTTAGCTTATTTAAATGATTTTTGTTTACTCACTGGGATTTTATAATCTCACCACCCTTCTTTCCACCCATTTCAGGCTCAGAATAGACTGTAGATGGCTAATATCGTCGAGAACTACAGTTGGACTTACATCATCCAAAAACTATAGGTTCATTTTTTTTTATTCTTTTGGTCAATGGTGGGCCCACGTGTCACTGTAAATTAAATCTTATACTTTGGTTATCTGCATTATAGTATGAATGAATTTATTTAACTTTTAAGCTACAAAAGTTATTTACTAGTAACTCTATAAATATTGTTTTATAAAAAAATAGAATATTTTATTGAATATTTTTGTTATATTCAAATAGATATAGTTTCGCTATAAATGAATGTTTTGGACATCTAAATTCATTTTTTATTATGAAATATGTGTTTTCCACTCGTATACTACATTTTTAACTGGTTTCGAGATTAGTGTGGAAAAATGACCAAAATGCCCCTGTAACATAAAATTTATTTTTCTCTTGTTTTGATTTGGAAATAGTTTATATCCTATCAAAACATGTTATTTTACAATTGTTGATCATAGGGGAGGTGAGAAAATTGATATTAAAGCCTTGCGAGGTTCCGATCGATATTTCGGGCGATGAATGTCTATCAGGACATCGCAGCGGTTGTCACGGGCTCGAGTAGAGTACCGGGTCATGACAAATAGGGCTCGCGTGTTCATATTAAATAAAGTTAGCACAAGTAAGTAAATAATTTAAATATTATGGGGACACTGCGTTGGAGTAAAAACTTTATATTTCGGTTGTACATGTGTAAAAGAAGATAATAGAAGGAAATTGGAATTTAAAAGATTATGGGAGGATACAATTAAAAAGGGTGAAAACCTTGGAGGAAAAAATGATAATTTTGCCATTAGTTTGGTCAAAGCCTCCAAAGAAAGCTTTGACCATTTTCTTCCTTATCCATGATTGGTTCTTATCTTCTCTAGTAGATATTTTCTTCTTCTCCTTCATGCCCCCATGCCATTTTCATGCTCCCATGCTATTTTGATCTTACCACCTTGCATTTGAAAAGAAAAACAGAGAGAATCGGCTAAGAAAAGAAAAGAAAGAGAAGTGAGAGGCTTGGGTAATAAGTGATTCAAGAGTAATTGAAGAAATATCAAGTGGGTCTCAAGATTCAAGAAACATAAGGTAAGGATTTTTGTGTTTAGGCTCCCAGTTGGTTAAATCTTTGGAGGAATAATGTGTAAGTCATTTTTTTTTGCAGCTATGGTGTTCATGGGTGTGAGAAAATTATAAATTTTGTTAGGTGAAATCCAAGCTAAAACCAAGTGGTAGGCTTAATGCTACAATTTGAAGCCTATGATTGGTTTAATATTGTGAGAATGATTGTGTGCAATATGTAGTGTTATTGTGATGTCATGGGTATGGTTGGAAGGCAATTATATTAATTGGAAGTTTGGATATGTGTGGATATGTGTTGTTAGGAAAGGTTTACAAGATTACGAGTGCTGGTGTACATGAATGAATATTGATGTTATGGTTGGTGGCAACATGTAAATGAAAATGGTAGTACATGTAGACTGAGAAAATGTTTGATGGAAGTAAATTTATAATTGTTGCCATATGCTAGGTTATTGGTATGGAAATGATGGTTGAACTTGATAAATGTCCTTAGAAAAGATTAAAATATGTGCTAGAGTAATAAATGATTTGTCAATAATTATAATTTAAAGAATTACACAAGCAAAGGATAAAGGCAACTTTGGTAAAAATGTGTCAAGATGTAAGTTAGTTGAATAAGGATTCACGATTGAATGAAAAAGAAAAGTAGAAATGATGTACACTAAAGATATTGAATTTGGATTGTTGCTAGGAAGTGCAGAAGTAAAAACAATGTACTGTGGTGGCATGTCAGAGGAAAAAACGAACAACCAGCAAGTAGAAATAGCTAAATATGCCTCAGAACTAATAACCACGTAGTATCCCGCAATTGTAAGGTGAGTGAACTTGTATTAAAATGTTTTGGGATAAATGCATACGTGTTTAATTGAATCACTTGAAATGTTTTATCAGACTTTTTTTTAAAACGTGCATGGGAACAAGCCCTTGATGAAATGTTTTTATGTGGTAAAATATGTGATATAATGAAACCATGTGTTCCTATATTATATGGATATGTGTGTTGTGTTTTGAGTGATAGTGCTGTATAACAGCTATAACCATGCACGTGCGGTGTGAGAGTTTTGAGTGATATTGCTGTTCCATTGTGGATTATAAATCCTTCACTTTAAGGGATTAAATAATCAAGGGTTGAATTAAGGGTTTTACAAGAAATTAAACTAAATTTCATTGTTTTCAACATAATTGCATCATATTTTCTAAAACTTCCTGTATTGATGCTTGTTCCCTTCCTATGTTTACTCACTGAGTTTATACTCATCCTTTTTTTTCAACTTCATGTTTAGTTTTCAGGATCGTAGGTAGTTGAATCCTAGGTCGAGGCACTCCCTCTTATTCATCTTTTGGTAGGTTCACTACGACTCTCAATGATAGTAGCCCCGTTAAAGTCACACCGTTGATAGTCAATGTCTTTTGTATGTGTGTATGATTGTTTTAGTGTAATTCGTGAAAGTTATTGTAAACACTGTGTGTTTGGTTTGAATAATAGTGTAGCCACACGTCGGCAAGTGATAATATTATTTTGTGGATACTATATGCTCGGTTGCCATGATTTAACTCGTGATAAGGAATTATTTTTGAAAATTATGAATTGAGAACCTTAGAGGTAAATGAAAGACAAGCGGTTTAATGAATAAGTTTTCACGGAAAGGCTTGCTTGGGTCCGATGGGCTACGCCTATTGGGTCCATGCGCCAATCATAGCTTGGGATTTGGGCTCTGACATATACATCAAACTTCAAATTTATTCATTAAATCACTTGGCCAACATCACATATAGGCCATATCCAAATCAAGGGTGTTACACCATAAATTTGCAACTCTTAAAATTTTCACTAAATACTACTCCAGCATGATAACGAATTGCCTAAGTCATATCCAAGATTCCTATTTCATTTACCTTCATTACATAATTCAATGCTCATATGGCATTTAATCAATCCACACAGCTTATAAGCATCAGAACTTTTCAAAAATTTTTTTCTTAAAACATTCATACGACGATCAACTCCAGACTCAAAGTCTAATCTATATCCATACGATAGAGCATATCCATGTGATTTAAACCATGGGGGTTCAATCCAATTAAAATTTTCTGGATAATCAAAATCATTTCCAAATCAAATGCTATTCGCTCATACCTCACCTAAGAGTCACAAATTTATTATTAATACAGTTCGCTATTTAGCATTCAAAATTCTAATAATAGTAATCGACCTAATTCCATAAGTTCTTCAAAAATCAAATTCTTTTCCATGATCACAAGGTATCTATCGTATTATAGGCCCAACAAAATATTTCAGTACTTTATTAACCATTCAATCTTATTGATTTACGAAAAACATTTAAAGTTACCATTCGACATCAAAAGACCATTTGTCCTTCATGTAATCACTCAACTTCCATGAATAAGTCATGTAAGATTGTGTATACAATCCCAAGTTACACCAAACCATTTCATAAGCCAATTTAAACATAATCATCTAATTCCATATTTCAAACATGAGATTACCTTTTCCAAAGTTTCAAACTTTATTTAACAAAATATACATGTACTTGCATACATAACCAACGTATCAAGGTTCGTATAAAAACATGCAACGACATGTAAACAAAACATGCTAAGGGTATGAGGTCAATAATGAAGTTATTATCAAAATCTTTTCCCCTTCAACAATGGCAACCTTATACTAAAGGTGTCCTCATAATTTAGCATTGTTTTAAAATCATTAATGTAGTTTCTAGTACCCATTCATGTCTAATGATAGTATCAAATAATGTATGTATTTCCATTCTAATCCCAAGTGTCATACTTGCATAAGGTAGATATCATATTCATACATGGACATATCATTAATCCATACCAAGGTGGGCTCTAGCATCCACTCACTTGTTGTTAGGAAATGATTCTACTATAGCGTTGATTTGCACCTCATCAGCGTAATGAATTTTCCAAAATTTTGCACTTACCTCATACGTGTCTGTACCTAACTAAAAGGTCATTCCCAAAGCCGCGAAACTACATCCCTACACTTACTTAGCCACCTACATTCAACAGTCTTACTAACCCTACCTCGTCCATCAATGTCTCTAAAACTTAAAGTACGAAATCTCATTATTAACTCATTAGGAACATCCTGTTCCAATAACAGCTCAAGTTCTAGGTAGCATCTTTACCTAGACAAGAGCAAACTTTTAACCTAATTGATAATGGACCAACAAGTAGGTTTATAAAAAAACATGGGAATCTATGTGGTTTCCTAGTTGTGAAGTGTGCCACGGTTCATAAATCATAACTAAAAATTCAAATAAAGACCCAACAACTCCATTGATTCAAAATAAAAATACCTAGGTCTTATACAAACCTAGTGCTCCAATACCAATTTTGCCATGACCCAAACCTAGGGGCCATGACCAGCGTAAGGGTATCGATGGGAGTTACCCCTTTAACCCATACAAGCCTAAAATGAACAACTAAATCAATTACCTAGGATTACCTCGTGGGACCAATCACCATGGAACCTTATATCAAATATGCATGAACATATTATATCACATAGAAATATGTCACATTAGTCTGCACACTCACGTGTGCAAAATGCAGAAGTAATGCATATCAAGTAACATATACAGGCCATTGTTGTTCAATTTTCTACCCACGCAAGTATACGTATCATAAAGATAATATAGAGACGAGTAGAGTGTCAATCCCAATGAGAATTGAACAGATCCTTACTGTTAACTACTAAAATTAACACACCTTAATTTTATCTAAATAATTAAAATTAAAAAGAAAAATTGAAACTAATAAACTAATAATTAAAACTAATATATCAGCTTTTATCCAAAAAAAATAATATATCAGCAAAATTACTTCTAGTGATTACTAGATCTAAAATTATGATATCCTTCAATACTTTATCTGAATATTGTCTCTCTCTTTTAACTCAATTTAATGAATTAAGTTGCTAACCTAGAGTCCTAAATTATTTACAAATCTCTGTCAAGTTTCTCATAAAAATATCTTTTTCAATTAATTTACTATATGTCTATACAAATTAAATTGAAGAAAGATTAATTAAGTTTGTGCTCTAATTTTGGTTACGTATAGCTTATAGGTGTATGTCTACCCTATATGCAAATCAAACCACCTAATCAACTAAGTGCATTCGATCATACGTTATTCTATTCAAGGTCTACCTAAATTTCTTCATCAAGATTTAACTTAGGTTTCCAATTCAATCTAATTAGTAGCTAGTCAATCAGAAACATTAAGAACAAAATAAAATAAATAACTTAAATCTATCAAACATAAGTAAAAGAGATATAAATAATTCAGACTACATATTGAGTTCAATCAAAATCTTAGATTAAAAACTTAGTTCCCCATCAAGTCACACATCATCATTGAATAAAGTTTAAACATTCAAATTAAACTAAGAAAAATAAGAAAATAACAAAAAGATAGAAAAACCCAAGAATTGTATTCTTGATCTCCAAATCTCCTTGAATCCTTCAAATTCTTCTTAGCTTCAATAACTTTGTGGCTTGTCTCTCAGTTGTAAATCTGGTGTTTTCTCCTCTCCTCTTTTAAAAGTCTTCCGAAAGGTTGTTTTTATAGGCTTTGAATTTAGGCCAAGCTGGGTGAAGAAAGGAGTCAATTTCAGCTGAGATTTCCTCATCCGACTATGTGGGCCGCAGCCTTGCCTAATTAATTAACAAAAATTGTAATTGCTCTAGGACTGATACAGTGTGTCAACTTCAACAACATTTTTGACCATCTTCTAGTTCGAACTGGGCAAAGTGGTAAACATGAAAATTGAATTTTTTTTCTTTTCTTTCCAATGGTCTAAGAATCGCTTCAATTAGAGCTTTGTAGAGAAAGTTATGGCAGAAATACCGCAATTTATGCAGTGGAAGTCTGCACCTCAAAATTGCTCTCCTTCTTTCACTAAAATTCTTCTTTCATGAAACACCTACAAAAGCACAAATAAATCAATAACAACCTATCTTAACCATATTAACACTGAATTAAGCATAAAATTAACTAAGATTAGATTGACTCACCTAAATTAACTAATTTAAAATAATTAAATAAAACTTACTAATTTTTATGCATTATTACAAGAACTAAGCTAAATTATTATCAAAATTAAGCTCAAATAACTCTATATCATAGATTTATCAACCATCCTATGGCAGCTACAAAGTATAGCCATCCCGTGGCAAATTTCAAAATTCATGCCATTTAATACATGACATAGCAAAATATTACCCATGACAATCAAATATAAATAATCAAACGAAATTGGACCAGTGGAGTACGACTTTGAAACAAAAAGGCTGATGCTTACTAGATGCCATATATTCACCTACCCAAGACTGACTGTTATATTGGCTCTTCCCAAGGGACAACGAGCCAAATTGTGAGACCTTGACCTTTATAGAGTCGTAAAGGGAAGTATACGCAATATCCCTGATCAGGGGTAATTTCGTCATTTCCTTAGTAAGCCCATAAAAGTATGATTTTTAAACAATATTATGGTCTAAATAGGCCTAAGGCATAAATGGATGGTGAAATTAGGGGTAAAATGGAAAGAAAACCAAAATTTTGACGATTTTCACGGTAAGGGCAAAATGGTCATTTTTCACCTCGAGTTAAAATTTTAAGTTTTCATGAACCCGAGTATGTCTACACCATTATGGACCTTGTCCCAGTGTCAAAAGAACAAAAGGATTGCATAAAAGATTAGAGGAGAGTAAGTTAATTGGTAGAGGGGTAATTTGGTAATTTCTAAGGAATGGATAAATTTGAGCTATAAATATCTTGTTTCCAGTAGCTTTTTCTCCCATTTTCCAATAGCTTGTCTTCTTGTTCTTCTTCTTTTTCACGTTGCTTCCAACCTCCATGGAAGCTTGATATGGAGCTTGCATGATTTTCTCTCTCTATCTCTAGTTTTCATACTTTTGAGCCCTTTTGACTAAAACCCTTGTATTCTTTCAATCTCTCACTTCAAAACCTTTGATAAATCTTATTTCTATACTTTCTCTAACTAGCTTGGCATTCTAGAGAGAGAAAGAGTGTAAAACTCGACCCTATAAACACATGTCATGACATACATGCACTGAGTAGCATGTTATTACTCTAGGAAAGTCTCTAAGAATAGATGAAACTCGGTATTGTACCTAACAGTACACTTGAGTTGATTTAACCTCGAACTAGTTCAAATAGGAATCGTAGGATGAAATTTAATATTTTACAGTCTAGGAATGACTAAAAATGATTATTTAGAGTTCGAGGGTTCATTTGGGGAAAAATTAAAAATTTTGATGTTCAGGGGTAAAATCGTAATTTTACCACTCGCAGACAAAATTTGAGATTTTGAGAGAATTTAGATCAAATTTGACAAATTGGGAAATGGTATGAGTAAAAGGGATGAAAAATATATCTATGGGCAATTTTTCAGTTTTTTGGACAAAAATGTAATTTTTAACTTTTACAGGGGTAAAAGTGTAAATTTCAAATATTACTCCACCAAGACTTTGGATAAGTCTGAGAATTTTATCTAAGCTATGGATATGTGGGAGAAGTGTATGGTGAAAATTTGGAAACAAATGGCTGAAATTTTAAAAATAGGCCAATGAGAAAGTGACACATGGCACTTTTTAATGATTTAATATTATTTTAATAAAATGTCAGCCCATTTAAACCCCATTTTAAGTGATGGCCAGCCATAAGGGAGAACAAGAGAGAAAATAGAGAGGAAAGGAAGAAAAAAAGAAAAACCAAAGAGAAACAAGAAAATTCAAAGGGGAATTCGCGTTTTTCGCCCGTTTACGCGTCTAACCGATAAGATTTTTTGACTTTAGCTTGATTTCTACCTTTCTTATGCCTTTGTTTCCATTTAGCATGCTTGAGGAGAGAGATCTAAAAGTGACATCAAGGGCTGGCCGAATTTCAAGGGGGGAGAAATTGAAATTTTTAGGTTTTGATTTTTAGTTAAATTGATAGTTTTAGTTAGTTAAATGTGTTTAGAAATTAAATTGGGCAAGAAAGCATTAAATTTTCACAATACCCACCCTTGGTCGAATCTGCAATGAGGTACAATGATGATGATCTGATTTTTATTCTAAGAGAAATGAAGAGAAAATGATGAAAAATGGTTAAATGTGATAGAAAAACAAAGTAGAAAATTTACCGAGTTAATGTCCCATTTTTGGCCAAATTTTTCAAGGAGGAAAGTGAACTGATTTTGGTGATTTTAGAAGGTTAATATCGCGTTTAAGCCATTTTAGGCTACTGCATTTCATACCATGCATTAGTATAGGATTTAAGTCAATTATATAGTGATTTAGCATCAATGTGGTGAATTGGGTAAATTTTGCAATGTGTCTAGGAGGAGAGCCTTCCACTAAAGGTAAGGAAGTCATACCCAACCAACAGTGATCGGGGCACCTAGGAAGCATTTCATCTGTACAAACGGTGAGTAAACCTATTATTATTGTAAATTATCTAGAGTTTATTTTTAAATGCTCTTTATGTATTTTATGCAACGAAAATGAGATTAAAACGGGATTTTTGATGTTTTAGAAATAAATGAGACAAATAAAAATATATTGTGTTGATTATAAAATTGAGTAATTGGAGGCTACCAATTGTCTTGAAAAATATATTTTTTTATGAATGGCTTATGATATATGAGTATATGTGGCTATATTTTATAATTGCATTGGGAATAGAATGTAAGCTGTCTTTTACTATGCAGGCTGGATAAATAAATAAAAGTCACGTTATATTGTCAAAATTTTATTAAAATTGGTGGGTTTAGTCACTGCAGTGACGGGTTTCAGTGGATTGCCTATTAGAGGGGCATGGTAAACCCGGTTTCATAGTTACTCTGATTGTAGAGGCGAGGAGGGTAACTCACAGGGTAGTGTTAGAGTTCACTTCACGTTGAACCCCCACGTGAATGTGTAACTCGGCCAACGCCAACGAACGGCTTGTTTTCAAAACTAGAATGTGTTTAACATGTAAATATCTTAACAACCTTGGCAGACTCGGTTAAATGCCTCGGCCAAGGTATCTCCAAGGACTAGATTTTGGCTTGAGCCATGTTTTTAATAAAGGTTATAAGCCTTGACAACTGTTTTGGTAAATTACAAATGTTTTATGGTTTAAGAAAGAAATTGAAAACCTTATGAAATGGTTTGTAATTTGTTGTTTAAACTTACCTCCATTTTACTCGCCTTTAGATATTTATGATAATGTCTGTTTACTCATTGGGATTGCAAAATCTCACCCACCTCATTTCTAAATATTTCAGGCCTGTGGTAGCTTGTACATATCGATTTTGTCGAAGATTCCAGTTGACCCTTCTATCATACAGACAGTAGGTTACTATCACCAACACTTGGTGTATTCATGGGCCACTTGTCATTGTAATTATTATTGTACATTATAACTTTGTAAATTATTGTATGTATGAATTTATTTTACTTACACGTGTTTCTATAAATATTATTTTATATAAAAATGCTATATTTTTGTCTTTTGATTTACTTGAGCCGAAAACGACTGGTAATTGTTTAAAACGGAATGTTTAAAAACGATTGCTCACAGAAAAGGCAAGAAACTGATATGCAAGCCTTACGAGGTTTCGATTGGCATTCTGGGCAATGAGTGTCAATCGGGACGTCGGGGCGGCTGTCATGGGCCCGAGGGAGATTCCGGGTCATGACAAAGAGAGAATTATCCCATTGATTTGGAAGCTATTGGAAGAGAATTTGACTACAAAGGAGCCCTAGGGTAAGTGATGAACTAAGCTTGGTTTTTAGCTGTGGATAATGGCTATTAATTTAGATTATGAGCTGTCTTATTGTTGAGGATGTTCATTCACTTTTTAGTGATTAAGATAGTGAACATAGATAGCCATTTAATGTGGCAATTGAAAACTAGCTAAGAAATAGCTTTTAGGATTCATAGTGTGTGAATTGACCTATTGCTTATGCTAATGTGATCCTAGGTTCTAATGAAGTCCCATCCTTCCAATTGAATCATTAGGGGAAATAGAGTCAGCTAAAGGCTTAACAATAAATCGGTGAGTGGACTTGCATTTCAAACTTGTTTTGGGGGATGTGAATGATTTTATCTAACTTGACTTTGAAAATGTGCTTTAGGAACAAGCCTTTGGTGAAGTGATTTTATATTGTGGAAATGTGTTATACAATGTGCTATGTGTTATCAAAATATGATAATATGCATGATATGCATTGGGTGTTTATTTGTATGTTGATGTGGACCCGGCTATGTGCGAGTAGGAGTGCACATAAACCGTTGCTGACCCGGCTATGTGCGAATGGGAGTGCACATAAGCCGTTGCTGACCCGGCTATGTGCGAGTGGGAGTGCACATAAGCCGTTGCATATGAGATGATGATGATGGGAAGGTGTATTTGATGATTGATATCTATATATATATACATATATGGTATATGGTTGTAATGCAAAAATGTGAGCATTTGATCAGTTCAAATTTGGGAGTTTGCATGTGTTACATGTTGCTTTTGTTATTGAGCAGGATGGCTTTGTTTTAAGGGAAAAGGAAACCTTTTTCTTGATGTTCTGATTCTCGCTGCAACGAGAAACTCTCGAGTTTGAAAGGGTAGGCTGGTTGGAAACTCGCTGCAGCAAGAATCCATTTTCGCTGCAACGAGGAAGGTACAGTAGCTTCTCACTGCAGCGAGATTCATTCTCGCTGCAACGAAAAACTTTTGTTTTATGACCAAAATCTCGTTGAAACGAGATTCATTCTCGCTGCAGGGAAAAACCTTCTATTTTTCACCTTATTTTGATTAATTGTTGCCCTATTTTCCACTTCTTTGCTAGCATATTTGAGCATGGATTTCCAACATTAAGGAAGAAATGAATTAAGCTTAATATGAGGAGGTTTGGTGAGAAACCCTCGGTTAGATGATAATTTAAATCAAGTGTCGCTCCAGCAAGAATGCCTTTCCGTTGCAATGAGGACCCGTCGTTTATTGACTTGATTCGCATGAATGCTATTAAAGTTTTTACTCTCCAAATCCTTTGATGAGCATGGATTGTTTTTCAAATAAGTGATTTTTCTCATGTGGGGTTTACATGAGGGGTTTAATAAGGTCAAAAATAAATTGCATTGTTTTGAAAAAGAATGCAACATGATTTCGTTAAGCATTCCTTATGGTATGCTTGTTCCCTTTCTTGTTCACTCACTGAGTTTATACTCACCGTTTTCAACTTCATGTTTTCAAATCACGAGGCAGTCGGTAATTAAGACGAGGTGTCCTTGTAGACTTGTATCCATCTTTTGGTAGGTGTCTCGGCATTTAGTAGCTGTACATTCGTCCGAGTCCCTCCACTAGAAGTCGAGTATTATTTTGTTGTGTATAGACGAACCTAATGTAAATTGTTAAGATACATGTTGTAGACAATGTAAATACGCTTGTTTGTTATGCCAGTATAAGATGGCAATGTGTAGTAGTATTTTGATTCTAAGTTTTGAAAAATGACTTAGCAGTTTATGATGGAATGATGAACACGTCAGATTAATAGGCTTGCTTGGGCTTAGTGGGCTACGACCATTGGGCCCATGTGCTAGTCATGGCCCAAAATTTGGGTCGTGACACAAATAACTATTGATCTACAAAAATAAATGCATCTTACATGTGCGAGTTATAAATAACTCCGTGAGCAAATACGAAGAGGGGGAACAAGCTAAACAACAGAGTGTTTATCAAAGATGTTTTTTTAAAATAATGCAAGTAGTCCATTTCAAACGATATCAAAGTTTGCCTTTTAACCATAACAAATGTCCATATAGTTTGGGAATTTAATCTTCAAGCAAAAAATAAAACATCCCAAGGTATGAGTTATATATCAAGTATGATCAATTATCCATGAAATCTCAACTCATTGTCTCAATGAATACAAACTTATTTAAAATGATTTTATAAAGTTTTATTGAAAACCCATTCTTAAACCTTTGAAATAAGAATCATGGTTTGTAAAATGTTCAAGTATTTCCAAGAAAACAATTTATAAATATCGAGCTTTAAAGCTTTTGTAAAAGATGTCGAGGAAAACAAAAATTTAGTTTTAAAGAAAATGAAATAATGTTGTTATTTCTAGAAAATCCTTGAAGAAAATGAATGGATTTCAAAAATAATATAATTTGTATTACATTGCGTAAATCAAGTCTAAACACCAAAGTTAGGGCAATTACCCAATCAAAAGATCAGATTAAGACATATACCAATTCCAAATGCCAAAATTGAAACAAATATCAAACCTATGCACCTAGGTCGAAACCATGTTAAATCCAAAGACCAAAGTCTAAATAAATGTTAGTCCAAATTCTCAAGTCGAAACAATATTAATTCCAAAGTCCAAACTCAATACAAATATCAAATCCTAAGTCCATAGTGTCAAATATAATTTCAAATAGATTATGGAGCCTAAGATAGCATAGACAATTAAATCAAAGTGTGTCGTAGTATCAAAGTGGTCGGATACATGATAATCATCAACCGTGTATCAAAGGAGGTAGGATCGTATCAACTACCAAACAAAACTAAATCAAAGGGGGTAAGAGTTTGTTAACTACCCAATCAAAGTTAAGCATTGTGCACAATGGTTAGTGGCTACTGTCACTAGCTACAAGTCCATAACTCAAGTAGACTCCATTAAAACATGTTGTTTTATATTTCCAAATATTCAAATGTTCGTTTCCTGATGAAAAGGTGGACCCATTCACCATCCAAGATTAAATGTTCCAAACAAAACAAAGTCAAAGTATTCAAGTCCATCTCCAAAACAAAGGATGAATTCAATCATCAATAATCAAAGCTTAAAACATAGGCTAAATCAAAGTCATCAGTCTCAAAGACAAATTGACCCGAAGCTAGTGTCTATGCAAAACTAATCATTTTCCATTCCAAATTTCCAAATAGTTAATTAACTAACCAATCATAAACAAATATCAATTTTGAAGTATCAAACATTTGAAAAGCTTGTTCCTTATGTTCAAAACTATATACATAATAACATATTTACATAATATACTTAGATTTCATAAACAAGCTTAAAACCAAACGTTCACATTGCAAAATCTATCAAAATACGTTTTAATGCGAGGTTGTAGAATAGGCATGCTTAATTATATCAAAATAATTAAAAATGTTGTATCTACCAACCTTTTCAAGCGTGTTTTTTTCTCTTAGCACCTTTCGTCGAAAGCTCAGCTTCTTCAATAAACTCAAATTACTCCAATAGCATCTAAAAACGATGTTTAATTATCAATATTCTCCAAAACCCTTAATAATTTTGGAATACATTGAATACCCATTTCTAACTTTACCGGTTCCGACTTGGTATCAACATGGTAAATTAATTACTTCGCTAAATTTATAAGATAATATATTTTTTAATTTAATACATAGGTAACACTTGATATATAATTTAATAATCTTCTTATACATCAAAATTATATATACACATGACTCAATTAGGAGGCCTTTGTAAAATATGACTCAAATATTACTTGTTTCTTCTTGAAATTAATGTCTCTTTAAACATCATCTCTAACTTTCTTAGTGCATTAAGAAGCCTTAGTGTAATGTTCTCATATTGCAAGAGAAAATTATGCAATATGATTGTTGCTTTGAATGCATTTTTGTGCAAGACAGGATCTAGTACAGAACTATTGTCTTCAACTTTTTTCTCTTTGTCATTTCCCATGACATTCTCAATAATTTGCCTGTCATGAGTAATGATAATTCGTAATTCAGTAATTAGGTAATATTCGTATAATCACAATATATAACACATGTGTTAAGTCCAATGTTCTGGAAAAAAATAAAAAATACCTTGAGAAATTAATTTTTTATTAATTAATGTATAAATTAATAAATTATTAATTTATGGATTAAATAGTATCTCGATTAATTAATAAATTTTCATGGTTCCAAGGGTATTAATTTATATAGGTTTTTATTGTAATTTTATGTCAAAAAACTTAAAATCATAAAAAACATATATGGAGAATTTATCAGGAAAAAAGGCATAATACTTAAAAAAGCCCATGAACTATTCAAGAAAATTCAATAAGCCCTTATTATTCTATTGTATTTAATCAAGCCCTTGTACATTTATTTTAGATTAAATAGATAGTTATGACTGAGAAAAAAAATAGGTTCTTATGACTAAAAGTTGATTAACTGTCGTTAGACAAAATGCCACATATCATTTTATACTCACTTGGCGTTGACGTAGAAGTAAAAATATTACATGATTATGTCATCATGCCACACCGGCAAGCTATATCATCATCTATTATAATAGGTTATCATGCCATATCATCGTCATTTAGCATAGAATGACAAATGTAATCTTAACCAACAATAGTTAGTCAACCATTATTTACGATGGTTTATTTGACTTAAAATAAAATTATAAAAGATTGATTAAACGCAACAAAAGAATAAGAGCTTATTTGAATTTGTCTGAATAATTCAAAAGCTTTTTAAAGTATTATACCGGGCAAGATAATTCCAAATGAGGGTAGGCTTGAAAAGCTAGTGAAATTTAAAACCACATAAGACCTTAAATGCAATTATGATTTATGTAATCAATATATAATTCTTTAGGATCTTAAATCTTAACTATAATTGCTCGAATACCAATTCTTAAAACTTTATATATAATTAATTATATTTAATACAAGATTTACTATTATAGAAACTTAGAACACACAAAATGTAACTGATTATTATTCTATGATATGATAGTGGAAACAAGACAACATAAGTTACCTGTTGCAATTTAATGCACTAGGATCTTACTCCTTGTCAATTTATAACTCTCCAATGAGTAAGTTTTTTAATGTTTTCTAGACAGGAAAGGACTTATCCTTACCTTCGGCTGGTGAATTCTAAATCTTACCTATAATAGGATTTAAGTTTTCTTATATAAACTTAACTATAAAGTCCACATATAATATTTTATTAAATCATTTTACGAATTATAATATTACCTTATTGGTAAAAGATAAAATAAATAAATAATGTAAATGTACATTTTAATTGTTTGGAAAAGTCTAACAGATGGTTGTTGTCTAAAGCAGAACAGTGGAAATAAGGGAATTTGGACATAAAAATCAAGAGTGACAAACATTGAAGTAGCTCCTATAATAATGAAGAGGCCCCCAAAACTATCTGAAGAGGTTGTGGATGGACCTTGATCACAAATAGTTGTTTGGCTTCCCAGGTAATTTTTCTTATAATTTCTTCCATTTTATCTGTCTTCGCTGACTTGTAAAATTGCCCTTGAATGTACCATTAATGCCGCGCTAACAGTGTGACTTTGTGTTACTATAATTACAATAAAAACTACATAACCGACACCATTGCTGAAAAGACGTTTTCCTGTTTCTCTCTAGAATCTTAGTCCTTGCGAAATTCACTATTTATTTCAACAGTGTCAAAAACTCAATCCTTGAGACTTGGTTTTTTACAAATCTTTTTCAATAAAATTCAATATAGTCAATCCATTAGATATTGACAAATGCTACCAACTTTTACAGAAACCAAACAAGTAAAATTAGAAGTAATTATTTTATGCTTAGCATATCATATACTGCTAAAGATAATATATACGGATCAAGTCACTAACAATAAACAAACATAATATATATGTTAATGTGTATCTAGGGATTGACAGTTGCAATTAGAAGACCAAGCTACGATGAGTGACATTCGTCTTCAGTTTCCTTTTCTTTTACTCATTTTCTTGATGAACACTTCCATCACTGAGGTCAGAAACTCCAGAAGAATCCCCTGAATTAATTTGAATTTCATCAAGCGAATGTGTACTAGCATTCATCACAGTTGTTGAATGAGCTACCAGTTTAGTTTCAATATTGGAAGCTCGAGAGGAAAGATATCTTTGACCATATTTTTTTGCCATAGAAACAGGTTTTTCCCAAAAATAGCCTTCTGAAATGACCAGGGCTAACAATGTGGCAATCCCTGTGATGATAAAGAGACCACCGAAGCTATGTAAACTAAGACTACGACTATCTGCAGAGATTGGAGCAGCTGAATATAAAGATGTAACCTGATGCTTAAAATACTTTTTCTCAATGTTATCCATTATTGTATCCTCTCTGACTTTCAAGATTGCCCTTGAAATATAAGGGACTAGAGGGGAGCCTCTTGGGAATGCCTGGAAGAGTTAATCCGTAATGATATTAATTATCAATCTCAAGAATGACAGCAGAAAAGTAAATAAACTAATTTCTTAGTGTAGAAAAGAGACATAAAACTTACAAATCCAAACCCGTCAGTCCTATACGTCGGTCCAGTTATCATATAGTTTGAACCATATTTATCAAGGAAAAGCCTGATAAAAGGAATCTCATCGAAGATCGCAGCAACTCCATCATGTTCACTTCCCACTGACAAGGCCTTGTCATAATCCTGAATAGTGTCATATGCCTTGAGTTTGGACTCATCGAACTTCAACCGATTCTTTAAGAAGTCTAGCACAAAGGAACCGTTTTGGTATCCAACATTGTAACCTTTTGTTTTGAGGTTTTGGACACTAAAGAATGTGGGATGCAACTGATCCACCGTCAATATTGAAGACAAGCTTGCTGTGTAACTCTGCATCAAGATATATGCCAAAAACAACCACATGACCAGCACAAATATGGAGTAGTCATTGAGTAGCAGCTCCCCTGTTACAAGAGGAAAACTTTTCTTACCAAGTCTAATAATTCTTCCTGTATTATATCTCTTTCTACAACCTCAATTTCCATAAGTAGTTTAAAAACGGTGAAATACACAGTTCTCAGAAAAAAAAAAAGAAGGTAAAACCGGTTCCTTTGTTGGTTGTGAAATATGCATCAAGTATCATCCGTATGGATAATTTTCAGGAGAAATAGTTGGAATAATCTGTAAGTAATTGTTGAAAAAGGTAAAGTTGTTCTTGGAACAAGATACGACAATCAGGCAACCTATTTTTAAGTTTGACATGAAAGAAAATAGTGATTGATAACACAGTGCCTAACAATAAATTATGGTCACAGCCAATTGTGGACGATTGGCCGTATAGCTAGTGATATTTAGAATTTAAAGAAGATTTTCATTCAAAAGTAAAAAGATTTACTTTGAGGAAAGACTAGAGATGAGAATGGAAACCAAAAGATCATGCCAAGCTGTCGACTAGGTGGCCCTCCAAATCTTGTGTTTGCGGTGTGATGGCGCTCCATAATCCGAATGACGAGACCAAAGAAGATGCAAGATCCAATGATTGTAAACCAAAGATCCCAACCTAAAGGTTGCAAGAAACTCCACAGGGATTTTTCATGTTTGATGGGTACGACCATTACTATCCGTGACTCTGTGTAAGGCAATGTGAAGTCAACATATGATGTCCGTTCGGCAATAATTGTTGTGTCTCCCACCACTGCATCAACAATCTAAATTGTCTCGTGATAAAAAGGAAATAAGTCAAAAATAAAGCCAAAAAGTTAACACTATGTTTGGTAGGAGGTAGAAGGGAAAGAGTATAGAAAGAATGGGAAAAAAGAAAAGTAGTGTTTCTTTTAATGCGTTCCCTTTTTTCATTTAGTAAGAAAGAAATAAAAAAGTTAAAATGAACGATGAATTTGAACATTTTTAAATATAATCGCTTCAAATTAAAAGAAAATTACTTTTTTCTATTCGGCTTAACTATTTTACTTGCCATTTTACCCTAATTTCTTTTTTCCTAATTGTTTTTATCTTTCATATTAAATAAAAGAAAAAAAAAACTTTTCTTTCTCTCGTTTTTGTTTTCTTTCCTCACATTTTTCCCTTTCTCTATTTTCTTCCTTTCTTACCAAACATAGAGTAAGAAATGTGCATAGTTTTGTACTTTTTATCCACCTATTGTACAAGTAATAGCTAGAAAAGATAGATAAAGCAGACCACATGTTATGCAAGTAATAGCTAGAAAAGATAGATAAAGAAAGCTCTGTTCTAACCTTGTGCTCAATCTGGTGCAGAAGGTCATTATAAGAACCATTGCTCTTTCCCTCGTCATTCATGAAGGGAACATATACATAAGAAACATTGAAAGCCAATTTCTTCAATGCAGCTTCGAAAACTTCTATGGAGAACCCTGTGCAGCGGATCCCATCTGCACCATTCTTGTCTATTTTCACAAACTGGGTGAAACCTGTTTTCACTGGAACACCAATTCTCAACATGGGTATAGCCCAGCCTGTTGGTACTTCTGTCGAGTCTCCAGGCCATATGATGTTTTTAAGACCTGAGCTAGCTACTCTTTCAGTTGAACTTAGTGCTCGTGATATTCCTTCCTTCGGGGTCCAAAATCCAACGATTCGTTGTCCTCTTCCAATTACATTGAATATTTCAAATACTGAAGGTTGTAGCTGCCCATCAACCAAGTGAAAGTCTCCACCAAGTCCTTTGAATTTGGTGTTTAAGATCTCACTGAGAAATCTTGGACCAATCTTAGAAATACTTAAATTTGCAAGATCCATCACACTTCCATTAGTGCCTACCTTCAAGAAAGTAGGATTTACTGGCACAATCCTCTCTGCTGCTGTGGCTAATGCCCAGACTGTATCATATGCCCAAAAACCAAAGATGTTTAACTCACCTACCGAACTATTAGGCTTTAACAAATGGAGATTCCTTTGCCATCTCTTTTTGAAAGTCTTGACAACGTGTGTCTCAGGCACATGGGGCTTTACTCCCAACACGCCTTCCATTGAATGAATAACCGCAGGATCCATGTCTTCCAATGAATTTGATATGCCATCAGTTATAAGCCATGAGTACCCTATACTCATCATTCCAGCCTTATCCACCAGGCTAAATAAACGAGACCCAAGAGAACTAGTCATGTGCACTAAAAATACCTTTGTCTGCAGGGCCCTCAACTTGTTTAGTTCTCTTGAAATTTCGAAATCCGTGGCAGAAGAAGAAATCTTGCTTTTGTATGCTAAGCCAATGTCGTTCTCCCGCCATGAATCAAATAAATAAGGAACTATCTCAGTGCCGTATTCTGTATCTTCATGTATTAGAACAACTTGAGGCCATCCAAATTGTTTCAAAACGGCCACAATGGCCCTGATTTGGGAGGCATCGTTTTGGGCTGTTCGGATGAAGTAAGTATTTTGGGTTGGAGAAAGTGAAGGGCTTGTTGCAGAAAATGAAACCATGGGAACATGAGCCATTTCACCTAGTTCAATCGCAAATTTAGCCTCCGCTGACCACTGTGGCCCTATAATGGCATGCGCTTGCTCATTCTTCAGCAAGTCTACAACTGTTCCATCCATACAAATGGCAAAACCATGAAATACATAATATGCAATGATTATTTATAATCATTCTACAACTTTTAAGATTTAGGCATAATGATCATCCAATTATAGAAAAAATTTTGCGTAGGCTCTTTTTTTTTTAAATTTTATTTGGTGCAATAGAGACCTTTTATTATTATTTTCTTTTAATAGACTCGAATTAGGATGAAAATGCTGATATGACTCACATCTACGTTGACAATATATTAATTGAATGTAAATCTAGAACTACTTTTCTTTTACGGACCCAAAAAAATTGAAAAGAATATAGATTTTCCATAAATTTATATGGGTCAATGAAACTGTTAATTGTTTTCAGCAGCATTTTCCATTCAAATTCGACTTTCTTCGAAACAAGATAAATGTATGAGAGCTTAACTACATCAAATAAAAAATAAAGTTCTAAGTAAAAAAATCTTCTATAATTTGAGGTATTCTTTTATTATTATGCCTAAAATTTAAAAATACTACAAATTTGTTGTAGAGTATTAAAGTTCTACTAACCCTTGCAGGTTTCGAAGAATTTGTTTAATTGTTTCTTTATTTTCAATTTTTTTAATTAATGACAAATATTTGAATTTTTTTGTTTTTTATTTTTGATAAGCGGAAAAAATGTTTAGCCACTTGTTTATTAATTAAAGGTTTAAACAGTTGGTCAAATATTTAGTAGATAAACTCTACTTACATCTTTACGGTTTTAATTTTTTTTCACATGATACTTTATAATTTTTTTTAAATTAATACTCTTTGAATAAGTAATATTCATATAAAAAAAATTACACGGTTAATTTCACTCAATAAAATTATCAATATATATATATACATATATAAGATTGAGATTGAGTCAATCAACCGAGCTAGGAATCAGTGGCACCATTGGTTCAATTTCTCGTCCGAATTCTTAATAAGCCATTCAAATTGTCAAGTTAAAACGTCACCCCTTTTCTTTTTTTGTTTTGGATATACTTAGATTATAGAATGAAATTGAGAGGTATATATCCTTTTAACCCCTTTTTTATCCATTCAAGGAATTGAACCTAAAATTTTGAAACTCATACGTTATGACAACAGCATCCATCTTGAACTTATTAAATAAAGGTAACAAATCATTATTACACTTTAAGAGTAATTGACATAAGATTTATTTTATCAATAGTATAATAATGTAGTTATAGCTAAATAAAATCTACCTGAAGAAGCCATCCCAACGGAATCATGTGCATCCCTCGTATTTAGAACCAGTCTCGTCTGATAATCAGAATGGCCATCATAAAAATCCGAGACTGCCATGGAAATGCATATCTCAGCCATGGCACCCAGCGGTGATTTCAAATCAAGAATCACCCCAACTTGAATCGAGGTGTTCACTTCAACTCCTCTCGTTTCCGACTTGACTTCCAACTGAACCCAAAGAAAGAAACATAAGAGATACAAGAGATGAAGGCAGTTCGCCATGCCTAGCTGCTAGTTAGGTAGCTAGTCGGCTGTACAAGTTTCTTTTATATATATAGCGCCAAACCCAGTTACTACTATATTTAGATATAGATATTATCTACGCATGAAAGGAAATACATGGCAAGACAAAAATGAAAGTTGGGCCTTGAGAGAAACATTTTGGAAGCTACTGTACCTGGGAGTTAGGAGGTTATTGCTATGAATATGGAAAAGTTGGGAACTCCAGAAAATATTTGTTTAAAAACAAACGATACTTCGCAGAAGAGTCAGGTGACAGCGCAGTGAAAACTACAATGCCAAATAAAATCAAAGAGCAATTGACATGCGATGAAGACAGCCACGAACATTTTCCATTAATTGAATAATATAATAGTTTGGAAAATATGCACACAAAACCTAAGGAGATGAAATCTATACAAGTTTGATGTATGACTAAGATCGATGAGTGAAAAGAATTAAAGATATTGATCAACTTAATACTAAATCTTTTTATCTAATTAAGTTTGATGGGCAGCAGGCGGACTAATTCATAGTGAAAAACCCGCATCATTTAATTATGTGGATTAATTCTAAAGGGATTAAAAGGATTAAGCAACTCTAACATTCTCTTCTGAACAAGTTTTGTTGCCAGCATGAGATCGGCCAAAAAGAATATAATGTGTATAAAAATTGAAAATATGACTAGATATTACATACCCCATCAGTCTTATATTGTAAATGAATCATCAAAGCACTTTCTGCGAAGTATGATCACATTTATCTTCAAACAAACATATGTAGAGTCCATCCATTTTCTGCGACTTTTTTTTAGGATATATGAACTTGTTATTGGCTATAAAAAACAGGTATGTCTCTTTTATATTATATATACGGTAGCTACTCCTTCGTTTTTATTAGTGCATTTTTTTTTTAAATTAAAAAAAGCTTGATTTTATTAGTCTTCTTTACCATTATGCCATCATCAGGTCTTTAGCATGACCTGTAAAACACTTTTCATGACATAAAATTATGGTAAGGGCTTTGAGAGTCTGTAAAATTACAAAAGTTCACTACCACAAAAGGATTTTGACAGCACTAATCGACTACAACCTATGCAATTGTTGGTATATGACCTAGAGTCGATTGAATTGATTAGGGGATATATTGTTATTTAATGCATTGTTAATCACATAACATTACATGATAGAGGTTTTTCTTTATATTAGTGCAATAATAGGGAATTATTAAGTATTAATTGGATGAAGCCCATGGAACATAAGGGCCTTGCAAGAGAATTGTAAAGTTGTTACAATAATGAGATGACTATGCATCAAAGCCATGTTCTTAAAACTGTTCCTTGTCATTGTATTGTCAACACAGGGCATTGACAATGCTCAAAGACTAGTATATATTAAGCCTCCTTACTTGGGAAGTAAGCAATCGATCTCATAGATTGAAGTATATGGGATACTTAAGGATAACATGTGAGTACTTGTTAGAGAACAAATTCAATGAACACAACCCACTATGAGAACTCCATTTGGTATTTCATTCAAGTGTCTATAGAATATATTCTCATGTGATAGTTGTGCAACTAGTCCTCGAACTTAAGAGACAAAGTCATCTTGTATAGGAAATGATATACTTTGATTTCAACCCTATGGATCTAAAGGCGACCAGATGCCTAAACAGGGTGTTTTTGGGTATGCCATAAAGCAAATGAAGGTGGATGAGTGGTCAAGAAAGGATTTATCACTCCAAGTGATATAAGGGGATGTATCTCACTTATTCTGAATTCTAGATTAACTTGTATAAAGTCTTCGGCCAAAACATGATGAATCTGGCGAAAGTTAGTTTCTTAAATTCATAAGGTTAGTTATGAATTATGAGAACTAATATGAAAAATCATAAGTAGACACCGAGCCATATTCTATCACATATCTGAGATATTTTATAAAAAGACCATATTGCACTGAAAGGCTTATCACTGAAGAGTTTTGTCAAATTCTTTAATTGACTCTCTAACATTTGGTTGGTCATAATGTGCTGCTAGATACAACTCATGATTTATAAATTTAAATAAATTATTAAATTGATATTTGATTTTGATTTATATTTATTATCAACATGTTAGAAGCCTCATGGGTCATACACATTAAGTGATATGATTGAGATTACATCAAGATAATCAATCAAGTTGGACTTAATTGAAATAGACCAAAATAAAGTGAGAAAATTAATTAAGCTCAAAGGACTTAATTGAATAAAAATACAAATGTTGCATCTATGGTTACAACTTAGTTTGACTATATAAATATGTTATGTTAGCCAACTAAAACTCTAAGCCTTCAGCCACTTCTTAGCTATATTGTAAAATAAGAAAAGAAAAATAGTTTTCTTTATTTGATAGAAATAAGATTCAACAAGAACTTTTGATCTTTTTGTTTTAGAAACAAAACTTGCTAACACAAGTAAGACCCTGCCTTTGAGAAGGTCTTATTCTGTCACTATGTGGATTACTGTTAGAGGCCAAATATTTGGGTGGCTGAAGATTTGACAAATCCTAAAGGTAAAGAAGTAATGAATTTCGCTAAAGGATTTCAGACTGACTTGTTCTCTTTTTCGGGTTTCTTGCTTCATCACAAGCCTTTTGCATTTAATTGGCTCTTGATTGTGATTTCTAAAGCAAAGTACATAATACTTAAACTTATGAATGTTCATAATTAATTTGAAAATTACATGCAAAATACAAACATTGATTCAATGAGAATCGACTGTTTCTTTGATTAAATGCATATTTTATTTTCTCATTGCGCTATATTTTTAATTTCATGTTTATGCCTACGGTCAAATCCTAGAAATGGTATCAAAGCCTTTATTTGATTTTTTTTATGTAATTTGCATGCTTGATTCTTATTGATAATCAATAGGATTGATTTGTATGTTGATTTGGTATATATAGATTTTGAAGGCTTTCTTTGAAATTTATTTTTTTTGTTTTAATTCAAATCTAGACAACAAGTGCTTAATCTACTAAAACATATTTTAAAAGGTTTAAAATCATGTTTAACTGAAGAATTAATGAATGGATTAAAAGGTTGTAAAGCCAAGTTAAAACCGAATAGTTTTGACATATTTTGGAAACTAATGAGCTAATTAATTTTGCTAACATTGGGCAAGCGTTATGAGCAGTTTTAAATTGTTAAAAATTAGTTTTATCAAATTAAGTTACTGCATATTTCAATCAAACTTAATTTAGTATGAAAAGTTCATAAAAATCATGCTTTCGAGTTCCAAAACAACAAAGATTCAATGTGAAAAATTATGGGCAACTATGATAAGTTTTTGTGGCTTAATTCTCCATGAATTTTGTGTTTAATTGTTAAACACACTTGCTGGATATTTTCAGTAATTTTTTCATGAGTTTCACTCATGATTTATGTAGTTTAAGAACACTTAAATGACATTTATTTTAATTTTGGGTGATTCATAAAGAATAGAAAATTGTTTCCTACTATAAAAGAAATTCTTAAAATTAATGGTAGCATTTTAACTTGGGAAATTCATAGAAAATAGTTTTTTACTTTAAAAGAAATTTCTAAAATTATGTGATAGCATTGAACTTTCTTTAGAATTTTGGTTTGACTAGAAGTTTCCAAAATTTGTTTTAATAAGTAACTTGAACAATATACAATTTAGGAACCTAATCCATACTCTAAATGTTAGAAATTAAGATGTTGTCTTAGATATATTCTAGGAAGTTTACCTAAAATAAAGAGGTTTTCAAAATTAAAAGGAGTTTAATTATGGAAGAAAATGGAAAGTTTTATTTCAATGGATTTCTATTTAAGCAAAAGGAGAAAAGGTTTACTTTAAATGTTTTGAAAATGGAAATTTCTTATACACTAAATTGAATTAAAACAATACCCAATAATTTGAGTCAAGCATTTTAAGTAACTTAATTGATGTTTTTCTCAAATAACACACAAGATCAACAAGTGATATTGAGCTTGCATTTATTTCTATGCTTTTGATTATGATTATAAAGCATGAGGATGATTATGGACTTAGACCTTAAAAGATTAGGTTATGGATGGTTAAATTTATATCTAATGGTATTTATTTTAAACTAAGGTCTACACACCCTGCCTTACTCTCATTTTGTCTAAGGTCATAAAATTCTTTTCTTACCTAACTCCCCGCGAATGTAACTCAAGGTTTCTTGATTATAGAATATAATATTTTTTTTAATGCTGGAAGTTCCCGCAAGTCCCAGCTACCTTGTTAAAATTTTATTAAATATTGAAAAAATTAAGTACAATCGGGAGGGGGATATAAACCGAACCTCCAAATTTACAAGAGTTTGAGAAAGATAAAGAAAGATGCCTGAAATGGAAAATTTCATTTTATGTGCATATTTTTGAATGCTATCATAAAATTGAAATTTTTCCATAGTACAAGAATCTAAGAAAGACAAATAACATAAATAAATTTGGAGTACTACTCCTTTACATTTATTTAAGACGAACATATGGTAAATCTATTTTATCTAATCTAATTATACCTTGGAGTAGACCTTCTGCTTGTGAAAATACCTGCAGATTTTGGAGTGTATGCCCCTGATTTGAGAGATGATCTGCAGCCTGGTTCCCTTCTCTATGAATGTGTGAAATACGAAAAGACAAACCACTCAAGCATCTACGGATTGAAGCAAGCAAATACCGAATCCTAGAAGAACCCTGATGGCCCTCTTGAATCATTTGTACAACTACTTGTGCATCCATTTCTATCCAGACTCTAGATATATTGTACTCAATACATAAAAGCAGACCCCGATGTAATACCATTAACTCTGCTTGTAACGAATTATGAGGTCCAAAATTCTCAGAGAAAGCAAAAATCATATTACCTGTATGGTCTCTTAGAAGAACCCCACCAGCAGTATTCTGAAAGGCATCTTTGGAACTACCATCGACATTCAGCTTAAATTCATCTATCAATGGTCGATGCTAGTAAATAATTTTTGGTGGACCTTGGCTCTTTTGATCAAAACGAAAACCCCAATGTATACCAATATCGAGATCACCTCGCCATTGCCATTGGTGTAACAAATTGCCCTGAAATAGCTACTGTAACATTTTCATAATACGCCAAATAACTCTATCTGGATACATTCCAAGACCTCTATGTTTAGCATCATTTCTTTCAACCCAAAGAAACCAAAGAATCAGTATAGGCAGTAATATTTGAATATGTCCAAGTTTAGTGTAATCCCCAGAATAATACCAAGCATGAATAATTTGCATAACATTGTTGGGATTAAGAACATATATTCGAAAGAATGTCGCAAAATAATTCCAAACCTGTTGCGCAACCGAACCATCCCAAAATACATGCATAACTGTCTCCTCCAATCGGCAACAAAGACATTTCGATGCTAATTGGAATCCTTTTGATTTCATCCGTAACTCCACAGGAATCCAATTATTCACTAAACGCCATAAGAAAAATGAGACGGTAAGTGGGATACTTGTGTGCCAAAAAAACTTACCTAATGGATGATTAGGTTGGCGTTGGCGAAGCATTTCCTATGCACTCTTGGTAGAAAAGTCTCCATTTGGCGTTAAAGCCCAATACGCCACATCTTCTTGTGTACAACATATAGGGATCTTCAATATCTCGTTCACAACATTAGTTGGCAGTACAACTCTCAACTTGTTTACATCCCACTCATTATCATGAAAAAAATAATGAACTTTAATCATGGAATTAGAAAATGAAGGGAAAGAGTTTACCAGTGGGTCATCTCCAAACCAATTATCATGCCAGAAAAATAAATCTCCTTTCCCAAGCTGCCACTTTATCTGCTACCCTGTTGTGTCTCTCCCAATGATCATTCTCTTCCATGTAGGTGAATCATGGGGTTTAGAAGTCACAGTGTGAGGAAGTTGGCCAGTACAGTATCTAGCTCTCATATATCGAGTCCACAAGTTATTACAAGTTCGAAATCTCCACCAAAGTTTCACAGTGAAAGCCTCAAAAACATCCTTCAAATTACAAATACCTAATCCACCTTCAGAACAAGGTAATGCTATTTTTCCCCATGCTGTCCAATGCATCTTTTTACTATCTAATGAACCTCCCCAAATAAAAGAATTAAAAAGTCTCTCAATTCGTTCAATAACAGTCACAGGCGGTTTAAGCACTTGAAGCAAATAAATCGACAAAGATGACAAAACACTTCGTAATAAAGTAATACGTCCTTATGGGGACAAAGCTTTATTCTCCCATCTTGTAATGCGATCCTGGATCTTATTAATAAGGGAATCAAACAACAACACCTTTTTAGGTCCCTTGTACAGAGGAGCTCCCAAATATGTGATGGGTAATTTTGTTTGATGAAATCCTATGGCTTGAGTTATAATCTGGCATCTCGAGCTAGACACACTATTGGCTGTGATGAAGTTACTTTTGTTGGGATTAAGCTTCTGCCCTTAAATCTGTTCATACTCCTGCAAGAACATTAACACTTTCTGCAAGGCAGCTTTGCTTCCATTAGTAAAAATTATAACATCGTCCGCAAAGGCAAGGTGACTAATATATATGGAGCATCCGGATTGATAATGCAATGAGCAGAATTGAGAGAATAAGTTATTTAATCCACAAGATAAGTATTCAGCAGCAAGGATAAATAATAATGGTGAAATTGCATCTCCTTGTCGTAAACCCCTTTCAGATTTAAAGTACCCAACTGACTGCCCATTAATCAATAAAGAAAACCAACAGTTCGAAATGCAGCGTTTAATCATGTCTATCCACTGAGCATTAAATCCAAATTTCTCCATCATCAAATATAAAAAATCCCAGTTTAGCCGGTCATAAGCTTTCATCATATCAAGTTTCAAGACAACATTACCTCCTCTCGATTTATGATCCAATTTACCAATCAAATCCTGGGCCAAAAGTATGTTGTCACTGATTAGTCTCCCTTTCACAAAGCCACTATGATTTTCAGTTATCAATGAAGGCAACATTGTAGACAACCGGTTTGCCAATAGCTTGGTGACAATTTTGTTGAGGACAGTGCATAAGCTAATTGGACGAAAATCCCTCCAGTGCATTGCATCCAGTTTTTTTGGTAACAGAACCAGATTTGTAGAAGTAACTCCTTTAGGCATCCTTGCTCTTTTAAAAAAAAAATCCTGAATATCATCGAGAAGGTCATCTGCAATTATATTCCAACAATGTTGAAAAAAGAGAGAGGAAAACCCATCCAAACCCGCCACACTATTTTTATCAATTGCAAAAACTACCTCCTTAACTTCAGAGATTGTAGGCACTGCACATAAAAAATCGTTATCACGATCAGTTAATAAAGAAGGAATTAATGAAGCATTGAACCTGGTGTTATCACTGTTGTCAACCTTCAAAAGTTTAGCAAAATAGTCTACTGCCGAATTTTTAATCTGCTCTTGATCCTCCACAACCGATTCATCACAAGTCTGAATTCGGAATATTGAATTTTTCACTCTTTTCTTCTGCACACGCATGTGGAAAAACCGTGTGTTGGTTTCCCCCTCTATCAACCACTTGACCCCTGATTTCTGCTGCCAGTACGCATCTTCAACACTGAGTAGGTGGTTAAGTTTAGCATAGGACAAATTCATGTTTTCACGGTTTATCATGGACTGGTCTTCTTGAAACCGCTTTTCACTTTTCTCGGCCTGTTTCTCGGCTGCTCTAAGATTGTTGAAAATATCACCAAAAACATATTTGTTCCAGCTTTTCAAAGCCTTCTTAAGCCTTAGCTGCTTCAACCAAAATGCCTTCATGCCTTGCTCTTGCATCGGTAATTTCCAATTATTAGCAACAAATTCGAAGAAGCCATGATGCTTTGTCCAACAGTGGAGGAACCGAAATGAGGAAGGCCGCGACATAGTGGAGTTAGAACAAGAGATTAAAAGCAGGCAGTGATCTGAACCATCATGGTTTAAATGTTGAATCCGAGTGGAAGTAAACTGAGCTACCCACTGTGGGTTATAAAGAATCCGATCTAATCTTTGGAACATCCGGGAGTTAGTCCACGTAAAATTGTTGCCTTCGAACCCTGCATCTACTAACCCACAATCAAGTAAGGCATTTGCAAAATCTTCCATGGCTCCCGTATGTGGGTCTGTACCCAAAAATCTCTCTTCCTGCCTTAAGATAACATTAAAGTTGCCTCCAACCAGCCAAAGACCCTGTACATTCTCTGCAATACTTCTCATAAAATCCCAAAAGGCAAGCCGTTCCATTCTCAGTGTTCCATATAATTAGTTACATCAAAGTGTAAAACTAGGGTTAGATAGAAAAATTTTTATAACTTGAAGATGGAGATCTAAAGGAGCCATGGAGATTCAAAGAGAATAAAAGCAAAGCTTAGAGATGATGTTCGTAAAATCCCCTAAGAATTCGACCAACTAATTTTCTTAATAGCTCGAGGAAATTAGAATTAGTAAAGTCCACAACCATCCTAGTAGTTGGCATGTGATAGATTTATTTTTCAGTATGTATAATATATGTGAAATACAATAAATGTTATGCATGTCAACAATGTCAAATCAATGAGACCTTAATGAACTAATAAATAAAATCCTTCATTAATATATTGAGTCAAAAAATTACCTTCCACCATATAATAAGATAACCAGTCTACTCATTTAATTAGAGGCTTGTTGAGTTACTCAAGATCAAGCTTTTACACTAGTACATTTGTGAGACCTTAACCTTTATAGACTCGTAGATAGAAGTACACGCGTTATCCTTGATCAGGGGTAATTTTATCATTTCCTTAGTAAGCCCATAAAAGTAAGTTTTAAACAATATTAAGGCCTAAGTAGGCCTAAGGCATAAATAAATGATGAAAATATGGGTAAAATGACAAGGAAACAAAAATTTTGATGATTTCCATGCTAGGGGCAAAATGGTCATTTTTCACCTCGAGTTAGAATTTTTAAGTTTCATGAACCCGAGCATTTCTAGACCATTATGGATCCTGTCCCAGTGTCAAAGGAGTAAAAAGATTGCATAAAAGATTGGAGGAGAATAAGCTAATTTGTGGAGGGGCATTTTGGTAATTTAAATGGAGTGGATAAGCATGGGCTATATATATCTCTTCCTTCCAACAGCCTTTACATTCTCCAGTAGCTTTTCTTCTTCTTCTTCTTCTTCCATCTCATGTTACTTCCATCCTCCATGAAAGCTTCATATGAAACTTTCATAACTTTTTCTCTCTAGCTCCAAATTTCATGCTTTTGGTGCACCCTTTCCATAAGCCCTTGTGCTCTTCCATTCTCTCACTTTAAAACCCTTGAAAAATCTTGTTTCCATACTCTCTCTCACTAGTTAGGTGTTTTAGAGAGAGAAAGAGGAAACTTTACAATAGTTTGGAGAATTATTGGAAAGAATTTCAAAGTTTTAAAGCTATTAAGGCGAGTAGTAAATTAGAGTTGAAATTTAGTGTTGAGAATGATTAGAGATTTGAATTTGTGAATACTTTGTGGTTGAGATTGTTAATTCACTTTAGAGTGATAAGATAGTGAAAATGGATAGCCATTTAAATGGCAATTGAAAGCTAGCTAAGAGATAGCTTTTAGAATTTGTAAGTATGTGGCTTGAATTAATGGTGATGTTAATGTGATGATAGGTTCCAACAAAGCCACACTGTCCCAATTGGACCATTAGTGAAGTTAGAGTCGGTTAAAGGCTCAACAATACTGGTGAGTGGACTTGCATTTCAAACTTGTTTTGGGGAATGTGAATGATTTTATCCAACTTGCCTTTGAAAATGTGTGCCAGGGAGCAAGCCTTGATTAAATGTTTTTGATATTGTGAAATGGGAGACGTGTATAAGAATGAATCCATGTGTTTATTATTATGTTGGTATGTATGTATATATCTTATGAATACGTGCTGTGTATTGATGAATGATGTTGGGTGATGATGTTGAGGTGTGTGAGTAGGGAGTGCACACATGATGATGATTGAGTGTGCGAGTAGGGAGTGCACACATGATGATGATTGAGTGTGCGAGTAGGGAATGCACACATGAAGATGATGGAGTGTGTGAGTAGGGAGTGCACACATGATGATGATGACGTATGTATATGTAAATGTGTGTGTTATATAAAGTTCATAATATGGTATATGGATGTAATGCATTTGAGAAATTTGACATGTTAAACTTTGGGAAATTATATGAGTTTCATGTCGTGTTGGTTATGTGAATAGGGTGGCCTTTGCTTGCGGGAAAGGGGAATATTTTTGCTAGTGCCCTGTTTATCGCTGCAACGAGATTAAATTTCACATTAGCAAGAAACTCTCGGGTTTGGAGGGGTGGTCCTGGCCGAAATCTCACTGCAGCGAGAATGTTATTGTAGCTTCTTGCTGCAACGAGAAACTTTCTGTTTTGTGATTGAAAATTTTGCTGCAGCGAGATTGAATCTCGCTGTACTGAAAAACTTTCTGTTTTGCTCCTCATTTGGTTCGGTTGCTACCCTATTTTCCATTTCTTTGATACCATAGTTGAGCATGGACTTTCAACATTAAGGAATAAATGAATTAAGTTTAAAATGAGGGTTTTGATGAGAAACCTTTGGCCAGTTAAGAAACCCTTGGCTAGTTGATAATTTAAGTCAAGTGTCGCTGCAGCCGAAAGGTATTCTCCAAATCCTTTGTTGAGCATGAATGCTATTAAAGTTTTCACTCTCCAAATCCTTTGTTGAGCATGGACCCTTTTCATAAAGTGATTTACTCATGTGGGGTTTACATGAGGGGTTTTTATTAAGAACTAAAACAAATTGCATTGTTTTGAAAAATGAATGCATCATGATTTCGTTAAACATTCCTTAATGTTTGCTTGTTCCCTGCTTGTTCACTCACTGGGTTTATACTCACCGTTTTCAACTTCATGTTTTTAGATCAGGAGGCAGTCGGTAATTAGGTAGAGGTGACCTCATAGATTCTACTATTGGTAAGTGTCTCGGCATTCAGTAGCTGTACATTTACCCGGAGTCTCTCTGCTGAAAATCGAGTCTTCTTTTGAGATGTATAGACAACCCTGATGTAAATTATTAAGATACATGTTGTAGACAATGTATATTTATATATACTTGATCGATATGCCACTATGAGTTGGCAATGTTTAGTATTATTTTGATTCAAAGTTATGAAATATGACTTCAGTAATTTTGATGGAGAAATGAATTGATCATGTAAATAGGCTTGCTTGGGCTTAGTGGACTACGTCCATTGAGCCCATGCACTAGTCATGGCTCGAAAATTTGGGTCATGAAAACGTTTGAGTTATTGGTGGGTCTTACTTAACTAGTATCATGTCGTTCGTTATTCCTTTGTTGGTTCGAAAAGGTGAAAATGGTTAAAAAATTTAGATCAAATTATGTTTTTAGTTTTTATATTTCATTAAAAAGGTAAATTTAATCCATATGCATTAATTTGTATAAATTGAGTTTGTATACTCTTTAAATCAATTTAAATTTTCACACAATTAAGGAATATTGCTGTGTCAAGATAATCAATTGTTGGCTCCATTAGTTTTTGATGATAATAAAATATTCCCATTTATGTCTGTCTAATACCTTTACTTAAGTGTGCAGGAAAGTAATACATGAAATTAATTTATGAACTCTTCAAAGAGTATTTTTGAAAGAAAAAGAGGAATAAAATCAACAAGATGTAACTAAATAACAAAGAGGAAGCTTATTGGTGAAACAAGGAAGAACATTGGTTGACCAAATTTCAAATTGGAGAAATGGCAGGTTGAAGAGTTTGAGAAACAGAACCAATTTAGTCAACCAAGTCAGTCGACTAAGTGCTCTTTGCCAGAATCTGCAAACCAGAAACAGAACCAACTTAGTCAACCAAGTTAGTCGACTAAGAGCTCTCTGTCTACAATTTGAACCAGAGCACTACAAGACAGATTAACGGTTGAACTCATCCTCAACTATTTTCAATGGATATAAACTGCCAAACTGCCATCAAAGTTCCATCTCCAAGTATAAAAGGGTTTTCCAACAATAAGAAATAAGTTTTTTGAAGCATTGAATGAGATTTGAGCTATAGAAAGTAGAAAAAACCAGAAAAGTTTCATTGCACCTTACTGCACTTAAACGCCAATCTTTGTAATAGAGTTCAACACTTCATCTTGTACCATTTAGATCAAGTAAGTGATCATAGGTACTTCTTTATTACTTCTCTTTTATTCTTAGAGTAAGGGAGTCACTCTAAGGGGTTGTTCAAACTTGGGATAGCTTGATTGTTGTAGGTTGTGGTTGAGCCTTGGAAAACAACATTGGGTTTTAGTTGAGCTCATGAAAAACTAGTGTAAAAGGTTTTTGGTTGAGCCTGGTAATAGTCATTGTAAAGCTTGGTGAAAGCTTGTGAATTTCACCGGTCCATAGTGGATTTGTGGGAAAATCCTTGGTTGGATAATCAAGGTAGTGGATGTAGGTCTTGGACCGAACCACTCTAAATTGCTATGCATTTTATACTCTGTTTTTATTTTCTTAAGTTCTAAAAATTAGTTTCCAATCTTGTCAAGAGCTAAATTGTGCTATTCACCTCCCTTCTAACACTTTTTATCGGGACCAACAATTGGTATCAGAGCTAGTTCCTTGTTATTAAGGCTTAACATCCTTAGGGAGGATCCATATGGCTCTCTAAAATTCAGTAGTGGCTGAGGGACAATCAACAAACAGACCACCTCTGTTTGATGGCTCTAATTACCCTTATTGGAGCACTAGAATGTCAATTTACATTAGGGCTATAGACTATAAAATGTGGGACGTCATAACTGATGGACCCTTTATGCCCTCAACCATGAATGTAGTGACAAATGAGTTGATGCCCAAGCCAAGGTCTCAATGGACTAAGGATGAAACTAAGAAAGTTCAAATAAACTTTAAGGCCATCAACACATTACATTGTGCCTTGACCCCCATTGAATTTAACAAAGTCTCATGCTGTACAACAGCTAAACAAGTGTGGGAGAAACTTAGGATAATCCATGAAGGGACTTCCCAAGTCAAGGAGTCCAAAATTGTTCTCTTAACACATAGTTATGAAATGTTCAAAATGGAGCATGGTGAAGACATCACCAGTAAGTTTGATAGGTTTACAAACATCACAGATAAATTAAGTTAGCTAGGCAACGCTATCCCTGAACATGAATTAGTTAAGAGACTGCTTAGAAGCCTACCAAAATCTTGGAAACCAAAAGTGACTGCCATTAAAGAGGCTAAAGATCTGAACATCTTCACTCTCGATGAGATTTGTGGTTTTCTTCTTACTCATGAGCTGGAGCTTAAGGAAGAAGAAGAAGAAGACCGAAGGGAAGCAAAGGAAAAGAAAAAGAGCATTGCACTTAAAGCCAACATCCTTAAAGAAGAGCTGAAAGAGCTTTCTTGTGATGATAATGAAGAATTAGCTCTAATTGCAAGAAAATTCAAAAAGCTAATGAGCATAAGAAATCGAAGGCTAACTAGAAGAGGTTTCAGGAAAGATCAAGATGCTTCATGGAAAATAAGGAACAAAAATGACTCCAACAAAAAAAAGGAGATGATCTGTTATGAATGCAAAAAACTTGGTCACTTCAAGTCCGAGTGTCCATTGCTAAAAGATAAAACTCCCAAGAAAAATAAGAAATCCAAGAAAGCAATGGTGGTTGTTGCATGGTCGGACAGTGACACATCAAGCTCTGAAATTGATGATGAAAAATCTGAGGAAAGAGAAAACATCTGTTTAATGGCACAAGAGGATGAAACAGAGGTACCCTCATCCCCCTGCATTAATTCTTATGATGATTTACAAGATAAGTATGAGTGTCTTTATGATGAATTTGAAAAGCTTTTTTCAAAATACAAATCATTAAAGAAAAAGGCTGCATTTCTTGAAAATGATTTGGAACAAATCAAACAAGAATTTGCTTCTGTTTTTTAACAAAGAAATATTTTGCAAATTGAGTTAGAACACTCAAAAATAGACTTTAAGGTTTTAAAACAAGAGCTAGAAAACAAGTCTGAAGCTTTGCAAATAACTCTTGATGAAAATACAACTCTTAAATGTTTGAAAAATGAATCCTTAAAAAGAGATGTATACCCCAATAAAAATTCAGCTAAAGCATTACCTAGATGTTATAATTGTGGTAAACATGGTCATTTATCATATGAGTGTTTTAAGAAATGAATAGTGCAAAAAGTTAAGAAAATCTGGGTTCCTAAGGGATCCGTTGTTGCAACTAACACTCAAGGACCCATCAAAGTATGGGTACCTATAAAGAAAAACTGAAATTCTGTTTTGTAGGTTGAGTTGGACTTAAAGGAGACATGTTCAACAGCTCAACTCAAGAAGAAACAACATTGGTACTTGGACAGTGGCTGTTCACGGCACATGACAAACATGAAATGTTGTTTGCTCAGTTGGATAATAGAAAGGGAGGAACCGTATCCTTTGGAGATGATTCAAAAAGAAGAATTCATGGTATAGGTATGGTTGATAAGAATTCCCAAACTCAAATTAGTCATGTGTTGTTGATTAAAGGCTTAAAGCATAATTTACTAAGTATTAGTCAATTATGTGATAAAGGATTTAGAGTGTGCTTTGATTCAACTAAGTGTGAAGTGATAGACATGAGTATAAATAAAATCTCATTTATAGGAAATAGATTGAAGAATATGTATGTAATTTTTCTTGAAAATCTTGAAGTAAATACTGAAGTATGTCTTATTGCAAATGCTGAAAATGATAGTTGGCTATGGCATAGGAGATTAGGACATGTGAGCATGAATACTATGTCAAAATTAATTAACAAAAATCTTGTTGGTAGACTGCTTGAGTTAAAATTTGAAAATGACAGGATATGTGATGCTTGCCAACTAGGAAAACAATTTAGGACATCCTTAAAGTTTAAGAAAATTGTGTCAACATCTAGACTTCTTGACTTGCTTCATATTGATCTATTTGGTCCAATAAGCACAACTAGCTTAAGAGAAAAATCTTATGGCTTTGTTATAGTTGATGACTATTCTAGATATACTTAGGTGTATTTTTTTTCTCATAAGAATGATGCTCTACAAGCATTCTTAAGTCATTGTAAGAAAGTAGAAAATGAAAAAGAACTAGCCATAGTTAGCATAAGGAGTGATCATGGAGGAGAATTTGAAATGATGAGTTTGAAAAGTTTTGCAATGAAAAGGGGTTGGATCACAATTTTTCCACACCTATAACACCCCAGCAAAATGGAGTTGTAGAGAGGAAAAATTGAACCTTGAAAGAAATGGCTAGGACCATGCTGTGTGAGAACAACCTACCTAAATATCTTTGGGCTAAGGCAGTAAATATAGCAGCTTATATTCTTAATAGAGTCTCAATAAGACCCTTGATTTCAAAGACTCCATATGAACTTTATAAAGGTAGGAAACCAAATATTTCTCACCTTAGGAGCTTTGGCTGTAAATGCTTTGTATTGAACAATGGAAAACAGCCCCTAGGGAAGTTTGATGCAAAGAGTGTTGAAGCAATATTTTTAGGATATGCTTTAAGCTCAAAGGCCTATAGAGTTTTTAACAAAAGGACCTTGACTATTGAAGAATCAATTCATGTAGTTTTTGATAAGTCAAATTATCACGACCCGAAACCTCTTTCGGGCCCATGACAACCGTCGCGACGTCCCGATTGACACTCATTATCCGGAATGCCAATCGGAACCCCGCCAGGCTAACGAATCAGTTTCTTGCCTTTCCTGTGAGCAATCGTTGTTAAATATCAAGTTTTAAGAAAATATAAACTATTTTAGATCAAAAACAATCAAAATAAAATTTTTGCCACAAAGGGGTACTTTGGTCATTTTTACCAAAAAATTTCGAAATCTGATAAAGATACAACGTATGGTAGAAAAATATCCACTGCCGATTAAAAATAAATTTTTCTAATCTAAATCATTCATTTAGAGTGAAAAGTTAGCTCATTAAACTAAATAAAAATATTTGATAATATATTTCATTTTCTTATAAAACAATTTTTATAGAACTATACATAAATAATTTTTGTAGCGTGAGAATAAAATAAATTCATACATACAATAATTTACAAAGTTATAATGTACAATAATAATTACAATGACAAGTGGCCCATAAATATACCCAATATTGGTGATAGTAACCTACTGTCTGTGGGATAGAGGGGTCAACTGGAATCCTCGACAAAATCGGATATCTACAAGCTACCACAGGCCTAAAATGTTTGGAAATGAGGTGGGTGAGATTTTGCAATCCCAATCAGTAAATAGACATTATCATAAATATCTAAAGGCGAGTAAAATGGAGGCAAGTTTAAACAACAAATCACAAACCATTTCATAAGGTTTTCAACTTCTTTCTTAAACCATAAAACATTTGTAATTTACCAAAACAGTTGTCAAGGCTTATAACCTTTATTAAAAACATGGCTCAAGCCAAAATCTAGCCCTCGGGGATACGTTGGCCAAGGCATCTAACCAAATCCGCCAAGGTTGTTAAGATATTTACATGTTAAACACATTCTAGTTTTGAAAACAAGTCGTTCCTTGGCGTTGGCCGAGTTACACATTCACGTGGGGGTTCGACGTGACGTGAACTCTAACACTACCCCAGGAGTTACCCTCCTCGCCTCTACAACCGGAGTAACTATGAAATTTGGTTTACCGTGCCCCTTTAATAGGCAGTCCATGGAAACCCGTCACTACAGTGACTAAACCCACCAATTTTAATAAAATTTCAACAGTATAACGTGATTTTTATTTATTTATCCAGCCTGCATAGTAAAAGACAGCTTACATTCTATTCCCAATGCAATTATAAAATATAGCCACATATACTCATATATCATAAGCCATTCATAAGAAAATATATTTTTCAAGACAATTGGTAGCCTCCAATTACTCATTTTCATAATCAACACAATATATTTTTATTTGTCACATTTATTTCTAAAACATCAAAAATCCCGTTTTAATCTCATTTTCATTTCATAAAATACATAAAGAACATTTAAAAATAAACTCTAGATAATTTATAATAATAATAGGTTTACTCACCGTTTGTACAGATGAAATGCTTCCTAGGTGCCCCGATCACTGTTGGTCTAGTACGACTTCCTTGCCTTTACTAGAAGGCTCTCCTCCTAGACACATTGCAAAATTTACCCAATTCACCACATTGATGCTAAATCACTATATAATTGACTTAAATCCTATACTAATGCATGGTATGAAATGCAATAGCCTAAAACGGCTTAAACGCGGTATTAACCTATTTTTGGCACTTTACCCACTAAATTGCTAACGCGCTCTAAATCGCCCCATTCTCTCTCCAACATTTCTAACCATTAAATATCAGCCAATAACCTTGTAAAATCACCAAAATCAGTTCACTTTCCTCCTTGAAAAATTCGGCCAAAAATGGGACATTAACTCGGTAAATTTTCTACTTTGTTTTTCTATCACATTTAACCATTTTTCATCATTTTCTCTTCATTTCTCTTAGAATAAAAATCAGATCATCATCATTGTACCGCATTGCAGATTCGGCCAAGGGTGGGTATTGTGAAAATTTAATGCTTTCTTGCCCAATTTAATTTCTAAACACATTTAACTAACTAAAACTATCAATTTAACTAAAAATCAAAACCTAAAAATTTCAATTTCTCCCCGCTTGAAATTCGGCCAGCTCTTAATGTCACTTTTAGATCTCTCTCCTTAAGCATGGTAAATGGAAACAAAGGCATAGGAAAGGTAGAAATCAAGCTAAAGTCGAAAAATCTTACCGTTAGACTCGTAAACGGGTAAAAAACGCGAATTCCCCTTTGAATTTTCTTGTTTCTCTTTGGTTTTTCATTTTTTCTTCCTTTCCTCTCTATTTTCTCTCTTGTTCTCCCTTATGGCCGGCCATCACTTAAAATGGGGTTTAAATGGGCTGACTTTTTATTAAAATAATATTAAATCATTAAAAAGTGTCATGTGTCACTTTCCCATTGGCCTATTTTTAAAATTTCATCTTTTAAACTTCAATTTTTCACCACTTAACATACCATAGCTGTTCATACGAAAAATAAATAAATCCTATGATTTTGACAAGATTGGGTGGTGAAAATTACGATTTTTACCCCGATACGACAAAATTACTATTTTGCCCCTATGTTTCGAAAATTGTCGAAATTGAAAATTTTCACTTCCTATCATTAAATTTCACTCCATGATCAAATTATTATCTTAGGTGGCAAAATGATGATTTTTGTCCCTAAACATCAAAATTTTCAATTTTATGCCTAATGAACCCTCGAACTCCGAACAATCATTTTTAGTCATTCTTGGACTATAAAATATTAAATTTCATCTTACAATTCCTATTTGAACTAGTTCGAGGTTAAATCAACTCAAGTGTACCATTAGGTACCATATCGGGTTTCGTCTATTCTTAGGTGCTTTCCTAGCATAATAACATGCTACTCAGTGCATGTATGTCATGACATGTGTTTATAGGGTCGAGTTTTACAATTCTGCCCCCTTTAAAATAAAATTTTGACCTTAAAATTTCGCTTACCAGATTCGATAAATAGATGCGGCTATTGGTTCCTCATATGATGCTCTACTTCCCATGTCATTTCCTCCATTCGAGCACTTTTCCACAACACTTTGACCATTGAAATACTCTTGTTCCTCAATACTCGATCCTTTCGATCCAAGATACTCACAGGTTGCACCTCAAACTTCAAATCGTCATGCAACTCGATCGGAGGTGCTTCGAGGATGTGAGAAGGATTTGGTACATATTTTTTAAGCATGGAGACATGGAAAACATTGTGGATCCGATCTAACTCCAGAGGTAATTCTAACCGATAAGCCACTGGTCCAATTCTCTCAATGATTCGGAATGGTCCAATATACCTCGGGTTAAGCTTTCCCCACTTCTCAAATCGAATCACACCTTTCATTATCCAACAAGATATCATTATTTACCATAATAATATAATCAAATAAAACTTGATACCACAAAGCATTCAAATTATTACCTTTCTAAGGAGACACCTTAAGAAAAACTCTATCATCGACCTCAAACTCCAAGTCTTTTCTCTGTTTATCTGCATAGCTCTTCTGCCTATCCTGGGCTACCTTTAGCCTCTCTCGTATAACCTTGATCTTGTCATTAGTTAGATCGATCAATTCCACACTAACTAACTTTCTTTCACCCACTTCATCCCAACAAAGTGGAGTACGACATTTCTTTCCATATAAAGCTTTGTACGGTGCCATACCAATGCTAGATTGGAAGCTATTGTTGTAAGCAAATTCCACTAACGGCAAGTGTCTATCCCAACTCCCAAGAAAATCCATGACACAAGCCCTCAACATATCCTCCATAGTCTGGATAGTCCTCTCTGACTAACCATCCGTCTATGGGTGAAAAGCAGTGCTAAATTTCAATTTGTTTCGAGAGCTTCTTGAAATTTCGGCCAGAATCGAGAAGTGAATCGAGGATCTCGATCTAACACTATAGAAACGGGAACTCCATGTAGCCTCACAATCTCATCTATATAGAGTTGAGCCAGCTGCTCAATAGAGTATGTACTATGGACAGCTAAAAAGTGAGCGGACTTAGTCAACCGATCTACGATCACCCAAATTGCATCCTTTCCCCTTTGTGTCTGCGGCAGTCCCAAAACAAAATCCATAGTTACATGCTCCTATTTCCACTCGGGAACAAGTAAAGACTGAAGTGTACCTGCTGGCCTCTGATGCTCCACCTTAACTTGCTGACATACGAGACACTTTGCTACAAATTCTGCTACGTCTCGCTTCATACCTGGCCACCAATAATTCTCCCTGATAGTCCTATACATCTTGGTGCTTTCAAGGTGTAATGCATAGGCAGATGAATGGGCTTCTTCCATGATCGCCTGTCTTAGCTGGTTTCCCTCAAGAACACAAACTCAGTCTTTAAACATTAATACATTATCCTCTCCGAATTTGAACTCACCGACTCCCCCATCGGTCAGTTTTTGAATTTCTTTTCTTAACTCATCATCAGACCTCTGAATATCCTGAATCTGATCAAGTAACGAAGGTCGCACTATGAAGCTTGCCAATAAGGATCCATCCTCACCATTTCTCAACTGGACCCCAACAGATTTCATCTCTAATAATGCTGGAAAATAACAACTCTGAAGTGCTGCTAAAGACGATGAAGACTTACGACCTAAGGCATCAGCTACAACGTTCGCCTTTCCCGGATGATAGTCTATCACCAAGTCATAATATTTTATCAACTCCAACCATCGCCTTTGCCTCAAATTAAGCTCCTTCTGAGTGAGCAAATATTTTAAACTCTTGTGATCTGTAAATATCTGACAATGCTCACCATACAAGTAATGCCTCCAGATTTTTAAAGCAAACACCACTGCCGTTAACTCTAAATCATGGGTAGGGTAATTTGCTTCATGCTTCTTCAACTGCCGGGAAGCATAAGCTATTACTTTCTCATCCTGCATCAACACAACCCCTAACCCCAACTTAGATGCATCACTGTACACCACAAATCCCTTACCACTCACAGGAAGTGTTAAAACGGGAGCGGAGGTTAATCTATTCTTTAGCTCCTGAAATCGATTCTCACAAACATCATCCCACTCAAACTTAACTCTCGTACGAGTTAAACGGGTCAAAGGAGCTGCTATTAAGGAAAATCCCTGAACAAACCTTCGATAATAACTGGTTAATCCGAGGAAACTACGAATCTCCGTCACTGTCTTAGGTTGCTCCCACTGTAAAATTGCCTCTATCTTCTTGGGATCAACATATATTCCAACTCTTGATACTACGTGTCCCAAGAATACCACTTTCTGTAACCAAAACTCACACTTTGAAAACTTTGCATACAACTATATTTCCCGCAAAGTTTGTAATACTATACACAAGTGGGTAGCGTGCTCATCATTATCTCTTGAGTAAACCAGGATCTCATCAATGAACACAATAACAAACTTGTCCAAGTAAGGGTGGAACACCCTATTCATGAGATCCGTAAAAACTGTCGGTGCATTAGTTAACCCGAAAGACATGACCAAGAACTCATAATGACTGTACCGAGTCCTGAACGCTGTCTTGGGTACATCCTATTCTTTAATCCTTAACTAATGATACCCAGACCTTAGATCAACCTTAGAAAATACTGTAGCTCCCTGTAATTGATCGAAAAGATCATCAATCCTCGGCAACGAATACTTGTTCTTAATGGTCATTCTGTTATGTTGTCGGTAATCTATACATAACCAAAGTGTACCGTCTTTTTTTTTCACAAATAAAATCAGTGCTCCCCACGGAGATGTACTAGGGCGTATAAAACCCTTGTCCACTAACTCTTGCAATTGTACTTTCAACTCCTTCAACTTTATCAGAACCATTCTATATGGAGGAATAGAGATAGGGGCAGTACCCGAAATTAAGTCAATGGTGAATTCAAACTCACAATCGAGAGGAAGTCCTGATAAGTCATCAGGAAATACATCAAGGAACTCACTTACTACGGGGACATTCTCTAACTTAGGTTCCTCCCTTGATATATCAATCACGTGAGCTCGGATATCCCTTTCGTACCAATTTCAAAGCTTTGAGGGTCAAGATTACACAAAACGGTAATACTTGACGCTCCCCCGTAAATACCACTTCTGCTCCCTCTAAACTCTAGAGAATCATTTCTTTCTTAAAACAATCCACCTTTGCTCAATGAGTGGACAACCAATCCATAACCAAGATCAAATCAAAGTCTTGAATCTCCAAAGGGATTAAATCACCCATAAATTCTTCTTCCTTAACTTTAATACCACAATCTCTATAATACGTATTTCTTACTAATTGCTCGCCCAGAGCAGTATGCACTACAAACTCTTCCTCTAATGGTGACAGGTTCCTATCTGAGAATGATGCAAATGATTTGCTAACGTATGATTTATCAGAACTCGAATCTATCAAAACATGTGCATCGCTATCAAACACAATCATAATACCTGTCACTGTGCTAGGTCAAACTCGGGCTTCATCTTCAATCACTACAAAGACCCTGGTCGAAATCTAGGGCTACGATCTGGAAGATGGCTGCTTTGGGGTATTACTCCCCATGCCTAACCGTATCATTGGGCCCTGTCTGGACTGTGATCCCGAAGTGTCTTTTCACGGTATACTAGAACGAGTTAGAGGAGTAAAAATAGTTACTGTACATCGTCTCAACTGAGGACAATCTCTCCTGATATGCCCCTATTGGCCGCATTGAAAACACTTTACAGGCTGTCTACAGGACCCAACATGAAATCCTCCGTAATTACGACATCTGTCCAATCCTCCTAAAGTCCCCCCCTATCTACTCATCACTGGCCGATCAAATCTAGAAGATCTCGACTGTGACTGCTGAGATGGAGGTCTAGTGGATGCCACAGACGTTAAGGTAGTACTTCTTACAGTAGATGTCGAATCACTGCCTCTCTTTGAAGACTGACTCGGGAACGTAGGCGGATTCTTTCTCTTTGTAAACTCAGCTCGAATCCGTCTATTCTTAGTGGCGAGCTTCTCAGCTCGTAAAGCCATTTGCACGACTTCCTTATGTGGCTCCCTACCAATCACTGTCATTCGTTCCCTGATCTCATTACGGAGCCCTTCCTCAAAATAATTGGCCTGATCTTGGTTAGATTTCACCAGATCCGGCACATATAACATCAACTCGTTAAAATGAGTCTCATACTCCTCTACAGTTAGATTTCTTTGTTTTAAGCTCAGAAATTCTCTTTTCTTTTCTTTCTGATGAAAGTAAGTAAAATACTGACCATCAAATTCTTTGAGGAAGTTAGACCATGTTTGAGGAGTAGTGGAATGGGACTTCACCGAATTCCACCAAGTACGAGCCCTCTTCTCTAGTAATCTAGTAGCCACCATTAGCTTCATATCGTCATCTAATCTCATATCAGAAAGAGTCTCTGAAACTAGATTAACCCAATCCTTAGCTGCGATCGCATCTAACTCACCAGTAAACGAGACGCAACCCAACTGTCTAGCTTCCTTCAATTTCTTAGAAATGGAGACGTCCGGTGTCTGGGGTGGAATAGGAGGTGGTGGTATTGAGGCTGTTACAGGGGAATTAGCAGGTGGAATTGGACCAGCTTGAGCTTGACCCATAAGAGTAGCGAGAAAAGTCGCTAATGCCTAAGCTGCCTCGGGTGACATGGCAGGTACGCCAAGAGTAGCAACAGGTGGTGGAGGAGGTACAAGAATGTCAGTAGACTCAACAGTAGAAATTTCTCTAAAAGAAGATGCAGCCGACTCCTCTTCTATGGAATCCGACCGACTCTGTCTAGAGCGACCTCTTCCCCTACCGGTAGATCTAGTGATAAGTGGTAGCTCATGTCGAGGAGGCATAATGGTCTACAAAAAGAACGAAATTGGTTTAGACTACTTAAGACTCTATATGCAATTACATTCAACTAACTAATCTTAACGGGGCCACACTGACATTGCAAATTATTTTAAAATAACTTTAAATCCAAGAACTTAAAAAATCAAAAACTTCTTTCAAAACCATAAGTTTTTAAACCAAAAGTTCTGAAACCAACTGAATTGTCACGACCCGAAACCTCCCTCAGGCCCATGACAACCGCCGCGACGTCCCGATTGACACTTATTATCCGAAATGCTAATCGAAACCCCACAAGGCTAACGAATCAATTTCTTGCCTTTCCTGTGAGTAATCGTTGTTAAATATCGAGTTTTAAGAAAATATAAACTATTTTAGATCGAAAACAATCAAAATAAACTTTTCACCACATAGGGGTATTTTGGTCATTTTTACCAAAAAATTTCGAAACCTGATAAAGGTACAACGTATGGTAGAAAAATATCCACTGCCGATTAAAAATAAAATTTTCTAGTCTAAATCATTCATTTAGAGTGAAAAGTTGGCTAATTAAACTAAATAAAAATATTTGATAATATATTTCATTTTCTTATAAAACAATTTTTATAGAACTATACATAAATAAATTTTGTAGCGTGAGAATAAAATAAATTCATACATACAATAATTTACATAATTATAATGTACAATAATAATTACAATGACAAGTGGCCTATAAATACACCCAGTATTGGTGATAGTAACCTACTGTCTGTGGGATAGAAGGGTCAACTGGAATCCTCCACAAAATCGGATATCTACAAGCTACCACAGGCCTGAAATGTTTGGAAATGAGGTGGGTGAGATTTTGCAATCCCAATGAGTAAACAGACATTATCATAAATATCTAAAGGCGAGTAAAATGGAGGCAAGTTTAAACAACAAATCACAAACCATTTCATAAGGTTTTCAATTTCTTTCTTAAACCATAAAACATTTGTAATTTACCAAAACAGTTGTCAAGGCTTATAACCTTTATTAAAAACATGGCTCAAGCCAAAATCTAGTCCTTGGGGATACCTTGGCCGAGGCATCTAATCGAGTCCGCCAAGGTTGTTAAGATATTTACATGTTAAACACATTCTAGTTTTGAAAACAAGTCATTCCTTGGCGTTGATCGAGTTACACATTCACGTGGGGATTCGACGTGAAGTGAACTCTAACACTACCCTGGGAGTTACCCTTCTCGCCTCTACAACCGGAGTAACTATGAAACCGGGTTTACCGTGCCCCTCTAATAGGCAGTCCATGGAAACCCATCACTGTTGTGACTAAACCCACCAATTTTAATAAAATTTGGACAGTATAACGTGGCTTTTATTTATTTATCCAGCTTGCATAGTAAAAGACAACTTACATTTTATTCCCAATGCAATTATAAAATATAGCTACAGATACTCATATATCATAAGCCATTCATAAGAAAATATATTTTTCAAGACAATTGGTAGCCTCTAATTACTCAATTTCATAATCAACACAATATATTTTTATTTGTCACATTTATTTGTAAAACATGAAAAATCCCGTTTTAATCTCATTTTCATTTCATAAAATACATAAAGAGCATTTAAAAATAAACTCTAGATAATTTACAATAATAATAGGTTTACTCACCGTTTGTACAGATGAAATGCTTCCTAGGTGCCTCGATCACTATTGGTCAGGTACGACTTCCTTGCCTTTACTGGAAGGCTCTCCTCCTAGACACATTGCAAAATTTACCCAATTCACCACATTGATGCTAAATCACTATATAATTGACTTAAATACTATACTAATGCATGGTATGAAATGCAATAGCCTAAAACGGCTTAAACGCGGTTTAACCTATTTTTGGCACTTTACCTGATAAATTGCTAACGCGCTCCATTTTAGCTGTAAATCATCCCATTCTCTCTTCAACATTTCTAACCATTAAATATCAGCCAATAACCTTCTAAAATCACCAAAATCAGTTCACTTTCCTCCTTGGAAAATTAGGCCAAAAATGGGACATTAACTCCGTAAATTTTCTACTTTGTTTTTCTATCACATTTAACCATTTTTCATCATTTTCTCTTCATTTCTCTTAGAATAAAAATCAGATCATCATCATTGTACCTCATTGCAGATTTGGCCAAGGGTGGGTATTGTGAAAATTTAATACTTTCTTGCCCAATTTAATTTCTAAACACATTTAACTAACTAAAACTATCAATTTAACTAAAAATCAAAACCTAAAAATTTCAATTTCTCCCCCCTTGAAATTCGGCCAGCCCTTGATGTCACTTTTAGATCTCTCTCCTCAAGCATGTTAAATGGAAACAAAGGCATAGGAAAGGTAGAAATCAAGCTAAAGTTGAAAAATCTTACCGTTAAATGCATAAACGGGCGAAAAACGCGAATTCCCCTTTGAATTTTCTTGTTTCTCTTTGGTTTTTCTTTTTTTCTTCCTTTCCTCTCTATTTTCTCTCTTGTTCTCCCTTATGGCCGGCCATCACTTAAAATGGGGTTTAAATGGGCTGACTTTTCATTAAAATAATATTAAATCATTAAAAAGTGCCATGTGTCACTTTCCCGTTGGCCCATTTTTAAAATTTCGTCTTTTAAACTTCAATTTTTCACCACTTAACATACCATAGTTGTTCATACCACGAATAAATAAATCCTATGATTTTGACAAGTTTTGAGTGGTGAAAATTACGATTTTTACCTCGGGACGACAAAATTATCATTTTGCCCCTATGTTTCGAAAATTACCGAAATTGAAACTTTTCACTTCCTATCATTAAGTTATACTCCAAAAAGTTAATCTTGGTCAAAAATTTCACTCTATGATCAAATTATTATCTTAGGTGGCAAAATGACAATTTTTGCCCCTAAACATCAAAATTTTCAATTTTACCCCTAATGAACCCTCGAACTCCGAACAATCATTTTTAGTCATTCCTTGACTATAAAATATTAAATTTCATCCTACAATTCCTATTTGAACGAGTTCGAGGTTAAATCAACTCAAGTGTACCGTTAGATACGATACCGAGTTTCGTCTATTCTTAGGTGCTTTCCTAGCATAATAACATGCTACTCAGTGCATGTATGTCATGACATGTGTTTATAGGGTTGGGTTTTACACAAATGCATTGCAAAAAGAAGTTCATGATGATGATGATGATGATGTACAAGTCCTAGAAAAACAAATAGAGGAAATGAGCTTAGAAAACAAAAAAAATAATGAAAAAGCTCGCCTAGAAGAGAAGATGAAACTCCACCTCTAAAAAATCTGCAAATAGTAGAAAATTAGCATGATGATCTACCAAGGAGTTGGAGATTTGTGAGAGATCACCCACAAGAGCAAATAATTGGTGAAATTTCTCAAGGAGTTAAAACTAGGAAAGCAACTAGAGAAACTTGTGACTTTTCAACTTTTATATCTCAAATTGAACCTTAAAACTTTGAAGAAGCTGAAAAAGAGGAACGTTGGATAATGGCCATGCAAGAAGAACTTGATCAATTCACAAGGAGTCATATATGGTCATTGGTACTTAGACCATCAAATCACCCTATTGTTAGTACAAAATGGGTATTTAGAAATAAGGTAGATGAGCAAGGAAATGCAGTTAGAAATAAAGCTAGGTTGGTAGCAAAAGTATACAACAAAGAAAAAGGAATAGATTATGATGAAACTTTTGCTCCAGTTGCTAGGATTGAAGTCGTAAGGTTGTTGCTAGCTTTTGCATGTTTCATGAATTTTAAATTATTCCAAATGGATGTAAAAAGTGCATTCTTAAATCGATTAATTCAAGAAGAAGTATATGTAGAACAACCATCTAGTTTTGAAGACTTTGAAAAATCTGATCATGTTTTCAAACTTCATAAAGCCTTGTATGGATTGAAACAAGTTCTTAGAGCTTGGTATGAAAGGCTTTCAAAATTTTTAGTTGAAAAGGGGTATGATAGAGGCAGCATCGATACTACATTGTTCATTAAGAGATATCTAAATGATTTAATTATTGTGCAAATATATGTAGATGACATTGTTTTTGGTGCAACTAATGAGGCTTTGTGCAAGAACTTCGCTAATGAAATGCAGGGTGAATTTGAAATGAGCATGATGGGAGAGTTGAAGTACTTCCTTGGTTTTCAAATCGAACAAAGTGAGGAAGGAATCTTCATCAACCAAGAAAGATACACTCACGATATGCTCAAGAAATTTGATATGCTGAAGTTGAAATCAATTTCTACACGAATGAGTCCATCCACCAAACTCGACTTAGATGAAAAAGGTAAAGATGTAGATCAAAAGCACTATAGAGGTATGATCGACTCTCTTCTCTACTTAATACCAAGTAGACTAGATATTCAGTTTAGTGTGTGCTTGTGTGCTAGATTTCAGTCACAGCCTAAAGAATCACACCTAACAACTGTTAAGAGAATTATTAGATACCTCATAGACACTCAAGAGCTAGGAATATGGTACTTTAGAGACTAAACTCTTAGCTTAGTTGGATATTCAGATGCTGACTTTGCTAGTAGTAGAACTGATAGGAAAAACACTAGTGGAACATGCCAATATTTAGGAAGGATGCTTGTGTCTTGGTCCAGCAAAAAGAAAAACTCAGTAGCACTATCTGCAGTAGAGGCTGAATATGTATCATTAGGTAGTTGTTGTGCACAAATCCTTTAGATCAAGCAACAATTAAAAGACTATGGAATAAGTATGCATAATGTACCAATATACTATGATAACACAAGTGCAATCAATATATCAAAAAATCTTGTGCAACACTCTAGGACAAAGCACATTGAAATTAGACACCATTTTATTAGAGACCATGTGGTGAAAAAATATATTAAGATAGAATTTGTGAATACTTTACATCAATTAGCAGACATATATTACCAAACCTCTGAGTGAAGATAAATTCTGTGAGATTAGAAGAAATTTAGGGATGATTAGTGTGAACGAATTATAAGAAAACCTTAGGCTCTCACATAGAAAACAGAATGCTTTCAGTCGACTAAGGATTTCTCAGTCAACTAAGAGTGGTCTAATAGCCTTAAATAATAAGACTTAGTGAGTTTTAGAGAAAGAAGAGTAAAATTTTGTAAAAATTTGGATTTACCGAGTGCAAAAAGAATGAAGGAAAAATTGTCAAAGGTAAATAACCAAAATTTAGAGGGAAGTTTGAAATTAGAAAGAAATAAAAAAGGGCAGCACTTAAAGGGAAAGTGAGGAGTTTTTTTTTGTAATAATTGCTGACTGCCTCTCATTCTTTCTCCCTTGAATCCCGTTGCTCTAAAAAAAAAAACCTAAATCTCCCTGTTTGCCTCTGAAACTGACTCAAACCCTCAAAAATTTTTGCAACCAATATGGCTAGAACATTTCAAAGCAAAGAGATATCAGAGAAAAAGAAAAGGAAAAGGCCAATGGAGGAAGAATCAGGAACTAAAAGTCTGAAGAAGAAACTGAAAATCATGCCTGGTTCAATGAAAGATATATCCGAGAAATTAAGAGAAAAGAAGCAGAAAACTGGCAAGAAGAAAGATACAAAGCCTTCACTCCATAAAGGTATCGGTTCTTTTTCTTCAAAATTTAGGAATAAGTTGCATGAGTATAGATTCAAAAACATCGAGAATGCACCAATCTCTTGTGGAAAGTTTATTAATTGGAAGAGTTTTGAGGAAAATGTCGAAATCTAAACTAGTTTATCTGAGTACTTTGATGAACTAAAACTAAAAGGTTACAGCACCTTTAAGAATAAGTCTTATAGTCCAAGTCTGGTCAAAAAGTTTTACTTTGGAATTGCTTTGAAAGGAAAAAAATTAATAGATTCTGATGATTATGTAGAAGATGGGTTGAATGTTTATCTAAATGGAAAAGAGTTTATTGTGACTACTGAGGATTTAGGGAACCTGTTAAAAATAGAGTATGAAGAAGGTGAATTTGAACTGCCTGAAAAATATGATCCTTCCTCATTGTGGGAGATCATCACTAGAAGGAAAGAAAAATATTCTTCAAAAAGTAATTCTAGTTTGATAACTAGCCCTCATATCATAATTCTACACTATTTCATAGCAGCAAATATACAAGGCAGAAGTGGAAGCCTTAGCTACATCAGCCTCCAAGACCTTTGGCTGATGGAGCATGCTTTCAATGGAGTGTCTCTGAATTTGGGAAGATTTATGATTGAGAAAATGAGAAGTGCCTATAAACTTGATAAGGTAAATCTGCCGTATGGGAATGTGATTACATCCCTTGTGCAGAAGAATGGAATATGGGCAAAGAGGTATGATATGGACTTGGTAAAAACCAGAGACCAAGCTATTCATTTTGGTAACTTAGTTAAAATGGGGTATGTACTTGATGGAGAAATGTTCATTAAAACCTCCAAGACTGGTCTAAGAAAAGAACATAGCCTACTTGCTCAACCTGGAGAAGCTCCCTCCAGATTTTCAAATGAAGTGATTTTTAATTTGCTTGTGAGGATTAATGGTAAGCTGACTGACTAAGGAATGAAGCTTCAGAAAATGGAAGATAAAATCACTGAGTTGGAAAACAAGCTGAAAGAGAAGGAAAACATACCATTTGAACCTGAGGCTGCAAACAGTTCTGCCACATCCAGCACTGCACCTGCACAACAAGGTGTTGAAAGTTTAGCTAAGTTAGCAGAAAAATCTACTTCTCATGTTGGAAGTTTTGGCATTCAGACTGAAGGTTCCACCCACAAATCTGCCAGTCCTGCTCTGTAGACTGAGGACTCTCCCCAAGGGGTTGATCAACCAGCCAAAACACCCTTCCCTGAACCTCAAAGGAAAAATAATTCAAAGACAAAGAAACACCAGGCCTTTCCTCCAAACTTAGAGGAAGTTTCCATCATGGATATCTTCCACCAAATGGTTAAGGAAGGACAAGCTGAAAAGGACACTGCTAGGACAGAAACTCAAAAGGATGGTGAAGGTGTAGGAAAAGGAAAGAAATCAGCATCAGTTGCCAAAGTAAAGATAAAAGCAAGGAAAGACAAAGCCACTGCAACACCACCAATTGAGGCAAAACTACCAACCAAAGGCAGGAACATTATGGCAACCAAGATAGCTTTTCTTAAGAAAAGAAAGTCTTCCAGGTTGGCACAGAAATCCAGATCAGTTTTAGCCTCCTCTCCAATCCATGTCTTAGACAAGTCCTCACCAGAACCTTCCCCAAGATAGTCGTCCCCTCTCCGAGAGCCCTCTTCTTTTCCTCTCAACCCTTTCTACAACACTGAATCCTCACCCTCTGACACATCAGATGAATAGAAGCCCCTCCCTTTGATGCTGACAAAAAAGGGGAGTAGAATAGAATGGGTGCAAGAACCAGGAACTAGAGAATAAATTTAAAAAAAAATGTTAGGGTAAAGGAACCAGGAAGGAACCTAGGAAAAGAAAGAAGATAGAATCAAAGATGAATGAACTTAGAAAAATAGAAGATAGGAAGCAAAATAGTCTAGGGCTAGTTTCGAAATACTTGTTGATTAACTGTTATTTGTGCCATGGTGGCACTTAAACACTCAGTTTTAATTATGTTATTTATGTGGATGTATGTGAAAAATGAATGCTGATATGACTATGTCGCTTAATTGCTAAAAGTTGAAGTCTGCTGATATTTTGCTATTTTGGTATTTTGACTGTCATGAACAAAATCTGCTGGTGCTATGCTGATATTGATTTACATGTTAATAAATGATTTTTGTTATGGCATTGTGGATAATTTTTGTTTGAAAATAGATATAGATGGTATGATTAGTATATCAATTGAAACATAAATGAAGTGAACAAAATCTAAAATCAATAAACTATTGATAGCTGCTGGAACAGTGGTGAAAATATGTCAACACTTAAAGCTGAAAGTTTAATGATGATCTGCTAATACTTACTTACTGCAAATCACTCTATGTTGCTAAACATATGTATACTTTAAATGTACAATATCACTTTCTATATGACAAGAATAAAACTGACTGAAATAAAATAAGCAAATTATGCACACACTAAGGGGGAGCTTATACTTAGGGGGAGCAATCCTCAATTTTTGCAAGAAACTAAAAAGAATTAAAATGACACTATGCTGTTAATCAATGAATGTTTTATCATCATCAAAAAGGGGGAGATTGTTGGCTCCATTAGTTTTTGATGATAATAAAACATTCCCATTTATGTGTGTCTAATACCTTTACTTGAGTGTGCAGGAAAGTAATATATGAAATTAATTTATTGACTCTTCAAAGAGTATTTTTGAAAGAAAAAAAGGGATAAAATCAATAAGATGTAACTAAATAACAAGGTGGAAGCTTAATGGTGAAATAAGGAAGAACATTGGTTGACCAAATTTCAAATTGGAGAAATGGTGGGCTAAAGAGTTTGAGAAATAGAACCAATTTAGTCAACCAAGTCAGTCGACTAAGTGCCCTCTGCCAGAATTTGCGAACCAGAAATAGAACCAACTTGTCAACCAAGTTAGTCAACTAAGAGCTCTCTGTCTGCAATTTGAACTAGAGCACTACAAGATAGATTAGCGGCTAGAACTCATCCTCAACTATTTCCAACGAATATAAACTGCCAAACTGCCATCAGAGTTGCATCTCCAAGTATAAAAGGGTCTTCCAACAATAAGAAAGAAGTTTTTTGAAGCCTTGAATGAGATTTGAGCTATAGAAAGTAGAAAAAACTAGAAAAGCTTCACTGCACCTTATTGCAGTTAAACGACAATCTTTGTAATAAAGTTCAACACTTCATCTTGTACCATCTAGATCAAGTAAGTGATCATAAGTACTTCTTTATTACTCTCTTGTATTCTTAGAGTGAGGGAGTCATTGTAAGGAGTTGTTCAAGCTTGGGATAACTTGATTGTTGTAGGTTGTGGTTGAGCCTTGGAAAACCACATTGGGTTTTAGTTGAGCCCGTGAAAAACTAGTGTAAAAGGTTTTTGGTTGAGCCTGGTAAAAGCCATTGTAAAGCTTGGTGAAAGCTTGTGAATTTCACCAGTCCATAATGGATTTGTGGGAAAGTCCTTGGTTGGATAATCAAGGTAGTGGATGTAGGTTTTGGACCGAACCACGCTAAATTGCTATGCATTTTATACTCTATTTTTGTTTTCTTAAGTTTTGAAAATTACTTTATAATCTTGTCAAGAGCCAAATTATACTATTCACCCCCCTTCTAGCACATATTATCGAGACCAACATCAATGTTATGTCAACACATAGTTAATGTCACATCAATATTGTCACATCAATATTGTCAATGCCATGTCGACACACTTAATAGTAAAATTTTAACAATATTAGGTTTTGGACTTATATATATTGACAAATTGGAAAAGCACAAAGACTTAATTGACACAGATTATTGTACAAGTATTAAATTAACATTTTTATTGAGTATAAGGACTAAAAGTATAATTTGAACAAAATTTTAATTTACCTTTTGGTTCTTTATAAAATCTAATTTTTTACTATTTTGTTTTGGGTTTTAGGTTTTTAACTTTTTTAGATTGGTTAAAATTTTTTTTAACCCTCAAATATAAGGTATTTCTAGAAATAACTCTCTCCATAATTTTAACTATTTTTAGTCAAGTTGAACAAAATTACCCTTAATGATGTTACAAGCGATTACACGATGTTACATGCCATGTTGAAAAAATGTTATAGTTACATACCATGAACCAAAATATATTACACGTCATGGTTAAAAAAGGTTGTTACACGCCATGTCAAAAGAAAATATTGTTGTTATACGCTATGTACAAAAACATATTACACGCCATGGTTAAAAAGGTTGTTACACACCATGTTGAAAAAAAAATATTGCTGTTACATGTTATGTACAAAAACATGTTATACGTCATGGTTAAAAAAGGTTGTTACACGCCATGTTGAAAAAAAATATTATTGTTATACGCCATGTACAAAAACATATTACACCCCATGTTGAAAAAAATGTTATTGTTACACGCCATGTTGAAAAATATTGTTGTTACATGTCATGTTCAAAAAATTTTTGTTACACTTTAATGCTTAAAATGTTGTTGTTACTTTCAAACCAAAACTTTAAATCCTCTCAACTCTCTTCATTTTTTTTTTGATAATTTGGCATCGATTAAAGTGTTTTCAACATGTTTTCATAAACCAAACACAAATTTTCTTATCTAAAACACTTATATGGACTAAAAATAAAAAAATTCCCTTTGAAATCCTAAGTTTATAAACTTTAAATTCTTAAGTTTATTGGTATTTAGGTTTGAAATTGATCCAATTAAAAGTTATTTCAAACATTTGTAAGCATTTCTACCATTTTAGTTTCATCCAAAATAACTAAAAATCAAATTGCCCAAATAGCCACCAACCTCAAGCACATCAAAACCATTGCTTGGCATCTTAAAAGTGAGGGAGAGAGAAACTGGGAGCATAACAGACGAATGCCAAAGAGAGAATCGATAGATTTAGAAAGAGTTGGATGGTGAGAGAGAGAAATCGGAAGCACAGATGGGGAGAAATTGTGATGAATGATTTAATTTATTTGAAATAGTTTTAAGGGTATTTTTGTCAAGTCATAACTAAATATGGCGAAAAATAGTTAAATTTATTTTAATACCCATTTTTAAAATGTCTTTATCAAGGAGGGTTATTTCTTCCAACTTCCCTTCTTAAATTTTTATGCTAACATCTTCCTATGGATGAAAATGTGAAAAAGGTTCAAGGTTTTAATTTATTTTCTGGTTACTTATACAATCCACGCTTTATTGTTCTGTTTAATATCTAGGTTTGTAATCTAAATAGTTTGGCTTTTTGGTTTTCTACGAAGATTATAATATTTGTGTTTCCTGTTTATGGTTCTTAAATTCATGTTTTCTTTTCTTCAATGTCTTTTAAATCTTCCTAAATTTGGTAGGTGTTTGAAATGATCTTACTTCATTTTAGGCGAACCAATCAAATTCTTTTTTTAAACTATTTTTTTTAAAAAAGTTTAAAATTAAAAGTAGTATACTTTTTATTATTTTAATTTCTTCTTTAATATTGTCATTACAATCATTATTACTATTATTATAATTATAATTATTATTTATCTTCCTGAGGAGGCTATGAATGTTCCTTTCCTTTCTATGGACGAAGAGGTGAAAAGATAATTAAAAGACAAATTCTAACAACATTTGTTGGCTCCATTAGTTTTTAATGATAATAAAACATTCCCACACATTTATGTCTAACTATACTACTTGAGTGTGCAAGACAAAAATGTATGTCATTAATAAATTAATCACTCAGAAACAAATATCAAAACTCATAAGAATAAGGAGCTACAATTGACCCACAAAACACAAAAGCCTCTTAGTCAGATAACTAGGGGAGTTAGTCAACTAAAATTCAAAAATGAAGTTGGTCGATCCAAAAATAAAAAAGGTTTAGTTGACCAAGAAGCATAGTTAGTTGACTAAGTGCTCACTGCCAGAAACTTCAATAAGAAAACAAAGAAGACTTAGTAGACCAAGAAGCATGGTTAGTCGATTTAGTGCTCACTGTCAAAAACTTCAATCAGAAAACAGAGAAGACTTAGTCAACCAAGAAGTATGGTTAGTCGACTAAGTGCTCACTGCCAAAAATTGGGATTAGAAGATAGAAAAGACTTAGTCGACTAAGAAGCACGGTTAGTCAACTAAGAGCACTCTCTTAGAAAATTTGAATTTGAATACTAAAAGATAGACTAATGGCTAGAATTGACTCCAAACTATTTCCAAAAATCAGAAACTATCAAACACCCATCAGAGCTGGTTTTTTCAAGTATATAAGGCACTCCCAACAGTTAAGAACAAGATTAGATGTTTCCAAGATAAAAAAAGCTCAAAAATAGCAAAAACTCTCTGCATACTTTTTGCACTTCACTCCAATGCTTGTAATAAAGTTAAGCACTTCATCTTGTACCATTTAGATTTGGTTGGTGATGATAGGTACTCCTTTATTTATATTCTCCTTGATTACTTAGAGTGTGTGAGTCACTCTAAGTGGATTGATCAAGTTTGGGTTAGCTTGATTGGGTGTATAGATTTTAACTCAGCCTAAGAAAAGTTAGTTTTGGGTATTGGTTGATCCCGAGAAAAACCATTGTTTAAGGTTGTGGCTGAGCATGTGAAAAACCATTGTAAAAGCTTGGTGGGAGCTTAGGAATTCCACGTTTATAGTGATTTGGTTTAAATAATCTTTGGTTGGAAGATCAAGGTAGTGGATGTAGGTCTTTGACCAAACCACTATAAATCTTTTTGTATTGTTTTCCCTGTTTTATTTTTCATTTCATTCTTCCTTAAATCATTCCTTCATCTTACATCTAACTTGTCATCATTAACCTTGAACTTGCCTTCAATTAGAAGTCAAGTTTAGCAATATTCAAAAAGATGTTATTCACCCCCCATCTAGCACATTTCTTTGGGACCAACAAATGGTATCAAAGCCTATCCTTCATTCTTAAGGCTTAACATCCTAAGGGAGATCTAAATGGCTCTTCAAAAATCTATAGTTGCTAAGGGACAGTCCACAAATAGACCACCTTTGTTTGATGGATCGAACTACCCCTATTGGAGTACTAGAATGTTAATCTACATAAGGGCAATAAACTATGAAATGTGGGATGCCATCACTGATGGACCCTTTATCCCCTAGACCATCAATGTTGTGACCAATGAAATGATTCTTAAGCCAAGGACTAAATGGACTGAAGTTGAAACCAAAAAGGTTCAAAAAAACTTTAAGGTAATAAACACTTTACATTGTGCTTTAACTCCTATTGAGTTTAACAAAGTGTCAAGCTGTACCACTACCAAACAAGTGTGGGACAAACTTAGAATTATCCATGAAGGGACTTCACAAGTCAATGAGTCCAAAATAGCTCTTTTAACCCACAATTACGAAATGTTCAAAATGGAACCTGGTGAAGATATCACCATTATGCTTGATAGGTTCACTAACATCATCAATAAACTCAGTTAATTAGGTAAGCCAATCCCTGAACATGAACTAGTGAAAAGACTTTTTAGAAGCCTACCTAAAACTTGAAAGCCAAAAGTGACTGCCATTAGAGAAGCTAAGGATTTATCTGTCATCACTCTTGATGAAATATGTAGGTCTCTTTTCACTCATAAGCTAGAACTTAAGGAAGAAGAAGAAGAAGAAGACAAGAGAGAAGCAAAAGAAAGAAAGAAAAGCATTGCCTTAATGCAAGCACTCTTGAAGAAAAATTTGATAATTTGTCATGTGATGATAATGAAGAATTAGCCATGGTAGGAAGAAGATTCAGAAAACTTATGGGACAAAGAGATAAGAGGCTGATTAAGAAATAAAAATGAATCCAATAAGAAAGAAGATGTAATATGTTATGAGTGTAAGAAACCTACACACTTCAGATCAGAATGCCCCCTACTGAAAGAGGCAACTCTCAAGAAAAATAGAAAAACAAAGAAGGCTATGGTGGCTGCAACCTGGTCTGATAGTGATGTTTTAAGTTTAAATGTTGAAGAAGAGAAAGTGGAAGAAAGAGATAACCTATGTTTGATGGCCAGAGATCATGAATTTGGGGTATCTTCTGCTCCTTGTGATATTTCAATTGATGAAATTTAAGAAAAAAATGTGTCACGACCTGAAACTTCCATCGAGCCCGTGACAATCGCCACGATGTCCCGATAGACATTCATTACCTAGAATGCTAATCAAAATCTCGCAAAGCTTAACATCAGTTTTCTCGCTTCCCCTATGAGTATTAGTTACTAAAATCATGTTTTAAAGTGATATAAACCAATTTCAATGCAAAAACAGTCAAAGAGAAATTTCAACTACACAAGGGTATTTTGGTCATTTTTTCTAAACATTTCAAAACCAACTAAAACATAGTATATGAGAGAAATTTACACATTTCATAACCGAAAATAAGTTTAGATATCTAAAACATTCATTAAAAGTGAAATGATTACTATTTGAATATAATAAAAATATTCAATAAAATATTCTATTTTTTTATAAAATAATTTTTGTAGAGATATCCGTAAAAAAATTTTTGTAGCGTAAAAGCTAAATAAATTCATACATACTGTAATACAGATAACCAAAGCATAAGATTTAATTTACAGTGACACATGGGTGCACGAACAACCAAAAGTATCAGAAGCGGTAAACCTACAATTTTTGAGGACGCAAGTCCAACTGTAGCCCTCAATGAAATGAGCTATCTACCGACTATCCTGAGCCTGAAATGGGTGGAAAATAGGGTGATGAGATTATATAATCCCCATGAGTAAACAAATACCATCTAAAATATCTAAAGCTGAGTAAATGGAGACAGATAAAATAGATTAGCATAAAAATGATCCATAACATTTCGAATTCATTTTAATAAGATAAAATAGATTCATTTCACCCAAAATAAACAACGAGGCTTATGATTTTCTTAAAAGTTTGGCTCTTGCCAAAATCATTCTCATACTCAGTTATCAGGGATACCTTGGCCTGGGACTATCCCAACCGAGTCCGCCAAGGCTCTTAAAAATTCATTTACACATAAATCATGTTTTTATTTTAAAAACATAGCCGTTCCTTGGCGTTGGCTGAGTTCACCCTGACGTGGTGGTTTGGCATGAAGTGAACTCTAAAGTTGTACCTTGGGAGTTACCCTACGTGCCTATTCGATCGAGGTAAGAATATAACGGGATTCTGTGCCCTTCTAATAGGCTGGTCCACAAAACCCGCCCACTGCAACAAGCTAAACCCACCATACAATAAAATTTGCGGGTAGCATGACATGGCAATTATTTTATTTTACAGCCTCTCAAGGCAAATCAATAGTTCATACATTTTTAGCACATTTACCAATTCAACCATTCATGCCAATATTATCATAAGCCATTCAATTCAAACCATGATTTATAACACAACAATTAGTCTCCAATTACTCCATTTTCAAAATCATCTTTCAATTTCAAGACAATTTTATAAAATCATTTCATTTAATCACATTTTGCTTATAAAACATAAAGATTTACCATTTAAACTCATTTTTCTATCAAATCACAAAAACAAATAAAAACTACTTTAGATAATTAAGATGATAATAGGGTTACTCACTATTTTGGGAGTCGAATTCCGAGTACTTCGATTCTTGATCCTCGGGTACTATCTTTTTACTTTTGCTAGAAAGCTCACCACCTAGACGTAATGCACAATAAGCCATTTACTACATTTGTGCTAAACCGTTGTAAAACCAATTCAGGCTTTATACTAATGCATGAAATGGGATGTGAAATACTCGGGTAACTATTTAAATACGGTGTTCAATATAAATTCAATTATGTACCTAAATAAAATGGTATTGGCCTAATTCGATCTATCACCCGATTAATTGGCCAATATGTCCAATTTAACTCCAATTAACTCCATTTTTCTTCCAATTCTCCAAACCATCAAACACAAGTCAAATAGCATAAAATTTAGCAAAATCATCTTCACATTTTTTCTTGAGAATTTCGGCCATGGTGGGTGCATCAATACTGTGATTTTTCCTACTTGATTTTCTCACCGTAATTCATCATTTCCTAACCAATTCACTTGAAATAAAATAAAATCATTATCAATATTCCACATGGAGAATTCGACCAATGAGGGTTATGGAAGAACATGAATTTTTCTTGCTTGATTTTCATGCTACACATCACCAATCAACTAAAAATACTAGAATATCTTAAAATCTAATCAAAACAACCATCAAAATCTCTCTCTAAGTGTTTGGCCAGCAAGAGACCCATCATGAAATCATGTGATTCAACCATGGCAAATGCAAAAGAATGTATGGGAAAGGTAGATCACAAGTCAAAGTCAAGAAATTTTACCTTTGATTGCTTGATTACTTGAAATCCACCAATTTCACAAGAGGGTTTTTGTTCTTTCTTTTCTTCCTTTGTTCTTGCTTTAGCCGGCCATAATAATGAATGTGGAAGAGTTCAAATTGGCTTTATAAAGGAAAATATTAAAGAAATAAAAGCTTGACACTTGTCACCTTACCATTGGTCCATTTTTAAATTCTTAACTATGAAGTTTTCTTTCTCCACCACATAAAATCCTTCAATTATCCATGATAATAATGGGTGAAATTCATGTGTTGGACAAATGTTGGGTGGTGCAAAATTACAATTTTGCCCTTAGGGTGGCAAAATGACTATTTTGCCCTTATCCTAGAAAAAACATCAGAATTAAGATTCTTCACTTCTCAAACTCAAATTATACTCCAAATGATCAATCTTAGTCAACAATTTCATCCAACACTCACATCTTAACCTTGGGTGGCAAAATGACCATTTTGCCCTTGGATCATGAAAATTCCAATTTGACTCCAAATCTGTTCTCGAACTCCAAATCACTATTTTAAGTCATTATGGGGTTTTAAAATTCTCAATTTCATCTTAAAATCTCTATTTGGACTAGTTTGAGGCTTAATTTAACTTAATTGTACCATTTGGTACAATACCATCCTTTAATGATTTCTGAGGTACCCCATTAAGTAAACATGCATTCTTATGTAAGAATGATATAACAAACATATTATAGAGCTGGGCTTGACAATATGAATGCCTCTATGATGAGTTTGAAAAGCTGGCATCAGAATATAAGGCTTTAAAAAGAAAGACTACATCTCTTGAAAATAATTTGGAAAAGATAAGACATGAGCTCAACTCTATTTTTGAACAAAGAAATTTTCTTCAAACTGAATTAGAACATTCAAAAATAGATTTTGAAGTTCTAAAATTGGAATTGGATAACAGAACTGAAGCTTTGCAAAAAGCAATTGATGAAAATACTGGTCTTAAGAGTTTGAGAAAAAAAATCAAGAAAAACCACATATTTTAAGAAAAATTCTAATAATTTCTCATGTAGATGTTATGTTTGTGATAAACTTAGTCATCCATCTTATGACTGTTATAGAAGAAGAAGCACGCAGAAAACAAAAATGATTTGGGTTCCAAAAGAATCTTATGTAGCAGCTAACCTTTAAAGACCCATCAAGGTTTGGGTACTTGTTAGGAAAAATTGAAAATCTATCTTGCAGGTTGAGCCAAACCAAGAAGACATATGTTCAAGAGCTCAACTGAAGCAGAAGCAACCATGGTATATGGATAGTGGCTGCTCAAGACATAACTAGAAACGAAATATTGTTTGTTCAACTAGACAAGAAAAAAGGAGGTATTGTATCATTTGGAGATGATTCAAAAGGTAGAATTCATGGTATAGGAACTATTGGTAAGAATTCTCATGCTTAAATTAATCATGTGCTATTTGTTAAAGGTTTGAAGCACAATCTATTAAGTATCAGCCAATTGTGTGATAAAGGCTTTAAGGTATGTTTTGATTCATATAAATGAGAAGTGATAGACATTAGTACCAATAAAATTTCATTCATAGGAAAAAGAATCAAGAATATGTCTGTTATATTTCTTGAAGATCTTGAGCATGATTGTGAGACATGTCTTATGATAAATGATGAAAATGATAGTTGGTTATGGCATAGAAGACTTGGACATGCAAGCATGCATACTATCTCAAAATTAATGAGAATAAATCTAGTTTCTGGATTGCTTGAACTTAAATTTAAGAATGATAAGATTTGTGATGTTTGCCAATTAGGAAAACAAGTTAGAACATCTTTCAAAGCTCAAAAGGTTATTTCAAACACTAAACCTCTTGAACTGTTCCATACTGATCTATTTGGTCCAATCAACATAACTAGTCTAAGAGGTAAATCATATGGTTGTGTGATAGTTGATGACTACTCTAGGTACACTTGGGTCTACTTCCTTGCTCACAAAAATGATGCATTATCTGCATTTGCAAATCATTGTAAGAAAGTTCAAAATGCAAAAGGACTTGTCATTGTTAGCATTAGAAGTGATCATGGAGGTGAGTTTGAAGGAGATGATTTTGAAAACTTTTGCAATGAAAAAGGTTTAGACCACGACTTTTCTGGACCTAGAATACCTCAACAAAATGGGGTTGTTAAGAGAAAAAATCAAACTTTAAAAGAAATGGCTTGAGCCATGCTTTGTGAAAACAATCTACTAAAGTATTTTTGGGCAGAAGCTGTCAATACAGCAGCCTACATTCTTAATCAAGTTTCAATAAGGGCCATGATTTCTAAAACCCCCTATGAATTATACAAAGGCAGAAAACCAAACATTTCCCATTTTAGAAGCTTTGACTGTAAGTGCTTTGTTTTGAACAATGGAAAACATTCCTTTGGAAAATTTGATGCTAAGAGTGATAAGACAATATTTCTAGGGTATGCATTGAACTCAAAAGCTTGTAGAATTTTTAACAAAAGAACTTTAACAATTGAAGAGTCCATTCATATAGTTTTTGATGAAACTAATGCATTGCAAAAAGAATTCCTTGTCGATGAAAATGATGCAAAAGACCTTGAGAGACAAATGGAGGAAATGAGCTTAGAAAACATGAAAAACAGTGAAGAAAACTCTATTAGAAAATAAGCAAAAGCTCCATCCTTAGAAAATCTGCAAAGAGCTAAAAATCAACATAATGACCTTCTAAAGAGCTGAAAATATTCCAAAGATCACCCACAAGAGCAGATTATTGGTGATCCTTCAAAAGGAGTTAAAACTAGACAAGGAATTAGAGAAACATGTGAATTCTCAATCTTCATCTCACAAATCGAGCCTAAAAACTTTAAAGAGATAAAAAAAGAAGAAAGTTGGATATTGGCCATACAAGAAGAACTTGAACAATTTGACAAAAACCAAGTATAAACATTGGTTTCTTGGCCATTCAATCACCCATTTGTTGGTACAAAAAGGGTGTTCAGAAACAAAGTAGATGAGCAAGGTAATGTAATTAGAAAGAAAGCTAGGCTAGTGGCTCAAGGATATAGTCAAGGGGAAGGCATTGACTATGATGAAACATTTGCTCCCATTGCTAGGATATAAGCCATAAGATTATTGCTTGCATTTGCATGTTTCATGAGCTTCAAATTATTTCAAAGGGATGTGAAAAGTGCATTTTTAAATGGTTTCATTCAAGAAGAAGTCTATGTCAAACAACCCCTCAGATTTGAGGATTTTGAAAAGCCTAATTATGTTTTCAAACAACATAAGGCCTTATATGGATTAAAACAAGCTCCAAGAACTTGGTATGAAAGACTCTCAAAGTTCTTAACTGAGAAAGGGTATATGAGAGGAAGTATTGATACAACACTATTTATTAAGAAATAGTTGTATGACTTGATTATTGTTCAAATTTATGTAGATGATATTGTATTTGGTGCTACTAATGAAACTTTCTGTAAGATGAGCATGATGGGCGAATTGAAATTCTTTCTTGGCCTTCAAATCAAACAATGCAAATATGGCATCTTTATCAATCAAGAAAGATACATTCAAGACATGTTGAAAAGGTTTGATATCTTGAAGTTGAAACCAATCAACACACCAATGAGTTCCTCTACCAAGCTTGGTAAAGATGCAAAAGGAAAAAATGTTGATTAAAAGCTTTATAGAGGTATGATTGGATATTTGCTTTACTTAACTACTAGCAAACCTGATATTCAATTTAGTGTATGCTTGTTTGCCCAGTTTCAATCACAACCTAAAGAGTCACACTTAACTGTTGTAAAAAAAATCTTTAGGTATCTTTTAGACACACAAAACTTGAGATTATGGTATCCTAGAGGAACATCTTTTAGTCTTATTGGATATTTTGATGTTCATTTTGTTGGAAGTAAAATGGATAGAAAAAGCACTAGTGGCACATGTTAGTTTCTAGGAAACATGCTCGTGTCTTGGTCAAGTAAGAAACAAAACTCTGTTGCACTTTCAACAGCTAAAGCTGAATACATTTCCTTAGGTAGTTGTTGTGCTTAAATTATGTGGATAAAACAATAATTAAAAGATTTTGGAATCACCACGCATAATGTTCCAATATTCTGTGATAACACAAGTGCTATCAACATCTCAAAAAATCTAGTTCAACACTCTAGACCAAAGCACATTGAGATTTGACATCATTTTATCTGAGATTATGTGCTTAAAGGAGACATTAAGATTGAATTTGTCAACACCCGGCATTAGTTAGCAGATATATTTACCAAACTCTTAAATGAGGAAAGATTTGGTGAAATTAGGAGAAATCTAGGAATGGTTAATGTACGAGAGCTTTAGGCAAATTTTTGAGCTCTACTCTAATAAGGCAGTAGATACTTAATTGATTAAGAGAATTACTTAACCAGCAAAAAGCATTCTGTGTTGATATTTTTTTTTGAAATGATAGACTTAGTCGGATAAGAGTAAAACTTAGTCAGTTAAGAAAATAAAATAAAAATAATAAAATTTAAGGAAAAAGAAAAGCATAACGGGTGAAGAAGAAAAGGAAAAACTGCTTAATTGAAAAACAAAATAGAAGGCAAAATTTTGAATTTTGAAAAAAGGGGTAATTGAACACATTTAAAAAAGAGGGAGAGTAATAACCTCTCTTAACTCCTTACATTCTCTTTTTATTCTCTCCCATCTGAAACCACCTCTCACAAAACCAAAACCCCTTTTTTCAAACCTTCCAAACCCTAAGTTTGAAACTGTCCAAAACCAATGGCCAAATCCTCACAACCAAGCGACATTCTAGAAAAGAAGAAAGGAAAGCGACTCATGGGAGAAAGCCCACCGTTCAAGGTCCAAAAGAAAAGGAAGAGGAATGAGCCAGTTTCAGCAACTGAGAAAGCAAGGAAGAAACAAGAACAGAAAACAGCGAAGTCAAAGAAAAAGAAAGAGAATGCACCCATCTCTTATGGAAAATAGAGAATGCACAAAATTTAGAAATAAAACTCATGAAGAAAGATTTAGGAAATTAGAGAATGCACCCATCTCTTGCAGAAAATATATTGATTGCGATAGTTTTAATGAAGTTCCCAAAATCAAAGAGGGCTTGTTAGAATATTTTGAAGAAATGAAAATGAAGAAATTAAGTGTTTTTGAAAATAGGACTTATAGTGCCAACTTAGTCAGAGAATTTTACTCTAGTATTGCATTAAATGAAAATGAGCTGGATGATTGAGATGATTTTGTTAAGGATGGTATTAATGCATTTCTAAATGAAAAGGAGTTTGTAGTAACTGCTGCTGATCTAGGAAAACTGCTGGGCATTGAGTGTAAGTTTGGAAATTATGAAATTCCATAAGATTATGATCGTTCATCCTTATGGGAAGTAATCAGAAGGAAAAAGGAGAGATATTCCTCTAGAAGCTATGCAAGTTTTATCAAGAGTCCACAAACTAGGATCTTACATTACTTTATAGCTTCAAAAACTCATGAAAGAGGTGGCAGCTTCAACTATGCGAATCTTCAGGATATGTGGCTAATGGAGTACGCTTTCAATGCAACTCCACTGAATCTAGGAAGATTAATGATTGAGAGAATGAAAGGGACTTGTTGAGTTGACAAAGTGAATCTGGCTTATGGAAATATAATCACTTCTTTGGTAAAGAAAAAGGGGATTTGGAACACTAGATATGAGATGGATCTAGTTAAGAGCAGAGATCAGGCTATTTATCTAAGAAGTTTGCCAAAAATGGGGTTCAAACTGGAAGGAGAAAAATTTATCAAGACCCCCAAAGATACTTCAAGGAATGAGAATCCTACCTCTGCTCAGACAAAGGCAACTCCCTCTCAGATTTCAAATGAAATGATTTTGAATTTATTAATGAGAATTGATGGGAAACTTACTGATCAGTCTGCAAGAATTCAGAAAATTGAAGATAATTTGCAAGAGCTGGGAAATTTGATGAAAGAAAAAGGAAAATCACCTTCTGGTCCTACAATTGAAGATTTCTCAGTAGCACCAAGTTTAGCAACAACAAGACAAACTACTGAGAATCTTGCTTTTCAAGTTGAAGGTGATGAACCAGAATCTATTCCAACAAGAAAACTAGCCACCCCTGAACTTGAAATTGAAGAAAAAGATAGTGATAACACAAAAGTGATAGGATCTTTCAATGACAATTATTCACAACATGATAAGGCACAGACAGATAAACCATCACCCGCAAACTCTGAGGAAATTCTAATTATGGATGTCTTTCACTAGATGGTAAAGGAAGATGAAGCTAAAAACGAAGTGGCCAAAAGCAAAACACAGAAAGCATCAACGCAAAAGCTTCCCCTGAATCAGTTCATACAACAGCAAGGAGTGAACAAACTGGTAAAGAAAAAGGGAATGAAGATGCATCTGCACAAGATAAACCCAAGCCTACTGGAAAAGGCAGAAAGACTATGGCAACAAAGACCAAGTTCTTCAAGAGGAGAATGTCTTCAAGATTGGCTAGCAAAGCAAAACATGCAGTCAAGTCTTCTGTTTAGGATCCACTCCAAGTTTCAGACACATCTTCTTCTGATTCCTCACCACAAAGATCATCACCTATGTCATCCCCAAGACCCTTCAATGTTCATTTTGGAACTAATGAGTCCACTCCCTCTAGCTCTTCCTAAATCAGTAGACCATCCTTATTTTGCTGATGACAAAAAATAGGAGAAAGTAGAAGCAATTTAGGGGATAAAGTAGAAGTAATCTAGAGGTAATTTAGTGTCACAACCCAAATCTTGAGCCATGACCAATGCATGGGCCCAATGGGCATAGCCCACTAAGCCCAAGAAAGCTTTTTGATATAATTCTGTTCATCATTCTATTAATCATACATGATCATTCCTAAAGCCACATTTCGTAATTCTCAACTATAAGTATTTCAGTAATATACTATGGTAACCAAATACTTACATTTGTATCATCGCAAAATAATGTCATCCATTGCCAACTCATAGTGGCATTATTGATCCAAAATATACATATATTATTTATAACATAAATCTTATCAATTCACATCTAGTATACATGTACACATGTAAAAGACCCTTGACTACCAGTGGAGTGACTTTGGTACAGGAATTGCCACTGAATGCTGTGGAACCTACCAAAAGGAGAATATAAGTGGACACCTCAATCGAGGTCCCAACTACCTCCGAATATGAAAACATGAGGTTGAAAAGAATGAGTATAAACCTAGTGAGTGAACATAGGAAGGGAACAAGCAAATGTTGGCTCCATTAGTTTTTGCTGATAATAAAACATTCCCATTTAATTGTGTCTAATACCTTTACTTGAGTGTGTAGGAAATTAATATATGAAATTAATTTCTTAACTCTTCAAAGAGTATTTTTGAAAGAAAAAAAAAGAGGGATAAAATCAACAACCTGTAACTGAATAACAAGGAGGAAGCTTGTTGGTGAAACAAGGAAGAACATTGGTTGACCAAATTTCAAATTGGAGAAATGGCGGGCTGAAAAGTTTGAGAAACAGAACCAACTTAGTCAACCAAGTTAATCGACTAAGTATCCTTTGCCAGAATCTGCAAACCAGAAACAAAATCAACTTAGTCAACCAAGTTAGTAGATTAAGAGCTCTCTATCTACAATTTGAACTAGAGCACTACAAAACAGATTAACAGCTAGAACTCATCCTCAACTATTTCCAATAGCCATAAATTGTCAAACTGCCATCAAAGTTGCATCTCCAAATATAAAAGGGTCTTCCAACAATGAGAAACAAGTTTTTTGAAGCCTTGAATGAGATTTGAGTTGTAAAAAATTGAAAAAGCAGAAAAGCTTCACTACACTTGTCTGCACTTAAACGCCTACTCTTTGCCATTGTATTTAACACTCAATCTTGTACCATTCATATCAACTTGTGATCATAGGTACTTTCTTTAACTTCTCTTCTTGTATATTTAGAGTGAAGGAGTCACTCTTAGGGGTTGTTCAAGCTTGAATGTCATAGGTTGTGGTTGAGCCTTGGAAAACCACTTTGGGTTTTAGTTGAGCTTGTGAAAAACTAGTGTAAAGGTTTTGGATGAGCTTGGGAAAAGCCATTGTAAAAGCTTGGTGAAAGCTTATGAATTTAACCAAATTCTTAGTGAATTGTTGGGAAAATCTTTGGTTGGATAATGAAGGTAGTGGATGTAGGTCTTGGATCGACCACTCTAAATTGTTGTGCATCTTATACTCTGTTTTTATTTTCTTTGTTCTAAAAATTAGTTCCACACCATGCTAAGAGCCAAATTTGTGCTATTCACCCCCTTCTAGCACATATTAATGGGACCAACAAATTGGCATCAGAGCTAGTTCTCTGTTTTTAAGGCTTAACATCCTTTGGGAAGATCCAAATAGTTGAACAAAAAATCATAGTTGTTGAGGGACAATCAACAAACAAACTACCTTTGTTTGATGGCTCTAGTTACCCTTATCGGAGCACTAGAATGTCAATCTATATTAGGGCTATAGATTATGAAATGTGGGATGTCATAACTGATGGACCCTTTATGCCCTCAAACGTGAATGTAGTGACAAATGACTTGATGCCCATGCCAAGGTCTGAATGGACTGAGATTGAAACTAAGAAAGTTCAAATAAACTTTAAGGCCATCAACACATTACATTGTGCCTTGACCTCCATTGAATTTGACAAAGTCTCAAGCTGTACAACAGCTAAGCAAGTGTGGGAAAAACTTAGAATAATCCATGAAGGGACTTCTCAAGTAAAGAAGTCCAAAATTGCTCTCTTAACATATAGTTATGAAATGTTCAAAATGGAGCCTGGTGAAAACATCACCAGCATGTTTAATAGGTTTACAAACATTACAAATAAATTAAGTCAACTAGGCAAGCCTATCCTGAACATGAATTAGTTAAGATACTGCTTAGATGCCTACCAAAATCCTGGAAACCAAAAGTGATTGCCATTAGAGAGGCTAAAGATTTGAACATCATCACTCTCAATGACATTTGTGGTTCTCTTCTCACTCATGAGTTGGAGCTTAAGGAAGATGAAGAAGAAGACCGAAGGGAAGCAAAGGAAAAGAAAAATAGTATTGCACTTAAAGCCAGCATCCTTGAAGAAGAGTTGGAAGAGCTTTCCAGTGATGATGAATTAGCTCTGGTTACAATAAAATTCAAAAATCTAATGGGCAGAAGAAACCAAAGGATAGCTAGAAGAGGTTTCAGGAAAGACCAAGGTGCTTCATGGAAAATAAGAAACAAAAATGACTCCAACAAAAATGAGGAAATGATCTGCTACGAATGCAAGAAACTTGGTCACTTCAAGTCCGAGTGTCCATTGCTGAAAGATGAAACCCTAAAGAAAATTAAGAAATCCAAGAAAGCAATGGTGGCTGCTGCATGGTCGGATAGTGACACTTCAAGCTCTGAAACTATTGATGAAAAATCTAAGGAAAGAGCAAACATCTGTTTAATGGCACAAGAGGATGAACCAAAGGTATCCTCATCCCCCTACATTAATTCTTATGATGATTTACAAGATGAATATGAATGCCTTTATGATGAATTTGAAAAACTTTTTTCAAAATACAAATCATTGAAGAAAAAAGCTGCATTACTTGAAAATGATTTGGAACAAATCAAACAAGAGTTCACCTATGTTTTTTAGCAAAAAAATATTTTGCAAGTTGAGTTAGAACACTCAAAAACAGACTTTGAGTTTTTAAAACAAGAGCTAGAAAACAAGTCTGAAGCCTTGCAAATAACTCTTGATGAAAACACAACTCTTAATTGTTTGAAAAATGAATCTTCAAAAAGAGATGCATACCACAATAAATATTCAGCTAAAGCATTACCTAGATGTTATAATTGTGGTAAACATGGTCATTTGTCATATGACTGTTTTAATAAAAGAAAAGTATAGAAAGTTAAGAAAATTTGGGTTCCTAAGGGATCCTTTGTTGCAACTAAAACTCAAGGACCCATCAAAATATGGGTACCTATAAAGAAAAACTAAAATTCTGTTTTATAGGTTGAGCTGGACTTAAAAGAGACACGTTCAAGAGCTCAACTCAAGAAGAAACAGCCTTGGTACTTGGATAGTGGCTGTTCACGGCACATGACAGAACATGAAATGCTGTTTGCTCAGTTGGATAAGAGAAAGGGAGGAACCGTATCCTTTAGAGATGATTCAAAAGGCATAATACATGGTATAGGTACGATTAGTAAGAGTTACCAAACTCAAATTAGTCATGTGTTGCTAGTTAAAAGCTTAAAGCATACTCTACTAAGTATTAGTCAATTATGTGATAAAGGATTTAAAGTATGTTTTGATTCAACTAAGTGTGAAGTGATTGATATGAGTACAAATAAAATCTCATTTATAGGAAAAAGGTTGAAGAACATGTATGTAATTTTTCTTGAAGACCTTGATGTGAATAGTGAAGTATGTCTTGTTGCAAATGCTGAGAATGATAGCTGGTTATGGCATAGGAGATTAGGACATGTGAGCATGCATACTATGTCTAAATTAATAAAGAAAAATCTTGTTGCTGGACTATTAGAATTGAAATTTGAAAAAAGATAGGATATGTGATGCTTGCCAACTAGGAAAACAAGTTAGAACATCCTTTAAGACTAAGAAAATAGTGTCAACATCAAGACCTCTTGAATTGTTGCACATTGATCTATTTGGTCCAATAAGCACAACTAGCTTAGGAGGTAAATCTTATGGCTTTGTAATAGTTGATGACTATTTTAGATATACTTGGGTATACTTTCTTGCTCATAAGAATGATGCTCTACAAGCATTCTTAAGTTTTTGTAAGAAATTAGAAAATGAAAAAGGACTAGCCATAGTTAGCATAAGGAGTGATCATGGAGGAGAATTTGAGGATGATGAGTTTGAAAAATTTTGCAATGAAAAGGGGTTAGATCACAATTTTTCTGCACCTAGAACAGCCTAGCAAAATGGAGTTGTAGAGAGGGAAAAACAGAACATTAAAAGAAATGGCTAGAACCATGTTATGTGAGAACAACCTACCTAAATATCCTTGGGCTGAGGTAGTAAATATAGTAGCTTATATTCTTAATAGAGTCTCAATAAGACCCTTGATTTCAAAGACTCCATATGAACTTTACAAAGGTAGGAAACCAAATATTTCTCACTTTAGGAGTTTTGGTTGTAAATGATTTGTATTGAACAATGGAAAACAACCCTTAGGGAAGTTTGATGCAAAAAGTGAAGAAACAATATTTTTAGGATATGGATATGCATTAGACTCAAAGGCCTATAGAGTTTTTAACAAAAGGACCCTAACTGTTGAAGAATCAGTCCATGTAGTTTTTGATGAGTTAAATGCTTTTCAAAAAGAAATTCATGATGATGATGATGATATAGAAATCCTAGAAAAACAAATGGAGGAAATGATCTTAGAGAATAATAAAAATAATGAAGAAAGCTTATCTAGAAGAGAAAATGAAACTCCATTTGTAAAAAATCTGCAAAGAGTAGAAAATCAGCATGATGATCTACCAAGGAGTTGGAGATTTGTAAGAGATCACCCACAAGACCAAATAATAGGTGACATTTCACAAGGAGTTAGAACTAGGAAAACAACTAGAGAAACTTGTGAGTTTTCAGCTTTTATATCTCAAATTGAACCTAAAAACTTTGAAGAAGCTGAAAAGGTGGAAAGTTGGATAATGGCCATGCAAGAAGAACTTGATCAATTCACTAGGAATCATATATGGTCATTGGTACCTAGACCTTCAAATCATCCTATTGTTGGTACTAAATGGGTATTTAGAAATAAAGTAGATGAGCAAGAAAATGTAGTTAGAAACAAAGCTAGGTTGGTAGAAAAAGGATACAACCAAGAAGAAGGAATAGATTATGATGAAACCTTTGCTCCCATAGCTAGGATTGAAGCCATAAGGCTGTTACTAGCTTTTGCATGCTTCATGAATTTTAAGTTATACCAAATGGATGTAAAAAGTGCATTCTTAAATGGATTAATTCAAGAGAAAGTTTTTGTAGAACAAGCACCTGATTTTGAAGATTTTGAAAAATCTGATCATGTTTTTAAGCTTTACAAAGCATTGTATGGATTGAAACAAGCTCTTAAAGCTTGGTATGAAAGGCTTTCAAAATTTCTAGTTGAAAAAGGATATGATAGAGGCAGCTTCGATACTACATTGTTCATTAAGAGATATCTAAATGATTTAATTGTTGTGCAAATATATGCGGATGATATTGTATTTGGTGCAACTAATGAAGCTTTATGCAAGAACTTTGCAAAGGAAATGCAAGGTGAATTTGAGATGAGCATGATGGGAGAGTTGAAGTACTTCCTTGGTCTTTAAATTAAGCAAGGTGAGGAAGGAATCTTCATCAACCAAGAAAGATATACTCATGATATGCTTAAGAAATTTGATATGCTGAAGCTGAAATCAATTTCCACACCAATGAGTACATCTACCAAACTTGACATAGATGAAAAAGGAAAAGATATAGGTCAAAAGCTCTATAGAGGTATGATCGACTCTCTTTTTTACTTAACAACAAGTAGAACAGATATTCAGTTTAATGTGTGCTTGTGTGCTAGATTTCAGTCACAGCCTAAAGAATCACACCTAACAGCTGTTAAGAGAATTTTTAGATACCTCATAAACACTCAAGAATTAGGAATATGGTACTCTAGAGACTTAACTCTTAGCTTAGTTGGATATTCAGATGCTGACTTTTCTATTAGCAGAATTGATAGAAAAAGCATTAGTGGAACATGCCAAATTTTAGGAAAGATGCTTGTGTCTTGGTCAAGCAAGAAGCAAAACTCAGTAGCACTATCTACAGCATAGGTTGAATATGTTTCATTAGGTAGTTGCTGTGCACAAATCTTTTGGATCAAGCAACAATTAAAAGACTATGGAGTAATTATGCATTATGTACCGATATACTGTGATAACACAAGTGCAATCAATATATCAAAAAATCCTGTGCGACATTCTAGGACAAAGCACATTGATATTAGACACCATTTTATTAAAAACTATGTAGTGAAAAATGACATTAAAATAGATTTTGCGAATACTCTACATCAATTAGCAGACATTTTCACCAAACCACTAGGTGAAGATAGATTTTGTGAGATTAGAAGAAATTTGGGGATGGTTAATGTGAAGGAATTATAAGAAAATCTTTGACTCTCACATTGAAAACAAAATGCATTCAGTCGACTAAGAAATTCTTAGTCAACTAAGAGTGGCCTAACATCCTTAAATAATAAGACTCAAGGAGTTTAATGAAATAGAAGTAAACTATGGTAAAAATTTAATTTATCGGGTGTAAAGAGGAATAGAGCAGAGCTGCCAAAGGTAAATAATCAAAAGTTTATAGGGAGATTTGAAAATATAAAGAAATAAAAGTAGGGCAGTTCTTAAAGGAAGATGAGAAGTTTTCTGAGCAATAACTGCTACCAACCTCTTTTTCCCTCTCCTTTGTAACCCGTTGCTCTAAAAACAAAAACCTAAATCTTCTTAGTTGCCTCTAAAATCAACTCAGATCTTCAGAAATTTCTAAAACCAAAATGGCTAGAACATCTCAGAGTAAAGAAGTATCAGAGAAGAAGAAAGGAAAAAGGCTAATAGAGGAAAAAACTGGAACAAAAAGTCAGAAGAAGAAATAGAAAATCGTGCCTGCTTCAGTGAAGGAAATAGTCGAGAAACTAAGAGAAAAGAAGCAAAATATAGACAAAAAGAAAGATACAGAATCTTCACTCTAGAAAGGTATCAATTCCTCTTCTTCTTTAAAATTTACAAATAAGCTGCATGAGTATAGATTCAAGAATATAGAAAATGCACTAATCTTCTGTGAAAAGTTTATTGATTGGAAGAGTTTTGAGGAAAATGTAAAAATCCAGACCAGTCTATCTGAGTACTTTAATGAGCTAAAACTTAAAGGTTACAGCACCTTTAAGAATAGGTCATATAGTCCAAGTCTGGTTAAAGAATTTTACTCTGGCATTGCTCTGAAAGAAAAGGAATTAATAGATTCTGATGACTATGTAGAAGATGGCTTGAATGTCTATTTAAATGGAAAAGAGTTTATTGTAACTGCTGGAGATTTAGGGAACTTGCTAAAAATAGAGGGTGAAATAGGTGAATTTAAACTTCCAGAAAAATATGATTCGTCCTCACTGTGGGAGATCATCACTGGAAGGAAAGAAAAATACTCCTCTAAAAGTAATTCAGGTTTCATAATCAATCCACAGATTAGGATACTGCATTACTTTATAACAGCAAATATTCAAGGGAGCAGTGGAAATCTTAGCTACATCAGCCTCCAAGATCTTTGGCTGATGGAGCATGCTTTTAATGAAGTGTCTCTAAATCTGGGGAGATTTATGATTAAGAAAATGAAAAGTGCTTGCAGACTTGATAAGGTCAATCTGCCATATGGGAATGTGATTACATCCCTTGTGCAAAAGAAAGGAATATGGGCTACAAGGTATGATATGGACCTGGTAAAAACCAAAGACCAAGTCGTTTATTATGGCAGCTTAGTTAAGATGGGGTATGTGCTCGATGGAGAAAAGTTTATTAAATCCTCCAAAACTAGCCTAAGAAAATATCACAATCTGCCTGCTCAACCTAAACAAGCTCCTTCTAGATTTTCGAATGAGATGATTTTTAAATTGCTTATGAGGATTGATGGTAAGCTGACTAACCAAGGAGTAAAGCTACAAAAAATGAAAGATAAAATCACTGAGTTGCAAAATAAGCTGAAGGAGAAGGAAAACATGGCATCTGAACCTGTGGCTACAGATAATTCTGCCACATCCAACATTGCACCTGCACAGCAAGGTTCTAAAGGTTCAGTAGAGCTAGCAAAGAAGTCTGCCCCTCATATTGGAAGTTTTGGCACTCAAAATGATGGCTCTACCTACAATTTTGCCCCTCATATTGGAAGTTCTGGCACTCAAAATGAAGGCTCTACCTACAAGTCTGCCAATCCTGTTTTGCAAACAGAAGACTCCCCACAAGGAGTTGATCAGCTAGCCAAAACACCCTCCCTTAAACCTCAAAGTAAAAATGACTCAAAATAAGGGACTAAAGTAGCTGGTGCAAAAACTAAGAAACATTAGGCTTCTTCTCCAAATTTAGATGAAGTTTCCATTATGGACATTTTTCACTAAATGGTCAGAGAGGAACAAGCTAAAAAAGCCATTGTCAAGACAACAACTCAAAAAGAAGGTGCAAATGTAAGAAAATGAAAGAAACCTGCTTCAACTCCCAAACTAAAGGCAAAAACAGGGAAACCAGAAACCACCACAGCACCACCAACTGAGGCAAAACAACCAACCAAAGGAAGAAAGACTATGGCAACCAAGACAGCTTTTCTCAAAAGAAGAAAGTCTTTCAGATTGGTAGAGAAGTCCAAACTAGTTTCAGCCTCTTCTCCTCATAGTCCAATTCATGTTTCAACCAAATCTTCTCCAGAATCCTTTCTTAGAAAGTCATCTCCTCTCCGAGAACCCTCTCCATTTCCTTTCAACCCTTTTTACAACATTGAATCCTCACCCTCCGACACATCTGATGAATAAAAGCCCCTCCCTTTGATGTTGACAAAAAAAAGGAGTAGAATAGAATAGGTGCAAGAACTAGAAGAATAAAAATTTTAAAAAAATTGTTAGGGTAAAGGAACCAGGAAGGAACCTAGGAAAGGGAATAAGACAAAATCAAAGTTGAATGAACTTAGAAAAATAGAAGATAGAAAGCAAAAATAGTCCAGGGGCAGTTTTAAAATACTTGTTGGTTAACTGTTATTTGTGCCATGGTGACACTTGAACACTGGTTTTTAATCTTGTTATCTATATGGTTGTTTCACAAATGGATGCTGATATGATTATGATGCTTGACTGATGGAAATTGAAATCTGCTATCCTTGGTATTTTTACTGCTATTGACAAAATTTGCTACTGCTTTGATATTGAATTATATGCTGATAATTGATTTTTAGTTTGTGGTATTGTGAATAATTTCTAGTTGAAAATAGATATAGATGTTGTGCATAGAATGTCAATTAAATCATGAAGGGAATAGATAAAATCTGATAATTATATGATTGTTGACAGAACTTTGCTGAATTCTCTATAAAAATCTGTCAACTTTCATTGCTGTAAATCATTCTAGATTTCTACACAAATGCATACTCAAAATGTTTAATGTCATTCTCTCTTATGACAAAAATGAAATTGACTAGAGTAAAAGTAAGCAAAGTTTGCACAAACTAAGGGGGAGAAATCTCCATTTTCTGCAGAAAACTAAAAAGAGTAAAAAGACACTATGCTGTTAATCAAGGAGTATTTTGTCATCATAAAAAAGGGCAAGATTGTTGGCTCCATTAGTTTTTAATGATAATAAAACATTCCCATTTATTTGTGTCTAATACCTTTACTTGAGTGTGTAGGAAATTAATATATGAAATTAATTTCTTAACTCTTCAAATAGTATTTTTGAAAGAAAAAAAAAGGGATAAATCCAACAAGCTGTAACTGAATAACAAGGAGGAAGCTTGTTTGTGAAACAAGGAAGAACATTGGTTGACCAAATTTCAAATTGGGGAAATGGTGGGCTGAAGAGTTTGAGAAACATAACCAACTTAGTCAACCAAGTCAGTCGACTAAGTATCCTCTGCTAGAATTTGCAAACAAGAAACATAATCAACTTAGTCAACCAAGTTAGTCGACTAAGAGCTCTCTGTCTGCAATTTGAACCAAAGCACTATAAGACAGATTAACGGCTAGAACTCATCCTCAACTGTTTCCAACAACCATAAACTGTCAAACTGCGATTAAAGTTGCATCTTCAAGTATAAAAGGGTCTTCCAACAATGAGAAACAAGTTTTTTGAAGTCTTGAATGAGATTTGAGCTGTAGAAAGTTGAAAAACCAGAAAAATCACTGCACTTGTCTGTGCTTAAACGCCTACTCTTTGCCATTGTATGTAGCACTCAATCTTGTACTATTTAGATCAACTTGTGATCATAGGTACTTTCTTTAACTTCTCTTATTGTATACTTAGAGTGAGGGAGTCACTCTAAAGGGTTGTTCAAGCTTGGGAATGCTTGAATGTTATAGTTTGTGGTTGAGCCTTGGAAAACCACTTTGGGTTTTAGTTGAGCCCGTGAAAAACTAGTGTAAAGGTTTTGGCTGAGCCTGCAAAAAGCCATTGTAAAAGCTTGGTGAAAGCTTGTGAATTTCACCAAATTCTTAGTGAATTGTTGGGAAAATCCTTTGTTGGATAATCAAGGTAGTGGATGTAGGTCTTGAACCAAACCACTCTAAATTGTTGTACATCTTATACTCTGTTTTTTTTTTCTTTGTTTTGAAAATTAGTTCCACACCTTGTCAAAAGCCAAATTTGTGCTATTTACCCCCCCTCTAGCACATATTAACGGGACCAACAATAAAAGATGCAGGAAGTTTTAAAAAACATGATGCATTTATGTTAAAAACAATGCAAATAGCTTAATTTCTTGTTAAAACCCTCAATTCAGCTCTTGATTATTTAATCCCTTAGTGTTGAAGGATCCATAATCAACAATGAAGTTAAAGAGTGAGAACTACAGTAGATTTCCAAATAAGACAGAAAGTTTCTTTCTGATATGAGAATCAAATTTGGCTGAGGTGAGAACAGTGACTCCCCATGGCAGAAAGTTTCTCTCTGCAGAGAAAATCAATTTGGCTACGGCGAGAACAATAACTCCTAAGGCAGAAAGTTTCTTGTCGTGGCGAAAATCAATTTGGCTGTGGCGAGGATAGTAACTCCTAAGGTAGAAAGTTTTTCACCGCGACGAAAATCAATTTGGCTGTGGAGAGAACAGTAGCTCGTAAGGTAGAAAGTTTCTCACTGCGGTGAAAATTAATTGGTTACAGCGAAAATGATGTTGTAATGCCCTTATTTAGATTCGATTTATATATATTGGCTCGCCCCTAAAGCAGTTTATATATCATAAACGAACCCAATGCTATGGGTAAACATGTATATAAGAATTTATATGAATATATATATATCTACTTTATATATTTATATATGTATCCATATGTAACTTCAAACATACATCAAGGCCATTCCACTCATCCCGAAAATAGTCGACATGGTTTGGCGCATACAACTACCAACGTCACCCCAGCTCATGTTCACTCCCACACCACACATAGCTAATACCATCATGTGCACTCCCACACCGCACATGCACGGTTGTAGTTATCTGCAATATTACCTTTCAAGGTATAACCTACATAACAACATGTAAACAAAATCTTTACACATTGACACTATCTGCATAATTTATTGTTTGGCCATACACATGGTTACACAATCCTATTTCTTAGGGAAACTAATATTGACTGTCATACAACGATTTGTCACATCTCAAAATCATCATTGCATCACATGCCACAATTCACTTAGTTATTCAACATAATATAGGAAACACATGAATTCATCACATTACACATTTCACAACGTAAGAACATTTCATCAAAGGCTTGTTCCCATGCATGTTTTAAAGAAAAAGACAAATAAAATTTTTCAAGTGATTCATTCAAACGCATATGCATTTATCCCAAAACATTTTAAATGCAAGTTCACTCACTTATCTTTGTTGATTTTCCTTTTTGATCGGCTCCAACCTCAACTAATGCTCCAAGTGGAAGTGTGGGGTCTCATTGGAACCTATTGCACATAATAGCATCACAACCAACGTAATTTTCATGAATATTATTCCGAAGGCTGTTTCCTAAACCAAACTGTACTAGTTTTTCCTAACTAGTTTTCAATCACTATTTGACTAGTCAACTTAATACTAACTCAAACAAATTTCAGAACATTTCTTTCATTACTTCCATTTTCCAGCACCTATATCATCCTTACAATTCAAAATTCTAAACTTAATTAATTCCCTTAGTGACATCTTACACCAACACAATGCTCTTTATCAAACTAGTAATTTGTTTGCACTATTCTAATCACACTAGAAATAAATAATCACATTTCCACGACAATATAACCTTCAACAATAAAACAGCCCTCAAATACAATTATTGGCCATCATTAACAACTTAAAAATCAACCCTAACTCATTACTCACCTTGGTAGACTTGTAGTTGAATTTTCTTAGTGAGGATTAAAGAGGGGAAATTCTTTTAAGAGTTTTCAAGCTATTTTGAAGAGTTTCTCTCTCTAAAACATTTATCTAGTGAGCGAAAGTGCATAGGAAAGACTTTTTAAGGGTTTTTATGGTGAAAAACTAACATAGCATGAAAAATCCTATGAAAAAGTGTACAAAAACATGAGATTTGGAGTTAATATGAGAAAGTTATGGAGGTTTTCATGGATGGCCTCCATGGAAGATGGAAAGCTTGAAATGGGGAGGAGAAATGGAAGGAAGAAGAAGAAAGTGATGGAAAGTGAGGAGAAAGTGCTAGAAAGTAAGAATTTTATACCTAAGGTTGACAAAAGTTCCACATATTTATGAAAATGCCATTAATGAGTTGACTTTGCCTGCTTCAAACTTTTTACTCTTTTGATATTGAGAAAAGGTCCACAATGGATTAGAGGTACTCGAGTTCGTGAAAACTTAAAAATTTAGACTCGAGAGCTAAAATTACCATTTTACAACTATTGTGAAAATTATTTTTATTTTAATTTATTTCATTGTTATATATTATTTATTCACTTATTTTACTTACTTGAACCTTAATAATATTAGAAAACCTACTTTTAGGAGCTCACTAAGAAAAATGATAAGATTACCACTAATCCATGTCTTCGTGTCTACCTTAAGTTACTCATCTATGGAGGTCGAGGTTTCACATTTAACGATCTGAGTCTAATGATGCTGGGTTGTTTGTGACACTACGTCATTTTAATTGCTGATGGTTAGGATTTGGATGCTGATAACTTACTTCTGTTATGCTTTTATGTTATCTTTGTTGGATTGTTAATGACATTTGATTTTAAAATGGAAATGGTCTGTTGATGATAATATGCTGATGACAATTAGTTAAAATATTGATAATGCCAAGCCCTACTCTATTATATATTTTTCATGTCATTCATGTGCTTGATAGAATGTTTGCATAAGTGAATGTATCGAAAAATCATTAAAAGTCGGTATTATACCTAGTGGTACAATTAAGTTGATTAAAACCTTGAACTAGCCCAAATAAAGATTTTACGATGTATTTGAGAGTTATTGAATCTTAGAATGTCTTAATATGATGATTCAAAATTTGAGGGTTGATTTGGAGTTAATTCGAGAATTTTCATAACTTGGTGGCAAAATGGTCATTTTGCCACCCAAGGGCAAAATTGGAATGTTGGATGATATTTTGACTAAATTTGATTAATTAGAGCATTATTTGAATTTGAAAAGTGAAAAATTTCAATTTTGACATTTTTTCGAACATAGGGGCAAAACGATCATTTTACGTGCCCATGAGGACGTAATTGGAAATTTTGGAATTTTACACCACCATGACACTTGTCAAACCCATGAATTTCATCCATTATTTTTTTTAAGTGAGAGATTATATGTGGTGGTGAGAAAATGCTTAATTGTTAAGTTTTTAAGCATGGACCAATTACATGGTGACACGTGGTAAATTTTAATCCTTTTATAATTCCCTTTAAAAACCAGCACACACTCTTCCCAAATCAGTCTCTCTTGGCCGGCCAAAGCAAAGAACAAAGAGAAAACAAAAGAACAAACCCTAGGAAGGAAAAATCCAAGAGAAATTGTTGGATTTCAAGGAATCAAGCAAGTAAAGGTAAGATTTTTTAATTTTAGCTTGTGATCTACCTTTCCCATGCATTCTTTTTCATTCTCCATGGCTGAAATTCAAGTTTTCAAGAGGGAGCCTTTACTGGCCAAACCTAGAGAGAGAAGTTTTGGTGATGAATTTTGCTAGATTTCATAATATCCTAGTGTTTTTACTCATTTTGTGATGTTTGGAAGGAAAAACAAGCAAGAAAATCACATGCCCTTCAATAACCCTCTTTGGCCGAATTTATTAGGTGACATGTTGATGATGGATTTGGTTGTAAATCATGTAATTTAGGTAGGAATTGATGATTTATGGTATTGGATATCGAAATTGGAATGAATTTCGGTTACGATGAATTAGGTCACAATTAAGCTCATTGAGGTACTTTGTGTATTTGGAATATTGGAAGTGTAATGAAGATATTTGGAGTTGAATTGGATGTTTTGGCTAATTAAACAAGGCATAGTGTGAGTTAGGTCGAATGCCAATTCAGTCCGATCATAATTGAACCAACGTAGAACACCGTCTTTAAGTGGTTATTCAGACAATTCTCATTCAATGTCATGCATTCATATAGAGCTTGAAATAGTTTTATAACAGTTTGGCACCAATATATTGAATTACATGTCATGTATTATATATAGGTGGTGAGCCCTCTGATAAGGGTAAAGATATTGTGCCCGAGGACCAAGAATAGGAGTACTCCAAACTCTTGCTATTATGAGTAATCAGATGTTCATATTAATTATCTAAAGTGGTTTATACTTGTTTTAAGATTTTAAAGAATAAGGCACTTAATTTGCAAATTATTATGTTTTACATTTTAAATGTTGGTTAAATGAATGAGATTTATAAATTATTCTGAAACTAAATGTTGATTTCTGAAATAGAGTAAGTGAAGGCTATACATTCGTATTATATATATATATACATGATTTGAATTGATGGCTTATGAAATTGTGGTAGCATGAATGGCTAGATTTGTGGTTTGTGGATTATACGAACTGTTTTTGTTTTACCTTGACAGGCTGGATAATATTATATTAGCCATGTCATGCTGTCAAAATGTTTATTGATTTGGTGGGTTATTTGATTAGCTTACTGTAGTGGGCGGGTTTTCGTGAACCAGCCTATTAAAGGGGCACGATAAACCCCGTTATATTTTACCTTAGTATGAGAGGCGCAAAGGGTATCTCTAAGATAAGTTTAGAGTTCACTTCACGTCAAACCACCACGTGAGGATGAAACTCAGCCAACGCCAATGAATGGCTATATTTTAAAAGTAAAAACATGTTTTATGGGTATATGTCGTTTTAACATCCTTGGCAGACTCGGTTGGATGCCCGGGCCAAGGTGTCCCCTAGTATGAGTTTTGGCACAAGCCAAGCTTTTAAGAAAATCATAAGCCTTGCTAATTATTTTGATGAAATGTAATTGTTTTATAGGAATTGAAATGAGTTTTGAATGTTATGAACTATAGTATGATGGGATGATTTAACTGTCTCCATTTATTCGACTTTAGATGTTATAGATGAATTTTGCTTACTCACTGGGTTTGTAAAAACTCACCCCTTTTTTTTATCCATTTCAGGCTCAGGATAGTCTATAGACAGTCGATTTTGTCGAGGGTTGCTTTTGGATTTGCATCCTTAGAAATTGAAGGTCTATAGTCTTGTATATTTTCGATTATTTTGGGGCCCACATGTCATTGTAGAATATTTTGTATACCTGACTGCGTGTGCCACTGCATGTATGAATTTGTTTTGCTTTTACGCTACAAAAATTATTTATGCAGAGTTCTATAAATATTGTTTTATAAGAAAATAGAATATTTTATTTAATATTTTTATTTAAATTGAATGGCTATAATTTCACTTTAAATTGATGAATTAGACAACGAAACTTATTTTTAGACATGAAATGGATGTTTATTACTCGTATATCATATTTTTACTAAGGTTAAAATAGGTAAAATGACCAAAATACCCTTGTGTGGCAAAAATTATTTTTGTTTGTTTTTTATTTAAAAATAGTTTATATTCTCTTAAAACATGATATTTAGTAACTTTTGCTCACAGGAAAGATGTAAAATTGATGCAAGAGCCTTGCGAGGTTTCGATTGACATTTCGGGTAATGAATGTCTATCGACACATCGTGGCGGTTGTCACAGGCTCGAAGGGAGTATCGGGTCGTGACAGATAATATTCTGTCAACTATTACTGATTGTTTAGTTAACTTGCATGAAGATAATCTGTTAAATGTCTAAATTTATGCCTGTTATTTTCTTTAAGAAATAGATAAAAACTTGCTAACCTGCAAAGTTGGATAACAAAATAACTTGAAAAGATCATGCATACATTAAGGAAGAGCACACACTCAGGGGGAGAAATTACTCATTTTGTGCAAAACAAAAAGAACTAATAGATACTGTGCTATTAATCAAGGAATGTTTTGTCACCATCAAAAAAAGGGAGATTGTTGGCTCCATTAGTTTTTGATGATAATAAAATATTCTCACTCATTTATGTCTAACTATACTACTCGAGTGTGCAGGACAAAAATGTATGCCATTAATAAATTAATCACTCAGAAGCAAATATTAAAACTCATAAGAATAAGGAATAACAATTGAGCCACAAAACAGAAGCCTTTTAGTTGGATAACTAAGGGAGTTAATCAACTAAAATTCAAATATGAAGTTGGTCTATCTAGAAATAGAAAAGACTTAGTCGACCAAAAAGCATGGTTAGTCAACTAAGTGCTCACTACTAAAAACTTCAATCAGAAAACAGAAAAAACTTAGTCGACCAAGAAGCATGGTTAGTCGACTAAGTGCTCACTACTAGAAACTTCAATCAGAAAATTGAGAAGACTTAGTCGACCAAGAAGCATGGTTAGTTGACTAAGTGCTCACTGTCAGAAACTGGGATTAGAAGATAGAAAAGACTTAGTCGACTAAGAAGCACAGTTAGTCAACTAAGAGCACTCTATCAAAAAATTTGAATTTGAATACTAGAAGACAGATTAATGGCTAGAACTGACTCTAAACTATTTCCAATAGTCAGAAACTGTAAAGCACCCTCCAGAGCTAGTTTTTTCAAGTATATAAGGCACTCCCAACAGCTAAGAATAAGATTAGATGCTTCCAAGATCAAAAGACCTCAAAAATAGCAAAAACTCTCTGCATATTTTCTGCACTTCACTCCAATCCTTGTAATAGAGTTAAGCACTTCATCTTGTACCATTTAGATCAAGTTAGTGATCATAGGTACTCCTTTATTTTCGTTCTATTTGATTACTTAGAGTGTGCGAGTCACTCTAAGTGGATTGATCAAGCTTGGGTTAGCTTGATTGGGTGTATAAGTTCTAACTCTGCCTAGAAAAAGTTAGTTTTAGGTTTTGGTTGATCCCGAGAAAAATCATTGTTAAAGGTTGTTGCCGAACTTGTGAAAAACCATTATAAAAGCTTAGTGGGAGCTTGGGAATTCCACCATTTATAGTGATTTGGCTTGGAAAATCCTTGATTGGAAGATCAAGGTAGTAGATGTAGGTCTTTAACCAAACCACTATAAACCTTTGTGTATTGTTTGCCTTGTTTTATTTTTCATTTCATTCTTCCTTAAATAATTCCTTCATCTTACATCTAACTTTTCATCATTGACCTTTAACTTACCCTAAATTAGAAGTCAAGTTTAGAGACATTCAAAAAAGTGCTATTCACCCCCTAGCACATTTATTTGGGACCAATAATACTTGCTTTCGGTTTTTCTGCTTTGCTTCCATGCTATATATACCAATTTAGTGCCTTGCTTGTTTCCTTTATTAAGCCTTGTTTGAAGTAAGAAATATTGTTATCTATTCTAAAAATTTTATAAAGAGAAAAGTTAACATAATATTTGACAAATTTGAGGGAAAAGTTTTATATTATACATAGTGTTTTGTTTATTTTTAATAAATGAAAAAAGACACATCTTTATTAGAGTGAATCATAATTTTTTAAGTGAAAGAAAGAAATAAAATATTTTTTTAATTAAAAACAAAAGGCAAATGATATAAAAAAGTTCAACAAAATAAAAAATCAATGCGAAATAATATGAAAGAAAGAGCAAAGCAAGAATGTTAAAAAATTTTCATTAAATATTTTTATTACATAGTATACTTTTGAAAAAAAAAAGATTGATTTATAACTTCCTCTAAAACCTTAAATAAGCATTTAGGATAAGTATAAAATTTTAAACTTTTATAAGTCAAACATCTTTTTTTTTTATAATTATGCAATTTTATTGCTAAATGTCAAAGCCAAATCCTACTTTGGACTTAATTTTACAAGTAAAAAGCTAAAATAAAATAAATACATCAACAGAAAAAATAGCTCCTATATGCAATAAATCTGTATGTATTGATGTACAGTTTCTAATTTTCACCTTGAAGTTCCACAAAGTCGAACCCCTTGAATATATATATATATATAGCATCTTCTGGTACTAAGAGAGCACCTTCTGTAAAATGCAAACGCATACTAAAAGCAACCAAAACCTTTTAAGGTTGTAAAAAAGTGTCAGGGGCCCAACATTTCAAAAGGGAAATGAAAGACATCTCTGAAACCTACAAAGAAAGCATTTTTGAAGCTTGCAAAGCATCTTCAAATTTTTAAACAAGTATCTCTTATGCTTCAGACAATAAGAATAAAAGACAAAGGCATCTCCATAAAGAAAAAGACAAAAAACATCCTTTGAACCTACGAAGCATCTTCAAAATTTCAAAAATCACTTCTAAAGTTGCAGGGCATTTTCAACAAAATTCAAAAAGAAAAAGTAATTTTCAACACTTCAATCAATATTTTTAAAATCTTCATAAATGTAATCATTAGCACACGGGAAGACCCTTCTATATAAAGCTCCCTTTGTATTCTGAAGAAGTTAAAGCTAGAATTGCTTTTAGAAAAGCTTCTTTGTAAAAACTTTCTTGCAATGAAAATTCTAAACTATTTTCTTTAAGTTCTTCAAATTTTCTTTATTTTAATTGATTTTGAAAGAAACTGGTATTTGGTGTCCTTACCACTTCCAATCAAGTCTTTGACAAAAGTCCAATATTAGATTGATGTTGGTGATCTAGTATCAAAGCCACTCGGAGTAAAAGTCCATTCTGTTGGTGGTCAGGTATCAAACCCACCCAGAGTAGAGGTATTCCTGATTAATTGAAAGCATTTTGTAGCATAAATTTTGTTTTTTGAGTTATGGTTTTGTTGTTCAATTTTCTACCCACGCAAATATACATATCATAAAGAAAATATAATAATGAGTAGAGTGTTGATCCCACAAGGAATTGAATTAATTCTTACTATTAATTACTAAAATTGCACACCTTAATTTTACCCAAACACTAAAATTTGAATTAAAAAAACAAAATTTAAAAACTAAAACTACCTTAAATTTACTCAACAAAATTATTTTATTAACTTCTAGTGATTACCGAACCTAAGATTATGATGTATCTCAATATTTCATCTGATTATTGTCTCTCTCTTAACTTAGTTTAATGGATTAAGTTGTTAACCTAGAGTCCTAAATTATTTACAAATCTGTGTCAAATTTCTCATAAAAATATCTCTCTTAATTAATTTATTATATGTCTATACAAAATTAAATTAAAGACAGATTCATTAATTTGTGCTCTAATTTTGGCTACATATAGCTTATAGGTGTATGTCTACCCTATATACAAATCAAACCACCCAATCAACTAAGTGTATTTGACCATATGCTATTCTATTCAAGGTATACCTAAATCTCTTTCGTCAAGGTTTAACTTAGGTTTTCAATTCAATTTAATTTGTGGCTAGTCAACTAGAAGTATTAAGAACAGAATAAAATAAACAACTTAAATCCATAAAACATAAGCAAAAGAGAGATAAATAAATCAGACTATGTATTGAGTTCAATCATAATCTTAGATAAATGAATTAGTTCCCCATCAAGTCATGCATCATCATCAAATAAAGTTTAAACATTAAAAACAAAACCAAGAAAATAAGAGAATAACAAAAAGATAGATAAAACCAAGAATTGTAATCTTGATCTTCAAATCTTGTTGAATCCTTCGAATCCTTCTCAAGTTCAATGAATTTGCAGCTTGATTCTTAGTTTTCAATTTGGTGTTTCATTTTATCCTAAAAGTCCTTCGAAAGGTTGTTTTTATAAGACTTTGAAGTTAGACCAAGTTAGGTGAAGAAAGAATCAATTCCAAATAGATTTTCTCATCAAATTACGTGAGCCGTGGTCTCGACCAATTAATTAGCAGAAATCATAATTGCTCCAAGACTACTATAGTACTTCAACTTCGACAATATTTTTGACAAACTTCCAAGTCTAACTGGGAAAATTGATAAACATGAAAGTTGTAGATTTTTGTCTTAACTTTCCAATGGTTTAAGAATTATCTCATTTAGAACTCTTCAGAGAGAGTTATAGTTGAAATACAAAAACATATACAGTGGAAGTTTGAACCTCAAAATTGCTCTTCTTATTCCATTAAAATTCTTGTTTCATTGAACCTACAAAAGCACAAATAAATCAATAACAGCCTATCTTAATCACGTTAACACCAAATTAATCATAAAATTAAGTAAGATTAGATTAACTCGACTAAATTAACTAATTTAAATTCATTTAAATAAAACCTACTAATTTTTATGCATTACAACAAGAACTAAGCTAAATTACTATCAAAATTAAGCCCAAATAACTCTATATCATAGGGTTATCACACCTTCAAACTTAGGATTTTGCTAATCCTTGAGCAAAACATAGAAAAGAAACTAACTTAATAAAACAAATTTAGTTAATGAAAACAAAATAAATATAGTTACTACTACTTGAGATAAAGTAAATCAACTCAATGATTCACCATAATTTCCTCAAAAGTATGTCTATCAATAATTAACCTAAGAAAAAAATATAAGCATCATTCAAATTCATATTTCAATTCTAATGCAAGCATATTCTTGAATGGATTTCCATGTGTGTGTGTGAAATCTTTTACCATGAATATCATGACTTTCGAATGAGTTTTTCCCAACATAAATTTTAAATTAGTACTAGAACTCCATAGGTTTACTTTTCATCACTCTCTCCATTAATGTAGACTAATACAAAGGTAGGGATCAATAGGACATTATAAAGCTTGTAATGTATGGCTAGGGTCAAGGTAGGATAAACGATAATAATTTGGCTCAAATCACCCTAAGCATTTAATTATTCTAGGACCTATATATAAAGCTCTATTTTCCTTCTCTTAGTACACCTTTTCTTCAATGTTTGAAATTTTCTTTCATTCAACACATTTTTTTCTCTCTCTTTTCTTTTACTGACAATATCACAATTGCACACACCCAAACTTGTTTGCTTTGTACAGTAGGTAGTAGGTTGACTTTTAATATTTTGGATTTTTTTTCTTTTTTTTTCACATCAACATCACCTTTCCACCTTTTACAACATTTAGCTCAATCTATATTTCGTAAAACAATATACATGCTTAGGAGTGAGGATTGCAAAATTGAAAATTTTATTATGTATAGTTAGGCTCAATTACTATATAGTTAAACAAAGAAAATAGAAATTAGGCTCAAAGGGGTATACTAGGGATAAAGATTTAACAAGGTAAGTTGTTTAAGCTCAAAAGGTCCAAAGATAGCCTAAATGATCTCCATAACTACGTATTGCCTAGGATTTCACTTCGAGAGAGAATCAAGCAAATTCTAGAATTCTCAACATAATCTAAAATTCACATCAATATAAACTTTCTCTAAATATTCATAATAATTCAAAGTAAAAGATATAGTGCTCAAAATTATGAAAATCACAACCTAACAATGATACTCAACAAAAAAAAATTTAGCATGAATCCAAACAAAAATCTTATTCACCAAAAGCTAAGAATTCAAGACAACTAGTTATCAGCATTGGATAGAGAAATCATTGAAAAAAATTGGCACAACTTTACCCTAGATTCCTAAAATTCGAATAAATAATAAATTCATTTATCAACCAATCCTAGATTATTTATAAATCTAAATATGCATGCAAATAAAACTAAATCTAAAACTTACACAGAATATTCATCACGGGAAAAATAAATTCACCCCCCAACTTAAACTAACATTGTTCTGAATGTTAAAAAAACTACAAGAAAAGTAAAGAATCCCCTGATGGTTGGATGCATCTAAAGATGCTATAGTCCTCCTCCTCATGTTCGTTATCCTTTGCATAATTTTTGTCACAGCCCAAATACCAAGCCATGACCTGCGCATGGGCCTAATGGGCATAGCCCACTAAGCCCAAGCAAGCCTATTTATGCAATTCTGATCATTAATCCCAACCATTATTTCTAAAACCACATATTGCAATTCTCAATTATAAATATTTCAGTAACATTTTATAGCAATCCAATATTCACATTTGTATTATGCTAACATAGTATCACTCATTTGCCACCTTACAGTGGCATCAGTAATCAAATATACGTATTTGATTTTTAACATGAATATTAGTGGTCTTCATTACTTATACATGTACACAAGCATAAAACTCTTGACTGTCAGCGGAGTGATCGTGGGTGAAGGTACAACTACTGAGATGCCATAGTACTTACCAAGAGGACGAGCATACATAGACACTTAATCTAGGTCCCAACTGTCTTCGAATCTGAAAACATGAAGTTTAAAAAATGTGAGTATAAACTCAGTGAGTGAACATAAGAAGGGAACAAACAATCGATAGAAAGAATTTGGAAATCATGATGCAATTGTTTCAAAAACAATGCAATTAATTTAATTTCTTACTAAAAACCCCTCATTTCACACTTTGATCAATAACCTCATAGTGTCGCAAAAACCCACGATCAATCCATGAAGTTAAATGGGTGAAAAATAGGTCAAAATCAAGCAAGGTAACAAGCATGGCAGCAACTTTCTCGCTGCAGTGAGAAATAGTCTCAGTTTACATATGTTTCAGTTTTCAAAGCATATCTCCCACTATAGAAGTCCAATTGACCTGATTTTTAGACCATTAAGAATATAAGAGGCATGGATACAACTTTGATGTTTATTACTTTTCCCATTTTGGATGGGAAGGTGGTCAAAATCTTTGTCGAAGTGAAAGAACTGCACTGGAACCTGAGAGATATGCTTGAACTGCACCACAACTCTTATACATCATCATGCATACCATCCCACCACACTCAACTCAATGCAATATCATCATCATGTGTGAACTTCCTACTCGTACACTTCAACATCATCATGTGTGCACTCCCTAATCGCACACTCTATCATCATCATGTGTGCACTCCCTTCTCGCACACTCTATCATCATCATGTGTGCACTCCCTACTCGCACACTTCAACATCATCACACAACATTATTCATCAATACAAAACATATATTCATATATATACCTACCAACATAATATAGAAGCACATGGATTCATCCTTTTACACATTTTACATTTTTCACAACATCAAAACTTTTTATCAAGGGCTTGTTCCCTGGCACACACTTTTAAAGAAAAGTTGGACAAAATCATTCAAATGTTCATTCAAATACATTACATTTCCTAAAGAAATTTTGAAATGCAAGTTTACTCACCGGTCCTGTTGATTCTTTTGCTTGACTTTAACCTAAACTAATACTCCAAATGGACATTTGAGACCTTGTTGGAACCTATACACACACAACATCAAAACCAACCTAAATTGGCATTAATATAATCCAAAAGCTCTTTCCTAATCGAGTTCCACTAGTTAATCCTAACTAGCTTCCAATTGCCATTAAATGGCTAGTTGATCACACTACTCTAGTCACCCTAAGAGTGAATAAACAACCTCAATGATAAAACATTCACAAACCCCATTGTTAGCCATTATCAACAACTAAAGAAATTGTCACGACCCAAATTTCGGGCGATGACCGACACAAGGGCCCCTTGGACATAGTCCACTAAGCCCAAGAAAGCCTAATAATCTGACATGTTCATCATTCTACCAGAAACTGCTAAGTCTCATTTCATAGCTTTGAATCAAAATAGTGGTAGACATCGCCAACTTATACTAGCATTACTCATTTAAAATACATACATTGTCTACAACACGTATTCTAATAAATTACATTAAGTTGTCTATACATATCAAAAGGAGACTCGATGTCCAGTGGAGAAACTCGACGAATGTACAGCTACTGAATGCCGAGGCACCCACCAAAAGATGGATACAAGTCTACAAGGACACCTCGTCCTAGTTACTAGTTGTTTCGTGATCTGAAAACATGAAGTTGAAAACAGTGAGAATAAACCTAGTGAGTGAACAAGAAAGGGAACAAGCAACAACAAGGGAGAATTTAAAATCATGATGCACTTGTTTCAAAACAATGCAATTTAGTTCCATTCATATTAAAAACCCCTCTTCAAGCCCTTAAATGATTAATCATTTGAAAATCATTAACCCATACATAATGAACCATTTGAAAAATGAAAGCTTCAATGATATGCAAGCAAGTCAAATACAACAACGAATCTTTGCTGTGCTGCAGCGAGAATGCCTTTTCGCTGCAGCAATGCTGGGATTAAGTTATTAACCGAACAAGGGTTTCTCAACTGGCTGAGGGTTTCCCACTAAATCTCCTCATTTTAAACTTAACTCATTAATCCTAAATGTTGGAAGTCTATGCTTAGATATGGTAGCAAAGAAGTGAAAAATAGGGCAGCAAATGGACAAGATAAAAGACAAAAACAGAAAGTTTTTCGCTGCAGCGAGATTTTGGTCATAAAACATAAAGTTTCTTGCTGCAGCGAGAATAAATTTCGCTACAGCGAAATTGTGACCCAAAAATAGAAAGTTTTTCGCTGCAGCGAGAATGAATTTCGCTACAGTGAGAAGCTACAGTGTCATTCTCGCTGCAGCGAGTTTTTGGCCAGTCTACTCCTCCAAAACCTGAGAGTTTCTCGCTATAGCTAGAATCAATCTCGTTGCAACGAGAATCAGAACATCAAGAAAAAGGTCTCCTTTTCCCTTAAAACAAAGCCATCCTACTAAATAACAAAAGCAACATATAACACATGCAAACTCCCAAATTTCAACAAATCAAATGTTCACATTTTCGCATTTACAACCATATACCATACATGTGTATATATATATATATATATATATATATATATATCAATCATCTTGAACATCCTCCAATCATCATCATCTCATATGCAATAGCTTATGCACACTCCCACTTGCACATAGCTAAGTCAGCAAAGGCTTATGTGCACTCCTACTCGCACATAACTGGGTCCACATCAACATACAAATAAGCACCTAATGCATATCATGCATATTATCATATTTTGATAACACATAATCCATTGTACATCACAATTTCACAATATAAAATCACTTCACCAAAGGCTTGTTCCCAAGATACATTTTCAAAGACAAGTTGGATAAAATCATTCATATTCCCCAAAACAATTTGAAATGCAAGTCCACTCACCTGTATGTTGTTGAGCCTTTCACTGACTCTAATTTGCCCTAATTGTCCAAATGGGATGATGGGGCTTCCTTGGAACCTACCATCACATTAATATCACAATTATGTTAATTCACATACTATAAACCCTAAAAGCTATCTCTTAGCTAGCTTTCACTTGCCACTTCAAATGGCTATCTATGTTCATTATCTAAATCACTATAAAATGAATGAACATCCTCAACAATAAAACAACTCATAATCTAAATTTCTAGCCATTATCCATAGCTAAAAACCAAGTTTAGTTCATCACTCACCCTAGGGTTCCTTTGTAGTGGAATTCTCTTCCAATAGCTTCCACACCAATGGGGTAATTCTCTCTTTCTCTCTCTAGAACACCCAACTAGTGAGAGATAGTATAAAAATAAGACTTTTCAAAGGTTTTAAGGAGAGAGAGTGGAAGAATACAAGGGTTCTAGTCATAAGGGCATAAAGGTACGAAAACTAATGTCACGACCCGGAACTCCCATCGAGCCAGTGACAACCGCCGCGACGTCCCGATAAGCACTCATTACCCCGAATGCCGATCGAAATCCCGCAAGGCTTAGCATCAACTTCCGCATCTCCCCGATGAGCGACAGTTATTAAATCTCGCATTTCAAGAAAACATAAGTTGGTTCCAACTCAAAACAATAAAATATTATTTTCTAGCTCACAGGGGCATTTTCGTTAATTTTTTTTTTAAAAATTTTCAAATTCGAAAAATGTAATATGTAAGTGGAAACACATATTTCATGATTTAAATTAAATTTTGAAGTCTAAAACTTTCGTTTAAAGTAAAATTATAGCTATTTGAATATAATAAAAATATTAAATAAAATATTCTATTTTCTTAAAACATAATATTTTCAAAGTCTTCCTAAAATAACTTTTGTAGAGTAAGAGTAAAATAAATTTATTCATATAGTAATAAAGATAATTAAAGTATGAAATTTCGTTTACAGTGACACGTGGGCCCCTAACTAACCAAGAAAGTGTAGAGCTACGAACCCTTACTTCCTATGATGCAACTTTGAGATTAATTCTCGTCTTAATCAACTATCAACAAACTGTCCTGAGCCTGAAAAATGGATAGGAAGAGGGGTGAGATTAAATAATCCCAGTGAGCAAACAATTACCATCCAAAGCATCTAAAACCGAGTAGATGGAGACAATATAAAAATGTTATATCTCAATAATGTTCATAACACAAAATTCGTTTCAATCTATACCAAACAATTTCTTTTCATCAAAATTTCTTGGCTTATGAATTTCTTAAACTTGGCCCTTGCCAAAATTATTCTCGCAGGTACCTTCGTCAAGGTATCCCACTGAGACTGCCAAGGCTGTTCAATGACCCATACCCATAAACATGTTTTCACATCTAACACATAGCCGTTCCTTGGCGTTGGCTGAGTCTCACTCTCACGTGGTGGCCCGAACGTGAGGTGCACTCAAATCATACCTCAAGAGATACTTCACCCAACATCTCCTCCCGGAGGTAAGTATATAATTGAGTTACCGTGCCCCTCTCATAGGCAGTCCACGGAAACCCCCACCACTGCAGTGACCGTTTGATATACCACCAGACCCATAAAATTTCCAGTAGCTTAATATGGCGAATAAATTTTAATCCAGTCTACCGAGACCAATCCAAAATTGTTTATATATTTCATGCCAACCCCAAAAATTTAGCCATCATGCTACCATAGTGTCATAAGCCCCAATTTCAATAACATATAAAATCATAAATTTCAACACAGTCTCCATATACTCAATTTTCCCAAAACAATATTTGATTTCAAAACCAATATAAATCTCATTTTTATTAAAAAATATTTTAATTGGAAAACATAATATTTTATAATTTAAATTCACCATTCAATAAAAGCATCAAACAAGTATAATTACTCTAGATATTTAAGACGATAAATTGTCCACTCACAGTTCTAGGAGTCGATGTACTCCTAATCCCAGTCTTCAAGCACAATTTTGGTACTTTTACCAGTGTAATTTGCTCACCACCTATCCACAATGTACAATACATAATTCGCCACATCAATGCTTGACCATTATAAAATCAATTCATGCTCGGTATATATGCATGATATGACATGCAACTTATCCGACTACCGCTTAAATGCGGTGCTAACCTAATTCGGCCTATTACCCGATTAAATTACTAACGCGTCCAATTTAATCTCAAATTAATTTTTTTCAGTTTCTATACCTCAATTGCACTCAAATTGACTTAATGTCCCTCAGTGTGGTGCAAATTATCAGTCCCGATAGCAAATTACGAAAATACCCCTAAAGGGTAAAAATTCATATTTTTGCTCCGAAAATTCCCATTATTTTTCTAGACTCATAATTCATCATTATTCATCATAATTCCTCAAATAAACATCAAGATCATCAGCCAATATTCCCCTAGAAAATTTGGCCAATAATGGTAACGGAGGAAAATAAATTCTTTTCTTATTGTTTTGTTCCTAAATATGCTAAACTAACTTAAAACACTAACATAACTTAAAATCAAATTAATCTAACAAGTTTCTCTCTCCTAACCCATTTTTCCAGAATTGAATTCATCCTCAAATCACATGATTCAACCATGGAAAATGATGGGAAATGCATGGGAAAGGTAAAGCACAAGTCAAAATCAAGAAATTTTACCTTTGGTCACTTGTTTCCTTGAATTTTCACCAATTTTTCCTTGAATTTCTCCCCCTAGGTTTTTGTTTTTCTTTTCCCCTTTGTTTTCTTGCTATGGCCGGCCATAATGAAGAGAAAATGGTGGTGTGGGCTGATTTTTATAGTTAAATAATATAATAATCTAAACTTGCCACATGTCACTACATTATTGGTCCATTTTTTTAAATTCTTATCTTTTAAGCTTTAAATCTCCACCACACATTATTCCTTAAAATATCCATAACTTAGATAAAATTCTCAAACTTATCCAAAGTCTTGGTGAAGTAATTTTTGAAATTTACACTTTTGCCCCCGTAAAAATCAAAAATTACATTTTTGCCCCAAAAACTGAAAAATTGCCCATAGACATACTTTTCATCCCTTATACTCATACCATTCTCCAATTTGTCAAATGTGATCTAAATTCTCTCAAAATCTCAAATTTTATCCGCGAGTGAAAAAATTACAATTTTGCCCCTAGATAGTGAAAATTTCGGTTTGACTCCGAATTGATCCTCGAACTCCTAATTACCGTTTTGAGTCATCCCTGCACTGTGAAACTCTTAATTTCACCTAAAAATTCCTATTTGAACTAGTTCGAGGCTTAATCGACTTAATGATACCATTAGGGGCAATATCGTCTTTTAACGATTTTTCGAACTTCCTAAATATGCAAACATTCTATCGAGCATGTGAATGGCATTATAATTATTTTACAAAGCAGGGTTTGACAGCACTACCCCCCTTAAAATAAAATTTTGTCCTCAAAATTTCACTTGTCAACTCAAAGAAAAGGCAGGGTATTATCTTTTATTCGATGCTCAACTTCTCATGTTATCTCCTTTATAGGGAATCATGAGTTTCTCCTCGTATTTATTTCCAACTCAACTTGAATACTTCACTTATATCTATTGTTACCCTTTAGAAGTTTGATCAGCAATAATCCTCTCGATCATGAATCTTTATGTCTTTTAGGATTATACTAAGTGGTTTCCCAAGATAAAGAGTCTACGTAGCCTCCTGTCTATAATCGGTGCTGCAGTCACTGACTATAAACAAGACTCTACATCAACTCCACTATTTCGCTGTTTACCACAAGAGTTGCTTCATTAATCACTTTTCATTTAACTGAGTTAATACAAGAATTATAAATCCTCTTAGTAATCCTTTATAGTACTCATTTTCTATGCCACCGTCGTAATCCTTTATTCACAAATTCGTTACTTAACATTGATGTTCCTTCTCATTAATCTCTCATCCTCTTTATTTCTTAATATTTGACTTTGATCAATACATTATTGATCTTAATACTCCACAAGGTAATTTATTTCAATGTAGCCGTTGGAATCTACTTCATTAAAACAAATCTTTCACTTTTGGAGTTACTACCTTAGTCATTCTCAACGGCTTGGCTCTTTTTTGAGTCTATACCACAATTAGCAAAGTAAATTTTCTATCACAGATGTATGATCAGGATACTGACCCCAACATATCTATATTATCTATGTGATATGCCTCCGTCATCCCTTAGGGCATATTTCATTACCAATATTCACATATCTTTACCATGATAATTTTTCAAATAAATTAAAACTTGTGGGGGAAAACATACTTTACAATTTATATCTCCCTCTATAAGCATCTCCAAAAATCCTCATGTCCTATGTCCCACCTTAGGACAGTCTTCCCATATGGTTCAATAGATCACAACTTCATCACACGCCTAATGATTCATTATTGATAGTATCCCACTATTCTCATAGTCGTAACCGATTATATTCCTCATCTTAAAATTTTACGCTATCACCTTCTAATTCCCTCCATACACAAATTTATAATCCTTGACTTAACCCCGTTAACTGGTGATCAATTCATAGTACTGCAAGATTTAATCGTTATTAAATCTAATAATTGCTGGAACCATTAATGACTTTTTATTTCAACCTTCAGTACTTATTTAAAATAATTGATCTTGCCACTAAGATAATTATTCATCCTCAATACTTATATTACTAATCTACCTTTGTCATACTAAAAGATTTTTATACTCCTTTTCATACTGCATCTGCCTAGGATTACATTATTACAAGCTTCAACAAGGCACTAAACATATTTAGGATCATTATCATCTTGATCCTTTTTCGAGTCCGTTTCAAGTTTTTCCTTTTTCTTCTCTTGCCATTTACTTGCATTGCTCCCACAGCCTGGGGGAGAATGTCTAACGACAATCACTAATCTCTTATACACCATGAAAACAAACAGGTCTCTATATGCAGACTCATGCATTCTATTCGACTTAACTTAACTCGGAGACACGCAGTGTCAGTGTGAATTTCTTAAAACAATTTTAAAACCAAAAACTTTAAAATCCAAAACTTTAAAATCGAAATCTTTGATCTTTAAACCATGCTCTGATACCGACTTAATTGTCACGACCCGGAACTCCCATCGAGCCAGTGACAACCGCCGCGACGTCCAGATAAGCACTCATTACCCCGAATGCCGATCGAAACCCCGCAAGCCTTAGCATCAACTTCCGCATCTCTCCGGTGAGCGACAGTTATTAAATCTCGCATTTCAAGAAAACATAAGTTGGTTCCAACTCAAAACAATAAAATATTATTTTCTAGCTCACAGGGGCATTTTCGTTAATTTTTTTTTAAAAAATTTTGAAATCCGAAAAATGTAATATGTAAGTGGAAACACATATTTCATGATTTAAATTAAATTTTGAAGTCTAAAACTTTCGTTTAAAGTAAAATTATAGCTATTTGAATATAATAAAAATATTAAATAAAATATTCTATTTTCTTAAAACATAATATTTTCAAAGTCTTCCTAAAATAACTTTTGTAGCGTAAGAGTAAAATAAATTTATTCATATAGTAATAAAGATAATTAAAGTATGAAATTTCGTTTACAGTGACACGTGGGCCCCTAACTAACCAAGAAAGTGTAGAGCTACGAACCCTTACTTCCTATGATGCAACTTTGAGATTAATTCTCGTCTTAATCAACTATCAACAAACTGTCCTGAGCCTGAAAAATGGATAGGAAGAGGGGTGAGATTAAATAATCCCAGTGAGTAAACAATTACCATCAAAAGCATCTAAAACCGAGTAGATGGAGACAATATAAAAATGTTATATCTCAATAATGTTCATAACACAAAATTCGTTTCAATCTATACCAAACAATTTCTTTTCATCAAAATTTCTTGGCTTATGAATTTCTTAAACTTGGCCCCTGCCAAAATCATTCTCGCAGGTACCTTCGTCAAGGTATCCCACTGAGATCGCCAAGGCTGTTCAATGACCCATACCCATAAACATGTTTTCACATCTAACACATAGCCGTTCCTTGGCGTTGGCTGAGTCTCACTCTCACGTGGTGGCCCGAACGTGAGGTGCACTCAAATCATACCTCAAGAGATACTTCACCCAACATCTCCTCCCAGAGGTAAGTATATAATTGAGTTACCGTGCCCCTCTCATAGGCAGTCCACGGAAACCCCCACCACTGCAGTGACCGTTTGATATACCACCAGACCCATAAAATTTCCAGTAGCTTAATATGGCGAATAAATTTTAATCCAGTCTACCGAGACCAATCCAAAATTGTTTATATATTTCATGCCAACCCCAAAAATTTAGCCATCATGCTACCATAGTGTCATAAGCCCCAATTTCAATAACATATAAAATCATAAATTTCAACACAGTCTCCATATACTCAATTTTCCCAAAACAATATTTGATTTCAAAACCAATATAAATCTCATTTTTATTAAAAAATATTTTAATTGGAAAACATAATATTTTATAATTTAAATTCACCATTCAATAAAAGCATCAAACAAGTATAATTACTCTAGATATTTAAGACGATAAATTGTCCACTCACAGTTCTAGGAGTCGATGTACTCCTAATCCCAGTCTTCAAGCACAATTTTGGTACTTTTACCAGTGTAATTTGCTCACCACCTATCCACAATGTACAATACATAATTCGCCACATCAATGCTTGACCATTATAAAATCAATTCAGGCTCGGTATATATGCATGATATGACATGCAACTTATCCGACTACCGCTTAAATGCGGTGCTAACCTAATTCGGCCTATTACCCGATTAAATTACTAACGCGTCCAATTTAATCTCAAATTAATTTTTTTCAGTTTCTATACCTCAATTGCACCCAAATTGACTTAATGTCCCTCAGTGTGGTGCAAATTATCAGTCCCGATAGCAAATTACGAAAATACCCCTAAAGGGTAAAAATTCATATTTTTGCTCCGAAAATTCCCATTATTTTTCTAGACTCATAATTCATCATTATTCATCATAATTCCTCAAATAAACATCAAGATCATCAGCCAATATTCCCCTAGAAAATTCGGCCAATAATGGTAATGGAGGAAAATAAATTCTTTTCTTATTGTTTTGTTCCTAAATATGCTAAACTAACTTAAAACACTAACATAACTTAAAATCAAATTAATCTAACAAGTTTCTCTCTCCTAACCCATTTTTCCAGAATTGAATTCATCCTCAAATCACATGATTCAACCATGGAAAATGATGGGAAATGCATGGGAAAGGTAAAGCACAAGTCAAAATCAAGAAATTTTACCTTTGGTCACTTGTTTCCTTGAATTTTCACCAATTTTTCCTTGAATTTCTCCCCCTAGGTTTTTGTTTTTCTTTTCCCCTTTGTTTTCTTGCTATGGCCGGCCATAATGAAGAGAAAATGGTGGTGTGGGCTGATTTTTATAGTTAAATAATATAATAATCTAAACTTGCCACATGTCACTACATTATTGGTCCATTTTTTTAAATTCTTATCTTTTAAGCTTTAAATCTCCACCACACATTATTCCTTAAAATATCCATAACTTAGATAAAATTCTCAAACTTATCCAAAGTCTTGGTGTAGTAATTTTTTAAATTTACACTTTTGCCCCCGTAAAAATCAAAAATTATAATTTTGCCCCAAAAATTGAAAAATTGCCCATAGACATACTTTTCATCCCTTATACTCATACCATTCTCCAATTTGTCAAATGTGATCTAAATTCTCTCAAAATCTCAAATTTTATCCGCGAGTGAAAAAATTACAATTTTGCCCCTAGATAGTGAAAATTTCGGTTTGACTCCGAATTGATCCTCGAACTCCTAATTACCGTTTTGAGTCATCCCTGAACTGTGAAACTCTTAATTTCACCTTAAAATTCCTATTTGAACTAGTTCGAGGCTTAATCGACTTAATGATACCATTAGGGGCAATATCGTCTTTTAACGATTTCTCGAACTTCCTAAATATACAAACATTCTATCGAGCATGTGAATGGCATTATAATTATTTTACAAAGCAGGGTTTGACAACTAAAGCTAGAGAGAGAAAATCATGCAAGCTGCATATCAAGCTTCCATGGAGGTTGGAAGCAATGTGAAAGAGAAGAAGAAGAGGAAGACAAGCTATTGGAAAATGGGAGAAAAAGCTATTGGAAGAAAGATATTTATAGCCAATCTTATCCATTCCCTTGAAATTACCAAATTAACCCTCCTCAAATCTTTTATGCAATCTTTTTGCTCTTTTGAAACTGGGACAAGGTCCAAAATGGTCTAACATGCTCGGGTTCATAAAAACTTAAAATTTTTAATCTGCGGTGAAAAATGACCGTTTTGCCCCTACCGTGAAAATCATCAAAATTTTGGTTTTCTTTCCATTTTACCCCTAATTTCACCATCCATTTATACCTTAGGCCTACTTAGGCCATAATATTGTTTAAGAATCTTACTTTTATGGGCTTACTAAGGAAATGATGAAATTACCCCTGATCAAGGTATCACGTATACTTCCCTTTACGAGTCTATAAAGGTCAAAGTCTCACAAAAATTTAACAGTAACTTATACTCACCTTAATGGTTTTTGTAGTTGAATTCTCTTTCCAAATTCTTCAAGCTAACAAGGGAAATCACTCTCTCTGTCTCTACATGTCCAACTAGTGAGAAGAAGATGGAAGTAAGACTTTTTAAGGGTTTTAAGGTGAGAGAGTGAAAGAGCACAAAAGGTTCTATGAAAAAGTGCTCAAAAGCATGAAACTGAAGCTAAAGAGAGAAAGTTATGGAAACTTTAAGGGAGGCTTCCATGAAGATGAAGAAATATGAGAGGGGAAAGGAAGAAGAAATGGTTGGAAGCTGCTGGAAATTGCTAGAGCTTTAGATATTTATATCTAAAGTTTATCCATTTCTCACTTAAATTACCAAAATGCCCTTAACATGGTGACTTTGTCTTCCTCTCATCCTTTGTACAACCTTTTACTCTTTTGGCACTAGGGCAAGGTCCATAATAGTCTGGAAATACTCGAGTTCACGAAAACATAAAAATTTAGATCTAAGATGCAAAATGACCATTTTGCCCCTATTATGGAAATTATCATTATTTTTATTTTCTTCATTTATTTACCATCATAAACATCATTTATTCATTCCTTAGGCCTATTTAGACCTTAATAGCATAAAAAAACCCACTTGTAAGAGCTCACCAAGAGAAATTACAAAATTACCCCTGGTCCACATTATCGCTTTTACTTCTAGTTATGTGTCTATGGAGATCAAGATTTCACAGGTTCACTTCTGAATTACCCTTTTTAACTCAGTAATTAACCTAAATTGGCATTCGTAAACTTTATTAACCACCGTATCAAAATATGGTGTACTACAATTTTTCTTATTGTCCTCTGCCTCATTTGCACCCTAACGAAGATTAGGTGCCAATGGAAAAGTAGACATGTCCACTCCCATAAAAACACCATAAGCTCGAAACACGTGGTCCATATGTTGATTAATTTGGGTCTTATAAGTCATGTGTTGCTCAAATTGTTGCCCAAGGTTCTCAACTATGTGCTCAAGATTCTCAATTCTTTGGGTCATTGCCAATTATTGGTGTCTTACTCGAGGGGGTGAAGGATGGTGTGTAGAAGAAGAAGTACCTCAAGTGGAATTTTGGGATTGGCGGAGGATAAGATTGAGATCAATTGGAAGTTTGGGTTGCAACAACTCCTCACTAGCATCCTAAGTTACACCAGCTTGCTTGCACAAAGCTATAATTAGATAAGGGAACCACAAGCCTGCACATTTTGATTATGTAGTGTGAGTCATGGCTTTGTAAATTACGTGACCAATATCAATTGTGCGTTCAGTCATGATGGAATGAATAAGGATGGCTCGATCTTTTGTAACATCACAAAGATGGGTAGTAGGAAGCAATTTAGAAGCTACAAAATATAACCACATCTTAGAAGTTGGTTTCATCACAGTCCTCTTGAATGAAACTGGTGCATTGTTGAAGAATCACCATTGAGCACCCTCCTCACAGAGCATTTTAATGATATCAGCCTAATTCTCATGCTTAGCCAAATATTGACCATATCCATCATTTTAAATATTAGGAGTTTCATAAAATTCATTAATGGCGTGGCTCGAGAATGGAACTAATTTACCTCGCACAAAAACAAAATCATCAGTGGCCTCAACAACATTAGCATAAAATTCTCTTACCAGAAGGATATTTGTAGCTGTTGGCGAGGCACAAAATTTGTCAGTGGTAGCCATCAATCATTGGTTAAAGGTCAAGGTGTGTAAACCCTTGATCTAGTCCTCGTTCAGGTATAGCAATTTTGTTTACAGGAGAACTTGCATGTCTAGCTACAGCTTCAGCTGACACAAATCTAATATGATCAAACGAACCACTAGGATTTTGGCTTGCCCGTTTGGGTGCCATTCTCAAATTTCCTATAATTAATTCTCAACCAAAAGAAAAGAAAAGTACCAAGAAAACATAATAGACCACCCACAATATTAGCCCATATGTCTTCTAATCATGATAAAATAATACCCATAGTATAAAGTAAAAATCCACTAATTACAATATTTCTAAACTAGTAGGCATAAAATAAAAAAAAATTAAAATCAAGAAACTTACCCATATTCCCCAATTTTGACTTACCCTTGAAATTTAAAACACAAATCTAAACGATCTACCATACCGATAAAATAACTAAGCACAATGTCTCAAGAATCATTAACACCCATCACAAATTTCCAACAAAATAAATAAGGTGAAGCAAGTCAATAATATTTCTTAAAAAAAATAATAAAAAAAAAGAAAAAAAATAAAAAATATAAATAAATAGAAGAAATATTGAAACTTACTTGAAATCTTGAGCAAAAGTGTAGAAAATAAATGTGGGTAATGGGTACGGAGGAATTAAGGTGAAAAGGGAACAATGGTGAGTGGAAGAGTAGAGGAAAGATGGAGAGTAATGGGTAGGAAGAAAAGAGTGAAAAGTGCAAAAAATTTATTCTGAGAAGGGAGGGGTAGTTGTGCTGGTGTGAAAATGAGGGGGAGGGGGTTTATATGGGAAAGGAAGGCTGCTTATTGTTGGCTGCCCATGAAGGGTTTATGGGGTAGTGGGCTGTCCATTGTTGGTAGCTCACATTAGAGGGGGCCATGGCCTACCCTTTAGGGGCACCACTGTAGTACCCCGTACCTTGATATGGTGGCTAACAATGCTAGTTTTATGTTATTTATATTTATTTTATGTTTTTATAGGAGTAGGATCAAAAATAATTTCAATTGGTGAAGAAAGGTGCACAATAAACTATTGCTCTATTTGCATATGTTTCGGTTTTTCAAGTATATCTCCCATTAAAAAAGTCCAAATGACATAATTTTTGAACCATTAGAAATCTAAGAGGTAGGGCTACAACTTTGATGTTTACCACTTTGCCCAGTTTTGACGGGAAGGTGGTCAAAATCTTTGTTGAAGTGAAAGTACTACACTAGAGGAACAGAATTTGGCAGAACCTTTGAGCGCCATGGCGTTGGAAATTGAGAGCTGCGGCCCTCACTGTAATTTTCACAAATAATAGGTTTATGGGATTTTTGAAGCTAGGACTTTTTGGGGCTATTTAAAGGACCTCTTTCATAGGATTTTGGACCTTTTCCCAATGTTAAAAGAGTAAAAATATTGCACAAGAAAAGGAAGAAGACAAGTGGCCTTGTTAAGGGCATTATTGTAATTGCATGAGAAATTAGATAAGCTTTAAGTATAAAGATCTCATCTTTTCTAGCAGCTTCTACATATCTCCATCAACTTCTTCTTCTTCCTCCTCCCATCTCACGTTTCTCTCATCTTCCATGAAAGCTTCTCTCAAGCTTCCATCACTCTCTCAGACTAAACTTAATTTTCATGCTTTACACACCCTATTGTAGGGTTTTTCATACTCTTTTACTCCTTCACCTTAAACAAACCCTTAACAGTCTATTTTCAATACTTTCTCTCACCAACTGAACTTTGTAGAAAGAGAAAGATAGGTTTCATGTTAGCTTGAGGACTCTTGGGAAGAAATTTCATTACAATCACCATGGTGAGTGATGAATTAGGACTAGTTTTAAGTTGTGGATGATGGCTAGTAATTAGAATTATGAGTTGTGTTATTTGCTGAACTTGTTTATCTACTTCTAGCCAATCAAATGGCAATTGGAAGATAGATAGGAAGGGCTATTGAAGCTTGATTTGGGAAACAGCTTTTGGAGTGATATTAATGTAAATTGGATTAGTTGTGATGTTTTTGTGTGTGATAGGTTCCAACAAGGCCCCTCAGCCCCATTCGGACCATTAGGGAGGTTAGAGTCGATTAATGGTTCAACAAATACTGGTGAGTGAACTTGCATTTCAAATGTTTTGGGGAAATGTTTATGTGTTTCAATGAATCATTTGGGAATTTTATTGGTTTTTGCTTTAAAATTTCCTGGGAACAAGCCTTTTATAAAATGTTTGATGTTGTGAAATGTGAAATGTGTAAAAGGATGAATCCATATGTTTTTGTATAATGTTGATATATATATATACTATGTCATAAATGGTACCATTGTGTGACAAATGCAACCGTGCATGTGCGGGGTGAGTGTGCACTTGTCGGTGATGACGGTGGTGAGGGAGATGGATGGTGATACTGTCCAACTATGTGCACGATGTGGTGGGATGCACATGAGCTGGGTGAGATGCACATGATGAATCTTGAAAATTTACCGTTATTTGCAAATTGATTTTATTGCAACGAGAAACATTCTGTTTATACTGCCTTACTTAGATAATTGTTGGAAATTTCCCTTCTTTCCAATTTCATGCTGAATACGGTTCCTTCATCATTAAATGATTTTACAACCAAGGGTTTAATGGAGGGATTTTAATAAGAACTAAACTAAATGGCATTGTTTTTAAATAAGTGCATCATGTTTTCTAAACCATTCCTTGTCACTGCTTGTTCCCTTCCTATGTTCACTCATTGAGTTTGTACTCACGTTTTTAAAATTCATGTTTTAGGTTCTTTGAGCTAAAGGTGACTGGATCCTAGGACGAGGTGCTCCTCCCTATCCATTGCTCGATAGGTTTGTCATGATACTAAGTGTTAGCACCCACGCCCAAAGTCACTCCGCTAACGGTCAGAGTCTTTAAATGTGTACATGTAAACTGGATGTAACTTGCTAAAAATCATTCGGCAAACTATTTATGTATATTTCGATTAATGATACCATTATGAGTATATACCCAAATTTTATGAATTGATTTTAATGAAGTTATTATTTGAACATTATGATTTATAGATCTTAAAAAGAGAGTATGGATGATACATGGACTAATGTACAAGTTCATACAGGAAGGCTTGCTAGGGCCTAGTGGGCTATGCCTATTGGGTCGTTACGCCGGTCATGGCTTAAAATTGGGCAATGACGACCACGACCCACGTTGGACCTGACCGCAAGGTTACGGCCTAGCTTTGCAAGCATTGCGGCTGGAAATTCTTACTATCATTGGGCCACGGCCTTCCTTTTGGGGATCTGTGGCCCTAGTGATTACCTTTCTTTCTTTTTCTTTTGTGATTGGTAGCCCACTAAACACGAGGTCACAACTTACACCTTAAATGCACTACGGTCCACGTTGACGTGATCCGAGAGGCCATGGCTTGGCTTCGAGTGCGCCAAGGCTCGTGTTGTGGATTTCTTGCTACGCCGCGACTGTGAGACCTTAACCTCTATAGGCTTGTAACTAGGCATAGACACAATAACATAGGCCAGGGCTAGTTTCGTCATTTTCTCTAATAAGCTCCCAGAAGAAAGTTTTATGATATTTTAAGGTCTAAATAGGCATAAGACCACATAAATGATGTGTAATGATGAAAACACGAAGAAAACTAGAAATGATAATAATTTTCACAATAGGGGCAAAATGGTCATTTTGCACCCCGAATCAAAACTTTTAAAAGTTTTGCAACCCGAGCATGTCTAGACCATTATGGACTTGGTCTCAGTGTTAAAAGAGTAAAAAGATTGCAAAAAGGGTTGCATGAGAACAAGCTAACTAGTCAAGTGCATTTTCGTAATTTCAAGGGAATGGATAAATTTGAGCTATAAATATCTTCTCCTTCTAGCAGCTTCTTGAAATTCCAGCAGCTTCTTCTTCTTCTCCTCTCAATTCACGTTACTTCCAACCTCCATGGAAGCTTGATATGGAGCTTTCATAATTTTCTCTCTCTAGCTTTAATTTTCATGCCTTTGTGCCCTTTTGATTAGAATATTTGTATTCTTTCACTCTCTCACTTCAAAACCCTTGATAAATCTTATTTCCATACTTTATCTCACTAGTTGGGCATTTTAGAGAGAGAAAAAGAGAATTAAACCATTTGTTGGAAGCTATTAGAAGAGAATTCAACTACAAAGAAACCTTAGGGTGAGTGATGAACTAAGCTTGATTTTTAGCTATGAATAATGGCTAGTAATTGGGATTATGAGCTGTTTTATTGTTGAGTATGTTTATTCCTTTTATAATGATTAAGATAATGAACATAGATAGCCATTTAAAGTGGTAATTGAAAGCTTGCTAAGGGATAGCTTTTAGGGTTTATAAGTATGAGTGGACATTATGGTAATGTTAATTTGATGGTAGGTTCTAACGAAGCCCCATCACCCCAATTGGATCATTAGGGGAATTAGAGTCAGCTAAAGGCTCAACAATATACTGGTGAGTGAACTGCTTTCAAAACTTATTTGGGAATATAATGTACTTGTCACACATTTGAATGATTTTGTACAAACTTTTCTTAAAATAAGTGCCTTGGGAACAAGCTTTTGCTAAATGGTTTTGTGTTGTGATATACGGTTGCTATGGATTCTTGCACTATTGCATCATGATGATATATATATATGTTGTGCATGATAGTTGACATTGTGTATGATGATTATAATCGTGTGTGTGCACGATGTGGGGGAATGCACATGCCAATGATGATGGTGCTGTGAGAGATGGATGATGATAGTGCCCGTGTGCACGATGTGGGGGGATGTACATGATGGCACTGATTGTGCACGATGTGGGGGGATGCACGTGATGGCACCGACTATGTGCATAATATGGGGGGATGTACATGAGCTGGGTGTGATTATGATGATATGGGTGTTATTTATGTATGTATGCATATCTTTACTTATGAAATGAAAGAGCATAAAAATGATATATGATTGAAATGTATGTGAAATTTGATACATTGCACTTTGGGGATTTCATGTGTTTCATGTTGTCGGTGTCATTTTAGCAGGATTGCTTTTATTAAGGGAATGGAAATCTTGTTCATGTTGCTCTATTCTGGCTGCAGCGAAAGTCATTCTCGCTACAACAAGAAACTTTCGGGTTTTTGAGAGCCTCACCAATTTAGTTCTTGCTGCAGCGAAAACACATTCTCGCTACATCAAGAAAGGTACTATAGCTTCTCGCTGCAACCAGAAACATTCTGTTTTAGGACCAAAATTTCACTGCAACAAGATTCATTCTCGCTACAGCGAAAAACTTTCTGTTTTGTTTCCTTTTTAGTTCAGTTTCTGCTCCATTTTCCATTTCTTTGGTACTATAGTTAAGCTTGGACTTCCAACATTAAGGAATAAGTGAATTAAGTTTAAAATAAGTAGGTTCGGTGAGAAACCCTCGGTCAGTTGAGGAACCCTCGTTCGGCTAAGAACTTAATCCTAACGTCGCTGCAGAGGAAAGGCATTCTCGTTCAGCTAAGATTCATTGTCGCATTTGACTTACTTGTGTATCACTGAAGCCTTCATTTTTTTCAAATTATTTGTTATGTATGGGTTCGTCATTACCAAGTGACTAATATTTAAGGGTTTAATGAGGGGTTTTCAATATGAATGAAATTAAATTGCATTGTTTTAAAACAAGTGCATCATGATTTTAAATTCTCCCTTATGGTTGCTTGTTCCCTTCCTTGTACACTCACTGGGTTTATACTCACCGTTTTCAACTTAATGTTTTCAGATCACGAGGCCGTTGGTAACTAGGTCAAGGTACCCTTGTAGACTCGACTGTTGGTAGATGTCTTCGCATTCAGTAGCTGTACATTCGTCGAGTTTCTCCACTGGACATCAAGTCTCCTTTTGATATGTATAGACAAACTTAATGTAAATTATTAAGATACATGTTGTAGACAACGTATATACACTTGTTTTGTATGCCAGCATGAAGTGGCAAATGTTTAATATTATCTTGACCCTAAGTTATGAAATGTGACTAAGCAGTTTATGATGGAATGATGAACACGTCTGATTATTAGGCTTGCTTGGGCTTAGTGGACTACGTCCATTTGGCCCATGCGCCGGTCATGGCCCGAAACTTGGGTTGTGACAATATTGGTATTGGAGCTCTAGGTTTGTCTAGGTCCTAGGACTTCCTTTTATTGGTCCAGCGGAGAGTCGGGTCTTTATGTGGGAACTTCAGTTGTGAAGTGTGAACCGTGACACATTTTATGACCAAGGGACAGCATAGATTCCCTATCTTAGAAACGACCTTTTGCCTTAAGTATGATTATAAAATGTGTTTAATAATAGATGTTTGCTCTTGTCTAGGTAAGAATACCGTCTAAGACACAAGCCGCCTCAAGACGGATGAGGGAGCAAGATGCTTCTATCGAGTTAACAGTTAGGCCAGAGGCATCTACCCTTAGGGGGCGAGGTAGACGTGGCAAGGCCACTAGGCTGGTGAGGGTGGATACTCTTGCGAGTAGGCGAGAGGAAAGACAGTCCTCAGGTGATGTAGAAAGACACCCAGCTGGGGGTATTACCATTGAGGATTTGGCGGCAGGCCTACAGGGAGTCAATCGGGTTGTAGAGGTGATGGTGACCCGTATGGAGGATATACAGAGGGTAATAGAGGGGTGACCTATAGTGCAAGAATCCCTTAGCTCCCAAGGACAGGCCAATCTCCAACATCATGAGGTCGAGAGGGGACATCTAGATATTTCTCTTCTTGATTTTCTCAAGCTTAAGCCTTCATCATTTTCAAGGTCTGATGCATCGGAGAAACCCCAAGTTTTCTTAGATAAGATGGAGAAGATTTGTAAAGCCTTGAGGTGTTCTAGTGTCCAATCAGTCAAGCTAGCTGCCTTTCAATTAGAGGATCTAGAGTAGGAGTGGTATAGCTCTTTATATAGGGGTAGACCAACAGATGCAGAATCGTTGACTTGGAGTGTCACGACCTAGTACTTCTCTCGAGCCCGTGACAACTGCAACGATGTCCCGACAAACATTCATTGCCCGAAATGCAGACCGAAACCTCGTAAGGCTTTTATATCAGTTTTTCTCACCTCCCCTATGAGCGACAGTTGTTAAATATCATGTTTTGAAAGATTATAAACTATTTCCAAATCAAAACAATAGAAAAATAATTTTTGTCTCACAGGGGCATTTTGGTCATTTTTCCTCGAAAGTCTCAACACCAGCTAAAAATATAGTATGCCAGTGGAAAACACATATTTCATAATCAAAAATAAGTTTAGATATCTAAAACATTCATTTAAAGTAAAATTATAACTATTTGAATATAATAAAATATTCAATAAAATATTCTATTTTCTTATAAAACAATATTTATAGAGTTATCGGTAAATAATTTTTATAGCGTAAAAGCTAAATAAATTCATACATACTGTAATACAAATAACCAAAATATAAAATTTAATTTGTAGTGACACATAAGCCCACGAACGACCAAAAGTATCAAAAGCGTAAACCTACAGTTTTTGAGGATGCAAGTTCAACTGTAGCCCTCAACAAAGTGAGCTATCTACCGACTATCCTGAGCCTGAAATGGGTGGAAAGGAAGGTGATTAGATTATAAAATCCCAGTGAGTAAACAAATACCATCTAAAATATCTAAAGCTGAGTAAATGAAGACAAATAAAATAGTTTAACATACTGTAATTCATCACCTTTCAACTCATTTCAACCAAATAAAATCAATTCATATAAATCGAGTAATCAACATGGCTTATGAATTTCTTAAAACTTTGGCTCGTGCCAAAATCGTTCTCATACTCAGTTGTCAGGGGTACCTTGGCCGAGGGCTATCCCAACCGAGTACGCCAAGGCTATTAAAAAGTTATGTACGCATAAATCATGTTTTTATTTTGAAAACATAGTCGTTCCTTGGCATTGGCTGAGTTCACCCTCACGTGGTGGTTTGGCGTGAAGTGAACTCTAAAGTGTTAACCTCAGGAGTTATCTAATCATGCCTCTCATACTGAGGTATGAATATAATAGGGTTACCGTGCCCCCTTTAGTAGGCTGGTCCACGAAACCCATCCATTGCAGCGACTAATCAATAACCCACCAATTCAATAAAATTTAACAGCATGACATGGCAATTTTATCATTATCCAGCCTATCAAGGCAAACAACAGTTTATACATTTACAACACAAATACCAATTCAGCCATTCATGCCAATATTGCCATAAGCCAATCAATTAGAACCATATATTCACAATTCATCAAATGGTCTCCAATTACTCTATTTTCAAAGCCATCATTCAATTTCAAGACAATTTATAAAATCATTTCATTTAAACACATTTTATTTATAAAATATATAGATTTACCATTTAAACTCATTTTTCATAAAATCACAAAATCAGATGAAAACCATTTTAGATAATTAAGACGATAGTAAGGTTACTCACTATTTCGGGAGTCAAATTTTGAGTACTCCGATTCTTGATCGTCGGGTACTATCTCTTTACTTTGGCCAGAATGCTCACCACCTAGATATAATGCACAATAAACCAGTTACTACATTTGTGCTAAATTGTTATAAAACCAATTCAGGCTCTATACTAATGCATGAAATGGGATGTGAAATACTCGGGTAACTATCTAAATACGGTGTTCAATATAAATTCAATTATGTACCTAAATAAAACGGTATTGGCCTAATTCGATCTGTCACCCGATTAATTGGCCAATACATCCAATTCAACTCCAAATAATTCCATTTTTCTCCCATTACTCTGAATCATCAAACACAAGTTAAATAACTTGAAATATGGTAAAATCATCCTCACATTTTCTCTTGGAAAATTCGGCCATGGTGGGTGCATCAACATTATAATTTTTCAAGCTTGATTCTCACACCATAAATCACTAATTCCTAACCAAATCACTTGAAATAAAATCAAAATCATCATCAATATTCCACATGGAGAATTCAGCCAATGATAGGTGATGGAAGAACATGAATTTTTCTTGCTTGATTTTCATGCTACACATCACTAACTAACTAAAAACACTAAAATTCATTGAAATCTAAGCAAATCAAGCATCAAAACCTCCCTCTAAGTGTTCGACCAACATGGGTATCCTCATGAAATCATGTGATTCAACCATGGAAAATAAGAAAAAATGCTTAAGAAAGAGAGATCTCAAGCTTAATTGAAAAATCTCTCTCCACCACTTAAATTTTCTCAATTATCCATGATAATATTGGGTAAAATCCATGTGCTGGACAAGTGTTGGGTGGTGTAAAATTACAATTTTGCCCCTAGGGTGGCAAAATGACTATTTTGCCCTTATGCTCGAAAAAATGTCAGAATTAAAAATTTTCACTTCTCAAACTCAAATTATACTCCAAATGATCAATCTTGGTAAAAAAATTTCATCCAACACTCACGTCTTAACCTCGGGTAGCAAAATGACCATTTTGCTCCTAGGTCATGAAAATTCCAATTTGACTCCAAATCGGTCCTCGAACTCCAAATCACCATTTTAAGTCATTCTAGGGTTTTAAAATTCTCAATTTCATCTTAAAATCTCTACTTGGACTAGTTTGAGGCTTAATTCAACTTAATTATACCATTTGGTACAATACCGTCCTTTAACGATTTTCGAGGTACCCAAGTAAGCAAACATGCATTCTTATGTAGGAATGGCATAATAAACATATTGTTGAGCTGGGCTTGACATGGAGTGAGTTCAGTATAGCTTTTCTAGATCGATTTCTATCACTCAGTGTACGTAATGCCATAACTAGAGAGTTCGAGACTTTGGTACAGACTTCGAGTATGACGGTGTTAGAGTACGACATCAAATTTACGCAGCTGGCTCGCTATGCACCCAATCTCATTTCTACTGAGGAGATGAAGATTCAGAGGTTTGTGGATGGGTTAGTGGAGCCATTGTTTAGGGTTGTGGCATCTCAAGATTTCAATACCTATTCCGCAGCAATGGATTGTGCTCAACGGATTGAGATGAGGACTAGTGAGAGTAGGGCTACGAGAGATAGAGCAAAAAAGGCCAAGACAGAGGGATATCAAGGTCGTAGAGATTTCAATAGTGGGATGTCATCTTTTAGCCGTCAAGGTCCACAAAGGGACTCATGATTGCCCTCGAGAGGGAGTGACTCGCTCGATGTTAATGTTAGGGCAGGACAGAGAACCTTCAGTTTTGGGAGGTGGAAAGATTCTAGATAGAGTAGTCAAGTCACCCACCCTTGTGATATTTGTGGGAGACGATATAGTGGATGATGCTTCTGTAATGATAGAGTTTGTTATGGGTGTGGTCAACCTAGACATATTATGAGGAATTGCCCGATGGCTCATCAATCGCAAGGTTTTACTCGTGGCTCCACCTAGCCAGCTTCATCTGCTCCTTCAAACGTCGCCTCGTCTGATAAGGAAGCTAGTGGATCTATAGGTAGAGGTGCTGGTACTTCCTCTCAGGGCAGGCCATCTGGATCTAGATGTCAAAGTTTTATCGGTAGGGGCCAAGCAAGGGTGTTTGCTTGAACACAGTAGGAGGCCTAGACATCCAATGCAGTGGTCTTAGGTATTCTCTAAGTTTGTAATATGAATGCTCGGGTACTATTTGATCCTGGTGCTACCCATTCTTTTATCTCTCCATGTTTTACATCTCGTTTGGGTATAGATCATGTAAGGATAGAAGAACAATTAGTGGTGTCTACTCTTTTAAATGACGTATTTGTGGCAGAATGGGAATATGAGTCCTGTGTAGTATAAATCAAGGATAAAAACACTTTGGTGAATCTAGTGGTGTTAGACACCTTAGACTTTAATGTGATCTTGGGGATGGATTGGTTTTCACCTTGCCATGCTAGTGTGGACTGCTATCATAAATTGGTTAGATTTGATTTCCCCAGTGAACCATCATTTAGTGTTCAGAGGGATAGGAGTAATGCTCTAACCAATTTTATATCGGTCATATCTATTAGAAGATTATTACGACAAGGTTGTATAGGTTACTTAGCTATGGTAAGGGATACTCAAGCGAAGGTTGGAGATGTTAGTCAAGTGTCGGTGGTGAAGGAGTTCGTGGATGTATTTCCCGAGGAGCTACCAAGGTTGCCTCCCAAGTAGGAGATTGAATTTTGCATAGATTTAATTCCCGACACTAGACTTATATCCATACCACCATATAGAATAGCACCTGCAGAGCTTAAAGAGCTTAAGGATCAATTAGAAGATTTGTTGGATAAAGGCTTCATCCGTTCTAGTGTATCCCCATAGGGAGCACCGGTGTTATTTGTGAAGAAGAAAGATGGGTCACTTAGGCTGTGCATTGATTATCGACAGCTTAATAAAGTGACAGTGAAGAATAAGTATCCTCTCCCAAGAATAGATGATTTATTTGATCAACTACAAGGAGCACAATGTTTCTCTAAGATAGATTTGCAATCTGGGTACCATCAGTTGAGGATCCGAAATGAAGATGTACCAAAGATCGCATTTCGAACAAGGTATGGGCACTATGAGTTCTTGGTGATGTCATTCGAGCTCACGAATGCTTCTGTGGCCTTTATGGATTTGATGAATTGAGTGTTCAAGCCTTATTTGGACAAATTTGTAGTAGTGTTTATTGATGATGTCACGACCCAAATTCCGGGTCATGACCGGCGCATGGGTCCAATGGACATAATCCACTAAACCCAGGCAAGCCTATTATTTATCTTACTTATGATTCTATTTATTATCACTAAGTCCTATTTCATAACTTTGAGTCAAAATAGTGATATACATTGCCAACTCGTACAGGCATTACTCTTTTAAAATTTACATTACGTTCATCTATACATAACAAAATAATACTTGACCTCCAGCGGAGTGACTCGGATGGATATACAGCTACCGAATGCCGAGACACCTACCAGAAGATGTACACAGATCTACAAGGACACCTCGTCCTAATTATCAGCTACCTCGTGATCTGAAAACATGAATTTGAAAATGGTGAGTATAAACCCAGTGAGTGAACAATGAAGGGAACAAGCAACAATTAGGAAAAATTTAAAATCATGATGCACTTGTTTCAAACAATGCAATTTATTTCATTCCTATTTAAAACCCCTCCAAACCCCAGAGTTTTTTCGCTACAGCGAGCATGAATTTCGATGCAGTGAAAACAAAGCAACAAGAGAAACATTTTTCCTCACTCAACAAAAGCCATCCTGCTAAACTAATAAATCAACCTAACATTCATGAAAATTCTCAAAGTATAATGTGTCAAATTTTACGTACATTACAACCATAAATCATTGTCCATCAATTTGCTATATCACACACATTTACATATGTATATATATATATACGTATATACTCATCATCATCATCTCACCAACCCATCATCATCATCACCAGCTCATGCACACTCCCTACTCGCACATGGCTGGGTCATCACCGGATTATGCGCACTCCCTACTCGCACATAATCGGGTCATCACCGGGTTATGCGCACTCCCTACTCGCACATAACCGGGTCATCCTCGGCTTATGCACACTCCCTACTCGCACATAGCCGAGTCAACATAATTACACAACATTATATTCAAGCATATATGTATATCAACATAATGCAGCCACATAGAAATCCATAATAACCACATTTCATAACATAAACCTTTTCTCAAAAGCTTGTTCCCAAGGCATTCATTTTCATGAAAAATTGCATAAAATCATTCAAACACTTTGTTCAAAACAGTCATATTCCCAAAACAATTTTGATAGGCAGTCCACTCACAGGTATCGAAAAATCCGGATTTCGGATGAACTCTGACTAATAGTCCTCAGGCGCAATTCCTTTGCCTTTTCCGGATGTCTCACCACCTTGACAAATAACAAAGTTGAGGAATTTACTATATTGTCCCTAAATTGATATAAATTAATTTAAACTACTAATGCTTGATATGTAAATGCACAAATATACCCGATTACCGCTTAATCACGGTATCGATTAAATTCGACCGATCACCCGATTAATCGACGATTGTGTCCAAATCACCTCCAAATTAATTCATTTCTCCTCTAATACCTTAATTTACCACATACATTTAAATAAAGCCAAATTCAGCATTAGAACCCTCACAATTCCTTATAGAATAAAATTTGGTCATTTGGTGTACTAGCATCGAATTTTTTTCTACATAACCGTTTCACCTTACTTCATCATTTTCCATGCCATTTTCCTTGAAATAAAAACAATCCCCCATTGATATTCAGCCCTCATGGTTCAGCCAACAAGGAACCCTAGAGAAATTGAATATTTCTTTTGTGTTTTTGTTCATAACCATGCTTAACTATCCCTAAACATTAACATAGTCTAAAATCAAATTATTCCAACAACAATTCCTCTTCCATACCCATTTTTCAGAATTGAATTCATCATGATAACTCAATATTCAACCATGGAAATCAAGAACAAAGGCATGGGTAAGCTAGGTATCAAGGAGAATTAAAGAAATTTTAACTTACCTAGCTTGTTTCCTTGATTTCTTCACTTTTTCTTTGAATTTCCACCTAGGTTTTCTTGTTTTTCCTTTTGTTCTTCCTTTTTTCTTGTTGCTGGATGTCTAGGCCGAATATGGTGAGGGAATTGGGGATTTAATGGGCTGATTTCTATAGAAAATAATAAAATAATCAAGCATGCCATGTGTCACATGCTTATTGGCCTAATTTTTAACTTTTTGACTTTTTCTTCTTAATTTTTCACCACAAATATTCTGGTATTTATCCAATCCTACCACAATTAAAATCCCTTGGTCTTGACAAGTGCTGGGCCGAAAATTTTACTGATTTGCCCCCGAGATAAAAAAATTACGATTTTGCCCTTATACTCCGAAATGTACCGGAATCTCATTATTTCTACTTTTCAACCTAAAATAACACTAATATTGATCAATATTAACTAAATGGGGCAAAAATTATTTAAAAAAAATTTCGTTTAGTCCACTAGTGGCAAAATTACCATTTTGCCCTTCTGCTCCATAAATACCGGGAATCACAATTTTTCACTACTAAACATCATTTTATACTCCAATAATCATAATTATATTTCATATAATTATTCTTGGTCAAATTTGATCAAATCTTGGCTAAAAATCTTCATTTTATCATCAAATGGTAAAATGACCGTTTTGTCCCTAATTGGTCAATTTTTTTGATGGACTCCAAACTAGACCTTGAACTCCAAATCACTATTCTAAGTCATTCTGTTGGTTTTAAAATTTTCAAATTCCTCTTAGAATTTCTATTTGAACTAGTTCAAGGCTCGATTTAACTTAGTTATACCACTCGATACAATACCGTCTTTTAATCGAGCTTGACAGGGTCTCACATTCTCCCCCACTAATAAGAATTCGGTCCCCGAATTTAAATTCATTGTAGAGTGGCTTACCTTTACATATCGAAGAGGTGTGGATGCTTTGTCTGCATCTCATCCTCAGCTTCCCACGTTACCTCCTCGCTAGTATGATTCCGCCACAACACTTTCACTGAGGCTACATCCTTTGAACGGAGCTTTTTAACTTGCCTATCAAGGATAGCTACCGGTTGTTCCTCATAGGTTAGATCATTTTGCAACTGAATAGTTTCATACCGTATTACATGTGATGGATCTGGGTTGTACTTCCTAAGCATGGACACATGAAACACGGGATGAATATTAGAAAGGTCTGGCGGTAATGCCAAACGATAAGCCACCGCTCCAACCTTTTCTAAGATCTCGAATGGCCCTATATACCGAGGACTTAACTTCCCTTTCTTGCCAAACCTCATTACCCCTTTAGTTGGCGAAACTTTCAAAAATACATGATCTCCTACTTGGAACTCCAAGTCTCTCCGTCGGTTATCAGCATATGATTTCTGTCTACTTTGTGCTGTTAACATCTTCTGACGGATCATGTGTATTTTCTCGGTTGCATCCTGCACCAATTCAGGCCCCAAAAGTTTCCTTTCTCCCACCTCTAGCCATCCAATGGGTGACCTACATCTTCGTCCATATAAGGCCTCAAATGGTGCCATTTGGATGCTAGTTTGGAAACTGTTGTTGTAGGCAAATTCCACTAAGGGTAGATATTGTTCCCACCTGACACCAAGGTCTATCACACAAGCCCTCAACATATCCTCCAATGTCTGTATGGTCCGTTCAGATTGTCCATCAGTCTGAGGGTGGAAAGCTGTGCTGAAATCCAACTTAGTGCCCAATGCTTCTTGCAACTTTCCCCAAAACCTACTAGTAAACTGAGCTCCTCTGTCAGATACTATAGAAATGGGAATACCATGTAGTCACACTATCTCATCCACATAAACTCGAGCATATTGGGCAGCCCCATAAGTAGTCTTAACCAGAAGAAAATGAGCTGACTTTGTTAACCGGTCCACTACTATCCAAATTGAATCATATCCCCCACTGGTTCGAGGCAAACCCGTTACAAAGTCCATAGCAATATGTTCCCACTTCCACTCGGGTACTGGTAATGGCTGTAGTAGCCCTGCAGGCTTTTGATGCTCGGCCTTAACCTGCTGACAAACCAGGCACTTGGAGACAAACTCAGCTACATCTCTCTTAAGTCCTTCCCACCAATACACCTCTTTCAAATCTTGATACATCTTTGTAGCCCCTGGATGTATCACATAAGCTGCCATGTGAGCTTCCTCCAATATTTCTCTCCTCAACCCGTCACCATCAGGCACATAAAGTCTGGTTCCATACCTCAACACTCCATCTGTGCCTTTAGTAAACATTTTTCCTTTCCTACCCTGAGGATCCTCTAAGGCCTTAATCACAAATTCATCTTTACTTTGTGCTTCTTTAATCCTGTCCATTAAGATAGGCCTCACTCTAAAGTGTGCTAGCAAAGCATTTGTCTCCGCAACTTCCAAACGCACACCTATGTCTCCCAAGCTATGGATCTCTCTAACCAAAGATCTCCTACCAATGGAAATATGTGCCAAGCTTCCCATTGATTTTCGACTCAAAGCATCCGCCACTACATTGGCCTTACCGGGATGATAAAGAATAGTACAATCACAATCCTTTAGCAACTCCATCCATCTACGTTGCCGTAAGTTAAGATCCCTCTGCTGAAATATATACTTCAGACTTTTGTGGTCCGTGTATATCTCGCAAGTCTCACCATACAAGTAATGTCTCCAAATCTTTAAGGCAAACACGATTGCTGCCATTTCCAAATCGTGTATGGGGTAATTCTGCTCATGCCTTTTAAGTTGCCTAGATGCATACGCAATCACCTTCCCATGTTGCATCAATACACATCCTAAACCAACCCCCGATGCATCACAAAACACCGTGTAACCCCCTGTGCCTTGCGGCAGGCTTAACACTGGAGCTGTGGTGAGACATGCCTTAAGCTTCTCAAAACTATTCTCACAAGCATCAGACCACTCAAATTTTGTATCTTTACGTGTCAGCTTAGTCAAAGGGGCAACTATTTTGGAGAAGTCTTTCACAAAGCGACGATAATAGCCAGCTAAACCCACAAAGCTTCTAATCTCCGTAACTGATGTTGGCCTTGGCCATTTTTCCACTGCTTCAATTTTCTTTGTATCAACTCGTATCCCCTCCTTAGATACCACATGCCCCAAGAATGCAACACTTTCGAGCCAAAACTCACACTTGGAGAACTTAGCATACAATCGATGTTCTCTCAAAATTTGGAGCACTATCTTAAGATGCTGCTCATGCTCCTCTCGACTCTTTGAATATATCAAAATATCATCAATAAACACCACTACAAACTTATCCAAATAAGGTTTGAACACTCGGTTCATCAAATCCATAAAGGCTGCAGGAGCATTCGTGAGCCCAAATGACATCACTAAGAACTCATAGTGCCCATATCTTGTTCGAAATGCGGTCTTGGGTATATCTTCGTTCCGGATTCTCAACTGATGGTACCCAGATCGCAGATCTATCTTAGAAAAACATTGTGCTCCTTGTAGTTGATCAAATAAATCATCTATCCTTGGGAGAGGATATTTATTCTTCACCGTCACTTTATTAAGCTGTCGATAATCAATGCACAGCCTAAGTGACCCATCTTTCTTCTTCACAAATAACACTGGTGCTCCCCATGGGGATACACTAGGTCGTATGAAACCTTTATCCAACAAATCCTCCAACTGATCCTTAAGCTCTTTAAGCTCTGCAGGTGCCATTCTATATGGGGGTATGGATATAGGTCTAGTGTCGGGAATCAAATCTATGCAAAACTCAACCTCCCGTTCAGGAGGCAAACCTGGTAGCTCCTCAGGAAATACATCCACGAACTCCTTCACCACCGACACTTGAGTTACATCTCCAATCTTTGCCTGACTATCCTTTACAACAGCCAAGTAACCTATACAACCCTGTCGTAATAATCTTCTGGCAGATATGACCGATATCAAATTGGTTGGAGCATTACTCCTATCCCCCTGAATACTAAATGATGGTTCACCGGGGAAATCAAATCTAACCAATTTATGATAGCAGTCCACACTAGCATGACAGGGTGATAACCAATTCATCCCCAAGATTACATCAAAGTCTAAGGTGTCTAGCACCACTAGATTCACCGAAGTGTCTTTGTCCTTGACTCGCACTACACAAGACTCATATTCCCACTCGGCCACAAATATCTCCTTTAAAGGAGTAGACACCACTAATTGTTCCTCTCTCCTAACACGACCTCTACCCAACCGAGATGCAAAACATGGAGAGATAAAAGAATGGGTAGCACCAGGATCAAATAGTACTCGAGCATTTATATTACAAACGGAGAGAATACCTGAGACCACGGCATTGGATGTTTGAGCCTCCTGCTGTGTTAAAGCAAACACCCTCGCTTGGCCTCTACCAATAGAACTTTGATGTCCGGACCCAGATGGTCTGCCTTGAGAGGAAGTACCCGCACCTCTACCTCTCGATCCACTAACCTCCCGGCCAGATGAGACGGCAACTGACGGAGCAGATGAAGCTGGCTGAGTGGAACCACGAGCAGAATCTGGTGATTGATGTGCCATCGGACAATCCCTCCTAATATGCCCAGGTTGACCGCACCCGTAACAAGTTTTTGTAGTAAGGAAGCACCGTCCACTATGTCGTCTCCCACAAGTATCACAAGAGCGAATGACTTGACTACTCTGTCTAGAATCTTGCTGCCTCCTAGAACTGAAGGTTCTCTGTCCCACCCTAATATTAGCACCAGGTGCGTCACTCCCCTGCTGAGGTAACCGTGAGTCCCTCTGTGGACCCTGACGGCTAGAAGATGAACCACCACCGCTGAAATCTCTACGGCCCTGATAACCCTCTGTCTTGCCCCTTTTTGCTCTATCCCTCGCAGCCCTACTCTCACTGGTCCTCATCTCGATGCGTTGAGCATGATCCACTGCTGCAGAATAGGTAGTGAAATCTCGGGATGGCACAGCCTTAAATAATGGCTCCACTAACCCATCCACAAACCTCTGAATCTTCATCTCCTCAGTAGAAACGAGATAGGGCGCATAACGAGCTAGCTGCGTGAACTTGATGTCATACTCAGACACCGTCATGCTTGAAGTCTGTACCAAAGTCTCAAACTCTCTAGCTCTGGCATTACGCACACTGAGTGGTAAGAATCGATCTAAGAAGGCTACACTGAACTCACTCCAGGCCAACGGTGTTGCATTAGTCGGTCTGCCTCTACATAAAGAGCTATACCATTCCTGCGCCACATCCTCTAATTGGAAGGCGGCTAGCTCAACTGACCGAATACTAGAACATCCCAAGGCTTTACAAATTTTCTCCATCTTATCCAAGAAAACCTGGGGTTTCTCCGATGCATCAGACCCTGAAAATGTTGGAGGCTTAAGCTTGAGAAAGTCAGGAAGAGAAATATCTAGATGTCCCCTCTCCTCCTCATGATGTTGGTGATCGGCCTGTCCTTGGGAGCTAGGGGATTCTTGTACTGTAGGTCTCCCCTCTACCACCCTTTGTATATCTTCCATGCGGGTCGCCATCATCTCTACAACCCGGTTAACTCCCTGTAGGCCTGCCGCCAAATCCTCAATAGTAATACCCCTAGCTGGGTGTCTATCTACATCACCTGAGGACTGTCCCTCTTCTTGCCTACTCACAGGCGTATCCAACCCCACCGGCCTAGTGACCCTGCCACGTCTACCTCGGCCTCTCTGGGTGGATGCCCGTGGTCTATCTGCCATCTCAATGGGAGCATCTTGCTCCCCTGCCCGTCTTGAGGCGGCTCGTGTCTTAGGCGGCATTCTTACCTAGACAAAAGCAAACGCCTGTTATTAAACACATATTATAACCATACTTAAAGCAACAGGTGGTTTCTAAGATAGGGAATCTATGTGGTCATTTGGTTGTAAAATGTGCCGCGGTTCACACTTTACAACTGAAGTTCCCACATAAAGACCCGACTCTCCGCTGGACTAACAAAAAGGAAGTTCTAGGACCTAGACAAACCTAGGGCTCTGATACCAATACTGTCACGACCCAAATTCCGGGTCATGACCGGCGCATGGGTCCAATGGACATAATCCACTAAACCCAGGCAAGCCTATTATTTATCTTACTTATGATTCTATTTATTATCACTAAGTCCTATTTCATAACTTTGAGTCAAAATAGTGATATACATTGCCAACTCGTACAGGCATTACTCTTTTAAAATTTACATTACGTTCATCTATACATAACAAAATAATACTTGACCTCCAGCGGAGTGACTCGGATGGATATACAGCTACCGAATGCCGAGACACCTACCAGAAGATGTACACAGATCTACAAGGACACCTCGTCCTAATTATCAGCTACCTCGTGATCTGAAAACATGAATTTGAAAATGGTGAGTATAAACCCAGTGAGTGAACAATGAAGGGAACAAGCAACAATTAGGAAAAATTTAAAATCATGATGCACTTGTTTCAAACAATGCAATTTATTTCATTCCTATTTAAAACCCCTCCAAACCCCAGAGTTTTTTCGCTACAGCGAGCATGAATTTCGATGCAGTGAAAACAAAGCAACAAGAGAAACATTTTTCCTCACTCAACAAAAGCCATCCTGCTAAACTAATAAATCAACCTAACATTCATGAAAATTCTCAAAGTATAATGTGTCAAATTTTACGTACATTACAACCATAAATCATTGTCCATCAATTTGCTATATCACACACATTTACATATGTATATATATATATACGTATATACTCATCATCATCATCTCACCAACCCATCATCATCATCACCAGCTCATGCACACTCCCTACTCGCACATGGCTGGGTCATCACCGGATTATGCGCACTCCCTACTCGCACATAATCGGGTCATCACCGGGTTATGCGCACTCCCTACTCGCACATAACCGGGTCATCCTCGGCTTATGCACACTCCCTACTCGCACATAGCCGAGTCAACATAATTACACAACATTATATTCAAGCATATATGTATATCAACATAATGCAGCCACATAGAAATCCATAATAACCACATTTCATAACATAAACCTTTTCTCAAAAGCTTGTTCCCAAGGCATTCATTTTCATGAAAAATTGCATAAAATCATTCAAACACTTTGTTCAAAACAGTCATATTCCCAAAACAATTTTGATAGGCAGTCCACTCACAGGTATCGAAAAATCCGGATTTCGGATGAACTCTGACTAATAGTCCTCAGGCGCAATTCCTTTGCCTTTTCCGGATGTCTCACCACCTTGACAAATAACAAAGTTGAGGAATTTACTATATTGTCCCTAAATTGATATAAATTAATTTAAACTACTAATGCTTGATATGTAAATGCACAAATATACCCGATTACCGCTTAATCACGGTATCGATTAAATTCGACCGATCACCCGATTAATCGACGATTGTGTCCAAATCACCTCCAAATTAATTCATTTCTCCTCTAATACCTTAATTTACCACATACATTTAAATAAAGCCAAATTCAGCATTAGAACCCTCACAATTCCTTATAGAATAAAATTTGGTCATTTGGTGTACTAGCATCGAATTTTTTTCTACATAACCGTTTCACCTTACTTCATCATTTTCCATGCCATTTTCCTTGAAATAAAAACAATCCCCCATTGATATTCAGCCCTCATGGTTCAGCCAACAAGGAACCCTAGAGAAATTGAATATTTCTTTTGTGTTTTTGTTCATAACCATGCTTAACTATCCCTAAACATTAACATAGTCTAAAATCAAATTATTCCAACAACAATTCCTCTTCCATACCCATTTTTCAGAATTGAATTCATCATGATAACTCAATATTCAACCATGGAAATCAAGAACAAAGGCATGGGTAAGCTAGGTATCAAGGAGAATTAAAGAAATTTTAACTTACCTAGCTTGTTTCCTTGATTTCTTCACTTTTTCTTTGAATTTCCACCTAGGTTTTCTTGTTTTTCCTTTTGTTCTTCCTTTTTTCTTGTTGCTGGATGTCTAGGCCGAATATGGTGAGGGAATTGGGGATTTAATGGGCTGATTTCTATAGAAAATAATAAAATAATCAAGCATGCCATGTGTCACATGCTTATTGGCCTAATTTTTAACTTTTTGACTTTTTCTTCTTAATTTTTCACCACAAATATTCTGGTATTTATCCAATCCTACCACAATTAAAATCCCTTGGTCTTGACAAGTGCTGGGCCGAAAATTTTACTGATTTGCCCCCGAGATAAAAAAATTACGATTTTGCCCTTATACTCCGAAATGTACCGGAATCTCATTATTTCTACTTTTCAACCTAAAATAACACTAATATTGATCAATATTAACTAAATGGGGCAAAAATTATTTAAAAAAAATTTCGTTTAGTCCACTAGTGGCAAAATTACCATTTTGCCCTTCTGCTCCATAAATACCGGGAATCACAATTTTTCACTACTAAACATCATTTTATACTCCAATAATCATAATTATATTTCATATAATTATTCTTGGTCAAATTTGATCAAATCTTGGCTAAAAATCTTCATTTTATCATCAAATGGTAAAATGACCGTTTTGTCCCTAATTGGTCAATTTTTTTGATGGACTCCAAACTAGACCTTGAACTCCAAATCACTATTCTAAGTCATTCTGTTGGTTTTAAAATTTTCAAATTCCTCTTAGAATTTCTATTTGAACTAGTTCAAGGCTCGATTTAACTTAGTTATACCACTCGATACAATACCGTCTTTTAATCGAGCTTGACAGGGTCTCACAGATGATATCTTGATCTACTCGAGGAGTAGGGAGGAGCATGAGCAGCATCTTAAGATAGTGCTCCAAATTTTAAAAGAACATCGATTGTATGCCAAGTTCTCCAAGTGTGAGTTTTGGCTTGAAAACGTTGCATTCTTAGGGCATGTGGTATCTAAGGACCGGGTACAAGTTGATTCAAAGAAAGTTGAGGCAATGGGAAAATGGCCAAGGCCAACCTCAATTACGGAGATTAGAAGCTTTTTGGGTTTAGCTGGCTATTATCGTCATTTCGTGAAGGACTTCTCCAAAATAGTTGCCCTTTTGACTAAGCTGACACGTAAGGATACAAAATTTGAGTGGTCTGATGCTTGTGAGGATAACTTTGAGAAGCTTAAGGCATATCTCACCACAGCTTCAATATTAAGCCTACTGCAAGGCATAGAGGGTTATACGGTATTCTGTGATGCATCGCGAGTTAGTTTAGGGTGTGTATTAATGCAGCAGGGGAAAGTGATTGCGTATGCATCAAGGCAACTTAAAAGGCATGAGCAGAGTTACCCCACACACGATTTAGAAATGGCAACGATCGTGTTTGCCTTAAAGATTTGGAGGCATTACTTGTATGGTGAGACTTGCGAGATATATACGGACCACAAAAGTTTAAAGTATATATTTCAGCAAAGGGATCTTAACTTGCGGCAACGTAGGTGGATGGAGCTGCTAAAGGATTATGATTGTACTATTATCTACCATCTCGATAAGGCAAATGTAGTGGTGGATGCCTTGAGTCAAAAATCGATGGGAAGTCTAGCACATATTTCTACAGATAGGAGATCCTTGATTAAGGAGATTCATAGCTTAGGAGACATGAGAGTGCATTTGGATGTTTCAGAGGCAAATGCATTGCTAGCACATTTTAGAGTGAGGCCTATCTTAATAGACCGGATCAAAGAAGCACAAAGTAAAGATGATTTCGTGGCTAAGGCCTTAGAGGATCCTCAAGGAAAGAAAGGGAAGACGTTTACCAAAGGCACAGATGGAGTGTTGAGGTATGGAACTAGAGTTTATGTGCCGAACAGGGATGGACTGAGGAGAGAAATATTAGAGGAGGCTCACATGGCAGCTTATGTGGTATATCTAGGGGCTACAAAGATGTATCAAGATTTGAAGGGGGTGTATTGGTGGGAAGGACTTAAAAGAAATGTAGCTGAGTTCGTCTCCAAAAGCCTAGTTTATTAGTAGGTTAAGGCCGAGCATCAAAGGCTTGTAGGGCTATTACAGCCGTTACCCGTGCCTGAATGGAAGTGGAAGCATATTGCCATGGACTTTGTAACGGGTTTGCCTCAAACTAGTGGGGGTTACGACTCGATTTGGATCATAGTAGACCGGTTAATGAAGTCAGCCCATTTTCTTCAGGTTAAAACTATTTATGGTGCTGCCCAATACGCTCGAGTTTACATGGATGAGATAGTACAACTACATGGTATCTCCATTTCTATAGTATCTAACAGAGGAGCTCAGTTTACTAGTAGGTTCTGGGGAAAGTTGCAGGAAGCGTTAGGCACTAAGTTGGACTTTAGCATGGCTTTCCACCCGTAAACCGATGGCCAGTCTGAACGGATGATATAGACATTGGAAGATATGTTGAGGGCTTGCGTGATAGACCTTGGGGTCAAGTGGGATAAATATCTACCCTTAGTAGAGTTTGTCTACAACAACAGTTTCCAAATTAGCATCCAAATGGCACCATTTGAAGCATTATATGGACGGAGATGTAGGTCACCCATTGGATGGCTAGAGGTGGGAGAAAGGAAACTCTTGGGGCCTGAGTTGGTGCAGGATGCCCCCTAGAAAATACACATGATTCAACAACGGATGTTAACAGCACAAAGTAGACAAAAATCATATGCTGATAATAGACAGAGAGACTTGGAATTTCAAGTGGAGGATCACGTATTCCTGAAGGTCTCACTAAGTAAAGGGGTAATGAGGTTTGGCAAGAAAGGAAAATTAAGCCCTCGGTATATAGGACCCTTCGAGATCTTAGAAAAGGTTGGAGCGGTGGCTTATCGTTTGGCGCTACCACCAGACCTCTCGAATATTCACCCCGTGTTTCATGTGTCCATGTTTAAGAAGTACAACCCGGATCTATCACATGTAATACGGTATGAAACCATTTAGTTGCAAGATGATCTAACTTATGAGGAGCAACCGGTAGCTATCCTTGATAGGCAAGTTAAAAAGCTTCGTTCAAAGGATGTAGCCTCAGTGAAAGTACTGCGACAAAACCACACTAGTGAAGAGGTAACGTGGGAAGCCGAGGAGGAGATGCGAACCAAATATCCACACCTCTTTGATACTTAAAGGTATGTTATCTTGTAGCTGAATTTAAATTCGGGGACCGAATTTCTTTAAGTGGGGGAGAATGTGTGACCTCAACCTCTATAGGCTTGTAATTAGGCATAGACATAATAACATAGACCAGGGGTAGTTTCATCATTTTCTTTAATAAGCTCCCAGAAGAAAGTTTTATGATATTTTAAGGTTTAAATAGGCATAAGACCGTATAAATGATGTGTAATGATGAAAACATGAAGAAAACTAGAAATGACAATAATTTGCATAATAGGGGCAAAATGGTCATTTTGCACCCCAAGTCAAAACTTTTAAAGTTTCGCAACCTAAGCATGTCTAGACCATTATGGACTAGGTCTCAGTGTTAAAAGAGTAAAAGGATTGCACAAAGGGTTGCATGAGAACAAGCTAACTAGTAAAGGGCATTTTCATAATTTCAAGGGAATGGATAAATTTGAGCTATAAATATCTTCTCCTTCTAGCAGCTTCTTAAAATTCCAGCAGCTTTTTCTGTTTCTTCTCCTCTCAATTCACATTACTTCCAACCTCCATGGAAGCTTGATATGGAGCTTGCATAATTTTCTCTCTCTAGCTTTAATTTTCATACCTTTGCGCCTTTTTGACTAGAATCCTTGTATTCTTTCACTCTCTCACTTCAAAACCCTTGATAATCTTATTTCCATACTTTTTCTCACTAGTTGGCCATTTTAGAGAGAGAAAGAGAGAATTACACCATTTGTTGGAAGCTATTGGAAGAGAATTCAACTACAAAGAAACCTTAGGGTGAGTGATGAACTAAGATTGATTTTTAGCTGTGAATAATGGCTAATAATTGGGATTATGAGCTGTTTTATTGGTGAGTATGTTCATTCCTTTTATAGTGATTAAGATAGTGAACATAGATAGCCATTTAAAGTGGCAATTGAAAGCTTGCTAAGGGATAGCTTTTAGGGTTTATAAGTTTGAATGGACATTATGGTAATGTTAATTTGATGGTAGCTTCTAACGAAGCCCCATCACCCCAATTGGATCATTAGGGGAATTAGAGTCAGCTAAAGGCTCAACAATATACTAGTGAGTGAACTGCCTTCAAAACTTATTTGGAATATAATGTACTTGTCACACATTTGAATGATTTTGTACAAACTTTTCTTAAAATAAGTGCCTTGAGAACAAGCTTTTGCTAAATGGTTTTGTGTTGTGATATGCGATTGCTATGGATTCTTGCACTATTGCATCATGATGATATATATATGTTGTGCATGATAGTTGACATTGTGTATCATGATTGTAACTGTGTGTGTACACGATGTGGGGGAATGCACATGCCGGTGATGATGGTGGTGTGAGAGATGGATGATGATAGTGCCCGTGTGCACAATGTGGGGGGATGTACACAATGGCACTGATTGTGCACGATGTGGGGGGATGCACACGATGGTGTCGGTTATGTGCACAATGTGGCGGGATGTAAATGAGTCGGGTGTGATTATGTTGATATGAATGTTATTTATGTATGTATGCATATCTTTACTTATGAAATGAAAGAGCATGAAAATGATATATGATTGAAATGTATGTGAAATTTGATACATTGCACTTTGGGGATTTCATGTGTTTCATGTTGTCAGTGTCATTTCTATAGGATGGCTTTTATAGTGGGAATGGAAATCTTGTTCATGTTGCTCTGTTCTCGCTACAACGAAATTCATTCTCGCTGCAGCGAGAAACTCTTGTGTTTTTAAGAGCCTCACCAGTTTGGTTCTCGCTGTAACGAGAAAGGTACTGTAGCTTTCACTGCAGCAAGAATGAATCTCGCTGCAACGAGAAACATTTTGTTTTAGGACCAAAATTTCGCTACAGCTAGAATGAATCTTGCTGCAACGAAAAACTTTCTGTTTTGTTTCCTTTTTTATTCGGTTGCTGCTCCATTTTCCATTTCTTTGGTACCATAGTTGAGCTTGGACTTCCAACATTAAGGAATAAGTGAATTAAGTTTAAAATAAGTAGGTTTGGTGAGAAACCCTCGGTCAGTTGAGGAACCCTCGGTCAGCTAATAACTTAATCCCAACGTCGCTATAGCGGAAAGGCATTCTCGCTGCAGCTAAGATTCGTTGTCGCATTTGACTTGCTTGTGTATCACTGAAGCCTTCATTTTTTTCAAATCATTTGTTATGTATGGGTTCATCATTACCAAGTGATTAATATTTAAGGGTTTAATGAGGGATTTTCAATATGAATGAAATTAAATTGCATTGTTTTAAAACAAGTGCATCATGATTTTAAATTCTCCTTTATGGTTACTTGTTCCCTTCGTTGTTCACTCATTGGGTTTATACTCACCGTTTTCAACTTCATGTTTTCAGATCACGAGGTCGTTGGTAACTAGGTCGAGGTACCCTTGTAGACTCGACTATTGGTAGGTGTCTCGGCATTCAGTAGCTATACATTCGTCAAATTTCTCCGCTGGACATCGAGTCTCCTTTTGATATGTATAGACAAACTTAATGTAAATTATTAAGATACATGTTGTAAACAACGTATATACACTTGTTTGGTATGCCAATATGAGGTGGCAAATGTTTAATATTATCTCGACCCTAAGTTATGAAATGTGACTTAGCAGTTTATGATGGAATGATGAACACGCCAGATTATTAGGCTTGCTTGGGCTTAGTGGACTCCGTCCATCTGGCCCATGCACCGGTCATGGCCCAAAATTTGGCTCGTGACAACGACCTACCCCTTTCCCCACTTTTTTTTTTGAATTTTTTTCTGCTTTCAAATATACTCGCAAAAGAAATAAAAATTGCTAATAATTTTTAATAAAAAGAAAATTAAATCAATGAAATTTAAGTGAGGAAATAAATAGAGTTAGAATGCTTGGGTTGCCTTTCAAGAAGTGTTTGAGTTATAGTCTTCAGTTTGACTTTCTCTTATTTAATTGCATTGGTAAGAGTGATTGAAGACCTATGACGATAAAAATCGCCACCCCAATAGTGCTTTAATCATTACCTATTCACCTTGAAAGTTGATTTATCATCAACTACTTCCATAGCTCCATGAGGATATACTTTCATCACAATGAAAGGTCTAGACCAATGAGATTTCAACTTTCCAAGAAATAATCTGAAACGAGAATTATAAAGAAGAACATGTTGGCCAAGCTCAAAATTTTGCTTTATAATTTTTTGGTCATGCCATCATTTAATCTTCTCTTTGTAGATTCTTACAACCTCATAAGCTTGTTGATAGAATTCATCCAACTCATTGAGTTGCAGAAGGTGTTTTTCTCTAGCTGCTTGAAGATCAAAATTAAGTTTTTTAATTGCCTAATATGCCTTGTGTTAATGCTCAACTAGAAGATGACAAGCTTTTCGTAACACCAATCTATAAGGAGACATCCCAATTAAAGTTTTATATGCAATCCTATATGCCCACAAAGCATCATCCAACTTTTTTAACCAATCTTTTCTAGGAGGACAAACAATCTTCTCCAAAGTTCTTTTACTTTCTCAATTTGAAACTTCACCTTGGCCACTTGTTTAACGATTATAAGTAGTGGCTATTTTGTGCTTGACTCCATATTTGGCCAAGATTGCCTCAAAATTTTTGTTGCCGAAGTGAGTCATTTCATCACTAATTGTGGCTCTAGGTGTACCAAAACGTGTGAAATGTTCCTTTGCAAGTAGTTTATCACTACCTTAGAGTCATTCCTTGGTAATGCAATAGCTTCGACCCATTTAGAGACATAATCAACAACAACCAAGATGTATTCATTATTGAAGGATGGAATGAATGGACCCATAAAATCAATTCCCCACACATCAAAAATTTCAACTTCAAGGATGTTGTTGAGAGGCATCTCATGTCTCCTAGAAATATTTGCCATTCTTTGACATCTATCACATCTTTCGACAAAATTATGGACATTTTTGAAAAGAGAAGGCCAATAAAAACCTGATTGTAGAACCTTTGCAATAGTTCGTTTTCCCTCATAATGTCTTCCATAATCAGATGAATGGTAATGATGAAGAATATTTTCAAATTCTTCTTCAAGAACATAGTTTCTAATGGTATGATCTCCACAATGTTTATAAAGAAAAGGCTTATCCCACATGTAGTATTTAACATCGTGCAAGAATTTCTTCTTTTGTTGAGAATTAAATTTAGGAGGGGAGAGTTTACTCATGAGATAGCTCACAAAATCAGCATACCATGGCAAAATTTTCTACTTCTCGACATCAAATAATTGCTCATCAAGAAAGGTCTCATTGATCACTATTGAAATCCTAACTTGATCTCCATTTTTCAATCTAGATAAATGATTTGCCACTTGATTTTTTGTATCTTTTCTATCTCGAATTTCTAAGTCGAATTCTTGAAGCAAAAGTACCCATCTTATCAAGTGTGGTTTTGCATCTTCTTTTTTGGATCAGACATTTAATAGTTGCATGGTCAAGGTAAACAATTACTTTAGTACCAATAAGATAAGAGCGAAATTTATCAAAAATAAAAACAATAGCAAGTAACTCCTTTTCAGTTGTGGTGTAATTTGCTTGAACCTTATTCAATGTTTTGCTAGCATAATAAATAAGATACAATATTTTTGCTTTTCGTTGGCCTAAAACTACGTAAATTGCATAATCACTAGCATCAGACGTTAGTTCAAAAGGCAGATTCCAATAAGGAACAATGATAATAAGAGTAAAAATTAATCTCTTTTTTAGTTCAACAAAAGCATCATGACAAGCATCATCAAAATTAAAAGGAGTATCCTTTTCTAACAAATCACAAAGTGATTTAGAAATTTTAGAAAAATCTCTAATGAATCTCCTATAGAATCCAACATATCCTAATAAACTACGAATGCCTTTAATAGAGGTGGGAGGTGAAAGTTTTTCAATTGTTTCGATTTTTGCTTTGTCTACTTCTAAACCTTTCCTAGGGACTTGAAGGCCTAAGACTATGCCTTCTTACACCATAAAGTGACATTTTTCCCAATTTAGAACTAAATTAGTTTCTTCACATCTCTTAAGCACTATAGCAATATTAACTAAACAATCATCAAAATTATTCCCAAAAACTAAAAAATCATCCATAAATACTTCCAAAAACTTTTCAACCATATCAGAAAAAATTGTCATCATACATTTCTAAAAGGTGGCTGGATCATTACAAAGTTCAAAAGGCATTTTACGAAATGCAAAAGTTCTATAAGGATAAGTAAAGGTGGTTTTTTCTTGGTCTTCAAAAGCAATGGCAATTTGATTATAACCAGGGTATCCATCCAAAAAGCAATAAAAATCCTTACCTGCTAGTCTATCAAGAATTTGATCAATAAAAAGTAGTGCAAAGTGATCTTTTATAGTGGCTTTGTTCAATTTTCTATAGTCCATACATACTTTCCATCTAGTCACAGTTCTAGTGGGAATAAGCTCATTATTTTCATTAGAGACTACAGTCATACATCCTTTCTTAGGGACACATTGACTGGACTTGCCCATAAACTGTCAAAAATAGAATAGATAATACCTGCATTTAGCCACTTGATAATTTATTTCTTTACTACCTCTTTCATGATCAGATTCAGCCTTCGTTGATGCTTAATGGTTGCCTTGTGATTTTCTTCCAAAAGAATTTTTTGCATACAAATTGATGGACTACTTCCTTTTATGTCTGCAATGGTCCACCCAATTGCTTTTTGGTAGTCTCTTAAAACTCGAAGGAGTTTATTTTCCTATTCATCAGAAAGAGGAGAAGAAATAATTACTGGTAGTGTAGAAGAATTTCCCAAAAAAGTGTACCTTAGATGATTAGGCAGTGGTTTGAGCTCAAGTGAAGGAGGTTCTTCATTGGAAGGCTTGATTGGTGAAGCTGTAACTGATAATTCAAAAGACTCAAATTGGGATTTTGGGAGACATGATAGGGCATTAAGATGGTTAGCATATTCAAGAACTTTGTCATCAATAATATCACATGAAGAATTCAAAGAAGTTTTGTCACGACCCAAATTTCGGGTCATGACCGGCGCATGGGTCCAATGGACGTAATCCACTAAACCCAAGCAAGCCTATTATTTATTTTACTCATGATTCTATTTATTATCACTACGTCCTATTTCATGACTTTGAGTCAAAATAGTGATATACATTGCCAACTCGTACTGGCATTACTCTTTTAAAATTTACATTTAAGTTCATCTATACATAACAAAATAATACTCGACCTCCAGCGGAGTGACTCGGATGGATATACAGCTACCGAATGCCGAGACACCTACCAGAAGATGTACACAGATCTACAAGGACACCTCGTCCTAATTATCGGCTACCTCGTGATCTGAAAACATGAATTTGAAAATGGTGAGTATAAACCCAGTGAGTGAACAAGGAAGGGAACAAGCAACAATTAGGAAAAATTTAAAATCATGATGCACTTGTTTCAAACAATGCAATTTAGTTCATTCCTATTTAAAACCCCTCCAAACCCCAGAGTTTTTCGCTACAGCGAGCATGAATTTCGATGCAGTGAAAACAAAGCAACAAGAGAAACATTTTTCCTCACTCAACAAAAGCCATCCTGCTAAACTAATAAAATCAACCTAACATTCATGAAAATTCTCAAAGTATAATGTGTCAAATTTTACGTACATTACAACCATAAATCATTGTCCATCAATTTGCTATATCACACACACACATTTACATATGTATATATATATATATACGTATATACCCATCATCATCATCTCACCAACCCATCATCATCATCACCAGCTCATCATCATCATCACCAGCTCATGCGCACTCCCTACTCGCACATGGCTGGGTCATCACCGGATTATGCGCACTCCCTACTCGCACATAACTGGGTCATCCTCGGCTTATGCACACTCCCTACTCGCACATAGCCGAGTTAACATAATTACACAACATTATATTCAAGCATATATGTATATCAACATAATGCAGCCACATAGAAATCCATAATAACCACATTTCATAACATAAACCTTTTCTCAAAAGCTTGTTCCCAAGGCATTCATTTTCATGAAAAATTGCATAAAATCATTCAAACACTTTGTTCAAAACAGTCATATTCCCAAAACAATTTTGATAGGCAGTCCACTCACAGGTGTCGAAAAATCCGGATTTCGAGTGAACTCTGACTAATAGTCCTCAGGCGCAATTCCTTTGCCTTTCCCGGATGTCTCACCACCTTGACAAATAACAAAGTTGAGGAATTTACTATATTGTCCCTAAATTGATATAAATTAATTTAAACTACTAATGTTTGATATGTAAATGCACAAATATACCCGATTACCGCTTAATCACGGTATCGATTAAATTCGACCGATCACTCGATTAATCGGCGATTGTGTCCAAATAACCTCCAAATTAATTCATTTCTCCTCTAATACCTTAATTTACCACATACATTTAAATAAAGCCAAATTCAGCATTAGAACCCTCATAATTCCTTATAGAGAAATTTGGTCATTTGGTGCACTAGCATCAAATTTTTTTCTACATAACCGTTTCACCTTAATTCATCATTTTCCATGCCATTTTCCTTGAAATAAAAACAATCCCCCATTGATATTCAGCCCTCATGGTTCGGCCAACAAGGAACCCTAGAGAAATTGAATATTTCTTTTGTGTTTTTGTTCATAACCATGCTTAACTATCCCTAAACATTAACATAGTCTAAAATCAAATTATTCCAACAACAATTCCTCTTCCATACCCATTTTTCAGAATTGAATTCATCATGATAACTCAATATTCAACCATGGAAATCAAGAACAAAAGCATGGGTAAGCTAGGTATCAAGGAGAATTAAAGAAATTTTAACTTACCTAGCTTGTTTCCTTGATTTCTTCACTTTTTCTTTGAATTTCCACCTAGGTTTTCTTGTTTTTCCTTTTTGTTCTTCCTTTTTTTCTGGTTGCTGGATGTCTAGGCCGAATATGGTGAGGGAATTGGGGATTTAATGGGCTGATTTCTATAGAAAATAATAAAATAATCAAGCATGCCATGTGTCACATGCTTATTGGCCAAAATTTTAACTTTTTGACTTTTTCTTCTTAATTTTCCACCACAAATATTCTGGTATTTATCCAATCCTACCACAATTAAAATCCCTTGGTCTTGACAAGTGCTGGGCCGAAAATTTTACTGATTTGCCCCCGAGACAAAAAAATTATGATTTTGCCCTTATACTCCGAAATGTACCGGAATCTCATTATTTCTACTTTTCAACCTAAAATAACACTAATATTGATCAATATTAACCAAATGGGGCAAAAATTGTTTAAAAAAATTTTCATTTAGTCCACTAGTGGCAAAATTACCATTTTGCCCTTCTGCTCCTTAAATACCGGGAATCACAATTTTTCACTACTAAACATCATTTTATACTCCAATAATCATAATTATATTTCATATAATTATTCTTGGTCAAATGTGATCAAATCTTGGCTAAAAATCTCCATTTAATCATCAAATAGTAAAATGACCGTTTTGTCCCTAATTGGTCAATTTTCTGATGGACTCCAAACTGGACCTTGAACTCCAAATCACTATTCTAAGCCATTCTGTTGGTTTTAAAATTTTCAAATTCCTCTTAGAATTTCTATTTGAACTAGTTCAAGGCTCGATTTAACTTAGTTGTACCACTCGATACAATACTGTCTTTTAATCGAGCTTGACAGGGTCTCACAAGTTTCTAGTGGATCATAATGAGTTTCAATAAACACATTATTTTTTATGTCATCCACCACATTAATTGAGAAACATTCATGATGTTTATTGAAAAATTTTAAAGCTCTAAAAATACTAAATGTTACCTGTTGATCTTCAAACCTTAAAGTAAGCTCACCTTTTTCCACATCAATTAAAGCACCAATAGTTCTCAAGAATGGTATCCCAAGAATGATTTGTATTTTAAGATCTTCTTCCATATCAAGAATAATAAAATCTACTGGAAAAATAAACTTACCAACTTTTACCAAAACATCCTCCACAATACCATAAGGATAGGTGATGGATTGATTAGCAAGTTGGAAAGTCACAAAAGTTGGCTTAATCACTTCCAAACCCAATTTTTTATAAATGGACAATGGCATCAAATTTATACTTGCACCTAAATCACATAAAGCTTTAGCAAAACAAAGAGCACCTACATTGCAAGGAATAGTAAAACTACTTGTATCTTTAAGCTTTGGTGGAAGTTTATTCTGAATCATGGCACTGCACTATCCAGTAAGTGCAACAGTTTCAAACTCACCTAATTTTCTCTTTTTAGACAGGATGTCTTTCAAGAATTTAACATATCTTGGCATTTGTTCCAAAGCTTGAGCAAAGGAAATATTAATATGTAATTTTTTAAACACATCAATAAATCTCTAGAATTGTTTGTCAAGTTTTTCTTTTTGAAATCTTTGAGGAAAAGGTGGTGAAGGTGTGGGAGCAGTTCTTAATTGTGATTTTTCTCTTGAATTTTCAATAGATTTTTGAACCATAATTTCTTTTTCAGCATCTTTATCAATTTCTTTCTCATCAAATTGAATTGAAATTTCAAAATTTAAATCCTTACTATTTACCTCTTTTCCATTGCGAAGATGGATTACCTTACAATGTTCCTTACCTTCTCTTCTTGAGTTGAGTTTAGTATCACTTGGTAAGATACCATGACGTCTAGTATTTAAAGCTCTGGCAAGTTGGCACATTTGTGTCTCAAGATTTCTAATTGAAGCTGCTTGATTTTGAATGGAAGCATCAGTCTTTGTCATAAATTCATCAGTCTTTGTTATAAATGTATCAGTTTTTGTCATGAACTGCATGAGCATATCCTCCATTGAAGGCTTTTTCTCTAGCATGGGGGCTCTAGAAGGAAACCTAGGAGGAAAGTTTGACTAGATGTTGATGAAGACCCTTGGTTGTTATTCCATGAGAAATTAGGATGATTCCTCCAACCAGGATTATAAGTGTTCAAATAGGGATTATTCTATTGCTTATTTACAACAAATTGACAAGACTCAGAATAGGTGGGACAATTGTCATTGGAATATCCTTCCCCATATAATTCACGGATCATAAAGGAGTTCTGAACAGCATTAACACTCAGTTTATCTATTTTCTTTGCGAAAGAAGCCAATTGTGTAGAAACAGTGTTTATAACATCTAATTCATGAATTCCAGCAATTTTTCTTGTTCCTAATCTTTCATATGGCTATTGATAATTATTGGAAGTTATCTCTTCAAGCAAATCATAAGCCTCATCAATGAATTTACTCATGAGTGCAACTCCAACGGCAGCATCAATGGTAGTTCTAAAAGGTTCCAACAAACCATTATAAAAAGTTTGAACTTGCAGCCACTTAGGTAATCCATGGTGAGGATACCTTCTTATCAAATCCCTATACCTCTCCCAAGCTTCATATGGTGACTTAGAATCAAATTGAATGAAAGAAGTGATATCATTCCGCATCTTTACTAGTTTAGCAAGTGAGAAGAATTTTGCTAAGAATTTTTAAACCAAATCATCCTAAGTATTAATAAAACCGACAGGAAACGAATTTAACCAACTCTTTGCTTTATCTCTCAATGAAAAAGGGAAAAGCCTCAATCTTATGACATCATCAGTAACACCATTAGCCTTGAATGTATCACAAATTTATAAAAAATTTATAATTTGAGCATTCGAATCATCATTAGGTAAACCTTCAAACTGAATAGCAATCTAAATCATCTGAATGATTGATAGCTTAATTTCAAAGTTGTTGGCTTGAATAGGAAGTCTTCGGATACTAGAGTGGAGATTTTGTACTCGTGGGACATCATAATCCCTTCAAGACTTGGTCTTTTCCTCTTGTTGATCAACCATTGTTTTACTTGGTGTTGAAATTTTTTTATTTTTCCTCCGAAGTCTTCGAAAAGTCTTTTCAAATTCTAGATCAAAAGGAACAATTTTCAAATTTTGGGCTCTTTGCATACAACGACCAAAAGTACCTGAAAAATTAAAGAAAAGAGAAGTCTAGATTAAAATTAAGAACTCAAAATCAACTCTTTGGCAACGATGCCAAAAACTGGTTATTCAATTTTCTACCCATGCAAGTATACGTATCGTAAAAATAATATAATAATGGATAAAGTGTCGATGCCACAGGGAATTGAATTAATTTTTACTCTTAATTGCTAAAATTTCACACCCTAATTTTATCCAAACACTAAATTTTGAATTAAAAAAATAAAATTTAAAAACTAAAACAATATTAAATTTACTTAGCAAAATTATTTTATTAACTTATAGTGATTACTGGACCTAAGATTATGATGTCCCTCAATATTTCATCTGATTATTTTTTCTCTCTCTTAACTTAATTTAATGGATTAAGTTTTTAACCTAAAGTTGTAAATTATTTACAAATCTTTGTCAAGTTTCTCATAAGAATATCTCTCCTAATTAATTTACTATATGTCTATGCAAATTAAATTAAAGATAGATTCATTAAGTTCTTGCTTTAATTTTGGCTATGTATGGCTTATAGGTGTATGTCTACCCTATATGCAAATCAAACCACCCAATCAACTAAGTATATTTGATCATACGCTATTCTATTCAAGGTCTACCTAAATATTTTTTGTAATGGTTTAACTTAGGTTTTCAATTCAATCTAATTGATAGCCGGTCAACTAGAAGCATTAAGAATAGAATAAAGTAAAAACTTAAATCCATAAAACTTAAGCAAAAGAGATAAATAAATAAGATTACATATTGAATTCAATCATAATCTTAGATAAATGAATCAGTTCCCCATCAAGTCACACATCATCATCAAATAAAGTTTAAACATTAAAAACAAAACCAAGAAAATAAGATAATAACAAAAAGATAGAAAAATCCAAGAATTGTAATCTTGATCTTTAAATCTTCTTGAACCCTTCAAATTTTGCTCAACTTCAATGATTTTGGAGCTTGATTCTTAGCTTTCAATCCGATGTTTCATTCTATCCTAAAAGTCTCTGAAAGGTTGTTTTTATAGAGCTTTGAAGTTAGGCCAAGTTGGGTGAAGAAAGAAGTTACTTCCAATCAGGATTTCCTCATCAAACTACATGAGCCGCGGTCTCGACCAATAATTAGCAGAAATTGTAATTGCTATAGGACTGCTATAGTATATTAACTTTGACAAGATTTTTTACTATCTTCCAAGCTGAAATGGGCAAAGTGCTAAACACAAAAGTTGTAGATTTTTGTCTTAGCTTTCCAATGGTCTATGAATTATCTCATTTGAAGCTTAGTAGAGAGAGTTATGGTTAAAATACCAAAATATGTGCAGTAGAAGTCTACACTTCAAAATTGCTCTCCTTCTTCCATTAAAATTCTTCATTCATTAAACCTACAAAAGCATAAATAAATCAATAACAACCTATCTTAATTGTATTAATAGCAAACTAATTATAAAATTAACTAAGATTAGATTGACTCACCTAAATTAGCTAATTTAAATTTATTTAAATAAAACTTACTTATTTCCATGCATTACAACAAGAACTAAGCTAAATTACTATCAAAATTAAGCACAAATAACTCTATATCATAGAGTTATCAAGTTTTAATTGCATTATCAATATTTTATCATTTTCTACTGAGTTTTAAGGATGATAGTTTGGTAAGCCATGGGTTAGGCAACATAAAACAATTATTCTTCCTGTAAGTAGAAAAGACATTGTTAGGTAATCCAATAGAAACCCCTTCTGTAGGAAAATTAAATTTATAACAATAAAGTGCTTCTCTTTCTAAGGACTACCTCTTCCTCAAGCTTAATATCAAACTAAACCCAGTCAATTAATGAGGAAAACGTTCAATATGAAAATATTATTCAAGAAATAGATAATTGTAAAATTCCAAGAATTCCCCAAAATCAAATTTATAAGTCATCAACATTCCATAATTTACATCTACATTCCTTCTCTAGATATTTGATCAAAACCTAAGAAAAGGAAATATCCATCCAAAACCGATATGAAAAGATTCAACTCTTGGATAAAGAGACAATAAAAAACCTAAAACACCAATAATATAATTATATTCATTTTGCATTATTACAAATAGGAGCTAAACCACTCACAAAAGAAGGATTGGATACTTCTATCCTTATATCCTTCAAAGATAAAAGGCATCTCCATTTCAATGACTCTTTGTTGGGAACAATAGAAACAAGCCTATGTGGAGGACCAGTACATTTCAACTGGTTCCTTAATTTTATAATATCCTTGAAAGATAGGAATATCTTAAACTCCTTCACACTCCAAATCCAAACGCACAATTACAAAATGATGCTTGGGTCTGAACCACTGATCTTAGTTTATAGATCATATTATAAAGCCATATACTCTATAATCAATACTAAGGCTTTAATCCATAACCTAATTGGAGAAACTCTTCTAATTCAAATAAACATGTCTAGATCTCATACTACCATACCAAGGACCATACACTGGCATGAAGTCCAACTCCCAAATAGATGGAGACATGAAGGAGTCACGGCTCTTATTCCTAACCAAAATACAAAAATAAACCATATAGGTCAATACAGAAATGGGTTTGTAGCATTAGTGTTTAATAGACTACCAAGAATGCCTCCAAGACAATCTTGTTGGCTCCATTAGTTTTTTATGATAATAAAACATTCTCACTCATTTATGTCTAACTGTGCTACTTGAGTGTGCAAGATGAAAAATGTATGCCAATAATAAATTGATCACTAAAAAGTAAATATTAAATCTCATAAGAATGAGGAGCTAGAATTGAACCACAAAATAGAAGCCTCCTAGTTGGATAAAGAAGGGAGTTAGTCAACTAAAACTCAAGAATGAAGATGGCTAGTTCAAAAACAGAGTCGACTTAATCGACTAAGAAGCATTGTTAGTCGACTAAGAGTTTACTGCCAAAAATTGGGTTTAAAAACAGAGACGACTTAATTGACAAAGAAGCATAGTTAGTTGACTAAGAGCTTACTGCCAGAAACTAGATTTAGAGATAGAGACGACTTAATTGACTAAGAAGCATAGTTAGTCGACTAAGAGCATTCTGTCTAAATATTTGAATTTGAATACTAGAAGACAGATTAACGGCTAGAACTACTCTAAACTATTTCCCAACGGTCAAAAACTGTCAAACATCCAACATAGTTGGTTTGTCAAGTATAAAAACCCTCCCCAATGACTAAGAACACATCCAAGGATTTCAAGAATAAAAAGGGCTCAAAAACACTGAGAAATTCTCAGCATACTTTTTGCACTTCACTCCAATCTTTGTAATTGAGATAAGCACTTCACTTTGTACCATTCAGATCAGGTTAGTTGTAATACCCCGTACTTTGACATGGTGGCTAATGAAGCTTATCGGATGCCAAATGAGGTTAATTATAATGTTTAAAGGTGAGGAAAGGTGAAAAGAGTATTTTAAGATAAAATATTTCGTATGCGAAGGAATAATAATAAAATAATAATATTTTTATCAGGAAAAATTTGCAAGATAAAAAGTGATTTGGAAGTAAATTGAGGCATAATAAGGTATTTTGGGTACCAAGGAGACAAGTGAAAATTTTTTGAATAAAATAATATTTTATTGATAAAATAATTTTAAAATATTATTTTTATTTAGTGTCGAAATTTTTCATGAAGGAGTATACGGTTAATCTAAGTGAGGGAGAGGAAGAACGAGAAAATTTCTGAGAAAAATGAATCTAGTGGGGCTCGCGCATTATTAAATAAAACTAACATGGGAAAAAAATTTATTTTAAATATTATGGAGATGCCGCATTGGAGTACAAGCTTTATATTTTATTTGTACATATGTAAAAGAAGATAATAGAAGGAAATTGGAGTTAAAAGAGTGTTGGGAGGACTAAATTGAAAAGGGAAGAAACTTGGAGAGTAAAACGATAATTTTACGTAAAGTTTGGTCAAAGCTTCCTTTGAAAGCTTTGACTATCATCTTTACAACTATGATCGTCCTTATTTCCTGCAACAAGATATTTTTTTCTTCTTCTTGAAGCTGCCAATGCCATTTTCATTTCAAGTTCATGGAAATCAAATTTTTTCATGTGATTTCCCTTGTTTCTTTTCATTTCCTTTCTTTTCTTACTTCTTTCTTCTCCAAACTTCTTGGGCACTAAACTTGCAGCTTCTAACCCTAATTTCCAGCACATCTAAACCCTAGGAGAAGAAGAAAGAAAAAGAAAGAAAGGAAGAAAAGCTTGGTTTTGTAATTCAAGCAAGCTAAGGTGAGGATTTTTGTGTTTTAAGCTCATGGTTTGTTAAACCTTTGGAGAAATAATGTGTGAATCATTTTAGCAGCTTGATGATTAATGTTTTGGAGGAATATTAGAGTGCAAGTATGGGTCAAGCAACCATAAAGGTAAAGACAAATGATGTTTGAAGTGTAGTTGAGGAATCTTGAGAAAATGGGTATTGTTGTGTAGTTGACATTTTAAGTGGCATATTGTGAGAAATTGTGGTTGTTGTGGAAAGGATGGTTGAACTTGATAAATATCCTTAGAAAAGATTAATATATGTGTTAGAGTCACAAACAAGTTACCGATAATCATAATTTAAAGAATTACGCAAGCAAGGGATAAAAGCAACTTTGGTAAAAATTGTGTCAAGATAAGTTAAGTTGAATAAGGATTCGTGATTGAATGAAAAAGGAAAGTATAAATGATGTACGCTAAAGATATTAAATTGGGATTGTTGCTAGGAAAAGCAACAATAAAGGTAGTGTACTATGGTGATGTGCCAAGGGAAATAACGAGCAACCGGCAAGTAAGAATAGCTAGATACGCCTCCGAACAAATAGCGATGTAATATCCCGCTATCGTAAGGTGAGTGAACTTGCATTGAAAATATTTTGGGAAATGTATTGGTATTTGGACAAAGCATGTGAATGATTTTTATTTGATTTTTCCTTAAAGATTATGCATGGGAACAAGCCTTTATTAAAACATTTTATGTTGTGAATGTGCAATATGATGAATCCTTGTGCCTTATATGATGTTGATATAAATATATATGTTGTGTATTGATAGTTAATATTGTGTAATAAATATAACCGTGCATGTGCGGGATGCGGGGGATGCACATGCCAATGATGATAGGGTGCGAAAGTGTGGATAATGATGTTGAAGTGTGCGAGTAGGGAGTGCACACAATGATGTTGAAGTGTGCAAGTAGGGAGTGCACACGATGATATTGAAGTGTGCGAGTAAGGAGTGCACACGATGATATAGAAATGTGCGAGTAGGGAGTGCACACGATGATATATAGTGTGTGCGATGTAGGGGTGCACACGTTGACTCCAGCTATGTGCGTGATGTGGGGGTTGCACATGAGTTGGTGAGGCAGTGGTGGTATTCGTGTTATATATATTTATATATACATATGCAATAGAAAGTTTATAAGTATAATGTGTGGTTTGTAATGTATGTTGCATTCTACATGTTGAACCTTGAAAAATTGCTAAGTGCTTCCGAATTGATGTTCATTGTAGCAAAAATGGTTTTTCGTTGCAACAAGAATTCCTTGGACTTAATTGCTCTGTTTCTCACGGTTGGAAAATTGCATTCTCGTTGCGGCTAGAAATTCTCGGGTGCTAGGGGCTTGCAACAGCCCTAGAATTCGCTATAGTGAGTTACTCATGATGGTTTTCGCTGTGGTGAGAATGAATCTTGCTACAACGAGAAACTCTCAAGTTTGGTTCAAAAACCTGTGCTCTGAATTTCGCTGTAGCAAGAATGCCTCTTTGTTGCAACGAGAATCCTTCGGTCATGTTTACCTTGTTTATATCCTACTATGGTTTTCACTTATTTATCTTCATGGTTAATCTTGGGTTTTTCAACATTAAGAGATGACTGATCAAAGTTTTGGAATAAGGGGTTTTAACAAGAAATTAAGTTAAATTGCATGGTTTTAGCAAAAGTGCATCATGATTTTAAAACTTTCTGTATCATATGCTTGTTCCCTTCTTATGTTCTCTCACTAGGTTGATACTCATGTTTTTAAATTTCATGCTTTCAGATTCGAAGGCAGTTGGGACCTAGATTGAGTGTCCACGTATGCTCATCTTCTTGGTAGGTACTATGGCATCTCAATAGTGGTACCTTCACTTAAAGTCACTCTGCTGACAATTGAGAGTCTTTTGTCTGTGTACACGTATATGTAATGTAAAATACTAGGAGTCATGTTATAAATGAAGTATGTATATGTTGGATTAATGATGATGGCCTTATGAGACGGCAATGAATGACAGTATTTTGAGATAATACAAATATGAATATTCAGTTGCTATAAAATATTACTGAAACATTCATCGTTGAGAATTACAACACATGGTTTTAAAGATGATGGATGGAATGAGGAACAGGATCTCATAAAGAGGCTTGCTTGGGCCTAGTGGGCTATGCCCATTAAGCCCATGCACCGATCATGGCCCGGGATTTGGGTTATGATATTAGTGATCATAGGGACATCCTTATTTCTTTTCTCCTTGAAAACTTAAAGTGAGCGAGTTACTCTAAGGGGTTTATTCAAGCTTGCGTTAGCTTGATTAAGTGTATAGGTTCTAACTCAACCTAGGAAAAGTTACTTTTGCGTTTTGGTTGATCTCGGGAAAAACTATTGTTAAAGGTTATGGCTAAGCTTGTGAAAAGCCATTGTAAAAGCTTAGTGCGAACTTGAGAATTCCACCATTTTTAGTGATTTGGTTTGAAAAATCCTTAGTTGAACAATCAAAGTAGTGGATGTAGGTCTTTGACCGAACCACTATAAATTTTTGTGTATTGTCTCCTCTGTTTTACTTTTCATTTTCATTCTTTCTAAAACCGTTCTTTCATTTTGCATCAAATTTCTCATCATTGACCTTCAATTTGCCCCCAATTTGAAATCAAGTTCAATAAGAGCCAAAAAGTGTTATTCACCCCCCCCCCCCCCCCTCAAGTACATTTATTTGGGACCAAGTGCTATCAGAGCCTATCCCTCTTTCTCAAGGCTTAACATCCTAAAGGAAATCCTAATGGGTCTTCAAAAATTAGTAGTTGCTAAGGGATAGTCCACAAACAGACCACCTCTGTTTGATGGCTCAAATTACCCATATTGGAGCACTAGACTGTCAATCTACATAAGGGCAATAGACTATGAAATGTGGGATGTTATCACTGATGGACCCTTCATTCCCTCGACTATAAATGTAGTGACAAATGAAATGATTCCTAAGCCAAGGGCTAAATGGATTGAAGCTGAAACCAAAAAGGTTCAGACAAACTTCAAGGCAATAAATACCTGACATTGTGCCTTAACTCCCACTGAGTTTAACAAAGTGTCAAGCAGTACAACAGCTAAACAAGTGTAGGATAAACTTAGGATTATCCATGAATGGACTTCACAAGTTAAGAAGTCCAAAATAGCTCTTCTAACTCACAATTATGAGATGTTTAAGATGGAATTTGGTGAAGACATCACCAGCATGCTAGATAGGTTCACTAATATCACCAATAAACTAAGTCAGCTAGGTAAACCAATTCCCGAACATGAAATTGTCAAAAGACTTCTTAGAAGCCTACCTAAAAATTAGAAGCCAAAGGTTACTGCCATTTGTTAAGCCAAGGACTTTAATGTCATCACACTTGATGAAATATGTGGGTCTCTTCTCACTCACGAGTTAGAGCTTAAAGAAGAGGAAAAAGAAGACAAGAAAGAAGTAAAAGAAAAGAAGAAAAGACTTTCATTAAAAGCAAGCATTCTCAAAGAAAAATTGAACAATTTATCCTGTGATGATGATGAAAAATTGGCTATGGTGGCAAGAAGATTCAAAAAACTTATGGGACAAAGAGACAAGGGGCTAGCTAAAAAAAGTTATAGAAGAGAACAGAGTTCTTCTTGGAAAAATAGAAGTAAAAATGAATCCAACAAGAAAAAATATGTCATTTGTTATGAATGCAATAAGCCTAGACACTTCAAGTCATAATGCCCTTGCTGAAGGAGGAAACTCCCAAGAAAAATAGAAAATTGAATAAGGCAATGGTGGCTGCAACCTGGTCAAATAGTGATGTCTCAAGTTTAGATGCTGAAAAGGAAAAAATGGAAGAAAGAGCAAATTTATGTTTGATGGCAAAATATGAGGAATTTGAGGTATCTCCAGCTTCTTGTGATATTTCTATTGATGAACTTCAGGAAGAATACGAATGTCTTTATGATGAATTTGAAAAACTTGCTTCAAAATACAAAGCTTTGAAAAGAAAGACTGCATCTCTTGAGATAGATGTAGAAAAGATAAGATAGGACTTCAATTTTACTTTTGAATAAAGAAACTTTCTTCAAACTGAATTAGAACATTCAAAAGTAGATTTTGAAATTCTAAAATTGGAATTGGAAAACAAAACTGAAGCTTTACAAAAAGCAGTTGAAAATACTGCTCTTAAGAGTTTGAAAAAGGAAACATTAAGAAAAACCACATACTTTAAGAAAAAATTCTGATAATGTCTCATCTAGATGCTATATTTGTGATAAACTTGGTCATCTATCTTATAACTACTATAGAAGAAGAAGCACATAGAAAACAAGAATGATTTAGGCTCCAAAAGGATCCTTTGTTGTAACTAACCTTCAAAGACCCATCAAGGTATGGGTACTTATTAAGAAGAACTAAAAATTCGTCTTACAAGCTAAGCCAAATCGAGAAGAAATATGTCAAAAAGCACAATTAAAGCAGAAGCAACCATGGTACATGGATAGTTGTTGCTCAAGACATATGACTGGAAATGAAATGTTGTTTGCTCAGCTGGATAAGGAAAAGGGAGGTACGATGTCATTTGGAGATGATTCAAAAGGCAGAATTTATGGTATAGGAATTGTTGGTAAGAACTCTCATACTCAAATTAATCATGTGCTGTTTGTTAAAGGATTAAAGCATAATCTCTTAAGCATTAGTCAACTATGTGACAAAGGGTTTAAGGTATGTTTTGATTCACACAAATGTGAAGTCAAAGATATTAGTACTAAAAAAATTTCATTCATAAGAAAAAGAATAAAAAACATGTATGCCATATTTCTTAAAGATCTTGAGCCTAATTGTGAAACATGTCTTATGGCAAATGAAGAAAATGATAGCTAGTTATGGCATAGGAGACTTGGACATGTGAGCATGCATACCATCCCAAAATTAATGAGAAAAAAATCGAGTTACTAAATTACTTGAACTTAAATTTGAGAATGATCAGATTTGTGATGCTTGCCAATTAGGTAAACAAGTTAGAACATCCTTCAAAACCAAGAAGATTGTCTCAACCTCTAGACCTCTTAAATTGCTGCATATTGATTTATTTGGTCCAATTAACACAGCTAGTCTAGGAGGGAAATCATATGGCTTTGTGATAGTTGATGACTACTCTAGGTATACTTAGGTCTACTTTCTTGCTCATAAAAATGATGCTCTACCTGCAATTGTAAATATTGTAAGAAGGTTCAAATGAAAAAGGACTAGTCATAGTTAGAATTAGAAGTGATCATGGAGGTGAGTTTGAGGGAGATGAGTTTGAAAACTTTTGTAATGAAAAGGGGTTGGATCATAATTTGTCAACACCTAGAACAACTCAACAAAATGGGATTGTAGAAAGAAAAAATCAAACTTTAAAAGAAATGGCTCTAACCATGCTTTGTGAAAACAATCTACCAAAATAATTTTGGGCAGAAGCTGTCAACACAGCAGCCTACATTCTTAATAGAGTCTCAATAAAGGCCATGATATCAAAAACCCCATATGAACTATACAAAGGTAGAAAACCAAACATCTCTCACCTTAGAAGTTTTGGCTGTAAATGCTTTGTATTGAACAATGGAAAACATTCTCTAGGAAAGTTTGATGCTAAGAGTGATGAGGCAATATTCTTAGGAAAAACATTAAACTCAAAAGCTTATAGAGTTTTTAACAAAAGAACTTTAACAGTTGAAGAGTCTATCCATGTAGTTTTTGATGAATCTAATGCCTTGCAAAAGGAATTTCTTACTGATGAAAATGATGTAGAGGACTTTGGGAGACAAATGGAAGAAATGAGTCTAGAAAACAAGAAAAACAGTGAAGAAAACTCCCTCAAAAAAGAAACAAAACCTCCACCATTAAAAATTCTGCAAAGGACTGAAAGTTAACATAATGACCTTTCAAAGAGCTAGAAATATTCCAAAGATCATCCACAAGAGCAGATCATTGGTGATCTTTCACAATAAGTTAAAACCATGAGAAGAATTAGAGAAACATGTGAATTCACAACTTTTATCACACAAATCGAGCCTAAAAATTTTGAAGAGGCAGAAAAAGATGAAAGCTATATATTGGCCATGCAAGAAGAACTTGAATAATTTGAAAGAAATCGTGTGTGGACACTGGTTTCTAGGCCATTCAGTCACCCAATTGTTGGCACAAAGTAGGTGTTCAAAAATAAGGTAGATGAGCAAGGTAATGTTATTAGAAACAAAGCTAGGTTAGTGGCTCAAGGATATAACCAAGAAGAAGGCATTGACTATGATGAAACTTTTACCCCTGTTGCTAGGATAGAAGCCATAAGATTATTGCTTACATTTGCATGTTTCATGAACTTCAAATTATTCTAAATGGATGTAAAAAGTGCATTTTTAAATGGTCTGATTCAAGAGGAAGTCTATGTCAAATAATCCCCTGGATTTGAGGACTTTGAAAAACCTGATTATGTTTCCAAAATATGTAAGGCATTACATGGATTAAAACAAGCTCCAAGAGCTAGGTATAAAAGTCTCTCAAAGTTCTTAGTTGAGAAAGGGTATACTAGAGGAAATATTGACACAACTCTATTTATTAAGAAATGCTTGAATGATTTAATTATTGTTCAAATTTATGTGGATGATATTATGTTTAATGCTACTAATGAGGCTTTGTGCAAGAATTTTGCTGAAGAAATTTAAGGGGAATTTAAAATGAGCATGATGGGTGAACTGAAATTCTTTCTTGACCTTCAAATCAAACAAAGTGAGAAGGGCATCTTTATCAATCAAGAAAGATATGTTCAAGACATGTTGAAAAAGTTTGATATGATGAAGCTGAAATCAATCAGCACACCAATGAGTCCCTCCACCAAACTTGATACTGATGAGAGAGGAAAAAGTATTGATCAAAAGCTTTATAGAGGCATGATTGGATCTATGCTCTATTTAACTACTAGCAGGCTTGATATTCAATTCAGTGTATGCTTGTGTGCACGATTTTAATCACAGCCTAAAGAGTCACACTTAACTACAGTAAAAAGAATCTTTAGGTACCTATTAGACACACAAAGTCTAGGACTATGGTATCCAAGGGAATCATCTTTTGATCTCATTAGATATTCTGATGCTGACTTTGCAAGAAGTAACACAGATAGCAAAAGTACTAGTGGCACTTGTCAGCTTTTAGGAAACATGCTTGTATCTTGGTCAAGCAAGAAACAGAACTCTGTTGCACTCTCCACAGCTGAAGCTGAATATGTTTCCTTAGGTAGTTACTGTGCTCAAATTTTATGTCACGACCCGGTATTCTCCTAGAGCCCGTGAGAACCGTCGCGATGTCCCGATAGACATTCATCGTCCGAAATGCCAATCGGAACCTCGCAAGGGTTTAATATCAGTTTTCTCACCTCCCCTGTGATCAACAGTTGTAAAATAACATGTTTTGAGAAGTTATAAACTATTACCAAATCAAAACAATAGAAAAATAATTTTTGTCTCATAGGGACATTTTGGTCATTTTTCCTCACAAATCTCGAAACCAATTAAAAATGTAGTATATGAGTGGAAAACACATATTTCATAATCAAAAATAAATTTAGATGTCTAAAACATTCCTTTGAAACGAAACTATATCTATTTGAATATAACATAAATATTTAATAAAATATTCTATTTTCTTATAAAACAATATTAATAGAGTTACCAGTAAATATTTTTTATAGCATAAAAGCTAAAAAATTCATACATATTGTAATACAGATAACCAAAGTATAAAATTTAATTTACAGTGACATGTGGGCCCACGAATGACCAAAAGTATCAAAAGAAATGATCCTACAGTTTTTGGATGATGCAAGTCCAACTGTAGTCCTCAACGATACCAGCTATCTACAGTCTATTCTGAGCCTGAAATTGGTGGAAAAGAGGGTGATGAGATTATAAAATCCCAGTGAGTAAACAAACATCATTTAAATCAGCTAAAATCAAGTAAAAATGGACAATCAAAATATCCCATCACATTACGTATTTCACAATTTGAAAATTCATCCCAACCCATGCAAATGGTTGTATTTCATTTAATTTCTCATTAAGGCTTATGACTTTCATAAACATTTGGCTCATGCCATCAAATAGCACTCGATGACACCTTGATCAGAGGCATATACTCGAGCCACCAAGGCTATTAAAAATTTCGTATACACGTAAAACATATTTTTATTTCGTTTTGAAAACACAGTCGTTCCTTGGCGTTAGCAGAGTTCATCGTCACGAGGTGGTTCGGCGTGATGTGAACTCTAACCATGCCTCAAGAGATACCCTACGCGTGTCACAACCAGGTACTCCCCTCGAGCCCCTGACAACCGCCGCGACGTCCCGGTAGACATTTGTTACCCGAAGTGCCAACTGGAACCCCGCAAGGCTTCAGTACCATTTTTTTTCATCTCCCCTGTGAGTAATCATCGCCAAACCTCATTTTTAAAGAATTTTAAGCTTTTTTCCTTTCAAAATTATGGAAATATAATTTTCGCCTCACAGGGGCATTTTCGTCATTTTTCCTTGAAATTTTCTGAACCCGACTAAAGATGTAGTAGATGAGTGGAAAACACATATTTTATGATTTAAAATAAATTTGGGTGTCTAAAACATTTATTAAAAATGATATTGCAACTATTTGAATAAAATAAAATATTCAATAAAATATTCTAATTTCTTGTAAAACAACATTTATAGAGTTATCGATAAATAATTTTTGTAATGTAAAAGCTAAATAAATTCATGCATACTTTACAATGACTCGTGGGCCCACAGGGAACAAAAGTACACAAAGGCAGTAAACCTACAGTTTTTGGAGTAGTAAAGCTGACTATAATCCTTGACGATATCTGCTATCCACAAGCTACCTCGAGCCTGAAATGTTTGGAAACGAGGGTGGTGAGATTATAAAATCCTAGTGAGTAAACAGATACCATCTAAACCATCTAAAGTCGAGTAAATGGAGACAGATAAAACAGTTTAACATACTAAAATTCATCACCTTTCAACTTGTCTCAACCAAATAAAATCAATTCATATAAATCGAGTAATTAACATGGCTTATGAATTTCTTAAAACTTTGGCTCGTACCAAAATCATACCCAGTTATCAGGGATACCTTGGCCGCGGGCTATCCCAAACCGAGTCTGTCAAGGCTATTAAAAAGTTAAGTACTCATAAATCATGTTTTTTTTTAAAAAAAATATAGTCGTTCCTTGGCGTTGGTTGAGTTCACCCTCACGTAGTGGTTTGGCATGAAGTGAACTCTAAAAGTTATACCTCAGGAGTTACCCTACTCGCCTCTCCAACAGAGGTATGAATATGACCAGGTTTTGTGCCCCTCTAATAGGCTAGTCCACAGAACCAGCCCACTGCAGCAAGCTAACCCACCATACAATAAAATTTGCAACAGCTATACATCATACGTGACACGAATTTCAATAAATCTATATGAATGCATGAAATGTGATGCAAAATGTCTAAATAGCCGTTTAAATACGATATTCGACCTAATTCGCACTATTCTTGGTGTAAATGGCTAAAACCTTCAATTTAACTCCAAATCGATTTCTTTCACTTTCTACACTCCAATTATACTTGAAATACCTCAATGACTGTGAATATGATTCAATTTATCAGTCCGAACCATAAATCGCACATGTCTATACATTAGGTAAAAATTTGAATTTTCATGCAAAAATTTCCCATTAAATTTCTAGCCTCACCAATCATTAAATACCACCAAAATATCATGAAATATCATCAATTTAAGCTGCAATATCCTCCCTAGAAAATTCAGCCTCTTGTGGGTTTGTGAAGAACAAAGTGATTCCTTGCTAGATTTTCATACTTTCCATTACCAAACAACCAAAAACACTTAATTAGATTGAAATCTAGCAAAATCAATGCTCAAAACCTCTCCTCTCAAATTCGGCTAGCATGGGTTCATCATGCAAACTTGAGTTCTAAGCATGGAAAATGAAAAAGAAAGCATGGATAGTGTAAAATCACAAGATAAAATCACAAAATTTTACCTTTATTAGCTTAATCCCTTGAAATGCCACCTTTTTCTTCAATTTTCCCACCTAGGGTTTGTGTTCTTTACTTTCCTCTTCACTTCATGCTTTGGCCAGCCATATGGGTGAGAAATTGGCTGATTTTGTGCTAATTTATAAGGAAAATAATAAATGGATAAGATTTTGACACATGTCACCATTCCATTGGTCCATGTGTTATACTTAGCCATTAAGTAATCTCTCTCAACCACTTAAATCTTCTCAATTATCCATGATAATATTGGGTAAAATCTATGTGCTGGACAAGTGTTGGGTGGTGTAAACTTACGATTTTGCCTTTGGGCAACAAAATGACTATTTTGCCCCTATGCTCGAAAAAATGCAAAAATTAAAATTTTCCACTTCTCAAACTCAAATCATACTCCAATGAGTCAAATGTGATCAAAATCTTTTCTAAAAATTCCCATTTTGTCTTCGAGTGACAAAATTACCATTTTACTCCTAGAACATGAAAATTCCAAATTGACTTTAATTCAGTCCTCGAACTCCAAATCATCGTTTTAAGTCATTCTGGGATTTTAAAATTCTCAATTTCATCTTAAGATCTCTATTTAGACTAGTTCGAGGCTTAATTCAACTTAATAGTACCATTTAGTACAATATCGACTTTTGATGATTTTTCGAGGCTTTCCAAGTATGCAAGCATATTGTCAATCACATAAAGGACATGGCAAGTACTTTATCAGGTCGAGCTTGACAACGTGCCTCTCCGACCGAGGTACATATATAACTGGATTTCGTGCCCCTCTAATAGGCTAGTCCACAAAACCCGCCCACTACAGCAAGCTAAACCCACCATACAATAAAATTTGCAATAGCATGACATGACAATTATTTTATTTTACAGCCTCTCAAGGTAAATTAATAATTCATGCACTTTCAACACATTTAGCAATTCAACCATTCATGCCAATATTGCCATAAGCCAATCAATTAAACCATAAATTTACAATATATCAAGTGGTCTCCAATTACTCTATTTTCAAAGCCATCATTCAATTTCAAGACAATTTTATGAAATCATTTCATTTAAATACATTTTGTTTATAAAACCTAAAAATTAACCATTAAACTCATTTTCTATAGAATTCACAAAATCGAATAAAAAGACTACTTTAGATAATTAAAATGATGATAAGGTTACTCACTTCACAATAGCGGGATTTCTACGTCGTTATTGATTCGTACTTGTATAATTATTCCTATTTGTCAGTCACCTATGTCGCTCAGCACACTCCCACAACAAACTTTCCTATCAACAATTTAAATCCAATATACTCAGTGCATCAATTCCACTTCTCTCTCTCACTCGATCATAAATCTACATTATTTCTCCTCATTTCTTCTAATATTTTACCATTCAACTTAACACTCTCAACCAAATTATGCATCTAAATTCCTCCAACATCAATAATTCTTCACAACGAATCATTTAAAATTTCTTAACTTCATTCAAGCACTATTCGTAAATTTCACATTTTTTTCTTTACTTTAGTCCTATGACACCTCCTAATAAAGTATTTAAATGTTGTATTAAAGTAATTTAAATTTAATTCATATCACCAAATAACCAATGTATAATTAAATAAAATGAGCTAGCCTCTAAACAGTCCAATTTCACAATAAACCATGGAAAAAAGTAAAGCAATTTTAGCAAATTAGGCTAAGTTAGCCCAAGTGTCCACCTTTCTTCTCTTTTGGACTTTTCTTCCCTTGTTGTTTTTGGGTCCTTTTTCATTGACTCTTCCCATCTCTTTCTAATTGGGCCATGCCCATTCTTTCCTTATTGGGTCATGTCCATTTATATGTATATATGTAGATATATATATATATATACATATATATTTTCTTTTCTTTTCTTTTCTTTTCTCTTTTTTTTTTTTTCTTTTCTTTTCTTTTTCTTTTTCTCTTCCTTTTCTCTCCAGTCGACCAGCAACTTCTTGCTTGTCTTTCTTTTTCCTTTTTCACGTACAAGAGCTGTCCATAATTTCCTTCTCTCACTCCCTCTCACCGTCGGCCATAACTTCTTGTCTTTCAACCAAGAAATTTTCAGCAGCTGAAGCTGCTCATATACACATCAAAATCAGCAGTTAAGCTGCTCTATTTCTCTTAAAAATTAGCAGCTAAGCTGCTCTATTTTCCCTTCAAAAATTAGCAGCCAAAGCTACAAAGATTAGCAACCAAAACCATCCCGTTCAGCCTTCAAAATCAGCAACAAAAATTGCATTTTTTAGCCTTCAAAATCAGCAGTTAAACCCTAAAAAAATCAGCAGCCAAAGTTGTTCTTTCCTTCCTCAAAATCAGTTCTTTCCTCCTCCAAAATTTGCAGCAAAACTGCCCCCTCAACTCAGCTCTTTCTCCTCTCACTTTCTTTCTCACGCTCAGCTTTCTCTTCTTTTTTTTTCTCTTTTCGCTCACGCCTTCTTCTTCTTCTTCTTTCTTTTTCTTCTCTTCACTAACCGACTTCTCTCTTCTTCTTTGTCTTCTTCACTTTACTTATTCAATTATATATATATTTTATATTTTTTTTTCTTTCATGAATCTTTCAATTTGGCCAACCCCCCATTTTTCTTTCCTTCTCCATTTTATTCCACATGGCCCGCCTCCCTCCATCAAACAAATCAAAGAGTCTTTTGACTCTTTTTATTGACCACATGGGCGGCTGCCCATGTTGGTCTATCTTTATCTATATTTTTTTATATACTATTATTATTTTACTATATGTTCATTATATTTCTCTCATTAATTCCACTACATATCCTTCAATCTTTATATTTCAAATTCGATCTTTTTAATACGTCTAAAAATTTCAATTTTCATCTATCTTCCTTCCTCTATACGTGTACTACCAAATTATCAAAATTGCACTTAAACACGGTATTACCATAATATTTAAATATTCACTTATCTACGTTGGCTCATCTTAGCAAAACACTCGTATTTCACTTTCGTCACTCATTTCCAAAAATTTATTTGTATTTCTTCTCCCCCACTTGGATCAACCATATGATCCTTCTTCATGACTGATTTTGATTTCAACATCCGATTAAATATTAATATTTTAATATTATTTTATTTTAAAAATTTCCTCTTGTCTCCTTAGCACCTAAAATGCCTTATTATACCTCAATTGACTTCCGAATCACCTTTTATCTCACAAATTCTCTTTCGGTAAAAATTTTGTTATTTTATTATTATTTTCTCGCGTGTTGAATATTTTATCCTAAACTATTCCTTTCATCTTTCATCACTTTTAAACATTATAATTGACCTCAATTTGCATTCGATCAACTTTATTAATCACTGTTTCAAAATATGGGGTATCAAATTTTATGGATTAAAGAACAATTAAAAGACATTGGAGTAACAATGCATAATGTACCTATATTTTGTGAGAACACAGTGCCATTAATATATCGAAGAATCTGATTCAACACTCTAGGACCAAACATATTGAAATTAGACATCACTTTATTAGAGACCATGTGATTAAAGGAGTTATTAAGATTGAGTTTGTTAACAACTTGCAACAATTAGCTAATATATTCACCAAGCCCTTGAATGAGGGAAGATTATGTGAAATTAGGAGAAATCTAGGAATGGTTAATATACAGGAGCTTTAGGAAAATTTGTGAGCTTTCCATTCATAAGACGGTAGGTACTTAGTTGATTAAAAGAATCGCTTAATCAACTAAGAGCATTTTCTTTCCTTTAAATAATAAGACTCAATCAGATAAAGATAAAACTTAGTCAGCTAAGAAACCAAGATAATATATAATAAAAGGAAAAGAGCAAGCATATCGGGTAAGGAAGAAAAGAAAAATAAACTGCTTAAGTGAAACATAAAAAGAGAGGTAAAATTTTGAAATTTGAAAAAAGGGGTAACTGACTGCATTTAAAAGATGGAGTTTGACAGTTTTTTAAAGAAGAAAAACCACTCTTAACCTCTCACCCTTATTCTCTCACATCAGAAGCCACTCCTCTAAAAACTGAAGCCCTATTTCTCTCAAACCCTAAGTTTGATTCTACTCAAAATCAATGGCTAAAACCACATTACCCAGTAGTATTTTGGAAAAGAAGAAAGGAAAATTACCCATGGAAAAGAATCCATTGTTTAAAATTTAAAAGAAGAGGAAGAAGGATGAGTCAGCCTTGGTGACAAAGAAAACTGGGAAGAAACACAGAGAGAAAGAATAAAAGTCAGAGAAAAAGAAAGAAAAAGAAAAATCTATCAGAAAAGGTACACCTCCATTCACCAAATTTAGAAATAAAACTCACAAGGATAGGCTTAACAAGATAGAGAATGCATCGATTTCATGTGGGAAATACATTGACTGGGACAGTTTTAATGACATGCCAAAAATTAAAGAGGCTTTATCAGATTATTTTGAAGAGATAAAATTAAGGAAATTAAGTGTTTTTAAGAACAGAACCTATAGTGCCAACTTAGTGAAGGAATTAAATGCTAGCATTGCACTAGATGAAAATGAACTTGAGGAACCTGAGGATTTTGTTCATGATGGTCTGAATGTGTTCTTGAATGGAAAGGAGTTTGTGGTCAGAGCCACGATTTGGGAAGTCTACTCAAAGTTGAGTGTGAAGAGGGAGAATACAAATTCTTGAAAACTATGATCCTTCATCTCTGTGGGAAATAATAATAGGGAAAAAGGAAAGATATTCATCCAAAAGTTATGCCAATTTCATTAAAAGCCCTCATATTAGAATTTTGCATTATTTCATTGCCTTTACAATTCATGGAAGAAATGGCAGCTTCAACTACATAAGCCTTCAAGATATGTGGCTAATAGAGCACACCTTTAATGCTACTCCCTTTAACTTCGGCAGATTCATGATAGAAAGGATGAGAGGAACATGTCAAGTTGATAAGGTAAATCTGCCGTATGGAAACATAATTACCTCTTTGATTAAGAAAAAGGGGATATGGAGTTCAAGATATGAAATGGACCAAGTGAAAAGCAGGGACCAGGAAATCTATCTAGGAAGCTTACCAAAGATGGGCTACAAACTAGAAAGAGAAAAGTTTGTCAAGACCCCCAAGATTGCTCCAAGGGATGAGCATTCCACACCTGCTCAGACTCAGACAGCTTCTTCTTAGATTTCTAATGAAATGATTCTAAATTTGCTAATGAGAATTGATGGGAAACTCACTAACCAATCTACAAGGATACAAAAATTTGAAGATAAGTTGGAAGAGTTAAAAAATGTGATGAAAGAAAAGGGAAAAACTACTTATGGACCTGTTACTATAGACACTTCTACAACACCAGGTCCAGCACCTACATAACAAGCTACTGAAAGTCCAGACCTCCAAGCTAAAGAAGATGAACAAGATTTGTTCCAGCAAGGAAATCTCCCACTCATGAGCCTCAAAATGAAGAAAAATCCAATGAAGACACTGAAGTACTTGGATCTTTTAATGACAACTCTCCACCATATGATGAACCACAACAAGAAAAACCATCACCTCCTAATTCTGAGGAAGTTTCAATAATGGATATATTTCACCAAATGGTCAAAGAATAACAAGTAGAAAGAAAAGTAGTAAAGGATAAAGATCAGAAGTTAGTATTTGCAAGGGCTTGTCTTGAGTTAGTTCACATTGCCAGAGAAAGTGAACCTACTGAAATAGAACTAGGGCAAGCAGTTGCTTCCACCAAAGATAAATCCAAACTTATTGGTAAAGGCAAGAAAACCATGGCAACAAAGACAAAATTCCTCAAGAGAAGAAAGTCTTCAAGAATAGTTGAGAAAGCCAAACCCTCAGTCTAGTCTTTTGCTCAAGATCTACTCTAAATTTCAGACAGATCCTCCCCTGACTCCTCACCAAAAAGAGCATCACATGTGCCATCTCCTGAACCCCTCAATGTCCATTTCGGCATTGATGAGTCTACCCCCTTTGATTCTTCTCAAACTAGTTGACCACTTTTATTTTTGTACTGATGACAAAAAAAGGGAGTAATAGGATAGAAAGCTTAGGGGAGATAAAAAGTAGATGAATTTTAGGAAGAAAATGGAAGTGATGTAGGGCCAATTTAGGAATCTAAATCTAACTCTAACAATATTGAGCTGTTTATGTTATTTTGTGTACTGATGGTTGAAAACTGGATGCTGATAACTTATGTTTATGGTTGTTCTGTTGAATTGAATGGAAACTATTCTTAAAACGAAAATGGATGCTGCTTATATGTTTATGATATATGATATTTCTATTTAATGGTTAATGGCATTTATGTTTGGAATGGACATGATTTGTTGAAAATATGCTAATGACAGTGAATGATAATTCTGTCACCTATAGCTGATTGTCCTGAAAGGCTATATAAAAATATTTTGTCAAATAATCTATACATGTCATTTTCCTTAAGAAACAGATAAAAACTTGCTAAAATGAATAATAAAATCATGCATACTCTAAGCGGGAGCACATATTCAAAGGGAGAAAAACCCTATTTTGTGCAAAACAAAAAGGATCTAATAGACATTGTGCTGGTAATCAAGGAATGTTTTGTCATCATCAAAAAAAGAGAGATTGTTGCCTCCATTAGTTTTTGATGATAATAAAACATTCCCACTCTTTTTTGTCTAACTATGCTACTTGAGTGTGCAGGATGAAAAATGTATGCCAATAATAAATTGATCACTAAAAAGCAAATATCAAATCTCATAAAAATGAGGAGCTAAAATTGAACCACAAAACAGAAGCCTCTTAGTTGGATAAAGAATGGAGTTAGTCAACTAAAACTCAAGAATGAAGATGGCCGGTTTAGAAATAGAGACGACTTAATTGACTAAAAAGCATTTTTAATTGACTATGAGCCTACTGCTAGAAACTATGTTCAAAAACAGAGACGACTTAATCGACTAAAAAGCATAGTTAGTCGACTAAGAGCTTACCGCCAAAAATTGAATTCGGAGACAGAGATTACTTAATCGACTAAGAAGCATAGTTATTCGACTAAGAGTATTCGGTCTAAAGATTTGAATTTGAATACTAGAAGACAAATTAATGGCTAGTACTACGCCAAACTGTTTCCCAACGGTCAAAAACTGTCAAACATCCATTAGAGTTGATTTTTCAAATATAATAAACCTCCCCAACGGCTAAGAACACATCCAAGGCTTCAAGAATAAAAAAAGCTCAAAAATAGCAAGAAATTCTCAACATACTTTCTGCACTTCACTCCAATCTTTGTAATTGAGATAATGTCAAGCCCAGCTCCACAATATGTTTATTATGCCATTCTTATATAAGAATGCATGTTTCCTTACTTGGGTACCTCAAAAATCGTTAAAGGACGGTGTTGTACCAAATGGTACAATTAAGTCGAATTAAGCCTCAAACTAGTCCAAATAGAGATTTTAAGATGAAATTGAGAATTTAAAACCCCAGAATGACTTAAAATGGTGATTCAGAGTTAGAGGACTGATTTGGAGTCAAATTGAAATTTTCATGACCTAGGGGTAAAATGGTCATTTTGCCACCCGAGGTTAAAATTGGAATGTTGGAAGAAGTTTTTGATCAAGATTGATTGTTTAGAACATAATTTGAGTTTGAGAAGTGAAAAAAAATTTAATTTTGGTATTTTTTCGAGCATAAGGGCAAAATAGTCATTTTGCCACCCTAGGGGTAAAATTGTAATTTTACACCACCCAACACTTGTCCAGCACATGGATTTTACCGAATATTATCATGGATAATTGAGAAAATTTATATGGTGGAGAGAGATTGCTTAATGGATAAGTATGACACATGGACCAATGGAATGGTGACACATGGTAAATTTTTGTCCATTTACTATTTTCCTTTATAAAGCCAATTTGAACTCTTCCACATTCATTCTTATGGCCGGCCATAGCAAGAACAAAGGAAGAAACGAAGAACAAAAACTCTAGAGTGAATATTCAAGAGAAAATTGGTGGATTTCAAGTAATCAAGACATCAAAGGTAAAATTTCTTAACTCTAGCTTGTGATCTATCTTTCCAATGCCTTATTTTGTGTCACGACCCAAATTCTGAGCCATGACCGACGCAAAGGTCCAATGGACATAATCCACTAAACCCAAGCAAGCCTATTATTTATCTTACTTATAATTTCATCTAATATCACTAAGTCATATTTCATAACTTTGAATCAAAATAGTGATATACATTGCCAACTCATACTGGCATTACTCCTTAAAAATTTACATTAAGTTCGTCTATACAAAACAAAATAACACTCGACTTCCTACGGAGTGACTCGGATGAATATACAGCTACCGAATGCCGAGACACCTACCAAAAGATCGACACAGGTCTATAAGGACACCTCGCCCTAGTTACCGACTGCCTCGTGATCTGAAAACATGAATTTGAAAATGGTGAGTATAAACCCAGTGAGTGAACAAGGAAAGGAACAAGCAACAACAACAAGGGAGAATTTAAAATCATGATGCACTTGTTTCAAAGCAATGCAATTTAGTTCCATTCATATTAAAAACCCCTCATCTTAAACTTAACTCATTTAGTCCTAAATGTTGGAAGTCCATGCTCAGATATGGTAGCAAAAAAGTGAAACATAAGGCAGCAATTGGACAAAGTAGGAGACAAAACAGAAAGTTTTTCGCTACAGCGAAAACAAAGCAACAAGAGAAAAGTTTCCCTCACTCAACAAAAAGGCCATCCTGCTAAACCAACAAAATAAACATAGAACACATGAAAATTCCCAAAGTGCAATGTATCAAATTTCTCATATATGTCAATCATATATCGCATTCATAAGTTTTCATTTCATAAGTCTAGATGTGCATAATTACATAGATATACATGAACATCATCATAATCACACCCGGCTCGTGTACATCCCCCCACATCGTGCACATAGCCAGCACCATCGTGTGCATCCCCCCACATCGTGCACAATCAGTGCCATCATGTACATCCCTCCATATCGTGCACACGGGCACTATCATCATCCATCTCTCACGCCACCATCATCACCGGCATGTGCATCCCCCCACATCATGCACACACACGGTTACAGTCATTATACACAATATCATTCATCATGCACAACACGCACATTTATATATCATCATACTACAATAGTGCATGAATCCATAGCATTCACATATCACAATATAAAACCATTTTGCAAAAAGTTGTTCCCAAGGCACTTGTCTTTATGAAAAACTTGATAATTCATTCAAATGGGTGGCAAATACATTATATTTCCCAAAACAAGTTTTGAAGGCAGTCCACTCACAAGTGTCGAAAATTCGGATTCCGGGTGCACTCGGACTAATAATCCTCAAGCGTAATTCCTTTGCCTTTTTCGGACGTCTCACTACCTTGACAAATAACAAAGTCGAGGAATTTACTATATTGTCCCTAAATTGATATAAACTAATTTAAATTACTAATGCTTAATATGTAAATGCAAAAATACGTCCGATTACCGCTTAATCACGGTATTGATTAAATTCGACCGATCACCCGATTAATTAGCGATTGTGTCCAAATCACCTCTAATTTAATCCATTTCTCCTCTAATACCTTAATTTACCACTTACCATTTAAATAAAGCCAAATTCAGCATTAGAACCCTCACAGTTCCTTATAGAAAAATTCGGTCATTTGGTGCACTAGCACCGAAATTTTTTTCTACAAGTGATACTAATTTAGATAAAAATCAAACCAAACAAGCCTAGGATTACAATATCTCTCTCACTTTGTTTGACTATTACCTTTATTCCTTATTTTAGTTCAAATGGGTTGAATTGCTAACCTAGAGTCCTCAATTATTTATAAGGGCCTCCCAACTCATCTTATAAAAATATCTATTTTAATTAAAACACTATATCCCTATGTGAATTGAAATTAAAATAGACTCATTAAGTTCAAGCTCTAATCTGGCTGCATATGGCTTATAGGTATATCCTTATCATATACGCAAATCAATTAATATGATCATATGTTAATTGGTGATCAGGCAATTGAAAGTATTAAGAACAAATTGGAATAAACAATTCAAATCCTATTAAAGATAAGAAAGAAAGAGATTAAAAATTTTGATTATATGTGAGTCCAATTGCAATCCACGAAAAAGAAACTTAGCTACGCATAATTGCAAAGACAAATATCATTATATAAATTTCAACCATGGAGAGTAAAAAGAAATAAAAAAGCTAAAGAAGAAAACAAATCGATTAATTGTAGCCTTGTTTTCTGAGTTTCTACCTCAACTTTCAACTTTTTGAATCTCCAACAGTTGTCTAAACTAATGTCTCTTAAAAATATCCTATTTATAGTAACAATCTTAACCTTAAAGCCCTTAAGTTAACCTATTGATTCTAATTGGGCTTAAAAGTGTAAGGAGGCCTAAAAATCAAATATCATCTTTCAAAATTACCATTCTCATAGCATTACACCTTGTCATTTTCTGAGGCAATTTTCTCTACCTTTGAGGTAGAACTGGGAAAAGTGATCTTCATGAAAGTTGTAGCTCTATCTCTTATCTTTCCAATGGCAGAGAATTGCATCATATATAGTTCTATAGCTAGAGTTATGGGCAAAATACCGAAGAATATGCAAGTAGATTTCTTGTCCTTCAAATACTTTACTTTTCAAAATTAAGCCCAATTTCCTTAAATCCTACAAAAGCATAAAAACTAATAAATAATGGTTGTTTTGTCAAGGAATGTTTTGTCATCATAAAAAAAAAAAAAAAAAAGATTGTTAGCCCCATAAGTTTTTGATGATAATAAAACATTCCCATACATTTATGTCTAACTCTACTACTTGAGTATGTAGGACAAAAATGTATGTCAATAATAAATATATAACTCAAAAATAAAGATGGTTGGTTCAGAAACAGAGACAACTTAATGGACTAAGGAGTATTGTTAGTATACTAAGAGCTTACTGCCAAAAACTAGGTTAAGAGACAGAGATGACTTAATCAACTAAGAAGCATAATTAGTTAACTAAGAGCACATTGTCAGAAAATTTGACTTTCAGCACAAATGGACAAAATAACGGCCAAAAACGGCTAGTTTCTGTCTCTAACGACCAAAATTGATTTTGCATGTATTTAAAGCCTCTCCAACAGTCAAAAACAAGAGAGAGAAGTTATCCAAAGTGATTTTGAGCTTAGAAGACCAAAAACCTTTTCTTTTCACTTGTATTTCACTCTTATTCTTTGATAAAGTGTTTAAGCTTAACTTTGTACATCTTAGATCAGCTAGGTGATCAATTGCACTTTATTTTTTCTTCATTTCTTGATTACTTAGAGTGTGCAAGGCACTCTAGGGGGTTGATCAAGCTTGGGTTTGCTTGGTTGTTGTTGAAGGTTCTAACTTAGCCTCAAAAAAGTTAGTTTTGGGTTTTGGTTGATCCTGTGAAAAACCATTGTTAAAGGTTGTGGTTGAGCCTTTGAAAAGCCATTATGGGTTTTAGTTAATCCCGTGAAAAACCATTGTGAAAGGTTGTGGTTGAGCCTATGCAAAGTCATTGTAAAAGCTTGGTGAAAACTTGGGAATTCCATTGTTTTTAGTGATTTGGTTTGGAAAATCCTTAGTTGAACAATCAAGGTAGTGGATGTAGGTCTTTGACTGAACCACTATAAATCTTTGTGTATTGTCTCTTTTATTTTATTTTTCATTTTCATTCTTTTATAAAACGTTCCTTCATCGTGCTTCAAATTTCTCATCATTGACCTTCAATTTGCCCCCAATTCGAAATCAAGTTTAGTAAAAGCTAAAAAGTACTATTCACCCCCCTCTAGCACATTTATTTGGGATCAATAAGTGGTATCAGAGCCTAACCCTTATTTTTAAGGCTTAAAATCCTTAGGAGAGATCCAAATGGCTCTAGAAAAATCTATTGATGCAAAGGGTCAATGCATAAATATGCCTCCTCAATTTGATGGATCAAACTATCTTTATTAGAGTACTAGAATGTCCATTTATGTTAGGACTTATGACTATAAGAAATGGGATGTCATTATCGATGGTCCTTTCATTCCTATGATCACAAATTCGATAAATGGTGAGAAAAGTCTCAAAGATAGAAATAAGTGGACAGAAGTTGAAATGAGGAGAGCACAAATCAACTCTAAGGCCATGCACACTCTCATTTGTGCACTTGATCATAGAAAATACGATAAAGTGTTCATGTGCAAAAGTGTTAAGGAAATTCGGCAAAAATTAGAAGAGTTATATGGAGAAACAAAGATGGAAAAGGAATTGGAAGACAACTCTTGTGAGAATCAATCCTCAACAAGCAACATGGCAAATGCAGACAAGGAATCAAGTGAAGAAGAATTCTTAAATCAAATTGAATTATGCCTCATAGCTTTTGAAGAGATAAAGGTAATGTCTTCATCTTGTGAATTTAATTCATATGCTTTTGATGAATTGCATGATGCTTTTGAGGATTTAGCATTTGAGTTTGAGAAAATGAATATGAAGCATAAAAAAATTATTTCCATACTCGATGTTAAAAATGAATTTTTGATGAAAGCAAAAAATTGACTTGGAAAAAGAAAATGAAAATTTGGAAAATGATTTTGAAGCTTACCAAAAGAAAATTGATATTTTGGAAAAAGGAAATTTTGATAAGAAAATGAAATTTGAAGATTTATTGAATGAGAAACAAAAGGCTTCCATGAATTCCTCATCTTCCAAAATGACCATATACAATCATTGCACATTTTATAGTTATTGTTCATACATTGTCCAATTAAAAAATGAGTACCTTACAAATTTAGACAAGTGCAGGTTCCAAAAGGAGTTTTATGTGATGAGACTAACTTTCAATGATCCAAAGCAATTTGGATACCAAAGATCAAATGAAAAATGTCTTTTGTAGGTGTGCTAGAGCAAGGAAGAACAATTCTTGAAGAATGAATGCTCTCCAGTTATACATAAAGGAAAATGGGTGATCTCTATGCTAAAAGCCTTTTGTTTATTTAAATGAGATTTTATATTACTTATTTATTGAATGCTTCATTGATTTAGCTTGGTTTCTAAAATTGTTTACCTTTCGTAATTGAAAACTTTGGTTGCTTATTCTTGCTTGAATATTAAGTACAAAATTCCTTCAGCTTTATTGATAAATCTTGGCTATGCAACTTGATTTGATATGATACATACTATAAGTTGCAAGGAAGTAAGAATTTAATGATTGAGTATGTACTTATATTTGATCTTGAATATATTATCATTTTTATTTTGAGAAAATTGTTTTATTAAGATTGATTGATTATGGAAAATTGTTTCCATAAAATTTCCTCATGATTTATGAAATTGTTTCCATACTACTTCTTTCAGGAAAAATGATTTTTGTGCATAATTTTGAAACATAAAAGGTTGGATAATGTGATAGAAATATGAGCATACGTAATGACTTACACTCATATTTATTCAGGTAGCCTCAAACAAGGAAAATTGAGTTAAAAAAAATTGTCCCTGATTTCCTTGTGCCTAACATAAGTCGACCATTTGAACAATCTTGATTTACATTCTAGAACTTGTTTTAATAGTTCAAGATGGTTGATAATGAGTTTGAAAGTTTTGACTACTTTAATTAGTACTTTTAAAGCAAAATGAGCTTATATGAGAAAAATGTTGCCATCTTTTAAGTTTAGAATGATATATGAATTGAACAAGTTTGTTTCATAATGAAAAATACTTATGACTTGCTCTTATTAGATGTGCATATTTGCTTGTAAGCTTGAATGGTCATAAGGGCATTTTTGGAACATAATTGTGAGATATTTGCAATGACCCTTGACATGCATAAACATGATTCATTATGCTCATTACACATTTCATAAATCATTTAAAGCATAATTGAACAAACTTGAGTGATATTGAGCTCATGATTTTTCACAAAGCATATCTAATTTTGAATGTTTCAAGTTGAAAAGTTTGTAAAGAAAGATTAAATCTTTACCAATTGATTTTCTTGAAAAATCTTTTTATCCTCCTTGATTGAAAATGATTTATTAATTTTTTGTTTTTAATGACAGCATGGTTGAGCAAACTTGATTTGATATATGAATTGCATAAATCCCATTTTGTTTGATATTTCTCTCATGATTTATGAAATTGATTGAAAGGGATTTCTTAAGCATGATCTTTTGTGTGATAATTTGACATTGATGACATTTTTCAAGCAAAAGAACAGTTTTATTTACAATGTTTGACATCCTTGAGATTACAATGATTTCAATGATATACAACTTGAACAAGTATACCTTGTGTTGAAAATGCCATTATATCTTGTTCTTGTTGCAAATGAATGCTTGAGTAACCTCAAGGGCATTTTTATCCATATGCTGGAAAATTGTTGAAAATGTTAAATTTGACGCTTATTATGCTTAAACATTGTTTAAATGCTTGTTGTACATGTTATAAGTCATAGTCATGCATCATGATGTAAATTGAATATGCTGAAGCATACTAGAGACATGATTTTTCAAATGAGCATTTCAACTTTTTAGCACTTATGAACAATGAGCAATAAAATCCAAAATTTGAGTTCACATGTTTTTCTTGAAGAATCTTTGATCAAACATGTCCAAAATGATGTTCTAAACATGGTTGAAATGAAATTCTAAATTGTTCTCACACAAATCCATGTGTTAAGATCATTATACCTTGGAACATTGTATGTTTTGCACCTTTTTCTGGCTTTTCAATATGCAAGGATCAAGCATATTTTACTCCAAGCATAGCTAGTTGACTATTGTAGAACAAAATGCAAATGCTGCTGGAATGATAAAAAGTGGACCCAAGGGATATGTAGTTGACTCTTGAGTGCTTTAAAGCCAAAATGGACAAGTTTTGAGTTCCAAAATATCGTTTTACTTTACTTCTTGTCCATTGCAATATTTTCTTCCCTGAATTTCCTTTTCAAAGATGATTCTTAACTTTTAAAACATGCATTATGATTACTTTCATGATCATTTAGTGCAAGTACATGTTCTTGAAATTGCAAACCTTGCTGAAAAATGGGAAATCCTTTTTGATGACATAAATCTATCTATTCCCAAGCATGACACTTATTGTCACGATGCAAATTCCGGGCCATGACCAATGCATGGGGCCCAATGGACGTAATCCATTAAGTCCAAGCAAGCCTATTAATATGACATGTTCATCATTTCATCAAAAGTTGCTAAGTCACATTTCATAACTTCGAATCAAATTAATACTAAGCATTGCCAACTTGTATTGGCATTACCAATCAAATATACATCTATTGTCTAAAACATATGTCTTAATAATTTACATGGGGTTTGTCTATACACAACAAAAGAGTACTCGACTGCCAGCGAAAAGACTCGGGCGAAAGTATAGCTACTGAATGCCGAGACACCTACCAAGAGTCGAATCTACGAGGACACCTCGACCTAGTTACCGACTGCCTCCTAATCTAAAAACATGAAGTTGAAAACGGTGAGTATAAACCCAGTGAGTGAACAAAGGAAGAGAACAAGCAAACAATAAGGAAGACTTAAAGAAATCATGATGCATTTATCTTTAAAACAATGCAATTTAGTTTAGTTCTTGTTAAAATCCCTCATGTAAACCCCAAATGAGTAAATCACTTGATGAAAAGGGTCCATGCACAACAAAGGTTTTGAATAGTGAAAACTTTAATAGCATTCATGCAATTCAAGTCAAGTAAACGACGGGTCCTCGCTACAGCGATATTAGGCTCAAGTTATTAGCTGAACGAGGGTTCCTTAACTAGCCGAGGGTTTCTCTCTAAAATTCCTCATTTCAAACTTATTTAAATAAACCCCTAAATGTTGGGAGTCCATGATCAGCTATGGTGTAATTGAAATAGGAAAATATGGGAAAACTAGAAAGATAGCATAATGGATAGAAAGTTTCTCGCTGCAACGAGATTCTTTCTCACTACAGCGAGATTCAAGTGGCCAAAACAGAATGTTTCTCACTACAGCGAGAATGCATAAGCCGATACAATTTTCTCGCTGCAGCGAGAATGCATAAGCCGATACATATATATCAACATGATATAGGAGCACATAGGTTCGTCCTTTTACACATTTCACATTTTCACAACATCAAAACAATTTATCAAGGGCTTGTTCCCCGGCACACATTTTTAAAGAAAAGTTGGAATAAATCATTCCAACATTTCATGCAAATACAATTATATCTCCCAAAATGATTTTGAAATGCAGGTTCACTCACCGATATTTTGTTGAAGCTTTAGTCGACTCTAACTTCTCTAATGGTCCAAATGAGACGGTGGGGCTTCGTTGGAACCTAATCATCACATTAGCATCATAATTAAGTCAATTCACATACTTATAAATTCTAAAAGCTTTCTCTTAGCTAGCTTCCAATTGCCATTTAAGTGGCTATCTATGTTCATTATCCTAATCACTTTAAAGTGAATGAACAACCTGAACTACCAAAACACCCACAAGTCTAAACATTAATCATTCTCAACACTAAAAAATCAACTCTAATTTACTACTCACTTTGATATCTTTGTAAAATTGAAATTCTTTCTAATAATTATCCAAGCTATTATAAAAGCTCCCTCTTTCTCTCTCTAAATACCTAGCTAGTGAGAGAAAATATGGAAGTAGGATTTTTCAAGGGTTTTAAAGTGAGAAAGTGAAAGAGTACAAGGGTTCTATGCAAAAGTGCACAAAAGCTTGAAAATTGGAGCTATTTTGAGGAAGATTATGGAGCTTTCATATCAAGCTTCCATGGAGGATGAAAGCAACCTGAAAGAGAAGAAGGAAGAAGAAGAAGAAGCTACTGGAAAATGGGAGAATAAGCTGCTGGAAGATGATATTTATAACTCAAGCTTATCCACTCCACTTAAATTACCAAAATACCCTCAACAAGTTAGCTTGTTCTCCTCCAATCCTTTATGCAATCTTTTTACTCTTTTAACACTAAAACAAAGTCCATAATGGTCTAGAAATGCTCGGGTTCACGAAACTTAAAAATTTTGACTCGAGATGAAAAATGACCATTTTGCCCTTACCGTGGAAATCATCATCATTTTTATTTCCTTTGTCATTTTACCCTTATTTTCATCACTCATTTATGCCTTAGGCCTGCTTAGACCTAAATATTGTTTAAAAACTTACTTTTAGGGACTTACTAAGAAAATGACAAAACTACCCCTAGCTCGTGTTATTGTGTCTATGCCTCGTTACGGGCCTATAGAGGTTGAGGTCTCACACTTATGTTGATTCCATAAATTCTCATGTATTTACAATGACAAAATAGAAATATGAGAAGTTGTTCATCAATGATTGAATTTGTTAATCCAATTGGATTTTCATGTGCATATATAGAAAATATCTTCTCATGAAAATTGAAATGTTCAAATGCTAATCTAAGAACAATTCTTGAAATATATTTTACGTTTGTGCTCAAATGATTGTTTCAAAATTGATTTCTTGATTATGCATACTTATTCGATTAAGGTGAACTCATTGAACTTAATGAAAATATTCTTGGCTCATTTACTATATTGGTCAAGACAGATGCTTACATGATTTTTCTTTATTCTTGACCTCAAGGTTAGAAGTCTAAAACTTGACTTGAGCTATGCATTTGAATATGAATTTAATTGTTAAGTTTGATCATGGCATATACTGTGAGTTGACATAGTTGAAATTTATTTTGAATATGAATTTAAATGTTAACTATGTCTTCATTGAGCCTTAACATTTACATGATCTAAAGGTTTTGTGTGCATCCAACTACTTTAGCTTATAGGTCACCATAAACAACATGACATGTCAAATAAAATATGGCCCATAGCTTTAGTTAGCAATGAATGCCTAATGTGCTTTGATTAAATAACTTTTTCCTGAATCTTGATAATTGGTATTCATTGATGATTAAATGTTCACTTTGAATATATTCATGAGTTGAGTGCTTTACTTTCAATATTCTATAACAATTGATATCACTCATGAATCATGAATTATTAAGAAATTACATGTACCTTGAACTTCAATGGTTGCATATTTTTTGAATGGGTATATGTCTATATTGAACTCATGCTTGCATTTAGATGAACAAAATTGGAATCATGATTAAGGAAGATAGCCATGTTAATTTTTGTAACCTTGTTTGTGCTTATTTGATTATAACTCTTGTACATGATTGCAATAAATGCAAAATGCTTTAGTCATGCTTTATTAATATTGATATGTTTTTTGTGAAAGTTCTCCTTGAATTGACAATTTCATATATAATTTGGAGAATACACCTTCCAATGCTTGCTTTAAAATGACTTGGATGAATGACTGCTTGAAAATAATTTGGAAGAATACTCACTAAAAATGCGTAATGATGATATTTTTTAATTTCTCCTTGAGTTGCTATTTTCATATATGAATTAGGAAATTCTTGGAAATGCTTGAGTGATACTTCTTGGCCAATTGATATTGAGAATAAATAATGAATGTTTGATGATGATTGATAATGCTTGATGATAATTAAGAATGATACTTGAAGACTAATGATACCTTTGACATGCCTACGAACTACTTTGCAAATACTTCTCTAAAATATGAGTATTTGATGCATATGTTGAACATCTATTCAAATGCTCATACTTTTTTAGTTCCATGAACACTTGAGAATTAGGGAAATAAATTAAATATCCATTTGAATGCTCATTGATTCTAGGCTCATGATTTCTCCTAATATTTGATCTATTAAGGATCTTTAACAATTTGTGTTGAGCTTATGATTTCTTAAGGGGGAGTCAATCATTGTCATTGATATCATAGGAATTAAGATCTTCAACAACAAGGTTTGGTGAGAATTCAACATTCGGTGTTCTTCGTACCGATATATTGTGCCTTATATTACCTCTCACTTAAACTTGAATGTTGAAATGCATAATTGGTATCAAGCCTAAGTTTTCTCAATTAGTCTCTAGCTTTAAAATTAGCATCAAGCTTTATAATTGTCTCTTATCTCTAGAGCTTTAAATTGATCTTATCTTTCTTAAATGTTTTGAGCCTTGAAGTTGACATGCTTGGAATGCTTAGTGATACGAGGAAGTTTTTACTAGTGCTTTACCAATTGATATAATGAGCTTTAAAATGATTCGATCTCTCATAATTGATATCATGTTTTTACAAAGGAGGAGATTTTACTTACATCTATCAATTGATATATTGAGCTTTAACACATGGTATTGGAAATAAAATATGGCTTATGTGCTTATTGAGCATCTTTATGCTTATCTTTCTTGAACTTCATAAATGTTATTTTTCTTGAACATCTATATACATGTGGCATTCTTATTGACGATTTTCTTGATGAATGAATATTGGAATGTGCTTAATGGGTATATTTCTTAATGACTTTGTTGGGTATATGATGACTTGGTGACTTTATGGTTACATATTCATGGTTTTAACGCTTATATTCTTGATGGATTTTGCTAACCATTATTTCTTGAGCTTAAGTGTTTAATGCTCACTCTTCTTAACCTTTTTTATATAACAAAAAGAGGGAGAAGGCTTATGAGCAAATTTAATTTTATGCATATGTTGAGGGGGAGATTTTAAAATCATTTCAAATGCAAATTATGGTCATAGTTTTGTCATATCAAAAAGGGGGAGATTGTTAGCTTTAAAATTATTATACTTTTGATTATGACAAAATGATCCAATTTGCTTGAACATTATTTGAGTAATCCTTGACAATTTCTTGAAATGATTTAACTCCCATACATTTGTCCTTACATAGACACAAGCTTGACTCTTGAAGTTATTGAACTATATCTATAAGCTTGTATGACTTAGGTGTATGAGTGCTTATGATTCTCATTCAGTAAAGTTTGATTTAAAGATTAAAGGAAAATCTTGATGCACTCATTAAGGGGGAGTTTTGAATATCTTGTTTAATGATGAAAAAGAAAAAAAAGAGAAGGAAGACTAAGTTAAAGAGAGTTTGATAGGTCTTCATGTTTAATTTAAGTGTGTGATGCTTAATGACTTATGACATTCTATTGTGATAAATACTAATGGTTAGTATTTGACATTCTACTGTGATAATTGCTGATGGTTAGGATATGGATGCTGATAACTTAATTTTGTTATGCTTTTATGTTATCTTTATTGGCTTGTTAATGACATTTGATTCTAGAATGGATATGGTTTGTTGATGATATGCTGATGATGGTATAGATGGTCATAATATTGATAATATCTTGTTACTTATAACTGGCAACTCTGTAAGCTCGTAAGACAATTCATGAATATGCTCTGTCAAATGTCTGAATCAGTGCTTGTTATTTTCATTAAGAAATAGATAAAAAATTAGCTGACCTGTTAAGTTGGATAACAAAATAACTTGAAAAGATCATGCATACATTAAAGGGGAGCACACACTCAGGGGAAGAAATTTCTCATCTTGTGCAGAACAAAAAGAACTAATAGACATTGTGCTATTAATTAAGGAATGTTTTGTCATCATCAAAAAAAAATAAAAGGAGATTGTTAGCTCCATAAGTTTTTGATGATAATAAAACATTCCCATTCATTTATGTCTAACTCTACTACTTGAGTATGCAGGACAAAAATGTATGTCAATAATAAATTAATAACTCAAAAATGAAGATGGCTAGTTCAAAAATAGAAACAACTTAATTGACTAAGAAACATTGTTAGTCGACTAAGAGCTTACTATCAGAAACTGGGTTCAGAGACAGAGATGACTTAATCGACTAAGAAGCATAGTTAGTCAACTAAAAGCACACAATAAAAAAATTTGAATTTCAGCACAAAATGACAAAATAACGGCCAAAAACGGTTAGTTTCTGTCTCTAACGGCCAAAATTGATTTTACAAGTATTTAAAGCCTCTCCAACAGTAAAAAACAAGAGAGAGAAGTTATCCAAAGTGATTTTGAGCTTAGAAGACCAAAAACCTTCACTTTTCACTTGTATTTCACTCCTATTCTTTGAAAAAGTGTTTGAGCTTAACTTTGTATATTTTAAATTAGCTAGGTGATTAATTGTACTTCATTTTTTCTTCATTTCTTGATTACTTAAAATGTGCAAGGCACTCTAAGGGGTTGATCAAGCTTGGGTTTGCTTGGTTGTTTTTGAAGTATCTAACTTAGCCTTAGAAAAGTTAGTTTTGGGTTTTCGTTGATCTCGTGAAAAACCATTATTAAAGGTTGTGGTTAAGCCTTTGAAAAGCCATTTTGGGTTTTGGTTGATCCCATGAAAAACCATTATGAAAGGTTGTGGCTGAGCCTGTGAAAAGCCATTGTAAAAGCTTGGTGGAAGCTTGGGAATTCCACTGTTTTTAGTGGTTTGGTTTGGAAAATCTTTGGTTGAACAATCAAGGTAGTGGATTTAGGTCTTTGACCGAACCACTATAAATCTTTGTGTATTGTTTCCTCTGTTTTATTTTTCATTTTCATTCTTTCTTAAATCGTTCCTTCATCTTGCTTCAAATTTCTCGTCATTGACCTTCAATTTGCCCCCAATTTGAAATCAAGTTTAGTAAAAGCTAAACAGTACTATTCAACCCCCTCTAGCACATTTATTTGGGACCAATAGAATGGACTTCCTGTGTGTGTGTGAATAATCTCTAACAAATAATATCATGCAATTCATATTAGTTTATGCCAAATCTAAGCATAGATTAGTACTAGAATCCCATAAGTTTGTCTTTAATCTATCTCTTTACTAATATAGAATAACACTTATTCAAGGATCAATAGGTCTTTATTAAGCTTATAATGCAAGGCTAGGGTCAAGGTATAATAAAAGATATATTTAGGCTCAAATTCACCCTAAACACTTAATCAATCTATGACCTATAATAGCTCAATAAAATTTTATAGCACCCCTAAACTTAAAGTAAAATTTCCTTTGTACAATTTTTTTTCTTTTATACCCCCAAACTTATTTTTGACAATTAGTGAACAGGGGGTAAATTTCAAGCACCCATCACCCTTATTTTTTCATTCACTTTTCTCCCTCACTTTATCTTTAAGCTCAATACGCTTCCTAAAAAGATCAAAATATTTAAGGGTAAAAGGTTCAAACTATTGAAATTAAATAAAAAGGTTGAGGCTACTATAATTGTGTATATACAAAGAAAAGGTAAATTAGGCTCAAAATGGGTGACTATGGATAATCATATAACAAAGTAGCTTAAAAAGGCTTAAACGATCTAAAGATGACTTAAATCACTTCATATCCTAAGTGGTATCTAAGATTTCAACTCGAGAGAGAATCAAATAGATTCTAGAATTCTTAACTTCACTATACTTTTTATCAACATAAACTTTCTCTAAATCACATAAAAATTCTAAGTAAAAAGAATATTGTGCTCTAATTATTGGAAGTCACATTCTATAATAAAACTAACACAAAAATATCACATAAAATTAAATCATAACCATATGTTTTCTCAAAAGCTAAGTATCACAGAATAATCAAATTATCATCCTAAGATTGGGAAAACCATGTATAAGGTGCAAACTATCTCAAAAAAAAAATTTAACACAAATAAAACATGCAAAACATAACTTAAACTAAAAGTAAAAATAATTAAAAGCAAATAATAATAAATAAACCTAACATAACGAAAAACATAAACTAAATAAATTCTAAAAGAACTCCCCCAAACTTGGAATAAAGCATTGTCCTTAATGTGATAAAAGAGAATTAAAGAGAAAGGTAAATAATACTCCCCTAACTCTGGAGTTGCAATATACTGGTCTTTCTCATCATCCACACCAAAATCGTTATTAAAGTCTAAATCCTAGGCAACGAAAGGAAGTAGTCATATCCATCCTAATATGTTCTACATAGGTTCTCATCATTTGTTCAATTGCCCAATTTTGTCGCTCGTGACAACCAAAAAAATAATCAATGTGCTCCATCCATTGAGTAACACTACGCCTGGGAACTTGCTGTGGAGGTGGTGGAGTAGCTTGCAAAGAACCACCAGCTAATAGTGCAGTCTCTGCTAATCACTTCGGAATGCCCATTGTGATTGGTATTTTCAGTTGTTGCAACTCCTCCTTATCACTCCATTGCAAACCAGCTTTCACACACAACACATTTATCAAAGAAAGAAATCTTATGCCATCTCGTTTAGTTCACCCCATATGTAAGATGGCATGAAAGATAACCTGACTGATGTCAATGGATTTATGTGTCACAATGGTGTAAATAAAAACTGCACAATCTTGTGTCGCATCACTAATGTGAGTTGATGGAAGCAATCTCGCTACCACAAAATGTAACCAAACTTTCAACTCCTTCTTCATGGCATTTCATTTAAAGGAAACAAGTTCTCCATGTGACGTTTTCCATTGGGCTTCCTTAACATAGAGTGTCCATATAATCTCATTAAAATCCTTATAGTCGCCCAAGTACTACCCTTATTCATTATTCTTGATATTTGGAGTTTCAAAAAGTGCACTGATGGCTTGATTATGAAAAAGAACCTATTTGCACGCATGAAAGCAACGCCATCAACATGCTCAAACACGTTGGTGTAAAACTCCTTTGACACCGACACAACTACAACTTTAGATTGGTCACAAAATAGCTGCCAACGTCGTTCTTTATTCATCTGATGAATCTCCTCACAATGGATGATGGGGATATTTAGCCCTCGTTCAAGAATGGGCACTTTGTTGATTAGCAACGTATGATATCTAGCAGATGCATCAGCTGAGATGAACTTTGATCGGTCAAAAACGCCACTTGAGCTTACTTTGGATCGCTTAGGTGCCATTCCTGCAAAAGAAATTCAAGCATTAAAACAAATTCAAAGTGCCAATGTGCAATCTATGTGACGTGCAAACAACCATGAAAATATTGAAATTCTAAATACACTAATTTAATTAATTATTTTCCAATTCAACAAACCCAACTCAACAATCCCATAGCAACATCTTAAAAATTGGCAATCTCACACCACAATCTGTAGGAAGTTTATCCATTCCTCAGAACAAATAACAGTAAGCAAATAAGATTTTATAAACCTTCACAAAATTGCACTTAGCAAAAATACTCAAGAATTTCAATGATTTTAGCAACAGATACTAAATAGAATTCCATTTACCCAACCAAAAGAACAATAAGGTTTACCTATTCATCATCTACCAAACATGTTTTTTTGTCTTTTTTTTTTAATTACACAATTTATAAATAGGCATAGTCTTCCAGAATATCCACTACCCCATATCACTAACAGCAAGAATTCCCATAATAATTACAACACATACTCTTAACCATCACAAATTTCACATACCCACCATTCATAAAATAAAGGCCTATTTATTCAAACAAAAATAACTATTATCAACAACACCAAAAATTCAAAATACTCCAAATTTTATTAACTCAAACTATAATCAAGAAGAATAGTGATAAGCCCATCATTAATCAAATAAAAATTACTCATTTATGCCAAGAATACATGAAAGAAAAATTATTGATAGGTATTATTAGCTAAAGTAAAGAAAAATCTCAAAAACACCCAAAAACTAAGGAAGAGTGAAAGAAAATCCTCACTTGAGAAAATATATGGAGTGTAAGAGGAATAATGAATGAAATAGTAAACTTTGAAGACCCAAGAGACAAGGTTTGTAGTAAAAGAGTCAAGAAAATTTTTTGAATGAAAAAGATGGAGGGAGAAAAGGTTGGCTAAAGAATTGGGAAAAAAGGGAGAAAAAGAAGTTTTTAAATAAAAAAATCATGCTAGGCAGTTTTTATATAAAAAATTTGTGTTGGGCTCGTTCCAATACCATGGCCCTCGCTTTAAGGGCTGCGGCTCTAAGCTAATTCCCACTTGAAGCATTACGATTCAGGTTTCATCGTCACGATGCTCAAAGCTTCTGTTTCCCTTCTATTTACTATTGTTCCTCTCTAATTTTGACTTGTCAACTAGCGTCGTGGCTCTCAAAAGTTTTGTTTAAGCATTTAATTTTTCTACTTTCAAAGCAACGACTCTCAATTTTTTTAATTCTAATTTAATTTTTTTTACTTTTTTTTGTTTTGTTTTTTTTAGTCCAAAAACCTACAAAATGAAACATAAATTAATTAGAATAGAAAAAATCAAACGATAAACAAAAGAAATAAGTTGTCAATAAAATTAATGAAAATAAATACTAAAGTGAGCAAAGTTTAGAACTTGGGTTGCCTTTTAAGAAATGCTTCATTTAGAGTCATCAGTTAGACTGATTTTGACTTTAAGCCATGTCAAGCAAGTGCATTAAGGACTTTTGGCGATTAATTTCGCCTCCTCAATAATGCTTCAATATTTTTCAATTAACTTTGAATGTCCGACCATCTTTCCTAACTTCGATTACTCCATGTGGAAATACCTTGGTGACAACGAAAGGGCCAAACCACTTTGATTTAAGTTTCCCAGAAAATAATTTCAAGCAAGAATTATAAAGCTACATCGATTGGCTTGGCTCAAAGCTTTGTTCCACTATCTTTTTATCATGCCATTGCTTTGTTTTCTCCTTATAGAGTTTGGCATTCTCATAAGCTTAAAGGCAAAATTCATATAAGTTCATTTACTTGCAACAAGCTTTTATCACCCACTGCTTGTAGATCAAAGTTCAATTTCTTCATCGCCCAATAAGCATTATGCTCAAGTTTCACTAGTAAGTGACAAGCTTCGCCAAAAACTAACTTATATGGAGACCTAACAATTGTGGTCTTGTAAGCAGTTTGATATGCCCACAGTGCATCATCCAATCTTCTTGCCCAATCTTTTCTTGTGGGACAAACTGTTTTCTCCAAAATCCTCTTCATTTCTCTATTGAACACTTCTACTTGGCCACTAATTTAAGGATGGTATGCAATTGTAACCTTGTGTTTAACTCCATATTTTGCCTAAAATGCATCAAAATATTTGTTGCAAAAATGACTTCCCTCATCATTAATAACTACCCTTCGAGTGCCAAATCAAGTGCAAATGTTCTTCTTGATGAAATTCATCACCACCTTGGAATCATTGTGAGGAAGGACTGCCACGTCAACCTACTTAGAGACATAATCTACAGCAAGCAAGATGTATTTATTGTTGTATGAATATATGAACAGACCCATGAAGTCAATACCTTACACATCAAAAATTTCTATCTGAAGGATGTTGTTAAGTGGCATTTCATGTCACATTAAGAAATTACCTACTATTTGGCTTACCTATTATTTGGCACCTGCCACAATGCAAAACAAAATTGTGAGCATCTTTAAATAATGGAGGCCAATACAAACCTGATTGGAAGACTTTAGCAGCAATTTTTATTCGTCCAAAGTGTCCCCCATAATCTGAAGAATGGAAATGGTAAAGAACACTTTGAATTTCTTCCTTTGGGACACATTTTCTAAAAATCTATTCTTTACACTGCTTAAACAAGAAAGGCGCATCCCAAAAATAAAATTTAACATCATGTAAAAATTTCTTTTTCTGATGGAAATTTAAATATGGGTGAATAATATTGCTTACCAGATAATTCACAAAGTCAGTAAACCAAGGAATCTATTTCTTACAAACTTGAAGGATTTGTTCATCAGTGAAAGTGTCCTTGATTAAGGTTAAATCCTTACTTTGAGCTTCAATCTCCAATCTTGATAGGTGGTTTGCCATTGGATTTTTTATTTTTTTTTGTCACGAATCTCGAGATCAAATTCTTGCAACAAAAAAATCCACCTAATCAACTAGGCTTAGCATCCTTCTTGACAATGAAATATTTGATAGCTGAATGGTCAACGTATACTACACATTTTTCCTAACTAAAGAGGAGCAAAACTTGTCAAAAGCAAAAACTACAACCAAAAGCTCCTTTTCTATTGAGGTATAATTTTTCTAGGCCTGATTCAAAGTCTTGCTAGCATAATAGATGGAATAAAAGATTTTATCCTTCATTTGTCCCAAAATAGCTCCCACCACATAATCACTTGCATCTCACATTAGTTCATAGAAGAGAGTTCAATTGGGACTAATTATGATAGGTGCAGAAATTAATCTTTTCTTCAGTTCATCAAAAGCAACAAGATAGTCATTATCAAATTTAAATGGCACATCTTTTTTCAATAAATTGCATAGTGGTTTAGAAATTTTTAAAAAGTTTTTGGTAAATCTATGATAAAAACTAGCATGACCAAGAAAACTTCTAATACCTTTGACATTAATTGGAACGGGTAGCTTTTCAATTGTTTCAATCTATGCTTTGTCTACCTCAATGCCTCTACTAGAGATCTTGTGCCCAAAAATAATACCTTCTTGCACCATGAAATGACATTTCTCCCAATTAAGCACCAAATTTGTTTCTTCACATCTCTTGAGTACCCTAGCAAGATTTATAAGACAATCATCAAAATTATTTTTAAAGACCAAAAAATCATCCACAAATACCTCTAAACATTACTCCACCATGTTTGTGAATATGGCCATCATGCATTTCTAAAAGGTGGCAGGTGCATTATTTAAGCCAAATGTCATTCTTCAAAAAGGAAAAGTGCCATGGAGACATGTAAAGGTAGTCTTTTCTTGATCTTAAGGGGCAATAACAATTTGGTTATAACTAGAATAACCATCTAGAAAACAATAATATTCTTACTAGTCAGTCGATCCAACATTTGATCAATGAATGAGAAAGGGAAGTGATCTTTCCTTGCACCTTTATTCAGCTTGTGGTAATCCATGCAAACTTTCCATCCAATCATAGTTTTTGTTGGAATTAGCTCATTATTGTCATTGGCAACCACAGTCAACCCCCTTTTCTTAGAAACACATTGGACTAGACTTACCCACAAGCTATTAGAAATAAGATAAATTGTTTCGACATTTAACCACTTGATGATTTCTTTCTTGACCACTTCTTTCACGATGGTATTCAATCTTCTTTGCTGTTCAATTGTGGTTTTGTGATTTTCCTCAAGGAGAATTTTATGCATGCTAATAAAAGGGCTAATTCCTTTAATATCAGCTATGGTCCACCCTATTGCTTTTTTGAATTCTCTATGTGTCCTCAATAACTTGTCCTCTTACATGTTAGTAAGAGAAACATAAATAATAATTGGAAAAGTAGAGGATTTTCCAAAAACAGCATACCTCAACTGTATCGACAAAGGTTTGAGTTCTAAGGTAGTTAGTTCTTCAATAAAGGGTTTTAAAGCAAGTATCAAAGAAGTTAAAACATCTAGAGACTCAAATCAATGATTAGTTTGAAGTTTTGTCAAACCCTACTTTGTAAAATAATTATTACGTCATTTACATGCTCGATAGAATTTTTGTATATTTAGGAAGTTCGAGAAATTGTTAAAAGACGATATTGCCCTTAATGGTACCATTGAGTCGATTAAGCCTCGAACTAGTTCAAATAGGAATTTTAAGGTGAAATTAAGAGTTTCACAGTTCAGGGATGACTCAAAATGGTAATTCAGAGTTTGAGGATCAATTTGGAGTCAAACCAGAATTTTCACTATCTAGGGGCAAAATCGTAATTTTTCCACTCACGGATAAATTTTGAGATTTTGAGAGAATTTAGATCACATTTGACAAATTGGAGAATGGTATGAGTATAAGGGATGAAAAATATGTCTATGGGCATTTTTTTAGTTTTTGGGGCAAAAATGTAATTTTTCACTTTACGGGGGTAAAAGTGTAATTTTTAAAAATTTACCCCACCAAAACTTTGGAAAAGTCTAGAAATTTCATGGAAGACATGGATAAGTGAAGAGGATTGAGTGGTAGAAAAATAAAGTCAAAAAGATGACTAGAAAAAAATAAAATAATAAAATATTCAAAAGGTAAATAAAATAATAATATTTTATTAAGCCTATTAAAAGGCTTGAAAATTCCAGAATTATTCATTGGGAGGGTCAGCCAAAACCAGCAGGAGAGAGAGAGAAATAAGAACAAACCCTAGAGTGAGAAAATTCAAAGAAAAAGTGTGATTTTTCAAGGAATCAAGTGTTTAAAGGTATGATTTTTCAAGCTTAGCTTAAGATTTATCATTTCCATGCATTTCTCCTTATTTTCTATGGTTAAATTATGTGTTTTGATGATGGATTCAAATCTGATCATATGGGTTTAGAGAGAGAAAGTTGTTAGATTAATTTGATTTTGAACTATGTTAGTGTTTAGTGTTAGTTTAGCATGTTTATGAGTAAAACAACAAGAAAAATATTCATTTTCTCCATGAATTTCTCTAGGCTGAATCTAGCCAATGGTGTGTGAGGATGAGGTTGACTTTATTTTAAGAGAATTAGATGGAAAAATGATGAATTATGAGGTTGGAAATTAAATGGGAATTTTTGGTGCAAAAAAAAAAAAAAAATTGAAATTTCTACCCACTAGGGGTAAAAGCGTAATTTGTGATCCGAACTGATAAATTGGACCACATTCATAGTCATTGAGGTATTGTGGATATAATTGGATAATTGAAATTGAAATGGATGGAATTGGAGTTGAATTGGAGATTTTAGAAATTTACACCGTATATAGGCAAGTTAGGTCGGACACTGTGATTAAGCAAATGTCCAAACATTTCACACCCTATCTAGTGCATACGCATGGATAAGAGCCTGAAATAATATATATTGATTTGACACAAATTATTGAATTTTTTGTGTCATGTATTGTGGATAGGTGGTGAGCTATTTGATACGGGTAAAAGACTACACCCGAGGACCGAGAATAGGAGTATATCTACTCCTAGTACAGTGAGTAAACTTACTATCGTCTTAATTATCTAGAGTAGATTTATTTAATTGTGTGATTTTATGAAAAAATGGTTTAATTGGAAAATTATTGTGTTTTATGGTAAAATGGGATTTTATAAAATAATTTTATAATATTTTTGAAAATTTAATAATGATTTCAAAAGTAGAGTAATTGGAGACCTATACTATGATTGTGTTGTTTATCCATGATTTTACATTAATGGCTTATGATAAATGTGGGTATGACTGGTTATTTTTATGATTTTAAGAATATGTGAACTGCTTTATTTGCCTTGAATGTGTTAAGTGAGCTATGTCATACTATTGTGATTTTATTGGTTGGTGGATTATAAAGTGGGCACTGCAGTGACGGGGGTTCCGTGGGCCAGCCTAATTAGAGGGGCACGGTTCTCAATTATTGAGCTTACCTCGATTGGAGAGGCGCGTAGGATAACTCCCGAGGTAGGATTTGAGTACACTTCACGCTGGCCACCACGTGAAGTTGGGACTCAGCCAACGCCAAGGAACGGCTGTGTTGTCAGAGGTGAAATGTGTTTGTGTGTGTGACAATAAACAGCCTTGGCGGTCTCGGTAAGATGCTTTCGCGAGGTATCCCCGAGAATGGATTTTTAGCAAGAGCCAAGTTTTTGAAAAGTGCATAAGCCATGTTGAGTAATTAGATGAAATCCAATTATTTATATGGGTTGAGATGAATTATTTTAATTGTCTCCTATTACTCGGCTTTAGATTATTTTGATGATGTTTGTCTACTCACTGGGATTTTATAATCTCACCCCTTCTTCCTATACATTTTTCAGGCTCAGAATAGGCAGTAGACTGTCAATTACATCGAGAAGTAAATTTCGGAGTTGCATCCTAGAAAGCAAGGTTATAGACTTAAACCTTCTCAGTTATTTGGGGGCTCACGTGTCATTGTAATTTAAATTGCATACTCTAGTTTTCTATATTATAGTATGTATAAATTTATTTTATTTTTATGTGCAGAAAATTAATTTTTTTTGATGTTTCAAAAATATACATATATATATATATATTGTTTTACATGAAAATAGATTATTTTAATTAATATTTTTAGTTTATTTTATTATTCAAAAAAAAAAAAGAAAAGGAAAGAGAGAGAGGAATGGAAAAACTGGTACAAAAGCCTTGCGAGGTCTCGAGAGGCGTTCGGGGGAAGAATGTCTATCGAGGCTTCGCGGCGGTTGTCACGGGCTCGATGGGAGTTCCGGGTCGTGACAATTCGATTGGTATCAGAGCTTTTGGTTAACAAAGCATGGTTTTAAAGTTTTTGATTTTTATAGTTATTTTAAGAATTCACACTGGCACTGTGTGGCCCCGGGTTGAGTTAAACTAGGTTAAGTTAAGTTGGGTTAGGTAAAGTTGCATGTATGTAGAGTCTGAGATTACCTAAACTTGCTTCGTTTCCTTTTTAGATTACCATGCCTCCTCGACGTGAGCGCCCACTCCCTACTAGATCAGCTAGGAGGGGCAGAGGTCGTCTTAGGCAGGGTCAGCCAGACCTTAGAGGAGAGGAATCGACTGTGTCTCCTTTTCGAGCAACACTTGCTGCTGAACCGGTCGAGATTCCTCCGCCACCTACTAGCATTCCTACCGTGTCTCCTGAGGTAATTCAGGCAATGGCAGCCTTCTTTACCGCAATGGCTGGTCAAGCTCAGACTAGTCAGGTCCCACCTGTAGTGCCACCAGTTACTCCTTCAGTTCCATTGGCACATGATGTCTCTATTTCTAAAAAGCTGAAGGAGGCTAGACAACTGGGTTGCGTGTCCTTTGTGGGTGAGTTGGACGCCACCGCAGCTAAGGATTGGATTAATCAGGTTTCAGAGACACTCTCTGATATGAGATTGGAGGATGAGATGAAGCTGATAGTGGCTACGAGGTTATTGGAGAAGAGAGCTCGTACATGGTGGAATTCGGTGAAGTCCCGTTCCACTATTCTCCTAACTTGGTCAGACTTTCTGAGGGAATTTGATAGTCAATATTATACCCATTTCCATCAAAAAGAGAAGAAGAGAGAATTTTTGAGTCTGAAGCAGGGGAATTTAACTGTAGAAGAGTATGAGACTCAATTTAACGAGCTGTTGTCTTATGTGCCTGATTTAGTGAGGACTGAACAGGATCAGGCCGATTATTTCGAGGAAGGGCTCCGCAATGAGATAAGAGAGCGAATGACTGTGACAGGTAGGGAGCCCCATAAAGAGGTAGTACAAATGGCCTTAAGGGCTGAGAAGCTCGCAAATGAAAATAGGAGAATGCGAGCTGAGTTGGCAAAAAGGAAAAATCCGAATATGTCCTCTAGTCAGCCACTAAAGAGGAGCAAAGGCTCATTTGTTTCAGGGAGTGCTCCTTCTGTTTCGGTAACATCCTCTCGACCATCATTTTCACAAATGCAGCAGAGGCCTCCGAGATTCAGCGGATCTGCAGTGACTACTTCTGAAAAAAGTTTCGGAGGTTTTGATAGATGCAGAGAATGTGGAAGATTTCATGGCGGGGTGTGTTGGGGGCCTTTGCGATGTTTTCATTGTGGCCAGACGGGTCACTTTAGAATTAATTGTCCACAGTTAGGACAGGCCACTGTAGCTGCTCTATCTTCATCAACTCGTACGGACTTGCAGATGAGAGATTCCTCTGGAGCACAACCGAGACAGGGAGTAGCTATTCGACCTGATGTGGAGAGTAACACCCCAGTATACCCACCTTCCAAACCACTGACTCGTGCGTCAACAAAAGTTTTTACGGTAATGGAAGATGAAGCACGAGTCCAACCTAGAGAAAGTGAATGAAAAGTTAGGTGGAAATGTAAGATAATGATAAGAGATGTAAATACTAAGTTCTGAGAGTGTAAATAAAGCTTTTAAGAATAATATAATAAATGAGTTTATGTAAAATATCGCTATGGAATTTTCTTAATGTATTGTGGAAATTGGAGTTCAGAAATGCATAAGACATGAAAGATGAATCTTTGAGGCATTGATGAGAATGAAAGTGCAACCCCACATGTGTAGGGATTAGTAATATGGGTAACTAAAGTGAAGAATGATCCTGAGTGGTTCAAGATTTAAATTTCATGTATGATGAGTGATGTAGGTAGAGCAACGAAAAGAACATCTCAATAGTTAAAGGATTGTGGAAGAATGCTCAAACGAAGGAGATGACATGAGATGTTGAATATTGGATAAAAACTAATACCCCTATCTTTTCTTGGAGTTTGATAAGTGAAATTTTGGGGACAAAATTTTTTTTAAGGGGGGTAGTGTTGTCAAACCCTACTTTGTAAAATAATTATTACGTCATTTACATGCTCGATAGAATTTTTGTATATTTAGGAAGTTCGAGAAATTGTTAAAAGACGATATTGCCCTTAATGGTACCATTGAGTCGATTAAGCCTCGAACTAGTTCAAATAGGAATTTTAAGGTGAAATTAAGAGTTTCACAGTTCAGGGATGACTCAAAATGGTAATTCAGAGTTTGAGGATCAATTTGGAGTCAAACCAGAATTTTCACTATCTAGGGGCAAAATCGTAATTTTTCCACTCACGGATAAATTTTGAGATTTTGAGAGAATTTAGATCACATTTGACAAATTGGAGAATGGTATGAGTATAAGGGATGAAAAATATGTCTATGGGCATTTTTTTAGTTTTTGGGGCAAAAATGTAATTTTTCACTTTACGGGGGTAAAAGTGTAATTTTTAAAAATTTACCCCACCAAAACTTTGGAAAAGTCTAGAAATTTCATGGAAGACATGGATAAGTGAAGAGGATTGAGTGGTAGAAAAATAAAGTCAAAAAGATGACTAGAAAAAAATAAAATAATAAAATATTCAAAAGGTAAATAAAATAATAATATTTTATTAAGCCTATTAAAAGGCTTGAAAATTCCAGAATTATTCATTGGGAGGGTCAGCCAAAACCAGCAGGAGAGAGAGAGAAATAAGAACAAACCCTAGAGTGAGAAAATTCAAAGAAAAAGTGTGATTTTTCAAGGAATCAAGTGTTTAAAGGTATGATTTTTCAAGCTTAGCTTAAGATTTATCATTTCCATGCATTTCTCCTTATTTTCTATGGTTAAATTATGTGTTTTGATGATGGATTCAAATCTGATCATATGGGTTTAGAGAGAGAAAGTTGTTAGATTAATTTGATTTTGAACTATGTTAGTGTTTAGTGTTAGTTTAGCATGTTTATGAGTAAAACAACAAGAAAAATATTCATTTTCTCCATGAATTTCTCTAGGCTGAATCTAGCCAATGGTGTGTGAGGATGAGGTTGACTTTATTTTAAGAGAATTAGATGGAAAAATGATGAATTATGAGGTTGGAAATTAAATGGGAATTTTTGGTGCAAAAAAAAAAAAAAAATTGAAATTTCTACCCACTAGGGGTAAAAGCGTAATTTGTGATCCGAACTGATAAATTGGACCACATTCATAGTCATTGAGGTATTGTGGATATAATTGGATAATTGAAATTGAAATGGATGGAATTGGAGTTGAATTGGAGATTTTAGAAATTTACACCGTATATAGGCAAGTTAGGTCGGACACTGTGATTAAGCAAATGTCCAAACATTTCACACCCTATCTAGTGCATACGCATGGATAAGAGCCTGAAATAATATATATTGATTTGACACAAATTATTGAATTTTTTGTGTCATGTATTGTGGATAGGTGGTGAGCTATTTGATACGGGTAAAAGACTACACCCGAGGACCGAGAATAGGAGTATATCTACTCCTAGTACAGTGAGTAAACTTACTATCGTCTTAATTATCTAGAGTAGATTTATTTAATTGTGTGATTTTATGAAAAAATGGTTTAATTGGAAAATTATTGTGTTTTATGGTAAAATGGGATTTTATAAAATAATTTTATAATATTTTTGAAAATTTAATAATGATTTCAAAAGTAGAGTAATTGGAGACCTATACTATGATTGTGTTGTTTATCCATGATTTTACATTAATGGCTTATGATAAATGTGGGTATGACTGGTTATTTTTATGATTTTAAGAATATGTGAACTGCTTTATTTGCCTTGAATGTGTTAAGTGAGCTATGTCATACTATTGTGATTTTATTGGTTGGTGGATTATAAAGTGGGCACTGCAGTGACGGGGGTTCCGTGGGCCAGCCTAATTAGAGGGGCACGGTTCTCAATTATTGAGCTTACCTCGATTGGAGAGGCGCGTAGGATAACTCCCGAGGTAGGATTTGAGTACACTTCACGCTGGCCACCACGTGAAGTTGGGACTCAGCCAACGCCAAGGAACGGCTGTGTTGTCAGAGGTGAAATGTGTTTGTGTGTGTGACAATAAACAGCCTTGGCGGTCTCGGTAAGATGCTTTCGCGAGGTATCCCCGAGAATGGATTTTTAGCAAGAGCCAAGTTTTTGAAAAGTGCATAAGCCATGTTGAGTAATTAGATGAAATCCAATTATTTATATGGGTTGAGATGAATTATTTTAATTGTCTCCTATTACTCGGCTTTAGATTATTTTGATGATGTTTGTCTACTCACTGGGATTTTATAATCTCACCCCTTCTTCCTATACATTTTTCAGGCTCAGAATAGGCAGTAGACTGTCAATTACATCGAGAAGTAAATTTCGGAGTTGCATCCTAGAAAGCAAGGTTATAGACTTAAACCTTCTCAGTTATTTGGGGGCTCACGTGTCATTGTAATTTAAATTGCATACTCTAGTTTTCTATATTATAGTATGTATAAATTTATTTTATTTTTATGTGCAGAAAATTAATTTTTTTTGATGTTTCAAAAATATACATATATATATATATATTGTTTTACATGAAAATAGATTATTTTAATTAATATTTTTAGTTTATTTTATTATTCAAAAAAAAAAAAAGAAAAGGAAAGAGAGAGAGGAATGGAAAAACTGGTACAAAAGCCTTGCGAGGTCTCGAAAGGCGTTAGGGGGAAGAATGTCTATCGAGGCTTCGCGGCGGTTGTCACGGGCTCGATGGGAGTTCCGGGTCGTGACAAGTTTGGAGTGAGCATTTAACAAATTTGAATATTCAATAATTCATCCTTATCCTTGTTAGAATTAGCAACTAAACATGCTTTAAGAGGATCACTGAGATATTCTTCTAAAAAAATATCTTTTGTAAAACTACTTACCACACTCACAGAAAAACAGTCTTTAGATATCATAGGCAATTTTAAAGCTTTGCAAATATTAAACGTTACTTGTTGGTCTTGAACTTGTAAAGTGAGCTCACCTTTTTCGACATTAATCGAAGCTCTAAGGGTGATTGGAATTTGCCTATCTTATTCCAAGTCAAGAATTATAAAATCAACTGGAAAAATAAATTTATCTACCTTGACAAGAACATCTTCAATAATTTCCCTTGGGTAGACATAAGAGCAATCAGCCAATTGCAAAGTAACAGAAATGGGTTTGCATTCCCCCAAACCAGGTTTCCCAAAAATTGACCAAGGCATTATATTTATACTTGCACCTAAACACTCAAAGCTTTTGTAAAAAATAAATTACCAATAATGCAAGGGATTGTGAAACTACCTGGATCTTTGAGTTTTGGTGTCAGTTTATTTTAGAGAATTGCACTACATTCCTCTATAAAGGAGACAATTTCAAACTCACCTAACTTTCTCTTTTTGGAGAGGATGTCTTTCAAAAATGTGACTTAGCTTGGCATTTGTTCCAAAGTTTCAGAAAAAGGAATATTTATGTGTAATTTCTTGAAGACATTGATGAACTTCTGAAATTGCTTTTCAAGCTTTTACTTTTGGTGCCTTTAGAGAAAGGTTAGAGGAGGATGGATGACTTAAGAAGTCCCTTGATTTTTAGCTTTTTCATCCTTTTTCTATTCAACTTTAATTGCTTTTTCACTCATTCCCTCTTCCTTAGCAACATGTTCCTTCATAAATTCAATTGCTTTTTCATTCACCCCTTCAATAACTTTTCCACTCCTTAAAGTGTTTGATTTGCATTATTCTTTACCTTTGGGATTGATTTATGTGTCATTTGGTAAGGCACCTTGGGATCTATTGTTGATGGAATTCGTAAGTTATCCTATTTGGGTCTCTAGATTTCTCAAGAAGGCTCCGTAACTTTGAATTAAAGCATCATTTTTTTATATATATTGCAACAGAAGTTCTTCCACTTGGGACTTCTTTTCAAGAATTGGTGGTTTAGCTTGTTGTTCAAAACTAGGGGGCATGATGGGTTTTTAATTTGAAGGCCCTAAGTTGTTATTCCATCAAAAACTTGGTTGGTTTCTCCAACCAGGATTATATGTATTAGAATATGGATTATTTTGCTACCTGTTGAAGTTCCCCACAAATTAGAGTAATTCAGAATTGTGTGGACATTGATCACTTGAATGGCCAACTCCACACATCTAACAGACTACAAATGAATTTTGAACCACATGACTCCCAGTGTGTCCATCTTTTTGGATAGTGCAACCACTTATACAGCTACTTGTGAAGTTAAGGTGCTAAGTGCATCAATTTCACAAGCTCCAACAGCTTTACTTGAACCAGACCTTTCTAAAGGCCATTGATAATTATTTGAAGCCATCTCTTCTAATAGATTATAAGCATCTGCAGCATTCTTACCCATTAATGCCCCGCCAGCAACAGCATCAATTGTGGTTTTTATTGAACCAACCAACCTATTGTAGAATGTCTGAACTTGTTACCAATCAGGAATCCCATGAGGTGGAAATCTTCTTAGTAGTTCTTTAAATCTCTCCCAAGCTTCATATAAGGATTCACCTTCAAATTGTGTGTATGAGGTTATATCGTTCATCATCTTTGCAATCTTGGCAGGCAGAAAAAATTTTGTTAGAACCTTTGAAGCCAAGTCCTCCCATGTAGTAATAGACCCATTAGCCAGTGAATTACGCCAGCTCTTTGTTTTGTCCCTCAAAGAAAATGAAAATAGTCTCAATCTAATAGCATCATCAGTTACCCCATTATATTTGAAAATATCACAAATTTCCAATAAATTCACTAAATGAGAATTAGGATCATCACTAGGAACCCATTAATTTGGACTAAAGGCTGAATCATCTTCATGTAAGATGGCTTAATTTAAAATTATTTACATTGATGGAAGGTCTTCTAATGCTTTGGTGTAAACCTTGCAAAAAAAAAAAACAACACAATCCCATAATGCTTTATTTTCTTCAGGAACTATATTAATGGCATTGTTGCCATTGTTGTTGTTATCCTCAACTATTGTTTGATTTAAAGTTGCAACTTGCAAATTCTCCCTTCGACATCTTCTGAAAGTTCTTTATATCTCAAGATCAAAAGGACAAAGATTCAAGTTGTTTCTTCTTTGCATACAATGACTAAAGATATCTACAAGCAAAAAAAACCTAATATTAAAACAATAAAAATAAAATTTGAAGTGAGACTAAATTGCTTGGTATTAATATTAGTAAAAAATTTAGAAATAATTCTCTGGCAACGGTGCCAAAAATTTGTTAGTTAAATTTCTACCTACACAAGTATACATATTGGAAATATAGTATAACGGTAAGCAAAGTATCAATCCCACAGAGAATTAATCTAAAATTTTACTAAGTACAAAAATTAAAATAATTTAATCTTATCTAAATAATCAAAATTAATTAATTAACTAAAGTTAAGTAACCCAAATTTAAGCTAAAAAGAAAAATCAAAGTAATACTAAATTAGGTAAAAATCAAATCAATGTTGGCTCCATTAGTTTTTAATGATAATAAAACATTCACATTTCATTTGTGTCTAACATTTCTACCTAAGTGTGCAGGACAAAAAGTCATATGGAAATAATAAATAAATCTTTCAAATATGTATATCAAAAATCATGAAAATAAAGAAAAACGATTGATCAATAAAAAGAAAGCTCTTTGGTTAAATAATGAAGAATGTTGGTTGACTAAAATTTAAATTGGAGAAATGGCGGGCTAAAGAATATTGAGAAACAGAACCAACTTAGTTGACCAAGAGGTGAGTTAGTCGACTAAGAAGCTACTGCCAAAATCTGGACTTCAAGACAAAACCAACTTAGTCGACCAAGAAATGGGTTAGTCGACTAAGTGCACACTGCCAGATACAGGGAGCAAAAAACAGAGACGACTTAGTCAACTAAGATATCGGTTAGTCGACTAAGAGCATTCTACCTGCAAGTTTGAAATCTACACTAAAAGATAGAGTAACGGCTAGAACCGACTCCCAACTGTCTCCAACGGCTAGAAAACTGTCAAACTACCATCAAAGATGTTTCTCTAAGTATAAAAAGGCATTCCAACGATTAGAAATGAGTTTTTGGAAGTTTTGGAAGAGAAATAAGTCATTAAGAGCTGAAAAACCAGAAAATCTTCTCTTCACCTTACTGCACTTAAACGCCCATCCTTTGTCTTTGTATTCTGCACTCAACCTTGTACCATTTAGATCAACTTGTGATCATAGGTACTTTCTTTTACTTCTCTTCTTATATTCTTAGAGTGAGGGAGTCATTCTAAGTGGTTGTTTCAAGCTAGGATTGCTTGAATGTGTTAAGGCTCTAACTTAGCCTTGAAAAGTTAGGTGTTAGGTTATAGTTGAGCCCAGGAAAAACTTGTGTAAAAGGTTTTGGCTGAGCCTGCTAAAAGCTATTGTAAAGCTTGGTGAAAGCTTGTGAATTTCACCGGTTCTTAGTGGATTGTTTGAAAAATCCTTGGTTGGATAATCAAGGTAGTGGATGTAGGTTTTGGACCAAACCACTCAAAATTCTGTTGTCTTGTTTACTCTGTTTTTGTTTTATTTTCTTTCTTTCATTTATCTTGCATTTGTCTAAACTTAGAGACAATTTTAGAAAAAGCCAAATTGTGCTATTCACCCCCCTCTAGCACATATTATTAGGACCAATAATTAAATAAGCCTAGGATTACAATATCCCTCACACTTTATCTAAATCTTACCTCTCTTCCTTAACTTATTTCAAATGGGTTGAATTGCTAACATAGAGTCCTCAATTATTTATAAAAGTCTCTCGCCTTGTCTTATAAAAATATTTATTTTAATCAAAATACTATATTCCTGTGTGAATTGAAATTAAAATAGACTCATTAAGTTTAGGCTCTAACCTAGCTACATATGGCTTATTGGTATATCCCTATCCTATACGTAAATCAATTAATATGATCGTATGTTATCCCAATTTTAGTCTACACTAAATTCCCTTTCCTAAGTTTGTTTCGGTTCCTAAATCAATTTAATTGGTGATTAGGCAATTAAAAGTATTAAGAACAAATTGGAATAAATAATTCAAATCCCACAAAAGATAAGCAAGAAAGAGATTAAAAATTTAGATTACATGTGAGTTCAATTACAATCCTAGAAAAAGAAAATTAGTTACGCATAATTGTAAAGACAAATAATATTATATAAATTTCAACCATTGAGAGTAACAAGAAATATAAAACCTAAAGAAGAAAACAAAACGATTAATTACGGCCTTATTTTTCGAGTTTCTGCCTTAACTTTCAACTTCTTGAATCTCCAAAAGTTGTCCAACCTAATGTCTCTTAAAAATATCCTATTCATACTAAAAATCTTAACCTAAAATTGCCTAAGTTAACCTACTGATTCTAATTGGGCTTAAAAATGAAATGAGGCCCAAATATCAAATATCAAATATCATCTTTCAAAATTGTCATTCCCATAGCATTACACCTCATCATCGTCTGACATAATTTTCTCTATCTTCAAGGCAAAACTGGGCAAAGTGATTTTCATGAAAGTTGTAGCTCTATCTCTTAACTTTCCAATGGCATAAGAATTGCATCATTTAAAGTTCTGTAGAGAGAGTTATGGGCAAAATACCGAAGCATATGCAAACAGAATTATGAGTCCTTCAAATACCTTACTTTCCAAAATTAAGCCCAATTTCCTTAAATGCTACAAAAGTGTAAAAACTAATAAATAATGGTGAATTTAAAATAAATAAACATAAAATTAAAATAATCACTAAAATTAAACTAATTATAAAAAATAAAAAAAAACTAAATTACAATTAAAAATTAAGGACTTAGCTAATATTTAATAACAAAATTGAACTAAAATAATTCTATAAAATAGAATTATCTAGATGATTCATCCACAACAACCCATAGAACGGATTTTAGGACAGCTGGAGCTTTCATTTCTTCAGTACCATCTACCATTAGGACAAATTTACAAGGAATAGATAATTCCTCAAATATACCCTAACCAATATACAACAGGCAAGAACCTAGTACAACCAACTCCCCAACCATATCTCCAACATATTCGTCAATAACCAATAATCCAAACATAACAACAGTTGGTGAAGAAAATTTTGAAATTTTTGTACTAGAAAAAGAGTTTAAAATCAATAAAGAATGGCGTAGAAAGCATTTTTACTTTAAGAAAAATTATTTAGAAACCTATAAAAATGAAAAAGATCAAATCATGCAAGAATATTACAATTTAATGGAAAACATAAGATTCTAATAAAATTCTTTACATGGTTTGAAGAATATTACTTAGTATCAATAAACACTACAAAAAACATAGTTAAATGGCAAAAAAATAGAGGAGAAATTGAATCTCAACATCCTCATTTGACAGAAGTCTAATATTCTCACAAAAATATAGAAATAAGAGCAACTCCTCTAAGGATAAGGTCCTTAAACTTAGGAGAACAAGTTTTCTCTTTAAGAATGAGGTCCTCAGACTTAGGAGAACAAGTTTTCTCAAAAGACATAAAAATGATAGTTGAACAAAACAACTATACAAATCTAAATCTCCATACCATTGCAAAACAACTAGAAAATATAGAAACGTTAATTGAAAACCAACGAAACTTTGCTCAAACACAGTTTATAAACACAGAAGTTGTTAAGGCTAAAGAACCAATTTTCAAACCTTTTGAAATACCAAAAAAATTTCATCAATCACACCAAAATCAATTTTTGAAAGAAATCCAAAATAGAATTGATGCCTTAGAAAGCCAAACCTTAGGAATGATAACCCCTAATACCCCTTTACAACAAAGCCATTTAATAAACATGATAAACCAACAGACAGATTCAAAGGATATTGATAACCAACAAATTAACAAAATGGTTTGGAAGGAACCAAAAAAGCTTTATTATCCAAAAGTCACAGCACTTGATTTGAACATAGAAGACAAACCCATTTTTCAAAATAAGTATAAGGTCGAAAAACCAAAAATAAGAAATCTAAACTTATTAAAATCTTTATCTGTACATACAGGTCAAATCAATTCTCCAATATATCACAATTAAAAACAAATTACTTAAAGGTGTGCAAAAACAAACCAAACCAATTACCCACATAAACCAAATGCGATTTGGATAAAACAATTCGGTCTAATTAGTACAATGGATCAATTGATCCAAAATGTTTGGTCCAATTGGTTTTTTGGTTGGTTCTCGATTTTAAAATTTTTAGACCAATCCACCCAAATAACCAAACTAATTTTATATATATATTAATATATATAATATTTTTTACATATATTAAGAAGAATTGATTGTAAACTTAATTAATAATATACTTAAAATATATTAGTTTATTATATGTACGTATACAAATGATAATCATAGCAATTTAATTTTAGTTATATTTATTTATTTATGTATAAATTTATGTTAATATGAAATTACAAGTTATATATTTTAAATGATATAACTTATATGTTAATATTATAATATATGATAGTATGTATCCTACATATTAATATGTTATAATTATCACACCTCAATAATAGTTTGTAATACAAAATGTTATGAATATATATATATTATTGTGTAAATACTATATATATTTAATTTATACATAAGCGTTACTATAACTTATAGTAAACTTTATTTATATTATTACACTTAATAACCTTATTAATTATCACCTTAATTTTTATAACATATTGCTTATAATTAGTTATTATTTATACAAACTTTGATATAAAACATTATAACATATAAACTGTGTCATTAATTTCATATATACATAATAAAGTAATATATTATATATATACGTATATTTAATTTATGCATAAGCATTACTGTAACTTATAATAGACTTTAGTTATATGATTACACTTAATAATTTCATTAGTTATGGCCTTAATTTTTATAACATATTGTTTGTAATTAGTTATTATTTATACGAACTTTGATATAAATATTAAAATATTATAACATATAAGTTATGTCATTAATTTTATATATATAATAAAGTAATATATTATATATATACATATACGTAATTTATACATAATTTATATATTTTATAATTGTGAATGAAGTTTATAAGTTTTAATATTATAATTTGTAGAAAAAGTGATAAAATTTTGGTCCATTAGTCCAAAACTAAACCAACCAAACCAATTCTATGTTTGATCAGTTTAGTCTTCCTTTATGTTTGGTCGGTTTTGGTCGATTTTTTAAAAATGTTTGATCCATTAATCCTTAAGTATGACAAACCAAACCACTTAATCCACTCATTTACTCACTCCTAAAATCACTTATTTAAAAGAAGAAATATCTTTCAAAAGGACAAATGAACAATTGGGTGATAAATTTGTTCAACAAAAAATCGAACAAATCAAAAAGGAAATTGAAAAAAAAAATTGTTCTGATATTCCTAATGCTTTTTAGGTTAGAAAAAAACATGAAATAGACAACTAGAGCTTTCGTTTCTTCAGTATCATCCACTATTATGACAAATTTACAAGAAATAGATAATTCCTCAAATATACCCTAACAAATATACAACAGGCAAGAACCTAGTCCAACCAACTCACCTAACATTTCTCCAACATATTCATCAATGACCAATAATCCAAACATAACCATAGCTAGTGAAGAAAATTCTGAAGAAGAAATCTTCTTTAAAAGGATAAATGAACAATTAGGTGATAAATTTGTTCAACAAAAAATCAAACAAATCAAAAATGAAATTGAAAAACCAATTTGTTCTGATATTCCCAATGCTTTTTAAGATAGGAAAAACAAGAAGTAGACTTACCTTATGAAAAGGAAGCTCTAGCTGTCCTAAAGTTCGTTTTATGGGTTGTCTTGGATGAATCATCTCCCAAAATATTTAAACTTCTAATGGAAGCGATAGTTTATCCTAAATCAAAAGATTGTCCTGGAGGCATTCTTGGTGGTTTGTTACACACTAATTCTACATACCTATCTCTATATTGAGCTACATGGTTTATTTTTGTATTTTGGATGGGAATCGAAATCGTAACTCTTTCAAGTCTCCATCTGTTTGGGAGTTGGACTTCATGCTAGTGTATGGTCCTTGGTATGGTAGTATGAGACTTGGACATGTCTGTTTGAATTAAGAGAGTTTCTCTTCTTGGGCTGTGGTTAAAGCCTTAGTATTGATTATAGAGTACACAACTTTATAATATAATCCATAAACTAAGGTCAATAATTCAAACCTTGGCATCATTTTGTGATTATGAGTTTGGATTTGGAGTGTCAAGGAATTTAAAATATTCCTATCTTTCAAGGATACCATAAAATTAAGGAAACAGCTGAAATTTATTAATCTTCTACATAAGCTTGTTTCTAATATTCCCAACAAGGAGTCATTGAAATGGATATGCCTTTTATCTCTAAGGGCTATAAGGATGGAAGTATCCAATCCTTCTTTTGTGAGTGGTTTAGCTCATACTTATACTAATCCAAAATGAATATAATTATATTTTTAATGTTTAAGTTTTTCTATTGTCTCTTGATCCAATAGTTGGATATTTTCATATTGGTTTTGGATGGGTATTCCCTTTTCTTTGGTTTTGATCAAATATTAATAGAAGGAATATAGATGTAAATTATGGAATGTTGATGACTTATAAATTGATTTTAGGGAACTCTTGAAATTTTCAGTTATCTATTTCTTGAATAATATTTTTATATTGAACGTTTTCCTCATTGACTGACTAGGTTTGGTTTGATATTAAGCTTGAAAAAGAGGTGGTCCTTAGAAAAGGAAACATCTTATTGTTATAAATTTAATTTTCCTATAGAAGGGGTTTCTATTGGATTACCTAACAATGTTTTTTTTACTTGCAGGAAGAAGAATTGTCTTATCATGCCTAACCCATGGCTTACCAAACTATCATCCTTAAAACTTAATAGAAAATGATATAATATTGATAATGCAATTAAAACCAAAACTTAGAAAACAATATACACACACTAAACCAAATACTCAATATCATATTGAAGTTTTATTTTAAGTTAACCTTCTTATTAATTCCAAATTTTATTGTTTTTTCATCAGTTAAAAGATTTTTTATATTTAAAGTTAGAGTCTAAATAAAAAAATTTGAAGAATTTTGGATTTTGAATTTCTGAATGTAATAAAAATTTCTTTAAAAAATAAAAAATTAACAAGACATCATACGATTGAGAAATTTGATTTTGGGGAACTCTTGAAATTTTCCAATTATCTATTTCTTGAATAATATTTTTATATTAAACGTTTTCCTCATTGATTGACTGGGTTTGGTTTGATATTGAGCTTGAAGAAGAGGTGGTCCTTAGAAAAGGAAACATCTTATTATTATAAATTTAATTTTCCTATAGAAGGGGTTTCTATTGGATTACCTAACAATGTCTTTTTTACTTGTAGGAAGGAGAATTGTCTTATCATGCCTAACCCATGGCTTACCAAACTATCATCCTTAAAACTTAATAGAAAATGATATAATATTGATAATGTAATTAAAACCAAAAATTAGAAAACAATACACACACACACACACTAAACCAAATACTCAATATCATATTGAAGTTTTATTTTAAGTTAACCTTCTTATTAATTCCAAATTTTATTGTTATTTCATCAGTTAAAAGATTTTTTATATTTGAAGTTAGAGTCTAAATAAAAAAATTTGAAGAATTTTGGATTTTGAATTTCTGAATGTAATAAAAATTTCTTTAAAAAAATAAAAAACCAACAAAACATCATACGATTAAGAAATTTGATTTTGGGCAACTCTTGAAATTTTTCAGTTACCTATTTCTTGAATAATATTTTTATATTAAACGTTTTCCTCATTGATTGACTGGGTTTGGTTGGATATTGAGCTTGAAGAAGAGGTGGTCCTTAGAAAAGGAAACATCTTATTGTTATAAATTTAATTTTCCTATAAAAGGGGTTTCTATTGGATTACCTAATAATGTGTTTTTTACTTGCAGGAAGGATAATTGTCTTATCATGCCTACCCATGGCTTACTAAACTATCATCCTTAAAACTTAATAGAAAATGATATAATATTGATAATGCAATTAAAACCAAAACTTAGAAAACAATATATACACACACTAAACCAAATACTCAATATCGTATTAAAGTTTTATTTTAAGTTAACCTTTTTATTAATTCCAAATTTTATTGTTATTTCATCAGTTAAAAGATTTTTTATATTTGAAGTTAGAATTTAAATAAAAAATTTTGAAGAATTTTGGATTTTGAATTTCTAAATGTAATAAAAATTTCTTTAAAAAATAAAAAACTAACAAGACATCATACGATTGAGAAATTTGATTTTGGGGAACTCTTGAAATTTTCCAGTTATCTATTTCTTGAATAATATTTTTATATTGAACGTTTTCCTCATTGATTGACTGGGTTGGGTTTGATATTGAGCTTGAAGAAGAGGTGGTCTTTAGAAAAGGAAACATCTTATTGTTATAAACTTAATTTTTCTATAGAAGGGGTTTCTATTGGATTCCTAACAATGTCTTTTTTACTTGCAGGAAGGAGAATTGTCTTATCATGCCTAACCCATGGCTTACCAAACTATCATCCTTAAAACTTAATAGAAAATGATATAATATTGATAATGCAATTAAAACCAAAACTTAGAAAACAATACACACACACACACACTAAACCAAATACTCAATATCATATTGAAGTTTTATTTTAAGTTAACCTTCTTATTAATTCCAAATTTTATTGTTATTTCATCAGTTAAAAGATTTTTTATATTTGAAGTTAGAGTCTAAATAAAAAATTTTGAAGAATTTTGGATTTTGAATTTCTGAATGTAATAAAAATTTCTTTAAAAAATAAAAAACTAACAAGAAATCATACAATTGAGAAAATGTAAATATTTTTTATGGTTTTATAATAAAATTGGTAGAATTTAAATTCATCAAAAAAAGTTTGGATCTATTACATGTTTAGAACTTGAATTATAGTGAAATTTTCAATTTCGTATTTGAAGAAAAAAAAAACTTACTACATACTCCAACTTTGATTTGGTTAAGTAGATTACACATCTCACTAGCTTTGTTATCATATGGTGATGTTTCCAAAGGCATCCAATCATAATGTATTATATGTTTAGAAATTTGGCATAATGTTCAAATTAGTCCCTAAGCTATTAAAAAAATTCAAATAAGTCTTTATTCTTTTGTTGCATTCAATCAAGTCTTTGTACTTTTAGTTTAGGTCAAATAAATCCTTATGACTAATGATTAACTAATTGTCATTTGTCAAAATACTACTTATCATTTTATATCCACATAGTATTAATATGTCATTTATATGCAGGGTAAAAAATGTCACATAGTCATGCTATTATGCCAAATTAGCATATTAGGTCATATTTAGTTGTGATATATCATCAATTATGATTTATCAACATTATACATCATCATCAATTATGATATTTTAGCATACCACATCGGTGCCACGCGACATAAAATGACAAATGACATTTTGATTAAGTCAATCATTACTCATAAGGACTTTTTTAACTCAAAATAAAAGTTTAAGGGCTTATTTGGCTCAAAATAAAAGTATAAAAGCTTAATTGAACACAATAAAAGTATAAGAGCTTATTTAAATTTTCTTAAATAATTTAAGGGTTTTTTTGGATATTATTCCTAAAAGTTTGATACTATTTTTTATTTTTTTATATTTTAAAGTTTTCTATTTCTTAATTTTTGAATTAAAAAATTCCAAAAAAAGTAGAATTCTAAAAATAACAAAACAAAAGTAAAACTATAAAATAAAAAATACCTAAAAAAGACCTTGTGCTATTTAAGAAAATTCAAATAAGTCCTTATTCTTTTATTACGTTCAATCAAACTTTTATACTTTTATTTTTGAACTAAATAAATCCTTATAATTAATGATTGACTAATTTTGGTTAGTCAAAATACCACTTGTCACATGGTGTTGATATAACATAATAGATAATGACATGATATATTGATGTGATATAATAACATGGTCATATGACATTTTTCATTCTTCGTATTAGCATCACATTAGCATTAAGTCAACGTCACATTCATATAAAATGATAGTGATATTTAACTAATGAATAGTTAACCATTTGTCAGGACTTAAACTTGGGAGTCTATGACTGGTGCATGAGCGTAGCATGGGAGACCCTCACGACTCGAGCAAACCTCAGAGTATATGCATACAACATTCACAATACACATTTTTGTGGTTAACATAATTACCACATAATCATTTTATAACATAATTCCAATATGTTACAATACTACCCCTTGGCACATAATTAATACAATAATATTTTCACAATGTTCACAAGGCTATACATTGGCCATCCAAAATGGATTCGTATCATACAACCAATATCAAAATACTCAGCATCACAATGCCTACAGAAATCCCAACACCTCGTAATTAAATCAAAAGCGATATGGACTCAAAGGAGTGGACATTTCAAAAGAAAGGATGTCTAACGAATGCCAAAATTTGTTTATCAAGAGACGATGTCAACTACTCACTGTCATAGTTTCACTTATCTGCATGTGGTACACACAAAGGGGTGAGTCATCTAATACTCAATGAGGATGAAACTAGCATAGCATAATAAAACACATATAAATATACACATATGTATAAAGACATATTTAGCCACAAGACTATCATAGTTATTTATCAAATATTTCCAAGATAAAGGTGCGAGGATCATCCTAATATCCTACGTGCACATCTTATCATACTATGCTTTGCCGTGATCACATCTCAATGGCATACCCACATTCATAGTTAATCAAATCTATGTCTCCATAACGATGTGTGGCAAATCAAATGTTGGTCCCAATAATATGTGCTAGAGGGGGGGTGAATAGCATAATTTGGCTCTTTCAAAAATTGTCTCTAAGTGTAGACAAAGGCGAGACAAATGAAGGAATGAAAATACATCAAAAAATAAAGTAAACAAGATAGCACAATTTAGAGTGGTTCAGTCCAAGACCTACATCCACTACCTTGATTATCCAACTAAGAATTTTCCCAACAAATTCACTAAGAACCGGTGAAATTAACAAGCTTTCACCAAGCATTACAATGGCTTTTACAAGGCTCAGCCAAAACCTTTTACACTAGTTTTTCACGGGCTAAACTAAAACCCAACATCTACCTTTTCAAGGCTAAGTTAGAACCTTAACACATTCGAGCAATCCTAACTTGAAACATCCACTTAGAGTGACTCACTCACTCTAAGAATATAAGAAGAGAAATAAAAGAAAGTACCTATGATCACAAGTTGATCAAAATGGTACAAGGTTGAGTGCAGAGTATAAATACAAAGGATAGGTGTTTAAGTGCAGTGAGGTGCAGAAGAGATTTTTGGTTTTTCAGCTCTTCATCACTCAAATCCCTTCCAAAACTTTCAAGAACTACTTTCTAACTGTTCGAAGTCCCTTTTATACTTGAAGAAATATCTCTGATGGCAGTTTGACAGTTTTATAGCAATTGGAGATAGTTGGAAGTCGGTTATAGCCGTTACTCTATCTTTTAGTGCATATTTCAAACTTATAGGCAGAATGCTCTTAGTCGACTAACCGATATCTTAGTTGACTAAGTTGTCTCTGTTTTCTGCTTCTTGTCTCTGGCAGTTCTAGCAGTGTGCACTTAGTCGACTAACCCATTTCTTGGTCGACTAAGTTGGTTCTGTCTTGAAGCCCAAATTTTGGCAGTAGCTTCTTAGTCGACTAACTCATTTCTTGGTCGACTAAGTTGGTTTTGTTTCTCAACATTCTTCAGCCCGCCATTTCTCCAATTTAAATTTTAGTCAACCAACATTCTTCATTATTTAACTAAAGACTTTCCTCTTAGTTGATCAATCATTTTTCTTCATTTTCATGATTCTTGATATATACATTTGAAAGGTTGATTTATTATTTCCATATGACTTTTTGTCCTGCACGCTTGATAGAAATGTTAGACACAAATGAAATGGGAATATTTTATTATCATTAAAAACTAATGGAGCCAACAATCTCCCCATTTTTTGATGATAAGAAAACATTCCTTGATTAACAGCACAATGTCTTTTAATTTCTTTTTAATTTCTACAAAAGATAAGGATTGCTCCCCCAAAGTGAGTGTTCCCCCTTAGTGTGTGCATATTTTGCTTATTTATTCCAGCAAGGTTTGTTCACATTGTGTATGCACATCCAGAGTATATATGTGCAAAAATATAAGATGATTTACAGCAAATGGATGTTGACAGATTTTCATCAAAATTTTATAGTGTTTGTCAACAGCTATCAGTTTTTGTCTATGTCATTCATCATTCAACTGATATACTACTCACAGCATCCATATCCATTCATAATCATAATGAATAATAAAGATCAGTACACAAATCCTATCATCAGTGCAGTAGCAAACTTTTGTCAATAACAGTTAAAATGTCATAAATAGCAGAATATCAGCAAGGATTCAATTATCAGCGGCAACATACTATAAACATACCAGCCAAGTACCATAAACATAAAAAATATAAACAGCAAGATTAGAGTTAAGTGTTCAAGTTGCCATCATGGCACAAACAATAGAAAAACAATAAAAAAGTTTATATTCCCAAATTACCCCTGGTTCATTTTTGCTTCCTTCCTTTCCTAAGTTCCTGGTTCCTCCACCCTAACATTTTTTTTAATTAATTTCTTGGTTCCTTCTCCCCTTAAGGTTCTGCCATACTCCCCCTTTTTGTCAACATCAAATCAAGGGGTTTCTAGTCATCTAAGGTATCAGAGGGTGTAGATTCAATGTCATAAAAAGGATTTAGAGGAAATGGAGAAGGTTCTAGTAAAGGTGAGGATTTTTTAGAGGAAGGTTCTAGAGAGGATTTGTTAGAGACATTGACTGGATTCTGAGAAAAAGATACCAGAGCTGGCTTAAATTTCTCTACCAATCGGGAAGACTTTCTTCTTTTGAGAAATGCTGTCTTTGTGGCCATAGTTTTCTTGCCCTTGGTTGGTGGCTTGGATTTTGTTGTAATGGCTTCCTTCTCTTGTGATACTGCAATGACTTTTTATTTCTCTTTTCCAAATTTTGCTTTTACTTTAGAAGCTGGTGCAAGTGTATCCTGCTGAGCTTCTGTCTCTATAGCTACTTTTTCAGCCTGTTTCTCAACTTGCTCTTCCCTGATCATTTGTTGGAAGACATCCATAATGGATACTTCTTCTAAATTTGGAGTAGAGGGTTATTGTTTCTCATGTTTTGAAGAAGCATTTTTATTTGAGGAGCTTAGCACTTCTGTTCCTTGGTCTGTCTTGTTTGTGCTTTGGTGTTCAAGTGAGAGGGTCTTAGCTAGTTGATCAACACCAGGATAAGAGTCCTCTATCTAAAGGATAGGACTGGCAATTCTGTAAGTTGAGCCTTCAGCTTGAACACCATGACTTGCTTCATGAGGAATAGATCCTTTTGCTTGCAAAGCTGAATCCTCAACATCTTGCTGTGCTAGTGCAACACTTGGTGTTTCAGAGGAATCTGCAATAGTAGCTTTTGATGGCTTTTCTTTCCCCTTTAGTTGATTTTCCAATGCAATAACTTTCTCTTCAATTTTCTCCAATCTAGCTCCTTGATCAGTGAGCTTTCCATCTATCCTCATCAATAGATTAAAGATCATTTCACTGAAAAATTGTGAGGATGGTGCCTCGGTTGGTGTTGGTATTGCAGAGACTTTGGGTGTTTTAGTAAATTTCTCTCCTTCCAATTTATAACCCATTTTAGGTAGACTACCTAAGTAGATAGCCTAGTCTTTACTCTTCACCATATCAAGTTCATATCTTTTTGCCCAGACACCCTTTTTTTACACTAAAGATGTGATCACATTTCCATAAGGTAAATTAATTTTTTCGAGCTTGCATGCTCCTCTCATCTTTTCAATCATGAATTTGCCTACATTCACAGCAACCCTATTAAAAGCAAGTTCCATCAGCCAAAGATCTTGAAGGTTGATGTAGCTTAAACTCCCACTTCTGCCATGGATATTAGCTGTAACAAAATAGTGCAAAATTCTTATTTAGGGACTGGTTATCAAACCAGCATTGCTCTTTGATGAGTATTTCTTTCTTCTCCCAGTGATGATTTTCCATAATGAGGATGGGTCATATTTCTCTGGGAATTCAAACTCTCCCTGTCACGACCCGGAACTCCCATCGAGCCCGTGACAACCGCCGCGACGTCTCAATTTACATTCATTACCCAGAATGTCAACCGAGACCCCGCAAGGCTTTAATATCAGCTTCTCATTTCCCCTGTGGGTAGCTGTTTCCAAATACCACATTTTAAAAGATTTTAAACTGTTTCCAACTTAAACAAATGAAATAATAATTTCCGTCTCACAGGGGTATTTTTGTCATTTATCCCAAAAATCTCAAAAATCATCTAAAAATATAGTATGTAAGTGGAAAACACATATTTCTTAATCAAAAATAATTTTGGATGTCTAAAACATTCGTTTAAAATGGAATTATGACTGTTATAATAAAATAAAAATATTCAATAAAATATTCAATTTTCACATAAAACGATATTTTAAGAACACTGCATAAATAATTTTTATAGCGTAAAAGCAAAATAAATTCTTACATACCGTAATACAGATAACCAAAGTATAGAATTTAATTTACAGTGACACGTGGGCCCACGAATGATCAAAAGTATCAAAAGAAATGAACCTACAGTCTTTGGATGTGGCAAGTTCAACTGTAATCCTTGCCGATATCAGTTATCTACAATCTATTCTGAACCTGAAATGGGTGGAAATGAGGGTGGTGAGATTATAAAATCCCAGTGAGTAAACAAACATCACTCAAAATATCTAAAGTCGAGTAAAAGGAGACTATTAAAACATTTCATCAAACTGTAATTTATCATCTTTCAACTTATTTCAACCAAATGAAATCAATTTATTTAAAGCAAGTAATCAGTATGGCTTATGAATTTCTTAAAAAGCTTGGCTCATGCCAAAAATTATTATCATACTCAGTTATTTGGGATACCTTGGCCGAGGGCTATCCCAACTGAGTCCGCCAAGGCTATTAGAAAGTCATGTTTTTATTTTGAAAACATAGCCATTCCTTGGCGTTGGCCGAGTTCCCCTTCACGAGGTGGTTTGGCGTGAAGTGAACTCTAAAAGTTATACCTCAGGAGTTACCCTACTCGCCTCTCCAACCGAGGTAAAAATATAACAGGATTCCGTGCCCCTCTAATAGGCTAGTCCACAGAATCCAGCCCACTGCAGCAGGTCAAACCCACCATACAATAAAATTTTGACAGCATGACAGGGCTAATATATTACTACCCAGCCTGCAAGGGTAAAATAAAGCAATTCATATAATTCATAAAAAACACAGCCCAGCCAGTCATGCCAATACAATAACATAAGCCATTAATTCAATTTTAAATTTACAACATATCAGTGGTCTCCAATTACTCTATTTTCAAAATCGTTATTTCGTTTCAAGACAATTTATAAAATATTTTCATTTAAACTCATTTTGTTTACAAAACATAAAAATTTACCATTTGAACTCATTTTCATAAAATTCACCAAAACCGAATAAAAACATACTTTAGATAATTAAAATGATGGTAAGGTTACTCACCGTGTCTAGAGTGAGGATTTTCGAAATACTCAGACTATTGGTCCTTGGGTGCAATTCCCTTGCCTTTATTAGAGGACTCACCACCTTGACACAGTACAAAATCGAGAAATTCACCACATTGGTACTAAATTGAAATTAAACTAATTTAGACTACTAATGCTTGATATGGAATGCAAAAATGTCTAAATTTTTGCCTAAATGCGGTGTTAGCCTATTTCGGTCTTTTACCCGATAAATTGATATACGCGTCCGTTTAAACTCCAAATTAATTTTTTTCAGTTTCTATACCTCAATTGCACCCAAATTGACTTAATGTCCCTCAGTGTGGTGCAAATTATCAGTCCCGATAATAAATTACGAAAATACCCCTAGTGGGTAAAAATTTGTATTTTTGCTCCGAAAATTTCCATTATTTTTCTAGGCTCATAATTCATCATTATTCATCATAATTCCTCAAATAACCATCAAGATCAGCAGCCAATATTCCCCTAGAAAATTCAGCATAATGGGTTTCAATGGGAGAAAATTATATTTCTAGCTTATTTTTGCTATATTTCAATATAACTTAACTAAAATCACTTAATTCAATTAAAATCAACCAAAAATCAAGCTCAAAACTCATCCATGGAGGTTTGGCCAGCATGGGTGTCCATACCCACTTTCTAATTTTGCATGGAAATGAGAAAAAAATGCATGGGTAGTGAAAATCACAAGGAAAATCAATGAAATTTACCTTTTTAATGCTTGATTTCTTGATTTCTCTTGATTTTCCCCAAATTTTTCAGGTAGGATTCTTGTTTTTGTTTTTCCCCTTTTCTCCCCTGGTTTGGACAGCTGAAGAAGATGAGAATTCCGGAATTTTCACCTTTTTAAAGGCTAAAATAATATAATATTATTTTATTCATTTTTTTAATGTTTTATTAATTCCTTAAATTCTAGCCATCCATTTATTTCCAAATTTTCACCATACACTTGTCCCACATATCCATAGCTTAGGTAAAATTCTCAGACTTATCCAAAGTCTTGGTGGAGTAATTTTTGAAATTTACACTTTTACCCCCGTAAAAGTCAAAAATTACATTTTTGCCCCAAAAATTGAAAAATTGCCCATAGACATATTTTTCATCCCTTATACTCATACCATTCTCCAATTTGTCAAATTTGATCTAAATTCTCTCAAAATCTCAAATTTTGTTCGCGAGTGGTAAAATTACGATTTTGCCCCTACACTCTAGAAATCACTGGAATTAAACTTTTTCACTGCCAAACCCTCAAATTATACTCCAATACTCAAATCATACTCCAATAAGTCAAATGGGGCTAAAAAATTTCTTTTCTAAAAATTCCCATTGTGTCCTTGGGTGGCAAATGACCATTTTGCCCCTGGACAGTAAAAATTCTAGTTTGACTTCAAATTGATCCTCGAACTCCAAATCACCATATTAAACCATTCTGGGACTTTAATATTCTTAATTTCATTTTAAATTCTCTATTTGATCTAGTTCGAGACTTAAATTAACTTAATTGTACCATTTGGTACATTGTCGTCTTTTAACGATTTTTCTTTCAGGGCTTTCCAAGTATGCAAGCATATTGTCAATCATATGAATGACATGGAAAGTATTTTATAAGATCGGGCTTGACACTCCCACCTCACATTCAACTTTTAACAAATTTCCAAGATCATCAGCAGTAACCACAAACTCTTTACCATTCAAAAACACATTTAATCCATTTTCAATGTAATCATCAGAATCATCTAGTTCTTCTTCTTCTAAAGCTATACTGGCATAAAATTCTTTCACTAAGCTAGCACTGTAGGATCTATTCTTAAATGTGCTATACTCTTTCAGTTTCAAATCATCAAAATAATCTAATAGGCTGGTTTGAATTTCTAGATTTTCACTAAAACTTTCCCAATCAATGTATTTTTCGCAGGTAATGGGGGCATTCTCAATTTTCTTAAACCTTTCTTCATGCATTCTATTTCTGAATTTGGAAGAAAAAGTAGTACCTTTCTTAGGAGTAGTATCCTTGTTCTTCTTTTTCTCTGATTTATGCTTCTTTTCTTTTTGTTTTCCAGATTTCTCAATCGTTGAAGCAGACACAAATTTCTATTTCTTCCTCTGTATTTCAGTTTCTAACCCTTGTTCCAATGGTCTTTTTCCTTTCTTCTTTTCAGTAATTTCTCTATTCTAAGAGATTTTTGTCATTTCGATTCTGAAGATTTCTGATTGGGATTCGAGGGTTTTGGTTTTGGGTGAGTCAGTTTCAGAGGTGAGAAAGTAGAGAGACTGAATTTTAGTTTCAGATATTTAGTTTCAGGTGAGAGAAAATGTAGAAAAAAAAGTTGTCAGCAGCTTTAATTTCACTTGGAAAACCGTCCGCCTCCCCTTTAAAAATTGCCTCACTTCATTTGCTTATAAATTTTAAAATTCCCTCTAAATTTTTGGTAATTCTCCTAGGCGGTTTTTCTTCTTTACTTTATTGCCCAGTACACATTATTTTATTCTTTCTTCATTTGTTTGATTAAGTCTTATTATTTAAGACTAACAGAGCACTCTTAGTTGACTAAGATTCACCTTAGTCGACTAAATGCATTCTGTTTTATGTACATGAGCTAAGATTTTTCTCACAATTTCTGTAGACTAATCATACCTAAATTCCTTCTAATTTCACAGAATCTATCTTTATTTAGGGGTTTCGTAAAAATATCTACTAACTGATGCAAAGTATTCACAAATTCAATCTTGATATCACTTTTCACTACATGATCTCTAACAAAATGGTGCCTAATCTTAATGTGCTTTGTCCTTGAATGCTGCACAGGATTTTTAGGTATATTGATTGCAATTGTGTTATCACAGAAGATTGGTACATTATGAACTTTAATTCCAAAATCTCTTAGTTGTTGTTTGATCCACAAAATCTGACACCAACTACCTAGAGAAATATACTCTGCTTCAGCTGTTGAAAGTGCTATAGAGTTTTGTTTCTTACTTGACCAAGATACTAGTATATTTCCTAAAAATTGGCATGTTCCACTAGTACTTTTTCTATCAGTTTTACTTCTTACAAAGTCTGCATCCGAATAACCTACAAGATCAAATGATGATTCTCTAGAACACCATAATCTTGATGTTTGAGTTTCTAAGAGGTATCTAAAAATTCTCTTAACAGCTGTTAGGTGTGATTCTTTAGGCTGTGACTGAAATCTAGCACATAAACACACACTAAACTGAATATCTGGTCTGCTTGCTATTAAGTAAAGTAGTGAACCGATCATACCTCTATAGAGCTTTTGATCTACATTCTTTCCTTTTTCATCTTGATCAAGTTTGGTGGATGGACTCATTGGTGTAGAGATAGGTTTCAGCTTCAACATATCGAACTTTTTGAGCATATCTTGAGTGTATCTTTCTTAGTTGATGAATATTCTTTCCTCACCTTGCTTAATTTGAAGACCAAGAAAGTACTTCAACTCTCCCATCATGCTCATCTCAAATTCACCCTACATTTTTTTAGCAAAGTTCTTGCATAAAGCCTCATTAGTTGCACCAAATACAATGTCATCCAAATATATTTGAATAACAATTAAATCATTTAAATATCTTTTAATGAACAATGTAGTATTAATGCTACCTCTAACATATCCTTTTTCAACTAGAAATTTTGAAAGCCTCTCATACTAAGCTCTAGGAGCTTGTTCCAATCCATACAAGGTTTTATGAAGTTTGAAAACATGATCAGGTTTTTCAAAATCTTCAAAACCTGGTGGTTGTTCAACATATACTTCCTCTTGAATTAATCCATTTAAAAATGCACTTTTTACATTCATTTGGTACAATTTGAAATTCATGAAACATGCAAAAGCTAGCAACAACCTTATGGCTTGAATCCTAGCAACGGGTGCAAAGGTTTCATCATAGTCTATTCCTTCCTCTTGATTGTATCCTTGGGCTACTAACCTAGCTTTATTTCTAACTACATTTTCTTGCTCATCTACCTTATTTTTAAATACCCATTTTGTGCCAACAATAGGATGATTTGAAGGTCTAGGTGCTAGTGACCATACATGATTTCTTTTGAATTGGTCAAGTTCCTCTTGCATGGCCATTATCCAACTTTCCTCATTTTCACTTCTTCAAAGTTTTTAGATTCAATTTGTGATATGAAGGCTGAAAACTCACAAGTTTCTCTTGTTGCTCTCCTAGTTCTAACTCCTTGAGAAATGTCACCTATGATTTGATATTGTGGATGATCTCTTACAAATCTCCAACTCCTTGGAAGGTCAATATGCTCATTTTCTTATCTTTGCAAGTTTTCTAGAGATTGAGTTTCATTTTCTCTTTTAAGTGAGCTTTCTTCATTGTTCTTATTGTTTTCTAAGCTCATTTCTTCCATTTGTTTTTCTAAGATTTCTACATCATCATCATCAACATGGATTTCCTTTTGTAAAGCATTTGACTCGTCAAAAACTACATGGATTGATTCTTCAACGGTTAAAGTCTTTTTGTTAAAAATCCTATAAACCTTTGAGTTTAATGCATATCCTAAGAATATTGCCTCATCACTTTTTACATCAAACTTTCCTAGAGGTTGTTTTCCATTGTTCAATACAAAGCATTTACAGCCAAAACTCCTAAGGTGAGAAATGTTTGGTTTCCTACCCTTGTAAAGTTCATATGGTGTCTTAGATATCATGGGTCTTATTGAGACTATATTAAGTATATAAGCTGTTGTGTTCACTGCCTCAGCCCAAAAATATTTTGGTAGGTTATTCTCACATAGCATAGTCCTCGTCATTTCTTTTAAGGTTCGATTTTTCTTCTTTACAACTCCATTTTACTGGGGTGTTCTAGGTGCAGAGAAATTGTGATTCAACCCCTTTTCATTGCAAAATTTTTCAAATTCATCACTTTCAAATTCTCCTCCATGATCACTCCTTATACTAACTATGGCTAGTCTTTTTTTATTCTCTACTCTCCTACAATGACTTATAAATGCTGTTAGAGCATCATTCTTATGAGCAAGAAAATAAACCCAAGTGTACCTAGAATAGTCATCAACTATTACAAAGCCATAAGATTTTCCTCCTAAGCTAGTTATGCTTATTGGACCAAATAAATCAATATGTAACAATTCAAGAAGTCTAGATATTGATACAACTTTCTTAACTTTAAAGGATGTTATAACTTGTTTTCCTAGTTGGCAAGCATCACATATTTTCTCATTTCTCATTTTCAAACTTTAAATCTGGCAGCCCAGCAACTAAGTTCTTTCTAATTAACTTTGACATAATATGCAAGCTTACATGTCCTAATCTCCTATGCCATAACCAACTGTCATTTTCAGCATTTGCAATAAGACATATTTCACTATTTATTTGAAGATCCTCAAGAAAAACAACATACATATTCTTCAATCTTTTTCCTATAAATGAGACTTTGTTTGTACCTATGTCTATTACTTCACACTTATTTGAATCCTTTGTCACATAATTGACTAATACTCAATAAATTATGCTTTAAACCCTTCACTAACAACACATGACTAATTTGAGTTTGGGAGTTCTTACCAACCGTACATATCCCATGAATTCTACCTTTTGAATCATCACCAAAGGATACAGTACCTCCCTTTCTTTTGTCCAACTGAGCAAAAAACATTTCATCTCCTGTCATGTGTCGTGAACAGCCACTGTCCATGTACCAGGGCTGCTTATTCTTAAGTTAAGCTCTTGAACATGTCTTCTTTAAGTGCAGCTCAACCTTCAAAACAAAATTTCAATTTTTCTTTATAGGTACCCATACTTTGATGGGTCCGTGAGAGTTAGTTGCAATATAGGATCCTTTAGGGACCCAAATTCTTCTAACTTTCTGTAGGTTACTTTTCTTAAAGCAGTCATATGATAAATGTCCATGTTTTCCACAACTATAACATTTAGGTGCAGCATTATGGGGATTTTTCTTAAAATATGTGTTCCTACTTGATGTTTTTCTTTTTGAACATTTGAGAGTTGTGTTTTCATCAAGTGTTTTTTGTAAGCTTTTGATTTATTTTTCAGCTCTAGTTTTAAAACTTCAAAATTTGTTTTTGAGTGTTCTAACTCAACTTGCAGAAGATTTCTTTGCTCAAAAATAGAGTTCAACTCTTGTCTCACTTTTTCCAAATCATTTTCAAGAGATGTAGCCTTTTTATTTAAAGTCTTATATTTTGAAAAAAGTTTTTCAAATTCATCACAAAGACTATCATACTCATCTTGTAAATCATCTATGGAAATATCACAGGGGGATGAGGATACCTCGGTTTCATCATCTTCTGCCATCAAGCAGAAATTTGCTATTTCCTCAGATTTTTCATTTTCAGTTTCAGAGCTTGATGTATCATTGTCCGACCATGCAGCAGCCACCATTGCTTTCTTGGATTTCTTGTTTTTCTTTGGAGTCTCATCTTTCAGCAATGGATATTCGGACTTGAAATGGCCAGGTTTCTTACACTTGTAGCAGATCAGCTCCTCCTTTTTGTTGGAGTCATTTTTGTTTCTGAATTTTCATGAAGCACCTTGATCTTTTCTAAACCCTTTTCTAGCTAGTCTCTAGTTTCTTCTGCCCATAAGCTTTCTGAATTTTCTTGCAACCAAAGCTAACTCTTCATCATCATCACATGACAACTCTTCCAGCTCTTCTTCAAAGATGCTGGCTTTAAGTGCAATGCTCTTTTTCTTTTCCTTTATTTCCCTCATATCTTCTTCTTCTTCTTCCTCTTTAAGCTCCAGCTCATGAGTAAGGAAATAACCACAAATTTCATCTAATGTAATAACTTTTAGGTCCTTGGCCTCTCGGATTGTAGTCACTTTAGGCTTTCAATTTTTTGGTAGGCTTCTAATAAGTTTTTTAACTATTTCATGTTCGAGTATTGGTTTGCCTAGCTGACTCAATTTATTTGTAATGTTTGTAAATCTATCTAACATGCTGGTGATGTCTTCACCAGGCTCCATTTTGAACATTTCATAGTTGTGTGTCAAGAGAGCTATTTTGGACTCCTTAACTTGAGAAGTTCTTTCATGGATTATTTTAAGTTTGTCCCACACTTGCGTAGCTATTATATAGCTTGAGACTTTGTTGAATTCAGTGGGGGTCAAGGCATAATGCAATGTATTGATGGTCTTAAAATTTGTTTGCACTTTCTTAGTTTCAGCCTCGGTCCATTCAAACCTTGGCTTAGGCATCATCTCATTGGTAACTACATTTAAGGTTGAGGGAATAAAGGGTTCATTCGTTATGACGTCTCACATTTCATAATCTATATCTCTAATGTAAATTGACATCCTAGTGCTCCAATAAGGATAGTTAGAGCCATCAAACAAAGGTGGTCTGTTTGTTGATTGTCCCACAACAACTATGGATTTTTGGAGAGCCATTTGGATCATCCCAAAAGGTGTTAGACCTTAAGAATAGGAACTTACTTTGATACCACTTGTCGGTCCCAATAATATGTGCTAGAGGGGGGTGAATAGCATAATTTGGCTCTTTCAAAAGTTGTCTCTAAGTGTAGACAAAGGCTAGACAAATGAAGGAATGAAAATACATCAAAAACAGAGTAAACAAGACAGCACAATTTAGAGTGGTTTGGCTCAAGACCTACATCCACTACCTTAATTATCTAACCAAGGATTTTCCCAACAAATCCACTAAGAACCGGTGAAATTAACAAGCTTTCACCAAGCATTACAATGGCTTTTACAAGGCTCAGCCAAAACCTTTTACACTAGTTTTTCACGGGCTAAACTAAAACCCAACACCTAACTTTTCAAGGCTAAGTTAGAACCTTAACACATTCAAGCAATCCTAGCTTGGAACAACCACTTAGAGTGACTCCCTCACTCTAAGAATACAAGAAGAGAAATAAAAGAAAGTACCTATGATCACAAGTTGATCTAAATGGTACAAGGTTTAGTGCAGAGTACAAATACAAAGGATGGGCATTTAAATGCAGCGAGGTGCAGAAGAGATTTTTGGTTTTTCAACTCTTTGTGACTCAAATCCCTTCCAAAACTTTCAAGAACTACTTTCTAATTGTCGGAAGACCCTTTTATACTTGGAGAAACATCTCTGATGACAATTTGACAATTTTCTAGCCGTTAGAGATAGTTGGGAGTCGGTTCTAGGTGCTACTCTGTCTTTTAGTGCAAATTTCAAACTTGCAAGCAGAATGCTCTTAGTTGACTAACCGATATCTTAGTCGACTAAGTCATCTTTGTTTTTTGCTTCCTGTCTCTGGCAGTTCTAGCAATGTGCACTTAGTCGACTAACCCATTTCTTGGTCGACTAAGTTGGTTTTGTCTTGAAACCCAGATTTTAGTAGTAGCTTCTTAGTCGACTAACTCATTTCTTGGTTGACTAAATTGGTTTTGTTTCTCAACATTCTTCAGCTCGCCATTTCTCCAATTTAAATTTTAGTCAACCAACATTCTTCATTATTTAACTAAAGACTTTCCTCTTAGTTGATCAATCATTTTTCTTCATTTTCATGATTCTTGATATATACATTTGAAAGGTTGATTTATTATTTCCATATGACTTTTTGTCCTGCACACTTAGATAGAAATGTTAGACACAAATGAAATGGGAATGTTTTATTATCATAAAAAACTAATGAGGCCAACATCAAAGCTTACTTGAAAAGCCATCACCTGCTAGGCTCTATTAGCACACCATAATTGCTAAGCACAACATCAAAACTCAATATATAATTTACTTACCTCGAAGCTTTCCCATCACATAATATTCACATTTTTATAAGCATCGATAATCATATGATCAAATACCATAGCATATTATTCACATATATCATATCATAATCACACATGATTAATGAGTGTTCTTCCCTTAGACATGGTCAAATCACATACAATGGCCAACTGATGAAGTCAAATCATGCTCGGTGTCGAAGTAACTAGTAGAGAGTATGTCATGTGAGATAGGTTTGCACAAATCGTACATGTATAAACACAATAATCCTCCAATAGGCTATTCATCATATATTGATACCTTAAAATGTATGTCATGTTTGTCAATATCATTGGGCAACCTTAGTTCCCATAGTGCAACATAGTTCTTGGCTTAAGAATTATGACAAATCATAAATAAATCTCATAATCTAGGTTTCATATTCAATTTAATTCAAACTCAATGCCACGATGTGGCTCACAACATAACATACACATATATTAACACATGTCAATAATATACTAGCACAAGCATAACCATTTAAGCATATACATAATTATTCAATGTACCATAGTAGCTCATTAATCAATGCGCGATACATCATATGCATTATATTCAAGCACAAACCTCACTCACAGTGACAATGGGAATTCTTCTCGCAACTCAACTCAATAATCTAAGTGTTCCTCTATTAGCACTTGTAAATGTAGCTCATCAATGCCTTAACTTCAACTCAATCAATTCGCCATTTGGAATTGGCAAAATTCTTACTCCCATTGTAATATAACATTCAACAAATGCATAATCATCAATATTTATGCAATTATTCTTTATTTTCAAGTTAAATCCTATCTTTCAAGTCATTCCAGCTTTTCAAAATTGCTCAATCTCCAGTTTTTCACAATTGCTCAATCTCTAGCTATTTATATCAATAGTCTTAAACCCTTTTAATTCTTTCACAAAGGGTTTAAATCTTACCTTAGTTGCTGATTTGGCTCACTTAAATTCCAAATCTCCAACAACATTTAACTCCAAACGGTCACCAAAGCTGTAACATAGAATTTCTATTTAATGAATCATTTAAATTAAAAATCAATTGGTCAAAAGCCATATTATTACTTTAAGAGTAGTTTCCTAAGCTCAAAATCACCTCAAACTAGCTCAAAAATTCAGCTGGGGATGTAAAGTTCAAAAGGGCAACGAGTATGGGTTTTGGCTTGTGTTTTATGAATAGGCAACTACCTAAAGCCCTTACATTTTTTGCAAATCCGCATGCATCTATTGATTGTTCCTTCTATATATTTTGCATCTTGTGCCCCATTTATCGATAGATACGCTCAATTATCGATAGAAGGCATCCTACCCTATTTCAATTCACTCTTAGGTTGCTATCTATCTATAAATTGTGATGTGCACTATTCATTTTTTGCTCTTGGGTTATTATCTATGGATAGATGTCATCCATATATTGATACTATCTATAGATAGATGAAGTCCAAAACACTCTTCCTTACTTATTGCCTTGCATCTATCGATAGAACATGAACATCTATCGATATATGTTCTTTGTGCACTATCTTAAATTCCTAAATCACTTGCCTTAAAAAAAAAAAAAATTCCATGATTACTTACATCTAAATCATCCCTAGAACCTAAAATTCCTAACTCATTGACTCCAAAACTTTGAATTCAAGCCCCTACTTCAGTCCCATTTACATAATCATCTCAATTAATCTCATTATACTCAACACCAATGCACATATCCATAATATAGCTCCATATTCTCATTTATGTTCGAATTTTACATAGCTAATCATTCATAATCTCACCTAAGTGCCATACATAGGTGTCTAAAGTGCCAAATGTATGCATTGTTTCATTAAGGGCATTAAAACATGCCAATGCTTATAATCATATTCTCATAACACATTGATCTCATATACAACAAAGGTTCAAATTAACCCATCAATTAGTTTGGCTTCCATACATATCTAACACCAGAAATCGAAGTGTTATACCATTAATCATAAAAGGTTATTTGATCTAAACTAAATACAAAAGAGTTTGATTGAACATATATTTAAACTCTTTTAAATAATTCAATTTTTTTGAGTATTATATTTAAAAAAAAAAAACTATTCGCTCCTGAGAGAGAAGTAAGAAATTGGCCAAAGACAAATCCGGGCCCCCGTAACCCATGATACACGATTCTAATGGGCTAAACCAACACTTACCCAGTTCATCCCTCTCTATGTCTTTCCCGAATCCTTTAAACCTTCTTCACTGAACCAGTCGCCCAAATAAGGGAGGCAAAGCGAACAGAGCTTCTTCTGTTTTAGCCGCCGTGCCCTCTCTCACTTCACTTCCATACCCAAGCACTCTCTCTTTCTCTCCCTTTTTTTTTTCAACTTATAAAAGACATAGAAGAAGAAATGTCTGTTAACGGTAAAGCAGAAGTGAAAAGATTGTTCATAGGAGCAGGTTGCAACAGAATAGTTAACAACGTTTCATGGGGTGCCTGTGGTTTGGTCTCATTTGGTGCCCAACACGCTGTTGCTATTTTCTCTCCCAAGGTTCCTTTCTTTATCTTCTTTCATCCCTTTTTCATTTCTTTCCTCTTTTCTTGATTATCAATCAACCCTTTTTTTTTCTTGTTTTGTTATATGTAGTCTGCTCAGATTTTGACAACACTTCCGGGTCATAAGGCAACTGTGAACTGCACCCATTGGCTTCCAAGTACCAAGTTTGCATTCAAAGGTACAGTTTAACTTTGTTGCTTTATTTGCAAAAGCATATAGCTTTGTTGTTAATTACTTAACGTTAATTGGGAACTTTTTTTGTTTGTTTGCTGGAATATGACAAGGAAATAGAAAAAGAAATTTTCGTTTTGTAACTTGTTCATTTGGGTTTATGGATTTTCTCAGTTATGTTTGATTTGCTACCAAATTGTTACTGAAAATTTCAACCATTTTGAGGGTTTTTTTTTTCAAAAAAGAAAAACTTTTTGAGAGGCTAATTCTTGGAGAATTTGAGTAGACTTGTCCCCATTTTATTGGTGTAGTTATGAACCTTTTTCATGTGTTATTTGCAGCTAAACACTTACAGCAGCATTATCTACTCTCTGGAGATGCTGATGGTGTCATTATTCTATGGGAACTCTCTCTTGCTGACAATAAGGCATTCAATCTTAATTTTTCTTTTTTTTTTTTTTTGGTTTTTTCTGCTGTTTTGTTTAGGAAACAAAAATAGAGTGAGTTGTTGCAAAGCCTACTTTTAAATTTTTGTTTAGTTTGAAAAATTTGGCAGAGTTTTTGTTGAATCTTTTAGCTATAATTGTTTTTTTTTTTAATCTTCTTTTTTCCAATCTTTTGACAGTGGAGGCATGTGTTACAACTGCCACGATCACATAAGAAGGGCATTACATGCATTAATGGATTCATGGTTTCCCCAAGTGATGCAATATTTGCAACTTCTTCTTCTGATGGCACAGTTTGCATATGGGATGCTGTCTTTCCATTTTCTTCTTCCGGGGGTGAGTGAAATGTTTGAGAAATTTTAGTTTAACCATTTTGCACTTGGCATCTTTGTTAATCAGAAGTTTTTACTTTGCAAGAGTAGTTTTTGCAAATTCTCCTTATGGAGCACTGCTTTTTCTTCTGATGTGCTTTAGAATTTGGTTACCTTTTCTTTGTTTTTAAACTATCAAGAGTTTGATATTTGAGTTTATTAACCGAGGTGAGCTAATAAATTGTATATCAAAATGAGGTACATTTATGTTTAATATTATTGAGTTTCTATATGTGCCAGGGTAGGTGTTCTTTGTTATTCTAGTAATGCTATTCTATAATGCTGGGTAATGTTTGCGTTTGAGGATTTTTGGCAAAGAGAAGATTTTTCTTATCTCCATTATCTGTACAAAAAGTTCATATGAAAGTCATCCCACAACTCTATACAACTTTGAGAAAGTTATGGAGTTATGAGGTGAGAAAGTGGCAAAAGAGATTTGAGAATAGGAAACCTTTTTTTTTTTCTGGCTCAACAAGAGAATAAGAAACTTGCTCAACATCTAAACTGCTATCGGTCTCACAGAATTCTCTTCAGATCTTGTTGGTTTAGATAAATTGTTATCTAACAGTTAAGTAATATTTTGTATACATCAGGTTGATTTAATTATCCTTGTATGACTGTGAAATGGATTTATCTGTTCATGCTCCATTTATCAATTAATTAGATGCACAGACCTCCCAAATCCCATTTCTTAAAAACTGGAATCAAATTGTTCTTGTACTATTTAAATTGATTGACATGAGGAAAGAGAATAGGTTGTTACCATTCCACTGTTTTGATGTCTTGTTTCTGTTAAACAAGCATTAATTGGACCGAAGACCAAGCAGGATGCAACCAAGCTTCAGGCATCTCTTACAGCTTCTATTTATATTGCTTCCGCTATAATCTTGTATTAGCATGTGGTTCCTGTTGATTTTCTATGTTTGTTTAATCTGTTATTTGTGTTCTGTACAAATTTTTGTTTAATCCGTGTTTGTTAATCATCTTAAAACAAATCATTGAACAGTAGTTGATTAGTATTAAAACCTTGGCTATTTTTTTCCTCTAGGTGACTGTAAATTGTCATGTCTGGAAACTCTTATTGTTGGCTCAAGACCAATGGTAACACTTTCACTTGCTCAACTGCCTGGAAATACTGGGCATATAGTCCTGGCAATGGGGGGATTGGATAACAAGATATATCTTTATTGTGGGGAGAGGACAGGAAAGGTAACCAACCTCTGCTTTTATCTGTCTTAATTTTTCATGCAACAATTATTTCTACTCATGTCAACTCATATTTTCAATCCCAAACTGATAGAGTTTCAACAGATAAATCCTTTTTCTCCATTCTGCCTCATCTAGGGCCATCCCTTCTAAAAGGTGTCAAGATACTCAATAATTTCTCAATATTTTGAACCATGTGATTTCTATTCTCCCACAAATATTTTTTGTATCCTATAAATAATTTGGCTTTTACATTTAATTTGCATGCCCAGTTTGTTCATGCTTGTGAATTAAAAGGGCATACAGATTGGATCAGGAGTTTAGACTTCTCATTACCTGTATCCAGTGGTGAAGCCGATAGTGTGCTGCTTGTAAGTTCATCTCAAGACAAAGGCATACGCATATGGAAGTTGACTCTCCGAGGTTCTCTAGCCAACACAGAGGGTACATATAGAAGAAGTGAAATAAGCCTGGCATCTTATATTGAAGGTCCTGTTTTTGTAGCTGGCTCATTCTCTTACCAGATATCTTTGGAATCTCTTCTAATTGGACATGAGGATTGGGTATATTCGGTACAATGGCAACCACCTTCAATGGCTGCTGAAGAAGGCTTTGGCTTCTATCAACCCCAAAGCGTTTTATCTGCATCAATGGATAAGACAATGATGATCTGGCAACCTGAGAGGAAAACTGGTATTTGGATGAATGTGGTCACTGTTGGGGAATTAAGCCATTGTGCTTTAGGCTTTTATGGTGGCCATTGGAGCTCAGATGCAGATTCTATCCTGGCACATGGATATGGTGGGTCATTCCATATGTGGAGAAATGTTGGTTGTAGCACAGATAATTGGCAACCACAGAAGGTCCCTTCTGGGCATTTTGCAGCAGTGGCAGATATTGCATGGGCAAGGCATGGTGAATACATGCTGTCAGTTAGTCATGATCAGGTAAGATGTTACCAATGTTTCAGACGCTGGTTATGAACTTTTATTCATGTTTTGAGTTCTCTGTTTGTAGTTAAATGTAAACTGTAATGTGCAAGATATTTTTTTTCTGCCTACCTTCTACATATCCTTTCTCTGGTTCATGTATATATCTCTTTTGTGAATGTTGATTTTAATGCATATCTTTACTAACTTACCTCGCTTGGTCAGCACTGACCTGTCAAGGACAAGGTAAGTTCAAATCTTTTACATTTATCAAATACTTGAGTTCTTCAAATTGACCCATAGAATCTATGAGAAAAGTACTGTGTTGGTACTTGTCAAGACATTTTGTAAGTATGTTTGCTAGTATATGGAAGTAGTGTAATGGCTTTAAGTTGAAACTTCTTTATGTTTGTCAGTCGGTGGCTATTATACAAGTAATCAAGATTTTTGATAAAATGATATCGTGGCGGTATTTCCCAAAAGCATGTTCCTTTAGGAGCATTTGGTGTATTTCCTCCTGAAATTCTATGTTAGGAAGGAGTGATTGCTAAATTTTAGTCAATAATATCAGATGAAAACTTGTCATTTTGTTACTCTCAAATCTCATGTTTGCATTCTTGTATGAGAGTTCAATTAACAATTTTCTGTGGACATATAAATCTAGTTGATTGGCAGGTCCCCTTTTGTAGTTATTTATTTCAAAGAAGAGAGGTTGTAGATACTTTTGATATTTTTATAATACTAAATGGCCATATTGATGGCTCAATCATTGCAGACAACTCGTATTTTTGCTCCATGGCACAATCAAGAGCCTCATTCTGATGGGGGCTTCTGGAATGAAATTGCTCGGCCTCAAGTTCATGGGCATGATATTAATTGTGCAGCTATCATCCAAGGAAAAGGGAATCATTGTTTTGTCAGTGGAGCAGAGGAGAAAGTTGCCAGAGTGTTTGAAGCCCCTTTATCTTTCTTAAAGACACTACATCATGCTATTTCAGAACAGTCTAGTTTTCCCGAAGACCTCCAAGCAGATGTACAGGTCTTGGGTGCCAATATGTCTGCTCTTGGGCTGTCACAGAAACCTATTTACGTAAATGGTAAGTGCCTCTTAAACAACTCTGCAATAAGAAATATGTGCATTCCACTTAAGATCCTTATGAAAGCCAATTTTTCCCAAGGATTATTATTTGATATTCGATGAATTTAAGTGCTTCATGCAAGATTTTCTTTCTGCTAGATGTGAACTTGGCATTTTCTTACACTGCAAATTATTAGAAAAGTGGTCTCTTGATTGTTTCTAAATGCAACACCTCAGTTCTTAGTCTCTAAAACAACAAATTCAGTCCTTTTAATCTTTTCTGGACTCTCTAGCCTTCAATTTCTCCTAATGATGCTAGGATAAAATTTAAGCACAGTTAAGCTAGGGCTATGCCATGTAACCTGCTGTTGAATTCAGAGTCAAAAGGAGAAAGGTGAATTTACAATGTTAGAAGCATTATTCTTACTGCATTTATGACATGATAACCTCATATGGCATTAGAGAAAGCTAAGACCTTTTTTGAACTAAAGTATAAGTAGGACAATGGATGGATAGGTCTTGAGTCTGCTTATTTGGTTGCCTGAATCATGAAAAGTATTTCTTAGTTGACATTAGAATTATTGTTTACCAAGCAAAGCATGTTCATCCTCTTTAAATTGTCGAGGTAATTTGTCTTACTTGCTGATTTGGAGGTATGAATTTGGGAGGTTTTTGAAGTTAAAAGTGTTCTGATTGTCTTTTATTAGGCACTTAAATCCATCCGTCTCAGAATATTTGTCCTACACTGAGGTGTTTGGCTGTAAATTAAGATAAACCCTACTGCAGCTTTATCTTTCCTCAGGACCTTTAGCATCCACATGGAGACTACAATTCTGCAATCTTACTATTTTTGTGGGATTAATAAGCATCTTATGTTTTCTTGTAACTTTGTTTTTTTTTTTTTTTAATCAGGTGACCATGTGAGCCTAGCATAATTTTCAGTGCCTTGCTTTCTAGTTTCTAGTTAGTGATTTAGATTATGGAGTTTCCTTTTATAAAAAGGAAACCTTTGTGAGTTTACAGCTATTTTGCCTCTAGTTTGGATCTCCTATGTATCACTTGGTGCTTATGACTTCAGAACCTTTAAAATGCAGACCGTATCAAGTTACCTCTGTCCTACCCCAAGATAATATCTTGTCCTCAAAAGGGGGAAAAAATAACTGAAACACAAGTATTTGCCACTGCTTTGCATTTTTGATAACACCCGTTGACAGAAGCATTTGCTTCTGCTTCTCATACTTAACTACTGCCTGTTACACAAGTATTTAGCAACATTAATGCTTTTGTTATCATTTTTGTTCTTGTTTCCTTTGTATAGTGACAGTTTCTTGGTTCCTTAATATTTGCAACACCCAAAGTTTATTTCTATCATTTTGTATGCATGAGTGTGTATAAACAAATTATTTGACAGGAAATCTTTTCCTTGCAGCAACCCATGAGATTTCAGATAATGTTGGAAATGATGGTCTTGACACTCTTGAATCTGTTCCTGATGCTGTTCCGGTTGTGTTAACTGAACCTCCTATTGAGGATCAGCTTGCATGGCATACCCTATGGCCGGAATCACACAAACTCTACGGACATGGGAATGAGCTGTTTTCTGTATGCTGTGACCATGAGGGGAAGCTTGTTGCTTCATCATGTAAGGTACATGCTGTCTTTTTTACTGTTTGGCTTACTAGAAGTTTAATTCCAATGAATTTGTGAGCAGTGGCTTGTGCTTTGACATAATCTTTTTCTGTGTATGTTTTGAATTAACATTTCTTTTGACTCAGTTAAATCGCAATGGTTTCAAGTCATGTGGGTGCTTTCTATCGTGTGTTGCTATTGGGGACATTTTCATGTATGTGCATTCCAGATAAAACTATCAGAACCAGGCAGTTATTTCCTGAATGATGAAGTCATCTGTAGCATGAGGCAGATCTTGTCACAAGTCATTCAGGAATGAAATTTTTCAAAATCTTTGAGAAGCAGAATGGAAACATTATAATAGTTTGGAAATATCTAAAAACATCATAAATCATTGACGGAAAGATATTTACATGCATAATTGAAATTTAGTAGGTTAAATTTGGTATCTTGGAGGTGTAAATCTACTTAACACTGGAGTGCTACTTGAACTTATACATGACCTTCATTTCGCACTGTGATAGGCTGCCAAACCAAAGTCCTTTTTCAATTATTCCTTCTGCTACTAATTTTGCAGGCCCAGTCAGCAACAGTAGCGGAAATATGGTTATGGCAAGTAGGTTCATGGAAAGCTGTTGGTAGCTTGCAATCTCACAGCTTAACAGTCACACAGATGGAATTCTCTCATGATGACAGTCTTCTTTTGACAGTCTCAAGGGATCGCCAGTTCTCCATTTTCACAATCAATAGAACAGGTACTCTAAAATCAACTAATTGTGTAATAGTACTGTCTCATATAAGTACGCTTTCTAGTTGTTCTGTCCCCAAATGAAGTGTGTATAAGTACATTGATTGTCTTGTAAAGGCAAACTATTGCTGAAGTTGTGCCAAAAAGAGGTCTTTTAGCTTCTTGTGTACTTTCTTATATCAAATAATTATCAAAATGGGGTGGGCAGTGGGAAACTCTTATCCTACATTTGTTATGCATATTTTCAAAGATTAAATGGAGGGGAATTAGAAATTCTAAGGGGAAAGAATGAACAGTAATTTGGATTTATGATTTTTATGTTCTGTCATTATTGCTCACTGTACATTGATTGAATGCTCCCCTTCATATTATCTCCATTTAAATTAGAAGATTATAATCGTCTGGTTTATCTGAAATATCCTAGGCACAGGTGAAATTGATTACAAGCTCTTAGTGACGCAGGAGGCCCATAAAAGAATAATATGGGCATGTTCTTGGAACCCCTTTGGTCATGAATTTGCAACAGGATCTAGGGACAAGACAGTGAAGATTTGGGCTGTGGAAAAAGCATCTTCAGTTAAGCAGCTTCTAACTTTGCCTCCGTTCAACAGCAGTGTCACTGCCCTCTCTTGGGTTGGTCTTGACCGACAGAGAAATCATGGGCTTCTTGCAGTTGGAATGGAGAGTGGACTCCTTGAACTTTGGAGCCTTCATGTTGGAAGAACTGATGGTAGCACCCCAGTACCAGCTGTGACAGCTGCTCTAACCGTGCGGCTTGATCCTTACATGTGCCATGTTTCTTCAGTTAACCGTTTGGCCTGGAAGAACCGTGACAACACTGAAAACTGCACAAGCCTCCAGCTTGCTTCTTGTGGAGCTGATCATTTTGTGAGGTTGTATGAGGTAATTGTAGACTAATCGGATAATAATGGTTTTGTACTATAGACATTTTTTCTTCAAATCACATATGACAAATCCGATAATAATTCTTGTATCTTTAGATTTTATTTATTTATTGTCTCCCCCTTTCTGGTGTCCACTTGAAACAGACTTCATTTGTCAAACTAGGGAACCCCATTCATTGACAGCTTATATACCCTGCGTTTTGAGTGAGACACCTGGGCTGTTTAAAACTTGATTAATATGCTCTAAAGATTCATTTATGGTGGCCTCTCTAAATGGTGCGGTTTGCCACTCATTCAATAAGCTTGTGTTGCTAAATTGACAAGAGAAGACAGCGACTTGCCTTGGCGCAAGGGAGAACAGTTCTCTTTTCTCTCTCTTGAGGCTCTTAGCAATTACGTTGTGTACTTTTATTGAACCAAAAGCGAAGACCAAGGGTTCTCATTCGCCCACCAGCATGCATGCTTATCCCATGCTGAGCTGTGAAACTGTTGGAATATGCCCCAAAGTCCCTAGAGATGACTAGGTCAGGGGCTTAAAACATTGAGTTGAAGGCTGTCAAAGATTAGACTCTGCTCATTTTTGGTAGGCAAAAAGAGATTCTTTCTTTCAGATACTAAAATGTGTTTTTCATGGCATGCCTCTACTGCATCATTGTCAACAATCGATCATATTATGCCAATACAATTTAGAAAATACTTCATCTGATCTTTGCTAGAAATTGATCCCAAAAGACTCTTGACCAGTTCCTAGTTGGTGCATCTTTTATGAACCGTAATGGTTGTATGCTGGCCCCTCACAAAAGGTAAGGCAAATCTCTTCCAGAGTAGCTTCTGTTCACTTAAAAATAAAGTTCAAATCTCTCTCGTTCCTAAAAAAAAACCAACAATGTATTAGGTCTATGTAAATTCCTTTGTGTAAAGAGTCTCATTCCGACACTCGAATAATATAATAAATTTACATACATATATATTTATAGCTTTTGAAAAAAGAAAATCAACCTCAAATACCTAAATGAGAGAAGGGATCTACATGTATCCACCCTGCACAAAAGTAAAGAAACCAGAAGATGGAGCCCCAGTTCTTCAAGCAACAAAGAGTTATGATTAAATTCTGGGTCTCCCAAATATTCGTCACTAGTTGAAGTACCTAATTGCAAAATATTTTGGATTGTCCCTTGGTCCTTTGATTCATAATGTTTCTACATGGCAACAACAAGGGGTCCATTACGAGTTAAAACTTGTCAGACTTTATCTTCTGTGTAATAGTTAGGTAGTCTATTTTAATTTCCATAAACGTGAATAAAAACCATATTTTCATAAGAAACCACCTTAATTTCCCCTAACGATCGAGACAGAGTAGGGCAGCTACGAGTCTAGTCAGCATCAACGTCTCTCTCAGACAAGGACAAGGGTGATGGCATTGGCATTGGCATGGAGCGGCGGGCAGCGGCATGCACAGCAAAGTCATTATTATACCACTTGTTTTGCCTTTATCTCAGTCTTAATCTCTTATGTTTCCAAAGCAAAAACGAAACCTCGTACGTTAATACTTAATTTACAACTTATCAGAACAAATTAGATAATTAAACACAGAATCAAAAGCACAGTCACATGAGAGTCAGTGCATTTTTCCTTTTGTTTATCTGTAACTTGAACACAATATCTTTGGAATTACCTCACAGCAGCAGGTCAAGGAATCATCTGATAAAGATTATACAACTTCAGTTTTGTAATGGATTTTTTGCTGTTTTTTGGCGAAGCTTTTTAAGTGTGAAATGCTCTATATATTTGGAGGGCTGCATTCTACAATCCCAATGTTAAAAGACACAGAAGAGGAGATGTCCCACTCATAGAATCAAATAATTGCTTCGGTAGAAACCATGGAGAATGTCCCCACCTCAGGATATGCAATGTATTTAGCCCTTATATGCGGTGGAATTTGGAGTGGGCTTCACTCAAAAATCTTGTAAATCTTTTATACAAGGATGTCCAACATGAAAGAAGAATTAATAATAATGCCATTACAATATTCTTGGCGAAGAAAAGTATGTGAAAGAGTGAAAATGACATAAAACTTTACGAGCTAAGAAAGTAGAGCTGAGGGAGAGAGAATCAAAAGAGATTACATTCAGCAGAAAGTACTTGGCCTTAAACATTACAAACTTATCCAAGAAAGAAACAAGAAAAGCATAATTCAGAGTACAGGGCCCTGCGCTGCTGCAAATGGGAAGTTTCTCACACAGTCAGCAATGACAGCATGGCCTACTTGGTGAAGTTGTTTCAGAACCCGAAAGAATTTCCAGCAGAGAGAGATCCATTGGTTGATGCATGATCCCGGTCTAAAGAATAGGATTTGAATTCCCTTCTCTCAATTATTAAAAAAAAAAAAAGGTAATTATCCAAACATAAATTCACCCAGAAATTCTCTGCAACAAATCTGTAATCAATTGTGTGAAGTGATTAGCTTGACTCCTTAAAGGTGGAGAAGAGAATAGGGCAATAGGCAGAGTTTACCAGATGATAGTGGGGATGGAAAAACAAATATTTGATTATCAAGAATAAAGCATCCAAGAAGATGTATGAGATTGAGGACCATACTAAACAAGAGTCCTTAATAAAACCTATACAACCATCGATATAATGAATCTTGTGAATATTCCTAAGAATGAGAGTCATCAACTGTAAATATAAATGATGAAAACCTAGCAGAATTCATAATAATATACTAGAATGTTGCAGCAATTGTTATGGATTTGATCAATGGGAAAAAGCAGTTAGGACATAATGCCTGTCAAAGGGTCAACAAGTGCGGGGTCAGAGATCCTCACAAATGTTCGTAGTTTTTGAGAGTGCTGCATGACTTTTAACAGAAAATGCATCTTTGCCAAATCAAACAGTGGATAAGTCTCCTTATTTCAGGCAGTTAGCCTCAAATCTTGTTTTGGGTAGAGGCTTGAACAGTCCATCCATGTGGAACACTTTCTTCACGAAAACTTTCCAAGTAATGGATCCTATTCGAGCTTCTAGCAAGAATTTATTATTGCAGATATATGTCTCTGCATACCCAATATCATAGGAACCCTGGATCAAGAACAATGTAAGAACCAATTAACTTTAAGCTTTTGCTATTTGTATAACCATTATTATGTAACTGACATATGAACTGCACAAAGCACACAATATATGAGTTTGAGCTGTTACAGTATAATCTTCAGATGACTTTGATTTCCTATGACAATAACAACAATATGACATACACGAGATAGTAAAAAACCACCAGAGTTCCTTATTATCCTTGACCAATACATATCACAAACCAATAACAATAACAAGGCAGACACTAAAACAGAATTTAAAGATATAAACCAAACCCTTCCTTCAAAATTGTTGTTGCTTTCTTCTTGACAGATTTATATTGGCTGTGAAGTTCTGATCTGCGGCTTGATGCTATCAGTCGTAAGCTGAGAAGATCCATCTGGCAATACTACTGCAGCAGCTGCAGTCATGGTTTGGTACTGAGAAGGCATTGTGGGTGCCAAAGGCTGAGTGTAGTATATCTGAGCATGTGCAGGATCTGAGAATTCATAAGCATATGTGGCAGTTGCAGCGGAGGTAGGAGCAACAGACTGTGATGGATGATGAATCTGAGAGTACCCCACATATTGTTGCTGATGCTGACTGTTTGGCACTTGAACCAGTTGCGGAGTACCAGTAGTTGTTGTTCTGTACATTCCTGTGGCAGCAGCCATTTCAGTTTTGTTAATAGGAGCATTTCTCATAGGGTTGTATGCTGCAGGAGGAGGAACCATGGCAGGATTCGGAGGAGTCTGAGGATGGCTAGATGGGATTGCAGTAGTGGCTTCACTAATACTAGGTTGCTGGACAGGCAAGTTGTAAGCTTGGGGTTGCCTTGCAGACACATAATACACAGGATATTGCTGATCAATCTGTGCGTGAGGGTGATGATGGTGTTGCTGTTGGGAAGGATATACAGGATAATAAGCTGAGATTGGCACTGCCCCAGCGGGGTGATGATGAATGTAATGTGCTGCACCAGCGTGTAAGAATTGCTGTTGTTGCTGTGGTTGTGGTTGGTGCTGTTGCTGTTGATCAAATGGGGTTTGCTGCAATATATAACCAGAATCCTGAACTGGTTGTTGAATCTGAATCCGAGCATTTGTGTTCAGATCAGAGATATTAAGCTTTGGATCAACAGGGTTTGCAGCAACCCTGTTAGCTCCAGGTGGGATTTGAGCAACCGGGTCTTGATAAATCATAGGTTTTTGGCGTGACAATGGATTTGTAAAACTACTATCACTGCCCAAATTAAAAACAAACACAAAAGAAAAGAGAATCCGAATCTCAGCTACTTTTTAAAATTAAATCCAAGCAAAATTAAAGAATAGGAACGAATTCAAGGATGAGAAAATGGTACCTTGAGACAGAATCCGGCGAAGCCAAATCATGACCACTGCTGGACTTCTGCTGATTATGAAGAGGCAAACCCTGAGGCTGTGACTGCGGAGGTGGCGGTTTCCTATACCCAACAGGAACCCCATGATCCGATCTCTCATCATCCGAAAAACCCCGATTGGTATATTCCCCAGGAACCACACCCGAACTCAAACCCATCCCACCACCGGAAACAGCTATGCCCACCGGCATCGGCGGCGGCGATGACAAAACCACAAATCCTTCATCCTGCTGCTTCACCCCTCCCCCTCCACCTCCAGCAGCAGCAGCAGCAGCACTCACAGTAAATTGAGCAAACTGCTCCTCAACCCCCACCACTTTATTCTCCTTCTGATCCTCGGCGTGGACTCGAATAGGAGGCAAGTTAGCAAGCAAAGGAGACGAAGAAGTTGAACCAAAAGAAGAAGTAGTTTCAAGCATAGGAGAATCAGGAACCGAATGAACATCTTGATTTTTCAAATTCATATTCTTCTGACTCCCACTCCCTTCATCTTTCAAACCAACTTCAACATTTCCCTGACGATCATCATCCAATCCCAACAAACAATTCACATTCGTCGCCGAATCCGAAAACCCTCTGTTCAACAACCCTGCCCCATTCAACGCGTTAAGAAACCATTCATCGGACTTGGTCGAATTGTTAATAATCGGCCCAATTGAGTGGGAAGTCGCCGGGGTTCCCTCCGGATTGAGAGGGAAAAGAAAGAGGCGAATACGGGAGGACTTGCTTGACGACGTTGTTTGGGAATAAGTACGGTCGTATTCATCGATCATGTTTTCAAGGTCTTCATCGGTTGTAACCGAGATAAGCGAGTCGAGATCTTCGGAGGGTAGTTGATACTTGAGAGTAAAAGGGCGGCCATGGAGAAGAGAAAAAGAGAGGCGGTGGTGAAGAGAGGAGAGGGAAGTGTGGCGGTCAACGACGACCATACGAGTGTCGCCGCCGATGTAACATAAGACTTTGTCGTGGGGACGAGGGACGATGGTGCCACCATAGCTGCACATGAGGCGGAGCTTTGAGTGGAGAGTTGGTGGAGGAGCTGGGTCGTCCCATGAGTCCGTATTGCGGGAGCGTGGCGAGGAGTCCATGGATTCCGGATAGGTGGCGGGAGCGACGGTAGCGGTTGTGGCGGCGGTGGAAAGAGATGGAGCCGCCGTGGGGGGCGGAGGCGGGGGTTCCATTTTAGGGGATTTTGGGGGGGGGGGCGGTTTGGAGAGAGAAAGAAAGAAGGAGAGAGAAAAAGGAGGGGCTTGAGGTTGTGGAAATTTGATGCTCTTATAGGTACTCAACACCTGGTTTTGCCTAGCTGTTCTTTTTTTTATCTTTTTTTATTAGTATAAAGATGCGCTAACAGTTTTAATCTTTTTCTTTATTTTTTAAAAATAAAAAAAAAGGAGTTTTTGTTTAAATTGGTTCATGAGGGAAGGGAAAAGGGCGCAACACAAGTTGAAATAAAACTGTGTACGGTCAAACGGTTTGACAGCTTGATTACTGATTGGTTCCAGTTGGAGCTGTGTGGGGAAGTGTGAACCAAAAGGGGTCATGCTCCCAGTAAAAGTTTTGAGCGAAAACTGGGATTGACATTCCGGGCCCACCATATTTTTACCTCTTTCAGTATTTTTTTTGGTCAAAAATTTATCCGGTTTTTATATTTTTTAATTTTATTTAATTTAATTTTTACATTCATAATCGAAGCAATTAATTTTTAATTTTAAAAATTACATCAATTTAATCTTTCTTTTAAAAATATTCAATTTTGACATTAAAAGATGATATCATAATTGATGTTAGCGTTGATGATCACTTTTAATGACATGACATGTCACATGACAATTATGAAGTGATAATGTCATGTAATCAATCAAAAATTTTTTTAAAAAAATTTTACAACGTCATAGGGATTAAAGTGAATAAAAATATACAATATAAGGATTAAATTGATAAAATTGAGATGTTGAGAAATTAAATTGAAAATATTTAAAAATATAAATTTTTAAGTAGATTATTAATGTGCTTATTAATAAGTCAAATATTTAAGTGTAAAATATTTATGATATTAATATATATATATATATATATTACTTAATTATTTGATTCTAGAATCTATAACTTATTTTTACTACAAAAATTAAGTTTGAATTCTCTTTCTATAAAAAAATTAAAAAAAATTTCATACCTAAAATCAAATTTAGAAAAATAACTTGCATTACGTTAAAATAAAATAATACAAAATGACTAAATATGTTGATTTAGTAGTAACTTTTACAATTTACAAATACACATTCTTTTCAAATTATTCAACTTTTATCTAATTTACTTTTTATTTAAATTTAGTCAAATTAGTAAAATATGTTGATTTAATTACAATTTTCACAATTTACAAATACACATTCTTTTGAAATTATCTAACTTTTACCTAATTTAGGTTTCATTTAAATTTACTCAAAAATTCTTATAAAAAGATTTTATTAAAATTCAAATACCATAATCAAATTCCACTAAATTTAAATTTACATTATTAATTTGGATCTACAAAAAATTTATTTACAAAATAAAATGGTACAAATATTTACAATTATATTTAACTTTATCAACCATAAATGCAGTCTTTAATTTAAAAAATTTCAACTTAAAAAATATAACTTGAAATATTAAACAAAATAAAAACATAAAAATAAATAAATAATTAGAAGGGTGGAGGTCGGATTTTATGTAATAAGAAGTTTGTCATGTCCAAATTAAGTAAGTCAAAACGAGGAATTACTTTTATAATCATCGCTAACTTCATATCTTTGTTTTTCATTTTTTTAAAGGAAAAAAACTAAATCAACATATTTTATTTATTTAACTTTAGCTCAAGTTAAAAACTAAGTTAAATAAATTTCAAATGTTTATACTATTATAAATAGAAAGAAAAAGAATTTATTTAATCATTTTATATTATTTCATTTTAATATAATGCAAGTTATTCATCTAAATTTTACTTTAGATATGAAATTTTTTCAAATTGTTTTATAGAAGGAGAATTCAAACTTAATTTTTGTAAAAAAGATAAATTAATTTACATATTCTAGAATCAAATAATCAAGTAAGAAAATATTTATGTATTTTTTTTAACACCACAAATCTTTTACACTTAAATATTTGACTTATTAATAAGCATATCAATAATTTACTTAAAGATTTGTATTTTTCAAATATTTTTTTTCAATTTAATCCCTCTAAATCTCAATTTTGTTTAATTTAGTTCTGTACAATATATTTTTGTTCACTTTAATCCCTATGATGTGGCAGAATTTTTCTTTTTGAAAATTTATTTATCTGTCACGTCAATCATATATTGTCACGTGGCATTACCACATCATCACTTGGTGCCACGTGGCATGCCACGTCATCATCTCAAAGACATAACATCAAAAAGTGACACATCAGCAATGATGTTATCTTTTAAAGATAAAATTGGATGCCATTAGGGGTAGAGACTAAATTGATGCAATTTTTCAAATCAATGGACAAAATTGCTTCGATTTTGAGTACAGAACAAAATTGAATAAAATTGAAAAGTACAGGAATTGGATAGGTTTTTAGATCATTTCTTTTTGTTGGCTCCATTAGTTCTTGATGATAATAAAACCTTCTCATTTCATTTGTGTCTAATACTTTTACTTGAGTGTGCAAGACAAAATTACATGCAAACAAATAATCTTTCATTAAAATGCACATATTAAAGAGCATAGGGTTAAGGAAGTCACAATTGAACAACAAGGCAAAAGTCCCTTAGTTGATCAATTGAGAGTTAGTCAGCTAAGATTTAAATTAAGGGTTGGCGGGCTGAAGAATATTGAGAAACAAAACCAACTTAGTCGACCAAGGAATGAGTTAGTCGACTAAGTGCACACTGCCAGAATTGCTAGAAACTAGGAACAGAAGACAGAGACGACTTAGTCGACTAAGAGCATTCTGCCTACAAGTTTGAATTCTACACTAAAAGACAGATTAACTGCTAGAACCAACTCTCAACTGTTTCCAACGGCCAGAAAACTATCAAACTACCATCAGAGTTGTTTCTTCAAGTATAAAAAAGGGTTCCAACAGCTATAAATGTATTCAAGGCTTCCAAGAACATAAAAAAAAGCTGAAAAATTAAAGAACACCTGCTGCTCATTTACTACACTCAACTCCTATCATTTGTAATTGTTATCTACACTTCATTTGTACCACTTAGATCAACCTTGTGATCATAAGTACACCCTTTTTACATCTCTCTTTATGTTTTTAGAGTGAGATAGTCACTCTAAGTGTTTGTTTCAAGCTAGGATTGCTTGAATGTGTTAAGGTTCTAACTTAGCCTTGAAAAGTTAGGTGTTGGATTTCAGTTTAGCTCGTGAAAAACTATTGTGAAAGGTTTTGGTTGAGCTTGGTAAAAACCATTGTAAAGCTTGGTGAAAGCTTATGAATTTCATCGTTTCTAGTGGATTGAGTTGGAAAATCCTTGGTTGGATAATCAAGGTAGTGGATGTAGGCCTTGGATTGAACTACTCTAAATTTCTGCTCATTGTTTACTCTGTTTTTATTTTCTTTGTTTTGCAAATTAGTTCTTCATCTTGTCAAGAGTCGAATTGTGCTATTCACCCCCTTCTAGCACATATAATTGGGATCAATAAGTGGTATTAGATCAAGTTCCTTGTTTTTAAGGTCTAACACCCTTTGGGAGGATCCAAATGGTTCTACAAAAAATAGTAGTTGTTGAGGGGCAATCAAGAAATAGATCACCTCTATTTGATGGCTCTAACTACCCTTATTGGAGTATTAGGATACCAATATATGTTAGGGCTTATGACTATGAGATGTGGGATGTCATTACCGATGGTTCTTTCATTCCTATGATTACTACTTCGATCAATGGTAAGAAAACACCTAAAGATAGAAATAAATGGACAGAAGCTGAAATGAGGAGAGCACAAATCAACCCTAAGGCCATGCACACTCTCATTTGTGCACTTGGTTATAGAGAATATGATAAAGTGTCCATGTGCAAAAGTGCTAAGGAAATTTGGCAAAAATTAGAAGAGTTATATGGAGAAACGAAGATGCAAAAGGAAGAAAGGCCAAAGAAAAACATAAAATCAAAGAAAGCAAAGGTGGCAGCTACTTGGTCAGACAGTGATACATCATGCTCTGAAGTTGAGAAAGAAAAAGCTGAAGAAAGAGCAAACCTCTGTTTGGTGGATAAGATGATGAGACCGAGGTATCCTCATCCCCTTGTGATATTTCCATTGATAATTTACAAAATGAGTATGACAACCTTTATGATGAATTTGAAAAACTCTTTTTAAAATACAAGACTTTAAAGAAAAAGGCTACATCTCTTGAAAATGACTTGAAAAAGATGAGATAAGAGTTCAACTCTGTTTTTGAGCAAAGAAATTTTTTGCAAATTGAATTAGAACACTCAAAAACAGATTTTGAAGTTTTAAAACTAGAGCTGGACAATAAATCTGAAGCTTTGCAAAAAACAGTTGATGAAAACACAACTCTCAAATTTTCAAAAAAGGAAACATCAAGTAGGAACACTTATTTCAGGAAAAATTCTCGTAATGCTTTATCTAAATGTTATGGTTGTGGAAAACATGGACATTTATCATATGACTGTTTTAAGAAAAGTAACCTGTAGAAAGTTAGAAAAATTTAGGTTCCTAAAGGATCCTATATTGCAACTAACACTCAATGACCCATCAAAGTATGGGTACCTATAAAGAAAAACTGAAATTTTGTTTTATAGGTTGAGCTGCACTTAAAGGAGCCATGTTCAAGAGCTCAACTCAAGAAGCAATAACCTTGGTATATGGACAGTGGTTGTTCATGACACATGACAGGAGATGAAATGCTGTTTGCTCAGCTAGACAAAAGAAAAGGAGGTACCGTATCCTTTGGTGATCACTCAAAAGGTAAAATTCATGGGATAGGTACGGTTGGTAAAAACTCCCAAACTCAAATCAGTCATGTGTTATTGGTTAAGGGTTTGAAGCATAATTTATTGAGCATTAGTCAATTATGTGACAAAGGATTTAAAGTATATTTTGATTCAAATAAGTGTGAAGTAATAGACATAGGTACAAATAAAGTCTCAATTATAGGAAAAAGATTGAAGAATATGTATGTTGTTTTTCTTGAGGATCTTGAAATAAATAGTGAAATATGTCTTGTTGCAAATGCTAAAATGATAGCTGGTTATGGCATAGGAGATTAAGACATGTAGGTATGCATACTATGTCAAAACTAATCAAGAAAATCTAGTTGTTGGACTGCCTGACATAAAATTTGAAAGTGACAAAATATGTGATGCTTGTCAATTAGGAAAACAAGTTAGAACATCCCTCAAGACTAAGAAGATTGTGTCAACATCTAGACCTCTTGAATTGTTACATATTGATCTATTTGGTCTAATAAGCATAACTAGCTTAGGAGGAAAATCTTATGTCTTTGTAAAAGTTGATGACTACTCTAAATATACTTGGGTTTATTTTCTTGCTCATAAGAATGATGCTCTATAAGCTTTTATAAGTCATTGTAGGAAAGTAGAGAATGAAAAAGGACTAGCCATAGTTAGCATGAGGAGTGATCATGGAGGAGAATTTGAAAGTGATGAATTTGAGAAATTTTGCAATGAAAAGGGTTGGATCACAATTTCTCTACACCTAGAACACTTCAGCAAAATGGAGTTGTAGAGAGGAAAAATCGAACCTTAAAAGAAATGGCTGGGACTATGCTATATGAGAATAACCTACCAAAATATTTTTAGGCTGAGGTAATGAACACAACAGCTTATATACTTAATAGAGTCTTAATACGACTCATGATATCTAAGACACCATATGAACTTTACAAGGGTAGGAAACCAAATATTTCTCACCTTAGGAGTTTTGGTTGTAAATGTTTTGTATTGAACAATGGAAAACAACCCTTAGGAAAGTTTGATGCAAAAAGTGATGAGGCAATATTTTTAAGATATGCATTAGCTCAAAGGCTTATAGGATTTTTAACAAAAGGACTTTAACCGTTAAAGAATCAATCCATGTAGTTTTTGATGAGTCAAATGCTTTACAAAAGGAAATTCATGTTGATGATGATGATGTAGAAATCCTAGAAAAATAAATGGAAGAAATGAGCTAAGAGAACAATAAGAATAATGAAGAAAGCTCACTTAGAAGAGAAAATGAAACTCCACCTCTAGAAAATTTGCAAAGAATAGAAAATCAGCATAATGACCTTCCAAAGAGTTGGAGATTTGTAAGAGACCATCCACAAGATCAAATCATAGGTGACATTTCTCGAGGAGTTAGAACTAAGAGAGCAACAAGAGAGAGTTGTGAGTTTTTAGCTTTCATATATCAAATTGAGCCTAAAAACTTTGAAGAAGCTGAAAAAGAGGAAAGTTGGATAATGACCATGCAAGAGGAACTTGACCAATTCAAAAGAAATCGTGTATGGTCACTAGTACCTAAACCTTCAAATCACCCTATTGTTGGCACAAAATGGGTGTTTAGAAATAAGGTAGATGAGCAAGAAAATGTAGTTAGAAATAAAGCTAGGTTAGTAGCACAAGGTTACAACCAATAGGAAGGAATATACTATGATGAAACCTTTGCACCAGTTGCTAGAATTGAAGCCATAAGGTTGTTGTTAGCTTTTGCATGCTTCATGAATTTTAATACCAAATGGATGTAAAAAGTGCATTTCTAAATGGATTCATTCAAGAGGAAGTGTATGTTGAACAGCCATCAGGTTTTGAAGATTTTGAAAAACCAGACCATGTTTACAAACTTTATAAAGCCTTGTAGGGATTGAAACAAGCTCCTAGAGCTTGGTATGAAAGGCTTTCAAAATTTTTGGTTGAAAAAGGTTATGTTAAAGGTAGCATTGATACTACATTGTTTATTAAAAGATACCTGAATGATTTAATTGTTGTTCAAATAAATGTGGATGACATTGTATTTGGTGCAACTAATGAGACTTTATGCAAGAACTTTGCTAAAGAAATGCAGGGTAAATTTGAGATGAGCATGATGGGAGAGTTGAAGTACTTTCTTGGTCTTTAAATTAAGCAAAGTGAGAAAGGAATCTTTATCAACCAAGAAAGATACAATCAAGATATGCTCAAAAAGTTCAATATGCTGAAGTTAAAACTAATCTCCACACCAATGAGTCCATCCACCAGACTTGATCTAGATGAAAAAGGAAATAATGTAGATCAAAAGCTCTATAGAGGTGTAATCGGTTCACTACTCTACTTAACAACAAGCAGACCAGATATCTAGTTTAGTGTGTGTTTGTGTGCTAGATTTCAGTCACAGCCTAAAGAATCACACCTAATTGCTGTTAAGAGAATTTTGAGATACCTTTTAGAAACACAAACCTTAGGATTATGGTATTCTAAAGAATTATCATTTGATCTTGTAGGCTATTTGGATGCAGACTTTGCAGGAAGCAAAACTGATAAAAAAAGTACTAGTGGAACATGCCAATTTCTAGGAAGTATGCTTGTATCTTAGTCAAGTAAAAAACAAAACTCTGTAGCACTTTCAACAGCTGAAGCAGAGTATATTTCTCTAGGTAGTTGTTGTGCTCAAATTTTGTGGATTAAACAACAACTAAGAGATTTTGGAATTACAATACATAATGTACTAATCTTCTGTGATAACACAAGTGCAATCCATATATCTAAAAATCCTATGCAACATTCTAGAACTAAACACATTGAGATTAGGCAGCATTTTGTTAGGGACCATGTAATGAAAGGTGATATTAAGATTGAATTTGTGAATTCTTTGCATCAAATAACAGATATTTTTACCAAATCTCTAAATGAAGATAGATTATGTGAAATTATAAGGAATTTAGGAATGATTAGTCTGCAGGAGTTTTGAGAAAATTTTTGGCTCATGCACATAAAACAGAATGCATTTAGTCGACTAAGGTGAATCTTAGTCAACTAAGAGTGTTATGTTAGCATTAAATAGTAAGACTTAGTCAACAAAATGAAGAAGGAATAAAATAATGAAAAGAATGTGTTTACCGGGTAATAAAGAAAGGAGAAAAACTACCTAAGTGAATAACCAAAATTTAGAGGGAATTTTTGAAATTTTAAGCAAATGATATGAGGAAATATTTAAGGTGGAGGCGGACAGTTTTCTAAGAGGAAATAAAACTGCTAACAATTTCTCTCTCCCCTGAAAATCGATCATTTGAAAATTGAAACCCATTTCCTCTACATTTTTTCCTCTGAAATCGACTCTCATATAATTGAAACCCTTTCCACTTAGAACCTCAAAACCCCTATCAGAAATCTCTCAAATCGAAATGGCAAAAACCTCACAAAGCAAAGAAATTATTGAAAAGAAGAAAGGAAAAAGGCCACTAGAAGAAGGGTCAGAAGTAGAAATGTAGAAGAAGAAACAAAAAATTGTGTTTACTTCAATGACTAAGAAATCTGGGAAATCATCGAAAGAAAAGAAGCAAAAATTAGAGAAGAAAAAGGACAAGGATACAATGTCTAAGAAAGGTACTACCTCTTCTACTAAATTCAGAAATAAAATACATGAAAAGAGGTTTAGGAAAATAGAGAATGCTTCTATCACTTGTGGGAAATACATTGATTGGGAAAGTTTTAGTGAAAATCTAGAAGTTCAGACTAGTCTATCAGATTATTTTGATGAATTAAAACTGAAGGGGCATAGCACATTTAAGAATAGATCCTACAGTGCCAGCTTGGTGAAAGAATTTTATGTTAGTATAGCATTAGGAGAGGAAGATCTAGATGATTCTGATGACTACATTGAAAATGGACTAAATGTATTTTTGAATGGTAAATAATTTGTGGTTACTGCTAATGATCTTGGTAATTTGCTGAAAGTTGAATGTGAGGAGGGAGAGTTCGAATTCCCAAAGAAATACGATCCATCCTCTTTGTGGGAAATCATTACTAGGAGAAAGGAGAAGTACTCATCAAAGAGCAATGTTGGTTTGATAACCAGTCCCTAGATAAGAATTCTATTCTACTTTGTTGCAGCAAATATCCATGGTAGAAGGGGAAGTTTAAGCTACATCAGTTTTCAGGATTTTTGGCTAATGGAACATGCTTTTAATTGGGTTGCTCTGAACCTAGGCAGATTCATGATTGAAAATATGAGAGGAGCATGGAAGCTTGAGAAAATTAATCTGCCTTATGGAAATGTTATCACATCCTTAATGCAGAAAAAGGGAGTTTGGGCCAAAAGATATGAACTAGACATGGTAAAGACCAGAGACCAAGCCATTTACTTTGGTAGTTTGTCCAAAATGGGGTACAAACTTGATGGAGAAAGATTCATTAAAACCCCCAAGGCTGGTCCAGGAAAAGAATCCACCCTACCTGTTCAACTAGAGGGAGTACCATCCCAATTCTCGAATGAGGTAATCTTCAATCTCCTTATGAGAATTGATGGAAAGCTCACAGACCAAGGAGCTAAAATGTAAAAAATTGAAGAGAAAATGTTGAACTGGAAAATGAACTGAAGGGAAAAGGAAAAATGTCATCAGAACCTGCTACTGTAGATACTTTTGTAACACCAAGTATTACACCAGCACAGTAAGGTGCTAAGGGTTTAGCTTTGTAAGCAGAAGGGTCTACTCCTCATGGAGCAAATTATGGTGTTCAAGCTGAAGGCTGCACTTACAAAATTGCTAGCCTTGTCCTTCAAACAGAGGACTCTCACCCTGGTGTTGATCAACCAACTAAGGCCCCCTCACCTGAACACCAAAGCAAAGATAAATCAGAACAAGGAATAGAAGTTCTAGGTTCATTGGATGAAAATGCTTATTAAGACCTGAGAAATAACAGCCTTCCCCTCCAAATTCAGAAGAGGTATCCATTATGGATGTCTTCCACCAAATGGTTAAGGAAGAACAGGCTAAAAAGGAAGCTGCCAAGGCAAAAGCTTAGCAAGATACATCTGCACCAGCCCCTAGAGTGAAAGCAAAATCTGGAAAAGGGAAAGAAAAAGTCACTACAGCACCACAGAAATCATCATGGCAACCCTATCCTCAATTAGAATGGCAAAAGGGAAGAAAACAATGGCAACAAAAACAACATTCCTCAAAAGAAGAAATTCCTCCAGATTGGCAGAAAAGTCCAAACCAACAACAGCTTCTTCTCCTCAAAATCTAGTTGAAGTCTCTGACAAATCCTCACCTGAACCCTCTCCTCAAAAATCACCACATTAACCCTATCCTCAATCAGAATCATCTCATCAACCTCTCAATGTCAAGTATTACACTAATGATGAGTCATCTCCCTCATCCTCCTCAGAAGCTGATTAGGAATTAATGATGACAAAAAAGGGGAGAAGTATGGCAAAACCTTAGGGGGAGAAAGAAGGAGAAGGAACTAGAAAATTAAAAAATTAATTAAAAAAATGTTAAAATGGAGGTACCAAGAATTTAAGAAAGAAAAGAAGCAGAAATAAACTAGGGGTAATTTAGGAATATCAATTGTTACTTTTTGTTTTCCTTGCTGTATTTGCCCTGCTGACAATTGAACACTTTAGTTTAATCTTGTGCTTATGTTTTGTGTGAAAAATGGGATGCTGATATGCTTATATTTTGGATATTGACATATTGATGTTTGAATGCTTAAATTTGTCGATAAATTTCCGTCATTTAAGTTTCTGCTGTTATCTCAATTCACTTAATGATACTGATTTTGGGCTGATGGCATAGCATTGAGAATGAAATATGTCTGTGAATATGTATGGATAATAAGTATGACATATCTGATAAACATTGATTGGTATAAGAAAAATCTGATAATAATATGCTGATGACAAATAGTCAACTAAAACACTGATAAAGTTCTGTCAACTTATTATCTGCTATTAATCATTCTATTGGACAACATAAATACTTTGAATATGTAATGTCATTAATTGTATGACATGAATTAAACTTGCTGGAATAAATAAGCAAAATATGCACACACTAAGAGAGAGCACATATTTAGGGGGAGCAATCCCCATTTTTTGCAGAATTAAAAAGAATAAAAGGACACTGTGCTATTAATCAAGGAATGTTTTGTCGTTATCAAAAAGGGGGAGATTGTTGGCTCCATTATTTTGATGATAATAAAACATTCCCATTTCATTTGTGTCTAATACTTTTACTTGAGTGTGTAGAACAAAATTATATGCAAACAAATAATCTATCATTAAAATGCACATATAAAAGAGCATAGGGCTAAGGAAGTCACAATTGAACAATAAGGCAAAAGTCCCTTAGTTGATCAATTGAGAGTTAGTCAACTAAAAGTTAAATCAAGGGTTGGCGGGCTGAAGAATGTTGAGAAACAGAACCAACTTAGTCGATCAAGGAATGAGTTACTAGACTAAGTGCACACTGTCAAAAACTGGGAATAGAAGACAAAGATGACTTAGTCGACTAAGATATCGATTAGTCGACTAAGAGCATTCTGCCTGCAAATTTGAATTTTGCACTAAAACATAAATTAATTGCTAGAACCAACTCCCAACTGTTTTCAAAGGCCAAAAAACTGTCAAACTGCCATCAGATTTGTTTCTCCAAGTATAAAAGAGGGTTCCAATGGCTAGAAATGTATTCAAGGCTTCCAAGAACACAAAAAAAGCTAAAAATTAGATAACACCTGCTGCTCATTTACTGCATTCAACTTCTATCCTTTGTAATTGTTATCTGCACTTCATTTGTACCACTTAGATCAACCTTGTGATCATAGGTACACCCTTTTTACATCTCTATTTATGTTCTTAGAGTGAGGTAGTCACTCTAAGTGTTTGTTTCAAGCTAGGATTGCTTGAATGTGTTAAGGTTCTAACGTAGCCTTGAAAAGTTAGGTACTGGGTTTTAGTTTAGCTCGTGAAAAATTATTGGGAAAGGTTTTGGCTGAGCCTGGTAAAAGCCATTCTAAAGCTTGGTGAAAGCTTATGAATTTCACCGTTTCTAATGGCTTGAGTTGGAAAATCCTTGGTTGGAAAATCAAGGTAGTGGATGTAGGTCTTGGACCGAACCACTGTAAATTCTTGCGCATTGTCTACTTTGTTCTTATTTTCTTTGTTCTGTAAATTAGTTCCTCATCTTGTCAAGAGCTGAAATGTGCTATTTACCCCCCTCTAGCCCATATAATTGGGACCAACACTTTTTTGCTTCCTTGCCGCATTTAAATAGGAGTTACAATATAAGTAATCTAATCTTTTTCCCTTTTACATTTCAATAATAAGGAAAATAAAACATCTAGTCTTTCATTAAACTGTACAAGTTAAATTTTTTACCTATACACCCAACTATATGATGAAGAATATACCTTTTTAATCTATTCTTTTGTTTACACTTGTCTTATACATTGTCCAAACTTCTATATTTTTTCAAAAAAATTATTTAAGTTGTTTATGTCATTCCTATTCTTAATGGTTCTAATTGAACTAGCCACCTATTAGATTGATTGGAAAACTTAAATGGAGCCGGAGGAGAGAGTTTAGTGTAGGCCTAGATGAAATAGCATATGATCAATATCAATTGCATGAGATGATTGATTTGATTTGCATGTAAGGTAGGAATACACTAAAAAGCCATATGTAACGAAGATTAGAGTTGGTGCTTATTGAGTTTTTCTTAATTTAAATTTGCATAGGAATATGGTAAATTGGTTAAGTTAGATATTTTTATAAAAACATCAGAAGAGACTTATAAAAGATTTAGAACTCTACCTTAACAACTCAGATTTTTAATTCTTTTTGGTTAATATTAATACCAAGCATCCTTAATCTTACTTCAATGTTTTTCTTTGTTTGCAACTATTTTTGGTTGTTATATACGATGAGCCTGAAATTTAAAAATAATTCCTTTTGACCTAGAAATCGAAAAGACCTTTCAACAACTTCAGAGGGAAAAAGCACAAACTTCGACTCAAATCGACATCATGACTAACCAACAAGGGAAAAAGACCAAGTCTTTGAGGGAATATGTTGTCCCGCTTGTACAAGGTTGTGAGACTTTGACCTCTATAGACTCGTAGCTAGAAGTAGATGCGATATCACTGGTCAGGGGTAATTTTGTCATTTCTTTAGTGAGCCTTTAAAGGTAAGTTTTTAAACTTATGGCCTAAGTAGGCCTAAGGCATAAATGAATGATGATATACGGGTAAAATGGCGATGGAAATAAAAATAATGATGATTCTCGAGGTAGGGGCAAAATGGTCATTTTTCATCTCGGGTCAAAATTTTTAAGTTTCATGGACTCGAGTACTTCTAGACTATTATGGACCTTATCTTGGTATTAAAAGAGTAAATTGATTGCACCAAGGATTGAAGGAGAACAAGTTAACTTGCTAAGGGCATTTTCGTAAATCCAAGTGGAATGGATAAGCTTGAGTTATAAATATCTTTTTCTTCCAGCAACTTCTTCTCCTTCTTCTTCCTTCCATCTCTCGTTGCTTTCATCCTCCATAAAAGCTTGATATGAAGCCTCCATAACTCTCTCTCTTTAGCTCCAATTTTCATGCTTTTGTCCACCCTTTCATATAACCTTTGTGCTCTTTCACTCTCTCACTTTAAAACCCTTGGAAAATCCTACTTTCATACTTTCTCTCACTAGCTAAGTGTTTAGAGAGAGAAAGAGAGAACTCCCATAATAGCTTGAAAAATTTTTGGAAAGAATTTCAAAGTTACAAAGCTATCAAGGTGAGTAGTAAATTGGAGTTGAGTTTTAAGTGTTGAGAATGTCTAGTAATTAGATTTGTGAGAGTTTATTTGTTGGGATTGTTATTCATTTAAGTGTGATTAGAGTATTGCAAACAATAGCCATTTAATGGTAGTTGGAAACTAGTTAAGAATGACTAGTAGAACCCAATTTAGAAAATAGCTTTGGAATAGTATTAATGCCAAGTTGGGTTAATGGTGATGTTGTTGTGCATGATAGATCCCAACGAAGTCCCACAACCTCAATTGGACCATTAAGGAAGTTAGAGTTAGCTAAAGGCTCAACAAAATACCGGTGAGTGAACTTGCATCTCAAAACCATTTTGGGAATGTGAATCCATTTGCACAAAACATTGATTGATTTTATTCAACTTTTTTTAAAAACGTGTGCCTTGGGAATAAGCCCTTGATAAAATAATTTGAGGTTGTGAAAAAGTGAAATGTGTAAAAAGGACGAACCTATGTCCTTCTATACTATGTTGATATATATATATATATGTATACGAATAATGTTGTGTAATCATATTGACCCGGCTATGTGCGAGTGGGAGTGCGCATAAGTCGATGTTGACCCAACCATGTGCTAGCAGGGAGTGCATATGAGCTAATGACGATGGGAGGGTGTGCATGGTGATGGATATATATATAGATATGTGTACTATAGAAAGTTCATGAGTATGGTATATGGTTTTGCACAAGTGAATTTTACATGTTGAACTGTGGGAATTTTTATGCATTTCATGTTGATTTTTGTTATTTTAGTAGGATGGCTTTTTCTTGAAAGAAAGGAAACTTTTTTCTTGCTGCTCTGTTTCTTGCTGCAGCGAGAAACTCTTGGGTTTGGAGGGGTAATGCAGGCCGAAATCTCGTTGCAGCGAGAAAGTAACTGTAGCTTCTCGTTGCAGCAAGAAACTTTTTGTTTTATGGCAGAAATTTCACTGCAACTAGAATAGATTCTCACTGCAGCTAAAAACTTTCTGTTTTGTTCCTTATTTTGTTTGGTTGCTGTCCTATTTTCCACTTCTTTGGTACCATAGTTGAGCATGGACTTCTAACATTAAGGAATTAATTAGTTAAGTTTGAAATGAGGAAGTTTGGTGAGAAACCATTGGCCAGTTGAGAAACCCTCGTTCGGCTAATAACTTGAATCCAAACTTCGCTGCAGCGAGGACCCGTTGTTTACTTGACTTAATGTGCATAAAAGTTTTCACTCTTTAAATCATTTGTTGAGCATGGACCTTTTTTATCAAGTGATTTACTCATTTGGGGTTTACATGAGGGGTTTTGATAAGAGCTAAACTAAATTGCATTGTTTTAAAGATAAATGCATCATGATTTCTTTAAATTTTTCTTGTTGTGGCTTGTTCCCTTCTTTGTTCACTCACTGGGTTTATACTCACCGTTTTGAACTTCATGTTTTCAGATCAAGAGGTAACTGGTAACTAGGTCGAGGTGTCTTCATAGATTCGACTCTTGGTAGGTGTTTCGACATTCAATAGCTGTACTTTCATCCGAGTCTCTCTGCTGGAAGTGAGTACTCTTTTGTTGTGTATAGACAAACCCCATGTAAATTATTAAGACGTATGTTTGGACAATACATGTATCTTTGATTGGTAATGCCATTATGAATAGGCAATGGTTAGTATTATTTTGATTCGAAGTTATGAAATGTGATTTAGCAACTTTGATGGAATGATGAACAGGTCATATTAATAGGCTTGCTTGGGCTTAGTGGACTACGTCCATTGGGCCCATGCGCTGATCATGGCCCGAAATTTGGGTCGTGACAAAGGTCTTCACTCTAGTGTCCGAAGACTTACCATTCAAGCCAACAACTTTGAAATTATGCCAGCAATCATTTAAATGGTTCAGACTTTTATTCAATTTGGGGGATTGCCGAATGATGATCCTAATGCCCATATTGTGAATTTCTTGGAGATTTGCAATACTTTTAAAGTGAATGGTGTTACTGATGACGCCATAAGATTGAGGTTTTTCCTATTTTCACTAAGAGATAAGGCATAGAGTTGATTGAATTCGCTTTTAACTAGTTTTATCACAACTTGGGATGATTTGGCTCAAAAATTCTTGGCATAATTCGTTCCACCAGTTAAGACAACAAAGATGCGTAATGACATCACATTTTTTGTGCAACATGATTCTGAATCACTATATGAGGCTCGAAAAAGATACAAAGATTTTTTTAGAAGGCGTTTTCACGATGGACTACCTAAATGGCTACAAGTTCAAACTTTCTATAATGGTTTTCTAGGACCACTTAGAACCATCATTGATGTTTCAACTGGAGTAGCACTTATGAGTAAATCCATTGATAAGGCTTATGATTTGCTTAAGGAGATGGCTTCAAATAGCTATCAATGGCCATCTGAAAGATTAGGTGCAAGAAAAGTTGCTGGAATTCATGAACTTGATGCAATCAATACCATTAATTCACAATTGGTTGTTATCACAAAAAAAAAAATTGATAATTTGAGTGTTAATGTTGTTCAAAGCCCTTTTGTGATTTGTAATTTATGTGGGGAAAGACATTTTAGTGACCATTGTCCCATTTACACTGAAATAATCCATTATGTTGGAAATAGACAGCCACAAAATAATCCTTATCCCAACACATTTAAATCAAGGTGGAGAAATCATCCAAAGTTTTCTTGGAACAACGGCCAAGCATCTTCATCAGCTCTTAAGCTGAATTTATCTCTAGGATTCCCACCACAAACTTAAGCTCCTATGCTAGAGAAGAGCCATCTACAGAGGACATGTTCATGCAATATATGGCTAACACTAATGCTATCATTTAAAGTCAAGCAACCATCATTCAAAGTCAAGCGACATCAATTAGAAATCTTGAGACACAATTAAGTCATCTAGCTAATGACATTTAACCCAATCCAATAAGAGAAGGTAAGGAACAATGCAATGCAATCACAATCAGCAATGGAAAGAGGTAAATGGGACAAATTTAAATTCTAAAATTTTGGTTAAGCTTGCAAAAAATGAAACTGAAAAAGATATTGAAAAAGAAGTTGAGAAAGATGCTAAAAAAGATGTTATGGTTGAAAAATGTGGTGAAAAATTAAGTGCAAAAAAATAAAAAATAAAGCCTTCAGAACCACCTCCACCATTTTTCCTTCAACGTTTTCAAAAGTAGAAACTTCACAAATAATTCCAGAGATTTCTTGAGGTATTTAGAAGGTTACATATTAATATTCCTTTTGCTCAAGCTTTGGAACAAATGCCAAGTTATGTGAAATTTTTGAAAGACATCTTGTCTTAAAAAAGGAAATTGGGTGAGTTTAAGACTATTGCTCTTACTGAAAAATGTAGTGCCATAATCCAAAATAAGTTTCCACTAAAGCTTAAAGATCCAGGTAGTTTTACTATTCATTACACTATTCATACTTTTTGTTATGTTAATACTTTATGTGATTTGGGTGTAAGTATAAATTTGATGCCACCATCTATTTATTAAAAACTTGGTTTAAGAGAGATTAAGTGTCAAGCTCAGCCCTATAATATGCTTGCCATGTCATTCATGTATTTGACAACATGCTTACATACTAGAATACCTCGAAAAAATCGTCAAAAGTCGGTAGTGGACCTAGTGGTACAACTAAGTTGATTTAAGCCTCGAACTAGTTCAAATAAAGATTTTAAGATGCAATTGAGAGTTATTGAATCTTAGAATGACTTAATATGGTGATTCGGAGTTTGGGGATTGATTTGGAGTTAAATTGGAATTTTCATAACGTAGAGGTAAAATGGTCATTTTGCCATCCAAGGGAAAAATTGGAATGTTGGACTAGATTTTTGACCAAGTTTGACTATTTAGAGCATAATTTGAAATTGTGGAGTGAAAAATTTCAATTTTGATATTTTTCGAATATAAGGGCAAAACGGTCATTTCACGTGTCCATGAGGACGTAATTGAAAATTTACACCACCATGACACTTGTCAAGCCCATGAATTTCACCTATTATCACTTTATACTTTGGATAATTATCGGATTACATGTGGTGGTGAGAAATTGCTTAATAGTTAAGTTTTTAATCATGGACCAATCAAGTGGTGACATGTGTCAAGCTTTAATATTATTATATTTTGCTTTATAAACACAACTAAGACTCTCCCATATCATTTCTTTTGGCCGGCCAAGGCAAGAACAAAAGGGAAAAAGCATAGAACAAACCCTCGAGAAGAAAATCAAGAGAAAATTCATTGGATTTCAAGGAATTAAGCAAGTAAAGGTAAAATTTCTTAATTCTAGCTTGTGATCTACCTTTCCTATGCATTCTTTTTCAATTACCATGGTTAAAATTCAAGATCTCATGAAGGATTCATGGCTGATCGAATTTAGGGAGAGAGGATTTGATGATTTATTTGGTTAGATTTCAAGGTATCTTAGTGTTTTTAGTTGTTTGGTGATGTTTAGCATGAAAAACAAGCAAGAAATTTCATGCCCTTCACCTACGCTCCTTGGCTGAAATTTTCAAGAGAGAAATTGGATAATGGACTTTGATGAATTTCATGCTATTTAGGTGTTTTTAGTTGTTTTATGATGTAAGGTGTAAAAATCAAGCATGAAAATTACATGTTCTACACTAAACCTTCAATGGCCGAATTTTACAAGGAAGATATTGATGATGGATTTTTGTGATATTACATATTATTTAACTTGTAATTGATGACTTGGAGTGTTGGAAGCGGAATCAAGTTAATTGGATGTATTGGTCAATTAACCGGTGTATAGATCGAATTAGGCCAATAACATTTTATTTCGATACATAATTGAAGCTACGTAGAACACCATATTTAGATAATAATCCAAACATTTTGCATCCCATTTCATGCATTCATATAGAGCCTAAATTAGTTTTATAACGGTTTAGTACAAATATAGCAAATTGCTTGTTGTGCATTATGTTTAGGTGGTGAAACTTTTGATAAGGGTAAGGAGATTGTACCCGAAAACCGGGATTAGGAGTACTTCGAATCTTGATATTGTGAGTAACCTTATTATCGTCTTAATTATCTAAAATAGTTTTTATTCGTTTTTGTGATTTTATAGAAAAATGAGTTTAAATGGTAAATCCTTATGTTTTATAAGTAAAATGTGATTAAATGAAATGAGTTTTATAAATCATTTTGAAATTGAATGATGATTTTAAAAATTGAGTAATTGGAGACTGTTTGATTGTATTGTAAATTTATGGTTTGAATTGAATGGTTTTTGGTGATATTAGCATGAATGGCTGAATTATAAATTGTGTTGAAATTATATGAACTGTTTGTTTTGCCTTAACAGGCTGGGTAGTAATATAATTGCCATGTCATGTTGTCGAAACATTTATTGATTTGGTGGGATATTGATTAGTCACTACAGTGGCGGGTTTCCGTGGACCAGCCTATTAGAGAGGGGCACGGTAAACTTGGTTATATTTTACCTCGATAATAGAGGCACGAAGGGTATCTCCTGAGGTAAAGCTTTAAAGTTCACTACACGCTAAACCACCATGTGAGGGTGAACTGAGCCAACGCCAAGGAACGACTATGCTTTTAAACGTAAAAATGTGTTTTATGCATATATGAACTTTTCTTTAACAACCTTGGTGGACTCGGCTGGATGCCTCGGCCAAGGTATCCCTGAGAATGAGTTTTGGCACGAGCCAAATTTTTAAGAAATTCATAAGCCATGTTGATTATTTGAGTGAAATGAAATTATTTTATTTAGTTGAAATGAGTTTGAAACGTTATGAATCATAGTACGATGAACTATTTTAAGTTGTCTCCATTTACTCGACTTTAGATATTTTAGATGATGTTTGTTTACTCACTGGGTTTATAAAAACTCACCCTTTCTTTTCACCTATTTTAGGCTCAGGGCAGTCTGTAGACCGCTGATTATGTCGAGGGTTTACTTTTGGGTTTGCACTCTTAGAAATCGTAGGTCTATAGTCTTGTACATATATGTTTATTTTAGGAGCCCACATGTCATTGTAGAATATTTTGTATACCTGGCTGCATGTGCCACTATATGTATGAATTTATTTTGCTTTTACGCTACAAAAATTATTTACGCAGAGTTTTATAAATATTATTTTATAAGAAAATATAATATTTTATTTAATTTGAATAGTTATAATTTCACTTTAAATTGATGAATTAGACAACGAAACTTATTTTTAGACATGAAATGGATGCTTATTACTTGTATATCATATTTTTACCGTGTTTCAAAATTTTTGGGTAAAAATGAGCAAAAAACCCCTGTGTGGCAGAAAATTTTTTTTATTTGTTTTGATTTAAAAATAGTTTATATTCCCTTAAAACATGACATTTAGTAACTATTGCTCACAAGGGAGATGTAAAACTGATGTGAGAGCCTTGCGAGGTTTCGGTTGACATTCCAAGTAATGAATGTCTATCGAGACATCGCGATGGATGTCACTAGCTCGAATGGAGTACCGGGTCGTGACATTAAGCCCACTTCTATGACTTTACAACTTGCTGATAGATCCCTTAGCTACCCTTATGGCATTGTGAAAGATGTTTTGTTTAAAGTTGATAAGTTTATTTTTCCAATAAATTTTATTATACTTGACATGGAAGAAGATCATGGAATATCGATCATTCTTGAGAGACCATTCTAAAGCACTGCTAAAGTTCTCATTGATGTGGAAAAATGTGAGCATATCTTAAGGGTTGAAAACCAAAAGGTAACATTTAAAATTTTTAGAGCTTTAAAATTTTCCAATGAGCATGATGAGTGTTTTTCAATTAATGTAGTGGAGAGCATTACCAATAATGTGTTTATTGAGAATTAGTCTAATGACCCACATGAAACAGTTTAATGACTTATTTGAAGCATTTTTTATTTTTTTTTCTTGTGATATTATTGACGAAAAAGTTCTTGAATATAATAATTATTTGGATGCTCCATCACATCTCCCAAAATCTCAATTTATGTCTTTGGAATTATCAACTTCAACTTCACCAGCCAAGCTTTCCATTAAAGAATGTCCTACACTTGAGCTTTAGCCATTGCCTAACCATCTAAGGTATGCTTTTTTGGGAAATTCATCTACATTACCAGTAATTGTTTCTTCTTCTCTTACTAATGTGTGGGAAAACAAACTCCTTCACGTTTTGAAAGAATACATGAAAGCAATTAGGTGGACCATTACCGATATCAAAGGAATTAATCCATCAATTTGCGTACACAAAAGTCTTTTGGAAGAAAACCACAAGGCAACCATTAAGCATCAATGTTAGTTAAATTCGATAATGAAAGAGGTGATAAAGAAAGAAATTATCAAGTGGCTAGATACAAGTCTTATCTATCCTATTTCTGATAATTCAATCCTATTTCTGATAATTCAAAGGTAAGTCTAGTCCAATGTGTGTCAAAGAAAAGAGGTATGACTATAATTTCTAATGAAAATAATGAGCTCATTCCTACTAGAACTATGACTGGCTGGAGGATATGTATAGACAATAGAAAGTTGAACCAAGCCACTAGAAAAGATCAATTTCCACTCCATTTTGTTGATTAAATGCTTTCTAGATTAGTAGGTAAGGATTTTTTTTTGCTTTTTGGATCAAATTGCCATTCGTCTTGAAGACCAAAAAAAACCACCTTTGCTTGCTATTATAGGACTTTTTCTTTTCAAAGAATGCATTTTGGGCTTTGCAATGCTCTAGCCACTTTTCAGAGATGTATGATGGCAATTTTCTCTTATATGGTTGAAAAGTGCTTAGAAGTATTTATGGATGATTTTTTAGTTTTTGAGGATAATTTTAATGATTGTTTATTTAATCTTGCTAGAGTATTTAAAAGATGTCAAGAAACTAATTTAGTATTAAATTAGGAAAAATGTCACTTTATGGTGTAAGAAGGCATAGTCCTTAGACGTCGAGTTTCTAGCAAAGGTTTGGAAACAAACAAAGAAAAAATTGAAACAATTGAAAAACTTCCACCTCCCACCACTATAAAAGGTATTTGTAGTTTTTTAAGACATGTTGAATTTTATAGGAGATTTATTAAAGGTTTTTTTAAAATTTCTAAACCACTTTGCAATTTATTGGAAAAATATATTCCTTTTAATTTTAATGATGCTTGCCATGATGTTTTTGTGAAATTAAAAAAGAGATTAATTTCTTCTCCTATTATAACTATTCCAGATTAGAATCTTCCTTTTGAACTAATGTGTGATGCTAGTGATTATGCAGTTGGCACCGTTTTGGGCCAAAGGAAAAAGAAGATTTTACATCCAATTTATTATGCCAGCAAAGCATTGATTGATGCTGTGAAATCCCACCTTGAGTAGGAGGATAAGTTAGGAAATCCTTAGGTGATCATATAGATTACATATTTTGAACACCAAACTTAGTTTTAACCTTTAAAAGAATTCATTGACATTTTTGGTTGCCAGTAATTTTGAAATAGAAAATTTTCTAAGTCTAGAAGGGGCCAAACTATGCGATTTTTATAAAATAATCTTTTGGAAATAAAACATGGCGGTAATGATTATCTTGATTTTTAGATGACCAAAAATGATTTTTTCATAGTTTTTTAAATATGTTTGCTATGAAAAATGGGAACTACAAATTTGATTTCAGGCGAAATTTTTTTATTTTATTCTTGAAACCAAAAATTAGATTTTGATTGTTTTGGATTTTGATTTTTTTTATATTTTTATTGGATCCAAATGGGGGGTTGGTTGCTTATTTATATTAAATATCTTACGTAAATGGAGAGAAAAAAAAGTAAAGAGGACATTTTCTTAAATGGTATTTAATGTAAATAAGCTGTGCAGCTTTTTTTAACCAATCTACCTCAGAAATTGCATTCTGTCTCAAATTTATCGATACATGATTATTATGTATCGATACATTTAGCCCAAAAAGGGTTTCTGATGAACATGTATCGATACATATTCATAATGCATCGATACATTTTCCTCATAACCAAATGCATCGATACATTTCATCGATTTCAAAAAAATAAAAGGGGTAAAATCATATTTTCACACCCTAGATTATAAATATATCACATTTTTCGAGGGTTGGCAACCCTTAGCCACATTTGCAAGGTAAAATCCCTACTCTTAAGCTCTTTTAACTCATTTTTAACCTAAAACTCTATTTTTATGATTTTAAAGCTTAGTTTTGACATTTTATGGAAAAAGATGCCATTTAGCTTTTAAATCACTTGGTCTTGGATTTTCAGAACTTAAATAGTTGTTTTATTGCCTAGATTTTCTGTTGATGATTAAAGTTCAAATGTTTTATGATTTTCTTAAGCATCACTCACCTAAGGTAAGAATGAAATGATTATGAGTTTCGAAGCATGGGTCTTTGCTAGAAAATTAGTGTAGCTAAAAGCAAGTAGTTTCGAAAGTACCTAAAAGCATTATTATGAGATTTTTATTCTAGAAAATGATTATGATGATTGTTGTATGATAGGAATACTTGAAAACTGTGAGACCTTGACCTCTATAGGCTCGTAACTAAGCATAGACACAACAACACGAGTAGAGGTAGTTTCGTCATTTCCTTAGTAAGCCCCTAAAAATAAGTTTTAAACAATATTAAGGCCCAAGTAGGCCTAAGGCATAAATGAATGATGAAAATATGGGTAAAATGATGAAGGAAATAAAAATGATGATGATTTCCATAGTAGGGGCAAAATGGTCATTTTTCACCTTGGGTCAAAATTTTTAAGTTTTCGCCAACTCGAGCATTTCGAGACCATTATGGACTTTGTTTTAGTGTCAAAAGTATTAAAAGATTGCATAAAGGATTGGAGGAGAACAAGCTAACTTGTTGAGGGCATTTTGGTAATTTAAGTGGAGTGGATAAGCTTGAGTTATAAATATCATCTTCCAGCAGCTTCTTCTCCCATTTTCCACCAGCTTCTTCTTCTTCTTCCTTCTTTTCTTTCACGTTGCTTTCATCCTCCATGGAAGCTTGATATGAAACCTCCATAACCTCTATCAAAATAGCTCCAATTTTCAAGTTTTTGTGCATTTTTTGCATAGAACCCTTGTGCTCTTTCACTTTCTCACTAAAACCCTTGATAAGTCTTACTTCCATACTTTATCTCACTAGTTAGATGTTTTAGAGAGAGAGAGAAAGAGGGAGCTTCAATAAGAGCTTGAAAGTTTTTAGAAAGAATTTCAATTTCAAAGCTACCAAGGTGAGTATTAAATTAGAGTTGAGTTTTAAGTGTTGAGAAGGGTTAGAAATTAGACTTGTGAATATTTTGTAGTTAAGGTTGTTCATTCATTTTAGAGTGATTAGAATAGTGAAAATAGATAGCCAATTAGATGGCAATTGGAAACTAGTTAAGAGATAGCTTTTAGAATTTATAAGTATTGGAATTGATTTAATTGTGATGCTAATGTCATGATTAGGTTCCAACGAAGCCCCACCATCCCATTTGGACCATTAGGGAAGTTAGAGTAGACTAAAGGTTCAACAAAATACCGGTGAGTGAACTTGGATTTTAAAATTATTTTGGGAATGTGAATGTATTTGCACAAAACATTTGAATGATTTTATCCAACTTTTCTTAAAAACGGGTGCCTTGGGAACAAGCCCTTGATAAATTGTCTTTATGTTGTGACTTGTGGCTGTTATGGATTCATGCACTATTACATTGTGATGATATATATATATGTTGTGCATGGATGGTTGATATTGTGTGATAATGATAACCATGCATGTGCACGATGTGGGGGGATGCACATGCCAGTGATGACGGTGGTGAGGGAGTTGGATGATGAAAGTGCTCGTGTTCACGATGTGGGGGGATGCACACGATGACCCTGGCTATATGCACGATGTGGGGGGATGCACATGAGCTGGGTGAGACGATGGTGGTATTGGTGTTTTTCTATGTATATATGTATATATATGTTTATGAAATAAAAGCTCATGAATATGATAAATGATTGTAATGCATGTGAAAATTTGACATGTTGAACTTTGGGAATTTATATGTGTTTCATGTTGCTTTTGTGATTTCAGCAGGATGGTCTTTTCTTGAGGGGAATGGAAACTTTTTCTTGGTGCTCTGTTTCTCGCTGCAGCGAGAAACTCTCGAGTTTGAGGGGTCTGCCTGAATTGGTTCTCGCTGTAGAAAGAAAATTTCTAGAGCTTCTCGCTACAGCGAGAAACCTTTTGTTTTGGCCACTTGAATCTCGTTGCAGCAAGAAACTTTCTGTCCATTATGCTATCTTATTGGTTTTGCCATATTTTCCTATTTCAATTACACCATAACTGATCATGGACTCCCCACATTTAGGGGTTTATTCAATTAAGTTTGAAATGAGGAATTTTAGAGAGAAACCCTCGACCAGTTGAGAAACCCACATTTAGGGGCGAGAATGCCTTTCCGCTGCAGTGAGGACTAGTCTTGTCATTTGACTTGCTTGTTTATCACTAAAGCTCTCATTCTTCAAATTCTTTGTTATGTACGGAATCATTACTATCAAATGATTAATAATTTAAGGGTTTAACGAGGGTTTTTAATAAGAATGAAACTAAATTCCATTGTTTTGAAACAAGTGCATCATGATTTTCAAATCCTTCCTATTGATTGCTTTTTCCTTTCTTATGTTCACTTAGTGAGTTTGTACTCACCGTTTTCAACTTCATGTTTTCAGATCAGGAGGCAGTCGATAACTAGGTCGAGTTATCCTCATAGATTTGACTCTTGGTAGGTGTCTCCGCATTTAGTAACTGTACTTTCGCCTGAGTCTGTCTGTTGGAAATCGAGTCTTCTTTTTTTAAGATGTATAGACAAACCTGATGTAAATTATTAAGATACATGTTGTAGACAATATATGTATATTTTAATGGGTAATGCCACTACGAGTTGGCAATGGTTAGCATTATTTTAATTCGAAATTATGAAATGTGACTTTAGTAACTTTGATGGAATAATGAACAGGTCACATAGATAGGCTTGCTTGGGCTTAGTGGGCTATGTCCATTGAGTCCATGCGCCGGTCATGGCCTGGGATTTGGGTTGTGACAAAAATTCCATGGATTTCATTGAAATAGAGTTGTGATTGGAGCTAGGAATCAACTCTCCAATTAGGTGAGTGGATACACCACTTTAAAAATATTTTGATATGTAAAGCTAGCATGATTTCAATGAAAAGGACTATTTATGTATGTTGAAATGATATCTCTAAAATGGTTTATTAAAGCATTTGAGTTTTAGGAATGAAAATGATTTTCTAAGAAAATAAATTTATAATGATTGTGATGTGATTGGCTCAATCTTTTTTAAAATTTTTATGAATGTACTATGTATGTAAATATTCTATTATGTATTAGTTTTCAACAAGGGGGGACAAGCACCATATGTTTGAAGTCCACTTAATTACTTCGGTCTTCAAACTAGTGTGGGTACAAGATATTGTATGTATTTATTAATGCTATAATGTGCATGTTTGGTATGATGAATGCCATAAGATTATGTGTATCATGTAAATTTCTTATACCATATGGGATGATTTAGTATGCATGATGTATACTATAAGATTGTGGATATGATGTAAATTCCCTATACCATATGAGGTGATTAAGTATGCATGATAAATGCCATGCGATTATGTATATGATGTATATTCCATATACTACATTAGATGATTGAGAAAGCTTGATGAATGCCATGAGATTATGTATATGATGTAAATTCCATATACCTTATGAGATGAGTAAGCATGTAATGAAAGACATTCCACATACCACATGCTATCAGTATGAGAACTCAAAGAGTGTGATTGATACCACTCTCACAAGGTGCAAGTGATGAATTCACTCCTATGATGCATCATAAAATGTCCAAGGTGCAATGGGGATATACGCTGTCAACCTAAGGTTGATGCGCATCAAACCATCACAATGTGTGAGTTTTAATGTTAATGAAATGATTATGATTGTTATGTTTATGGTATGTTGTATGTTGAGTTCATTTGAGTAGTGTTTATGGTTTATACCTTATGATGGCATGGGAATGTACTTAGTGAAAAGAATTGAGCCTTAAAGATAGTTCCCAAGATGTAAGAGGACTTAAGGAATGGCAAAAATGTTGAAATTGTCTAGAAAATTGGTTTCTATGTTCAAAATATAGATACATATGGAGCATGTATCGATACATTCTAAACAAATTTCCATAAGAGGCTTTTTATGTGAAATATATCGATACATTTTACCAATGAATCGATAGATGCTTGAAGTATCAATACATTCAATAATCTATCGATAGATATGGTACAGAAAAAGATGTTTGAGTGAATTTGATGAAGATTTTAAAAGTAAAGGATTTATAAAGTTATATAAGTTTGTTTTCAAACGAGAGGTATTTAAATGAGTTTAAATGACATGTATCATGAACTTTATAATTAAGAAGTTATGAATGGCATGAGTTTATAAATGCATGGTTATGAAATACTCTTATCCCCTTGCTTGTCCCCTTCCCGTATCCACTCATGAAGTCTTTGTGACTCACACATTATTTTTTCAATTTATTTTATTATAGATCAGTGACAACGTCTAACAGCTACTAGTGTTGCAGATACCAGTGTCCAGTCTTTATTCTTTGGTAGGTGTCTAGTAGCCACTTGATGCCTAGAGGGTCGATCACGTTCCGCTGACGAGTTGGTCTTTACGTTATGTTATGTTTATAGATGATGAACATGTTTATGTTGATATTGCCAATATTTGGGCATCTTATATGAAAAATGTTATGTATGAGATCATGATGATGGCTCGAAAGCCTATATGGACTCCCGAGGGTGCTGGTGATATTTAATGTTTATGTTATCGTGCACTATGACAGTGGCACTTATTAATACACATATAACTGAATTAAGTTGAGCTTACACAATTAAGTTGAGAAGTTTCTTTATTGTGTAATAAGTTTGAAAATGTATGTATTACGATTATGTACGTTAATGGATGTGATATGATGCTTTCGCATGTGATGATGAATGTTTGATGATGTTATGATAAGAGGCTTGCTTGGGCCTAATGGGTTTTACTCGTTTAAGTCCATGTACTGGTCACAATCCCTCCAAGAAATAGGATGTGACTAATGCTCAAGCAAATTATACCCCTACTGAAAAGGAGTTGGTTGCTATTTTTTTTATTTTGATAAATTTCACTCTAAAGTAATTGTTATATTGGCTATTTAGCTATTAAATACCTAATTGAAAATAAAAATACCAAACCACGCTTGATAAGGTGGGTACTTTTGCTTCAAGAATTTGACTTGGAAATTCGAGATAGGAAAGTTAAAAAAAATCAAGTGGTAGACCATCTATCTAAATTGGAGAATGGGGTACAAGCTGGTGATTCAATAGTGATTAATGAGACTTTTCCTAATGAGCAATTGTTTCGTGTGGAGAAGCTAAAAAATTTGTCATGGTATGTTGATTTTGTAAACTACCTTGTTAGTAATCTCTTCCCTCTTGGATTTAATTCACAACAAAAGAAGTAATTCTTGTGTGATGTTAAATATTATAGGTGGGATGAGCCTTTTCTTTACAAGCAATGTAAGGATCAAATTATTAGAAAGTGTGTTCCCGAAGAAGAATTCGAAAATATTCTTCATCATTCCCATTCATCTAATTATTGAGGACATTATGGAAGACAAAGAACTACTACAAAGGTTTTGTAATCAGGTTTTTGTGGCCTTCTCTTTTTAAAAATGCTAATTACTTTGTTGATAGATGTGATAGCTGTCAAAGAATGGGCAATATATCTAGAAGACATGAGACACCTCTCAATAACATCCTTAAGGTTGAAATATTTAACGTGTGGGTAATTGATTTCATGGATCATTTATTCCATTCTTCAATAATGAATGCATCTTGGTTTGTTGTTGATTATGTTTCTAAATGGGTTGAAGTTGTTGCATTGTTAGGGAATGAATCTAAGGTAGTGATAAACTTCTTGAAAAAAAAAACATCCTCACATGTTTTAGTACACCTAGAGCTATAATTAGTGATGAAGGATCTCACTTTTGCAACAAAAATTTTAAGGCACTCCTTGCCAAATATGGGGTCAAGCATAAAATTACCACTATTTATCATCCTCAAATTAGTGGCCAAGCTAAAGTTTCAAATAAAAAAGTTAAAAAATTTTTGGAGAAGATTGTTTGTTCTCCCAAGAAAGATTGGTCAAAAAAATTGGATGATACTTTGTGGGCTTATAGGACTGCTAATTGATACCTCTATTATATAGATTTATTTTATCAAATTTTGGGTGCTTAAGTAGCTAAGTTATTAAGATTGTAGGTTCGAAATTAAGTATTTTAGTTGTTTTTCTTAGTTAAGTTTAATTACATGTTATTAGTTTAGTTTAAGTTATTATAGTTTTATTTTCTATTTAATTACCTTAATTTACTTTAAGTATAGTTATTGCTGATCTATTTAATAGCTTTTGTAGGAAATTTGATGAAAAGACCTTATTTGGCGTTAATTCGTGCAAGTATGGTGATAGTTTTTCTTGTACATGCTTTGGTATTTTCATCATATCTTTCAATCCAGAAATTCAAATGATGTGATTATTCAACCATTTGAAAGCTAAGAGATAGGGCTACAACTTTCATGTTTACTAATTGGCTCAATTCATATCAAAACGAGGTGAAAATCATTGCACTAAGAGGTGAATTGCATTAGTCTCAGCACAAGGCAGCAAAGGAAAACAAAGGCCGCGACCTTGGAGAGAAAAGGCCATGGTGCCTTTGATGCCCAAAGCTCCATACAAAAATCCAGGAGCATAGCTCCATGGCACCCCTGAAGGAATCAACCATGCATTGTAGCAAAGCTAGGGCACCATGGTGCCCCAAGGAGCAAGGTCGCGGCACCTGGTTCCAATATTTAGGCTTTCTTTTTCTGAATTTTTGAAAAATTAGATCTTTTGGAGGCTATAACAAGGCAACTTTAAGGTAATCAAATGAGAGGTTTTACTAGGTTTTCCCAGAAGAAAAGCAGCCATAAAATAACCAAGAAAGCAAGAAAGATTATGCAAGCTTCAAGATTAAAGATCTGACAAATCTTCAGTTTTCTATTTTTCTTTTATTCTTAGTTTTTCTTGAATTATTACAATGGTTAAATTTCTTTGGATTATGAATTGTTTATTCCAATTCTATATTTAATGCTTCTAATTCTGTGATCACCAATTAGATTGACTTGAAAACCTAAATGCAACTTGACAAAGGGAGTTTAGTGTAGGCCATGAATTGAATAACATATGTTCATATCAATTGCATGGGATAAATGATTTGATTTGCGTATAGGCTAAACATATACCTATGTGTCATATGTAGCCAAGATTAAAACCCAAACTTAATGAGTCTAGCTTTAATTTAATTTGCATGGACATATAGTAAATTAATTGGGGAAAGATATTTTTATAAGAACCTCGACAAAGACTTATAAATAGTTAGTGTAAATTTGAGCCTAGCCTACATGTTCTTCTATATAATTCTCGTTTGAGATTATTTCTTGGAAAACTTAAGTCTAGATGGTCTAGATCTTCTGTTGTGACAAAAGCATTCCCTCATGGAGTAGTGGAATTACTAGAAAAAAGCTCAAAACGGACATTTATGGTGAACGGCCAATGACTAAAGCATTGTTAAGGTATCTTCTGTCTTGCTTATTGATGCCAATTGAGTTAAAGAAAGTCAAGCTGAAAACTATAAATGAAGTGCTTCTTAAAAGGTAACTCAAACTTTTGAACTCAATTTACTTTTTTTAAATTAATTTTCTTTCCTTAAGTTTACGAAAAAATTTTACTAATTTTATTTTTTATTTTGCAGGAACCCAAGGTTGTGATCAATAAAAAAAAGTAAAAAAGTTAGGGCCACGACCCCTAAATTGGAGGCCACTAACCCCCAACCTTGGGAGGATGCTTCAACCATTGAGTCCTTAACCCTTAGCCTTAAGGCTGTAGCCTCGTGGGCAAAGCAGCCCTCCCTCACTTATCAAGTGTCGGGGTCGCAACCCCCATGGCCTTCTTGGCCCAAATATGTCGTTCTTGGCTTTTTAAGCCTAACTCCCTCTATTTAAACTTCCCATCAGCCATTCAACCCTTCAAAACCTCCCAAACACACCACAAACTCTATTTTCTCTCCACCTCCTCTCCACCAATATTTTTCTTAAAGATTTGGCCTCCGAAAATCATAAAAATTATTCTACCATCATCCACAACCTTCAACAATCAAAGTGTGCTTCCTTATAATCAAGTTTTTCCTCTTTTCTTTAAGTTATTAATTATTTTTAGGATTTCTTTCTTGATTTTCATATTCTTTATTTGTTGAGAAACTGTTGATGAAAGTTAATGCTATCTAGTTGATAATTCTTAGAAATCATTGGGTCTTTAGAAATTTATGGAAAATTGTGATTTGGTTATTTACATTTTTAGGATTTATTATGGATTGAATTGTTGAGTAAATTAATTTTTCTTCTTGATTAATTAAATATATTATTGAAATTTCATTACAAAAAAACTTGAGAAGTTAAATTATTTTTCATTATTACTTTATTGTTGGGATATTGCTTGCTTTTTGTTTGGTGTTGAGTTTTCTTGCAGCAAATTTAATTATGGCACCAAAAAGACACAAAGGAAGTTATAATGGTTCTTTTGATCAAACCAAATTCGTGTTTGCCAAAGCTATGGCCATACACGCAAGTTCTTTGATCAACAAAGTAACAATCCCATAGAGAGTTCTTGATTCGTCCTTAACCAATCACATTGGAATAAAAGAGCACATTGAACAACAGAATTGGTTGAAGTTTTGTGCACAACTATAAGTGACAATCATCCTTGCGGTAAGAGAATTTTATGCTAATTTGCTTGAACATTCCAACATGTTGTTTTTGTGCGAGGAAATCAAGTACCATTCCACAACCAAGCCATTAAGGCATATTATGAAACTCCAAACATTGAGAATGATGGTTATGGCCAATACTTGGCAGAACTTCAAGATTGCGAGGAGATAATTACTGTGTTTTATGAAGAAGGAGCCTAGTGGAATATAGCAAAAGATGAACCAGTTTCCTTCAAAAGGAATGCAATGAAACAAATCTCTAACGTATGAGGGTACTTTGTGTATCCAAGAATGCTTCCAACCTTGCATGTCAATGATGTAAAGAGAGATAAAGTTGTGTTTATTTACACCATTATCATTAGCAAGTCTATTGTTGGTCAACAATTTCAAACTGCCATGTTACGTACTGCTCGTAATAAAAGAGATGGGTTATGGATTCCTTCTTTGGTTATTGCATTGTGTGAAAAAGTTAGAGTTCAGTGAGATCCGAATAAGGTTAGCTTAAGTTTCTTTTTCTTTGTTTAATCACATAATAATTAAAACCTAGTATTTAAATAAAATTTTCAATTTTGTAACCCTTACTCTTAAGCATGTATATTATTTTAGGAAATATATATTGAGCTTAATGTTGAAAAAGGTTGAAAAGGTGGAGTTGTTGAAAAATTCAAAATTATTGCAATTTACCCTACTACCTATAATAAAAAGAAATAAGTTTGGGGATGTAAAATTGTGATAAAAAAACAAAAGACAAGAAAAAAGAATAAAGTGTTGAACAAAAGACAAGTTTAAGAGAAAAAAGAAGGGTGTACTTGGAGAATAAAAATAAAAAGCTCAATATAGGTTTTAGAATAATTATGTGCTTAGGGTGATTTGAGTCACATTAATATCTTTATCCTACCTTGACCCTAGCTATACGTTATAAGCTTAATAAAAGTCCTAATGATCCTTGACTTAGTATTAGTCTACATTAGTGAAGGGAGAGAAAAAAAAGAAAATGTATGGAATCTAATACTAATTTGAATTTTGGATTGGCATAAACTCATCTAGAGGGCATGATATTCTTTGTAAGAGATTACACACACACATGGAAGTCCATTTGAGAATATGCTTACATTGGAATTGAAACATGAATATAAATGATGCTTGTATGTTTCCTTGAGTTCGAGATTGAAAGATATACTTTTGAGAAAATTATGGGAGATTATTAATTTGGTGCTACATGTCTTTAATTAACTGTTCATTTATGTTGCTTTCATCATTTAAATTTCTTTTGCTATTGGTTAGATTTTTCTTTTATATTTTGCTCGAGGACTAGGAAAATCTTAAGTTTAGAGGTGTAATAACTCTATGATATAGAGTTATTTGGTCTTAATTTTAGCTATTAACTTGCTAGGTTCTTGAGTTTTAGCATAAATTTGTAACACCCCCAATTTTTGGTTTAAACTAAGTTAGCTAAGAATGATTTATGAGATATATTTTACATTAAGGACTTTGATGACACGTTGCATAAGCCAAGTGTATGAAAGTGTGCATGTTGACACTTAGGGAAATTTTTATGGAAAATGTGATAAATCTTATAGTTTGAGGTTTGATTTGAATTTAGTGTGATAATTAGGGATATATGCTTATGGATTTCCTGTTATATGATTCATTTGAGGTGTGATATTAACAGTTGATGAATTTAGGTTGTTAAGTTGGATCTTTGAGAGTTTGGAAAGTTGAAAAAATTACCTGCAGGGGAAAATGTATTGATACATTGCCAAATGTATCAATACATTTTTGGTAGAATGAACTACATAAAGCATATGAGGGAAAGTGTATCAATACATTGGGAAATTGTGAAACCTTGACCTTCATAGACGCGTAACTCGAGGTGAAACTTATGTTTAAAGGTTTAATTTGAGATAATGATGCTAGTTTTACGTTACTTATAGTTATTTTATGTCGTTATAGGAGTAGGATCAAAAATAATTTTAATTGGTGAAGAAAGGTGCATAATGAACAGTAGCCCTATTTGCATATGTTTCAGTTTTTCAATTATATCTCCCACTAAAGAAGTTCAAATAACATGATGTTTGGACCATTAGAAAGCTAAAAGGCAGGGCTACAACTTTGATGTTTACCACTTTTCCCAGTTCTAGCGGAAAGATGGTCAAAATATTTTTCAAAATGAAAGGACTATGCTAGAAGAACAGAAATTGGCAAAACGTTTGAGCGCCACGGCGCTGGAAATTGAGAGCCGCGACCCTCACCGTAAATTCCACAAATGACAAGATTTTGGGGTTTTTTAAGCTAGGACTTTTGGGGGCTACTTAAAAGACCTCTTTTAGAGGATTTTGGACCTCTCCTTAGTGTCAAAATATTAAAACATTGCACAAGAACAAGAGGAAGACAAGTGGCATTGCTAAGGGCATTATTGTAATTTCATGAACAATTGGATAAACTTTAACAATAAATATCTTCATTCTCTAGAACCTTCCTTAAATTTCCAGCACTTCATCTTCTTCTTCTTCCTTCTATCCCACATTTCTTCACCTTCCATGGGAGTACTCTTCAAGCTTTCATAACTCTCTCAAGTTAGCCTTCATTTTCATGCTTTTGTGCATTTTTTATAGAACCTCTTATGCTTTTTCACTCTTTCACCTTAAAACCCTTGAAATGTCTTAGATCAATACTTTCTCTCACTAACTAGGGTTTTAGAAAGAGAAAGAAAGACCTTCTATAATAGTTTGGGAATTCTTGAGGAGATATTCAATTGCAAATCTAGCAAGGTGAGCATTGAAATTGAGTTGATATTTTAGTTGTTGAGAATGATTAATAGTTAGATTTATGAGTGTTTTGTAGTTAAGGTAGTTTATTCATTTGGTGTGTTTATAATAGTGCAAATAAATAGCCACTTGATGGTAGTTGGATGCTAGTTAGGAATAACTAGTGGAACATGATTTAGGAGATAGCTTTTAGAATTATAGTTATGTGATTGAGTTGAATGTGATGCTAATGTGTGATATGCTCTACTGAAACCCCACATCACCATTCGGGGCATTAGTGGAAGTTGGAGCTGCTTTAAGAATCAATAAAGACAGGTGAGTGAACTTGCATGTCAAAACTATTTTGGGATATGTGAATGTATTTGGACAAATATTTTGAATGATTTATCCAATTCTCTTTAAAAAAAAAAATGCTCAGGAACAAGCCTTTATGAAATGTTTTTATGTTGAGAAATGGAAAGTGTGATGAATCCATGTGTTTTGGTATAATGTTGATATATATATATATATATATATATATATATATATGTATAGTACATTGGTAGATAATATTGTGTAATGGATATAACCGTGTGTGTGCACGATGTGACGGGATGCACATACTTGTAATGACGGTGGTGAGGTAAGCAGATAATGATATTGCCCGTGTGCACGATGTGGGGGGATGTACACGACGGCATTAGATGTGTACGATGTAGGGGAATGCACACGATGACTCCAGCTATGTGCACGATGTGGGGGGATGCACATGAGCTGGGGAGGCGGTGGATGTATATATATACATATATGTTTGCATATGTTCACATGTATTAATGCAATAAAGATTTTAAGAATAACATGTGTGATTATAATGTATGTGGAATCCTACTTGCTGAACCTTGAGCATTTTTTTAGTGTTCCAAATTGATTTGCATTGTAGTGAAATGGTTTATTTGGGATGAAAGGAAGTCTTTCTTGTTGCTCTATTTCTAGTTACAGCGAGAATGAAACTTTCTATTCCACTTATCATTTGGCTGGTTTTTGCCATATTTTCCACTTCTCCAATTTCATGTTAAATACAAATTCTCTATCGTCACATGATTTATCAACCAAGGGTTTAATTGAGGGTTTTAATAAGGACTTAAGCTAAAGTACATCGTTTTCAAATAAGTGCATTATGATTTCAAACTTCTCCTTATTATATTGCTTGTTCCCTTCATATGTTCACTCACTGGGTTTATACTCATCATTTTCAACTTCATATTTTCAGATCAAGAGGCAGCTGGTAACTAGGTCGAGGTGTCTTCATATATTCGACCCTTGGTAGGTGTCTTGGCATTCAATAAATTCGTCTGAGTCTCTTCGTTACAAATTGAGTCTTCTTTTTTATATGTATAGACAAACCTGATGTAAATTGTTAAGACATATATTTTAGACAATGTATGTATATTTGGATTGGTATGCCACTAAAAGTCGGAAATGGTTAGCATTTTTTTGGTTTGAAATTACGAAATGTGACTTCAGTAACTTTGATGGAATAATGAGCAGGATAATACAAATAGGTTTGCTTGGGCTTCATGGACTACGTCCATTGAGTCCATGCGCCGGTCACGGCTTGGAAATCAGGTCGTGACAGGAATGTATCAATACATTCATGGTAAGATGAACATTTATCAATACATTGTCCAAATGTATCAATAGACTTGAAGCAGAAAGCACCTAGGAAAAAAAATATAGGTACATTCCCTCATGTATCGATACATTTAAGGTAGCGAGCATTATGGCTGAAATCTATCGATACATTGCATAGTGTATCGATAGATTTGATCAAAATATATGTAAATGTATCAATACATTCCCACATGTATCGATACATCACTGAGGAAAGGCAAAAATAAAAGGGTCTAGGTCATTTTCCCATTTAAAACAAAAACCTTAACTCTCCCTCTCTTTCTCTACCAATTTGAGACCCTAAGCCCCAAATGGATTTTTTGAGCAATTTGGAGCTAATCTGATCTTAACGTTATTGAGGTAAGATTAAATATTTTTATCGATTAGTTTTCAATTTAATTGGTTAAATACTTAGAAATTCTATTTTTCCAACTTTGGTGAATCTCCCCTAATTTTGCTAGAATTTGAAGCTTAGATTCATGCAATCTAGCTTCTAAGATATGGGTTTAGCTCATTAAAGAAGGATTTCAGCTTAAATGTTGGATTGCTAAGAATTTGATTATTTTTAGAAAATTGAACATTTTTCGAAAGGGAAGATTTAATTAATATTTAGATATTTTGATGTGTTCTAAAAGGGAAATTGAGTAATCAATTCATTAGTAAGCTAAAGGATGATTAGAGGTTGAAGTTGAATTTGTCGGTGGGAGCACTTCTAATTTGTCACTATGAATGGGTTTTAATTAAAATGAATGTGATGCATAACGCCTCTTAGAGGCACTGCCATGGTACTAGAATAGATTATATATGTAAATATATATGTTTGTCTAGATGTATGTATCTAGGCTAGAGAACAAAATGTGGAATTGTGTGTGATTATGTGTCTCAGTGCAAGCTACATAGGTGGCATATGTTGATTGTGTGAGCCTACACTAGAAAGTTTAGAGGATACGATGAACATCTAGAAGTAGATTACCCTAGTCAATTGATTCCTTTGATGAATTGTGAGCATTTGATGCCTCAAAGACTTAGAGGCACTTAGAACCATATCAAGCTTATAGATAATTTGAAGCTAGTAAAATGTGATTTATGATTTGATGTGGACATATGGAATGTTAAAGGCATGATGGCTTTATTTGGGGATATGTGTTTCGTCCGATGGATGAATTTCGGACATTGATTTGATTTGAGGTTAAGTGGAGTCTGCCATTTGTGACTTTGTTCTATGCCTACAAGGATAATGGTAAGTAAGGACAGTGGTATTTGTCTCGCCTGTGATTTCACCTTATAGTGCTTTAATGCCACCCGTTTGAGAATACTCTGAGTGATGCCGACCGTCAGGAGATTACTCCGATCAATGATTCTATTTCTTAGCTCGTTGTTTTGGCACGCGCATAATTTGTTCTCGACAAACGACTTTGCCTTGAGCGTGATTTGTTTATGTCGATCGGCCACCGTGCATGATTTGATGATGTGCAAGGGAGAACCACTCTATGATTATAATTTGATTGGTGTACAACATGAGATAGCCTCGAATAGGCTTAGACAAATTTGATCTGAATCTAATATGATACTCTGATGACTAGAGTGTGTCGAGGAGGATAACTTTGTATGGCTATGAGAACAAGCCCATTCATATGTATGATATCTATGGGGACTCCTTAAGGATGATGATTTACCCTAACATTGGAGATGTTTGCTAGAATGTTTGGTTGCACTGGTTCTACTTTAAATAATTGTTTGTATATATATATATATATGTATATATATATATAATTTTGATTTATCTACATCCCTCACTGAATATTAGATGACTCACCCATTTTGTATTATGTGCAGATAAATAGGTCACTGAACAATGTATGGCAAAGGTCGTATAGTGACAAACCAATTTTGGCATTCAGTAGGTCTCCACCCGATATGTCCACTACGCTGCGTTTGTTGTGAGCTTCTACATGTGTTTGGTCTAGTTATGTATGTAGGCAAGCTGTGCCATTTGAACTTGTATTAAGGGTTGTTAAGTACGAAGCCGCTTTGATGGCCAATGTATGGCCTTATGAATATTATGTATCAATTAAATGCTAGGGATAATGTTTTATATTTGAAGTAAAATTTATTTTTTGAATATTTGGTTATGAAATCCCTCGGCTATGTGTTATATGATTTGAAGTTCTAAGGCTTGCTTAGGTCTACTAGGCTTCACCTACCAAGCTCGCGCATTGGTCACAGACCCTTGGGTTTAGGTCATGAGAAGATTTTAGGTGTTTTTAGTTATTTGTTTAAGTATAGTAAATTATGTTGGGTCAATTGAATTTAGATTATTTAGGCTAAGTTAGATGTTAAATTGCTTAAGAAAAGCTATTATTGATTAAATTGTGCTTTTGTAGGTGTGCTTTGAAGAAGGACATTCAATTGAACTAGTAGAATGCATTTTAGGTGCAGACTTGCACTGCACATATTATTGAGGTCGTAAACCCTAACTCCGAAGGCCATGGCCACCAACAAGAAAAGTTGAAAAAAAATTATTAACACTCGAGGCTAGGGCCCCCACTATAAAGCCAAGATTTTGAGTGGATTTTGACTTGATTTCAAGGCCTATTAAAGCAACCTTTTAGGGCACGATTTAGCAAGAATTAAGCAAGAGTTTTCTAAAGAAAAAGAGGCATTGAAGCTAGGAAGAAAATAGGGAATCAAAGGAAGAATTATGGATCGTCAATCGTCAAATCATTAGAGTTTTTTTTTCTTTTGTTTTCTTTTTACTTCAATCAAGAAACCTATCCTTTTAATATTTAATGGTTGAAAGTTTACTATTATCATAACTTAAAATTTTACGTGCATGATCTAAATGAATAGAATATGAAATCCAACTCTTGGATTTACAAAATATAAATCATATAAAAGATACAAAAAAGTATTAAAAAACTTAATTAGTTTTTCACTACTGTAAGTGGATCACTCTTCATTTATATATATATATATATATATATATATAACAAAAACAAATTATCCTAAAAAAATTACAAATATTATTGCTTGAAATTGGGAACAAATTCATGAATAAGGGGTTGATTCAATTATTAAATTAGTTTGTCTCAATAGTAAGTTTTAGTAGAACTTTCTTGATGCTATAACACTTAAATGCACAACTTTGTAGGCTATTGCAATTTTATTTGGAAGTGAGATATAAGGCCTACCTACTCCTACTTTTTCTTTTTCTTTATTGAAAAAATATGTCAACGTAACATAAATAATTACTGTTTAGGACTGTCGATATGCCCATATGCGGCTAGCTGCACGCTTTGCTAATTCATATGTTGACTATAATTAATTAATAATAATACAACCGAAACAACTCGATATGATGTGGCGCATCAGAGCATTCTACAGGTCACCTACAACATCCAATAACTTTAACAATAATAAAATAAAAATAATAAGGATGACGATACTAATTTTGTTTTGGACGACAAATCTGGTATTGCTTATTGACTACTAAAATTATTGAGGACACTATTTTAAAGAAAGTTAGGAACTAGGATCAATCATGAAAGGAAGTTCAACTACTAAAACTATATCCTATATGAATAGTTTATATTCGTTATCGACAAAAAAAAAATTGAATATTTTATTTTCACAAAGTGCAAGGTAAATCCAATCTAGGTCAAAAAAGAAGTTAATTTTCGGTTGAGATTATTCATGTTTAGGGGCAAGATGTAATCTACCAACATGATGGATGTTGTTTTGCTTCTTTTTCCTTGGGTCTGAGCTTGTCGGAGTTGAAAATTGGTTGTAGGATGAGCTGATTGGTGAAACTCCTGCAAGAAGTATAGTTAAGGGTGGCTGGAGCTTGTCAGTGAAGAGGAGGTCTTCTCTCTCTAAAAATGGAGATGGAATATTTTCACTTATTGTTTATGTTAGGAGGACGAGGTGGACAAATAATTCATTTCTAGACGCAAATGTCATTTGAGATGCGCTTGACGTGAGACTACTTCGTCGCATCTGGCTTTTCCTGTGGAAAACAACATGGATTCAATCATGTCCTCTTTGGCCTTTGGGCTACGATGGACGGCAAAAAGGAATCAAATTATTCAGCTTGGCCTTGTTTATTGCATTGCCTAATGAGAACATAATTTAGTGAGGGGAGAGCTTTCTAACTAAAATTCATTGCTAGCTTTACCAAAGATGTGTGAATGACTCGATGTGATAGCAAGAGGCAATATTCCGAGCATGCGGCAACAAAATCTACCAATTATGATTCTCCATATTTCCGCTTGAAAAGGAATTTTGTTGTAATAAATTCATGATTACGTGATAGTCACTTGGGTTTTGTTTAGATCGACGCATTCTTGTAAGCAATTATATTATAAACGAACTTGAAAAAGTTGGGTGCTTGCAAATATTAAAAAGTTACATAGAACAAGATGTAGTACAACCACTCTATATTTAGTATAAAATCATATTTAACAAATTCTTTTGTTTTGTAATTGTAATTTTTTATATTTCAGATGCCTATAACATTAAGAAACTAATTTTGTAAAGGCGTGCCTGCCTTTGACAGGATTCACTCGCAAAGTCAAATAAATCCTGCAAGATCTTCGACCCTTTTCTGTATCAAATACCTTATCTTTCCTTAAGAGATGTCTCGGGCAAGGTAAGCTAGGCTTGTTGGACACATTGAAAGCCTCGACCTGGCTTCGAGCTCGGCTCAATCCAACCTGGTCATTTTATGTTGTATTTATTATTAAATTATTAAAAAATATTTCTATATTAAATTTTAATTTTTCAAATATATTTTTTATTAATATATTAATGTCATCCAATCGTGTTGAGTTGAGCCCAAACTTAAAAATTTATGTTCAAACCTCATTTGAGTCGAACCGAGCTCACAAGCTTGAATTGGTAGCTTAACTCATGGACCCCTCTAGTTCTTTTCCTTAAGCATGAGATTTAGAACATGTTTGATCTAGTTTTTTTTTTTAGTTTTAAAACTATTATTAAGCTCTTATTAAAAATAATAACTTTTAAAATTAAGTTAAAACTGTTTGATAAGCTGTTTGACAAAATAAATTATATAAGTTCTAATTTTGATTAAAATTACCATAAAGGGTATTCATGTCATCTTCAATCACTTAATAAACCAAAGCAAAATAAGTCTGATTCAAGCTTATATACAATTTAAGATGTTAAAATAAAAAAAAATCCATATAAAAACAAAATAGCTTTCGAACTTTGTAGAGTAGTAATAGTATTAGTTTTTTGTTGAACTAGTAAGCAATTGGACCATTATACTTCAATTCTCTAAAAAAGAAGAGCAAAAAGAAAATGATGTATTTGACATTAAAATCCTTTTTGGTGAAGAAAAAGGAAAACATTTAAATAGTAAGCAAATACAGCTTTGAATTTTGAGACTTCTTTTTTCTTAAATTTTGTAAAAACAAAAAAATCTTAGATTTTGCTATTTTGTTGTTAGGTTTTTCTTTTTCTTTTCTAGTAATCTTCATAGAGAGAGGTAGAGCAGAGAGAGATAGTAATTTCGTTGGAGAAGGCTGATTTGTAGAAGAAGGGAGAGGATAGGGAGATCAACTGAGAGAGGGTATGTCACAGCCCAATTCCCGAGCTATGAGCGGTGCAAGAACCCAATAGGCACAGCCCACTAGGCCCAAGCAAGCCTTTTTATATGAACTTGTACATTAGTCCATCTATCATGCATATCTCTTTAAGATCTATACTTAATAGTGTTCAAATGTCAATTTCTTCGAAGGCAATTCATAGAACCCAAGTAAATACTCACATCGGCAAAATATACATAGATAGTTTGTCAAATGTATCTTAACAATTCACATTACGCATATATGTGCATAGATAAAGACCTTGATCGTCAGTGGAGTGACTCTGGGCGTGGGTGCTAACATTTAGTGTCAGAGCGACTTACCGAAAAATAGATAAGAGAAAGCACCTCGGCCTAGGAATTCAACTACCTTCGAACCTGAAAACTAAAACATGAAGTTGAAAATAATGAGTATAAACTCAGTGAGTGAACTTAGGAAGGGAACAAGCAAATGATATAGAAAGATTTTGAAAACACGATGCACTTATTTTAAAAACGATGTAATTTAGTTTAATTTCTTGTAAAGCCCTTAACTCAACCCTTGATTATTTAATCCCTTAAGGTGAAAGATTTATAATCCATAATGGAGTTGAAAAGAGTGAAAACTACAGCAAATATCCAATCAAGACAAGCAAAACAGAGGGTTTCTCGTTGCAGTGAAAAGGCATTCTATAGCATATAGTACAATCACTTGTTTATTTTCATAACTTGTCTATAGCATACATATATATATATATATATATATATATATATATATATATATATATATATATACATGTACACCACCACTGCCTTACTCAGCTCATGTGCACTCCTTACACTCATAAGGCAATATCATCATGTGCACCCCTTACACGCACAAGGCAATATCATCATATGCACTCCCTACACGCACATTTCAATATCATCACATGCACTCTCGCCACATCATTACCGACATGTGCACTCCCACGTCGCACACCACCGACACCGTCAAGTGCACCCCACACCGCACGTGCATGGTTATAGCTATTATACAGCATTATCACTCAAAGCATAACACACATATCCACATAATATATGAACACATGAGTTCATCACATTCATATTTCACAACATAAAAACGTTTCATCAAGGGCTTGTTCCCATGAAAAATTTTAAAGAAAAACCAATAAAATATTTCAAGTAGTTCAATCAAGCATATAATCATTTATTCCAAAATATTTTAATGCAAGTTCACTCAAAGTGTCTTTGTTGATGCTTTGATCAACTCTAACTGCGTCTAACGCTCCGAATGGAGATGTGGAGTCTCGTTGGAACCTATCACACACAATAATAGCACACCAACTCAATTTACATAAATACTATTCCAAAAGTTGTTTCCTAAATCAAGTTTTACTAGTTATTCCTAACTAGCTTCCAATTACCATTTAAGTAGTCATTGTTCACAGTAGATATGATTAAATAACCTTCAACAATAAATCAGCCCATAAACCTAATTACTGGCCATCATCATCAACTCAAAAACCAAATCTAACTCATTACTCACCTTAGTGGTTTTATAGTGGAATTCTTTTCAAGAGTTTTCAAGCTATCAAGGAAATTCTATCTCTCTCTCTCTCTCTCTCAAAATGTTCAGCTAGTGAAAGAAAGTGCAGAGGAAAAGCTTTTGAGGGTTTTTGAGGTGTAAAAGTGAAAGAGTATGAAAAACTCTATGAAAAAGTGTACAAAAGCATGAGAATCGAAGTTAATTCGAGAAAGTTATGGAGGCTTTAAGGTTTCTTTTCCATGGAGGGGGAAAACGTTTAGTGAGGGAAAATGATGGGAAGAAGAAGAAGAAGCTGCTGGAAGTGAGGAGAAGGTGCTGGAAGAAATGAGATATTTATCCTAAAGTCAATCAAAGTTTCACAGAATTTACAAAAATGCCCCTTTTTTATTCTTTTGGTGCAGTACCATCAATTTGACAAAGATTTTGACCACTTTTTGATCAGAACTGGGCAAAGTGGTAAACATCAAAGTTGTAGCTCTACCTCTTAGCTTTCTAATGATTTAAAATTCATGTCATTTGAACTTCTGTATTAGGAGGTATTCTTAAAAAACTGAAATATATGCAAATAAAGCAACAGTTAATTGTGCACCTTTCTTCACCAATTGATATTATTTTTGATCCTACTCCTATAGAAACATAAAATAATTATAAATAACGTAAAACTAACATCATTAACTTAAAATAAACATTCAAACATAAATTAAACTAAACTAAATAAAATAAATAAAAATTCCTAAATTCAATCTTAAATCTAGTCCAACTTAGACTAATTAGGTATTTAATCTCCCATTAAATATGTGAATTTGATGCACTCAACAGTCTACCTCTAGTCACTCATTTGTGGAGGTCGGGGTTTCACAATTAGTCACCATATTAAAGTACAGGGTATTATAGTCTCTCTCACTTAAATAGAATTCATCCTCGAATTCACATCGGTGTCGGGTTATCAATCTCATTCTATGATTTTATTCCATTCCTCCCTTTATAGGGAATTTTGATTTATTCATCTCGTTCACCTTTAGTTCGACTAAAATATTTCACTTATGTCTATTATCATCTTCTAGAGTCAGATCAGCAGCACCCTTCACCATCATTATCTCTTATATTAAGACACTGAGTATGCCTTTATCACTATCATTAAATTTGAACCATAACTCCATCTCAATCATACCTATGTCGATGACATATTATACTTACTTATGTATACCCAATCACCATCTTATTACTTCACTCCTTGTCGAACTTCTTGACATTCATTCATCTTATCCACATACACTATTATATAGCTTATAACATTATAAACATGCCATATTCATTCTTGTACGTACTCTGAACATTGAGGGAGGTTAATGCCTTCAATTATTCTCAAATACTTTATGTTTACTTTGGTTTTAGGCGCTTTAAATCTTCTTAGTTTTTTTGTTACATTGTGCGTTCTAAGATTCATGCTTCTAAATTATCCTTAATTCAATGCAATCCAAATCGTACGGAAGGCAACTCACTCGTAAATCTTTATCTTTAATTGTACTTCACCCATTCATCATCAAATTCTTTTCACTAATTCTAGTCTTTCGTGTCTTAAAATATATCATCATCATTATAACTTAAAACTTTTTTACCATCCTTAACAAAATTAGATTTTTATCAGTCTTACTCAATTTCTCCCAATACTTACATTATAATACTATCACCGTTTATTCTCCATCCACTGCTCTATTGCCACATAGAAAGCTTAGCATTACTATGAGATAACACTTCCTTTACTCCTCCATCTCAATCATATTATTCCATTTTTTTTGGCTATTACTCTTAGGATTCTCCTTCTATCCACATAGTATATCCTATTATTGCACCACCTTTGCAACTCATCAAGCATATTGTGTTCAATTCTCAAATCACTAAAAATGATTCTTTATTCCCACTGATGACATGAGTAACTCTACATATACTTATATATACGTCTATTAAATGTCAACATCCATTACCACATGTAAGAACCCTTTTTTACTTTCCTCAATCTCGACATTTCTAATTTATCCTTCCATTTCATATCCATAGATTATAGTTAGTCCATGAATATCCAAATATAATCAATTCCAATTTACTCTTTCGACATTTAAGTTATCACTTAGCTTACATTCTACCATACTTTATCCTTCAAAGGTTTCCTTTAATTCATGCTTGCCTCTCATGCAATATCACAATCCTAAGAGTCATCTTCGATTCTCATTTACCTTCTATACTTCCATCATATATGTCATTATTCATCCCGATATTAGTTAGTCATTTAAGATTTAGATTTATGGGAGTCGTGTGCACATCTTGCATGTTTTTTAATTTCGATCTCCACATTAAAGAATTCCCATTAACCAACTTGATTATCAGGATTACCTTCAATCATCTTGTACTATTCCTTTACACCAATGTGCCATTATTTTCCCTTTTGCATCTACAAAGTCAATGCTAGTAATTACATAACTTGGAATAGGATTTTATTTAAGTATCTCTCAATATCACTGCCAATATCCATTTTTCAAACTCACATCACGTGACCACGTAACCCATGGTTTAGCCATTAGGCTCCTTGACAATTCCGAATACCACATTAACTCATCATGCAGGTAAAATATTCGAAAGTACTGTTAACCATCTTTAATTAACTTAATATTCCTCTCAATTCTTTACATCGTAGCTTCTCTCAAGGATTTTCCATCTTCCCTTTTACTTACATGCCACTATATATAGGGCAATAAAGTAACTTTTAAATTCATGTATCATTCTCCAAATCATTTAAATCTTCACATAACAATGCTCAATATCAAGGTCTCTGATACCAACTTTATCACTAGGGGCAACTCCACCTCTTTGGGTAGCCCTTTCCTCCTTAAACCCCTGGGCAAAGAGTCATGCTTCGCCATTGTTCACATACGAGAGTTCCCAGGGATCGGGTTAGAACCCCTTACTCATATGTTCAATACGTGAGATGTTCCTAGCATCATGGCGCTGGACAGTTAGTGTTACGATGATGTAACTACCAAAAACTTCTTCCACAAGAAAGTTTCCCCTACCTTCAAAGTTACTACTTCAATCCTTCTCAACCATATGGCTTTCCTTTAAGCTTTTACCACAATTTCCATAAGCATGTGTATCTTCTCTTCACATGTCATATGCACTAAGCCAAGTTAATACTTTCAACTCATATTATCTTTAACACTTATCATCAATCATTGAGTCCCACCTTAAGACATCCTTTCCATATGGTGTAATGAATTCACAGTATATGTATATATATCACTACACACATAATCATTCATTATTTATGGCATCCCACAATTCATACCATTCATAATTAATTCTCTCTATTCTCGTAACTCTGATAATTCATTAACTTTGTCACGACCCAAAACCTCTCACGGGCCCATGACAACCGTCGTGACGTCCCGATTGATACTCATTACCCGAAATACCAATCGAAACCCCGCAAGGCTTACATATAAGTTTTAAACAATTTTCAGTCGTTTTTTGCTCAAGTAAATCAAAGGACAAAAATATGGCATTTTTATATAAAACAATATTTATAGAAACACGTGTAAGTAATCTTTTGTAACTTAGAAGTAAAATAAATCCATACATACAATAATTTACAAAGTTATAATGTACAATAATAATTACAATGACAAGTGGCCCATAAATACACCAAGTGTTGGTGATAGTAACCTATTGTCTGTGAGATAGAGGGGTCAACTGGAATCCTCGATAAAATCGGGTATCTACAAGCTACCACAAGCCTGAAATATTTGGAAAGGAGGTGGGTGAGATTTTGCAATCCCAATGAGTAAACAGACATTATCATAAATATCTAAAGGTGAGTAACATGGAGGCAAGTTTAAACAACAAATTACAAACTATTTCATAAGGTTTTCAATTTATTTCTTAAACCATAAAATATTTGTAATTTACCAAAACAATTGTTAAGGTTTATAACTTTTATTAAAAACAGGGTTCAAGCCAAAACTAGTCCTCGAGAATACCATGACCAAGGCGTCTAACCGAGTTCGCCAAGGTTGTTAAGATATTTACATGTTAAACACATGTTAGTTTTGAAAACAAGCCGTTCTTTGGCGTTGGCCGAGTTACACATTCACGTGAGGAGAGGCTACCAATTGTCTTGAAAAATATATTTTCTTATGAATGGCTTATGATATATGAGTATATGTAGCTATATTTTATAATTGCATTGGGAATAGAATGTAAGCTGTCTTTTACTATACAGGACGGATAAATAAATAAAAGCCACATTATACTGTCGAAATTTTATTAAAATTTGTGGGTTTAGTCACTGCAGTGACGGGTTTTCGTGGACTGCCTATTAGACGGGCACGGTAAATCCGATTTCATAGTTACTTTGATTGTAGAGGCGAGGAGGGTAACTCCCGGGGTAGTGTTAGAGTTCACTTCACGTCGGACCCCCACGTGAATGTGTAACTCGGCCAACGCCAAGGATTGACTTGTTTTCAAAATAAAATGTGTTTAACATGTAAATATCTTAACAACCTTGGCGGACTCGGTTAAATGTCTCGGCCAAGGTATCCTCGAGGACTAGATTTTGGCTTGAGCCATGTTTTTAATAAAGGTTATAAGCCTTGACAACTGTTTTGGTAAATTACAAATGTTTTATGGTTTAAGAAAGAAATTGGAAACCTTATGAAATAGTTTGTGATTTGTTATTTAAACTTGCCTCCATTTTACTCACCTTTAGATATTTATGATAATGTCTGTTTACTCATTGGGATTGCAAAATCTCACCCACCTCATTTCCAAACATTTCAGGCTTGTGGTAGCTTGTAGATATTCGATTTTGTCGAGGATTCCAGTTGACCCCTCTATCCCACAGACAGTAGGTTACTATCACCAATACTGGGTGTATTTATGGGCCACTTGTCATTGTAATTATTATTGTACATTATAACTTTGTAAATTATTGTATGTATGAATTTATTTTATTCTCACGCTACAAAAATTATTTATGTATAGTTCTATAAAAATTGTTTTATAAGAAAATGAAATATATTATCAAATATTTTTATTTCGTTTAATTAGCCAACTTTTCACTCTAAATGAATGATTTAGATTACAAAAATTTATTTTTAATCGGCAGTGGATATTTTTCTACCATACGTGGTATCTTTATCAGGTTTCGAAATATTCTGGTAAAAATTACCAAAATACCCCTATGTGGTGAAAATTTTATTTTGATTGTTTTCGATCTAAAATAGTTTATATTTTCTTAAAACTTGATATTTAAAAATGATTGCTCACAGGAAAGGCAAGAAACTGATTCGTTAGCCTTGCGAGGTTCCAATTAGCATTTCGGATAATGACTATCAATCGGGACGTCGCGACGGTTATCATGAGCCCGAGGGAGGTTTCGGGTCGTGACATTTGTTCAGGGGTTTTCCTTAATAGCAGCTCCTTTGACCTGTCTAACTCGTAAGGGAGTTAAGTTTGAGTGAGATGATGTTTGTGAGAATCGATTTCAGGAGCTAAAGAATCAGTTAACTTCCGCTCCTGTTTTAACACTTCTTGTTAGTGGTAAAGGATTTGTAGTTTATAGTGATGCCTCAAAGTTGGGGTTGGGGTGCGTATTGATGCAGAATGAAAAAGTTGTGGCTTGTGCTTGTAGACAGCTAAAGAGGCATGAAGCAAATTACCCTACCCATGATTTAGAGTTAGCAGCTGTGGTGTTTGCTTTAAAAATCTGGAGGCATTACTTGTATGGTGAGCATTGTCGGATATTTACGGATCACAAGAGTTTAAAATATTTGCTCACTCAAAAGGAACTTAATTTGAGGCAAAGACGATGGTTGGAGTTGATAAAAGATTATGACTTGGTGATAGACTATCATCCGAGAAAGGCGAACGTTGTAGCTGATGCCTTAAGTTGTAAGTCTTCATTGTCTTTAGCCGTACTTCAAAGTTGTTATTTTCAAGCATTATTAAAGATGAAAACTCTTGGGGTCCAGTTGAGAAATGGTGAGGATGGATCCTTATTGGCAAGCTTCACTGTGCGACCTTCGTTACTAAATCAGATCAAGGACATTCAGAGGTCTGATGAGGAGTTAAGAAAAGAAATTCAAAAATTGACTGATAGGGGAGTCAGTGAGTTTAGATTCGAAGAGGATCATGTCTTGATGTTTAGAGACCGAGTTTGTGTTCCTGAAGGAAACCAGCTGAGACAGGCGATCATGGAAAAAGCCCATTCATTTGCCTATGCATTACATCCTAGAAACACCAAGATGTATAGGACTATCAGGTAGAATTATTGGTGGCCAGGTATGAAGCGAGACGTAGCAGAATTTGTTGCAAAGTGTCTCGTATGTTAGTAAGTTAAGACGGAGCATCAGAGGCCAGTAGGTACATTTCAGTCTTTACCTATTCCCGAGTGAAAATGAGAGCATGTAACTATGGATTTTGTTTTGAGATTGCCGTGGACACAGAGAGGAAAGGATGCGATCTGGGTGATCGTAGATCGGTTGACTAAGTCCGCTCTTTTTTTAGCTGTCCATAGTACATACTCTATTGAGAAGTTGGCTCAACTCTATGTAGATGAGATTGTGAGGCTACATGGAGTTCCCGTTTCTATAGTGTCAGACCGAGATTCTCGATTCACTTCTCGATTTTGGTCAAAATTTCAAGAAGCTCTCGGAACCAAATTGAAATTTAGCACTGCTTTTCACCCATAGACGGATGGTCAGTCAAAGAGGGCTATCCAGACTATGGAGGATATCTTGAGGGCTTGTGTCATGGATTTTCTTGGGAGTTAGGATAGACACTTGCTGTTAGTGGAATTTGCTTACAACAACAACTTCCAGTCTAGCATTGGTATGGCACCGTATGAAGCTTTATATGGAAGGAAATGTCGTACTCCACTTTGTTAGGATGAAGTGGGTGAAAAAAAGTTAGTTAGTGTGGAATTGATCGATCTAACTAATGACAAGATCAAGGTTATACAAGAAAGGCTGAAGGTAGCCCAGGATAGGCAGAAAAGCTATGCAGATAAATGGAGAAAAGACTTGGAGTTTGAGATCGATGATAGAGTTTTTCTTAAGGTTTCTTTGTGGAAAGGTGTGATTCGATTTGCAAAGCGGGGAAAGCTTAACCCGAGGTATATTGGACCATTCTGAATCATTAAGAGAATTGGACTAGTGGCTTATCGATTAGAACTACCTCCGGAGTTAGATCGGATCCACAACGTTTTCCATGTCTCCATGCTTAAGAAATATGTACCAGATCCCTCTCACATCCTCGAAGCACCTCCGATCGAGTTGCATAACGATTTGAAGTTCGAGGTGCAACCTATGAGTATCTTGGATCGAAGGGATCGAGTATTGAGGAACAAGAGTATTTCAATGGTCAAAGTGTTGTGGAAAAGTGCTTGAATGGAGGAAATGACATGGGAAGTAGAGCTGATTTAACCTCGGTATTGTACCTAACGGTACACTTGAGTTGATTTAACCTCGAACTAGTTCAAATAGGAATCGTAGGATGAAATTTAATATTTTACAGTCTAGGAATGACTAAAAATGATTGTTTGGAGTTCGAGGGTTCATTTGGGGAAAAATTGAAAATTTTGATGTTTAGGGGTAAAATCGTCATTTTGCCACCTAAGATAATAATTTGATCATGGAGTGAAAATTTTGTCCAAGAATAACTATTTGGAGTATAATTTAATGATAGGAAGTGAAAATTTTCAATTTCGGTAATTTTCGAAACATAGGGGCAAAACGGTAATTTTATCTTCTCGGGGTAAAAATCGTAATTTTCACCACCCAAAACTTGTTAAAATTATAAGATTTATTTATTTTTGGTATGAATAACTATGGTATTTTAAGTGGTGAAAAATTGAAGTTTAAAGGATGAAATTTTAAAAAGGGGCCAACGAGAAAGTGACACATGGCATTTTTTAATGATTTAATATTATTTTAATGAAAAGTCAGCCCATTTAAACCCCACATTAGGTGATGGCCGGCCATAAGGAGAGAACAAGAGAGAAAATAGAGAGGAAAGGAAGAAAAGAGAAAAACCAAAGGAAAACTAGAAAATTCAAAGAGGAAATCGCGTTTTTCATCCGTTTAGGCGTCTAACGGTAAGATTTTTCGACTTTAGCTTGATTTCTACCTTTCCTATGCCTTTATTTCCATTTAGCTTGCTTGAGGAGAGAGATCAAAAAGTGAAACCAAGGGTTGGCCAAAATTCAAGGGGGAGGATTTTGGAATTTTTAGGTTTTGATTCTTAGTTAAATTGGCTAAGAACCCCCACGTGAAGTGAGTTATATTTTTCACGTGGGGGTTCGATGTGTCACTTTCCCATTGGCTCGTTTTTAAAATTTCATCCATTTGTTTCCAAATTTTCACCATACACTTGTCCCACATATCCATAGCTTAGATAAAATTCTCAGACTTATCGAAAGTCTCGGTGGAGTAATTTTTGAAATTTACACTTTTACCCCCGTAAAAGTAAAAAATTATATTTTTGCCCAAAAAATTGAAAATTTGTCCATAGACATATTTTTCATCCCTTATACTCATACCATTCTCCAATTTGTCAAATTTGATCTAAATTCTCTCAAAATCTCAAATCTTGTCCGCGGGTGGTAAAATTACGATTTTACCCTTACACTCAAAAAATCACCAGAATTAAACTTTTTCGCTTCCTATCATTAAATTATACTCCAAATAGTTAATATTGGTCAAAAATTTCACTCCATGATCAAATTATTATCTTAGGTGGTAAAATGACGATTTTACCCCTAAACATCAAAATTTCTAATTTTACCCCTAATGAAGCCTCGAACTCCGAACAATCATTTTTAGTCATTCCTGGACTATAAAATATTAAATTTCATCCTACAATTCTTATTTGAACTAGTTCGAGGTTAAATCAACTCAAGAGTACCGTTAGGTACGATACCGGGTTTAGTCTATTATTATGACTTTTCTGGCGTAATAACATGCTACTTAGTGCATGTATATCATGACATGTGTTTATAGGGTCAGGTTTTATAACAAACCTCCGATAATAATCGGCTAATCCGAGGAAATTACGAATCTCCGTCACCGTTTTAAGTTGCTCCCATTGTAAAATGCCTCTATCTTCTTAGGATCAACATATATTCCAGCTCCCGATACTACGTGTCCCAAGAATACCACTTCCTGTAACCAAAACTCACACTTCAAAAACTTTGCATACAATTGTCTTTCCCGCAAAGTTTGTAATACTATACGCAAGTGGGTAGCGTGCTCATCATTATCTATCGAGTAAACCGGGATGTCATCAATGAACACAATAACAAACTTGTCCAAATAAGGGTGGAACACCCTGTTCATGAGATCCATAAAAGCTGCCGGTGCGTTAGTTACCCCAAAAGGTATGACCAAGAACTCATAATGATCGTACCGAGTCCTGAACGCGATCTTGGGTACATCCTGTTCTTTGATCCTCAACTGATGATACCCATACCTCAGATCAACCTTAGAAAACACTGTAGCTCCCTGTAATTGATCGAAAAGACCATCAATCCTCGGCAACGGATACTTGTTCTTAATGGTCATTCTGTTAAGTTGTTGGTAATCTATACATAACCGAAGTGTATTGTCTTTCTTTTTCACAAATAAAATCGGTGCTCCCCACGGAGATGTACTAGGGCGTATAAAACCTTTGTCCACTAACTCTTTCAACTGTACTTTCAACTCCTTCAACTCTGCCGAAGCCATTCTATATGGAGGAATAGAGATAGGGGCAGTACCCGAAAGTAAGTCAATGGTGAATTCGAGCTCACGATCGGGAGGAAGTCCCAATAATTCATCAGGAAATACATCAGGGAACTCACTTACTACGAGGACATTCTCTAATTTAGGTTCCTCCCTCGATATATCAATCATGTGAGCCAAGTATGCCGGATATCCCTTTCGCACCAATTTCAAAGCTTTGAGGGCCGAGATTACACAAAACGGTAATACTCGAAGCTCCCTCGTAAATACAACTTCTGCTCCCTCTAAACTCTGGAGAATCACTTCTTTCTTAAAACAATCCACCTTTGCTCGATGAATGGACAAGCAATCCATACCCAAGATTAAATCAAAGTCCCGAATCTCCAAAAGGATTAAATCACCCATAAATTCTTCTTCCCCAACTTTAATAACACAATCTCTATAATACGTATTTCTTACTAACCGTTTGCCCAGAAGAGTATGCACTATAATCTCTTCCTCTAATGGTGACAAGTTCCTATTTGAGAATGATGCAAATGATATGCCCACGTATGATTTATCGAAGCCCGAATCTATCAAAACATGTGCATCTCTCTCAAACACAATCATAGTACTTGTCACTGTGCTAGGTCGAACCCGAGCTTCATCCTCAGTCAATGCAAAAACCCTGGTCGAAATCTGGGGCTGCGATCTGAAAAATGGCTGCTCTAGGGTATTACTCCCCATGCCTGACTGTATCACTAGGCCCTATCTAGATTGTGATCCCAAAGTGTCTTTCCGCGGTATACTAGAACAAGTCGGAGGAGTAGAAGTAGCTACTGTACCCCGTCTCAACTGAGGACAATCTCTCTTGATATGCCCCTGTTGGCCACATTGAAACACTTTACAGGCTATCTACATGACCCAACATGAAATCCTCCGCAATTACAGCATCTGTCCAATCTTCCTGAAGTCTCCCCCTAACTACTCATCACAGGCCAATCAAGTCTAGAAAATCTCGGTTGTGACTGCTGAGATGGAGGTCTAGTGGATGCCACAGACGCTGAGGTATTACTTTTTTGCAGTAGATGTCGAATCTCTGCCTCTCTTTGAAGACTGACCCGAGAACGTAGGCGAATTCCTTCTATTTGCAAACTTAGCTCGAATCCGTCTATTCTCAATGGCGAGCTTCTCAACCCGTAAGGCCATCTGCACAACTTCCTTATACGACTCCTTGTCAGTCACTATCATGCACTCTCGTATCTCATTACGGAGTCCCTCCTCAAAGTAGTTTGCCTGGTGTTGCTCCAATCTCACCAACTCAAGCACATAAAGCATCAGCTCGTTAAAATGAGTTTCATACTCCTCAATGGTCAAGTTCCCTTGTTTCAAGCTGAGAAATTCTCTCTTTTTCTCTTTCTGATGGAAATAAGTGTAATACTAACCATCAAACTCTCGGAGGAAATCCATCCAAGTCAACAGTATAGAAGAGCGAGACTTTACTAAATTCCACCAGGTACGGGTTCTCTTCTCAAATAACCGCATAGCCACTTTCAATTTCATCTCATCATCTAATCCCATATCTGCCAGTGTCTCCGATACTTGAATAACCCAATCCTTAGCTGTGGTGGCATCCAACTCACCAGTAAACGAGACGCAACCTAACTGTCTAGCTTCCTTCAATTTCTTAGAAATGGAGACGTTCGGTGTCTGGGGTGGAATAGGAGGTGGTGGTACTGGGGCTGTTACAGGGGAAACAGCGGGTGGAACTGAACCAGCCTGAGCCTGACCCGTAAGAGCAGCGAGAAAAGTCACTAATGCCTGAGCTGCCTCGGGTGACATGGCAGGTACGCCAGGAGCAGCAACAGGTGGTGGAGGAGATACAAGAATGTCAGTAGACTCAGTAGTAGGAACTGCTCTAAAAGAAGACGTAGTAGACTCCTCTTCTATGGAATCCGATCGAACTCTATCTGGGGTGACCTCTTCCCCTACCGGTAGATCTAGTGATAGGTAGTAGCTCACGTCGAGGAGGCATAATGATCTACAAAAAGAACGGAATTGGTTTAGACGACTTAAGACTCTATATGCAACTACATGCAACTAACTAATCTTAACTGGGCCACACTGACATTGTAAATTATTTTAAAATAACTTTAAATCCAAGAACTTTAAAAATAAAAAACTTCTTTCACAACCATAAGCTTTTAAACCGAAAGCTCTGATACCAATTGAATTGTCACGACCAGGAACCTCCCACGGGCCCATGACAACCGCCGCGACGTCTTGATTGATACTCATTACCCGGAATACCAATTGGAACCCCGCAAGGCTTACATATCAGTTTTAAACAATTTTTAGTCGTTTTTGGCTCAAGTAAATCAAAAGACAAAAATATGACATTTTTATATAAAATAATATTTATAGAAACATGTGTAAGTAATCTTTTGTAACTTAGAAGTAAAATAAATTCATACATACAATAATTTACAAAGTTATAATCTACAATAATAATTATAATGACAAGTGACCCATAAATACACCAAGTGTTGGTGATAGTAACCTATTGTCTGTGAGATAGAGGGGTCAACTGGAATCCTCGACAAAATCGGGTATCTACAAGCTACCACAGGCCTAAAATATTTGGAAAGGAGGTGGGTGGGATTTTGCAATCCCAATGAGTAAACAAACATTATCATAAATATCTAAAGGCGAGTAACATGAAGGCAAGTTTAAACAACAAATTACAAACCATTTCATAAGGTTTTCAATTTATTTCTTAAACCATAAAATATTTGTAATTTACCAAAACAGTTGTTAAGGCTTATAACTTTTATTAAAAACAGGGCTCAAGCCAAAACTAGTCCTCGGGGATACCTTGGCTGAGGCATCTAATCGAGTCCGCCAAGGTTGTTAAGATATTTGCATGTTAAACACATGTTAGTTTTGAAAACAAGCCATTCCTTGACGTTGGCCGAGTTACACATTCACGTGGGGGTTCGACGTGAAGTGAGCTCTAACACTACCCCAGGAGTTACCCTCCTCGCCTCTACAACCAAAGTAACTATATAATCGAGTTTACCGTGCCCCTCTAATAGGCAGTCCACGGTAACCCGTCACTGTAGTGACTAAACCCACCAATTTTAATAAAATTTTGACAGTATAACGTGGCTTTTATTTATTTACCCAGCCTGCATAGTAAAAAACAGCTTACATATATTCTCAATGCAATTATAAAATATAACCACATATACTCATATATCATAAGCCATTCATAGGAAAATATATTTTTCAAGACAATTGACAGCCTCCAATTACTCAATTTTATAATCAATAGTTTCTTATTTCAGAAAATCAAGATAATATATTTATTTGTCACATTTATTTCTAAAACATCAAAAATCCCATTTTAATCTCATTTTCGTTCCAAAAAATCTATGAAGAGAATTTAAAAATAAACTCTAGATAATTTACAATAATAATAGGTTTACTCACCGTTTGTACAAATTAAATGCTTTCTAGGTGCCCCAATCACTGTTCGTCGGGTATGACTTCCTTGCCTTTACCGGAAGGCTCTCCTCCTAGACATATTGCAAAAATTTCACAATTTACCACATTGATCCTAAATCACTATATAATTGACTTAAATCCTATACTAATGCATGGTATGAAATGCAATAGCCTAAAACGGCTTAAACGCGGTATTAACCTATTTTTGACATTTTACCCGATAAATTGCTAACGTGCTCTATTTTAGCTCTATATTGTCCGATTTTCTCTCCAACATTTCTAACCATTAACTATCAGCCAATAATCTTCTAAAATCACCAAAATCAACTCACTTTTCTCCTTGAAAAATTCGGCCAAAAATGGGACATTAACTAGGTAAATTTTCCACTTTGTTTTTCTATCACATTTAACCATTTTTCATCATTTTCTCTTCATTTCTCTTAGAATAAAAATCAGTTTTTCATCATTGTACATCATTGAAGATTCGGCCAAGGGTGGGTATTGTGAAAATTTCATGCTTTCTTATCCAATTTGATTTCTATACACATTTAACTAACTAAAACTACCAATTTAACTAAGAATCAAAACCTAAAAATTCCAAAATCCTCCCCCTTGAATTTTGGCCAGCCCTTAGTTTCACTTTTTGATCTCTCTCCTCAAGCATGTTAAATGGAAATAAAGGCATAGGAAAGGTAGAAATCAAGCTAAAGTCGAAAAATCTTACCGTTAGACGCGTAAACGGACGAAAAACGCGATTTTCCCTTTGAATTTTCTAGTTTTCCTTTGGTTTTTCTCTTTTCTTCCTTTCCTCTCTATTTTCTCTCTTGTTCTCTCCTTATGGCCGGCCATCACCTGCTATGGGGTTTAAATGGGCTGACTTTTCATTAAAATAATATTAAATCATTAAAAAGTGCCATATGTCACTTTCCCATTGGTCCGTTTTTAAAATTTTATCCTTTAAACTTTAATTTTTCACCACTTAGAATACCATAGTTATTCATACCAAAAATAAATAAATCTTATAATTTTGACAAGTTTTGGGTGGTGACAATTACAGTTTTTACCCCGAGACGACAAAATTACCGTTTTGCCCCTATGTTTCAAAAATTACCGAAATTGAAATTTTTCACTTCTTATCATTAAATTATACTCCAAATAGTTAATCTTGGTCAAAATTTTCACTCCATGATCAAATTATTATCTTCGGTGTCAAAATGACGATTTTGCCCCTAAAAATCAAAATTTTCAATTTTTTCCCAAATGAACCCTCGAACTCCGAACAATCATTTTTAGTCATTCTTGGACTGTAAAATATTAAATTTCATCCTACAATTCCTATTTGAACTAGTTCGAGGTTAAATCAACTCAAATGTACCGTTAGGTACAATACCAAGTTTCATCTAGTCTTAAGAACTTTCCTAGCGTAATAACATGCTACTCAGTGCATGTATGTCATGACATGTGTTTATAGGGTCGGGTTTTATAGACTTCCAGTACAAATGATCAAGAAAATGGTCACAACCCAAATTCAAGGCCATGACCGGCACATGGGCCCAATGGACGTAGTCCACTAAGCCTAAGCAAGCCTATTAATATAACCTTTTCACCATTACATTAAAAGCTGCTAAGTCACATTTTATGACTTTGAATCAAAATAATACTAAACATTGTCATCTCATAGTGGCATACCAATCAAAGAGCACATATATTATCTAAACATAATATAATAATTTACATCGGTTTGTCTATACACAACAAAAGAGTACTTGACTTCCAGCAAAGAGACTCGGACGAATGTACAGCTACTGAATGCCGAGACACTTACCAAGGGTCGAATATACGAAGACACTTCGACCTAGTTACCAACTGCCTCGTGATCTGAAAACATTCAGTTGAAAACGGTGAGTATAAACCCAGTAAGTGAACAAGAAAGGGAACAAGCAAACATTAAGGAATGTTTAACGAAATCATGATGCATTCATTTTTCAAAACAATGAAATTTGTTTTAGTTCTTATTAAAACCCCTCATGTGAACCCCACATGAGTAAATCATTTTATGAAAAGGGCCCATGCTCAACAAAGGATTTAGGGAGTGAAAACTTTAATAGCATTCATGCGAATCCAGTCAAATAAATGACGGGTCCTCGCTGTAGTGGAAAGGCATTTTCGCTGCAGCGTACTGCAGCGACACTTGATTTAAATTATCAACTAATTGAGGGTTTCTCACCAAACCTCCTCATTTTAAACTTAATTCATTTATTCCTTAATGTTGGAAGTCCATGCTTAACTATGGTACCAAAGAAATGGAAAATAGAGCAATAATCGAACCAAATGAGGAGCAAAACAGAAAGTTTTTCGCTACAGCTAGATTCAATCTCGCTGCAATGAAATTTTTGGTCATAAACAGAAAGTTTCTCACTGCAGCGAGATTTTCGGCCAGCCTTACCCCTCCAACCTGAGAGTTTCTAGTTGTAGCGGGAATGAATCTCGCTGTAGCGAGAAACAAAGCAGTGAGAAAAATTTTCCTTCCTTTCAAGAAAAAGCCATCCTGTTGAAATGACAAATTCAACATAAAACACATAAAGGTTTCCAAAGTTCAACATGCCAAATTCATATGCATTTCAACCATAAACCATATACATGAGTTTTCATTCCCTAAACATATATATACATATACATACATGGATAAATACCAATACCACTATCATCACATCCAGCTCATGTGCATCCCCCCACATTGTGCACATACCCGGAGTCATCATGTGCATCCCCCCACATCGTGCACAATCAGTGCCATCATGTACATCCCCCACATCGTGCACACGGGCACTATCATCATCCATCTCCCTAACCACCACCATTACCGGCATATGCATTCCCCCACATCGTGCACACACACGATTATAATCATAACACAATATCAACCATCATGCACAACATATATATATATATATATATATCTATATATATACCAATATAATGTAGTAGTGCACAAATCCATATCAACCGCATGTCACAACATAAAATCAATTTATCAAAGGCTTGTTCCCAAAGCACTCATTTTCATAAAAGTTGGATAAACCATTCAATTATTTGTGCAGCTACATTCATATTCCCAAAACAAGTTTTGAAATGCAATTCACTCATCGGTATTTTTGTTGAGCCTTTAATCGACTCTAACCTCCTAATGGTCCAATTGGGGCTGTGGGACTTCATTAGAACCTATCATCACATTAGCATCACCAATACGTCAATTCACATACTTATAAAGTCTAAAAGCTTTCTCTTAGCTAACTTCCAATGGCCATTTAAATGGCTATCTATTCTCTCTACCCTTATCACTTTAAAATGAATGAACATCCCAACTACCAATTCACCCACAAATCTAAACACTAATCATTCTCAACACCAAAACTCAATTCTAGTGTACTACTTACCTTGGTAGCTTGTATTTGAAATTCTTTCCAAAACTTTCAAGCTATTTTTGAAGCTTCCTCTTTCTCTCTCTAAAACACCTAACTAGTGAGAGAGAGTACGAAAATAAGATTTTTCAAGGGTTTTAAGGAGAGAGAGTGGAAGAGCACAATGGTTTATGGAAAGGGTGCACCAAAAGTATGAAATTTGGAGCTATTTGAGGAAGGTTGTGGAGCTTTCTTATCAAGCTTTCATGGAGGTTGGGAAGCAACGTGAAAGAGAAGAAGAAGAAGAAGAAAGCTGCTGAAGAATGTAGAAGCTTCTGGAAGGAAGAGATATTTATAGCCCATGCTTATCCACTCCACTTAAATTACCAAAATGCCCCTCAACAAATTAGCTTGTTCTCCTCTAACCCTTTATACAATCTTTTTACTCCTTTGACACTGGGACAAGGTCCATAATGGTCTAGAAATGCTCGGGTTCATGAAAACTTAAAAATTCTAACTTGAGGTGAAAAATGACCATTTTGCCCTTATCGTGGAAATCATCAAAATTTTTATTTTCTTGTCATTTTACCCATATTTTTATCATTTATTTATGTGTTTGGCCTACTTAAGCCTTAATATTGTTTAAAACTTACTTTTAGGAGCTTACTAAGAAAATGACAAAATTACCTCTAATTAGGTATGTCGCGTCTATTACTAATTATGATTCTATAAAGGTCAAGGTCTCACAAAAAAAGTTCATCTTTTTCCACATTTTATACTCATAATCCTTATTAAATCAAGAATTCACCTTTTCCAAGTTCCATAATTTACCTCCATTGGTCTATGTTTGTACCAAATTATCATCTTATAATGTCATTACATCATTTTGTAGTTCCTTCCATACTTAAATTTTACAATCCTTGACTTAATCACGTTAACCATGCAAAGTGCCTCCTATAGCCTCATTGATTTCTCTCATATCCTTCCGAATTGTAACTGCAATTGAGATTTCAATTTTTCATATTTTCGCGACCTTACCACGTTTTCTCATGATATCCTATGCAGTTACAACACATTGAACCTGCTTATTATAACATAGTCCCCTAATTCAATGTGTTTACTCAAAAATCAACTTCTTTGATTCAACTTGCCCCATAAACTAGGACCTTATTTATTTATCCTTGCATTTGGAATCATACCAAAAACCCACATACTATGATAAATGATAATTTCTAATAAACACTATCAATTCAAATGGTATTTTATGCCTTGTCAAAAATTTGGGGTTACCACTCAAAAGTCTATCACGTTTATTGGTAACCATTTCATAGTACTGCAAAACATATTTATCGTCAGGTCTTGTAGTTGCTTGAATCGTTAATGACTTTCTACGTCAACCTTCAATAATTGCCTAAGGCGACTAATCACGCCACTAGGGTGTATATCCTTCCTCAATAATTATATTGTTAGTCCACCTCTGTCATACCTAAAGATTCCCATACCAACCAAGTCACTTAAATAGCTACTTCATAATCCGTTCGAGTCACATGAAAATAAAAGTGAAACTCTTAAGTCCTTTGTACAGACAACTACTACTACCTAGTTTACACCGCATTTACCCATACTTAAAGTAAGACAAAGTTCAACAAAAATACTAAGTGTCTTTAGGATCATCATCGCCTTGCTCCGAGCACATCGACTGATCCTCTTCTAGGTCCTCTTCTACCTCCTGAGATTTCTCCATTTTAGCCTTAATCCAAGCTTGCTACATTCTTATGCATTTTTCCCTACTCACAAGTGCAACACCTCTCCCACAACTTGGGGGAAAGTCTCGAACAGCTGACACCCTCATAGGACGAATATCTCCCTTTGCAATTGCCTCTTTCGTCTTTTTCTTATGCCATTCCTCAAACTTTTCCAAAAGGAAATTTCTTAGAGCTTCCTGAATATCAGAGCTGTCCTCACTTTCAAGGCTTTCACTACTCTTAAAGTTTTCCTTATTGCGAAACATTTCTTTCGATTCTAGTGCAATCCAGTTAATAGGAACATGGGACAGGCCACTTTTCGAACTACCTAGATCAGGGCACCATTGGCTCCTGGCAGTGGAATCTAATGATCCCTTGCTAGCACTGTGAAGGGGATCCGGACTACCGTCACTTCAAGACATGGAGTGTGCAACAGGCTCACCTCCAAACCTATACGTAACCAAGCATCAATTGCTTAGCCATTTATATATCACAAGAATAGGTAGGCTTTCTAAAGAATTAGGGGCCTATAAAGCCTCCCATCCTTAGCTTGCGTTGCACACCCACAATCCAACGATGAGACTGTACACAGACCCACAACTCCGCTAACAACACAAGAATCCCTAGGATTCAACTAAACCTAGAGCTCTGATACCACCGTTGTCATAGCCCAATTCCTGAGCTATGACCTGCACAAGGACCCAATAGGCACAGCCCACTAGGTCTAAGAAAACCTTTTTATATGAACTTGTACATTAGTCCATCTATCATGCATATCTCTTTAAGATCTATACTTAATTGTGTTCAAATGCCAATTTCTTCAAAGGCAATTCATAGAACCTAAGTAAATACTCACATTGGCAAAATATACATAGATAGTTTGTCAAATGTATCTTAACAATTCACATTACGCATATATGTGCATATACAAACACCTTGATCTTCAGCGGAGTGACTCTGGACGTGGGTGCTAACATTTAATGTCAGGGCGACCTACCGAAAAATAGATAAGAGGAAGCACCTCGACCTAGGAATCCAACTACCTTCGAACCTAAAAACTAAAACATGAAATTGAAAATAATGAGTATAAACTTAGTGAGTGAACTTAGGAAGGGAACAAGCAAACGATACAAAAAGATTTTGAAAACATGATGCACTTATTTTAAAAACGATGCAATTTAGTTTAATTTCTTGTAAAGCCCTTAACTCAACCCTTGATTATTTAATCTCTTAAGGTGAAGGATTTATAATCCACAATGGAGTTGAAAAGAGTGAAAACTACAGCAAATATCCAATCAAGATAAGCAAAATAGAGGGTTTCTCGCTACAGCGAAAAGGCATTCCATAGCATATAGTACAATCACATTTTTATTTTCATAACTTGTCTATAGCATATATATATATATATATATAAACACATGTACACCACCGCCGCGTTACTCAACTCATGTGCACTCCCTACACCCACAAAGCAATGTTATCATGTGCACTCCCTACACGCACATTTCAATATCATCATGTGCACTCCCTACATGCACATTTCAATATCATCACACGCAATCCCGCCCACATCATTACTGGCATGTGCACTCCCACATCGCACACCACCCGCACCATCATGTGCACTCCCACACCGAACGTGCATGGTTATAGCTATTATACAGCATTATCACTCAAAGCGTAACACACATATCCACATAATATAGGTGTCACAGCCCAAATTCTAGGCTATGACTGGCGCATGGGCCCAATGGGCATAGCCCACTAAGCCCAAGCAAGCCTATTTATGCAATCCCAATCATCATTCCAAACCATCATTTCTCAAACCCATATTGTAATTCTCAACTAAAAATATTTCAATAACATTTTATAGTAACCCAATACTCACAATTTTATTATGCTAACATAGTATCACTCATTTGCCACCTTACAGTGGCTTTAGTAATCAAATATACATATTTGATTTTTTTAACATGAATCTTAGTGGTCTTCATTACTGATACATGTACACAAGCATAAGACTTTTGACGGTCAACGAAGTGGCTCTGGGTGAAGATACAGCTACTAAGATGCCATAGTACCTACCAAGAAGATGAGCATATGTATACGACTCAATCTAGGTCCCAATTGCCTCCAAATCTGAAAACATGAATTTTAAAAATGTGAGTACGAAACTCAGTGAGTGAACATAAAAAAGGAACAAGCAATCAATAGGAAGAATTTGGAAATCATGAAGCACTTGTTTCAAAAATAATGAAATTGATTTAATTTCTTACTAAAAACCTCTCATTTTAAACCTTGATTAATACCCTCATAGTGTTTCACAAACCCATGATCAATCCATGAAGTTAAATGGGTGAAAAGTAGGTCAAAAACAGAATAAGGTAGCATGCAGGACAGAATGTTTCTCGCTGCAGCGAAGTTCATTCTTGCTGCAGTGAGAAACAGTATCAGTTTGCATGTGTTTCAGTTTTTCTATCATATCTTCAGCTAAAGAAGTTCAATTGACCTAAGTTTCAGACCATTAGAAAGCTAAGAGGAAGGACTACAACTTTTATGTTTACCATTTTTCCCAGTTCGGAAGGGAATGTGGTCAAAATCTTAATCAAAATGAAGGCACTGCATTAGAACTCGAGAGTTTCTCGCTGTAGTGAGATTTATTTTCGCTGCAGCGAGTTTTCTGCTGCTACAACAGAATGTTTCTCGCTGCAGCAAGAAGCAGGGCACCTAAGTGAAAAAAGGGCCTCCTTTGCACAAAAAATCCATTTGGTGCTGCAATAAAGATCAATTTGCAAAAAAATGAGAATTTCTCAAGATTCATCATGCCAAATTTCACATGCATTACAACCATATACCATTACTCATAAACTTCCTATAACACACATATTTACATATATATATATATATATATATATATATATATATCTATATATACCCATCATCATCATGCACACCATCCAATCATCATCAGCTCATGTGCACTCTCTATTCGCACATGGTTGGGTCATCACCTGTTTATGCTCACTCCCTACTCGCACATAACCTGGTCATCATCGGCTTATTCGCACTCCTTACTCGCACATAGCCGAGTCAATATCATTATACAACAATATATTCATATGTATATATATATCAACATAATGTAGCAGTATATGAATCCATAATAGCCACATATCACAACACAAAGATAATTTATCAAGGGCTTGTTCCCAAGGCACCCATTCTTCAGAAAAGTTTGATAAAATCATTTAATGTCTTGTGCAAGCACATTCACATTCCCAAAAATACTTTAAAATGCAAGTTCACTCACCGGTCTTGTTGTTTCTTTTGCTTGACTCTAACCTCAACTAATACTCCAAATGGACATGTGAGGCCTTGTTGGAACCTATACACACACAACATCACAACCAATCCAATTTACATTAATATCACTCCAAAACCTAGTTTCTAATTCAAATTCTACTAGTCATTCCTAATTGGCTTCCAACTATATCAAATGGATATTCCTTGCACTACTCTAATCATACTAAAAATGAGTAAACAACTCAACAATAAAACAACTCATAATCCCAATTACTAGCCATTATCAAGAACTTAAAAGCAAGCCTAGTTCATCACTCACCTTAGGGTTTCTTTGTAGTTGAATTCTCTTTCAATAGCTTCCAAACAAATGTGAAAAATCTCTCTTTCTCTCTCTAAAACCTCCAACTAGTGAGAGAAAGTGCTGAACAAGGACTTTTTAAGGGTTTTAAAGTGAGAGAGTGAAAGAGCACAAGAGCTCTAGTCAAAAGGGCACAAAGATATGAAAATTAGAGCTAGAAAGAGAGTTGTGAAAGTTTCATATCAACCTTCCATGGAGGATGGAAGCAATGTGAGATGGAAAAAGAAGAAGGAGAAGAAGCTACTAGAAGAAAAAGATATTTATAGCTTAAGCTTATCCATTCCACTGGAAATTATAAAAATGCCCTTAGCAAGTTAGCTTGTTCTTCTCCAATCCTCTATGAAATCTTTTTACTCTTTTGACACTGAGGCTAAGTCCACAATGGTCTAAATATACTCAGGTTTACGAAAACTTAAAAATTTTGACTTGGGGTGCAAAATGACCATTTTGCCCCTGTTGTGAAAATTATTGCCACATCTAGTTTTCTTCATGTTTTCATCATTATACATAATTTATTTGGTCTTTATGCTTATTTAGACCTTAAATATCAGAAAACTTCCTTTTGAAAACTTATTAGAGGAAATGACAAAACTACCCCTAGCTCGGGTTATTACGCCTATGCCTCGTTATGAGCCTATAGGGGTTGAGGTCTCACAATAGGAACACATGAGTTCATCACATTCATATTTCACAACATAAAATGGTTTCATCAAGGGCTTGTTCCCATGCAAATTTTAAAGAAAAACTAATAAAATATTTCAAGTAGTTCAATCAAGCATATAATCATTTATTCCAAAACATTTAATGCAAGTTCACTCACAGTGTTTTTGTTGATGCTTTGATTGACTCTAACTGCGTCTAACACTCCGAATGGAGATGTGGAGTCTCGTTGGAACCTATCACACACAATAACATCACACCAACTCAATTTACATAAATACTATTCCAAAAGTTGTTTCCTAAATCAAGTTTTACTAGTTATTCCTAACTAGCTTCCAATTACCATTTAAGTAGTCATTGTTCACACTAAACATGATTAAATAAACTTCAACAATAAATCAGCCCACAAACCTAATTATTGGCCATCATCATCAACTCAAAAACCAAATCTAACTCATTACTCACCTTAGTGGTTTTATAGTGAAATTCTTTTCAAGAGTTCTTCAAGCTATCAAGGAAAGTCTATCTCTCTCTATCTCTCTCAAAATGTTCAACTAGTGAGAAAAAGTCCAGAGGAAGAGCTTTAGAGGGTTTTTGAGGTGTAAAAGTGAGAGTATGAAAAACCCTATGAAAAAGTGTACAAAAGCATGAGAATCAGAGTTAATTCGAGAAAGTTATGGAGGCTTTAAGGTTTCTTTTCCATGGAAGGGGGAAAACATTTAGTGAGAGAAAAGGATGGGAAAAAGAAGAAGAGGCTACTGGAAGTGAGGAGAAGGTGCTGGAAGAAATGAGATATTTATCCTAAAGTCAATCAAAGTTTCACAGAATTTACAAAAATGCCCCTTTTTTGTTCTTTTGGTGCAATACCATCACTTTGACAAAGATTTTGACTACTTTTCAATCAAAACTGGGCAAAGTGGTAAACATCAAAGTTGTATCTCTTCCTCTTAGCTTTCTAATGATTTAAAAATCATATCATTTGAACTTTTGTAGTAAGAGATATGCTTAAAAACCAAAACATATGCAAATAGAGCAACAGTTAATTGTGCACCTTTCTTCACCAATTGAAATTATTTTTGATCCTACTCTTATAAAAACATAAAATATTTATAAATAAAGTAAAACTAATATCATTAACTCAAAATAAACATTTAAACATAAATTAAACTAAACTAATAAAATAAATAAAAATACCTAAATTCAATCTTAAATCTGTTCCAACTTAGACTAATTAGGTATTTAATCTCCCATTAAATATGTGAATTTGATGCACTCAACAGTCTACCTCTAGTCATGCATATGTGGAGGTCGCGGTTTCACAATTAGTCACCATATTAAAATACGGGGTATTATAGAGTATTTCTTGAAAAGTTTATATGTTTTTAAAAGAAAATATGAGAAAGCTCATTTTTGTAGTTTTTCTTTAAACTCTTTTTTAAAAAAATTTTATTCTTTAAAAAGTTATTTTTTTAAGAACTTTTCAAAATCTCTATTTGGTTTGACTTCTACTTTTAAGAAGTAAATAAGCTGAAAAAAAATGAAACCAAATAGGCACTTAATCAAAAAGTCAAAGGAGATTTCTAATATGTTAACGTGTATAAGAAAAATAATGATGAGTCTCTAAAGAGATACTCCCATTGTTAAAACTTAAGAGATTATACTTTGAAGGTTTGAAAATTAATTCTTGAGATAGATGAAATGTGATTTATGAAATGTGAAAATAGAAGTGACTACATCCAATTGTGTAAGTCAAAAACTAATTAACTCAAAACCTGTACATATGTTATTTTCATCAATATAAATAAGGGCAGCTTTTTGTTTTGGTGATAAAATTAAGGGCTTTCTAAATGTACATCTGGTACTTTAAACATATATGAACATAACTATTACCTTGCACACAATATCTAACAATAAATGAGACAGCAAAATATAGGTCTGTTCTCTCCATTATTTTTTTTATTTTTTATTTTTTTGATACTCTTTTAATTGTTATTCATTAATGTGTTTCATAATTCATGGATGGGTATTACACATGCAAATTTTGATGATGAATGACTCGAAAAGTTATAGATTGAAAACAAATGAAAAAAAATTCAATCTATCAAAGGTGAGATTATATGTGAAATTGTGGAAAATATTGTCTCATATTAAAAAAATTAATTTTTGAGTTACACAATTGGATGTAGTCACTTCAATTTTCACATTTCAGAAATCACATTTCACCTATCTCAAGAATTGAACTTCAAACCTTTGAATTATAATCTCTTAAGTTTTAACAACGGGAGTATCTCTTTAAAGACTCGTCATTATTTTTCTATGTACGTCAACATATTAGAACTCTCATTTGACTTATTGATTAAGTACTTTAAATATTAGGTTTTTAATGGGATTGAAAGATTAAGATCATGTCAGTATGCCTTTCAAGCGAATAGAATTTGTTGTACATAGATAATTATTGTATTTAAACAGTTGTTATTTATAAATGACACTATTTATTTTTTTAAATCTTTATATATATTGATTTAAGGGAAATAAAGTCCATGAAATATCACATGCTATGCAATATATATTATAAAGAGTTATAATTATGAGAACTTTATTGAATCAAAGCATTATTCCTAAATAGTTTCTAGTCAAAAGTTTTATCAAGAAATATGAATATGGATAAGACATCAAAATGGGCACGTGATTGTGTTCCTTTCTAATGAAGTGGGCAATCATTCTCATGAGTTGAAATATAGGGATACTTGAATTAACAAGTGGGTGCTTGTTATAGAAACAAATTAATTTAATATGACACGTATTGAGAATTCTATTTGGTATATCATTTATGTGTCTATGGAACAAATTGTCATTTCACAATTGCGTAAGCTATCCTTAGACTTTTGATTATGTGATTACCTTATATGAAGAGTGTCATACTTTGATGTTGTCTGAAGTGGTCCTAGCGAAGGATGCTCATAAAGGGATAGCTATTAGATATAGCATGAGACATATGAAGGTAAGTTAATGATAAATAGAAGATACATCAACTTAAGTGAATATAAGGGGAATATCCCATTATAAGTAATAACTCATGGAAACCCTAAGACTAGGTAATTGGAGATGTCGACCAATGGTTTGTCCACAGTCTCAAGATGAGTTCGATAATTAAGATCAAGTACTAAAATGACAGAGAGAAATTTAGAGTACAAATTGAACCATGATCTAATTCTTGTCGGAATATTAGATGATGAAGGGATATTAATTACATTGCAAGATTATACATTAAAAGGTTGAGTCAAACTATCACGACTCTTATTGACATTTGGACAGTCATGTGTCACATCCTGTTTTATGATGGGAAATAACCAGCGCATGAACCCAAACGGGATATAGCCTGCTAGGCCCAAGCAAGCTTTTTTATTTATTTATTCATCATAACTTGACCCATTAACCATAATCATCATACATAAAGCATACAACACCAAAGTCATACATGCATCCATAAGCAACTATACATGGTTATGGACCTTCTCAACATAAGCTATGCAAGTGCATTCATTAATAATAAACTTAGAGTTAACAACTCATACATCATGCCTTAGTCATTTCTCAACACCTTAAGGTGTCCATATAGGCTCTTGAGCCATATTCGTATATTCATCCATAATATTCATAAGTATACACTAAGCATTGGTACATAATCATAAACATATTCAATATCCATAAACATAAACATAACATAAACCAACTCGTCAACGGAGCATGACCCGACTCTCTAGGCATCAAGTGGGTTGCTAGACACCTATCAAAGGAAGATGAATGGATCACACCTCCGTGCCTCTAGAGCTAAATACTATCACTCATCTACAAACAAAAATATTTGGAAAAAATAACGTGTGAGTCACAAAGACTCCGTGAGTGAATACGGGAAGGGGACAAGCCAAGGGGGAAAGTTTTTACACAAATTACATCATTAATGTAAACATGAATTTTGAGATAAACATACTTTATTTCAAATTTCTTATAAAATAGAGTTGTCATGCACGAGTCTCATCTTCATAGTGAAATTGACATTTCATAAACATATTGTTCAATAAAAAAGCAAAAATTTATGAAAAACCTTATAAGAAAAACAAGGAAATTGTACCTTACTTGTGGTACCAGATCCTTACTAAGGGAAACGATACTCAACCATATAACCCAAGCTAAGGGTGGTTTACTCCAATCTTTTCATAAATCATATGAGTTAGTCATTTACTCCAGATTCACCAAAAGAAACCTATCTAACATTTAGTGATCAATGTCACCCATATAACTTAAGTAATCATCTTTCAATTCTTATAACTCAATATCAATAATCCATCCATGGAACTCAAGTGACCATTCTTTCTTTATAATCCATAAACCCAACCAATGCAGTGGGATTTATTCTATCTATTAGCCCATCTTGGCTATCGTATAGCTCATAATTTAATTTACAACTCAATCAAACATCAAAAACACGAGAAAGGTTCACAAAAGGCATCACAATAACAAAAGTAATAAGCAATAATCATGAATGCAAGATGCCTACTGGGTCATGGCCCATGTTTGAGGGGTCCCACATCTAGGCTCGTGAGTGGCACATTAGCCTTACTCACGTGGAGCGTCGCCACCATTTAGTGAAATTTTTACCTCACCATGTGTGGGGATCGCTATATTCATATCACTATGCATTGGTACTACATGTGGAATGTTACCTCACATCGTGTGAAAACATTAGAAAATTATTAAAACACTGTAGGCAGGACTCTTACCACCGTCCTTACAGCCTCAACTCAATGTCCTCATCATAATATAGAATTTTACATATTCATACATACATCATCAACATATCAAGCACATCGTTTTCTTTAACTCATATTCATGAACAATCTCATCTCAAAGGGTATTTGGTACTACATCACATATTATCCCATAGAATCATGTCTCACATGTTCTAATATTCCTCAAATGAAAACATATCATAAGCTTAGGGGTGGGAATGTCTACCTGCACCTAAGCATTCCTTTCTTATGTTTTTCCATAGTAACAATGTAGGTACTAATTTATTATGAATCGTATTTCTCCAAAAATACTCAATCATCACACTCATCATCAAGTATAAAGGCATGAACTTGCATCCACTTGCCATCCATAAATCCATACACATTTCTCATTTCCTATTCAAAACAAAATTGAAGTTTTTGAAGTAAAACATTTGAAAGGCCTTGTCCCCCTTTATTGAAAACTGATACATAGTAAGTGATATTTACAAACATAATTAGATTCTAAAACTTTTTGAAAACATTTGGATAAAAAAATCATTTGATTTAATTTTTTAAATGTAGTATTCAAATCCTACAAGTCAAACAACTCAATAAAACATGCTTAACTTTACCGTATTACAATACTTAAAAGGGTGTATCCACTCACCTTCAAAATGTCGACCTCTACTAACAAGTAAGACTTTACTCCAACAAATTCCTTGGAGCTTTGACCATTCCTAAAATGTTAAATAATCATTACAATCATTACTCAAACTACAATAATCCTTCTAAGCCTTTTCAAAACTAATCGAGTTTGTCTAAAGCTAATTTTCTAAACTAAACCCACTGTTGTTCACTAATTACAGCTAGAAATTCATAAACTCATTTCTTCGTTACCTTAGGTGAGCTCCAATCCAAGAGGAAAATCACCAAATCTTTTAGCGTGAAGGACTAATAAAAGGCTGGACACAAAATAGTATTTTTCAGAGCTAGAAAACTATAGATTTAAAGATTCAAAGTTGAAAAATATCACCTTTGTTGAAAATCCTAAAGTCCAAGCTTCAATCTTCCAAAAATGGTGATTTAGGTTTAAAATTATGTTGCGAGAGCTTAGAGTTGAGAGAAAACTAATGGAAAAAGGTTGGGAATGAAAAGCCCTAAAAGAACTGGTCCTATTTATACTTTGGAGTGTGAAAATGCCCAATTGCCCTTTTTTATTTTTCAAAAGTAGATGTCATCAATCGATAGATTTAGCCATCTATTGATAGATACGCTTCAAAATCCTCTTTAAAAGCTCTCAAGTTGTTATCTATTGATAGATATATCCATATATCAATAAAAAGGTCCGATCTATCGATAGATGTTCTTAAAATCTCTTAAAAAGACTTTCTGGGTTCAATCTATTGATAGATGGTGAACATCTATCGATAAATTTCATCCAGAATGCACTCTAAGTGTCCTTAACAAGTCCTAAGCTTATTTACATTAAATACCATTTAAGCAAATGTCCTCATTTTTATTTTTTTTTCCTCTTTAATCTCCATATACTTAAGATATTTAATGTAAATAAGCAAACACTCCCCATTTGGATTTAATAAAAATATAAAAAAATCAAAATCCCAATAAATCAAAATCTAAATTTTAATTTCAAGAAAAAATGAGAAAAATTCGATTGAAATTAAATTTGCGGCTCCCATTTACCGTAGCAAATGTATTCTAAAAATTATGGAAAAATCATTTTTAGTTATCTCAAAATCAAGGGAACCATTAACGTCATTTTTTATTTTCAAAAAATTGTTTTATAAAACTCACATATTTTGACCCCTTCCAAGCTTAAAAAAATTTTTGCTTCAATAGTGACAGCCAACCAAGGTGGTAGCCACAAAGGATACAAGAATACATGGAATGGACTATAACCAATAAATGAAATCAAGTACGATAGATGTCAAAGCTTATCTAAGGATATATCCAACTACCTAAAAAAGTTGGGGTTTCACATCATGATGTATTGATTGATGCCAATCTTGAGTAATAAATATGTACCAATCAATTAGGAATTGATGATGTAGGCAAAAGAGTTTGATTAATCTAATCCCAGTTTGATTAGGACTATAGTTAATATTTATTGCCAACATGTTAAAAACCTAATAGGTCATACACATTAAGAATGTCAATTGAAAGTTTAAAAAAAAAGTTAATTAAGTTAGACTTAATTAAAGAATTTGAGAACTTCAAGGACTTAATTGAATGGTTCAATTAGTCCTAAGGCAACTATGTAATTAAGTATAATCGTTATGCATAATTGTACAAGGATTAATATTAATTAATTGCCTATAAATATGAAGCTTATACTGCACTTTAAGAAAACAACCAACGCTATAAAATACTACTAGAAATCATTTACAAATCCTACAAGGCTTGTGAGAGAAAAATTGGAAAGATTTCGAAACCTTGAGAAATAACTTAGATACTCCATAGCCCTATGAAACCACCAATCATCACTCATAATCATTTAGTCATTTCTTTCTTCCCAATCTTGAGAACAACTAATTCTAATTCATCCATTTATCAAGATTTAAACAATGGTTGTTTGAAACTCTTTAGATCAATCAAGGAGAAAAAACCTTGTGGATTGCACCTTATTCGAAGACTTGGTGCCTTTATCAATAATTGGTGTTCTTTGGTTGTGTGTTGTTTTTTTTTTTTTTTTGGTGAAAATGAAGTACTGATTGTCTCTTCCCTAATTAGCATTAGGCTTTGCAAGTACAAGCAATCTCATTCTCCATTGGAGTTATTCTTAATTTCTATTCGTGTGGATCCTAATTAGAGGTTGAACATTTGGACAACTTGTAGTTTGGTACAATCCAGCTTAGTATAAGAGAATTAAATTGTATTGGAACCTCATGATTTCAACTCCAAGGCATTAAATTTGCAAAGACATTTATCCTCTAATTAGGGTTAGTTTATGATAAACATCCAAAAGTTAATTCTACTCAAAGAAAAAATTTTAAATTTTCGTTACGTAGTGTAATATGATTGCATGCCCTTATACACTAACTAATTAAAATAACCATTCCTCATTTGTGAATTTATTCCATAGAAGTTCAAATTATATCTCATTATGAAAGGTTAAGCTTTATATAACTCCATCATCATCTCTCTTTTTTTTTTAAATACAAATAAATTTGGAAACAGATAAAAATAGACCTTATTAGTAAATTACAAAAGTACAAACAACAAATGCTTTTGTAATGATTGGGTTATTGTCTCATCATAAGCTAATTGTTCATGGCAATACCAACTCTTTTAATTACGGAGTTTTTTTTTTTCCTTCTAGCTATAGGTGATTGGTTTAAATTTTCTTTCAAGACCACGAAAATTGAAAAAAAAATGATTTTCTCAAAAATAGAATTTCTGGTCTAGAGCCTATCTACCTCTTATGTGCATTAATTAAGCTTATCTAGGAGCTTTTGCTTATCCTCAAGATTTTTTTTTAATCAAAATCAATTGCTTGATCCTCCATTTCACCACTTCGATTCCTCTTTCTAGCTATCGAGCTTTCTCAATTTTTTTCCCCACTGTTATCACTATCCTACACATTCCTGCTGCGACATACTGTCTCAATAACCTCTTTCTTTGGAAAAGTCGAGGTGATGTCATTCTCTAAAGCATTTTTGACTATGATCTCATGGCAATGTTGACTTGATCTAATGTTATTATTGTTGGTATATGCCCTAAAATCAATTGGATTGATCAAGAAATATATTGTCATTTAATACATATGTAATCGTATAACATTATATGATAAAGGTTTTCCTTCATGTTAGTATAATAATAAGAAGTTATAAGTACAAATTTAATGAAGCCCAAGGAACATAAAGGCTTTGCAAGAGAATTATAAAGTTGTTACAATTATGTGATCACTATGCATCAAAGCCATGTTCTTAAAATAGTTTTTGGTCATTGTCTTGTCAATACAAGGCATTAACAATGCTCAAAGACTCCATATGTTAAGCCTCCTTGCGTGGAAGTTAGCAATCGATCTCATAAATTAAAGTATATGGAATTCTTGAAAATGACAAATGGGTACTTGCTAGAGAACAAGTTCACTGCACATGACCCACTATAAGAACTCCATTTGGTATTTCACTCAAGTGTCTATAGAATATGTTCTCATGTGATAATCATACAACTAGTCCTCGAACTTAAGACACCAAGTCATCTTGTATGGGGAATGACATACTTTGATTTCACCTTTACAAGTCTAAAGGTGATCAAATGCCTAAACATGGTGGTTTTGGGTATGCCATGAAGCTTGCAAAGGTGGATGAGTGGTCAAGAGAGGATTCATCACTCCAAGTGATATGAAGGGATGTATCTCAATTATTCTCAATTCTTGATTAACTTGTATAAAGTCTTTGGGCAAAGCATGATGAATTTAAAGAAAGTCAGTTTCTTAAATTTATAAGATTAGTCATGAATTATAAGAACTAATATGGAATGTCATAAGTCAACACCGAGCCATGCGTCATGACATATCCAGGATATTTGATTAAATGACCGTATTACACTGAGAGGCTTATCACTTAAGGGCTTTGTCAAATTCTTTAATTGACTCTTTAACATTTGGGAAGTCATGATGTGTTGCTAGATACCGCTCATGATATAAATCAATTATGAAATTGATATTTGATTATGATTTATATTTATTGCCAACATGTTAAAAGCCTAATGGGTCACACATATTAAGTGACATGATTGAGATTAAATAAGGATAATCAATTAGGTTGGACTTAATTAAAATAGACCAAAATAAAGTTGGAAAATTAATTAAGTTCACAAGGACTTAATTGAATAAAAATACAAATATTGTACCTAGAGTTACAACTTAGTTTGGATATATAAATATCTTACATTAGCCAACTAAAACTCTAAGCCTTCAACCACTTCTTAGCCGTCTCATAAAAATAAGAAATGAAAAATAGTTTTTTTTTTGCCAATAGAAATAAAATTCGGCAAAAACTTTTGATCCTTTTATTTTAGAAACAAAACTTGCTAGCACAAATAAAATCTTATTTTTGAGAAGGTCTTATTCTGTCACTATGTGGATTACTGTTAAAGGCCAAACACTAGGGTGATTGAAGATTTGACAAATCCTAAAGGTGAAGAAGCAAAGATTTCAACTGTAGAATTTCATACTATCTTATTCTCTTTGCAAGTTACTTGCTTCATTACAAGCATTTTTGGATTTAATTGGCTTTTACTAATGATATCTAAAGCATTGTATGTAATACATAAATTTGTAAATGTTCATTATTAATCTAAAAATTGCATGAAAAACACAAGGATTGATCTTGAGGGTTTTGGCTATTTCTCTTATTAAATGTATTTTTATTTTCTTGTTGCATTATACTTTTATTTCTTGATTATTTTCATGTTGGAGCATGAGGTCGAATCCCAGTAGTGATGTCAAAGCCATTGTTTGATTTTTTTCATGTAATTTGCATGTTTGATTCTTGATGATAATCAATAGGATTGATTTGTGTGTTGATTTAGTATATATCAGTTTTGAATGCTTTCTTTAAAATTTGTTTTTCTGTTTTAATTCACTTTTGGACAGCATGTGTTTAATCCAGTAAAACATATTTTAAAAGGTTTAAAATTATGTTTAATTGAAGAATTAATGAATGGATTAAAAAACTTGCAAAGCCAAGTTAAAACTAAATAGCTTTGAGGTGTTTTAGAGACTAATGTGCTAATTATTTTTGCCCACAATGAGCAAGCGTTATGAGTAGTTTTAAATTGTTAAAAATTAGTTTTATCAAATTAAATTACTGCATGTTTCGGCTAGACTTAATTTAGTATGAAAAGGTTCATAAAAATCATGTTTTCGAGTTTCAAAACAACAAATATTCAATGCAAAAAATTTTAGGCAGTTATGATCGGTTTTGGTGGCTTAGTTCTTTATGAATTTTGTGTTTAATTGTTAAACACACTTGCTGAAAATTTTCAACAACTTTGTTCATGAGTTTCGCTCATGATTTATAGAGTTTTAAAAGCACTTAAATGCCATCTATTTTAATTTTGGGTAATTCATAAAAACTAGGAAATTGTTTCCTACTTTAAAGTGAATTCTTAAAATTAACGATAGAATTTTAATTTTGGGTGATTCATAAAGAATAGGAAATTGTTTCCTACTTTAAAAGAAATTCCTAAAATTACAGATAGAATTTTAATTTTGGGTGATTCATAAAGAAATGAAAATTGTTTTCTACCTTAAAAGAAATTCCTAAAATTAAGGATAGAATTTAATTTGGAAGATTCATAGGAAATAGTTTCCTACTTTAAAAGAAATTTCTAAAATTATATGATAGCATTGAACTTTCCTTAAATTTTTGGTTTGACTATAAGTTTCCAAAATTTATTAAGTCACCATTTAGATAACTTGAATAAGATACAATTTAGGAAACTAATCAATGTTCTAAATGTTAGAAATTAAAATGTTGTCTTAGATATTGTCACGACTCGGTACTCCCCTCGAACCCGTGACAACCGCAACAGTGTCCCGATCTACACTCATTACCCGGAATGTCAACCGGAACCCCACAAGGCTTTAATATCAGTTTTTGCACCTCCCTTGTGAGCAACAGTTGTTAGGTATCATGTTTTGAGGGATTATAAACTATTTCCCAATCAAAATAATAGAAAAATAATTTTTCGCTCACAGGGGCATTTTAGTCATTTTTTCTCGAAAATCTCAAAACCAGCTAAAATGTACTATGTGAGTGCAAAACACATATTTCATAATCAAAAATAAGTTTAGATGTTTAAAACCTTCATTTAAATTGAAATTATAACTATTTGAATATAATAAAAATATTTAATAAAATATTCTATTTTCTTATAAAACAATATTTTTAGAGTTATCGGTAAATAATTTTTGTAGCGTAAAAGTTAAATAAATTCATACATACTGTAATACAGATAACCAAAGCATAAAATTTAATTTACAGTGACACGTGGGCCCCCAGATGACAAAAGTGAACGAAGGCTGTGAACCTACGATTGTTGAGGAAGTAAAGCCAATTGTAGCCTTCGACGATATAAGCTATCTACAGCCTATTTTGAGTCTGAAATGGGTGAAAAGAGGGTGGTGAGATTATATAATCCCAGTGAGTAAACAAAAATCATCCAAAATATCTAAAGTCGAGTAAATGGAGACGATTAAAATATTCCATCTCAATATGTAATTCATAACATAAATATTCATTTCATTTAAATAATCAACATGGCTTATGAGTATCTTAAAAGCTTAGCTCCTGCCAAAATCATTCTCTGGAATACCTCAGCTGAGGCATTTAACCGAGTCTGCCAAGGCTGTTAAAAAGTTTCGTATACACATAAACATATTTTTAGTTCGAAAAACACAGTCGTTCCTTGGCATTAGCGGAGTTCATCATCACGAGGTGGTTCGGTGTGACATGAACTCTAACCATACCTCAGGAGATACCCTACGTGCCTCTTCGATCGAGGTACATATATAACCGGATTCTATGCTCCTCTAATAGGCTAGTCCACAGAACCCGCCCACAACAGCAAGCTAAACCCACCATACAATAAAAATTCAACAGCATGACATGGTAATTTTATCATTATCCAGCCTATCAAGGCTGTCACGACCCGAAACTCCCCATCAGGCTCGTGAAAAACGCCGCGACGTCCCGATAGGCACTCATTACCCTGAATGCCAATCGAAACCTTGCAAGGCTTAGCATCAGCTTCCGCATCTCCCCGGTGAGCGACAGTTATTAAATCTCGCATTTTAAGAAATCATAAGTCTTTTCCAAACAAAAATAATAAAATATTATTTTTTGGCTCACAGGGGCATTTTCGTCATTTTTTTTGAAACACCAAAACCAGCCAAAAACATAGTGTAAAAGCTAAATATGTTCATACATACTTTAAACCAAATAACTAAAGCATAAAAGTACTTTTACAATGACACGTGGGCCCCCGACTAACCAATAAAATGCGAGTTTGTGAACCTATAATTTTGACAATGCAAGGCTAACTGAAGTCCTTGATGCAATCGGCTATCTACCGGCTATCCCGAACTTGAAATGTGGGGAATTGAGGGTGGTGAGATTATAAAATCCTAATGAGTAAACAGACACCATCTAAACTATCTAAAGGCGAGTAAACGGAGACAATTAAAAAATAATTAACTTCAGCAAATTTTTCACATCACGAATATTCATTTCAACCAAATAATCAATATGGCTCGTGAATTACTCAAAACTTGGCTCATGCCAAATCCTGTACTCGGTGACACCTGGACCAGGGGTATCTAACCGAGTCCGCCAAGGCTGTTAAAAATTCATATTTCGCATAAATCATATTTTTATTTTGAAACATAGTCGTTCCTTGGCGTTGGCTGAGTCTCATTTTCACGTAGTGGTCCACGTGAAGTGCACTCAAAAAGCTCACCTCAGGAGATACCCTACGCGCCTCTACGACCGAGGTGAGAATATAAAGGAGTTTACCGTGCCCCTCTAATAGGCTGGCCCACGAAACCCCCCACCACTGCAGTAGCTAATCTTTTATCTACCACCTGATTTATAAAATCTTTTTCTGCATGACATGGCAATTTATCGCAACCTAGCCTCTCAAGGCTAAATACACAATACAAATAATTCTAACACCAAAATCAGTTTAGCCATTTATGCTCATTTAATTCCATAAGCCATTCAATTTAAAACCATAAATTTACAACACAAGCAGGCAGTCTTCAATTACTCTATTTTCAAAACCAGTATTCGATTTTCCAGAAAATTTATAAAATCATTTTATAAAATCACAATTTCTCTTAAAACATAGCAATTTACCATTTAAACCCATTTTTCATAAAATCACACAATTGGATAAAACTACTCTAGATAATTAAGATGATAATAAGTTTACTCACAATTTTCAAAAACTAAATTCGGGTACTCCAACTATTACTCTTCGAGTGCAATTTCTTTGCCCTTGCCAGAAGATTCGCCACCTTGACAAATTGTACAATTAAGAGGTTTACTACTTTGGTACTAAACCAAAATAAACTAATTTATACTACTAATGCATGATATGAAGTGCAAAATGTCTAAATTTTGCCTAAACGAGATGTTAGCCTATTTCGGTCTTTTACTCGATAAATCGATATACATGTCCACTTAAACTCCAAATTGATTTTTTTCAATTTCTATACCTCAACTGCACCTAAATTAACTTAATGTTCCTCAGTGTGGTGCAAATTATCAGTCCCGATAGCAAATTACGAAAATACCCCTAGTGGGTAAAAATTCATATTTTTGCTTCAAAAATTCCCATTATTTTTCTAGGCTCATAATTCATCATTATTCATCATAATTCCTCAAATAAACATCAAGATCAGCAGCCAATATTCCCCTAGAAAATTCAGCATAATGGGTTTCAATGGGAGAAAATTATTTCTCTAGCTTATTTTTGCTATATTTCAATATAACCTAACTAAAATCACTTAATTCAATTAAAATCAACCAAAACCCAAGTTCAAAACTCATCCATGGAGGTTTGGCCAGCATGGGTGTCCATACCCACTTTCTAATTTTGCATGGAAATGAGAAAAAAATGCATGGGTAGTGAAAATTACAAGGAAAATCAATGAAATTTACCTTTTTAATGCTTGATTTCTTGATTTCTCTTTATTTTCCCCAATTTTTTTTAGCTAGGGTTCTTATTTTTTTCCCCCTTTTTCTCTCCTGGTTTGGACAGCCGAAGAAGATGAGAATTCTGGAATTTTGACATTTTTAAAGGCTAAAATAATAAAATATTATTTTATTCATTTTTTTTGTTTTATTAATTCCTTAAATTCTAGCCATCCATTTATTTCCAAATTTTCACCATACACTTGTCCCACATATCCATAGCTTAGATAAAATTCTCATACTTATCCAAAGTCTTGGTGGAGTAATTTTTAAAATTTACACTTTTACCCCCGTAAAAGTCAAAAATTACATTTTTACCCCAAAAACTGAAAAATTGCCCATAGACATATTTTTCATCCGTTATACTCATACCATTCTCAAATTTGTCAAATTTGATCTAAATTCTCTCAAAATCTCAAATTTTGTCCGTGGGTGGAAAAATTACAATTTTGCCCCTACACTCCAAAAATCACCGAAATTAAACTTTTTCACTGCTAAACCCTCAAATTATACTCCAATACTCAAATCATACTTCAATAAGTTAAATGGGGCTAAAAAATTTTTTTCTTAAAATTCTCATTTTGTCTCTAGGTGGCAAATGACCATTTTGCCCCTAGATAATGAAAATTTCAGTTTGACTCCAAATTGATCCTCGAACTCCAAATTACCATTTTGAGTCGTCCCTGAACTGTGAAACTCTTAATTTCACCTCAAAATTCCTATTTGAACTAGTTCGAGGCTTAATCGACTTAATGGTACCATTAGGGGCAATATCATCTTTTAACGATTCCTCGAACTTCCTAAACATGCAAACATTCTATTGAGCATGTAAATGACGTCGTAATTATTTTATAGAACAGGGTTTGACAACACTACCCCCCTTAAAATAAAATTTTGTCCTCAAAATTTCACTTATCAAACTCAGAGAAAATGTGGGGTATTTTCTTCCATTATTTCCATGTACTTCATGTTTATCTCACAGGTATGAAATATCAATCTTCTTAATCATATTAATCCATCTCGTACGGCTTAACCATGCTATAGATCACATTTCCTTGATATTATCTCCTTGACTATTTCTCAGAGTCTTTTATGTTCACATAGTTCAATTTCTAATAAAATTTCTTATCATGGTACTACCTACATCACTCATCATATATTAAGTTTGAATCTTAATTCACTAAAAATCATTCTTCATTTTAGTTGATCACAATATCAACCCCACATATGTGTATATGCCTTATAATCCCATTTATGCTTCCAAGATCTACCTTGATTTGATCATTGAATATGATGCAATATCATAATTTCTCAGAGTCATCCTTTTGTCCTTAATCATCTTCCATGCCTCTATATTACCTTGTATCTTTCTTGCATTACGATATTGATTTGTCACTTAAGACTCAAACTCATTTGAATCATGTATACCTCAAGCATTTTCGAATTCCAATTTCCATAATGTATTAGGAAAATTTCATTATCTAACTTCATTTTTAAGGTTAACTTTTATCATCCTTTGTTCTACTCTTTCATATAAGTATTACATCATTCTTCCTTAACTAATTTACAAATTGTACCTGAAATTGTAAAACTTGAAACTAAATTCTCCTCAAGTATTTTTCAATATTAATATGAATATCACTTTCAACTTACAGCTTCCTTTTTATAATCACATAACTTAGTGTTTGCTTTCACGAAATCCGTAGTAAAACTCTTCTTGAGTATTTCATTGGGAATATCTATCTTAGACTTATGTCTCACAGCATACAATCACTTAACTTGTGACTTAGCCGTTAGGCTCCTCAACAAGTTTTAAAATCACACATCTTATACTCATCTCGTATAATGTATAATTCTTCTTCAAAAGTATTTAAATATTCTTGAAACACCTAATCACTTATTTGCTCTTTCATACTCCAAGTATATCATTTCCATAAAGGTATACCCAACTACTCATATTTCAGTTTATCTCCAAGAGTTTCTAGCATGTCATCTAGTTTACTTGTGTTGTTACTAATCCTTTCCTTTCAACAAAGTTAAGACAAGATCAGTATATTCTCATAACAATATTCTATATCAACTCATTTGCTATATCATTATTGAAATCTTTATTTACATTTTTCCTCCCTTGGTATTGACATCTCTTATTAGTATCTCATTCATTCATCTAACCTTTCGCTCGCTTTCTCATTAGTCTTTAACAAGACTTAATCTCTTATTTTCCTTATTTCTTAAGATTTGACTTCAGTCATCATAGTATTCATCTTAACACTCCCCATGTTAATTTAGTTTTATATAACCATCTCAAAAACTCTCTAACTTTTCTTTCTCTTACATGCCAATATACAAGGCAATAAAGAAACTTTACAGTTTTACTCATCATCTTTATCTTAATACCTCCCCAATGCACTTAAGATTCCAAACAACAAAGCTTAGCATGAAAACCAATGACCATTCCTCAACTCGTAAGTTTCATCTTCATGCCATTCTCAATTTGCTCATGCTTGCTAGCCATTAGGGGTTCTTAACACGACAGCGTTTGATAGTCAGTACTGTGGTGTTGCAACTATTTGAATTTACTTTATCCCAGCAATTCTTCTACCTTTAAAGCTACTACCTCAATTATTCACAATCGTGTGGTTTCATTCTAAGTCTATACCACAATTAGCAATAATAACTTTCTATCACAAGTACGCGATCAGAACATTGATTTAATGTCTTTATTTTGCCACTAACATTCATATATCTTTACCATAACATTTAGTACGAGTTTGCTTAAGCAAAGATCTCCAAAGTTATTCATAGTTACATATATCTCAGATTGCACATCACTTATCATCAGTCAATAAATCCCACTTTAGAATACTCTTTCCATATTGTATAGTAACTTCACCATATAGTATCACGGCACTCTGTTCCTCCATTCTACTATCATGTATACTCCACAAAATTTAATTAGAAGATTCACGCACCTTAACTAATGCTAATTCCATTTAATCATATCTTAAATACTCCAAACTTGTAAATTACAACTCCAAGTGTATGTCCATGTATTGATAATCCTTATATATTTTATGAAAACTACAACTTACAAACTAGCTTTCTATCATATGCACACTATTAAAACATTAATTTCAACATGTTTAATTCTCCTTTGGTGATATGTTAAGATCATTCCTGGATACATTTTCATATTAACATTGATATGCCTTTACCATAGCATTTAGTGCAAATTTGATGAAGAAATTGTCTCCAAATAACCCTTAAATACATAATTATCAAATTGTATACCACTAAACATCAAGATCTTGACTTTATTCATCAATAATCAGTCACATTTATTAAGTGAATAATTTACTTAGTTATTACACCTTGCCTTTGCAATCATAAGATCAAAGTTGTCCTAAACTTAGGATGCAGAAGTTCTCTCTCTTAGAGTATATCCAACCATCAAAATTTTCTAAATTTCTTACTTTGGGGAGATCACCTTTAAGACTGATCATTCGTATTATAGGCCACACTTTAAACCGAATAAACTTTTAAATTGATCTTTAAAGTAATTCGTATATCAATCTCAATTATAGAACTTCATATGGCACTTAGACTAGATTCGACATTTCCAAGTCATTTAACCTTAAGCTGCGAATTCCACATCTAGTCCTTTAGTCCCTTGGCTCCTCCTTACTATGCATAGCAAAGTTTAAGCTCATCCTTAAAGCAAATTTGTTTACTAACTTCTTACTTCATGACCACACGTCAATTATAGTAATCATTAGTACTCACTCTCGAGTTAGTTCACGTGCTTATATCCGTGAACTATAATAGATCCAATCAATTTTTAAAATCTCACAATCACTTAATTGAAATCAACACCACTTTTATATGGGCATAACATGCTCAATTAACATAGTGTTCTTATCTTCATGCACATATGTATGAATTTACTCTTACCTCAATGTTTAATTTGTACACTCCACCAAATGAATAAATTATCACGGCCTATTTGTCCAACTCCAAATTTCTCCATCCATAATCAAAGGGATATATCATTTCATTAGGAGCATTCGTTTTAAGATCTCTCCAACACTGGCTCGTGTCACGGGTGGCATCTTAAACCCGAACAACGGCCCTACTTATGACCTTTGCATGACATTAATAAGGAAGTGAATTACTGAGAACAGGAGTTCCTATAGCTCCCATAAGATCTATAAGAAAAACCAAAACAAGTCTAAACAACTCCAAATTCTATATGCAGATGCACGTATTCTATTCTATCTAACCTGACTTAACTTAACTTAACTTGAGCCACGCAGTGTCAGTGTAGATTTCTTAAAACAACTTTAAAATCAAAAACTTTAAAATCCAAAGCTTTAAAATTAAAATCTCTGATCTTTAAACCATACTCTGATACCACTTTAATTGTCACGACCCGAAACTCCCCATCGGGCCCGTGACAACCGCCGCGACATCCCGATAGGCACTCATTACCCTGAATGCCGATCGAAACCCCGCAAGGCTTAGCATCAGCTTCCGCATTTTTCCGGTGAGCGACAGTTATTAAATCTTGCATTTTAAGAAATCATAAGTCTTTTCCAAATCAAAATAATAAAATATTATTTTTTGGCTCACAGAGGCATTTTCGTTATTTTTTTTTTGAAACACCAAAACTCGCCAAAAACATGGTGTAAAATCTAAATATGTTCATACATACTTTAAATCAAATAACTAAAGTATAAAATTACTTTTACAATGACACGTCGGCCCCCAACTAATCAATAAGATGCGAGTTTGTGAACCTATAATTTTGACAATGCAAGGCTAACTGAAGTGCTTGATGCAATCGGCTATCTACCGGCTATCCCGAACTTGAAATGTGGAGAATTGAGGGTGGTGAGATTATAAAATCTCAATGAGTAAACAGACACCATCTAAACTATCTAAAGGCGAGTAAATGGAGACAATTAAAAAATAATTAACTTCAGCAAATTTTTCACATCACGAATATTCATTTCAACCAAATAATCAATATGGCTCATGAATTACTCAAAACTTGGCTCATGCCAAATCCTGTACTCGGTGACACCTGGACCAGGGGCATCTAACCGAGTCCGCCAAGGCTGTTAAAAATTCATATTTCGCATAAATCATATTTTTATTTTGAAACATAGTCATTCCTTGGCGTTGGCTGAGTCTCACTCTCACGCAATGGTCCACGTGAAGTGCACTCAAAAAGCCCACCTCAGGAGATACTCTACGCGCCTCTACGACCGAGATGAGAATATAAAGGAGTTTACCGTGCCCCTCTAATAGGCTGGCCCATGGAACCCCCCACCACTGCAGTAGCTAATCTTTTATCTACCACCTGATTTATAAAATCTTTTTCTGCATGACATGGCAATTTATCGCAACCTAGCCTCTCAAGGCTAAATACACAATACAAATAATTCTAACACCAAAATCAGTTTAGCCATTCATTCTCATTTATTGTCATAAGCCATTCAATTTAAAACCATAAATTTACAACACAAGCAGGCAGTCTTCAATTACTCTATTTTCAAAATCAGTATTCGATTTTTCAGAAAATTTATAAAATCATTTTATAAAATCACAATTTCTCTTAAAATATAGCAATTTACCATTTAAACCCATTTTTCATAAAATCACACAACTGTATAAAACTACTCTAGATAATTAAGACTATAATAAGTTTACTCACAATTTTCAAAAACTAAATTCGGGTACTCTAACTATTACTCCTTGAGTGCGATTTCTTTGCCCTTGCCAGAGGATTCGACACCTTGACAAATTGTACAATTAAGAGGTTTACTACTTTAGTACTAAACCAAAATAAACTAATTTATACTACTAATGCATGATATAAAGTGCAAAATGTCTAAATTTTACCTAAACGAGATGTTAGCCTATTTCGATCTTTTACCCGATAAATCGATATACATGTCCACTTAAACTCCAAATTGATTTTTTTCAATTTCTATACCTCAACTGCACCCAAATTGACTTAATGTTCCTCAGTGTGGTGCAAATTATCAGTCTTGGTAGCAAATTACGAAAATACCCCTAGTGGGTAAAAATTCATATTTTTGCTTCAAAAATTCCCATTATTTTTCTAGGCTCATAATTCATCATTATTCATCATAATTCCTCAAATAAACATCAAGATCAGCAGCCAATATTCCCCTAGAAAATTCAGCATAATGGGTTTCAATGGGAGAAAATTATTTCTCTAGCTTATTTTTGCTATATTTCAATATAACCTAACTAAAATCACTTAATTCAATTAAAATCAACCAAAAATTCAAGTTCAAAACTCATCCATGGAGGTTTGGCCAGCATGGGTGTCCATACCCACTTTCTAATTTTGCATGGAAATGAGAAAAAAATGCATGGGTAGTGAAAATCACAAGGAAAATCAATGAAATTTACTTTTTTAATGCTTGATTTCTTGATTTCTCTTGATTTTCCCCAAATTTTTTCAGCTAGGGTTCTTATTTCTTTTCCCCCTTTTTCTCTCCTGATTTGGACAGCCGAAGAAGATGAGAATTCTGGAATTTTGACATTTTTAAAGGCTAAAATAATATAATATTAATTTATTCATTTTTTTTGTTTTATTAATTCCTTAAATTCTAGCCATCCATTTATTTCCAAATTTCCACCATACACTTGTCCCACATATCCATAGCTTAGATAAAATTCTCAGACTTATCCAAAGTCTTGGTGGAGTAATTTATAAAATTTACACTTTTACCCCCGTAAAAGTCAAAAATTACATTTTTGCTCCAAAAACTGAAAAATTGCCCATAGACATATTTTTCATCCCTTATACTCATAACATTCTCCAATTTGTCAAATTTGATCTAAATTCTCTCAAAATCTCAAATTTTGTCCGTGGGTGGAAAAATTACAATTTTGCCCCTACACTCCAAAAATCACCGGAATTAAACTTTTTCACTGCTAAACCCTCAAATTATACTCCAATACTCAAATCATACTCCAATAAGTTAAATGGGGCTAAAAAAAAAATTTCTCAAAATTCTCATTTTGTCTCTAGGTGGCAAATGACCATTTTGCCCCTAGATAATGAAAATTTCAGTTTGACTCCAAATTGATCCTCGAACTTTGAATTACCATTTTGAGTCGTACTTGAGCTGTGAAACTCTTAATTTCACCTCAAAATTCCTATTTGAACTAGTTCGAGGCTTAATCAACTTAATGGTACCATTAGGGGCAATATCGTCTTTTAACGATTCCTCGAACTTCTTAAACATGCAAACATTCTATTGAGCATGTAAATGACGTTGTAATTATTTTATAGAATAGGGTTTGACAAAGGCAAACAACAATTTTTACATTTTCAACATAAATACCAATTCAACCATTCATGCCAATATTGTCATAAGCCAATCAATTGGAACCATAAATTCACAATACATCAAATGATCTCTAATTACTCTATCTTCAAAGCCATCATTCAATTTCAAGACAATTTATATAATCATTTCATTTAAACAAATTTTGTTTATAAAACCTAAAAATTAACCATTTAAACTCATTTTCTATAACATTCACAAAATCGAATAAAACGACCACTTTAGATAATTAAAATGATGATAAGGTTACTCACTATTTCGGGAGTCGAATTTTTAGAGTACTCCGACTATCAATCCTCGGGTACAATTTTTTTGCCCTTATCGGAGGATTCACCACCTAGACATAATGCACAATCAAGAAATTTACCACATTGGTTCTAAACCGTTATAAAACTATATGGATGCATGAAATGGAATGCAAATTGTTCGAATTATCGCCTAAACACGATGTTCTACACAAATTAAATTGTGCACCTAAATAAAACGGTATTGGCCTAATTCGATCTATCACTCGATTGATTGGCCAATATGCCCAATTCAACTCCAATTAACTCCATTTTTCTTCCAATTCTCCAAACCATCAAACACAAGTCAAATAGCTTAAAATTTAACAAAATCATCTTCACAGTTTCTTTTGGAAAATTCGGCCATGGTGGGTGCATCAACACTATAATTTTTCCTACTTGATTTTCTCATCATAATTCATCATTTCATAATCAATTCACTTGAAATAAAATCAAATCCACCATCCACACTCTACATGGAAAATTCGGCCAATGATGGGGGATGGGAGAAATGAATTTTTCTTGTTTGTTTTTCATGCTACACATCACTAACTATCTAAAAACACTAAAATACATTGAAATCTAACCAAATCAAGCATCAAAACTCCTCCCCCCATGACCGGCCAGCAAGGGATTCATCATGCAAACTTGATTCTCAACCATGAAAAATGCAAAATAATGCATAGGAAAGGTATATCACAAGCTAGAATTGAAAAATCTTACCTTTTTTCACTTGTTTCCTTGAATTTTCACACTTTTCCCTTGAATTTTTCCACCTAGGGTTTTTGTTCTTCTTTTCTTCCTTTGTTCTTCCTTTGTTCTTGTTTTGGCCGGCCATATGAAGAGAAATAGGCTGATTTTATGCTAATTTATTAGAAAAATATTAAATGGATGAGAATTTGACACATGTCACCATTCCATTGGTCCATATGTCATTCTTACTCATTAAGCAATCTCTCTCCACCATATAAATTTTCTCAATTATCCATGATAATATTGGGTAAAATCCATGTGCTGGACAAGTGTTGGGTGTGTAAAATTACCATTTTGCCCTTGGGGTGGCAAAATGACTATTTTGCCCTTATGTTCGAAAAAATGCCGAAATTAAAATTTTTCACTTCTCAAACTCAAATTATACTCCAAATGATCAATCTTAGTCAAAAATTTCATCCAACACTCACATCTTAACCTCGGGTGGCAAAATGACCATTTTGCCCCTAGGTCATGAAAATTTCAATTTGACTCCAAATCGGTCCTCGAACTCCGAATCACCATTTTAAGTCATTTTGGGTTTTTATAATTCTCAATTTCATCTTAAAATCTCTATTTGGACTAGTTCGAGGCTTAATTCAACTTAGTTGCACTATTAGGTACACTACCGACTTTTGACGATTTTTCGAGGCTTTCTAAGTATGCAAGCATATTGTCAATCACATGAATGACATGGCAAGTATTTTATAAGGTAGGGCTTGATAGATATATTTTAGAAAGTTTACCTAAATAAAGAGGTTTCCAAAATTAAAAAGAGTTTTAATTATGGAAAGAATTAAAATGAAAAGTTTTATTTCAATGGATTTCTATTTTAAGCAAAAGGAGTAAAAGGTTTACTTTAAGTGTTTCAAAAATGGGAATTTCTTAAACACTAAATTGAAATAAAAAAATACCAAATAATTTGAGTCAAGCGCTTTAAGTAAATTAATTGATGCTTTTCTAAAATAAACATAAGTTCACCAAGTGATATTGAGCTTGCATTTATTTCTATGCTTTTGATTGTGATTATAAAGCATGAGGATGATTATGGACTTAGATCTTAGAATATTAGGTCATGGATGATTAAATTTATTTCTCATGGTATTTATTTTGACATAAGGTCTGTGCACCTTACCTTACTCTCATTTTCTCTGGGTTGTAAAATTCTTTTCTCATCTAACTTCCCTCGAATGTAACTCGAGGTTTCTTGATTATAAAATGTAATTAGTTACATCAATGTGTAAAAATAAGGTTAGATAAGAAAATTTTTGTAACTTGAAGATGGAGATTCAAAGGTGTCATGGAGATTCAAGAAGATTACAAGCAAAGCTTGAAGACGATGTTTGTAATATCCTCTAGGAATTTGACCAACTAATTTCCTAAATGGCTCAAGGAAATTAGAATTAGTAAAGTTCATAATCATCTTAGTAATTGGCATGTGATATATTTATTTTCAGTATATATATGTATGATATATGTGAAATGAGATAATGCTATGCATGTTAACAACATCAAATCAATGACACCTTAATTAATGAATTAATATATTGAGTTAAAAAGTTACCTTCCACCATATAACAAGATAACCAGACTGCTTTTCTAATTGAAGTTTTGTTGAGTTACTCAAAGCCAAATTTTTACACGAGTATGTTTGAGTTATTGGTGGGTCTTACTCAACTAGTACCATGTTGTTTAGATGTGTCACACATGACTACATAATATTAAAGGCATAGTTAAACATAATGTATATGATGCATTTAGATAAGGAGTTGTTACCTAATGGATCTAGGAGTTGTGTAAGATACAATTGGTAAGCTAAGTTATCGACCTAATTAGTTTCATTATGGCTTATTGAGTCACTTAAGGTCATGGTGGGATGATAGGGGTCCTAGCTCAATAAGAAGTTTAAAGGTTAAATTTCTCAAAATATTAGAGAAGGGCTATTATTTTAATAAAATATTGAGAATAATCATATAAGATTCTAAAACCTTGTCTTTATGATTATATAATTTGTGCTATTGACTAATGATCATATATGTTGGCTTATATAGGATATAAATCAATCATGTCAAATAGTTTGCCACTAAGAAGCATATTTGATGTAAACAAGTTGACAAGTCCAAATTTCATTGACTAGTTTCACAATATCAAAATTGTCTTAAAACAAGAGAAAAAGGCTTATGAACTAGATGGTTGTGTTCTTAAATAACCTAGCGATGATGCTACAAATGAGGAAAATGAGGCCTATAGAGTTTATATAGATGATCTCGACCAAGCCACATGTGTAATGTTGGCTAGTATGGCTCTAGATCTTCAAAAGCAACATGAAGCTATGAATGCCCTGCCCTGGATATTATCCTAAACCTTAGAGAAATGTTTGATAAGGAAAGTCGCATAGAGAGATTCAACATTTCAAGGGAATTGGTCCGATGTAAGATGTCTAAGGGAAGCCTAGTAAGGCCTCATGTGCTGAAGATGATAGGATATATCACTCGACTCGAGCAGTTAGGTTAGACCATGGATCATGATTTGAGCATAAACTTTATATTTTCTTCACTGCTAAAAAGCTACTCACAATTTATGTTGAATTTTAACATGAACAAGATTGAGGTGACCCTTTCAGGCTTATTAAATATGCTCACATAGGCTAAGAATACCACTGCAAAAGAGAGTCTTCAATTCATCTTATCTCTTCTAAGAAAAATAAAATTACGAAAAGAAAATTTTCTAAGAAAGACAAAGGTGAAAAGACATCAACTTTGAAAAGTATGAAGCCTACTAGAAGAGTGAAGAAGGACAAAGATAATGAAAAATGCCATTTTTGTGGCAAACTATGGCATTGGAGGCATAATTTCAAGGATTATCTTGAATCCATCAAAGAGAAGAAACAAAAGGAAGCTTCCATTTCAGGTATGAATTATATGATGATTTATTTTTCACTACTTGGTATATGATGCCTTACTCTTTATTAATGGTTTTACTATGTGTAACATATTGAAGGAATTAATGACAAAGAGTGGTGAAGAATAGGACCATGAAGGCAACAACCTTAGATGATGGTGATCAAGCTTGTCAGCCTAGATTAAATTATGAAACAATAAATAATTTTAGAATATTGAATGTTTTTATGGCATAATTGCCAAGATGGGATGTTTTGGTTTAGGGCGTAAGGTCGAATATTTTATTTTATGTTTGGGAAACATAGATTTATATTTTGCTAGTATGAGATGCTTAGGTTTTTCTTTTTTTATGCTGGAAATTCTCGCAGGGCCCAGCTACCCTGTAAACATTTCATTAATAACCGAAGAAATTAAGTACAAAAGGGAAGAGGACATGAACCTAACCTCCAGAGTTACATGAGATCGAGAAAGATTAAGAAGAGCACCTAGAATGGAATGTTTCATTTTATGATCATATTTTTTACTGCAATCATAAAATTGAAACACTTCCATATTACAAGAATCTAAGTAACAAAAATAATATAAATAAATTAGGAGTACTACTTCTTTACATTTATCTAAAACGAACATAAAGTAAACTAACTTTGTCTAATCTAATAATACCTTTGAGTTGACCTTCTGCTTGTGAAAAAACTTGTAAGTTCTTGTGCGTATGTCCCCGATTTGAGAGATGATTTGCTGCCTGGTTCCCTTCTCTATGGATGTGCGAAATCCGAAAAGAGATACAAAAGCATCTGCGAATGGAAGCAAGCAAATACCAAATCCTAGAGGATCCCTGATGGCCCCCATGTATCATATGTACCACTACTTTTGCATCCATTTCTATCCAAAGTCTAGTAACATTGTACTCAATACACAAAAGTAGACCCCTATGTAGTGCCATTAACTCTGCCTGTAATGAATTATAAGGTCTAAAATTTTTAGAAAATCCAAAAATTATGGTACTTGTATGATCTCGAAGAAGTCCACCTCCAGTAGCGTTTTGACAATTATGCTTGGAACTACCATCAACATTCAACTTAAACTCACCTATTAATGGTTTGTGCCAAGAACATATTTTTGTTGGATGTGGGAATGCCTGCTGAAATATTAGACCCCATGCCTAAGCAATCTGTAAATCACCCCTCCATTGCGACCGATGGAATTACCTCCCATGAAATAATTGGTGGATGAGTTTTAAAACTCTCCACATCACTCTGTTAGAATACATACCGAGGTCCTTTTACTTCACATCATTCCTTTCAACCCATAGAAACCAAAAAATATTTACATTACATCTCATTTGATTTTGGAATTGTTCTAAATTATTTATCTTTAAGTATAACCTTGCATACATGATAATCAATACTAAGTCATAAGATCATTGTGAGATTATTTTTCTTTTGATTATGAATCAAAAAGGAAATTAATGAGATCACTTAGATAAAATTCAGTCTTAACTCAATGAATTCATAATAGGATTATGAACACATTTAGCTAAGGAGCATTCTTATTAAGATAAATGGTCTAAATTAAGATTGTTTCGAACTAAATAACAATTGATTATCATGTGGAATTCATAAAAGATGAATCACAAAGCATTCCAAACCTAGTTAATCGCATGAACTAACCTTTCAGAGGATTTCATCCCATAACCAATAATGAATGATTTATAATATGTAAGTATACATAAAAGTTATGGATATAACGCTCCAAAGGAAAGTAAATAAGTTTACTTGGTAAGGTTTCTATATATAATAGAAATAGTGGTAGCTAATGACATTTTAAAGATTAAAGGTCTTGAAATTATGAAATCCAATAAATAAGATGTATGCACAAAGATTGATTTAATAGGATGCATGAGGATGCATAATTCATGAGATGAATCCATTAAATACAAACTACTAGTAGGATGCATATTGATACACCACTCATATAAGATGAGTCTACTAAATAATCTAATATGAATGATTGGACAATAATCTTTATTCAATGGGATAAATTCAAAGTAGTTGAATACATTGAATAAGATAAACATATTTTGCACAAATCATAAGGTTAGTGAGAGTAAGATAAGTTACTCATTAAAAGTGTACAAGATACATTTTCTAGTCTAAGAACAACAAAAAAAGACTAAAGAGTTAGAGCTTAAAAAAAGACTCAACAAAAGAATTTAGGATGACATGTTAAAGGAGTTTAACATAGCGAGAATCCTAAATGCTAAATTGACAAAAGTCATGATTAGACAGTTGTATTGGAATGGCTTAAAAACAAAGGCTAATTGTACGATTACATCTATAATCAGATGCAAACCTTTTGTTTAGGCTAAAAAAATAGAGATATTTGGATCATTGGTTTAATAAACCAATAAATGACTCCGAGTTGTTAAAGTGACAACAAGAACCATACTAACAGAATCAAGGTCTCATAGTGATCTGAATTAGTATATTGATTATGACAATGGAGATTATCAAACATATAAATTAACATATTCCTAAATATTGCAATTTGAATTGTCTTAATAGAGACACAATTGTTAAGCGAAAATGTTTGATATTGGATATGTTAGCAGTTAACTCAAGTGCAAGTCGGAGATTGTTGATAAATCCCTAAAGTCAATTGGATTGATCAAGGGATATATTGTCATTTAATGCATACTTAATCGCATAACATTATGTGATAAAGGTTTTCCTTCTGTTAGTGCAATAATAAGGAGTTATTAAGTACTAATTGGATAAATCCCATGGAACATAAAGGCCTTGCAAGAGAATTGTAAAGTTATTACAATTATGAGATCACTAGACATCAAAGCCATGTTCCTAAAATAGTTCCTAGTAATTGTGTTGTCAAGACAGGGCATTGACAATGCTCAAAGACTAGTACATGTCAAGCCTCCTTACTTGGAAAGTAAGCAATTGATTTCAAAGATTGAAGTATATGGGATACTTAAGGATGGCATGTGGGTGCTTGTTAGATAACAAGTTCACTGAACATGACCACTATGAGAACTCCATTTGGTATTTCACTCAAGTGCCTATGGAATACGTTCTCATGTGATAGTCATGCAACTAGTCCTCAGACTTGAGACACCAAATCATCTCATATGGGGAATGACATATTTTGATTTTACATCTACAGGTCTAAAAGTGACCAGATGACTAAACAAGGTGCTTTTGGACATGGCTCGACGCATGCGAAAGTGAATGAGTGGTCAAGAGAGGATTCGTCACCCCAAGTGATATGAAGAGGTGTGTCTCACTTGTTCTCTATTCTTGATTAACTTGTATAAAGTCTTTAGCTAAAGTATAATGAATTTGAGAAAAGTTTATCTTTTAAATTCATAAGGTTAGTCATGAGTTATGAGAACTAATATAGAATGTCATAAGTAGAGACTTAGCTATGCATTATGACATATCCGAGATATTTGATGAAATGACCATATTGCACAAAAAGGCTTATCACTGAAGGGCTTTGTCAAATTCTTTAATTGACTCTCTAAAATTTGGATGGTCATGATGTATTGTTAGATACCGCTCATGATATATAAATATAAATCAATTATGAAATTGATATTCGATTATGATTTATATTTATTGCCAACATGTTGGAAGCTCAATGGGTCACTCACATCAAGTGACATGATTGAGATTAAATAAGGATAATCAATTAAATTGAACTTAATTGAAATAGAACAAAATAAAGTTGAAAAATTAATTAAGTTGATAAGGACTTAATTGAATAAAAATACAAGTCAACTAAAACTATAAGCCTTCAATCACTTCTTAGTCATTTCACAAAAAGAAGAAAAGAAAAATAATTTTTTTTTGTTTGATAAAGTTAAGATTCGACAAGAACTTTTGGTCTTTTGTTTTAGAAATAAAACTTACTAGCACAAGTAAAATCCTACCTTTAAGAAGATCTTATTTAGTTATTATGTGAATTACTATTAGAGGCCAAATACTAGAGTAGTTGAAGATTTGATAAATCTTAAAGATGAAGAAACAAAGATTTTGACTACAAGATTTCAGACTATCTTATTCTCTTTTCAGGTTACTTTTTTTATCACAAGTATTTTTAGATTTAATTGACTGTTACTTACGATATCTAGAATAAGATATGTAATACATAACCTTATAAATGTTCATAATTAATCTAAAAATTACATAAAAAACACAAACATTGATCTTAAGGGTTTAGGTTATTTCTTTAATTAAATATTTTTTTATTTTTCATTGTGTTGTACTTTTATTTTTTAATTATTTTTATATTTGAGTATAAAGTCGAATCCCAGTAATTATCATATTGTAAGAGAGGATAAAAATTTAAGATTAGAAGCTCGTCTTTGCTATTCAATCAAGAAACTTCAGTTTGTCGGAGTTTATTGTTTTCAAATAAATAATATGAGAAATAGATAAAATTACATGTATTATATTTGTTTGATATATTTTTTATTTATCTTTTAATATCTTCTTACCAAAAAAATGCGAAAAGCAGATAATAAAACTCGAACTCCATGCCTGTGCATCAATAAATGAATCTAGTGCTGAAATTAAAAACCTCTTGTAGTAATGGTGAGCAGGAGGGAAGAAGAGACGGAGTTAAAAATGCAGTGAATCCTGCAGACTTAGCCATTCAGGGAACGGGCTAATGAGAATTTTTGGAGATTGGGACCACTTTAGGAAGCAGCTAATCAACCTGAGCCCGAGGCAAAGCTGGCTTCTGCCATTCTTTTTCTCATTGTCGTCAAATTAAAGTTACTAAACCGAAAGCCCTAAGCCTCGATTTTAATCATCAACTAAAACTTAGCCCTCTCTTCTCTTTGCCACACGTTACAGCACGCCTTGCCGCCGCATTCTCCCGTTTCCCTCGATTTTTGGATTAAATTAGGCCCAAGACATACTATAAAACTAATTACGAATCTACTACTCTAGGCTAGAGCCCTGTTTTTGGGTCATTGGATGGCTGCTCCATGCCAAGCAAAATTCAGGATTCCATATCACCCAACACTGAAGAGTCAACATTTGACAGTACTACTCTAGGCTAGAGCCCTGTTTTTGGGTCATTGGATGGCTGCTCCATGCCAAGCAAAATTCAGGATTCCATATCACCTAACACTAAAGAGTCAACATTTGACATTAATTTAAGTAATCTACCGACAACTTTAATCTTTAATACAGATAAGGATAATCCCTTTACAGCAGCCCCTATACCTAACCAAACCAAGCAGTCTCCTGTGAGACATTTTTGCAAATATTTTTTTTTTCTCACGAAAAATTAAAAAATGAAAGATGGAATTTTTGAACAACTCTTTTTTTTTAAAAAAAAAAAGAAATACAGAACAACTTAACCCAGCTTATGCAAAGAATAGATAACGAAAGAAAAATTATAAAGCCCACATCCAACAATTATATAATACTTGTAATTAAATAATTTAAAAGTTATTCTTATAACTAAGGATAAATTGGTACAGCTATTCGACATGGTATAACTAACTGCTCAATGATGGTAGGTAAATAAAATTACGACTTCAATGGTATTTTTATATTTTCATTTGATAAGTGATTGTCCTCTATATTTGCCAATCGGATTACATAAAATTTATGCATCATTTGTTATGGATATTGTATCACTCTAATTTTAAAAAGCTAGTGTATCATTAGTTTACAACCGATTGTAAAATGTGTTACTATATTAGATATTCATCCAATGAATTTTGCTCTCAGGAATGATTGAAAAATTGTTGTTTGTTAAAGGAAAAAGCCTGCTGGACTTCTCAAACCTTGTTCGTTATTCATGCTTTGCGAGGCTGGCACCAGGATGAAGTCTAGGATTCTGAACAAGCTGTGTTCCGATTTCTAGCAACCCCTTGCTTAGAAAGTTGTTCTAGATTATTTCTTTATGGTCACAATTCTCGTGTTTTCTTCAGTCTTTTCTTGATTGGACAACCAAGAATCTCATTTGATGGCGGAAATGAAGAATGCTCTCTTCTTTCTTTTTTCTTGCTTTATATTTTCCATTTTGGAACAAAAGAATGTTATGTCCAATATAAGCATAATCAGGGTCAAATGCACAAAATTTGACCCTCGACTACCAAGGAATTGAATGGCTCCTATCCTAGCCCCTAGTGTTCACGTTGGCTAGTCAAAAGTACGACATTCAGCTCAAACAAGTGCCCGAAAATTGGTCCATTCAACATCCTTGGCCCATGCAACTTTGGGCTTAGTGGTCCAAGCAGCAAGTAACAGTGACGCCGTTCAAGGATTTGCGCTTGCTCTTGAGAGATCCCATGCGTGCCCCCGCACGGTCAATATTGAGTTTAAAACAAGAAATAAAAGTGCAAAACCTTACTACTGTTAGTTTTGAAGGATAATATTGATGCCAAGGAGTAAATAATAGTGAAAGCGATAATTGTTGTTTGGTAAATGATAACCCGTACTTTTGCCAAAAGGCAAGGAATATCGTTAGGTGCCAAAATCAATAAGAAAGGAATGTTTCAAAGGAAAGACTGATCGAGCTGTTCTTCCACAAAAGCAAAATCAGATAGGAAAGGATATGGGTTGGGGAAGTACTGATCATGTTTCACATTAGATCCAATCAGAGTCTCTTTCATCTTATATTTATTACTTTTTAAGATTTATATTTACTAATTGAAGATATGGAATTAAATACTGGTTTTCATGATCAAGCAAAGAGGCAATTACTTTTTTTCTCTTGTATTCTTTTAATTTTTAGAGATTTAACTTATCATTGTCGCCCCTCTTCAAAAGGATTGAAGTCCAAGATTCATATCTCCTCTAGTTTAAATATTGATATGCATGCAATTGTGCCTAAGATCTTGAGAATATATATGGTTATGAACGATCAAGTTGAATATACCAAACAATATAAGCTTTCAAAGCAATTATGAAAGGAAGTCCAATAAGTCATGCATGTTACGTACTATTGTAGGAGTCAGCACCAGCTCTAGTTATTTTTTCCATGCAAACAAGTTGATGCTAGGTTGTAATTTTAGGCCTCCCTTTAAGTGATGCCTTAAGGAATGAGAATAAATTCCAGTATATAATTATTTATTTTGTTCCCATTAAAATAATATTAAAAACCTATTTTATACTCTGGAGATTTTTATTTTATTTTAAGAGATAAATCTCGAATTTGTCATTATCAAAACACTAAATTACAGAAATTGCCAGTAAAAAGCAAAGCCGTATAATTCCCATGGATAGACAACTTGAATCTTTTAGGTTTTTTTTCTTTTTTTGTTCTTGTAAAAATCCAGTGCAAGTGCAGTCCAATTCAATCTTATAAGTTAACATTAAAAAGAAAAATACAACAGTAGTCATCAATCTAGATTTTTTTTTTTTGGCCAATTTAGATATTTTTAACTTCAATTTGAGGTCGAGAACAAAGGAAATATTTCTACAAAGGATTAGGTTATTTTCCCCTGCATACCTCAGATGATAAGGATGATGGAGGGATATAAAGTAGGTTTACACCTAAACATCATAATTATATGTTCTTGTCCTTAGGCCTTAAAACAATAGGCCTATGACCCGAATGGGTTAGAAAGTCCATGAAGTCAGTTTGGGCATTGGTCTATTACGTCCACAGACAACAAAAAAAGGTTATAAATGATTAAAACACTTGAAAATGACGAGGAAGAGAGTAAAGAGGGAAGAGAGAAAGAGGGGCTAAGAATAGAGAGAGAGAAAGTATTTTTGCTATATTGAGAAAATTTGGAATTTTAGGGGTTAAATAAGTAGAAAAAAACTATTTTATCTTTATTTATTTTTTCTAATTTGTGACAAAGGTATCAATACTTTTGCTCTGGGTTTGAAAGTATCAATATTTGTTCATCCAGTCTCGATACTTCATTTATCATATGCATTTTTGGGTTTCAAGTATCGATAACTTATAAATAAGTATCGTACTTTTGGTCCAAAATACAATTTTTAAAACTAAAACCAAAGCATTTGACTCTCTCTAAGTTCCAACTGTAACACCACCGATTTTTGGTATGAACGATGTAATGTGAACAAAGCCAATTGATGAGCTAAATTGAATTTTTGGTATATATGTTCAAGAGTTTAAGAGTATGTCTATATCCGTAGAACAATGAATATGATATATGAGCATGTGAAGGCTCAAAATAATGTTGTGCATATATTTGGCGCTTTTATAAATATGATGCTTAATGTAAATTATGCTAAGTTTGGATTTGTATTCTATGTGACATAAAGCATAATGAGAATTTAAATCTGTGTGATGAGTACATGCTTGGATATCAAGCATTCTTGATGAATTGAGGTAAGAATCATAATTGTAGCACTTAGAACACAAAACCTTGAGACTTAGTCAAAATTTTGAGGAATGGGTGATAAATCCTAAATTTTGAAGTTTAGATTGAGATTTGATTACGTGCTTGAGTATATGAAGGAGGATTATGAGTTAAGATAGTCATTTTGAAGTATAACTTAAACAGGAAATGATTTTGGGGTGTTAAAGTTTGAATTTTTGAAAGTTGAAGTGCAGAAAAAGTGCAATCTAGACAAAATGTATCGATACATTCCCGACAAGAAGAACAATATGAGGTATTTTAACAATTTTCTATCGATACATACAAGGATGTATCGATAGATTTGAGTAAGAATCAACATCTATCGATACATTGTCCAAATGTATCGATAGATTTGAAGTCGAGAGCAAATTGAAGAACATGTATCAAGACATGGCCTCATGTATCAATACATTCCTAAATATATCGATACATCCCTGTATAAAGGTAAAAATATAGGGAATTCTGCCATTTTAAAACAAAACCCATCCTCTTTCTTTCTCTCTCTACCCCATTTGAAACCTTAAATCCCCAAATGGCATTTAAAGCCTATTTGAACTAGATTTAAGCTTAGAAAAATGATTTGAAAGTAAGATTACGCATTTTTACCGATTAATTTTTGATTTAATCGGTTAATAACCTCATATCCAAATATTTTCATATTTGGTCAAACTCTTTCCCCTTAAGTTTATTAGAGATTTGGAGCCTAGATTTGGGCAACCCAACTTCTAAGGGAAAGTTGAAGCCACCTAACTCGTTGGTGAGCTATAGGATGGTTGAAAGCTAAAGATTGGAGCTCAATTGTGGTGGCACCTCTGATTGTCACTGTGAGTGGGATTTAATTAAATGCATGTGATGCATCTCGCATAATGTATGCACTGCCATGGTATTTAAATGTTGTGTGTATTCCTAGATGAGAATGCCTAGGCTAATGAAATTGATATGTGTATATATATGTGTGTGTGTGTGTGCATGTGCATGTGTGATTATGTATGTTTGCCTAAAGGTATGTGCCTAGGCTAGAGAATAAATATGATTATGTGCCTTGATGAGGATGCATAGGCTAATTAGTTAGTGAAGATAGGAAATTTGTATTTGTGTGATTTGTGGTGAGCCACTAGGTGGAATTATGTTTAAACCCATAATATGTAGGACCTAGAGCAAGAGGCCTACACATGATGCGATATGAATTATGTATTGAGGACTATGCCAATTTATGATGAATGGATTGCCCAATTAGGCATATCAGCATGATGTGTACTTGGGATAATGGCACAACAATTGAAGTGATATTAAGAATGTGCGATCGAAGGGCCATGATTGCTTATCGATATGATCTATGCATGAATACCCACGTATTTGTGGTTGATTTGAGGATTTGCATAAGGCTATTAATCAATGATTGGTATGACTAAAAATGACAAATACCCATGTGGGGTTAAAGGCATGAAGGCCTATAGCTTTATTATATTTCATTTGATGATGCCTTAGAGATTTGAAGGTACTTAGAATTATACCGAGCTTAAAGATGACTGAAGCTCGTTGAATTTAAAATACAATTTGATATTGAACTTATGGAATGTCACAAGCGCGATAGCTTGATTTGTGAAAATAAGTTCCGTTCGATGGATGAATTCCAGATGTTGATTTGACTTGAGGTTGAGTGGAGTCCCATGCACTATGACTATGTGTATGGCTGCAGGGATGGTGATAAGCAAGGTCAGTGGCACTAATCTGACCTATGATTCTTGCCTGTAGTGCTTTGATGCCATTCGTTGAGATTACTCTGGGTGATGCCGACTATCGTGTGAGACCTTGACCCCTATTGACCCGAAACTAGCAACAAACGTGATAACACGAACTAGGGGTAATTTCGTCATTTCTCTTGGTCAACCCCAGAAATTTGTTTTCTAATGTTTTTAAGGTCCAAGTAGGCTTAAGGAATGAATGGATGAGGATAAGATAATGAAGAAGATAGAAATACCGATAATTTTCACAGTAGGGGTAAAACGGTCATTTTACATCTCGGGTTGAAATTTTTAAGTTTTCATGAACCCAAGTATTTCTAAACCCTTATGGACCTGGTCTTAGTGTTAAAGAAGTAAAAAGATTGCATAAAAGCAATGGAAAAAACAAAATGACATAGTTAAGGGTATTTTGGTAATTTTGCTATAAATGGATAAACTTAAGCGATAAAAATCTAAGTTTCTAGGATGTTCTTCAAATTTGCAGCACTTCTTCTTCTTCTCCTTCCTCTCCCACGTTCTCTCACCCCCCCCACCATGGAAGCTTGCCTTGAATTTCCATATATTTCCTTGAGTTAACCCCGATTTTTCATGTTTTTGTGTACCCTTTCCCAAAGTTCTTTGTGCTCTTCTACTTGCTCACCATAAAAACCCTCAAAAACCTTTCCTTATTACACTCTCTCACTAGCTGGACGTTCTAGAGAGAGAAAATGAGATTTTCATGATAGTTTGAAAGCTTTTGGGAAAGAAATTCAATTACAAAGCTACCAAGGTGAGTAGTGAAATTGAGTTGATTTTTTTTAAGTTGTTGAGAATGGCTAGTGGCTAGATCGGTGAGTGTTTTGTACTTGAGGTGGGTTATTCATTGTAGTGTGACTAGAATAGTGAAAATATATAGTCACTTGATGGTAGATGGAAGCTAGTTAAAAGCAACTAGCAGAACATGATTTAGTGGATAGCTTTTAGAAATATAATTATGCAAATCGAGTTGGTTGTGATGATAGGTCCCAACGAGGCCCCATGTCACGACCCAAATTCTAGGCCATGACAGGAGCAAGGGCCCAATGGACGTAGTCCACTAAGCCCAAGCAAGCCTATCTATTTATCCTACTCATCATTCCATAACTTTGAATCAAAATAGTGATAGACATTGCCAACTCGTACTGGCATTACTCATTTAAAATATACATATATTGTCAACAACATGTATTCTAATAATTTACATTAAGTTTGTCTATACATATCAAAAGGAGACTCGATGTCCAGCGGAGAAACTCAACGAATGTACAGCTACTGAATGGCGAGACACCTACCAATAGTCGAGTCTACAAAGTCACCTCGACCTAGTTACCAATTGCCTCGTGATCTGAAAACATGAAGTTGAAAACGGTGAGTATAAACCCAATGAGTGAACAAGGAAAGGAACAAGAAGAAGAAGCTACTGGAAATTTAAAAAGCTGCTGGAAGGAGAAGATATTTATAGCTCAAGCTTATCCACTCTCTTAGAAATTACGAAAATGCCTTTAGTAAGTTAGCTTGTCCTTCTCCACCCCTTTATGAAATATTTTTACTCTCTTAACACTGAGGCCAAGTCCATAATGATCTAAATATACTCGAGTTCACAAAAACTTAAAATTTTTTACTCGGGGTGAAAAATGACCATTTACCCCTGTTGTGAAAATTATTGTCACTTCTAGTTTTCTTTGTGTTTTTATCATTACACATCATTTGTGCAGTCTTATGCCTATTTAGACCTTAAAATATCATAAAACTTTCTTCTAGGAGCTATTAGAAGAAATGACGAAACTACCCCTAGCTCGTGTTATTACATCTATGCTTAGTTACAAGCCTATAGAGGTTGAGGTTTCACATTCTCCCCCACTTAAAGAAATTCGATCTCTGAATTTAAATTAAACTATAAGGTGACTTACCTCTAAGCATCAAAGAGATGGGGATACTTTGTTCACATTTCCTCCTCGACTTCCCACGTTACCTCCTCGCTAGTGTGATTCCGCCACAACACTTTCATTGAGGCTACATCCTTTGATCGGAGCTTTTTGACTTGCCGATCAAGGATAACTACCGGTTGCTCCTCATAGGTTAGATCATCTTGCAACTGAATGGTATCATATCGTATTACATGTGATGGATCCGGGTTGTACTTCCTAAGCATGGACACATGAAACACGGGTGAATATTCGAGAGGTCTGGTGGTAGCGCCAAATGATAAGCCACCACTCCAACCTTTTCTAAGATCTCGAAGGGTCCTATATACCGAGAGCTTAATTTTCCTTTCTTGCCAAACCTTATTACCCTTTTAGTTGGTGAGACCTTCAGGAATACGTGATCTCCCACTTGAAACTCTAAGTCTCTCCTTCTATTATCAGCATATGACTTCTGTTTACTTTGTGCTGACAACATCCTCTATCGAATCATATGTATCTTCTCAGTGGCGTCCTGCATCAACTCAGGCTCCAAAAGTTTCCTTTCTTCCATCTCTAGCCATCCAATAGATGACCTACATCTCCGTCCATATAATACATCAAATGGTGCCATTTGGATGCTAGTTTGGAAACTATTATTGTAGGCAAACTCCACTAAGGGTAGATATTGATCCCACCTGACCCCAAGGTCTATTACACAGGCACTCAACATATCTTCCAATGTTTGTATCGTTAGTTCAGACTGCCCATTAGTCTGTGGCTGGAATGCCGTACTAAAATCCAACTTAGTGCCTAATGCTTCCTGCAACTTTCCCCAGAACCTACTGGTGAGCTGTGCTCCTCTGTTAGATACTATAGAAATGGGGATACCATGTAGCCGTACTATCTCATCCACATAAACTCGAGCGTATTGGGTAGCCCCGTAAGTAGTCTTAACTAGAAGGAAATGGGCTGACTTTGTTAACCGATCTACTATGATCTAAATCGAGTCATAGCCCCCATTAGTTCGAGGCAAACCCATTACAAAGTCCATGGCGATATGCTCCCACTTCCACTCGGGTACTAGTAACGGCTATAGTAGCTCTGCAGGCCTCTGATGCTCGGCCTTAACCTGCTGACAAACTAGGTATTTGGAGACGAACTCAGCTACATCTCTTTTAAGTCCTTCCCACCAATATACCTGTTTCAAATCTTGATACATCTTTGTAGCCCCTGGATGTACCACATAAGCTGCCATGTGAGCCTTCTCCAATATTTCTCTCCTCAGTCCATCCTTGTCCAGCACATAAAGTCTAGTTTCATACCTCAACACTCTATCTGTGCCTTTAGTAAACATCTTCCCTTTCCTTCCTTGAAGGTCCTCTAAGGCCTTGGCTACAAGCTCATCTTTACTTTGTGCTTCCTTAATCTGGTCTATTAAGATAGGCCTCACTCTAAAATGTGCTAGCAATGCAATTGTCTCCAAAACTTCCAAATGCATTCTCATGTCTCCCAAGCTATGAATCTCCCTAATCAAGAATCTCCTATCTGTAGAAATATGTGCCAGACTTCCCATCGATTTTCGACTCAAGGCATCCGCCATTACATTTGCCTTACCGGGATGGTAGATAATAGTACAATCATAATCCTTTAGCAACTCCATCCACCTACATTACCACAAGTTAAGATCCCTCTGCTGAAATATATACTTCAGGCTCTTATGGTCCGTATATATCTCATAAGTCTCACCATACAAATAATGTCTCCAAATCTTTAAGGCAAACACGATTGCTGCCATTTCCAAATCATGTGAGGGGTAATTCTGCCCATGCCTTTTAAGTTGCCTTGATGCATACGCAATCACCTTCCCCTGCTGCATTAATACACACCCTAAACCAACCCGTGATGCATCACAGAATATCGTATAACCCCTTGTGCCTTGCAGTAGGCTTAATACTAGAGCTGTGGTGAGACATGCCTTAAGCTTCTCAAAACTATCCTCACAAGCATCAGACCACTCAAATTTTGTATCCTTACTTGTCAACTTAGTCAGAGGGGTGACTATTTTTGAGAAGTCCTTCACAAATCGATGATAATAGCCAACCAAACCTAAAAAGCTTCTAATCTCCGTAACTGATGTTGGCATTGGCCACTTTTCCACTGCTTCAACTTTTTTTGAATCAACTTGTACCCCATCCTTAGATACCACATGTCCCAAGAATGTAATGCTTTCAAGCCAAAACTCACACTTGGAGAACTTGGCATGCAATCGATGTTCTCTCAAAATTTGGAGCACTATCTTAAGATGCTGCTCATGCTCCCCCCTACTCTTTGAGTAGATCAAGATATCATCAATAAACACTACCACGAATTTGTCCAAATAAGGCTTGAACACTCTGTTCATCAAATCCATAAAGGTCGCAGGAGCATTCGTGAGCCCAAATGACATCAGCAACAACTCATAGTGCCCATATCTTGTTCGAAATGCGATCTTTGGTACATCTTCATTTCGGATCCTCAACTGATGGTACCCAGATCGCAAATCTATCTTAAAGAAACATTATGCTCCTTGTAGTTGATCAAATAAATCATCTATCCTTGGAAGGGGATACTTATTCTTCACTGTCACTTTATTAAGCTGGCGGTAATCAATGCACAACCTAAGTGACCCATCTTTCTTTTTCATAAATAGTATCGGTGCTCCCTATGGGGATATGCTAGGATGGATGAAGCCTTTATCCAACAAATCTTCTAACTAATCCTTAAGCTCTTTAAGCTTTGCAAGTGCCATTCTATAAAGGGTATGGATATAGGTCTAATGTCGGGAATCAAATCTATGCAAAATTCAATCTCCCGCTTGGGAGGCAAACCTGGTAATTCCTCAGGAAATACATCCACGAACTCCTTCACCACTGACACTTGACTTAGATCTCCAACCTTCGCCTGAGTATCCCTTAACACTACCAAATAACCTATGCAACCCTGTCTCAATAACTTTCGGATAGACATAACCGATATAAAATTGGTTGGAACATTACTTTTATCCCCTTGAATACTAAATGATGGTTCACTAGGGAAATCAAATCTAACCAATTTATGATAGCAGTCCATACTAGCATGGCAGGGTGATAGCCAATCCATCCCCAAGATCACATCAAAGTCTAAGGTGTCTAACACCACTAGATTCACTGAAGTGTCTTTGTCCTTGACTCGCACTACACAGGACTCATATTCCCATTCGACCATAAATACCTCCTTTAAAAGAGTAGACACCACTAATTGTTCCTCTCTCCTAACACGATTTCTACCCAAATGAGATGCAAAACATGGAGATATAAAAGAGTGGGTAGCACTAGGATCAAATAGTACCCGAGCATTCATATTACAAACTAAGAGAATACTTGAGACCACTGTATTGGATGTTTGGGCCTCCTACTGTGTTAAAGTAAACACCCTCTCCTAGCCTCTACCAACAGATCTCTAACATCTAGACCCAGATGGCCTGCCTTGAGAGGAAGTACCAACACCTCTACCTCTGAATCCACTAGCTTCCTTATCAGACGAGGCGACGACTGAAGGAGTAGATGAAGCTGATTGGGTGGAGCCACGAGTAGAACCTTACGATTGATGAGCCGTTGGGCAATTCTTCTTAATATGTCCAAGTTGACCACACCCATAACAAACTACCGCAGTACGTAAGCATCGTCCACTATGTCTTCTCCCACAAGTATTGCAAGGGTGGATAACTTGACTACTTTGTCTCGAATCTTGCTGCCTCCTAGCACTGAAAGTTCTTTGTCCCGCCCCAACACTAGCACTAGGCAAGTCACTTCCCTGTTGGGATAATCATGAATCCCTCTGTGGACCCTAACGGCTAGAAGACAAAACACCACTACTAAAATCTCTACGGCCTTGATAACCCTCTGTCCTGGCCCTTTTTGCTCTATCCCTTGCAGCCCTACTCTCACTAGTCCTCATCTCGATGCGTTGAGCATAATCCACTGCTGCAGAATAGGTAGTGAAATCTCGAGATGCCACAACCCTAAATAATGGCTCCACTAACCTATCCACAAACCTCTGAATCTTCATCTTCTCAATAGAAACGAGATAAGGAGCATACTGGGCCAACTACGTGAATTTGATGTCGTATTCAGACATCGTCATACTCGAGTCTGTACCAAAGTCTCAAACTCCCTGGCTTGTGCATTACATATACTGAGTGGTAAAAATCGATCTAAAAAGGCTGCACTAAACTCACTCTAAGTCAACGGTGCTGCATCCATTGGTTTGCCTCTGCATAGAGAACTATACCACTCTTACACCACGTCCTCTAATCAAAAAGTGGCTAACTCGATTGATCAAGCACTGGAACATCCCAAGGCTTTACAAATCTTCTCCATCTTATCTAAGAAAACCAAGGGTTTCTCCGATGCATCAGACCCTGAAAATGACAGAGGCTTAAGCTTGAGAAAATCAAGAAGAGAAATATTTAAATGTCCCCTCTCAACCTCATGATGTTGGGGTTCGGCCTGTCCTTGGGATCTAAGGGATTCTTGTACTATAGGTCTCCCCTCTACTACCCTCTGTATATCCTCCATAAGGGTAGCCATCATCTCTACAACCCGGTTGACTCTTTATGGGCCTGCCGTCAAATCCTCAATGGTAATACCCCCAGCTGGGTGTCTATCTACATCATTTGAGGACTATCCCTCCTCTCATCTACTCACAAACATATCCGCCCTCACCGACCTAGTGGCCTTGCCACGTCTACCTCGCCCCCTAAGGGTAGATGCCTATGGCCTATCTATCATTTCAGTAGGAGCATCTTGCTCCCTCATCCGTCTTGAGGCAACTCGTGTCTTAGGCGACATTCTTACCTAGACAAGAGCAAACACCTGTTATTAAACACATTTATAATCATACTTAAGGTAAAAAGGTGGTTTCTAAGATAGGGAATCTATACGATCACTTGGTTGTAAAATGTACCGCGGTTCACACTTCACAACTGAGGTTTCCACATAAAGACCCGACACTCCGCTAGACCAACAAAAGAAGTCCTAGGACCTAGACAACCTAGGGCTCTGATACCAAGTCTGTCACGACCCAAATTTCGGGCCATGATCGACGCAAAGGCCCAATGGACGTAGTCCACTAAGCCCAAGCAAGCCTATCTTTTTATCCTACTCATCATTCCATAACTTTGAATCAAAATAGTGATAGACATTGCCAACTTGTACTAGCATTACTCATTTAAAATATACATATATTATCTACAACATGTATTCTAATAATTTACATTAAGTTTTTCTATACATATCAAAAGGAGACTCGATGTCCAGCGGAGAAACTCAACGAATGTACAGCTACTGAATGCCGAGACACCTACTAATAGTCGAGTCTACAAGGGCACCTCGACCTAGTTACCAACTACCTTGTGATCTGAAAACATGAAGTTGAAAACGGTGAGTATAAACCTAGTCAATGAACAAGGAAGGGAACAAGAAGAAGAAACTACTGAAAATTCAAGAAGCTACTAAAAGGAGAAGATATTTATAGCCCAAGCTTATCCACTCCCTTAAAAATTATGAAAATACCCTTAGTAAGTTAGCTTGTCCTTCTCCACCCCTTTATGAAATCTTTTTACTCTTTTAACACTGAGGCCAAGTCCATAATGATCTAAATATACTCGGGTTCAAAAGAACTTAAAATTTTTTACTCAAGGTGAAAAATGACCATTTTGCCCATGTTGTGAAAATTATTGTCACTTCTAATTTTCTTCGTGTTTTTATCATTACACATCATTTATGTGGTCTTATGCCTATTTAGACCTTAAAATATCATAAAACTTTCTTCTGGGAGCTATTAGAAGAAATGACAAAACTACCCCTAACTCGTGTTATTACATCTATGCTTAGTTACAAGCCTATAGAGGTTGGGGTCTCACACCCCACAGTTCCATTTGGACCATTAGTGAAGGTTGGAGTCGAGTAAAGATTTAACAAATACCGGTGAGTGAACTTGCACAAAATGTTTTGGGATTAAGGCACATGTGGTTGATTGAGACATTTTAATTGTTTTTCTATAAAATGCATGGGAACAAGCCTTTAGTGAAATATTTTTGGTGATGTGGAACATGATTGTGATGAATCTCTGTACCTTTATATGATGTTGATGTGTATATAAAAATATATGATATGTATTGCTAAGTAATTTTGTGTAATTGATGTAACCATGCATGTGCAGAGTGGGTAGTGCATATGTCGGTTGAATGACGATGTTGTGACAACTACAACCGTGCATATACGGAGTGGGCAATGCATATGCCGGTCGAATGAAGATGTTGTGACACTTATAACTATGCATGTGCGGAGTGGGCAGTGCACATGCCGGTAATGATGTGCGTGTGGGGAGTGCATGTTGGCTAAGGGAGGTGGTGGTATTCGTGTTTATATATATATATACATGCGTAGTAGAAAGTTTATGAATATAATACGTGATTGTAATATATGTGGAATCTTGCATGTTGAACAGTGAAAGTTGTTAAGTATTTTCAAATTGATGTTTATTGCAGCAAGGAATTTGGCTATAGCGAAAATGGATTCTTGCTAAAGCCAGAAACTATCTGGTGGTGGTACAGTGCTGTCACTTTGATAGTAATTTTTATCACTTTTCGTTCTGAACTAGGCAAAGTGGTAAACATTAAAGTCGTATCCCTGCCTCTTATCTTTCTAATGACCCAACAAGCATGTCAATTGGACTTCTGTAGTGGGAGATATGCTTGAAAACTCAAAACATATGCAAACTGAGAATGCCTTTTGCTGCAGCGAGAAATGTGCTATCACGTTGCTACCTTGCTCGGTTTTTTATATAATTTTTCTTCACTCTTTTATCTTCATGATTGAGCATGGGTCTTTACAACACTAAGAGTTTATTTACCAATGTTTGAAACACGGGGTTTAGGGAAGACATTAAACTAAACTGCATTGTTTTCAAAACAAGTGCATCATGATTTTTAAATTTTCCTTATCAATTACTTGTTCCCTTCCTATGTTCACTCATTGAGTTCATACTCACAGTTTTCAACTTCATGTTTTCAGATCAGAAGGCAGTTGGAACCTAGGTTAAGGTGTCCACGTGGACTCGTATCTTTGGTAGGTATCTCGGCATTCAATAGCTGTACCTTCGCCAAGGTCGCTCCGCTGGAAGTCGAGTGTCTTTATGCTATATATATAGATAAATGAAATGTAAAATTTTAAGATACTTGTCTTAGACAATATAAATGTATATATATACTTTGAATGGTAATGCCATTATGAGTTGGTGATGGTTAGCACCATTTTGGGGTAATATATATATATATACATGCAAATATTTGATCATGGTAGAATATCATTCAAGTACTTACAGTTTAGATCATGAAATGTGACTTTAGGAATACTCAATAGATTGATGAATAGGTTATATAAATAGGCTTGCTTGGACTTAGTGGCTATGCTCATTGGGTCTATGGGCCAGTCACGGCCCAGAATTTAGGTCATGACATATTAGGAGATTACTCCGTCGATGATATCATTCTCCGCCAGCTGCTCCGGTGATGTGCATGATTTGTTCTCTGCCTGTTGCTACGGATCTGTTTCTCCGCTAGTGGCTTTGCCTTAAGCATGATTTGATTCTACACCGATTGGCCACCAAGCATGATTTAACTACGTCCAGGGCAGGACAACTCATTTGATTTCGTTTGACTATTTTAACTTGCATCAGGTATGGCATGATCTGATTTGAAAAATTAATATGTGGTGACCATTATGAATGATATTTGATGAAATGCTTCGGAATAAGCAATTGTTTGTAAATGGGATTTGAGCTTGTGCTCGACAACTACGATGTGCCTACGAAGCCCAACTTAATGATAGTAACTTTAAAGATAAGCCTCGAATCAATATGATTTGATGTGAGAACAAAGAATTTGAGAATTTGTGGATATGATACGTAGTTGAGATGTGATCCGGCAAGATTTGATATGATGAGTTATGCATATAGGATATTAAGATGATCCTTACCCTCTTGAATTGGAAATGTTTGAATATGAAAGTTTTACGACTAGATAGACTTAAATATATTTTATATGTAAAATATTATGTTATGATAACGTCCCTTCACTGAGTATTAGATGACTCACCCTTCTGTTGTACCATGTGCAGATAAGAGAAGCTATAAGATTACGTGGCAAATGTCATCGATTGGACGAACACGTAATTGGCATCTTGTAGGTTTCCCTCCCAACGTGTCACTCCGCTGAGTCTATGTGGTCCTTCCACCTTCCTAGTTTGGTTAGTTTGTAAAATATGTCAAGCACAATGTGCCATTTAAATTATGTATGGGTTGTTATGTACAAACTCGATTTGATGGCCAATGTATGGTCCAAGGAATAATGTATGAATTGTAAGCTAAGGATAATGTATTATAATTGAATTTGTTATGAATGTCTAGTTATGAAATCCCTAGACTATGTATGTTTGGAAATTCTGAGGCTTACTCGGGGTCTCATGAGCTTCACTTGCTGGACTCGTGCGCCAGTCATGGACCCTTAGGTTTAGGTTGTGACACCAACTTTCAAAAACTCATTTGGTAACCAAAACACCCATTTCTAGGTTGTAAATGTTTGAAAATATCATTAGAAATCACAAATTTACATGTTCACCAAGCTAAGTTTTAACTTTAACTATTTATTTAAAGTTGGAGTTTCACATGCTATTATACACTTTTTAACTGCATATTTTAAATTTTGTCATATATTTTAGGATTCCAACCACATGGTGTATGGTTGTAGATTAATTTTGTTGTAAAATCTCATTAAAAAGTGCAACTAAACTTTTTCATACATTTACTAAGGTTACACTTTTCCTAAGTGCAGCCTTAACCTAATATAATAGATTTTTTGCCTATTGTTACATTTTTTCTGTAGATAGAAACCAAAAATGTTGTAGTGAGTGGTAGTAAAAGGCTCCCCACACCTCACTAGAGCTTTTTCTATCTCCCGAATAGAGCCTTAATGGGCATACTAACAAAAAAACCTTTTAGTTAAAATGTTGAAATAAAAAGACAAATATATGACATTTTAAATTTTAAAGACCAATTTGATATTACCTAAATTTTAGAGATTGCGAATATCATTTACTTATAAAAATAAATAAATGCTCTAATTGAAGAATTTTATAGTCATGGGAACAAATAGTAGTAGTATAAAATTAAGACTAGATACTAGGTTCAACATCCCTTCATATGTTGATACAGGAGTATGCTATTAGGTTACATGTGCGTTAAGTTAGATTATGTTTAGTTATCTTTTACTTTACTTGTAGTTCATGAAAGTTTAAGTTAAGTTATTTGCTTATTTATTTTTTTTAGAAATTATAATAATCCCACATAGGAAAAGCAAGAAGGCTATCCCTTAGAAATAGTTATAAAAAGCCCTCTTAGGTCAATTGTTAATCACATTGAAGTTGAGATTAAATAAAGAATATTTTCATTAATAAGCAAGAGTGATTATTTTCTCTAAGCTCTTTTCAAAAAAGTAATAATTTTAGTATCTTTAGTTTTGTTAACCAAAATGGGATTTTGGCTAGTGTTCACCTTAGTGGAGTTTTCTAACCTCCTCAAGATTGGTGTTCACCTTAGTGGGGTTTCTAACCTCGTCACAATTGGTGTTTTCACAATGCTCCGGTGTCTTCACAACACTCGGATCTCAGTTTGATATCAGAGTGAGAGGATCACTATTTGCTATGTAGTTCGAGTTCGCTATTGGGTTTCAACTTTCCTTGTTCGAGTAATTCTTTTTCTTTTATTGTTTTATAGTTATATCATCATCTTTTTTCTACTTCACCACATTGTCATTACCATACAATAAAATGCCACCAAGATGCCATAATTGTTAAAGAGATGATCATGAGATCGAGTTTCAAGAATTACATCGTAAAATTCAAGAATTACAAGAGCAACTCGCAGGACATGATGCTACTCAAATTAACAACAGTAGTTGCAGCGATGAAGATGGACTTGCAAATCAAGTAGTAAGAGTTAGATTGGAAGACCAGTTACAACACGCCTTTAATTTAAATAGTGGAGAAGTCAAGATTGAAGTCGTCGATTCTCATGGGAAGTTAGATGCGGAGGATTATTTGGATTGGGAAGAATTAGAATAAGTGTATGATAAATATGATGAGGAGATTGAGAAAATTGATGTTCATCATGCACAAGGTGAGTCTTTGGTGCTCTAAAGACAAGTCGAGGAGTTGTAATAGTCGATTCTCATGGGAAGTAACATGTGAAGGATTATTTGGACTGGGAAGAATTAGATACAGTTTATGATGAATATTGTAGTACCTCGTACTTTGAGGTGGTGGCTAATAATGCTTACCGGCTGCTAATTAAGGTTGATTATCAAGTAAAAGAGGTAATTCAGAAGTGAACCTATGAAACCTTGACCTCTTTAGACACGTAACTAGAAATAGATGCGATAAAACGGACTAGGGGTAATTTCATCATTTTCTTTAGTGAGCCTCTAAAATTATGCTTTCAAACATTATTAAGGCTTAAGTAGGCCTAAGGCACAAATGACTGATGAAAATAAGGATAAGATGACGAAGGAAATAGAAATAATGAAGATTTCCAAGGTAAGGGTAAAACGGTCATTTTACATCTCAAGTCTAAATTTTTATGTTTTTATGAATCCAAGTATTTCTAGACTATTATGGACCTTGCCCTAGTGTCAAAAGAGTAAAAAGTTACACAAAGGATGAAAGGAAGACAAAGTCACCATGTTAAGGGCATTTTGGTAATTTATCTGAGAAATGGATAAACTTTAGATATAAATATCTAAAGCTCCAGCAATTTCTAGCAGCTTCCAGCCATTTCTTCTTCCCTTCTCATCTCACGTTTCTTCATCTCCATGGGAGCCTCCCTTAAAGCTTCCATAATTTTCTCTCTCTAGCTTCAATTCTCATGCTTTTGAGCACTTTTTCATAGAACCTTTTGTGCTCTTTCACTCTCTCACCTTAAAACCCTTAAAAAGTCTAACTTTCATCTTTCTCTCACTAGTTGGACATGTAGAAAGAGAGAGAGAGTGAGTGATTTCCCTTGTTAGCTTGAAGAATTTTGAAAGAGAATTCAACTACAAATACCATCAAGGTGAGTATAAGCTAAGGTTAAATTTTTTTAGTTGTTGATAATGGCTAACAATGGGGTTTGTGAGTGTTTTATCATTGAGGTTGTTTATTCACTCTTAGGGTGACTAGAGTAGTGTGAATAACTAGCCATTTAATGGCAATTGGAAGCTAGTTAGGAATAACTAGTTTAACTTGATTAGGAAAGTGCTTTTGGAATTATATTAATGCCAATTTGGGTTGGGTTGTGATGTTGTGTGTGTATAGGTTCCAACAAGGCCTCACATGTCCATTTGGAGCATTAGTTGAGGTTAGAGTCAAGCAAAAGAATCAACAAGACTGGTGAGTGAACTTGCATCAAAGTGTTTTTGGGAAATACATATGTGTTGGGATGAAGCATTTAAATGATTTTACTTGGTTTTTCATTAAATTATGCATGGGAACAAGCCCTTGATAAAATGTTTTGATGTTGTGAAAATGTGAATTGTGTAAAAGGATGAATCTATGTGCTCCTATATTATGTTGGTATGTATATATATGAATATATGTTGTGCATTGATGAATAATATTGTGTGATAATGATGACCTAGTTATGTGCGATGTGGGAGTGCACATGAGCTGATGATGACCCGGCTATGTGCGAGTAGGGAGTGCGCATAAGCCGATGATGACTCGGCTATGTGCTAGTAGGGAGTGCACATAAGCTGATGATGACCCGGTTATTTGCGGGTAGGGAGTGCACATGACGATGAATGAAGTGGGGTGGTGTACATGTTTATATATGTATATGTGATAGAAAGTTTATGATTATAATACGTGATTGAAATGAATAATGAGAAGCTTGATTATTGTCAATGTGTTCACTTTGATGTGTAATGTGGTAGGAATGGATTTTGTGGCATGTGAAAATCCCTTAATTGTCATTTGCCATGAATCTCGTTGCAGCGAGAAACTCTCGGGTGGTGGTGGCATAAACCAACCCTATTTCTCGCTACAGCGAAAAAGAATTCTCACTGCAGCAAAAATGGATTCTCGTTGTAACGAGAAACTCTCTGGTAGACCCAAAATTCTAGTGCAGTTCTTTCATTGTGATAACGATTTTGACCACTTTTCACTCAAAAATGGGCAAAGTGGTAAACATCAAAGTTATAGCCCAGCCTCTTAACTTTATAATGGTTCAAAAATCAGGTTATTAATCAAAGTTTGAAATGAGAGGTTTTTAGTAAGAAATTAAATCAATTGCATTATTTTTGAAACAAGTGCATCATGATTTCCAAGTTCTCCTTATCGATTGCTTGTTCCCTTCTTATGTTCACTCACTGAGTTTTATACTCACATTTTTAAACTTCATGTTTTCATATTTGGAGGCAATTGGGACCTAGATTGGATGTCCACATATGCTCGTCTTCTTGGTAGGTACTATGGCATCTCAGTAGTTGTACCTTCACCCACGGTCACTGCACTGACGGTCAAGGGTCTGTTACCTGTGAACACGTATATGTAATGTAATCCGCTAGTATCCATGTTATAAGTCAAATATGTATATTTGATTACTAATGCCACTAGGAGTTGGCAAACGGATGACATTATTTTGATATAATAAAATTATAAGTATTGAGTTACTATAAAATGTTATTGAAATATTTTTAGTGGAGAATTACAATATGTGGTTTTAGAAATGATGGTTGGGAATGATGATCAAGATTGCATAAAAAGGCTTGCTTGGGCTTAGTGGGCTATGCCCATTGGGCCCATGTGCCGGTCATGGCCCGGGATTTGGGCTGTGACAAAGGTGGTATCAAAGCCCTAGGTTTAGTCGAGTCCTAGGATGTTCTTGTGTCAGTCAGCGGAGTTGTCAGAGTTAATGTAGAGTTTTGTTTATGGTTTGTAACTGTAGCACAATTCATAGACAGGAGGCTATATGAACTCCTATTCCTAGTAACCTACCCTCTTGCTAACATTATATAAAGGTCACAAGTGATGTCGTTATCTGGGTTTGAGATGCCACCCGAGACACGAGCTGTTGTTGGAAAGATTTTAAGCAAATGCTCTTAATGAAAATTTAATGTAATAACAAATTCCTACGATTAAAGATGGAGAAAATTGGAGCTGGACTAATAGGTCCGTAATGACTTATTCATTCAGTGGAGTTATAACCTGAGCCTATAATTGTCAATGCGAAGAAATTGGACGATATTGGATCATTATTGCGATCAATATAAAGAAACATATACAGTAATGGTACACGGGGCATACTTTGATTGGAATGAATAGTGATGATTGTGATTCACTTGGAGTTTATAAATTTAAGCATTGAGGTAATTGTAAGCCAATACTTTTGTGCACAGAGGTAAGTGCACTTGGTTAATCGAGCTTGTGATGCCATATATAAATGGTGTTGGGCTTCCAAAATATTTATATGAGAATATGTGTTGAATATTTGTACAGTAGGTTAGAGGGAGCTGGTTTTGATTCTAATTAAGTGACTGTGAGATCCCAAGGGTTAATTTGAACTATTATGGTTTAAAATTAAAGGTATATGAATTAGCTCAAGGGTGAAAATCAGTGATCATTATAATTGATGGTAGTCATGAAGAAAAAGGCTAGTAAACAAACCTACTCTAAGGATGAGCTTGAATTTTGCTATGCTTAGCGTGGAGCCAAAGGATTAAAGGACTAGGTGTGAGACCCCAACCTCTATAGGCTTGTAACTAAGCATAGATGTAATAACACGAGCTAGGGATAGTTTCGTCATTTCTTCTAATAGCTCCTAGAAGAAAGTTTTATGATATTTTAAGGTCTAAATAGGCATAAGACTGCATAAATGATGTGCAATGATAAAAACACGAAGAAAACTAGAAATGATAATAATTTTCACAATGGGGGCAAAATGGTCATTTTTCACCCCGAGTCAAAAATTTTAAGTTTTTGTGAACCCGAGTATATTTAGACCATTATGGACTTGGCCTCAGTGTTAAAAGAGTAAAAAGATTTCATAAAGGGGTGGAGAAGGACAAGCTAACTTACTAAGGGCATTTTTGTAATTTATAAGGGAGTGGATAAGCTTGGGCTATAAATATCTTCTCCTTCCAGCAGCTTCTTGAATTTCTAGTAGCTTCTTCTTCTTGTTCTCTTCCCATCTCACGTTGCTTCCATTCTCCATGGAAGCTTGATGTGAAGCTTTCATAACTTTTTCTCTCTAGCTCTAATTTTCATACCTTTGTGCCCTTTTGACTAGAACCTTTGTATTCTTTCACTCTCTCACTTTGAAACTTGAGAAAATTCCCACTTCCATACTTTATCTCACTAACTAGGTGTTTAGAGAGAGAAAAAGAGAAAAAGCCCCTATAATAGCTTGGGAATTGTTGGAAAGAAGTTCAAAGTTACAAAGCTATCAAGGTGAGTAGTAAATTAGCATTGGGTTTTAAGTGTTGATAATGTCTAGTATTGGTTTGTGAGTTTTATTGTTGAGATTGTGTATTGACTCTAATATGACTAGAATAGTGGGAATAGATAGCCATTTAAAAATGACAATTGAAAGCTAGCTAAGAGATAGCTTTTAGAGTTTATAGTGTGAATTAACATAATGGTGATGTTAATGTAATGGTAGGTTCCAATGAAGTTCCATCCTTCTAATTGGACCATTAGGGAAGTAAGAGTCGGCTAAAGGCTCAACGAATACCGATGACTGAACTGCATTTCAAAATCATTTCGAGAATGTGACTGTTTGTACAAAGAAATTGAAGGATTTTATACAACTTTTTCTTAAAACAAGTGCCTTGGGAACAAGTTTTTGCTAAATGGTTTTATGTTGTGATATGTGGTTGTTATGGAATCATGCACCATTGCATTATGATGGTATATATATATATATATATATATATATATATATATGTTGTGCATGATAGTTGATATTGTGTATGATGATTATAGCCGTGTGTGTGCACAATGTGGGGGGATGCACATGCCGGTGATGATGGTGGTGTGGGAGATGGATGATGATAGTGCCCGTGTGCACGATGTGGGGGGATGTACACGATGGCACTGATTGCGCACAATGTGGGGAGGGATGCACACGATGGCGTCGGCTATGTGCACGATGTGGGGGGATGTACACGAGCCGGATGTGATTATGATAATATTGATGTTTATCTATGTATTTATGCATATCCATGCTTATGAAATGAAAGCTCATGAATATGATATATGATTGAAATGCATGTGAAATCTGATATGTTGCACTTTAGGAATTTTCATGTGTTTCATGTTGATTTTGTTGGTTTAGTAGGATGGCCTTTTATTGAGTGGAGGGAAACCTTTTTCTTGGTGCTCTGTTTCTTGCTGCAGCGAGATTCATTTTCGCTGCAGCAAGAAACTCTCGGGTTTTGAAGGGGTTGGCTAGCCGAAAACTCACTGCAGCGAGAAAGGTACTGTAGCGAGAAACTTTCTGTTTTGTGTCCAAAATTTCGTTGCAGCGAGATTGAATCTCGCTGCAGTGAAAAACTTTCTGTTTTGCTCCTCCTTTGGTTCGGTTGCTGCCCCGTTTTCCACTTCTTTGATACCATAGTTGAGCATGGACTTTCAACATTACGGAATCAATGATTTAAGTTTAAAAACGAGGAGGTTTGGTGAGAAACCCTCGACCAGTTGAGAAACCCTCGTTCGGCTAATAACTTAAATCCCAACGTCGCTGCAGCGAAAATTCGTTGTCGCATTTGACTTGTTTGTGTATCACTGAAGCCTTCATTTTTCAAATTATTTGTTATGTATGGGTTCATCATTACCAAGTGATTAATCATTTAAGGGTTAAATGAGGGGTTTTTTAAATGAATGAAATTAAATTGCATTGTTTTAAAACAAGTGCATCATGATTTTAAATTATTCTTTATTGTTGCTTGTTCCCTTCCTTGTTCACTCACTGGGTTTATACTCACCGTTTTCAACTTCATGTTTTTAGATCACAAGGCAGTTGGTAACTAGGTCGAGGTGCCCTTGTAGACTCGAGTAATGGTATGTGTCTCGGCATTCAGTAGCTGTACATTCGTCGAGTTTCTCTACTGGACATCGAGTCTCCTTTTGATATGTATAGACAAACTTAATGTAAATTATTAGAATACAGGTTGTAGACAATATATGTATATTTTAAATGAGTAATGCCAGTATGAGTTGGCAATGTCTATCACTATTTTGATTCAAAGTTACGAAATGTGACTTAGCAATATTTGATGGAATGATGATTAGGATAAATAAATAGGCTTGCTTGGGCTTAATGGACTACGTCCATTGCGCCCTTGAATCGGTCATGGCCCAGAATTTGGGTCGTGACACTAGGTATGAATTTAGCAATTTGAAGTTAAATGACTTAGAAATGATGAATTTAGTCTAAGTGCCATATGGGGTTCTATATTGAGATTGATACATGAATTGCTTTAAAGGTCAATTTAAAAAAAAAATCTGTTTGGTTCAATATGCAACCTATGATGTAAATAATTAGTCTTGAATGTGATTTCTCCAAAGGTAAAGAACTTAGAACATGTGGATTTTCATATATGCTCTAAGAGGAAGCTTTTGCATTTTAAGTTTAAGAAATTTTGATCTTATGACTGCAAAGGCAAGATAGAAAAATTAAGTGAATTATTTATCTTATGGGTGTAATTGGTTAAGAATTGATGATTAAAGTCAAGATCTCAACACTAAGTGGTGTACAATTTGATATATGTGTATCTAAGAGTAAATTTGGAGATCATTGCTTAGTTAATTTGCACTGAATGTTATGGTAAAGGTATGCGAATGCTAGTAGTGAAGTATACCCAAAGTGAGATATGTTGAAACTAATGTTCCGATCGCAAACTTGTGATAGAAAGTGTTAGCTTTAAAATTATTATAGTTTTGATTATGACAAAATGATCAAATTTGCTTGGACATTATTTGAGTAATCTTTGACAAATTCTTGAAATGATTTAACCCCCATACATTTGTTCTTACATAGACACAAGCTTGACTCTTGAAGTTATTGAACTATATCTATAAGCATGAATGACTTAGGTGTATGAGTGCTTATGATTCTCATTAATTAAAGTTTGATTTAAATATTAAGGAAAAATCTTGATGCACTCATTAAGGGGGAGTTTTGAATATTATCACGACCCAATTTCCCGGGCAATGACCGGCGCATGAGCTCAATGAGCATAGCTCACTAAGCCCAAGCAAGCCTATCCATTTACCTTTGCTTAACAAATTTATCATATCATGCATACACACACACCTTTTCTCGAGTGTGAACATAGCCAAAACACAATGGCATTATCGATAATAATAGACATGCACTATACCAATCATGTATTTAGCAATTTACATTGCATACACATATTCATATTGTTAGATTGTTTTCACAATACAAAAAGACCCACGACTTCCAGCGGAGACATTTACAATAAAAGGGATTACTATTGAATGCCAGACACATACCCAGGATATGCACTACGGGGACTCCTCGATCTAGGGTCCAACAGTCACCTGATCTGAAAACATGAATTTTTATAAAACGTGAGTACAATACTCAGTGAGTGAACAAGGAAGGGAACAAGCATACCATAAGGAATGTTTATTGAAATCATGATCCATACCTTTTCTCAAAACCATGCAATTGTTTTAGCTCTTTAAACCCCTCATGTAAATCCCACATGAGTAAATCACTTTACAAAAATCCATACTCAACTATGGTACCAAAGAAATGGGAAATATGGCAAAAACCCACAAGTTAGCAAAATGGACAGAAAGTTTCTCGCTGTAGCGAACTTCATTCTCGCTGCAACGAGAACCAGAACATCAAGAAAAAAAAAAGTCTCTTTTTTCCCTTAAAACAAGTCATCCTACAAAAATAACAATAGCAACATGTAACACATGTAAACTTCCAAATTTCCACAAAACAAATACTTACATATTTGCATTTACAACCATATATCCATCATCAACATGCACACCATCCCATCATCATCATCATGCACATCATCCCATTATCATCATCTCATATGCAACGGCTTATGCTATTGTCACTAGGGGGTGGGAGATCACGAAGCATCCCCCCCTTCACTCGGTAAGAGGTGCACTTCACTCCGGATCACGAAGCAACGGAGCAGTCCCTTCCCTCCTCTTCCAAGCTCTTGGGTGGAGAGTCATACTTCGCCACAGATCATACCTATCAAAGCACTCATAGGGTGGAAGATCACGAAGCATCCAGCCCTATAAGCTATGGGGGCAACAACGGCTTATGTGCACTCCCACTCACACATAGCCGGGTCAACAACGGCTTATATGCACTCCTACTCGCACATAGTCGGGTCAGCAACGGCTTATGTGCACTCCTACTCGCACATAGTCGGGTCAGCAACGGCTTATGTGCACTCCTACTCGCACATAGCCGGGTTCAAATCAACAGGTAAAGAAGCATCCAATGCATATTATCATATTGTGATAACACATAAACCATTGTATAGCACATTTTCACAATATAAAATCATTTTACTAAAAGCTTGTTCCCAAGGTACATTTTCTAAGACAAGTTGGATAGAATCTTTCATATTTCCCAAAACAAGTTTGAAATGCAAGTCCACTCACCGGTATCGAAAATCCAGATTCCAGGTGCACTCAGACTAATAGCCCTCAGGCGCAATTCCTTTGCCTTTTCCGGACGTCTCACCACCTTGACAAATAACAAAGTCAAGGAATTTACTATATTGTCCCTAAATTGATATAAATTAATTTAAATTACTAATGCTTGATATGTAAATGCAAAAATATGTCTGATTATCGCTTAATCACGGTATCGATTAAATTTGACCGATCACCCGATTAATCGACGATTGTGTCCAAATCACCTCCAAATTAATTCATTTCTCCTCTAATAACTTAATTTACCACATACATTTAAATAAAGTCAGATTCAGCATTAGAACCCTCACAGTTCCTTATAGAAAAATTTGGTCATTTGGTGCACTAGCATCAAATTTTTTCTCTACATAACCGTTTCACCTTAATTCATCATTTTTCATGCCATTTTCCTTGAAATAAAAACAATCCCCCATTGATATTCGGCCCTCATGGTTCGGCCAACAAGGAACCCTAGAGAAATTGAATATTTCTTTTGTGTTTTTGTTCATAACCATGCTTAACTATCCCTAAACACTAACATAGTCTAAAATCAAATTATTCCAACAACAATTCCTCTTCCATACCCATTTTTCAGAATTGAATTCATCATGATAACTCAATATTCAACCATGGAAAACAAGAACAAAAGCATGGGTAAGCTAGGTATCAAGGAGAATTAAAGAAATTTTAACTTACCTAGCTTGTTTCCTTGATTTCTTCACTTTTTCTTTGAATTTCCACCTAGGTTTTCTTGTTTTTCCTTTTGTTCTTCCTTTTTTCTTGTTGCTGGATGCCTAGGCCGAATATGGTGAGGGAATTGGGGATTTAATGGGCTGATTTCTATAGAAAATAATAAAATAATCAAGCATGCCATGTGTCGCATGCTTATTGGCCCAATTTTTAACTTTTTGACTTTTTCTTCTTAATTTTCCACCACAAATATTCTGGTATTTATCCAATCCTACCACAATTAAAATCCCTTGGTCTTGACAAGTGCTGGGGTGAAAAATTTACCGATTTGCCCCTGGGGCGAAAAAATTACTATTTTACCCTTTTACTCCGAAATGTACCAGAATCTCATTATTTCTACTTTTCAACCTAAAATAACACTAATATTGATCAATATTAACCAAATGGGGCAAAAATTGTTTAAAACAATTTTCGTTTAGTCCTTTAGTGGTAAAATTACCATTTTGCCCTTGTGCTCCATAAAAACCGAGAATCATAATTTTTCACTGCTAAACATCATTTTATACTCCAATAATCATAATTATATTTCATATAATTATTCTTGGTCAAATGTGATCAAATCTTGGCTAAAAATCTCAATTTTATCATCAAATGGTAAAATGACCGTTTTATCCCTAATTGGTCAATTTTCTGATGGACTCAAAACTGGACCTTGAACTCCAAATCACTATTCTAAGCCATTCTGTTGGTTTTAAAATTTTCAAATTCCTTTTAGAATTTCTATTTGAACTAGTTCAAGGCTCGATTTAACTTAGTTGTACCACTCGGTACAATACTGTCTTTTAATCGAGCTTGACAGGGTCTCACATTCTCCCCCACTAATAAAAATTCGGTCCCTGAATTTAAATTCAATGTAGAGTGGCTTACCTTTACATATCGAAGAGGTGTGGATGCTTTGTCTACATCTCATCCTCAGCTTCCCACGTTACCTCCTCGCTAGTGTGATTCCGCCACAACACTTTCACTGAGGCTACATCCTTTAAACGGAGCTTTTTAACTTGCCTATCAAGGATAGCTACCGGTTGTTCCTCATAGGTTAGATCATCTTGCAACTGAATGGTTTCATACCGTATTACATGTGATGGATCTGGGTTGTACTTCCTAAGCATGGACACATGAAACACGGGATGAATATTTGAAAGGTCAGGCGGTAAAGCCAAATGATAAGCCACCGCTCCAACCCTTTCTAAGATCTCGAATGGCCCTATATACCGAGGACTTAACTCCCCTTTCTTGCCAAACCTCATTACCCCTTTAGTTGACGAAACTTTCAAAAATACATGATCTCCTACTTGGAACTCCAAGTCTCTCCGTCGGTTATCAGCATATGATTTCTATCTACTTTGTGCTGTTAACATCCTCTAACGGATCATGTGTATTTTCTCGGTTGCATCCTGCACCAATTCAGGCCCCAAAAGTTTTCTTTCTCCCACCTCTAGCCATCCAATGGGTGACCTACATCTTCGTCCATATAAGGCCTCAAATGGTGCCATTTGGATGCTAGTTTGGAAACTGTTGTTGTAGGCAAATTCCACTAAAGGTAGATATTGTTCCCTCCTGACACCAAGGTCTATCACACAAGCCCTCAACATATCCTCCAATGTCTGTATGGTCCGTTCAGACTGTCCATCAGTCTGAGGGTGGAAAGCTGTGCTGAAATCCAACTTAGTGCCCAATGCTTCTTGCAACTTTCCCCAAAACCTACTAGTAAACTGAGCTCCTCTGTCAGATACTATAGAAATGGGAATACCATGTAGTCGCACTATCTCATCCACATAAACTCGAGCGTATTGGGCAGCCCCATAAGTAGTCTTAACTAGAAGAAAATGAGCTGACTTTGTTAACCGGTCCACTACTATCCAAATTGAATCATATCCCCCACTGGTTCGAGGCAAACCTGTTACAAAGTCCATAGCAATATGTTCTCACTTCCACTCGGGTACTGGTAATGGCTGTAGTAGCCCTGCAGGCTTTTGATGCTCGACCTTAACCTGCTGACAAACCAGGCACTTGGAGACAAACTCAGCTACATCTCTCTTAAGTCCTTCCCACCAATACACCTCTTTCAAATCTTGATACATCTTTGTAGCCCCTGGATGTACCACATAAGCTGCCATGTGAGCTTCCTCCAATATTTCTCTCCTCAACCCGTCACCATCAGGCACATAAAGTCTGGTTCCATACCTCAACACTCCATCTGTGCCTTGCGGTAGGCTTAACACTGAAGCTGTGGTGAAACATGCCTTAAGCTTCTCAAAACTATTCTCACAAGCATCAGACCACTCAAATTTTGTATCTTTACATGTCAGCTTAGTCAAAGGGGCAACTATTTTGGAGAAGTCCCTCACAAAGCAATGATAATAGCCAGCTAAACCCACAAAGCTTCTAATCTCCGTAACTGATGTTGGCCTTGGCCATTTTTCCACTACTTCAATTTTCTTTGAATCAACTTGTATCCCATCCTTAGATACCACATGCCCTAAGAATGCAACACTTTCGAGCCAAAACTCACACTTGGAGAACTTAGCATACAATCGATGTTCTCTCAAAATTTGGAGCACTATCTTAAGATGCTGCTCATGCTCCTCTCGACTCTTTGAATATATCAAAATGTCATCAATAAACACCACCACAAACTTATCTAAATAAGGTTTGAACACTCGATTCATGAAATCCATAAAGGCTGCAAGAGCATTCGTGAGCCCAAATGACATCACTAAGAACTCATAGTGCCCATATCTTGTGCGAAATGCGGTCTTGGGTATATCTTCGTTCCGGATTCTCAACTGATGGTACCCAGATCGCAGATCTATCTTAGAAAAACATTGTGCTCCTTGTAGTTGATCAAATAAATCATCTATCCTTGGGAGAGGATATTTATTCTTCACCGTTACTTTATTAAGTTGTCGATAATCAATGCACAACCTAAGTGACCCATCTTTCTTTTTCACAAATAACGCTGGTGCTCCCCATGGGGATACACTAGGACGGATGAAGCCTTTATCCAACAAATCCTCTAATTGATCCTTAAGCTCTTTGAGCTCTGCCGGTGCCATTTTATATGGGGGTATGGATATAGGTCTAGTGTCGGGAATTAAATCTATGCAAAATTCAATCTCCCACTCCGAAGGTAAACCTGGTAGCTCCTCGGGAAATACATCCACGAACTCCTTCACCACCGACACTTGACTTACATTTCCAACCTTCGCCTGAGTATCCCTTACAACAGCCAAGTAACCTATACAACCCTGTCGTATTAACCTTCTGGCAGAAATGACCGATATCAAATTGGTTGGAGCATTACTCCTATCCCCCTGAATACTAAATGATGATTCACCGGGGAAATCAAATCTAACCAATTTATGATAACAGTCCACACTAGCATGACGGGGTGATAGCCAATCCATTCCCAAGATCACATCAAAGTCTAAGGTGTCTAACACCACCAAATTCACCAAAGTGTCCTTGTCCTTGACTCGTACTACACAGGACTCATATTCCCATTCAGCCACAAATATCTCCTTTAAAGGAGTAAACACTACTAATTGTTCCTCTCTCCTAACATGATCTCTACCCAACCGAGATGCAAAACATGGAGAGATAAAAGAATGAGTAGCACCAGGATTAAATAGTACCCGAGCATTCATATCACAACTTGAAAGAATACTTGAGACCACGGCATTAGATGTCTGGGCTTCCTACTGTGTTAAAGCAAACACCCTTGCCTGGCCTCTACCAACAGAACTCTGATGTCCGAATCCAAATGACCTGCCTTGAGAGGAAGTACCAGCACCTCGACCTTTGGATCCACTAGCTTTCCTATCAGACGAGGCGACGACTGAAGGAGCAAACGAAGTTGGCTGGGTGGAGCCACGAGCAGAATCTTGTGATTGATGAGCCATCGTACAATCCCTCTTAATATGCCCAAGTTGACCACACCTGAAACAAACTCCCATAGCACGAAGGTATCTTCCTCTATGTGGTCCCCCACAAGTATGGCAAGGAAGGATAAGTTGACTTCCTTGCCTCATATCTTGCTGTCTTCCAACACTGAAGGTTCTTTGTCCCACCACAATACTAGCACTAGGCGACTCACTCCCCTGCTGGGGTAATCGTGAGTCCCTTTGTGGACCCTAACGGCAAAAAAATGAACCACCACTACTGAAATCTCTGTGGCCTTGATAACCCTCTGTTTTGACCCTTTTTGCTCTATCCCTCACAACCCTACTCTCACTGGTCCTCATTTCAATTCGTTGAGCACAATCCACGGCCGCAGAGTAAGTGTTGAAATCTCGGGAGGCCACAGCCTGAAACAATGGTTCCACTAATCCATCAACAAACCTTTGGATTTTCATCTCCTTTGTGGAAACCAAGTAAAGTGCATACCGAGACAGCTGCGTAAATTTTATATCATACTCCGACACCGTCATGCCCGAAGTCTGCACCAATGCCTCAAACTCTCTGGCTCGGGCATTTCACACACTGTGTGATAAAAATTGATCTAAGAAGGCTGTACTAAATTCACTCCAAGTCAGTGGTGTAGCATCTGTCGACCTACCCCTTCGCAAGGAGTCATACCATTCCTGTGCTACATCCTTCAATTGAAAAGCTACTAACTCCACTAACCTAACGCTAGAATACCCCATAGCATTACAAATCTTCTCTGATACATCTGACCCCGTAAATGAGGGAGGCTTAAGCTTCAGAAAGTCAGTGAGTGAAACCTCCATCTGACCTCTGTCACCCTCGAGAGGTTGACGATCTGTCTGGCCTTGGGAACTAGGGGACTCTTGCTCCACATGTCTCCCCTCTACTATTTCCTATATATCCTCCATACGGGTTGCCATCATTTCTACAACCCAATTGACTCCCTGCAGACCCGTCGCCAAGTCCTCAACAGTAATGCCTCTCGCCGGTGGCCTAACAGTATCACCTAAGGGCTGTCCCTCATCTCTCCTATTCACAAGTGTACTCGCTCTCACCGGCCTAGCGACCCTACCACGTCTACCTCGCCCCCTACGGGTGGGTGTCCGTGGCCTATTAGTCATATCAGTAGGGGCATCTTTCTCCCCAAATTGTCTTAAGGTGGCCCGTGTCTTAGGTGGCATTCTTACCTAGACAAGAGCAAACACCTGTCATTAACCATAGTTAAAGAAATAAGGTGGTTTCTAAGATTGGGAATCTATGCGGTCCCTTGGTCGTAAAATGTGCCGCGGTTCACACTTCACAACCGAAGTTCCCACATAAAAACCCGACACTCCGCTGGACCAACAAGTGAAAGCCCTAGGACCTAGACAAACCTAGAGCTCTGATACCAACTTTCTCACGACCCAATTTCCCGGGCAATGACCTGCGCATGAGCTCAATGAGCATAGCTCACTAAGCCCAAGCAAGCCTATCCATTTACCTTTGCTTAACAAATTTATCATATCATGCATACACACACACCTTTTCTCGGGTGTGAACATAGCCAAAATACAATGGCATTATCGATAATAATATACATGCACTATACCAATCATGTATTTAGCAATTTACATTGCATACACATATTTATATTGTTAGATTATTTTCACAATCCAAAAGGACCCACGACTTCCAGCGGAGACATTTACAATAAAAGGGATTACTATTGAATGCCAGACACATACCCAAGATATGCACTACGGGGACTCCTCGATCTAGGGTCCAACAGTCACCTGATCTGAAAACATGAATTTTTATAAAACGTGAGTACAATACTCAGTGAGTGAACAAGGAAGGGAACAAGCATACCATAAGGAATGTTTATTGAAATCATGATGCATTCGTTTTCTCAAAACCATGCAATTGTTTTAGCTCTTTAAACCCCTCATGTAAATCCCACATGAGTAAATCACTTTACAAAAATCCATGCTCAACTATGGTACCAAAGAAATGGGAAATATGGCAAAAACCCACAAGTTAGCAAAATGGACAGAAAGTTTCTCGCTGTAGCGAACTTCATTCTCGCTGCAACGAGAACTAGAACATCAAGAAAAAAAAAAGTCTCTTTTTTCCCTTAAAACAAGTCATCCTACAAAAATAACAATAGCAACATGTAACACATGTAAACTTCCAAATTTCCACAAAACAAATACTTACATATTTGCATTTACAACCATATACCCATCATCAACATGCACACCATCCCATCATCATCATCTTGCACATCATCCCATTATCATCATCTCATATGCAACGGCTTATGCTATTGTCACTAGGGGGTGAGAGATCACGAAGCATCCCCCCCCCCTTCACTCGGCAAGAGGTGCACTTCACTCCGGATCACGAAGCAACGGAGCAGTCCCTTCCCTCCTCCTCCAAGCTCTTGGGTGGAGAGTCATATTTCGCCACAGATCATACCTATCAAAGCACTCATAGGGTGGAAGATCACGAAGCATCCAGCCCTATAAGCTATGGGGGCAACAACGGCTTATGTGCACTCCCACTCACACATAGCCGGGTCAGCAACGGCTTATATGCACTCCTACTCGCACATAGTCGGGTCAGCAACGGCTTATGTGCACTCCTACTCGCACACAGCCGGGTTCAAATCAACAGGTAAAGAAGCATCCAATGCATATTATCATATTGTGATAACACATAAACCATTGTATAGCACATTTTCACAATATAAAATCATTTTACTAAAAGCTTGTTCCCAAGGTACATTTTCTAAGACAAGTTGGATAGAATCTTTCATATTTCCCAAAACAAGTTTGAAATGCAAGTCCACTCACCGGTATCGAAAATCCAGATTCCGGGTGCACTCGGACTAATAGCCCTCAGGCGCAATTCCTTTGCCTTTTCCGGACGTCTCACCACCTTGACAAATAACAAAGTCAAGGAATTTACTATATTGTCCCTAAATTGATATAAATTAATTTAAATTACTAATGCTTGATATGTAAATGCAAAAATATGTCTGATTACCGCTTAATCACGGTATCGATTAAATTCGACCGATCACCCGATTAATCGACGATTGTGTCCAAATCACCTCCAAATTAATTCATTTCTCCTCTAATACCTTAATTTACCCACTTTTCAGAATTGAATTCATCATGATAACTCAATATTCAACCATGGAAAACAAGAACAAAAGCATGGGTAAGCTAGGTATCAAGGAGAATTAAAGAAATTTTAACTTACCTAGCTTGTTTCCTTGATTTCTTCACTTTTTCTTTGAATTTCCACCTAGGTTTTCTTGTTTTTCCTTTGTTCTTGTTGCTGGATGCCTAGGCCGAATATGGTGAGGGAATTGGGGATTTAATGGGCTGATTTCTATAGAAAATAATAAAATAATCAAGCATGCCATGTGTCACATGCTTATTGGCCCAATTTTTAACTTTTTGACTTTTTCTTCTTAATTTTCCACCACAAATATTCTGGTATTTATCCAATCCTACCACAATTAAAATCCCTTGGTCTTGACAAGTGCTGAGGTGAAAAATTTACCGATTTGCCCCTAGGGCGAAAAAATTACTATTTTACCCTTTTACTCTGAAATGTACCGGAATCTCATTATTTCTACTTTTCAACCTAAAATAACACTAATATTGATCAATATTAACCAAATGGGGTAAAAATTGTTTAAAAAAATTTCCGTTTAGTCCTTTAGTGGCAAAATTACCATTTTGCCCTTGTGCTCCATAAATACCGAGAATCACAATTTTTCACTGCTAAACATCATTTTATACTCCAATAATCATAATTATATTTTATATAATTATTCTTGGTCAAATGTGATCAAATCTTGGCTAAAAATCTCAATTTTATCATCAAATGGTAAAATGACCGTTTTGTCCCTAATTGGTCAATTTTCTAATGGACTCCAAACTGGACCTTGAACTCCAAATCACTATTCTAAGCCATTCTGTTGGTTTTAAAATTTTCAAATTTCTCTTAGAATTTCTATTTGAACTAGTTCAAGGCTCGATTTAACTTAGTTGTACCACTCGGTACAATACCGTCTTTTAATCGAGCTTGACAAGGTCTCACAAATATCTTGTTTAATGACAAAAAGAAAGAGAAGGAAAACTAAGTTAAGTTGAGTGTGATAGGTTTTCATGTTTAATTTATGTGTGTGATGCTTAGTTATGGTTTTGTTGAATATTATGTGCTAGTTGCTTTCTATTGTGGATATTGTTATATTGTTTAGCTATTATAGATATTATAAAAATTTTATTAAAAATCTTTAAAGAAAACTATATGCATTGACTAAGAGGGAGCAACTCATTTTGTGTAAAGATTTAAAGCATTCATATTAAACATAAACATTGCATTCTTAATCTTGGAATGATTTGTCATCATCAAAAATAAGAGATAGAGAATGTTGACTCTATATGTTTTTGATGATAGCAAAATATTCTCATTCATTGGTGTCTAACTATATTGTTTAAGTGTGTAGGACAAAAATTATATGTAAATAATAAATGAATCCTTCAAAAGTGTAAACCAAAGATCATATGAATGAAGAAAAACGATTGATTAACAAAAAAAAAAGGTCCTTAGTTGGATAATGAAGAGTATTAGTTGGCTAAAATTCAAATTGGAGAAATGGCGGGCTGAAAAGTTTGAGAAACAGAACCGGCTTAGTCGACCAAGTCAGTCAACTAACTGCTCTCTGCCAGAATCTGCAACTTGAAACAAAACCAACTTAGTCGACCAAGTCAGTCGACTAAGAGCTCTCTATTTGCAATTTGAACCAGAGCACTACAAGATAGATTAACAGCTAGAACTCATCCTCAACTATTTCCAACGGCCATAAACTATCAAATTGCCATCAGAGTTGTTTCTCCAAGTATAAAAGGGTCTTCTAATGGTTAGAAATCAGTTTTTGAGAGAATTGAAGGCTTCCAAGTGATATAAAACTGAAAAACTAGAAAATCCTCTCTGCACCTTACTGCACTTATACGTCAATCTTTGTAATAGAGTTCAGCACTTCATCTTGTACCATCTAGATCAAGTAAATGATCATAGGTACTTCTTTATTTCTTCTTTTCTTATACACTTAGAGTGAACGAGTCACTCTAAGGAATTTATTCAAGCTTGGATTGCTTGATTTGGTTTGAAAAATCCTTGGTTGAACAATCAAGGTAGTGGATGTAGGTCTTGGACCGAACCACTATAAATATTTGTGTATTATCTCCACTGCTTTAGTTTTCCACTCATCTTTAAATTTATTGTTCATCTTGTATTTGTCCCCATTAAAGAGGCAACTTTAGTGAGAGCCAAATTGTGCTATTCACCCCCCCTCTAGCACATATTATTGGGACCAACAGAAAGCTAGTTTTGCAAATTGTGATTTTTATGACCATGAAATATATGGAGGTTACCAATATGTAGGCATACACTTGGAGTTGTATATCTTGTGATTCGCATTCATCGTATGGAAGGAGATATTCCATAAAAAGATTTGGCCTAATTGGTGATTACATGACTATAGGCTTGGTATGAAATTAAAAATGCCCTAACATGTATGAGAACTATGTTGCGAAAGGCTGAAAGTCATTAAGACGAATGATGGGTGAAACCTAGATGTTGTTATGACGAGCATAAAAAGGCCAAGGATAATCAATGCAATTATATTAAGTTAGTTTGGTTCGGTCCGAAATAAAAGGAAGAACATCTTGAAAGATCTTAAAATAATGTTTAATGGGGTTAATGAGCTAAATGTTATCGAATATATATTAAATTGTTAAAGTTATGCGTGGCTTTGAAGATAAGCCTTTGATTGTCTGAGTCCTTAACAGAATTCTATTAAAAGATATGTTTAAGCATTTTGGAAGTGTATTGGAAAACATAAGAATAATATATTAGTTTGACTTGCTATAAGAGGTCGAATTTGGATGGCCATGAGTGGCTTGTGAACAATCAAGCAGTGTAAAGTATGTGCTCATAAAGGAAGCTATGATTGGTAGATAAAGGTGGAACTTTAGAATTTTATTGTCATAATTATTAGATTATATTTTGTATTATATGATATAGCATAGAACATCAATGATAAGATTGTGTTCAATGCTTTAGGCCTTGAACTGTAAGTTATGGACATGTATCCACCTTGTGAATACCCTGATGAGATAAATTCGAAAGATTTTTCACAGTGAGACAACATTAAAGCTCAAAGAGCAAATGGCTATATAGTCAAGTTGGGCTAATGACCGATATGTCACATAAGTATGAAGATATGATACAAGTATAAGTATATTTGGAAATGCTAGTTTGAGGCAATGATTATCCTACCGATTTGTGGACCTGATGAGGTTTTGGTCTCGACATAATTGTAGACGTAAGGCATAAATTATGAAATGTGCTTCCCCCACAAGTTCTAATTTATTTTGAGTAATTATCAAGGTAAAGTGCCTGATAGGGATAGGCAAAGGTTGAATTATGCTTCAAATGTTTAGAGAATGAGGGTGACATGGTTTGATTAAATGATACTACCCTTGGTAAGGGAATAGAAATATGCTACGAAAATTGTAGAAATCTACTTAGAAAAAAAATGAGATTCCAGTATTTATATACGAGTAAAGATTTTGGTAATGAGCTACGACCTAGAAGCATGATATTAGAATATGAATTTTGGCTAAAAAAAATAATTTTTAAGACACATGGTGCTTTGGGGATGGTGTCAATTAGTGGTCGATTCTCGTATAAGAATAGAATATTGGGATCAGCTTTATGTATTCACCACAAATGATGAGCATGATCTAACCAACTATAAGAAGAATTGATTCTAAACTTGATTGTTGGTTATTTTGGTTTTACAGATGGCTTATTGTGCTTGATATGCCTAAGGCTACCCGAAGTTAAATTTTTTGGAAAAAAACATATATGTATGAATATATATGTTGCATATTGGTACAAAACAAAAAAAAAAAACTCATATGGAGTTGGTTATTATTTGATTCAATGATAATATTCTATCAATGGTTATAGCGCTAGACAGTGATTAAGATGATTTATTGGTGATTTTAGCAGTGAACAAGTTGATTATAATGTTGTTAGCTTAAAAGTAAGTGTTTATACTTTTGGTATAAGTTCCTCAATTTTTATTATATTGTGATCAACTTTGGTGTTTTGATACAACCTGAGAGGCTTGGCATATGAACTAGCTTAATTGTAAGCTAGAATTTGTTAGGCTGTTATGAAGTACCCAAATAGAGAAGTATGCCATAGATTTAATTCTCTAAAGGCTAATGGAATGGAACATATGAGTACTGGTATAGCTTCAATATAAGGTTTTGACTTATGGAGATTTGGGTAAAAAATCTATAGCTTATGAGTAAAGGTGTGCATTTGAATTCATGTAATTAAAAGTGTAAAATCTGCCTTGATTGGCATAGAGCCCATGATTCGAAATGAAGGATTATGGATTTAATTTTCTGAGGTAAAAGGGCTAAAGAAGTTGATTTCAGAAAGGTCTTAGTAAATGATTCCTTGATTTTAATATACACTTAAGGAGAGGTAAGCGTCAAATCTCATCTTCGGACTGATAAACTAATAAGGTCACAAGATTTAGGATTTGGAGAAAATTTGAAGAATATCAAGTTAGATATGTTGTATGTGATTGATGATGAACAAATTAGCTACGAACATTGGAAATATAGAAACGATTAGTAATCAAGATTAGACTTAGAAAGGAACCTTAAAGGAAAATTTTGAGCAACTTTAACCTTGAGAAGTTGAGTTATTGATTAAAGGGATTGGTTAAGATCATAGGAGGTATGTGAATGTCATGATTTATTGAATTGCTTCGTGGTATAAGTTAAGATTTATCTAGTAAGCACTCGATCATGAGAGTACTAGAGCTTTGTTTTTAGGAATATGGTTACTAATAGTTACTAGATTTGAATCATCCAGATGTTAAATATATCTAAAATAAATAAAGCTCGTTTTGATCCTTACATATTACGAAATGCTCGAATGGAATTTGTATGGAAGGTTTGATAAAAGGTCGAGGTAGAGGAATTGTGGATGGCTAAGTCAACATGTATAATTGAGGATTTAAGGATGATTTGATTGATATGTGACTAGAATTAATAGCATATTTGAATTCTCTTCATAAGATGAAGAATGGTATCGTTTTGATCTAACAAGAGTAGTACAGATAATTATCTATCTTATATTAAGAATGGCCAATGGAAGTGATGTAAAGAATTTTAGAATTTTGATTGTTCATCCCACGCTGATTTGAATTCGAGGATGAATTCATATTAAGTGAGGGAGACTGTAGTACATTGTACTTTGAGGTGGTGGCCAATAATGCTTACCGACTGCTAATTGAGGTTGATTACTGAGTAAAAAGGGTAATTCAGAAGTGAACCTGTGAAACCTCGACCTCTATAGATACGTAACTAGAAGTAGACACGATAAAACGGACTAGGGGTAATCTCATCATTTTCTTTAGTGAGCCCCTAGAAGTATGCTTTTAAACATTATTAAGGCTTGAGTAGGCCTAAGGCACAAATGAATGATGAAAATAAGGATAAGATGACGAAGGAAATAGAAATAATGAAGATTTCCAAGGTAGGGGCAAAATGGTCATTTTACATCTCGGATCTAAATTTTTATGTTTTCGTGAACCCGAGTATTTCTAGACTATTATGGACCTTGCCCTAGTGTCAAAAAAGTAAAAAGTTGCACAAAGGATGAGAGGAAGACAAAGTCACCATGTTAAGGGCATTTTGGTAATTTATGTGAGACATAGATAAACTTTAGATATAAATATCTAAAGCTCCAGCAATTTCTAGCAGCTTCCAGCCATTTCTTCTTCCCTTCCCATCTCACGTTTCTTCATCTCCATGGGAGCCTCCTTAACGCTTCCATAATTTTCTCTCTCTAGCTTCAATTCTCATGCTTTTGAGCACTTTTTCATAGAACCTTTTGTGCTCTTTCACTCTCTCACCTTAAAACCCTTAAAAAGTCTTACTTCCATCTTCCTCTCACTAGCTGGACATGTAGAGAGAGTGTGTGATTTCCCTTGTTAGCTTGAAGAATTTTGAAAGAGAATTCAACTACAAATACCATCAAAGTGAGTATAGATAAGGTTAAATTTCTTTAGTTGTTGATAATGGCTAACAATGGGGTTTGTGAGTGTCTTATCATCGAGGTTGTTTATTCACTCTTAGGGTGACTAGAGTAGTGTGAATAACTAGCCACTTAATGGCAAATGGAAGCTAGTTAGGAATAACTAGTTGAACTTGATTAGGAAAGTGCTTTTGGAATTATATTAATGCCAATTTGGGTTGGGTTGTGATGTTGTGTATAGGTTCCAATAAGGCCTCACATATCCATTTGGAGCATTAGTTGAGGTTAGAGTCAAGCAAAAGAATCAACAAGACCAGTGAGTAAACTTGCATCAAAGTGTTTTTAGGAAATACATATGTGTTGGGATGAAGCATTTAAATGATTTTACTTGATTTTTCATTAAATTATGCATGGGAACAAGCCCTTGATAAAATGTTTTGATGTTGTGAAAATGTGAATTGTGTAAAAGGATGAATCCATGTGCTCTTATATTATGTTGGTATGTATTTATATATGAATATATGTTGTGCATTGATGAATAATGTTGTGTGATAATGATGACCCAGCTATGTGCGATATGGGAGTGCACATGAGCTGATGATGACCTGGCTATGTGTGAGTAGGGAGTGCGCATAAGCCGATGATGATCCGGCTATGTGCGAGTAGGGAGTGCGCATAAGTCGATGATGACCCGATTATGTGCGAGTAGGGAGTGCACATGACGATGAATGAAGTGGGGTGGTGTACGTGTTTATATATGTTTATATATGTATATGTGATAGAAAGTTTATGATTATAATATGTGATTGAAATAAATAATGAGAAACGTGATTATTGTCAATGTGTTCACTTTGATGTGCAATATGGTAGAAATGAATTTTGTGGCATGTGAAAATCCCTTAATTGTCATCTACCCTGAATCTCGCTGCAGCGAGAAACTCTCGGGTGGTGGTGGAACAAACCAGCCCTATTTCTCGCTACAGCAAAAAGGAATTCTCGTTACAGCGAGTAATTTCGCTGCAGCTAAAATGGATTCTCACTGTAGCGAGAAACTCTCTGGTAGACCCAAATTCTGGTGCAGTGCTTATACTTTGACAACTATTTTAACCACCTTTCACTCAGAACTGGGAAAAGTGGTAAACATCAAAGTTTTATCCCAGGCTCTTAACTTTCTAATGGTCTAAAAATCAAGTCAATTGAACTTCTGTAGTGGGAGATATACTGGAAAAACCGACACATATGCAAACTGAGACTGTTTCTCACTACAGCGAGAAACTTGTTGTCTTGCTTGCTACCTTGCTTGATTTTGACATATTTTTCACCCATTTAACTTCATGTATTTGTCATGGGTTTTTGCAACACTATAAGGTTATTAATTAAAGTTTGAAATGAGGGGGTTTTAGTAATAAATTAAATCAATTGCATTGTTTTTGAAACAAGTGCATCATGATTTTTAAGTTCTCCTTATCAATTGCTTGTTCCCTTCTTATGTTCACTCACTTATTTTTATATTCACGTTTTTAAACTTCATGTTTTCAGATTTAGAGGCAATTGGTACCTAGATTGGATGTCCACATATGCTCGTCTTCTTGGTAGGTACTATGGCATCTCAGTAGCTGTACCTTCACCCACGGTCACTCCGCTGGCGATTAAAGGTCTGTTACCTGTGAACACGTATATGTAATGTAATCCGCTAGTATCCATGTCATAAGTCAAATATGTATATTTGATTACTGATGCCACTAGGAGTTGGCAAATGGGTGACATTATTTTGATATAATAAAATTGTAAGTATTGGGTTAGTATAAAATGTTACTGAAATATTTTTAGTGGAGAATTATAATATGTGGTTTTAGAAATGATGGTTGGGAATGATGATCGGGATTGCATAAAAAGGCTTGTTTGGGCTTAGTGGGCTATGCCCATATGAGACCTCAACCTCTATAGGCTTGTAACCAGGCATAGACACAATAACACAGGCCAGGGATAGTTTCGTTATTTTCTCGAATAAGCTCCCAGAAGAAAGTTTTATGATATTTTAAGGTCTAAATAGGCATAAGACCCCATAAATGATGTGTAATGATGAAAACACGAAGAAAACTAGAAATGACAATAATTTTCACAACAAGGGCAAAATGGTTATTTTGCACCCCAAGTCAAAACTTTTAAAAGTTTCACAAACCCGAGCATGTCTAGACCATTATGGATTTGGTCTCAGTGTTAAAAGAGTAAAAAGATTGCACAAAGGGTTGCATGAGAACAAGCAAACTAGTCAAGGGCATTTTCGTAATTTTAAGGGAATGGATAAATTTGAGCTATAAATATCTTCTCCTTCCAGTAGCTTCTTGAAATTCCAGCAGCTTCTTCTTCTTCTTCTCCTCTCAATTCACGTTACTTCCAACCTCCATGGAAGCTTGATATGGAGTTTGCATAATTTTCTCTCTTTAACTTTAATTTTCATACCTTTGTGCCCTTTTGACTGGAATCCTTGTATTATTTCACTCTCTCACTTCAAAACCCTTGATAAATCTTATTTCCATACTTTCTCTCACTAGTTGGGCATTCTAGAGAGAGAAAAAGAGAATTACCCCATTTGTTTGGAAGCTATTGGAAGAGAATTCAACTATAAAGAAACCCTATGGTGAGTGATGAACTAAGCTTGTTCTTTTTTTAACTATGGATAATAACTAGTAATTGGGATTATGAGTTGTTTTGTTGTTGAGGATGTTCATTCATTTTATAGTGATTAAGATAGTGAACATAGATAGCCATTTAAAGTAGCAATTGAAAGCTTGCTAAGGGATAACTTGTGAGACCTTGACCTCTATAGGCTCGTAACTAGGTACAGACACAATAACACGAGCCAAGGGTAGTTTCGTCATTTTCTCTAATGAGCTCTCAGAAGAAAGTTTTATGATATTTTAAGGTCTAAATAGGCATAAGACCTCATAAATGATGTGTAATGATGAAAATGTGAAGAAAACTAGAAGTGATAATAATTTTCACAATATGGGTAAAATGGTCATTTTGCACCCCGAGTCAAATTTTTAAAGTTTTCCAAACCCGAGTATGTCTAGACCATTATGGACTTGGTCTCAGTGTTAAAAGAGTAAAAAGATTACACAAAGGGTTGCATGAAAACGAGCTACCTAGTCAAGGGTATTTTCGTAAGTTCAATGGAATGGATAAGCTTGAGCTATAAATATCTTTCTTCTAGTAGCTTCTTCTCCCATTTTCCAGCAGCTTCTTCTTCTTCCTCCTTCTTCTCTTTCACGTTGCTTCCAACCTCCATGGAAGCTTGATATGGAACTTGCATGATTTTCTCTCTCTAGGTCTAGTTTTCATACCTTTGTGCCCTTATGAATAGAATCCTTGTATTCTTCCACTCTCTCTCCTTAAAATCCTTGAAAAATCTTATTTCCATACTTTCTCTCACTAGTTAGGTGTTCTAGAGAGAGAATGAAAGAATTACCCCATTTGTGTGGAAGCTATTGGAAGAGAATTCAACTACAAAGGAACCCTAGGGTGAGTGATGAACTAAGCTTGGTTTTTAACTGTGGATAATGGCTAGTAATTTAGATTATGAGTTGTTTTATTGTTGAGGATGTTCATTCATTTTATTGTGATTTAGATAGTGAACATAGATAGCCATTTAAAGTGGCAATTGAAAGCTAGCTAAGAGATAGCTTTTAGGGTTTATAGTATGTGAATTGACCTATTGCTGATGCTAATGTGATTCTAAGTTCTAACGAAGCCCCATCACCTCAATTGGATCATTAAGGAAATTAGAGTCAGCTAAAGGCTCTACAATCAACCGGTGAGTGGACTGCCTATCAAAACTATTTTGAGAATGTGACTGTTTTATACAAAGCGTTTGAATGATTTTATACAACTTTTCTTAAAAATGAGTGCCTTGGGAACAAGCTCTTGAGAAATGGTTTATGTTGTGATATATGGCTATTATGGATTTCTATACTACAACATTGTGTTGATATATATGTATGTAGGAATATATTGTTGTGTAATTATATTGACTCGACTATGTGCGAGTAGGGAGTGCGCATAGGTCGATGAAGACCCGGTTATGTGCGAGTAGAGAGTGTGCATAACCCGGTGATGACCCAGCCATGTGCGAGTAGGCAGTACGCATGAGCTAGTGATGATGAGATGGTGTGCATGATGATGATGGGATGGTGTGCATGATAATGATGAGTATATGTATATATATACATACGTAATTATGTGTGTTATACGAAATTTATAAGTAATGGTATATGAGTGTAATGCATGTGAAATTTGGTATGTTAAACTTTGAGAAATTATTATGTGTTTCATATTGGTTTTGGATATTTTAGCAAGGTGGTTTTCTTTGGGAAGTAAGTGAAAATTTCCTTTGGTGCCTTGTTTCTCGCTGCAGCGAGAAACTCTCGAGTTTCTGGAAAGTGGCTGGTCGAAAACTTGCTACAGCAAGAATGCATTCTAGCTGCAGCGAGAAAATACTGTAGCATTCTCACTGCTACGAGAATGAATCTCGTTGCAGCGAGAAAGTTTCTGTCTTGGAGTAGAAATTTCGCTGCAGCGAAAAACCTTCTGTTTTGTCTTCCATCTTGTCAAATTGTTGCCCTATTTTCCACTTCTTTGTTACCATATTTGAGCATGGACTCCCAACATTACGAAATAATTGATTTAAGTTCAAATTGATGAGGTTTGATGAGAAACCCTCGGCCAGTTGAGAAACCCTAGTTCGGCTAATAACTTAAATCCCAACGTCGCTGCAACGAAAATTCATTCTCGCTGCAGTTAGAATGCCTTTCCGCTGCAGTAAAGATTCGTTGTTGCATTTGACTTGCTTGTGTATCACTGAAGCTTTCATTTTTTTCAAACTTTTCGTTGCGTATGGATTCATGATTTTCAAGTGATTGATCATTTAAGGGTTCAATGAGGGGATTTTAATATGAATGAAACTAAATTGCATTGTTTTGAGACAAGTGCATCATGATTTTAAATTCTCCCTTATTGTTGCTTGTTCCCTTCCTTGTTCACTCACTAGGTTTATACTCACCGTTTTCAACTTCATGTTTTCAAATCACGAGGTAGTTGGTAACTAGGTCGAGGTGCCCTTGTAGACTCGACTATTGGTAGGTGTCTCGGCATTCAGTAGCTGTACATTCGTCGAGTTTCTTCGTTGGACATCGAGTCTCCTTTTGATATGTATAGACAACTTAATGTAAATTATTATAATACATGTTGTAGACAATGTATGTGTATTTTAAATGAGTAATGCCAGTACGAGTTGGCAATGTCTATCACTATTTTGATTTAAAGTTATAAAATGTGACTTAGTAATATTTGTTGGAATGATGAGTAGGATAAATAGATAGGCTTGCTTGGGCTTAGTGGACTACGTCCATTAGGCCTTTGCGTCGGTCATGGCCCGGAATTTGGGTCGTGACATAGCTTTTAGGGTTTATAAGTATGAATTGATACTAAGGTAATGTTAATTTGATGGTAGGTTCTAACGAAGCCCCATCACCCCAATTGGATCATTAGGGGAATTAGAGTCAGCTAAAGGCTCAACAATATACTGGTGAGTGAACTGCTTTCAAAACTTGTTTTGGGGAATATAATGTATTTGCCACACATTTGAATGAATTATCAAGTTTTTCATAAAAACAAGTGCCTTGGGAACAAGCTTTTGCTAAATGGTTTTATGTTATGACATGTGATTACTATGGATTCATGCACTATTGCATTATGATGATATATATATATATATATATGTGTGTGTGTGTGTGTGTGTGTGTGTGTGTGTGTGTGTGTGTGTGTGTTGTGCATGATGATTGATATTGTGTATGATGACTGTAACCGTGTGTGTGCACGATGTGGGGGGATGTACACGATGGCACTGATTGTACACGATGTGGGGGGATGCACACGATGGCGCCGGCTATGTGCAAATGTGGGGGGATGTACATGAGCCGGGTGTGATTATGATGATATTGATGTTTGTCTTTGTCTATGTAATTATGTATATCTATACTTATGAAATGAAAGCTCATGAATATGATATATGATTGACATATATGTGAAATTTGATACATTGCACTTTGGGAATTTTCATGTGTTTTATGTTGATTTTGTTGGTTTAGCAGGATGGCCTTTTATTGAGTGAAGGGAAACCTTTTTTTTGGTGCTCTGTTTTTCGCTGCAACGAGAAACTTTCGAGTTTTGAAAGGATTGGCTGGCCGAAAACTCGCTGTAGAGAGAAAGGTACTGTAGCTTCTCGCTGCAGCGATAAACTTTCTATTTTATGACCAAAATTTTGCTGCAGCGAGATTGAATCTCATTGCAGCGAAAAACTTTCTGTTTTGCTCCTCCTTTGGTTCAATTGCTGCCCCATTTTCCATTTCTTTGATACCATAGTTGAGCATGGACTTCCAACATTACGTAATCAATGATTTAAGTTTAAAATGAGGAGGTTTGATGAGAAACCCTCGGCCAGTTGAGAAATCTTCGTTCGACTAATAACTTAAATCCCAACGTCGCTGCAGCGAAAATTCGTTGTCGCATTTGACTTGTTTGTGTATCACTGAAGCCTTCATTTTTCAAATTATTTGTTATGTATGGGTTCATCATTACCAAGTGATTAATCATTTAAGGGTTTAATGAGGGATTTTTAATATGAATGAAATTAAATTGTATTGTTTTAAAACAAGTGCATCATGATTTTAAATTCTTTCTTATTGTTGCTTGTTCCCTTCCTTGTTCACTCACTGGGTTTATACTCATTGTTTTCAACTTCATGTTTTCAGATACGAGGCAATTGGTAACTAGGTCGAGGTGCCCTTGTAGACTCGACTATTGGTAGGTGTCTCGGCATTCAGTAGCTGTACATTCATCCGAGTCTCCCTGCTGGAAATCGAGTCTTCTTTTTAAGATGTATAGACAAACTTGAAGTAAATTATTAAGATACATGTTGTAGGCAATGTACACTTGATTGGTATGCCAGTATGAGTTGCCATTGTTTAGTATTATTTTGATTCAAAGTTATTAAATGAGACTTAGTAGCTTTTGGTAGAATGATGAACATGTCATATTAATAGGCTTGTTTGGGCTCAGTGGACTACGTCCAGTGGGCCCATGCGCCGATCATGGCCCAAATTTTGGGTCGTGATAGCCCATTGGGCCCATGCTCCTGTCATGGCCCGTGATTTGGGTTATGCCAAATATGATGAGGAGATAGAAGAAATTGGTGTTTATCATGCACAAGGTTAGTCTTTGGTGGTGCAAAGACAAGTCGAGAAGTTGTTAGAGAAAGGTTTAGTATGTGAAAGTAAAAGTTGTTATACTTGCCCAGCTTTCTTAAAAAAACATGGTTCATGGAGGATATGTGTGAACAACCATGCCATAAATAAGATCACAATCAAGAATCGTTTTCCAATTCCTCGATTGCATGACATGCCTGATCAACTAATTAGTTCCAATGTCTTTTTAAAGATCGATTTGAAGAGTGGATATCATCAAATTAAAATGAGGAGTGGAGATGAATGGAAAACAACCTTTAAACACCGAATGGGTTATTCAAATGGTTGGTGATGTTATTTTCTTATCACATTCGAAAGATTTGTGTAAAGGTAAAAGCCGTCTTCAAAGCCAATAATGCAACATTCTTTTTTGTTGCCAATCAACATCTTCGTAAGCAGGAATTTGAGAAAGGTGATCAAGTGCTTGTGCACTTGAGGCAAAAAAGATTTCCCAAGGGTTCTTATGACAAGCTCAAGTCTAGAAAGTTCAGACCTTGTAAAGTACGAAAAAAAATCAATTCAAATGCCTACTTAATTGAGCTACCACTTGAGTTACAAATCCATCTTATTTTCAATGTTTCGGACTTATATCCATTTGATGGATTTGATGGAACTGCATGTACTATAAACACTCAAGTTCAACACCTCTGTTAAGGTTGTAGTTATTGAATAAGTGTTAATTGTGTAAGAGATTCGATCTAGACAAGGGAACCTGTGCAGGCAATTTTTTTCTCTAATATAGGGAAAATGATATATGAGTATGTTATTAGGTTACTTGCGCATTAAGTTATATTAAGTTTAGTTATCTTTTACTTTATTTGTACTCCAATAAAGTTTAAGTTAGGTTATTTCCTTATTTATTTTTATTTAAGATTTATAATAATCTCACATAGGAAAAGCAAGAAAGCTCTCTTCCATAGAAATAGTTATATAAAACCCTTTTAAGTTAATTGTTAAGCACACTGAAGTTGAGATTAAATAAAAAATATTTTTTTAATAAGAAGGAGTACTTATTTTCTCTAGATTTTTGTCAAAAAAGTAAGAAATTTTAGTATTTTTTATTTGACCAACCAAATTGAGATTTTGGTTTTTGTTCACCTTAATGGGATTTTCTAACCTCACCAAGATTAGTGTTCACTTTAGTAGAGTTTTTAACCTCGTCGTGATTGGTGTTTTCACAATGCCCCAGTATCTTCACAATGCCTCGATATCATATGTGGATTTCTTCTTCTTTAGTTGTTTTGCTTAATGATTTCTTCTATCGAATATATTCGTAATATATATTGAAAGCACTTCACTGTGATTGTAATATTTATTTATAAATATAATTTTATAAAAATATTAATAAAGAAAATGAACCTATAAGTAAATTAAAAAAATTTAACTAAGATATAAAAATGCTCGTGTATTTAATTAAATTTACTAACTTAACTCTTATCTTTTTATTTCAATCAATATAGTTTTTAAGTGGTTATTTACACCCAATTAAACTCTAACTTAAATGAAAAATATCATGTGAATTAACATCATTAACCTTCTTTACCATATTTAAATATTTTTCTTTCTTTTTTTTTTGTAAAAACATTAAGGAATATATAGGTTCTCAACTAATCTTAAGTCATGTACTACAGATTAATAAATGGTCTTGGATTCGAGTACAAATAACCCCTTGTTGACGTACGCTATCCAAAATGCATACCCTTTGACAAGACAAACGAGAATTACTGAGTTGCATCCTATTTTAAGGGAAAAGCCCGATGATATTATTTATATAAAAAAGAAGGGCTACATCGACAAGTAATAACTCGTAAAATTTGAGCTTAAAACCACTTATTAATACGACAAATGAAACTTATTGATTGATGTGAATAATCACTTGTTTGTAATCTTTAATTTCTTTTATAGAAAAATATGGTTAAATCTTTACTCTGGAGTCATTAAGTTTATCAAATTTTTTAATTCAGAATTCAACTTATTATTTCTTTCATTTCAGTTTTTGTTAAATATGTGGCAGGCAACCGTTAATCTCATTTGTAATCATTTAACCAAAGATGTTTTGCCAACCACATACTACAAAATAGGTCCCACGCGTCAACTTTTCCACAGAAACCTCCAAACAACGACCAAACATCTTCACAACTTGAACGGGTAGTTAACAGTCAAAACATTCGACGGTTGGACTGACCCCTCACTTTAGACCCTTACCCGGCCATTTATTATTATTGACACGCTTCAATACCTATGAAGCAAAGTATCAAACCGTCTTTTTCTCCTTGAGCTGCATGTATATGTAGCCTATCAAATCGTAACCGTCCCGCCAGTAGGTTTCTTTTCAAAGCCTCTCCCTCTCTCTCTATCTTTCGTCCAGTGCGTTGTATCTCTAGTTTTCCACGAACAACGATTAGTACAAGTAGAGAAGATAGTTGGGTCATTTCTGGTTTCCATTCACTAGTTTTTCTATTCTTGGGAAAAATCTAAAAGTATTTCCAGGGAAACTATTAATACATACGACTACTAAGTATGATATTATACGGTAAGTTTGCTTTTGCTTTGATGTAACCTTTTTGGCTTTCTTGTCTTGTTTATGACATATCTTCTTTTTTTGCTTTGAAGTTGGAGGATAGATTCTGTTGCTTTAATATCTGCCTTCTCCAAAGATATGCCAGTCTTCACTTTTGGTAATTCTGAATTGCGTACTCTTTTTTCCAGGGATCTGTTTTTGTTGTTAGCGGTTCAATATTCAGTTCACGTAAATTTCTGAGTTTGTGTTTTCACCCATGGCGGCTTGGAGCAAAGTGGGATCGCTTTTCTCTTTTCTGAATTTCCAGCGTATATTGCAGGTTCACTTCTTTACTATTTTCACCAGTGCTTGGACAGGCCTTTTTCATTCTTAATTATTACGAGCAATTATTATATATAACTGCCGACACCAGAATTGTCAGGATCATTCAGTTAATTTTGTAAATTGATTAGAGAAATATGCAAACTTGAGTAAGAATGATGATTAGTTAAGGCATATCCTGACTGGTAATAGCTTTTCTTTCTATCTTTCTTTCTTTCTTTCTTCTGGAGAAAATACTGCTCAAACTTAAATCCTAGCTTGCTACAAAAACTATGAAATTAATGCTATGAAGTTTCTCTGTCCTGTATGATGTAGACGCTGGACCATAAACATGAAGTCATACGACCGGCCAGGTCTATGCTTGAGGCAGGAAAAGGTCTAAAAAACTAAGACCTTTCAATTGCCTCCAGTCTAGATTTTAGAATATGGGCCCAAAGTCTACTTAGACCTTTTGTTTGGCGGTTTCAGATTATGATTATGTGGGTTTATGAATATCAACGTAGCACAGAAAGGGGAAAAAAGCTCCTCTAAGTTTTTATGTTTCGCCACTGGAAACTGAGTGGCCTTGGTATTAGTCAGATCATATCAGGCCGCCATTGCATCCCCAGCTGGCAATTGGCAATTAACTTCATAATACGATTAAAAGTGAAGGTATATTTACCAAAAAATGGAAGTGAAAGCATGAAAATTTTGCCTGTATTTATTACCTCAAAGTTGAAACTTGTTAATCTTATATTTTGAATCTTGTTTTGCATCGCCAGCAACCGCGGCAAGAACGGCAGCAACAGCCACAGTCAGAGAGAATAAGAGAGGTTCAGATTGGTAGACACCCTATCAAAACACATGGAGCCAAAGTCGCAAGGGATCACTTGCATGATTGGCTAATATTGATGCTTCTTGTAGTAATAGAGGTTGTTCTGTTTATAATCCATCCATTTTACCGCTTCGTTGGAAAGGATATGATGACTGACCTCAAGTATCCCATGAAACAAAACACGGTGCCGGTGTGGGCTGTCCCTGTAAGTTACTAATAATATTTTTCTTGTCTACTGATATACTTCCTTTATGACCAGGTATGGAGTGATGAGTACTCCATTGTTCTTCCCTTGCTTAATTATAACATGTCCATGAATGAAAATTTTTGTCCCTGGATGAAGAGCGGACAGAAGCCAGTCATTATATTATTTGTATTTCATTTTAATCTTTTAGATACCATGTTGCCGTTTTGCTTGGTAAAGATATGAACAGGATTCATTTTTTTCTGTATCATCAGATGTATTCCGTTTTATTACCAATCTGTGTATTCCTTGTCGTCTATCATCGTAGGAGAGATGTCTATGATCTGCACCACAGCGTTTTAGGTAATTATGTTTTGCAGTCAGAATAGCTTAATACCAAATATATCCTACCCAATGGAAACACTGGTGAATATTTATCTAATGTCTTCTATTCGTGTTCGAGGGCAGGCCTCTTGTTTGCTGTGCTGATTACAGCTATTGTCACCGATGCAATAAAAGTTGCTGTTGGTCGGCCACGACCAGACTTTTTCTGGCGTTGCTTTCCTGACGGGAAGGATGTAAGTACTGTTCTTCCCGACTACATCCTCAACTGCAAATTAATCATTTACTATATGGCATTTTCCGAGTTTTATAAGTCTCACTCTCACCTGAAATGAAAAATTGCGAAAAGGACATATGCTAATTGTGCAATGTTTCCCTTAGAATTATGATCAATGGGGTAATGTTATCTGCCATGGCAAAAAAGCAGACATAAAGGAAGGACATAAGAGCTTCCCAAGCGGCCATGCATCATGTAAGCAGTGCTCCCTCCTCTCTTGTTTGTGCTACACATTGAGGATTCGTATAGTGAGCTGCATTAGCATAATATTTCAGTTATATTACTTTGTAACTATTGGAAACTCCGAATGCCAAAGTTGTTTGATACGGTTTTGGTTTGGTTTGCTGTGCAGGGTCTTTTGCAGGGTTAGGTTATCTCTCACTGTACTTATCTGGAAAAATCAAGGTATTTAATCGCGAAGGGCATATAGCCAGACTCTGCATCATTTTTCTTCCTCTGCTCGCCGCATCTCTTGTTGCCGTTTCTCGAGTTGATGACTATTGGCACCATTGGAACGATGTGTTTGCTGGTGGCTTTCTAGGTATGTTTTTGCATATATTTAGGGGAACAAGTCTAATTTTTGAACCTAGTTAATTTGAATTGGTTTAATTGTTACAGGCCTTGTCGTGGCAGCATTTTGCTACCGGCAGTTCTTCCCAAACCCATATGAGGATGAAGGTAATGTAGTCCTCATTTTCTTATATAACGATTCCTTGTTGTCAGTAGAGTCATTATGCAGTGTTACTGCATCCCATTTGATCAGTTCAGTTGGAAATATGTTTCATCATTTCATTTCATCCATTCCCTGCTAATTCTTTTGTCTCTGAAGTTGATAGCCAGATAAAAAAGTGTGAAGTCACTTTGGTTTTCAGAAGCCTGAATTTCCTTAAAGAACTTGAAAAGATTTATTTTTTTATGTTTTGCCAATTATTTCAATATCTCTGCTGAATCCACATTCATCACAAGTTTTCTGTCTCCTCACTTTAGGATGGGGCCCGTATGCTTATTTTGATGCATTACTGGAGGAGGCAAATGCCAATAGAGAGGCTGCCCAGACTACAAATGCCGATATAGAGGCTGCCCAGACTACAAATGCCAATAGACAGGCTGCCCAGACTACAAATGCCGATATAGAGGCTGCCCAGACTACAAATGCTAATAGAGAGGCTGCCCAGACTACAAATGCACTTATCGTGCAGAAGATGGAGGTACAAGCTGTGAATCAAACATCTGGATCAAATGGTGATAACTTTTCATCACCACCTTTAGTTTCATCCCCAAGCTGGAGATTAGATGATATCGAATTAGGAAGGAGGTGAAGGTGCATGTATATCTCCTGTTCTAGATTGGCATGTATATCTAAGGAAGTAAATGACAACATTATATATGTCAACCATATTTACTAGTTTAGCAAATTAAATAGGATCATAATGTTTGATTTTCGTGAATACGAGAGTGATTTTTTGTTGATTTCTAGTTTAGCCTACTTAGTGTTAGATGTCAAGTGAAGATTAGATTTTTTATGCTTTCTCATCCCAATTTCTCAAAAAAAAAAATTATATGAAAATGGAATAATAATTGAATTGATATATGTGAATTTAGTTTAATTTAATTTTTTTAAATAAAAAAACAACAATTTGTCATATATTGATAATGATAATAATACACAACGCGGATTCATATCTTTAATTTTAAGATAAGTAGAAGACTTATTTTAACCATAATGATTAAAGATTGATGTCATTGTTCCCTTTTGGAGGCCTTGGGATTTAATTGGTGTTAGTGATTAGTTTGTCATTAAATTATTGTATGAAATATAATAATTAATTATAACTATAGCTTTTACTTGTATTTGCAACTTGAGAAAAAAATTGATGACAAAAGGACTAGATTGGGCAAGGAAGTGACCCTGTTGTGATGGGTGTGGGGGCACCCATTTCTAAAGTAACGCCAAACCTTTTTCATTGGATGGAACTAGGGCTATCTCATGACATAGGTTTCCGTCACTGTGGAATTCAAGTGGGAAAATTATGTTCCCCACAATTTTCTTTCATTAATCAGTGGTGTTACATGCCCAACGATGATATCCTTATAGAGCAAATGTCAAAGTGCATTTTTCAACGATGATGGCAGTGTGTAATCATGTACAGCCCAAAGGCCCAAGACTTATTTTGAATTGATACATCGACTTAATTTCCTAATTTTTATTAATTAATTAATAAAATCAGATAAGCTTTGCTTTCATGCTGTCACTAATTTACATGTTGTTGGGCCTCTGCTGGGTTGATTTGGCTCCATTTCTTTCCTAATAATTATAAGCTTTACTATGATCAGAGCTCAGGTCTCTATCAATTGCTGACATGCACAGATGGAGTCAGTTTAAAGGGTAAGGGGTCAACACGTCAAGTGAATAAAGAAACCCAAGAAAAAAATAAATGTGAATAAAATATAAGTTTTAAATAAAATTTTATGAATTATTGAGAAGAACGAGATATAGAGGAATCTCATTTAATATTTGTTATTGCACAAAATTATTTTTTATTTTAAAAAAACTTTGATTTGTAACCCTATTTCTAAAAACTCAATTGACTTCTCGTATACGGTAAAAATTTGACATTTTAGAGAGTCAAACACTTTTATAATAAAAAAAAAAACTCTTTTATTTCTATTGAACGGATGAATGCTATTTAAATTCAAATTGACAGTTGATTAACTACTTACTGAAAAAAAAAACCTTTATAAAAATTCAAATTGCATGCTTTAACAATATTTCATTTATCTTATGGAATCTAACATATATTGAAACTCAGCTTTCTCAGTAGATAACACCAAAACAAGTCGTGGATAAGACTTACAACGTAATGTGGACAGGCATGATAGTAACAATAGAACTAATCTATTGCTAAGACTTAACAACCACTCCACCAACATAAAAGAAAGCATAGTACTCCAGTCTGGCTTGTATGTATTAATCCCATTTGAATGAGGAGGAAGAGAACGAGGTTCATTATGAAAAGTGGGTAGTTGTTCATCAACTTTTTTAATCAAGGCTTGTTTTTTCAGTCCACAAACTAGTGTGCCTTGTTAGCTTGCCACCACATTCTAGTCCTTTTTTTTTTTTTTTCATATTTTTCGCTTAGAGATGTAAATGAGTTACTATTATATGGGCATATGCAAATACAAAGTTTGAATAGATTTTAAATATCACTTTTAAGATGTTTTAATATCAAAGTTGAATATAATATATATATATATATATCTTAATATTATAAATAATATTTCAAAAATTTAAAATTTGTAGAAGTCAAATCTTTATCTGTCTTACCTTCAATATAGTCTTCTCCATCTTAATTAACTTTTTTTTTTATAAATTAATAAATATAAAATTAATTTTTATATGGTTTTAGTTATTTAAGTTTTGTTTGAGTTATTTAATAAGTATTTTCAGTTTCGGTTAATATTTTTATGATTTTATTTAAATTGTAATAAAATTTGAATATTTTCTTAATTAAACAAAAATTTAAAATAAACACTTAAAAAAATACGTAGCCTACCCATTTACATCTTGATTTCTACCTCTCAAAAGCTGAATCATACAGGTAAGAAAAGAAAGGGGGCAAATCCAACAAGGCAAGAACAAGCAAGGAATACAAGGGATGTTCAACAATGGCCTCAAAGGCCCAGTCGCTTATTTATTATGTTGAGTTGTTGAGCTGAAGTTGTATCAATATTCGTTATAAAATTAAGAATAAAAATCCTAGCGACAAAACCTTTTGATATTGTTTGCTTAACTAATTTTTAATTTTCTAACCCCTCAACCAAGGAGGGATTATTTAAATCTTGGGCGAGGATCTATGAGTGATGCAAGCAAGGCAATGCTATTGCTCTTCAATCTGAAAACATTTCCTTCTTGAGAAAAATTCCAACCAACCATAGTTTAAGCTTTGATTTCATTTCCTTCCCTTCCCCGAGACCTTTTTGTGAGAGCTAAGCAAATATTCTGAAAAGTCAAACCTCTTTTCATTACTTATTCTGAAAAGAGATAAAATGTATAAAGAATTCAGCCAAAGCCATTAATGTGAAGGGCCGATCAGGTTGGGCAATGAGGAGACACAATAATCATATTAGTGTATGAAACCATTAAATGGAAAATGACTGCGCGTGTAGAGGATTTTTTCTTTTTTCTTTTTTCTTTTTTTTTTGTAAGTTAGAGAAAATTTAAAGAAATTAAATCTTAAAATATTAATGAAGTTTTTCATTTTTTGGTAATAATAAAAGTTTTTATTCGTTCAATAATTAAATATTAATTGCTCATTTTAGTAGATTTAACATTTATTAAATTTTTCATTTTTAAATTCAACCAATTATTTCTTTTAAATTAACTTGTAATTTTTTTCAATTTTATCCAATTAAAAAAATTTAATAACCAAAAATAATAATTACTATTAATGAAACTAACACATGCAAATGTGCTTATATATATATAAAAAAAAAAAAACAGATGCAAATGTATATTTCTTAAGGGGTTACCTTAATGTGCCAATTGTCAGTTCCACACACTTTAATCACAAATTTTATTATATAATTTTATCTAATAAATAAAATAAAAAAAATTCATGTTTTTTATTTTTAAAAAAAGATTTAATCATAATAAAATTTTTCGAGTGCTTATTATTTCTTTTGATTTATGGGGACTCCATTAGCGAGCACAAGCCCCGGGCAAAATCATCAAAGTTAATCATGCTAAGTACAATAAACGAGTGACCATCAAATGAAATGTTTGAAGAGCAAATCATAAAAATAAATAAATAAAGGCATAATATTAAAAAAAATCTTAAACCATTTAAAAAAATTTAAATAAGTTCTTAATTTTTATTATATTTTATCAATTTTCTGTATTTTTATTCTGAGTGAAATAAATTTTTATAATTAATAATTAATTAATTATTATTAATCAATTAAAATATTACTTATCATTTTAAGTTCACGTAATATTAATGTAGATGATAAAAATTATCACATGAAAATAATTTAAATTTTTTTAAAATATTATAGCATAAGTAAATAACCCCTTTTCCTCCTCCCAATCTCATTTTACATGCTGTAAAACATGCTAAAGTTGTAGAGTTGGTAAAAGGTAACAGAGTGGCTCACTTAAAACTCAAATTAATTTTGACTCTTTAAAATGTCAACAACAGAAATCCAAATAACTTGAAATCTAAAGTGATCTTAACTCAAAGAAATTGAATTTAAAGTGATCATAATTTTTATTCTTTTTTAGTTTAAACTTCTAATTCATGGTAAATATAATACAAATTAATTATAAGTAAAAGTGACTTAAAATTGATTTGGTTTTAGTTAAAAGGATAACCATTCCAACCTTGAATTTAAATATAAAATTACTTAGAATAATGTGATTCCAACTTTGAATTTATTTATCAAAGTAATGGATGAAGGTTTGCGGTAACCGAATCTTCATAAATTGCTTTGACTGTCCACTTCTAATTACCGTTTCTTCTTTATTAAACTATTTTATTCATATTTTACATTTTTTTTAATTTTTTATTGTGCATTTTAATTTTTTAAAGTGATATTCACTCCCTCCACGGCCACTATGTTCAAAGCCAATTCATTTATTAAATAAACTTAAATATTTTGCTCAAATCCATCCACTTATCTTTAACAAAATAAACATAAACAAATTTAAATCGAGCTGGTCGACTCAGCAACTGATTCATGCACACCTTTTTACCGAAATGTCAATGACCAACAGCTGTTGGCTCGAAGAGGCAAGTCTGCTTAATTATCTTGATTTTTATTTATAAAGTGATTTAGTTTTAATAAAAAACACAAAAGAATTTTACAACGCATTGGTTTCTTTTGTACTCTTTCTGTCTGTGTCTAGGCGAGGTTCAATTCGTCCTCGACTGTGACGCCATTTTTTTAAAATTTAAAGCTGCGACTAACAGAGAGAGAAGAAGAAGAAGAGAAAAAGACCTTCCCTGTATAATTCTAAGAAGGGAAAAGGAACCTTCCCCGTACAGTATCCTCCGCCCGTAATAGAAAAACGAAATATAAATCCTAAACGCGCTTTTCATTTTGCTGTAACTCTGTTCGTCTCTCAGATCGGTAGTTTTCACGAGTTCAAAATTTCCGACTGGTTAGTTCATACTCTCAAACAGTTTCTTGATAGATCAGCTAACTTTTACTTTCATCTTCCTTTTTCCTTTTGAGATTTTTGTTTGGTTCTTGTGAAATTGGAGGCAACTGAAGGGAAAGAGACAGGTGAATACGAAAACGGAATTTGTTGTTTTACTTCTCTCAATTGAAAGTAGTTGAGTACGAGCGTTTGTTTGTTTGTTTGTTGCTTTTATTTTTGGTCTGTTTGCTTTATAGTTTTGGATTTTTCCTTTCAAATTTTTAGCTGCGGAAAAAAGTGCATATATGAAAGAACTGCTCGATCAGAATCTTGATTTGTGTTATTCTCTCGGAATTTTTTACAATCGATTAATTTCATGGCAATAATTTTTTTATGTTCGGACGAAAATGGAATCTGCACACGAAAGTACGAGGCACTTTTTGTTAAAATTTTATTTTCCTTTCTTAAAGAGCTTCTTTTTGGTTAATCAATTTGCATTTCTAGTAAAAATGAAGATTTTAGCTGAATCCGTTACTCCTTGACTGTTGTTGTTTTCCTGTTAGCGAGCAAGTCCAAAGCTGTGATTTTTGTTTCACCCGCTGAAAAAGGTATCCCTGCGGTTAAACAGCTTGCTTTGCAATTGTTGTATGGTGGTGTTTGCTCTAATTAGCAGGACTTCAGTTTTCTGAGGGTCCTTTTTGCAAGAGGGACATCAATGTGTAGAAATGTCCGAAGCGGAGTGTCTTTTACTTGGTAACCAACGTTGAACTGTGCCTAACAACCTCTAGATACCTTCCTCCTTTTCATTTTCCTTCATCCTCTTGAGTGGATACTATTACATTTAGATAAATGTTTCCTTGTGTCAGTTGCTTCTGTTTACATGATATAGTTTTAGTATCAAGATAACTTCATCTTTAGATAGTTCCTACATTGGAAAATCTTTCATGTTCTGAAATTGCCATGGTGTAATAATCTGTAAAGGTAATGGTCAAGATACAAATCCAAAGATTCTAGTGAGCCAAAACGGAAGGCAAGCTGCTCCCACTTCATAATATCTGAACTTGACTTCTGGTTATGTTCATAAATATGTGCTGCATGTTCTATTTAATTGTTAAGACCTGGCGAAACTAACTTTTCTGTGGGGCCGATCTCTGGTATATGCATGTGCAATAACTAGTATCATCATCCTGTGTTTATTTAGCTGTATTTCAATTATAAGGGGGAATCCATGATAGATGTTGAATTTCCTCCTCTGTTTTCAATTCCTATTACTACATACATAGAAAACTATGGGCTTTTCTATTCAGACAATTTTTTCAGTCAAGCCCTTCTCTTATGCTCTGGGATCTGTCTGGTATGGTTGTATCCTAACATCTTTTATGATTTACGTTGTACTCAGTTATTTGTTCTTAGTGGACTTGCACTTGATTTCTCTTCTGAACTGCTAGCCAACAATGTTTTGAGGCTCCTTGACAGTTCTGTGCGAGAGCAAAGCTCCACTGATTTAATAGACATCTAGATTGGGTCCCTAATGGTCAGTTTCCTCCCTGTACCAGGACCATTGGCTTGTGATTTGTACAAAACTATCAATCGTTTACTTCTTCATCATCTTGAAGAGACATTATATATCCACTTACAAATGTACTTTCTACACCCTCAAAATTTCATTTTACAGTTACGGAGTGGAAGCATATGAAGAACAAAGGCTTTTTTCTGTTTCTTCTATGTTCTGCTTTGATTTAAATAAATTTAGTTTGCTTCATTTTCATTGTTTTATATAAACCCCTTTATACTATAAGTTATGAATTTTACTTCTTTCCAATGTTCCAATGCTTCGATTACATTTTATGAGATCCTAAGAAATATTCTTATATTATTTGACCATTACTTCCTGCAAAATTAGCATTTTTGTTGTTGTAGGTAGTAAATGGTGTGCTATTACTGTGACTGCTCATGCTCAGGAGCCTTGCTTTTTTGTTTGCTGTCTTGGAAATTGTAGTTTTTACTGTATTCTTGCATCATCCTTTTCTTTTGTCATGGCATATAATTTCTTTTTGTTTTCACATATTAATCTCTTCGTATGTTTTACAATCAGTGAAAATGCCAGAGATTCAATTGGGTGCTCACACTGTAAGATCCCATGGGGTTAAAGTTGCAAGGGCTCACATGCATGACTGGCTCATTCTTTTGCTTCTCATTGTGATAGATGTCATTTTAAATGTTATAGAACCATTTCATCGCTTTGTTGGAGAGGATATGATGACTGACCTGGAATACCCCTTGAAAGACAATACTGTTCCCTTTTGGGCTGTTCCTGTATGTTCTAGCTATGAGATTTGCTGTCATACTGGATTTACTTTCTGGCAAGAGAGTTTGTTCAGATTCACTTCAATGACAGTACTAAAGTATAGTTCTTATCTTCTTCCTTGTAACAGATTATCGCAATTATACTGCCATTTTCAGTCATTCTTGTCTATTATTTCATCAGAAGGGATGTTTATGATCTACACCATGCCATACTGGGTAACACTATATTTTCCGTGAGATTTTGGAAGTCCACCAGCTTTTGTTTGTATGTAATTGCATTTTGTAACAGTTGGTTTTTTGCATTGATACTTAGGCCTTCTGTTTTCTGTGCTTATCACTGGTGTTATAACTGATGCTATTAAAGATGCTGTTGGTCGACCTCGTCCAGACTTCTTTTGGCGTTGTTTCCCTGATGGGAAAGGGGTTAGCGTCCAATTTTCCCTAATTTCAGTTTTATTTAAGTTTACATGGTGAAGAGTCTTGATCAATCCTGTACTTTGTCAATGTGCAATTGGTGCATCACACATGCAGGTGTTTGACCCTGTGACAAAGAATGTTATGTGTACGGGATTACGGAGTGTCATCAAGGAAGGACACAAAAGTTTCCCCAGTGGTCACACTTCATGTAAGCAGTCTAATCATTTCCAGCATTATGGCTTATTTGCTTGAGTTGTGGTCCTCTACTTGTGATTGGAGATTGCACTTTGTACATGTATGTCTATATGCATGTATCTGTGGTGCACCAACCTTCCTACCTCTAGGTAGACTTTGACTTTATTTTTTATTTTGGATGAAAACATTCGAATACTTTGGCTATTATGATACTATAATAAGCATAAAAACACATTTGTTAACCGTCTTTACCTTCCTCTCTTGACTTCTTTGATTCTTTTTTGGGAAAACTCCACCTATAAGCTTGTGGTTTCAATTTTTCCAACATGGCACCGTGTGATTTCTTTTTTCTCAATTAACACCTTGTGGATAAGTTCTACTTCCATAGGGGGATGCACCATTAATTTGTCTAGAAAAATTACAAAAATACCCTTAAGTGTGAACAAATAGTTAACTTTTGAATTGAGGGAATTTTAATAATTTTATTGGGTGAAATTAATGATTGAACCTCCTATGGGAACGAAACTTATTCACAAGGTACTAATTGGGAAAAAATTTACAGGGTGCCACATAGAAAAATTTGAAACCACAAGGGGTGTGGTTAGAGTTTAACCTTCTTTTTTTTTCCTAGCAATGCGATCAACCAATACTATTTTACGTGATTTATTACAATTACCTTTGAAACAGTTTCATTGTTATTCAGCAGCACTTCTGTTTCCCTGTAAACCATGTGGGGAATTCAAATAAGAAGAGCATTGAAATTCTTACTTCTAGTGTGGTTATAGTCGAGATGTGTGTTTTAGATCTTGAAATTTGAAGGAACTGGATTGAAGAACAATAGCACGACCTTTTTGTACTCTGTAGGTTGACAGATGGATCATATTGCGTCATTGTACTTTATGTGGAACAATATCCTCAGGAAGCTCTTAAAAAATGAAAAGGTCTATTTTTATAAGTTTCCCTCCTTGTCTTCTTTGGTTTACGCCTCTATCTTCTCACACAAACAGCTCTAATAAGTCATTTGTTAAGGACTACCTTTAAGCTTCCCATAACAATGCCCTTACCACCTTAAACATTTCTCCCTCATTTTTGTCATCATTTGGTGTGCCCTGCCTTTTCTTCAATGCACTTTATTTGTTATCTTTTCTGTTCTTGTAGACCAGACATCCATTACAGCATCCTTTTTAACATAGATGTTGTATTAAAAGGAAAGCAAAATTATGGTTGCCAATAATAGTATCTGGGTGTGGCTTTTGTCTGTTTCAACATGGTTGTACTTTACCAGTTACTGAGATTGTAAACATAACTGTATTTTTTAGATAAATAGGACTAAATAGTTGAAAATACCAAAATGAAAATGAGAAGATTTTCTGTTGGTATTTATATTTGTTATTACCAGAAGTTAGCTTGTGCTTTAGTGAAATTGGATTTTTATTGGATAGAGAGTATAACTAAGTTTGTAGAAGACTAAAGTTTAAGTGGAGCAAAGTAAAGTTGAACTATCCAAATATATCATAGAATGGATGAAGTATGAGTTTTCAGTGCTATCACATGATATTTTTATTCTTATTCTCTGTTTTAACTTGTTTTCTTTTGTTCATCTGCAAATTGATCGTTGGGTATGCATACAAGCATGTTGGTTTAAACATGAGCTCTCCTATTAGTTCTTATGGATTTGCATTTATTTACCTTGAGCAGGGGCAAATCTAGAAATTCTCCATCAGGGGGCTGAGATATATATGAAAATACGGAACTAATGAAGTAAAAGTAAAAGTGGTTGACATAAAATTAGGGTAAAATACTCACTTTCTTAACTTTTAGTCATAATTCCACACGAGTCTTAGTTTTTAAAGTGGACAGTTTACCCCAAAAGTGTAAACACCGTTAATAGAAAATATGAAAGGATTAAAATGTTCCTTCTTTTTTATTAATTTTAAAAATTATTATTATATAATTTTTTTTTACAAAAAAAAATTTCAAGGGAGCATCGATCTCCCTAATAGAGCAGAGCACCGATCAGTACTCCCTCCCTTAGGGAGCAGCAGATCTGGTGCTCCCCAAGAGAGGGTGCAGTGATTGTTGGGGAGCACTGAATTTTTTTTTTTTGCAAAAAAAAATATATTTAATAGTAATTTCTTAAATTTATAAAAGGTAAAATTGTTCATTCAATATTGCCACATCATCAAATTAACAGAAACACTAATGGTTGACTAACAGTTGGATCAACGTGTTCAGCGGAAGATATTTTTTTGGGATGGAGTTTCCATTTCGAAAAATAATGGATCGGTTTGGAATTTTGATTAAAACTTAGGGGGTCTAGGTATTTTACCCTAATAATTAATATCAATATGTTTATCATATTGATTGAAAAGGATTTATAAAAAAAAAAAAATAATATGTAACAATACTTCGATAAAAGAACTAAGATAATCAAGTTAAAAATAAGGTTGAAAACTAAAAGGGTTAATAAATTTGTCATATTAATCTACAAATTTTATAAAAGGGTGTGGGCTGTTGGGGACAGAATTTTACATTTTTTGTGGCTGAGGAAAGTGTAAATTCATGGGATTCCACCCCCACCTTCCCCCTGATTCTCCCCTGAGTTTAAGTTTATTGCACAACTAGAAAAATGATTTGAAGGAACTTTGTTCTTCGACTTGCAGGGTCCTTCGCAGGCCTTGGTTTCCTTGCATTGTACTTGTCTGGAAAAATTCGGGTATTTGATCGCAGGGGCCATGTTGCGAAGCTATGTATTGTCTTCCTACCGTTACTTATTGCTGCTTTAGTGGGAATTTCTCGAGTTGATGACTATTGGCATCATTGGCAAGATATATTTGCTGGGGGACTTTTAGGTTTGCCTCTTGGGCTCTTCTTTCTTTATTTATGTTTTCTAATTTTCTGTTCATATTCCTAAATTCTCACAAGTCCTTTGTCCTTTGGGTTGCTGCCTCTTGTTACAGGAATAACAGTTTCATCATTTTGTTACTTGCAATTCTTTCCACCCCCGTATGATGTAGAAGGTATGTTCCTTGGGGCACTTTTCTCAACTTCTATTCCTGTGGCTTTTTACCCCATTCTTACATTCATAAATTAACATCGATACATGTCATCAATAGAAATCTACTGAGCATAAAGGTTGTATGTCCTTTGCTGCACTTTTCAAGTACTGGTTTCTTTCCAGCCTTATAACATTTATGCACCACTGGATTGAATATTTCTGCTCTGTTTCTTAAAATGGTGGAAGGACAATTAAATATCATTTCCCTTAACCCCTGGTCATGCAGCTGGACCGCAGGAAGAAAGGGGAAAATAAGGAGGAAGAGGAGTAGGTTAAGGAGGGAGAAAGAAAGGGAAAATTGGCAATATGAAGAAACCTGTTTATGCTTCCATTACCTGCTTGTTATACCACCAAACATAAATGTTAAAATTTTGGTCAAAAGTAGTTTCCACTTGCTTGATGCCATTGGGTTCCTATGATGACACCAGTCACCACTTATCTTCTGACAAATTTTCAACTGTCATTGTCCTTCCAACTCCCTGGACAGCTTTTAGTGGCGTGCGGTGCGGGCATATAAAAGAAATCATCACATTGTTGTCACTGTTTTTTCTGTTGTCATGTATTTTAAGAGCTAGGGTTCTTTGTTATTTGGCCTATATATACCGTACTTACTAAGAAAAAGAAAGATCATACAATGTAACCTCATTTTAATTTAAACGTTTGTTTCTGAGTTTCTTATTTGTTCATACTGGACTGTGCAGGCTGGGGACCTCATGCGTATTTTCAGATGTTGGCAGAGTCTCAAAATGGCAATCCATCCAACGCCATCAATGGTCAAAATGTACAACAATCAGAGCTTGAGAGTGTATATGTGGAGTCGCAGCACGGCAGGGAACTATCAAGAGCCAATACTCATGACTCTAGCCCTATTCTCGATGGAATGAATGACGGAAGGAGGTATTGACTGTTGAATTTAGAGTGTGTAGAGAAGAGTAGACATAATCAGCAGATGTCTATAGTCTTTGAGATTAGAACAATGTTTTGCCATACACACGTTAGACATTCAATATGGATTTCCTTCTCCTTAAGTGAAATTTGTTGATTCATTTCAAGATTATGTGTTGATGAAGAGAACGTGTTGGCTTTATTCACAATTGAATCAAACCATGCGATGCCACCATCCCCCCTTCGCCACTATGACTATAATTAACTTGGAGGGCACCCAGCCGAGCTTAGTAGTAGGTTTTAGTTGAACTCGGCTTACCTAATATCAAACTATGATTGAAATAGCTTTGTGAATACTCTTATTACTAGTATTATAATTTCTCCCATTTTTAGTTTTTTTCGCATTTTCTTTTCTCTTCCCATTTCCTCAAATTTTTAAGGATAATATGCCAAAAGAAAAAAAATATAAGTGTTTAATATTTGAAGTAACATTTATTTGAATAAAAAATATAAATATTGGAATCGATAAAGTCAATGTTAATTATGATTTGAATGCAAAAGTTAAATGTAATTGTTACAAAAATTTTCAAAATGATGTTCCATTATATTATGATGACATAATACTAAAAAAACCTTAAATCATGTGAGAAAATTATTATTTTTTATTTTTTTATGTTTAATCAAGATCTTGTATTTTTATTTTCGCCTAAATAGTTTTTTATGATTAACGGTTGACTAGTCGTTAGTCAAAACGTCACTTGTCACTTTATATCACGTGATGTTATATGACTTGTTGACATGTTATAATGTACGGTGATGTGGCATGCTAAGTAGCATAATGACATGATAACATGATATTTTTTATTCACTATATCAATGTAATATGAATATAAAATGATAAGTAATATTTTAGCTAATTAATATTAGTCAATCTTTAGTCATAAACGTCTATTTGATTTAAAATCAAAATATAAAAGCTTAATCAAATGTAATAGAAAAGTAAAGATTTATTTAAATTTTTTAAAATAATTTAAAGATTTTTTAAAATATTATCTACATATATAAAAAATTATCTAAAAAAAAAGATAATTGTTCTTAATTAGAGCGCCATGTCATCGATTTTGACTTGAATTTTAGAATATAGATAGTATTTTATTAAAAAGGTCATGGCTTTTTTAAAATTAGCTCCTCTTACCATTCTTATAGATTTTTTTCCGTTTCCTTCTAAGTTTCTCCACTCTCTCTCTTTTTACTTTCTCCATCTTTCTTTTAGAATTTTCCCTTCCCGCTCTAGGTTTCTTCACCTTTTCTCTTCTTTTACTTTCTCCATCTTTCAATCTTTTTATTTTTTTTTCTCTTTTCTTTTTGCTTTGTTTGTTTATTTTGGTGCCTTCTTAGCCTAGCTAGGCTTGAAAACCTAATGTTAAAAAAAAAATGTTTAGGTTTAGAGAGAGACAGAGATAGAAAGGTTTAGGTTTAGAGAGAGAAAAACTCCAAGAGAGACAAAGAGCTTCAGAGAGAGAGATTTGGCAAGCTCAGAATGGGTTGCATTCGAATCAGACAAAAGACTACAGAGAATACGAACAAAGGAATTTGAATGGAGTAAGGAGGAAAGATCCTTGCGGAGTGGAAAAGTGGAGAAGAACACTGTGTTTTACTTTTGTGGGAAATCTTCATCAGGAGCTGGAATGGAAGCAGATAAGGGAGTTATTTGGTGAATTTGGAGTGGTGGTTGACATCTTCCTCCCCAGACCCATGAAAGCTAGGGAAACTAGATATGCCTTTGTGAGGTACAGGGAAGAGTGAGAATTGGCAAAGGCGGTGTTCTTGGGGCATGGCCGAATGATTAATGGGAAAAGAATAAGAGTAGTGACAACAGACAAACCAAAGGAGTGGACAATGTCCATGGAGGTGAGGGAGTCAAAGTTCAAAACAGCAAAGGAGTAGGGAGAAAAGTGAAAAACCTTCAAAGAGGCACTCTTGGCCAATAGACAATTGGAAGATAAAGGAGATGGAGGGGATTAAGGGGAAAACAGGACGAAAAGCAGACAGATCAAGAGTGTGATTATAAAAGAGGAAGAATTAGAGTGACTAGCAGAGCCGGCCCTTGGGTGAAGCCACCCAAGCAAGGGCTTTAGGCCCCCAATTTGGGGAGGCCCCAAATTAAGGGAGGATTTATAATTTTATAATAATTATAATATAATTAATTAGATTAAAAATATATAAAAATTAAAAAATATATAAAAGTAAGAAATAATTAATAAAATTATTTGTTATCTTACTTTTCTAATTATGTGCTTAATAAATCTCAATTTTTTTATCACTTCTTTATTTCTAGAATATTATTAATTTTCAACTATATTCTTTTATTTTCAATCAACTAATGGTCATATGTATTTAATCATCTCCAACAGCTATTTTTTTCTTACTTATTTTTCTTATTTCCAATCAACTCATTTAATGATTTCCAACAACTATTTTTTTCCTATATATAAAACCAATTATTATTTTTTCAATGTATAATATCTACTTTTGAATTCTTCTTTTCTCATTTGCTCTTTTTTCCTTTAACTTCAATTTTTCTCCAAAGAATGCACAAGAAGTCTGTTCTTTTATTATCTTCATAAAGTCATGAGTCTCATTTGCAGTTTGCAATAAGCATTCAATAATTAGGTACTATTGCTCTAATCTTTACAGATTTTTTTTTACTTTAATTTAGAATTTATATTATATTGTTATATTATTTTTATTTTAATAAATTTTTTTAATTTTAATAAAAAAAGTTTCATTTGAATATTTTGCTTTAGGCCTTTAAACTTATTGAGCCGCCTCTGATGGGTGGGAAAAAGTGCTATGGGGCAATTAAGAAGTCCCATTAACTGTGGGTCAATTGAATGTTCATTATTCATGGAAGGAATCATAGCACAGGTGAGACCAGTGGGGGGCCTTTTTGTATTGGTGACTTTTGGAAATAGGCAAGATGTGGAAGTATATCTGGACAGATGCATGGACTTATTCGAACCATGGTTTGTCTCCCTAACACCATACTGTGTTGTCCAAGATGAGAGGAGCTGCAAAGTTTGGGTGAAACTTGAAGAGATTCCGTTACATATGTGGCATGAAGACTGCTTCAAAGCAATTAAAGATACTTGGGGGAGCTTCATTAAGGTTGACAAGGATATAAAGGAAAAATGGAGGCTTGACCAGGCTTTAATTTGTGGGGAGGTGAAGTCATTGAGAAACATTACGACGTATACTCATTTGATGGTCAATGGGAGAGACTATTTTGTTAGATCTTCAATAATGGAAGTTGAGAAGACCGAGCCAAGGGTGAGGCCATCTAGCTTCTACGAAGCAATGACAGAATCAGTATCGAAGAGTCATTGGTCGAAGGAAGATCAAAACAGGGAGTGGGAGGAGGCCGGCGAAGGTGATGTAATCGAGGATAATTTTAGAAAATCAACCTCATGGAGGGGAGAGAGTGGAATGTTGCAGAGCCCTATTCCTAGGTTTGACAACTATGGCTATATTGGTGAAAGGTGGTCAGATAATGAAGGGTCAGAGGTTGAAAAAATGTCAATCTTTGAAAGGGACTAGGTGGAAAAAGAGGAGTTTTTGAATTCAAATGAGGGAAGGATTAGTATGGAGGAAGTTGTAAACACAAATAGAAGTGGGTCAGGGGAAGCAGTTGGGCCATGTGAAATAACCCTAAAGAGTTCTAGAAGGAAGGATATGGACCATATTTTGGGGTCTAATAAGTCCAAAGGGAGTAAGGGGACGGTAAGAGAAAAAGAATGGTTAGGTCAGAGGGAGACAAGCCTATCAAGGAGTTTGGAATTAGTGAATAGGTTCAGAGTGCTTGGTCAAGGGATAGGGAAGGCTCATTTAAAGAAGAAAGGCTTTTCTAAAGTAACTAGCGAAGATAAGAGATCCAAAAGAGAAAGTACAAAGGGCTATCGGGAAGTTTCTATAGAAAGGGAGAAAGATCAAATGGGGAGAAAGCACACTGAAACGAAAGGTAAAGTTGGATCGAGGAAACAAAAAGGCAACGAGAAGAGAAGGGAAGGAAGGAGTAAAATCATTCCAGAGTCCAGTGACACATGGAGTATGTTAACGATAAAAAAATTGGGTAGAAAGGGAGAAAGAAAGGAACGGAGTGGGAAACGGGCGCATTTGGAAATGGGGAATAAAGTAAGAGAGAGGAGTAATCACAAAGAGAAATAAGTAAGCAGCAGAGTTATTGGAGGATAAGAAGAAACAATCTTAGAAGTTTGTAGAGGTATTAGATTGGGAATAGTGACAGAAAGGAAATTAGCAGAAGCAAGAATGAAAAACTCGAAATGGTGTGGGAAGCTAAGGTATGAGAAAGAGAATGGTGAGATTAGAGGAATGGTAAGAGACGACAGAAGAGTATTGCCTCCATTAGTTTTTGATGATAATAAAACATTCCCATTCATTTGTGTCTGATATCTCTACTTAAGTGTGCAGGACAAAAATTGTATGCAAATAATTAATCAATCATTCAAATGCACATATCAAAGAGCTTAAGAATAAAGAAGTCACAATTGATCAATAAGACAGAAGCCCTTAGTTGACTAATGAATAGTCAGCTAAAATTTAAACCAGAAGTTGGTGGGCTGAAGAGTATTAAGAGATAGAAAAGACTTAGTCGACCAAGGAATAAGTTAGTCGACTAAGAAGCTACTGCCAAAAATTCAGACTTTAAGAGAGAACCAACTTAGTCAACCAAGAAATAAGTTAGTCGACTAAGTGCTCACTGCCAGAAACTGAAAATAGAAAACAGAGACAACTTAGTCGACTAAGAGATAAGTTAGTCGACTAAGAGCATTCTGTCAAAAAATTTGAATTGAGCACTAGAAGACAAATTAATAGCCAGAACCGCAACAAAACTATTTCCAATAGTCAAAAACTGTCTAACTCACTTCAAAGCTGATTTTTCAAGTATAAAAGAGGCTTCTAATGGCTAAAAATGTAATCAAGGCTTCCAAGAACAAGATAGAGCTCAAAAATTAGAAAATACTTGCTGCTCATTTACTGCACTCAACTCTTATCTTTGTAATTGTGATCTGCACTTCACTTTGTACCACTTAAATCAACCTTGTGATTATAGGTACACTCTTTTCACTTCTCTCTTTGTATTCTTAGAGTGAGCGGGTCACTCTAAAGGATTGATTCAAGCTAGGATTGCTTGATTGAGTATAGGTTCTAACTTAGCCTTGAAAAGTTAGGTATTGGGTTTTAGTTGATCCCAGTAAAATCTATTGTAAAAGGTTGTGGCTGAGCTTGTGAAAAGCCATTGTAAAAGCTTAGTGGAAGCTTGGAATTCCACTGGTTTTAGTGATTTGGTTTGAAAAATCCTTGGTTGAACAATCAAGGTAGTGGATATAGGTCTTTGACCGAACCATTATAAACTTTGAGTATTGTCTCCTCTGTTTTATTTTTCATTTTCGTTATTTCTAAAATTGTTCCTTCATCTTGCATCAAATTTCTCATCATTGACCTTCAATTTGTCCCTAATTCAAAATCAAGTTTAGTAAGAGCCAAAAAGTGTTATTCACCCCCCTCTAGCACATTTATTTGGGACCAACAAGTGGTATCAGAGCCTAACTCCTGTTATTAAGGTCTAACACCCTTGGGAAGATCCAAATGGCTTTACAATAGTTGCTGAGGGACAATCAACAAACAAACTACCTCTGTTTGATGGCTCTAACTATCCTTATTGGAGCATTAGGATATCAATATATATTAGAGCAATTGATTATGAGATGTGGGATGTCATAATTGATGGATCATTCACTTCCTCAACTTTAAATATAGTGACTAATGAGATGATCCCTAAGCCAAAGTCTGAATGGATTGAGGCTGAAACCAAAAAGGTCCAAACCATTTTTAAGGCAATCAATACATTGCATTGTGCTCTAACTCCTACCGAATTCAATAAAGTTTCAAGTTATACTATAGCAAAATAGGTGGGGGATAAACTTAGAATTATCCATGAAGGGACTTCTCAAGTCAAGGAGTCCAAGATAACCCTCTTGACCCATAATTATAAAATGTTTAAGATGGAGCCCGGTGAAGATATCACCAGCATGCTAGATAGATTCACAAACATCACAAACAAACTTAATCAGCTAAGCAAACCAATTCCTGAGCATGGAATTATTAAAAGACTTTTTAAAAGCCTACCCAAGAATTGAAAGCCTAAGGTGACAGCCATCCGAGAAGCTAAGGACTTAAATGTTATAACTTTAGATGAAATTTGTGGTTCTCTCTTTACTTATGAGCTAGAACTCAAGGAAGAGGAAGAAGAAGATAGGAGGGAAGCAAAAAAAAAAAAAAGAAGAGCATCACCCTAAAAGCCAACATTCTTGAAGAAGAATTGGATGATTTATCTTGTGATGATGATGAAGAACTAGCACTGGTTGTAAGGAGATTCAGAAAGCTTATGAGCTAAAGAAATTGGAGACTAGCTAGAAGACGCTTTAGAAGAGATCATGGTTCTTCATAGAGAACCAGAAACAAAAATGACTCCAACAAAAAGGAAGAACTTATATGCTTCGAATGCAAGAAGCTTGGACATTTAAAGTCAGAATGCCCCTTGCTGAAAGAACAAACTCCCAAGAAAAATAAGAAATCAAAGAAGGCAATGGTGGCAACTACCTGGTTAGATAGTGATACTTCAAGTTCTGAAATTGAGAAAGAAAAAGCTGAAGAAAGAATAAGCCTGTGTTTGATGGCATGGGATGATGAATCCAAGGTATCCTAATCCCCTTGCAATATTTCTGTTGATGAACTTTATGATGAATATGAATGTTTATATGAAGAATTTGAGAAACTTGTTTTGAAATACAAGACTTTAAAGAAAACGATAGCATCTCTAGAAATATATTTGGAAAAGATTAAACTTGATTTTGAGTCTGTTTTTGAACAAAGAAATTTTCTACAAAATGAATTGGAACATTCAAAAACAGATTTTGAAACTCGAAAATTAGAATTGGAAAGCAAAACTGAAGCCTTACAAAAGGTAAGTAAAGAAAATGCTGCACTCAAAAGCTTGAAAAATGAAACTAGAAGAGTTGTAAGTACATCAAGGATTATCCACAAGAGCAAATCATAGGTGACATTTCTCATGGAGTTAAAACTAGAAGAGTAACTAGAGAAACATGTGAGTTTTCAGCTTTCATTTCTTAAATAGAACCCAAAAGTTTTGAAGAAGCTGAAAAGAGGAAAGTTGGATAGTGGCAATGCAAGAGGAACTTGATTAATTCAAAAGAAATCATGTTTGGACATTAGTTTCTAGACCTTTAAACCATCCTATTGTTGGTATTAAATGGGTGTTTAGGAATAAGGTAGATGAGCAAGGAAATGTAGTTAGAAATAAAGCTAGGTTAGTAGCACAAGGATACAACCAAGAGGAAGGAATAGACTATGATGAAACCTTTGCACCAGTTGCTAGGATAGAAGTTATAAGATTACTACTTGTATTTGCTTGCTTTATGTACTTTAAGTTATTCCAAATGGATGTAATGAGTGCATTCTTAAATGGTTTCATCCAAGAAGAAGTTTATGTTGAGCACCTCCAGGTTTTGAGGACTTTGAAAAATCATATCATGTTTTCAAACTCCACAAAGCCTTGTATGGATTGAAACAAGCTCCTATAGCTTGGTATAAGATGCTTTCAAAATTTCTGGTTGAAAAAGGTTATGTTAGAGGTAGTATTGATACAACATTGTTTATCAAAAGATACTTAAATGATTTAATTGTTGTTTAAATTTATGTGGATGACATTGTGTTTGGTGCAACTAATGAGGCTTTATGCAAGAACTTTGCTCAAGAGATGCAGGGGGAATTTGAGATGAGCATGATGGGTGAGTTGAAGTACTTTCTTGGCCTTCAAATCAAATAAAGTGAAAGAGGAATCTTCACCAACCAAGAAAGATACATTCAAGACATGTTCAAAAAATTTGATATGCTAAAGATGAAATCAATCTGCACACCAATGAGTCCATCCACCAGACTTGATGTAGATGAAAAAGAAAAAGATGTTGATCAAAAGCTCTATAGAGGTATGATCGGATCACTATATTTAATAGCCAGTAGGCCTGAAATACAATTTTTTGTATGTTTGTGTGCTCGTTTCGAATCTCATCCCAAGGAATCACACCTGATTGCTATTAAAAGAATTTTTAGATACCTCTTAGATACACAAACTTTAGGGATATGGTATCCTAAGGAGTCATCCTTTAGTCTGGTAGGATATTCAGATGCAGATTTTGCTGGTAGCAAAACAGATAGAAAGAGCACTAGTGGAACCTGTCAGTTTCTAGGTAGTATGCTTGTGTCATGGTTAAGCAAAAAGCAAAATTCAGTTGCTCTCTCTACAGCTGAAGCTGAATATGTATCTCTAGGTAGTTGCTGCGCTCAAATATTATGGATTAAACAACAACTAAAAGACTATGGAATATCAATGCATAACATACCAATATATTGTGACAATACAAGTGCAATCAATATTTTAAAAAATCCTGTGTAACATTCTAGGACTAAGCCTATTGAGCTTAGACACCACTTTGTTAGAGATCACATAGTGAAAGGTGACATTAAAATTGAATTTGTAAATACTTTACATTAATTAGCTGACATCTTCACAAAACCCTTAAATGAGGATAGATTCTGTGAGATTAGAAGAAATTTAGGAATGGTTAGTATACAGGAGCTTTAAGAAAAATTCTGAAATTTTCTCAAAGGACAATAGGTACTTAGTCGACTAAAAGAAGCACTTAGTCAACTAAAAGCATTCTGTCACTTTAAATAATAAGACTCAGTGAGTTAGAGAAGAATGACTAAAATACTAAATAGGAACAGCATACCGGGTGAAGGAAATGGCCACAAAATACCGCCCAGCTAAAAAATAAAAATGAGAGGCAATTTTCAAATTTTGAATAGGAGAAAATTTGATAATATTTAAGGGGGAGACAGATGATTTTTTGAGAGAATTAAACTACCCTTAAGTCCTCATCTCTACACTTTCTCTCTACTGAAACTGAGCCATCTGAAACAGAAACTCCTCCCTCTCAAACTCTTGAAACCCTGAGTTAAAAATCCTTCAAACCAAATGGCAAAATCTGGACAATCTCAAGAAGCTCTGGAGAAGAAAAAGGTAAGCGACCATTGGAGGAAAGTTCACAATCCGAATTATAGAAAAAGAAGAAAAAGATTTTGCACACCTCTGAAATTGAAAAGTTTGGAAAGAAGATGACTAAGAAGGGTCACAAAATAGATAAGATGAAAAAGAAGGAAAAATCGTTTAAGAAAGGTAATATCCCCTCTTCCAAATTTAGAAACAAAGCCTATGAAGATAGATACAAGAAATTAGAGAATGCCCCTATCACCTGTGGTAAATACATTGACTGGGACAATTTTAATGAAATTCTAGAAATTCAAACTAGCTTATCAGATTATTTTGAGGAATTAAAACTGAAGGAGTTTAGTACATTCAAGAATTGATCCTACAGTGCTAGTTTAGTTAAAGAATTTTATGCAAGTATAGCACTAGATAAGGATGAACTTGAAGATTCTGATGATTATTTTGAGGATGGTCTGAATGTCTTTTTGAATGGAAAGGAATTCACTATCACTACTGCAAATTTAGGGAGTCTACTCGAAATCGAATGTGAGGAGGGTGAGTTTGAATTCCCTGAAAATTATGACCCCTCATCCTTGTGGGAAATTATCATAGGGAAGAAAGAAAAATACACCTCCAAAAGTAATGTTGGCCTTATTACAAGTTCTCAAATTAGAATTTTGCATTACTTTGTTGTTGTGAACATTCATGGCAGGAGTGGAAGTTTTAGCTACATTAGCCTACGGGATCTATGGCTAATGAAGCATGCATTCGGTGTTATTTCACTTAACCTAGGCAGATTTATGATTGAGAGAATTAGAGAAGCATGTAGACTGGAGAAAATAAGTTTGCCTTATGGAAATATCATCACATCTCTGGTGCAGAAGAAAGGTATTTGGAGCTCTAGGTATGAAGCAGATAAAGTAAAAAGTAGAGACCAAGCCATTTACCTTGGAAGTTTGCCTAAAATGGGGTATAAGCTTGATGGAGAAACCTTTGTTAAAACCCCCAAGGTTGCTCCCGAAAAAGAAACTTCTCTACCTGCAAATCTTAAAGCATCCTCATCTCAGTTTTCTAATGAAATGCTTTTTAACCTGCTCATGAGGATTGATGGAAAACTGACTGACCAAGGAGTAAGGATGTTGAAAATTGAAGAGAAATTATCAAAGCTTGAAAATGTGCTAAAGGAAAAAGGAAAAATACCTTCTGAACCTGCAGCTGCAAAAACCTCTGCAACTCCAAGTCTTGCAGAAAGACAAGGTGCTGAGGGTTTTGCTTTTCAGGAAAAGGGTCATGAACCTGAAGTAGATCAACCAAGGAAAACCCCCTCACTTGAGCCACAAAAGGAAGCTGAGTCAGAACAAGGGACTAAGGTGCTTGGCTGACTTGATGAAAATCCCCCATTTCCTCCAAAACCTCAGAAAAAAAAGCCTTCTCCTTCTCATTGTAAGGAAGTATCAATTATGGATGTCTTCTATCAGATGGTTAGGGAAGAGTAGGTAGAAAATGAAGCAGTTGAAGCACAAGCATATAAGTCTGCATCCACTGAACCAGATCCCACAGTAGAAAAATAATCGGGTAAAGAAAAGGAAAAAGCTGCTGCAGCTCCACCGACCAAATCAAAACCATTTGACAAAGGCATGAAAACAATGGCCACCAAGACCAAATTCCTCAAAAGAAGAAAATCCTCCAGAATTGCTGAAAAGGCTAGACCAACAACCATTTCCTCTCCTCAAGACCCCTTAAAAATTTCTGACAAATCATCCCCTAAACAATCACCACAAAAATCACCACAAGAACCCTCACTTGAACCCCTAAATGTTTTCTATGGCACTGATGAATCTATCCCTTCACCCTCTTCAGAAGATGATTGAGCATCCTTAGGATTTGATGATCACAAAAAGAGGGAGAATATGATAGATAATTTAAGGGAGGTTTAGGGGTAATTTAGGAACATTGACTACTGTTTTTACTTTGACAGTTGAACAATTAAATTTAACTTTATTGTTAGATGTTCTTGAATGCTAAAAGACATTATAGTTAATTACTGTTTACGTTTACAAGTTGATGGTTGAATATTTAAATATGTTATTGGAGTATCTGCCATTGAGTTTCTGTTGTTGCTTTGATGTTGATATTGAGCTGTTATGCTGACAATTAATTGTTGATATGATATTGTGAGTGAAATTTGGATGAAAATGAATATGAATGCTAATATTTGTGTCTAGATGGTTTATGGCATATAACTTTGGAATGAATTAAGTCTGGAAACAATATGATAGACAGCAAGCTGAAATAGTAATAATGTTTTATCATCCTGTCACTTACTGCTTATTATTCCATAAGCTTGTATAAATACATTTTGTCAAAAATTTTGAACCTTTACATGTCATTTTTTGTATGACAAGAATAAAAACAGTCTGAGATGAATAATAAAACTATGCACACACTAAAGGGAGCACACACTTAGGGAAGGAAAACCTCCATTTTGTGCAAAACCAAAAAGAATAAAAAGATACTATGCTGTTAACCAATGAATGTTTTGTCATCATTAAAAAAAGGGAGATTGTTGGCTCCATTAGTTTTTGATGATAATAAAACATTCCCATTCATTTGTGTATGATATCTCTACTTGAGTGTGTAGGACAAAAATTGTATACAAATAATTAATCAATCATTCAAATGCACTTATCAAAGAGCATAGGAATAAGAAAGTCACAATTGATCAACAAGACAGAAGCCCCTTAGTCGATTAATGAAGAGTTAGTCAGATAAAATTTAAACCAGAAGTTGGCGGGCTGAAGAGTGTTGAGAGACAGAAAAGACTTAGTCGACCAAGGAATAAGTTAGTCGACTAAGAAGCTAGTACCAAAAATCTGGACTTCAAGACAGAACCAACTTAGTCAACCAAGAAATAAGTTAGTCGACTAAGTGCTCATCATCAGAAATTGGAAACAGAAAACAAAGTCAACTTAGTCGACTAAGAGATAAGTTAGTCGACTAAGAGCATTTTGCTAGAAAATTTGAATTGAGCTCTAGAAGACAAATTAATGGCCAAAACTGTAACAAAATTGTTTCCAACAGTCAAAAACTGTCTAACTCACTTCAGAGCTAATCTTCCAAGTACAAAAGAGGCTTCCAACGGCTAAAAATGTAATCAAGGCTTCCAAGAACAAGAGAGAGCTCAAAAGTCAGAAAATACTTGCTGCTCATTTATTGCACTCAACTTTTATATTTGTAATTGTGACATGCACTTCACTTTGTACCACTTAGATCAACCTTGTGATCATAGGTACACTTTTTTCACTTTTCTCCTTGTATTCTTAGAGTGAGCTGGTCACTCTAAAGGATTGATTCAAGCTAGGATTGCTTGATTGAGTATAGGTTCTAACTTAGCCTTGAAAAGTTAGGTATTGGGTTTTAGTTGATCCTGGTAAAAACTATTGTGAAAAGTTGTGGCTGAGCTTGTGAAAAGCCATTATAAAAGCTTGGTGGAAGCTTGGGAATTCCACTGATTTTAGTGATTTGGTTTGAAAAATCCTTGGTTGATCAATCAAGGTAGTGGATGTAGATCTTTGACCGAACCACTATAAATCTTTGAGTATTGTCGCTTCTGTTTTATTTTTCATTTTCGTTCTTTCTAAAATTGTTCCTTCATCTTGCATCAAATTTCTCATCATTGACCTTCAATTTGCCCCCAATTAGAAATCAAGTTTAGTAAGAGCTAAAAAGTACTATTCACCCATTCTAGCACATTTATTTGGGACCAACAAAGAAGAATTAGGAAAGTAATGAGAGATAGACTAGAGGAGGGGTTTATTCACTCCCAAGACTCATGAGATGCAAGTGAGACAGAGGAAGAACAAATGTATATAAGAAAAGAAAGAAAGAAGGAGGCGACAAAAAATTGGGACATCAGAAACAGATTGGGTATGCAGTTTCATAAGAGGAGAAAGGAGGTCTTAAACATGTTTGCTGAAATTGAAGCCCAGGATAACCAGCCTAAACGAAACAGAGGATGAGCAGCTGATTGAATGCCAGGTATGTGGGATTATATTGTACTTATGATTGTCATTTCTTGGAATGTCAGAGGACTAGGGAGTGGAGAGAAAAAGAGAGTAGTGAGGAATTTGGTGGCTAAGAACAGGCCAGATATGTTATTTCTACAAGAGACTAAGCTGTAACAGGAACAAATAGGAATTTACAAAAAACTATGGCAGAAAGACAATATTAAAGGAAAATTTATGAATTCAGAAGGAAGATTAGAAGGGCTTATCAGTATTTAGAGGGATGAATTCTTAGAGGTAGACAATTGTGAGGTGCACAGGTATTTTGTTATGATAATTGGAATGACAAAAAATATTGATCAAGTGTGTGGGTTCGTAAATGTTTACGCCTCGAATGAAGAAGCAACAAGAAAGAAATTATGGGCTGATTTAATTGAAAGGATTCCTAGAGGGAATATTATGTGGTGCTTGGGTGGGGATTTTAACATATTACGAAACGAGCTTGAAAGAATTGGCAGAGGTGATATAGGTAGATCAACAATGGCTTTTGGGGAGTTTATTGACACTATGGCTCTAGTTGATTAACCTTTAATAGGGGATAAGTTTACATGGTGTGGCTATCGCGAGGGATGGGTTTTCAGTCGCCTTAATTGTTTCTTATTAGATGTGGACTGGCTGGAAAGTGCTCAAAGATTCATTCAAGAGTGTTTGCCAAGCTCATTGTCAAACCACAACCCAATTATCTTAAGGTCTAGTAAGGTGGAGTGAGGGCCCAAGCCTTTCAAGCTTTTTGATTATTGGATGGAAGAAAAGGGATTCCAAGAGTTAGTGGCAAGTACTTGGGATAAGTAGGGCCAGACTAGCTCAAATAGGAATGGAATTTGGTCTAAACTTAGAGAGATGAAAGTGGTTATTAAAGATTGGAAGACGAACGTCTTAGGGAATACACAATTGAAAATCTAGAGTATTGAAGAAGACTTGAAAAACATGCAGAGGCAAGCACAGAATGAAGACTTAGAACAAAGAAAACAAGAAGAGATGTGTGTTAAGAGATCTGAGTTATGGGCTCTTTATCGAAGGGAAGAAAGAGAATGGTTACAAAAATCAAAGGTGAAATGGGTAAATGATGGGGACTATAATGCAAAATACTTTCACATCATGGCAGCGGCACGAGGCAGAATCAACAACATTGTGAAAATTCAGTAGAAAGAATGGCTACTGATGACTTGAGCAGTATCAAAGACGAAGTGGCATGGCATTTTGAAAACTTGTGCTGGGAGAATTTGGTAATCAAGCTAGTGGATCTTGACTGTAGTTTCAATTCGATTAATGCTGATTTAGCTCATTGGCTGGAAATCTTGTTTGAGGAAGAGGAGGTTTGGGAGACCATTAAAGGATGCAATGGTAACAAAGCTCCAGGTCTTGATGGCTTTAATTTGAATTTCTTCAAGCTGCATTGGGAAGTGGTCAAAACTGATGTGATGAAGTTTATAGGAAAGTTCTATAAAAGTGGGGATCTTGGGAGAGGGGTTAATGCGTCGTTCATTGCGCTGATTCCAAAGGTGCAGAATCCTTCAAATTTAGGGGAGTATAAGCTAATTAGTTTGCTGGATAGCTTGTATAAAATCGTCTCTAAAACTTTAGCCAACCGATTACAGAAGGTGATTGGAAAAGTTATAGATAGAAATCAGTTCGCATTCGTAAATGGAAGGCAATTAATGGACTATGTTTTGATAGCAAATGAAGTGGTGGATTGGTTGAAAAAGGAAAAGTTAGGTGGATTGATTTTTAAAGTTTGACTTTGAAAAAGCATATGATAGTGTGTGCTGGAAGTTTTTGGATCTCGTCATGGGTAAGATGGGGTTTGGAGAGAAATTGAGAGGATGGATCAAGGCATGCATAACCACAACTAAGATTTCAGTTCTGGTCAATGGCTCGCCTATGAAACAGTTCGCAATGGAAAGAGGACTGAGGCAAGGGTGCCCTCTCTCTCCCTTTCTTTTTAACATGGTAGCCGAAGCTTTGAGCTGTATGATGAAGAAAGCGGTGGATGCTGAAATGTTCAAAGGTGTGGAGATTGGAAATAACGGCTTTGTGGTTTCTCATTTTCAGTACGCTGATGACATAATTCTGTTCCGTGAGCCTTCTTTTGAAAATTTATCCGTCTTAGGAGAATACTAAGGTGCTTTCAAGGGGTGTCTAGGCTGAAAATTAACTTTCTCAAAAGCCATTTTATTGGAATAGGGGTGGAGCAGCAAAGGGTGGGGCACTGGGCTGAACTTATTAATTGTCAACTTAGGGGGATCTCGATTACCTACTTAGGGCTACCCTTGGGAGTCAACCACAACTCATCCAAGTTTTGGAAACCAATGCTCGATAGAGTGGTGACAAAGTTAGTGGGGTGGAAAGCTAAGACTCTATCGGCAGGAGGGAGAATGACGGTGTTAAGATCAGTTATAGCAAGTTTGCCAATCTTTTATATGTCGCTCTTCCAAATTCCTATTATATGAAAGTAGAAATTGAGAAACTCCAAAGAAAGTTTTTATGGGGAAGAGTTGATCAAAAGAGAGGGATCCACTATGTTAAGTGGGAAACGGTCTGTAACTATAAAGAATGTGGTGGAATTGGGTTACTTGATTTGGAGGTGAAAAATCAGGCTCTACTTAATTAGTGGATTTAGAGGTACGGAAAGGAAAAAGACAGTTTTTGGAGGGAAGTCCTGGTGTAGAAAATCGGTAATGACCCCAATGAGCTTTTGCCAAATATGAGTGCAAACAGGAGAGTTTCAACATTATGGAAAAAAAAAATCAGTCCCTTTTCCCCCTCTAACAGGTTTTTCTTATAAGTTCATGAAAATCTGGGTTTTGTCGTCGAGAATGGTGAGAATTTGAGGTTTTGGCAGGATGAATGGATCGAAGGCATGACTCTGGCGTATGCCTTCCTGAGGGTGTTTTCGTTTGTGGATAATAAAAGAGGAAAGATCGTTGAGTTTGGAAGCTGGGATGAGGGAAAGTGCATATGGAAGGTGGCACTTTGTAGACAACTTTTTGATTGGGAGGTTGAGCAATGGGAGAAATTTGAAGAGATCCTTGAAGAATTTCATCTTGGCAAGGATTTGAAAGATGAGCTGGTGTGGAAAAGTGTGATCTCCTTGAGCTTATGCTGTGTAATGCAGATAAGGAAAGTTGTGATCACCTTTTTGTAACTTGTAGCGAATCATGGAAAATATGGGCAGAATGGTGCAGGTTATGGGGCATAATGTGGATATCCCCTGGGAATGTTAAGGAGCTGTTTTTTGTGTGGAACAAATGGCAGCTGGTTAGGTTAGATGCTAGGATATGGAAAATGGGGTTTTTTGCAATGGTGTGGTCCATATGGAAAAGTAGAAATGAAATTGTGTTTCAAGGCAAAAAGTGGAATAAGGACCAGGTTTTGGAGCTAGCTAGGATTAGGGTGGCATATTGGGCAAATGCCAAATGGCCAAAAGATTACCCCTACGTGCTTGATGTATATAGACAGCCCCCAGCCAAAAGCAAGGATACCAAGAAGAACAAAGAAAGGAAATGAATGCAATGGGAAAAACCCTCTCAAGGGCATTTAAAGTTTAACGTCGATGGAGCAGCTAGAGGATGTCCTGGGCCTACTGGGATATGAGGGATTTTGAGGGATCACACGGGGGCAGTTAAAATTATTTTCTCCAAAGCTATAGGCGAGGCTGATTCCAATTTCGCAGAGATGATGGCAGTGAGGGAAGCGTTCTTGATTTTCTCATCATCAATATGGAAGGATAATCATAAACTTCTCATTGATAGTGATTCGAGTAATGTGGTTAAGTGGACGATCCATCCGGATATGGCCCCGTGGAGGATGAGAAAAGTGGTTCTACAATTGGAGAGATTGAAGGAGGAATTGGAGGGTTGGGAGATTCGACATGTCAGAAGAGAAGCTAACCAGAGATCTGATGCTTTAGCAAAGCAGGGTGCTTATCTTCAATATGACATCTTGAGAATCTTCAGGTAAGCTGTAGATTTCTTTTGTTCTGTTTAAGGTGAGTTGTGGTCTTCCTGATGTTGTGCGATTGTTTGCTAAAGCTGAACAGTCAGAACTATTGTTTAAAGATGAGTCTTGTTGCAGAGAGGTCTTTCTGGACTGATAGTTCACTAGATTTGAAAGGTTGATACGTTTTTATTTTCCTTGAAATTCATATGTTTACAGGCTTACGGAATTTAGATAGGTCTTGTGCTCAACCCCTAGGTGCTTTGTAGGGGATCTGGTTGCTGGGTGGTTTTTGTACATGAGTTTGGGATCTTGTTCTTTCTCCTGTATGTTTGTTGTTGTTGTTGAAGGAGTGAGGTTTTTGGAGGACTTTGGGCTCTCATTGTGTCTGTTCTTTGTTCTGGAGGGACTGATGCCTGATTGGACTGTTCGTGCCATGGGATATTGGGGGGTATACCTGGTAGTTAGTGGGCATATCTTCCAATATCTGTGGTTATGTCCTGCAACTATGGTCTGTTTCTGTATTGGGGAATTTCTCTCCTCCTTGTTTCTTAAATGAAATCTTACTGAATGACTTTCAAAAAAAAAATTTTGGTGCCTTCTTTTTCCTTTTGTTTACTTTTTGGTTCTCTCTTCTTTTGCTTTCTCCATTCTTTTTATTTTCTTTTTGCTCTTTTTTCACTGTTCTTTTCTTTTTTGATTGTTTTGTTTATCATGCTATTATGGTCTTTTTCATACCCCCGCTTCCAGAAATTTCTTCTCTTTTTTCCAGTTTGATTTCTTTGTTTTGCAACTCTTTTCTTATTTTGTTTTGCTGATTTTTTTTATTACGAATAATGCGTAATTAGCATGAAAACTCTTGTACCTTCGGATGGCTTGAAAGAGTTCAGCTTTTCTTTGGATTTTAACTAAATGCTTTCTTTGTAGCTCATGGCTTTTTATTTTTGGGTCTTATTATCTTATTTGTTTGGTGGTTGAGTTTTTTATTCATAGCTCCCGCTTTTTTTTTTTTTTTTTGATGTCCATGTTTGTAATAGTCATGGATTTGCAGTGGAGTGGAGGAAACTTAGAGGGCGGTAAGAGAAAGGAAGAGCCTTTGGTGTTTTGCTGGCTCAGTTTGTTTGAGCTGTGGAGTTTTTTGACACCATCAACTAAGGTTGAAATTTTTAATTTTCTGAGTAGGGATTGTCTGTGGAATGCATGGTAAAAATTATATGAATGAATAATGAGTCTTTGTGCATGGGGAGGAATAGATAATAATTTAATCAAATATTTCATTCATAATTATTCTTTTGTTGATTGCTTCGATACTTTGATCGCCCGCTACAACAACGAGGATGCTCCCTTACTTGCCTTCAATAAGGACCAACACTAATTTCTCCTCTCTTTCTCTTCCTCTGTACATATGTTGGGTTGGGTATGCATGCATTTGCGTATTTGAAGCAGCTGTCAATGTAGATCTAAACGTTTTGATCTTATTGCAGAGTTTGCTTTTTCTTTCCATTGTTTATTTGCATTTCAAAAGTTCTACCGGGAGTGTCTATTCTTTGACTATTGATGATAAATAATTGCATTTAGCTCATAGTCTTTCTTCACGATGAGTTTTCGTGGTCTGTCTTGCCACTTGACTTTTTCATGAGATGTTTTGTGAATTCAATATTTTATATTTTATAAAATCTAGAATTTAAGTTTAATATGGTTTAGCATTGGCAACAGTATGTTATGTCTTGACGGTAGATTCATATTATTTTCCAGAGTCCCTGAAATTGTCTGTCACTTTTTTCATTAGTTTTTCTCTTCATCGCTTTCTTTGTCATTTTCTTAGTCTTCTTCTTTTGTTTCTTTTTATTTTCTTGACTTTGTTATTTTTAGAATCTCATTTCCAATTAATTTATTATATATATATATTTGTAATATTTGTTTTTGTTTTAATTTTTTTGTATATAACTAATATATATATATATATTTATTTAATTTTTCATCTTACTTTGTTATTAACAAGAGAAACAACACCATTTTGAATTCCACACTCATGTAGATATATTCCACCACTGAATTTGGTTGCACTTTTGAAACAAATTCTGAAATTTTATGCAAGCCACCAACTTGGAAATATATACATTTGGTGGATTACAAAAGTTTGTATGTAAAACACTTTGGTTGTAGATGATTACTGCCATAAGCCAATCAATTTAATTTAATTTAATATAATTGCCTTCCTCTATGTATATCACTATGTTTAATGGAATATTACCTTAGAAAACAAATGTTTTTGCACATATTATGTTAATTGCTATCAAACAAAAATTATACTCTATTGTTTTCCCTGCCTCCTCAGAACGTGAAATTTACCCTAACATAATGTGCGGGCAATCCTCTAGTGTCTATTATAATTTCTTTCCTTTTATTAGAAATATTGCATTTTCTTTCTGCTTCCTTTTCTTTTTCATTTCTTCTACAAACTACAAAGAAGAAAAGATCTTTCTCCCCAATAGCTTTCTTCTTCTACGAATCCTCTACTACGGAACTACAAAGTAACCATATAAATAAAAAGATAAGGAGATTTCTCCCTCTACTATCTAAGCTGTTTCAAAGTTATGAAGAATTTGGGTATTATAGTTAAGTCTTAGTCAGTTGTTCAGGTGATCATTGGAGGACTTACCTAATTTTCCTCCATCATGTACTTATTATACAGCTTTATGGATTAATGATCATCTCTTTTTGTTGATATTAAAATTGCTTTTCTTGTTGCCAGTAGCTAGCTTTTGTAATGAGGTTGGAGAATGGGATTTAGAACTACTTATGCATGTTCTGCCCCAAAACATAGCTCTTATGGTAGCTGCGGTTTGGGTTGATTGCTCCAGTTTAGAGCAAGATTCAATTTACTAGACCCTTACAAGCAGTGGTGATTTTTCTGTCAAGTCTGCTTATGAGATACAATGTGATGCTGTTGTGCCTGAAGATTGTTACTGGAAAAAGATTTGGTAACTTAAATTGTCTAGCAAGGTGAAACTTTTTATTTGGAGAATTCTTCATAACTCATTACCAACTTCGGCTTGGCTAGTAAAGAGAAAGCTGTATTCTTCAGCAGTTTGCTCACGTTGTGGTTTGGCTAGTGAGACATTGATTCATGCTTTGTGAGATTGTAGAAAATCCAAAGAATTGTGGCTTCAGCTTAATCCAGGTCTGTCCAATGATTTCTTTATGGAATTAAATGTTCAACAATGGGTAGTAAAAAATATGTTTAAGTTCTTTGAGGACTGATGTTTACCATGGAGCTCAATTTTCATTCACTCTGTGGTATATTTGGCATTGGCGCAATTCTCTTCTGTTTGACAATTCTTTTATTTGGCCTTCAAATGCATTTCGACTTATTTGGTCAATTAAGGGCTAAGGAGGCTTGGGATGCTCTATATCATGGTACATTTAGTCTGAAGTATGAGAAGTTGATTAGCTGGGACAAGCCAAAGAGCTCTTTTGTCAAACTTAATGTAGATGGCAGTGCAAAAGGCCAACCAGGAGTTGCAGTCGCTGGAGGAATTAATAGAGATGAAAATGGAGTATGGCTAGCTGGTTTTGCGTATAATATTGGTAATTTCTTTTTCACTCACAGCAGAAATACGGGCTTTGTTTCACGGGTTGAAGTTATGTTGGAGTATGGGTCTTCGAAGAATACAAGTTGAGTTAGACTCTTTGCTTGTGTTACAAAAATTGCAAGGCTGTATTTCTTCCAGGGATCCAAATTTTCATCTGCTAAAAGGTATTAAAGAGATATTGCACGGGAATTGGGACTGTTCCTTATCTTACATTCATCGTGAAGCTAATCACTGTATCCATTGGATGGCCACAAATCATGGACTCTTGCCTTTAGAATTACATTTATTTGAATCACCTCCTAGTGGGATGTTATCTTTTTTTTTTTGCAGATGTATTAGGTATTGCATGTCCTAAAATGATGTGATAAGTTGTTTCTTTATTTTCCCATATATAAAAAAAAAAAAAATTGCTTTTCTTGTTGGACTGGCTTACATGGAAGAAAATGTAAGACAGAATTGAGATCTAACTTGACTAATTCTGCTGTCAAAGAGAAGCCATGCATACCGTTTCCCTCATACTCTAACAAAGAAAAAGTCTTTGGCTTTTCCTTTTTGTTTTTTAGTTGATTAAAATTCTTTGGATATTTTTCTGCTAGCGTAAGAACAAAGTGTACAAGAACAAGAAAACATCTGCTAGTTTTTATTTAATATTTTAGTCCTCACAAGAAGCGCTTGACCCGGCACAGCCATTCTCACTGGTTTTAGTAAAATGCAAACTTTTGACTGGTTAATTTGAGAAAAATAAAGAACAAAGATTGCTAAAATTTTTTTCTAGTTCTTTGAATTAGGAGTTAGAGGCAAAGTTTTCAATACAAGTTAGGCAAGGGCGGCTTAATAACTTTGAAGGCTTAAAACGCATAAATATTTAAATGAGACATTTTTTTAATGAAATTAAGAAAAAATTTTTACCATTGGTTGAAGATCATTAAATATATATCACATTAGTTGGTTAGAAAGAAGAGAAATAATTAAAAATTAATAGCATTGTGGAAATTGAGAAGTAATAAAAAAGAGAGATTTATTAAGCGTATAATTAGAAAAGTGAGAGAATATATTATTTTATTTTTATATATTTTTAATGAGAAATGAGATAAATAGTCGAGAATTAATAATAGGACATGAGAAGTGAGAGAAAATGGATATTTGTTAGGTAGTCAAATTTAAGAAATATTTTATTAATTATTTTAATTTTTATATATTTTTAATATAATTAATTATATTATTATAAAATTATGAAATTTATGAAAAATTGAGACTTAAAGCAAGGGGCAATTTAACCTTTGATCAAATGACGCAAGGGTTCTCACCCATGATAACTATAAAAGGATGAGGAATGGCAAATTTGAAAGTCGAAACTACGAAAACCAGGAAAACTGAAAAACCACAAACTTAAGAAAAGCTTGAAAAATGTAACAAAAGATAAAAGTGCTTCAAATCTTAAATTTATACTAAGATTGAAACTTGATATGAGCTTGCCTCGTGTAACCTTTAGTTGAGTTCTCTTCAACCGCCTTGAAAATGCTGAACGTGGAGCTGTTAAGTGTCCATGATCTCCTAAAATTTAGGACCTGCAAAAGAGAGACACAAGAAGAGAAAGGATATCCAGTAAGCTTCCCTCCCAGGACATGACTCTCAAGACTTGAAGTTCTTAGGCGTAGCTTTCTTCACTTGCTTTGCTTAGCTTAGGATTGTCTTGGTCTTTTCTTAAGTCGTAAAGTCGGTCCAACCTTACCCTTACTTATCTTTCTCACTCGATGCTTAAGCTTAAGAAGCATCACTCAATTAAGGACGACGTTCTTCTTTGCATTCCTTAGTTGATTTGTGCAACCTAATTGATCTTTTAGCCTTACTTGAAATATATCTTTTAATAATCGGAATAATGTCCCATTGCTTTTACTTGAAACCTTGGCCATGGCTAAACTAAGAGATTCATCATTAAAAGGTTAAGTCAAACCACTTTTGATTCTTTTAACATTTAGATGGCCATAATGTATTGCTAGATGCCAATCTTAGTCTATGAAATTAAATTAATTAATTAAGATTTTAATTTAATTCCATTGCCAATATGTTAGAAGTCTAATGGGTCACACACAAGAGATGATGATGGAGATTAAATTAGGATAAGTGATTAAGTTGGATTTAAACAAAAAATTGGAAGTTATGAATTTCAACTGAACTTAATTAAATGATGTAATTAAGTACAAAGACCAATTAAAACCTTAATTGAATGGTTCAATTAAGTGTGAGGACTAATTAGCAAATTACATGAAAAATAATATAAAAGTTAATTAGGGTTGAAGTTGGACCAAAGTATAAATACCTTGCTATAAACCACTATTAAAAAAAAGGAAAAAAAGGAAACCTAGCCACTTGTGTGCCGTGTGTGCAAGAGAGAAAACAATTTTCTTCATTGACATTTTGGCAAAGGTGATTTTGAGAGAGAAGTGTGGTGAACATTCTCTTACTAGCACATTAAATGGCTTAGCAATCCCACCCTAACGTAGGGATTCTCAAAATCATCGTGTGGGCGATCATTAGAGCCTGTGCATTTGGACAACTTTGATTTGCAACAACTAAGCTCAGTGAGAAGACTTTCTAAACGCTAATTGGTGTTATTAGAACAAGAAATCCAGCTTGTCTTCATCCCTAAGGTAATGATCGGATCATACCTTCAACATATTATATCGTATATCATCCAAAATTCAATGAAAGTGACCTTGGGAGGAGAGTTGGTTCCTAGTTTCAATTTTGCTACGTTCTTATATTCATGATTATTTTATTTTTGTTTCAACTGTTGATATGGCATGATTAAACCCCTTTCCCAACATTTTAAACTTACAAATACCTTTCATTCTTGAAATCTTATAACCTTATAATTTTCCAAATCTTGAAACTTTTTAATCTTACAATAGTTTCCCATCTTGAAACCTTGTAACTTTACAAGTTCTCAAACCCAGTGACCTTTTAAGCTTACAATGCTTTCCAATCTTGAAACCTTCTAACCTTACAAGCTTCCCAATCTTGAAAGCTTTGAAGTTTTAACCTTTCAATGCTTTCCGATCTTGAAACCTTCTAACCTCACACGTTTTCCAATCCCGACACCTTTGAACCTTACAATGCTTTCCAATCTTAAAACCTTTTAACCTTACAATACTTTCCGATCTTGAAACCTTGAAACCTTACAAGCTTTACAGTTCTGACTCTTTTAACCTTACAATACTTTCCATTATTGAAACCTTCTAACCTTGCAAGGTTTATAATTCTTACACCTTTTAACCTTACAAGACGTTCCAATCATGAAACCTTCTAAGCTTGCAAGAACCCTTACACCTTAAGATGCTCCCCAATCCTGATTAAAATTATATTCAATTTGTACCAAATGACTTAATTTGTCCTTAAATTAAAACTCACCCAACAAATAAACTTGGTTAAAATATATTTAACAAAAATCTTAAATTTTTTAGTTTAAATTCATGTTATATAATCAAAATTTTAGTTGAAAGTATATCTCAACATATATGCAAATTAATTGCATAATCGCTCTTACATCTTAACCATGACAATAAATTTAAATGATTAATTTGGCTATGTTGAAAGTATATCTCAATGGTTTGCCCCCGAACATGTCTTTCATTGGAAATTAATGACATGTTTCACTTAGAAATGTTATTTTGAACCAAGAAGGAACAAGGGATCCATTCTTGATTTAGCTCACAACTTATTCCAAATTAAATGCCTTGATGTATCAATTATTCCAAATTAGCATCTTATTGTTAAAAGGATCTGTTCATACATTCACAAGGTTTAAAGATCCTTTTCAGCTCTAAACAAAAGCTTAAACTTCAATTTTACAAGAACTTCAAGGAAAACCCTTTTTTAATCTAATATTGCTTTCTTGCAAACCCTTGTTGAACATTCAAACTTGCATCCAAACCGATCTTAAACTTAATTTGAAAAAAAGAAACAAAATTTAATGAGCCACTAAGCTTAGCAAGTAGACTAACCATAGTTAAGGAAATGACACCCATATATTATGAGCAGAAGCAAAATAGACCAAATTTGACCCATGTCCAAGTACTTTAGAATACGGTATTTTAAAGATTATAAACAACTCTTATTGAATGGTCCAAAGGACTATTAGAAAAAAAGCTCATAACTTATGAAATCAAGACTTAAAACATATATAGGATGCAAAATACATGCATATTTGAAATATCAACAATCTTTAGAATAAATGCACTAGTTCATATTTTTAGAAGTTCAAAAATAGATCTCTAAGTGTTTTCTTATTAATATACAAATTCAAATATTGTTTCTATTGTTCATATAGAAATAGATTCTTATATAAATAAATCTTACCACGGATCAAACTCCCATCAAAAGCACTACCAACTAGCCAGAGGTCTATATAACATATTCCTCATCCATGCGCTAGACGGCTCGAAACTCCTGCTAATGAATCGGATGGGTCAAACTCTTATTGGTCAAATCCAAAGGGCACATCAAATATAGGCTTCACTGATATTTCACAAGAGGTCAAAAGGCATTTTTCATATTCGTTCATATAACAATAACTTACCATATTCTAATTGCCCAAAAGCTAATCATATATCAGCACCAGATTTCATTTTTGGTTCGGATATCAAATTCTATTAAAATGTTTCAAAAAGTTAATAAAAGTGCTTCAAAAGTCTATTTTATAAAATAATAGTTTCACAAGAGTTCAAAGGAGACTTATAAAATCATAGACAGATCAGATGCTGTTAAAATGTTCATAATATGTTTTAAGACATAACATTTTCATAACGAAGTTCAACACTTCATATTCACTGTAAAATACAGCTCTGATGATTCTAATTGATGAATTGGCTTTTATACAAAATCAAAGAGAACTGGATTGACCAAAATCTTAACGAAAATCAAACAAGAATTACTGATGATTTTTAATAACATGAAGGAACTAATGAATCTATGAATATTCTATATATTTTCATTTGTTATAGCATTTATGTAAACTCCTTGTGCTAGGGCTTCGAGCATATCAATACATGGTTTTCCATACTATAAAATACCGTGACCAAACTCGTGAGGTAGTGACCAAGATACACTTTGTTATGTATTTCACATTGTTTTTATTTATTTTTTCGACATTACTAGATGAGAATATATAAATTTTTGCTTAAGTCAAGGCTTTCAAATGTTGACAATTACTAATGTGTGCACTTTTTGAAGAATCTATAAAAACTAAAACTTTAGGAAAAAGATTTATCGCTAACATGAAAAGCTTTTTCTTTTTTTTTTTGGATTACATGAAAATTAGAGAAAGTTGATTCAGACGGTGTAGAGGAACCTTAGTGAACCGCGACTTAAGTTATAATCATGATACAAGTGTTAAATATTGACCTTTTCAATTAAGTTCGGCAATTATAATTTTTCTAATCGTTAGCCAAATTTCTTAATCAGCACATGAACGAGTCCCGATACATTAAAAGAATACATAAACGCCCAATCCTTGGCACGATACAATAATTCCTATAAGCTAGAATAGCAGCAATCAGCTAAACTAATTAGAGAAGCTTAGAATGAGTATTGGTTAGACTCAACACATAAACGAATAGTAGTAAAACACTAATAAAACCATGCAACTGGATTATTATTATTATTATTATTTGTTAATCCTTGCTCGGTCAGAATGTTGTAGTGTTGACCATTACTTGCTAGTCCTGTGCTTGTGCACATATATACCGTTTTCTTCTTGGTTATTCTCTCACTCCAACACCCTTTTGAATTGCACCATATCTTCACCTATATAAAGCCTCTTTGATCTCCTTCTCTTTGCAAACCTCTTTTTCTTCTTTTGGTTGCAGTTCAAAATGGAGATTATGCGCAGCACATGTTGTGAGAACTTGAAAAGAGGTTGGAGGAGGAGAAAATACCAAAGACTTCATGGTGCAACTAGAAGCAAGAGGAAGCTTAGAATTTCAAGGCTGGAGAATATTGCAACTCGACGGGTTTGGGAATTGAAAACAATCCCAAAGCCGAGTCTGAAAATGGTTTCGCCAATCAAAATTTTGACCAAGTTTCATGGTGCTTATGTTGACATGATGATGCGATTAGTGAACAACATGGGGAAGGCTAACAACGGTGGTTTGTTTAGAGGGAAGAAGGTTGCCAAAGACCGGCATGTTTCAATCGTCTCAGGTGGTGACGAAGTCGACAGCAAATTAGTGTTGGAAATCTATAAGACGTTAGCTGCTTCTCGTGAGCTGAAAGCCCTTTGAAGCAAATGGGTGATATAATTGTTGTCAATCATTTTTCATTATCTTTCTGTGTTCTTCTGCCTTTCTATGTATCCCATTCATATTTGGTGTGGACCTTGTTAAATAGGTTGTATGCTCTCCAACATTATTTTAATTTCCGAAACTTTGTGTGATAAAACTCATATAAATTATGCCAAGTTCAATTATTCATGCCCTCCAATGACAACAAAGCCTATTTTTTTTTTTTAAAAAAAATCCATTTTATTTATCGAGGTAACATTTTAAAATACTTAATTTTTTTTTGTTAAGAGATTAAAGAAATCTAGATTCTGACTTTGTTTCTTTGACATTATCAATATATACAAATGAAAGCGCTCTCATAACTATTCTTGGAATAGTTCAAGCTCTCTCTTTTTCTCTTTCTCTCTCATAAAAAAGAAAAGGCACAAAGCTCTCTTTGTGCACTCCCTTTTGTTAGGAGGGGGTGTCAGCCAGTTTGCCCCTACACTAGTTTGAGTTTGTTTTTCTTTTTCTTTTAAAAGTCTCAAATTTTTTCAAAAATTGAATTTTTCAATATTTATTTAGTAAATGTTTTATAGGTGTACCATTTACCATATCTATTGTAGAACACATTTTAATGCCATGTTACTTGTAATAATTAATAATATTAAGCATAAAAATAAATAAATATTCAAAATTATATACGATTATATTAATTTGTTGTATTTGGGGGTTAATTCCGAATGGTTGAGGAGGATTAATGAGAAGCAACAAGATGGAGGTGGGCTTTGACTTCGCCTAAATTTTATTCGAGATAATAATGAAAAAAAGGGTGATGGTAGGCTGAAATGGGGAGAAGGTAGGCGGAGGAGTGTGAATAATGGGAAATGCACTTTAGCTAATGGTACAATATTTTTGTCTCTTTATTTCTATTTTCTCTTTTTTGCGCCTCTCTTTCTCTCCCTTTTTCGGTTTCCCTAACTTGCCAAGGGCCATCCTACAAGGACGAAAGGGTCAGATTTGGGCGTAGCTGATGTTGAGTCAACAATTGGAGCCAAATTGGGCCATAATACTACCAATCTGACAAGGGGAAAAAGATTAGGGTTTCATGTTTTCTACGAAACCTAATCTCTTCCCCCTATCAGATGAACAACAGGGCTGATCTAGCTCGAGTTATTGTCGACTGGGGCATTTCAGCCATCTACGGTCATGATTAGTCCCTAGTTAGCGAGAGAGAAGGAGGGAGAAAAAGGGAGAAAATAAATACATAAATGAAAAAGAAATAAATTAGAAAGAAAATGGAAAAAAATCCACATACTCAATTTTCACAAATGTCAATTGACATGTGTCACTAATAGGCACTTAATGCCAAATTTAAAAAATAAAACATTAAAAATGTTGGTCTCAAAGGAATTTTAGAAACTTCATAACCATATACAAGAAAGGATTTAAGAAATAATGAGAATAATAAGAGAGTAGTTTACCAAGAAAGGAAGAGTTAGGAGAAATGGATAATACAAAGCTATTTATAATCGTTTGGTCCTCTCTAGCGTATATCCATTATCTTGACAATCCTTGTTGAGGATTGAAAACCTAACTTGACCAAACCAATGAAATAAGCTTTCATCAAGTTTTTACAAAGTGAATTATCCCAAGATCAAATCTTAAGTTTTACATACCTAACATGTGCTTTAGGCACTCAACTTAAAACTAATGAGTGATTACACTCTCATAAATCAAAGGTAACAACTTCAAAATGTGAAACTTGATCAAAACACATCTTTTACAACATTATTTCTCTTTCTAAAAGATAAGAGCTAAGCAGAAAGAGTAAAAATAAACTAGAGATAAGTTGTTCACAATTTGCAAGCAAATTCCTTTCAATATGATCTTTTTAGATGGTTTGAAGTCTTTCCCTTCAACTCTTAGTACATTTAAAAAATCTAGCATTTCATGCCAAATTTGCCCATTGGATGTGTTAGAAATTGCAGCACACTTGAGATTTACATGACTTGTAGAGTTGTTTGACATCTTAGGTAATTGCTTAAGCCTCTTTATTAGTTCAACTAACTAGTTGAAATCTTAAACTCCATTCTTCATGTTAATCTCATGACCAAGGTTCTTTGATTTATTTTAGTAGTCTACTTTAGGCTTTTAAAGTCTTGAAATGATTCTAGACATGAACATTTAGTCGATTGGCCTTTTTTTTGGGCTAGCTTTTAGTTTTTGTTTTCATGGCATTAATTGATCCATGTTAATTGATTAACCTCACTAAATTAGCCTTATTCTCTTTCATCTTTAATCTACTTCTACCACGACATGAATCCGAGTCATGACAAGCACAAGGACAAAGTAAGCAAGCCCACCAAGCCAAAGCAAGCCTCAAAATCTGATAAATGGATAAACAAAAATACCTAACATGATATTAATAATAAGGGGACTCGCCTCAAACTGATGTTCATAATATATATATATATAATGAAATCATTCAATATGCTCCATGCCTCGACAAGAAGTTCAGATGCACAACTTATGCTCAATTCATTCAAATAATAAGTACACTCATGGTACAATATACAGACATATGCCATCTCGTAGCTAATATAGTAATGTTCTAATCATCAAATGATAAATAAATTGACTTGTATAAACATTAAACAGACAGACAAATAGCAGAGTGGACCTAAAAGTATGGAAGTGCCTATCAAATGCCTTTAAGGGACCTATCAAAACAAGGTTGGAGACTTTCTCCAAATACAAAGTGTCATGACCAAATTTTAAGAGTCATGATCGGCATAAGGGCCTATATGCGTATAGCCCATTAAACCCAAACAAGCCTTATTCATCTCATTTATAAACTGAAAGCATTCAAAATACACATGTGGCTATTAGTATAACACCATATCATGCCATTCACACTACCTAAAAAATACGTAAATAGCATGTTTTCATTTATAAGCATCAACATATTCACATCATAAATAGTTCAACACATTTCTCATGCTCTTTAACAACCATGGTCTTATAATCAATAACATTATAAACATTTGCACCTCTTCCAGTGCCCAACAAGGGTATCATATAACATGTGTAAATGAACATAAGTATTCTCAATTTTATTTACATAACGTATGTCTCAATATAATAAAAGCATAAACATAAGGACTTATGTCACATATCGTTTATAAGGGCTATGGTCGACGAAAAGACCTATTTGGGTATGGCTCACTAGACCCAAGCAAGCCTTTTACTCATCAATTACACATTGTTCATACATATCATCATTGATATCATCATGAAAACTATTGCGCCATCACGACGTGGTGGAATGCTACATCACAACGTATGGAAACGCTAATAAAACTCTTTAAAATGAAGCCGATTTTCATATCTCATGCAATTATCTCATTATAAATATAAGCACCTTAAGCACAAATAAGGCTCTCGAGCCAACATAAACATTTAACTATTAAAACATTTAAAACATGAAAATCATAATGCCACTTGTGGTTACATGCTCATAAGAAATATCCAATATCACATAATAGTAACATAAAGATTGACTCATCAGCAAAACATGACCCAACCCTCTAGGCTTTAAAATTGTTGCTAAAACACCTACCAAAGAAGAATGGAATTTCATCTTTCTGACAAGGGTATCAAGCTCATCACTGATTTACAAAAAAAAAAAAAAAGAAACTAATGTGTGAGTAAAAAATCTCACTGACTAAATACAGGGAAAGGGACAAGCCGTAGAGGAAAAGTTGTTAGCTTTAAAATGATTATAGTTTTGATTATGACAAAAAGATCCTAATTTACTTGAATATTATTTGAGTAATTCTTGACAAGTCCTTAAAATGATTTAACTCTTGTACACTTGTTCTTTCATGATAACAAGCTTATTTATCTTAGTTATGTAAATTCTTGAAGTCATTGAATTTTCACTTGCTTAACAAATGTCTACAAGCTTGAATGACTTAATTATATGATTGTTAAATTTGCTTGAAAGACTTCTATTTATGATCCTTCTAACATTTATCTTTGAGATGTTGAAGTTGCAAGATAGGTTTTAAAATTATGAAGTTCACCTTAGAGCATTCAAAGAACACCAAGGTTATCACAAGCCAAGAAATTCATTCTCAACTCAACACTTGATCACACGGAAGAACCAATGAACTTCTAAATCCTTTATCACATAATTGACTAATACTTAGTAAATTATGCTTTAAGCCTTTAACCAGCAACACATGACTAATTTGAATTTAGGAATTATTACCAACCGTACTTATACCATGAATTCTTCCTTTTGAATCATCTCCAAAGGATACGGTTCCTCCCTTTCTCTTATTCAGCTGAGCAAACAGCATTTCATGTCCTGTCATGTGCCGTGAACAGCCACTGTCCAAGTACCAAGGCTATTTCTTCTTGAGTTGAGCTTTTGAACATGTCTTCTTTAAGTCCAGCTCAATGTGTTTTAGGTTTTGATTTTTAGTTAAATTGGTAGTTTTAGTTAGTTAAATGTGTTTAGAAATTAAATTGGGCAAGAAAGCATTAAATTTTCACAATACCACCCTTGGCTGAATCTGCAATGAGTTATAATGATGATGATCTGATTTTTATTCTAAGAGAAATGAAGAGAAAATGATGAAAAATGGTTAAATGTGATAGAAAAACAAAGTAGAAAATTTACCGAGTTAATGTCCCATTTTTGGCTGAATTTTCCAAGGAAGAGAGTGAGCTGATTTTGGTGATTTTAGAGGAATATTGGCTGATAATTAATGGTTAGAAAGGTTGGAGAGAGAATGGGATAATTTAGAGCTAAAATGGAGCGCGTTAGTAATTTATCGGGTAAAGTGCCAAAAATAGGTTAATACCGCGTTTAAGCCATTTTTGGCTATTGTATTTCATACCATGCATTAGTATAGGATTTAAGTCAAATATATAGTGATTTAGCATTAATGTGATGAATTGAGTAAATTTGTGCAATGTGTCTAGGAGGAGAGCCTTCCGGTAAAGGTAAGGAAATCGTACCCGATGAGTAGTTATCGGGGCACCTAAAAAGTAATTAGTTTGTACAAATGGTGAGTAAACTTATTATTATTGTAAATTATCTAGAGTTTATTTTTAAATGCTCTTTATGTATTTTATGAAATGAAAACGATATTAAAACGAGATTTTTGATGTTTTACAAATAAATGTGACAAATAAAGATATATTGTGTTGATTATGAAATTGAGTAATTAGAGGCTGCCAATTATTTTGAAATATATATTTTCCTATGAATAGCTTATGAAATATGAGTATATGTGGCTATATTTGATAAATTGCATTGGGAATTTATGAAAGTTATTTTTACTATGCAGACTGGGTAAATAAATAAAAGCCACGTTATACTGTCGAAATTTTATTAAAATTGATAGGTTTAGTCACTGCAGTGACGGGTTTTCATGGATTGCCTATTAGAGGGGCACGGTAAACTCGGTTATATAGTTACTCCGGTTGTAGAGGCGAGGAGGGTAACTTCCGAGGTAGTATTAGAGCTCACTTCACGTCGAACCCCCACGTGAATATGTAACTCGGCCAACGCCAAGGAACGGCTTGTTTTAAAAATAAAAATGTGTTTCACATGTAAATGTTATAACAACCTTGGCGGACTCGGTTAGATACCTCGGCCAAGGTATCCCCGAGGATTAGTTTTGGCTTGAGCCTTGTTTTCTTTTATAAAAGACATAAGCCTTAACAACTATTTTGGTAAATTACAAATATTTTATGGTTTAAGAAATAAATTGAAAACATTATGAAATGGTTTGTGATTTGTTGTTTAAACTTGCTTTCCTGTTACTCGCCTTTAGATATTTATGATAATGTCTGTTTACTCATTGGGATTGCAAAATCTCACCCACCTCATTTCCAAACATTTCAGGTCAGTGGTAGCTTGTAGATACCCTATTTTGTAGAGGATTCCAGTTGACATCTCTACCACACAGACAGTAGGTTTCTAGCACCAACACTAGGTGTATTTTGGGCCACTTGTCATTGTAACCATTATTGTACATTATAACTTAGTAAATTTTTGTATGTATGAATGTATTTTACTTACACATTACAAAAGATTTCTTACACGTGTTTCTATAAATATTGTTTTATATAAAAATGCTATATTTTAATCAATATTTTGAATAGTGATATTTGTCTATAAATCCTTTTAAAAAAAATTCTTTGAATTTATTTGAGCTGAAAATGACCGGTAATTGTTTTAAATGGAATGTTTAACAACGATTGCTCACAGGAAAGGAAAGAAACTGATATGTAAGCCTTACGGGGTTCTTGTTGGCATTTCGAGTAATGAGTGTCAATCGGAAAGTCGCGACGGTTGTCATAGGCCCGAGGGAGGTTTCGGGTCGTGACAAAAATACCTATGATCACTTACTTTGATCTAGATGGTACAAGATGAAGTGTTGAACTCTATTATAAAGATTGGCGTTTAAGTGCAATAAGGTGCAGTGAAGCTTTTCTGGTTTTTTCTACTTTTTATAGCTCAAATCTCATTCAAGGCTTCAAAAAACTTGTTTCTCATTGTTGGAAGACACTTTTATACTTGGAGATGCAACTCTGATGGCAGTTTGACAGTTTATGGCCGTTAAAAACAGTTGAGAATGAGTTCTAACTGTTAATCTGTCTTGTAGTGCTCTGGTTCAAATTGCAGATAGAGGCCTCTTAATCGATTAACTTGGTTGACTAAGTTGGTTCTGTTTCTAGTTTGCAGATTTTGGCAAAGAGCACTTAGTCGACTGACTTGGTTGACTAAGTTGGTTCTGTTTCTCAAACTCTTCAACCTGCCATTTCTCCAATTTGAAATTTGGTCAACCAATGTTCTTCCTTGTTTCACCAATAAGCTTCCTCCTTGTTATTTAGTTACATCTTGTTGATTTTAACCCTCTTTTTCTTTCAAAAATACTCTTTAAAAAGTCAATTAATTAATTTCATATATTAATTTTCTACACACTCAAGTAAAGGTATTAGACACAAACAAATAGGAATGTTTTATTACCATAAAAAACTAATGGAGCCAACAAAGGAAAGAACAAGTAATGAACAAAAACAGTACCTCAGTAACTGATTATCAAGGGACCTTAATTAGCTAAGGCATGCTTGTGTGATAAGTTGAAGCAAAACAGAACTATTCTAATCGGTTAAAAGGTCTGGTTAATCAGTTCGAACATAAGGTCCTAGTATCTTCAAGTGCCAAAAACAAGTTTAAAAATATAGTTAACCATTGAAGGGAGCCAAAATGGAGAAGTTCAAAATTCGAATATATTCCAGCTGATTAAAGGTGATTTTAATCAGTTATGGTTGAAGGAAGAAAAGCTTCAATCATTGAGCTAACCAATTAGAGGAAGATTATTGTGAAGAGAAGTGAAAACAGAAAATTTATAATCGGTTAAAGCTTGCCATAACCAGTTAGAGGAAATCTGCTGAAGAAGAGAAGTCTTAATACAGAAAACTCTTAATCGGTCAAAGCCTTCTGTAATCTGTTAAAGTAGAGAACGCAGCAGTAGGATAGTGCAAGGCAGAGAAGTTGTAATCAGTTAGAGCTGCCTGTAACCGGTTTGCTAAAGTTTGTCTGCTTGTTTGAATTTAAATGCTAAAGAAGAAAATAATGGCTAGAAGTGCATCAGAGTTGTTTTTAACGGCTAGAAACTATTTCTAACAAAAAAATCTGACTTTCCAGGTATAAAAGGAAGCTATAATGATCAAAGAAATAAAGAGTTAAAGATTTGAAGCGAAACGAGCTACTTTGAGCAAAACGCCAAATATTCTTCACAAAAAGCACTTGTTCTTTATTTCAAACCACAAAAAATTGAGCTTAATTATAATCTGTCCAGAATTGTAGAGGAACTTAGTTGCACTTCTTTTTCTTCTTTTTCATGAGAAATTAGAGTGTGGGAAGCACTCTAAAGCTTGTTGTAAGGGATTAGAGCTTGGATTAAAAGCTCACCTTGTAAAAGCTTGGTGGAAGCTATTAATTCCACTAATTAGTGAAATTGGGTTGAAAATTCATGATTGGGAGATCAAGATAATGGATATAGGTCAAAGGGACCAAACCAATATAAATACTCCTGCATTCTCCATCTCTCTTTACCCTTCCTTACTTGGTGTCTTGTAATTTTAACAAGTTCTAGTTTTTCCCTTAATTTAGTTGATTAAGTGCTCTTCAAGCTCTAAAGGGTTAAACAAAAAAATTTTAGTGTTATTCACCACCCTCTAGCACTCCAACGAGACCAACATTTAGGTATAGTATGAAGCATGTGAAGGCATATCAGTGGTCAAAATAGAAATCATCACCTCAAGTGTTTTAGAGGACATATCATATCAGTTCTTGGTTAACATTAGCTTATTGAAATCTTAAGCCAAGGCGACATGGAGATTATGAAAAAGGTTTCATAACTCTTTATAAAGCTAATGCTATAACTGCGAGAATGAATATGAAGGTCAATAAGAGTAGACATTGTACCAAGCTCTTATCATCTCCGAGATATATGATGAGGGAATGAATTACATTGATAGATTGTATATTGAAAGGTTGTTAAAGAACCCTTTGACTCTCTTAATAATTGGGTGGCCAAGATGCATTGCTAGATACCAATCTTGGTCTATGAAATTGATTATAAATTAATTGATTGAAATTTATATTAATCAATTAAGTCATTAATCAATTCCATTGCCAACATGTTAGGAACCTAATGGGTCACACATAATGATTGCATTTGAATTAAATTGGAGAGTGATGATTTAAGTTAGACTTAAATCACATGCTAAGTAATTAATTTCTGTAAATTTAATTAAAAGGGTTTAATTAAGTTTTAGACATAATTATAAATTGTTATAATTATAAGACCTTGATTGTAAAATATAAAGAAAATTAATTTTGGTTTTAATTTCTAAGGACTTAATTAAAAGAGTTTAATTAAGTAATGAGCCCAATATTATAATGTGTTATAATATTGATGGCTTAATTGCAAAATTAAAATTATTTTAACCTAACTATAGAAGTCACATTTTAATTATTTTCTATATGAGAGTTTTTCAAAATTGAAGAAACCCTAGTTTTTGTTAGAAAAAGAAAAGCCTTTTCTCTCTTTGCCACCACTCTCTTTGTGTGAAAGAGAAAATAAGTAATTTTCAATAGAGGTTCGGTTAAGATTGTAAAAAAGAAAAGAAAAGACAATTGTTGTCGTCTTTGTTAGCACAAAATATAGTTAAAAACTCCTTCCTTTATTGAAGGTTCATGTGCAATCGTGTGTACTACCGTTGGAGGCCAAGCACTTGATTAGCTAGGTTTTTGCTCTTTGTGGTGTTCGTGGGATTGTTTCGGGAAATGACATTGTGATTGCGAAATTCTTGGCAAAGTAACTTTTTGAATAATAATTTATTTTATGCTTTTATGTGTTAATTATCACCAAGGTGATCTATGGGTAGAAGCATGTTTTGGTTGTTTAGTTATAAAGTTTTAATTTTCTTTCTATTGCGTATTTTGCGCATGTCGTCCATAGTTAAACCCATTAATTAATATCTTCTCTATGCGTAACCATACTCACAAATCGTAAAATTGTTTCGTAAGCTAGAACTTATTTTTTAAATAAACTTAAAATCTCATCAAAAAAATATATTCAAATAGATGACCGATCACATGTACAAAAAAAAAAAGTGATGACGACTCTTCTTTTATTTCAAATAAACGTGTTTTCAAATTCACAGGTCATGACATATATATATGTGTGTATGTGTGTGATTATCTAGAGAACAACAATTTTGGCCTATATGGTCAACATCATGATTTTTTTTCTTTGTTTATATATCCTTTCGGTTGATAATTTTGTTATATGCTATTACTATTTACCTTTTTTCTTTTGAAGAAATGTTACAGAGAAAGCGAAAGGTAAAAACAATATCATATGCTTTTCGCTACTTTCTTTTTGTTATTTTATTTTTCCTTTTGAAGAATTGTTATAAACCAAAAGTAAAAATAAAAACAAAAAATTAACGTCATAGTTAATTGAAACTTTAATACTACTTAATTATATAACATTATTAATCTATATAAAAAAAATTACATATTTGTCATCTAAAAAAATTACATATTTTGTGTATAATCCAAAATTTTTATTTGCTTCCATATTCAAAAGTGTTTTTTGGCTTCCAAAAACAAAAAGCAAGTAGCAGAAACGCCCTCAAACGGAAACTAAAAAACTTAAACCTTATCCTTGGCGACCTCATCACTTGGAAGATGTTCTTGCACTAACTTCCCATTTCATCATAACAAATCTTCTTCTACTCTTCAAATTTAGTCTTTGTAATAAGAATAAATATCAAATTTATCACTTTATAAATTTCATTATTATACTTTCATTGAGGTAAATCTTTGTCATTATACTTTTATTTTAACTCGAATTGAAAAAAAAATGAAAGGGTTAGTAAATGTCAAGTCACATAACTCTAAACTAGGATTTTTTTAATGAGCTTGCAATAAAAAAAAATGAAAAGAGAATGACTTGACAATCTAAAAATTTGAAGCAAATAGTGTGCAAATAATTGTCATGTGTAAATTTTTGTCCAATATGAACTTTCATGTCATAGTCACTATTTGTCTAAACTTTTTTAAACTACAAAAATAAAATATTTCATGAAATATTTCTTCCCGATTAAATTTTATCTAAAATAAATGTATATTGACAAAATTAACGCAAGTGAAGTAGAATTGAAAAATTCAACATTAAACCTTAGAATAATGTATATCCGTTTCACCTTTGCTTGGTTTCTGTCCAGTATCAGATCAAGTCCATTCACTCCCTCATTAATTTGCTTAACTGATGACAAGAATAATGATCTTTCCACTTTCTTGGCTCATTTACTCCCCAAATTTATACCAATCATTTCATTTACTAACATGAAAATAATTAACAGTAGTCTTTTATTTGTGTAGAGTTTAAAAATTTGTATTTGTACAGATGGCATGCATGTATGTACCGTTGAATCAAATACTTAAATATTTATATTAAGGTAAAAGAATAACATGTTGCGATCCAACATGAATACATGTTTTTATATTAATCTTTCTTTTATTTTATGCTACTTAACCTTATCCTTATTTGTAAAACTGCTAATAATACATATATATATATATATCTATATACTTAAAATTAAGTGAAGATTGTAAGTGAAATATTGCAAAAGTAGCCACTTACTGATATTATCTCCAACCAACTTTGTCCACTATCTTAAATCAAGGAGAGGTGCATTAGTTGGCAATGGCAGATGGCAGATGGCAGCTGGAATGTAAATTATTGGCTCAATTTATCACATAATTTCATGCACGTGGCTAATTGGAACTATGGACTTGTCACTCAAACCCTCTTTTTGACTGTTAGATCGAGAGATTGTAAATTCTTTATAATGTACAATCTTTTCCATTTTATAGAAAGAGATTCTCGATTGAACATTTCACGACCAAAAATATTTTCTTAAATGGACACCGGAATTCGACTCTCCGCAGATTCAGTGCCGTACCTCCCTCTCCGGGAACATGACGCCGATGTTTCCGACGACGCCCGGCTCAAACAGCTGGGTTACAAGCAAGAACTTAGTCGCAGCCTCTCGTATGTAATTCCTTTTCCCCTTCAAGTAATACCTTTTATCAAATCTTGAGAATTTGTTCATCTATATTTGGACTCTTTCTGCATGAATTCTCTCTTACTATTCCTGTACATTTTTGGAATATCCTTTTCTTTAATAGTTGAACTTACATTGGTTAAAGACTTAGATTAGCCTCCATTTAATCAGAAATAATGCCTTACTTATTATAACAAAAATTAAAAAAAAAAAAAAAAAAAAACAGAACCCCTCCCTGGATTCCTAGGGGCAGGAAATGGTTCCTTGTTAATCGAGGAAATGCTTGGTGGCGGTGATGTGCAGGGCGATCGCAAACTTTTCGGTGACTTTCTCAATCGTGTCAGTGATCACAGGGCTGACGACAATGTACGGAACAGGACTCACCTTTGGTGGGCCTGTTACAATGATATATGGGTGGCCCATAGTGGGCATGTTAACTTTGATAGTGGGTCTGGCAATGGCTGAGATTTGCTCTGCTTATCCCACTTCTGGTGGACTGTACTATTGGAGTGCCAAGTTGAGTGGCAAGGAGTGGGGTCCTCTGGCTTCCTGGTTCACTGGTTGGTAAGTTTCTCATAGCTTCGCCCCTTGACCCTTGCTTTCCTGTTAATTTTCCTCTATTGTTTGGAGTTTGGATCTTTCATTTGCTGTGATCTGTTTGTGCTGGACTGGATGTTTACTAATGTTTTGGTCATGCATAGTGAGCATTGGGTAGGTAGTTTCAGGTTTATAGATCTATCGATCTCTGCTATTTTTGTTATTTATGCATTTTGCTTCCAGGTTAGCCATCTCCGGAGTTGTTCACTCAAGTATTGTAAAGGCTTAAATAATAAAAAAAAGCTGCTAAATTATATCAATTATCAATTATGCAACTAAGTTTTTGTATTTTCATTGTATCCAAAAAAACTCTTTTTCTTTTGATTTTGCCCCCAAAAAAGAAATTTCATATTCTTTTATTGTATCCACATGAACTTTAATTTGTACAAAAAATTAACTACCGTCAAAATTCAATACCGATGGATATTTTTTATTCACATGATATATGATGTGACTTGATAAAAAGATCACATAAAAAGTTGAGGTATATTTTTTTTTTTTTATTTATTTTACACTTATCATATGACATATGATGTAACTTGATGATAAAGTCACATGAGGAGATAAAGTGTATTTTTTCTTTTTTCTCCTTTTACACTTGTCATATGATATGATGTGACTTAATAATATGATAATTTTAATTATCGCGAAACTATATCATCAAGTCACGTTATATGTCATGTGAATAGAAAATATTAATTGATATTAAATCTAACGGTCATTAATTTTTGTTACAAAATTAAGGACTTATGTGTTTACAATAAAAGAGTAAAGATTTTTCTGAATACAAATCTAAACACTAAGATTTCTTTGGATACAAAAATATATAGGACTCAGGTGCATAAACCAATATAGTTCAAGAGCTTTTTTATTATTTAAGCTTATTGTAGAACTTCAGTGTTACAGGTTTAGACCTGAGATTTGTTAACTAGATTAAAAGATGGAAAACTACAACCTGATTCAATTATGATGCACCTTACCACTTCAATTTAATATGCTATTATTTATCAAAAGATGCAAACTTCACCCCACGTTTCATGCATAGGCCTCTTTTTTAGCAAAACCTAAGCCCAAAACAAAGACCAATTTTTTTTAATAGTAAAAGATTTCATTAAATCATAGGTGTGAAAAACTCACTACCCTGAAATAAATTCTAAACAAAACATCCTCAGAAGGGCGAGGTTTGATTGGTATATCCACTTGTTTGCAATACCCATCAAAACTCAACATCACTTAACCTGGAGACAAGGCATCCTATACAAAAAAGCAAAAACCCCACAAACAGAAGGGGAAGATCACAAGCATCACATTACAGTCAAACATAACCCTTGCATACAAAATAACAAAAAGCATCTCATTGAACCATAAATCATCAGAAAACCAAAATCAGAAACCAACCCAGCCCAAGGCACTACATTCAGCAAGAACAGGAGAGGAGCAAGCATACTCATATCACTTGACCACCAACTTTATTGTCAAAGAACACACAACAGTCTGCGTATCCCTTGCTTTTTAAAACACACAGAACGTGTTCTGACCAAGATTTGTTGCGTTCTTAGCGAGTATGTCAGCCTCTTGATTCATCTCCCGCGGAACATGTCTTATTTCCCACAATCCCAACTGTTCTTCAACTCTTTCAATTAGTATCATCCATTTACGCAACCACCACGGCATCTGGGCTCAATTTTTGACCCAATACATAACATTACTAGCATCACTTTCAATGATCAGCATATGGCTTCCTTTCCATTTTGATGTAGCGAAAATGAAGATAGCTTCATTCACAGCCATGATCTCAGCTTGGGAAGAGTCAACCTTACCAATCGGTTTGGAGAAGACGATCTTAACGTCCCCTGATTCATTCCTCATAATTCCATCTATACTTGCTAGTCCGAGACACCCTTTTGCCGAGCCATCAACATTAAATTTCACATATCCCTGTGGAGGTGCAATCTAGTTTGTACCTTTCTTAACTCTTTTATGTTTGTTCTTCCCATAGCTACCTACCGAGGGATCGAAGAATACATCCGAGATTGACCCATAATCCATAGGCCATTTAGAGTTAGCCCACGATGTGATTCTAAACTTGACCAGCTCCCAACATTGGTATTCATCCCATTTCTTCCTTTAAAAAACCACATCGTTTCTATTTTTCTAGATTGTCCACACAATAGCATAATAGGCCAATTTCCACAACCTACAGTCATACTTACCAATAACACAGTCATTCCATGATACAAAGAAAGATTTAACAGTTTCAAGGGCCACCCACTTAATGTTGAACAACTTACACCACATTCCCCAAATCTTCCAAGATTCAGCACATCTGATAAAGAGGTGATTGCATGTCTCTTTTTCATGCTCACAAAAAACACACAAATCATAAATATCTTTTAGCATTCCCTTGTCTGCCAGTTCAACTTTGACTCCAACTTTCTCAAACAACAGTTGCCAAACAAAAGCTTCAATACGGTGAGGGGCCACTCCAGACCAAACCTCTTTCCATATTTTACTCTCTTCGCTGTTCGTATTAAGCACCATTTTACAGAATGATTTGGTAGTATACCTACCATTAGTTTCGCATTTTCATATTAGGGCATCCTTCATTTCCTTACTAAGCTGAACCTTATTCAAGGTGTCCCTTAACTCATACCACTGGCTCCTTTCCCAATAGAACAAAGTCCTTCTCAGCGGAATGTCCCATTTCCATACGTTCCCTGCTCACTTCCCAAAATCAGCCACTTTACCACACTTGTTTGAGCAAAGCGCATAAATCTGAGGAAAAGCATCTACAAGGACAACTCCTTCAATCCACTCATCCTTTCAAAACTGTATATTTTGACCATTGCCTATACTGTAGCCTAAATTAGATGTGACCTGCAAGGAAAACTTGTTAGTAATAATGAGGGGATTAAGAATTTTTTTTTTCCATTGGCTAGAAAAGTTCCTGTTTACTCTCGTGTTTGGCATAAGGATGGATGGATCACTGTTGGTCTTTTCTGCTATCACCTCCCGCCATAGACTCCCTTTTTCATTCCTGTATCTCCAAATCCATTTGTTGAGGAGGGCTCTATTTTGGACTTCCAAATCAATAATTTCTATCCATCCACTGTCTCTATAATTATTGACAATCTCCCACTTAATATAATGAATTTTTTTCTTATCATCACTGTTTCCCCATAAAAACTTTCGCTGCAACTTATCAATTTTGATCTTGATAGCACACGAAAGGTGAAACAGAGACATGTAATAACAAGGCAGATTTGCCAAGACTGATTTTAATAAAGTAATACAACCTCCCATCGACAAATATTTCATCTTCCAACCTGCCAGCTTACTTTCCACCTTTTCAATGATAGGTTTCTAAAAACTCATTGAGTTATGATTAATGTCCAACGGTAAACCAAGGTAAATAGTAAGGGTTCTACCCACTTTGCAATTGATAACTCTTGTCCATTTTTCAACCATATGCTCCTTGATTCCAATACCCAGCAGCTGACTCTTTTGGTAATTAATCTTGAGTCCTGAGACACTTTGGAAGCACTTCAAGATTCTTTTAGGACCCAACAATTCGTCTAGCTCATTATTACAAAACAGCAGAGTATCGTCAGCAAACTGTAAATGAGAAATACGAAATCCACGTTTCGCAATTTGCACTCCTTTGCATTTACCACTCACTTCAACCTTCTTTATCATACAACTTAGAGCTTCCACAATGATGATAAAAAGGAAAGGGGATAAAGGACAACCTTGGTGAAGTCCCCTTTTCATTTTAAATTATCTCGTCGGAGATCCATTCACCAGAATTGACACCATAGCCGAGCTGACACATTCTCTAACCCACATCCTCCATCAGTCACCAAATCCCATTTTCCTCATAATCAAGTCAAGAAAACTCCAACTAACGCAGTCGTAAGTCTTTTCAAAGTCGATCTTGAACATCAAACCCCCTTTCCCTTTTTTAAAAGCATTAAAGACTTCATTTGCCAAAAGAGAACAGTCTAGAATTTACCGACCCTACACAAATGCAAACTGGTTTCTGTCGATAATTTCTTCCACAACTCATTTCACTCTGTTAACTAGAGTTTTTGCCACAATCTTGTAGACACATTCGACTAAACTTATCGATCGGTAGTCATTTAAATCTGTTGGGCTTTGAACCTCAAAACAAAGACCAATTAACCCAAATAGTCTCTAAAGTTCTTGGTCCCCCTACTCTTGGGAGATTGTTTGAAAGATCTCCTAATTCTTATGCGTTAGAGGTGTCAAATGAGTAACATTAGGCTTTCACAGCCTGTTAAAATAAGCAACCAATGTGTTAATTGTGACAGCTCAAGAAATATTATTTAACGAGTCATGCTAACAACACCCATGAAGGCTAAGGGCATGGTCCAACCCAGCACATGACTCGTAGCTCTCATGGGTCAGGTTGGGCTTAGCATGGCACAAAAAAGCATGCCAAATTGAGCCTGACATAATATTACAATCCTAGCATGGAATCAAGAATTTCATGCCGAAGAGATTGTCACGCCCTTAACGAATAGCCATGAGGATGTTACATTTTGAGGGGGAAGTCATGAGAATGGCACACTCTCAATGGAAAATCATAAATCTCACATCAAGAAAAAATGTCGTGGTGCAAAAGGCTAACCTGTCGGTACCTAGTATGTCGTGCCAGCCTTGCACAACTCATGAAGATTGAGTGCTACGTCGTCAAACACGACCCATGGCTACATGGGCCATCCTATATCTGCCGGCCTCGGCATGCTTAATCTAGAGTCAAGCCCAGCACTACTTAATTTTTTATTTCTTTTATTTTTTTTAAAATCACTCTAAAACAGATTTTTAGATTTTCCTACAAACACTAATGGAAATTTGATTTTTTATTCAACATACTTTTATAAGCTAAGTATTTATAGTTTTTTTATTGGATTATTTATGAAAAATGAATCTTATTTTTAGAGAAAAACATGAAAAAATAGATAAAAAGTGTTGGGCCATGCTACTATAAGCCCATTTTAAACGTGAAAGGTTGTGTTGCGCTACCAAGGCCATGTGTTTATGATAATAATAATACTAAGTGTCTCCTTGGTTTGATTTTTTTTAATTTATTTATTTTTAAAAATAAAAATCAAATCAAACAAGATTTTAAAAAGTTCTTAAAATAATAACTTTTTAAAAAACAAAATCTAAAAAAAAATTTATATATAAGAAACTTTCTCTTCTTTTATTTAAAAACATGTCATCATTTCAAGAGAATTTTTCTTTTTGTTCAAAAAATATCCTTATCTATTAAAAATAATCTCAACATTACCCTCTCAAAAAAAAGTTCCATCTCTCTCAATCATCTCCCTCTTCTTTTCTTCTCTCTGCAAATCACTCCTCTCCATTATTTTAAATAGATAAAAAAATAAAGTTAAATTTTTTCCATTGTGAGCAAAAGAATTCTTGATTAATATAAAATTGTTTATTAAATACATTTTATGGTAATTTTAATCAAAATTAGAGCTTCTATAAGTTATTTTACCAAACAATTTTTAGCTTAATTTTAAAACTATTATTTTTCATAAAATTTTTATAATAGTTTTTAAGCAAAAAAAAAAAAAGAAAATGACTAAATAGGCTTTAAAAAATTTTAGGTAAGTCTTGCTCGAAGATTATCTTATTCTTATTTATAGGCAAACATATTAATATTAATCTTAATCTTAGTAGAATTTGCAAAATTGCTTTGACAAAATTAAACCTTTTCAATTATGTCCTTAGAAGTTAATACTTCTTTTTCAATTAAGTCTAACTTAATCTCTAATTTTACATTCTTACGTGTAATTCTTTAATAAATGTGACCCATTAGGTTTTAAATATATTAGCAATAAATATAAATTATAATCCTAGTCTAGTAAGGATTAGATGAATCAAACAATTTACATTCATCATCAATTCCTAATTTGATTAATTTCATATTTATAAGTTAAGATTAACATATGGTAATGTGTCATGACTACCTAATTATTAAGAGTTGTTTTTTAAAAAATAAAATCAAAGAGGTTTGACTTAACCTTTTGGTACTCAGTCTATCTGTGTAATTCAATCATTCATCATCTAATATCTTTGATAAGACATAGAGCATAGTGTAATGTTTACTCTATATTTTTCCATATCATGTTAGTTCTTGAAGGTGCCTCTTAACTCCATAATGAAATTCAAAAAACTCATTTTCCGAATCTTCGTTCTACTTGAGCCAAAAGTTTCCTTAAGTTAAGACATGTGAAGAACTAATGAGATATCTTTTTTAAATCACCTAAAGTGATGTATCCTTTATGAATCATTTATTTTTTTTAATGTTTTTATGCTATACCTAACTTTTATCCTATTGTTCATACTTGGTTAGGACTATTAAAAGTAATATCAAAGTATAGCAATTGCTACATAATTAGATAACATGATGATCTTAAGTCTAATAATTACTTAGACAATTAGTACATAAGAAGTTTTCAATAAACACTTAAATGAGATATCAAATGAAAATTAAATAGAATTCTCTTGGTGGGTCATGTTTAATTAACTTGTTTTTGTACCAAGCATCTACACTTTAATTTGGTGTAATGCTTAGAAAAGCCCTTGAACAATTTAAAAAAATTTAAGTAAGTTCTTACTTTTTTTATTACATTTAATGAAGTTTACATATTTTTATTTTGAATCAAATAGACGCTTATGACTAATGGTTAATAAATGTTAGAGGTGAGCATCCGAGCAGTTTAAACTACCCAATCAATAGTTTTCGATCAGAAACAATTTGGTCAATTAACTCTGATTGAGGACTTCGACTTTGGCGATTAATTAGCTTAGTTGTTGACCGGGGAACCCTTCCCCTTAACACTGATCGAATAATCAATCCATATTTCTCTTTTTTTATTATTATTATGATGGGAGAAATTGCATAAGTAACCCCGCTCGTTAATTCCCCCTAACTTTAACAACCTATTATTTTTTATTATTTATTAATATGAATAGGAAACTACATATGTAACCTTCTCATTAATTTCCCCCAAATTCTTGGCAACTTGGCAACCGTAGCCCTCGACTTCAAACCTTAAAATCTTTAACCCTTCTTCCCAGTCCCTTTCCTCACCTTGCTAGCTATAACCGTCAGCCTTTCCTCACCAATCGTTAAAATTTACCATGATCGATCACGGTTTGGTCGGCTTCCTTTTTGCCTCAGTTGGTGGCAGTTGATTTCGCCACTTCGACTTGGTCGATCGTGACCTCTTCCACAATTGAAATTAACAGAGCCACCCAATGCTCACCCTTAGTAATTGTTTTAATTAAAATGTCACTTATCATTTTATGTTCACGTAGCTTTGACATGAAAGGTGAAAATATCACATAACCATATCATCACATCACATAAACATGTTGGATCATCATCCATTATAATATGTCAATATATCACATTAATGCCAGGTGATATAGAATCACAAGTGACATTTTGACTAACAATTAATCAACTATTAATTATAAGGACTTATTTGACACCAAATAAAAGCACAAAGATTTTATTGAACGCAATAAAAATGATGACTTATTTGAATTTTTTTGAACAGTTTAAAAGTTTTTTTTAAGTATTATGTCGTTCATTTTAATATCCGTATACAACAATCTATGAAATTGATTGGTTATTTTATAAGTAAAAAACATAACATAATTAGTTTTTTAGTTTTTATTAATGTTTTATCTTGTTAAAGTATCGACTAAGAACTATTTAAGAGTGATGTTTTGATGTAGTAAAGATTTCATAATTATAACACGTTATAATTCTTATACAAAATATGTTCACTCCAAAAACTTTATCTTGTAAATAATAAACACATAAAATTATGTAAACTCATAAATAAAAAAACTTTTTATTATTACAATGCATAAAGTGGAAGAGTGTCAATTGTCTTGCAAGGCACACATGGACTCTATTGAGTCAATCCAAACTAGTAATGTTTTAGCTCTGCATTGTTGCATGCGTCAATTTCTAGCTTTGCCTCGTGGTTGTCATTTCCACACATAAAATCGATTTCACATTGATTTTGTAGCCATAAATTGGGTTTATGGGCATTTATTTGTTCGTTAGCTTATGAGAGAAATAATTGAAATTGAATGTTATTTGTTTGTTATAAATTAAATGTCTATTTTATTATTTAAAATATTTTAAAATAAAATTTACTTGCTGGAAATAGTAAAAAATTAATATTATTTTTTATTGAAATATTAAATGTTGATAGCATTCATTGACTTTTTGTTACATAAAAACAAAATTTATAAAAAAAAAAAAAAAAAAAACTTCAACTTAGAATGAAAAGACGTGTTGGAACCATCACCTTCCATTATTCTCGGTCAAAGAGGTTCCCTCTCCCACACGCTACCCGACAAATACACAATATTCAACACGTGTGGAATACCGTTTTCAACGTTCACCTTTTGTTTTAAAAGATTCCTTTTAATCATTCCCAGGCCATTTGCTGCACTAGCAATGCTTATTATTTTTTTCTCTTTCTATTTCAAAAAAAAAAAAGTCTTATAAGACTTATGATCTTACGAATTTCGTCTGGTGGGAGTTATTTATCATAAAATTTTAACATAATTTAATTATAATAGTTAAATTTTAATTTAAATTATATTTGTTAATAAAAATCTATATTCGTCTAAGTTAAATATTTAAAAATAGTTTTATTTATTTATTTATTTATTATGAGTTAAAATATTATAATTTTGCTGGATTCAATCAATATTTTTTAATGATTCTTATAAAATTAAGTTAGTGGGATCAAAATAGAGTAAAAAATTACATTTTTTAATAAAAATTGGGTGTAAATGTTGCATACATAAAACAAAGATATGGTATATTAAATATTGAACGTCCATTGACAGTAAACAACGTATTCAGCGCGGAGCTTAGTCAAATTTGGAAACGAATATTTGAAAGAATCATTGGAAATAGATTCTGCAGGTAGAAATAATGAGCTGCGGCATGTAACCTCCTTCACTCTCTCACCCTGATGATTTCTCCTCGAATCGAAACAAATCCGAAAGGGAAAAATCATCGAGACCCAATTATACAATCTGAAAGAAAAGTATATTTAGATGAAAATCCAATGTAAGCCAGGCGCCTCTCCTTGACTAATGATCACAAAGCTTGCTGACAAAAAATAAGTCAGCGGTCATAGGTTTCCTGTTTTATATTATTACTGCATGTTCCTTTGATAAAGAAACAAATTACAACGACAGAAGAAGCAGCGAGGGAGAGAGAGAGGGAAAGGGAGATTGGTCGTCCAGGAAGCAAGGGAACGGAGAGCTTTCGATTGGTCTTCTGGGTTGACAAAACGACCACGAACCAATCTCTTTTGGGGCTTTAAAGTCTTCCATTGTTTCATTTTGTCGTGCCAAAGATGGTTTCTGGCAGTGAAAAAATGGCTCTTCCATCTCAAACGGTTAAAAATGGCGGCGTTTTGGTTGATTCAGGCCAGTCTCGTCTCAGAGAGCTTGGCTACAAACAAGAGCTCAAGCGCGATCTATCGTAAAATCCCTCAACTGCCCTTTTCTTGTTGAATTTGGTTGAGTGTGAACTGTGAAGAGTGCCAAAATATGAGCTATCTCTCTCTTTTGTTTTTGGCTTTTGGTTTAAAATTTTTGCAGGATGTTTTCAAATTTTGCGTTTTCATTTTCGATCATATCAGTGCTGACCGGTATCACCACTCTTTACAACACTGGGTTGATTTTTGGTGGATCTGTCTCTTTGGTTTATGGTTGGTTTATAGCTGGTGGTTTCACCATGTTCGTTGGGTTATCAATGGCTGAGATCTGTTCCTCGTACCCAACTTCTGGTGGCCTTTATTATTGGAGTGCTAAGCTTGCTGGCCAAAATTGGGCACCCCTTGCCTCTTGGCTCACAGGCTGGTAAATATATGTATTTTTTTCCTTTGGCTAATTTGATAATTTATCATATACACTTCACAACGTTATTGCTTCTGTCTTAAGTTCTAATGATGGTGTTGACTTTAACGTAATCAAATTTATGAATGTTTGGGACTTTCATTGCCATAAGGAAGTTAGTGTATGGGTTTCGACTAGGCTTTTGTTGTAAATGCAGTGTCCTCCGGAATGAGATTGTCGTCTTTGATTTTGCATTGATTAGTTGTTGGTGTTAGCTTTAAAGGTATTGGCCTTAAGAATTATGGTGTTCTAGGTGTAGAAGTTTAAGCTCTTGAGTGGAGACAATTAACTGATTTTACAAGCTTGACCAGTCTTCATTAAAATTTCAATTGATAAAGATATTTTAGCATATGAGCTATATGAGATGCTCCATGTGAGTAGTTTGCTTCTCTCTTTAATTTTGTTTATAAGCAGATTTGTGTTTTGCTCTAGTTTTTCTTCTGTCATAAACAGGGTGCATACGGAATGACATAACTGTGGTGCTAGAGTGGTTGGCCAAAAATAGATTGCAACTGCTCCCCAAATTGGCCTCTTATTTATTTTTTGAAGTACTTAGGGAATGGTATCAACATATACAAAGACAGAGAATTAATTAGATAATAAATTTTCTTGTGAAAAGTATCAGCTAAGATTTAGGGCTTACTTGCTATTGTCAGAACAATTCTAAATGGTATAAGCTCAAGATGGATGCCTAAATTGTATACCACTACGAATGTTGTTTGGAATGCAGATGGAGAACAGTGAAATGGGGCATGGGACTACAGCATTCTTTTAGTATTAATCATCTAAACTGTCATTTGTTTGTCTAACACTATCACATTAATCCCCTAGTTTTGTTTCAGACTTGTGAACAAGAATATGTTCTTGGTTAAATTGTAGAAAACAATAATTAGAATGGTTCCAGATTTCTCGAATTTCGTTCTCATAATCTTATTTAATCTTCCACTTTCAATCACAAAACTGTTGTTCAAACAATTGGAACATCCTTCAGAGTCGATGCTTTCTTCATATTGATCCTTTGTGTCCCTGGACATCTGTTTTGGTTGCTTAAAAATCTAAAATGGTGTTTGCAACTCTAAGCACTGATGTAGGTGTGTACCAACCCACTACTATTTTGTATTTATATATATAAACTGTGTTCAAGATTGCATGAATATTAAATTTAGAAAAATAATGAAGCAGATGAAAGAGAGAACAGGATAGCTCCAAAATACTGGAATTGCACTGGATCAAATCATAGACTAAACTTCCTTTGAGCATGTATTATAGGTTCTAGGGATGTCCATGTCTACATTTCAGGCCCATCATAAACATATTTGACACTGCTTGAGCCTTAAAGTTTAGGCCATTATGTTCTTCTGACCTCTGTGCTTATGTGTTCCTTGCATAAGCTAAACTGCCTGGATGCAGGTTTTGTGTCTTAACAGTGTAATTCAACCTCAGTGCTTGGCATGCTTATGCCCTACCTCTCACCTGAGACCATGGGAAACGATTTTGTGTTGGTGCTCCTTTCTATATTGGGCTACTTTTTTCCGTAGATTTTAGTGAGATTCTGCATAGGAGATTGGATTAAAACCGCCCCTCTCCCCCTATAATCTGGGATTGTCTATTTACTCAGTAGGATTTTATTTCATTATTGTTTTAGAGCACACGTGCGCACACACACACATTTATCTAACTTTAGTATAATCATTGCATCTAATACAGATCATTTATATTTTCTGGCAGGTTCAACATTGTTGGTCAGGTTTGTCTTCGAAATTTGATATCTATGTATATGATGCATTCTAATATATCATGAAAAGGCCAATCTTGTTTTAAATTAGATATGAACAATAAAAAGTTCTAACCACAAAAACTACCTTTTTATATGCAGTGGGCTGTTACAGCAAGTGTAGATTTCTCACTTGCACAACTAATTTCGGTGATCATTCTCCTTAGCACAGGTGGAAAAAAAGGTGGTGGATATGAGGCGTCTAAATATGTAGTCATAGCTTTTCATGGGGCAATCCTGCTGATACATGCTATAATAAACAGTCTTCCCATTTCAGTTCTATCATTCTTTGGACAGCTGGCTGCTGCATGGAATCTCATAGGTATGAAGACATCAGGGCTTAACTTGCTTTTTCTGGCTTAAGTGATAACCCCTTTTTCAGCAAATCTTTTGTTGCTTTTAGGTGTTGTTCTTCTTATGATCCTCATTCCCTCGGTTTCAACAGAGAGGGCTAGTGCCAAGTTTGTGTTCACTCATTTCAACACCAATAATGGTGAGGGAATAAACAGTAAAGTCTATATATTTGTTCTTGGACTTCTAATGAGTCAGTACACCCTTACTGGGTATGATGCATCTGCTCATATGGTAAGTTTTTGTCTTTCTTTCATTTCTTTCTCATTAAAACACACCGTTAAAGCTGTACAAAACCAGGGCAGCTAAAAGGTTATCATGCTTCGTTTTTATCTTCTTCATAAAGATAAATGTGTTCAACTTAATGAGGGTGCCATGTAATTTTTCCACAGATGCTTCTTTGAAACTTAATTAAATGATACCTAAAAGGCATGCTATTTCTTTGGTCTCCCTTCTAAAACATGACCAACCTCAAAATTTCACCAACTTGAAAGTGTAATTAAACTTCCGCTAGATTGGCTTTTGAGTTTAATTATTTTTTCATAAATGAGTTTTATTGCATACTTTTGATCTACAAGTGAAACTAAATCATTTTGTTTATTCTCAACTTCTATTTGCAGACAGAGGAAACCAAGAGTGCTGATAAGAATGGACCAAAAGGAATAATTAGTTCCATTGGGATATCTATTATTTTTGGATGGGGTTACCTACTTGGCATCACCTTTGCAGTTACCAACATACCATTCCTTTTGAGTGAAGATAATGATGCTGGAGGTTATGCTATTGCTGAAATATTTTACCTAGCATTTAAGAATAGATATGGCAATGGCGTTGGGGGAATTATTTGTTTGGGAGTGGTTGCAATTGCCATATTTTTTTGTGGTATGAGTTCTGTTACTAGCAACTCAAGGTACGCATATTTATCTTATGTTCTTGTAAGACAAATCACCTGGATATTCTTACCTGTCAAGTGGCAACTCACTTGCACTAAATATCTGTTCTCAGGATGGCTTATGCATTCTCGAGAGATGGAGCCATGCCATTGTCATCTTTGTGGCATAAAGTGAACAAGCAGGAGGTTCCTATAAATGCAGTTTGGCTCTCTGCATTTATCTCATTTTGCATGGCACTAACGGTATGCCCATCTTAATATTCAATACAAATGTATCCTGTTTTGTTGCATTGGAGTGGTAAAATTCATTTTGTACCGCTTTAGTGAAAACCGATGAAGGTTAATGGATTAAAGGAATCCAGGTTCCTTTCATATTTTCATCTGTTGATTAACTGTTTGAGGATTTTTTTTTCTTTTCCAAGTAAACATATATAAGATGAGCTTCATTGAAATCAAAAGAGCCAAGGCCTTTATTATGGTCAAACTAATAGATGGAACTATGTCTCTTGAAATCTATTTATCATTCTTTAACTGCAAATAATGTTGCCTTTGTGTTCTCAATCTCTTGCAGTCTCTTGGAAGCTTGGTGGCATTTCAGGCCATGGTATCTATTGCAACAATTGGACTCTACATTGCTTATGCCCTACCAATCTTCTTCCGGGTGACTTTGGCACGCAAATCCTTCAGGCCAGGACCCTTCAACCTCGGCCGCTTTGGGATCTTGGTTGGTTGGCTTGCAGTCATTTGGGTGGCAACCATCTCAGTCCTCTTCTCATTGCCTGTTGCCTATCCAATCACCTCTGAGACACTCAACTACACTCCTGTTGCTGTTTGCGGTTTGCTCGTTCTTACTGTTTCTTCTTGGATCATTAGTGCTCGGCATTGGTTTACAGGTCCCATAACCAACATAGATAAATGAAATTGTATACGTATGCACTGAATTTTAGATTTCAGCGTCTTAGGATCGACATGATCATTAGAATTTAATCTTTTCTCATCAAGCTCTGGCAATAAAACTTTTGTAGAATTTCCCAATATTCTTAGTAGTTCAAGAAATTTGATTTAGTTGTGTTCATGACTTGATGACCTTACAGCGCAGAAAATATATTGCTTCTTTGATCAGAAATAGCTAATGGAAATGAGTCTCTCATAATTTTCACCTTGTTGCAACTGGAGATTATCATGCCATCAACACTATGTCAACAGAAAAGAAAACTTTATAATATCAAATACACATATCCGAGAAGCCATGAAGGTCTTCATTGGCAGGGCTTCAAGAAACAAACAAAACAAGTTTATCAAAGCAGAGACACAAGAGTACATCTGAGAATGTATGGGTCATTTCATGATCCTCAGATTAAGCCCGTATGAAAAGCTTGATAAAGATGATTGTTCCTAAATAATCTTCAAAATATTTGCATCCCACTGTACAATTGTGAACCATATACTTCAGTAACAGACCTCCAAATGGATGACACCGAAGAAAGCACAGCTTCACCGTTAATCAGTTGTCTCGAAAACTTTAGAGTGTAGAAGGGACAGGCAAAGTTATTTAAGCACCACTAGCTGAAACCAAATCCTGAAGAAGCAGCTAAGGCTGCAAGAAATTGGAAAGGGTAGATGAGCTCCAAATATAGAAAATAAGGACCACTAGTGAAACTTATACTGAAACAGAAAGCAAAAGCTGCAAGATGATACATACTAATAATTCGTTATTTATCAAAGGTTAATAAAGTATAAAAAAAATAATTTATACAAAAATATAAAGGTACTAATTGAGTTGGCACCAATTCCTTTGGTAAAATTACCAAAAAGATAAATACAATAATAAGAAAACATAAAAATAAGAATATGTTAGTAGAGGTGGCAAAGTCTTGACCCTGCAACCACTGGAAACTCAATTGGAGCCAACCAAAATTCAATTGAAAAATTAGCGACCTGAATACCATTGGACCAAACTCAATGCTACCTGACAGTAGAGTAAGTCAGACAAAAGTTGACAGTAGATTTAGGTTGTTGACTCAAAAAAGTCAACAACCTAAATCTGAAATAACTTGACCTTGTAATGCCTAAAACTTGAATAAATCCAAATAGTCAAAACCCAAAATGGTTCAACCCAAACACACTCCTATCAAATTGCCAAATCGACTCGGCATTGTTTGTTTTAACATTATTAAATAAGATTTGCTTCAGGAAACAAACCAAAGTACGCCTACCCAATGCACCACCACAATGGCAAAAAGAATTTCTTAAAGTGACATTGCTTTTTCACGAAACTAATGATCTTATACAGCATTCATGATATTAGTAGTGCATCTGCTCTGTTTTAAGATGCATTCCAACAACAAATCATAGACAACACATCATGATTCAAACATTAAGTCCACAACAAAAACCAATCAAGATACCCTCATATACAATGAAGGTACTGTCCCTTTATACTCTTTCTTTACTCCATGAGATGATGATTTGCTTCAAGTTGCTTATTCTAAATAAATCAGCAAGCCAATCTTCTGTAAACATTGGTATGTGCATTCTAAGTTGGTACAAATAAGTATAATGATTTTCCATCCCAAAGATTAAGGCATATGCACATACTAGTGACCAATAATCAATCCTGACCACAATAGTTAAATGCTGAAAGTCAGAGACTCTTGCAATTGTTATTATGCAGATTCCTTATGCATGTCTTCATTACTTGCAGATTCATTATCACAATTCAACTCAAAGCTGCAATACAGATGTCAATAGAGTCCACACCAGCAAACTGCACACTTAGATCAAGCTCGGAAGACCTCCTAAAGGAGTCTGATATTAGTTATATAATTTGGTCATCATGGTATTGAAGGCTATATATATATATATACAAACCAAAATCATGCATACTCTCTTATATTTCTCAAACCATTTCTGTTCATCACTATATACCCAATTCAGAAATTCAACTTAGTATAATTTATCTACTTGTCTCAAAGTGAGAACAAAAAACAAACATGAGGCTCAGGACAAAATTTTTAAAAATTAAATGCCTTTGTATAATAGAGCAGCAACTTACCTTGATCATCTCTTCTTCACATGCACCTCAATAATGTCATCATCCTCCATTCCTAGACTTGCAGGGGTTGCAGCTGCACTAATTTTATCACCGTCAAAAGAAAATACTAAGCTTTGCAGGTCAAGCTTCACTTTATCTGCATACATGCTGAAGAGCCTCTCAAACTTGTCATCCTATTACAAAATGTAGTTACCCTAAGAAGCCAGTTCAAGCTAACAAAATATAAACCAAAAAGCTTTCAGGCATACAAACATAAGATATTAAAGATCTGGTTGGATTTAAACGTTCATTCAGGAATTATACCACTCAACCATATTTAAGTTCTCATATTTCAAAAAACATTGTCCTGATTACAGAAGGGGTACAGTGTTGATTGCTGTGTACTTAATGAACAGATTTTTTGTGCACTCAATGGCACAAAAATTCTAGCATATTTTCTTTATTTTATGTTAGAAAGGAAGAAATGCTTCTTCAAACAAATTATACTAATTAAGAAATAAAAGGTTCAAGGAAGAACCGTTGAAAATTAGGCAAATATGGACAAGAACCAAGCATGTATGTCAAGATACCAAATTAAGTTGTCGTTCTAACTACTTTTTCATAGATGCAACAGAATTAGCTTTTAGAAGTTAATAATATGGTCCAAGATTTATTTATTTTGTATTAGCACTTGCATTCATCTTACTTTCTCCAGCATAAATAAGAGAAGAAATTAACTGGGAAGGTTAATTGGGAAGGTTGAGTCTTCCCCCTGTGAACACATCATACTATTCAAGAAGATTTGTATTTCCCCAGTACCCTATAATTATCTCATAAAGTCTTACAATTATTATACATTTCAGATATAGCAGTTTTCTTTAAATTTACTAAAAATGCAACCACGCAAGCCTTCTTTATCAACAGTTACATAAATCACAGAATTGAATACAATTTGAAAACTCTATGGCTTGTAACTAGAGATTTTATATAAATGTGAACACTATGAGATAACAGGCTCCTGCCCTACAGTTATTTCTATTCATATATCTAAAAAGTGCAAAGCAGAGAGCTAAACTTTCATTCTCCTATTCCCTAGCCAGTAACTAGAGATTTTATATATATGTGAACACTATGAGATAACAGGCTCCTGGCCTTAGAGTTATTTCTATTCATATATCTAAAATGCGCAAAGCAGAGGGCTAAACTTTCATTCTCCTATTCCCTAGCCAGGACTGCAATGAAATACTGACATACAAGTTCAAAATGCAACACAAATCTATACCATGTAAACACGAAATTGCTTGCATTCATCCTTGTTCTGGATTGAAATAACTATTTTGGCCCTTTCAGAGGTAGGATTTTTTGGTTGCTCAGCACCAGCATCTAAAGAAGCTTTCAATGAACCACTCAGTTCTCTTTTTACAGATTCCTCCACTTCTAGCAACATGTTTTTTGTGGATTGTGCAACTGAAAGCAATTCCTGTTTTCTTAGCCTGCATGCATCATTTGACATTAAAATAGGAAAAACAAGTGCCATAGAAAAAGTCATATAAAGAGAAAAAGAACTTATTTTGAAGCATTAAACCAGAAAATAGCCACCATGCTGTACCATTCACATCTACATATCCCAACATCCTTTCAAAATATATATAACTATTATGTTAACAAGCAACACAAACAATTTTCATGCACAAAAAACAGTGGATGAGTCATTGTTTACTGGGAAATGTCAACTAGTCAGCTAATTTAAACACAATCAAGGCATAAACAGATATAAGATATCTTTGTCTCAGATAATTAAGAGCAGTTGGCTACATAAAATCTTGCAAATGCCTGCCAAATCTCAAGTAGATTCACTTTCCAAAAAGAATCACATTTCTCTACAAATAGTTATTACAAGAATGATATAAACAAATGATTTAATCATTTAAAACCAAAAATGAGAGAGGATAGAAGAAAACACAAACTAACAGTAAAAAAAAGGAAGAATTTTAACTGCTTATACGCACAATAGAAATTTCCACAAACATATATATATATATATATATTGTTAAAAAAGCTCCAAAATGGCCGAGTAAACAGCAAATTCATAACCGGAGAATGCAAGTAAGTATAATACCTCAACTCCTTTATGGTTGAATCCTCACCAATCTTGCTTAAAGCATCAGTTGAAACCATAGGAGGAGGTGCCAACCAATCCTCTTCTTCTACATTCACTACCTTTATCACTTCAACATCCTCATCTACTTTCACAACCTAAATCACCACCAGCTTTCATATATTGAAGAAAAGGGAGATCAACTTTGGTATCAAGATAAATGGAGAGGCAAAAATCTTACATCAGTATCTGGAATTTTCCTCCGTTTCGGCGAAGGATCTGGTGAAGCATCAGAACCGTCATCTACAATGAAACTCAAACGATTACTACAACAATTCGTGTACTACAATGATAATTGAGCTTAAATTCATAACCTAAAATTCAAAAAATAAATGCAAACTATATGCTATTATTGATATTCTTGAAAAATTGAAAACGCAAAAAAAAAAAAAAGGAGTTGAAAATTATTTTTTGGGTACCTTCGATGCAAACAAAATTTAGGGGCTGAACGCGGCGGTAATCGAATAAGGGTTCAAGATCATCCGAAGTTGAATCTGCCTGCACAAACAAATCAATGTTTCATGAAAAAGAAAAAAGGTCGAGAAAACAAAAGGCCTGGAAATTTTAAAATTCGAAGTGATCTTCACCATTATTGATATTCGAATCTCCCACTCTGTCGTCCCGCCCAAAGCACGGAGACATCCGTGTTACCAGTTGCAATATGGAGAAAAATGGGGATTAAAATCGACTGAACCTACTGTTGATATGTAATTTGGGCTGACCGGCCCAATACAATGAGACCAGAATCCTTATTTATAAGGAAAGTGAAAGGAAATACATGTTCTGAGGTTTATATTTTTCATTATTACCTTATTTGATTATTTCGATATTCTGATTTAAGCAATGCTTACAATGATGGATTGATCGCGCAGGTGCTGTCAAAACTTCAAGGGATTTCTTGGAGTGAAGTTTAATATTATATGATGGAGGTCGAGTTTTCAAAAGGTGAGTAGATATACCTTTTGAAGTATGTTATATGTAAAGTATGATTTATTAAGGTATTTATCTTGTAGGAATTAAATACCATTTTTATGATGACTATTCAAATTATTTGAATCCAAATAATTTTAAAGGAGCTTTTCGAATCTATTACGTATATAAATATCATCTTTTGTATTAACTTTTAACAATAAGAAACTAACCCTTTTAATGATTTCCTTCAAAATGAGTTTAAGATGATATGATGAGTATGAGATGCATGTATGCTAGATGAGATGTTATGGTGAATGTACACATTCCCACCCATGAGTTTATGAAATGATTATGTGATATGCATTCGAGTATAAAACGTATGATTATATGAATCGTTTGTGATGAAATTTCCACATGCCCTGCAAGATTAATATGAGAATGAAGTATGAGCCATAGTGAAGTAAGTCATGGATATGGTAGATCTTATATGTTTATCAGTAATCCAAGATTGTGGGGATTTTTACCACTATCCACTATGAGTTGAGGCGGACTATCACTCAAAGTGTGGATGAGAAGGGATGCCACTCACAAAAGCGCTCAATAATCCAAGATAGTAGAGATTAAACCCTATTTATTAGGAGTTAGGGTGGACTACCACTCCCAATTAGTTCCAACATAAGGGGACTATACTTTATCCACTTTGAGTTTGGGTGGAATACCATTCATAGTTAGTTAAGTTTTAATGATTTTTAGTAAAGTATAAAATATGAATTTTAGGAAGATTACTTACAAGTTATGATTGATTAGTGATATGAAAAAGTTGAGGAATTGATGGAATATGGCTCAATTCAAGTGAATCTTAGCCTATATGAATGTCCCTAAGACTAAAAAATTTTTAAAGCTAGAAAGTGCAGAAATTGTTCTAGAAAACTGAATTTTAAGAGTAAAGTATTAATATATGAAGAACATGTATCCATGCTTAGAAGACAAAATGGCCCAAGAAGCATTATGTGTTGAAAGTATCGATACATTTAGTCTAGAAAGCATTCTGTATCAAAAGTATTGATACTTTACTAGGATGTATTGCTACTTTAGCTACAGAACAATGTTTTCTCTCCTTTTTCACAAGGTTTTCTAATGATTTCGACTTCTATTTCATCTTAAATGTTTATACAACTATGGTTTCAGTTAAATCTTTATGAAATGGCTTTGAACAATATTCTTTACAAGGTGTTAAAGGAAACTTAAGATTTATGATAGTCATGATATTACAATTGATAATTTATGCAAAAAACTTTTCCCCTTGGCTTGTCCCCTTCCTGTATATATTCACGAAGTCTTTATGACTCACACATTAATTTCTTTATTTTTTTCAAATCAGTAAGTAGCTTTCTACCTTGCTATGTGAGATGTGCTCTCGATTTTTCTTGATAGGTATTCTAGTAGCCCATTTGATGCCTATAGGGTTGACTCATGTTCCGTTGATGAGTTGATCTTTATCTTTTTGTTTTATGTGATGGATGTTTCCTTTACGAGTTTGTAGCGATGAGTAGCACCATGATTTATATGTTTTAAAATGATTTGCAATATTTATGTTCATTTTGGCTTACGAGCCTAGTTAAGCATCTAAGGTGTGAACACATGTTTATGATGATACATTTGCATGAGTAATGAAAAATACTTTGAGTTAAAAGTTTATTTGCATTACTACACGTTGTGAGGTAGCATTCCACCACGTTGTGAGGTAGCATTCCACCACGTTGTGATGGCACCTAGTATAATGTTCATTCACATTTCCACATGTCATGATGTAGAATTCTATCACGTTGTAATGGCACACTAGATTTCACATTGATATATTGATAATAATGTGTATGTTTTGTATGTAAGGACAATGTATGCTTGATGAGTAAGAGATTTGTGTGGGCTTAGTGGGTTATACCCGCATAGGTTCTTGCGTTAGTTATATCTCTAGAAATGGGATGTGACACTTAACTTGCAAAAATTAACTCTTTTGGTTTCCTTTCTCTCACATTCTTCAAATATTCATTCTTTTGCATGCAAACACTATATAAAAAGGGAAATTTAAAAACGTTTTGGTTGGGAAACTCATTCAATTGCTCATAAAAGAAAATGCGCGCTATATTTTTTCACAAATGACCACATTACACTTGTGTGAAAAGTTGAGGTTTCACATATGCCTTTTTAGTTATAAAAAATATTTGTTAATTTGGCTTTAACAACTTCCACTGTACCTATTACTCCAATTACTGTAATCTACCAAATTTTGTCAATTTGGTATTAAAGTTTGGTTTAAGCTTTTCTAGTATATGTTTAGTGTGTTAAAATGATCCCAAAAGCTTAATTACTAGTGAAGTTTTCAAAATTTGTACCCTTTACAGTACTTTCAACATGGTTATGAGTATCTAGAGCAACTAAGTTAAGACTTTGTTCAATGTAGTTCTTTATGATTTTGTTAAAAGCTTATTTATCTATTAGAATATCAGAGTTATGTTTTAAAGTGAATAAAAAATTGAACTTGTTTATGAATATGTGCTATTTCAAATTATAGCAAGAGTATTTCAAAAGCATTTAATATACTATGAGACATGGGAACTCTTGTGGATTTAAACTTTTGTAAAACTATTATTCTTTTATGTAGACTTTTGGAGTACTTTGATGTAGATTTTGAAATAGTATTTTAATAGAACTTGACATTAGAACTAAAAATGAAATTTGGCATTGATATATGATTAGCCTTTGGGAACTTGGTGTGTGATCAATTATTGTTATATGAATGAATATGAAAATATGACTTTTGATTTCTTTTGAAACATCAATAAAGCTTATATTTGATGTGCCTTTTGGATTTGATCAATGGGAGTTCAATTCGTTCGATTCATTGGCAAGAGTTTGGACCTATCTAGTGGACGGATGAGGTATATGTTATATGGACCTTTAGTCAATTGGTAAGGCCCTTTATGGGAGTTTGACCCGTTAGATGCATCAACGAGAATAAGAACTTCACTGTATGATGTCAAGGAGGATTGTGAACCTTTTTATGTGCAAGATATTTATAGTAGGCTAGATATTTTGAAATCACTCTTTTTGATTTCAAAAATCACCTGTGAATATATACTATCATGGTAAGATTTATCTTTAAAAGAATCTGTTTTGTATGAATAAGTAAAAATTGTTTTTGAACTTGTATATGAATAAGAAAACACTTTGACATCTATTTTTGAACTTATGATAATATGAACTAAATTAGCATTAGTTCTAAAGATTGTTAATATTTGAGATATATATTTATTTTATATCTTATATCTATATAAAGTTCTAATTGCAAAAGTTAAAAGCCCTATTTTTTATATTACTTTCAACCATTCGGTAAAAGTTATTTAGAACCTTTTGCATACACCTATTTCAAAAAATAAAAATATAAAAATAAATAATAAATAATAATAAAATATAATAAAAAACTAAAAAAAAATAAATTTAAAATAATAATAAAAAAATAAAAAAAAAAGAGAGGAAACAAGGAAAGGACTGAGTGTACACCTTGCCATCCCTCCCCAATTAACCATGGTTGAACATTTAATGCCCCTGAAGTAGGAATGGACCTCCGGCTACCAACTCCCCTTATGCTAGAACCTTCACCTCTAGATTGTCCAAATTTTTGGACAATCCAGCTTTTAAAAGAGGATCCTCAAACAAACGGAGGCAGATTTTGGGGGGCAAAAATCTGGGATTCAAGCAAAAGCTAAAAAACCAATCTTTCAAAAAAAAAAAAAAATCAAATCCAACAATAACAATAAAAAATCTCTAGCTTTTCTAGCAACCGTTCTACCCTAGCCACAATAGAACCAAGGTTCAAAAAAAATAAAAAAAATGGGGATTTGAGCCGTCGGTTTGGGTGAGTAAAGAGAGGAAAGGTAGCAGCTTTTTGGGGGTTTAGAGAAAGAAGTGAGAAACCACCGGTTAGGGAGAAGGAAAAGAGGGAGAAAAGAAGAAGAAAGGTTATTGCTGGAGCGAGGGAGACAAGGAGATCGACAAAGCTTTAGTGAGAGAAGGTAGTGCCGGCAGCAAAGGGGATAAAGGAGAGAAAGAAAGAAAGAAAGAGAAGGAAGAAAGAAAAAGGAAAGAAAAAAGGAGAGAAGAAGAGAAAGAGAAGAGATCGGTGACAAGGGAAAAAGAAAGAGAAAGAGAAAAATAGATAGAGAATAAGAAATGAGAGAAAAAGAAAAAGAAAAAAAAAAGAGAAAAAAACCTCAAACGGTGCCATTTTCCCAAGGGAGTATAATTGCTCCTTGGACTTTTCTAGTGGGCTGCAACAGTCTACTTGGGCCACTATCTAAGCCCAATTGAGGTAAAAAATCTCACTCTTTGCTTTGTGGATTTATGGTGGTTTATGTTGTTTGGGCTTAGTTCATTTTATTGGATTAAATATGTTGTTTGATGGTGTAAAATGAAGTTAAAATATTTTAGTATAGTATCTTAAAATTGTTATATGGTGTTTTAGGATTTGGAAATTAATGTAAAACACAAAAATATAAAGATGGGAGTAAGAGCAAAAATCATAAAAATGTTTCTAAAATAATTAAGTAGATTAAAAGGTACTTAGATTTAGAGGAATATTTACTAGAGATACGTAAACATAGATAAAATGAAATGTGTATGTAAAACAAAGGAAAAATGCCTGCATAAAATATGCTCATAAAGATGATCCAGATAGCTAAGAATAAAAATAAGAATACATTAAAGATACAGCAAGAATGAAGTAAATGAAATAAAGTTTTTTTAGAAAATTAGAAGTTACCTATTTCTTTTAAGGACATATAATAATAATAATAATAATAATAATAATAATAATAATAATAATAATAATAATAATAATAATAATAATAAATGAGGGAAATGGGCCTTTAGAAATGAAAGGGAATTGAAAATGAGAATACAATATACTTGTCATAAATGAAATTAGGTCCTGTAAGCAAGGAAAAGAGAAATATTTATAGCATAAATTTATTTATACACTTGCAAATGTGATAGATATAAATGCATGATACAAAAAAAATGAATGAAATGGCTATTTTAAGTAATCCGATGATAGAACTTCACTTAAAAAGAGGCAAAGAGTTGTTTCTTTCAGGTGGATTTCTTAGGTGTGGAATTTAAGACGGATTTTCATTGAAGCGTCGGGATGAATCCGAACTCTATACTCCGATGCCTATTAGCTCATATAATCGTTGCTAAAAAATAATAATAAATAATAATATGAACAAGGGAATAAATTCTCCTAAATTATTAAACATATTATTGCACAAAAATCAAGCCCACTAAATTAACAAATGCGTTCATGTAGGTATCATCATTTTATCTTGTCATAGCATGCCACGTTTATCTTGTTAATGAGGCGGAAATTTTGATGATGGGATTTCCTTGAAGAGCTCGTAGAGACGAATTTTTCCGAGGACGTCCCTAGGTGAGGAAAACTTCGAGACTTCACCAAAGCGTTGGGATGGTCTACGAATGATTTTTCAATAAACGATTGTCGACCTCATTGTTTAAAATTGAATAAATCATGATGTCATTTTATGACTGCATCACGTGCATTCGTGAAACTGACTAAAAGATTCAATTAGATAACATAATAAAGAATTAATTAATAAGAAGGATTAAGGAAACATAAGAATAAAATCAAGGTAGGATACAGTAGGATAACTTAAGATTAAATGGTATTGTTCGTGGAACGGGCGTCACGGAGGTGCTAACCCTTCTCTATGCTAAACCACACTTCCGAACCTATCTCTGAAAAATGTGGACCAGTTTTCGTTCTGTCAACAGACCTAAAATTAATTTTGGACTTCGTTGATTAGAATCGGGTTAATAGGTGGCCAATCACACCTAAATAAAAAAAAAAGATTGGTGGCGACTCCTAGTTATTTTATTTTTGCCCATGTCTGGCGCTCAAGTTCCCGGACCCGGCATTTTACGACAGCTTGGCAACTCCACTAGGGATAAAGAGAGTCAAGCCATTAATTAATCATAAGTTATCTTAAGCCTTAAATAATATGGTGTTTTCTCTAGCATCAAGTATCTATTTTGCATATTTTTGTTTAATGCATTCATTTATTTTGCTATTATTACTTTACTATTTTTAATAATTACGGGGATTTTAGGATAAGGGGAGTGTGAGATTATTGGTCTGAGGTTGGTATATTCCTTCTCACACACGACACGTCTTGCATTCATGTATAAGCCTTCCACTCGGGCTTGATCCTTAATTAGGTGTGGATTAAGTATCTATGCTATCATGAGGTGATAACTTCCACATGGGCTAGTAAAGACCCCCACTAAGATAGAACCCAGTTCGTTTGAAGCCTGTAATGGGTGAGGACCGGGGTGTCTTACTAGTTTGTGTGGACGATAATGAGGAGCGATTTGGGAACCTTTAGCTCCATTTTCAACCCAAACTCAGCATGTAAAGTACCGAGAGTCGCATTTGCCTAGGTAGAGCTTTACTCGTGAGAATATACCCTCTGACTAGGTACACATGAAGGAATTTTCATAATCCCCTTGTTCTGAATTCTCCTCCACATAGTAATAGAGGTATCATGCTATTAATTATTTTCATTCATCTCTTTTAATCAGAATAACTTTTGGAATTCCTATTTACTGTACTAACTTGAACTTTTTGTCATTTTTATTTTGCATATGCATATTTGCATCACAATTTTGCATATAGGAAAAGTATTTGTCACTTGACAGCCATTGACAAAGTAGATCCAATTGCATCCATGGAGTTATCATGGCCACCTTCAAGCTACGATGGAATATACGAAGTGGTTTAGAACATGGTGAGCGCCCAATAGAGTGAGGGGGATTACTTGGCAAAAGATCACATTTCATTACTACTTTGATAGAGTCCACCTTGACCTAAAACAGAAGGACTTCATAGACTTGCTTGACATATGGGAAAGGTAGGGGGCCACGACTAGAGCAAATTTCAATAAAAGATATGGCCACATAGCCCGAGTCCTTAAGGTCCAGATTGATGAACAGTTGTTGAAGGCCATTGTGCAATTCTAGGATCCGTCGTATAGGTGTTTTGTGTTTAATGAGGTGGATATGGTCCCAACAATCGAAAAGTACTCAGTATTCCTTCAAATTGATCTTGATAATTTGAATAAAATATATTGGAAAGGACAAAAGACCAAGCACAGGCGAAAGCTAGCTAAGATGATGGGTATTACTCCAGGGGAAGTCAACCAAAACCTAAGAAAAATGGGGGAAAATGAATGTATCCCATGAAGTTTTCTACGCAGTTATATCATGAAGCATCAGGACACCGAGCAAGGCTTGTGATGGCTTTAGGAATTTATGGGCTACTGATCTTTACCAAAGTCGTGGGACATATAGAGGTCGGAATTATAGATTTCTTCGAGCAAGTTATCAACAAGGCTAACCCTTCACTTTCAATCCTAGTAGAAACTCTCAGATCATTGAATTATTGTCGAAGAAAAAGGGGAGGACGATTTGTGGGATGTGCACAGCTTCTTTCCATTTGGATAGTAAGTCACTTTGAATGCAAGGTTAAGAGGTTTAGAAAGCCATTTCATCCACAAAGTGCCTTTATTAGAGAATTCTATGAGAGTGAATGGCCAGAAAACAAGACTAAGGAGCAATGGATCTCTAGGCTTAGGAAACTCATAAGCGTGGAGGTAATGTGGAGAGCTCCATGGATGCCTCATCACCCAGTCATGTACATATGATGAGATGAACCTTGGGTACCGTTAATGGGGCCATGGGGAGCAATCAGCTATGCCTCAATCATGGTGAGAAGGCAGTTCGGGTTAGAACAGTTTGTGCCAATGACGCACCGACTCAAAACTTTGGAGTTTACTTATGGAGAGCTGGGTTTTCTAAAAAGGATTGAGGAGATTGCGCGAGCTTGGAAGAAAACAAGCCGAGTCAACCAAGGGAGGTACACTGATAAAGTTACCACTGGGTATTTAATGTAGCATGGCCAACGAGTTAAGGATGTGGTATATTCGAAGGAAGATGCACCTCATGGCCCAATTAACCTTGAAACCTCGAGATGCTTTGCTCGAGAGTGACCTGGCTCAAAAGAAGTCTAAAGCTAAAAATGCCAATTAGAAGCAACGATATGAAGATCTCCAAAAAGAGTGTTAGAAGATGAAGAAAAAAGTAACTGAATAAAGAAAGAAGGTCTGAAAAATAGACAGTGATTGGGAAAAGAAGTATGACAGCTTGAATAATAAGTTTTTTGCCACAACCAATGAACTTCAAAGGGAAATACAAGTGAGAGAAAATCGAGGTAATGAGCTTCAAGCGTACAATGATGGATTGAGAAACCAAGTACGGTTCTAGCAAGAATCCATTCAATTGCTAAGACAAGAGTACAAAGAGCTTAACGGGGTTATGGGAACTTATCAACGAGAATATGAGTGCCTTAAGGAAGAGAGCACCCGGATTCGAGAGTGGGGTGAATCCTACAAACAAGCTTATGTGGAGAAACACGACCGAATGGATTACTTGGTTAGGCAAATGAGGGAGGTGGCTTACAAGGCGAGAAGCATGGCCAGAAAGACAGACATATTGAGGAGCCAAGTTTTTTTAGTTGGGAAACAAAAGCAATAATTGATTAAGTATTTTGATGAAGTGTATAGCCACTACGATAGAATTAGTGAATATTTCTTGATGTAAAAGATGACTCTTGAATTGTAATAAAACACAATATCTTTTGCAATGGATTACTTTGTTAATGGGTGTTATGTGACAAATACTTTTAGTACACGAGCATTCATTTATACATGCATAAATCCTCATTTCATGTCAATAAGTGTTTTCGCTTGTAAATAAAGATGATGGGTTCATTTCTTCATTTCATTCATGCATGCATCTAATTCATGTTTATGATCACAGTAAGGTTTCAAAAATAGCTTGACCACTTAATTCGAGTGATCAGCGTGTCCATTACACTCGTCGACAAGTAAGGATCATGGAAGAAGAACAAAGGGAACGAATGGATAGAATGGAAAGAGCTCAAGAAGAAATGAGAGAATAGTTAGCAAAGATGATGGAATTGATGATGAGCTTAAGTAAAGGAAAAAAAGTGGTTGAAAAGTTAGCTCCGTTAGAAAACCCACAAACGCAGGACTCTAGGAACAATCTGCCTTATCCCCCAGGATTTACTCCACCCCATGCCCAAACTTTTCAAAAGGTCCACCCTCAAGTGACACCACCTGCTTATTACAATGTACCACCCCCAATAGGCCATCAACCGATTCATAGGCAAATTGGGTCAAATTTCGAAACAAATCTTGCTGAACCAATACACGTCCTAGATTTAGACGATCCAAAAGAGCAAGAGAAATTAAGAAGGAGTTCATCACAAATAAGAGAAAATGACAAAGACAAAAAAAAGTACGATTTGTTGGAAGAGCGCCTTCGTGCTGTGGAAGGAGTGGATAAGTTTGGAACCATGGATGCAATTGATTTATGCTTGGTTCCCAATGTGGTAATCCTTCCCAAATTTAAGGTGCTAGAATTTGAAAAATATGATGGTACAAGATGCCCGATGGCACACATTACCATGTACTGCCAGAAGATGGCTACACAATCGTATGATGATAAGTTGTTAATTCACTTCTTCCAAGATAGCTTAATTGGATCGGCAGCCAGATGGTTGTACAGTTTGATCGGAGCCATATCAAAACTTAGAAAGACTTGGCTAGAGCCTTCATGGCACAATACAAGCATGTTGCTGAGTTAGCCCTTGATCGCTTATCACTTCAAACCATGGAAACAAAAAAGGTAGTGAGAGTTTCAAGGAATATACCCAAAGATAGAGAGACGTAGCGACACAAGTGCAACCAACCCTGACAGATAAGGAGATGACTGTATTGTTTATAAATACACTTAGGGCACCTTTCTATGAACGGTTGATTGGCAATGCTACCAAAAAATTTACAGATCTAGTCCTCTTAGGGGAGATAATTGAAGGGGTAATCAAGAATGAGAAAATTGAGGGGAATGAAACCACTAGCTCCAAGAAAATGACCACATTTAAGAAAAAAAGAAGGGGATGTACAAGCAGTTGCTTATACTAGCCCACAAACCCATAATTTCAACCCTTACCATCCATATCATCCATATCCACCTTTCTATCAGAGTATAGGCAACATTGCCCAGAATCCTTATACCTATCAACCTACCTCACAACTAGTATTTTGAACCAACACCCACCCACAAACACCAGCACCAAAACCCACATCTTCTACCAACAACTTTGGTAATGCTCAAAAAGGATCTAGAACTACCCAAGAAAAAACCCAATTTGATCCCATCCCAATTTCTTACATTGCCTTATTACCGTAATTGATTGAAAATCAACTTCTTGCCTGTACCCCTATATAACCACTTAAACCTCATTTTCTAAAGTGGTATGATTAGAATGCATAACGTGATTATCATTTTGAGATTCAAGGGCACTCTACCAAAAACTGTACTACATTAAAACATAAGGTCCAAGCGCTCATTAAGGTAGGACTCTTAAATTTCACTAAAAAGGATAATTCAAATATTGATGAGAGCCCATTACCTAACCATGGGAGGCTGACAGTGAACTCCATACACGAAGAGATGACTCGAAGGGTGAAGAGGAGTGTCGATGAGATTCAAACACCAATGGATAGAGTGTTTGAGGCATTGTTCAAAATAAATGCCATCACTCCAGAACCAATAGACACAAAAGAATTGGGACATGATTTCACTCATTCTTGCAAATTTCATATGGGGGCCATTGGACATTTTATTCAAAATTGTGATGGCTTTTATTTGTAGGTTGCAAGAGTTGATGGATTTATCGGTAATTGAGTTTTATGTAAAGGGCGAAAAGGATTAATTGGAACCATAAATGAAGATCCTCTTGCTGAAGTGGCATCAAGTTCATCTGGTATAGGCAAACCTAAACCTCTCACCATCTTTTATGAAGAAAAAAAGAGTCCAATGAATGATACATCCCCTACTATTATCGGAAGAGGTATCACAATCGAAATCCCCATCCCGTTTTCATACAAGAGTGAGAAAGTTGGTCCTTGGAATTAAGAATGTAATATCTTAGGTATGACTCCCCTTACTTCCCAAATATCTTCTGTAGACCTAACCGGCGTGGGAGGTATAACGCGAAGTGGGCGATGTTATTCTCCTAAGATAGCAAAAAGGGTTGAAAAAGGAAAATCCAAACATGGAGAAGGTCCGAAAAAAGCAAGTACCTTTCTCAAGGACCAAACCACCGAACCTACAAATGCTCTGAACAACGAGGTTAAAAGGCTTGTCAAAGAGAAAGAAGCGGGTGAATTTCTCAAATTTATCAAGCACAGTGAGTATAGTGTAGTGGAGCAATTAACAAGAATGCCCACTCGTATGTCGCTATTATCCTTACTTTTGAATTCGGAAGCACATAAGAATGCGATACTCAAGGTTTTGAATCAAGCTTACGTGGCTCATTATATATCGATGGAAAAGTTGGACCATATAGTGGGAAACATCACAGTGGGGAACTTCATTGCCTTTAATGATGAGGAAATTCCATCGGGTGGCTGAGGAAATAATAAGGCTCTCCACATAACCATTAGATGCAAGGACCATGCCATACCTAGAGTGTTGATTGATAATGGTTCGACCTTGAATGTCATGCCTCATTCAACATTAACAAGGTTACCGATTGATATGACTTATATGAAGGCCAGTCACATGATAGTGAGAGCATTTGATGGAACTAAAAGGGAAGTGATAGGTTATATAGAAATACCAGTGAAAATCGATCCCTGCATGTTTGATGTCCAATTTCAAGTGATGGACATTACCCTATCTTATAACTGTCTATTAGGACGCTCGTGGATTCATATGGCGGGAGCTGTACCGTCTTCTTTGCATCAAAAAGTAAAATTCATAATTGAAGGCCAATTTATAAGCATTTCTGTGAAAGAAGACATACTAGCCATTCAATCCTCATCCACTCCCTATGTAGAAGTGGCAGAAGAACTCCCTGAATGCTTATTCAGATCCTTTGAATTTGTTAATGCTACTTATGTGGGAGAAGGGGTAGTGATATCAACTCCTCGCTCATCAGCAGCAACTAAAATGGAGGTTAAACAGACAGTGGGAATAGGATGTCGTGCTGGTTTGGGGCTAGGGAATAATTTACAAAGAATTAGCCATCTTTTGATTCTGATCAAGAATGAGGAAAGGTTCGATTTGGGGTACAAACCTACCAAAGAAGAGAAAGAAATTGGCAGCCCAAAAAAAGATTAAAAGGATGGTTCAGCTTGAGGGAAAGGAATAAGAATTTGAGAAAAGTACAATTCTGTACTTGTATAAGACTTTTCACTCCGCAAGTTACATTCATCCTAAAGCACCGACAAAGGTCAATCAAGTTCTACAGATGTTTGATGAGCTATCAATCCATATGATCAAAGATGAAGAACCTAACAAGAAAGTCCTTGTGATGTATCCAATACTACCAGGAGATGAGCTAATTAATTGGATAGCCACAGAGTTGCCCGTCATCTTTAAGTCTTTAGAAATGTAATGAAAGATTTTACCTAAATGCCTATGCCCAAGGGCATTAGGAGTAATTTCTTATTTAGTAGGGCTTTCTATTACTTTAATCATTCAAATAAATGACAAAACATGATGTGTTTCATAATTCATCAACCTTTTCGCATATTTCCTTTTCATTTATTCTTGTAGCCAATAAATACTTGCCCATACACGTGTCCAATTTTACCTATTTGCAGGTCTTTAAATAATGAACACGAAGACAATCTAGAGAACAATTTGAATTTTGATTTCGAGAAAGTTTCGAATGTTGATGAATTGAAAAATGAAGAGGAAGTGGACGACTATGACTTACCCTCTAATTTGTCAAGATTGTTGGAACAGGAGGAAAGGGAGATTTTACCTCATCAAGAACTCATAAAAATGATTAACCTAGGAAATGTGGAGGAAAAGAAAGAGGTTAAGATTGGTACCTCGCTATCATCTGGTGAATGGTAAAAGTTAGAAGAATTGCTTCGTGAGTATGTGGATGTGTTTGCTTGGTCATATCAGGACATGCCGGGTCTTAATACTGACATTATTGTCCACAAGTTACCTTTGAGATCGGATTGCAAGCCAATTAAATAGAAATTAAGAAAGATTAAGCCATATATGTTGCTGAAGATTAAAGAAGAAGTAAAAAAACAATTTGATGTTGGGTTCTTGGAGGTGGCTAAGTATCCTGAATGGGTAGCTAATATAGTCCCGGTTCTTAAGAAGGATGGTAAAGTTTGAATTTACGTTGATTACAGGGATTTCAACAGAGCGAGTCCGAAGGGTAGCTTCCCTTTACCACATATCGATACTCTTATGGAGAATACAACAAAACATGCTTTATTCTCATTTATGGATGGTTTTTCTAGGTACAATCAGATTAAGATGGCACCTGAAGATATGGAAAAAACAATGTTCGTAACCATGTAGGGAAGGTTTTGTTACAAAGTAATGCCGTTTGGATTGAAGAATGCAGGTGCCACCTACCAAAGGGCAATGGTAACTTTGTTCCATGATATGATGCATAAAGAGATAGAGGTATATTTGGATGACATGATTGCAAAATCTCGTACGAAAAGGCATCATACTATTAATCCCAAGAAGTTGTTCGATAGATTGCGAAAGTTTCAGCTTAAGTTGAATCCTGCAAAATGTAATTTTGGTGTTACTTTTGGGAAATTGTTAGGGTTCGTAGTAAGTGAAAAAGGAATTGAAGTGGACTTGGATAAAATATGAGCTATTTAATAGTTGCCACCTCCTAAAAAGCAAAAAGAAGTGAAAGGATTTTTAGGGAGGTTGAATTACATTGCTCAATTTATATCTCAACTCACCTGCAAATGTGATCCAATCTTCAAGCTACTTCGAAAGTGAGACCCAAGACAGTGGAATGAAGAATGTCAGATAGCCTTTGATAAAATCAAAGAGTATCTCACAAATGCACCGGTGTTGGTACCACCAACGGATGGAAAACTTCTTATTTTGTATTTGACTGTGAACAAGAATTTCATGGGATGTGTACTGGGGTAACATGATGAAATTGGAAAGAAAGAACAGGCCATATACTACTTGAGCAAGAAATTCACGGAGTATGAGTCTAAATACTCTGTGCTCGAAAAGATGTGTTATGCGCTAGGGTGGACCGCCTAGAGGCTCCGGCAATATATGTTGTATTATACAACATGGTTGGTGGCAAAATTGGATCCCATCAAGTATATTTTTGAAAAACCTTTACTGTTTGGAAGAATAGCATGATGGCAAGTTCTACTGTCTAAATACTATATTGTGTATATGTCCAAAAAATCAATCAGAGGGAGCGTCATCACTAATTTCCTTGCAGATCGAGCTGCTGAGGATTATGAACCTATAAGTTTTGATTTTCCAGACGAAGATTTGATGGCCATCTTGCACATAGTAAAGGAGGGTCCCAACGAACTTAATCTGTCAAACCTTATTCTATAAAATAATTATGACGTCATTTACATGCTCAATAGAATGTTTGCATATTTAGGAAGTTCGAGAAATCGTTAAAAGACGATATTGCCCCTAATGGTACCATTTAGTCGATTAAGCCTCGAACTAGTTCAAATAGAGATTTTAAGGTGAAATTGAAAATTTTACAGTCTAGAAATAATTTAAAATGGTGATTTGGAGTTTGAGGATTAATTTGGAGTCAAATTAAAAATTTTACAATCTGGGGGTAAAATGGTAATTTTGCCACTCGAGGACAAGATGGAAATTTTTTTTGAAAGATTTTGATCCCATTTGACTGATTGGAGTATGATTTGAGGTTGAGAAGTGAAAAATTGTAATCCCGGTATTTTTCAGAGCATAGGGGTAAAGTGGTAATTTTGCCACCCTAGTGGCAAAATGGTAATTTTACACACCCAACACTTGTCATGCTCATAGAATTCATTCATTGACTATTTATGTTATGGATAAGTTAGAAAATATATGTGGTGGAGATAAAAAGTTTAAATTTTTAAAGTTTTAAAAATAGACCAATAAGAAAATGACAAGTGTCAAGCTTAGAATATATTATTATTTAGCTTAAAAATCAGCATAAATCAGCCTATTATCTCTCCAAATATTTGGCTAAGCAAGGAAAAGAAGGAAACAAAGGAACAACAAACCCTAGGTGGAGAATTTCAAGAGAAAAAGTGTGAAAAATCAAGGAAAACAAGTGAAAAAGGTAGGATTTTTCAATTTAAACTTGAAATCAATTTTCCTTAAGCATTTCTCCTTATTTTCCATGGTTAAATTACATGTTTTCATGATGAATTCATGGCTGGTCAAAATAGGTATGGAGAGAGAAAGATGTTGGATTGAATTGATTTTAAGATATGTTAGTGTTTTTAGTTAGTTTAGCATATTTAAAAGCAAAACAACAAGAAAAGAATCCATTTTCCCCATGAACCTTCAATGGCCAAACCCTATGTGAAGTGTAGAAGTAATGAATTGATTTTGTGATCAAGTGAATTGGTTGAAAAATTGATGAAGTGATGATTTATGGTGAGAAAATGGAATGGGAAAATTTTTAGTGATAGTGCACCACAATGGCCTAAATTTTCAAGAAGAATTGTGAGGGTTATTAGGCTGAATTTTAGATTATTGGAATTGTATTTAATGAATTGAAATATTAGAAATGAAATGGTGCAATTTGGAGCCAAATCGGACATAATTATCATTTAATCGGGTAATAGGCCGAATTAGGTCAACACCGCATTTAAGCGGTAGTTGGATAAGTTGCATATCATATCATGTATATACACCGAGCCTGAATTTATTTTATAATGGTCAAGCATTAATGTGGTGAATTATGTATTGTACATTGTGGATAGGTGGTGAGTAAATTACACTGGTAAAAGTACAGAGATTGTGCTTGAAGACTAGGATTTGGAGTACATCGACTCCTAGAATTGTGAGTAAACTTATTATCATCTTAATTATCTAGAGTAGTTTTATACAATTGTGTGATTTTATAGAAAATGGGTTTAAATGGTAAATTGCTATGTTTTAGGAGAAATTGTAATTTTATAAAATAATTTTATAAATTCTCTAGAAAATTGAATACTGGTTTTGAAAATAGAGTAATTGGAGACTGCCTGCTTGTGTTATAAATTATGTTTTAAATTATATGGCTTATAGCAATATGTGAGCATGAATGGCAAAGTCGATATTTGTATCAAAATTATATATACTATGTATTCAGCCTTGAGAGGCTAGATTGCGATAAATTGCCATGTCATGCAGAGAAAGATTTTATAAATCAGGTGGTCGATAAAATAATCCATAATCCCTGTAGTGAAGGTTCTATGGACCAGCATAAGAGAGGGGGCACAGAATCAGATATACCTTACCTCGATCAGAGAGCCGTGTGGAGGGTTTCTATAGAGGTAAAGATTTGAGTGCACTTCACGTGGACCACCGCGTGAGAGTGAGACTCAGCCAACGCCAAGGCATGGCTAGAATTTTGGATGTAAAGACATTTAACAACCTTGGTGGTCTCGGTTAGATGCCTAGGCCAAGGCATCCTTGGGAATGATTTTTTTGGCAGGAGCCAAGTTTTGTGAGATACATAAGCCATGTTGATTAATTGAGTAAACTGAACATTCATGATATGAAACATATATTAGAAAAGAATATTTTAATTCGTCTCCATTTACTCACCTTAAGATAGTTTAGATGGTGTCTGTTTACTCACTAGGATTTTATAATCTCACCACCCTCATTTCCTCATATTTCAGGCTCAGGGAATTCTATAGTTAGTTGACTTTGACAAGGACCTTCATTTGGACTTGAATCGGCAAAAACTGTAGGTTTTCAGTTTTCGATGCATTTCGGTTAGATGTGGGCCCACGTGTCGCTGTAAAAGTAATTTTATGCTTTGGTTATTTGCTTTATAGTATATATGAATATAATTAACTTTTACGCTATAAGAATTATTTACCGATAGCTTTATAAAAGTTATTTTACAAGAAAATAGTTTATTTTATTGAATATTTTTATTATATTCAAATGGTCAAATTTTCACTTTAAATGAACGTTTAGATACTTAATTTGTTTTTAAATCACTAAATATATATTTTTTGCTTACCTACTATATTTTTAACAAGTTTTGAGAATTTCGATGAAAAATTACGAAAATGCCCCTGTGAGTCAGAAAACAATATGTTATGTTTTGATTTGAAAATGACTCGTAATCTTTCGAATTACGATATTTGATAACTATTGCTCACCGGAGAAGTGCGAAAGCTGATACGAGAGCCTTGCGAGGTTTCAATAGGCATTCGAGGTGAAGAATGTCTGTCGAGGCTTCTCGGCGGTTGTCACGGGTCCGATGGGGAGTTTCGGGTCGTGACATAATCCTTGGAAGATATATTTTGATGGGGCATCCAATGCTTTGGGGCATGGAATTGGAGCAATGTTGATTTTTCCAGATGGAAAGTATTATCCAGCCACGGTAAAATTGAATTTCAACTGTACTAATAATATGGCAGAGTATGAGGCGTTGGTAATGGGATTACAAGTAGCAATCGACATGAAGGTTGACACGATAGAGGTTTATGGAGATTCGACTTTAGTGATATGTCAAATGAGAGGTGAATGGGAAACTAGAGATTCTAAACTGGTTCCATATCAAAAGCTAGTTGTAGAATTAAGTAAACAATTCAAGAAAATTAGCTTCAATCATTTGCCTTGAGAAAAAAACCAGATTGACGATGCTCTAGCCACTCTAGTAGCAATGTTCAAAATAAATAACGAGACTGACATACGTCCTTTTAATTTGGGAATTTGGGGGCTCTCTGCACATTGTTTGAATATTGAAGAAGAACCTAATGGCAAACCATGGTACTATGATATCATGCAATACATTAAGCATCAGGTGTATCTTGAGAATGCCATAGAGAATGATAAGAGATTTCTCAAAAGGTTAGCAATGGGCTTTTTCCTTAACGTGGACATACTCTACAAAAGAAACCGGGACCAAATTCTCCTCAAATGTGTGGATGTGGTCGAAACTAATAACATAATGGAATAAGTCCATGAGGGATCATATGGAGCTCATGCCAATGGACATATATTAGCCAAACAAATTATGAGAGTTGGATACTATTTGTCACGACCCGGTACTCCCCTCGAGCCCGTGACAACCGTCGCGATGTCCCAGTAGACACTCATTGCTTGGAATGTCAACTCGAACCCTCGCAAGGCTTTACTATCAGTTTCTCTGTTCCCTTGTGAGCAACCATTGTCAAATATCGTGTTCTAAAAGATTTTAAGCCGTTTCTAACTTAAAACAAATAAAATATTAATTTTCGTCTCATAGGGATATTTTGGTCATTTTTCTCAAAAATTTTGAAACTGGCTAAAATGTAATATACAAGTACAAAAGACATAATTCATAATCAAAATGAGTTTAAAAGTCTAAAATCTTCATTTAAAACGAAATTATGGTTATTTGAATATAATAAGAAAATAAAAGAAACATTAAGCAAAATATTCTATTTTCTTATAAAACAATATTTATAGAGTTATACGTAAATAATTTTTGTAGCGTAAAAGCTAAATAAATTTATACATATTGTAATACAGTAAGCCAAAATATTTAATTAAATTTACAATAACAAGAGGGCCCCCGAATAAACAAAAGTAAAGAGGACTGTGAACCTACGGTTTGGAAAATGCAGATCCCACGGTAGTCTTCGATGAGATCAGCTATCTACAGTCTATACTGAACCTGAAATGGGTGGAAAGGAAGGTGGTGAGATTATAAAATCCCAATAAGTAAACAGATATCATCATAAACATTTAGAGTTAAGTACATGGAGACAATAAAGTAAATCATCATAAACTGGGTTATAGCATTAGAACACATTTCGTTCAAAATACGTAAAGAGGCTTATGAATCTCATAAAAACTAGGCTTATGCCATAAATCCATTCTCGGGGACACCTTGGCCGAGGCATCTTATCGAGACCGCCAAGGCTATTAAATTTCACATTCCACATAAATCATGTTTTTTTTTTTAAAACATAGCCGTTCCTCGGCGTTGGCTGAGTTCCCCCTCACGTGGTGGTTTGGCGTGAAGTGAACCCTAAGCTTTACCCTAGGAGATACCCTACGCGCCTCTCCGTTCGAGGTAAGAATATAATGGGGTTTACCGTGCCCCTCTAAAAGGCTGGTCCACAGAAACCCCCTACTGCATTGATTAATTAATATATAATCCACCATACAATAAAACTCAATAACATGATGTGATAATTTTTTTGTAATTCGCAGTCTTTCAAGGCAACCAAACAATTCGCATTTCAATAAAATTGCCAACTAGCCAATCATGCCCAATTTACCATAAGCCAATCAATTTAAACAATCGAATTGCAACAATTAACAGTCTCCGTGTACTCTATTTTTCAAAATCATTATTAATTTCAAAACAATTTATAAATTAATTTCATTGAAACACATTTATTCATAAAACATGAAAATTTACCTTTTTAAATCCCTTTTTCCATAGAATTCATGAAATCATCTAAAAACCACCCTAGATAATTAAAATGACAGTAAGTTTACTCACAATGTCTAGAGTGTAGACTTTCGAAGTACTCTGTCTACTGGTCCTCGGATGCAATTTCCTTGCCTTTATCGGAGGACTCACCACCTTGACATAGTACAAAATCGAGAAATTCACCAAATTGGTACTAAATCGAAATTAAACTAATTTAGACTACCAATGCATGATATGGAATGCAAAAATGCACTGGTAACTATCTAAACCCGGTATTGGCCTAATTCGTCTTATCACCCGATTAAATTACTAACGCGTCTAATTTAATCTCAAATTACTCCAAATTGTTCCCATTCTTTTCCAATATCTTAATTCACCAAATTGAAATCAAATAACCTAAAATTTGGCAAAACTATCTTCACTTTTCTTCTTAAAATTTTCGGCCAATAATGGTGCATTAACACCATGATTTTTCCTACTACTTTTCCACACCATAATTCATCATTTCTTAACCAATTCTCCTAGAAGAAAAATCAAACTCATCCTCACTCAATACATGGTAAATTCGGCCATTAATGGTTGTGGGAGAAAATAAATTCTTTTCTTATTGTTTTGTTTCTAAATATGCTAAACTAACTAAAAACACTAACATAACTTAAAATCAAATAAATCCAACAACTTTCTCTCTCCTAACCCATTTTGATCAGCCAACAATTCATCATAAAAACATGTAATTTAAGCATGGAAAATAAGGAGAAATGCTTAAGGAAAATAGATTTCAAGCTTAACTTGAAAAATCTTACCTTTTTCACTTGTTTTCCTTGATTTTCCACACTTTTTCTCTTGAAATTCCTCACTAAGGGTTTGTTTTTCCTTTCTTTCCCTATCTTCCTTGTTTGGCCGAATATTTGGAGAATAATGGGATGATTTATGCTGATTTTTAAATTAAATAATAAAATATCCTAAGCTTGACACATGGTATTTTCTTATTAGTCCATTTTTAAAACTTTAAAAATTTAAACATTTTATCTCCACCACATGATTAGTCAAAGGTAAAAAATGAGGATAAAGGAAGACCATGTGCGGGAAAAATGTCCTGGTGGTGGAAAATTACAATTTTGCCCCTAGGTTGGCAAAATTATCAATTTACCCCTATACTCCAAATTATACCGAAATTAAAATTTTTCACTTATAAACCTCAAATCATACTCCAATAAGTCAAATTATACTCCAATAAGTCAAATGGGGCCCAAAAAATCTTTTCTAAAATTTCTATTTTGTCCTTAGGTGGCAAATGACCATTTTGCCCCTAGATAGTGAAAATTCTGATTTGACTCCAAATTGATCCTCAAACTCTGAATTACCATTTTGAGTCATCCTTGGACTGTGACGCTTTTAATCTCACCTTAAAATTTCTATTTGATCTAGTTCGAGGATTAAATCAACTTTGTTGTACCTCTAGGTATAATACCGACTTTTGTAAATTTTTCGAGACTCTCCTAGCATGCAATCATGCTATCATCACATGTATGTAATGACTAGTATTTTATAAGGTTGGGCTTTACAGCATTACCCCCCTTAAAATAAAATTTTGGCCTCAAAATTTCACTTACCGGATTCGAAGAAAAGATGTGGATATTGGTTTCTCATCTGGCCCTCGACTTCCCACGTCATCTCCTCCATTCGAGCATTCTTCCACAATACTTTCACCATTGGAATGCTCTTGTTCCTTAGCACTCGATCCTTTCGATCTAGAATACGTACAGGCTGCACCTCAAACTTCAAATCCTCATGTAACTCAATGGGAGGTGTCTCTAAAATGTGAGAAGGATCGGGAACATACTTTTTCAACATCGAGACGTGGAAGACATTATGAATCCGATCTAACTCTGGTGGTAATTCAAGTCTGTAAGCCACTGGCCTAATCCTTTCAATGATACGAAAGGGTTCAATGTATCTTGGATTGAGCTTTCCCCTCTTCACGAATCGAATCATACATTTCATTATCCAATAAATACCACAAATTATCACAATAGTATAATCAAATAAGATTTAATACTTGAAATTTTCAAATTATTACCTTTCAAAGGAGAAACCTTAAGAAAAACTTTATCATCGGCTTCAAACTCCAAATCTTTCCTTCGTTTATCCGAATAATTCTTCTGCCTATCTTGAGTTGTCTTTAATCGCTCTCGGATAACCTTGACCTTATCATTTGTCAAATCAATCAATTCCACATTCACCAATTTCCTCTCACCTACTTCATCCCAACAGAGTGGAGTTCGGCACTTCCTTCCATACAAAGCCTCGTATGGTGCTATCCCAATACTAGACTGAAAACTGTTATTATAAGCAAACTCCACCAATGGCAAGTGTCTGTCCCAACTCCCAATAAAGTCAATGACACAAGCCCGTAACATATCCTCTAATGTCTAAATAGTTCTCTCAGATTGGCTATCTGTCTGTGGATGAAAAGTAGTACTAAATCTCAATTTAGTTCCAAGAGCTTTCTGAAATTTTGGCCAAAATCGAGAAGTAAATCGAGGGTCTCAATCTAACACAATAGAAACTGAAACTCCGTGTAATCTCATAATCTCATCTATATAAAGTTTCGCTAGTTTCTCAATAAAATACGTGCTATGGATAGCCAAGAAATGAGCAGCCTTAGTCAGTCTATCCACAATCATCCAAATAGCATCCTTCCCACTTTGTGTCCGCGGCAAACCCAACACAAAGTCCATAGTCACGTGTTCCCACTTCCATTCAGGAATCGGTAAAGGTTGAAGAGTACCTGACGGTTTTTGATGCTTCGCCTTGATCTGTTGACATGTCAGACATTTCGCTACAAACTCTGCTATGTCTCGTTTCATACCCGGCCACCAATAACTTTCTTTAATAGTCTGATACATCTTGGTGCTTTCGGGATGTAAAGCATAGGCGGAAGAATGAGCTTCCTCCAAAATAGCTCGTCTCAACTGATCATCCTTAGGGACACAAATTTGGTCTCTAAGCATCAAAGTACCATCATTGCTGAGTCTAAACTCACTAGCTTCTCCATCTTGCAGCTTTTGAACTTCCTGTTTCAACCAATCATAAGATTTCTGCAATTCTCTGATCTGATTCAACAATGAAGGTTTCACGACGAAACTAGCAAGTAGGGTTCCATCCTCACCATTATTCAATTGGATCCCTAGAGATTTCATCTCAAGTAACATAGAAAAATAAGAACTCCGAAGTGTTGCTAACGACGATGAGGATTTACGACTTAAGGCATCCGCTACAACATTTGGTTTTCCCAAATGATAATCAATCTCTAAGTCATAATCTTTAATCAACTCCAACCATCGTCTCTGTCTCAAGTTAAGCTCTTTTTGGGTGAGCAAATACTTTAAACTCTTATGATTAGTAAAAATTCGACAACGCTCACCATATAAATAATGTCTCAAAATCTTCAATGCGAAGACTACTGCGGCTAACTCCAAGTCATGAGTAGGGTAATTCGTCTCGTGCTTCTTCAACTGTCGGGAAGCATAAGCTATTACCTTCTCGTCCTGCATCAACACACACCCTAATCCCAACTTAGATGCATCACTGTATACCACAAATTCTTTTCTATTAACAGGAAGTGTTAAAACGGGGAGCAGAGGTTAACCGGTTCTTTAGCTCCTGAAAATGATTCTCACAAACATCATCCCAGTCAAACTTAACTCCTTTACAAGTCAAACGAGTCAAAGGAGCTGCTATCAATGAAAATCCTTGAACAAATCTCCGATAATAACCTGTTAAGCCAAGGAAACTACGAATCTCTGTTACCGTTCTTGGTTGCTCCCATTGTAAGATTGCCTTAATCTTCTTGGGATCGACATAAATTTCAGCTTCGGACACCACATGTCCCAAGAAAACCACTTCCTTCAACCAGAATTCACATTTAGAAAACTTGGCATAGAGTTGTCTCTCACGCAAAGTTTGTAACACAATGCTCAAATGGGCAGCATGTTCATCATCATTCTTCGAATAAACCAGGATGTCATCTATGAATACTATCACTAACTTATCCAAGTATGGATGGAACACCCTGTTCATAAGATCCATAAAAACTGCCGGGGCATTAGTCAAACCAAACGGCATCACCAGAAACTCATAATGCCCATAACGCGTCCTGAAGGCAGTCTTAGGTACATCCTGCTCCTTAATCCTCAACTGATAGTACCCAGACCTCAAATCAATCTTAGAGAACACCATATCACCTTGTAATTGATAAAAAAGATCATTAATTCGGGGTAAAGGGTATTTATTCTTGATGGTCACTCGGTTGAGCTGACGATAATCAATACACAATCGAAGAGTGCCATCCTTCTTCTTGACAAATAGGACTGGTGCTCCCCAAGGAGAAATGCTAACGCGAATGAAACTTTTATCCACCAAATCTTGCAACTGGACTTTCAATTCCTTCAAATCTGCTGGGGCCATTCTATATGGAGGGATAGAAATAGGTGCAGTACCCGGAAGTAAATTAATAGGGAACTCAAGCTCTCGATCAGGAGGTAGTCCCGGTAACTCATCAGGAAATACATCAGAAAACTCACTTATTATTGGGACACCCTCTAACTTAGGTTCCCCCTTTGAAGTATCAATCACGTGTGCCAAATAAGCCGGATACCCTTTTTGCACTAATTTTGAAGCTTTGATGGCAGAGATTACACAAGATGGTAATACTCGACGTTCCCCTACAAATACAATCTCTGCTCCCTCCGAATTTTGAAGAACAACTTCTTTTCGAAAACAATCCACGTTCGCCCGATGTGCAGTTAACCAGTCCATACCCAATATTAAATCAAAATCCAAGATCTCTAGAGGAATTAAGTCACCCCTAAATTCTTCCTCACCTACCCTTACCCCACAGTCTCTATAGCAAGTATTTCTAATCAATTGTTCTCCTATAGGGGTATGCACTACAATTTCTCCCTCTAATGGTGACAGGTTTCTATGAGCAATTGATGCAAATGTCGTACTCACATAAGATCTATCTGAGCCAGAATCTATCAAATTATAAGCATCTTTATTAAATAAAGACATAGTACCTGTCACTGCTCCAGGTCGGACCTGTGCCTCATCTTCCGTCACAACGAAAACTCTTGTCAAGGTACAAGTCTGTGGTCTCGAAGGTGGATGTGTCGGGGTATTACTCTCCACACCAAACCGTATGGGTACTCCTTGTCTCGGTGGTAACCTAGAAGAATCTCTCCTCTACATATCAGTGCGAGCTGGTGAAGATGATGTAGTTATATTGGTTCGTCCTAACTGTGGGCAATTACTCCTAATATGACCTGGCTGACCACAATGAAAACATCGTGCAAGCCCCCTACACAGCCCAACATGATAATTCCCACAATTTCTGCATCTGTCAGAACCTTCGAAACTCTTTCCAAAACCAGTCATAGCAGATTTGCTAAACCTCGAAGGTCTCTGCTGTGATGCTGGAAATAGAGGTCGAGGAGATGTCACGGAAACAGAAGTAGTGCTCCCTGAAGTCGTCGAGTCCTTGCCTTTCTTTGGTGGTTGACTAGAAGATACACTAGTATTTCTTCTTTTTGTAAACTTGGTCCGAATCCTCCTATTCTCAGTCGCGAGCTTCTTAGCCCGTAAAGCCATCTGTACGACCTCCTTATGTGGCTCCTTACCAGTCACTGTCATCCGCTCTCTAATCTCGTTACGGAGCCCTTCCTCGAAATAATTAGCATGATCTTGCTCAGATTCACCAGATTCGGCACATATAACATCAACTCATTAAAATGAGTCTCGTACTCCTCTACAGTTAGATTCCCCTGTTTCAAACTCAAAAATTCTCTTTTCTTTTCTTTCTGATGAAAATAAGTGAAATACTGACCATCGAATTCCCTGAGAAAATCAGACCATGTTTGAGGAGTAGTGGAACGGGACTTCACCGAATTTCACCAAGTACGAGCCCTCTTCTCTAATAATCTCGTAGCCACCATTAGCTTCATGTCGTCATCTAATCCCATATTATAGAGAGTCTCTAAAACCTGATTAATCTAGTCCTTTGCCACAGTGGCATCAACTCACTTGTGAAAGACATACAACCTAATTGCCTAGCCTCCTTTAACTTCTTGGAAATGGATACATCCAGTACTGGTTGTGGAACTAAAGGAGTAGCTGAAGGCACTATAGGTGGAACTTGACTAGCCATTACGGTAAAGAAAGCTGCCAATGCCTGTGTTGCCTCAGTAGGCATGGCGGGAATACCAGTAGGTGGCTGAGGAGATGGAGGATGTGGAGGACTATCGGCTTGCTCAGCAGCAGGTGCTGCCCGAATGGTAAACGCAGTCGATTCTTCCCCTATTGCACCTAGCTGACGACGTTGGGAACGACCTCTTCCCCTTCCAGCTGATCTAGTGAGAGCTGGGCGTCCGGGTCGATGAGGCATTATAATCTATAAAAAAAAATATGAGCAAGTTTAGGTAACCTTAGGCTCTATATGCAGATGCATGCATTATATTCAACCTAACCTAACTTAATCCGGGGCCACACTGATACTGTAAATTTTTAAAATAACTTTAAAACTAAAAACTTTGATCTTTAAAACCAAAAACTCTGATACCAATCGAATTGTCATGACTCGGTACTCCCCTCGAGCCCGTGACAACCGTCGCGGTGTCCCGGTAGACACTCATTGCCTGAAATGTCAACTCGAAACCCCGCAAGGCTTTACTTTCAGTTTCTCTGTTCCTTTGTGAGCAACCATTGTCAAATATCGTGTTCTAAAAGATTTTAAGCCGTTTCCAACTTAAAACAAATAAAATATTAATTTTCGTCTCACAGGGATATTTTGGTCATTTTTCTCAAAAATTTTGAAATTGGCTAAAATGTAATATACAAGTACAAAAGACATAATTCATAATCAAAATGAGTTTAAAAGTCTAAGATCTTCATTTAAAACGAAATTATGGTTATTTGAATATAATAAGAAAATAAAAGAAATATTAAGCAAAATATTCTATTTTCTTATAAAACAATATTTATAGAGTTATACGCAAATAATTTTTGTAGCGTAAAAGCTAAATAAATTTATACATACTGTAATACAGTAAGCCAAAATATTTAATTTAATTTACAATAACAAGAGGGCCCCCGAATAAACAAAAGTAAAGAGGACTGTGAGCCTACGGTTTGGAAAATGCAGATCCCACGGTAGTCTTCGATGAGATCAGCTATCTGCAGTCTATACTGACCTGAAATGGGTGGAAAGGAGGGTGGTGAGATTATAAAATCCCAATGAGTAAACAAATATCATCATAAACATCTAGAGTTGAGTACATGGAGACAATAAAGTAAATCATCATAAATTGGGTTATAGCATTAGAACACATTTCGTTCAAAATACGTAAAAAGGCTTATGAATCTCATAAAAACTAGGCTTGTGCCATAAGTTCATTCTCGGGGACACCTTGGCTGAGGCATCCTACCGAGACCGCCAAGGCTATTAAATTTCACATTTCACATAAATCATGTTTTTTGTTTTGAAAACATAGCCGTTCCTCGGCGTTGGCTGAGTTCCCCCTCAAGTGGTGGTTTGACGTGAAGTGAACCCTAAGCTTTACCCCAAGAGATACCCTACGTGCCTCTCCGTTCGAGGTAAGAATATAACGGGGTTCACCGTGCCCCTCTAAAAGGTTGGTCCACAGAAACCCCTTACTGCATTGATTACTTAATATATAATCCACCATACAATAAAACTCAATAACATGATATGGTAATTTTTTTATAATTCGCAGTCTTTCAAGGCAACCAAACAATTCGCATTTTAATACAATTGCCAACTAGCCAATCATGCCCAATTTACCATAAGCCAATCAATTTAAATAATCGAATTGCAACAATTAACAGTCTCCGTGTACTCTATTTTTCAAAATCATTATTAATTTCAAAATAATTTATAAATTAATTTCATTGAAACACATTTATTCATAAAACATGAATATTTACCTTTTTAAATCCCTTTTTCCATAAAATTCATGAAATCATCTAAAAACCACCCTAGATAATTAAAATGACAGTAAGTTTACTCACAATGTCTAGAGTGCAGACTTTCGAAGTACTCTGTCTACTGGTCCTCGGATGCAATTTCCTTGCCTTTATCGGAGGACTCACCACCTTGACACAGTACAAAATCGAGAAATTCACCAAATTGGTAGTAAATCGAAATTAAACTAATTTAGACTACCAATGCATGATATGGAATGCAAAAATGCACTGGTAACTATCTAAACCCGGTATTGGCCTAATTCGTCTTATCACCCGATTAAATTACTGACACGTCTAATTTAATCCCAAATTACTCCAAATTGTTCCCATTCTTTTCCAATATCTTAATTCACCAAATTGAAATCAAATAACCTAAAATTTGGCAAAACTATCTTCACTTTTCTTCTTAAAATTTTCGGCCAATAATGGTGCATTAACACCGTGATTTTTCCTACTACTTTTCCACACCATAATTCATCATTTCTTAACCAATTCTCCTAGAATAAAAATCAAACTCATCCTCACTCAATACATGGTAAATTCGGCCATTAATGGTTATGGGAGAAAATAAATTCTTTTCTTGTTGTTTTGTTTCTAAATATGCTAAACTAACTAAAAACACTAACATAACTTAAAATCAAATAAATCCAACAACTTTCTCTCTCCTAACCCATTTTGATCAGCCAACAATTCATCATAAAAACATGTAATTTAAGCATGGAAAATAAGGAGAAATGCTTAAGGAAAATAGATTTCAAGCTTAAGTTGAAAAATCCTACCCTTTTGACTTGTTTTTCTTGATTTTCCACACTTTTTCTCTTGAAATTCCTCACCTAGGATTTGGTTTTCCTTTCTTTCCCTCTCTTCCTTGCTTGGCCTAATATTTGGAGAATAATGGGCTGATTTATGCTGATTTTTAAGTTAAATAATAAAATATCCTAAGCTTGACACATGGCATTTTCTTATTAGTCTATTTTTAAAACTTTAAAAATTTAAACATTTTATCTCCACCACATGATTAGTCAAAGGTCAAAAATGAGGATAAAGGAAGACCATGTGCTGGAAAAATATTCTGGTGGTCGAAAATTACAATTTTGCCCTTGGGGTGGCAAAATTACCATTTTACCCCTATACTCCAAATTATACCAAAATTAAAATTTTTCACTTCTAAACCTCAAATCATACTCCCATAAATCAAATTATACTCCAATAAGTCAAATGGGGCCAAAAAAATCTTTTCTAAAATTCTCATTTTGTCCTCAAGTGGCAAATGACCATTTTGCCCCTAGATAGTGAAAATTCTGATTTGACTCCAAATTGATCTTCAAACTCCGAATTACCATTTTGAGTCATCCTTGGACTGTGACGCTCTTAATCTCACCTTAAAATTCCTATTTGATCTAGTTCGAGGATTAAATCAACTTTGTTGTACCTCTAGGTACAATACCGACTTTTGTAAATTTTTCGAAACTCTCCTAGCATGCAATCGTGCTATCATCACATGTATGTAATGACTAGTATTTTATAAGGTCGGGCTTTACACTATAGGTTGACACTGGAAGTAGATTATATAAATTTTGCTCAAAAGTGCCATAAATGCCAAATCTATGTTGATAAAATCCACGCTCCACCATATCCATTACACATCTTCATAGCGCCTTGGCCTTTTTCAATATGGGGGATGGATGTGATTGGGCTTATTACTTCAAAAGCTTCTAATGGACATCGATTTATATTGGTGGCCATTGATTACTTCACAAAATGGGTAGAAGTAGCTTCCTATACTAATGTGATAGAAAAAGTGGTGTGCAAGCTCATCAAAAGGGAGATAATATGTCGGTATGGGCTTTCAGAAAGGATCATTACTGATAATGTAAGCAATTTGAATGGTACAATGGTGAGGGAGGTCTGTGCTAAATTCAAGATAAAGTATCATAACTCAACAACTTACTGTCCCAAAATGAATGGAGCAGTAGAGGCGACTAATAAGAACATCAAAAGGATTATTGAAAAAATGACTAAAGTTTATAAAGATTGGCATGAGACCGACCCTCTTAAAAAAAAAAAACTTCCTTTTGCTTTGCACACATATCGAACTTCTGTGCATACCTCCACAGAAGCGACTCCATACTCATTAGTATATGGTACAGAAATAGTTCTACCTGTTGAAGTAGAAATCCCATCATTAAGGGTGTTAATGGAGACAAAGTTGGAAGAAGCTGAATGAGTCCGTTCTCGCCAAGAGCAACAAAATCTAATTGAAGAAAAGAGACTCGTAGCCCTATGTCATGGTCAAATGTATCAACGACGGATGATACAGGCATATGAGAAAAAAGTTCATCCTAGGCAGTTCTTAGAAAGAGAGTTGGTTCTCAAGAGAATACTCCCTAATCAAACTAATTTTAAGGAAAAGTGGATGCCAAATTGATAAGGACCATATGTGGTAAAGAAGGCTTTTTCAGGAGGAGCTTTAATTTTGGCTGAGATGGATGGAGAAGGTCTACCTAATCCGATAAATGCGAATACGGTGAAGAAGTACTATGCTTAAAAAAACAAATAAAAATAAAACAAAACAAAAACAAAAAAAAACAAAAAAAAACAAACAAAAAATATAAATAAAAAGGAAAGAGTTCGTGTTGAAAACTCGAAAAAGGCAACTCGTACTTAAAGGAGGAGGCTCACGTTGAAAACTCAAAAAAGGCGGCTTGAGGCCAAAAGGTAAGAAGTTAGAATGAAATTGTCAACCCAAATGGAGTACAAGAATGAAGTAAAAATACACTATGAATGGAGCTCCACAATTTCGCAAAACAATGGGAGTTATGAAGTCTGTAACCTATAAATTTGCTCAAAGCATCAATCAAGGACAATTCTTGAAGTCAAAAATCAGATTGTTTTCTTTGAATGGTCCGAGTGTTCATTACTTAAAAGATCTAATGTTTGCTCTGTAAATTCTCTTTTCCTTGAATTACTTGAACTCTCACATATGAAACTCTCATTTTCTTCTTTATTTCAACCTCTTTGTTCTTTGTCATCCCATGATTTCATATAATGATTGTCATAGAAATGAATGATGACCGGTAAAAGAAATAAACTAATTAAGCAAGAAATTACATTCATTGTTCAACAAAAGACTTAATGATGAGGAAAAGGAATGGCAGAACTTTAGACATAAGCAAAAAGTCAAATGTCAAAAGAGAAGGTGCTTAAGGGAAATCAGGAGTTATCTAAAGTAACCAGAAGGAAAGTAAACAGGCCGAGATGATCGAAAGCTATAGCAGTGAAAAATTGGATAAGCAAGAAAAGGGCTTAGGAACCTTAGTGAATCATAAACATGAAAGCATTCTATCATTTCGATCATGCATACATGCCTAGCCATGCACATGATTACTTTCAAAACAAGAATCAAAATTAATTCATGTTCCAAGCTTTGAAAGTAGGAATTCACCCAACCTAAAGTGTTGAGGTTGTGAGACTTTGATGGAAGGATTTGAGTATTTCATTGACATGATAATCCAATTACGTTAGCATCAATTTTTTAAATCGAACATGTTTTGAGATAAGTCGAGCCTAGATCAAGTCTAGGAATTTTAATTTTTAAATCGAACCTATTATAAGATAGGTTGAGCCTAGATTAAGTCTAGGAATTTCAGTTTTTTTTTTTAATCAAACCTGTTATGAGATAGGTCTAGCCTATATTAAGTCTAAGAATTTCAGTTTTTTTAAATCGAAAATGTTTTGAGATAGGTCGAGTCCAAATTAAGTTAGGAGTTTTAATTTTTAAATCGAACCTATTTTGAGATAGGTCGAGCCCAAATGAAGTCTAGGAGTTTTAATTTTTAAATCGAACCTATTTTGAGATAAGTTGAGCCTAGATCAAGTTTAGGAATTTCAATTTTTAAATCAAACCTATTATGAGATAGGTCGAGCCTAGATGAAGTCTAGGAATTTTAATTTTTTTTAAATCGAACCTGTTATGAGATAGGTCGAGCCTAGATTAAGTCTAGGAATTTTAGTTTTTTTAAATTGAACATGCTTTAAGATAAGTCGAGCCCAGATTAAGTTTAGGAGTTTCAATTTTTAAATCGAACCTGTTTTGAGATAGGTCGAGCCCAGATGAAGTCTAGGAGTTTTAATTTTTAAATCGAACCTGTTTTGAGATAGGTTGAGCCTAGATGAAGTCCAGAATTTCAATTTTTTTTAAATCGAACTTGTTTTGAGATAGGTCGAGCCTAGATCAAGTCTAGAAATTTTAGTTTTTTTTTTTAAATCGAATCTGTTATGAGATAGGTCAAGCCTAGATTAAGTCTAGGAATTTCAGTTTTTTTAAATTGAACATGTTTTGAGATAGGTCAAGCCCAGATTAAGTTTAGCTGTTTTAATTTTTAAATCGAACCTGTTTTGAGATAGGTCGAGCCTAGATGAAGTCTAGGAGTTTTAATTTTTAAATCGAACCTGTTTTGAGATAGGTTGAGCCCAGATAAAGTCTAGAATTTCAAATTTTTTTTTTTAAATCGAACTTGTTTTGAGACAAGTCAAGCCTAGATCAAGTCTAAAAATTTCAGTTTTTTTTTTTTAAATCGAGCCTATTTTGAAAAGGGTAGTGCTTAAATCAAACTTAGAAATTTCATTTTTTTTTCTAACCCAGGTCAAGCCTAGGGATTTCATGTTTTTAATCAAACTTGTTTTGAGATAGGTCAACCCTAGATTAAATTGCTAGAGTCAAACTTGCCTCAAGATGAATCCAATATGGTGTCTATGTCTTTGCACTATTCTTGATTCTTAAGAATGTACAAAGAGGGGCAACTGTAGACATATATTTTAAAAAATATAAATAATAAATAATAATAAAATATAATAAAAAACTAAAAAATAAAAAAATAAAAATAAAAAATAAAAAAATAGAGAGGAAACAGGGAAAGGACTGAGCGTATGCTCAGCCATCCCTCCCCAGTTAACCATGGCAGAACATTTAATGCCCCTGAAGTAGGAATTGACCTCCGGCTACCAACTCCCCTTGTGCCAAAACCTTCACCTCCAGATTATCCAAAGTTTTGGACAATCCAGCTTTTAAAAAAGGATCCTCAAACAAACGGGGGCAAATTTTGGGGGCGAAAATATCGGGACTCAAGCAAAAGCTAAAAAACCAATCTTTCAAAAAAAAAAAATCAGATCCAACAACAACAATAAAAAATCCCTAGCTTTTCTAGCAACCGTTCTACCCTAGCCATAATAGAACCAAGGTTCAAAAAAAGAAAAAAAATAGGGGTTTGAACCGTCGGTTAGAGGGAGCAAAAGGAGGGGTTTGAGCTACCGATTTAGGTGAGTAAAGAGAGGAAAGGTAGTAGCTTTTTAGGGGTTTAGAGAGAAAAGTGAGAAACCATCGGTTAAGGAGAAGGACGAGAGGGAGAAGAGAAGAAGAAAAGTTGTTGCTGGAGAGAGGGATAGAGGAAGATTGGCGAAGGGAGAGTGAAAGAAAGCAGCACCGACAGCAAAGGGGAGAAAGGAGAGAAAGAATGAAAGAGAGAGAAGGAAGAAAGAAAAAAGAAAGAAAAAATGAGAGAAGAAGAGAGAGAGAAGAGATTGGCAACAAAAGAAAAAGAAAGAGAAAGAGAGGAAGAAAGAAGAGAAACAGAAAAAAAAAAAAAGAGAAAAAAACCTTAAACGGCGCCGTTTTCCTAAGGGAGTATAATTGCTACTTGGACTTTTCTGGTGGGCTGCAACAGTCTACTTGGGCCACTATCTAAGCCCAATTGAGGTAAAAAATCACATTCTTTGCTTTGTAGATTTATGGTGGCTTATGTTGTTTGGGCTTAGTCCATTTTATTGGATTAAATATGTTGTTTGATGGTGTAAAATGAAGTTAAAATATTTTAGTATAGTATCTTAAAATTGTTAGATGGTGTTTTAGGATTTGGAAATTGATGTAAAACACAAAAATATAAAGATGGAAGTAATAGCAAAAATCATAAAAATGTTTCTAAAATAATTAAGTAGATTAAAAGGTACTTAGATTTAGAGGAATATTTACTAGAGATACACAAACTTAGATAAAATGAAATGTGTATGTAAAACAAAGGAAAAATGCCTACATAAAATATGCTCATAAAGATAGATCTAGATAGCTAAGAATAAAAATAAGAATATATTAAAAATATAGCAAGAATGAAGTAAATGAAATAAAATTTTTTTAGAAGATTAGAAGTTACCTATTTTTTTTAAGGAAATATATATATATATATATATATATATAATAAATGAGGGAAATGGGCCTTTAGAAATGAAAGGGAATTGAAAATGAGAATACAATATACTTGTCATAAATGAAATTAGGTCCTGTAAGCAAGGAAAGGAGAAATATTTATAGCATAAATTTATTTATACACTTGTAAATATGATAGATATAAATGCATGATACAAAAAAAATGAATGAAATGGCTATTTTAAGTAATCCGATGATAGAACTTCACCTACAAAGAGGCAAAGAGTTGCCTCTTTCGGGTGGATTTCTTAGGTGTGGAATTGAAGATGGATTTTCACCGAAGCGTCAGGATGAATCCAAACTTTATACTTTGATGCCTATTAACTCAAATAATCGTTGCTGAAAAATAATAATAAATAATAATATGAACAAGGGAATAAATTCTCCTAAATTATTAAACATATTATCGCACGAAAATCAAGGCCACTAAATTAACAAATGCATTCATGTAGATATCACCATTTTATCCTGTCATAGCATGCCACGTTTATCTTGTTAATGAGGTAGGAATTTCAATTATGGGATTTCCTCGAAGAGCTCGTAGAGACGAATTCTTCTAAGGACGTCCCTAGGTGACGAAAACTTCGAGACTTTACCAAATCGTTGGGATGGTCTATGAATGATTTTCTAATAAACAATTGTCGACCTCATTGTTTAAAATTGAATAAATCATGACATCATTTTACAACTGCATCACGTGCATCCATGAAACCGACTAAAAGATTCAATCAGATAACATAATAAAGAATTAATTAATAAGAAGGATTAAGGAAACATAAGAATAAAATCAAGGTAGGCTACAATAGGATAACTTAAGATTAAATGGTACCGTTCATGGAACAGGCGTCACGGAGGTGCTAACCCTTCTTCGTGCGTAACCGCACTCCTGAACCTATCTCTAAAAAACGTGGACCAGTTTTCGTTCTGTCAACAGACCTAAAATTAATTTTAGGACTTTGTTGATTAGAATCGGGTTAATAGGTGGCCAATTACACCTAAATAAAAAAAAGATTGGTGGCGACTCCTAGTTATTTTATTTTTGCCCACGTCTGGCGGTCGAGTTCTCGGACCCAGCACGTTACGACACCTTTAAATACCATATTCTAGAGTACTTCGAAATGGCCCAATTTGCTCTCTTTTGCTTTGGCTCATGTTATTTGGGTGACATTTCCTTAACTATGGTTAGTCTAATTGCTGAGCTTTGTGGCACACTAAATTTTGTTTCTTTTTTGTCTTTTAGATTCAGCTTAAGATTGGTTTGGATTAAGTTTGAGTATCCTCGACAAGGATTTACAAGAAAGTGATATTAGATTTGAAAAGCATTTTCCTTGGTATTTAGGAATAGTTCTTATAACTTTGGAGTTTAAGCTTTTGTTAGTGTAGGAAAAGAATGTATAAATCCTTGTGAATGTATGGACAGATCCTTGTAGCCATAAGATGCTAATTTTTAATATGTTTTTATAATTAAGGCATTTAATTTGTATGAAGCTGAGACTTGTGAATATGTTAAAGATGTTCGCACCTTGAACTATACAGTTAGCTGTGGGTTTGGGTTGTGACACCAATACACTTGAATTGCTAATTGCTCAAGCAAATGGAATCTAGCAATCAGAACAACAAGCCCCTGGATCCCCAATTACCACTCAAGTTGCAAGAAAGCTTTTCCTAAACTAAACAACTGAAAAATCAGTTGTCAGTCCAGGAGAAGAATCACCACGCAAGAGATCAAAAACCAAGTATGAGAAATCCTTACCTCAATATTTTCTTTACTTTTACATCAAAAAGCGAATACCAATTGCTCTTCTATTACAATACAAGATGATTTCTAAGAAGGGACGTTGAGAAACTACCAAGCCTACCGCAACTCCTTTTGTTAGCAGATGTTTACGAAGAGAGTGCTGTATAGACTTTTTTTTGTTGTTGTTGTTGACAAAATATATCATTAGTTATCACTTACCAGTTGAGGCGACCTTTAATTTTTTTTTTTTGACAAAAACAGCACTCCAAAACAAGCATTGACAACCCATAAAGCCTTTGATAACATTTTTTGTAACAGTGATGTTCATATATTGCAGCTGTGAATTTGTCTGCAGCTTTGAAACAAAATATAAAAATTTTTGTATAACCACTCACTAGTGAACACATATTTACAATACTGCTCTAAAAATATTTGTTAGTAATCACATTGGTGGCTTAAATTTGTTATTATATAAAACACTATTGTTTGTACATATGGTTATTGCCGTACTTTATGATAAACTTACTTTATACTACTGCTTTCATGTACATTTTACAAATTTTTTACTCAATTCTCATGCTTGTGCTAAATAATAAAACTTTCATGCACCGCTTCGATCAATGCCCATAAAAAGGGGTGTCCCTCTAGCCCAACGCGTTGAAAACACATTAGTTTTTAGATTAAAATTCAAAATAAATCTGTACTTAATTAAATCTATCATATTCGTCTTTTTCTTTTATTACAATTAATTAAATCTCCAATCAATAATTTACAATCAATTAAGCTCTTATTTGAACAGAATTTTTTTATTAAGCATACACAGTCAATCATTTTAATACATTCAAAATCGTCTTTACAAAAATATATAAATCAAAGTTTTATATTTATGCAGTGGCTAAATGTTCAAATTAATTAGAATCAAAACTTTTTTCGATGTGTCTAATATCAAGCCTATTACTTTGTCCAAATCATCGAACAATTTTTGAAAATTTTCATTTCTAGGCAAATCTTTGGAAAAATTAACAATAATAATAATAGTAATTCAAAGGAATGACATCTTTTCATTTAAATGGACAAATATTGTATGGACTTAGCATGGCCAAGATATGCTGTAATTAAATGTTATTGAAAATTTAATTCAACGGTGAAGCCATTATACCAAACATCAGAGCAGTGGCAAAGCCTGAGCAAGTTGTCTGCATCAGAGAACTTGTCCACATAATACCAAATGCAGAGTTTCAAGTTCGCCGATTGTATATATTGACTACCCTACACTTCGAGATTTTTATGCGTTGCTGTGGAATTTTTCAAGCTTTGTGAGTATTTAATTCATGGAATCTGAATTCAGTTACTTTCATTAATTTTTAATGTAAAACTCAAAACTGAAATTAATGTCGTGTCATTTAGTTCATTAATTAATATAAATATGAAAACTAATATCATATCTGTGTAAATACAAAAATTAATATCATACCTGTGTAATTATAAAAATTAATATAATACCTATGTAAATCTAGATATTAATATCATACCTGTGTAAATCTAGAAATTAATATCATATCAGTGCAAATTTGGAAAGTAATTGATATTAATTAAAATTTGATTTGTGGTAAGAAATCTTGATACATTATTTTTTTGGAAAAACCAGCTAGTGAAGCACGTAAATATCATATTAATAAGATATTGAATCTGCACCCGAACATTTGGTTCATTGATTAATGCATAATTCTCCTAGTTAAAAAGTACGTTTCGAATCATACTTCTCCCAATTAAAAAAAAAATACTGAATTTGTTCTCAAGTTGGTCCTACTAAAGTAGAAAGCAAAGTGATGTCACAACAATGCCATATTAGGGAGCAATTATTATAAGTGATGTCATAACAATGCCATATTAGTGAGCAATTATTATGTACAACAATTTGCCCCAGTGGAGCTAAACTAATTTTTGTTGAAGGGGTCAAAAATAGAAAAATAAAAATTAAAAATTTTAAAAATTAATATGCTGAATTTAATCAACAATCAAAAAATTGATAATAAAAAACAATTTTATATAACATTTAAATCAAGAAAAACAGACTTACAATAGTTTGAAAGTTGTATTCGACTGTGTTTTCCGAATCCAAATTAATCAATTATTAATTATATACTGAAAAACATCTATTTCTTTAGAATTGAGTTTTGGATATTTTGATTAATATTGCTCTTGTTTATGAGTTGAAGCATTGAGACTTGGTGGATCAAGTGTAGGAGAATCATTTGGATGATTTGCATATTTTCTTTAAAGAATTTGTCAATTGTTTTCACGTAACATAAAATGACAAATTACATTTTAACTAAATCAATTATTAATTATAAGCATTTATTTGACTCAAAATAAAAAAATAAAGACTTATTTGACTCAAAATAAAAAGGATAAAATACTCTTATTTTCTTAAGTTTTGATTGAAATTACATGGAGGACCATTAATTTTCAAAATAGACACTCCATCTCAAAAAAATTTTTTTGCTAGACACTTAGGTCTAGTTGTTAGTCACCATTAGTGTTTTGGTCAATTTGATGATGTGGCAAGAGTAAAAAAACAATTTTAACTATGATTAATTTTTAAAATTACTATTATATAATTCTATTAATCTTTTTATTAATTAAAAAAAAAACCTCCCTAGATGGAGAGCATCAGAGCTCCCCTAGGGAGCCACAATTGGGCTCCCTAAGGAAGCACTGATTCTCCCTTCCCTTGGGGGGCATCAATTGATGCTTCCCTCCCTTGATGCTCCCCTTTTTCGGAGAGTTGTCCTTTCTTTTTAAATTTTGTTTTTTAAAAATATAATTATAATTTTTAAATTAATAAAAAAGATATTTTAATATTTTCTTAATCTTTGTTAACAGTATTTACATTTTTAAGGTAGAGTGTTTATTTTGAAAACTAATGAATTTACTTGAAATTTTGACTAAAACTTAAGAGGTGAGGGTATTGTAACCAAATAAAAATATAAAGACTTATTTGACTCAAAATAAAATTATAAAAACTTAATTAAATGTAATAAAAGTATAAAGACTTATTTAAATTTTCCTGAATAATATAAAACTTTTATACATATTATGCTATAGGTTTTCAAACCCTCAATCAATCCAAGCTTATAGTATAGATAATTTTTTTAAAAAAAGAATAGCGTTAGAAGAACTATGGCACGAGTAAGATGCTCGTATTTAGTTTAGGTAAGTCTTAATTTATAAAATCAGAAAGTGTAACAAAACTCTACTCTTCAAATGGTAAGATAGTTTTATTTCCATTTCTGTGTGCTTTTATTTAATGAAACGGTCCCCTAGAAACCTATACTGTTGACTCTATTGCTTGTTAGAGTGTGGCCCACAATGACTACCAAAGAGGACATGTAGCATTAGTGTCTCCAAGCACCTCTCAAGGTTCATGCTACTTGTACTGCAAGTTGTGACATAAACAAGCCCACTCGATTTCCTTTTTCTTGCGCTATTTATAATTTTCCTGTTTGGGTTCAAGTTTCTTGCTCTAATCTTTATCTTCTTCACTGCTTTATTCTCTCTTGTTATTCACTTCTTTGTTTGATTTTCTTTTCTTATCTCATTATTGTCTTGGTCTAGGAATCAAGCTTTTCTCTTTTTTCTTTTAGATTTAGTGTTGCCTTTTGGAAGCCATGAAGGAGTCATCAAGAAGCAATATCCCCAGATGTAGTCGTGGCCTTCCTATTCTGCTGGTGGATCACGACACAACATCTCTCATGTACTTAGCAACCATGCTAGAAAGATATTCATACAAGGGTAATAAGCAATGGACTAGTTTATCACTTTTGTTTTGAAATTTTTGCCCTTATGAGTAAAGAAATTTTGACGACATGATTGATTATATATCAAAATCTGAATTCATGAAAATTAATGATATCTGCAACCTTTCACATTATAATTCAATTATATTAATCTTTATATTCAATTTATATTATAATCAAAATATGTATGTTCATGCCTGTAAATATGGACGAGTTTATTATATATCAATGAAGATATCGACTTAATTATTTTGTACATGTGTGTTATTTCCAAAAAATAAAATAAAAAATATATATAAGTTTATTATATATTGATAAATATATCGACTTAATTAATTTTTTATTTTCTAAATGCATGTGCGTTTTTCTCAAAAAAGAGAATTACCGTGCATGAATATGTGTAAGTTTATTGTATCAATAGAGATATCAACTTGATTGAATTTTTATTTTCTAAGTGTACGTGTGATTTTTTTTTAAGAAGAATTCATGTGCATGAGTATGTATGTATCAATAAAGATATCCAAAGAAAATATGTGCATTGTTTTTTACAATAAAAAAAAAAAAAAACAAACAATTGGTTACATGGAGGATGGGTTTGCCTGAAGAGCTTCTTTGTAGAGATGGAAGGCCTGGTTGATAAGAATTATGGAGTCAAAGCAATTTAATTTCTGAGTCATACATACGCCTCAGAGGTCTATAATAAAACACAAGTGAAACGCATATTTCAAGTTTATCACAGCTCTTTTTATATTTCTCTGTTGTGCAATAAATGGTTTGTCTTTCTTTTTCTGTTTATGTTGAACTAATATCTGTGATGAACTAGAAGGGGACTAATAAAATCTTATTCAACGGAAACGTAGTTTTATCATACAATAGTAGTAGAAGTTATTTTTCATTTTGTTTGACCACATTTAGTATACGGTTTGATTGTTTTAATGTTTTATTTTGTATATTTTCCTTTCCAAACTGGTAAAGGATAAGCTTGTCTTGATTAGGAATAAATCGAATTATATATCAAAAATCGTTGTTGATATAGCACTGTATGGTACAAGAAACTCTACCTCTTATATCTTACAAAACTTGATCTACAGTCTGGGTGTTACTAAATCAAAATTGTTTTAATCTATTATTTTGCAGTGACAACGACTGTGCTGCCGTCAGTTGCAGTTTCCATGATTCAGCAAGGAAACAACAGCTTCAAGCTTGTTATGGCTAATATTAACATGAAGGACAAGAATAGTCTTTCATTTCTGCGTGCTTTGCTTAAGAAGGATATCCCTGTCATAGGTGAGTTTCAAATGTTACTTCAACTAGGAAATTTATTTGTATTTGCACTCGCTAGGTTTTCGTTAGATCAGTTCCTTATTTTCAAGTGAATTATCTTTTAATTTTAGCTACCATATATGCATGCAGTGATGTCCTCTGAAAGGAGTGCGAATGTTGCCCAAAAGGCCATTGCTTATGGGGCATCTTTACATCTCCAGAAACCAATTTCCGTCAATGATCTTAAATACCTTTGGCAACATGCATATCGAAACGTCAAGAACCAGGCTATAAAGATCAAGGAGGTGGCCACTCAGTCTAAGCCTTCAGTCCCTAGAAATGGTCATTTCATTGGCATTGATGAGACCAATGATCCAAAAGGGAAGAACAAGGAAGTAGCTGAGACAGATGTTCGCATCCTAAAGACAAATTGCGGAATGGAATTGAAGAAAACTCCCATCGAACATATGCTGGCCAAACAGAACCTAGAACATGGAGAAACCTCATCCAAGTCAAGGAAATCATATGCTGATAAAGAAGACAAAACAGAAAACAAGAGAAATAAACCAAACCCTGAGCTTGCTGACTTTGGAAAAGCGGAAACCGCTAAACAAGAGGGATGGAAGGATAAGACGAGCAACCAAAGTAGCTCCCCCAAAGGGAAGAAGTTGCGTCTTGTTTGGAATCCGGAGCTCCACTACAAGTTTACAGCAGCCCTTAGTGCATTAGGCGATGAGAGTAACATTACTTTCTCTAAAAGCAATCTGAATTTTCATCGTTGCCATTTTGTTTTCCTTAATAAGTTGTATGTTAATTTGAACATGCTTCAATGAAATACTAATACACTTTTTTCTGTATCTAGATGCTCGTCCGAAATCAATATTACAGATGATGAATGAGCCCACTTTGACACATCGCCAGGTTGCTAGCCATCTGCAGGTTCCTTTCTACCACCTATCAATTATGCTTTTCTTTTTCTTTGTGTGTCTCTTTTTCCATGACTTGTTGTTTAATTATAGTCTCTTGCATGCATGATGTGTTTCATAACTATAAATGTTCAACTAGGAAGAATGAAGTAATTCCATTTCATTATTTTAGGATTTAAGCATAAAGCCATGGTATTCCCAGTCCTTCACAATCTCATATATGTGAATTTAGATTCCATGTTCTGCATAATTCAGAAAAGTGCCTATGTAATATAGCTTGTTTACATACAAAATTGTATTCCAAGAAAATCTGTGGGACCAACTGTTTGTCAAGGTGGATATGTCATCTTTCTTTGTAGTTAACTTCAAGATAACCCTGTGACTTAATATGATGAAAATTTTCTTTCAAGAAGCAACAATGGCACTTTTCGTTAATGACATAAAGGGAGTCACTATCTACTTTGCCCAGAAAAAGGTTTTAACTAGTGGTTTGATAACAACTTGACAGGTTAGTTTAAGAGGATTAGTTTTGTCACTATCCAAATTTCGGGGCATGACCGATGCATGGGCCCAATGGACATTGCCTACTAAGCCTAAGAAAGCCTATCTATGTGACCTATTCATCATTCCATCAAAAGTTGCTAAAATTATATTTCATAATTCCAATTCAAAATAATACTAACAATTTCCATCTCATAGTGGCATTACCAATCAAATAAACATATATTGTTTAAAACACATATCTTAATAGTTTACATCGGGTTCATCTATACACAACAAAAGGAATACTCGACTTCCAGTGGAGAGACTTGGGCGAAAGTTCAGTTATTGAATGCCGAGATACCTACCTAGGAAACGAATCTCCAAGGACACCTCGACCTAGTTACCGACTGCCTCTTGATCTGAAAACATGAAGTTGAAAATGGTGAGTATAAACCCAGTGAGTAAACAAGGAGGGGAACAAGCAAACGATAAGGAAAGTTAAAAGAAATCATGATGCACTTTATTTTCAAAAATAATGCAATTTAGTTTAGCTCTTATTAAAACCCTCATTAAATCATTAATGATTTAATCACTTGACAATAAAAGATCCATGCACAACGAATGATTTGAAGAGTAAAAACTTTAATAACCTTCAAGCAAGTCAAGTGAAACGACGGGTCCTCGCTACAGTGAAATTTAGGCTCAAATTATAAGCTGGTCGAGGGTTTCTCAACTGGCCGAGGGTTTCTCACTAAAACCCCTCATTCAAACTTTAATTGAATAAATTCCTAAATGTTGGATGTCCATGATCAACTATGGTGCTAAAAAAATGGAAAGCGGGTTAGCGACCAAATAGAATAGCAAGCCAAACAGAATGTTTCTTGCCGCAGTAAAAAAAAATCTCGATGCAGCGAGAAACATCAGCAACTTTCTCGTTGCAGCGAGAACCAGGCTAGTATAACCCTCCAAACCCAAGAGTTTTTCATTGCAGTGAGAAGCGAGAAACAAGATACCAAGGAAAAATTTTCATCATCTCAAAGAAAGGCCATTTTGCTGCAATGACAAAATCAACTTGAAACACTTAGCAATTTCCAAGGTTCCACATGTAAGATTTTACATGCATTACAACCATATACCATATTCATGGCTTTTTATTGCATAAACATATATACATATATTTTACATATATAAACACCAATACCACCACCGTCTCACCCAGCTCATGTGGATCCCCCCACATCGTGCACAGCTGGAGTCATCGTGTGCATCCCCCCATATCGTGCATAGCTAATACCACCATGTGCAGCCCCTCACATCGTGCACAGGCAATATCACCATCCACATTCCCGCACCCATCATTACCGGCATGTGCTCTCCCACATCGCGCACAGTCTCGGTTATAATTACAAACAACCTTACTATCAATACACATCATATATATTTAGATATACATATACATCAATATAACACAAGGCACGTGGCTTCATCACAGTCGCATTCCACCACACAAAATGTTTCATTAAAAGCTTGTTCCTATGCATAATTTAGAGAAAAATAGATAATATATTTCAATGGATTTCATCAAACACATATGCCCTAATCCCAAAATGTTTTAATGCAAGTTCACTCACCTTGGTGGGCGGTAATTTAATTTCTTTTCAAAATTCTTTCAAGTTATTATAGAAGCTCCCTCTTTCTCTCTCTAAACACCTAGCTAGTGAGAGAAATTATGAAAGTAAGACCTTTCAAGGGTTTTAAAGTGAGAGAGTGAAAGAGCACAAGAGGTTCTATGAAAGGGTGCACAAAAGCATGAAAATTGAAGCTAGCTTGTAAGAAATTATGGAGGTTTCAAACAAGGTTCCATGGAGGATGAAAGCAACGTGAGATGGAAGGAAGAAGAAGAAGAAGTTGCTAGAAGAAAATGATATTTATAGTTAAAGCTTATCAAATCTCTACTTAAATTATGAAAATACCCTCAACAAGTTAGCTTGTTCTCCTTCAATCCTTTGTGCAATCTTTTACTCTTTTGACACTAAAATAAAGTCCACTATGATCTAGAATTGCTCGGATTCACGAAAACTTAAAAATTTGACCCAAGATGAAAAATGACCATTTTGCCCCTACTTTGGAAATCATCATTATTTTTATTTCCTTCGTCATTTTACCCTTATTTTCATCATTCATCTATGCCTTAGGCGTACTTAGGCCTTAATATTGTTTGAAAGCATACTTCTAGGGGCTCACTAAGGAAATGACGAAATTACCCCTGACCCGTGTTACGCGTCTACACCTAGTTACGAGCCTATAAGGGTCAAGGTCTTACAAGTTTGACCTATTAAGTTGTTAAAAGAAAATGAGATTAAGAGCCTTAAAACAACAATTTGCAATAAACTTGGTATTACTAAATTCCTTTATCCCCCTTTTGTCTCCTTTTTATGTATGCTTCACTCTCACTTTAGATTACAAGCTATAGCATGTAAGATATTTCTCCTACTACTAGGGACGGAGCTAGTCAAATTTTGTTAGGGGGCCAAATATAGAAGAATAAGGGTTAAAAATTTAAAAAAAACTAATTTTCAATCAACAAAAAAAATATTGATAGTAGAAATATGAAACTAAATATAAAACTGTAATTTGTAAAATATAAATAGTGAAAAATGATATCTAAGATTAATAATTTCTTCTTATATGATTAGAATTATTTAAATACTATATATTGAAGATAATTTCATTTTAATTAAATATAAACCGTAACGCATATAAAAAAAATTTACTTAAGTTAATTTCCTTTTACATAATTAGGATTAATAAAAAAATGCTACATTGTTGAAATTTTAAATAATAATGTAACACTACAACTTATATTCGAGAACTATATAATAATTTATTAATTTTTAAAGCTTAAAATTATAAAAAATAAAATCTACATAATATAAAAAAGAAGAATATGACAAGTAGAAGGTAAATATCACATATTACATAAAAAAAAGAAAGAAAAAGATTATGGTTAACGGTTTGTAGAAATTTGAGAAAAAAATTTACAGAACTTATAATATATGAATAAATGGAATAGAAATGAAAAATAAATAAATAAAAATAAAAATAATAATATAAAGTAAAACAAAAATTTAAAATTGAGTGAGATATGTGAAATTATTTTATTATTTATTATTTATATTAATTATTAAATAAAAAATTATTTTAAGGGAGTCATTAATAGAATATATAAAAAAAATTAAAAATTTTTATATGTTATGAAAAAATTTTTAAAAGTTTTTGGCCCCCATCGCATAAACGAGGCTCCGCCCCCGCCTGCTGCTATTATGTTGGTTTAAGGTCCTTGACTGTGACTTTTTGTTTATCCCAGAAATATAAAGCCCAAGTGCAGCGTCTTTCGACACCTACAACCAGTAATTTAGCCGCGGTTAGCAATGCATGCACAAGCAATTATGGGAAAGCAGGACTTTTCGACATGCTGCAGAAGAACAAGTCAATCTTGAATCATCTGGAACACCAAAGTTCCGACTTTTCAATTAGAGGTAATACAATAGTTTTTTAACAAGTTCCAGATTGTATACTTACTAGCAATATTAAATTCTGTTGGTAACTTAAGGATGATACAAGTTTATATCTCTAGCTGCCAGATATACATAGACACCTTGAAATTGACTTGGCATGAGCGTAGGACTACCCAAATATTGAAAAAAAGAACACCCACTCATGTCCTTATACTTGGTAGAGCAACATAAGAGTTAAAAACATTTTTGGGTTTCTCTGGAAACCTATTTTAGCATCCACAGTCTTGGTATTGCAATGTTTATATTGAAATAGAAGTGATCACATAATAATATAATCATGTATACATAAAACGAAAATGCAAACTGAGAAAGAGCCTTTTGGGAGGCAATGCTAAATCTAAATTAATGAAGTTTTCAAATTTGAGATATATGACTGTAGATATCATTCTCTTATTTTTTTTGGCAGACTCTTTTCAATTTCCAAATCTGGTACAAGATTCAACTGCTCCTATCAGTTCATTATATCAAAATCAACAGTTTCCGATTATGCCTCAAAACATGAATCAAAAGCTACATGTTACACTGGATTCAACTGATCCAGTTTGTTCTTTCAATCTGACTCAACAGTTCCCAAGCATGCTTCCCTACATGCACCAGAACCTAAATTTCACTGCGGGTTCTGATTTCACAGATTTACTAAATCAAACTCAACAGTTTCCGAACGTGCCTCAGGTGCAAAATTTTATCCCAGATTCAACTCCTACTAGCGTTTCACTGAATCAGGGTCAAGTTTTTGTATCATCTTCTAAACCAACACAAGGAATAAATTATACCGTAGCACAATGTAGCGCAATGCCCGATGCAAACAAATTTCTAACAGAGATCATTGGTGGAGACTCAGGGGTGGACGCTACAGCACATGCGGCTCCTCCACCAGTACTTCCTGAAAGTCAGCACCAACACTCATCAGAGTTGGCTAATTTGTTGAAAGTTCTTGATAACGAGGCAGATGCAACCAGAGGTTCTGGCATTGAACCACATCCAGGTGAGGTTGATCAATTTTGCGAATGGCTAAAGGAAGCTATTGTTGACAATAATGAAGAACCTTAATTGGCTTCGTAAGTGTGGCTTTTATGACATTTGTTTTGTCCCCTGACCAATTTACAACAAAGGAATCTTTGACAATCATACATTAATAACGTTATCGCGTGAGCCTCCATTATGTTGTTGCTGATAAGACAGTAGACTAGAACCGGAAGCAAGCCACTCTTTTAAACCAAGATGGCAAAAAGCTTTCTATCAATAAGGAGTGTACTGATACTTGATTAGAAGTTTGACAAGATCACAAAGAGCTTAATTACAATTTTATGTAGTGTTCGAGTTAACAAACATGAAAAAACTGGTTTACTTCTAAACCTTGGTAATAGTATTTGTTAGTGGAAATTGTGAAAATTAACCTTTGTAGTAAGGTGACTTAAAAAATGACCGTCTCTATAATTTTAACTGTTTTTAGTCAAATTTTGACACAACTTGACAAGAATACCCTTTAAACCAATTAATCGAAATGAAGGCGCGTCTCAGTTTCTTTCTTTCTGCTCTCTCGCCATTCAGCTAAAAATTCCAAAATTAAATCTCGATTTAGATTTAGCTATCCTTCTGTCCAGCTTTCCAATGCCATCGAGGTCTATATTGGCAACCAACTTTCTCACAATCCCAAAGTGCAGAGATAACATCAAGGTATTTATTATGGGTTCTTGGGTTTATTTAGGGTTATTCATAGAACGAAAAAGTTGATGGGTAAATTATGAGTTTGGAAACTTAAATCTGGCTGGGGGTAGTGAAATCAATCAGTTTATAGGCGATGTGTGAATATTTGTTAGGCATTGAGTCACTGGAAATTAAGGTGTGTGACTAGATATTAGGAATCGTAACCTGTTTATTTGGCATTATGTGCTTGAATATTACGTGACTGAATATTTGTTGAGCATTACGTGACTTGTTTATAAGAATTACGTGACTAAATATTACGTAACTAAATATTTGTTGAGCATTGCGTGACCTGTTTGTAGGCATTGCATGACTTTATCTACCTAATGCTGAAGGTGATTATCTACTGATTCAGCCCCTTTAATAACAAATTGTGTAAAATTAGAAGAAAAATAGGCTAAAGCTGTTTGGTAAACTGTTTAATAAAATAAATTATATAAGTTGTAATTTCGGTTAAAATTACCATAAAGGATATTGAGTGTCATCTTCAATAACCTAATAAGCTCTAATGTAATTCTTGAAGTTTATATAATTTCAAATGTTAAAATCAAAGAAATCAAAAAAGAAATGGAATAATTTTCAGACTTGTATAGTAGCAATTTCCACAATTAGATTTTGGTTGGTTTACCAAGCAATCGGACCATGATGCTTAAATCAAAAAAAAAAAAAAAAGAGAAAAGAGGAAACGATAATGAATTTCTTGGAAAAGAGAAAAGAGGTAACATTAAAATCCTTTTGATTAGTGAAAAAGAGAGAAAACCTTTAAGTTGCTGTTTATTAAGAATTTCTTGGAAAATGATGTTTGGCTTGACTTTTGCTTTTAAGAGGTAGATAAGATGAAATGTCAGGCCGAACAGGTACTTAATAACCAATTCAGCCCCTCTTCATTGCACTTATATGGGTTTAGAAAACGAAGAGTTAACATTCATGCTTATAAATAAAGGGAACCATTAACCATTTGAATCAAATTCAATTATCTTAAACAATCTCAGATAATTGTAATTGTAAAATGGAGTCCAGAGATCCAAGCATCCAAACTGGGGAAAGGGCATCCTCCAAGGAGGAGGAGATGCCCCTGAGGAAGAAGCTGGAGATATTCCAGCAAAAGATGCATGCCCTCATTGACAAGCTGATGGCCAGGACTTTTGAACTGGAGGCTAATGTCCTAAGCAACAACAAGATTCTCACCGAGATATATGGAAATAGTAGATGAACTTAGGAAGAAATGAACTACAATTCATTTTTTTTGTATCATCTCCTTTTATTTCAGAGAATCTAATAAATAAAATTTTAAGAAATTTCATTGAGCATATATTTTCTTATCTCTTTTCTTATTTTTATTTTCTTCGTTTAAGTTATATTATGCTGAATAACTTCGTGAGTGGATGTTAGGCATTGTGTGACCTATTATTAGGTATTGGGAGACTGGGTTATACGCGGTGCGTGAATTGTGCAATGCATATCTTTTGTTGAGACATTGAGTGAGTGGTTTGTATGTATATGAAATAGAGAACCTATGGTGACGTGTTGTTATGTATTGCCTAACATTGGGCCAGTATATGACTGTTTAAGTTGGCATAACATGAGTGGATATTAGGCATCGATTGACTTATTATTAGGTATTGCGAGACTGGTAGTGCGTGACTTGTGCAATTAACTTCTTATTTTGAGGCTTATTATGTTGGTCCCAATTAAATGTGCTAGAGGAGGGGGGTGAATAGCATAATTTGGCTCTTTCAAAAATTATCTCTAAGTGTAGACAAATGCAGGATAAAAGAAGGAATGAAAATAAAACAAAAACAGAGTAAATAAAATAGTAGAATTTAAGGTGGTTTGGTCCAAGACCTATATCCACTACCTTGATTATCCAACCAAGGATTTTTCAACCAATCCACTAAGAACTGGTGAAATTAACAAGCTTCCACCAAGCTTTACAATGGCTTTTACCAAGCTTAGTCAAAACCTTTCACAATGGTTTTTACCGGGATCAACCAAAACCCAAAATGGTTTTTCAAAGGCTCAACCACAACCTTTCACAATGGTTTTTCACGGGCTCAACTAAAACCCAAAGTAGTTTTTCAAAGGCTCAACCATAACCTACAACAATGGTTTTTCACGGGATCAACCAAAACCCAACAACTAACTTTTCAAGGCTAGGTTAGAACCTTAACACAAACAAGCAATCCTAGCTTGATTGAACCACTTAGAGTGACCCTTTCACTATAAAAACATAAAGAGAGAAGTAAAAAGAGTATACATATGATCACAAGGTTGATCTAAGTGGTACAATTGAAGTGCAGATCACAATTATAAGGGATAAGAGTTGAGTGCAATAAATGAGCAGCAGGTGTTCTCTAATTTTTAAGCTCTTTTTGTGTTCTTGGAAGCCTTCAATGCATTTTTAGCCATTGGAACCCTCTTTTATACTTGGAGAAACAACTCTGATGGTAGTTTGACAGTTTTCAAGCCATTGGAAACAGTTGGGAGTTGGTTTTAGCCATTAAACTGTCCTTTAGTGCAAAATCAAACTTACAGGCAAAATGCTCTTAGTCAACTAACCGATATCTTAGTCGACTAAGTTGTCTCTGTCTTTTGTTCCCAGTTTCTGGGAGTTCTGGTAGTGTGCACTTAGTCGACTAACTCATTCCTTAGTTGACTAAGTTGGTTCTGTTTCTCAATACTCTTCAGCCCGCTAACCTTTGATTTAAATCTTAGCTGACTAACTCTTCATTAATCAACTAAGGGACTTTTGTTTTGTTGTTCAATTGTGACTTCCTTATTCCTACGCTTTTTGATGTGTGCATTTTAATGATAGATTATTCATTTGCATATAATTTTGTCCTGCACATTCAAGTAGAAATATTAGACACAAATGAATGGGAATGTTTATTATCATCAAAAACTAATGGAGCCAACAATCTCCCCATTTTTGATGATGACAAAACATTCCTTGATTAATAGCACAGTGTCTTTTTAATTTTCAATTCTGCAGAAAAATGGGGATTACTCCCCCTAAGTGTGTGCTCCCCCTTTGTGTATGCATATTTTGCTTATTCATTTCAACAAATTTTACTCATGTCGTATAGAAAATGACACTACTTATTCAGAGTATATATATATGTAGAGATATAAAGTGATTTACAGCAGGTGAATGTTGACAGATTTTCATCTTTATCTTAATAGTGTTTATCAACAATGTATTGTTACCAAATTTTGTCTTTGCCATTAATAATTCATCAGACATAATATACTCAGCATCTATATACATTCACAAACACTTTCCATTCATGAAAGTATGACAGAAATCAATCATTAGCATCATTTCTCAATATCAGTACAGCACCAGATTTTCATCAGCAGCAGTTAAAATACCATAGATGGTAAGGCATCCCATTTCACACACAAAAATGGAATTAAATTTAAACAGCAGAATTGAATTTAAGTGTTCAATTGCCATCATGGCACAAACAGCAGATTATCACAAGTTAATAGTTAATGTTCCTAAATTGCCCCTAGACAGTTTCTACTTCCTATTTCCCTTAAATTCTTCCTAAGGTCCCTGCCATGTTTCTCCCCTTTTTTGTCATCATCAATCTCTAATCATCTTTTGAGGAGGATGAAGGAGATGACTTATCATCAGTGTACTATTGGACATTGAGGGGTTGAGGAGAGGATTTTGGTTGATGAGAGGGTTGAGGTGGTGACTGCTCAGGGGATTGTTCAGGGGATGAGATCTCGAGAGGGTGTTGAGGAGAGGAGATTGGTGCTGGCTTGGTCTTCTCAGCCAATCTGGATGATTTCCTCTTTTTGATGAACTTTGTTTTAGTTCCCATTGTTTTCTTGCGCATGCTTGGTGGTTTGGACTTTTTCTGTGGTTCTTCAGTAACTTTTTCTTTTTCTTTCCTTGATTGCCCTTCTATAGTGGGAGCTGATGCTGATATTGTTTGTTGAGCTTTTCCCTTAGCTACCTATTTTTCAGCTTGCTCCTCTTGAACCATTTGATGGAAAAGTCCCATGATTGAAACCTCTTCAGAATGTGGAGGAGATGGTTCAGGTTCTGGTTGAGGTTGGGGTTTAGAGGGAGGATTTTCATTAAATGATCCAAGCACCTTGATACCTTGATCAGATTCATCCTTGTCATGAGGCTCAAGTAAGGGGGATTTTCTCGGTTGTTCCACCTTAGGTTAGTGACCTTCAGCTTGCACCTCAGCTTCCTGTCCTGCTAAAGCCAGACTAGGAGTTATAGAATTATCTGCAGTAGCTGGTTTAGATGGCACTTTTTCTTTTCCTTTAATTTTGCATTCCATTTTTGTTAACCTTTCTTCAATTTTCTAAATTCTTGCTCCCTGATTAGTGAGCTTCCCATCAATTCTCATTAGTAGATTAAAGATTATCTCTTTTGAGAATTGTGATGGTGCTGTTTCTGGTTGAGCAGGTAAGGAGGATTCTTTTCCTAGACCAGCCTTGGGGGTTTTAATATATCTTTCTCCATCAAGTTTGTACCCTATTTTAGGTAAGCTTCCTAAATAAATGGCTTGGTCTCTGGTTTTTACCTTGTCCGCCTTATATCTAGAACTCCAAATCCCTTTCTTCTGTACTAGAAAAGTGATGATTTTTTCATAAGGCAAGTTGATCTTCTCTAGTTTGCATGCACCCCTCATTCTTTCAATCATGAACCTTCCAAGCATGCTACATTAGCCATAAATCCTGGAGGTTGATGTAGCTCAAGCTTCCACTCCTCCCATGAAGATTAGCAGCAACAAAGTAATGTAGAATCCTTATTTGAGGACTTGTGATAAGCCTTGCATTGCTTTTAGAGGAATACTTTTCTTTTTTCCTGTGATCACTTCCTATAGGGATGAAGGGTCATACTTCTCAAGAAATTTAAATTCTCCCTCATTACATTCTATCTTAATTAGTTCCCTTAAGTCTGCAGCAGTGACAGTAAATTCCTTCCCATTCAAAAACACATTTAGACCCTCATCAGAATAATCATCTGCTTCTTCCAATTCATCCTTGTCAACAATAATACTCGAATAGAATTCCTTAACTAAACTAGCACTATATGATCGGTTTTTAAATGTGTTGAACTCTTTCAATTTTAGTTCTTCAAAATAATCTGACAAACTTGTTAGAATTTTAGGCATTTCACTAATGGTACGTTTGGTTTGCGGAATAGATAGGAATAGAATAGAATAGTTATTATGTGGGAATAGAATGAGGTGGGAATAGAATAGAATAGTTATTACTTAGTTTGGTATGACAAAGGGAATATGACAGGAATAATTATTATGACTTATTGTAGTGTTTGGTTGGTAACAATAATTTTGGAATAAGAAAGGAATAGAAAATAAAAAGACAAAAACACCCTTTATTATTTATGTGACATTTTATTTTTATTAGATTTTTTAAATATTAATAATCTAGAATTTAATTAAAATATTAATAATTAATCATTTAAATATTAACATTTATTTAATTTAAATATTATTATGATTAATTTTTATTTTATTTTATTTTTAAAATATTAATAATTGATAATTTATTTAAAATATTAATAATTGATAATTTCAATATTAATATTTATTTATATTTTAAAATATTAATATTTTATTTAATTTAAATATTATGATGATCAATTATTTTATTTTATTTTATTTTTGAAAATTAATAATTGATTATTTATTTAAAATATTAATAATAGATAATTTAAATATTAATATTTTATTTAATTTAAATATTATTATGATTAATTTTTTATTTTATTTTTTAAATATTAATAATTGGTAATTTATTTAAAATATTAATAATTGATGATTTAATTATGAATATTGTTTATCTAATTTAAATGATATTATGTTTATTTATTTTTAATTTATTTTATTTTTAAATAGGAATAATTTATAATTTATTTTATTAATAATTGATAATTTAAATATTAATATTTTATTTATAATTTAATATTAATATTTTATTAAAAGTTGGAATCAAGTGAGAGAAAGAGGAGAGAGAGAAAAATAATATTTTATACCAATAAAGTTGTAAATTTTTAAACTTGTAAGGGGTATTTTTGTCTTTATTAATTTTTGAATTTATTCCTCAACCATGGAATAGCTAATACCATGGGGGAGGGTGGTATTAGCTATTCCTTGGTTTTGAAGGATTTTGAAGAATAACCATTCCTATGGAATGGCTATTCCTTGGATAATTTTTCAACCAAACAAAGGAACCAAAATTCCTTGGGAATAAAGAGGGAATGGCTTAGCCATTCCCCCAACCAAACATGCTATAAAGCTTTCTTAATCAATATATTTTCCACAAGTGATGGGGGCATTCTCAATTTTCCTAAATCTCTCTTCATGCATTTTATTTCTGAATTTGGAAGATGAAGAAGTACCTTTCTTGTGCAGTTTGCTCATTTCTTTCTTTTGTTCAGATTTGTGGCTTTTCGATTTTCTAGATTCTTTACTTGCAAAGCACGACTCAATCTTCTTTTTTCTCTTCAGTTTTTCTGTCATGACCCGGTACTCCCCTTGAGCCTGTGACAATCGTTGCGGTGTCCCGATCGACACTCATTACTTGGAATGTCAACTGAAACCCCGCAAGGCTTTAATATCAATTTCTCATTTCCCCTGTGAGTAACCGTTACCAAATATCATGTTCTAAAAGATTTTAAGCTATTTCCAACTTAAATCAATAAAAAAAATGATTTCTGTCTCACAGGAGCATTTTGGTCATTTTTCCCTGAAAATCTCGAAACCAACTAAAAATGTAGTATGCGAGTGGAAAACACATATTTCATAATAAAAAATAAGTTAAGATGTCTAAAACATTCATTTAAAATGAAATTATGACTTTTTGAATATAATAAAAATATTCAATAAAATATTCTATTTTCTTATAAAATAATATTTATAGAGTTACTAGTAAATAATTTTTGTAGCGTAAAAGCTAAATAAATTCATACATACTGTAATACAGATAACCAAAGCATAAGATTTAATTTACAGTGACAAGTGGGCCCACCAACAACCAAAAGTATCAAAAGCGGTAAACCTATAGTTTTTGAAGATGCAAGTCCAACTGTAACCCTCAACGAAATGAGCTATCCACCGACTATCCTGAGCTTGAAAAGGGTGGAAAGGAGGGTGGTGAGATTATATAATCTCAGTGAGTAAACAAATACCATCTAAAATATATAAAGTTGAGTAAATGGAGATAGATAAAATAGTTTAACATACTGTAATGCATCACCTTTCAACTCATTTCAACCAAATAAAATCAATTCATACAAATCGAGTAATCAACATGGCTTATGAATTTCTTAAAACTTTGGCTTGTGCCAAAATCATTCTCATACTCAATTATCAGGGATACCTTGGCTGAGGGCTATCCCAACCGAGTCTGCCAAGGCTGCTAAAAAGTTATGTACGCATAAATCATGTTTTTATTTTGAAAACATAGCCGTTCCTTGGCGTTGGCTGAGTTCACCCTCATGTGGTGGTTTGGCGTGAAGTGAACTCTAAAGTTTTAACCTTAGGAGTTATCCAACCGCGCCTCTCATACTGAGGTATGAATATAATAGGGTTACTGTGCCCCTCTAATAGGCTGGTCCACGGAACCCGTTCACTGTAGCAGCCAGTTTATAACCCACCATACAATAAAATTTGCGATAACATGACATGACAATTATTTTATTTTACAGCCTCTCAAGGCAAATTAACAGTTCATACATTTTCAACACATACCAATTCAGCCATTCATGGAAATATTATCATAAGCCATTCAATTCAAACCATGATTTATAACACAACAATTAGTCTCCAATTACTCCATTTTCAAAACCATCTTTCAATTTCAAGACAATTTATAAAATCATTTCATTTAATCACATTTTACTTATAAAACATAAAGATTTACCATTTAAACTCATTTTCCATAAAATCACAAAATCGGATAAAAACCACTTTAGATAATTAAGAAGATAGTAAGGTTGCTCACTATTTCGGGAGTTGAATTTCGAGTACTCCGATTCTTGATCCTTAGGTACTATCTCTTTAGTTTTGTCAGAATGCTCACCACCTAGACATAATGCACAATAAGCCATTTACTACATTTGTGCTAAATTGTTATAAAACCAATTCAGGCTCTATACTAATGCATGAAATGGAATGCAAATTGTTCAGATTATCGTCTAAACATGGTGTTCTACACAAATTTAATTGTGTACCTAAATAAAACGGTGTTGGCCTAATTCGATCTATCACTCGATTAATTGGCCAATATGGCCAATTTAACTCCAAATAATTCCATTTTTCTCCCAATACTCCAAATCATCAAACACAAATTAAATAACTTGAAATATGGCAAAATCATCCTCACATTTTCTCTTGGAAAATTCGGCCATGGTGGGTGCATCAACATTATAAATTTTCAAGCTTGATTCTCACACCATAAATCACTAATTTCTAACCAAATCACTTGAAATAAAATAAAAATCATCATCAATATTCTACATGGAGAATTCGGCCAATGATGAACTCATGAGGAATATGTGAATTTCAAGCTTAATTCTTACACTTAACACCATAAACAACTAAAAACATCCATATATCTTAAAAATCTATCTAAATCATCATCAAGTTCTCTCTCCTAGGGTTTGATCAGCACACTATCCTTCATGATATCTTGTGATTGAACCATGGAAAATAAGAAAAAGTGCTTAAGAAAGATAGATCACATGCTTAATTAAAAAATCTTACCTTTTTTTCACTTGTTTCCTTGAATTTTCACACTTTTCCTTTGAATTTTTCCACCTAGGGTTTTGTTCTTCCTTTTCTTCCTTTGTTCTTGCTTTGGCCGGCCATATGAAGAGAAATGGGCTGATTTTGTGTTGTTTTTAAGCCAAGTAATAAATGGATGAAAATTTGACACATGTCACCATTCTAGTGGTCCATGTGTCAAACTAACCCATTAAGCAATCTCTCTCTACCACTTAAATTTTCTCAATTATCCATGATAATATTGGGTAAAATCCATGTGCTGGACAAATGTTGGGTGGTGTAAAATTATAATTTTGCCCTTGGGTGGCAAAATGACTATTTTACCTCTATGCTCAAAAAAATGCTGAAATTAAAATTCTTCACTTCTCAAACTCCAATTATGTTCTAAATAGTCAATCTTGATCAAAAACTTCTTCCAACATTCTAATTTTTAACCTCGGGTGGCAAAATGACCATTTTACCCTTGGGTCATGAAAATTCCAATTTGACTCTAAATCGGTCTTCGAACTTCAAGTCACCATATTAAGTCATTCTAGCGTTTTAAAATTCTCAATTTCATCTTAAAATATCTATTTGGACTAGTTCGAGGCTTAATTCAACTTAATTGTACCATTTGGTACATTACCGTTCTTTAACGATTTTCGAGGTACCCAAGTAAGCAAACATGCATTCTTATGTAAGAATGGCATAATAAACATATTGTAGAGCTGGGCTTGACATTTTCAGCTTGCAAACTTTCTTCCATCGGCCTTTTTCCTTTCTTCTTCTCAATAATTTCTTTGCTTTAAGATGTTTTAGCCATTTGATTTGGAAGATTTTGGGTTCAGAGTTTCGAATGGTTGAAAGGTGAGGGTTTTGGTTTCAGCAGAAAGAGTGTAAAGAAAATGGGTTGAGAGCTGTTTAATTCCAAATGAGAAAAACTGTCTGACTTCCCCTATTAAGTACAATTTGCAACTACCCTTTCAAAATTCAAAAATTGCCTCTTAAATTTATTTTTGGTTTGAGCGATTTTTCTTCTCTATTTTTGTTTCCCGGTAGGTAGTTTCTTCTTATTATTTTATTCCTCAAACCTTCAACTTAATTGAGTCTTATTATTTAATGAAACAGAATACTCTTGGTTGACTAAGATTTTCTTTAGTCGACTAAGTACCTTTTGTTTTATGTGTATGAGTCAAAAAGTTTCCTACAACTCCTGCACATTAATCATTCGTAAATTCCTTCTAATCTCACAAAATCTATCTTCATTTAGAGGTTTGGTAAGGACGTCAGCTAACTGATGCAAAGTATTCACAAATTCAATTTTGACATCTCTCTTCACTACATGGTCTCTAACAAAATGGTGCCTAATCTCAATATGTTTAGTTCTAGAATGTTACACAGGATTCTTAGATATATTGATTGCACTTGTGTTATCACAGAAAATTGGTACATTATGTACTGTAATTCCAAAATCTCTTAGTTGTTGTTTGATCCACAAAATCTAAGCACAACAATTACCTAAGGAAATATACTCTGCTTCAGTCGTAGAGAGTGCTACAGAATTCTATTTCTTACTAGACCAAGAAACTAGCATACTTCCTAGAAATTGGCATGTTCCACTAGTGTTTTTTCTATCGGTTTTGCTTCTTGCAAAGTTTGTGTCACGACCCGAAACTCTCATCGAGCCCGTGACAACTGCCGTGACGTCTCGATCGACATTCATTACCTGGAATGTCAACCGGAACCTCGCAAGTCTTTAATATCAGCTTCTCATTTCCCTGTGGGTAACTGTTGCCAAATACCACATTCTAAAAGATTTTAAACTGTTTCCAACTTAAACAAATAAAATAATAATTTCCGTCTCATAGGGGTATTTTGGTCATTTATCCCAAAAATCTCAAAATCAGTTAAAAATATAGTATGTAAGTGGAAAACATATATTTCATAATCAAAATAATTTTGGATGTCTAAAACATTCGTTTAAAATGGAATTATGACTGTTAGAATAAAATAAAAGTATTAAATAAAATATTCAATTTTCACATAAAATAATATTTTAAGAACACTGCATAAATAATTTTTACAGCGTAAAAGCAAAATAAATTCCTACATACCGTAATGCAGATAACCAAAGTATAGAATTTAATTTACAGTGACACGTGGACCCACGAATGACCAAAAGTATCAAAAGAAATGAACCTACAGTTTTTGGATGTGGCAAGTTCAACTGTAATTCTCACCGATATCAGTTATCTACAATCTATTTTGAGCTTGAAATGGGTGGAAAGGAGGGTGGTGAGATTATAAAATCTTAGTGAGTAAACAAACATCACTCAAAATATCTAAAGTCGAGTAAAAAGAGACTATTAAAACATTTCATCAAACTGTAATTTATCATCTTTCAACTTATTTCAACCAAATGAAATCAATTTATTTAAAGCAAGTAATCAGTATGGCTTATGAATTTCTTAAAAAGCTTGGCTCATGCCAAAAATTATTATCATACTCAGTTATCTAGGATACCTTGGTCGAGGGCTATCCTAACTGAGTCCGCCAAGGCTATTAGAAAGTCATGTTTTTATTTTGAAAACATAGTCGTTCCTTGGCGTTGGTCGGGTTCCCCTTCACGTGGTGGTTTGGCGTGAAGTGAACTCTAAAAGTTATACCTCAGGAGTTACCCTACTTGCCTCTCCAACCGAGGTAAAAATATAACAGGATTCCGTGCCCCTCTAATAGGCTAGTCCACAGAACCCAGCCCACTGCAGCAAGTCAAACTCACCATACAATAAAATTTTGATAGCATGACAGGGCTAATTTATTACTACCCAATCTGCAAAGGTAAAATAAAGTAATTCATACAATTCATAAAAACACAGCCTAGCCAGTCATGCCAATACAATAACATAAGCCATTAATTCAATTTTAAATTTACAACATATCAGTGGTCTCGAATTACTCTATTTTCAAAATCGTTATTTCGTTTTCAAGACAATTTATAAAATATTTTCATTTAAACTCATTTTGTTTACAAAACATAAAAATTTACCATTTGAACTCATTTTCATAAAATTCACCAAAATCGAATAAAAACATACTTTAGATAATTAAAATGATGGTAAGGTTACTCACTGTTTCTGAAAACTAAATTCGGGTACTCCAATTATTACTCCTCGGGTGCGATTTCTTTGCCTTTGCCAGGAGATTTGCCACCTTGACAAATTGCACAATTAAGAGGTTTACTACTTTGGTATTAAACCAAAATAAACTAATTTATACTACTAATGCATGATACAAAGTGCAAAATGTCTAAATTTTGCCTAAACGTGGTGTTAGCCTATTTCGGTCTTTTACCCGATAAATCGATATACGCGTCCGTTTAAACTCCAAATTAATTTTTTTCAATTTCTATACCTCAATTGCACCCAAATTGACTTAATGTCCCTCAGTGTGGTGCAAATTATCAATCTCGACAGTAAATTACGAAAATACCCCTAGTGGGTAAAAATTCATATTTTTACTCCGAAAATTTTCATTATTTTTCTAGGCTCATAATTCATCATTATTCATCATAATTCCTCAAATAAACATCAAGATCAGCAGCCAATATTCCCCTAGAAAATTCAGCATAATGGGTTTTAATGGGAGAAAATTATATCTTTAGCTTATTTTTGCTATATTTCAATATAACCTAAATAAAATCACTTAATTCAATTAAAATCAACCAAAACTCAAGCTTAAAACTCATCCATGGAGGTTTGGACAGCATGGGTGTCCATACCCACTTTCTAATTTTGTATGGAAATGAGAAAAAATGCATGGGTAGTGAAAATCACAAGGAAAATGAATGAAATTTACCTTTTTAATGCTTGATTTCTTGATTTCTCTTGATTTTTCCCAAATTTTTCAGCTAGGGTTCTTATTTCTTTTCCCCATTTTCTCTCTTGGTTTGGACGGCTTGAAGAAGATGAAAATTCTGGAAATTTTGACCTTTTTAAAGGCTAAAATAATAAAATATTCATTTATTCATTTTTTTATTAATTCTTTAAATTCTAGCCATCCATTTGTTTCCAAATTTTCACCATACACTTGTCCCACATATCCATAGCTTAGATAAAATTCTCAGACTTATCCAAAATCTTAGTGGAGTAATTTTTTTAAATTTACACTTTTACCCCCGTAAAAGTGAAAAATTACATTTTTGCCTCAAAAACTGAAAAATTGCCCATAGACATATTTTTCATCCCTTATACTCATAACATTCTCCAATTTGTCAAATTTGATCTAAATTCTCTCAAAATCTCAAATTTTGTTCGCGGGTGGTAAAATTACGATTTTGCCGCTACACTCTAGAAATCACCGGAATTAAACTTTTTCATTGCCAAACCGTCAAATTATACTCCGATACTCAAATCATACTCCAATAAGTCAAATGGGGCCAAAAAAAAATCTTTTCTAAAAATTTTCATTCTGTCCCTAGGTGACAAATGATCATTTTGCCCCTAGATAGTGAAAATTTCGGTTTGACTCCAAATTGATCCTCGAACTCCAAATCACCATATTAAACCATTCTGAGACTTTAGTATTCTTAATTTCATTTTAAATTCTCTATTTGATCTAGTTCGAGGCTTAAATTAACTTAATTGTATCATTTGGTACATTGTCGACTTTTAACGATTTTTCTTTCGGGGCTTTCCAAGTATGCAAGCATATTGTCAATCATATGAATGACATGGCAAGTATTTTATAAGGTCGGGCTTGACAGTTTGCATCCAAATAGCCTACAAGATTAAATGATGATTCTCTAGAGTACCATATTCTTAAGGTTTGTGTTTCTAAGAGATATTTAAAAATTCTCTTAACAACAGTTAAATGTGATTCTTCAGGCTGTGACTGAAATCTAGCACACAAACATACACTAAACTGAATATCTGGTCTGCTTGTTGTTAAGTAGAGTAAAGATCCAATCATACCTCTATAGAGCTTTTGATTAATACTTTTTCCTTTCTCATCAACATCAAGTTTGGTGGATGGACTCATTGGTGTGCATATTGGTTTTAGCTTCAACATATCAAACTTTTTGAGCATATCTTGAGTGTATCTTTCTTGGTTGATGAAGATTCCTTTCTCACTTTGTTTAATTTGAAGGCTAAGAAAGTACTTCAGCTCACCCATCATGCTCATCTCAAATTTACCTTGCATTTCTTTGGCAAAATTCTTGTATAAAGCCTCATTAGTTGCACCAAATACAATGTCATCCACATAAATTTGAACAATAATTAAATCATTTAAATATCTTTTGATAAACAATGTAGTATTAATGCTACCCCTAATATATCCTTTTTCAACCAAAAATTTTGAAAGCCTCTCATACCAAGCTCTAGGAGCTTGTTTCAATCCATACAAGGCTTTATGGAGTTTGAAAACATGATCTGGTTTTCAAAGTCTTCAAATCCTAGTGGTTGTTCAACATACACTTACTCTTGAATGAAACCATTTAAAAATGCACTCTTTACATCCATTTGGTACAATTTAAAATTCATAAAGCATGCAAAGGCAAGCAACAACCTTATAGCTTTAATCTTAGCAACCGGTGCAAAAGTTTCATCATAGTCAATTCCTTCCTCTTGGTTGTATCCTTCGGCTACTAACCTAACTTTATTTCTAACTACATTTCCCTACTCATCTACCTTATTTCTAAACACCTATTTTGTTCCAACAGTAGGGTGATTTGAAGGCCTAGAGACTAATGACCACACACGGTTTCTTTTGAATTGATCAAGTTCCTCTTGCATGGCCAATATCTAGCTTTCCTCTTTTACTGCTTCCTCAAATGTCTTAGGCTCAATTTGAGATATGAAAGTTGAAAACTCATAAGTCTCTCTTGTTGCTTTTCTAGTCTTAACTCCATGAGAAATATCACCTATGATTAGTTCTTGTGGGTGATCTTTTGCATATCTCCAACTCCTTGGAAGATCATTATGTTGATTTTCTATTCTTTGTAAATCTTCTAGAGGTGGAATTTCATTTTCTCTTCTAGGTGAGTTTTCTTCATTATTCTTATTATCTTCTAAACTCATTTCTTCCATTTGCTTTTCTAGGATCTATACATTATCATCATCAGCATGAACTTCCTTTTGTAAGGCATTGGACTCATCAAAAACTACATGGATTGATTCTTCAACAGTTAAAGTTCTCTTGTTGAAAACTCTATAAGCCTTTGAGTTTAATGCATATCCTAAAAATATTGCCTCATCACTCTTTGCATCAAACTTACCTAAGGACTGTTTTCCATTATTTAACACAAAACAGTTACAACCAAAACTCCTAAGGTGTGAAATGTTTGGTTTGCTACCCTTATAAAGTTTATAAGGAGTCTTTGATATCATGGCTCTAATTGATACTCTATTAAGTATATATGCTGTTGTGTTCGCTACCTCAGCCCAAAAATATTTTGGAAGGTTATTCTCACATAGTATAGTTCTAGCCATTTCTTTTAAGGTTCGATTTTTCCTTTCTACAACTCTATTTTGTTGGGGTGTTCTAGGTGCAGAAAAATTAGATCCAACCCCTTTTCATTGCAAAATTTTTCAAATTCATCACTTTCAAATTCTCCTCCATGATCACTCATAATACTAACTATGGCCAGTCTTTTTTCATTCTCAACTTTCCTACAATGATTTATAAATGCTGGTAAAGCATCATTCTTATGAGCAAGAAAATAAACCCAAGTGTATCTAAAGTAGTCATCAACTATCACAAAGCCATAAGATTTTCCTCTTAGACTAGTTGTACTTATTGGACCAAATAGATCAATGTGCAGCAATTCAAGAAGTCTTGATGTGGATACAATCTTCTTAGTCTTGAAAGATGTTCTAACTTGTTTTCCTAGTTGGTAAACATCACATATTTTATCATTTTCAAATTTTACATCTGATAGTCCAACAACTAGATTTTTCTTAATTAATTTTGGCATAGTATGCATGCCCACATGTCCTAGCCTTCTATGCCATAACTAGCTATCATTTTCAGCATTTGTTGCTAAATACATTTCATAATTTATTTCAAGATCTTCAAGAAATACAACATACATATTCTTTAATCTTCTGCCTATAAATGAAACTTTATTTGTGCTTATATCTATCACTTCACACTTATTTGAATCAAAGCATACTTTAAATCCTTTATCACATAATTGACTAATGCTCAATAAATTATGTTTTAAGCCTTTAACCAATAACACATGACTAATTTGAGTTTGGGAGTTTTTACCAACCGTTCCTATACCATGGATTCTACCCTTTGAATCATCACAAAAGGATACGGTACCTCTCTTTCTTTTATCTAGCTGAGCAAATAACATTTCATCTCCTGTCATGTGCCATGAGCAGCCACTGTCCATATACCAAGGCTATTTTTTTTCCTTGAGTTGAGCTCTTGAACATGTCTCTTTTAAGTGCACTCAACCTACAAAATAGAATTTCAGTTTTTCTTTATAAGTACCCATACCTTGATGGGTCCTTGAGTGTTAGCAGCAACATAGGATCCTTTTGGAACCCATATTTTTCTTATTTTCTGTGTGCTCATTCTCTTAAAACAATCATATGATAAATGACCAATTTTATTACAAGTATAACATCTAGATAATACATTAGCAACATTTTTCTTGTAGCAGACATTTCTTTTTTAAGTTTCATTTTTCAAACTTTTAAGAGCTTTTTTTGCATCAAGTGTTTTTTGCAAAGCTTCAGATTTATTGTCCAGCTCTAATTTTAAAATTTCAAAATTTGTTTTTAAATGTTCTAACTCAACTTGCAGAAAATTTCTTTGCTCATAAACAGAGTTGAACTCTTCTTTTATCTTTTCCAAATCATTTTCAAGAGATGCAGTCTTTTTCTTTAAATTCTTGTATTTTGAAAAGAGTTTTTCAAATTCATCATAAAAGCACTCATACTCATCTTGTAAATCATCAACAAAAATATCATAGGGGGATGAGGATACCTCGGATTCATTTTCCTGTGCCATCAAACACAAATTGGCCCTTTCCTCAACTTTTTCTTCCTCACTTTCAGAACTTGATGTGTCATTGTTTGACCAAGCAGTTGCCACCATTGCCTTATTTGATTTCTTGTGTTTCTTTGGAATCTCATCTTTCAACAATGGACATTCGGACTTAAAATGTCCAAGCTTCTTACATTCGAAGCAGGTCAGCTCCTCTTTTTTGTTGGAGTCATTTTTGTTTTTGGTTTTCCATGAAAGACCTTGATCTTTTCTAAACCCTCTTCTAGCTAGTCTCCGATTTTTTCTTCCCACAAGTTTTTTGAATTTCCTTGCAACTAGAGCCAACTCTTCATCATCATCACAGGATAGCTCTTCCAGCTCTTCTTCAAGAATGCTGGCTTTTAATGCAATACTTTTTTTCTTTTCTTTTGCTTCCCTCCTATCTTTTTCTTCTTCTTCTTTGAGTTCTAACTCATGAGTAAGGAGAGAACCACAAATCTCATCTAGAGTAATAATATTTAGGTCTTTGGCTTCTCGGATTGCAGTCACTTTAGGCTTTCAATTTTTTGGTAGGCTTCTAAGAAGTCTTTGAACAATCTCATGCTCGGGTATTGGTTTGCCTAATTGACTTAATTTGTTTGTAATGTTTGTGAATCTATCTAACATGCTGGTGATATCTTCACCAGGCTCCATCTTAAACATTTCATAATTGTGTGTCAAGAGGGCTATCTTGGACTCTTTGACTTGATAAGTCCCTTCATGGATAATCCTAAGCTTATCCCACACTTGTTTAGCTGCTGTACAACTTGATACTTTATTGAACTTGGTGGGAGTGAGAGCACAATGTAATGTATTAATAGCCTTAAAATTTGTTTGGACTCTTTTAGTTTTAACCTCGGTCCATTCAAACCTTGGCTTTGGGATCATCTCATTTGTCACTACATTTAGAATAAAGGGAATGTATGGTCCATCAGTTTTAACATCCGACATCTCATAATCAATTGCCCTAATATATATAGACATCTTAATGCTCTTATAAGGATAGTTAGAGCCATCAAACAGAGGTGGTCTGTTTGTTGATTGTCCCTTAGCAACTATTGATTTTAGTTGAGTCATTTGGATCATCTTAAAGGGTGTTAGACCTTAATAACAAGGAACTAGCTCTGATAATACTTGTTGGTCCCAATTAAATGTGCTAGAGGGGGGGTGAATAGCACAATTTGGCTCTTTCAAAAATTGTCTCTAAGTGTAGACAAATGCAAGATAAAAGAAGGAATGAAAATAAAATAAAAACAGAGTAAATAAGACAACAGAATCTAGAGTGGTTTGGTCCAAGACCTACATCCACTACCTTGATTATCCAACCAATCCACTAATAACTGGTGAAATTAAGAAGCTTTTACCAAGCTTTACAATGGCTTTTACCAAGCTTAGCTAAAACCTTTCACAATGGTTTTTACTGGGATCAACCAAAACCCAAAGTGGTTTTTCAAAGGCTCAATCACAACCTTTCACAATGGTTTTTCACGGGCTCAACCAAAACCCAAAGTGGTTTTTCAAAGGCTCAACCACAACCTACAACAATGATTTTTCACGGGATCAACCAAAACCCAACAAATAACTTTTTAAGGCTAAGTTAGAACCTTAACACAAACAATCAATCCTAGCTTGATTGAACCCCTTAGAGTGACCCTTTCATTCTAAGAACATAAAGAGAGAAGTAAAAAAAGTGTACATATGATCACAAGATTGATCTAAGTGGTATAATTGAAGTGTAGATCAAAATTACAAAGGATAAAAGTTGAGTGCAGTAAATGAGCAGCAGGTGTTCTCTAATTTTTCAGCTCTTTTAGTGTTATTGGAAGCCTTCAATGTATTTTTAGCCGTTGGAACCCTCTTTTATACTTGGAGAAACAACTCTGATGGCAGTTTGACAGTTTTTGAGCCGTTGAAAACAGTTGGGAGTTGGTTCTAGCCATTAAACTATCATTTAGTGCAGAATTCAAACTTGCAGGCAGAATGCTCTTAGTTGACTAACCGATATGTTAGTCGACTAAGTCATCTCTGTTTTCTGTTCCTAGTTTCTAACAGTTCTGGTAGTATGCACTTAGTCGACTAACTCATTCCCTGGTCGACTAAGTTGGTTCTGTTTCTCAATACTCTTCAGCCTGCCAACCTTTGATTTAAATCTTAGTTGACTAACTCTTCATTAATCAACTAAGAGACTTTTGTCTTGCTGTTCAATTGTGACTTCCTTATTCCTATACTCTTTGATATGTGCATTTTAATGATAGATTATTCATTTGCATATAATTTTATCCTGCACACTCAAGTAGAAATATTAGACACAAATAAATGGGAATGTTTTATTATCATCAAAAACTAATGGAGCCAACATATTATTGATTGAGTGACTTATTCTTAGGTGTTACGAGCCTGGCGGTACGTGATTGACTTGTGCAATTCATGTGTTGTTTTGAGGCTTTTGTTCAGTAGTTTTTAAGGCATTCCGTGACTAGTTTTTATATATTGCATTACCTGTTGTTATGTATTGCGAGAGTGGTGGTGCGTGGCTTGTGCAATTCATGTGTTGTTTTGAGGCTTTTGTTTAGTAGTTTTTTAGGCATTGACTGGTTTTTATATATTACGTGACCTGTTGTTATGTATTGCAAGAGAGCTGGCGCGTGATTTGTGCAATTCGCCTCTTGTTTTGGGGTGTTTGTTCACTAGTTTAGACACTGTGACACTTAATTTCTGTTAAATTTTTGCGATTGGCCAAATGTGACATAGGCATTGCGTAAGTGGTTTCTATGCATTGAAGGGTAATTTTTGATAAATTGGCTGATGTGACACTTATTTTTTGTTAAATTTCAGCGGCCTGCCAAATGTGAAGCTTATGATTACATATGGTGTTCATTGAGTCGATGACACTTACAAGGGTGGTGAGAAACGAGTGAAGGGTGTTGGGAGTGATTTGTCATTTTCGGGCCTAGTGAAGTTGGTTGAAGAGGTTGTTGGGGTCAACTCACATTATAATGAAATCGAGCTACATGCATTGCTCAGTCATGCCGTAGGGGTTTCGCACGCAGTTGTCAGGGATGATGAAGATGTAGCAAGTATTCTGTGAGATGAGAGGGCAGTTGTTGTGTTTGTGACAGTTAAGGTAGGAAATGCAAACGATATTCCACATGAACATGGTATCCAACATAGTAATCACCTATAAGAGAATGTTAATTATTCTGACATACCACACCATGCATTTCCTAACAAAAAATCATGGCAATCACGTTTGATGTATCCTCATAAGTTTTAATAGCCCGGCACACACATGAGGTGTCTGTAAATGATGTCTGCACAATTCCGATCGAAATGTGCATCAAATGAAATACTTGGTACTTTGCAACAAACACAACTGTCACTCGAAAGGGCATTGGGTCCATTGTCATTAGCAAACGACACTATGATGGTTGTAAGTGATGACGATGCATCTGATCATATTGAAGATGATGTTGAAGAGGACGACAAGACGAATTGAAACAATGAGTTATGCGATGACTGTGAAGATAATTACGTTGGTGAACATGAAGACCGTTCAGAGGATGATATGGTTGAACAGACCCACATTCCTGATTATAATGGTGCAGATGGCGGTACAGGTCATACCACAATTGTTGTGTTAGAAGAGGTTGAGTTGGACGACCATGCCACAACCATTGAATTAGAAGATGTTGAGGGTGCAGACCCTATTTACGAGAATGCCATCGCACTTGAGAACGACATTGGTTCGCCTGATGACAATGGTCAAGAGAGGGTAAATACAGGGGTATCTCGTCAATGGATTATTCCTCGGCTAGATATGATATCCTTCCAAATAGTTGGGAGTAAGGAATCCAGATCAATGGATGACCACTTATATCGCAGAAAAGTGTTTCCATCGAAGGTTGAATTGAAACATGCTTTGAGCATGTTAGCACTAAAAGAGCATTTTGAGGTTAGAGTTAAAAAGTCAGGTCACGCTCTTTTTGAGGTTGGTTGTAAGGATAAGGCATGCAAGTTTCCTTTGCTTGCAATGAAGTTGCTTGAGGGAGAATATTGGCAACTTTGGACGTTCCAGAAGGTACACACGTGTATTGTTGATGGTTTGTAATGTGGGTACCGAATTGTGAGCGCGAGGGTAATTGGTGAGCTTATCTCCACCAGGGTGCAAGGAAATTATGTAACCCCATTGAGACCAAAGGAAATAATGGAAGAGATGAATCACAAGTGGGGATTGCAATGCCTATATGGTAAGGCTTGGCAAGCGAAGGAATATGCTAAGAGTTTTGTGTTTGATTTGCCGGAAGAGTCATTCCAACTCCTCCCCTCGTAGTTCCATACGTTGGAACGTGAAAATCCTGGTACTATTACGTGTGTTGTTACTGATGGGGAACAACGATTCAAATATTGTTTTTGGGAGTTCGGGTCATGTATTCGGGGGTTTAGTGCTGTAATGTGGCCTGTAGTCACTATCGATGCCACAAATCTGAAAGGTAGATTCAAGGATATTCTGTTTGTGGCGGTATGCAAAGATGCAAATGAGCAGGTATATCCATTTGCATTTGGCATTGGCCACGTCGAAGACGAAGAGTCTTCGTCGTGGTTTCTTAACCAATTGTGTCGTGCGATTGGTTGTCTTGAAAATGCAATGCTCATTTTTGATCAGCATCTTGGCATTAAGAATGTAGTTGAGAAAGTGTATAAAGACACTCATCACAATCTATGCAATTACCGCTTAGGGAAAAACATTCAAAACAGGTTCAAGCGCGAAGATGTTGTCACGATTTTCACCATGGCTGCCAACTGTTATAGGCTTATCGATTTTAACAGACATATGAATCAGCTGAAATAGTTTTGCAAACTTGCTTATGATAGCCTTATGAGACTAGGCCCTAAGAGATGGGCATGTGCACGGTCACTAGTAAGGCGATACAAGCTAATGACATTCAACATTGCGGAGTGTATTAACTCCTACTTAAGGCATGCAAGAAAAATGCCAATAACGGTGTTGATTGAGTGCATTAGAGGCATGTTTCAACGTTGGTTCCATGACTGACATAATAACGCATTGAATTTGACCATGCCCTTCAACCCTTGGGCTACCGATATGATGAACAGATGGTTCAATGAAGCATGTCACTTTTCCATACAAGCAATTGATCGGGTGGAGTTTCAAGTTATAGGCGGGACTAAGGACAGAGTGGTCAACCTCTCCACCAAGACGTGTTCATGCAGTGTGTTCCAGACTTATCTACTCCCCTACACACATGCCATGGCAGCAATAAGGTATGAACAATCATGTTTTGTTATTTTGTGCATGATGAATTGAACTTTTACATTGTTCGCCAACTGTGATTTCATTGCCTTGGCAGTAAGTGCAAATGTACAGCCATTGAATTTTGCTCGAACTATTACAAGACTCGATCTTGGGTGGAGGGATATACAGTTCCTATTCGACCGGTTAGGCACCCCAGTGAGTGGGACATCCCCTATGACGTTCAACAAATTATCGTTTTGCCACCAAGTTGGCGAGGTCGAGCAAGAAGACCTTAGAGGAAAAGGATTCCATCAGTTGGGGAAGGTAGCGAACGACTTAGATGTTCACAATGCAAGAGCTATGGTCATAATAGACAAAATTGTCAGACTCCGTTTGTAGCTCCACCGATAAATAGGGAAACATCATCTGCTCAGTCGACGGTTCGATGACGACGACCCAAGGCATGTGCAATTTGTAGACAACCCAGGCACACACGAAACCGCTGTCCAAGGCAAACTACAAACTTTGATAACGTTATAGGTGTCGTACCTGAAGATAATGGCCCTTCAGACATCAGTTGTTAGGGATTGTTTTGAACTTTCCATTGATATTTGCATTGAATAATACTATTTGAACTTGAGTTTGACAAAGTCTGGAGATGATACTCTGACCAATACAATGAAGAAAATTGAGTGGTGTGATTGGGGGAGAAGCAAATCTAAAACACAAGATGTTCCAGTAGTTGTGAACACAAGATGTCATTGTTACGAAAACCTTGGACAATTCTTCTAAATCTAGTGGCTGGGAACAACAAAAGTTAGCAGAATGTTAGGAAGGTTAGGGCTCTCTTGATGAGTCAAATCAACCAGCAAGTTCAAATGGCTGAGATACACCAAATGGTTTAGGTAGCACTCAAAGTGAAAAACAGCATCAGTCACGTGACAATCTAGGGGCTCACGTCGTTGGGCTTCAGATGGCAGTAAGAAGAATCGTCCTGTGAAGTCAACTTGAGTGATAAATGATGATTCTAGTGTGGCTACAATGTACACTGCTACAAGACAAAGATTATAAATGTTTATTTTCGAGTAACAAGATATTCTCTCACATATTGAGCCAGTGATGCAGTCAATCAAAAAAATAATGCACGAGTTTGGGTAAATTTCTCTTATACTTGCTTCTTTTCTAATGTCCAGTTTATTTGGACCTGCTTGAGTTAAGAAATTCTTGTTAATTAGATACTCTATTCTGGTTTGAAGACTTGAGAATTTTGCATGTCCAATGTTTGGTATGGTTCTTGTAGAATTTTCATGATTTTTTTAAGCTATAGGATTTGCTCAAGTTTGTTAGATACGAATGTTTCAAAGTAAACACTTCCAATTACTTAGCCCATTTGTGGGATCATCAAATTCATTGTACTCCTTCATAATTTGTTTTTTTTTTAAACAAATAAATTAAAGCACAAAATATTTAATAATATTTACGTGATTGATTTTGGCATCATGCTTCATATTTTTGCCTAGAAAATTATGTACAATAATAGCATTGTTTGGATAGCTAGAGTAGAAGGGTTTAGGGTTTTATGGTATGTGAGACCTCGACCCCTATAGGCCCATAACTAGGTGTAGACGCGATAACACGAGCCCGGGGTAATTTCGTCATTTCTTTAGTGAACCCTTAGAGGTAAGCTTTCAAACAATATTAAGGCCTAAGTAGGCCTAAGTCATAAATGAATGATGAAAATAAGGGTAAATAACGAAAGAAATAAAAATAATGATGATTTCCAAGGTAAGGGCAAAATGGTCATTTTTCATCTTGAGTCAAAATTTTTAAGTTTTCGTGAACCCAAGTATTTCTAGATTATTATGGACCTTGTCCCAGTGTCAAAAGAGTAAAAACATTGCATCAAGGATTGGATTAGAACAAGCCAACTTGTTAAGGGCATTATCGTAATTTAAGTGGAGTTAGATAAGCTTGAGCTATAAATATCATCTTCCAACAGCTTTTTCTTATATTTTCAGTAGCTTCTTCTTCTTCTTCTCCCTCCTATCTCATGTTGCTTTCATCCTCCATGGAAGCTTGTTTGAAGCTTCCATAACTCTCTCGAGTTAGTCTCAAATTTCATGCTTTGTTGCACCTTTTAACAAGCCCTTTGTGCTCTTTTACTTTTTCACCTTAAAAACCCTCCAAAATCTTAAACTAATACTTTCTCTCACTGGCTAGGTGTTTTAAATAGAGAAAAAAAGACTCTCTATAATAGTTTGGGAATTCTTGAGGAGGAATTTAATTACAAATCTAATAAGGTGAGTATTAAAATTGAGTTGATATTTTTAGTTATTGAGAATGGCTGGTGGTTAGATCGTGAGTGTTTTATAGTTAAGGTGATTTATTCATTTTAGTGTGATTAGAATAGTGAAAATAGATAGCCACTTAATGGTAGTTGGAAACTAGTTAGGAATAACTAGCAGAACATGATTTAGGAGATAGTTTCTAGAACTATAGTTATGTGAATTGAGTTAATTGTGATGCTAATGTGATGATAGGTTCCAACCAAGCCCCACAGCCCCTTTTGGACCATTAAAGGAAGTTGGAGCTGAGTAAAGATTTAACAAATACCGGTGAGTGAACTTGCATTTCAAAATTTCTTTAGGAAATGTAAATGTATTTGGGTGAAACATTTGAATGATTTTATCCAACCTTTCTTTAAAAATGTGTGCCGGGGAACAAGCCCTTGATAAAATGTTTTTGATGTTGTGAAATGTGTATAAGGATAAATCCATGTGCTACTATATTATGTTAGTATGTATATATATATGAATATGTGTTGTGCATTGATGAATAATGTTGTGTGATGATGTTGAAGTGTGCGAGTAGGGCGTGCACACATGATGATGTTAGAGTGTGCGAGTAGGGAGTGCACACATGACGATGTTGAGGTGTGCAAGTAGGAAGTGCACACATGATGATGATATTGCATTAAGCTGAGTGTGGCGGGATGGTATGCATGATGATGTATGTATATATATAAATATGTGTGTTATAGAAAGTTCATGAGTATCGTATATGGTTCTAATACATGTGAAATCTTGCATGTTGAACCTTGGAAATTTCTAAGTATTTTCAAGTTGATTTTGTCTTTGCAGCAAAAATGGCCTTTTCTTGAGAGAATAAAAACTTGTTGTTGGTGTCCTGTTTCTCGCTGTAGTGAGATTCATTTTCGCTGCAGGGAAAAACTCTTGGGTTTAGGAAAGTTACACTGGCTTGGTTCTCGCTGTAGCGAGAAAGTTGCTGAAGCTTCTCACTGCAACGAGAAACATTCTATCTTGTTTGCTAGCTTGTTTGATTGCTGCCCTGTTTTCCATTTCTTTAGCACCATAGCTGATCATGGACTTCCAACATCAAGGAATTGATTAATTAAGTTCGAAATGAGAGGTTTTATGAGAAACCCTCGGCCAGTTGATAATTTGAGCTTAAATTTCGCTGTAGCAAAAATTCATTCTCGCTACAGCGTAATGCCTTTCTGCTGTAGCGAGGACCCATCCTTTCACTTGACTTGCTTGAATGCTATTAAAGCTTTCACTCTCCAAATTCTTTGATATGTATGGATCTTTCATCATCAAGCGATTAACCATTTGAGGGTTTAAATGAGGGGTTTTAATAAGAATTAAACTAAATTGCATTGTTTTTGAAAATAAGTGCATTATGATTTCTTAACTTTTCTTATCGATTGCTTGTTCCTTTCCTTTGTTCACTCACTGGGTTTATACTCACCGTTTTCAACTTCATGTTTTCAAATCAGGAGGCAGCCGGTAACTAGGTCGAGGTGTCTTTGTAGATTCGTTTCCTTGGTAGGTATCTCGACATTTAATAGCTGAACTTTCGCCCAAGTCTCTCCGCTAGAAGTCGAGTACTCCTTTTATTGTGTATAGACAAACTTGATGTAAATTATTAAGATATATGTTTTAGACAATATATGTATATTTTGATTGGTAATGCCACTATGAGATGGCAATGGTTAACATTATTTTGAATTGGAATTATGAAATATAACTTTAGCAACTTTGGAGGGAATGATGAACAGGTCATATAGATAGGCTTGCTTGGGCTTAGTGGGCTATGTCCATTAGGCCCATGTACTGGTCATGGCTCGAGATTTGGGTCGTGATAGACTTGGTATCAGAGCCTTAGGTTTGTTTAGGTCCTAGGACTTCCTTTTGTTGGTCCAATGGAGTGTCGAGTCTTTATGTGGAAACTTCGGTTGTGAAGTGTGAACTGCGACACATTTTACAACCAAGGGACCACATAAATCCCCTAACTTAGAAACCACATTTTTCCCTTAAGTATGATTATAAAATGGGTCTAATAACAGGTGTTTGCTCTTGTCTTGGTAAGAATGCCGCCTAAGACACGAGTAGCCTCAAGAAGGATGGGGAAGCAAGATGCTTTTGATCAGCTAACAGATAGGCCACAGGTATCCACCCTTAGGGGGTGAGGTAGACGTGGCAGGGCCACTAAGCCGATGAGGGCGGATACACTTGTGAGTAGACGAGAAGAGGGACAGTCTTCAGGTGATGTGGATAGACAACCAAATGGGGGCATCACCATTGAGGACTTGACGACAAGCTTACAGGCAGTTAATCGAGTTGTAGAGATGATGGCAACTCGTATGGATGATATACAGAGGGTGGTGGAGGGGAGACCTGCAGTACAAGAATCCCCTAGTTCCCAAGGGCAGGCCGATTGCCAACATCTTGAGGTTGAGAGGTGCCATTTATAGATTTCCCTTCCTGATTTCCTAAAACTTTAGCCTCCATCATTTTCAAAGTCTGATGCATTGAAGAAACCCCAGATTTTCTTAGATAAGATGGAAAAAATTTGTGAGGCCTTGGGATGCTCTAGTACAAGATCAGTTGAGTTAGTCGCCTTCTGATTAGAGGACGTGGCGCAAGAGTGGTATGGTTCCTTGCGTAGAGGTAGGCCTGCAGATGCAACGCCGTTGACTTAAAAGGAGTTCAGTACAACCTTCTTAGATCGATTCTTGCCACACAATGTACATAATGCATGAGCTAGGGAGTTTGAGGCATTAGTACAGACCCCAAGTATGACAGTGTCAGAATATGACATCAAATTCACATAGCTGGCTCGGTATGCACCCTATCTAGTTTTTACTGAGGAGATGAAGATTTAGAGGTTTATGGATGGGCTAGTGGAGCCATTGTTTAGGGTTGTGGCATCTCGAGATTTCAATACCTACTCTGCAGTAGTGGATTGTGCTCAGCGGATTGAGATAAGAACCAGTGAGTGTAGGGCAATGAGGGATAGAGCAAAGAGGGCCAAGAAAGAGGGCTATCAGGGTCGTAGAGACTTCAGTAGTGGTGTTTCATCTTCTAGCCATCAGGGCCCACAGAAGGACTCACGATTACCCTAATAGGGGTGATTTGACTAGTGCCAATGTTGGATCAAGGTAGAAAACTTTTAGTCGGAGAAGACAGCAAGATTCAAGGTAGGGTAGTCAAGCTATTGATCGTTGTAATAATTGTGGAGTGCGATATAGTGGACGATGTTTCCATACTACAAGAGTTTGTTATGGGTGTGGTCAATCTAGACATATTAGGAGGAATTGCCCAATGGCTCATTAATCACAAGGTTATGCTCGTGGCTCCATTTAGCCAGCTTCATCTGCTCCTTCAGTAGCCACCTCATCTGATCGAGAGGTTAGCGGATCAAGAGGTAGAGGTGCTGTTACTTCCTCTCAGGGCAGGCCTTTTGGGTCTGGACGTCAAAGTCTCGTCCATATTGGCCAAGCGAGGGTATATGCTTTAACACCCCAAGAGGCCCAGACATCCAATGTAGTGGTTTCAAGTACTTTTTCTGTGTGTAATATGGTTGCTCGAGTATTGTTTGATCCTGGTGCTACCCATTCTTTTATTTCTCCATGTTTTGCGCTTCGTTTGGGTAAGGATCGTATTAGGAGAGAAGAATAATTAGTGGTGTCTACTCCTTTAAAGGAGGTATTTGTGGCAGAATGGGAATATACGTCTTGTGTAGTTCGAGTAAAGGACAAGGACACTTTGGTGAATTTAGTGGTGTTAGACACCTTAGATTTTGACGTGATCTTGGGAATGGATTAGCTATCACCTTGCCATGCCAGTGTGGACTGTTACCATAAATTGGTTAGATTTGATTTTCCTGGTGAACTATCGTTTAGTATTCAGGGGGATAGGTGTCACGACCCGAAACTCTCCTCGAGCCCGTGACAACCGCCGAGATGTCCAGATCGACACTCATTACCCAGAATGTCAACCGGAACCCCGTAAGGCTTTAATATCAGTTTCTCATTTCCCCTGTGAGTAACCGTTGCCAAATATCACGTTCTAAAAGATTTTAAACTATTTCCAACTTAAAACAACAAAAAAATAATTTTCGTATCATAGAGGTATTTTAGTCATTTTTCCCTGAAAATTTTGAAATTAGCTAATAATGTAGTATACGGGTGCAAAACACATATTTCATAATCAAAAATAAATTTGGATGTCTAAAACATTCATTTAAAATGAAATTATGACTATTAGAATAAAATAAAAATATTGAATAAAATATTCAATTTTGTCATAAAACAATATTTTTAGAACACTGCATAAATAAATTTTACAACGTAAAAGCAAAATAAATTCATATATATTGTAATACAGTAAGCCAGAGTATTTAATTTAATTTACAATAACCAGTAGGCCCCCGAATAACTAAAAGTAAGGAAGACTGTGAACCTACAGTTTGGAAGATGCAAATCCAATGGTGGTCCTCGATGAAATCAGCTATCTATAGACTATCTTGAGCCTGAAATGGGTGGAAAGGAGGGTGGTGAGATTATATAATCTCAGTGAGTAAACAAATACCATTTAAAATATCTAAAGCCGAGTAAATGGAGACAGATAAAATAGTTTAACATACTGTAATTCATCACTTTTCAACTTGTTTCAACCAAATAAAATCAATTCATATAAATCGAGTACTCAACATGGCTTATGAATTTCTTAAAACTTTGGCTCGTGCCAAAATCATTCTCATACCCAGTTATTAGGGATACCTTAATCGAAGGTTATCCCAACCAAGTCCGCCAAGGCTGTTAAAAAGTTATGTACGCATAAATCATGTTTTTATTTTAAAAATATAGCCGTTCATTGGCGTTAGCGGAGTTCATCTTCACGAGGTGGTTTGGCTCTAAAGTTATACATCGGGAGTTACCCTACTCGCCTCTCCAACCGAGGTAAAATATAACGGGATTTCGTGCCCCTCTAATAGGCTGGTCCACAGAAAACCCGCCCATTGTAGCAAGTTAAACCCATCATATAATAAAATTCGCAATAGCATGACATGACAATTATTTTATTTTATTTTACAGCCTTTCAAGGCAAATCAACAATTTATACATTTCCAACACATTTATAAATTCAACCATTTATGCCAATATTGCCATAAGCTAATCAATTAGAGTCATGAATTTACAACACACAAAAACAGTCTCCAATTACTCTATTTTTAAACCATCATTCAATTTTAGAATAATTTTATAAAATCATTTTCATTAAATCACATTTTGTTTATAAAACCGAAAAATTAATCATTTAATTCATTTTTCATAAAATTCACAAAATCGAATAAAACATACTTTAGATAATTAAGACGATAATAAGGTTACTCACTATTTCAAGAGTAGAATTTCAAGTACTCCGATTCTTGATCCTCGGGTACTATCTCTTTACTTTTGCCAGAATGCTCACCACCTAGACATAATGCACAATAAGCCATTTACTACATTGTGCTAAATTGTTATAAAACCAATTCAGGCTCTATACTAATGTATGAAATGGGATGTGAAATACTCAGGGTAACTATCTAAATACAATGTTCAATATAAATTCAATTATGTACCTAAATTAAACAGTATTGGCCTAATTCGATCTATCACTCGATTAATTGGCCAATACGTCCAATTCAACTCCAAATAATTTCATTTTTCTCCCAATACTCCAAATCATCAAACACAAATTAAATAACTTGAAATATGGCAAAATCATCCTCACATTTTCTCTTGGAAAATTCGACCATGGTGGGTGCATCAACACTATAATTTTTCCTACTTGATTCTTACACCATAAATCACTAATTCCTAACCAAATCACTTGAAATAAAATCAAAATCATCCTCAATATTCCACATGGAGAATTCAGCCAATGATGGGTGATGGGAGAACATGAATTGTTCTTGTTGGTTTTTCATGCTACACATCATTAACTAACTAAAAATACTAAAATATCTTAAAATCTAACCAAATCAATCATCAAATCTTCTCTCTCTAAATTCGGTCAGCCATGAATCCTTCATGATATCTTGTGATTCAACCATGGAAAATGCAAAATAATGCATGGGAAAGGTAGATCACAAGTCAAAATCAATAAATTTTACCTTTGATTGCTTGATTACTTGAATTTTCACACTTTTCCCTTGAATTTTTCCACCTAGGGCTTTTGTTCTTCTTTTCTTCCTTTGTTCTTGCTATGGCCGGCCATGAGAAATGAGTTGGGAGAGTTTATGTGCTACTTTTTAAGCTAAATAATAAATGGATGAGATTTTGACACATGTCACCATTCCATTGGTCCATGTGTCATACTTAGCTGTTAAGTAATCTCTCTCCACCACTTAAATTTTCTCAATTATCCATGATAATATTGGGTAAAATCCATGTGCTGGACAAGTGTTGGGTGGTGTAAAATTACAATTTTTGCCCATGGGGTGGCAAAATGACTATTTTACCCCTATGCTCGAAAAAATGTTGAAATTAAAATTTTTCACTTCTTAAACTCAAATTATGTTCTAAATAGTCAATCTTGATCAAAAACTTCTTCCAACATTCCAATTTTAACCTCGGGTAGCAAAATGACCATTTTGTCCATAGGTCATGAAAATTCCAATTTGACTCCAAATCGGTCCTCGAACTCCGAATCACCATTTTAAATCATTCTAGGGTTTTAAAATTCTCAATTTCATCTTAAAATCTCTATTTGGACTAGTTTGAGGCTTAATTCAACTTAATTGTACCATTTGGTACATTGCCGTCCTTTAACAATTTTCGAAGTACCCAAATAAGCAAACATGCATTCTTATGTAGGAATGACAAAATAAACATATTGTAGAGTTGGGCTTGACAATAGGAGTAATGCTCCAACCAATCTGATATCGGTCATGTCTACCAAAAGGTTATTAAGATAGGGTTGTTTAGGTTACTTGGCTGTTGTGAGGGATACTTAGGCGAAGGTTGGAGATATAAGCCAAGTGTTGGTGGTGAATGAGTTCATGGATGTATTTCTCGAGGAACTACCAAGTTTGCCTCCCGAGAGAAAAATTAAATTTTGCATAGATTTGATCCCCAACACTAAACCTATATCCTTACCCCCATATAAAATGGCACCTGCGGAGCTTAAAGAGCTTAAGGATTAGTTAAAAGATTTGTTGGGTAAAGGCTTCATCTGTCCTAACGTTTCACCATGGGGAGCATCGGTGCTATTTGTAAAGAAGAAAGATGAGTCGCTTAGATTGTGCATTGATGACCGACAACTTAATAAGGTAACAGTGAAGAATAAGTACCCCCTTCCAAGAATAGATGATTTATTTGATCAACTACAAGGAGCATAATGTTCTTGTAAGATAGATCTACGATCTGAGTACCATCAGTTGAGGATCCGAAATGAAGATATACCAAAGACTGCATTTCGAACAAGATATGGGTATTAAGAGTTCTTGGTGATGTCATTCAAGCTTATGAATGCCCCTACGACCTTTATGGATTTGATGAACTGAGTGTTCAAGCCCTATTTGGACAAGTTCGTGGTGGTGTTTATTGATGACATCTTGATATACTCGAAGAGCCGCAAGGAGCACGAGCAATATCTTAAGATAGTGAGACTTTACTTGTATGGTGAGATTTGCGAGATATATATAGACCATAAAAGCCTGAAGTATATATTTCAGCAGAGGGATCTTAACTTACAACAACGTAGGTGGATGAAGTTGCTAAAAGATTATGATTGTACTATTCTTCACAATTCCGGTAAGGCAAATGTAGTGTCGGATGCCTTGAGCCGAAAATCGATAGGGAACTTGGCACATATCTTTATAGATAGGAGATCCTTGATTAGGGAGATGCATGAGTGTGGCGGGTAGGGAGTGCACACATGATGATGATATTGCATTGAGCTGAGTGTGGCGGGATGGTATGCATGATGATGTATGTATATATATAAATATGTGTGTTATAGAAAGTTCATGAGTATGGTATATGGTTCTAATACATGTGAAATCTTGCATGTTGAACCTTGGAAATTTCTAAGCATTTTCAAGTTGATTTTGTCTTTACAGCAAAAATGGCCTTTTCTTGAGAGAATGAAAACTTGTTGTTGGTGTCCTGTTTCTTGCTACAGCGAGATTCATTCTTGCTGTAGTGAAAAACTCTCAAGTTTAGGGAAGTTGCATTGGCCTGATTCTTGCTGCAGCAAAAATGTAACGAGAAAGTTGCTGAAGCTTCTCGTTGTAGCGAGAAACATTCTGTCTTGTTTGCTGCCCTATTTTCCACTTCTTTAGCACCATAGTTGATCATGGACTTCCAACATCAAGGAATTAATTAATTAAGTTTGAAATGAGGGGTTTTATGAGAAACCCTTGGCCAGCTGATAATTTGAGCCTAAATTTCACTGTAGTGAAAATTCATTCTTGCTGTAGCATAATGCCTTTCCGCTGCAGCGAAGACCCGTCGTTTCACTTAACTTACTTGAATGATATCAAAGCTTTCACTCTCCAAATTCTTTGATATGTATGGATCCTTCATCATCAAGCGATTAACCAATTGAGGGTTTAAATGAGGGGTTTTAATAAGAATTAAACTAAATTGCATTGTTTTTGAAAATAAGTGCATTATGATTTCTTAACTCCTCTTATCGATTGCTTGTTCCCTTCCTTTGTTCACTCACTTGGTTTATATTTACCATTTTCAACTTTATGTTTTAAGATCAAGAGGCAACCGGTAACTAGGTTGAGGTGTCCTTGTAGATTCGTTTCCTTGGTAGGTATATCGGCATTCAATAGCTGAACTTCGCTCTAGTCTCTTCGCTGGAAGTCGAGTACCCCTTTTGTTGTGTATAGACAAACCTGATGTAAATTATTAAGATATTTGTTTTAGACAATATATGTATATTTTGATTGATAATGCCAGTATGAGATGGCAATGGTTAACATTATTTTGAATTGGAATTATGAAATATAACTTTAGCAACTTTTGATGGAATGATGAACAGGTCAATAGATAGGCTTAGTTGGGCTTAGTGGGCTATGTCCATTAGGCCCATGCGTCGGTCATGGCTCGAGATTTGGGTCGTGACATGGTACTTGTTCTTAATGTCGACCGTTGTAATAAAAAAAACATAAAAGGCATAAGATAAACAAAAGATAATCAATCAAGCAAAACAATCTCACATAAAAGCATGGCAACCAGCAATAGTTGAGTGTACCTGGTACATCAAAGATACAAATATTTGTAAATACAACAAAAATCTGATGCATAGGTAGCCATGGAATTTAACAGTCCAAAAAGTCAGTAGAACAGAAGTATGCAAAGATAATTCATGAGGGTGGAGGAAATTGAGAGCGGAATTGATCCTTGAATTCTTTTTGGTGCTGCAACATCTCACGATTCCGTGCCTCTAATAATTCCATACGGGTAGTCAACCTAGAGTCCATTGTTTTCATAAATGAGAGGAGTCTAGTGAAAGCTTGCTTAACATCGAATGTGGTGGAAATAGGTGCACTAGATTAAGCACTAGATGGGACCATAGGATATGCACTCGGCTCTCCCTCATTCCCTTCCTCATCAAATTTTGGGTTATCGGCTGCCCCCTTTTTAACCCAACTATTGTTTCTGAACTCAAAACCTAGCTTTTTAATACTATGCTCATTGATAGGATTGAACAAAGCATGGTTTTTTGGCAAATCACAACGGGTGTCAACTTTGAAGTAGTCTATGATCTCACTAATCACCATGCCGTAAAGCAGGCTTTTTATGGCACCTTGAATGGTCCGGATCATGTCATCCATGATGAATTTAGCAAGGTCAATACAGTGGTTTAATTTGATGTTAAATAAGAACCAAAGGTCCTCTGTGGTGACAGTCGAGTAGTTCGAGCAGTGAGGACGGATAGTGTGAGTGATGATGAGGTGCAAGACTCGACCAAAGAAACATAGCCTTGTGCAACTAGCACTGCCTCTCTCATTTGGTGGAGGGTAGATAAACACCGACCAAAGGTTCCCATTATCGAAGACACATCAGAGATCTTCTTGGAGGGAAGTAAAGTGAAGGACTCGTCCTATCAGCTCACGAGTAACAAAGATCCGTTGTCCCATGACGTGGGTGACAAACGTATCGTCATGGTTGACTAACTGGACTGTTTTTGACTCCACATATGTTTGTGTTGCATTGAAGTAAAAAATTCGGACCAAATTCTCATAATATTTCCTATTCAATTGTAAATAATGTGACCACCCTAAATTTTCAAAGTTCGCAAGGTATGGGAAATATATAGACTTTAAATAATCAAATTGATTTATACATCCAGGCATTACCTTGCATTTGGCGAAATTAGCGTTGAATCTCTCAGCGTGCGATGGATCAGTGAAATTTTGCAAAAACTAACTCACAACTGAGGCTGAGGATGTTTTTGCACCACCAGAGCTACCTGAACCACTGTTTCGAGTCACCTTTGTGCGTTTAGTTTTGCAACTCATTTTCCCAAATTAGGAAATGAGAAATTTAAAGGCTTTCGGTGTTTTGAGGCAAAGTGATTCGGTATAGATGTCAAAGACTATGACGTAAATAATTTAATCGATAGAATCAAAAAATGAGTTCGGTTAATTTGTGAGTTCATGTGCGAAACTTAACAGGGAAACCCTTTAAATAGTTTAGGGGCTGACAAATTGACAAGTAACTTTAAAGGTTTTGAGGGTGAGAGGGTTTTGGAAGCATCAGTGTTGGGAACGAGGCTGCGGCATGGGTGGTCTATGAGCGAAATATCCATCGATAGATGATAAATATATCGATAGATACCCTTTTTTTCATCTTCCAAGTATTCCTAATATCTATCGATAGCTCATAAATATATCGATAACTTCCATTTCATCTTCCAAACAATCAAAATAGCTATCGATAAATTATAAACATATCGATAGCTGGCGTTTCATCTTCTAACCATTCGAAATTTCTATCGATAGATACCGTTTCTTTCATCGTCCAAGTAGAGTATTTGCAATATCTATCGATAGCTTATAAATATATCGATAGCAAACCGTAACGAAAAATCAGATTCCTTATAAATGTTGCAAAGTGATATTCCTAGAGATCACATTATTTGTAATATACCAAACCCTAACCCATAATTAAACAAAAAATCTCTTAAGCCTATATCTACTTGTAAGTTGAACCACTAAAGCTGAACCGTCCTGCACTATCTTAAGCAATGGCCACATCTTCGAGCAGACCCAATGTCGGTAACAATGGCGAGCAAAGTATGGGTGATGATGAATACTCAAGCCTAAGATCAAGGAAGAAATGGAAACTAGATTTTCATCTGCCTGCCGCATTAATTGGTTTTTCAATTGAACAAGGTAATGATCTGTCTTCAACCTCACGGTTTAGGGACAACTCACATGTTGCTAGGTATAGGGTAATAAAGAATGCCATCATATCTTACGGGAAAAGGGGTAGATTAGGAAAGCTTAAAGGAAAACATATACCTTGAAGGTGACTTATTTTTGTTTTTTGACATGGGTAAACTTAAGGGTCTAAGTACCTTTCCATATTATGATTATAGCCCGACTCTTGTTAAGGAATTTTACTCCAATATTCGCCTGAGTAAAAATGAATTTGAAAATCCTAGAGTTTTGACCCATTTGTTTTGAACGTGTTTCTGGGAAGAATAGAGTTTACACTAACTGCCTTTGATATTGGGAAGCTCCTGAAAACGGAGTACAGATAGGGATAATATAGACTTTCCCCATTATATGACCCGTCCAACATGTAGGCCCAAGTGATAGGTAGAAAAGAACCATACAACACAACTTCATGTTCTGCTCGTCATTTGAATTTTGCACTAGGTAGGCTGGTACATAATTTTCTGACGTCCACATTACAGGGAAAGATTAGTCGTTTAAGACATGTTAGTGCTGAGGATCTATGGATGATGGAAACAATTGGAACCTAGTTTGGCCTGAATATTGCAGAATTTATGATCATGAGAATGAGACTAGTTGCCATACGAGGAAAAGACGACCTTTCCATACGGGAACATAATATCAGCTCTAGTTAAGAAGAAAGGGATATGGAGTAATAGGTATCTAGTTGATAGGACCAGTCGCAGGCCTCGTACTCTCTCTATTTGATGGCTCGTGAAAAGGGGATATGACTTGAGTCTTGATGAGCCATTCAACTCTGTCGAAAGTAGCCCAGTTCATCCTACCCATGATATTCCATCCAATCAACCCTCTAGAGTTATTCCAGATCTTGTTTCTAATGATGTGATGTATAATATGCTTCTGAGGATTGATGAGAAACTCAGTAATCAAATTGCTAGAATGCAGGTAGTGGAATTGAGGATACAGAATGTTGAGAATCTTCTAATGCAAAGAACAGATACAGCTGTTTGGGCAGTAGAAGCACGGTAAAAAGAAACAGTCCAAAGATGAGTTTATCCGATATGAACCTCAGAGAAAAAGGAAGTCAGTTGTCATTGGTTTTGGCTAAGTGAACCATAGTAGATGAACATTCATATTTGAGAGTTGTGGGTTAATTAGATTACGGATACTGTAGTTTGTATTTCTCAGAATTGACCCCTAAATTTTGTTTTCTTTAAATTTGTTAAACATGTGCTTTAACTTTCATGTGTTTAGGGTAATTTCTGGTTGAGGGATTAGGGTGTTCAACTCGACTTTTTGTTATGATGGTGCTTGGGGTTGAGTTATGGTTTGATATTGTGCATGATAATTGGCTTACCCTTTTTCGAAGAACATGACACACAATAGGTGAGTCACGCGATTCAAGATCAACTAGTCACGTGATTCCATATCATCTAGTCACGCGATTCCATATCATCTAGTCACGCGATTCCATAAGAATTGGTAACGCCACTCTATATATACTACTCATGTGACTCCATATCAAATAGTAACGCATTTCCATAATAACCAGTCACGTGACTCTATTTTTCTACTCATGCGATTTTAGAATAAATACTCACACCATTCCATAATAACTAGTAATGCCACTCCATATATATTACTCACGCGAGTCAATATCAACTAGTCGCGCCCTTCCATAATAACTAGTAATGCCACTCCATATTTACTACTCACGCGAGTCAATATCAATTACTCATGCAATTCTAAATCTTAACGGTTCACGCGATCCATATATACCACTCACGTGATTCAAAGTCGATTAGTCAGCGATTCCATATTAACTACTAGTGTGATTCAAAATTTAGTACTCGCATGACTCCATAACAAATACTCCCGCGAATCAATATCAATTGGTGACGCCATTCCATCTCCACCATTCACACAATTCAATATCAACTGCTTACAACCCTATGTCACGCAATGCAATTCAACATGTCATATAGGCTATAAAGTAAAGAAGTAAAGGGGGGCTGGCATATGCAAACGCATGAATGCCGTCATGTAAATTGTGTAAATTAGTAACATATTTTACGATATGAATAAGAAAAAAATGATGTTGCTCTTATTGGACCCGTATGCTTATCACATGAATGAATACAAAGAATAATATGGAAATGATACAGAATAATGTTATTTACAGATTGAAAAAGAATAAACAAATTAAAAAATTTTGCAACTTATGCTATTTTCAAAAATCTTAAGGGCAAACTTTTTTCGAATGCCCTCTATCACGTTTGCCTTCAGCGTTTGATCCTCCGACCCGATCAACCACTGTAACAAGGTTATAACCCAATCCTCGTAACTGTGCAAATCTTGCTATATTGGGGTCTTTTCATTTAACCTATAACTCATCTGCGTCAAAGCTCGCTTTTGACGACACGAGCTGACAAAGTACCCCGCCTGGTGGCATATAATGGGAAACAATGATGTTCGTGGACTCATATGCTTATCATGCAAGCCAAACTTTAGTGCTTTTGTCTGATTGTATGATGAGTCCACTAACATCATAGTCAATTTCAGCAAGTTAATGTGCACTATCACCCAGTGGTTATTGAAATAGCATAGTACGAGAATTGAGTCAACCTCAATGCATGGCAAACCCCACGGAAGTCTCTCACCCCTTGCATACTGAAGCACATCGTCTGGCATGATCGCCTCACTCAGCTTGAATGTCTTTTCGGTGGGGGAAGGCTGCATTTCTTTGCTCATACCTAGCAAAATAAGCTGTCAATTACGTTATGCACAATAGTTAGATGCAATTAACTAATACACACCCCATACATTTGAATAATTACAACTCAGTAAAATATAATATACTTACATAGAAGCTGGTGTCAACGATGCATATTCTTTGCTTGTAGTGTTGTGGATGGTGTTTGCACGCTCGTTTACACAACACACTGTTGCATGCATCAATCTGTTGGTTGTCCATCAACTCTGTCGGCATCTCTAATCGCCAGAAAAAATAAGGCCCTCATGCCCAGAATGTTAACCCTGCATATTTATAATAGAGTTAAATTAAAATTATAGTGAAGTGACCTTACTACAAAGGTCATTTCTCACAATTTCCTCTTTATAATATTACCCATGTCAAAAGGTCTATGTACTAAATACCCTAGAACCGTTAACCCTAATATCGTCTACTATTTTCAGTTTACCTGGCTTGGTCGTTTTTCATGAAGGACTTATATATGTCTTTCAAATCGTCTTTCGCTTTGTGCTGGACTAATAAGGGTTAACGTACGAGTTTCGAAGGTATTTGCTGGCCAAGCTCACAAATGCATCTTCGGGCTCAGGTCGAGGTGGAGCCTTAAGAGAAGGTGTGATCTCACCATGTGAGGGGGCTTCTAGTGGAGTTGGGACAAGAGCAGGATGAGCTAAAGTTGTAGTTCGACTACTCGCAGGATGAGGTCCTTCTTCGACCTCAGATGAAGGAGGTGGAGCCTCGAGAGAAGGTGTGGGCTGAGAATGTTGGGCTGCCTCTACTAGAGATGGGATAAGAGCAGGATGATGTTCGATCGGGCTACCAAGATTTGAGCTTCAACCCTAAACGATCAAAAAAATAAAACACATTAAATAGTGTATATATCATACATGTTATAACTCACGTGATGAATAACATAAAACCTCATACCTCGAAACGGTCGATCAATCGATCGACAATCTGATCCTCCAACCCTTGTAGTAAGTTTTGGATATGCTCATGCACTGACTGCGTTTGCATCAGCATCACCCACTGGATCTCCAACTGCATTGACTATTGGATCTTTAACTGTATTGCATGCATCTTCATCTGCATATACATCTACAATGATTGGAGGTTTTTCTTCCACTGTGTTCGCATCTTTTGCAACTCTTGTTTAATGCTTGTAGTCATTTATGAAAGTAGCGGTGGGTTGCGCCGCTCAGCATGAAGGGCAGCACCTGAAGCAGGAGGAGGGGCAGCACTTGAAGCAGGAGGAGGAGCAGCAGGAGTAGCAGCATGATGAGCAGTAGGAGAAGCACCATGAAGAGCTACAAGAGGAGAATCAGGTGCCTCAGCAACACCAAACTCAAACTGGACCTCCTAGTTCGTGGTGCGTCTTCGCTTAAGGGCTCATTGTACCGAACTTTTCCCTTTGCGTTCCATTATTTTCCTCCTTTGCTAGGGACCGAATTCTGGGCGATCCTTCAACTTCCATAATGGAACGTATTGCTACCTTTTGGAGATATTGACCTCAATGTCCACCTAGTATGCGATCAATATCTCTTATGCCATTGGCTTCAACGTCCTCACTACCCACAACTGCACCAAAACATATGTTGCCATTAGGTATAACCCTCGCTATCCTATGACAATAAAAATAAAATTTAATAAAATAAAAAAATATGGTTTCTTTACTCACCTTGCCCTCTCTATCCAAACTTGCAATATTGGCTGGAAGCCTGTAGGCATCTCGTCACATTGTCATTTAAGCATTCTTGGCCAAACCTGTTCGGACTGCCACTACCTTCCGAACAAGTTTCTGATTTCAGGTATTGCTTCCAACGCCCAAAATTGCACATTAATTGTGTAACATTTTTACTCACCTCATAAATTCTTATGTGGAAAGAATAATGATAATGATAAACATTAGGGTATGGTATTCTACTTGAAACGCCAATATGAATCCATAGAGGTGGTAGCGCTTCTTCTCTGCTATGCTTGTAGTAGGATGTTCGAAACCCCTCAGCAAGTAATCCACGGTCAGACTCCATACATATGTGCTATATGGGAATGCATTCCACTCATCAATGTTCTTGACCAGTGACAACAACCATGGAACCACTGATCATTTGTAGTCTTGACCGAATAAAACATTGGTCGCGATCAAGACAAGGGCCATTTTGGTTTCGTCTCCTTCTTACTGAAACTGCCCTCCCTTGAACGTATCTAAAACCTATTGGATCTTCACCTCCTTCCCCAGTCCCCAATATCGTAGGTGAATTCCTCTAAGGAGGGCCTAGTACGGATTGACAATAAGGGCCGATAAGGGACCAAACTTTAGTCCTGTTGTCACGACCCAAATTTTGGGCCATGATCGGCACATGGGCCCAAAGGACGTAGTCCACTAAGCCCAAGCAAGCCTATTAATCTGACGTGTTCATCATTCCATCATAAACTGCTAAGTCATATTTTATAACTTAGAATCAAAATATTATTAAACATTGCTAGCTCATATTAGCATACCAAACAAGTGCATATGCATTATCTACAACATGTATCTTAATAATTACATTAGGTTTGTCTATACACAACAAAGGAATACTCGACTTTCAGTGGAGGGACTCGGACGAATGTACAGCTACTGAATGCCGAGACACCTACCAAAAGATGGATACAAGTCTACAAGGACACCTCGTCCTAGTTATCGGCTGCCTTGTGATCTGAAACACGAAGTTGAAAATGGTGAGTATAAACCCAGTGAGTGAACAAGGAAGGAAACAAGCAACAACAAGGGAGAATTTAAAATCATGATGCACTTGTTTCAAAATAATGCAATTTAGTTCCATTCATATTAAAAACCCCTCATCAAGCCCTTAAATGTTTAATCATTTAAAAATCATGAACCCATACATAACGAACCATTTGAAAAATGAAGGCTTCAATGATACGCAAGCAAGTCAAATATGACAAGCGAGAATGCCTTTCCGCTGCAGTGACGTTGGGATTTAGTTATTAGCCGAATGAGGATTTCTTAACTGGTCGAGGGTTTCTCACTAAACCTCCTCATTTTAAAGTTAACTCATTTAGTCCTTAATGTTGAAAGTCCATGCTCAGATATGGTAGCAAAGAAGTGAAAAATAGGGCAGCAATTGGACAAGATAGAAGACAAAAACAGAAGGTTTTTCGCTACAGCGAAATTATAACCCAGAAACAGAAAGTTTCTCACTGCTATAAAATTGTAACCCAGAAACAAAAAGTTTCTGACTGCAGCGAGAATGAATTTCGCTACAACAAGAAGCTACAGTGTTATTCTCGCTGCAGTGAAAATGCATTCTCACAGTAGCAAGTTTCCAGCCAGTTTACCCCTCCAAACTTGAGAGTTTCTCACTGCAGCGAAAATGATTCTCCCTGCAGCGAGAAACAGGGTACCAATGAAAAATTTGCCATTCTTCCCAAAGAAAAACCATCCTGCTGAAATGTCCAAACCAATATGAAACGCATAACAATTTTCCATAGTTTAACATGTCAAGTTTCACATGCATTACAACCATATACCATTACTCATTAATTTCCTATATCACACATTTTTACATATGTATATATGTACACGTATACCCATCATCATCATCACCAGCTTATGCGCACTCCCTACTCACACATGGCTTGGTCATCATCGGGTTTTGCGCACTTTCTACTCGCACATAATTAGGTCATCCTTGGCTTATGCGCACTCCCTACTCTCACATAGCCGAATCAATGTCATTACATAACAATATATTCATATATATATATCAACACAATTTGGTAGTGCATGAATCAATCATAATCACATGTCACAATATAAACCATTTCTCAAGAGCTTGTTCCCAAGGCACTCATTTTTAAGAAAAGTTGTATAAAATCATTCAACCACTTTGTATAAAACAGTCACATTCCCAAAATAGTTTTGATAGGCAGTCCACTCACGGATTTATTGTTGAGCCTTTACTTGACTCTAATTCCCCTAATGATCCAATTGGAAGGATGAGACTTCATTAGAACCTTGGATCACATTAGCATAAGCAATAGGTCAATTCACACACTATGAACCTTAAAAGCTATCTCTTAGCTAGCTTTCAATTGCCACATTAAATGGCTATCTATGTTCACTATCTTAATCAGTAAAAAGTATTGAACAAACTCAACAATAAAACAACTGTTAATCTAAATTACTAGCCATTATTCACAACTAAAAATCAAGCTTCGTTCATTACTCATCTTAGGGTTCCTTTGTAGTTGAATTCTCTTTCAATAGCTTCCACACAAATGGGGTAATTCTCTTTTTCTCTCTCTAAAATGCCCAACTAGTGAGAGAAAATATGGAAATAAGATTTTTCAAGGGTTTTAAGGAGAGAGAGCAGAAGAATACAAGGGTTCTAGTCATAAGGGCTCAAAGGTATGAAAACTAGAGATAGAGAGAGAAAATCATGCAAGCTCTATATCACGCTTTCATGGAGGTTAGAAGCAACGTGAAAGAGAAGAAGGAGGAAAAAGAAGAAGCTGTTGGAAAAATGGGAGAGGAAGCTGCTCGAAGAAAGTATTTATAGCCAATCTTATCCATTCCACTTAAATTACCAAAATGCCCCTCCACCAAATAACTTACTCTCCTCTAACCCTTTATGAAATCTTTTTGCTCTTTTGACACTAGGACAAGGTCCATAATGGTCTAGACATGCTTGGGTTCATGAAAACTTAAAATTTTAACTCGAGGTGAAAAATGACCATTTTGCCTTTACCGTGAAAATCATCAAAATTTTGGTTTCTTTTCCATTTTACCCATAATTTCACCATCCATTTATGCCTTAGGCCTACTTAGGCCATAATATTGTTTAAAAATCTTACTTTTATGGGCTTACAAAGGAAATGACGAAATTATCCTTGATTAGGGATATCGCGTATACTTCCCTTTATGAGTCTATAAAGGTCAAGGTCTCACACCTATCACCAGAAAGAACTCCCTTTTAGAAAAGCGGGCCTTCGTTTTCCCTATTGCAAACCATAACTTTGCCTCAATGGCGTCAGGTTCATTGATTCTGCGTAGCATTAGGTTGTGCACGAGACTGGCGTAGAATAAACTCTTGTCTAATTCGACATCCATCATGTGCCCAAAGCATGTTCCCTTAAAGTTTTCCAACTCGTTTACTTGACACAGCATCTCACGTATCACGTGCAGATACGACCACTTACAGTGGATGTTAATGCTCGCATTGAACCCCCACTGTGCCTCGGCACATAAAGCAAATACTCCACGTTATCCTGCTTTGTTCCTGTGCTGGCCATCTGTAACATAAAACAGATAACATTCTCATTTTAGTCATGTCAATACCATCATTGTAGATTAACAAAAAACTAGAGGGATTTCTTAGAAATAGCCCTCCTCAGAAGCTTACTCAAAAAATAACCTTCACAATATTTTTAACTGTTTTTAGACAACCCTGAAACAGAATAATTAATCCAAGTGTGGAGCATGGATTATTAAGTAAATCAACATATACACATTAAAGCATTATAGTTGACCCAAAATAATATAGAATGAACCCAATGTCGGTCATACAATGCCATGCAGATAAATTTCATGCAGTTATGACACTCATGCAATTTCCTACAACAAGAGTCACGTAATGCCTAATCAATTAGTCACGCAACTACTAACATTAAATCACGCAATGATTTATAAACAAGTCACGCAATTCTAAGAATAACTAATTGAATCATGTACACACTAACTGACGCCATGCCTGAACAATATTCACGCAATAACCTAGAAATCAGTCACGCAAAAACCTATCAATCAGTCATGCAAAGTTAAACCCTTTTGCAATCACACAAATCCTAAGTGACCCCATGCCAAAATCCACTCACGCAAAAGGTGCCAAGCACCTAAGCAAGCCCTCACTCACGCAATATCTAAACCTTCAACTGAATTCCTAACAAAAGGTCATAACACATACATATCAACCAGTCACGCATGGCCGGTCACCTTTCCACCCTAACAACACCAACAATACCACCTTCATGTTTATATTCAAAAATTTCAAACAACAAGAATATCAATATGAACAAGCAATATGCATAGGTTTATGCTCAAAAACCTTAACCCTAAACATGAACAATAACCATTTCTCCATATGGTTCAAAATAAAATAAAAAATTCATAAAAAATATTATACCTTTCTTAGCGTAATGTCAACTTTCTCTCACTGCTCAATATGTGAACTACCTTTATGCGAATAATAACCACTCCAAAATGCTCCTACCACTCCGAAAATGCTCAGAAATTGAACTATCGAGTAATGCTTTTTGACAGAATTGCTTCTGAGGATATGTACGGTCTCTCGATGAAAATCGAGGAGTTATGGTCCATATAAAGGACATACTTGACCCGTTAATAGGTTTCGGGCTGAGGCGCGAAGCCTAGCGAATGGGTCGGTTTCATTAAGGATAATTTTATCCAATTTTTTTTCTCTTGGTTAAAAATAGTTAAAATTATAGTGATGAACATTCTTAAAAACGCCTTATGCATGAGGACCATTTTAAAAAAAGTACTCTATTTGTTATATTAGAAACCAATTGAGCTGAATGACTATATATTTATATGTATATATATATATATATATATATATATATATATATATATCCTTGCACTAAAGAGATACTTTTGAGCCTAAAAATTTTTCATTGAAACATAAAAGGATTACTTTAATTGTAACCCTCCATAAAGAGAACAGGTGTTTCTTGGCATTTTAACCTAATGAATCACACCTGGCTTGTGCATACAACATACCAGAATCCTTGCACTAAAACGTGTTGCCTAGAGACTAAGAACATCTAGCCACGATCTCAAGATATCCATCCCTCTAAAATCAACCTTTGGATGTTCATCCTCCCAACGTTCACAAGAACTCATGACTATACAAAATGAACAAAATGTTGGGTGAGGGCTGATCATGCATCCAATACAAGTAAAACGCAACGAAAATAAATTTAAAAATTAAATTATTCCTCACTCTCTTAGGATCTCTTTCATGCCAAGTTAAATACAGAATTAAATTAAAAATAAAATATATATATGATCATATAAGTTTACCTAAATAACAAAGGTTCATGAATCCTTTGTTAAACCACCGAATCAGCCTTCAAAAAGAACAACCACCTCAACATGGTTGTTGCAAACCAAAGTTGTCCAAAGAATCCTTATGTAGCCTCTAATGGTGATCCACACTAATGAATTAGAAAATCCTTCTTTAAGGATTGGGAATGCTATGCCTTGACAATGTGCTAGCAAAGATGAGTTTCATAAACTCATAATCCATACAAAAAATTTTGGGGCTAAACACACAAAAGAAATCAAGTGAATGAAAAATTATTTTTCTTCACACAAGGAACGACAAGACAAAAGGAATTTCTAATGTGCCGTTCTTTCAATTTTTCAACCGTTCTCTCTCATTTTGGTTAGAGGCTATAGCAAGGTATTTATACCTTGTATTAAATTTAAACCCTAATTACAAGTTATTTTGTAATTGCTAATTAATCCAATAATTTGAATAAACAATTTAATTAAGTCCTTAAAAAGCTCAATTAACTTAATTGTTTAATTTAATCAATTAGGCCCAATAACTTAATTAAATAATTTAATTAATTAAGCCCAATAATTTAATTAAATAATTTTAATCAATTAGGCCCAATGACTTAATTAAACAAATTTAATCAATTAGGCCCAATGACTTAATTAAACAAATTTAATCAATTTGGCCCAATAACTTAATTGTTTAATTTAATCAATTAGGCCCAATGACTTAATTAAACAATTTAATTAATTAGGCCCAGTGATTTAATTAAATAATTTAATTAATTAGGAATAACTTAATTAAACAATTTTAATCAAGTGCTTGAGAAGCTCATAACTTCTAATTTGATTAAGTACAACCTAATCACCTCTCCCATTTTATTTTCAACATTCATTTTAGGTGTGTGACCCATTAGACTTCTAACATGTTGGCAATGAACTCAACATATAATTCTTAAGTTAAACTTAGAATTAGATAAATTTAAACTACTTTAAATTTATCATTAATCAAGTTAACTACTTAGAGTTCATAGGCCAAGATTGGGATCTAGCAATTCATCATGGCCACCCAAATGTTAGAAGAGTCAAGCTGGTTTGACTCAACCTTCTAGTGATCAGCCTTTTAGTGTAATTCATTCCCTCATCATATATCTCGCAGATAATAAGAGCATGGTGCAGTGTCTGCTCTTATTGATCTCCATATTCGTTCTTAAAGTTTGATCATTTGCTTTATAAAGACTTGTGAAACTCCTTTCATAATCTTCAAGTCACCTTGGCCAAGGACTTCAATAAGCTAATATCAACCAAGAATAGTTAGGATATGTCCCCTGTATCACTTGGGATAATGATTCCTATCAAGCCCGACTCTACAATATGTTTATTATGCCATTCCTACATAAGAATGCATGTTTGCTTACTTGGGTACCTCAAAAATCGTTAAAGGACGACAATGTACCAAATGGTACAATTAAGTTGAATTAAGCCTCGAACTAGTCCAAATAGAGATTTTAAGATGAAATTGAGAATTTTAAAACCCTAGAATGACTTAAAATGGTGACTTGGAGTTCGAAGACCGATTTAGAGTCAAATTGGAATTTTCATGACCTAGGGGCAAAATGGTAATTTTGCCACCCGAGGTTAAGATGTGAGTGTTGGATGAAATTTTTGACTGAGATTGATCATTTGGAGTATAATTTGAGTTTGAGAAGTGAAAAATTTTAATTTCAACATTTTTTCGAGCATAGGGGTAAAATAGTCATTTTGCCACCCAAGGGCAAAGTTGTAATTTTACACCACCCAACACTTGTCCAGCACATAGATTTTACTCATTATTATCATGGATAATTGAGAAAATTTAAGTGGTGACGAGAGATTGCTTAATGGGTAAGTATGACACATGGACCAATAGAATGGTGACATGTGTCAAATTTTCATCCATTTATTATTTGTTTAAAAATCAGCACAAAATCAGCCCATTTCTCTTCATATGGCCGGCCATAGCAAGAACAAAGGAAGAAAAGAAAGAACAAGAACCCTAGGGTGAAAATTCAAAAGAAAATTGGTGGATTTCAAGTAATCAAGCAATCAAAGGTAAAATTTCTTGATTTTGACTTGTGATCTACCTTTCCTATGCATTATTTTGCATTTTCCATGGTTGAATCACAAGTTATCATGAAGGATAGTGTGCTGATCAAACCCTAGTAGAGAGAATTTGATGATGATTTAGATAGATTTTTACGATATATGGATGTTTTTAGTTGTTTATGGTGTTAAGTGTAAGAATTAAGCTTGAAATTCACATATTCCTCATGAGTTCATCATTGGCCGAATTCTCCATGTAGAATATTGATGATGGTTTTGATTTTATTTCAAGTGATTTGGTTAGGAATTAGTGATTTATGGTGTGAGAATCAAGCTTGAAAAATTATAAAGTTGATGCACCCACCATGGCCGAATTTTCCAAGAGAAAATGTGAGGATGATTTTGCCATATTTCAAGTTATTTAACTTGTGTTTGATGGTTTGGAGAATTAGAGAAAAATGGAGTTAATTGGCGTTAAATTGGACGTATTGGCCAATTAATCGGGTGATAGATCGAATTAGGCTAATACCGTTTTATTTAGGTACACAATTGAATTTGTGTAGAACACCATGTTTAGACGATAATCCGAACAATTTGCATTCCATTTCATGCATTAGTATAGAGCTTGAATTGGTTTCTAATAATTTAGCATAAATGTAGTAAATGGCTTTTTGTGCATTATGTCTAGGTGGTGAGCATTCTGGCAAAAGTAAAGACTCGAGGATCAAGAATCGGAGTACTCGAAATTCGACTCCCGAAATAGTGAGTAACCTTACTATCGTCTTAATTATCTAAAGTGGTTTTTATCCAATTTTGTGATTTTATGGAAAATGAATTTAAATGGTAAATCTTTATGTTTTATGAGCAAAATGTGATCAAATGAAAATGATTTTATAAAATTGTCTTGAAATTGAAAGATGGTTTTGAAAATGGAGTAATTGGAGACTAATTGCTGTGTTATAAATCATGGTTTGAATTGAATGGCTTATGATAATATTTGCATGAATGGCTGAATTAGTATTTGTGTGGCAAATGTATGAACTGTTAATTTGCCTTGAGAGGCTGTAAAATAAAATAATTGCCATGTCATGTTATCACAACTTTTGTTGTATGGTGGGTTATAAATTGGTCGCTGCTGTGGATGAGGTTCTGTGGACTAGCCTATCAGAAGGGCACGGTAACCCTGTTATATTCATACCTCAGTATGAAAGGTGCGGTTGGATAACTCTTATGGTTAAAACTTTAGAGTTCACTTCATGCCAAACCACCACGTGAGGGTGAACTCAGCCAACACCAAGGAACGACTATGCTTTCAAAATAAAAACATGATTTATGCGTACATAACTTTTTAACAGCCTTGGCGGTCTTAGTTGGGATAGCCCTCAACCAAGGTATCCTTGATAACTGAGTATGATAATGATTTTGGCACAAGCCAAAGTTTTAAGAAATTCATAAGCCATGTTGATTGCTCGATTTATATGAATTGATTTTATTTGGTTGAAATGAGTTGAAAGGTGATGAATTACAGTATGTTAAACTATTTTATTTATCTCCATTTACTCATCTTTAGATATTTTAGATGGTATTTGTTTACTCATTGGGATTATATAATCTCACCACCCTCATTTCCACCCATTTCAGGCTCAGGCTAGTCGGTAGATAGTTCATTTCGTTGAGGGCTATAGTTGGACTTGCATCCTCAAAAAACTGTAGGTTTACCTCTTTTGATACTTTTGGTCATTCGTGGGCCCACGTGTCACTGTAAATTAAATTTTATACTTTGGTTATCTGTATAACAGTATGTATGAATTTATTAAGCTTTTATGCTACAAAAATTGTTTACCGGTAACTCTATAAATATTGTTTTATAAGAAAATAGAATATTTTATTGAATATTTTTATTATATTCAAATAGTCAAAATTTCATTCCAAATGAATGTTTTAGACATCTAAACTTATTTTTGATTATGAAATATGTGTTTTCCATTCGCATACTACATATTTAGCTGGTTTCGAGATTTTTGAGGAAAAATGATCAAAATGCCTCTGTGAGAAAAAAATATTTTTCTATTGTTTTGATTTGGAAATAGTTTATAATCTCTCAAAACATGATACTTAACAATTGTTGCTCACAGGGAAGGTGCGAAAATTGATATTAAAGCCTTGAGAGGTTCCGGTTGGCATTCCAGGCGATGAATGTCTATCGGGACGTCGCGACGGTTGTCACCGGCTCAAGGGGAGTACCGAGTCGTGACAATTCCTATCTTCACCACTCATTTGCCTTCACATGCTTCATGCTATACCTAAAAGCATCCTGTTTTGGCATCTTTGGTTAGGCACCTATAGGGTTGAAATTAAAACATAGCACTCCACACATAAGACAATCTAGTGTCTAAAGTCTAGGGAGTATTTACAGAACTAACACATGAGAAGTATTGCATAAACACTTGAGTGAAATACCAAATGAACTTCTCATGGCGGGTCATGTTTAGTGAACTTGCTCTCCTAGGTAGGCACCTACATTCTAGTTCCAAGTATCTCTATACTTCAACCTATGAGATAAGTTGCTTATTTCTTAAGTAAGGAACATAGAATGTACCGGTCTCTAGGTATCATTGATGTCCAGTTTCAATGATACATTGATCAGGAACATTTTGAGATTACGCTTTGATGCATAAGGATCTCATAACTGCAACCCGTTACAGTTCCCTTGCAAAGCATATTAATCTCACAGACTTCATCTAATTAGGCTTATAACTTGTTATAATTAATGCTTTACTGATGAAGGAAAACCTTTAATCATTCAACATGAATGATGTTGTTGCATGATTGGAATCAAGTCTTAACCAATCCCAATTGGTTGTAGGGCTTATTCCAACACAAAAACTACCAGTAAAATCCCTGCATGTACAACCCAAAGACTCGGTAAAATAGTCATAGTTGAAACTATCAATTGTAAATTAGAATTTTTCTAAACCAGTTAGACAGAGTCAACGTAAAAATGTGAGATTGAGGCAAAGCAAAATTGTGCCCCTTTATCAACTCATAAATCCATTGACAATCCTGAAAGATTGCCTTCTTCGTAACCTTATTGAATTATCTCGTCAATCGAAGAATACGCATGGCCTCTGAATGTGAATAGGATCATTCAGACAAGACAAGATTTACAATCAGTAATGGCATTGGTTATGAGACTTGATTTTCTGCTCTTAAACCTTTGCTACTAGTATCCTTTTTCATGAAATACCTGTCTTTGCTAAATGATCCACACACTCATTCGATTCTTGAGATATGTTAACCACCTTCACCGATCCAACCAGCTCTTTAATCTTTCCTAGTATCTAAAAAGCTCTCCTCTGCCTCCATGTTCGACCCTTTAAATGTGACCTTCAGCTTATATTTATGTTTCATGTACTAACAATTCTCAACTCTCCTCCATCACTAATTTATTATAGCATTTTGGCTAAATGCAATAAATTAATCAAAGAGATGTTATATGATCAAATAACATCTCTAGTACATAGGTAGTGTTTGGTATTAAGGATATACACTCACATTCCTTGTAATATGTCCACTTAAATTACATTACAGCGTTTGTTTTGGAACAAGTGAACGTAATGTAAGATTGCAATACAATCACATTATAGTAAATGGATGTAATGTAATTACATTAAGGATTGGTCAATGATATGCATAATGATATTTGGAGACTTTAGGAATTATGATATGTTCAATATTTAAAGATGTTTGTTAGAACATTTGGATGCACTAGTATGTGAAATATTTATATGTCATCATATATGTATATATGATTTTGTTTCTTTGCAACACTCACTGAGTATTAAATGATTCATCTATTTCATACTATGTGCAGACAAATAGGCTATTAGATAATGCGTGGCAAAAGTCATCCATTGACAGACTGATTGTGGCATCCAGTAGGTCTCCACTTGATATGTCCTCTCTGCTATGTCTATTGTGAGCTTCCGCTTTGCATTTAGTTTAGTTATGTATGTAGGCATTTTGTGCCATTTGAACTTGTATTAAGGGTTGCTAAGTATGAACCGTTTAGATGGCTAATGTATGACCTTATGAATATTATGTATGAATTAAATGCCAAGGATAGTGTTTTATATTTGAAGTAAATTTTATTTACGAATATTTGGCTGTGAAATCCCTTGGCTGTGTGTTATGTGATTTAAAGATTTGAGGCTTGCTTGAGTCTCGCAGGCTTCACTTGCCAAGCTCGTGTGATGTTTATGGACCCTTGGGTTCATGACATGCATGGTTTAGAAAACAAGAGAGTCCTAGTAAGGTTTTAACACCTATTCTTAGCCTCGATAAATAGTTAATTATGCTAGGTTTAGGAATAAGGATGAGTTTTTAGTTTTTATAGATGTTAGCCACTAGAATTCAAGAAGCCAAGCCTCCAAAGTGGAAGACTAAAGATCAAAACTGACAATCTTTATTATCTTGTTCACTATTCTTTTTATTATTCTTGTAATTTTTTATGGTTGAACTTTGGATGATTTTTATCTCAATTATGAGTAGCTAATTTTTTTTTATCTAGGATTGTAATTGAACGCATATGTAGTCTAAATTTTTAATCTTTTCTTGCTTATTTTCAATAGTTTTGTTTTATTTATTCCAATTTGTTCTTAATGCTTTTAATTGCTTAGTTGCCAATTAAACTGATTTGGAAACCTAAACATAACTTGGGAAAAAGAGTTTAGTGTAGGCCATGTTGATCCCAAATAAATGTGCTAGAGGGGAGTGAATAGCACTTTTTGGCTCTTTCAAAAATTGACCTCTAATTGGAGACAAATGCACAATAAAAGAAAGAACTTAAAGATGAATAAAAACTGAAAACAGAACATACAAACACACAGCTATTTATAGTGGTTCGATCCAAGACCTACATCCACTACCTTGATTGTTCAACCAAGGATTTTCCAAACAATCCACTAAGAATCGGTGCAATTCACAAACTTTCACCAAACTTTTACAATGGCTTTTATCAAGCTTAGACAAACCTTTCACAATAGTTTTTACCGGGATCAACTACAACCCAACACCTAACTTTTCAAGGCTAAGTTAGAACCTTTATCTAAACAAGCAATCCTAGCTTGATTGAACCCCTTAGAGTGACCCTTTCACTCTAAGAACATAAAGAGAAATGAAATAGAAGTGTACCTATGATCATTAAGTTGAATAAGTGGTACAAGTTGAAGTGCAAAACACAACTACAAAGATGGGCATTGAGTGTAGTAAAGTGCAGAGAGATTTTTGCTGGTTTTTGAGCTCTTTTTGCTTGAAAGACTTCTCTATATTTGTTTCTAGCCGTTGGAACCCTCTTTTATACTTGGAAAATTAGCTCTGATGGCAGTTTGACAGTTTATGGCTGTTCAAAATAGTTGAGAGTTGGTTCTAGCCGTTAATTTGTCTTCTAATGCATAATTCAAAATTTCTGGCAGAATGCTCTTAGTCGACTAACCGATATCTTAGTCAACTAAGTCGTCTATGTCCTCTGTTCCCAGTTTCTAGCAATTTTGGCAGTGTGCACTTAGTCGACTAACTCATTCTTTGGTCGACAAAGTTAGTTCTGTTTCTCAATCATCTTCAGCCCACCAACCTTTGATTTAAATCTTAGCTGACTAACTCTTCATTAATCGATTAAGGGGCTTCTGTCTTATTGATCAATTGTGACTTCCTTATTTCTATGCTCTTTGATATGTACATTTTAATGATTGATTATTTATTTGCATTCAATTTTGTCCTGCACACTCAAGTAGAAATATTAGACATAAATGAAATGGAAATGTTTTATTATCATCAAAAAATAATGGAGCCAACAGGCCAAGGTTGGAATAACATATGATCATATTTATTTGCTTGAATGAATAAATTGATTTGTACATAGAATGAGAATATACTTATATGTCGTATGTAACCAAGATTAGAGCCTGAACTTAATGAGTTTGTTTTAATTTCAATTCACATATGAATATAGTGTTTTGATTAAAATAAATATTTTTATAAGAATTTCAGAAGAGCCTTATAAATAATTAAAGACTTTAGGTTAACAAGTCAATCCATTTAAATAGGTTGAGAGAAAGAGGTAAGATTTAGATGCAGTGTGAGGGATATTGTAATTTTAGACTTATTTAGATTGATTTTTCTCTAATTATTATTGTTATGATTTTTAGTTTAGTTCATTGTGATTTAGTTTTATTTAATTTTTAGTCAAATTAATTGATTTCGACTATTTGGATAAGATTAAATTGTTATAATTTTAGTACTTAGCAAAATTTTAGATCAATTGTCTATGGGATCAACACTCTACTTGCCATTATATTATCTGTTTGATATGTATACTTACGTGGTTAGAAAATTAGATAATAAGTTTTTGACGCCATTGTCGAGGAATTATTTTCTAGAATTTTTGTTAATATTAATATGAAGCAAAGTTAGTATTACTTCAAAATTTTTTTTTTGTATTTTCAAGTATCTTTTGTCATTGTATGTAAAGGAGAAGAAACTTGAATATTGTTTCTTTTGATCTAGAGATGGAAAGAACTTTTCGAAGACTTCGAAGGGAAAATTTGCAAGTTACAACTCCCAACCAAATAATGGTTGAAGATAACAACAATAACGGCAACAATGACATTAATCAGATTCCTGAAGAGAACAAGTCCTTGCGAGATTATGCTTTACCTCTCTTGCAAGGCTTGCACCCAAGCATTAAAAGAACTCCCATTAATGCAAATAATTTTGAAATCAAGCCTGCTTACATTTAGATGACTCAGTCATCAGTTCAATTTGGTGGATTACTTAGTGATGATTCTAACTTTCATCTTGTGAATTTCCTAAAAATTTGTGACACTTTCAAGTGTAATGGGCTAATTGATGGTGTTATTAGATTGAGACTTTGTCTATTTTCATTGAGGGATAAGGCGAAGTGTTGGCTAAATTCACTTCCAACGGATTTATCACTAGATGGGATGATTTGGCTAAAAAAATTTTAGCTAAATTCTTTCCACTAGTTAAGATTGCAAATATTAGGGATGATATAACTGCTATTACACAATTTGATGGTGAATCTTTGTATAAATCTTGGACGAGATTTAAGGATTTACTTTAAAGATGTCCACACCATGGGCTTCCAAAATGGCTATAAGTTCAGACATTCTATAATGGGTTGATCAGTTCAATTAAAGCTATAATCGATGCTACAGCTGTTGGGGCAGTAATAGGTAAGAATCCTAATGAGGCTTATAATTTGTTGGAAGAGATGGCATCCAATAATTACCAATGGCCATCAGAAAGATCTGGACCTAGAAAAGCTACTAATGTTTATGAGATTGATGTACTTAATGCCTTCATTGCACAAATAGCTGCATTAGTAAAGAAATTTGATACAACGGGAGTAAATGCTATCCAAAACTCTTTTATAACTTGTGATTTGTGTGGAGTAGGGCACTCGAGTGATCATAGTCCATCTAATCCTAAATCGGTATAGTTTGTTGGGAACTTCAACAAGTAACAGAATAATCCATATTCCAACACCTATAATCCTGGTTGGAGGAACCATCCCAACTTTTAATGGAATAACAACCCAGAGCCTTTAAATCCATGGCCAATCATCCCTCTTAGCTTTCCATAACAAGCTAGACTTCTTTCCCTAAAAAGACACTTACCTTGGAAGATGTTCTTCTGCAATACATGACAAAGAATGATGCCATCATTCAGAGTCAAGCAGCTTCATTGAGAAATCTTGAGACTCAATTAGGCCAACTTGCTAACTCCATAAATAATAGGCCCGAAGGTGCCTTACCAAGTGACACTCAAGCCAATCCCAAAGGTAAGGAACCATGCTAGGCAATCACTCTAAGGAGTGGAAACAAGGTTGAAGGGGCAAGTAAAAAGACAATTGAATCTTCAAAAAACATGTTGATGATGAAAAGGTAATTGTTGGGAATGAAGTTGAAATTGAAAAGAAAGATGATGGGAAAGTTGAAAATCAAGTGAAGTCTTAGTAAATCATCCTTCACCACCTTTCCATCAAAGGTTTCAAAAGCAAAAGCTTGATAAGCAGTTTTAGAAATTTCTCAATGATTTCAAGAAACTACACATAAATATCCCTTTTATTGAAGCTTTGAAACAAATGCCAAGTTATGTCAAGTTCTTGAAAGACATTCTTTCCAAGAAAAGAAAATTGGGTGAGTTTGAGACTGTTACTTAAAAAAGAATGTAGTGCAATTCTTCAAAATAAATATCCACTAAAACTTAAAGATCCTAGTAGTTTCACAATTCCTTATAATTTGTTCTTTGCTAAAGTTTTAATTGATTTAGGTGCAAACATCAATTTGATGCCATTGTTGATCTTTGAAAAACTTGGTTTGGGGGAATGCAAGCAAACTTTTGTGACACTACAACTTGTTGATTCTTCCTATGTTTATCCAAAAGGAATCATTGAAGATGTTCTTGTCAAGGTCGATAAATTTATCTTTTCAGTTGATTTTGTGATTCTTGTCATGGAATGAGATAGGCAAATTTTGATAATTCTTGGAAGACCATTCTTGGCAACAGCTAGAGCTTTAATTGATGTGCAAAAAAGTAAGCGTACCTTGCAAGTTCAAGACCAACAGGTAACATTCAATATTTTTAGAACTTTAAAATTTCCCATGGAATCTGAAGAATGGTTTTTGTGAATTTGGTAAGTAGTCTAACAAATGTGGTAATTTTAAAAGAATATCCCATTAACCCACTTGAAGCATGCTTAGTTGCTAATTCTAATAGGGATGATGTTGAATTTCTTGAATATTCAAATTTTTTAGATGCTCACTTAAGATTTAAATTTAATCACTAATTTAAGTCTTTAAATGTTTCATCTTCTTTAATGCCAGCTTTTGAGCCCTTAATTGAAGAACTACCTACCTTGGAACTTAAACCTTTGCCAACACACTTGAGGTATGCTTTTCTTGGAGACTCTTTTACTCTTCTAGTTATTATTTCTACTTCTCTTACTAACATACAGGAAAACAAGTTGTTGATAGTACTTAGGGAGTTTAAGAAAACAAAAAGATGAACCATTGTAGATATTAAGGGAATTAGCACTTTCATATGCATGCGCAAGATTCTCCTTAAAGATAGCCACAAGGCCATAATTGAACATTAATGAAAACTCAATCTTGTCATGAAAGAAGTGGTCAAAAAAGAAATCATTAAGTGGTTGGATGTTGGAATTATTTATCTAATCTTTAATAGCACATGGATAAGTCTAGTACAATGTGTACCAAAGAAAGGGGAAATGATTGTGGTCTCCAATGACAATAATGAATTGATTCCTACAAGAACATTGATTAGGAGGAAAGTTTGCATGATTATTACAAGCTTAACAAAGCTACAAAAAAATATCACTTTCCTCTTCCCTTTTTTGATTAAATGTTGGATAGATTGGCTGGTGAGGATTATTATTGCTTTTTCAATGGTTATTCTAGGTACATTCAAATTGCCATAGCCCCTGAATATTAAGAAAAGACTACATTTACATGTCTTTACGGTACTTTTGCATTTAGAAGAATGCCATTTGGATTGTGTAATGCCCTTGTCACTTTTTAAAGATGCACGATGGTCATATTGACAGACATGATGGAACAATGTTTAGAGGTATTTATGGATGATTTCTCTATTTTTGAAAATTTTTTTAATGATTGTGTCATGAATCTTGCTAAGGTACTCAAGAGATATTGTGAGACCCTGTCAAGCTCGATTGAAAGACAGTATTATACCGAGTGGTACAATTGAGTTAAATCGAGCCTTGAACTAGTTCAAATAGAAATTCTAAGAAGAAATTGAAAATTTTGAAACCCACAGAATGGCTTAGAATAGTGATTCGGAGTTCAAAGTCTAGATTAGAATCCATCAGGAAAATTGACCGATTAGGGACAAAACGGTCATTTTGCCATTTGATGATTAAATGGAGATTTCTAGCCAAGATTTGATCACATTTGATCAAGAATAATTATATGAAATATAATTATGATTATTGGAGTATAAAATGATGTTTAGTAGTGAAAAATTGTGATTCCCGATATTTTTGGAGTACAATGGCAAAATGGTAATTTTACCACTAGAAGACTAAACGGGAATTTAAAAAAAAATGATTTTTGCCCCATTTGGTTAATATTGATCAATATTAGTGTTATTTGAGGTTGAAAAGTGGAAATAATGTGATTCTGGTACATTTCGGAGTATAGGGGTAAAATTGTAAATTTTTTGCTCCGAGGGCAAATCGGTAAATTTTTTGCCCCAGCACTTGTCAAGCCCAAGGGATTTTAAAATGTGGTAGGATTGGATAAATACCAGAATAATTGTGGTGGAAAATTAAGAAGAAAAAGTCAAAAAGTTAAAAATTGGGCCAATAAGCATGTGACACGTGGCATACTTGATTATTTTATTATTTTTTATAGAAATCAGCCCATTAAATTCCCAATTCTCTCACCATATTCGGCCTAGACAACCAGCAACAAGAAAAAAGGAAGAACAAAGGGAAAAACAAGAAAACCTAGGTGAAAATTCAAAGAAAAAGTGAAGAAATCAAGGAAACAAGCTAGGTAAGTTAAAATTTCTTTAATTCCCCTTGATACCTAGCTTACCCATGCTTTTGTTCTTGATTTCCATGGTTGAATATTGAGTTATCATGATGAATTCAATTCTGAAAAATGGGTGTGGAAGAGGAATTGTTGTTGGAATAATTTGATTTTAGACTATGTTAGTGTTTAGGGATAGTTAAGCATGGTTATGAACAAAAACACAAAAGAAATATTCAATTTCTCTAGGGTTCCTTGTTGGTCGAACCATGAAGGCTGAATATCAATGGGGGATTGTTTTTATTTCAAGGAAAATGGCTTGAAAAATGATGAATTAAGGTGAAACGGTTATGTAGAAAAAAATTTCGGTGCTAGTGCACCAAATGATCGAATTTTTCTATAAGGAACTATGAGGGTTCTAATGCTGAATTTGGCTTTATTTAAATGGTATGTGGTAAATTAAGGAATTAGAGGAAAAATGAATTAATTTAGAGGTGATTTGGACACAGTCACCAATTAATCGGGTGATCGGTCGAATTTAATCGATACCGTGATTAAGCGATAATCGAACGTATTTTTTGCATTTACATATCAAGCATTAGTAATTTAAATTAGTTTATATCAATTTAGAGACAATATAGTAAATTCCTTGACTTTGTTATTTGTCAAGGTAGTGAGACGTCCGGAAAAGTCAAAAGAATTGTGCCCGAGGACTATTAGTTAGAGTGCACCCGAAATCTGAATTTTCGACACCTGTGAGTGGACTGCCTATCAAAATTATTTTGAGAATCTGACTGTTTTGAACAAAGTGTTTGAATGATTTTATGCAATTTTTCATGAAAATGAATGCCTTGGGAACAAGCTTTTGAGAAAAGGTTTATGTTATGAAATGTGGTTATTATGGATTTCTATGTGGCTGCATTATGTTGATATACATATATGCTTGAATATAATGTTGTGTAATTATGTTGACTCGACTATGTGCGAGTAGGGAGTGTGCATAAGCCGAGAATGACCCGGTTATGTAAAACCCGACCCTATAAATACATGTCATGACATACATGCATTGAGTAGCATGTTATTACGCTAGAAAAGCACCTAAGAATAAACGAAACCTGATATTGTACCTAACGGTACACTTAAATTTATTTAACCTCGAACTAGTTCAAATAGGAATTGTAGGATGAAATTTAATATTTTATAGTCCATGAATGACTAAAAATGATTGTTCGGAGTTCGAGGGTTCATTTGGGGTAAAATTAGAAATTTTGATATTTAAGGGCAAAATCGTCATTTTGCCACCTAAGATAATAATTTGATCATGGAGTGAAATTTTTGACCAAGATTAACTATTTGGAGTATAATTTAATGATAGGAAGTGAAAAAGTTTAATTCTGGTGATTTTTGGAGTGTAGGGGCAAAATCGTAATTTTGCCACCCACGGACAAAATTTGAGATTTTGAGAGAATTTAGATCAAATTTGACAAATTGGAGAATGGTATGAGTATAAGGGGTGAAAAATATGTCTATGGACAATTTTTCAATTTTTGGGGCAAAAATGTAATTTTTGACTTTTACGGGGGCAAAAGTGTAAATTGCAAAAATTACTCCACCGAGACTTTGGATGAGTCTGAGAATTTTATCTAAGCTATGAATATATGAGACAAGTGCATGGTGAAAATTTGGAAACAAATGGATGAAATTTTAAAGATGGGCCAATGGGAAAGTGACACATGGCATTTTTTAATGAAATAATATTATTTTAATGAAAAGTCAGCCATTTAAACCCAAATTTTGAGTGCTGGCCGGCCATAAGGAAGAAAAACAGAGGAAATAGAGAGGAAAGGAAGAAGAAAAGAAAAACCAAAGAGAAACAAGAAAATTCAAAGAGAAATTCACGGTTTTCGACCGTTTACGCGTCTAACGGTAAGATTTTTTGATTTTAGCTTGATTTCTACCTTTCCTATGCCTTTATTTCCATTTAGCATGCTTGAGGAGAGAGATCAAAAAGTGATATCAAGGGCTGGACGAAATTCTAGGAGAGAGAAATTGAAATTTTTAGGTTTTGATTTTTAGTTAAATTGATAGTTTTAGTTAGTTAAATGTGTTTAGAAATTAAATTGGGCAAGAAATCAGTAAATTTTCATAATACCCACTCTTGGCTGAATGCTCAATGCTGTACAATGATGATGAATTGATTTTATTCTAAGGAAAATGAAGAGAAATGATGAAAAACGATTAAACGTGATAGAAAAACAAAGTAGAAAATTTACCGAGTTAATGTCCCATTTTTGGCCGAATTTTCCAAGGAAGGGAGTGAGCTGATTTTGTTGTTTTTAGAAGGTTATTGGCTGATATTTAATGGTTAGAAATGTTGGAGAGAGAATGGGATGATTTAGAGCTAAAATGGAGCGCGTTAGCAATTTATCGGGCAAAGTGCCAAAAATAGGTTAATACCGCATTTAAGTCGTTTTAGGCTATTGCATTTCATACCATGCATTAGTATAGGATTTAAGTTAATTATATAGTGATTTAGCATCAATGTGATGAATTGTGTAAATTTTTGTAATGTGTCTAGGAGGAGAGCCTTCCGGAAAAGGCAAAGAAGTCGTACCCGACGAGTAGTGATCGGGGCGCTTAGAAAGCTTTTAGTTTGTACAAACGGTGAGTAAACTTATTATTATTGTAAATTATCTAGAGTTTATTTTAAATGCCCTTTATGTATTTTATGAAATGAGAACGAGATTAAAACGGGATTTTTGATGTTTTAGGAATAAATGTGACAAATAAAAATATATTGTATTGATTATGAAATTGAGTAATTGGAGGCTACAAATTGACTTGAAAAATATATATTTTCCTAGGAATGGCTTATGAGAAATGAGTATATGTGGCTATATTTTGTGAATGCATTGGGAAATTTATGTAAGTTGTTTTACTATGCAGGCTGGATAAATAAATAAAAGCCACGTTATACTGTCGAAATTTTATTAAAATTGGTGGGTTAGTCACTACAGTGACGGGTTTCCGTGGACTGCCTATTAGAGGGGCACGGTAAACCCAGTTATATAGTTACTCCGGTTGTAGAGGCGAGGAGGGTAACTCTTGGGGTAGTATTAGAGTTCACTTCACGTCGAACCCCCACGTGAATGTGTAACTCGGCCAACGCCAAGGAACGGCTGGTTTTAAAAATAAAAATGTGTTTCACGTGTGAATATTTTAACACCCTTGGCGGACTCAGTTAGATGCCTCGGCCAAGGTATCCCCGAGGATTAGCTTTGGCTTGAGCCTTGTTTTAATAAAAGACATAAGCCTTAACAATTGTTTTGGTAAATTACAAATATTTTATGGTTTAAGAAATAAATTGAAAACATTATGAAATGGGTTGAAATTTATTGTTTAAACTTGCCTCCATTTTACTCGCCTTTAGATATTTATGATAATGTCTGTTTACTCATTGGGATTGCAAAATCTCACCCAACTCCTTTCCACCCATTTCAGGTTCAGTATAGACTGTAGATAGCTGATCTCATCGAGGACTACTATTGGATCTGCATTTTCCAAACCGTAGGTTCACAGTCCTCTTTACTTTTGTTTATTCGGGGGCCCTCTGGTTATTGTAAATTAAATTAAATATTTTGGCTTACTGTATTTCAGTATGTATACATTTATTTAGCTTTTACGCTATAAAAATTATTCACGTATAACTTTATAAATATTGTTTTATAAGAAAATAGAATATTTCCCTTAATATTTCTTTTATTTTCTTATTTTATTCAAATAACCGTAATTTCGTTTTAAATGAAGATTTTAGACTTTTAAACTCATTTTGAATATGAATTATGTATTTTGTACTTGTATATTACGTTTTAGCCAGTTTTGAAATTTTTGAGAAAAAAATGACCAAAATACCCCTATGTGGCGAAAAATTTATTTTGATTGTTTTTGATCTAAAATAGTATATATTCTCTAAAAACTCGATATCTAACAATGATTGCTCACAAGAAAGGAAAGAAACTGATATGTAAGCCTTGCGGGGTTCCGGTTGGCATTCCGGATAATGAGTGTCAATCGGGACGTCGCGGCGATTGTCATGGGCCTGAGGGAGGTTCCGGGTCGTGACAGGTTATGTGCGAGTAGGGAGTGCGCATAACCCAGTGATGACCTGGTTATGTGCGAGTAGGGAGTGCGCATAACCTGGTGATGACCCAGCCATGTGCGAGTAGGGAGCGCGCATGAGTTGGTGATGATGATGATGGGTTGGTGAGATGATGATGATGGGTATATACGTATATATATATATATATATATATATATATATATATATACATATGTAAATGTGTGTGTTATAGCAAATTGATGGACAATGATTTATGGTTGTAATGTACGTGAAATTTGACACATTGTACTTTGAGAATTTTCATGAATTTTATGTTGATTTTATTAGTTTAGCAAGATGGCTTTTTGTTGAGTGAGGAAAAATGTTTCTCTTGTTGCTCTGTTTTCGCTGCAACGAAATTCATGCTCGTTGCAGCGAGAAACTCTCGGGTTTGGAGGGGTTTTAAATAGGAATGAACTAAATTGCATTGTTTTGAAACAAGTGCATCATTATTTTAAACTCTCCCTAATTGTTGCTTGTTCCCTTCCTTGTTCACTCACTGGGTTTATACTCACCATTTTCAAATTCATGTTTTCAGATCACGAGGTAGCTGATAATTAGGACGAGGTGTCCTTGTAGACCTGTGTCCATCTTTTGGTAGGTGTCTCGGCATTCGGTAGCTGTATATTCATTCGAGTCCTTTTGCTTAAAGTCGAGTATTATTTTGTTATGTATAGATGAACTTAATGTAAATTTTAAATGAGTAATGCCAGTATGAGTTGGCAATGTATATCACTATTTTGATTCAAAGTTATGAAATATGACTTAGTGATAATAGATAGAATTATAAGTAAGATAAATAATAGGCTTGCTTAGGTTTAGTGGATTACGTCCACTAGATCCATGCGCCGGTCATGGCTCGAAATTTGGGTCGTTACAATGTTGGTATCAGAGCCCTAGGTTTGTCTAGGCCCTAGGACTTCCATTTGTTGGTCTAGTGGAGTGTCGGGTTTTTATGTGGGAACTTCGGTTGTGAAGTGTGAACTGCGACACATTTTACAACCAAATGACCGCATAGATTCCCTATCTTAGAAACCACATTTTGCCTTAAGTATGATTATAATATGTGTTTAATAATAGGTGTTTGCTCTTATCTAGGTAAGAATGCCACCTAAGACACAAGCCGCCTCAAGACGAGTAGGGGAGCAAGATGCTCCCATTGAGATGGCAGATAGACCACGAGCATCAACCCAGAGAGGCCGAGGTAGACGTGGCAGGGTCACTAGGTCGGTGAGGTCGGATACGCTTATGAGTAGGCAAGATGAGGGACAGTCCTCAGGTGATGTAGATAGACACCTAGTTGGGGGTATTACTATTGAGGATTTGGCGGCAGGCCTACAAGGAGTTAACCGGGTTGTAGAGATGATGGCGACCCATATGGAGGATATACAGAGGGTAGTAGAGGGAAGACCTACAATACAAGAATCTTCTAGCTCCTAAGGACAGGTCGATCGCCAATATCGTGAGGTGGAAAAGGGTCACTTAGAGATTTCTCTTCCCGATTTCCTAAAGCTTAAGCCTCCATCATTTTTAGGGTCTAATGCATCAGAGAAACCCTAGGTTTTCCTAAAGCTTTGGGATGCTCTAGTGTTCGATCAGTTTAGTTAGCCGCCTTTCGATAAGAGGATGTGGCACAGGAATGGTATAGCTCCTTGTGTAGAGGCAGACTGACGGATGCAGCACCATTGGCTTAGAGTGAGTTTAGTGCAACCTTCTTGGATCAGTTCCTACCACTCAGTGTACGTAATGCTAGAGCCAAAGAGTTTGAGAATTTGGTACAGACTTCGAGTATGACAGTGTCGGAGTATGACATCAAGTTTGCACAATTGTCTCACTATGCTCCCTACCTCGTTTCTACTGAGGAGGTGAAGATTCAAAGGTTTGTGGATGGGTTAGTAGAGCCACTGTTTAGGGCTGTGGCATCTCGAGATTTCACTACCTATTCCGTAGCAGTAGATTGTGCTCAGCGCATTGAGATGAGGACCAGTAAAAGTAGGGCTGCGAGGGATAAGGCAAAGAGGGCCAAGACTGAAGGTTATCAAGGTCGGAGAGATTTCAGTAGTGGTGGTTCGTCTTCTAACCGTCAGGGTCCAAAGAGGGATTTATGATTATCCCAATAGAGGAGTGACTTGCCTAGTGCTAGTGTTGGGACAGGACAAAGAACTTTCAATGTTATGAGACAACAAGATTCGAGATAGAGTAGTCAAGTCACCCACCCTTGTGATATTTGTGGGAGACGACATAGTGGACGATGTTTCCTTACCACAAGAACTTGTTTCGGGTGCGGTCAACCTGGGCATATTAGGAGAGATTGTCTGAGGGCTCATCAATCACAAGATTCTGCTTGTGGTTCCACCCAGCCAACTTCGTCTGCTCCTTCAATTGCTACCTCATTTGGCCGGGAGGCTAGTGGATCGAGGGGTAGAGGTGCTGGTACTTCCTCTCAGGGCAGGCCATCTGGGTCCGGACATCAGAGGTCTGTTGGTAGAGGCCAAGCAAGGGTGTTTGCTTTAACACAGCAGGAGGCCCAGACATCCAATGCCGTGGTCTCAGGTATTCTTTCAATTTGTGATATGAATGCTCGGGTACTATTTGATCCTGGTGCTACTCATTCTTTTATCTCTCCATGTTTTGCATCTCGGTTAGGTAGAGATCGTGTTAGGAGAGAGGAACAATTAGTAGTGTCTACTCTTTTAAAGGAGATATTTGTGGCCGAATGGGAATATGAGTCCTATGTAGTACGAGTCAAGGACAAGGACACTTTGGTGAATTTGGTGGTGTTAGACACCTAAGACTTTGATGTGATCTTAGGGATGGATTGGTTATCACCCTGTCATGCTAGTGTGGACTGTTATCATAAATTGGTTAGATTTGATTTCCTCGATGAATCATTATTTAGTATTCAGGGCGATAGGAGTAATGCTCCAACCAATTTGATATCGGTCATTTCTGCCAGAAGGTTAATACGACAGGGTTGTATAGGTTACTTGGCTGTTGTAAGGGATACTCAAGCGAAGGTTGGAAATGTAAGTCAAGTGTCGGTGGTGAAGGAGTTCGTGGATGTATTTCCCAAGGAGTTACCAGGTTTACCTCCCGAGCGGGAGATTGAATTTTGCATAGATTTAATTCCCGACACTAGACCTATATCCATCCCCCCATATAGAATGGCACCGGCAGAGCTCAAAGAGCTTAAGGATCAATTAGAGGATTTGTTGGATAAAGGCTTCATCCGTCCTAGTGTATCCCCATGGGGAGCACCAGTGTTATTTGTGAAGAAGAAAGATGGGTCACTTAGGCTGTGCATTGATTATCGACAACTTAATAAAGTAACAGTGAAGAATAAGTATCCATTCCCAAGGATAGATGATTTATTTGATCAACTACAAGGAGCACAATGTTTCTCTAAGATAGATCTGTGATCTGGGTACCATCAGTTGAAAATCCGGAACGAAGATATACCTAAGACCGCATTTCGAACAAGTTATGGGCACTATGAGTTCTTAGTGATGTCATTTGGGCTCACGAATGCTCCTGCAGCCTTCATGGATTTGATGAACCAAGTGTTCAAGCCTTATTTGGATAAGTTTGTGGTGGTGTTTATTGATGACATCTTGATCTATTCAAAGAGCCGAGAGGAGCATGAGCAGCATCTTAAGATAGTGCTCCAAATTTTGAGAGAACATCGATTGTATGCTAAGTTCTCCAAGTGTGAGTTTTGGCTCAAAAGTGTTGCATTCTTGGGGCATGTGGTATCTAAGGATGGGATACAAGTTGATTCAAAGAAAATTAAAGCAGTGGGAAAATGGCCAAGGCCAACATCAGTTACGGAGATTAGAAGCTTTGTGGGTTTAGCTGGCTATTATCGTCGCTTTGTGAAGGACTTCTCCAAAATAGTTGCCCCTCTAACTACGTTGACACGTAAAGATACAAAATTTGAGTGGTCTGATGCTTATGAGAATAGTTTTGAGAAGCTTAAGGCATGTCTCACCACAACTCCAGCGTTAAGCCTACTGCAAGGCATAAGGGGTTATACGGTGTTTTGTGATGCATCGGGGGTGGGTTTAGGATGTGTATTAATGCAACATGGGAAGGTGATTGCGTATGCATCTAGGCAACTTAAAAGGCATGAGCAGAATTACCCCATACACGATTTGGAAATGGCAGCAATCGTGTTTGCCTTAAAGATTTGGAGGCATTACTTGTATGGTGAGACTTGGGAGATATACACGGACCACAAAAGTCTGAAGTATATATTTCAGTAGAGGGATCTTAACTTACGGCAACATAGATGGATGGAGTTGCTAAAGGATTATGATTGTACTATTCTTTATCATCCCGATAAGGCCAATGTAGTGGTGAATGCCTTGAGTCGAAAATCAATGGGAAGCTTGGCACATATTTCTATTGATAGGAGATCCTTGGTTAGAGAGATCCATAGCTTGGGTGGCATAGGTGTGCGTTTAGAAGTTACAGAGACAAATGCTTTGCTAGCACATTTTAGAGTGAGGCCTATTTTAATGGACAGGATTAAAGAAGCACAAAGTAAAGATGAGTTTGTGACTAAGCCCTTAGAGGATCCTCAGGGTAGGAAAGGAAAAATGTTTACTAAAGGCACAAATGGAGTGTTGAGGTATGGAACCAGACTTTATGGGCTTGATGGTGATGGGTTGAGGAGAGAAATATTGGAAGAAGCTCACATGGCAACTTATGTGGTACATCTAGGGGCTACAAAGATGTATCAAGATTTGAAAGAGGTGTATTGGTGGGAAGGACATAAGAGAGATGTAGCTGAGTTTGTCTCCAAGTGCCTGGTTTGTCAGCAGGTTCAGGTCGAGCATCAAAAGCCTGCAGGACTACTACAGTCATTACTAGTACCCGAGTGGAAGTGGGAACATATTGCTATGGACTTTGTAACAAGTTTGCCTCGAACTAATGGGGGATATGATTCAATTTGGATAGTAGTAGACCAGTTAACAAAGTCAGCTCACTTTCTTTCGATTAAGACTATTTACGAGGCTGCCCAATACGCTCGAGTTTATGTGGATGAGATAGTACAACTGCATGGTATTCCCACTTCTATAGTATCTAACAGAGGAGCTCAGTTTGCTAGTAGGTTTTGGGGAAAGTTGCAAGAAGGATTGGGCACTAAGTTGGATTTTAGCACAGCTTTCCACCCTCAGACTGATGGATTGTCTGAACGGACCATACAGACATTGGAGGATATGTTGAGGGCTTGTGTGATAGACCTTGGTGTCAAGGGGGAGCAATATCTACCCTTAGTGGAATTTGCCTACAACAACAGTTTCCAAACTAGCATCCAAATGGCACAATTTGAGGCATTATATGGACGGAGATGTAGGTCACCCATTGGATGGCTAGAGGTAGGAGAAAGGTAACTTTTGGGGCCTGAGTTGGTGCATGATGCCACTGAGAAAATACGCATGATCCGTTACAGGATGTTAACAGCACAAAGTAGACAAAAGTCATATGCTGATAATCGACGGAGAAACTTGGAGTTCCAAGTAGGAGATCATGTATTTTTGAAAGTTTCGTCAACTAAAGGGGTAATGAGGTTTGGCAAGAAAGGGAAGTTAAGTCATCGGTATATAGGACCCTTCCACATCTTAGAAAGGGTTGGAGCAGTGGCATATCATTTGGCATTACCGCCAGACCTTTCGAATATCCATCTCGTGTTTCATGTGTCCATGCTTAGGAAGTACAACCCAGATCCATCACATGTAATACGGTATGAAACCATTCAGTTGCAAGATGATCTAACCTATGAGGAACAACCGATAGCTATCCTTGATAGGCAAGTTAAAAAGCTTCGTTCAAAGGATGTAGCCTCAGTGAAAGTGTTGTGGCGGAATCACACTAGCTAGGAGGTAACGTGGGAAGTTGAGGATGACATGCGAACAAAGCATCCACACCTCTTTGATATGTAAAGGTAACCCACTCTACATTGAGTTTAAATTCGGGGACCGAATTTTTATTAGTGGGGGAGAATGTGAGACCCTGTCAAGCTCGATTAAAAGATGGTATTGTACCGAGTGGTACAACTAAGTTAAATCGAGCCTTGAACTAGTTCAAATAGAAATTCTAAGAGGAAATTGAAAATTTTGAAACCCACAGAATGGCTTAGAATAGTGATTCGAAGTTCAAGGTCCAGTTCGGAGTCCATCAGGAAAATTAACCGATTAGGGATAAAACGATCATTTTACCATTTGATGATTAAATGGAGATTTCTAGCCAAGATTTGATCACATTTGACCAAGAATAATTATATGAAATATAATTATGATTATTGGAGTATAAAATGATGTTTAGTACTGAAAATTGTGATTCTCGGTATTTTTGGAGTACAAGGGCAAAATGGTAATTTTGCCACTAGAGGACTAAACAAGAATTTACAAAAAAATTATTTTTGCCCCATTTGGTTAATATTGATCAATATTAGTGTTATTTGAGGTTGAAAAGTAGAAATAATGTGATTTCGATACATTTCGGAGTATATAGTGCAAAATCGTAATTTTTTTGTCCCGAGGGCAAATCAGTAAATTTTTCACCTAGCACTTGTCAAGACCAAGGGATTTTAAATGTGGTAGGATTGGATAAATACCAGAATAATTGTGGTGGAAAATTAAAAAGAAAAAGTCAAAAAGTTAAAAATTGGGCCAATAAGCATGTGGCACGTGGCATGCTTGATTATTTTATTATTTTCTATAGAAATCAGCCCATTAAATCCCCAATTCTCTCACCATATTCGGCCTAGACAACCAGCAACAAGAAAAAAGGAAGAACAAATGGAAAAACAAGAAAACCTAGTTGGAAATTCAAAGAAAAAGTGAAGAAATCAAGGAAACAAGCTAGGTAAGTTAAAATTTCTTTAATTCCCCTTGATACCTAGCTTACCCATGCTTTTGTTCTTGATTTCCATGGTTGAATATTGAGTTATCATGATGAATTTAATTCTGAAAAATGGGTATGGAAGAGGAATTGTTGTTGGAATAATTTGATTTTAGACTATGTTAGTGTTTAGGGATAGTTAAGCATGGTTATGAACAAAAACACCAAAGAAATATTCAATTTCTCTAGGGTTTCTTGTTGGTCAAACCATGAAGGCTGAATATCAATGGGGGATTGTTTTTATTTCAAGGAAAATGGCTTGGAAAATGATGAATTAAGGTGAAATGGTTATGTAGAAAAACATTTCGGTGCTAATGCACCAAATGACCGAATTTTTCTATAAGGAACTGTGAGGGTTCTAATGCTGAATTTGGCTTTATTTAAATGGTATGTGGTAAATTAAGGTATTAGAGGAAAAATGAATTAATTTAGAGGTGATTTGGACACAATCGCTAATTAATCGAGTGATCGGTCGACTTTAATCGATACCATGATTAAGCGGTAATCGAACGTATGTTTTGCATTTACATATCAAGCATTAGTAATTTAAATTAGTTTATATCAATTTAGGGACAATATAGTAAATTCCTCGACTTTGTTATTTGTCAAGGTAGTGAGACATCTGAAAAAGGCAAAGGAATTGCGCCCGAGGACTATTAGTCCGAGTGCACTCGAAATCTGAATTTTTGACACTTGTGAGTGGACTGCCTATCAAAATTGTTTTGGGAATATGACTGTTTTGAACAAAGTGTTTGAATGATTTTATGCAATTTTTCATGAAAATGAATGCCTTGGGAACAAGCTTTTGAGAAAAGGTTTATGTTATGAAATGTGGTTATTATGGATTTCTATGTGCTTGCATTATGTTGATATACATATATGCTTGAATAAAATGTTGTGTAATTATGTTGACTTGGCTATGTGCGAGTAAGGAGTGCGCAGAAGCCGAGGATGACTCAGTTATGTACTAGCAGGGAGTGTGCATAACCCGGTGATGACCCGATTATGTACGAGTAGGGAGTGCACATAACCAGGTGATGACCCAGCCATCTGCGAGTAAGGAGTGCGCATGAGCTGGTGATGATGATGATGAGCTGGTGATCATGATGATGGGTTGGTGAAATGATGATGATAGGTATATACGTATATATATATATATATATTTATATATATATACATATGTAAATGTGTGTGTTATAGCAAATTGATGGACAGTGATTTATGGTTGTAACGTACGTGAAATTTGACACATTGTACTTTGAGAATTTTCATGAATTTTATGTTGATTTTATTAGTTTAGCAGGATGGCTTTTTGTTGAGTGAGGAAAAATGTTTCTCTTGTTGCTCCGTTTTTGCTGCAGCGAAATTCATGCTCGCTGCAGTTAGAAACTCTCGGGTTTGAAGGGGTTTTAAATAGGAATGAACTAAATTGCATTGTTTTGAAACAAGTGCATCATGATTTTAAATTCTCCCTAATTGTTGCTTGTTCCCTTCCTTGTTCACTCACTGGGTTTATAGTCATCATTTTCAAATTCATGTTTTCAGATCACGAGGCAGCCGATAATTAGGACGAGGTGTCCTTGTAGACATGTGTCCATCTTTTGGTAGGTGTCTCGACATTCGGTAGCTGTATATTTATCCGAGTCCCTCTGCTGGAAGTCGAGTATTATTTTGTTATGTATAGATGAACTTAATTTTAAATGAGTAATGCCAGTACGAGTTGGCAATATATATCACTATTTTGATTTAAAGTTATGAAATATGACTTAGTGATAATAGATGGAATTATAAGTAAGATAAATAATAGGCTTGCTTGGGTTTAGTGGATTACATCTATTGGACCCATGTGCCGGTCATGGCCCGGAATTTGGGTCGTGACAGATATGAAGAAACAAATTTGGTGTTGAATTGGGAAAAATGCCACTTTATGGTATAAGAAGGCATTGTTATTGGGCACAGAATTTCTAGTAGAGGTATTGAGGTAGAAAAGGCAAAAATTGAGACAATCGAAGAATTTTCACCACCAACAAATGTTAAAGGTATTAGAAGTTTTTTTGGCCATATTGGGTTTTATAGGAGATTCATTAAAGATTTTTTAAAGATTTCAATATCACTTTGCAATCTTTTGGAAAAAGATATTCCATTTAAATTTGATGATGCTTGCCTTGCGGTATTTGATGAATTGAAAAAAAGATTGATTTCTACACCAATCATCATAATGCGAGATTAGACTTTTTCTTTTGAGCTAATGTGTGATCCCTGTTTTGCTAGATGATCCCAATGATATTGATGGAATTGGTGATGATGATGGGGAGAAGTACATTTAGATTTTCTCTATCACTGCTCAACTGTTAGGAGATTTTTTCTTTACCTTTTCTTTATTTTTATTAAACATTAAGGACAATATTTCATTTTAAGCTTTGGGTGTTTTTAGATTTTTTTTCGTTAGTGTCTTTATTTTTATGATTTGCTTGTTTTTTTATTGCTTGCTTTTAGTAATTTTGTTAATTTTCACTTCTATATAAAAAAATTTAAAATTAAAAACAAAAAATTTGCTTGAGATATTTTAAAACCTTATCAATGATTTTCCATATCATAGGATAATAGTTTGATTATTTTATCATTTTAGCTTTTGGGAAGAGTATTTGTATGATTTGAGTTTGTGTTGGCTTCATTGTAAGATGAAACTTCCAATAATTTGCACACTATTTTCTTTTACCTAAAATTGTCATGTGATTTAAAAAGTATGATGAAATCAAGGATTCTAAAATTTGTTCAATTCTCTCTTGAGGTAAAATTTTAGATGACACTTACAATAGTGTCTTAACGTGTGGGTCCGAGAACTCAATCGCTAGATGTGGAAGAATAGGGAGTAGCCACCAATCTTTTTTACCTAGGTGTGATTGCCCACCTATTAAATTTGTTCTATTCAATGGAATCCTAAATTGATTTTAAGTTCATTTAAAGAATAATAAATTGGTCTGTGAATTTTAGAGTTAGGTTCAGGAGTATGATTACGCACGGGGAAAGATTAGTACCCCCGCATCACCCATTCCATGTACGGTACCATTTAATCATATGTTATCCTACTATAGCCTAAACCATTCATTTTATTCTTATGTTTCCCTAATCTTTGTTTATTTATTTAATTCTTTATTATATTAGCAAATTAAATCTTTTTATTTGGTTTTACTAGTGCACATGATGCAGTTATGAAATGATGTCCTGATTTATCAATTTTAAATAATGAGTTGCGAAAATCTTGTATTTGAAAATCATTCATAGACCATCTCAATGCTTTCATGAAGTCTTGAAGTTTTCCTCACTTAAAGATATCCCTAGAAAAACTCATCTTTACAAGTCTTTTAAGAAAATCCCATCATTGGAGTTCCCATCCCATTAACAAAATATGTGTTATATGCTATGCCAAAATAAAATTATGAATGATGTCTAAATGAGAGCGTTTATATATAATTTAGTTGATTTATAATTTATATAATAATATATTTAATAGTTTAGCGTAATTTACTACCTTATTTATTTTTATTGTACATATCTTTTTAGAAACATTCTATTTAAATCGATAACTTTTAATTAATATTATCGGTTAGTTTATTTTTATTGTATTGAACTATCTTTTTGAATAAACAACTAATCTTTTATTTACAATAATTGTTTAAAGAAATTACATAACTATATAGATTTCAATTTAGTTAAAACATTATATGAATTTATTTCTTAATGGATTTTAGGGTAATTGTTTGAATTAATCAGAATATTGGAATACAAAATTAGGATTTATCCCGATACTTTAGAGAAAACCCTAATTGAATTTTGTTCCTAGGAAAATAAGCTCGAAAATAGCAACTCTTTGCCTTTTCGGATGAAATTCCATCATCGTAATTAATCCAAAACAACCACATTATTTTTTTTATATTTATAACTTTATATTACATCATATTTTTTATATTTATATATTCCTATATAAATTTGTGTAATTAAATATTTCATTTCTCTTACCTATCTAACCTATTTTCAGTTATGATTAATATTTTTTTTATTTTTCCTTATACTTTCTTTCATTTATAAAGGTCTATTCCTTTTAAAACTAGGTATTTTTCCATTTTTCTATTATCTCTTGTTTTGCTAAACATTTATTTTTTTCTATATTTTTACCTTCACTAAATCTATCACCATAAATATATTTTATTTAGACATTTACTTTCTATTTATATATATATATATATATATATATATTGTACTTACCAAAACCTCATTATTTATCTAAATTTATATTATTTTATAGCTAAATATTTTTTATCTTTCCCTTACTTGAATATGTTTGTTGACTTCTAAATATTTATTTAACTTTCTTCATGTTATTTTTTAACCTAAAGTTATCATTATTACTATTTAGCTATCCACTTTCTTCTTATACATATATTTCATTTAATTAAACCTATTCTTTTATAGTTAAATATTTATCTATTTTTTACATACAGCTTTCTATTTTTTACTTTTATTTTTCTACTCTAAAACTTTATGTAAATTTTCATAATATTTTTATCCTATTTGAACTAACTAAATATTTTAAAGAACAAACTTTTAGCTAAATAAAATGGGCAAGCCCCAATTAACCAATCCAAATCCACAATCATTGGGGTAAGACTTTACCTCATTTGGGCCAGGAACAACCCGAAGTAATCGGCCCATGAAAGAGAAGATAAGCCTGCTACACCAACCCTTCAAGTCCAGCAAAACACACCGTTTGGTGTGTTAAAAGCCTTCCAAACGGTGCCATTCAAGAACCCCTCTTTTGCTCTACAATAGTTGCCAAAAACGAGGCCGTTTTTAAGTCCTAAACCTAGGTATAAAAGCTTATTTTTTCCTTGTCCTTTCATTTCCCTTTCTTGCTTTTTCTCTTTACTGCCAGTTCTCCCCCCTCTCTCTAAAAAACTCTTCTTTTTCCCTCATATGAAACCTTAACCTCTCTTCTCTGCTTATCTCCCTCTCCACCGAAACCTCAATCCTTAAACCGTAGTGACTGGTTTTCCTTAAAAATGGTTTCCTTAAAAGCCATAAAAGCCATTTACTCACCTATGGTTGCCTTTCATTCGTTTTGTAGGTTTTGGTATCTTTTTATGATTTTTTGGGTTATGGTATTATGTTGGTTGGCAGAATAGGAAAGCTAACCTTTTAGCTCTAGATTACCTAGGATTTGCAGTAGGGATTCCAGGATTTTTACTCTAGGGTGTTCTCAAGTTTTTAGGATTTTTTTGGGTAGGCTAAAGTTGGGTTTCTTGCCAAGGTTTCTCTTTTAAATTCGACTCCTCTTACGAATTTGGGGAAAAGGGCAACTTTATAGCCACCCTCTTCAGGCGCTAGGGGTGCCACTTGTGCTATCCAATGTGAAATACCCCATACTTTGATATGGTGATAAATAAAGTTGATCAAATGCAAATTGAGGTCAATTAAAATGTTTAAAAGTGATAAGAGACGAAAGGAGTAGTTTAGGATAAAATATTTCGCAAGTGAGAAAATAATAATAAAATAATAATAATTTTATCGGAGGAGAATTGGTGAGATAAAAGGCGATTTGGAAGTCAAGTGAGGCATAATAAGGTATTTTGGATACCAAGGAGACAAGATAAAATTTTTAGAATAAAATAATATTTTATTAATAAAATAATATTAAAATATAAATATTTAGCCGGATGTCGAAATCAGTCATGAAGAAAAATCATATGGTTGATCCAAGTGGGGGAGAAGACGACAAGCTCGACTCTATAAAAATATTTGTCATGACATACATGTGATGGATAACATGTTTGCATGCTAAGAGAATCCCGAAAAAAAAAAATTTACAAAAGTCGGTATTGTACCTAAAGGTACAACAAAGTTGATTTAAACCTCGAACTAGATCAAATAGAGAATTTACGATGAAATTAAGAATTTTAATGTCCCAGAATGGTTTAATATGGTAATTCGGAGTTCGAGAATTAATTTGGAGTCAAATCGAAATTTTCGCTATCTACGGGCAAAATGGTCATTTGCCACCTGAGGACAAAATGGAAATTTTTAGAAAAGATTTTTGGCCCCATTTGACTTATTGGAGTAAGATTTGAGGTTTAGAAGTGAAAAATTTTAATTTCGGTATAATTTGGAGTAAAAGGGTAAATTGGTAATTTTGCACTCGAAATCAAAAATTTAATTTTTGAAAGGATTTTGATCAAATTTAATTATTTGGAGTGTGAAATGAGTATGAGGAGTGAAAATTATGCATTGTGGAAAATTTTCAATTTTTTGGGGCAAAAATGTAATTTTTGAAAAGTTCGGGGGCAAAAGTGTAATTTTGAAACTTTTGCTCCACCAAAACTTTGAAAAAATCTGGAAATTTCACTTAAGACTTGGATAAGTCAAAAGGAATGCATGGTGAAAAAAAAAAAAGGTAGGACAAGTGGATGGTTAAAAAAAAATTAATTAATAAAACATTCAAAATATGAATAAAATAATATTATTCATTAAACTAAAAAAAAAAGGCATAAAAAAATCAGCCTATAACCCATTCTTCTTCTTCAACATTTGGCCAAGCAAGAAACAAGAGAGAGAAAGGAGAAAATAAAACCCTAGCCAAGAAATTTAAATGGAAAATAGGTGGAAATTCAAAAATCAAGTGAAAAAGGTAACATTTCTTAAATTTGTCTTGTGCTTTACCTTTCCCACGCATTTTCCATCATTTTCCATGGTTGAATCATGTGATTTGAGGATGATTTCAATTCTGGTCATATGGGTTTAGAGAGAGAAAGTTGTTAGATAAATTTGATTTTGAGCTATGTTAGCATTTAGTGTTAGTTTAACATGTTTATGAGTAAACCAACAAGAAAAATATTTATCTTCTCCATGAATTTCCCTAGGCCGAATCTAGCCAATGGTATGTGAGATGAGGTTGACTTTATTTTAAGAGAATTGGGTGGAAAAATGATGAATTATGAGGTTGAAAATTAAATGGGAATTTTCGGTGCAATAAATTGAAATTTTTACCCACTAGGGGTAAAAGCGTAATTTATAGTCCGAACTGATAAATTGGACCAAATTCATAGTCATTGAGGTATTGTGGATATAATTGGATAATTGAAATTGAAATGGATGGAATTGGAGTCGAATTGGAGATTTTAGGAATTTACACCGTGTATAGGCGAGTTAGATCAAACACCGCAATTAAGCGATTGTCTAGACATTTCAAATCCTATCTAGTGCATACGCATGGATACGAGCCTGAAATAATTTATGATAAATTGACACAATTTACTGAATTTTGTGTCATGGATTATGGCTAGGTAATGAGTCAATTGTTTCGGGTAAGAGACTGCACCCGAGGGTAGAAGATAGGAGTATTTCTACTCCTAATACTGTGAGTGAACTTATTATTGTCTTAATTATCTAGAGTAGTTTTATACAATTGTGTGATTTTATGAAAAATGGGTTTAAATGGTAAATTGTTATGTTTTAGGAAAAATTGTAATTTTATAAATGATTTTATAAATTTTCTGGAAAATCGAATATTGGTTTTGAAAATAGAGTATTGGAGACTGCTAGTTTGTGTTTCAAATTTATGGTTTTGAATTGAATGGCTTATGATAATAAATGAGCATGAATGGCTAAACTGATTTTGGTGTTAAAATTATTTATACTGTGTATTCAGCCTTGAGAGGCTAGATTGCGATAAATTGCCATGTCATGCTAGAATGAATTTTATTAAATTGGTGGAGTATATATTAATTATTTACAGTAGAGGGGGTTCCGTGGACCAGCCTATTAGAGGGGCACGGTAAACTCCATTATATTATTACCCCGAACGGAGAGGCGCGTAGGGTATCTCCTGGGGTAAAGCTTAGGGTTCACTTCACGCCAAACCACCACGTGAAGGGGAACTCAGCCAACGCCAAGGAACGGCTGTGTTTTTCTCAAACTAAAAATATATTTTAAGTATATACAAAATTTTAACAGCCTTGGTAGACTCGGTTGGATGCCCTGCGCAAGGTATCACCGAGTATGAGTTTTGGCACGAGCCAAAGTTTTAAGAAATTCATAAGCCAAGTTGATTACTCGATTTATATGGATTGATTTTATTTGGTTGAAATGAACTGAAAGGTAATGAAATTACAGTATGATGACTTATTTTAATTGTCTCCATTTACTCGGCTTTAGATACTTTAGATGGTATCTGTTTACTCACTGGGATTATAAAATCTCACCCCTTCTTCCTATACATTTTTCAGGCTCAGGACAGTTTGTAGATAGTCGACTGGGACGAGAACTAAGCTTGAAACTACATTATAGAAAGTAAGAGCTCACAGTCTTACATCCTCTTAGTCAATTGGAGCCCACGTGTCATTGCAGATCAAAACTTATATTTTGGTTATCTGTATTTCTATTCATACAATTTTTACTTTACTTTCATGTGCGAAAAATTATTTACGAATATTTCTATAAAAATTTATTTTATGAGAAAATATAATATTTTATTTATTATTTTTGAATAGTACTAGTTGTCAATAATTTGCTTTCAAATGAACGTTTTAGATACTTAATTGTTTTTAAATCATTAAATATATATTTTCTGCTTACCTACTACATTTTTAGCAAGTTTTGAGATTTTTGACGAAAAATTACGAAAATACCCCTATGAGCCAGAAAATAATATTTTATTGTTCTTATTTTAAAATGACTTATGTTTTTTTTTGAAATGTGAGATTTAATAACTGTTGCTCACCGGGGAGATGCGAAAGTTGATGCTAAGCCTTGCGGGGTTTCAATCGGCATTCGGGGTGAAGAATGTTTGTTGAGGCCTCGCGGCGATTGTCACGGGCCCGATTGGGAGTTTCGGGTCGTGACAGTTTTATTGGTATCAGAGCATGGTTTAAAGATCAAATATTTTGATTTTAAAAGCTTTGGATTTTAAAGTTTTTGATTTTAAAGTTGTTTTAAGGAATCTACACTGACACTGCGTGGCCTCAAGTCTAGTTAAGTTAAGATAAGTTAAGTTAGGTTAGATTGAATAGTATGTATGCATCTTCATATAGAAATCTACCTACTTTTGAGATGCATAAATAATTGGTATTTGATTGCATATAGGTTTTGAGGTACACTGGTGACATACACACCATGTCTAGAAGAGGTGGTAGTCTCGATACCTTTCATAGTGATAGCAAGGGATCGCTAGATTCTATTGCTAGGAGCCGATGGTAGCTCGAACTGAGTAGTCTAAAAAGTGCAGATAGTAATAATATTAATGTAAGCATGAGAGGTTCCCTTTTGAGAGAATCTAAGGAATATGCTAAAGAAAGGGGGAAATTAAGGATAGCCGAATGAGGTATTTGTTTTAGGAAGAGCGTGACAGTAGTCCGACACTTTCCACTAGGCTGTGGGAGAAATGTAAGGGAACAACCAGAAAAGAATAAGGAGAAAGTAACAGTGGTAAGTAAACCCCGTAGGGGGGTGAACGTTGTAAGACATTTTCCTCCCGGTTGTGGAAGAAATGCTGCACCGATAAGTGATGAGGAATGTAGGAGAACACAACAAGCCTGGATTGAAGAACAAAAGAGAAGATCTCAGGACGAAGACGATCCATTAATGTGCCCGGATCAGGACAATGAGGAACCTAAAGATGTTTAATACTTTAGTTGAAGTTGTATTATCATAAATCTAGGCAAGTGTCGTTTAAGGGAAAATGTGGTAGTTACCTGTATAAAGGAGTTAGGAGTGGCTTTTATTTTGTATGACTCGAACGAAATGTAAAATAGCTGTTTAAATAATTAGATATGTATGGGAATCTTTAGTATGATAGAGATAAATTGGTAATATAATTATTGAGGAAGGTTATAGAAGGAAGCAATAAGGTTATAAATGACATTCGGAATGGATAATGTGATTACGTTAATGATTGTAATTTAAGCATGAAGGGGATTATTCAGTGATGTTATGACATTATGAGGTAATAGTTGGGCACAAATATAACCAAATGAAGTTAAATTATGGAATATGGGGAATATAAAATTTTAATTCAGTAAGGATTACGAGAATAAAGTAAGGAGGAAGCTGAACTGCTTTCGTAGTTAATTATACCGAAAGTCAATAAGATTATTGGAGTATATGACAAAGAAGATAATTGGATAGGGATGACAATAAATTTGAGGAAAGTTGTAGATAGTAAGCAACTTATGTGTGGAGTGGTATATGTATCATGAATTATTACACTGTATGGAAAGGATGTTTTGAGGTGGAATTTTATGAATGTTGATAAAAGTTAAAAGATGACATGAGATGAAAGTATTAATCTGGCTTAGTATGTATGACAAGAAAATAGAAGGTACCTATACTTATGAAACTCATGATATATATCTAGAAGGGAAACCACTGGTTGAGAATGATTGATGTGGTGACTTTGAAAGCAGACAAATAGCTTTGATGGGAAAATTTCTAATAGCTACAGTACTTCAGCATTGACTGTTCAACATTATACTGCTCCGAATACCTCACACTTATGATGCATGAGTAAGATGGGAGAGACACAATAATGAGCTTACAAATTGAATTTTGGTTGTTGGTCATTGTGTTTTGTTATCTGGGAGTCTTAAATATTCTAGAGAATGTTTACCCAAATGAATTGAAAAACTTTTTTATTGCCTTGTATATAGGCATATAATTAAAAGAAAAAAATTTGAAAGATTCTTGAGATGACTATATTGAGATGAGATACCAAGTAATGAAAGTGTGAAGGAAGAATTACGAGACTGGTATAGAAAATCAGTTTATATAGAATATTATTACGAGAATTTGTAATATCTGTTTTGATACAGTAAAATGACAAGAGTTGGTAACAACATGAGGCTAATTGTGTGGCACCCTAGAAACCTATGAAGATGAGTTAGGGATTGAATGGATGAGTACGTATTTATATACCTTTAAGATTAAGTGTTTTAGGAATACATAAACATCTTTGAGAAGAGATTCTAATCATACACAGCAAGTATGAAACGTAAAATTTTTAAAAACTTGCTGAGAAGCCTAACGACTAAATCACAAGTTAAGTGATCACATGCTGTGAGACATAAGTTTAAGATAGATATTCCCAAGGAAATACTCAAGAGAAGTTTTGCTCTGGATCTCGTTAAAGCAAGCACTAAGTTATGTGATTATAAAAAGGAAGCTGTAAGCTGAGAGTGATATTAGTATTAATATTGAAAAATACTTAAGGAGAATCTAGTTTTAAGTTTTACAATTTCAAGTACAATTTAAGGAAGAATGATGTTATGTTCATTGAAGGAGTGGAACAACGGATGATAGAAGTTGACCTTGAAAATGAAGTCAGATAATGAAACTTTCCTAATATATTATGGAAATTGGAATTAGAAAATGCTTAAGGCATACATGATTCAAATGGGTTTGAGTCTTAAGTGACAAATCAATATCGTAATGCAAGAAAGATACAAGGTAATATAGAGGCATGAAAGATGATTAAGGACAAAAGGATGACTCTTAGGAATTGTGATATTGCATGAGATGCAATGATCAAGTTGAGATAAATCTTTGAGGCATCAATAGGATTATAAAGCATACACGCATAATAGATTATAATTCAATGGAGATGACATTGTGATGAATGATATATAGTATAAGGAAACTCAAACATATGGTTGGAAATGATATGAATGATATGAAGTTATACACAAGTATAATAAGAAGGTTGACATGTACTATAAGAATTATTATATTGAAACTAAGATTAGCATACGGATGAATAAAGGGGGAATGTAGTCCAAGGCATGTGAACACATGGATTCCTATATATAAAGAGAGAGGTTGACATTTGAAAATGCATGTATATATGTATATATGAAATTGATAATTTTACTAACTGAAGTGAAGAATGGTTCTCGGTAATTGGGAGATTTTGAAATAGTGTCTAGAGAGGTTAGTGAGCTAAAGTGTTAACGGACATGTAATGAACAATTAAAGTTATGAATGACTTTGAAGGTAAACCTTGGATTGTTTAAGTTCTTAATGGAACTCTATTAAAGGAAGGGTATGGACCAGTATAAGATGGATGAATCAAGATTGAGAAATTTGGTATGGAGCGAATTAATAAAATGATGATTAGGTATACATAAGTAAGTATGATATGCAATCGAAATCAGTATAATTGAGGTGAAGTTATGGTTCAAATTTAATAATGGTGATAAAAGCATGCTTAGTGTCTCGATATAAGAGATCATGGTTGTGAAAAGTATTACTGATTCAGTTCCAAAGGATAATTATTGCCATAAATAAAGCATTTAATTGAACTGAAGCTGAACGAGGTGAATAAATTGAATGTCCCTATAGAAGGAACAAGGAGTAGGATCATAGAAGGAGATTGATAACGCAACATTGACGGGAATTCGAGGACGAATTCTATTTAAGTGGGGGAGATTGAAATACCCCATACTTTGATATGGTGATAAATAAAGTTGATCGAATGCAAATTGAGGTCAATTAAAATGTTTAAAAGTAATAAGAGATGAAAGGAGTAGTTTAGGATAAAATATTTCGCAAGTGAGAAAATAACAATAAAATAATAATAATTTTATCGGAGGAGAATTGGTGAGATAAAAGGCGATTTGGAAGTCAAGTGAGGCATAATAAGGTATTTTGGGTACCAAGGAGACAAGATAAAATTTTTAGAATAAAATAATATTTTATTAATAAAATAATATTAAAATATTAATATTTAGCCGGATGTCGAAATCAGTCATAAAGAAAGATCATATGGTTGATCCAAGTGGGGGAGAAGACGACAAGCTCGACTCTATAAAAATATTTGTCATGACATACATGTGATGGATAACACGTTTGCATGCTAAGAGAATCCCGAAAAAAAAAATTTACAAAAGTCGGTATTGTACCTAAAGGTACAACAAAGTTGATTTAAACCTCGAACTAGATCAAATAGAGAATTTACGATGAAATTAAGAATTTTAATGTTCCAGAATGATTTAATATGGTAATTCGGAGTTCGAGAATCAATTTGCAGTCAAATCGGAATTTTCGCTATCTACGGGCAAAATGGTCATTTGCCACCTGAGGACAAAATGGAAATTTTTAGAAAAGATTTTTGGCCCCATTTGACTTATTGGAGTAAGATTTGAGGTTTAGAAGTGAAAAATTTTAATTTCGGTATAATTTGGAGTAAAAGGGTAAAATGGTAATTTTGCCACTCGGAATCAAAAATTTAATTTTTGAAAGGATTTTGATCAAATTTAATTATTTGGAGTGTGAAATGAGTATGAGGAGTGAAAATTATGCATTATGGAAAATTTTCAATTTTTTGGGGCAAAATGTAATTTTTGAAAAGTTCAGGGGCAAAAGTGTAATTTTGAAAATTTTGCTCCACCAAAACTTTGAAAAAATCTGGAAATTTCACTTAAGACTTGGATAAGTCAAAAGGAATGCATGGTGAAAAAAAAAAAGGTAGGACAAGTGGATGGTTAAAAAAAAATAAATTAATAAAACATTCAAAATATGAATAAAATAATATTATTCATTAAACAAAAAAAAAAAGGCATAAAAAAATCAGCCCATAACCCATTCTTCTTCTTCAACATTCGGCCAAGCAAGAAACAAGAGAGAGAAAGGAGAAAATAAAACCCTAGCCAAGAAATTTAAAGGGAAAATAGGTGGAAATTCAAAAATCAAGTGAAAAAAGGTAACATTTCTTAAATTTGTCTTGTGCTTTACCTTTCCCACGCATTTTCCATCATTTTCCATGGTTGAATCATGTGATTTGAGGATGATTTCAATTCTGGTCATATGGGTTTAGAGAGAGAAAGTTGTTAGATAAATTTGATTTTGAGCTATGTTAGTGTTTAGTGTTAGTTTAACATGTTTTTGAGTAAACCAACAAGAAAAATATTTATCTTCCCCATGAATTTCCCTAGGTCGAATCCAGCCAATGGTATGTGAGGATGAGGTTGACTTTATTCTAAGAGAATTGGGTGGAAAAATGATGAATTATGAGGTTGAAAATTAAATGGGAATTTTCAGTGCAATAAATTGAAATTTTTACCCACTAGGGGTAAAAGCGTAATTTATAGTCCGAACTGATAAATTGGACCAAATTCATAGTCATTGAGGTATTATGGATATAATTGGATAATTGAAATTGAAATGGATGGAATTGGAGTCGAATTGGGGATTTTAGGAATTTACACCGTGTATAGGCGAGTTAGGTCGGACACCGCAATTAAGCGATTGTCTGGACATTTCAAATCCTATCTAGTGCATACTGATGGATAAGAGCCTGAAATAATTTATGATAAATTGACACAATTTACTGAATTTTGTGTCATGGATTATGGATAGGTAATGGGTCAATTGTTTCGGGTAAGAGACTACACCCGAGGGCGGAAGATAGGAGTATTTCTACTCCTAATACTGTGAGTGAACTTATTATCGTCTTAATTATCTAGAGTAGTTTTATACAATTGTGTGATTTTATGAAAAATGGGTTTAAATGGTAAATTGTTATGTTTTAAGAGAAATTGTAATTTTATAAAATGATTTTATAAATTTTCTGGAAAATCGAATATTGGTTTTGAAAATAGAGTATTGGAGACTGCTAGTTTGTGTTTCAAATTTATGGTTTTGAATTGAATGGCTTATGATAATAAATGAGCATGAATGGCTAAACTGATTTTGGTGTTAAAATTATTTATACTGTGTATTCAACCTTGAGAGGCTAGATTGCGATAAATTGCCATGTCATGCTAGGATGAATTTTATTAAATTGGTGGAGTATATATTAATTATTTACTGCAGAGGGGGTTCCGTGGACCAGCCTATTAGAGGGGCACGGTAAACTCAATTATATTATTACCCCAAATGGAAAGGCGCGTAGGGTATCTCCTGGGGTAAAGCTTAGGGTTCACTTCACGCCAAACCACCACGTGAAGGGGAACTCAACCAACGCCAAGGAACGGCTGTGTTTTTCTCAAACTAAAAATATATTTTAAGTGTATACAAAATTTTAACAGCCTTGGCAAACTCGATTGGATGCCTTGCGCAAGGTATCACCGAGTATGAGTTTTGGCACGAGCCAAAGTTTTAAGAAATTCATAAGCCAAGTTGATTACTCGATTTATATGGATTGATTTTATTTGGTTGAAATGAACTGAAAGGTAATGAAATTACAGTATGATGACTTATTTTAATTGTCTCCATTTACTCGGCTTTAGATACTTTAGATGGTATCTGTTTACTCACTGGGATTATAAAATCTCACCCCTTCTTCCTATACATTTTTCAGGCTCAGGACAGTTTGTAGATAGTCGAGTAGGACGAGAACTAAGCTTGAAACTACATTATAGAAAGTAAGAGTTCACAATCTTACATCCTCTTGGTCAATTGGAGCCCACGTGTCATTGCAGATCAAAACTTATATTTTGGTTATCTGTATTTCTATTCATACAATTTTTACTTTACTTTCATGTGCGAAAAATTATTTACGAATATTTCTATAAAAATTTATTTTATGAGAAAATATAATATTTTATTTATTATTTTTAAATAGTACTAGTTGTCAATAATTTGCTTTCAAATGAACGTTTTAGATACTTAATTGTTTTTAAATCATTAAATATATATTTTCTGCTTACCTACTACATTTTTAGCAAGTTTTGAGATTTTTGACGAAAAATTACGAAAATACCCATATGAGCCAGAAAATAATATTTTATTGTTCTTATTTGAAAATGACTTATGATTTTTTTTTAAATGCGAGATTTAATAACTGTTGCTCACCGGGGAGATGCGAAAGTTGATGCTAAGCCTTGCGGGGTTTCAATCGGCATTCGGGGTGAAGAATGTCTGTTGAGGCCTCGTGGCGGTTGTCACGGGCCCGATGGGGAGTTTCGGGTCGTGACACAATGTCACATCCCATTTTTGGGCTGAACTGTGATCGACGCATGGACCCTAATGAGCATAACCTATTAGGCCCAAGCAAGCTTCCCATCATAAAATCATCAAACATTCATCATCTCACACAGAAGCATCGTATCACACCCACTAATGTACATAATCGTAATACATACATTCTTAAAATTTATTACACAACAAAAGAACTTCTCAACTTAATTGTGTAAGCTTAACTTAATACATCTATATGTGTATTAATAAGTGCCACTATCATAGTGCACAATAAATTAAACATTAAGCATCATCAGCACCCTCGAGGTGTTCATATAGGCTCTCGAGCCATCATCATGATCTCACACATAACATTATTCATATAAGTTGCCTAACATTGGTGATATCAGCATAAACATGTTCATAGTCTGTAAACATAACATAAAGTAAAGATCGACTGGTCAGCGGAACGTGACCGACTCTCTAAGCATCAAGTGGTTGCTAAACACCTACCAAGGAATGAAGACCGGACACTGGTATCTGCGACACTAGTTGCTATTAGATGCTATCATTGATCTGTAACAAAATAAATGGGAAAAATAATGTGAGTCACAAAAACTCCGTGAGTGGATACAGGAAGGGAACAAGCCAGGGGATAAGAGCATTTCGTAACCATGCACTTATAAATCATGCCGTTCCTAACTTCTAAATCAGAAAATTCATTATGCATGTCATTTAATCTCATTTAAATATCTTTTGTTTGAAAACAAACTTATATAAACCTTTAGAAATCCTCATCAGATTCACTTAAACATCATTTTCTATACCATATCTATCGATTCATTATTAAATGTATAGATACTTTCAAGCATTTATCGATAAATTGGTAAAATGTATCGATACATTTCACACAAAAAGCCTCATATGGCAATCTATTTAGAATGCATCGATACATGCTTCATATGTATCGATCTTTGAACACAGAAACCAAGTTTTTGAACAATTTCAGCATTTTTTCCATTCCTTAAGTCCTCTTGCATCTCGGGAACTATCTTTAGGGCTAAATTCTTCTTCCTAAGCACATTCTCATGCCATCATAAGGTATAAACCATAAACATTACTCAAATGAACTCAACATACAACATACCATAAACATAACAACCATAATCATTTCATTAACATTAAAACACATACATTGTGATGGTTTGACCCCCATCAACCTTGGGTTGGAAATGTACATCCCCATTGCACCTAGGGCTAGCAACGTATATCCCCATTGCCCTTGGGCATTTTATGTTGCATCATAGGAGTGAAGTCGCCACTTGCACCCTGTGAAAGTGGTATCAATTGCACTCTTTGAGTTTTCATACTCGTAGAATGTGGTAGGTGGAATGTCCTCCATATACATGCATACTCATCTCATAAGGTATATGGAATTTGTTGGCTCTATTAGTTTTTGATGATAATAAAACATTCCCATTTATTTGTGTCTAATACTTTTACTTGAATGTGTAGGAAAATTAATATATGAAATTAATTAATTAACTCTTCAAAGAGTATGTTAAAAGAAAAAGAGGGATAAAAATAATAAGATGTAACTGTCTAACAAGGAGAAGCCTTGAATGAGATTTGAACTATAGAAAGTAGAAAAACCAGAAAAGCTTCACTGCACTAGTCTACACTTAAACGCCTACTCTTTGCATTTGTATTTAGCACTTAATCTTGTACCACTCAGATCAACCAGTGATGATAGGTACTTTCTTTTACTACCTTTCTTGTAGTCTTAGAGTGTGAAAGTCACTCTAAGGGGTTATTCAAGCTTGGGATAGCTTGATTGTTGTAGGTTGTGGTTGAGCCTTGGAAAACCACTTTCAGGTTTTAGTTGAGCCCGTGAAAAACTAGTGTAAAAGGTTTTGGCTGATCTTCGTAAAAGCCATTGTAAAGCTTGGTGAAAGCTTGTGAATTTCACCAGTTCTTAGTGAATTTGTGGGAAAATCCTTGGTTGGACAATCAAGGTAGTGGATGTAGGTTTGGGACCGAACCACTCTAAATTGTTGTGCATCTTACACTCTGTTTTTATTTTCTTAAGTTATGGAAATTAGTTTTCGATATTGTTAAGAGCCAAATTGTGCTATTCACCCCCCCTCTAGTACATATTATAGGGACCAACAATTGGTATCAAAGCTAGTTCCTTATTTTTAAGGTTTAACATCCTTTAGGAAGGTCCAAATGGCTCAACAAAAAACCATAGTTGCTGAGGGGCAATCAACAAACAGACCACCTCTGTTTGATGGCTCTAATTACCCTTATTAGAGCACAAGAATGTCAATCTATGTTAAGGCTATAGACTATGAAATGTGGGACGTCATAACTGATGGACCCTTTATGCCCTCAACCATAAATGTAGTGACAAATGAGTTGATGTCCAAGCCAAGGTCTGAATGGACTGAGGCTGAAACTAAGAAAGTTCAAAGAAATTTTAAGGCCAACAACACATTACATTGTGCCTTGACCCCCCCTGAATTTAACAAAGTCTCAAGCTGTACAACAGCTAAAACTAGTGTGGGAAAAACTTAGAATAATCCATGAAGGGACTTCTCAAGTAAAGGAGTCCAAAATTGCTTTCTTAACACATAGTTATGAAATGTTCAAAATAAAGCCTGATGAAGACATCATCATCATGTTTGATAGGTTTACAAACATCACAAATAAATTGAGTTAGCTAGGCAAGCCTATCCTTGAACATGAATTAGTTAAGAGATTGCTTAAAAGCTTACCAAAATCTTGGAAGCCAAAAGTGACTACCATTAGAGAGGCTAAAGATATAAATATCATCACGCTCGATGAGATTTGTGGTTCTCTTCTTACTCATGAGTTGGAGCTTAAATAAGAAGAAGAAGAAGATCGAAGGGAAGCAAAGGAAAAGAAAAAAAGTATTGCACTTAAAGCCAGCATCCTTGAAGAAGAGCTGGAAGAGCTTTCTTATGATGATGATGAAGAATTAGCTTTAGTTGCAAGAAAATTCAGAAAGCTAATGAGCAGAAGAAATCGAAGGCTAACTAGAAGAGGTTTTAGGAAAGACTAAGGTGCTTCATGGAAAATAAGGAACAAAAATGACTCCAACAAAAAAGAGGAGATGATCTGCTACAAATGCAAAAAACCTAGTCACTTCAAGTCCGAATGTCCATTGCTGAAAGATGAAACTCCCAAAATAAGAAATCTAAGAAAGCAATGGTGGCGGTTGCATGGTCGGACAGTGACACATCAAGCTCTGAAACTGATGATGAAAAATCTAAGGAAAGAGCAAACATCTGTTTAATGACACAAGAGGATGAAACAGAGGTATCCTCATCCCCTTGCATTAATTCTTATGATGATTTACAAGATAAGTATGAGTGCCTTTATGATGAATTTGAAAAACTTTTTTCAAAATACAAATCATTAAAGAAAAAGGCTACATTCCTTGAAAATGATTTGGAACAAATCAAATAAGAATTTACTTCTATTTTTAAGCAAAGAAATATTTTGCAAGTTGAGTTAGAACACTCAAAAACAGACTTTGAGGTTTTAAAACAAAAGCTGGAAAATAAGTTTGAAGCTTTGCCAAAAATTCTTGATGAAAACACAGCTCTTAAATGTTTGAAAAATGAATCTTAAAAAAGAGATGTATACCACAATGAAAATTCAGCTAAAGCATTACCTAGATGTTATAATTGTGGTAAACATGGCCATTTATCATATGAGTGTTTTAAGAAAAGAATAGTGCAGAAAGTTAAGAAAATCTGGGTTTCTAAGGGATCCTTTGTTTCAACTAACACTCAAGAACCCATCAAAGTATGGGTACCTATAAAGAAAAAATCGAAATTTTATTTTGTAGGTTGAGCTCGACTTAAAGGAGGCATGTTCTAGAGCTCAACTCAAGAAGAAACAGCCTTGGTACTTGGATAGTGGCTGTTCACGGCACATGACAAGACATGAAATGCTATTTGCTCAATTGGATAAGAGAAATAAAGGAACCGTATCCTTTGGAGATGATTCAAAAGGTAGAATCCATGGTATAGGTACGATTGGTAAGAATTCCCAGACTCAAATCAGTCATGTGTTGTTGGTTAAAGGCTTAAAGCATAATTTACTAAGTATTAGTCAATTATGTGATAAAGGATTTAAAGTATGTTTTGATTCAACTAAGTGTGAAGTGATAGATGTGAGTACAAATAAAATCTCATTTATAGGAAAAAGATTGAAGAATATGTATGTGATTTTTCTTGAAGATCTTGAAGTCAATAGTGAAGTATGTCTTGTTGCAAATGCTGAAAATGATAGCTGGTTATGGCATAGAAGATTAGGACATGTAAGTTTGCATACTATGTCAAAATTGATTAGAAAGAATTTAATAGTTGGGTTGTCGGATTTACAATTTGAAATGATAGAATATATGATGCTTGCCAACTAAGAAAACAAGTTAGAACATTCTTTAAGACCAAGAACATAGTGTCAACATCTAGACCTCTTGAATTGTTACACATTGATCTATTTGGTCCAATAAGCACAACTAGCTTAGGAGGCAAATCTTATGGCTTTGTAATAGTTGATGACTATTCTAGATATACTTGGGTGTATTTTCTTGCTCATAAGAATGATGCTCTACAAGCATTCTTAAGTCATTGTAAGAAAGTAGAAAATGAAAAAGGACTAGCCATAGTTAGCATAAGGAGTGATCATGGAGGAGAATTTGAAAATGATGAGTTTGAAAAATTTTGCAATGAAAAGGGGTTGGATCATAATTTTTCTACACCTAGAACACCCTAGCAAAATGGAGTTGTAGAGAGGAAAAATAAAACCTTAAAAGAAATGGCTAGAACCATGCTATGTGAGAACAACCTACCTAAATATCTTTAGGCTGAGGCAATAAATGCAACAGCTTATTCTTAATAGAGTCTCACTAAGACCCTTGATTTCAAAGACTCCATATGAACTTTATAAAGGTAGGAAACCAAATATTTCTCACCTTAGGAGTTTTGGCTGTAATGCTTTGTATTGAACAATGGAAAACAACCCCTAAGGAAGTTTAATGCAAAGAGTGATGAAGCAATATTTTTAGGATATGCATTAAACTCAAAGGCCTCTAGAGTTTGTAACAAAAGGACCTTAACCATTGAAGAATCAATCCATGTAGTTTTTGATAGGTCAAATGCTTTACAAAAAGAAGTTCATGATGATGATGATGATGTAGAAGTCCTAGAAAAACAAATGAAGGAAATGAGCTTAGAAAACAACAAAAATAATGAAAAAAGCTCACCTATAAGAGAAAATGAAACTCCACCCCTAGAAAATCTGCAAAGAGCAGAAAATCAGCATGATGATCTACCAAGGAGTTAGAGATTTGTAAGAGATCACCCACAAGACCAAATAATAGGTGACATTTCACAAGGAGTTAAAACTAGGAAAGCAACTAGAGAAACTTGTGAGTTTTCAGCTTTTATATCTCAAATTGAACCTAAGAACTTTGAAGAAGCTGAAAAAGACGAAAGTTGGATAATGGCCATGCAAGAAGAACTTGATCAATTTAGAAGGAGTCGTGTATGGTCATTGGTAGCTAGACCTTCAAATCACCCTATTGTTGGTACAAAATGGGTATTTAGAAATAAGGTAGATGAGTAAGGAAATGTAGTTAGAAATAAAGCTAGGTTGGTAGCAAAAGGATACAACCAAGAAGAAGGAATAGATTATGATGAAACCTTTGCTCCTGTTGCTAGGATTGAAGCCATAAGGTTGTTGCTAGCTTTTGCATGTTTCATGAATTTTAAATTGTTCCAAATGGATGTAAAAAGTGCATTCTTAAATGGATTAATTCATGAGGAAGTATATATAGAACAACCACCTAGTTTTGAAGACTTTGAAAATCTGATCATGTTTTCAAACTTCATAAAGCCTTGTATGGATTGAAACAAGCTCCTAGAGCTTGGTATGAGAAGCTTTCAAAATTTCTAGTTGAAAAAAGGTATGTTAGAGGCAGCATCGATACTACATTGTTTATTAAGAGATATTTAAATGATTTAATTGTTGTGCAAATATATGTGGATGACATTGTATTTGGTGCAACTAATGAGGCTTTATGCAAGAACTTTGCTAAGGAAATGCAGGGTGAATTTGAGATGAGCATGATGGGAGAGTTGAGGTACTTCCTTGGTCTTCAAATCAAACAAAGTGAGGAAGGAATCTTCATCAACCAAGAAAGATATGTCACGACCCAAATTTCGGGCCATGATTGGCGCATGGGCCCAATGGACGTAGTCCACTAATCCCAAGCAAGCCTATTAATCTGACATGGTCATCATTCCATCATAAACTGCTAATTCACATTTCGTAACTTAAGATCAAAATAATATTAAACATTGCTACTTCATACTGGCATACCAAACAAGTGTATATACATCGTTTACAATATGTATCTTAATAATTTACATTAGGTTTGTCTCTACACAACAAAAGAATACTTGACTTCCAGCGGAGAAACTCGAACAAATGTACAGCTACTGAATGTCGAGACACCTACCAAAAGATGGATACAAGTCTACAAGGACACCTCATCCTAGTTACCGGCTGCCTCGTGATCTGAAAACATGAAGTTGAAAACGGTGAGTATAAACCTAGTGAGTGAACAAGGAAGGGAACAAGCAAAAATAGGGAAGAATTTAAAATCATGATGTACTTGTTTTAAAACAATGCAATTTAATTTCATTAATATTAAAAACCCCTCATCAAACACTTAAATGATTAATCACTTGGTAATGATGAATCCATACATAACAAATAATTTGAAAAATGAAGGCTTTAGTGATATGCAAACAAGTCAAATGCGACAACGAATCTTCGCTGCAGTAGAAACGCATTCTCGCTGTAGCGACGTTGGGATTTAAGTTATTAGCCGAACGAGGGTTTCTCAACTGGCCGAGGGTTTCTCACCAAACCTCCTCATTTTAAACTTAAATAATTTATTTCGTAATGTTGGAAATCCATGCTCAAATATGGTAGCAAAGAAGTGAAAAATAGGGCAACAAATGATCAAGATGTGAGACAAAATAGAAAGTTTTTCGCTGCAGCGAAATTTCTTCCCAAAGACAGAAACTTTCTTGTTGTAAAATGCTACAGTATTTTTTTGTTGTAGCGAGTTTTCGGCCAGCCACCCTCAAAAAACCTGAGGGTTTCTTGCTGCAGCAAGAAACAGGGCACCAACAAAAAATTTCCCTTCCTCCCAAAGAAAACCGCCCTGTTGAAATGTCCAAAACCAACAAGAAACACATAACAACTTCCCAAAGTTTAACATACTGAATTTCACATATATTACAACCATATACCATTACTCATAAATTTCTTATAACACAAATGTTTGCATATGTATATATATATACATATACCCATCATCATCAAGCACACCATTCCATCATCATCATGCGCACCATCCCATCATCACCAACTCATCGCACTCTCTACTTGCACATGGTTGGGTCTGTGAGACCCTGTCAAGCTCGATTAAAAGACGGTATTGTATCGAGTGGTACGACTAAGTTAAATCGAGCCTTGAACTAGTTCAAATAGAAATTCTAAGAGGAATTTCAAAATTTTAAAACCAACAGAATGGCTTAGAATAGTGATTTGGAGTTCAAGGTCCAGTTTGGAGTCCATTAGAAAATTGACCAATTAGGGACAAAACGGTCATTTTACAATTTGATGATAAAATGGAGATTTTTAGCCAAGATTTGATCACATTTGACCAAGAATAATTATATGAAATATAATTATGATTATTGGAGTATAAAATGATGTTTAGTAGTGAAAAATTGTGATTCCCGGTATTTATGGAGCAGAAAGGCAAAATGGTAATTTTGCCACTAGAGGACTAAACGAAAAATTTTTTAAACAATTTTTGCCCCATTTGGTTAATATTGATCAATATTAGTGTTATTTTAGGTTGAAAAGTAGAAATAATGAGATTCCGGTAAATTTTGGAGTATAAGGGCAAAATCGTAATTTTTTTGTCTCGAGGGCAAATCAGTAAAATTTTTGGCCCAGCACTTGTCAAGACCAAGGGATTTTAATTTTGGTAGGATTGGATAAATACCAGAATATTTGTGGTGGAAAATTAAGAAGAAAAAAGTCAAAAAGTTAAAAATTGGGCCAATAAGCATGTGACACATGGCATGCTTGATTATTTTATTATTTTCTATAGAAATCAGCCCATTAAATCCCCAATTCCCTCACCATATTCGGCCTAGACATCCAGCAACAAGAAAAAAGGAAGAACAAAAGGAAAAACAAGAAAACCTAGGTGGAAATTCAAAGAAAAAGTTAAGAAATCAAGGAAACAAGCTAGGTAAGTTAAAATTTCTTTAATTCTCCTTGATACCTAGCTTACCCATGCTTTTGTTCTTGATTTCCATGGTTGAATATTGAGTTATCATGATGAATTCAATTCTGAAAAATGGGTATGGAAGAGGAATTATTGTTGGAATAATTTGATTTTAGACTATGTTAGTGTTTAGGGATAGTTAAGCATGGTTATGAACAAAAACACAAAAGAAATATTCAATTTCTCTAGGGTTCCTTGTTGGCCGAATCATGAGGGCTGAATATTAATGGGGGATTGTTTTTATTTCTAGGAAAATGGCATGGAAAATGATGAATTAAGGTGAAACGATTATGTAGAAAACAATTCGATGCTAGTGCACCAAATGACCAAATTTTTCTATAAGGAACTATGAGGGTTCTAATGCTGAATTTGGCTTTATTTAAATGAATGTGGTAAATTAAGGTATTAGAGGAGAAATGAATTAATTTGGAGGTGATTTGGACACAACCGCTAATTAATCGGGTGATCGGTCGAACTTAATCGATACCGTGATTAAACGGTAATCGGACATATTTTTGTATTTACATATCAAGCATTAGTAATTAAAATTAATTTATATCAATTTAGGGACAATATAGTAAATTCCTCGACTTTGTTATTTGTCAAGGTGGTGAGACGTCCGGAAAAGGCAAAGGAATTACGCTTGAGGACTATTAGTCAGAGTTCACCCGAAATCTGGATTTTCGACACCTGTGAGTGGACTGCCTATTAAAATTGTTTTGGGAATATGACTGTTTTGAACAAAGTGTTTGAATGATTTTATAAATTTTTTTTATGAAAATGAATGCCTTGGGAACAAGCTTTTGAGAAAAAGTTTATGTTATGAAATGTGGTTATTATGGATTTCTATGTGGTTGTATTATGTTGATATACATATACACTTGAAAATAATGTTGTGTAATTATGTTGACTCGACTATGTGCGAGTAGGGAGTGCGCATAAGCCGAGGATGACCAGGTTATGTGCGAGTAGGGATTGCGCATAACCCGGTGATGACCCAGCCATGTGCGAGTAGGGAGTGCGCATGAGCTGGTGATGATGATGGGTTGGTGAGATGATGATGATGGGTATATAAATATATATATATATATATATATACATATGTAAATATGTGTGATAATACAAATGGATGGACAATGATTTATGGATGTGATGTACATGAAAGTTGAGACATTGTACTTTGAGAATTTTCATGAATGTTAGGTTGATTTTATTAGTTTAGCAGGATGGCTTTTTGTTGAGTGAAGAAAAATGTTTCTCTTGTTGCTTTGTTTTCACTGCATCGAAATTCATGCTCGATGTAGCGAAAAACTCTGGGGTTGGAGGGGTCTTAAATAGGAATGAACTAAATTGCATTGTTTTGAAACAAGTGCATCATGATTTTAAATTTTTCCTAATTGTTGCTTGTTCCCTTCCTTGTTCACTCACTGGGTTTATACTCACCATTTTCAAATTCATGTTTTCAGATCACGAGGTAGCCGATAATTAGGACGAGGTGTCCTTGTATATCTGTGTACATCTTTTGGTAGGTGTCTCGGCATTCGGTAGTTGTATATCCATCCGAATCACTCCGCTGGAGGTCGAGTATTATTTTGTTATGTATAGATGAACTTAATGTAAATTTTAAAAGAGTAATGCCAGTACGAGTTGGCAATGTATATCACTATTTTGACTCAAAGTCATGAAATAGGACTTAGTGATAATAAATAGAATCATAAGTAAGATAAATAATAGGCTTGCCTGGGTTTAGTGGATTACGTCCATTGGACCCATGCGCCGGTCATGACCCAAAATTTGGGTCGTGACAGGGTCATCACCGATTTATGTGCACTCCCTACTCGCACATAACCGGGTCATCATCGGCTTATGCGCACTCTCTACTCGCACATAGCCGAGTCCATATAATTACCCAATAATATATTCGTACGTATATACATATATCTATATAATGTAGCAGTATAGGAATCTATAATAGCCACATATCACAACATAACCCATTTCTCAAAAGCTTGTTCCCAAGGCACTCACTTTTAAGAAAAATTGTATAAAATCATTCAAACGTTTTGTGCAAACAATCACATTCCCCAAAACGAATTTGAAATGCAGTTCACTCATCGATATATTATTGAGCCTTTAGTTGACTCTAATTCCTCTAATGATCCAATTGGGGTGATGGGGCTTCGTTAGAACCTACCATCAAATTAACAGTACCTTATTGTCAATTCATACTTATAAACCCTAAAAGCTATCCCTTAGCAAGCTTTCAATTACTACTTTAAATGGCTATCTATGTTCACTATCTTAATCACTATAAAATAAATGAACATCCTTAACAATAAAACAGCTCATAATCTCAATTAATAGCTATTATCCACAGCTAAAAATCAAGCTTAGTTCATCACTCACCCTAAGGTTTCTTTGTAGTAGAATTCTCTTCCAATAGCTTCCAAACAAATTGGGTAATTCTCTCTTTCTCTCTCTAGAATGCCCAACTAGTGAGAGAAAGTATGGAAAGAAGATTTATCAAGGATTTTGAAGTGAGAGAGTGAAAGAATACAAGGGTTCTAGTCAAAAGGGTACAAAGGTATGAAAATTAAAGCTAGAGAGAGAAAATTATGCAAGCTCCATATCAAGCTTCCATGGAAGATGGAAGCAACGTGAGATGGGAAGAGGAGAAGAAGAAAAAGCTGCTGGAAATTCAAGAAGCTGCTAGAAGGAGAAGATACTTATAGCCCAAGCTTATCCATTCCCTTAGAAATTACAAAAATACCCTTAGTAAATTAGCTTGTCCTTTTCCACCCCTATATGAAATCTTTGTTTTTACTCTTTTGACATTAGAATAAGGCCCATAATGGTCTAGAAATGTTCGAGTCCATGAAAACTTAAAAAGTTTGACCCCGAGGTGAAAAATGACCATTTTGCCCCTACCGTGAAAATCATCAAAATTTTTGTTTCCTTTGTCATTTTAGCCTTATTTAATCATCCATTTATACCTTACACCTATTTAGGCCATAATATTGTTTAAAACTTACTTTTAGGGGCTTACTAAGGAAATGACAAAATTATCCCTAGCCCGTTTTATTGCGTATATGCCTAGTTACAAGCCTATAGAGGTCAAAGTCTCACATAAGGGTTATCACTTGATCCCACTAAAAAGCAAGGATCCCTTTGTGGATTGTGTAAGGGTTATCGCTTTGTCCAACGGAGTGGATGTAGGCACCAAAAAAGTTGAAACATAATAAATTCTTTGTCTCTTTTTAATTTTCTGCATTATTATTCATTGCCTATATTTGCCTTAGGAAAATAGTTTTATATTCATATATTGTTTCACACTTAAGAAATTATATTTCCCTTTATTTTTCATAGCTAGCATTTAAATTTAGGAAAATATTTTACTTTGGTATTTTTATGCTCAATGATTTATTGTTGAAAACTTGATTTTGATGCTAAAAAATATTTTTGGGTAAAAAAATTTTGATTTTTATACCTAGATTTTCAAAAAGATTTTTAATATACCAATTCACCCCCTTTTGTTATATTGTTCATTGAGTCTTCTACACTAACACATGCAAATGCTAATAACATTCCAATAGCTTCTAACCTAGCTACAATTGCATATGTTTCATCATAACCTATACCTTCCTTTTGACTATATCCCTTAGCCAAGAATCTAGCCTTATTTCTAAAGTCTGTACTAAGGCCTCAAATTCTCTAGCTCTCGTATTTTGTAGACTAATTGGTAAAAATCGATTCAAGAATGCTATATTAAACTCATCCCAAGTCAACGATGTTGCACTTATCGGCCTACCTTTACGCAAGGAGCCATACCACTCTTATGCCATATCTTCTAATCGAAAAGCGGCTAGCTCAACTGATCTGGTACTAGAACATCCCAAGGTACTACAAATTTTTTCCATATTGTCTAAGAAAACTTGAGGTTTCTCTGATGCATCAGACGCTATAAATGACAGAGGCTTAAGCTTCAAGAAGTAAAGAAGTGAAACCTCTACATGACCCCTCTCAACCTCTAGATGTTGGCGATCAGCATGTCTTTGTGAACTAGGGGACACTTGCACTGCATGTCTCCTTCTACTATTCTCTATATGTCGCCTTACGGGTTGCCATCATCTCCACAACCCTATTAACTCCCTATAGACCTACAATCAACTCCTCAAGGGTAATGCCCCCAGTTGGGTGTCTATCCGTATCACCTAAAGGCTGTTCCTTTCATGCATACTCACAAGCGTATCTGCCTTCACTAACCTAATGGCCCTGCCACGTCTACCTCGCCCCCTAGGGGTGGATGCCCATGACTTACCCTTTATCTCATTAGGAGCATCTTACTCCCCCGTCCATCTCGAGGCAGCTCGTGTCTTACGCGGCATTCTTACCTAAAAAAGAGCAAACACTTGTTATTAAACACATTGTACAATCATACCTAAGGGAAAAGGTGGTTTCTAGAATAGAGAATCTATGTTGTTTCTTGGTTGTGAAATATGCCATGGTTCACAATTCACAACTGAAGTTTCCACATAAAGACCCGAAACTCCACTGGACCAATTAAAAAAAATCCTAAGAATTAAACAATCTAGGGCTTTGATACCAACTTTGTGACAGCCTAAATCTTAAGCCATGACCGACTCATGGGGCCAATGGGCATAGCCTATTAAGCCCAAATAAGCTTTTTTATATAATTCTGTTCATCATTTTGTAATACCTCGTATTTTGATATGGTGGCTAATAAAGTTTACGGATGCCAATTGAGGTTAATTGTCGAGTTAAAAAGCATAATCCAGAAGTGAACCTTTGAAATCTCGATCTTCATAGACACATAACTAGAAGTAGACGAGATGATGCGGACTAGGGATAATTTCGTAATCTCTCTTGGTGAGCTCCTACGAGTGGGTTTTTTTTATGCTATTAAGGTCTAAATAGGCCTAAGAAATGAATGAATGATGTTTATGATGGTAAATAAATGAAGACGATAAAAATAATGATAATTTTCATGGTTGGGGCAAAATGGTCATTTTGCATCTCGAGTCTAAATTTTTATGTGTTAGTGAACTTGAGTAGTTCTAAACTAGTATGGACCTTGCCCTAGTTTCGAAAGAGTAAAAGGTTGCACAAAGGATGGGAGGAAGACAAAGTCACCATGTTAAGGGCATTTTGGTAATTTATGTGAGAAATGGATAAACTTTAGATATAAATATCTAAAGCTCTAGCAATTTCCAGCAGCTTCCAACCATTTCTTCTTCCTTTCCCCTCTCACGTTTCTTCATCTCCATGGGAGCCTCCCTTAAAGCTTCCATAACTTTCTCTCTCTAGCTTCAATTTTCATGCTTTTGAGCACTTTTTCATAGAACCTTTTGTGCTCTTTCACTCTCTCACCTTAAAACCCTTAAAAAGTCTTACTTCCATCTTCCTCTCACTAGTTGGACATGTAAAGAGAGAGTGAGTGATTTCCCTTATTAGCTTGAAGAATTTTGAACGAGAATTCAACTACAAAGACCATCAAGGTGAGTATAAGTTAAGGTTAAATTTTTTTAGTTGTTGATAATGGCTAACAATGGGGTTTGTGAGTGTTTTATCATTGAGGTTGTTTATTCACTCTTAGGGTGACTAGAGTAATGTGAATAACTAGCCACTTAATGGCAATTAGAAGCTAGTTAGGAATAACTAGTAGAACTTGAGTAGGAATGAGCTTTTGGAATTATATTAAAGCCAATTTGGGTTAGTTGTGATGTTGTGTGTGTATAGGTTCCAACAAGGCCTCACATGTCCATTTGGAGCATTAGTTGAGGTTAGAGTCAAGCAAAAGAATCAACAAGATCAGTGAGTGAACTTGCATTTAAAAATTTACTTTGGGAAATACAAATGTATTTGGATGAAACGTTTGAATGATTTTATCCAACCTTTGTTTAAAAATGTGTGCTGGGCAACAAGCCCTTGATAAAATGCTTTCATGCTGTGAAAATGTGAAATGTGCAAAAGGATGAATCCATGTGCTCCTATATTATGTTGGTATGTACGTATATGAATGTACATTGTGCATTCATGAATAATGTTGTGAGAGGATGTTGAAGTGTGCGAGTAGGGAGTCCACACATGATGATGTTGAAGTGTGAGAGTAGGGAGTGCACACATGATGATGAATGCATATGTATATATATGTGTGTGTTATAGAAAGTTATAAAAAATATTTGTGATTGTGTTACATGTTGGCATTGTTAATTGCTCTCAAATTGCTTTTCATTTCAACAAGAAAATGGCTTTTGAGTAACAAGACCCATTTCAATTAAAATGCTTTATTTCTCGCTGCAGTGAGATTCATTTTTGCTACAGCGAGAAATTCTCAGGTTTTGGGGGTCACACTGGCCCGGTTCTTGCTGCAGCGAGAAACTCTCAGGTTCTGGTGCAGTTATTTCACTTTGACAAAGATTTAAACCACCTTCCCGTCTGAACTGGGAAAAGTGGAAAAAATTAAAGTTGTATCCCTACCTCTTATCTTTCTAATGGTTTAGAAATCAGGTCAATTGGACTTCTGTAGTGGGAGATATGATAGAAAAACTGAAACATATGCAAACTAAGATTATTTCTGACTACAGTGAGAAACTTGCTGCCGTGCTTGCTTTCTTGCTTGATTTTGACCTATTTTTTACCCATTTAACTTCATGGATTGATCATGGGTTTTTGCAACACTATGAGGTTATTGATCAAAGTTTGAAATGAGGGGTTTTTAGTAAGAAATTAAATCAATTGCATTGTTTTTGAAACAAGTGCATCATGATTTCCAAATTCTTCCTATCGATTGCTTGTTCCCTTCTTATGTTCACTCACTGAGTTTATAATCACGTTTTTCAACTTCATGTTTTCAGATTCAAAGGCAGTTGGGACCTAGATTGAGTTGTCCACATATGCTCATCTTTTTTATAGGTATTATGGCAATTCAGTAGCTGTATCTTCACCCAGAGTCACTCCGCTGATGGTCATGAGTCTTATGCTTATGTACATGTATAAGTAATGAAGACCACTAAGATTCATGTTAAAAATCAAATATGTATATTTGGTTACTAAAGCCATTGTAAGGTGGCAAATGAGTGATACAATGTTAGCATAATATAATTGTGAGTATTGGGTTACTATAAAATGTTATTGAAATATTTTTAGTTGAGAATTACAATATGGGTTTGAGAAATGATGGTTTGGAATGATGATCGGGATTGCATAAATAGGCTTGCTTGGGCTTAATGGGCTATGCCCATTGGGCCTATGCACTGGTCATAGCTTGGAATTTGGGTTGTGACAATTCTATCAATCATACATCATCATTCCTAAAGCCACATTTCGTAATTCCCAACTATAAGTATTTCAGTAATATACTATGGCAACCAAATACTTATGTTTGTATCATCCCAAAATAATGTCATCCATTGCCAACTCATAGTGGCATCATCGATCCAAAATATACATATATTGTTTATAACATAAATCTTAGCAATTTACATCAAATGTACATGTACACATGCAAAAGACCCTTGACTACCAGCAGAATGACTTTGGGTGCGAATCTTGCTACTGAATGCCATGGTACCTACCAAAAGGCGAGTATAAATGGATACCTCAGTCTAGGTCTCAACTATCTTCGAATCTGAAAAACATGAAGTTGAAAAGAGTGAGTATAAACCCAGTGAGTGAACATAGGAAGGGAACAAGCAAACGATACGAAAAGTTTTAGAAAACACGATGCACTTGTGTTAAAAACAATGCAATTGAGCTTAATTTCTTGTTAAAACCCCTCAATTCAGCCCTTGATTATTTAATACCTTAGTGTTGAAGGATCCATGATCAACAACGAAGTTAAAGAGTGAGAATTACAGCAGATTTCCAAACAAGACAAAGAGTTTCTCGCTGAGGCGAGAATCAAATTTGGTTGGGGCGAGAACAGTGCCTCCCCAAGGCAAAACGTTTCTTGTCACAGCGAAAATCAATTTGGCTACGGTAAGAACAGTAACTCCTAAGGCAAAAAGTTTTTAGCCGTGGGGAAAATCAATTTGGCTGCTGCGAGAATAGTAACTCCTAAGGCAGAAAGTTTCTCGTCACGATGAAAATCAATTTGGCTGCAGCGAGAACTGTAACTCCTAAAGCAGAAAGTTTCTTGCCACAGCGAAAATCAATTTGGCTATGACAAAAATGATGTTCTTTGTAATGCCCTTATTTAGATTTGATTTATATGTATTGGCTCGCCCCTAAAGCAGTTTATATATCATAAACAAACCCGATGCTATATGTAAACATGCATAAGAGAATTTATATGAGTATATATATTTACTTTATATATTTATCTATGTATCCATATGTAACTTCAAACATACATCAAGGACATTCCACTCACCCCCAAAATAGTCGACATGGTTCAGCGCATACAACTACCAACGTCACCCCAACTCATGTGCACTCCCACACCACACATAATTAATACCGTCATGTGCACTCCCACACCGCACATGGCAATTCATCATCATCATCGTCATGTGCACTCCTACACCGCACATGCACGGTTGTAGTAATCATGCAATATTACCTTTCAAGGTATAACCTACATAACAACATGTAAACAAAATCTTTACACATTAACACTTTTCGCATAATTTATTGTTTGGCCATACACATGGTTACACAACCCTATTTCTTAGGGAAACTAGTATTGGCCGTCATATAGCTATTTGTCACATCCAGAAATCATCGTTGCATCACACGCCACATTTCACTTAGTAATTCAACATAATATAGGAAACACATGAATTCATCACATTACACATTTCACAACGTAAGGACGTTTCATCAAAGGATTGTTCCCATGCATGTTTTAAAGAAAAAGACAAATAAAATTTTTCAAGTGATTCATTCAAACACATGCATTTATCCCAAAACATTTTAAATGCAAGTTCACTCACTTGTCTTTGTTGATTTTTCTTTTTGATTAGCTCCAACCACAATTAATGCTTCAAGTGGAAATGCGGGGTCTTGTTAGAACCTATCACACACAATAGCATCACAACCCACCCAATTTGTATGAATACAAATCCAAATATTGCTTCCTAAATCAAAATTTACTAGTTTTTCCTAACTAGTTTTCAATCACTATTTGACTGGTCAACTTAATACTAACTCCAACCAATTTCATAACACTTATTTCATTACTTCCATTTTCCAACACCTATATCATCCTTAAAATTCAAAGTTCTAAACTTAACTAATTCCCTTAGTGACATCTTACACTAACCCAATGTTCTTTATTAAACTAGTCGTTTATTTGCACTATTCTAATCATACTAGAAATAAATAATCACATTTCCACCACAATACAGCCTTCAACAATAAAACAGCCCACAAATCTAATTATTGGCCATCATTAACAACGTAAAAATCAACCCAACACTTAACAAATTATGTTTAAGTCCATTTTCAATTTGAGAGGAAGAGTTCTTACCGATTGTACCAATGCCTTTAATGTGACCTTTTGAGTCATCACCAAAAGTTATGTTACCTCATTTCTTTAGTCTCAATTCTTTGAATGATTCCTTGCTATCGGTCATGTGTCTAAAGCATCCACTTTCAAGGTACCATTTTCTATTTTGTTGTGCTTTTGACATCAAACATTTGTGTTCCTCCTTATGGCCGTCAAATGCCATAAGATAAGAGTTTGTAACCTGATCATCTTGACAATCATCACCACTTCAAGTTGTTATCATTGCCTTTTTCTTGGAATTTTTTGAGACTTTTTTCTTGCTTAGGTACTCATATTTGGTTGTTTTAGGCTTTTTTTAATCATGGCATATCAAATGATCATTTGAATGCGCCATTTTAGGCTCATCTCTTTTTGTAGGCTTTCTATTTCTATAGTTTTAAATCATAAACTTAGTGAATTTTCTAGCTAGCATGGCAATGTTGTCCTCACTCTCACTATCAATTTTTATGACTCTTTCTTCTTCCTCATATATGGATTTAAAGGAAACTTTTTTTTGTTTGACTTCTTTGTTCCTAAACTCTTCTCTTTCACTTTCATGCTTAAGTGTCAACTCATAACTAAGAAAAGATCCTATAAGTTCTTCTACTTTGAAGTCATTTAGATCTCTAGATTCTTCTATAACTGTAACTTTAAGCCTTCAAGTTTTAGGTAGGCTATTGTAATACCCCATACTTTGATATGGTGACTAATAAAGCTTATCGGATGCCAATTGAGGTTAATTATAATGTTTAAAAGTGATGAAAGATGAAAGAAATAGTTGAGGATAAAATATTCCGCATGCGAGGAAATAATAGTAAAATAATAATATTTTTATCGAGAAAGAATTTGCGAGATAAAAACTGATTCAGAAGTGAAATGAGGCATAATAAGGTATTTTGGGTATCAAGAAGACAAAAAGAGACAAGAGAAATTTTTTTGGAATAAAATAATATTTTATTAATAAAATAATATTAAATTATTAATATTTTTTGCAGTGTCAAAATTCTTCATGAAGGAGGAGTATATGGTCAATCTAAGTGGGCGAGAAGAAGAATGAGAAAATTTTGAAGAAAAATGATGTTAATGGGGCTCGCATGTTTTTATTAAATAAAAATAGCACAAGTAAATAAATATTTTAAATATTATGGGGACACTGCGTTGGGGTACAAACTTTATATTTCATTTGTGCATATGTAAAAGAAGATAATAGAAGGAAATTGGAGATTTAAAGATTTTGGGAGGACATAATTAAAAGGATGAGAACTTTGAAGGGCAAAACGGTAATATTTTTACAAAGCTTGGTCAAAGCTTCCAAAGGAAGCTTTGACTCTTCTTTTTGTTCCTCATGGCCGGCCATCCATATAAGATTGTTCAAAATGTAAGGCTTATGTAAAAAAAAAAAAAACAAGAGAAAGAAAGGAAAAGACAAAAAATTTACTATGCATTACTTGACTAAATGAACAAGCTTTTACCTCACTTTTTGACTTCTTCTTTCATATGGCCGGCCACTTGAAGCCAACTTCCTTATTTTATTTTATTTTGTTCTTATCCCAAAAGATTTCTAGAAACATCATCACACTTATTGCTTTTTCTTTCCTTTTATCCACCACACCAACAATAAGGAAATTGGCTTTGTTTTGGCAAAGAAAACCGTGCCCTTAGAAAGAAAATAAGTAAAGTCAGTTGGAAGAAAGGAGAAAGGGAAAGAAGAAAGAGAGAAGTCGGTTGTGAGAGAGCAAAGGGAAAGTCGAAGAAGAAAGAGAGAAAAAGAGAAAGGGGAAAGCCACCGGCCAAGGGAGAAAGAGAGGGGCTTTGTGCTGCAATTTTTAAGAGGGAAAAAGAAAGAGTTTTGCTGCAAATTTTGAAAGGGGAAAGAAAGAGTTTTGCTACAAATTTTGAAAGGGGAAAGAAAGAGTTTTGCTGCAAATTTTGAAAGGGGAAAGAAAGAGTTTTGCTGTAAATTTTGAGAGGAAAACAAGGGCTAGTGCTATTGGGTTTGTGAGGGAGTAAACGAAGGCTTGAGCTGTCAGTATTGAGGGTGAGATGAGTAGTTTTGGCTGCTAATTTTGAAGGCTGAAATGAGCAGCTTTGGCTGCTGATTTTTGAGGTTTTGGTTGCTGGTTTTGAGGGTGAAATAAGCAGCTTCGGTTGCTGATTTTTGAGGCTGAGATGACCAGCTTTGGCTGCTGATTTTTGTGGTTGAAAGGAGCAAAAAATTTCTACCGACGGTGAGAGAAAGAGAAGAGGAAATTGTGGCCGACTTGTGAGTGTAAGAAAGGAAAAAAATAATAAATAAATAAACAAATAATAATTATTCCTTTGGGCCTCCAACAATACATTTGGCAAGGAAGGTCCGGTGGGCTGCAATTTTTTACTTGGCTTAACATCTGAGCCCAAGTGAGGTAAAATTTAAAATCAAGCCTTTTTTTTATGGATCCATTATGAAGTATGTTGTTTGGGTTTAGTTCAATTCATTGGTTTGAATATGTGATAGAATGATATAGAATAAGTTGAATTATTTGGTATAAATGTTATAGAATTATTAGTTAATATTTAAAATATGAAAATTAGTGTGAGTACAATATATGAAGGTAAATATCAATAGTAAGAAAATCAATAATAGATTTAGTTAGTTTTAAAATAATAATGGTAATAGTAATAATAAGTGAATGATGAGGATGAAAAATGTGAATTAGATTAAGGACTAATTGATTTAAGTGCTGCCATATGCCTATATAATTAAATATGTTGAGTTTAGATTGTTGCTAGGAAGTGTCAAAGTAAAGGTAGTGCACTATAGTGGCGCGTCGGAGGAAATAACAAGCGACTGGATAGTAGGAATAGCTAGAGACACCTCCGAGCAAATAGCGACTTAATATCTCGTTGTTGTCGGGTGAGTGAACTTGCATTAAAATGTTTTGGGATATACACATTTATGTTTGATTGAATCCCCTAAAATGTTTTATCGATTTTTCTTTAAAAACTCGCATGGGAACAAGCCCTTATGAAATGTTTTTATGTTATGAAATGGATAGTGTGATGAATCCATGTGTTTTGTATAATATTGATATATATATATATATATATATATATTTATATATATATATATACTATGTCATAAATGGTACATTGTGTGACAAAATGCAACCGTGCATGTGCGGGTGAGTGTGTACCTACCGATTATGACAGTTGTGAGGGAGATGGATGGTGATATTGTCACGACCCGATACTCCCCTCGAGCCCGTGACAACCGCCGCGACTTCCCGATAGACATTTATCACTCAGAATGCCAATCGAAACCTCGCAAGGCTTTAATATCAGTTTTCGTACCTCCCCTGTGAGCAACAGTTGTTAAGTATAATGTTTTGAGAGATTATAAACTATTTCCAAATCAAAACAATAAAAAAATAATTTTTTCTCACATGGGCATTTTGGTCATTTTTCCTAAAAAAATCTCGAAACCAGCTAAAAATGTAGTATGCGAGTGGAAAACACATATTTCATAATAAAAAATAAGTTTAGATGTCTAAAACATTCATTTAAAGTGAAACTATACCTGTTTGAATATAATAAAAATATTCAATAAAATATTCTATTTTCTTATAAAACAATATTTATAGAGTTATCGGTAAATAATTTTTGTAGCGTAAAAGCTAAATAAATTCATACATACTGTAATACAGATAACCAAAGCATAAAATTTAATTTACAATGACGTGTGGGCCCACGAACGACCAAAAGTATCAAAGGAGTTACCTACAGTTTTTTAGGATGCAAGTCCAACTGTAGCCTTTAACGAAATGAGCTATCTACTGACTATCCTAAGCCTGAATGGGTGGAAAAGAGGGTGATGAGATTATATAATCCTAGTGAGTAAACAAATACAATCTAAAATATCTACAGCTAAGTAAACGGAGACAGATAAAATAGATTAGCATAAAAATGATTCTCAGCATTTTGAACTCATTTTAATAAGGTAAAATGATTCATTTCACTAAAATAAACAACAAGGCTTATGATTTCCTAAAAAGTTTGGCTCGTGCCAAAATCATTCTCATACTTAGTTATCAGGGGTACCTTGGCCTAGGGCTATCCCAACTGAGTCCGCCAAGGCTGTTAAAAAGTCATGTATGCATAAATCATGTTTTTTATTTTGAAAACATAGTCGTTCCTTGACGTTGGCTGAGTTCACCCTCACGTGGTGGTTTGGCGTGAAGTGAACTCTAAAGTTTTAACCTCATAAGTTATCCAACCGCGCCTTTCATACTGAGGTATGAATATAATAGGGTTACCGTGCCCCTCTAATAGGCTGGTCCACGAAACCCGTCCACTGCAGCAACCAATTTATAACCCACCAATTCAATAAAATTCAACAGCATGACATGGCAATTATTTTATTTTACAACCTCTCAAGGCAAATCAACAGTTCATACTTTTTCAGCACATTTACCAATTCAGCCATTCATGCAAATATTATCATAAGCCATTCGATTCAAACTATGAATTTATAACACAGCAATTAGTCTTCAATTACTCTATTTTCAAAACCATCATTCAATTTCAAGACAATTTTATAAAATCATTTCATTTAATCACATTTTTGCTTATAAAACATAAAGATTTACCATTTAAACTCATTTTCCATAAAATCACAAAAATAAATTAAAATTCACTTCAGATAATCAAGATGATGATAAGGTTACTCACTATTTCGGGAGTCGAATTTTGAGTACTTCGATTCTTGATCCTCGGGTACTATCTCTTTACTTTTGCTAGAATGCTCACCACCTAGACATAATGCACAATAAGCCATTTACTACATTTGTGCTAAACTGTTGTAAAACCAATTCAGGCTTTATACTAATGCATGAAATGGGATGTGAAATACTCGGGTAACTATCTAAATACGATGTTCAATATAAATTCAATTATGTACCTAAATAAAATGGTATTGGCCTAATTCGATCTATCACCCGATTAATTGGCCAATACATCCAATTTAAACTCCAATTAACTCCATTTTTCTTCCAATTCTCCAAACCATCAAACACAAGTCAAATAGCATAAAATTTAGCAAAATCATCTTCACATTTTCTCTTGAGAATTTAGGCCATGGTGAGTGCATCAACACTATGATTTTTCCTACTTGATTTTCTCACCATAATTCATCATTTCCTAACCAATTCACTTGAAATAAAATCAAATCCACCATCAACACTCTACAAGGAAGATTTGGCCAATGATGAACTCATGAGGAATATGTGAATTTCAAGCTTAATTCTTACACTTAACACTATAAACAACTAAAAACATCCATATATCTTAAAAATCTATCTAAATCATCATCAAATTCTCTCTCCTAGGGTTTGATCAGCACACTATCCTTCATGATATCTTCTGATTCAACCATGAAAAATAAGAAAAAATGCTTAACAAAGATAGATCACAAGCTTAATTGAAAAATCTCACCTTTTTTTCACTTGTTTCCTTGAATTTTCACACTTTTCCCTTGAATTTTTTCACCTAGGGTTTTGTTCTTCCTTTTCTTCCTTTGTTCTTGCTTTGGCTGGCCATAATGAACAGAAATGGGCTGGTTTTGTGCCAATTTAAAAGGAAAATAATAAAGAAATAAAAGCTTGACACTTGTCACCTTACCATTGGTCCATTTTTAAATTCTTAACTATTAAGCTTTCTTTCTCTACCACATAAAATCCTTCAATTATCCATAATAATATTGGGTAAAATCCATGTGCTGGACAAGTGTTGGGTGGTGTAAAATTACAATTTTGCCCCTGAGGTAACAAAATTACTATTTTGCCCTTTATACTCGAAAAAATGTGAAATTAAAATTCTTCACTTCTTAAACTCAAATTATGTTTTAAATAGTCATTCTTGATCGAAAGCTTCTTCCAACATTCTAATTTTTAACCTCGGGTGGCAAAATGACCATTTTGCCTCTAGGTCATGAAAATTTCAATTTGACTCCAAATCGGTCCTCGAACTCCAAATCACTATTTTAAGTCATTCTGGGGTTTTAAAATTCTCAATTTCATCTTAAAATCTCTATTTGGACTAGTTCGAGGCTTAATTCAACTTAATTGTACCATTTGGTATATTGTCGTCCTTTAACGATTTTCGAGGTACCCAAGTAAGCAAACATGCATTCTTATGTAGGAATGGCATAATAAACATATTGTAGAGTTGAGCTTGACAGATATTGCTCGTGTACATGATGTGGGGGGATGCACACGATGGCATTAGCTGTGCACGATGTAGGGGGATGCACACGGTGATGATATCACTTGTGCACGATGTGGGGGGATGCATAAAGTGATGATATTGCTTGTGCACGATGTGGGGGGATGTACATGATGACTTCGACTATGTGCATGATGTGGGGGGATGCACATGAGCTGGGTGAGATGGGATGTCTGGCTATGTGCACGATGTGGGGGGATGCACATGAGTTTGGTGAGACGAGGTGTCCGGCTATGTGCACGATGTGAGGGGATGCACATGAGCTGGGTGAGACGGGGTGTCCGGCTATGTGCATGATGTGGGGGGATGTACACGAGCTGGGTGAGATGGTGGTTTATGTGCTTATATATATACATATTTACTATATAGAGATGTTTGGATTTAATATGTGATTGCATTGACTGTTGAAAACTTGAGTATTGTCAATGTGTTCAATTTAATGTGCAATGTGGCATGAATGGATTTTTTTTCAGTGGCAGTGAAAGCCCCTTGGATTTTATCTGGCCAGAATTTTGTTGCAGCGAGAATGCCTTTTCACTACGGTGAGAGTCAATTTATTATGCTTTACTTGCTTGAATTCTACTAAAGTTTTCACTTTTCAACTTCTTTGTTGTTCATGGGTCTTTCATCATCAAGTGACTAAACGACAAGGATTTGAATGAGGGGTTTTTTTTATAAGAAATAAGCAAAATTGCATTGTTTTTGGAACTTAAGTGCATCATGATTTCTAAACCTTCCTTAACGTTTGCTTGTTCCCTTCCTATGTTCACTCGCTGAGTTTTACTCACTTTTTAAACTTCATGTTTTAGGTTGTCAGAGTCAAAGGTGATTGGATCCTAGGATGAGGTGTTCTTCCTTATCCATTTCCCGGTAGGTTTACCATGACATTAAATATTAGCAACAGTGCTCAGAGTCACTCCGTTGACGGTCAAGTTCTAATTACGTGTATATGAATACTTGTTGTGAAATGCTGAGATTTATTTGTCAAACTATATATGTGTATAATGGTAAATGATGCCATTATGAATGCATGATTGGGTTTTATGAATTGTTTTCAAAGGAACTATATTTGAACACTACGAATTATGGATTTTAAAGAAATGTGGATTAATGTATAAGATTATATAAATAGGCTTGCTTAGGCTTAGTGGGCTGAGCCCATTAGGCCCTTGCGCCGGTCATGGCTCGAAAATTGGGTTGTGATGGCTATATAGGATCTTTTTCACTAGTTGGGCATTTAGGAAGTCTTTCTTTAGAGCCATCAAACTTTTTACAATGTTTGTGAATCTTTCGAACATCTCACTTATTGATTCATTCTCTCTCATTTTGTAAAGTTCATAATCATGGATAAGCAATCCAGTTTTTGATTCCTTAACTTGGGTAGTTCGCTCATATGTGGTCTTTAAGCATCCTAAATTTGTTTAGCATTTTCATACATAGAGACTTTATTATATTCACTAGCACTCAAAGCACAAAGAAGAGTATTAGATGCCTTACAATTTGTTTGGACTAGTTTTTTATCTTTATCACTCCACTCATCTCTAGGTTTAATCACTAACTTTTCTTTTACTAACTTATATGGAACATTAGGCCATCTAATATCACATTCCATATACCCAAATCTATAGATTGAGTAAACATTTCCATCATCTTTTCTCAATAAGGATAATCATTGCCTACAACGAGATGTGGCCTTTGGATCAATCGCCCTTCACCAAGTACGGTTGTCGTCACCTCTACAAAATTTGAGCTTCTATAATGGATCTCTCAAAGGTAGATAAACCTATAAAATTCGAGACCAATTATTAGTGAAGAAATTTCAAAAAGCAATATACCAATGGGATGGTGAATTGGTATTTAAAAATTGTTTTTAAAAACTAAGTATAAAAATCAAAACTTTTTCATCCAAAAATATTTTCTATTATCAAAATAAATTTTCAACAATAAATTGCTAAGCATAAAAATAATATACCAAAGAAAAATATTTTCCTAAGTTGAATGCTAGCCATAAATAACAAGGTGAAAATATTTTCCTAAGTGCAAAACAATAAATCATTATAAAACTATTTTCCTAAGGCAAATGCAAGTAATGAATAATAATGTGAAAAATAAAAAATAAAAAGACAGATTTTATAGTGTTTCGACCTTTTCGATGCCTACATCCATTCCCTTGGCAACCAAAGAATTTCTAATCCATTAAGAAGATTCTTGCTTTTTAACAAGATCAAGCGATAACCTTTACACCAGCTTTTTACAAGATCAAATGATAACCCTTACACAATCCACAATGAGCTGGTAGGAATTCCCTAAATTGATTATGATTGTGACTTAGATTTTTGAAGTTGTTTTCTATATTTTGTATATATATATGTATGATACCATATATATAAATATACTATGGTTTTTAAAGATAGGGATATACAAAATTAGCCTCGCAAGCTTTGTGTGATGCATTAGGCCAAGAATGGCCATTATTTGACTCATGGAATGCAAAGTTTTAACTTTCTATTTTCACTAAGCTTGCAGTTTTGATAAATATGCCATGCCATGAAATTTGTTTATGCATAAGCATATGGTTTATGAATATACTATGTATTGTTTTATCATGCTTTATGAATACGTTGAAATTATATTGACTTTTCTCTTAACATAATTGAGACACCCGAGGGTAGAACCTGTTACCACACCAGGTTAAGTGTGGTCTTTGTGCGCAAAGTAATGATTATTGATTATTGATATTTGATAAAAAAAAAAGGACTTGAAGCCTCAACTTATATTTGGTGGCGTTGGAAGTTTCCACGAGTAGGTAAAAGGGGACTTGAAGCCTTGATTTATATTTGGTGGCGTGGGGAGTTCCCACGAGTAGGTGATGATATTATTGACATGAAAGAGAATAAGCCTTAGAACTATACTAGACCTACCCGAGATTAATGCTCACTTATTTGATTTTTCATTAAACATGGCATGGTAATTATACTTGGAATCTATTTTTTTTATGGCAAGAGAATTTATACGTGCTGAATGATGATTAGACATATCACATCCCTATGTTTTAAAGTTAATTATCATATGCTTGCCATAGATTTACTATTGATATGAGATTGGAGATGAATTGATTTCAACATTATAAGCATCAATTTTATTATATGTTTTGGCAAATTTCTTTACTATGTATTCAAGTTTAATCTATATTTACTGCATGTGATATACTTATAAAATTGATATTTCTTAAACTTGCAAGGCTTGTATTCCATCAATTTAATTGACTATATTTTTATTGATCTCTTCTCGATTTATAAATATTCCACACTTATGCTTGTTTCCCTTCTTGCCCATTCACTGAGTTCAGAAAGAGTCACCCCAATTAATAATCGCCTATGGAAAATAAGTAATTGGATTGAGGGCAGCCGCAAAGAGAAGAGTCCAACTTGTTAAGTAGGTAATTGGCATCTCATAACACTACCCTTGAGTCACTTCGCTGTCGTATCGTTTATCGTTTTCAAAAGAATGTTGTATTTTACTAAACTTGTTAAATTATGCCTAGGGGTCCTAGGATATTTGGATTATTAATGGTGTAATGTTTTAAAAGTTTTATTATCTAGAAGTGTTGTATGGATGCCTTTAAGTTTGACATCATTTAAATCATTATGTGAGATCAAGAAATTTATTTGCTAAATTAGTTATGAATGTAAAGGAAGTTTCACAGTAATAGAAATCAAAGTTAAGTAACATTGATCAAAGTAACGTAAAATATTCTTGGAAGGCTTCCAAGTCGTGTATGCTTACCTACATGACTCATGTGCTAATAACGGCCATAAGGAGTGGGTCATTACAGGGAAGCTAAAGATCGAAGTTTGACTATGGAGCACCTCCAATTTGTCACTATGAGTGGGATATAATTTAATGCATGTGATGCATCATGCATAATAATATGAACTGCCATGGTACAAAGTGTTGTGTATGCTTATATGTATATGCCTAGGTTGAATGATGATATATGTATATATATATATATATGTGTGTGTGTGTGTGTGTGCATACGTATGTTTGCCTAGAGGTATGTGCCTAGACCAAAGAACAAATATGATTGTATGCCTAGATGAGGATGCCTAGGTTAATTAGTTATTTGAGATAGGAAATTTATATTGATGTGATTTGTGGTGAGCCACATGGTGGCATCATGTTGGAATCCCATGGGGTATGTAGAACCTAGAGCAAGAGGCCTACCCATGGTGCGATATGAATTATAGATTAAGGACTGTGCCAAATTATGATGAATGGACTTCCTAACGAGATATATGGCCATAAATGTAATGGGTTAATGGCATAGCAATTGAGGTGATGTTAAATATATGAGGTTGAATGGCCATGATTGCTTATGGACATGATATATGCATGAATGCCTATGTATTTGTAATTGTTTTAAGGATATGTATAAGGTTGTTAAGCCATGATCGATTGGATTGAATATGATGAATACCCATGTAGGGTTAAAGGCATGAGGGCCTATAAATTGATTATGTTCCATTTAATGATGTCTCGGAGATTTGAAGGCACTTAGAATTATATCAAGTTTATAGATGACTGAAGCCCATTGAAATTGGAATATGGTTTGATGTGGACATATGGAATGTCATAAGCATGATGGCCTGATTTATGGATATGTGTTCCATCCAAGGGATGAATTACGAGCATTGATTTGATTTGAGGTTGAGTTAAGTCCTACCCTTGTGACTATGTGCGTACTTGTAGGGATGGTGGTAAGTAAAGACGATGGTGTTAGTCCTGCCTATGATTCCCATCTACAATGCTTTGATGACACTCCTTAAGATTACTTCGAGTGATGTCGTCCATTGGGAGATTACTCTGGACAATGATTTGATACTCCACCCGTTGCTTCAACTAGGACGTGATTTGACTCTCTACCCCTTGCTTCGGCACGTGTGTGATTAGATGCTTCACTAGTGGTTTAGTGCTGAGTATGATTTGTTCTTTGCCGACTGACCATTGTGCATGATTTGATGATGTTTAGGGCAAGACCACTCATTTGATTTCATTTGACTATGATGACATGCATCAAGTATGGCATGATCTGACTTGAAATATGAATATATGGTGACTAACTATGAATGATATTTAATGAAAAGATTTGAGATAAGCAAATTGTATGTAAATGAGATTTGAGGTTATGCTTGGCAACTAAATGTGCCTATAAAGCCTAGATTGATGATAATGGCTTTAAGGATAAGCCTTGAATTGATATGCTTTAATGTGAGAATATGGAACTTGGGAATTGTGGATATGATATGTTGTTGAGATGTGTTCCAGCAAGGCTTAATATGATGAGGTGTGCATGTAGGATATTAGGACGATCTTCGCACCTTCGAATTAGAGATGTTTGAATATGAATGTCTTATGGCTAGATATGCCTAAATATAATTTATATGTGGAATATTATGCTATGACAGTATCCTCTCATTGAGTATTAGATAACTCACTTGTTGGGATAAGCCCTGCAACCAATTGGGATTGGTTAAAGCTTGATTCCAATAATGTAACAACATCATTTATGTTGAATGATTAAAGGTTTTCCTTCATCAATAAGACATCAATTATAACAAGTTATAAGTCTAATTGGATGAAGTCCATGAGATTAATATGCCTTGTAAGGGAACTATAATAGGTTGCAGTTATGAGATCTTTATGCATCAAAGTGTAATCTCAAAATATTCCTAGTCAATGTATCATTGAGACTGGACATCAATGATACCTAGAGACTAGTACATTCAATGTTCCTTACTTGAGAAGTAAACAACCGATGTCATAGGTTGAAGTATAAAGATACTTGGAACTAGAATGTAGCTGTTTACCTAGGAGAGTAAGTTCACTAAACATGACCTTCCATGAGAAGTGCATTTCGTTTTTCACTTAAGTGTCTATGCAATACTTCTCATGTGTCAATTGTGTAAACTCCCTAGACTTAAGACACCAGGTTGTCTTATGTGTGGAGTGCTATGCTTTGATTTCATCCCTACGGGTGCCTAACCAAAGATGCCAAAACAGGATGCTTTTGGGTATAGCATGAAGCATGTGAAGGCAAATGAGTTGTCAAGATAGGAATCATCACCTCAAGTGATGCAAGGGACATATCGTAACTATTCTTGGTTGATATTAGCTTATTCAAGTCCTTGGCCAAGGCGACTTGAAGATTATGAAAGGAGTTTCATAAGTCTTTATAAAGTTGATGATCAAACTTTAAGAACGAATATGGAGATCAATAAGAGTAGACACTGCACCATGCTCTTATCATCTCCAAGATATATGATAAGGGAATGAATTACACTGAAAGGCTAATCACTAAAAGATTGAGTCAAACCATCTTGACTCTTCTAACATTTGGGTGGCCATGATGGATTGCTAGATCCCAATCTTGGTCTATGAACTCTAGGTAGTTAACTTGATTAACGATAAATTTAACGTAGTTTAAATTTATCTAATTCTAAGTTTAACTTAAAAATTATATGTTGAGTTCATTACCAATATGTTGGAAGCCTAATGAGTCACACACCTAAAATGAATGTTGAAAATAAAATGGGAGAGGTGATTAAGTTGGACTTAATCAAATTAAAAGTTTTGAGATTCTCAAGCATTTGATTATAATTGTTTAATTAAGTCATTGGGCCTAATTAATAAATTAAACAATTAAGTTATGAGACCTCGACCCCCATAGACACGTAATTAGAAGTAGATGCGATAAAACAGACTAGGAGTAATTTCGTCATTTTCCTTAGTTAGCTCTTAGAAGTAAGTTTCAAACAATATTAAGGCCTAAGTAGGCCTAAGGCATAAATGAATGATGAAATAAGGATAAGTGATGAAGGAAATAGAAATAATGATGATTTCGAAGGTAGGGGCAAAATGGTCATTTTTCATCTCGAGTCAAAATTTTTAAGTTTTCTTGAACCTGAGTATTTCTGTCAAAAGAGTAAAAAGATTGCACAAAAGATTGAGGGAAGACAAGTCAACTTGTTAAGGGCATTTTCATAATTTAAGTAAAGCTTGGATAAGCTTTAGCTATGAATATCATTTTTCCAACAGCTTATTCTTTTTCTTCTCATCCCAACTCACGTTTCTTTCATCCTCCATGAAATCTTCTCTTAAAGCTTTCATCACCCTCCCAAATTAACCTCAAATTTCATGCTTTTACAAACCTCGTTATAGGGTTTTTCATACTCTTTTTCTCTTTCACCTTAAAAACCCTCAAAAGTCTTACTCCCATACTTTCTCTCACAGCTAAGTATTTTAGAAAGAGAAAGAGAGAGCTTCTACAATAACTTGAAAACTCTTAGAAAGGGATTCAAATATAAAGCTATCAAGGTGAGTAATGAAGTAGAGTTGATTTTTAAGTGTTGAAAATGGCTAGTGATTAGACTTGTGAGTATTTTGTAGTTGAGGTTGTTTATTCATTTTAGAGTGATTAGGATAGTGAAAATAGATAGCCACTTAATGGCAATTGGAAGCTAATTAGGAGATAGCTTTTAGTATTTATAGTTATGTGAATTGAGTTAATTGTGATGCTATTGTGATGATAGGTTCCAACGAAGCCCCACCACCCCATTTAGACCATTAAAGGAAGTTGGAGTTGGGTCAAGATTTAACAAATACCGATGAGTGAACCTGCACTAAAATGCTTTGGGTAGATGCATATACGTTTGAACGAATCACTTGAATGGCTTAAATTGTCTGTTCTTCAAAATGCATACGAGAACAAGCCTTTGACAAAACATTTTTGCATTGTGAAATTTGATTGTAATGAATTTACGAAATCCCTTTATATGTTGATATATATATATATATATATGTATTGTATATTAGTAGATAATATTGTGTAATGAATATAACCATGCGTGTGCGCGATGTAGGGGATGCACATGCTGTTGATGACAGGGTGTGGGAGTGTGGAGGATGACATTGTTGTGCGTGATGTGGGGGCTGCACACAATGGCATTAGTTGTATGCGATGTGGGGGTGCACACGATGACTCCAGCTATGTACATGATGTGGGCGTTGCACATGAGCTGGGTGAGGTGGCGGTGATATGCATGATGATGTATGTGTATATATATATATATGTTATAAAAAGTTTATGAAAATATTTGTTATTGGGTTGTATGTTGGCATTGTTAATTTCTCTCAAATTGCTCTTCATTTCAGCAAGAAAATGGCTTTTAGATGTAACAAGACCCCTTTAACTAAATTGCTCTATTTCTCACTGCAACGAGATTCATTTTCGCTGCAGCGAGAAACTCTTGGGTAGGTAACCTTAATCCATGCTCTGAATTTCGTTGTAGCGATAAACTCTCGAGTGGTTTTAAAATTCTAGTGCAGTGCTTTCACTTTGACAAAGATTTTGATCACTTTTCGATTAGAACTGGGCAAAGTGGTAAACATTAAAGTTCTAGCCCATCTCTTAGCTTTCTAATGACCCAAAATTCATGTCAATTGGACTTCTACAGTGGGAGATATGCTTGAAAAACCAAAACATATACAAACCAAGAATGCCTTTTCGCTGTAGCGAGAAAACCTTCTAATTGCTTGTCTTGCTTGGTCATTGCTAAAATTTTCATTCTATTCAACTTCATGGTTTATCATGGATCTTGTAACATTAAGGGATTAAATATTCAAAGTTTGAAACGAGGGGTTTTAACCAAAAATTAGACTAAATTGCATGGTTTTATCGTAAATGCATCATGTTTTTTAAAACATTCCTTATCGTTGCTTGTTCTCTTCTTATGGTCACTCACTGAGTTTATACTCACTCTTTTAAATTGCATGTTTTCAGATCCATAGATAGTTGGGACCGAGACTAAGACATCTACTTGCATTCACTCTTGGTAGGTATCATGACATTCGATAGCCGTACCTTCACCAAAGTCACTTCGCTGGTTGTCAGAAGTCTTTTATATGAGTACATGTACTTTAAATGTAAATTGCTAGGATACACTTTGCCAACGAATGCATGTATAGTTTGGAATGATGATGCCAATATGTGATGGCTATGAATAACCTTATTTTGAGATCATACAAATATAAATTTTTGGTATCTATGTTATATTATGAAAATATATCTAGTTGCAAATTACAAATGGTGGTCTAGTAATGGTGATGAAAAAAATTGATGGGATAGTGAACGAGATTATGTAAAAAGGCTTGCTTGGGCTTAGTGGGCTACGTCTACTAGGCCCATGCACCGGTCATGGCCCGAAATTTGAGCTGTGATATAAGCTATTGGGCCTAATTAATTAAATTTGTTTAATTAAGTCATTGGGCCAAATTGATTAAAATTGTTTAATTAAATTGTTGAGCTTAATTAATTAAATTATTTAATTAAGTTATTTGGCCTAATTGATTAAATTAAACAATTAAGTTAATTAGGCTTCTTAAGCACTTAATTAAATTACTTATTCAAATCATTAGATTAATTGGCAATTACAAAATAGTTTTTTAATTAGGGTTTAAATTAATCCAATGTATAAATACCTTGCTATAGCCTCCAAACAAAATGAGAGAAAACAGCTGAAAAAAAAAAGGAACGGCACATTAGAAATTCCTTTTGTCTTGTCGTTCCTTGTGTGAAGAAAAATTGTTTTTCATTCACTTGATTTCTTTTGTGTGTTCAGCCCCACAAAATTGAGTGGATTATGAGTTTATGAAACTCATCTTTGCTACCACATTGTCAAGGCATAGCACTCTCAATCCTTAAAGAAGGATTTTCTAATTCATTAGTGTGAATCACAATTAGAGGCTGCACAATGATTCCTTGGATAGCTTTGGTTTGCAGCAACCGGGTTGAGGTGGTTAAGCGTTTTGAAGGCTGATTTGTTGGTTTAATAGAGGATTCATCAACCTCTGTTATTTAGGTAAACTTGATATGATCATATATATTTTATTTTTAATTTAATTTTGTACTTAATTTGGTATGAAAGAGATCCTAGGAACGTGAGGCATAATTTAATTTTAAATTTATTTCCCTGCTGCGTTTTATTTGTATTTGATGCATGATCAGCCCTCACCCAACAGTGGTATCAGAGCCCCTTTCATGCCATTTCAGTGCTTGTTCATGTTCAATGGATGCTTGATTAACAGATAGTTGTTGTGCATTTTGATTTGGTGCGATTTTGTTAAAATCATTTTTTCAAAAATTCTGCTTTGCCAATTTCATTCAATTCTGTCCAGCAACATTTGTAGCCTCTTTCAATCTTATTTTAACTTATTTAAATCATATATAGACTTAACTAATGTGTGTTTTGCATTGTGCAAAGGAAGCACAAGAAAAAAGGACACCATAAGGAACGGTTTTGGAGGCTGTCTTGCAAGGCAGCACAGACACAGTTTTTGGTGCAGAATTTTGCTTCTATTTGTGCTTAATTTCCAGCAAATAAAATATGTAATTGTTACACATTTATTGCTGGATATGTGGACAGCAAAAGCATGAAATGTTCATGACTAAATAGGCTGATTTTAAGCAAGAAATTGGAGCAAAAAGTGAAAGCAGTCCAGTTCACTGTTATGACATGAATTTCGATTTTAATTAACAAGAAAGTCTTGAAAATTAATTCTAAAAAATTCCAGAAAAATTATCTTTATTAAAATGTTCAATAAGGATTATTTCTGAAAAATATCATGGCCAAATATGCTTATTTCAAGCAAGAAAATTGGTGCAAATATAAATCTGTCCAGCTCACTGTTTTGGCATGAATTTCAATTTTAATTGACAAGAAACTCTTGAAATTAATTCTGAAAAATGCCAAAAAAATTATCTTATTAAAATGTTCAATGAGGATTATTTCTGGAAATTTTCATGTCCAAACAAGCTGATTTAAGCTATTGATTATTGAAAGTTTGAAAACAGTTTAGAGAATAGTTATAGCTTGGAAATCGGTTTTGAATGGCCAGATAATCTTGCAAAATTAATTCTGAAAATTTCAGAATATTATCCTCATTTGAAACGTTCAATTAAAGGATAAAATTTTGAATTTGAATTAATTTTTGAGTGGCTGGACACTTAACTAAATTAAAGGAATGTCCTTTACATATGAAACGGCACTCATGACAAAGGTTGTGCATGGTGCTGCCACACATGGATGTTGCACCTCCCATTGCCATGGATGAAACCACTTTATGGAAAGAGGTTGTTTGCTGGAGAAATTGGACACTCAATGATCAAGAAGGATTCTTTCCTTAGCTGATCATCGACTTCTAAATGTTGGGGATACATGCCTAAAATGAAGGAGTTTGAATCCTTGATGGAATCAATCCAAAAATATTAAGTCTTCCTCATTTGATGACGACTCCCTAAATTAAGGGATTATGATTTAAATTTATCCACATCTAATTAGAATAGATAATTTTAATTAAAATGGAAAATCAACTTGAGTAGATGACATCCACCAATTAGGATAGATTTTAATTAAGATAAATTTACTAATAAATTAGGACTTCTAATAATGATTAGAACTCTACGATTAGTGAATAGATAATACAAGATTAAAAGGTGGATAAGGACCTTCCTAAAATATTTAGGACACATGATTTGGATCATGAAACCTTTTAAAATGGTTTATGATAGATACTCAAATTAGGAAGTTTCCTAAATTGGTTTAGGTTTCTAATTAAAAAAGTTTAATTAGAAAAAACTTACTAATAGAATTAATTCAAATATGATTTGAGCTAGCTGTAGGCCTTGATATGATCAATTCCTTTACTAAGTAATTTAAAAAAAATTATTATTTTTTAAAAATTACTAAATCTTTTCAAACTTAAGCACCAAATGATTTGAACTATGATCCTCAATGGTTGAGTGACATTTTTCAAATAAAATGCAAGATCATCATCATATTGAGCATGTTTATTTTATATGTTTATAGCTAGATTATGGATGTTTGTTGCTGGTTATGGACTATAGACCCAATATGATTGTGGATGTTTGGTTAAACTACTATTTATGGAAATCTTTGCAAATAGGGTTTGCGAACCCTACCTTATCTCTTACATTCTAGGTTTGTAAAATTCTCTTCTCATCTAACTCTCCTTGAATGTAACTCGAGGTTTCTACATTCATTTGTAATTAGAAATAGGATTAGATTAGGAAAGAAATTTTGTAAATCAGTGTTGGCTCCATTAGTTTTTGATGATAATAAAAATTTCCATTTATTTGTGTCTAATATCTTTACTTAAGTGTGTAGGAAAATTAATATATGAAATTAATTATTTAACTCTTCAAAAAGTATATCAAAAGAAAAAGAGGGATAAAAATAACAAGATGTAACTATCTAACAAGGAGAAAGCCTATTGATGAAACAAGGAAAAATATTGGTTGACCAAGTTTCAAATTGGAGGAATGGCGGGCTGAAGAGTTTGAGAAACAAAACCAACTTAGTCGACCAAGTCAATCGATTAAGTGCTTTCTGCCATAATCTACAACCTAAAACAAAACCAACTTAGTCGACCAAGTCAATCGACTCAGAGCTCTCTATTTGCAAATTGAACTAGAGCACTACAAGACAGATTAACGACTAGAACTCATCCTCAACTGTTTTCAACGGGTATAAAACTGCCAAACTGCCATTAGAGTTGCATCTCCAAGTATAAAAGGCTCTTCCAACAATTAAAAACAAGTCTTTTAGTAGCCTTGAATGAGATTTGAGCTATAGAAAGTTGAAAAACCAGAAAATCCTCACTGCACTTGTCTGCACTTAAACACCTACTCCTTGCATTTGTATTTTGCACTTAATCTTGTACCAATTTGTGAGACCTTGTCAAGCTCGATTAAAAGACGGTATTGTACCAAGTGGTACAACTAAGTTAAATCAAGCCTTGAACTAGTTCAAATAAAAATTCTAAGAGGAATTTGAAAATTTTAAAACCCACAGAATGGCTTAGAATAGTGATTCGGAGTTCAAAGTCCAGTTTGGAGTCCATCAGGAAAATTGACCGATTAGGGACAAAACGATCATTTTACCATTTGATGATAAAATGGAGATTTTTAGCCAAGATTTGATCACATTTGACCAAGAATAATTATATGAAATATAATTATGATTATTAGAGTATAAAATGATGTTTAGCAGTGGAAAATTGTGATTCCCGATATTTTTAGAGCATAAAGGTAAAATGGTAATTTTGCCACTAGAGGACAAAACAGGAATTTTTATAAAACGATTTTTACCCCATTTGGTTGATATTGATCAATAGTAGTGTTATTTGAGGTTGAAAAGTAGAAATAATGTGATTCCGGTACATTTCGGAGTATAGAGGCAAAATCATAATTTTTTCGCCTCAAGGGCAAATTGGTAAATTTTTCACCCCAGCACTTGTCAAGACCAAGGGATTTTAATTGTGGCAAGATTGGATAAATACCAGAATATTTGTGGTGGAAAATTAAGAAGAAAAAGTCAAAAAGTTAAAAAAATTGGGCTAATAAGCATGTGACACGTGGCATGCTTGATTATTTTATTATTTTTTGTAGAAATCAGCCCATTAAATCCCCAATTCTCTCACCATATTCGGCCTAGGCAACCAGCAACAAGAACAAAGGAAGAACAAAGGGAAAAACAAGAAAACCTAGGTTGAAATTCCAAAAAAGTGAAGAAATCAAGGAAACAAGCTAGGTAAGTTAGAATTTCTTTAATTCTCCTTGATACCTAGCTTACCCATGCTTTTGTTCTTGATTTCCATTGTTCAATATTGAGTTATCATGATGAATTTAATTCTGAAAAAATGGGTATGGAAGAGGAATTGTTGTTGGAATAATTTGATTTTAGACTATGTTAGTGTTTAGGGATAGTTAAGCATGGTTATGAACAAAAAAACAAAAGAAATATTCAATTTCTCTAGGGTTCCTTGTTGGTCTAACCATGAGGGCTGAATATCAATGGGGGATTGTTTTTATTTCAAGGAAAATGGCTTGGAAAATGATGAATTAAGGTAAAACGGTTATGTAGAAAAAAAATTCGGTGCTAATGCACCAAATGACCGAATTTTCCTATAAGGAACTGTGAGGGTTCTAATGCTGAATTTGGCTTTATTGAAATGGTATGTGGTAAATTAAGGTATTAGAGGAGAAATGGATTAATTTGGAGGTGATTTGGACACAATCGCCAATTAATTGGGTGATCGGTCGAATTTAATCGATACCGCGATTTAGCGGTAATCGAACGTATTTTTGCATTTACATATCAAGCATTAGTAATTTAAATTACTTTATATCAATTTAGGGACAACATAGTAAATTCTTCGACTTTGTTATTTGTCAAGGTAGTGAGACATTCGAAAAAGGCAAAGGAATTGCGCTTGAGGACTATTAGTCCGAGTGCACCCGGAATCTGAATTTTCGACACTTGTGAGTGGACTGCCTTCAAAACTTGTTTTGGGAAATATAATGAAATTGCCACCCATTTGAATGAATTACCAAGCTTTTCATGAAAATAAGTGCCTTGGGAACAAGCTTTTAAAAAATGGTTTTATGTTGTAATATGTGATTGCTATGGATTCATGCACTATTGTATTATGATGATATATATATATATATGTGTGTGTGTTGTGCATAATGAATGATATTGTATATAATGACTGTAATCGTGTGTGTGCACGAGGTGGAGAATGCACATGCCAATGATGGTGGTGGCGTGAGAGATAGATGATGATAGTGCTCGTGTGCACGATGTGGGAGAATGTACACGATAGCACTGATTGTGCACGATGTGGGGGGATGCACATGATGGTGCCGACTATGTGCATGATGTGGGGGGATGTACATGAGTCGGGAGTGATTATGATTATATTGATGTTTGTCTATGTAATTATGCATATCTAGATTTATGAAATGAAAGCTCATGAATGTAATATATGGTTGACATATATGTGAAATTTGACACATTGTACTTTGAGAATTTTTATGAGTTTTATGTAGATTTTGTTAGTTTAGCAGGATGGCTTTTTGTTGAGTGAGGGAAAATGTTTCTCTTGTTGCTCTATTTTTCGTTGTAGCGAAAGTCATGGTCGCTGCAGCTAGAAACTCTCGAGTTTGAGGAACTTTCACCAGAACTGGTTCTCGCTGCAGCGAAAAACTTTCTGTTTCTGGGTAACAATTTCGCTGCAGCAAAATTCATTCTCGCTGCAGCCAAAAACTTTCTATTTTGTCTTCTATCTTGTCCAATTGCTGCCCTATTTTTCACTTCTTTGCTACCATATCTGAGCATGGACTTCCAACATTTAGGACAAAATGAGTTAAGTTTAAAATGAGGGATTTTTAATATGAATGGAACTAAATTGCATTGTTTTGAAACAAGTGCATCATGGTTTTAAATTCTCCCTTGTTGTTGTTACTTGTTCCCTTCCTTGTTCACTCACTGGGTTTATACTCACCATTTTCAAATTCATGTTTTCAGATCACGAGGCAGCCAATAACTAGGACGAGGTGTCCTTGTAGACCTATGTTCATCTTTTGGTAGGTGTCTCGGTATTTGGTAGCTGTATATTCATCCGAGTCACTCCGTTGAAAGTCGAGTGTTATTTTGTTTGTATAAACAAACTTAATGTAAATTATTAGAATACATGTTGTAGACATTGTATGTAAATTTTTAAGGAGTAATGCCAGTACGAGTTGGCAATGTATATCATTATTTTGATTCAAAGTTACGAAATATGACTTAGTGATATTAGATGGAATTATAAGTAAGATAAATAATAGGCTTGCTTGGGTTTAGTGGATTACATCCATTGGACCCTTGCGCAGGTCATGGCCCAAAATTTGGGTCGTGACACAATTAGATCAACCAGTGATCATAGGTACTTTCTTTTACTACTCTTCTTGTATTCTTAGAGTGAGGAAGTCACTCTAAGGGGTTATTCAAGCTTGGGATAGCTTGATTGTTGTAGGTTGTGGTTGGGCCTTGGAAAAACCACTTTGGGTTTTAGTTTAGCCCGTGAAAAACTAGTGTAAAAGATTTTGGCTGAGCCTTGAAAAGACATTGTAAAGCTTGGTGAAAGCTTGTGAATTTCACTGGTTCTTAGTAGAATTGTTTGGAAAATGCTTGGTTGGATAATCAAGGTAGTGGATGTAGGTATTGGACCGAACCACTCTAAATTGTTGTGCATTGTTTACTCTATTTTTATTTTCTTTATTCTGGAAATTAGTTCCTCATCTTGTCAAGATCCGATTTGTGCTATTGACCCCCCCTCTAGCACATATAATTGGGACCAACAAGTGGTATCAGAACTAGTTCCCTGTTATTAAGGCTTAACATCCTTTGGGAGGATCCAAATGGCTCAACAAAAATCCATAGTTGCTGAGGGACAATCAACAAATAGACCACCTCTGTTTGATGGCTCTAATTACCCTTATTGGAGCACAAGAATGTCAATCTATATTAGGGCTATAGACTATGAAATGTGGGACATCATAACTGATGGACCCTTTATGCCCTCAACCGTGAATGTGGTGACACATGAGTTGATGCCTAAGCCAAGGTCTGAATGGACAGAGGCTGAAACTAAAAAAGTTCAAATAAATTTTAAGGCCATCAACACATTACATTGTGCCTTGACCCCCACTGAATTTAACAAAGTCTCAAGCTGCACAACAACTAAACAAGTGTGGGAGAAACTTAGAATAATCCATGAAAGGACTTCTTAAGTCAAAGAGTCTAAAATTGGCCTCTTAACACATAATTATGAAATGTTCAAAGTGGAGCCTAGTGAAGACATCACCAGCATGTTTGATAGGTTTACAAACATCACAAATAAATTGAGTCAGCTAGGCAAGCCTATTCTTGAACATGAATTAGTAAAAAGACTGCTTAGAAGTCTACTAAAAAATTGGAAGCTTAAAGTGACTGCAATACAAGAGGCAAAAGATCTAAATGTTATCACCTTAGATGAGATTTGTGGCTTTCTCCTAACTCATGAGTTGGAGCTTAAAGAGGAAGAAGAAGAAGAAGATAAAAAAGAAGCAAAGGAAAAGAAAAAAAGCATTGGACTTAAAGCCAGCATCCTTGAAAAAGAGCTGGAAGAGTTATCATACAATGATGATGAAGAGTTAGCTCTGGTTGCAAGAAAATTTAGAAAGCTTATGGGCAGAAGAAACCAGAGGATAGCTAGAAGAGGGTTTAGAAAAGATCAAGGTGCTTCATGGAAATTCAGAAACAAAAATGACTCCATAAAAAAGGAGGAGCTAATCTGTTACGAATGCAAGAAACTTGGCCACTTCAAGTCCGAATGTCCATTGATGAAAGATGAGAGACCAAAGAAAAATAAGAAATCAAAGAAAGCAATGGTGGCTGTTGCATGGTTTGACAGTGACACATCAAGCTCTGAAGATGAAGATGAAAAATCTGAGGAAAGAGTAAACCTCTGCTTAATGGCACAAGATGATGAAACAGAGGTATCCTCATCCCCTTGTGATATTTCCATTGATGATTTACAAGATGAGTATGACAACCTTTATGATGAATTTGAAAAACTTTTTTCAAAATACAAAACATTAAAGAAAAAGGCTACATCTCTTGAAAATGATTTGGAAAAAGTGAGACAAAAGTTCAATTCTGTTTTTGAGTAAAGAAATTTCCTGCAAGTTGAGTTAGAACACTCAAAAATAGATTTTGAAGTTTTAAAGCTTGAGTTGGAAAATAAATCAGAAGCTTTACAAAAAACGTTTGATGAAAACACAACTTTCAAATCTTTAAAAAGAAATGCATACCACAAGAAGAATTCTGCCTATGCATCATCTAAATGTTATTATTGTGGAAAACATGGACATATATCATATGACTACTTTAAGAGAAGTAATCTACAAAAAGTTAGAAAAATTTGGGTCCCTAAAGGATCCTATATTGCAACTAACTATCGAGGACCCATCAAAGTATGGGTACCTATAAAGAAAAACTGAAATTTTGGTTTGTAGGTTGAGCTACACTTAAAAAAGACATGTTCAAGAGCTTAACTCAAGATGAAGCAGCCTTGGTACATGGACAATGGTTGCTCACGACATATGACTGGAGATGAAATGTTATTTGCTCAGCTGGACAAACGAAAGGGAGGTACCATATCCTTTGGTGATGATTAAAAAGGTAGAATTCATGGTATTGGTACGGTTGGTAAGAACTCCTAAACTCAAATTAGTCATATGTTGCTAGTAAAGGGTCTAAAGCATAATTTATTGAGTATTAGTCAATTGTGTGACAAAGGATTTAAAATATGTTTTGATTCAAACAAGTGTGAAGTAATAGATATAGGTACAAACAAAGTCTCATTTATAAGAAAGAGATTGAAAAATATGTATGTTGACTTTCTTGAGGATCTTGAAATAAATAGTGAAATATGTCTTGTTGCAAATGTTGAAAATGGCAGCTGGTTATGGCATAAGAGATTAAGACATGTAAGCTTGCATACTATATCAAAATTGATTAGAAAAAACTTAGTTGTTGGGCTGCCGGATTTAAAATTTGAAAATGAGAAAATATGTGATGCTTGCCAACTAGGAAAACAAGTTAGAACATCTTTCAAGTCTAAGAAGATTGTGTCAACATCTAGACCTCTTGAATTGCTTCATATTGATTTATTTGGTCCAATAAGCACAACTAGTTTAAGAGGAAAATCTTATGGCATTGTAATAGTTGATGACTATTCTAGATATACTTGGGTTTATTTTCTTGCTCATAAGAATGATGCTTTATTAGCTTTCTTAAGTCATTGCAAGAAAGTAGAAAATGAAAAAGGACTAGCCATAGTTAGCATAAGGAGTGATCATGGAGAAGAATTTGAAAATGATGAGTTTGAAAAATTTTGCAATAAAAAAGGGTTGGATCACAATTTTTCTGCACCTAGAACACCCCAGCAAAATGGAGTTGTAGAGAGGAAAAACCGAACCCTAAAAGAAATGGCTAGGACTATGCTATGTGAGAATAACCTACCAAAATATTTTTGGGCTGAGGTAGTGAACATAGCAGCTTATGTACTTAATAGAGTCTCAATAAGACCCATGATATCTAAGACACCATATGAACTCTACAAGGGTAGGAAACCAAATATTTCTCACCTTAGAAGTTTTGGTTGTAAGTGTTTTGTATTGAACAATGGACAACAGCCCCTAGGGAAGTTTGATGCAAAGAGTGATGAAGCAATATTTTTAGGATATGCATTAAACTCAAAGACCTATAGGATTTTTAACAAAAGGACCTTAACTGTTAAAGAATCAATCCATGTAGTTTTTGATGAGTCAAATGCTGTACAAAAAGAAGTTCATGATGATGATGACGATGTAGAATCTTAGAAAAACAAATGGAGGAAATGAGCTTAAAGAACAACAAAACTAATGAAAAAAGCTCACCTAAAAGAGAAAATGAAACTCCACCTCTAGAAAATTTATAAAGAGCAAAAAATCAGCATGATGATCTACCAAGGAGTTGGAGATTTGTAAGAGATCACCCACAAGACCAAATAATAGGTGACATTTCACAAGGAATAAGAATGAGAAAAGCAACTAGAGAAACTTGTGAGCTTTCAGCTTTTATATCTCAAATTAGACTTAAAAACTTTGAAGAAGCTAAAAAAGAGGAAAGTGGGATAATGGCTATGCAATAAGAATTTGATTAATTCACAAGGAATCGTGTATGGTCATTGGTAACTAGACCTTCGAATCACCCTATTGTTGGTACAAAATGGGTATTTAGAAATAGGTAGATGAGCAAGGAAATGTAGTTAGAAATAAAGCTAGGCTGGTAGCAAAAGGATACAACCAAGAGGAAGGAATAGATTATGATGAAACCTTTGCTCCCGTTGCTAGGATTGAAGCCATAAGGTTGTTGCTAGCTTTTGCATGTTTCATGAATTTTAAACTGTTCCAAATGGATGTAAAAGGTGCATTCTTAAATGGATTAATTCAAGAGGAAGTATATGTAGAACAACCACCTGGTTTTGAAGACTTTGAAAAATTTGATCATGTTTTCAAACTTCATAAAGCCTTGTATGGATTGAAACAAGCTCCTAGAGCTTGGTATGAGAGGCTTTCAAAATTTCTAGTTGAAAAAAGGTATGATAGAGGCAGCATTGATACTACATTGTTCATTAAAAGATATCTAAATGATTTAATTGTTGTGCAAATATATGTGGATGACATTGTATTTGGTGCAACTAATAAGGCTTTATGCAAGAACTTTGCTAAGGAAATGCAAAGTGAAATTGAGATGAGCATGATGGGAGAGTTGAAGTACTTCCTTGGTCTTCAAATTAAACAAAGTGAGGAAGGAATCTTCATCAACCAAGAAAGATACACTCAAGATATGCTCAAGAAATTCGATATGCTGAAGCTGAAATCAATTTCCACACCAATGAGTCCATCCACCAAACTCGACTTAGATGAAAAAGGTAAGGATGTAGATCAAAAGCTCTATAGAGGTATGATTGGCTCTTTTCTCTACTTAATTGCAAGTAGAACAGTTATTCTTTTTAGTGTGTGCTTGTGTGCTAGATTTCAGTCATAGCCTAAAAAATCACACCTAACAGCTGTTAAGAGAATTTTTAGATACCTCATAGACACTCAAGGACTAGGAATATGGTACTCTAAAGACTCAACTCTTAGCTTAGTTGCATATTCAGATGCTAACTTTGCTGGCAGTAGAATTGATAAGAAAAACACTAGTGGAACATGCCAATTTTTAGGAAGCATGCTTGTGTCTTGGTCCAGCAAGAAGCAAAATTCAGTAGCTTTGTCATTAGCCGAAGTGGAGTATATATCACTAGGTAGTTGCTGTGCACAAATTCTTTGGGTCAAGCAACAATTAAAAGACTATGGAATAACTATGCATAACGTACCAATATACTGTGATAACATAAGTGCAATCAATATATCAAAAAACCCTATGCAGCACTCTAGGACAAAGCACATTGAAATTAGACACCATTTTATTCGAGACCATGTAGTGAAAAATGATATTAAGATAGAATTTGTGAACACTTTACATCAATTGGCAGACATTTTTACCAAACCTTTGTGAAATGCCCCGTACTTTGATAGGGTGACTAATAAAGCTTATTGGATGCCAATTGAGGTTAATTATAATGTTTAAAAATGATGAAAGATGAAAGGAATAGTTTGGGATAAAATATTCCGTACACGAGGAAATAATAATAAAATAATAATATTTTATTAATAAAATAATATTAAAATATTAATATTTTATTCAGTGTTGAAATTTTCCATGAAGAAGGAATATATGGTCAATCTAAGTGGGGGAGAAGAAGAATGAGAAAATTTTAGAGAAAAATGACGTTAATGGGGCCGCGTGTCTTTATTAAATAAAGATAGCATAGGGTAAATAATATTTTAAAAATTATGGAAACACCGCGTTGGGGTACAAACTTTATATTTCATTTGTACATATGTAAAAGAAGATAATAGAAGGAAATTGGAGATTTAAAGATTTTGGGAAGACTTAATTAAAACAATGAGAACCTTGAAGGGTAAAATAGTAATTTGGTTATAAAGCTTGGTCAAAGCTTCCAAATGAAGCTTTGACTCTTCTTTTTGTTCCTCATGACCGACCATTAATGTAAGATTTGTTGGAAATGTAAGGCTTATGTTCAAAGAAAGGAAAAGACAAAGAAAATGAGGAGAAAAGATGAGACAATAGTGAAATGGGGAGGAAAAGTCAAGTAAAGTGACGGTAAAGGTTCCAAGCAATTGTTGACTTGCATTCTAACCACATGGCCGGTCAAGGAAGACAATAAAAGAAGAAGGAATGATGGTATGGGCGGTCACATGTAAAAGAATAAAAAAAATGGAGAATTGAAAAGTAAGCTTGTCATTGTCGACCTTATTTGCAAACCATATCAAACAAAATTTTATCAATTTCTTTTGTTACCAACTAGTTATGGAGACAAAAGAGAGAGTCAAAGCTATTAGTATTATTATTTTAAATCATGTGTGAAAGTAAGGGGGGGCCGGCCATTGAGATGAAAGGCCATATAAAAGAGAGAAATAAAGAGAAGGTGAAGTCGGTTTTGTAAGAAAGAAAGAAAAAAATAGTCAAAGTTAGTGAAGGAAAAGCTAACTATTTGATGAAGGAAAAAGAGATAGAGGAGGCGGTGTGAGAGAGCAAAAGAAAGCTAAAGAAGAAAAAGAGAGGTCGATGTGAGAGAGCAAGAGAAAACTGAAGAAGGAAGAGAAAAGTCTGTGTGAGAAAGAGAGCAAAAGGGAAAGCCGATGGCCAAGGGAGAAAGAGAGGCCTTGTGCTTCAAAATTTTGAGAGGGAAAAAGAAAGAGTTTTGCTGCAAATTTGACAGGAAAAAGAAAGAGTTTTGCTGCAAATTTGAGAGAGAAAACGAGAGCTGGTGTTGTTGAGTTTGTGAAGGAGTAAACAAAGGCTTAAGCTGCCGGTTTGTGAGTGAAAAGAGAGAAAAAAAAGTTACTGCAGACTGACGGGGAAGAGGAGCAAAAGAGAGAGAGAGAGAAAGAGATGGGAAAGAAAGAAAGAAAAAAAAGAGATAATTATTTATTTGGGCCTCCAACAATGCAATTGGCAAAGTTGGTCCGATGGGTTGCAATATTTTACTTGGGTTAGCATCTGAGCCCAATTGAGGTAAAAATTAAAGCCAAGCCTTTTCTTTATGGATCCATTATGAAGTATGTTATTGGGTTTAGTCCAATTCATTGGGTTGAATGTGTGATATAATGACATAGAATAAGTTGAATTATTTGGTATAAATGTCCTAGAATTGTTAGATAATATTTAAAATATGAAAATTTGTGTAAGTATAATATATAAAGGTAAATGTCAATAGTAAGAAAATCAATAATATATTTAGCTAGTTTTAAAATAATAATGATAATAGTAATAATAAGTGAATGGTGAGGATGAAAAATGTGAATTAGATTAAGGATTAATTGATTAAAGTGTTGTCGTACACGTGTATAATTAAATATATTAAGTTCGTATTATTTCTAGGAAGTGCAAAGATAAGGTTAGAGTACTGTGGTGGTGTGCCATAGTAAATAACGAGCGACTGGCCCATGGAAATAGTTAGAGACACCTTCGAACAAATAGCGACCTAATACCTCGTTGTTGCCAGGTGAGTGAACTTGCATTAAAATGTTTTGGAATAAATGATTTTATGCTTGATTGAGCCACTCGAAATATTTTGTTGGTTTTTCCTTAGAAATTGCATGGGAACAAGCCCTTGATGAAATGTTTTAATATTACGAGATATGAACATGATGAATTCATGAGTTTTTACATTATGCTGATGTGTATATTATACATTAAATGATATTTTTGTGTGATAATTATGACCAAGCCATGTGCGGTGTATGAGTGCACATGAGCTGTGCTAACCCAGCCATGTGCGGTGTATGAGTGCACATGAGCTGTGCTGACCCGACTATGTGCCGTGTGGTAGTGCACATAAGCTGAGACAGAGTTGGGGGGCAAGGCCAATGGTTATATATATATATATTTATATATGATATATATATATATATAGAGGTTTGGAAATTATATTATTGTTGTATTGATTTTTGAAATGTTAAAACTTGAGAAACGGTTTCCACTTGATTTTCACTGTAACAAAGACAAATTTCTGTTGTGACAAGAAATTGAGTTAAATTGCATTGTCTTCAACATAAATGCATCATGATTTCTAAAACTTCTCGTATTGATTCTTGTTCCCTTCTTATGTTCACTCACTGAGTTTGTACTCACATTTTCAACTTCATGTTTTCAGATTCAGTGGTGGTTGATACGTAGATTGAGGTGTCTGCGTACCCCCATCCCTTAGGTAGGTATCTTGACACTAAGTAATCATATCTCCCCATCCAAAGTCACTCCGTTGACGGTCAAAGTTTTTGTATATGCTTCATGTGAATTGTAAAGATATATTGACAAACTATTTATGTATGATTTGAATTATGATGCTAATGTGAGCATTCACTTGGGTTTTATGAATTGCATTGGAGAAACCGACATTTAAACATTATTAAGCTTATTCTTAAAGAAATATGCTAAATAGATGGGTTAATATACAAGTGCATACTGAGAGGCTTCCTTGAGCCTAGGGGGCTATGCCTATAGGGTTCGAAAATTGGGCTGTGACACTCTGAATGAAGATAGATTCTGTGAGATTAGAAGAAATTTAGGGATGGTTAGTATGAAGGAATTATAGGAAAACCTTTGGCTCTCACATAGAAAACAGAGTGCATTCAGTCGACTAAGGAAATCTAGTCAACTAAGAGTGGTCTGACAGCATTAAATAGTAAGACTTAGTTAGTTTAGAGAAAGATGAGTAAAATGTGGTAAAAAATTAGGTTTACTCGGTGCAAAAAGAATGAAGAAAAACTGCCAAACGTAAATAACTAAAAATTTAAAGGGAATTTTGAAATTATGAAGAAATAAAAGTAAGGCAGTACTTAAGGGAAGGTGAGAAGTTTTTCTAAGAAATAACTGCTGACAACCTCTCCTCTTCTCTCCCCTGAAACTCATTGCTCTAAAAACAAAAACCCAAATTTTCCTGTTTGCCTCTGAAACTGACTCAAACCCTCACCATTAAAAAAAAAAAACTCTGTTCAGAAATTTTTGGAATTAAAATGGCTAGAACATCTCAGAGTAAAGAGATATTAGAAAAGAAGAAAGGGAGAAGGCCAATGGAGGAAGGAACAGGAATGGAAAGTCTGAAAAAGAAATGAAAAATCATGCTTGCTTCAGTGAAAGAAATATCCGAGAAACTAAGAGAAAAGAAGCAGAAAACTAACAAGAAGAAAGATACAAAATCCTCACTCCACAAAGGTACTAGTTCTTCTTCTTCGAAGTTTAGGAATAAGTTGCATGAATATAGGTTAAAAAATATTAAGAATGCACCAATCTCTTGTGGTAAATTTATTGATTTGAAGAGTTTTGATGAAAATGTAGAATTCCAAACTAGTTTATTTGAGTGCTTTGATGAACTAAAACTAAAAGGTTATAGCACCTTTAAGAATAGGTCTTATAGTGCAAGTCTGGTCAAAGAGTTCTATTCTAGCATTGCTTTGAAAGGAAAGGAATTAGTAAATTCTGATGATTATGTCAAAGATGGTTTGAATGTATATTTGAATGGAAAAGAATTTGTTATGATTGCTGAAGATTTAGGAAACCTATTGAGAATAGAATGTAAAGAAGGTGAGTATGAGTTCTCTGAAAAATATGATCCATCCTCATTGTGGGAGATCATCACTGGGAGGAAGGAAAAATATTCTTCAAAGAGCAATTCAGGTATGATATTCAATCCTCAGATTAGGATTTTACACTATTTTATAACAGCAAACATTTAGGGTTGAAGTGGAAGCCTTAGCTACATCAGCCTCTAGGACTTTTGGTTGATGGAACATGCCCTCAACGGGGTATCTTTGAATCTAGGAAGATATATGATTGAAAAAATGAGAAGTGCCTGCAGACTTGATAAGGTTAATCTATCATATGGGAATGTCATTACATCCCTTATACAAAAGAAAGGAATATGGGCAAAGAGGTATGATATGGGCTTGGTAAAAACCAGAGATCAAGCTATTTATTATGGGAGCTTGGTTAAAATGGGGTATATGCTCGATGGGGAAAGGTTCATTAAGACCCCCAAGACTGGTCCAAGAAAAGAACGCAGCCTACCTGTTCAACTTGAAGGAGCCTTTTCCAAATTCTCAAATGAAGTAATTTTTAATTTGCTCATGAAGATCGATGGAAAGTTGACTAACCAAGGAGAAAAGCTACTGAAAATTGAAGAGAAAATCACTGAGTTGCAAAACAAGCTGAAGGAGAAGGAAAACATGCCATCTGAACTTGTGGTTGTAGACAACTCTGCAACATCTAGCACTGCACCAGCATAGCAAGGTGCTAAAGGTTCAGCTAAACCAACAGAGAAATCTACTCCTCAAGCTGAAGGGGATGATCAGCCAGCCAAGACACCCTCTCCTGAACTTCAAAGCAAAAATGAATCAGAAAAAGGGACTAAAGTGGTTGGTTCAAAAATAGATAAACACCAGACCTCTCCTCCAAATTCAGAGGAAGTTTCCATTATGGATGTCTTCCACCAAATGGTTAAAGAGGGACAAACTGAAAAAGACACTGCTAGGACAGAAACTCAAAAAAATGGTGGAGATGTAGGAAAAGGAAAGAAACCTGCATCAGCTCCCAAAGTAAAGGGAAAGTTCGAGAAAGAAAAAACCACTACAGCACCATCAATTGAGGCAAAACTACCAACCAAAGGAATCAAGACTATGGCCACCAAGACAGCTTTTCTCAAGAGAAGAAAGTCTTTCAGGTTGGCAGAGAGATCCAGACTAGTTTTAGTCTTTTCTCTTCAAAGTCCAATCCCTATCTCAAACAAGTCCTCACCAAAACCTTCCCCTAGAAAGTCATCAGCTCTCCAAGAGCCCTCTCTTTTTCCTCTAAACCCTTTCTATGGCACTGAATCCTTACCCTCTAACACATCAGATGAATAAAAGCCCCTTCCTTTGATGCTGACAAAAAGGGTGAGTAGAATGGCAAAACCAGGGGTGTAGGAACCAGAGAATAAATTTAAAAAAAATGTTAGGGTAGAGGAACCAAGAACCTAGGAAAAAAAAGAAAGCAAAACCAGGAGTAGGAACTTAGAAAAATAGGAGACAATAAGCAAAATAGTCGAGGGGCAATTTCGAAATATTTTCTATTAACTGCTATTTATGCCATGATGGGAATTGAACACTTAAGTTTAATTCTGTTGTTTATATGGTTGTGTGTGAAACGTGAATGCTGATATGTCTATATTATCTAACTACTACAAATTGAAGTTTACTGGTATTTTGATATCCTAGTATTTTTACTGTCATGAACAAAATCTGCTGATGCTATGCTGATATTGATTTACACGCTAATAAATGATTTTTAATATGGCATTAAAAATAACTTCTGTTTATAAATAAATGTAGATGTTGTGTATAGAATGTCAATTGAATTATGAAAGGAATAGATAAAATCTGATGACTGTATGCTGTTGACAGAACTCTGTTGAATTCTTTATGAAACATCTGTCAACATTCATTATTGTAAATCATTCCAGATCTCTGCACATGTCTATACACATATATAATCTAAGTGTACAATGTCATTCTCTCTATATGACAAGAATAAAATTTGCTGGAATAAAGTAAGCAAAATATGCACACACTAAGGGGGAGCAATTCTCATTTTCTGCAGAAAACTAAAAAGAGTAAAAAGACACTATGCCATTAATCAAGGAATGTTTTGTCATCATCAAAAAGGGGGAGATTGTTGGCTCCATTAGTTTTTGATGATAATAAAAATTCTCATTTATTTGTGTCTAATATCTTTACTTGAGTGTGCAGGAAAATTAATATATGAAATTAATTATTTAACTCTTCAAAGAGTATATCAAAAGAAAAAGAGGGATAAAAATAACAAGATGTAACTGTCTAACAAAGAGGAAGCTTATTGGTGAAACAAGGAAGAATGTTGGTTGACCAAGTTTCAAATTAGAGGAATGACGGGCTGAAGAGTTTGAGAAACAAAACCAACTTAGTAGACCAAGCCAGTCGACTAAGTGCTCTCTACCAGAATCTGCAACCTGAACAGAACCAACTTAGTCGACTAAGAGCTCTCTGTCTACAAATTGAACCAGAGCACTACAAGACAGATTAACAGCTAGAACTCATCCTCAACTGTTTTCAACAAGCATAAAACTGCCAAACTGCCATAAGTGTTGCATCTCCAAGTATAAAAGGGTCTTTCAACAATTAAAAACAAGTTTTTTAGTAGCCTTGAATGAGATTTGAGTTATAGAAAGTTGAAAAACTAGAAAATCTTCACTGTACTTGTTTGCACTTAAACGTCTACTCATTGCATTTGTATTTTGCACTCAATCTTGTACCAATCAGATCAACAAGTGATCATAGGTACTTTCTTTTACTACTCTTCTTATATTCTTAGAGTGAAGAAGTCACTCTAAAGGGTTATTCAAGTTCGGGATAGCTTGATTGTTGTAGGCTGTGGTTGAGCCTTGGAAAAATAACTTTAGGTTTTAGTTTAGCCCGTGAAAAACTAGTGTAAAAGGTTTTGGCTGAGCCTTGAAAAGCCATTGTAATGCTTGGTGAAAGCTTGTGAATTTCACCAGTTCTTAGTGGAATTGTTTGAAAATCCCTTGGTTGGATAATCAAGATAGTGGATGTAGGTCTTGAATCGAACCACTCTAAATTACTGTGCATTGTTTACTCTGTTTTTATTTTCTTTGTTCTGGAAATTAGTTCCTCATCTTGTCAAGAGCTGATTTGTGCTATTCACCCCTTTCTAACACATATAATTAGGACCAACAATCAAAAGATAGAGATCAAAGGTGCCATGAAGAGCTAAAGGTGGATGCAAGCTAAGGCATGAAGTGCTTAATGTATGTTATCCCCTATGATTTGACCAAATAGGTTCCTTTTATGGCTCAAGGAAACTAGAGTAGAAAAGTCTGTAACCATCTTAGTAGAACAACATATGATAGATTTAATTTTATGCAATATATTAAATGCTATGCATGCTAATCAAATGAGACCTTAATATAACGAAAAAGATAAAATCCCTCAGTAAATATGGAGTCACATACCATGTATGATTAAGTTTCCTTCCACCATATAGCAAGGTAACTTGGCTACTCTTTTAATCGAAGGCTTGTTGAGCACACTCAAAGCCACACTTTTACACGAGTATGTTTGAGCTATTGGTGGGTCTTACTCAACTAGTTTCATAAAATCTGGATGGTTGGAAACTTCATTATTATGGAAACTAAAGGCAAACGCTAGGAAAAAACATATATGATATGTTTAGGCAACGCGTTGCCAGCTAGCTGATCTAGGAGTTGTATAGAGATACAATTGGTAAGCTCAATTACCTATCTAATCCACTTATCATAGTTTGTTGAGCACACTCAAGGCCATGACTAGATGGATAGGATCCTAACCCATTAAAAGAATCCTAGTAGAGATCTCTCGAGGTGATATGGAGGGTTATCATCTTGTAGAAAATAGTGGGAGAACTATTTAAAATTTTAAAACCTTGTTTTAAATAGTTTATGAATGATGTTTACTTATTAGTTTATTTTATCTGTTTAGACATAATTTATGTACATGGCTAATAATCTGTCATTGTGGAGCATCTTGGATGCAAATAAACTCACTGGCCCAAACTTCCTCGATTGGTTTCAGAACCTCAAGATCATCTTGGAACAAGAGAAGAAATTCTATGTCCTTGACACTCTTATTCCACTAGTTCTTATTGTTGATGCTAGTGCTGAGGATAAGGAAGCATATCAACATCATAAGGATGACGATGATTAGGCAACATGCGTAATGCTAGCTAGTATGACCCCTAAGCTCCAAAAGTAGCATGAACACATGGATGTCCAATCCATGATTCTTCACCTTAGAGAACTATTTGATAAGGAGGGGCGCACTGAGAGATATGAGATCTCTAAAGAACTATTCTGATGCAAGATGGCAGAAGGTAACTCTATTAGACCCCATGTGCTGAAGATGATTAGACTGATCGAAAGACTTGGACAATTAGGATTAGCAATGGATCATGAGCTAAGTATAGACTTAGTTATATAATCTCTTCTTGACAGCTTTAGTCAGTTTGTGTTGAACTTCCCAATGAATTGATTTGAAGCCACTCTTCTTAAACTTCTGAATATGCTAAACACTGTAGACAGGTCCATCAAGAAAGATAAGGGATCATTACTTTTTGTTTCTTCTTCCAAAACTCATACGAAGCAACAAAAGAAGTAACCCCAAAAAGGGAAGAAGGTAAAATCCTAAAATGAAAAAGCATTGAAACCTAAGAGAGGTGTCAAAAAGGACAAAGAGAAAGACATTTGCCATCATTGTGGTAAACTTGGGCATTGAAGGAGGAACTACAAGGAGTACCTAGCTACTATGAGCAAGAAAAAAAAGCTTATTAAAGTTTCTGATTCAAGTACCATTTGCTAAATAATTCTACTTTATATATTAAAGGTATATGATATCTCAAAGTTGGTTCTCATATGTTTGACATATTGTAGAGACCAAAGATAAAGATGAGTAGGATCTTAACTAAGGAGGTGACCACATGGATGGACTACCTGAAGCATTAAATGCTACATTGGATGGTTACACTCCTATTTATCTTGACATGTTGGATAATTTATTTGGTTTTTTTGAAACATTAATTATGTGAATGCCATGGGAATGATTAGTGAAACATTTGTCTTTAGCATTTGGATGTGGAAGCTTATATGTTTCAAGTTTGAATAATTATTTAGAATAATTATGTCATAGTTAATTATCCATGCTTCATGTTTATCCTTGCAATGATATTTGATCAATTATGAATTATGTTCAATTGATCAAAAGGTGTTGATCAAAAGGTTAAATATTGATTCATATAAAATGGAACTTTCTTAAGAGCAAAACATAGAGATGAATGTTCAAGAAAGAAAGCAACTTCATATTGCTATATGATTTGTTCCATATCTCTCCAACATAAAAGCCCATTATGATATTCCAAACCAATATGATTCCAAGCATGCATTGAGATGTATATACATCATGGAATATTCAAAAGAGTTTGAATATTATTCTCACAAAGGATCTTGGATTTAGTGGGAGCCCAATGACAATAAAAAGTTTCAAGGGGCCAAATGGCATAACATAGAGTGACACAAGCATATGATGCATACAACATAGTCTAGTTGGAATGATCCCAAGGAGCAAAAATGATTATACGTGTATATAAATAAAGTCATTTTACATCCTATTATAAAGGGCTCAAATAGGAAGATGTTTAAATCATTGGTTCATGGAACTAATAAAAGGTTCTGAACATTGTTAATGTAACAATGGAGCCACAATAGTAGAACCTGGGTCTCATTGGATCTAGATATAGTAATATGACATGATGTGATGCAAAGACATTTCGATGATAGATAAAAACAATTAACCACATTGAAAGGCACAAGCGAGTCGACATGGAGACACGATTGCTAGATGGATTTGAATCCACATGCAATGAGGTAGCAATTGGCTTTGTGCTAGTGGGAGATGTTGGGATGAGCCCTGCAGCCAATTGGGATTGGTTAAGGCTTGATTCCAATCATGCAACAACATCATTCATGTTGAATGATTAAAGGTTTTTCTTCAGCAATATGACATCAATTATAACAAGTTATAAGTCTAATTGGATGAAGTCCATGAGATTCTTGCAAGGGAACTGTAATGGGTTATAGTTATGAGATCTTTATGCATCAAAGAGTAATCTCAAAATGTTCCTGCTAAATGTATCATTGAGATTGGATATCAATGATACCTAGAGACTGGTACATTCTATGTTCCTTACTTGAGAAGTAAACAACTAATCTCATAGGTTAAAGTACAGAGATACCTGGAACTAGAATATAGGTGTTTGCCTAAGAGAGCAAGCTCACCGAACATGACCCGCCATGAAAAGTGCATTTGGTATTTCACTCAAGTCTCTATGCAATACTTCTCATGTGTCAGTTGTGTAAATACTCCCTAGACTTGAGACACCAGGTTGTCTTACGTGTGGAATGTTATGCTTTGATTTCATCCTTATGGGTGCCTAACCAAAGATGCCAAAACAAGATGCTTTTGGGTATAACATGAAGCATGTGAAGGCAAATAAATGGTCAAGATAGGAATCATCACCCCAAGTGATGTAGGGGACATATCTTAACTGTTCTTGGTTGATATTAGCTTATTCAAGTCCTTGGTCAAGGCAACTTGAAGATTATGAAAGGAGTTTCATAAGTCTTTATAAAGCTTATGATCAAATTTAAGAATGAATATGGAGATCAATAAGAGTAAACATTGCACCATGCTCTTATCGTTTCCAAGATATATGATGAGGGAATGAATTACACTAAAAGGCTAATCACTGAAAGGTTGAGTCAAACCATCTTGACTTTTCTAACATTTAGGTGGCCATGATGGATTGCTAGATCCCAATCTTGGTCTATGAACTCTCAGTAGTTAACTTAATTAATGATAAATTTAAAGTATTTTAATTTTATCTAATTCTAAGTTTAACTTAAGAATTATATGTTGAGTTCATTGCCAACATGTTAAAAGCCTAATAGGTCACACACCTAAAATGAATGTTGAAAATAAAATGGGAGAGGTGATTAAGTTGGACTTAATCAAATTAGAAGTTATGAGCTTATCAAGCACTCGATTAAAATTATTTAATTAAGTTGTGCCTAATTAATTAAATTGTTTAATTAAATCATTAGGCCTAATTAATTAAATTGTTTAATTAAGTCATTAGGACTAATTAATTAAATTAAACAATTAAGTTATTAGGCCTAATTGATTAAATTTGTTTAATTAAATCATTGGGCCTAATCGATTAAAATTGTTTAATTAAATTGTTGGGCTTAATTAATTAAATTGTGTAATTAAGTTATTGAGCCTAATTGATTAAATTAAACAATTAAGTTAATTGGGCTTCTTAAAGACTTAATTAAATTGTTTATTCAAATTATTGGATTAATTGGCAATTACAAAATAGTTTTGTAATTAGGGTTTAAAATTAATCCAAGGTATAAATACCTTGCTATAGCCTCCAAACAAAATGGGAGAAAACGGCTAAAAACAAAAAGAGGAAATTCACATTAGAAATTCCTTGTCTTGTCGTTCCTTGTGTGAAGAAAAATAGTTTTTCATTCACTTAATCTCTTTTGTGTGTTCAACCTCACAATTTTGTGTGGATTATGAGTTTTTGAAACTCATCTTTGCTAGCACATTGTTAAGGCGTAGCACTCTCAATCCTTAAAGAAGGATTTTCTAATTCATTAGTGTGGATCACCATTAGACGTTACACAAGGATTCCTTAGACAGCTTTGGTGTGTAACAACCGAGCTGAGGTGGTTGAGCTTTCTGAAAGATGATTTGTTTGTTTAACAAAGGATTCATCAACCTTGGTTATTTAGGTAAACGTGATATGATCATATATATTTTATTTTTAATTTAATTATATACTCAATTTGGCATGGAAGAGATCATAGGAAGGTAAGGCGTAATTTAATTTTAAATTTATTTTTGCTGCATTTTATTTGTATTTGATGCATGATCAGCCCTCACCCAGCATCACCCCTCTGTTGTACCATGTGCAGATAAATGAAGCTACAGGATTATGCGGCTAGTGTTATCGTTTGAATGGACACATATTTGGCATCTGATAGGTCTTCATTCCGATATGTCACTCTGCTGAGTTTGTGTGGGCCTTCAGCCTCTGGATTTGGTTTAGTTTGTAAAATATGTCAAGCACGATGGGCCATTTGTATTTGTATAAAGGTTGTATGCTACAGACCTTTTATGATGGTCAATGTTTGGCCTTGTGAGAAATGTATAAAATATTTTATATAAATGATGTGCCGAGGGCCACATTTATGTATTTGAATTTAATTATTATATGAATTTTTGGAAATGGAAACCCTTGGCTGTATGTGAATAATTTGGAATCCTAAGGCTTGCTTAAGTCTCACAAGCTTCGTCGACTAGGCTTATGCACCTGTCACGAACCCCTAAGTTTAGGTCATGACATGAACTAACTAATTGATAATGAATATGATTGATTTAAATTAATTAACTATGATTTCAATTCAATTCCACTGCCAACATGTTAGGAACTTAATGGGTCACACACAATAAGTTGCATTATGAATTAAAATAGGAGTGTGATGATTTAAATTGGACTTAAATCATACACTAGGCCTTTTAACTTCTAAAAGACTTAATTATAATAGTTTAATTAAGTTTTAGGTAAATATTAAAAATAATTACAATATTAATGCCTTAATTTCAATCAAATAAATTAAATTAATTTGATTTTAATTTATAATGACTTAATTAATGTGGTTTAATTAGATAGTGGACCAATATTATAAAGAGTTATAATATTGAGGCCTTAGTTGCAATTAAAGGATTTATTTAACTTAAGTATAAATATCACTTTTAACTACTTCTCACATGACCTAGTTGTCAAAAAAAAAAGAGGAAAAAAAACCTCGACAAAAAATTGTCAGAAAACTCTCTAGCCACTCTCTTGAGAAAAAATTCTTGCAAAGAAATTTTCTTGTATTGTTCGGCCATTAATTGTGTGAGGAAAAGGACAATTGTTGTCCACTTTACTAGCACAAAGAGTAGCTGAAAGCTCCCACCTTGCTGAAGGTTCAAGTGTAGCCGTGTGTGAAACCATTGGAGGCCATACATTTCCATGGCTTAGGTTCTTCACCTCCTCGAAATGTGTTGAGCCTTCTCTATTTAAAAAGAATTTGCCATTTTGATTACTACATCACTTGGCTAAGTAATATTTCTATCTACCCTTTTATAGTTTTGTTTGTATTAAAGCCCAAGGTGATCCATGGGTGACGACATGTATATTGTTGTTTAGATTATTCAATTTTTTTTTAATTTTGCTACATATGATCTAGACACATGTCGTTCCTAGCACGAACATCTATAAAATTTTGTGACTTGATTTTCATTTTTGCTTTGATTTGTTGCATTTTATTTCAAGAAAACCCATTTCACAAATTGCTTGTATTTTTCACATTTGATTTTTCTTCTTTGTTAAATTTTTCTCTACCATCATACTTATGTATTTCTTGAACTATTCTTCTTAAGTTGCTTTTATTTGATTTACACTTGAAAAACGTTTTAAGTATTTCAAAGTGATTATTTGCCTATGTTTGTTTAAGTAGACTTGATTAAAATGTGTATATTCATCAAGGTTTTCCTTGGGACTTTTCTAACAATCTCTCAAAACAAGTTTCTCATATAGGATAGACTATCAAGTCCTTATAGTCGACTATATATTTATCTAAATAACTTTTTGAAAAGGTTTTACCAAGGAGAAATTGTAACACCTCCAATTTTTTGTATGAACTATTTAAGGTGAACCAAGCCAAATGATGAACTAAATTGAACCTTTGGTATATATGTTTAAGAATTCAAGGAATGCCTATGTCCATTGAGAGATGGTCAAGAAATGTATGAGTATGTAAAAGCTAAAATGATGTTTTGCATACGCTTGGCACATGAATGATATAGTGCATATGTTTGGCATTGAGATGAGTATGATATGTATGTAAATTATACTGTTATTTGATATACTATGTGACATAGAGCATGAATGAGAGATTGGTGTGTATGATGTACTTGTGTGTTGATTTCAGTGAAATATGAATGATTAAAAGTTGTGGAGGAGATTTGGAATGAGTTTAGGCTTCAAAAGAACAATTTTTATGAAGTTGGATCTCAAAAGTCAATCCTAGCACATAAAGGATCAAATATGTGAATTAAAGTTTAAAAGTAAATAATAGCATTGGCCTAAGATTGAGTACATTTGTAGTCGATCCTAGGATAGGAAATGATATTTAGGGTAAACAATCTGGTCCAAGATTGAGTACCAAGCTCCCATAATCGATCCTAAGGTGCCAGATCAGCAAAAATCAAGCTTAAAAGCCTCTAAAATTGAAAAATCCTTTATTTTCTTCTATTTCTACATTCTCTCATTTGATTTTTCTCAAATTTCATCCCACTCGAAACCTTCACACTTTAATGCTAGATATTGGATTTGAAGTGCTAAAAGTGAGAGATTTCACTCCAAAAAGCTTAGTTGGTGAATTTTCACTTTCTGTCTCTAAAACAAAACCCTAGCTTTCAAGAATGAAATTTTGAAGCACTTGGAGTTGTTTGGAGTAAATATGGAGTAGGGGAATGCTTTTAGAGGTAAGATTGAGCACTTTGACCAATTGATTTTCAATTCGAACGGTTGATAACTTAGATTCAAATTGATGCAGCTTTGGTGGGAAAATTACCCCTTTGAGTTGGTTGAATATTTGGGGTAAATAATAGCATAATCCCACTTCTAAGGCATGGATTAGCTCGTTGTTGAAGGATTTGAGTTTATTTGTTAATATGCTAAAGATTTAGCTATTTTTAGAAAAGTTGCAAAATAATCTAAAAGCTAAGATATGGCTATGAAATGAAAAGTTATGGCATAAATAATAATGCTAATGTATTGCTGATGCTAGATGATTACGAGAATGAAAATGATGCTCAAGTACCAAGTTGCATGAATTGAAGCTAAGGCATAAGTGAGTTGCAAGTACCAGTGTTGACAAATAACCTTTGAATTGTCAAGATGAGTGGGGAAACTTTTATGTATAGGAGCATAATGACTAAGGTGCATATATGCTTTAATAATGATATTGCATAATGTATGCTATGTATGAACTATAAGCATGTCTAGAGGTAGAATTCCTAGACTAGAAAAATATGTGAGAATGATGTGATATGCCTAGAAGAATTATGCCTAGGCTAATGATGTTGATGTGAATATGAGTTAATGAAATGGAAATGATGACACTATGTTGAATGTCTATATGGTCAACATGTCTAGAAGTGTTAGCCCTAAACTAGTGAATGTTATGGAAAATGTCTGATATGCCTAAAAGGATATGCCTAAGTTGAATGTAGAATTTGATATGATGGTGATATAAGTAAATTATGATGAAATGAATGAGATCATGAGTGACAATAAATATCATGACATGATGTATGTACTATCCATGGATGATTTCGGACAATGTTATGATGTCAATATGATTGTGTACATGATGAATACGTCTAGAAATGTTATGTCTAAACTAGTGAATGCTATGAGAATTATGTGAACTGCCTAGAAGGATTGTCCTAGGCTAAGTAATTAACATATCAATGATTGTGTTCTTGAGACGAGAAATAAGGCATGATTACGAATGATTGAGTATGTCATGATGACTAATATGATGAATTATAATTGTGTTGAGGAGTATGTTCTGTCCGTAGATGATTTCGGACGATGATATGATGTGAGATATGTACATTTCATCCATAGATGATTTTGGATGACAATATGATGTGAGGTATGTATGTTCCATTCGTAGATGATTCTGGACGATGATATGATGTGAGGTATGTATGTTTCGTTCGTGGATGATTCCGGATGATGTTATGATGTTGATTATGCATGTTCTATCTATGGAGGAATTTTGGATGATGGATACTATGAGGTTTAATGTGTCCATATCCCTGTGACTATGTATGTTCCGCCGATAGGGATGGTGGTTTTGTCCTGCCTGTGATTCCCACCTACTGTGCAATGATAACTATGTTTATGCCTTAAGGATGGTGGTAAATAAGGGCAATGGTTGAAATCTTGCCTATGATTCCCCGACTGTTGTGTACATGCCATCTGTTAAGAGATTACTCCAGATGATGATTGTGATGCCACCTATGAAGAATACTTCGGGTGATGCTGTTAGTTGGGATGTTGCCCCTGACAAGGATTGTGATGCTATTCGTAGAGAGATTGCTTCAGACAATGACTTTGATATTCTACTGTTTGCTTAGAAATGGGGTGTGACAAGACTCCATCATTTGTGTAACGACCCACTCACACGACCGTTACCGACACACAAGTCATATAAACAAGCCTATACTATACAACTCGGTTAGCCTTTTTAAGCATTTTATTTCACCTGTATTTCTTTGCTCACATTTTCATTACTGCTCTAACTAAATTTGTCAATCATCAATATCATTGTCTCATCCATAGTTCACATCGAAATAATAATAACCAAGTAATAGTTCAAAGCATTTTGATGGCATAACTCCACATTTTTAATTTACAATATTTAAAGATCTTAGTCTCAAAATAGTTCTAAACACGTTATTTATTACAACTTTAAAATGACTGGACAAGTAGACAGCGGAGCGACTCGAAGAAAGCTAGGAGATGCCATTACCTACATAGCTGCAAAAGGATTCCTTGCCAACGATGTCCCCAACTAGCTATTTATCTGCACATTAAATAACGTGGGTGAGTCTCACAGACTCAGTGATCATCGGCTCCGTAAGTAGGCAAGGAGGGGAAACAAACATAAAGATGGAATATTTATAAATCCAAGAGTAAGCATTGAAAACATACTCTATTAAACTAAGAGATTTTTATACCTTGCAAGTCTTAAGAATAATGCATCACAAGTAAATACATATGAAAAAATTAAATTTAGAATGCCAGAAAATCTTTCAACTTCGATATTCTGTCAACAGCAAATCCAATGGCAAGTGTAAAATGAAGAGTCTCAAACATAAAAATATGCGAAATAACTAGTCACCAATGAATACATAAATTTCACTTGCCATTCAATGATAAATTTCAAGTGTTAATGCCATACAATGTATAATAATAATCAACAAGTAAGCATCATCCTCAGGTAGATTTAGTATAGCCCTTAGGCTTACTCTCTCAGACATCATCACCTACTCGTGGGAACTATCCACACCACCATATGCTAATGGTGGTTTAAACTCTCATGGTGTGGGCTCTTCACTTCGGTTTTCCAAGGAAACAGAAATTCTTTCAACACCTTCCATCTCCTTAATAATTTCTCTCTTGCTTCCTCCTAGTTTTTGATCCAAATGTGTGGTTTTAACAAAGCTCTAAAACTTACCAAAATCTTCAAGGCTCGGGTTCAAAGGAGATAGTTGATGCCTAGGTGGCAGAAAAATGAAAAGAAAGTCATTCGATGCACCTTCAAGGCAAGCGGGATTACCCAAGTCTGAAACTTTTTGCATTAGTCAATTTCTATGCCTCCATCATACAGACTACTTAGTATCATCACATGGTGGGGGACCCATATGTCCCCCACTAACCCATATTTGTTGGTTTAAATAAGTTTCTAATGGGTATTAACCCATGGTTTTATGCTTTAGTCCACTTTCACCGGTAAAATTTCAAGTTTTCTTTTTACTACATTTAGTTAACCTTGCAAATGGTTTATTTGTACAAAGGCTCTCCTACTTCAACTAATATAAATTGCCTTTTATTATTTGTATTATTATATATTATTAAAATATTATTTTACTTTTCATGTCACCACCTTCAATTTTACATATATCTTCTTAGATTCCAACACTACTAATTCACCTTAATTAGCAAAATAATTTTCATTAGATTAACATCCCAAGGGTGGGATGTTACAGACTCCCCCACTTAAAATAAATTTGTCCTCGAATTACAACAACATAAAGGCACGTAACAATACATTTAACCCTCAAATAAATGTGGATATTCTGCTCGCATTTTGTCTTCTAGTTCCCAAGTCACCTCCTCTACCAACTGGTTTCGCCATAATACTTTCACTAAGGCGATGTCCTTAGAGTGAAGCCTTTTTACTTAATAGTCCAATATAGCTACAAGATGCTCTTGGTACTTCAACCCATCTTCCAACAGTTTCGTATCATGTTGTATCACATGTGAAGGGTCTCGAACATATTTTTTAAGCATGGATACATGAATCACTAGATTAACCCCTTCAAAATCCAGCGGTAATGCTAATCGATAAGCAACAATACCTTCTATTGGCTCCATTAGTTTTTAATGATAATAAAATATTTCCATTCATTTGTGTCTAATATATCCACTTGAGTGTGCAGGACCAATATTGTATGAAATAACTAATCAATCATTCAAATGCACATATCAAAAATCATATGAATGAGAAAAAATGATTGATCAACAAAAAGGAAGGTCCTTAGTTGAATTGTCAAGCCCAGCTCTACAATATGTTTATTATGCCATTCTTACATAAGAATGCATGTTTGCTTACTTGGGTACGTCAAAAATAGTTAAAAAACGGTAATGTACCAAATGGTACAATTAAGTTGAATTAAACCTCGAACTAGACCCAATAGAGATTTTAAGATGAAATTGAGAATTTTAAAACCCTAGAATGACTTAAAATGGTGATTCAGAGTTCAAGGACCGATTTGGAATCAAATTGGAATTTTCATGACCTAGGGGCAAAATGGTCATTTTGCCACTCGAGGTTAAAAATTGTAATGTTGGAAGAAGTTTTTGATCAAGATTGACTATTTAGAGCATAATTTGAGTTTGAAAAGTGAAGAATTTTAATTTCTGCATTTTTTTTAGGATAAGGACAAAATAGTCATTTTGCCACCTCAGGGGCAAAATTGTAATTTTACACCACCCAACACTTGTCTAACACATGGATTTTACCCAATATTATCATGGATAATTGAGGAAATTTAAGTGGTGAAGGGAGATTGCTTAATAGATAAGTATGACACATGGACCAATGGAATGGTGACATATGTCAAATTTTCATCCATCTATTATTTGGCTTAAAAATCAGCACAAAATCAGCCCATTTCTCTTCATATGGCCGGCCAAAGCATGAACAAAGGAAGAAAAGAAAGAACAAAAGCCCTAGAGTGAAAATTCAAGGGAAAAGTGTGAAAATTCAAGGAAACAAGTGAAAAAAAGGTAAGATTTTTCAATTAAGCTCGAGATCTCTCTTTCTTAAGCATTTTTTTCTTATTTTCCATGGTTGAATCATATGAAATCATGATGAATCCCTTGCTTGCTAAACACTTAGAGGGAGTTTTTGATGCTTGATTTGGTTAGATTTCAATGTATTTTAGTGTTTTTAGTTAGTTAGTGATGTGTAGCATGAAAAGTCAACAAGAAAAATTCATGTTCTTCCATAACCCATCATTGGCCGAATTCTCCATGTGGAATATTGATGATGATTTTGATTTTATTTCAAGTGATTTGGTTAGAAATTAGTGATTTATGGTGTGAAAATCAAGTAGAAAAAATTATAGTGTTGATGCACCCACCATGGCCGAATTTTCCAAGAGAAAATGTGAGGATGGTTTTGTTAAATTTTATGTTACTTAATTTGTGTTTGATGATTTGGAGTATTAGGAGAAAAATAGAATTATTTGGAGTTGAATTGGAAATATTGGCCAATTAATCGGGTGATAGATCGAATTAAGCCAATACCATTTTATTTAGTTACATAATTGAATTTATATTGAACATCGTATTTAGATAGTTACCCGAGTATTTCACATCCCATTTCATGCATTAGTATAAAGTCTGAATTTGTTTTACAACGGTTTAGCACAAATGTAGTAAATGGCTTATTGTGCATTATGTCTAGGTGGTTAGCTTTCTGGCAAAAGTAAAGAGATAGTACCCAAGGATCAAGAATCGGAGTACTTAGAATTCGACTCTCAAAATAGTGAGTAACCTTATTATCGTCTTAATTATCTAAAGTGATTTTTATCCAATTTTGTGATTTTATGGAAAATGAGTTTAAATGGTAAATCTTTATGTTTTATAAGTAAAATGTGATTAAATGAAATGATTTTATAAATTGTCTTGAAATTGAAAGATGGTTTTGAAAATGGAGTGATTGGAGACTAATTGTTGTGTTATAAATCATGGTTTGAATTGAATGGCTTATGATAATATTTGCATGAATGGCTGAATTGGTTGAGCCTTTGAAAAACCACTTTGGGTTTTGGTTGAGCCCGTGAAAAACCATTCTGAAAGGTTGTGGTTGAGCCTTTGAAAAACCATTTTGGGTTTTAGTTGATCCCAGTAAAAACTATTGTGAAAGATTTTGGCTAAGCCTGGTAAAAGCCATTGTGAAGCTTGGTTAAAGCTTGTGAATTTCACTGGTTTATAGTAGATTAGTTTGGAAAATCCTTGGTTGGGTAATCAAGGTATTAGATGTAAGTCTTGGACCGAACCACTCTAAATTCCTACTCATTGTCTACTCTGTTTTTTTTATTTTCATTGTTTTTCGAATTAGTTCTTCATCTTGCCAAGAGCCAAAAAGTGCTATTCACCCCCCTTCTAGCACATTTACTTGGGACCAATAAGTGGTATCAGAGCTAGTTCCCTGTTATTAAGGTCTAACACTGTTGGGAAGATCTAAATGGCTCTCTAAAAATCCATAGTTGCTAAAGGACAATCAACAAACAAACCACTTCTGTTTGATGGCTCTAACTATCCTTATTGGAGCACTAGGATGTCAATATACATTAGAGCAATTGATTATGAAATATGGGACGTCATAACTGATGGACCCTTTATTCCCTTAACCTTAAATGTAGTAACCAATGAGATAATGTCTAAGCCAAGGTTTGAATGGATCGAAGCTAAAACTAAGAGAGTCCAAACAAATTTTAAGGCTATCAATACATTGTATTGTGCCTTGACTCTCACAGAATTCAACAAAGTATCAAACTGTACAATAGCTAAACAGGTGTGGGATAAGCTTAGAATTATCCATGAAGGGACTTCTTAAGTCAAGGAGTCTAAGATAGCCCTCTTGACCCATAATTATGAAATGTTTAAGATTGAGCCTAGTGAAGATATCACCAGCATGTTAGATAGGTTCACAAACAAATTAAGTCAACTAGTCAAACCAATTCCCAAGCATGAGGTTGTTAAAAGACTTCTTAGAAGCCTACCAAAAAATTAGAAGCCCAAAGTGACTGCAATTTGAGACGCCAAGGACCTAAATATTATTACTATAGATGAGATTTGTGGTTCTCTCCTTACTCATGAGCTAGAACTCAAGAAAGAGGAAGAAGAAGACAGAAGGGAAGCAAAAGAAAAGAAAAAGCGCATTGCACTAAAAGTCAGCATTCTTAAAGAAGAGCTAGAAGAGCTATCTTGTGATGATGATGAAGAGTTGGCACTGGTTGCAAGGAAATTCAAAAAGCTTATGGGCAAAGAAATCGGAGATTGGCTAGAAAAGGGTTTAGAAAATATCAAGGTTCTTCATAGAGAACTAGAAACAAAAATGACTCTAACAAAAAGGATGAGTTAACCTGCTTCGAATGCAAGAAGCTTGGACATTTCATGTCCGAATGCCCATTTTTGAAAGATGAGACTCCAAAGAAAAACAAGAAATCAAAGAAGGCAATGGTGGCAACTGCTTGGTCAGATAGTGACACTTCAAGTTCTAAAACTGAGGATGAAAAAGCTGAGGAAAGAGCAAATCTATGCTTGATGGCACAGGATGATGAATTCAAGGTATCCTCATTCCCCTACAATATTTCTATTGATGATTTACAAGATGAGTGTGAGTGCCTTTATGATGAATTTGAAAAACTCTTTTCAAAATACAAGAATTTTAAGAAAAAGGCTGCATCTCTTGAAAATTATTTGGAAACGATGAGAGAATAGTTCAACTCTGTTTTTGAGCAAAGAAATTTTCTGCAAGTTGAGTTAGAACATTCAAAAATAGATTTTGAAGTTTTAAAATTAGAGCTGGACAATAAATCTGAAGCTTTGCAAAAAACACTTAATGAAAACACAGCTCTTAAAAGTTTGAAAAATGAAACTTCAAAAAGGAATGTCCACTACAAGAAAAATTCTACTAATGCATTATCTAAATGATTGTTTTAAGACAAAAAGCATGAAGAAAATAAGAAAGATATGGGTTCTAAAAGGATCCTATATTGCAACTAACCTTCAAGGACCCATCAAAGTATGGGTACCTATTAAGAAAAACTGAAAACTTGTTTTGTAGGTTGAGCTGCACTCAAAAGATACATGTTCAAAAGCTCAACTAAAGAAGAAGCAGCCTTGGTATATGGACAATGGCTGCTCAAGGAACATGACAGGAAATGAAATGCTATTTGCGCAACTAGACAAGAAAAAGGGAGGAGCCATATCCTTTGGTGATGATTCCAAAGGTAGAATCCATGGTTTAGGAATGATTGGTAATAACTCCCAAACTCAAATCAGTCATGTGTTATTGGTTAAAGGCTTGAAACATAATTTATTAAGCATTAGTCAATTGTGTGATAAAGGAATTAAGGTATGCTTTGATTCAAATAAGTGTGAAGTGATAGACATAAGCACTAATAAAGTCTCATTTCAAGATCTTGAAATGAATTGTGAAATGTGTTTAGTGGCAAAAGCTGAAAATGATAGCTGGTTATGGCATAGGAGACTAGGACATGTGAGCATGCATACTTTATCAAAATTAATTAAGAAAAATCTAGTTGTTGGACTGCCGGATATAAAATTTGAAAATGATAAAAATGTGTGATGCTTACCAACTAGGAAAACAAGTTAAAGCATCCTTTAAGACTAAAAAAATTGTGTCAACAACTAGACCTCTTGAATTGCTGCACATTGATCTATTTGGTCCAATAAGTAAAACTAGTCTAGGAGGAAAATCTTATGGCTTTGTAATAGTTGATGACTACTCTAGATACACTTAGGTGTATTTCTTTGCTCATAAAAATGATACTCTACCAGCATTTATAAGTCATTGTAGGAAGGTTGAAAATGAAAAAGGACTAGCCATAGTTAGTATTAGGAGTGATCATGGAAGAGAGTTTGAAAGTGATGAATTTAAGAAATTTTGAAATGAAAAGGGGTGGATCACAATTTTTTTGCATCTAAAACACCCCAGCAAAATAGAGTTGTAGAGAGGAAAAACCGAACCTTAAAAGAAATGGCTAGAACTATGCTATGTGAGAATAACCTACCAAAATATTTTTGGGCTAAGGCAATGAACACAGCAGCATATATACTTAATAGAGTCTCAATTAGAGCCATGATATCAAAGACTCCATATGAACTTTACAAAGGTAGAAAACCAAATATTTCACACCTTAGGAGTTTTGGTTGTAAATGTTTTGTGTTAAACAATGAAAAATAGTCCTTAGGTAAGTTTGATGCAAAGAGTGATAAGGCAATATTTTTAGGATATGCATTAAACTCAAAGGCTTATAGAGTTTTCAACAAAAGAACTTTAACTGTTGAAGAATCAATCCATGTAGTTTTTGATGAGATCAATGCCTTACAAAAGGAAATTCATGCTGATGATGATGATGTAGAGATCCTAGAAAAGAAAACGGAAGAAATATGCTTAGAGAACAATAAGAATAATGAAGAACGCTCACCTAGAAGAGAAAATGAAACTCCACCTCTAGAAAATTTGCAATGAACAGAAATTCAGCATAGTGGTCTTCCAAGGAGTTGGAGATATGCAAAAGATCATCCATAAGAACAAATCATAGGAGATGTCTTACAAGGTGTCAAAACTAGGAGAGGAAATAGGGAGACGTGTGAGTTCTCAACTTTCATCTATCAAATTGAGCCTAAAAGTTTTGAAGAAGCTGAGAAAGAGGAGAGCTGGATAATGGCCATGCAAGAAGAAATAGATCAATTCAAAAGAAACCATGTGTGGTCATTAGTCTCTAAGCCTTCAAACTACCCTATTGTTAGGACAAAATGGGCATTTAGGAATAAGGTTGATGAGCAAGGGAATGTAGTAAGAAATAAAGCAAGGTTAGTGGCACAAGGATATAACCATGAGGAAGGAATAGATTATGATGAAACTTTTGCACCGGTTGCTAGAATATAAGCTATTAGGTTGCTGCTTGCATTTGCATGTTTTATGAATTTTAAATTATTCCAAATGAATTTAAAAAGTGCATTCTTAAATGGCCTCATCCAAGAGGAAGTTTATGTTGAACAACCTCCTGGTTTTGAAGACTTTCAAAAACCAGATCATGTTTTCAAACTTCATAAAGCCTTGTATGGATTGAAATAATCTCCTAAAGCTTCGTATGAGAGGCTTTCAAAGTTTCTAGTTGAAAAAGGCTATGTTAGAGGCAGCATTTATACAACATTGTTTATCAAAAGATACTTAAATGATTTAATAGTTGTCCAAATTTATGTGGATGATATTGTTTTTGGTGCAACTAATGAGGCTTTATGCAATAAATTTGCTGACGAAATGCAAGGTGAATTTGAGATGAGCATGATAAGAGAGTTGAAATTCTTTCTTAAACTTCAAATCAAACAAAGTGAGGAATGAATCTTCATCAACCAAGAAAGATATATTCAAGACATACTCAAAACGTTTGACATGTTGAAGCTGAAATCAATTTGCACACCAATGAGTCCATCCACCAAACTTGATTTAGATGAAAAAGGAAATGATGTTGATCAAAAGCTCTATAGAGGTATGATCGGATCACTATTCTATTTAATAGCCAGCAGGCCTGACATTCAATTTAATGTATGTCTATGTGCTTGTTTTCAAGCTAAACCTAAAGAATCACATCTGACTGCTGTTAAAAGAATTTTTAGATACCTCATAGACACATAAACTTTAGGCATATGGTATTCTAGAGAATCAACCTTTAGCTTAGTTGGATATTCGGATGCCGATTTTGCTGGTAGCAAAACAGATAGAAAAAGCACTAGTGGAACCTACCAATTTCTAGGTAATATGCTTGTGTCATGGTCTAGCAATAAGCAAAATTCAGTGGCTCTATCCACAGCTGAAGCAGAATATGTTTCTCTATACAGCTGTTGTGCACAAATTTTGTGGATTAAACAACAATTAAACGACTATGGAGTAACAATGCATAATATACCAATATACTGTGATAACACTAGTGTAATCAACATCTCAAGAAATCCTGTACAGCACTCTAGAACCAAGCATAATGACATTAGGCACCACTTTGTTAGAGATCATGTAATGAAAGGTGATATTAAAATTGAATTTTTCAATACTTTACATCAACTAGCTGATATATTCACAAAACCCCTAAATGAGGAAAGATTTTGTGAGATTAGGAGAAATTTAGGGATGATTAGTGTGCAAGAGATTTAGGAAAATTTTGAAATTTTCTTAAAAGACAGTAGGCACTTAGTCGACTAAGAGCATTTTGTCTCTTTAAATAATAAGACTCAGGTAGCTAAAAAAAAAAAGAGAATAAAATAATGAAAAGAAACTGCCTACCGAGAAATAAAATAGAGAAGGAAAACCGCCCAAACCAAAAATAAAATTATGAGGCAATTTTTGAATTTTGAAGGGGGAGTAACCAATTGCACTTAAAGAGTCAGACAGTTTTTTTTTTTTTTTTGGGATTAAACTGCTCATAACCTATTTTCTTTACACTTTCTCTCTACTGAAACCAACTCCTAAAACTAAAACCCTCACCTCTCAACCATTCAAAATCATGAGTCAAAAATCATCCAAACCAAATGATGAAATCAAGAAAATCTCAAGAACCTTTGGAGAAGAAGACAGGAAAATGGCCATTGGAAGAAAGTATGCAAGCAGAAATATAGAAGAAAAAGAAAAAGATTGTGTTGTCATTTGTGAGTGAAAAATCTAGAAAATCGTAGAAAGAAAAAAGCCATAAATCTGAAAAAAAGAAAGACAAGGGCAAATTGTTCAAGAAAGGTACTACCTCATCTTCTAAATTCAGAAATAAGGTACATGAAGCGAGATTTAGAAAAATAGAGAATGCACCTATCACTTGTGGAAAATACATCAATTGGATAGTTTTAATGAAATTCTAGAAATTCAAACAGGCTTGTCTGATTATTTTGAAGAGTTAAAACTGAAGGAGTTTAGTACATTCAGAAATCGATCATACAGTGCTAGTTTAGTTAAAGAATTTTATTCTAGTATAGCAGTTGAGAAGAATGAATTAAAGGAGCCAAAAGATTATCTTGAGGATGGCCTGAATGTATTTTTAAATGGGAAAGAATTTACTGTGATTGCTACTGATTTGGGTAGTTTGCTTAAAATAGAATGTGAAAAGGGTGAGTTTGAATTTCCATAAAACTATGATCCCTCATCCCTGTGGGAAGTGATTACGGGAAAGAAAGAGAAATATTCTTCTAAGAGTAATGCTGGTTTTATCACTAGTCCACAAATTAGAATATTGCATTATTTCATTGCTGCTAATGTTCATGGAAGAGGGGGAAGCTTTAGCTATATCAGCCTACAGGATTTATGGTTGATGAACATGCATTTAGTGGTGTTTCACTTAACTTAGGTAGATTTATGATTGAGAGAATGAAAGGAGTATGTAGACTAGAGAAAATAAATTTTCCTTATGGAAATATCATCACATCTTTGGTGCAAAAGAAAAGGATTTGGAGCTCAAGGTACGAGGTAGACAAGGTAAAAAGTAGAGATCAAGCCATTTACCTTGGAAGCTTACCTAAAATGGGGTACAAACTTGGTAGATAAAGATTCGTTAAAACCCCCAAGGCTGGTCCAGAAAAAAAATCCTCCTTACCTGCTCAACCAGAGGCAACACCATGTCAATTCTCAAATAAGGTGATCTTCAATCTACTTATGAGAATTGATGGAAAACTCACAGACCAAGGAGCAAGAATGCAAAAAATTGAGAAAAAAGTGACTGAACTAGAAAATGTACTAAAGGAAACTAGAAAAATGCAATCTGAACTGGCTACTGCAGACACTTTTGCAACTTTAATTTGCAGAAGGGCAAGGTGCTGAAGTGTAATACCTCGTATTTTGATACAGTGGCTAATAAAGTTTACGGATGACAATTGAGGTTAATTACCCAGTTAAAAAGGATAATTTAGAAGTGAACCTATGAAATCTCGATCTCTATAGACACATAACTAGAAGTAGACGCGATAATGCGGACCAGAGGTAATTTCATAATTTCTCTCGGTGAGCTTGTACGAGTGGGTTTTTTTATGCTATTAAGGTCTAAATAGGCCTAAGGAATGAATAAATGATGTTTATGGTGGTAAATAAATGAAAAAGATAAAAATAATGATAATTTTCACGATAGGGGCAAAATAGTCATTTTGCGTCTAGGGTCTAAATTTTTATGTTTTCATGAACCCGAGTATTTCTAAACTATTATGTACCTTGCCCCAATGTCAAAAGAGTAAAAGGTTGCACAAAGGAAGGGAGGAAGACAAAGCCACCATGTTAAGGGCATTTTGGTAATTTTAGTGGAAATTTGGATTAACTTGAAGCATAAATATCTAAGCTCCAGTAGCTTTTTCTTTTTCTTTTTCCTCCCATTTAACGTTCCCTTTATCCTCCATGGAAGCTTGTTTTGCAACTTCCATAACTCTCTCTTTAGCTCCAATTTTTATGCTTTTGTGCACTTTTTCATAGAACCTTTGTGCTCTTTCACTCTCTCACTTTAAAACCCTTAAAAAAAATCTTTGTTTAGCACTTTCTCTCACTAGTTAAAAATTTTAGAAAGAGAGAGAGAGAGAGAGACTTTCCATGATAGCTTGAGTATTCTTGAGAAGGAATTCAACTAAAAATCCACCAAGGTGAGAAATGAATGAGGATTGATTTTAGGTTATTGATAATGGCTAGTACTTGGAGTTATGAGTTGTTTTATTATTGAGGTTTGTTTATTTATTTTCATAGTTACTAGAGTAGAAAGAATAGATAGCCATTTAATGGCAATTGAAAGCTAGTTAGGAATAATTAGTGGAACTTGATTTAGGAAAGAGCTTTTAGAATTATATTAATGCCAATTTGGGTTGGTTCTGATGTTGTGTGTGATAATAGGTTCCAATGAGGCCTCACATGTCCATTTGAAGCAATAATTAAAGTTAGACTCAATTAAAGATTCAACAAATATCGGTGAGTGAACTTGCATCAAAATGTTTTTGAGAAATACATATGTGTTGGGATAAAGCATTTAAATGATTTTACTTGGCTTTTCATTAAATTATGCATGAAAACAAGCCCTTGATAAATTGTCTCTATGTTGTGACATGTGGCTGTTATGGATTCATGTACCATTATATTATGTTGATATATACATATATATATGAATATATGTTGTGCATTGATGAATAATGTTGTGTAATGATATTGACCCGGCTATGTGCGAGTAGGAGTGTGCATAAGCAGATGATGACCCAGCTATGTGCGAGTGGGAGTGCGCATAAGCCGATGATGACCCAGCCATGTGCTAGTGGGGAGTGCATATGAGCTAATGATGATGGGAGGGTGTGCATGATGATGGATATATATATATATATACGTACATAGATATGTGTGTTATAGAAAGTTTATGAAAATAATTGTGACTGTGTTGTGTGTTGGCATTGTTAATTGCTCCCAAAATTGCTTTTCATTTCAACAAGAAAAGGACTTTTGATGTAACAAGACCCATTTCACTTAAAATGCTATGTTTCTCGCTGTAGTGAGATTCATTTTCACTACAGCGAGATTCACTTTTGCTACACCAAGAAACTCTCGGGTTTTGGGGGTCACACTGGCCTGATTCTCGCTGCAACGAGAAACTCTCAAGTTCTAGTGCAATGCTTTCACTTTGATGAAGACTTTGACCACCTTCCCGTCTGAACTAGGAAAAGTGGTAAACATAAAAATTGTAGCCCTGCCTCTTATCTTTCTAATGGTCTAAAAATTAGGTCAATTGAACTTCTTTAGTGGGAGACATGATAGAAAAATTGAAACATATGCAAACTAAGATTGTTTCTTGCTGTAGTGAGAAACTTGCTGCCATGCTTGCTACCTTGCTTGATTTTGACCTATTTTTCACCTATTTAACTTCATGGATTGATCATGGGTTTTTGCAACACTATGAGGTTATTGATCAAAGTTTGAAATGAGGGGTTTTTAGTAAGAAATTAAATCATTTGCATTGTTTTGAAGCAAGTGCATCATGATTTCCAAATTACTTCTATCGATTGCTTGTTCCCTTCTTATATTCACTCACTGAGTTTTATACTCACATTTTTAAACTTCATGTTTTCAGATTTGGAGGCAGTTGGGACCTAGATTGAGTTGTCCATGTATGCTCGCCTTCTTGGTAGGTACTATGGCTATCAAGCCCAACTCTACAATATGTTTATTATGCCATTCTTACATAAGAATGCATGTTTGCTTACTTGGGTACCTCGAAAATCGTTAAAGGACGACAATGTACCAAATGGTACAATTAAGTTGAATTAAGCCTTGAATTAGTCCAAATAGAGATTTTAAGATGAAATTGAGAATTTTAAAACCCCAGAATGACTTAAAATGGTGATTTAGCGTTAGAGAACCGATTTGGAGTCAAATTGAAATTTTCATGACCTAGTGGCAAAATAGTCATTTTTGCTACCCGAGGTTAAGATGTGAGCGTTGGATGAAATTTTTGACTAAGATTGATCATTTGGAGTATAATTGAGTTTGAGAGGTGAAGAATTTTGATTTCGGCATTTTTTTGAGGATAATGGCAAAATAGTCACTTTACCACCCAGGGGCAAATTTGTAATTTTACACCACCCAACACTTGTCCAGCACATGAATTTCACCCATTATTATCATGGATAATTGAAGGATTTTATGTGGTGGAGAAACAAAGCTTAATAGTTAAGAATTTAAAAATGGACCAATGGTAAAGTGACAAGTGTCAAGCTTTTATTTCTTTATTATTTTCCTTATAAATTAGCACAAAACCAGCCCATTTCTCTTCATTATGCTCGGCCTCACCAAGGAGAAGCAAGAAAAAGGAAGAACAAAACCCTAGGTGGAAAAATTCAAGGGAAAAGTGTGAAAATTCAAGGAAACAAGTGAAAAAAGGTAAGATTTTTTCAATTAAGCTAGAGATCTCTCTTTCTTAAGCATTTTTTCTTCTTTTCCATGATTGAATCACATGAAATCATGATGAATCCCTTGCTGGCTGAACACTTAGAGGGAGGTTTTGATGCTTGATTTCGTTAGATTTCAATGTATTTTAGTGTTTTTAGTTAGTTAATGATGTTGTAGCATGAAAATTAAGTAAGAAAAATTCATGTTCTTCCATAACCCTCATTGGTCGAATTCTCCATGTGGAATATTGATGATGATTTTGATTTTATTTCAAGTGATTTGGTTAGGAATTAGTGATTTATGGTGTGAAAATCAAGCTTGAAACATTATATTGTTAGTGAACCCTCTCTGGCCGAAATTTCCAAGAGAAAATGTGAAGATGATTTTGCCATATTTCAAGTTATTTAATTTGTGTTTGATAATTTGGAGTATTAGGAGAAAAAATGGAATTATTTGGAGTTGAATTGGACGTATTGGCCAATTAATCGGGTGATAAATCGAATTGGGCCAATTCCATTTTATTTAGGTACACAATTGAACTTATATTGAACACCGTATTTAGATGGTTACCCGAACATTTCACATCCCATTTCATGCATTAGTAAAGAGCCTGAAATAGATTTATAATGGTATGACATAGTATATTGAATTATGTGTCGTGTATTATATATAGGTGGTGAGCCCTCTGACAAGGGTAAAAATGTTGTGTCAGAGAACTAAGAATAGGAGTATTTCAAACTCTTGATACAGTGAGTAACCTTACTATCATCTTAATTATCTAAAGTGATTTTTATCCGATTTTGTGATTTTATGGAAAATGAGTTAAATGGTAAATATTTGTGTTTTGTAACTAAAATGTGATTTAAATGAAATGATCTTATAAAATTGTTTTAAAATTGAATGATGGTTTTGAAAATGGAGTAATAGGAGACTAATTGTTGTGTTATAAATCATGGTTTGAATTGAATGGCTTATGATAATGTTGGCATGAACGGTTGAATTCGTAAATGTGCTGAAAAAGTATGAACTGTTGATTGCCTTGAAAGGCTGTAAAATAAAATAATTGTCATGTCATGCTGTTGAATTTTATTGAATTGGTGGGTTATAAATTGGTCGATGCAGTGGTCGGGTTTCGTGGACTAGCCTATTAGAGGGGCATGGTAACCTTATTATATTCATACCTCAGTATGAGAGGCGCGGTTGGATAACTCCTGAGGTTAAAACTTTAGAGTTCACTTCACGCCAAACCACCACGTGAGTGTGAACTTAGCCAACGCCAAGGAACGACTATGCTTTCAAAATAAAAACATGATTTATACGTACATAATTTTTTAACAGCCTTGGCGGTCTCGGTTGGGATAGCCCTCGACCAAGGTATCCCTGATAACTCAGTATGAGAATGATTTTGGCACTAGCCAAAGTTTTAAGAAATTCATAAGCCATGTTGATTACTCGATTTATATGAATTGATTTTATTTGGTTGAAAGGAGTTGAAAGGTGATGAATTATAGTATGTTAAACTATTTTATCTGTCTCCATTTACTCAGCTTTAGATATTTTAGATGGTATTTGTTTACTCATTGTGATTATATAATCTCACCACCCTCCTTTTCACCCCTTTCAGGCTCAGGATAGTCGATAGATAGCTCATTTCGTTGAGGGCTACAATTGGACTTGCATCTTCAAAAATTGTAGGTTTACCGCTTTTGATACTTTTGGTTGTTCGTGGGCCCACGTGTCACTATAAATTAAATCTTATGCTTTAGTTATCTGTATTACAGTATGTATTAATTTATTTAGCTTTTACGCTACAAAAATTATTTATCGGTAACTCTATAAATATTGTTTTTTTCAAGCCCGACCTTATAAAGTACTTGCCAGGTCCTTTATGTGATTAACAATATGCTTGCATACTTGGAAAGCCCCGAAAAAATCATTAAAAGTCGATATTGTACCAAATGGTACTATTAAGTTGAATTAAGCCTCGAACTAGTCTAAATAGAGATCTTAAGATGAAATTGAGAATTTTAGAGCCCCATAATGACTTAAAATAATGATTTGGAGTTTGAGGGCTGAATTGGAGTCAATTTGGAATTTTCATGTTCTTGGGTAAAATGGTAATTTTGTCACCCAAGGACAAAATGGGAATTTTTAGAAAAGATTTTGATCACATTTGACTCATTAGAGTATGATTTGAGTTTGAGATGTGAAAATTTTAAATTTTGACTTTTTTGGAGTCCCAAGGGTAAAACGGTAATTTTACGAGTTTACGAGGGCAAAGTTAGAATTTTGGAATTTTACACCACCTAACACTTGTCATGCCCATGGATTTCAGCCATTAACATTTTACATTGTGGATAACTGAAACATTTTATGTGGTGGAGAGAGATTGCTTAATGGATAAGTATTACACATGGACCAATGGAAATATGCCATGTGTCAAGCTTGGATTATTCAAGAATTTCCTTGTAAAATCTATTTAAAACTCTCTTAGTCTCACCCATATGGCCGGCCAAAGCATGAAGTGAAGAGGAAAGGAAAGAACATAAACCCTAGGTGGGAAAATTGAAGAAAAAGTGTGGGATTTCAAGGGATTAAGCTAATAAAGGTAAAATTTTGTGATTTTATCTTGTGATTTACACTACCCATGCTTTCTTTTTCATTTTCCATGCTTAGAACTCAAGTTTGCATGATGAACCCATGCTGGCCGAATTTGAGAGGAGAGGTTTTGAGCATTGATTTTGCTAGATTTCAAGCTAATTAAGTGTTTTTGGTTGTTTGGTAATGGAAAGTATGAAAATCTAGCAACGAATCACTTTGTTCTTCACAAACCCATAAGAGGCTGAATTTTCTAGGGAGGATATTGAGGCTGAAATTGATGATATTTCATGATATTTTGGTGGTATTTAATTATTGGTGAGGCTAGAAATTTAATGGGAAATTTTGGCATGAAAATCTGAATTTTTACTAAATGTATAGACATGTGCGATTTATGGTTTGGACTGATAAATTGAATCATATTCAGTCATTGAGGTATTTTAAGTATAATTGGAGTGTAGAAAGTGAAAGAAATCGATTTAGAGTTAAATTGGAGGTTTTAGCCAATTACACCGAGAATAGTGCGAATTAGGTCAAATACCATATTTAAACGGCTATTCAAACATTTTGCATCACATTTCATGCATTCATATAGATTTATAGAGCCTGAAATAATTTATGATAAATTGACACAATTTATTGAAATTCGTGTCATGTATGATGTATAGGTGGTGAGCCCTCTAATAAGGGTAAAAAGATTGTACCCGAAGATCGAGAATAGAAGTATAGCGAACTCCTAGTATTGTGAGTAACCTTACTATCGTCTTAATTATCTAGAGTGGTTTTTATCCGATTTTGTGATTTTATGGAAAATGAGTTTAAATGGTAAAATTTTTAGGTTTTATAAACAAAAAGGGTTTAAATAAAATGATTTCATAAAATTGTTTTAAAATTGAATGATGGCTTTGCAAATAGAGTAATTGGAGACCATTTGATGTATTGTGAATTTATGGTTCTAATTGATTGGCTTATGACAATATTGGCATGAATGGCTGAATTGGTATTTGTGTTTAAATGTATAAACTGTTGTTTGCCTTGATAGGCTGGATAATGATAAAATTGTCATATCATGCTGTTAAATTTTTATTGTATGGTGGGTTTAGCTTACTGCAGTAGGCTAGTTCTGTGAACCAACCTATTAGAGGGGCACGGAACCTGGTCATATATATGTACCTCGATTGGAGAGGCGCGTAAGGTAACTCTCGAGGTCAAACTTTAGAGTTCACTTCACTCTCAACCACCACGTGAGGGGAACTTGGCTAACGCCAAGGAACGGCTATGTTTTCAAAACAAAAGCATGATTTATGTGTACATAACTTTTTAACAGCCTTGGCAGACTCGGTTTGGGATAGCCCTCGGCCAAGGTATCCCTGATGATTGAGTATGATAATGATTTTGGCACGAGCCAAAGTTTTAAGAAATTCATAAGCCATGTTAATTACTCGATTTATATGAATTGATTTTATTTGGTTGAAATAAGTTGAAAGATGATGAATTTCAGTATGTTAAACTGTTTTATCTGTCTCCATTTACTCGACTTTAGATGGTTTATGTGATACCCCATATTTTGAAACAGTGATTAATAAAGTTGGTCGGATGCAAATTGAGGTCAATTATAATGTTTAAAAGTGATGAAAGGTGAAAGGAATAGTTTGAGATAAAATATTCCGCATGCGAGGAAATAAAAATAAAATAACAATATTTTTATCGAAAGAGAATTTGCGAGATAAAAGGTGATTCGGAAGTCAATTGAGAATTTGTTGCTGGTTTTGGAGGCTGAGAAGTGCAGATTTTTGCAGCTGATTTTGAAGGTTGTAAGGTGTGGTTTTGGTTGTTAATCTTTGTTGTTTTGGCTGCTGATTTTTGGAGGAAAAATAGAGCAGCTTAGCTGCTGGTTTTTGAGGAGAAATAGAGCAGCGTAGCTACTGATTTTGAAGCCAATGTGATAGCTTTGACTGCTAAAAATTGAAGGTTGAAAAAGTTAGAAAGTGTGGCCGACAGTGAGATGGAAAGAGAGGAAGAAATTTGGGACAGCTTGTGCATGTGAGAAAAGAAAAAGAAAGACAAGCAAGGGCTGCTAGACGGTGGAAGAAAGAAATAAAGAAAGAAAAGAAAAGAAAAGAAAAGAACAAGAAAGAAAAATGGGCATGGCCCAACAAGAAAGAAAAATGGGCATGGCTCAACAAGAAAGAAGTTGAAGAGAGATCATAAAAGAGCCCAATAGCCATAAAGGAAGAAAAGCCCAAGAGAGAATGAAGGTGGAAAAAAATTGGATTTGAACTAATCTACTCCAAAAAGGTAAAGAAATTTTCTTTGCTTTTATTTGGCCTATTATGAAATTGTATTATTTTAAGTTAGCCATTTGTTTAATTAAATTTTTGATTATTAGTGATATGAATTAAATTTAAGTTACTTTAATATAACATTTAAATATTTTATTAGGAGGTGTCATAGGACTAAAGTAAAGAAGAAAATGTGAAATTTATGAATAGTGCTCAAATAAAGTTAAGAAATTTTAAATGATTCGTTGTGAAGAATTATTGATGTTGGAGGAATTTAGATGCAGAATTTGGTTGAGAGTGTTAAGTTGAATGGTAAAATATTGAAAGAAATGAGGAGAAATAATGTAGATTTATGATAGAATGAGAGAGAGAAGTGGAATTGATGCACTAAGTATATTGGATTTAAATTGTTGCTAGGAAAGTTTGTTGTTGGAGCGTGCTGAACGACGTAGGTGACTGACAACTAAGAATAATTATACAAGTATGAATCAATAGCGACGTAAAAATTCCACTATTGTGAAGTGAGTAACCTTATCATCATTAAATTATCTAAAGTGGTCTTTTTATTCGATTTTGTGAATTTTATGAAAAATGTGTTTAAATGAAATGAATTTATAAATTGTCTTGAAATTGAATGATGACTTTGAAAATAGAGTAATTGGAGACCATTTGATGTATTGTGAATTTATAGTTCTAATTGATTGGCTTATGATAAATCGGGCATGATTGGCTGGTTGGCAATTGTATTGAAATATGAATTGTTTGTTTTCCTTGAAAGGCTGTGAATTACAATAATTGTCATATCATGTTATTGAATTTTATTGATTGGTGGGATAATTATTAGCTTACTGTAGTAGGCGGGTTTCGTGGACCAGCCTATGAGAGGGGCACGGTAACCCTGTTTATATCTGCTCACCTCGGTTGTAGAGGCGCGTAGGGTAGCTCCTGAGGTGATATTAGAGTTCACGTCACATCGAACCACCTTGTGATGATGAACTCCGCTAACGCCAAGAAACGGTTGTGTTTTCAAAACGAAATAAAAATATGTTTTACCTGTATACGAAATTTTTAACAGCCTTGGCTGGCTCGAGTGTACGCCTCTGATCAAGGTGTCATCGAGTACTATTTGATGGCATGAGCCAAATGCTTATGAAAGTCATAAGCCTTAATGAGAAATTATATGAAATACAACCGTTTGCATGGGTTGGGATGAATTTACAAATTGTGAAATATGTAATGTGATGGGATATTTCGATTGTCTCATTTTACTCGGCTTTAGCTGATTTAAATGATGTTTGTTTACTCACTAGGATTTTATAATCTCACCACCCTCCTTTCCACCCATTTTAGGCTCAGAATAGACTGTAGATAACTGGTATTGTCGAAGACTACAATTGGACCTACATCATCCAAAAACTGTAGGTTCATTTTTTTTTATACTTTTGGTCATTTGCGGGCACACGTGTCATTGTAAATTAAATTTATACTTTAGTTATCTGTATTACAGTATGTATGAAGTTATTTAGTTTTTACGCTACAAAAATTATTTACTGGTAACTCTATAAATATTGTCTTATAAGAAAATAGAATATTTTATTGAATATTTTTGTTATATTCAAATAGATATAGTTTTCGTTTAAAATGAATGTTTTAGACATCTAAATTTATTTTTGATTATGAAATATGTGTTTTCTACTCGTATACTACATTTTTAACTGGTTTCGATATTAGTGTGGAAAAATGACCAAAATGCCCCTGTAAGATAAAAAAAATTATTTTTTTATTGTTTTGATTTGGAAATAGTTTATAACCTCTCAAAACATGTTATTTTACAACTGTTGATCATAGGGGAGGTGAGAAAACTGATATTAAATCCTTACGAGGTTCCTATCGGTATTTCGAGCGATAAATGTCATCGGGACATCGCGGCGGTTGTCACGGGCTCGAGAAGAGTATCGGGTCATGACAATTTAGATGGTATCTGTTTACTCACTGAGATTTTATAATCTCACCACCCTCCTTTTCAACCATTTCAAGCCCGAGGTAGCTTGTGAATAGCAGATATCGTCAAGGATTATAGTCAGCTTTACTACTCCAAAAATTGTAGGTTTACTGCCTTTGTGCACTTTTGTTCCTTATGGGCCCACGAGTCACTGTAAATTAAATTTCATATCCCAGTTATCTGTATTATAGTACGTATGAATTTATTTAGCTTTTACATTACAAAAATTATTTACCGATGACTCTATAAATATTGCTTTACAAGAAATTAGAATATTTTTATTTTATTCAAATAGTTGCAATATCATTTTTAATAAATGTTTTAGCCACTCAAATTTATTTTAAATCATGAAATATGTGTTTTCCATTAATCTACTACATTTTTAGTCGAGTTCGAAAAATTTTGAGAAAAAATGACGAAAACACCCCTGTGAGGCAAAAATTATTTTTTCACGATTTTGAAAGGGAAAAAGCTTAAAATTCTTTAAAAACGAGGTTTGGCAATGATTACTCACAGGGGAGATGAAAAAAAATGGTACTAAAGACTTGCGGGGTTCCGGTTGGCACTTCGGGTAACGAATGTCTACCGGGACGTCGGAATGGTTGTCATAGGCTTGAGGGGAGTACCGGGTCGTCACAGTTTTATAAGAAAATAAAATATTTTATTAAATATTTTTATTATATTCAAATAGGTATAGTTTCACTTTAAATGAATGTTTTAGACATATAAGCTTATTTTTTATTATGAAGTATGTGTTTTTCACTCGCATACTACATTTTTAGCTGGTTTCGAGATTTTTGAGAAAAAATGACCAAAATGCCCCTGTGAGAAAAAAATTATTTTTCTATTGTTTTGATTTGGAAATAGTTTATAATCTCTCAAAACATGATACTTAACAACTGTTGCTCAGAGGGGAGGTGCGAAAACTGATATTAAAGCCTTACAAGGTTCCATTTGGCATTCTAAGCAATGAATGTCTATCGAGACGTCAAGGCAGTTGTCACGGGCTCGAAGGGAGTACCGAGTCGTGACAATTATAGTGGTATCAAAGCTTTTGGTTTTAAAGATCAGAGCATAGAGTTTTTGGTGTTAATGTTATTTTAAAATTTTATAGTGTCAGTGTGGCCTCGAGTTAAGTTAGGTTAGACTGAATAGGATGCATGTATTTGCATGTAGAGCATGAGGTTGTTTAAACTTGCCTTATTCCTTCTTATAGATTACCATGCCTCCTCGACGTGAACACCCACCTCTCACTAGATTGGCTGGGAGGGAAAGAGGTTGTTCTTAACATCGTCATCTAGATCCTATAGATGGGGAATCAGTTACGTCTACTATTCGGGCAGCACCTGCGGCTAAGCAGACTGAGACTCCTCCATATCCTCGACCTCCTCGCCACCTACTAGTATTCCTGCCATGCCTTCTGAGGCAGTTCAGACATTGGTAGCCTTCTTTACTGCTATTGTTGGCTAGGCTCAAGCTGGTCAAGCTCTTCCTACAGTTCCTCCAGCTGCTCCTTCAGTACCACCACCCCCACCTCTTGTCCCATCACCAGTGTTGGATGTTTCTAATTCTAATAAGCTTAAAGAGGCTAGGCAACATGGTTGCATTTCTTTTATGGGTAAGTCAGACGCAATCGTAGCTAAAGAGGTGGTGCAAATGGTTTTAAGAGCTGAGAAGCTTGCGAATGAAAATAGGAGAATGCGAGCTGAGTTAGCAAAAAGGAGAAATTTAAGTGTATCTTCTAGTCAGCCACCAAAAAAGGGCAAAGACTCATCTATTTCAGGAAGTACTACTACTGTTTTAGTAACATCTTCCCGACCTCCATTTTCACAGATACAGCAGAAGCCTCCGAGATTTAACAGATCTGCGATGACTATTTTTGGGAAGAGTTCCGGAGGTTTTGATAGATGCAAAAATTGTGGGAGATATCATGTCGGGCCGTGTAGAGAGCTTGTATGATGTTTTTCTTGTGGTCAGTCGGGTCACATTAGGAGAGATTGCCCACAGTTAGGACGGGCTATGATAGTTGCTCCATCTCCACCAACTCGTACGGATATACAGAGGAGAGATTCCTTTGGATTACAACCAAGATAGGGATGATTTTGACATACCACCAAGGGTAGATTAAATATGTTGAAATTAGTGTTCTAATAAAGTACATATGATAGAAAGCTAGTTTTGTAAATTATAGTTTCTATGATCATGAAACTTTTGAACTAATAATAAGATAAGCATAATATGTTGATTCAGATGGATTAATTTCATGACGATTTTAAGTTGAAGTGATTGGACTATATGAGTTGTAAGACAAAGAAGACCAGTAGTTATGAATACTAAGGAATTGTGGAACACTAGAAAACAACGAATAATTATGTGTGTGGTGTCATGCGTATATGGTGAAGTCACTATACAATATAGAAAGAGTATTCTCAAGTGGGATTTATTGACTGATGATAAGTGGTGTGCAATCTGAGATACATGTAGCTATGAATAAATTTGGAGATTTTTGCTTAAACAAACTCGTACTAAATGTTATGGTAAAGATATATGAATGTTAGTGGCAAAATAAATATGTTAAATCAATGTTCTGATATCGCACTTGTGATAGAAAGTTAGTTTTGCTAATTGTGGTATAGACTCAGAGGGAAGCCACACGATTGTGAATAATTGAGGTAGTAGCTTTAAAGGTAGAAGAGTTGCTGGGATAAAGTTAATTCAAACAGTTGCAACGCCACAGTACTGACTATCAAACACTGTCGCGTTAAGAACCCCTAATGGCTAGAAAGTATGAGCAAACTGTGAGCGGCATAAAGATTGGACTCATGAGTTGGAACATGGTCATTGGTTTTGATGTCGAGTTTCGTTATTAGGAGTCTTAAGTGCATTGGGGGAGTGTTAAGATGAATAATATATTGACTAAAGTCAAATCTTAAGAAATAAAGTAAACCTTGTAAAAGGTTAAAGAGGAAGTGAGGGAAAGGTTAGATGAATGTATGAGATATTGATGAGAGACGTCAATACCAAGTGATGAAAATGTGAATAAAGATTTCAATAATGATATAGCAAATGAGTTTATATAGAATATTGTTATGAGAATATACTAATCTTGTCTTGACTTTGTTTAAAGGAAAGGATTAGTAACAACACAAGTAAACTAGGTGACATGCTAGAAACCCTTGGAGATAAATTGAAGCATGAGTAGTTGGGCATGCCTTTATGGAAATGATATGGTCAGAGTATGAAAGAGTAAATAAGTGATTAAGTGTTTCAAGGATGTTTAAACACCTTGGAGAAAGAATTATAAATTATACGAAATGAGTATAAGATGTGTGATTTTGAAACTTGCTAAAGAGCCAAACGGCTAAGTCACGAGTTAAGTGATTACCTGCTGTAAGACATAAGTTTAAGATAGATATCCCCAAGGAAATACTCAAGAGAAGTTCTACCACGGATCTCGTGAAAGCAAGCACTAAGTTATGTGATCATAAAAAGGAAGTTGTAACTTGAGAGTGATATTAGTATTAATATTGAAAAGTACTTGAGGAGAATCTAGTTTCAAGTTTTACAATTTCAAGTACAATTTGTAAATTGGTTAAGGAAGAATGATGTTATATTCGTATGAAAGAGTGGAACAAAGGATGAAAGAAGTTGACCTTGATAATGAAGTCGAATAATGAAACTTTCCTAATATATTATGGAAATTGGAATTCAAAAATGCTTGAGGCATACATGATTCAAATAAGTTTGAGTTTTAAGTGACAAATCAATATCAAAATGCAAAAAGGATACAAAGCAGGCATGAAGGATAATCGAGGAAAAAGGATGACTCTTAGGAATTATGGTATTGCATAACATGCAATGATCAAGTCAAGGAAAATTTTTGAAGTATCAATAGGATTATAAAACATACACGCATAATAGATTATAATTCAATGGAGATGACATTGTGATGCAATGATATATAGTATAAGGAAACTGAAGCATATAATTGGAAATGATAAGAAGAGAGTATAAGTATGTAAATGATGTGAAACTATGCACAGGCATGATGAGAATTTGTATGAATTATGAAGATTATTCTATTGAATTTTGGTTATGGATGGGAATGAACAAAGAGAAATTAGTCTGAAGGCATTTGAAAACAGAGACCCGTATACATAATGAGGAATATGGACATTTGAATGTGCGTGTATACATATGTGTAGAGTTAATGATGTACCCAACTAAAATGAAGAATAGTTTTAGTGGTTTGAGATTTGAACTCAGTATATTTGATGAGTTGTATAGATAATGTAACGATCAAGAATCTTATCAGAAGTTGATTTATGGCGACCTAAGGAATTTTGGGAAAATAGTTAAGGAAATGTAATCCATAGTGCGATTAAGCCATATGAGATGGATTAATAGGATTAAGAAAATTGAAATTTCCTAAATACAAGGTAAACATGAAGTATGTGGAAATAATTGAAGCCATTAATCTTCCCTAACGCTAAGGATATGTACAAGAATGAGTATGGCATGTTAATGATGCCGTAAACTACACAATAGTGTATGAGGGTAGGATGAATGAATGAAAGTCGAGCATTAGATGAGAAAACAATACCCTCATCTTTTCTCTGAGTTCAGTAAATGAAATTTTGAGATCAAAATTTTATTGTAAGGGGGGTAGTGTTGTCAAGCCCAGCTCTACAATATGTTTATTATGCCATTCTTACATAAGAATGCATGTTTGCTTACTTGGGTACCTCGAAAATCGTTAAAGGACGACAATGTACCAAATGGTATAATTAAGTTGAATTAAGCCTTGAATAAGTCCAAATAGAGATTGTAAGATGAAATTGAGAATTTTAAAACCCCAAAATGACTTAAAATGGTGATTTGGAGTTCGAGGACCGATTTGGAGTCAAATTGGAATTTTCATGACCTAGTGGCAAAATGGTCATTTTTGCTACCCGAGGTTAAGATGTGAGTGTTGGATGAAATTTTTGACTAAGATTGATCATTTGGAGTATAATTTGAGTTTGAGAGGTGAAGAATTTTAATTTTGGCATTTTTTCGAGGATAAGGGCAAAATAGTCATTTTGCCACCCAGGGGCAAAATTGTAATTTTACACCACCCAACACTTGTCCAGCACATGAATTTCACCCATTATTATCATGGATAATTGAAGGATTTTATATGGTGGAGAAATAAAGCTTAATAGTTAAGAATTTAAAAATGGACCAATGGTAAGGTGACAAGTGTCAAGCTTTCATTTCTTTATTATTTTCCTTATAAATTAGCACAAAACCAGCCCATTTCTCTTCATTATGGTCGGCCTCACCAAGGAGAAGCAAGAAAAAGGAAGAACAAAACCCTAGGTGGAAAAATTCAAGGGAAAAATGTGAAAATTCAAGCAAACAAGTGAAAAAGGTAAGATTTTTTCAATTAAGCTTGAGATCTTTGTTAAGCATTTCTTCTTCTTTTCCATGATTGAATCACATGAAATCATGATGAATCCCTTGCTGGCCGAACACTTAGAGGGAGGTTTTGATGCTTGATTTGGTTAGATTTCAATGTATTTTAGTGTTTTTAGTTAGTTAGTGATGTGTAGCATGAAAATCAAGCAAGAAAAATTCATGTTCTTCCATAACCCTCATTGGCCGAATTCTCCATGTGGAATATTGATGATCATTTTGATTTTATTTCAAGTGATTTGGTTAGGAATTAGTGATTTATGGTGTGCGAATCAAGCTTGAAAAATTATATTATTAGTGAACCCTCTATGGCCGAAATTCCTAAGAGAAAATGTGAAGATGATTTTGCCATATTTCAAGTTATTTAATTTGTGTTTGATGATTTGGAGTATTAGGAGAAAAAATGGAATTATTTGGAGTTGAATGAACGTATTGGCCAATTAATCGGGTGATAGATCGAATTGGGCCAATACCAATTTATTTAGGTACACAATTGAACTTCTATTGAACACCGTATTTAGATGGTTACCCAAGCGTTTCACATCCCATTTCATGCATTAGTAAAGAGCCTGAAATAGATTTATAATGGTATGACACAGTATATTGAATTATGTGTTGTGTATTGTATATAGGTGGTGAGCCCTCTAACAAGGGTAAAGACGTTGTGTCAGAGGACTGAGAATAGGAGTATTTCAAACTCTTGATACGGTGAGTAACCTTACTATCATCTTAATTATTTAAGTGGTTTTTATCCGATTTTGTGATTTTATGGAAAATGAGTTAAATGATAAATCTTTGTGTTTTGTAACTAAAATGTGATTTAAATGAAATGATCTTATAAAATTGTTTTGAAATTGAATGATGGTTTTGAAAATGGAGTAATTGGAGACTAATTATTGTGTTATAAATCATGGTTTGAATTGAATGGCTTATGATAATATTGGCATGAATGGTGGAATTGGTAAATGTACTGAAAAAGTATAAACTGTTGATTTGCCTTGAGAGGCTATAAAATAAAATAATTGCCATGTCATGCTGTTGAATTTTATTGAACTTATAGGTTATAAATTGGTCGCTGCAGTGGACAGGTTCTGTGGACCAGCCTATTAGAAGGGTACGGTAACCCAATTATATTCATACCTCAGTATGAGAGGCATGGTTGGATAACTCCTGAGGTTAAAACTTTAGAGTTCACTTCACGTCAAACCACCACGTGAGGGTGAACTCAGCCAACGCCAAGGAACGGCTATGCTTTCAAAATAAAAACATGATTTATGCGTACATAATTTTTTAACAGTCTTGGCGATCTCGGTTGGGATAGCCCTCAGCCAAGGTATCCTTGATAACTGAGTATAAGAATGATTTTGACACGAGCCAAAGTTTTAAGAAATTCATAAGCCATGTTGATTACTTGATTTATATGAATTGATTTTATTTGGTTGAAATGAGTTGAAAGGTGATGAATTACAGTATGTTAAACTATTTTATCTGTCTCAATTTACTCAGCTTTAGATATTTTAGATGGTATTTATTTACTCACTGTGATTATATAATCTCACCACCCTCTTTTCCACCCCTTTCAAGCTTAGGATAGTCGGTAGATGAATAATTTCGTTGAGGGCTACAGTTGGACTTGCATCCTCAAAAATTGTAGGTTTATCGCTTTTGATACTTTTGGTCATCGTGGGCCCACGTGTCACTATAAATTAAATCTTATGCTTTGGTTATCTGTATTACAGTATGTATGAATTTATTTAGCTTTTACGCTATAAAAATTATTTACTGGTAACTCTATAAATATTGTTTTATAAGAAAATAAAAAATTTTATTGAATATTTTTATTATATTCAAATAGGTATAGTTTCATTTTAAATGAATGTTTTAGACATCTAAACTTATTTTTGATTATGAAATATGTGTTTTCAACTCACATACTACATTTTTTGCTGGTTTCGAGATTTTTTGAGGAAAAATTACCAAAATGCCCCTGTGAGAAAAAAATTATTTTTCTGTTGTTTTGATTTGGAAATAGTTTATAATCTCTCAAAACATGATACTTAACAACTGTTGCTCACAGGGGAGGTGCGAAAATTGATATTAAAGCCTTGCGAGGTTCCGATTGGTATTCTAGGCAATGAATGTCTATCGGGACGTCGCGACGATTGTCACGAGCTCAAGGGGAGTACCGGGTCATGACAATGGCATCTCAGTAGCTGTACTTTCACCCACGATCACTCCACTAACGGTCAAGGGTCTGTTACTTGTGAACTCATATATGTAATGTAATCCGCTACGATCCATATTATAAGTCAATTATGTATATTTGATTACCGATGCCACTATGAGTTGGCAAACGGGTGACATTATTTTGACATAAAAAAATTGTGAGTTTTGGGTCACTATAGAATATTACTGAAATATTTTTAGTTCAAAATTTCAATATGTGATTTTAGAAATGATGATCGGGTTTGCGTAAAAAGGCTTGCTTGGGCTTAGTGGGCTATGCCCATTGGGCCCATGCGTCAATCATGGCCCGATATTTGGGTTGTGACAAGAAAGTTCTGCTTTCCAAGGGGAAGGTCATGATCTTGAAGTGGATCAGCCAAGAAAAACCCCCTCACTTGAGCCTTAGAACAAAAATGAATCAGAACAAGGAACAGAAATTCTTGGTTCATTGGATGAGAATCCTCTTTCAGAACCTTAAAAAAGGTAGCCCTTTCCTCCAAATTCAGAAGAAGTATCCATTATGGATGTTTTTCATCAAATGGTCATAGAGAAGCAAATTGAAAAGGTAGCAGCCAAAGCACAAGCAAGGAGTCCACTACAGAAAGGCAGTTTGGGAAAGGAAAAGAGAAGGTTGCTGCAGACCCACAGGCTAAATCCAAACCACTTGGTAAGAGCAAGAAAACAATGGCCATAAAAGCAAAATTCGTCAAAAGGAGAAAATACTCTAGATTGGCAGATAAGGCCAGGCTAGCAACAATCTCCTCTCCTCAAAACCCTCTTGAGATTTCATCCCCTGAAAAATCACCACCTTAACCTTCTCCTCTCCTCAACCCCTAAATGTGCAATATGGTACTGATGAGTCCTCTCCCTCATCCTCTTCAGAAGATGATTAGGAGTTGATGATGACAAAAAGGGGGAGAAGTATGGCAGGGACCTTAGAGGAGAAATTATGGAAAGATTAAGGGAGATAGGAAGTAGAAATTATCTAAGGGCAGTTTCAGAACATTAACTGTTATTTTTTGGTTATCTGTTTTGAACACTTGAGTTTAACCTTGTTGTTTATGTTTTTGTGTGCGAAATGGGATGCTAATATGTTTATGTTATTTGGTTGTTGATAATTAAATATCTGATGATGTCTTACTGTCTATGGTATTTTAACTACTGCTGATAAAAATCTGGTGCTATACTGATATTGGGATAGTATGCTAATGCTTGATTTTTATTATGAAATTGTGAATGGATTGTGTTTGTGAATACATATGGATGTTGAGTATATTATATCTGTTGAATGATGAAGGGCATAGACAAAATCTAATAATAATATATTATTGACAGACACTACTGAAATTTTGATGATAATCTGTCAACATTCACCTGCTGTAAATCACTTTATATTTCTGCATATATATACTTTAAATGTGTAGTGTCATTTTCTATATGACATGAATAAAATTTGCTAGAATGAATAAGCAAAATATGCACACTAAAGGGGAGCACACACTTAGGGGGAGCAATCCCCATTTTCTACAAGATTAAAAAGAATAAAAGGATACTGTGCTGTTAACCAAGGAATGTTTTGTCATCGTTAAAAAAGGGGAGATTGTTGGCTCCATTAGCTTTTTATGATAATAAAACATTCCCATTCATTTGTGTCTAATATCTCCACTTAAGTGTGCAGGACAAATATTGTATGCAATAACTAATCAATCATTCAAATGCACATATCAAAAATCATATGAATGAGGAAAAATGATTGATCAACAAAAAAGAAGGTCCTTAGTTGAATAATGAAGAATATTGGTTGGCTAAAATTCAAATTGGAGAAATGGCAGGCTGAAGAGTATTGAGCAACAGAACCAACTTAGTCAACCAAGAAGTGAGTTAGTTGACTATGAAGCTGCTGCCAAAAATTAGGACTTCAAGACAGAACCAACTTAATCGACCAAAAAGTAAGTTAGTCGATTAAGTGCACATTGCCAAAACTGCTAGAAACTAAGACCAGAAGACAGAAACAACTTAATCGACTAAGAAGAAAGCTTGTCGACTAAAAGCTCTCTGTCAACAATTTAAACCAGAGCACTAAAAGATAGATTAACAGGTAGAACCAACTCTCAACTGTTTCTAACAGCCATAAACTATCAAACTACCATCAGAGTTGTTTTTTCAAGTATAAAAGGTTCTTCCAACAGTTAGAAAACATATAGAGAGAATATAAAAGGCTTTCAAGCAAAAAGAGCTAAAAAACAACCAAAAATCTCTCTGCACTTTATTGCACTCAACGCCCATCTTTGTAGTTGTGTTTTGCACTTCAACTTGTACCACTTAGATCAACTTTGTGATCATAGGTACACTTCTATTTCATTTCTCTTTATGTTCTTAGAGTGAATGGGTCACTGTAAAGGGTTTATTCAAGGTAGGGTTGCTTGATTGAGTATAGATTCTAACTTAGCCTTGAAAAGTTAAGTGTTGGGTTTTGGTTAATCTCGTGAAAAGCCATTGTTGTAAGTTGTGGTTGAGCTTTTGAAAAACCACTTTGGGTTTTGGTTGAGCTCATGAAAAACCATTGTGAAAGGTTGCGGTTGAGCCTTTGAAAAATCACTTTGGGTTTTAGTTGATCCCGGTAAAAACTATTGTGAAAGGTTTTGACTAAGCCTGATAAAAACCATTGTAAAGCTTGGTGAAAGCTTGTGAATTTCACCTGTTTATAGTGGATTAGTTTGGAAAATCCTTGGTTGGATAATCAAGGTAGTGGATGTAGGTCTTGGACCGAACCACTCTAAATTCTTGCACATTGTCTACTCTTTTTTTTATTTTCATTGCTTTTGGAATTAATTCCTCATCTTGCCAAAAGCCAAAAAGTGCTATTCACCCCCTAGCACATTTACTTAAGACCAACACCTTCATGTTCCAGTATTTCAAACGAGCCAATATATTGAGGATTGAGTTTCCCTTTCTTGCCAAATCTTCGTATTCCTTTACATGGCAACACTTTTAGAAATACACAGCACTTGTTTCGAACTTTAGGGGTCTATGTTTGTTGTTGGCATACTACTTCTATCTACTCTAAGCTACCAATATTCGTTATTGAATTATTTGTACTTCTTTTACTGCCGCTTGTACCGTCTCCATCCCCAACAATTTCCTTTCCCCAACTTCTAACCATCCAATGGGTGACCTACACTTCTGCCCATACAATGCCTCAAATGGTGCCATCTTGATACTCGCTTGGTAATTGTTATTGTATGCAAATTCTGCTAAAGGCAACTATAAGTTCCAAGAAACTCCAAAATCCAACACGATTGCTCTTAACATATCTTCCAATGTTTGAATCGTGCGCTTAGACTGGCCATCTGTTTGAGGGTGATATACTATACTAAAGTCCAATCAGGTCCCTAGTTTATCTTGTAACCTTTTCTAAAATCGACTAGTAAATTCTGGTCCCCGATCAGACACAATGGTCACTGGTACACCATGGAGTCTAACAATTTCATTAATGCAAATTCGAGCATATTGTGTTGCCCCAAACTTTGTCTTGATCGGGAGAAAATATGCTAACTTAGTCAACCAATCTACAATTACCCATATGGAATCGTATCCTCTTTTAGCTCAGGGCAAGCTTGTTATGAAGTCCATTGCTATATGTTCCCACTTCCATTCAGGTATTAGTAACGATTATAACAATCCTAAAGGTCTTTGATGCTCTGCCTTCACTTGTTGGCACACCAAACATCTTGAAACATATTCCCTTACATCCTTCTTCAATCCTTGCCACCAATATACGGATCTTAAATCATGATACATCTTGGTGGCTCTTGGATGTACTGCATAAATAGCAACATGTGCTTCCTCGATAATTTCTTCCCTTAATCCATCTAAATTTAGCACGTAGATTAGAGATCTATGTCTCAACAATCCATCAGACCCAAAATCAGACTCAGAAACTTGCTCACCCATACTCCCCAAAATAGTCATTACAAATGTATCTCTAACTTGAGCATCTCGAATTCTATCTACTAGCATTGGTCGGACCCTAAAATGTGCCAATATTGCATCTGATCCACTGACCTCAAATTTAACTCCCATATTACCTAGATCCTATAATTCTTGCATATCGACCTTCTCTCCACTATAATGTGTGCCATACTGTCCATTAACTTTCAACTCAGGGCATCAACTACGACATTCGCCTTGTCGGGATGATAGAGTATTATACAATCATAGTCTTTCAACAATTCCATCCATCTATGTTGCCTTAAATTTAGATCTTGCTGTTGAAATAGATACTTCAAACTTTTGTGATCCATATATATTTCACAAATTTCCCCATACAAATAATGCCTCCATATTTTTAAGGCAAACATGATCTCTGTCATCCCCAGATCGTGTGTAGGATAATTATATTCATGCCTCTTAAGTTGTCTTGAGGCATAAGCAATGATTCTACCATGCTGCATCAATACGCACCCTAATCCAACCCTTCGAAGCATCACAATAAACAATGTAGCCCTCGAACCCACATGGCAGACTTAATATGGGTGCGGAAGTCAAACAAGCTTTTAATGTCTGGAAGCTATGTTCACAAGCCTCTGACCATTCAAATCCTACCCCCTTTTGAGTTAACCTCGTTAGCGAAAAGGCTATCTTAAAGAAATCTTTTACAAATCATCAATAATACCCAACTAGTCTTAGAAAACTCCTAATTTCTGCAACTCTTGTGGGTCTAGCCCAATTCTTAACTGCCTCAACTTTATTGGGATCTACTTGTACTCCATCCTTAGATACAATATGTTCTAGAAAACCAACACTACTCAACCAAAATGCGCACTTAGAAAATTTCACATACATTCTATGCTCCCCGTAAGGTCTGTAGCACGATCCTTAAATGTTGTGCGTGCTCTTCCCAACTTCTCGAGTATAGTAAAATGTCATCAATAAAGATGACTATAAATCTATCCAGGTATGCTCGAAACACTTTATTCATCAAGTCCATGAAAGCAGTAAGGGCATTCGTCAATCCAAAAGACATCACCAAAAATTCATAATGTCCATACCTCGTATGAAATGAAGTCTTAGGTATATCCTCTTCCCTGATCCTTGATTGATGATATCCAGACCTCTAATCAATCTTTGGAAAGCATTGAGCCTTTTGCAGCTAATCAAACAAATCATCAATTCTTGGAAATGGATATTTATTTTTTATTGTAACTTTATTAAGCTACCGGTAATCTATACATAGCCTAAGACTACCATCATTCTTCTTTACGAACAGCACCGGCGCTCCCCAAGGTGACACACTCAGGCAAATAAAGCCCTTGTTAATTAAATCTTGCAATTGTTTCCTTAACTCCTTCAACTCTACCGGCGCCATTTGGTATGGAGGCATCGATATTGGATGTGTTTCTAGAACCAAATCAATACCGAATTCAATTTCCCTTTTGGGAGGCAATCCAAGCAGCTCTTCCAGAAACACATCTACAAATTCATTTACTACTGGTGTAGCTTCTAAATTTCCTTCTTCACTCTGTACTTCTCTAGTAATTGTAGCCATCACATTATCAACCAAAAGGCTACTGTGACCATAAATAATAAATGACGGCTTTCCAGGGAATTTAAACTTCACCAACTTGCAATAACAATCTGCATTAGCATAGCAAGATACTAGCCAATCCATTCCCAGTATCATGTCGACTCCCAATGTTGTCATTAACACTAAGTCCACCTAAGTGTCCTTATCTTTAATCTGAACCAGACAAGAATGAACACATCTCCGCAACATATGATTCTTCCAATGGGGTGGTTACTATTAACTGTTGATCCATATATTCATAGTGCTTGCCTAATTTAGGCATGAAATTTGAAGACACAAAAGAATGGGTGGATCTTGGGTCAAATAAAACTACTGCTTTGTAACCACAAATGAAAAGAGTACATGTTACCACTACATTCGAGGCATGAGCATCTTATGGTGTCAAAGAGAACACTCTAGCTTGGCCCCCTCCAAAAACACCTTGTTGAGTTGACCCTGCTGATCTACTTCGTGACGAGGAAGCTACCCCTTTTCCTTCATCCCTCCTAACTTTCTGGTTGGTGGTATAACTGCTGGTGCGATAACAAAATCGAGTCGTATTGAACCACGAGCCATCTCCCGATTATGTCTAAAGATAGAACAATCCCTCTTCACATGACCAACTCCCCCACACTCATACCAGAATGCCGTCATCTGATTACATGGCCTTGTAAGTGTTTTACCACAAAAAGTGTAGTAAGGACCCCAGTGATTACTCTGTCTAGGATTTGAATTAGTCATTCCACTGCTCATAACTTTTTGTAATTAATCCCACTAAAATCACTACTACGTGGGGGACTACGAAACTGAAAATTTCTTCGTTGATTCGGTAGACTAGAGAATGTTGATCCTCTGAGTAAGTTACCATCCCTTCGACCTTGTTGGCCAGCTATATTGGCATATTTACCCCTACTAAGGTCTCTATATCTAGAAGATCCCTTACCTCAATTTCTTTTACTCTTCTCTCTTTCCACCCTAACCTCTTTACGTTTCGCTTTAATTTTTCTAGCGGCATCAACTACTTCAAGATAGGATGTAAATCTCTGAGAGACTAGAATTTTGTATATTGGCTCATGTAACCCCTTAATGAACCTTTTTATTCTCTCCCTTTCAATCTGAACCAAATACAGGGCATATCTCGACAATTGAGTCAACTAAATGTCATAGTTTTACACTATCATCCCAAGCGCCTGCATTAAAGTTTCAAACTCCTGTGCCTTAGCGTCTCTCATGCTTTCAGGTAGAAATCTGTCCATAAAGGCTTGTGTGAATTCTTCCCAAGTAAGTGGGCCAAAACTAGGAGGTCTATTGCACTTGAGCGTAGCGAACCATATCTGTGCTACCTCTATCAATCTAAAACCTGTTAGCTCAACTGCTTGGCGACTAGAATAACCCAATGTTGTACAAATTTTGTCCATCTCATCTAAAAATACTTATGGGTCCTCCGTTAATTTAGTACAAGAAAAGGAAGGGGGTTTTAATTTCATAAAATCACCTAGAGTCACCATGACATTTCCCCGATCTGTTTTTTCGTAAGGTTGATGATCCGAATCTTCAAGACCCATTGTCTCATTAGGTTGATACACTCCCTGTCTCCTAAACTCCATAAACTCGTAGGTTAACCCTCGCAATCCAACTGCTATCTCCTTTAGAGTTTCACTAGTACCGTAGGATGATCACCTCCCGTATCCTCAGAACTGGTACCAGGTCACCTCTCACTAGAACTTTGGCTACTTTGAGGCTTGGCGGCTCGACCTCTAAGTCTACCTCTCCCACTGCTTCTAGAGAAGGATGCACGTGGTCCTTCCATAGTGTCATCTGGGGCATTAAACCCTCTAGTTTCCCTTAAGGCAGCTCACGTCCTATGCGGCATCTCTTTACCTAGACAGCGACAATCACCCTTCAAATAAATATCAAAATTATTAATAAAGGTGGCTTACTAAAATTAAGGGGTTTGTGTAGCCTCTTATCCAAAATCCATGTTGTAGCCACGAACCATGGATAAGACTCTACACTACCCCTGACACTCTTCTAACAAACTCGAGAATTCCTAGGATTTTTCTAAACGTAGGGCTCTGATACCAAGACTATAATGACACACTCACACGGTCGTTACCGGTACACAGGTCATATAAACAAGCCTATACTATACAACCTGGTTAGCCTTTTTAAGCATTTTATTTCACCTGTATTTATTTCCTCACATTTTCATTACTGCTCTAACTAAATTTGTCAATCATCAATATCATTGTCTCATCGATAATTCACATTGAAATAATAATAACCAAGTAATAGTTCAAAGCATTTTGATGGCATAACTCCACATTTTTAATTTACAATATTTAAAGATCTTAGTCTCAAAATATTTCTAAACACGTTATTTATTACAACTTTATAACAACTGGACAACTAGATAGCAAAGCGACGCGAAGAAAGCTAGGAGATGCCATTACCTACACAACTGCAAAAGCATTCTTAGCCAACGATGTCCCCAATTAGCTATTTATCTACACATTAAATAACGTGGGTGAGTCTCACAAACTCAGTGATCATCGACTCCGTGAGCAGGCGGGGAGGATAAACAAACATAAAGATGAAATATTTACAAATCCAAGAGTAAGCGTTGAAAACATACTCTATTAAACTAAGAGATTTTTATACCTTGCAAGTCTTAAGAATAATGCATCACAAGTAAATACATATGAAAACGGTTATATTTAGAATGCTAGAAAATCTTTCAACTTTGATATTCTGTCAATAGTAAATCTAATGGCAAGTGTAGAATGAAGAGTCTCAAACATAAAAATATGCGAAATAACTAGTCACCAATGAATACATAAATTTCACTTGCCATTCAATGATAAATTTCAAGTGTTAATGCCATGCAATGTATAATAAAAATCAATAAGTAACCATCATCCTCAGGTAGATTTAGTATAGCTCTTAGGCTTACTTTCTCAAACATCATCACCTACTCATGGGAACTGCCCACACCGCCTAATACAAATTGGGGCTTCAAGTCCCCCTTTACCTACTTGTGGGAACTGCCCACGCCACCTAATGTGAATCGAGGCTTCAAGTCCCCCTTGACAATCAAATATCGATAATCAACAATCACTACATTGTGCATAAAGACCCACTTAACCTGGTATGGTAATAGATCTTACCCCAGAGTATCTCAATCACGTTAAAATGAAAATCATGGCAATTAAATGCATTTGCAAAACATGATAGATTAAAAACAATATAATCATAAATTGAATGTTATGCATAATTTATTTCAAGGCATGGCATATCCATCAAATCAGCATGCTAAGTGAAATCGATAATTTTTTTATCAAATCCCATGAATCAAGTAATGGCCATTGGCCTAAACATCACACAAGCTTGCAAGGTATGATTTTGAAGCGAAAAGCCAATCAAAGGTTTGTTTCCCCATAATTAAAAGAATGTAGATATATACTTACGTGTAATATAGAGAAAAAAAGGGATTTCAAATCCTTGATTGCAATCACAAACAACTTAGGGCTTTCTACTAACTCATGCTTTCCACAATTTCGTCAACTATCAAATGTAACATATATAATATATATTTATAGGGATATAGTTTTGAAATTTAGCACCCACTCACCTCAATTGGTGGGATTTCTCACCAATATTTATCCTTTGAGCCTTAGCTCAATTTTGTTTTAATTCTGCCACAGAGTTCAGCATTTTTCAAACCAGCATCATCATCCTAGGCTTCATGGGTTCAATGCCTCAAGATAATGTATTCTAATTTATCTGAGCTTCATTGATTTAAATTTTTTTTCCCAACTCAATTATTCTCTTCCAAACTTCACAAGTCTGCCTTTGGTTCACGGCCACAATTTTGGTAGAATTTCCAACAATCAAAGTGCCATTTCAACAGTCCCTAATAACCCATATTTGGCATTCATCAATATTTTTTTTTTAAAATAAGTACTTAATACACAAGGGCAATGGAAATTGTACTCAATGTTTAATTAAATTTTTATTTCTCAAACTTTGCAACAGCATTCAAACATCACATTGTAAATCCATACTATCAGGGCTTATTTACTCAACCTATGGCCAATTAATATAAATCACCCAGAGATATGCCCAAGCACTCACCGCAGTTGATGATTTAGTCCTTCAAAACTAAACTTTTAGCATCATTCAACCCTCAATATTAAATCTGCCATTAAGATTAAATGATTATCACCTGCTTGAATTTATAAATAAATAGCCCAAACATGAAGTCTCTTACCATACGTTCAGCTTTTAGCTTCAAGATAGAGTTTAGAAAGCTTTATCTCCTTAAAAAACGTGGTGGTTTAAACTCTCATGGTGTGGACTCTTTGCTTCGAGTTTCCAAGGAAACAAAAATTCTTTCAACGCGTTCCATCTCTTTAATAATTTCTATCTTGCTTCCTCTTGGTTTTTGACCCAAATGTATGATTTTAACAAAGCTCTAACTGTAAAACCTTAACCTTTATAAATGTGTAACTCGAGGTAGAACTTATGTTTAAAGGTTTAATTTGAGCTAATGATGCTAGTTTTATGTTAGTTATAATTATTTTATGTCATTATAGGAGTAGGATTAAAAAATAATTTCAATTGGTGAAGAAAGGTGCATAGTGGGTTATTGCTCTATTTGTATATGTTTTGGTTTATCAAGAATATCTCCCACTACAAAAGTCTAAATAACATAATTTTTGGACCATTAAAAAGCTAAGAGGCAGGGCTAAAACTTTTATGTTTACTACTTTTCCCAGTTTTGACGAGCAAGTGGTCAAAATCCTTGTCGAAGTGAAAGTACTGCACTAAAAGAACAAATTTGGACAGAACATTTAAGCGCCACGGTGCTGAAAATTGAGAGCCGCGGCCCTCACCGTAATTTTCACAAATAACAAGTTTAAGGAATTTTTGAAGCTAGGACTTTTGGAGGCTACTTAAGGGACCTCTTTCAGAGGATACTGGACCTTTTCTCAATGTCAAAAGAGTTAAAAAGATTACACAAGAAAAGGAGGAAGACAAGTGGCCTTGTTAAGGGCATTATTGTAATTGCATGAGAAATTAGATAAGCTTTAACTATAAAGATCTCATCTTTTCTAGCAGCTTCCACATTTCTCTAGCAACTTTTTCTTCTTCCTCCTCCTCCCATCTCACGTTTTTCTCCTCTTCCATGAAAGTTTCTCTCAAGCTTCCATCACTCTCTCAAACTACCCTCAATTTTTGTGCTTTACACACCCTATTGTAGGGTTTTTCATACTCTTTTACCCTTTCACCTTAAACAACCCCTTAAAAGTCTTTCTTCAATACTTTCTCTCACCAACTGAACTTTGTAGAAAGAGAAAGAGAGGTTTCACGATAGCTTGAGGACTCTTGGGAAGAAGTTTTATTACCATCCACCAAGGTGAGTGATGAATTAGGATTGATTTTAAGTTATTGATGATGGCTAGTAATTAGAGTTATGAGTTGTGTTATTTGCTGAAATTGTTTATCTATTTCTAGTGTTACTAAAGTAGAGAAATGGAATAGCCAATCAAATGGTAATTGAAAGGTAGATAGGAAGGGCTATTGAAGCTTGCATTTGGAAACAGCTTTTGGAATGATATTAATATAAATTGGATTGGCTGTGATGTTTTTGTGCATGATAGGTTCCAACAAGGCCCCTCAACCCCATTTGGACCATTAGGGAAGTTAGAGTCGATTAAAGGTTCAACAAGTACCGGTGAGTGAACTTGCATTAAAAGGTTTTGGGATATACACATATATGTTTGATTGAATCCCCTAAAACGTTTTACTTGGTTCTTTCTTCAAAACTTGCACAGGAACAAGCCCTTATGAAATGTTTTTATTTTATGAAATGGATTGTGTGATGAATTCATATGTTTCTGCATAGTGTTGATATATATATATACTATGTCATAAAGGGTACCATTGTGTGACAAATGCAACCGTGCATGTGCAAGGTAAGTGTGCACTTGCCGATGATGACGGTGGTGAGGGAGATGGATGGTGATATTGCCCGCGTGCACTATGTGGGGGGATGCATACGATGGCATTAACTATGCACAAAGTGGGGGGATGCACATGAGCTGAGTGAGATAGGGTGTCCGGCTATGTGCACGATGTGGGGAGATGCACATGAGCTGGTTAAGATAGGGTGTCTGGCTATGTGCATGATGTGGGGGGATGCACATGAGTTGGGTGAGATGGGGGTGTCCAACTATGTGCACGATGTGGGGGGATGCACATGAGCTGGATGAGATGTGGTGGTATACTAATTGATATATGCTTAAGTATATGTATATGCAATAGAAAGATTATCATTATAATATGTGATTACATGGCATGATGAATCTTGAAAATTTCCCATTTACTTGTAAATTGATTTTATTGTAGCGAGAAACATTCTGTTTATACTGCTTTGCTTGGATGATTGTTGAAAATTTCCTCTCTTTCCAATTTCATGATGAATATGGTTCTTTCATCATTAAATGATTTAATAACCATGGGTTTAATGGAGGGATTTTAATAAAAACTAGACTAAATTGCATTGTTTTGAAAATAAGTGCATCATGATTTCTTTAAAACTTTCCTTGTCGTTGCTTGTTCCCTTCTTATGTTCACTCATTGAGTTTGTACTCACTGTTTTCAACTTCATGTTTTCATATCAGGAGGCAGTTGGAACCTAGGTTGAGGTGTCCACGTAGTTTCGTCTTCTTGGTAGGTACGTTGGCATTCAGTAGCCGTCCCTTCACCTTGGTCACTCCGTTGGAAGCCCAAAGTCATTTTGTTTGTAAATATGTACATGTGATGTAAAGAACTCAGGTGCATATCTTAGACCATATAAGTATATTTTGATTGGTAAGCGACCATGAGTGGCAATGGTTAATATTATTTTGGGTTAATATAAATGCAGTTTTGATTGCTATAGCTTATTAGTAAAGTACTTGAAGGTTGGAATTGTGAGATGTAACTTTAAAAGTAGTTGATGGGATGATGAGCAGGATTACGTAAGTAGGCTTGCTTGGGCTTGGTGGGCTATGTCCATTGGGTCCATGAGCCGGTTATAGCTCGAAAATCGGGTCGTGACACTAACACTTACCAAAATCTTCAAGGCTCGGGTTTAAAGAAGAGAGCTGATGCCTAGGTGGCAGAAAAATGAAAAGAAAGCCATTCGATGCACCTTCAAGGCAGGTAGGATTACCCAAGTCTAAAACTCTTTGCATTAGTCAATTTCTATGCCTCCATCCTGCAAACTATTTAGTATCATCACATGGTGGGGGTCCCATATGTCCCCCACTAACCCATATTTGTTGGTTTAAATAAGTTTCTAATGGGTATTAACCCATGGTTTTATGCTTTAGTCCACTTTTACCGGTAAAATTTCAAGTTTTCTCTTTACTACATTTAGTTAATCTTGAAAATGGTTTATTTGTACAAAGGCTCTCCTACTTCAACTATGTCACAACCCAAATTCAAGGCCATGATCGACGCAAGGGCCCAATGGGCTTTAGCCCACTAAGCCCAAGCAAGCCTTTTTGTATAATCTTATACAGTAATTCATATCCCTTTAAAATCCAAGATTCATAATGTTCAAATATAGTCCCTTTGAAAACAATTCATAAACCCAATTATGCATTTATAATGGCATCACCTACCGTAATATACATATATAGCTTAACAAATGAATCTTAGTATTTCACCTCAACTATTCATATACATATAATTAGGCCTTGACCGTTAGCGGAGTGACTCTGGTCACGGTTACTAACAATTAATGTCATGGTAAACCTATCGAGCAATGGATAGAGAGGAGCACCTTGTCCTAGGATCCAATCACTTGTAACTCAGGAAACCTAAAATATGAAATTTAAAAATGTGAGTACAAACTCAGTGAGTAAACATAGGAAGGGAACAAGTAATGACAAGAAATGGTTTAGAAAACATGATGCACTTATTTAAAAGCAATGCCATTTAGTTCAAGTTCTTATTAAAATCCCTCCATTAAACCCTTGGTTGTAAAATCATTTAATGATGAAGGAATCGCATTTAACATGAAATTGGAAAAAAGGAAAATTTTCAGCAATTATCCAAGTAAAGCAGTATAAATAGAATGTTTTTCGTTGCAATAAAATCAATTTGCAAATAACGGTAAATTTTCAAGATTCATCATATGCATCTCACCTGGCTCATGTGTATCCCACCACATCGTGCACATAGCCGGACATCCCACCTCACCCAGCTCATGAGCATCCCACCACATCGTGCACATAGCCAGACATCCCATCTCACCCAGCTCATGTGCATCACACCACATCATGCACATAGCCAGACATCCCATCTCACCCAGCTCATGTGTATCCCACCACATTGTGCACATAGCTGGACAGTATCACCATCTATCTCCCTCACCACCGTCATCACCGGCAAGTGCACACTCACCCCACACATGCACGGTTGCATTTGTCACACAATGGTACCATTTATGACATAGTATATATATATATATCAACATTACACAAAAACATATGGATTCATCCTTTTACACATTTCACATTTCACAACATCAAACATTTTATCAAGGCTTATTCCCATGAAATTTTAAAGCAAAAACCAATAAAATTCCCAAATGATTCATTGAAACACGTAAACATTTTCCCAAAACATTTTGAAATGCAAGTTCACTCACCGATATTTGTTGAACCTTTAATCAACTTTAACCTCCCTAATGGTCCAAATGGGGCTAAGGGGCCTTGTTGGAACCTATCACGCACAAAACATCACAGCCAATCCAATTTACATTAATATCACTCAAAAAGCTATTTCCCAAATCAAGCTTCAATAGCCCTTCCTATCTATCTTCCAATTACCATTTGATTGGCTATTTCGTTTCTCTACTTTAGTAACACTAGAAATAGATAAACAATTTCCACAAATAACACAACTCATAACTTTAATTACTAGTCATCATCAACAACTTAAAACCAGTCCTAATTCATTATTCACCTTAGTGATTGTAATGAAATTTCTTCCCAAGAGTCCTCAAGCTAACATGAAACCTCTCTTTCTCTCTCTACAAAGTTCAGTTAGTGAGAAAAAGTATTGAAGAAAGACTTTTAAGGGTTTGTTTAAGGTGAAGGAGTAAAAGAGTATGAAAAACCCTACAACATGTTGTGTAAAGCATGAAAATTAAAAAAAGTTTGAGAGAGTGATGGAAGCTTGAGAGAAGTTTTTATGGAAGAGGAAAGAAACGTGAGATGGGAGGAGGAAGAAGAAGAAGTTACTGGAGAATTGTAGAAACTGCTGGAAAAGATGAGATCTTTATAGTTAAAGCTTATCTAATTTCTCATGCAATTATGATAATGCCCTTAACAAGGCCATTTGTCTTCTTCCTTTTCTTGTGTAATCTTTTTACTCTTTTGACATTAGGAAAAAGTCCAAAATCCTCTGAAAGAGGTCCCTTTAAATAGCCCCTAAAAGTCCTAGCTTCAAAATTCCCATAAACTTGCTATTTATGGAAATTATGGTGAGGGTTGTGGCTCTTAATTTCCAGCGTCGCGGAGCTCAAAGGTTCTGCCAAATTCTATTCCTCTAGCACAGTATTTTCACTTCAACAATGATTTTAACCACCTTGCCACTAGAACTGAGCAAAGTGGTAAACATTAAAGTTGTAACCCTGCCTCTTAGCTTTCTAATGGTCCAAAAATCATGTCATTTGGACTTGTGTAGTGGGAGATATACGTGAGAAACAAAAACATATGCAAATAAAGCAACAGTCCATTGTGCACCTTTCTTCACCAATTGAAATTATTTTTGATCCTACTCCTATAAAAACATAAAATAAATATAAATAACATAAAACTAGCATTGTTAGCCACCATATCAAGGTATAGGGTACTACAAACTAATCTAAATTGCCTTTTATTATTTGTATTATTATATATTATTAAAATATTATTTTACTTATCATGTCACCATCTTCAATTTTACATATATTTTCTTACATTCCAAAACTCATAATTCACCTTAATTAGCAAAATAATTTTCATTAGATTAACATCCCAGGGGTGGATGTTACAATTCGCTCGGTAATGGGGCGTGACTAAACTTTGTCGCTTGATGTGGCAATAAGGTGTGACTTGACTCCATCGTTTGCTGTAGCAATGTCGCTTGATATTGTATATTGTCTATTGATTGGCCTTTGTATGTGACTATGCTATGTTCAGGGGAAGACCACTCTATGATATGATATGATGACTACATAGTGGCATGCCTTAGGTTTTTGAAATGTGAAATATGTTATATGATGTCATGATATGATAATTAATGGAAAGGCTTGACGTAAAAGCCATATGTAATTGGTATATGATTATGATGTGCTACATGCTTGAGGAGCTATGATTTAGTGTCGAGGTGAGCGCTTTAAGGTATGTACGCTAAGCCATGTATGTAGATGGCCATATGATGGATCGATTCATACGATAGATTAAACTGATAAGAGGTTATGTTGGTAATGATGCTGAATCAGTAAGGTGAGGATGATTATACCACCTTAGTATGTTAATAATCAGAAATATGCAGCGTAGTATGGCTGCCATGATATGACAAACTATATTTGATAAGTGACGATTGACTTGTCTTATATGTATATGTATTATGATGTATGAGATGCATGCATGATCAAAGATATGTGTAGCAACTATCCTTGCACATTTACAACTGTTTATTGCTCCCACTCACTGAGTACTAGTGTGACTCACCCATTTCAATTGTATTATGCAGATAAATAGACAAGAAGAATCGGTGGCTAGCATTGCCATTTAGATAGACACGTGATTTGATAGTTGATAGGTTTTCCACTGATGAACACTCCACTATGTCACAGTCTGAGTCATAGTTATGTATGCTTGTACTATGTATATAAAGCATATCATAAAGGAAATATGATGGCATGAAGTTGCCTTATGATATGTAATGAGATGTTTAATGACTTAGTGAATTAGCCAATGTATGGCTATGTGTATGTTATGTTTAAGTCTTTAATGTTATTACTAGCAGAGGGGTTAATGTTGAATCCTAAAAGATTTAAGTTTATATGAGATGATGTTGGCCATAAGGCTTTATGATTATGATATATGTGTTTGTCAGGACTTAACTATGAAGGTTTTCTCGAGTCTCGCAGGCTTGCCTGTTAGGCTCGTGCATGCTAGTCATGGACTCTCAAATTTGGGTCGTGATAGAAATACAACCATAGTCGACTATAGCAGTTCATATTTCATTCTTTAAAATTTTTTAAAGTCTAATTCACCCCCTCTTGGACATTCTTATTACTTAATTCATTGAACTAACATTTCTAATAGAAGAAGACTCAATTTTAATTAAAATTAGCGATCTATAAAATATGAAGCTTTTTCCAAATAAATTTGATTTAAAATCTTTCCAAAAATATTACTTTCATATTATTAATAAAAAGATTTAAACCAATATAACAATATCTTATGAATTTTCATCTCTTTACCCCTTATCATTTTTTTTAAGAAAAGATTAGAAGAGGAATTCAAACTCTACTCTTTGAGCAGAAGGAAAAATGCATCAACTATTGAATCAATTGCTTCAATATCTAATTATTATAAATTTAACAACTAGTAGAATATGAACATTTTTTCAGATAAAATTGATTTATATTTTTTGAATAATTACTTAATAAGATATGAAAAGATTGAAATCAATTTAACGTCTTATCATTCTAGTCAAATTCTTAATAATACGGAACATTTTTCAAAATTAATTTTTTAAATCATTAATTAATAATGCATAGAAAAAATTGAGACTAATACAATTATGGTTAAAAAGAAATTAATGACCAGCTATTCACAGTGAGTTTTGTTTCAAATTATTATCATCATTTCAAAATTCAACAAAAATATCAAGTTTCACCATAAAAGTTATGATACATCATTATTAACATATATTATTTGCTTTTAGTGTTGCAATAAAAATAAAAATATTTTGCCCAAAGATTATAAAGGATCACATTTTTTTTCAAATTTTAATCAATAATAATTTGAAAATAATAAGATTTCAAATTTAATTAAAAAAAGTCAAACTTGAATAGTTAATTATAGAATAAAGAATAATTTTGCTTATGAATTTTTAATTTTGAAAGTAAGGAAATTAAATGGTATGGACTGTGTAGCTCGCAAGGTAGTCAGATAGCAACCGTACATCCACGTGTCAATGGGCGATTGGTCTGACGGGTAAACTTTTGCATCACATGAGAGCTGAAGCTAAACAGGTTCACTTGCACATGGATAACGTTGGTGGGTCCCAGAGTGGACAACCTGTTAGGTACACGTCAGCATAAAGTTCACGCTCTCAACGCACACGTCATTCCAAAAAGGTAATGATAGATAAATAGGGAGAGAAAGAAAGAGCAAAGCAAAACGGAAAGAAAAAAAAAAAAATTAGAAATGTGAAGATAAATGAGAATTCAGCAGGGAAGCTCAGACTCAAAAGCCTGACCATTTCTTTTATGTAGAAGTTCTCTTGCAATTCTCAATTCAGTTGTTTTTCTTTTCTCGCGAAACAAACACAAGGTACGTGTATCAGACTTGGATTTGTCAAATTTTGATCGTCGCCTCTTAGATCTCTTTGTTTATTTGATCAGCTAAAAAAGTTTATAGAGTTAAAATTGAGGTTTATCTGTGTTTCTTGTATTTTGATTTAAAAAAAAAAAGAAAAATCACTTGGTTTTGCTTCGTGATTAGATTTTGTTTAAGGGTCAGGGAGAATTCATAAGGGAAAAAAAAAGGAGTTGCATGAAAAAGAATGATTGTAATAGTTTCTGCTGAATTTTTCAGATTTGGGATTTTTATTGTTTCCATTTTGCAGTTAGAATCAATATAAATTATTTTCTTTTCTTTAAAAAAAAACAAAGAGACAAAACTAGTTGTGTTTTTTTTTTTTTAGTGCAAAGAAAAAGTATTACAGTTCAAACCTATGAGCAAAGCTAGGATCAGACCCGTTTTTCTTGTTGAGTGGCAAGTTTTATGCTTCTTTGGTTGAACTGAGAAAAAGTGAATACCACTGGCTTTTGTCTAAAGTTGGCCGCTTTGTAGAAGTTGAAGGGAAGCAAGCCTTTCCAAAGTATAGCCATATTCAACAATTAGTTGGGATCTTTTTGACGCTTGAAGCGTGCTTTTATGGTAGTTATTAGTGTTCCTTGCTTGAAAATTTATCAGGGATAACCATAAATTAGAATTATCTCAACCCCTGCCTGCTGGTCTTTTTGGTTATTAAATTTGAAACTTCCATATAGAAAGATGCCTTTGGTCTTTAGATCCAATATTCAATCATTTACATATCTTAGTATTTATCCTGAATTTTTGTAGATCCTGGAAAGTGGATCAGGAGATTGGTTCTTCAATGAACAGTATCTTTTGTCAATAATCAAGCTCATAGATTTGAAGTGATATTGAATATATACCAGAAGACACTTTGGAATTTGGAGTTTACTTTGAAATGGAGAAAATCTGTGAATTCTGCACAACTTCAGGACCAGTTGTTTATTGCAAGGCTGATGCAGCGCATCTGTGCCTTTCCTGTGATGCAAAGGTCCATTCAGCCAATACACTTTCCAACAGGCATCTTCGTACCCTCCTATGTGACTCATGCAGATACCGCCCATCTTATGTTCGGTGTTTGGATCACCAGATGTTCATGTGTCGTGGTTGTGACCGAACTTTCCATGATGCTTCTTCCCAGCACCAGAGACTTGCAGTTAGTAGTTATTTGGGGTGCCCTTCAGCTAAGGATTTTGCAGCATTGTGGGGTTTTGAATTGAATGAGCTGGAAAACAATGCTATTCAAGATCACTCTTTATCCAATTCATGTGTTTCTGTGAATCCCAATGCGGTCAAACTGGATGATTTAGGACAGTCTTGTTCCCAAATTGGAGTTTCTTCAAGTAAATCCTGTGTGACTCAAGCCCCTGCTGCAGTATGTAATGTTGGATCAAACAGTCAACAAACCAAGGTTGGCATGGTTACTTGTTCTTAAGTAGATCTATGTAATTTGTCAATATGCTCCTTAACTGCTTTATTTTTTATCAGCTATGGTTATGCATGCATGTTGATATTTTTATAGACAACTTGGAGTTTATCCTCAATATGATGTCAGCAATATGCAGCAAGCTTATGTAAGCCACAATGAGCTATCCCAAATATTGGAAAAAATCCTAGATTTCATAAAGTTCTTACCTATTAAAGGTTTATGTGTTTTAGCATTATCATGGTAAAAAATTCATCTTCTAGTGGAGCTTTGTCTAAATTTTCTATGTTGTAGATTATGTCCTTTCGTAAATATATCGAATCATCCTGAATGCTAGACGAGTGTACCAGACTATGAGTCTTAATTTTTAATTTCACGCATGTTAGAAGGGTGAAGCTATTTGCTCAGGTTACCTACTAATTGCTTTTGATATGCCACTTTAATCAGAATCATTTAAAGCATTGTCATGCAGTGATATATGAACATGTTCATTGAATCATGTTTAATGTCACACATTTTCTGCTAACCTACTTGAACTAATTAGTGAAAAGATATTCTGGTGCTGCTTAGCTGATGGTGCAAAATGGTGATAGGGCTTCACTTTCAAATACATACCAGTAGCAAAAGACCTATGCATACTTGATACGTCATATGTCTGAAATGTTCAACCCAATAGTAATATATATATTTTTTCATGCTTTTTCAACTATTATCCTCTTCATTTTCTAGTCTTTTTTTTTTTCTACCACATGGTGGTCTTTTCATTTTTAAAGTGTTTGATCCACTTTTATTTTTTGTGGAATAGATTGTTTGTTTCTTCCTTAGATATGTTTCTAGTTAAATCACCTTAAAGTGTTTTTCGACCAATGGTTTTGAAATGGGTCAGATGGTTTAAACCATGATAATAATTAAGTCAGCCGAAACTTGGAGTTCTTGTTGACTTCAAGAGTTTTCTATTGTAGTAATAACCTCCACCTATTCAGGGTATTTAATAAAGATTTATAGATTAATAACATTCACTTCATGGTTCCTGAGGGCTAAAGAGCTTATTACTCTTCTTAGTGTGTCCTTGTTATTGCAGGTTATTAACAAAGGTCAACAGCAGCAAAACACTGCCTTTATTTTGCAACAGATTCTTGACCTGAAAAAGCTTCAGCTCACTGAGAGAGATGGTCATTTGCCTTTTATTGGTGGCCAAGAACAAGCTGACACATCTTCTTCAATATGCAACTTTTCACAAAACCTTGATAGTAATCGAGTCCACGACATTGGCATCAATCTCCACCAAAGTAACAATCCAATCCACGAGCAGAATGCAGATCCTCTGCCCTTGTCATTTTCTCATCTGGAGAATTTAGCATCATCTTCAACTTCTGGGATTCCTTTGTATGGAGAATCTTTTTGGCAATGCAAAAGTCCGATTCGTGGTAGTCAGGTTTGCCCATCGATCAGAAGTCATCAAAATTGATTGTTAATTGTAGACCACTAGTCATATGTTCAAATTTCATCCATCATTGATAGACTGCAGGAGTGCCTTGAGGATAGAAAGAAGTCTTCTTTATCGTGCACAGGGTATTTGACTAGTGCTAAGCTATTTTATTGTTATGCTCTCTCATAGCCATTTACCCCAATCCATTTCTGCTTTTGTCTTTTCATATCATGTTAGTAAGTTTGTTCGTTCACATGTGATCACTTGAAACAATTTTCTAAACCCAGGATAAATTGCAGTTATGTTGACTGCAATTAATAAATTGCAGCTATAATTAATAAATTTGCCCCAGCCATTGGACCTTTATCTATTCACCCGGATGCAGGCTTTTGTTGATGAGTGACTTCGGATAAAGGCAAAAGTGGATTGCAAGCAACAAACATCCATAAGTTGTTTCTCGAAGCTGGAAACTATTAGGGAAGGGGAAAAAATAGAAATAGACCATTAAAGCTCCTTATATCATTTTGGAGAATAACCATTCTAGAAAAATTATTGCTTTTCCATTTAACATTTAGTTTCATGCTTTCTGGCAGTGACTGTAAATCCTAATTATTTCTGGTTTTGATTTTAATTAGTAGCCAATTGCAACTGCTTTGGCCATCTCTCTAATGCCGTGGACATTTTGCATTTCCCATGTGACCATCATAACAATATAATTGGGCATGTGAAAATGGTTTCCTGAAAGCAACAAGAATTTAAGAGTATAATAACATAAACATAAGAGACAACCACCGCTTTTTTCTGGCTGCAAGAGTAACACATAAATTTAGGGATAAAGATCTGACTTCCAATTATGGAAATAGCAATATCATAATATGATTTTCAAAAAAAGCAGCATTGTAAATTCTTTATTGTACAATAAATAGCCAGAAAGTTCTTATAGAGTTGATTTTGGTTTAAATCTTGCCATGCCACAGTTTTTTTATTTTGTTTCATATTTCTAATTGGTGGTTTTTATCTTATACATCTACAGAGAAGGATTTTCCTGTTTGTATAACATTAAGGAGTATATTTTATGAGTTACTACAAGAGTTAGTTTTGAGCATGATCTTAATACCAAAGTGCACTGTGTTTATTAATCGAGTTTGCAGTTGTGGTCTCAAAATATGCAAGACCTTGGAGTTTGTGAAGACATTTTTTGCCAAGATGATTTTAACATGCCTGATATAGAATTAACATTCCCCAATTTTGAAGACCTTTTTGGTGCTGATCAAGATCCAATCCGGGCATTGCTTGGTAATAAAGATGTTTGTTGCTCATCTGTGGACAAGGATATGTCCTTCAACAAATCAGATATTGTTAATGCAAGACCAGTGGAGGTTAGGATCATGGCACTCTTTTGCTTCTTATGATCGCATCCTTTACATACAGATATTACCTAGGAGGCTTTATAAAGGTATTAGAACCTTCAAGAGCAGTTTTTAAAAACATCTTTGCATATGAATGTGGCTGAAGAATTTTAAAATATATATACAGAGAAAGTGCTGATAAACTAAGTTGCATGGTTCTTATCCTGCTTTTAGTAAACTTTAGATATCATTTTTAGAGCTCTCAAGGTCAAGCATCAAGTTAAACTGAAAGGAAAGACGAATACTTCTATTAAACAACTATTACTCCAGTTATACTCCTACAATAGACTACAGATAATCTTTTAAACAAGCAACATTGAGATATTGGTATTTGTCTTACAAGGATACTAATTCTCTCTCTCTCTCTCTCCCTCTCTCTCTCTCTCTATATATATATATATATTGTGGAAAATAATCTTGCCACTGTGTGTTCATATTGATGACTTTCCCTTACCTTTAAGTTATCATAAAATTAGATATCAAGTTTTACATTCTTTTAAACAACTTATGCACTTTGCTTTGGATGTGGAAAGTTGAAACTAAAGCAGAATAATTTGAAGTTCCTTTAAATCTTTTATTTGTTGTGTTCCTTTCGTGCCAGGATGCTTCTGTGGCCTCATCTATTTACATCAATCAGTCTGCTCATACAGAAAATAATATGGATCCTTCTAACCACATTCATAACTTCCAGAGGGCTAGTGATTCTCCTCGCCCGATTCGACCATCTTATTCAACAATGTCCTTCTCTGTTTCAAGGTTTAGTGCTGAAAGCAGTGGTATTGACTGCCCTGATAGTGAACTTTCACCCATTACACAGGGGGAAGCATTATGCTTTTCACCTGGCTTAGGCAGCTTGCATTCAGAAGCCAGAGAAAATGCCATGATGAGGTATAAAGAGAAGAAGAAGGCCCGACTGTGAGTATCAGGTTTCTCTTTTCTTGCAGGGTCTATAGTCTACCACTGTTTTGAGCAAGTTCAGTGGATTTTATCTTTATCTCTAGTTCTTGAAAATTGCTGTGCCTGATCGAAATAAAAAAGAATAAACTCTGGTTTTAAGCCTCGGTTGTACGTTTACAACCTGGGCACTTCAAAAAAAATTCAAAACCCAACTCTTGAACGAGTGAATCCAGATATAGATTACCACAATCTTATACCGCAAGATAACCTCTTGATCACACTGGCTTATGCTTCATAAGGTTGGTAGCTTTATGATATTATAAGAAGGTAAAATCACCAGCACATCAACTGCACTTTTATTTGCTAATCTTGAGAAATAATAGCAAGTTTGAACCTGAAAAATTTCAAACACCCCATTGGATTGCCTTTAAATATTTTAAAGTATTTACAGAATAAGCATTTGGGGGCCGTGAAGCTTTCAGTTCAGTAGAAACAAATATATACCACTGTGTTACTCCCAATTTCTATTGAAAGTTCACAATGAATTAAAAGTGATCTGCCTAGTGTTTTCAAGCTTCAAGTTTTGTACAAAAAAAAGTGTGTATGCATTGCAAACTGGTGCATGTACATGCATATGTTTATAGAATTTTCTTGCCCAATTAGCTACTTTTGTATATGATTGACTCTTTCTTACATCAGAAGCATCATCTATGATTAGGCATGAAAGACAAATTCGTTCTGCATCTTGGAAAGCTAGAACTGATGTACGGAAGATGGTAAAAGGACGATTTCCTAAGATGGAGGACTATGATTCTGATAATGCCAATGGGACAAGGAGTTATTAAGTAGTTCCTTCGTTTATGTCTTGTACATATTATCAGTTCCAGATATATTCAAATTCAATCAATTCTTTCTCTCCCATGTATTTATGGTTTTGATCCTAACAGAAACAATAAAATTAAGGTCTTTGGTATTCATGAAAGTCATCCATGCACGTTGCACAGAAGATATTGCTGGAAAAGTTTTCTAAACTTAAATTGTCACACATATGAAGGTTTTGAGTCTAGATATAGCATCTCCTCATGTGGAAGTCGATAAGTCTGTTAATTGTCTTTGAAGGAATACTTTACTTAACAAACACCAGAAAATATATGCATCTGTTGTTAGTTGTAATGATTTAAGAGATCTGCTGATGCAAGTGGTTCTTTAATGTGTATGCAAGTATATGGTGAAAACCATCCAAATATAGAGGTTCAAACGTTGCTTTTTTAGTAGGAAATTTTGCACCAATTAATAAGTCAAATGTTAAGATGCAATGTATGATTTTGATTTTAATTGTTAGGAAATATAAAATTTGAGATTCAATGCTTGTCTTAATTAAAAAGAATTGGGAAAAAAAAAGTACTTCAGCACCAACTTTTGATGCCAAAGAAGAGATCATGCTAGTGTGTTTTAGCTACATATCAGCAAAGTGTCGTACGTCAAGATAGCAAGGTTGATGAATAAAATATGGAATGGACCACGCTCATAGTTAGAACGTAGGGAGAGTGATTTGGAAAGACCATCCTCAATCCTCATCCGTTGAGCCCTTTGCCCTGATAAATCCCGAGCAACAGCTACGTGGGCAAGGTGCTAAAGCAGCATGGCCAAACTGAAATGAAAATGAAAGAGAAACCTAAAATGTTAATTACAGGGAGGTTATATTCGGAAGAAATGTATGGCTAACTTAACAACCGTGACAATAGCCCAAAAGGGTTTTTATTTGTTAATTCACCAAACAATTTGAAAATTAGATCTGATAGGAGAACCATTGGACAAAAAGAGGTAGTTATAGTTGTGAAAAAGAAGCAAAACATGATGGCTTTCCTCCGCCCAAATGGCATGTATGTCTTAATCTCACTTCATGACTTGAAAATTTTGTATGACTCCTCCCCTCCCCCCCACACATACACAAAACCACCACCCTCCACTCTCTCAATTAACTTCAATTCCAAGCAAATTGTATTGTCAAACACAATCTCTAACCGCAACCGGGCCTTGCACTTCATGTAGCTTAAGCTGTTTGTTGGCCTAATATTTTTGTTTCCTTTTCAGACTGAAAACGTCTTTTAAAAAAAAATCAGGGAAAAAAATGATTGATAATTAGCTTAATTGGAATTCCTTTCATTTAAGAACGACAGTATTGGGGTCCCCTTATGTTTATATTAGATTTATTTATTTATGATTTGAATTTTTGTTGCAACGTGCATTTTTATTAATTAAATGGGTCCTTCAAGGTGAGAAAATGATATTAACCGTTAGATCTAGCTGATCATGATCTTATGATCGCCAACCCTAGTCTAGGCTGGGACAGTTTCGGCTTTATCTAAAAATTTCAGGGGAGAAGGGGTATCCTGGTAGATACGATTCAACCACGAGGATATTCACGTCATTTGACAACGATCCAAATCTTGCCTTGCTGCAAATATTCTTTTTCATGCTCGGTGCATGCAAATGTGATTGTTTGTTATCCCCGCAAATGTGAACAGGGCTTTCTATCCGGTGAATTTGTCTAAAGTACCTCAGCGTTATCTTCAAATTAGCTTGGTGCCGTCCAACATCAATTGATCGACATCAAACGGCCCGCATCATTCAACGACGTTTCATCTTCGAACACAGGGGACTAGAAAAAGACAATTAAATTTATTGAATGACTTAAATGCCCTTAACAGAGCGATAATGGAGGGGCGAACTGAGTAAAAAAGGCGTTTAAAATGGACTGGGGTAATTCTGTTATGTGTTTGTTTTCAAACGGTTTTCCAGAATTCTTTTTTTTTTTTTTTCTCTTTCTTTCTCTTCACTTCACTGTGGCCCGCTCTTTTCCCTCCATTTCTTTCTTCTTTCTTCTATAAACCCACTCTTCTTACTTCCTCCGTTCCTCATATTCCCTCCTCTCCCTTTGTCTCCCTCTCCAAACAAAACAAGCTGAAGTCACTCTCTCTCTGTGTGGCTGCTCTAAAGAGGAAACCGGAGGTACCGTATTTCAAAGGTTCAGGTGAACGCCAACTTTTATCGATTTCAATAAGTTTACTCACTTAATCGCTGTTGTTTTTCGTGCTTTGATTCGATATCCATTTATTTTTTTCTAATTTTTTCTGCTTTCTCTAAAAGCTTTTTCGAGCTTCATTCACAAATGCAAAACGACAAAGGCTCAGCTGTATATGGCGACCTCGCAGCCAAACAATCGCACGATCTCCAGAGCGATGACATTTACTCTTCCTCCACCACCTCCTCCTCTGCTGCCACCGCCTCTCTTTTCGGGCTCTACCATCCCCGCCTCCTCATGCAACAGCACCAAGATATGATCAACCGCCACAACCTCTGCCTCACGCGCCTCCGCGATGCTGCAAAAGAAGCGGAAGCACTCCGCCATGAGAATACCGCTCTGCGATCTGTCAACCGCGACCTCAACAAGCAACTCAGTGCTCTGATTCAAGCCTCTGTGCAGAACCACTTCGCATCGTCGGATTACAACACGACGCCGTTCGAGTTGGTGAATGCGTTGCGAGGGCTTTGTCTCGGCGACGGCGGCGTAGGAGAGGAAGAGGTTTGTGATGAGAGTCCGACGAGCGTGATGGAAGGTGCGGTGGATGTGGAGAGGGTTATGTTGCCGAAGAGCATATCAGTTAGGTCGAACGGATATCTGAAGATGATGAGTCAAGCTGGAGCGAGTCATCGTGGTAAAACTCGAGGGCCAACTAGGCCTGGAAATGCCACTCAACTCAGTGGAGCGGTGAGTTTCTTTCTTTCTTCCTTTTTTTTTTTTTAATCTGACTCTGTTGAGATGGCAAAATTCGTAATTGCTATATTTTCATTTGAGTTATATATTTTATCGCTGGCTTTTTAAATATAATAATATTTTACTTTTATTTTGTTCGGTTTTGTTTATTTAATGAATGCCTTGGTTAGTATTTGGCTTTGGAAGGAAGCAACAAACTAACTAAACTTATGGTTGACGATGAGTCCAATTATATGAGGGGAGACTTTCTTTTCCTTTTCCTCATTACTATTAGTGGCTTTTGGGAGAACCTAGTTCAACGGACTTTGACTTTTGATAGAGCAAGAAGAAATTGATTGGCCTCTATTTAAGCAGTGTAAGATGATAATTTCTTCGTTTAGATAGCTAACGAGTAACCGGGATTCAATTTGCCCTGTAAACCGAAATCTAATGAACCAAGAGATTGGCTAAGACGTGTCAGATTTGAATATTTGCCTGTTGCCACGGGAAGAATGTGTGGTTTGAAAATATGATTATGATAATAGTTGTAGGTTTACAATTGGTTCCTGTTCATCTTAATGGAATGGCTGACTAATCCTTTAGGTGAATGTGCAGCAGAAGGTGTACGTGCAAGGAGGGAAGAAAGAGGAAGAGCCACTTGAACTGGAGGTGTACAACCAAGGCATGTTCAAGACTGAACTCTGCAACAAATGGCAAGAGACTGGTGCCTGTCCATATGGTGACCACTGTCAATTTGCTCACGGCATTGAAGAGCTCCGCCCGGTAATCCGCCACCCTCGCTACAAGACTGAGGTCTGCAGGATGGTCCTTGCAGGCGATGTCTGTCCCTATGGCCATCGATGCCATTTTCGCCACGCACTTACTGAACAGGAGAAGTTCATGGGCCAGCTCAAGCCTAGGACCAGGTAAAACTCGGGTGGTCAATATCATCATATTCGTTGATTGACGTAGAGATGTTCATAATCCTGAATCCCAAATTCGTTAAAAATAATATTCTTAATGTAGGAAGTTTATAGGTATGGTGGACGCAAAGTTGGAATAATTAGAACCAAAAAAAAGAAAAAGGTTAGGAAAGATGAACATTTGTTAGAGGCTTTATGGTCCCGGAAGGTGGGAGATTTGTTGAGGATATTAGAGAGATTCACTATTTTTCTTCTTTTTATTTTTTTTAAGTAAGCCATTAAAGCATGATACTTACTTTGGGATGTTTGGTGCGCTTTAAAGCAAGCAAGCAAGCAAAAGCAAAAAAGGTTCATTGTAATGATCTTGGATTCTGGTTAAGTAAGCATCTGATTGGTGTCAATATTGATGTAATTAGCCTCGTACAACTCTTTTCGCCATATGCTTGATGTTTCGTCGTAAACAGTACCATTGCTTTTAAACTCTCCAAAGCTCGTTAAGATGATTGAAACCTCATTCAGGCTCTCTCGGAGGAATGAAATTTTGAATTGAAGCCATAGCCATATTTTGACAATAACTGGGCATGAGGGACGTGGTTGGCTTGTATACGTACGGTTCATATTCTGTTTTAAATCACTATGCTTTGATGATTGAGAAACAAGTTTCTACATCTTAAATATTTTATGGCTACTAGTACTACAGTCCTAATAAGGTCAGACTAAACACTGTATATCTAATTGCATCTGAATAGGAACTTTAATTAGTCTAATATCGAACAAAAAAACCCCGATTAAGATAGTAAGAAAATGAAATCTGTAGGATTACCCTTTTTATCTGAATGAATTGGGAACTCTAGCTTGTAATAATACGTTACGTTGCGATACGAGTTGTCAGATGTATTCGCAGTATTGAAACTAATTAAAGTCGAGCTTTTCAAGCGGGTGATGATACAAGCCCAAAACCAGGCTACATTACGTTAAGTATAGTGTCGCTCGAAGCATTTATTAACGCGGCCCTGGGTCTTGTGATAAATATCATACAAACTGGCTCTTAGGAATCAGTCACCACTTGTCACAAGTTGGTAGTGATAAATGATGGTTGCCCCAGCAGTCCTAGTTGTTACTATATATAAAAGAAAGGTATCTTCTCTGGATAAAAGCTTGAGTACTCCACCGAAACCAAACAACTTGCTGCTTGGCTCGTGAAGATGATTGAAGCTACGTAAATTCTCTGGTCTATTTCCGTAAATCTGTATGTACTTAGTCTTGAGAAGTTAGGATTACCATATATAGCAACTAATCAATGATCGCTAGGGAAAGGCTTGACGAAGAAGAGGCCCTCTGTTGAAATGCCATTGAATTTGTTTTCACTCACGGGATGGTGCATGTAGATATATAAACCAATTTACCAATATAGTTTAAAAATCATTAAAACTTTGACCCTTCAATGAAACGTATGAATTCAGGCATTTTGATATGACATGTTTTAGTAACATGTTACATCCTGATTGGTTATGCAAACTTATACCATGCCTATTAATGAATTAATAAAAGACAGACTATGGATGAAAAAGCTCACATATATATTTGTTAGTGTAAGCCCTACAAGCCAATTGGATTTATGTTTATAAAACACTAATTTAAATTAGTCATATTCCATGTAATATACATTATGGTTATTTATACAATGTACAAGGTACTTCTTATCCATTAGTCGACTAATAAAAAGTTATGAAAGTTTAATGAAGATAAAGTCCTTGGAACTTTATGGGCCTTGCAAAGAAATTGTAAAAGGGTTATAATTATGAGATTTTTATATATCAAAGACTTGTTTCTAAATATGTTCTTGGTCATTGTATTGTCAAGAATAAAGACATTGATGATGCTCAAGGACTGGTACATGCTCAACCTTCTTACCTTGGAAGTAAACAACAGATCTTATATGTTAAAGTATGCGAGATACTTGGGGATAGTATGTGAGTGCTTGTTAAAAGAACAAGTTCGGTGAACATGACTTGCAATGAGAGTTTTGATAACTCTATAATATAGAGTTATTTGGACTTAATTTTGATAGTAATTTAGCTTAATTCTTGTGGTAATGCATCGAAATCAATAGGTTTTAGTTAAATTATTTTAAGTTAATTAATGTAGGTGAGTCAATCTAATCTTAGTTAATTTTATATTTAATTTGGTATTAATGTGATTAAAGATAGGTTGTTATTGATTTAGTTGTGGTTTTGTAGGTGTTTAATGAAGGAAGACTTTTAATGGAAGAAGGAGAGCAATTTCAAGGTGTAGACTTTTACTGTATATGTTTTGGTATTTCAACCATAACTCTCTCTAAAGAACTCCAAATGAGATGATTCCTAAACCATTGGAAAGATAAGAGAAAAGGCTACAACTTTCATGTTTACTACTTTGCCTATTTCAGCCTAGAAGGTGGTCAAAATTGCGTTGAAATTAGAGCACTACAATAGTCCTAGAGCAATTACGATTTCTACTATTTAAATAGTCAAGGTCGCGGCTTTGGAGGAGGTAGGACATGGCTCATGTAGTTTGATGAGAAAATCTTGATTGAAATTGAATTCTTTCTTTACCTAACTTGGTCTAACTTCAAAGCCCTATAAAAACAATCTTTCAGAAAGAACGAAACACCAAATTGACAATTGAGAATTAAGCATCCAAAATCATTGAAAGTTGAGAAGAATTTGAAGGATTCAATAAGAAGATTTAGAAGATCAAGATTATAATTCTTGAGTTTTATCTTTTTGTTATTGTTTTATTTTTCTTAGTTTGGTGTTATTGTTTAAACTCTATTTGATGATGATGTGTGACTTGATGGGTAACTAAATTGTTTATCTAAGATTATAATTGAACTCAATATATAGTCTGATTTATTTACCTCTGTTTTACTTATGTTTGACGGATTTAAGTTGTTTATTTTATTTTATTTTTAATGCTTCTAATTGCTTGGTTACCAAATAGATTGAATTGGAAATCTAGGTTAAACCTTGACGAAGGAGATTTAGGTCGACTTGGAATATAATAGTATATGATTGAATGCACTTAGTTGATTAGGTGGTTTGATTTGCATATAAGGTAAACATACACCTATAAGCCATACGTAGCTAGGATTAGAGCACAAAGTTAATGAATCTTTTTTCAATTTAATTTGCATAGATATATAGTAAATTAATTAGGAGAGATATTTTCATGAGAAACTCAACAAAGACTTGTAAATAATTTAGGACTATAGGTTAGCAACTTAATCCATTAAACACAATTAAGAGAGAGAGACAATAATCAAATGAAGTATTAAGGGACATCATAATTGTCACAGCCCAATTTTCGAGCCATGACCGGCGCAAGAGCCCAATGGACTTAGCCCACTAAGCCTAAGCAAGCCTACTTAATTGATCTTATACATTAATCCCTATTCCTTTGAAATCCAAAACTCGAAATGTTCAAATACCATTTCTTTGAAAACGATTCATAAAACCCAATCATACATTCATAATGGCATCATCCACCCAATATATTCATAAATAGATTAACAAATGATTCTTAATGTTTCACATTAAATATTCATATACACATAATTAGACCTTGACCGTCAACGGAGTGACTCCGGGCACGATTGATAACACTTGGTGCCACGTTAAACCTACCAAGAAATGTATAGGAAGGAGCACCTCGTCCTAAGATCCAATCACCTTTAACTCAGGAAAACCTAAACATGAATTTTAAAAACGTGACTACAAACTCAGTGAGTGAACATAGGAAAGGAGCAAGCAACATTAAGGAAGGTTTAGAAATCATGACGCACTAAAGTTCAAAACAATACAATTTAGTTTATTTCTATTTAAAAACCCCTCATTCAAGCCCTTGGTCGTTTAGTCACTTGATGACGAAAGACTCATGAACAACAAAGAAGTTGAGAAGTGAAAACTTTAGTAGAATTCAAGCAAGCCAAGCAAGCCAAGCATAATAGATTGACTCTCACCATAGCGAAAAGGCATTCTCACTGCAATAAAATTATGGCCAGATAAAATCAAGGGGCTTTCATTGCCATCGGGAAAATTCCACTCATGCCACATTGCACATTAAATTAAACACATTGACAATACTCAAGTTTTCAACAGTCAATGCAATCACATATTAAATCCAAACATCTCTATATAGTAAATATATATATGAGCACATACACCACTATCACCTCACCCGGCTCATGTGCATCCGCCCACATCGTGCACATAGCCGGACACCCCATCTCACCCAACTCATGTGCATCATTACCGGCATGTGCACTGCCCACTCCGCACATGCGCGGTTGTAATTACCACGACATTGTCATTCAATCGACATGTGCACTACTCACTCCGTACATGCGCAGTTACATCAATTACACAAAATTACTTTACAATACATATCATATATTACTATTTTTTTATATATACATATCAGTATCATATAGAGGTACATAGATTCATCACAATCATGTTCCACATCACAAAAACATTTCACTAAAGGCTTGTTCCCATGCATTTTTATAGAAAAACAATTAAAATGTCTCAATTAACCACATGTACCTTACTCCTAAAACATTTTATGCAAGTTCACTCACCTTACGATAGCGGGATATTACATTGCCATTTGGTCAGAGGTGTTTCTGATTATTTTCACTGGCCGATCACTCGATGTTTACTCTAGCACGCCACCACAGTACCCTAACCTTATCTTTGCACTTCCTAACAATAATACGAACTCAATATATTTAATTATATACGTATACGGGCAGCACTTCAATCAGTTAATCCTTACTCAAATATATATTTTTCATCCTATCATGAAACCATCTTCAATTAACTCACATCTTAATAAATTTTTACTAAAATTACTTATATCCATTGCTTACGTAATTTCTTAAATTATATCACCGGCAACTTAATTATGACGTCACTTGTCTACTTCAACCTTTCTAAATAATTTCCACCCAAATCCATCTTATATTTCCACACATAATCCACATATATGGCAGCAACAATCATTCTCACTTTCACTCGATTATTTCCTAGTTTACACGCATCGTTATCTATCTAACTTTCAATACTTTGTTTCTCAATCCTCCATCCACAATATTCCTTTTCATTTCTTTCAAACAACATGCCATACAATCTTAATAGTTTTCAACTAGCTTAGGCAGATAAATCCTTTCAACAACCATAATTCCTCACAATATTCAACTAACCGTAGACTTTAAAACATAGTGTTAAGCTTACCGTTTTCCTTTTCCACTTTGAGTCCTTCATGTACCCATGGGTTTATTGGCTTACATGTTATCAATTTTTCTCCAATCAAGTCAATCTTTGCTGCCACAAGACATTTCTCTAAGTCACTAACTCATTTTCAAAGATTACTCAAGCCAAAAACAAGAATTCTTATCGTTCCTTGCTTGAATCACCAAAACTAAGCTTTTTCTTCCTTTCTCTCTTTTTCTTTCTTCTCCTCTTAGGGTTTAGATGTGCTGGAAATTGGGGTTAAAGTCTGTAAATTTAGTGCTCAAGAAGTTTGTAGAAGAAAGGAAAAGAAAAACATGGAAAGGAAAGTGAAGAAAACTTGATTTCATGGTGGATAAAGAGAAAATGGCATGGAAGCTTCAAGAATGGAGTGGAGCATGGATGAAGAAGAAGAAAATCTGGTGGGGGAAAGGATAAGATCGGTTTTGGCATAAAAAAATCAGAGTCAAAGCTTCCTTTGGAAGCTTTCACCAAACTTCATATAAAATTACTGTTTCCTTCCGTTTTAATTTAGTTCTCCCAACACTCATTTAACTCAAATTTCATTCTATTACCTTCTTTTACACATGTACAAACAAAGTATGAAGTTTGTACTCCAACACGATGTCCCTATAATACTTAAAATATTTATTTGCTCGCGTATCTTTACTCAATAAAGACACGTAGCCCCATTAACTTCATTTTTCTCCAAAATTCTCTCATTCTTCTCCTCCCCCACTTAGATTGACCACATACTCCTTCTTCATGGAAAAATCTTGACACTGAATAAAATAATAATATTTTAATATTATTTTATTTCAAAAAATTTCTCTTGTCTCCTCTCATTCCCTTGGTATCCAAAATACCTTATTATGCCTCAATTAACTTCTGAATCACTTTTTATCTCGCAAATTCTTCTCTGACAAAAATATCATTAGTTTATTATTATTTCCTCGCTTGCGGAATATTTTATCCCAAACTATCCCTTTCATCTTTTATCACTTTTAAACATTATAATTAACCTCCATTGGCATCCGATAATCTTTATTAGTCACCATATCAAAGTACAGGGTATTACAGTCTCCCCCACTTAAATAGAATTCGTCCTCGAATTTACGTCGGTGTTAAGTTATCAATCTCACTTTATGATCTTATTCCATTTCTCCTTTTATAGGGAATTTTGATTTATTCACCTCGTTCACCTCCAGTTCAACTTGAATACTTCACTTATGTGTATAATTATCCTTTAGAATCAGATCAGCAGTACCCTTCACAATCATGATCTCTTATATTGAGACTCCAAGCATGCCTCTATCACTATCATTAAATTTGAACCATAACTCCATCTCAATCATATTAATTTCGATCACATATTATACTTACTTATGTATACTTAATCACCATTTTATTATTTCACTATTTGCCAAACTTATCAACATTGATTCATTCATCTTATCCCCATACGTTATTATATAGCCTACAACATTATAAACATGCCATATTTATTTATGTACATAGTCTCAATGTTGAGGAAGGTTAATGCCTTCACTTATTCCCACATACTTCAGGTTTATCTTGCATTTACGCCATATACTTCAATTATTCCCATGCTATGGATTACATTTCTTTAATCTCATTTCTCTGACTATATTTCTCAAAATTTCTTATATCATCATAGTTTAGCTTCTAATAGTACTTATTGCCATTATACCATCTATACAACTCATCAAATACATAAAGTTCAAATTTCAAATTACTGAGAACAATTCTTCACCTTAGTTGGTCAAGTCATCAATTTCACATATACGTATGTACATGCATTCCCAAATGTCAACATTCCTCGTTACACATAGGGATCCATGTGTTCGCGTGCCTTGGACTACATTTCCCTTTATTCATCCACATCCCTATCCAAGATTCAATATAATAATCCTCATAGTGCATGTCAACATTCTTGTTATGCCTATGCATACCTTCATATCATTTATATCATTCCCAATTATATGCTTGAGTTTCATCATACTATTTATCCTTGCATCACAATGTCATTAATCATATCTCACTTGCTAAATGTCATTTGCATTAAATTGTAATCTGGTATTCGTATATGCTTTATAATCTCATTGATGTTTCAAAAGTTTATCTTTATTGGATCATTGCATCTTATGCAATACGATAATCTGTAAAAGTCATCCTTATTTCTCAATTATTCTTCATACCTCTAACATATATATATATATATCCTTGTTGCATTTCGACTTTAATGAGTCACTTAAAAACTTAGACTGATTCGAATCGTGCATGGCTTAAGCATTTTCAAATTCCAATTTGCATACTATCTTAGAAAGTTTTCATAATCAAATTTCATTATCCAGATTATTTTCAATCATCCTTTGTTGTATTCTTCCATACGAATGTGACATCATTCTCCCAGGACCAATCTGTAGTTTGTACTTGGAACTGCAAGACTTGAAACAAGGTTCTCCTTAAGTACTTTTTAATGTCAATACGAATCTCACTTTCAGCTTACGACTTTTTCTTTGTAACCACATAACTTAATGCTTGCTTTCACAAGATCCATAGCAGAACTACTCTTGAGTATTTCCTTGGGGATACCTATCTTAAACTCATGTCTCACCGCATGTGATCACTTAACCCGTGACTTAGCCGTTAGGCTCTTCAGCAAGTTTCAAAAATCCCACATTTTATACTTGTCGTGTATGATTAGAAATTTCTTCTCAAAGATGTTTGTGCATTCTTGAAACACTTAGTCTCTTATTTGCTCCTTAACATCTCAAGCATATCGTTCTATAGACATGCACTTATTCTTAAAGGTATATAAATACGTACTTGTCCATTCAATCCTCAATTCATCTTCATAGGTTTCTAGCATGCCACATAATTGGCCTTGTGTTGTTACTAACCCTTTTCATATAGCTGAGTCAAGACAAGAATTGCATATTCTCATAATGATATTCTGGATAAACCCATTTGCTATACCACCCTTGTAATCCTTCATTCACACTTTCATCACTTGGTATTAACATCCCTTACCCACATCTCTCATATATTCATCTAACTCTTTGCTCACTTTTTCCTTAGCCTTTAACAAGGCTTAATCTCTCGTCTTCTTTATTTTCTTAGGATTTGACATTGGTTAACATATTATTCATCCTAATACTTCACATGGTATCTTATCTCAATGTAGCCATCCCAAGAATCTTTCAACTTCTCTTTTAATTATATGCCCGTATACAAGGCAATAAAGAAACTTTTCAATTCATTCATGTAAGCATTCTTCGGAACATTCAAAACTCCTAAATAACAAAGCTCAATGACCAATGACCACAGTTCAGCTTGTAAGCTCATTATCGTACCACTCCCATCTTGCTCATGCATCTTAGACATGAGGTGTCTCCAGTGCTGCGATGTTGGACAGTCAGTGCTATAGCGTCGCGGCTGTTGGACATGGGATAGCTTAAACACTGCAGTGCTAAAGAGTTAGTGTTGTAGTGTTGTGGCTACTAGAAATTTCTTCCATGAATAAGTTCTTCCATCTTTAAAGTTACTACAGCGATCATGCTCAACCATTTGGCTTTCTTCCAAGCCCATCCCACAATTTTCATGACCATGCGTATCTTCTCTTTTGCTTATTATATGCACTATGCCAAGTCAATATTTTCAAACTCATTTGATCCTTTAACATTTATTTTCAACCCATAAGTCTCACCTTAGGACAATCTTGCCATATTGTGCATCAAATTCTCAATATATAATACCACACACAAAAATATTCAACATTTATGACATTCCCCAATTCCTTAACATTCACAATTAATTGTCTTTCTTGTCTTGTAACTCAAATAGTTTTGTTAACTTTCAGTACAAATGACCATGAAAATAGTTCATCTTTCTCCACGCTCTACACTCACAACCTTATTAATTCAATGATTCACCTTTTCCCAAGTTTCATAATTTGCCTCCCTTAGCCCATATTTGTGCCAAATTATCATCTTATAATGTCATGGCATCATTTTGTAATTCCCTCCATGCTTAAATTACAATCCCCGACTCCATCACATCATCCATTTTAAGTGTCACCTATAGTCTCATTGATTTCTCCTATATTCTTCCAAATTGTAACTGTAACTGGGATTTCAAATTTCACCTTTCCAAGATTAACTGGCAATCATTTGTCAGGTTTCGTAGTTGTTTGTACCATTAATAACTTTCTACGTCGATCTCTAATAATTATTTAAGGTGACCAACCACGCCACTAAGGTGAATATCCTCCCTCAATCATTATATTGCTAATCTATCTCTATCATATCAAAGGAGTCCAATACGCATCAAGTCATTAAAATAGCTATTTCATAATCCATTTGAGTCATATAAAATAAAAGCCAACTCTTAACTCCTTTTTACAGATAACAACTACTATTTCCCTTACACCACATCTGCCTAATTCAACAAAAATATTAAATGTCTTTAGAATCCTCGTCGCCTTGATCCGAGCACATCGACGAATCCTCTTCTAGGTCCTCCTCTTCCTCTTGAGATTTTCTCATTTCTTTTTAATTCTCAATCCAAGCTCGTTGCTGCCTCTCAAATTCCTCCTTACTAACAGGTACAACACCTCTCCTACAATCAAGAGGAAAGTGTTGGACAACGGATACAGATACCTTCCTAGGATGATAATTACTGATAGTCCTTTTTTCCATCTTATTCGTGTTTTTTTTCCTCAAATCGATCTCATTACGCACCAGTCTTGCAAGACTCCTCAAGCTCTTAAATAGTGGTTTACCTCTCGAGGGAACCGATCCACTTGAAAATTGGGTCGGGTTACTTATTATGCTTTCACCCTCGAGGACATATCGGCTTTGAGCAGTGGAATCTAGCGATCCCTCACTAGTACTATAAGGGGTATCGGGACATCGTCTTTTCTAGACATGGCGTGTGCAACCGGCGCACCTCCAAACCTATACTCAACCAAGCATTGATTACCTATCCATTTATACATCAGAAGAACAAGTATGTTTCTAATGAAGCAAGGGCCTATGTAGCCTCCTGTCCTTGACTTGCGTTGCGCACCTACAATCCAAGGACAAGACTCTACATGGACTCCAACAACTCCGCTGACCACACAGGAATCCCTAGGACTCAACTAAACCTAGAGCTCTAATACCAATATTATCACTAGGGGCAGGTCCATTCGTAGGGGATGACCCTCTCTACAAGCGGCCCTTTCCTCCTTCAATGGTGGCAACAAAGTGTACATATCAGAGCACTCGTAGGGGACTACCCTCTCTACAAGCCCCTAGGCGGAGAGTCATGCTTCGCCACTATTCACACACGAGAGTTCCTAGGGATCGGGTTACAACCCTTTTCTTTGATACCAACACTATCACAGCCCAATTTTCTGGCCATGTCGGCACAAGGGCCCAATGGGCTCAGCCCACTAAGCCTAAGGAAACCTACTTAATTGTTCTTATACATAAATCCCTATTCCTTTAGAATCCAAAGCTCGAAATGTTCAAATACCGTTTCTTTGAAAACAATTCATAAAACCCAATCATACATTCATAATGGTATCATCCACCAATATATTCGTAAATAGATTAACAAATGATTCTTAATGTTTCACATTAAATATTCATATACATATAATTAAACCTTGATCGTCAGCGGAGTGACTCTGGGCACGATTGATAACACTTAGTGTCACGTTAAACCTACCGAGCAATGTATAGGAAGGAGCACCTCGTCCTAAGATCCAATCACCTTTAACTCAGGAAAACCTAAACATGAATTTTAAAAACGTGAGTACAAACTCAGTAAATGAACATAGGAAGGGAACAAGCAACATTAAGGAAGGTTTAGAAATCATGACGCACTTAAGTTCAAAACAATACAATTTAGTTTATTTCTATTTAAAAACCCTTCATTCAAGCCCTAGGTCGTTTAGTCACTTGATGATGAAAGACTCATGAACAACAAAGAAGTTGAGAAGTGAAAACTTTAGTAGAATTCAAGCAAGTCAAGCATAATAGATTGACTCTCACCACAACGGAAAGGCATTCTCGCTGCAATGAAATTTTGGCTAGATATGTCATGACCCGGTACTCTTTTCGAGCTCGTGACAACTGCCGCGATGTCCCGATAGACAAACCTTACCCGAAATGTCAATTGAAACCTCGCAAGGCTCTAGCATCAGTTTTTCGCCTTCCCTGTGAGCAACAGTTACTAAATATCATGTTTTAAAGGAATATAGACAATTTTCAAATCAAAGACAATCAAAAAGTAATTTCTACAGCACAGGGGTATTTTGGTCATTTTATCCAGAAATTTCGAAACTTGATAAAAATATAGTATATGAATGAAAAATATACATTTCATATACAAAATATAAATCTAGGTGTTTAAATCATCTTTTTAAAGTGAATTTATAACTAATAGAACTAAATAAAAATATTGGATAAAATATTCCATTTTCATATAAAACAATATTTATAAAATTCTACATAAACAATTACTGTAGTGTAATAACAAAATAAATTCATATACATAATAGCACACAGTGCCAGGGAATACAAAAATATTTTACAATGACATGTGAACCCCAAAATAACAAAAGTAAACAGGACTGTAGACCTACGATTTCTAAGGGTGTAAATCCAAAAGCAAACCCTTGACAAAATCGACTGTCTACAAACTGCTCTGAACCTGAAATGGGTGAAAAGAAGGGGGTGAGTTTTTATAAACCCAGTGAGTAAGCAAAGTTCATCTATAACATCTAAAGCCAAGTAAATGGAGACAATTAAAACATCTCTTCATAATATGATTCATAACATTAAAACTCATTTCAACCATATAAAACAATTATATTTCATCAAAAATAATCAATAAGGCTTATGACTCTGTCACGACCCGAAACCTCCCTCGGGCCCATGACAACCGCTGCGACGTCCTGATTGATACTCATTACCCGGAATACCAATCAAAACCCCGCAAGACTTACATATCAGTTTTGAACAATTTTCAGTCGTTTCCGGCTCAAGTATATCAAAAGACAAAAATATAGCATTTTTATATAAAACAATATTTATAGAAACACGTGCAAGTAATCTTTTGTAACTTAGAAGTAAAATAAATTCATACATACAATAATTTACAAAGTTATAATGTACAATAATAATTACAATGACAAGTGATCCATAAATACACCTAGTGTTAGTGATAGTAACCTACTGTCTGTGTGATAGAGGGGTCAACTGGAATCCTTGACAAAATCGGGTATCTACAAGCTACCACAGGCCTGAAATATTTGGAAAGGATGTGGGTGAGATTTTACAATCCCAATGAGTAAACAGACATTATCATAAATATCTAAAGGCGAGTAATATGGAGGCAAGTTTAAACAACAAATTACAAACCATTTCATAAGATATTCAATTTATTTCTTAAACTATAAAATATTTATAATTTTCCAAAACAATTGTTAAGGCTTATAACTTTTATTAAAAACAGGGCTCAAGCCAAAACTAGTCCTCGGGGATACCTTGGCCATGGCATCTAACCGAGTCCGCCAAGGTTGTTAAGATATTTACATGTTAAACACATGTTAGTTTTGAAAACAAGCCGTTCCTTGCCGTTGGCCGAGTTACACATTCACGTGGGGGTTCGACATGAAGTGAGCTCTAACACTACCCCGAGAGTTACCCTCCTTGCCTCTACAATCGGAGTAACTATATAACCGGGTTTATCGTGCCCCTCTAATAGGCAGTCCACGAAAACCCGTCACTGCAGTAACTAAACCCACCAATTTTAATAAAATTTCGATAGTATAACATGACTTTTATTCATTTACCTGACCTGCATAGTAAAAGACAACTTACATAAATTCCCAATGCAATTATAAAATATAGCCACATATACTCATATATCATAAGCCATTCATAGGAAAATATATTTTTCAAGACAATTGACAGCCTTCAATTACTCAATTTCATAATCAAAAGTTTCTTATTTCAGAAAATCAAGACAATATATTTATTTGTCACATTTATTTCTAAAACATCAAAAATCCCATTTTAATCTCATTTTCGTTTCATAAAATCCATGAAGAGCATTTAAAACTAAACTCTAGATAATTTACAATAATAATAGGTTTACTCACCGTTTGTACAAATTAAATGCTTTCTAGGTGCCCCGATCACTGTTCGTCGGGTATGACTTCTTGGACTTTACCGGAAGGCTCTCCTCCAAGACACATTGCAAAAATTTCACAATTTACCACATTGATGCTAAATCACTATATAATTGACTTAAATCCTATACTAATGCATGGTATGAAATGCAATCGCCTAAAACGGCTTAAACGCGGTATTAACCTATTTTTGGCACTTTACCCGATAAATTGCTAACGCGCTCTATTTTAACTCTAAATTATCCCATTTTCTCTCCAACATTTCTAACCATTAAATATCAGCCAATAATCCTCTAAAATCACCAAAATCAGCTCACTTTTCTCCTTGGAAAATTCGGCCAAAAATGGGACATTAACTAGGTAAATTTTTCACTTTGTTTTTCTATCACATTTAACCATTTTTCATCATTTTCTCTTCATTTCTCTTAGAATAGAAATCAGTTCTTCATCATTGAACATCATTGAAGATTCGCCCAAGGGTGGGTATTGTGAAAATTTCATGCTTTCTTGCCCAATTTGATTTCTATACACATTTAACTAACTAAAACTATCAATTTAACTAAAAATCAAAACATAAGAATTTTAAATTCCTCCCCCTTGAAATTTGGCCAGCCCTTGGTATCACTTTTTGATCTCTCTCCTCAAGCATGCTAAATGAAAACAAAGGCATAAGAAGGTAGAAATCAAGCTAAAGTCGAAAAATCTTACCGTTAGACGCGTAAACGGACGAAAAACGTAATTTCCCCTTTGAATTTTCTAGTTTTCCTTTGGTTTTTCTCTTTTCCTCCTTTCCTCTCTATTTTCTCTCTTGTTCTCTCCTTATGGTCGGCCATCACCTGATGTGGGGTTTAAATGGGCTGATTTTCCTTTAAAATAATATTAAATAATTAAAAAGTGCCATGTGTCACGTTCCCATTGGCCCGTTTTTAAAATTTCGTCCTTTAAACTTCAATTTTTCACCACTTAACATACCATAGTTATTCATGCCAAAAATAAGTAAATCCTATGATTTTGACTAGTTTTGGGTGGTGAAAATTACGATTTTTACCCCGGGGTGATAAAATTACCGTTTTGCCCCTATGTTTTGAAAATTGCCGGAATTGAATTTTTTTACTTCCTATCGTTAAATTATACTCCAAATAGTTAATCTTGGTAAAAAATTTCACTCCAGGATCAAATTATTATCTTAGGTGGTAAAATGACGATTTTGCCCCTAAACATCAACATTTTAAATTGTTCTCTAAATGAACCCTCGAACTCCGAACAATCATTTTTAGTCATTCCTGGACTGTAAAATATTAAATTTCATCCTACGATTCCTATTTGAACTAGTTCGAGGTTAAATCAACTCAAGTGTACCGTTAGGTACAATACTGGGTTTCGTCTATTCGTAGGAACTTTCCTAGCTTAATAACATGCTACTCAGTGCATGTATGTCATGACATGTGTTTCTAGGGTCGGGTTTTACAGACTCTCTTAAAACTCGGCTCGTGCCAAAACTCGTACTCAGTAACACCTTGCGCAGGGCATCCAACCGAGTTCGCCAAGGCTGTTAAAATAAGATATACACATAAAACATGTTTTTCCGTTTAAAAACATAGTCATTCCTTGGTGTTGGCTGAGTTTCACCCTCACGTGGTGGTTCGGCATGAAGTGAACTCTAAACTACCTTAGGAGATATCCTCCGTGCCTCTCATAGTAAGGTAAAATATAACGGGGTTTACCGTGCCCCTCTAATAGGCCGGTCCACGAAAACCCGTCCACTGTAGTAAGCTAATCAATTACCCCACCAAATCAATAAAAATTTCGGCAGCATGACATGGCTAATGTGATATTACCCAGCCTGTCAAGGTAAACCAAAACAATTCATATATTCCACATAAATACAAAACCAGCCATTCATGTCATCACATTATCATAAGCCATCAATTCAAACCATATATCAAACATGAGTATATAATCTCCACTTACTCAATTTCCAAAACCAAGATTTAATTTCAAACCAAATTATGAATCTCATTTCATTTAACCAACACTTCAGCTATAAAACATAATAGTTTACAATTTAAATTTATTATTCTTTAAAATCATAAAAACGAGTATAACTACTTTAGATAGTTAAGATGATCGTATGATTACTCACTATAATGAGAGTACTCCTACTCTTGGTCCTCGGGTACGATATCCTTACCCTTACTAGAGGGCTCACCACCTATACATAATACATAACAAGTAATTCAATATATTTGTGCCAAACTGTTATAAAACTATTTCGGGCTCTTTATGAATGTATGAAATTGAATGAGAAATGTTTGAATAATCACTTAAAGATGGTGTTTTACGTAGGTTCAATTGTTGTTGGACTGAAATGGTATTCGACCTAACTCGCACTATACACTATTTAATTAGCCCAAACATCCAATTCAAGTCCAAATAGATTCATTACACTTTCGATACTTTAATAAGTCCATATACCTCATTAGAAATCAATTCTAAGTCCATTTACTATAATTTTCTCATTATCGTTCAAGTCATTTATTAAAGGAACTATACTTTTCGATAATCGTTTTTGATATCCAACATCACAAATCATCAAATACGAGCTAGATAACATGGAATATGAAAAAATTCATTTTCAAAATATTCCCTATAGAATTCGGCCAATTAGGATTTGATAAAGAACATGTGGTTTTCTTGCTTGTTTTTCATACCGAATATCACAAAACAACTAAAAACACCTAGATAGCATGAATCTAACAAAACCCATTCTCAAAACCTTTCCCCCTTGATTCGGCCAGCATGCTTCCATCAGGAAAACTTAGTTTCAACCATAGAAAATGAAAAAGAAAGCATGGGTAAGGTAGATCTTAAGGTAAATCGCGAAATCTTACCCCCAATCGCTTCGTTTTTTGAAAATCCAGTGAATTTCTCTTGAACTTTTCCTCCATAGGGTTTTTCTATTCTTTCCCCCTTTGTTCTTTGGCTTGAACAACAATGAGAGAGTGAATGGGAGAGTTTATGTTGAGTTTATAAAGGAAATTATAAAATAATAAAAACTTGACACATGACAACATATAATTGGTTCACATTTAAAACTTAACTAATAAGGCTTTTCCTTTCCACCACATATAATCCCATAATTATTCAAAGCATAAAATGATAATAGGTGAAATTCATGGGCCTAACAAGTGTCATGGTGGTGTAAAATTTCAAAAATTATAATTACGTCATCGTGGACATTTGAAATGATCGTTTTGCCCTTATGCTCGGAATTGAAAATTTTCACTCCTCAAATTCAAATTATGTTCCAACTAGTCAAACTTGGTCAAAAATCTTGTCCAACATTCCAATTTTTGCCCTTGGGTGGTAAAATGACTATTTTGCCCTTATGTTATGAAAATTCCCAAATGGATTTCAAATTAATCCTCGAACTCCAAATCACCATTTTAAGACATTCTAAGGTTCAATAACTCTCAAATACATCCCACAATCTCTATTTGGACTAGTTCGAGGCTTTAATCGACTTAATTGTAACACTAAGTACAATACCGACTTTTAACGATTTTTCGAGGCATCCAAGTATACAGACATGCTATCAAGTACATGAATGACATGGCAAGTATATTATAGAGCAGAGCCTGACAAGATAAAATCAAGGGGCTTTCACTGCCATCGAGAAAATTCCACTCATGCCACATTGCACATTAAATTGAACAAATTGACAATACTCAAGTTTTCAACAGTCAATGCAATCACATATTAAATCCAAACATCTTTATATAGTAAATATATATAAAAGCAAATACACCACCATCACCTCACTCAGCTCATGTGCATCCCCCCACATCGTGCTCATAGCCGAACACCCCATCTCACCCAACTCGTGTGCATCATTACTGGCATGTGCACTGCCCACTTCGCACATGCACGGTTGTAATTATCATGACATTGTCATTTAACCGGCATGTGCACTGCCCGTTCCTCACATGCATGGTTACAATTATCACAACATTGTCATTCAACCGGCATGTGCACTACCCACTCCGCACATGCACGGTTACATCAATTACACAAAATTTGTTAACAATACATATCATATATTACTATTTTTTATATATATACATATCAATATCATATAGAGGTACATAGATTCATCACAATCATGGTCCACATCACAAAAACATTTCACTAAAGGCTTGTTCCCATGCATTTTTATAGAAAAACAATTAAAATGTCTTAATCAACCACATGTGCCTTACTCCTAAAACATTTTATGCAAGTTCACTCACCCTATGATAGTGGGATATTACATTGCTATTTGATCAGAGGTGTCTCTGATTATTTTCACTGGCCAGTCACTCGATGTTTACTCTAGCACGCCACCACAGTACTCTAACCTTATCTTTGCACTTCCTAACAATAATACGAACTCAATATATTTAATTATATATGTATACGGGCAGCACTTCAATCAATTAATCCTTACTCAAATTTATATTTTTCATCCTATCATGAAACCATCTTCAATTAACTCACATTTAATACATTTTTACTAAAATTACTTATATCCATTGCTTACGTAATTCCTTAAATTATATCACCGGCAACTTAATTATGATGTCACGTGTCTACTTCAACCTTTCTAAATAATTTCCACCCAAATCCATCTTATATTTCCACACATAATCTACATATATGGTAGCAACAATCATTCTCACTTTCACTCGATTATTTCCTAGTTTACACGCATCGTTATCTATTTAACTTTCAATACTTTGTTTCTTAATCCTCCATCCACAATATTCCTTTTTCATTTCTTTCAAACAACATGCCATACAATCTTAATAATTTTAAACTAGCTTAGGCAAATAAATCCTTTCAACAACCATAATTTCTCACAATATTCAACTAACCGTAGGCTTGAAAACATAGTGTTAAGCTTACCGTTTTCCTTTTCCACTTTGAGTCCTTCATGTACCCATGGGTTTATTGGCTTACATGTTATCAATTTGTCTCCAATCAAGTCAATCTTTGCTGCCACAAGACATTTCTCTAAGTCACTAACTCATTTTCAAAGACTACTTAAGCCAAAAACAAGAATTCTTACCGTTTCTTGCTTGAATCACCAAAACCAAGCTTTTTCTTCCTTTCTCTCTTTTTCTTTCTACTCCTCTTAGGGTTTAGATATGCTGGAAATTGGGGTTAAAGGCTGTAAATTTAGTGCTCAAGAAGTTGGAGAAGAAAGGAAAAGAAAAACATGGAAAGGAAAGTGAAGAAAACTTGATTTCATGGTGGATAAAGAGAAAATGGCATGCAAGCTTCAAGAATGGCATGGAGCATGGATGAAGAAGAAGAAAATCTGGTGGGGGAAAGGATAAGATCGGTTTTGGCCTAAAAAAATCAGAGTCAAAGCTTTCTTTGGAAGCTTTGACCCAACTTTATATAAAATTACCGTTTTACCCTTTTGTTTCCTTCCATTTTAATTTAGTTCTCCCAACACTCATTTAACTCCAATTTCCTTCTATTACATTCTTCTACACATGTACAAACAAAGTATGAAGTTTGTACTCCAACACGGTGTCCCTATAATATTTAAAATATTTATTTGCTCGCGCTATCTTTTCTCAATGAAGACACGCGGCCCCATTAACTTTATTTTTCTCCAAAATTCTCCCATTCTTCTCCTCCCCCACTTAGATTGACCATATACTCCTTCATGGAAAAATTTTGACACTGAATAAAATATTTATATTTTAATATTATTTTATTTCAAAAATTTTCTCTTGTCTCCTCTCATCCCCTTGGTACCCAAAATACCTTATTATGCCTCAATTGACTTCTAAATCACTTTTTATCTCATAAATTCTTCTTCAATAAAAATATCATTATTTTATTATTATTTCCTCGAGTACAAAATATTTTATCCGAAACTATCCCTTTCATCTTTCATCACTTTTAAATATTATAATTAACCTCAATTGGTATCCGATAATCTTTATTAGTCACCATATCAAAGTACGGGGTATTACAATAATCTTAGGTCTAAAGTCAATATGATTTAATAAAATAATTTTGCTAGTTAATTTAGATTAGTTTTAGTCCTTAGTTTGTTTTGCTTTTTAATTTTAATTTTTAATTGTTTAGATAAAATTAGGGTATTATAATTTTAGTTATTAACAATAGAAATGAAAATAATTCTCTGTGGGATCGATACTTTATTTTATCACTATATTACTTGTTAATGATGTGTGCACTTGCGTGAGAAATCAACAAGAAGTTTTTGGCACCATTGCCGAGGAGTTGATTTTTAGTTATTTCTTGTTAATATTAATACCAAGCATTCCTAATCTTACTTTAGACTTTTCTTTTCGTTTTCTTTGTTTTCAAGTACTCTTGGTTGAGGTGATGAATTATTATACTTACTAATGGCCATTTTGAACAATTTGAACCTAGGATGTTGGTCCCAAAGAGCGTGCTAGAAGAAAGGTGAATAGCACTTATGGAATGACACTAAAATTCATTCGAAGTAAAGAGCTGATTAATGGAATTTGAAAATGGAAGTTTAAAGCTTGCTAGAGGAATGATTTAAGTGCTAAGAGTAAGAAGAAAACAAAAGAAGGTAGACAGAAACACAATGATTTATAGTGGTTCTGTCCCCTTGACCTACATCCACTACCTTGATCTCCCAATTAAGGATTTTCAAACCAATTCACTAAATAGTGGAATTCCCAAGCTTCCACCAAGCTTTTACAATGGCTTTTCACAAGCTTAGCCACAACCTTTAATAATGGTTTTTCATGGGAACAACCAAAACCAAAAATGGCATTTAACAGGCTCAGCCATAACCTTTAACAATGGTTTTTCTCGAGATCAACCAAAACCTAAAACTAACTTTTCTAAAGCTTAATTAGAACCTACCACAACAACTAAGCTAACCCAAGCTTGATTAACCCCTTACAGTGTCTCTCACACTCTAAGCAAACAAGAAGTAGAAAAAAGATGAAGTACAATTGATCACCTAGTTGATCTAAGATGTGCAGAGTTAAGCTCAAACACTTTTTCAAAGGATGGGAGTGAAACACAAGTGCAAAGAGAAGGTTTTTGTTCTTTTAAGCTCAAAATCACATTGTATAACTTCTCTATCTAATTTTTAACTGTTGTAGAGGCTTTAAATACTTGCAAAATCACTTTTGGTCATTGGAGACAGAAATTAGCCATTTTTGGTAATTATTTTGTCCTTTTGTGGTTAATTTCAAATTTCTGACAGTGAGCTTTTAGCTGACTAACCATACCTCCTAGTTGATTAAGTCTTCTCTGTCTCATAATCAAATTCTCTGATAGTGAGCTTTTAGCTGGCTAACTATACTTTTGGGTCGATTAAGTATTCTCCATCTTACAATTTGCTTGACTCTGTTAATCAGTTAAGAAAGACTTTGATCGATTAAGAGCTTACTGTTTCTAAAGTAACCAGTTTCACCAACTTTTCTTTGTTTGATTAATTCTTCTTTTAGCTTGGTAACGTTGATCTTCCATTTCCCTTAAATAGCCATGAGATATGTTAGTCATCCAAGACTTCTTGAATTGTTCTTCACAAATTTGACTGCTTTTATTTTGGATCTTTACTTTTGGATTTTAGCTAACTAACTCCCTTGGTTAACCAACTAAGAGGCTTTTGTTTGTATCCAGCACTTGCTTAACTGATTAAATCTTGTGTTAACCAGTTAAGACCTTTTTGTCTGTCCTTAGTGTAGCGCTCAGAATTGCTTTAATCGATTAAGGATTTGTGTTAATTAGTTATGTCAAGCTCGACTCTACAATATGTTTATAATGCCATTCTTACATAAGAATGCATGTTTGCTTACTTGGGTACTTCGAAAATCGTTAAAGGACGATATTGTACCGAATGATACAATAAAGTTGAATTAAGTCTTGAACTAGTCCAAATAGAGATTTTAAGATGAAATTGAGAATTTTAAAACCCCAGAATGACTTAAAATGGTGATTCGGAGTTCAAAGACCGATTTGGAGTCAAATTGGAATTTTCATGACCTAAGGGCAAAATGGTCATTTTGCTACTCGAGGTTAAGATGTGAGTGTTGGATGAAAGTTTTTACTAAGATTGATCATTTGGAGTATAATTTGAGTTTGAGAAGTGAAAAATTTTAATTCCGACATTTTTTCGAGGATAAGGGCAAAATAGTCATTTTGCCACCCTAGGGGCAAAATTGTAATTTTACACACCCAACACTTGTCCAGCACATGAAATTCACCCAATATTATTATGGATAATTGAGGAATTTCAAATGGTGGAGAGAGATTGCTTAATGGGTAAGTATGACACATGGGCCAATGGAATGGTGACATGTGTCAAATTTTCATCCATTTATTATTTAGCTTTAAAAATCAGCCCATAACCCTCCCAACTCATTTCTCTTGGCCGGCCAAAGGAAGAAAAGGGAAGAAAAGAAGAAGAACAAAAACCTAGCTAAGAAATTCAAGAGAAATTCACAAAATTTCAAAGAATCAAGTGACAAAAGGTAAGATTTTTCAATTCTAGCTTGTGATTTCCCTTTCCTATGCATTCTTTTTCATTTTCCATGGTTGAGAATCGAGTTTGCATGAGGATACTCTTGCTGGCCGGACATGGGGGGAGGAGTTTTGAACTTGGATTTGGTTAGATTTCAATGTATTTTAGTGTTTTTAGTTAGTTAGTGATGTGTAGCATGAAAAACAAACAAGAAAAATTCATGTTCTTCCATAACCCATCATTGGCCGAATCTTCCATGTAGAGTGTGGATGGTGGATTTGATTTTATTTCAAGTGAATTGGTTGGGAAATGATAAATTACAGTGAGAAAATCAAGTAGGAAAAATCATAGTATTGATGCACCCACCATGGTCGAATTTTCCAAGAGAAAATGTGAGGATGATTTTGCCATGTTTCAAGTTATTTAATTTGTGTTTGATGGTTTGGAGAATTGGAAGAAAAATGGAGTTAATGGGAGTTAAATTGGAGATATTGGCCAATTAAATCGAGTGATAGATCGAATTAGGCCAATACCATTTTATTTAGGTACACAATTGAATTTGTGTAGAACACGATGTTTAGATGATAATCCGAACAATTTACATCCCTTTTCATGCATTAGTATAGAGCTTGAATTGGTTTTATAATAATATAGCACAAATGTAGTGAATGGCTTATTGTGCATTATGTCTAGGTGGTGAGCTTTCTGGCAAAAGTAAAGAGATAGTACCCAAGGATCAAGAATCGAAGTACTCGGAATTCAACTCCCGAAATAGTGAGTAACCTTACTATCATCTTAATTATCTAAATCAGTTTTTATTCGATTTTACGATTTTATGGAAAATGAGTTAAATGGTAAATCTTTGTGTTTTGTAATTAAAATGTGATTTAATGAAATGATTTTATAAAATTGTCTTGAAATTGAATGATGGTTTGAAAATAGAGTAATTGGAGACTGTTTTCATGTGTTGTAAATTCATGGTTTGAATTGAATGGCTTATGACAATATTTGCATGAATGGCTGAATTGGTATTTGTGTTGAAATATATGAACTGTGTATTTAGCCTTGAGAGGCTGGATTGCGATATAATTGCCATGTCATGCAGTTGAGATTTTATTGAATTGGTGGGTTTAGCTTGCTGTAGTGGGCGGGTTTCGTGGACCAGCCTATTAGAAAGGCACGGTAACCTCGTTATATTCTTACCTCGGTCGGAGAGGCGTGTAGGGTAACTCTTGGGATACAACTTTAGAGTTCACTTCACGCTAAACCACCACATGAAGGTGAACTTAGCCAACGCCAAGGAACGGCTATGTTTTCAAAATAAAAACATGATTTATGTGTACATGATTTTTTAACAACCTTGGCAAACTCGGTTGGGATAGCCTTAGGCTAAGGTATCCCTAACAACAGGGTATGAGAATGATTTTGACATGAGTCAAAGCATTTAAGAAATTTATAAGCCATGTTGATTACTCGATTTATATGAATTGATTTTATTTGGTTGAAATGAGTTGAAAGGTGATGAATTACAGTATGATGATTTATTTTAATCTATCTCCATTTACTCAGCTTTAGATATTTTAGATGGTATTTGTTTACTCACTGGGATTATATAATCTCACCACCCTCCTTTCCACCCATTTCAGGCTCAGGATAGTCGATAGATAGCTCACTTTGTTGAGGGCTACAGTTGGACTTGCATCCTTAAAAACTGTAGGTTTACCGCTTTTGATAGTTTTGGTCGTTCGTGGGCCACGTGTCATTGTAAATTAAATTTTATACTTTGGTTATCTGTATTACAGTATGTATGAATTTATTTAGCTTTTACGCTACAAAAATTATTTACCGATAACTCTATAAATATTGTTTTATAAGAAAATAGAATATTTTATTGAATATTTTTATTATATTCAAATAGTTATAGTTTCGCTTTAAATGAAGGTTTTAGACATTTAAATGTATTTTTGATTATGAATTATGTGTTTTATACTCACATACTACATTTTTAGCTGGTTTTGAAATTTTTGGGGAAAAATGACCAAAATGCCCTTATGAGACAGAAATAATTTTTTTATTGATTTAAGTTGGAAATAGCTTAAAATCTTTTAGAACATGACATTTGGCAACGGTTACTCACAGAGGAAATGAGAAATTGATATTAAAGCCTTGCGGGGTTCCGGTTAATGAGTTTCGATTGGGACACCGCGGCGATTGTCACGGGCTCGAGGGGAGTACCGAGTTGTGGCAGGTTAAGACTAATCTATTTTCATTAAAGCTCTTTCTTCTTTGCTTGTTTAACTAATTAACCCATTTGCAACTGAACAAGCATCTTAACTTGCTTTCCAATACCAAATATATTAATGAATTTAAGCTTTTTGCTACACACTTAAACAATATAGTTAGACACCAACGAATGAGAATATTTTGCTGTCATTAAAAACATATAGAGTCAACATCCTTTATCTCTTATTTTTTATGATGAAAAAACACTCCTAGATTAAGAGTGCAATGTCTATGTTCAATATGAATGCCTCAAATCTTTATGTGTAATGAGTTGCTCCCCCTTAGTCAATGCATCTAGTTTTCTTTACATAATATTCAACAAAACCAAAACTGAGCATCACACACATAAATTAAACATGAAGACATATTAAACTCTATGTAACTTAGTCTTCCTTTTCTTTTTTTTCTTTTCATCATTAAACAAGATATTCAAAACTCTCCCTTAGTGAGTGCATCTAGATTTTCCTTTAATCTTTAAATTAGACTTTAATGAATGAGAATTATAAGCACTCATACACCTAAGTCATACAAGCTTATAGATATAGTTCAATAACTTCAAGAATCAAGCTTGCATCTATGTAAGAACAAATGTATAAGAGTTAAATCATTTCAAGACCTTGTCTAGGATCACTCAAATAATGTTCAAGCAAATTTGATTATTTTGTTAAAATCAAAACAATAATAATTTTAAAGCTCACATAGGAGGGTTGCTAGTGATTACGAATTGGCTATGCAACAACCTCTCCCCGGTTGCAGCCGACTTCCAAGACTTCTGGAAAAGACCCATCAAGTCTCGAACAAGCCTGTCTAGAATTTGCTTGTTAATCCACTGCATTCAACCATAATATATTATTGATACTTTTATATACTAAATTGAACCATAAATATAAAAATCAATACAAACTTTTTCCTTTTATTCGTAAGTATATGCATTAAAATCTATAATCTCCAAATTAATGCTTATATAAAAATTTAGAATTCGTTTACAACTTAATAAATAAAATGCTACGACTTGACCTCTAACAACGGGGCGACTCGGAATAAAATGTTAGGAGATGCCTTTACCTATTCACAGTGGACCAAACGCGTCACTGACCACATGTTAGGCTGATCCCTATCTGCAAAAGGGGAAATAATGGGTTGTGAGTCTCAAAAACTTAGTGATAATCATCGACTCAACGAGTAGGGCGTAAATGGGAAAACAAGCAAACGGCAGATCAGTTGAATATAAAAATACAAGATTATAAAAGCAATTCGTTTCAAACGAGGGTTTGTGCCTTATATAAAAATCGAGAATTTCTTATAAAGTATAAATAATAGAGGTAATAAAATTTTTTGCATCAAAATATATTAATAATCATTTTCAAATCAAATCAATAAAATTTAACAAGCTCCCGCGAAACCAAATAATATTTAAAATCATGCACAAATCATAACTCGCCCCATATGCGAGGGATTACAGATTCATTTCACAGATAAACTGTCACGACCCGGTACTCTCTTCGAGCCCTTGACAACCACCACGATGTCCCGATAGATATTTATCGCCTGAAATGCCGATCGAAACCTCGCAAGGCTTTAATATCAGTTTTCGCACCTTCCCTGTGATCAACAGTTGTAAAATAACATGTTTTGATAGGTTATAAACTATTTCCAAATCAAAACAATAGAAAAATAATTTTTGTCTCACAAGGGCATTTTGGTCATTTTATTCTCACAAATCTCGAAACCAATTAAAAATGTAGTATACGAGTGGAAAACACATATTTCATAATCAAAAATAAATTTAGATGTCTAAAACATTCATTTAAAGCGAAACTTTATCTATTTGAATATAACAAAAATATTCAATAAAATTTTTCTATTTTCTTATAAAATAATATTTATAGAGTTACCAGTGAATAATTTTTATAACGTAAAAGCTAAATAAATTCATACGTACTATAATACAGATAATTGGGATATGAAATTTACTTTACAGTGACTCTTGGGCCCACAAGGAACAAAAGTGCACAAAGGCAGTAAACCTACAGTTTTTGGAGTAGTAAAGTTGACTATAATCCTTGACGATATCTGCTATCCACAGGCTACCTCGGGCTTGAAATGGTTGAAAATGAGGGTGGTGAGATTATAAAATCCTAGTGAGTAAACAGATACCATCTAAACCATCTAAAGTCGAGTAAATGGAGACAGATAAAACAGTTTAGCATACTGAAATTCATCACCTTTCAACTTGTTTCAACCAAATAAAATCAATTCATATAAATCGAGTAATTAACATGGCTTATGAATTTCTTAAAAGCTTTGGCTCCTGCCAAAATCATTTTTATACCCAGTTATCAGGGATGCCTTGATCAACGGCTATCCCAACCGAGTCCACCAAGGCTGTTAAAAAGTTATGTACGCATAAATCATGTTTTCATTTTAAAAACATAGCCGTTCCTTGGCGTTAGCGGAGTTCATCATCACGAGGGGGTTTGGCTTGAAGTGAACTCTAAAGTTATACCTCGGGAGTTACCCTACTCGCCTCTCTAGCCGAGGTAAGAATATGACCAGGTTCTGTGCCCCTCTAATAGGCTAGTCCACAGAATCAGCCCACTGCAGCAAGCTAAACCCACCATATAATAAAAATTCAACAGCATAACATGTCAATTTTATCATTATCTAGCCTATCAAGGCAAACAACAGTTTATACATTTCAACACAAATACCAATTTAGCCATTCATGCCAATATTGTCATAAGCCAATCAATTACAACCATAAATTCACAATACATCAAATGGTCTCCAATTACTCTATTTTCAAAGCCATTATTCAATTTTAAGACAATTTTATGAAATCATTTCATTAAATCACATTTGGTTTATTAAATAAAAAAAAATAATCATTTAATTCATTTTCCATGAAATTCACAAAATCGGATAAAAACCACTTTAGATAATTAAGACGATAGTAAGGTTACTCACAGTACTAGGAGTTCGATATACTTCTATTCCCAATCTTCGAGCACAATCTCTTTACCCTTGTTAGAAGGCTCACCACCTATACATCATACGTGACACGAATTTCAATAAATTGTGTCAATTTATCATAAACTATTTCAGGCTCTATAAATCTATATGAATGCACGAAATGTGATGCAAAATGTCTGAATAGCCGTTTAAATACGGTATTCGACCTAATTCGCACTATTCTCGGTGTAATTGGCTAAAACCTCCAATTTAACTCCAAATCGATTTCTTTCACTTTCTACACTCCAATACTACTTAAAATACCTCAATGACTGTGAATATGATTCAATTTATCAGTCCGAACCATAAATTGCACATGTCTATACATTAGGTAAAAATTCAGATTTTCATGCCAAAATTTCCCATTAAATTTCTAGCCTCACCAATCATTAAATACCACCAAAATATCATGAAATATCATCAATTTCAACATCAATATCCTCCCTAGAAAATTCGGCCTCTTGTGGGTTTGTGAAGAACAGAGTGATTCCTTGCTAGATTTTCATACTTTCCATTACCAAACAACCAAAAACACTTAATTAGCTTGAAATCTAGCAAAATCAATGCTCAAAACCTCTCCTCTCAAATTTGACCAGCATGGGTTCATTATGTAAACTTGAGTTCTAAACATGGAAAATGAAAAAGAAAGCATGGGTAGTGTAAATCACAAGATAAAATCACAAAATTTTACCTTTATTAGCTTAATCCCTTGAAATCCCACACTTTTTCTTCAATTTTTCCACCTAGGGTTTGTGTTCTTTCCTTTCCTCTTCACTTCACGCTTTGGCCGGCCATATGGGTGAGACTAAGAGAGTTTTAAATAGATTTTACAAGGAAATTCTAGAATAATCCAAGCTTGACACATGGCATGTTTCCATTGGTCCATGTGTAATACTTATCCATTGAGCAATCTCTCTCCACCACATAAAATGTTTCAATTATCCATAATGTAAAATGTTAATGGCTGAAATCCATGGGCATGACAAGTGTTAGGTGGTGTAAAATTCTAAAATTCCAACTTTGCCCCTGTAAACTAGTAAAATTACTGTTTTGCCCTTAGGGCTCCAAAAATTGTCAGAATTTAAATTTTTCACCTCTCAAATTCAAATCATAGTCCAATGAGTCAAATGTGATCAAAATATTTTATAAAAATTCCCATTTTGTCCTTGGGTGACAAAATTACCATTTTGCCCTTAGAACATGAAAATTCCAAATTGACTCTAATTTAGCCCTCGAACTCCAAATCATCATTTTAAGTCATTTTAGGGTTTTAAAATTTTCAATTTCATCTTAAGATCTCTATTTATACTAGTTTGAGGCCTAATTCAACTTAATAGTACCATTTGGTACAATATCGACTTTTGACGATTTTTCGGGGCTTTCCAAGTATGCAAGCATATTGTCAATCACATGAAGGACATGGCAAGTACTTTATAAGGTCGGGCTTGACATTAACAAATAGGGGAGCTGCGAAAAACTGTTTAATTCCATTTTCACCATGCAGAGAAATATAATTCATAATATTAAAACTTATTTCAACTCATATAAAACCATTACATTTTTGTCAAAAATAAAAAACATGGCTTATGACTTTCTTAAAAACTTGGCTTGTGCCAAAATCATTCTCATACTCGGTTGTTAGGGATACCTTGGCCTGGGGCTATCCCAACCGAGTCCGTCAAGGCTGTTCAAAAGTCATGTACGCACAAATCATATTTTTATTTCGAAAACATAGCCGTTCCTTGGCGTTGGATGAGTTCACCCTCACGTGGTGGTTTGGCGTGAAGTGAACTCTAAAGTTGTACCTCAGGAGTTACTCTACACTCCTCTCGTACCGAGGTAAGAATATATGTCACGACCTGGAACCTCCCTCGGGCCTATGACAACCGCCTCGATTTCCCGATTGACACTCATTACCAGGAATGCCAACCGGAACCCCGTAAGGCTTACATATCAGTTTCTTTCCTTTCCTGTGAGCAATCGTTGTTAAACATTCCATTTAAAACAATTACCGGTCGTTTTCGACTCAAATAAATCCAAAGAAATTTTTTTAAAATGATTTATAGACAAATATCACTACTCAAAATATTGATTAAAATATAGCATTTTTCTATAAAACAATATTTATAGAAACAAGTGTAAGAAATCTTTTGTAATGTGTAAGTAAAATAAATTCATGCATACAAAAATTTACTAAGTTATAATGTACAATAATAGTTACAATGACAAGTGGCCCAAAATACACCCAGTGTTGGTGCTAGAAACCTACTGTCTGTGTGGTAGAGATGTCAACTAGAATCATCGACAAAATAGGGTATCTACAAGCTACCACAAGCCTGAAATGTTTGGAAAGGAGGTGGGTGAGATTTTGCAATCCCAATGAGTAAACAGACATTATCATAAATATCTAAAGGCGAGTAAAATGGAAGCAAGTTTAAACAAGAAATCACAAACCATTTCATAATGTTTTCAATTTATTTCTTAAACCATAAGATATTTGTAATTTACCAAAACAGTTGTTAAAGCTTATGTCTTTTATTAAAAATAAGGCTCAAGCCAAAACTAATCCTCGGGGATACCTTGGCTGAGGCATCTAACCGAGTTCGCCAAGGTTGTTATAACATTTACATGTGAAACACATTTTTATTTTTAAAACAAGCCGTTCCTTGGCGTTGGTCGAGTTACACATTCATGTGGGGGTTCGACGTGAAGTGAGCTCTAATACTACCTCGGGAGTTACCTTCCTCGCCTCTACAATCGGAGTAACTATATAACTGGATTTACCGTGCCCCTCTAATAGGCAGTCCATGGAAACCCGTCACTACAATGACTAACCCACCAATTTTAATAAAATTTCGACAGCATAACATGATTTTTATTTATTTATCCAACCTACATAGTAAAAACAACTTACATAAATTTCCCAATGCATTTACAAAATATAGCCACATATACTTATATCTCATAAGCTATTCATAGGAAAATATATAATTTTCAAGACAGTTAACAGCCTCCAATTACTCAATTTCATAATCAACACAATATATATATATATTTTTTCACATTTATTTCTAAAATATCAAAAATCCTGTTTTAATCTCATTTTCGTTTCATAAAATACATAAAGAGCATTTTAAAAATAACTCTAGATAATTCACAATAATAATAGGTTTACTCACCGTTTGTAAAAACTAATTGCTTTTTAGGTGCCCTGATAACTACTCGTCGGGTACGATTTCCTTGCCTTTATCGGAAGGCTCTCCTCCTAGACACATTGCAAAAATTTACTCAATTCATCTCATTAATGCTAAATCACTATATATTTGACTTATATCCTATACTAATGCATGGTATGAAATGCAATAGCCAAAAATGGCTTAAATGCGGTATTAACCTATTTTTGGCACTTTACCTGATAAATTGCTAACGCGCTCCATTTTAGCTCTAAATTATCCCATTCTCTCTCCAACCTTTCTAACCATTAATTATCAGCCAATATTCTCTAAAATCACCAAAATCAGCTCACTCTCTTCCTTGGAAAATTCAGCCAAAAATGGGACATTAACTCGGTAAATTTTCTACTTTGTTTTTCTATCACATTTAACCATTTTTCATCATTTTCTCTTCATTTCTCTTAGAATAAAAATCAGATCATCATCATTGTACCTCATTTCAGATTCGGCCAAGGATGGGTATTTGTGAAAATTTAATGCTTTCTTGCCCAATTTTATTTCTAAACACATTTAACTAACTAAAACTACCAATTTAACTAAAAATCAAAACCTAAAAATTTCAAAATGTCTCCCCTAGAATTTCGTCCAGCCCTTGATGTCACTTTTAGATCTCTCTCCTCAAGCATGCTAAATGGAAACAAAGGCATAAGAAAGGTAGAAATCAATCTAAAGTCGAAAAATCTTACCGTTAGACGAGTAAACGGGCGAAAAACGCGAATTCCCCTTTGAATTTTCTTGTTTCTCTTTGGTTTTTCTTTTTTTCTTCCTTTCCTCTCTATTTTCTCTCTTGTTCTCCCTTATGGCCGGCCAGCACTTAAAATGGGGTTTAAATGGGCTGACTTTTCATTAAAATAATATTATATCATTAAAAAAATGCCACGTGTCACTTTCCCATTGGCCCATTTTTAAAATTTCATCCATTTGTTTCCAAATTTTCACCATACACTTGTCCCACATATCCATAGCTTAGATAAAATTCTCAGACTTATCCAAAGTCTCAGTGGAGTAATTTTTAAAATTTACACTTTTACCCCCGTAAAAGTGAAAAATTATATTTTTGCCCAAAAAACTGAAAATTGCCCATAGACATATATTTTTGTCCCTTATACTCATACCATTCTCCAATTTGACAAATTTGATCTAAATTCTCTCAAAATCTCAAATTTATCCGCGGGTGGTAAAATTACCATTTTGCCCCTACACTCCAGAAATCATCAGAATTAAACTTTTTCATTTCCTATCATTATCAAATTATTATCTTAGGTGGCAAAATGACGATTTTACCCCTAAATATCAAAAATTTCAATTTTACCCCTAATGAACCCTCAAACTCCGAACAATCATTTTTAGTCATTCCTTGACTATAAAATATTAAATTTCATCCTATGATTCCTATTTGAACTAGTTCAAGGTTAAATCAACTCAAGTGTACCGTTAGGTACGATATCGGGTTTCATCTATTCTTAGGTTCTTTCCTAGCATAATAACATGCTACTCAGTGCATGTATGTCATGACATGTGTTTATAGGGTCGGGTTTTACAATATACCTGGATTCTGTGCCCCTCAAAAAGGCTGGTCCACAGAACCCTCCCACTGCAGCAAGCTAAACCCACCATATAATAAAATTTAGAATAGCATGACATGGCAATTATTTTATTTTACAGCCTTTCCAGGCAAATCAACAATTCATACATTTTCAACACATTTACCAATCCAGCCAATCATGCACACATTATCATAAGCCATTCGATTCAAAATACAATTTATAACACAATAAGTAGCAGTCTCCAATTACTCTTGAATTTCTTGGTTAAAATGAAATCACCTTTTAAAAGAATTCAAATTTGATCTTCAAGGGGATATTTTAAATCTTTCTCAAGATATCGATCCCCACATCACGTTAAAACTCTCTTTTCGTAAAATGTTCATTGTAAATATTTGCATGATATTTTGTATCAAAATAGCATGGTGAATATGTAATAAATTTCATGAATACACACCACATAAACAATAAGGCACAATTTCCTTTGATGTAAATCTTTTCAAAAAGCTTGCTTCCCGGTTTAAAACACTTTACATATAATATATATATATTCAAAATAATTTCTAAAAATAACTTACACCCACAATTCCTTAAAATTCTATCAACGCATGCTTTCCATAAATTTTGCACTTCACGTAAAATATACGTACATGTATATATATACAGAATTTTTAAAATTGACACCCCCTACTCACCTCATACTAGTGGGATATTACTTCACTATTGATTCATACGCGTATATAATTATTCCTATTTTTCGATCACATACTTCGTTCGGCACGCCTCCACGACAAACTTTCCTAGCAACAATTTAAACTCAGTATACTTAATCACACATTTGTATGGGCAGCAACTTAATTAAAAATTCCTTAAGCAACTTGCATATTTTCCATCCAAAATATGCACAATATTAAACTACCAATAAACCTTAAAATATAACATTAACTTACCATTGGGCCCTCTCCATGGGCTTCTCCATTTTTCATATTTGGGCTAAGCCCATTTATTTTTATTTCCTATTGGGCCATGCCCACTTATTTTCTATTTCTTTTCTTTTCTTTTTCTTTCTTTTTCTCTCTTCCACGTTTCTTTTTTTTTTTCTTTCTAGCCCGTCACTCCCTTCACCATTGTGGCTTCCTCTCTTCACCATCGTGGCTTCCTCTCTTCCTTTCCTCTCAAAACTGATCACCAAAAGCCTCGTTTTCTCACCCTTTTTGCTGCCATTTTCTACTCTAAAATTAGCATATTTCCAGCTCAAATTTCCAACAACAAAACTTCTCAATTTTGGCAGCACAAAGCTATCCAATTTTTCTGTATAAACTACCAGTAAACAGCTCAAATTTTTTCTGCACAAATTGGCAGCAAACAGCTCAAATTTTCAGTAGCCAAAGTTGTCCTTCAATGGCAACAAAAATCTCAAAAAATTTCCAGCAACATAATGTCACGACCCGAAACCTCCCTCGGGCCCATAAGAACCACCGTGAAGTCTCGGTAAACCTTCATTACCCGGTATATCCATCGAAACCTCGTAAGGCTCTTGCATCAGTTTTTGACCTCTCTTGTGAGCAATAGTTACTAAATATCGAGTTTTAAGAGAATAGAAACCATTTTAGATCGAAAACAATCAAAATAAAATTTTAGCCACACAGGGGTATTTTGGTTATTTTTATCAAAAAAATTTCGAAACCTGATAAAAATACAACATATGGTAGAAAATATCCACTACCGATTTAAAATAAATTTTTGTAATCTAAATCATCCATTTAGAGTGAAAAGTTGGCTAACTAGACTAAATAAAAATATTTGATAATATATTTCATTTTCTTATAAAACCATTTTTATAAAACTATACATAAATAATTTTTGTAGTGTGAGAACAAAATAAATTCATACATACTATAATTTACAAAGTTATAATGTACAATAATAATTACAATGACAAGTGGCCCACAACTACACCAAGTGTTGGTGATAGTAACCTACTGTCTGTGAGATAGAGTTATCAACTGGAATCCTCAACAAAATAAGGTATCTACAAGCTACCACAGTCCTGAAATATTTGGAAAGGAGGTGGGTGAGATTTTGCAATCCCAATGAGTAAACAGACATTATCATAAATATCTAAAAGCGAGTAAAATGGAGGCAAGTTCAAACAACAAATCACAAACCATTTCATAATGTTTTCAATTTATTTCTTAAACCATAAAATATTTGTAATTTACCAAAACAGTTGTTAAGGCTTATGTCTTTTATTAAAAACAAGGTTCAAGCCAAAACTAATCCTCGGGGATACCTTGGCCGAGGCATCTAACCGAGTTCGCCAAGGTTGTTATGATATTTACATGTGAAACACATTTTTATTTTTAAAACAAGCCGTTCCTTGGGGTTGGCCGAGTTACACATTCACGTGGGGGTTCGACGTGAAGTGAGCTCTAATACTACTCCGGGAGTTACCCTCTTCGCCTCTACTACTGGAGTAACTATATAACCGGGTTTACCGTGCCCCTCTAATAGGCAGTCCATGAAAACCCACCACTACAGTGACTAAACCCACCAATTTTAATAAAATTTCGACAGTATAACGTGACTTTTATTTATTTACCCAGCCTGCATAGTAAAAACAGCTTACATAAATTCTCAATGCAATTTATCAAATATAGCCACCTACACTCATATTTCATAAGCCATTGATAGGAAAATATATATTTCAAAATAATTGGCAGCCTCCAAGTACTCAATTTCATAATCAACACAATATATTTTTATTTGTCACATTTATTTCTAAAACATCAAAAATTCCGTTTTAATCTCGTTTTCATTTCATAAAATATATAAAGAGCATTTAAAAATAAACTCTAGATAATTTACAATAATAATAAGTTTACTCACCGTTTGTACAAACTAATTGCTTTTTAGGTGCCCCGATCACTGTTCGTCGAGTACGACTTCCTTGCCTTTACCGGAAGGCTCTCATCCTAAACACATTGCAAAATTTACCCAATTCACCACATTGATGCTAAATCACTATATAATTGACTTAAATCCTATGCTAATGCATGGTATGAAATGCAATAACCTAAAACGGCTTAAACGCGGTATTAACCTATTTTTGGCACTTTACCTGATAAATTGCTAACGCGCTCCATTTTAGCTCTAAATTGTCCCATTTTCTCTCCAACATTTCCAACCATTAAATATCAGCCAATAACCTTCTAAAATCACCAAAATCAGCTCACTTTCCTCCTTGGAAAATTCGGTCAAAAATGGGACATTTACTCGGTTAATTTTCCACTTTGTTTTTCTATCACATTTAACCATTTTTCATCATTTTCTCTTCATTTGTCTTAGAATAAAAATCAGTTCATCATCATTGTACATCATTGAACATTCAGCCAAGGGTGGGTATTATGAAAATTTCATGCTTTCTTGCCCAATTTGATTTCTATACACATTTAACTAACTAAAACTATCAATTTAACTAAAAATCAAAACATAAAAATTTCAAATTCCTCCCCCTTGAATTTCGTCCAGCCCTTGATATCACTTTTTGATCTCCCTCCTCAAGCATGCTAAATGGAAACAAAAGGCATAAGAAAGGTAGAAATCAAGCTAAAGTCGAAAAATCTTACCGTTAGACGCGTAAACGGTCGAAAAGCGCAATTTCCCCTTTGAATTTTCTAGTTTTCCTTTGGTTTTTCTCTTTTCTTCCTTTCCTCTCTATTTTCTCTCTTGTTCTCTCCTTATGGTCGGCCATCACTTAATATAGGGTTTAAATGGGCTGACTTTTCATTAAAATAATATTAAATCATTAAAAAGTGCCATGTGTCACTTTCACATTGGCCCATTTTAAAAATTTCATCCTTTAAACTTCAATTTTTCACCACTTAAAGTACCATAGTTATTCATACCAAAAATAAATAAATCCTATGATTTTGACAAGTTTTGGGTGGTGAAAATTACGATTTTTACCCCGGGATGACAAAATTATCGTTTTGCCCCTATGTTTCGAAAATTACCGGAATTGAAATTTTTCACTTCCTATCATTACATTATACTCCAAATAGTTAATCTTGTTCAAAAATTTCACTCCATGATCAAATTATTATCTTAGGTGGTAAAATGACGATTTTGCCCCTGAACATCAAAATTTCCAATTTTTCCCCAAATAAACCCTCGAACTCCGAACAATCATTTTTAGTCATTCCTGGACTGTAAAATATTAAATTTCATCCTACGATTCCTATTTGAACTAGTTCGAGGTTAAATAAATTCAAGTGTACCGTTAGGTACATTACCGGGTTTCGTTTATTCTTAGAAACTTTCCTAGCGTAATAACATGCTACTCAGTACATGTATGTCATGACATGTGTTTATGGGGTCGAGTTTTACACATAACCTCAAAATTCAGTAGCAAAAACCTTGAATTTTCAACACCAAAATCCTTCCAAAAAGCATTGAATTTTCTCTCTCAAAGTGCAACAAAAATCTGCTTCTTACCTCATAAATTTTCAGCTTTCTTCTTCCTCCAAAAATTGCGACAAAAGCTCTCTTTTTCCTTCCTCTCCCACGGTTCTTCTTTCCTTTCTTTTGCTCGGCTTTTGGTTCTTTCCTTTATTTTTCTTCTCCCACTCTCAACTGACTTCCTCTTCCTTTTCTCTTTTATCTCTTTTTCATTTCTTTCATCTCACATGGCCGGCCGCACCATCATTTCTACATTCTTCTCTTTTGTTTTCTTTGCTTTTTTTTTTTTTGTCTTTCTTCCTTGCTTTCTTTTATTCTTGTGGCCGGCCCCCCATTCCTTCTTTATTCCTTTCTTTTGTTTTTGTCCTCATTCCATTCTTGACTCATGTGGCCACTCATGTACATATAAAAATATTGTTTGACTTTTCAACATCTTTGCTTCATTATTTTATCATCCATTTTATTTTCATTTTATTTTTAGTTCTTCAAAACAATAAAATTTACATATTATGCCTTAACTTCATTTTATTTAACACACCTCCCTCAAATTTTCATATTTTAAAATTAATTCTTTCGACACGTGTGAAAATTCCAATTTCCTTCTATCTTTGTTTTCTTATACATGTATAATCAAAATATCAAGATCGCATTTCAACGCGGTGTCACCATAATATTTAAATATTTACTTACCCGCGTTAGCTCGATTTAATAAAATCACGCTGACACAATTATCGTCATTTTCCTTCAAAATTCTTCTTTACTTCTTCTCCCCCACTTAAATTAATCATATTCCATTTTTCATGACTAATTTCGACAACATATAAAATATTAATATTTTAATATTATTTTATTAAATAAAATATTATTTTATTTCAAAATTTTTCACTTTCCTTCTTTGGTCCTGAAACACATCATTACATCTCGGTTTACTTCTGAATCATCCTTTAGCTTACTAATTCATCTCCAACGAAAATATTATTTTTTAATTATTGTTTCTGCACGCGCGAAGTTTTTTTTTTGAACATTCCTTTCATCTTTTGTCGCTCTTTAGCATGCCAATTCACATCAAATGATCATTCGTTTGATCAATAAGGTCTTATTTGTGTCCAACGAGGGTGTGGGGTATTACAAGCTATTAATGCTTTGAACGCCCAAGTAAATGTTTTGTCTCAAAAAATTGACATTTGGGGTGTTAATGTTTTTCAGAGAGCTTTTGTGACATGCGAACTTTATGAAGATAGGCAATCAAGTGATTGCTGTCCAGCTTATTATGAATCGATGCAATTTGATGGAAGCTTCAATGGGCAACAAAATAATTCATACTTTAACAGTTACAACTTAGAGTGGAATCATCAAAATTTTTCAAGGAGTAATGGTTAGTGTCCTACATATTCATCACAATCTGTTTTCCATAATGGTTTTCAATCACAAGTTAGAGCTTTTATGCTAGAGAAAAATCCTTCAATAGAGGATATGTTCATGCAATTCATGACGAAGACTGATGCCATCATTCAAAGTGAAGTAGAATCAATTTGAAATCTTGAGACACAAATGGGTCAACTAGCTAATGCCATCAATAACAGACCTTAAGATAAAGGAGAAAAAGTAGATCAAGAGAATACTTCCAACAATCAAGTTCAAGATGAAGAAATTAAACAATAGGAGGAAGTATCTACATAACTATAAGTCAAGCCTTATATGCATCCCATTCCCTTTTTGGATACAATTGATAAGTTACCTAATGAGGTTGTTGATATGGAAAATCCAAAGAAACTCCTTGAAGCTTGTTTGGTTCAAGATGCAACAATCAAGGACAAGAATGAAGAATTCACAAATGTTACACATGTTTTGAAGGTTACACTAAAATTTTATTATTCAAGAACTTAATGTGAGACTTTGACCTTTATAGATTCGTAGATAAAAGTAGACGCGATATCCTTAATCGGGGGTAATTTTATCATTTTCTTAGTAAGCCCCTAAAAGTAAGTTTTAAACAATATTAAGGCCTAAATAGGCCTAAGGTATAAATGAATGAAGAAAATATGGGTAAAATGACAAAGGAAATAAAAATGATGATGATTTCCATGGTAGGGGCAAAATGGTCATTTTTCACCTCGGGTCAAAATTTTTAAGTTTTCATAAAGCATTTCTAGACATAGATATGTGTGTTTTAGAAAGTTCATGAGTATGGTATATGGATTTGTACATGTGAATCTTGCATGTTGAACTTTAGAAATTTCTAAACTTGTTCAAGTTGATTTTGTCTTTGTAGCTAAGTGGCTTTCTCTTGAGGGAATGGAAATATTTCTATGGTGCCCTATTTCTTGCTGCAGCAAGAAACTTTCGGGTTTGAGAGGTTTGCCAAACTTGGTTCTCGCAGCAGCAAAAAAATTGCTGGAGCATCTCGCTTTAGCGAGAAACATTCTGTTATGGCCACTTGAATCTCGCTGCAACAAGAAACTTTTTGTCCGGTGTGCTATCTTGCTGGTTTCTACCATATTTTTTCCATTTCATTTACACCATAGTGTTGGGTGAGGGCTGATCATGCATCAAATGCAAATAAAATGCAGCAAAAATAAATTTAAAAAATAAATTTACGCCTCACCCTCCTAGGATCTCTTTCATGCTAAATTGAGTACATAATTAAATTAAAAATAAAAATATATGAGCAGATCACTTTACCTAAATAACAAAGGTTGATGGATCCTTTGTTAAATCACCAAATTAGCCTTTGAAAAAGCTAAACCACCTCAACCCGGTTGTTGCAAACCAAAGTTGTCCAAGGAATCCTTATGCAGCCTCTAATGGTGATCCACACCAATGAATGAGAAAATCCTTCTGTAAGGATTGGGAGTGCTAAGCCTTGACAATGTGCTACAAAGATGAGTTTCATAAACTCGTAATCCACCCAAAATTATGGGGCTTAACACACAAAAATGAAGTGAATGAAAAGCTATTTTTCTTCACCCAAGGAACGGTAAGACAAAAGAATTTCTAATGTGCCGTTCACTCTTTTTTTTTTTTCAGTCGTTCTCGATTACTTTGTTTGGAGCCTATAGCAAGGTATTTATACCTTGGATTAATTTTAAACCCTAATTACAAAACTATTTTGCAATTGCCAATTAATCCAATAATTTGATTAAATAATTTAATTAAGTCCTTAAGAAGCCCAAATAACTTAATTGTTTAATTTAATCAATTAGGCCCAATAACTTAATTAAAAAATTTAATTAATTAAGCCCAACAATTTAATTAAACAATTTTAATCAAGTTGGCCTAATGACTTAATTTAAACAAATTCAATCAATTAGGCCCAATAACTTAATTGTTTAATTTAATTAATTAGGCCCAATGATTCAATTAAACAATTTAGTTAATTAGGCACAACTTAATTAAACAATTTTAATCAAGTGTTGAGAAGCTCATAACTTCTAATTTGATTAAGTCCAACTTAGTCACCTCTGCCATTTTATTTTCAACATTCATTTTAGGTGTGTGACCCATTAGGCTTCTAACATGTTGGCAATGAACTCAACATATAATTCTTAAGTTAAACTTAGAATTAGATAAATTTAAACTACCTTAAATTTATCATTAATCAAGTTAACTACCTAGAGTTCATAGACCAAGATTAGGATCTAGAAATCCATCATGGCCACCCAAATGTTAAAAGAGTCAAGATGGTTTGACTCAACCTTTCAGTGATCAGCCTTTCAGCGTAATTCATTCCCTTATCATATATCCCGGAGATGATAAAAGCATGGTGCAGTGTCTACTCTTATTGATCTCCATATTCGTTCTTAAAGTTTGATCATCAGCTTTGTAAATACTTATGAAACTCTTTTCATAAACTTTAAGTCACCTTGGCCATGGACTTCAATAAGCTAATATCAACCAAGAACAGCGAGGATATGTCCCCTACATCACTTGGGGTGATGATTCCTATCTTGACCACTCATTTGCCTTCACATGCTTCATGCTATACCCAAAACCATATTGTTTCGGCATCCTTGGTTAGCTACCCGTAAGGATGAAATCAAAGCATAGCACTCCACACATAAGACAACCTAGTATCTCAAGTCTAGGGAGTATTTACACAACTGACACATGAGAAGTATTGCATAGACACTTAAATGAAATACCAAATGCACTTCTCATGGCGGGTCTTGTTCAGTGAACTTGCTCTCTTAGGCAAGCACCTATATTCTAGTTCCAAGTATCTCTATACTTCAACCTATGAGATCGGTTGCTTACTTCTTAAGTAAAGAACATTGAATGTACTAGTCTCTAAGTGTCATTTGTCAAGCCCGACCTTATAAAATACTTTCCATGTCATTCATATGATTGACAATATGCTTGCATACTTGGAAAGCCTCGAAAGAAAACTCGTTAAAAGACGACAATGTACCAAATGGTACAATTAAGTTAATTTAAGCCTCGAACTAGATAACATAGAGAATTTAAAATGAAATTAAGAATATTAAAGTCTCAGAATGGTTTAATATGGTGATTTGGAGTTCGAGGATCAATTTGGAGTCAAACCGGAATTTTTACTGTCTAAGGGCAAATGGTCATTTGCTACTTAGGGACACAATGAGAATTTTTAGAAAAGAAATTTTTTGGCCCCATTTGACTTATTATAGTATGATTTGAGTATTGGAGTATAATTTGAGGGTTTGGCAGTGAAAAAGTTTAATTCCGGTGATTTCTAGAGTGTAGGGGCAAAATCATAATTTTACCACCCGCGGACAAAATTTGAGATTTTGAGAGAATTTAGATCAAATTTGACAAATTGGAAAATGGTATGAGTATAAGGGATGAAAAATATGTCTATGGTCAATTTTTCAGTTTTTGGGGCAAAAATGTAATTTTTGACTTTTACTGGGGCAAAAGTGTAAATTTTAAAAATTACTCCACCAAGACTTTGGATAAGTCTGAGAATTTTATCTAAGCTATGGATATGTGGGACAATTGTATGGTGAAAATTTGGAAACAAATGGATGGCTAGAATTTAAGGAATTAATAAAACATTAAAAAAATGAATAAAATAATATTATATTATTTTAGCCTTTAAAAAGGTAAAAATTTCAGAATTCTCATCTTCTTCAGCTGTCCAAACCAGGGGAGAAAAGGGGGAAAAAAACAAATAAGAACCCTACCTGAAAATTTAGGGAAAATCAAGAGAAATCAAGAAATCAAGCATTGAAAAGGTAAATTTCATTGATTTTCCTTGTGATTTTCACTACCTATGCATTTTTTTCTCATTTCCATGCAAAATTAGAAAGTGGGTATGGACACCCATGCTGGCCAAACCTCCATGGATGAGTTTTGATTGATTTTAATTGAATTAAGTGATTTTAGTTAAGTTATATTGAAATATAGCAAAAATAAGCTAGAGATATAATTTTCTCCCATTGAAACCCATTATGCTGAATTTTCTAGGGGAATATTGGCTGCTGATCTTGATGTTTATTTGAGGAATTATGATGAATAATGATGAATTATGAGCCTAGAAAAATAATGGGAATTTTCTGAGTAAAAATACAAATTTTTACCCACTATGGGTATTTTCATAATTTACTACCGGGACTGATAATTTGCACCACACTGAGGGACATTAAGTCAATTTGGGTGCAATTGAGGTATAGAAAATGAAAAAAATTAATTTGGAGTTTAAACAGACACGTATATCGATTTATCGAGTAAAAGACCGAAATAGGCTAACACCGCATTGAGGCAAAAATTTAGACATTTTTGCATTCCATATCAAGCATTAGTAGTCTAAATTAGTTTAATTTCAATTTAGTACCAATGTGATGAATTTCTCGATTTTGTACTATGTCAAGGTGGTGAGTCCTCCGATAAAGGCAAGGGAACTACACCCGAGGACCAATAGTCTGAGTATTTCGAAAATCCCCACTCTAGACACGGTGAGTAACCTTACCATCATTTTAATTATCTAAAGTATGTTTTTATTCGGTTTTGGTGAATTTTATGAAAATGAGTTCAAATGGTAAATTTTTATGTTTTGTAAACAAAATGAGTTTAAATGAAAATATTTTATAAATTGTCCTGAAACGAAATAACGATTTTGAAAATAGAGTAATTGGAGACCACTGATATGTTGTAAATTTAAAATTGAATTAATGGCTTATGTTATTGTATTGGCATGACTGGTTGGGCTGTGTTTTTTATGAATTGTATTAATTGCTTTATTTTACCCTTGCAGGCTGGGTAGTAATATATTAGCCCTGTCATGCTGTCAAAATTTTATTGTATGGTGGGTTTGACCTGCTGCAGTGGGCTGGATTCTGTGGACTAGCCTATTAGAGGGGCACGAAATCCTGTTATATTTTTACCTCGATTGGAGAGGCGAGTAGGGTAACTCTCGAGGTATAACTTTTAGAGTTCATTTCACGCCAAACCACCACGTGAAGGGCAACTCGGCCAATGCCAAGGAATGGCTATGTTTTCAAAATAAAAACATGACTTTCTAATAGCCTTAGCGGACTTAGTTGGGATAGCCCTCGGCCAAGGTATCCCACATAACTGAGTATGATAATAATTTTTGGCATGAGCCAAGCTTTTTAAGAAATTCATAAGCCATACTGATTACTTGCTTTAAATAAATTGATTTCATTTGGTTGAAATAAGTTGAAAGATGATAAATTACAGTTTGATGAAATGTTTTAATAGTCTCCTTTTACTCGACTTTAGATATTTTGAGTGATGTTTGTTTACTCACTGGGATTTTATAATCTCACCACCCTCATTTCCACCCATTTCAGGCTCAGAATAGATTGTAGATAACTGATATCGGCGAGGATTATAGTTGAACTTGCCACATCCAAAGACTGTAGGTTCATTTCTTTTGATACTTTTGGTCATTCGTGGGCCCACGTGTCACTGTAAATTAAATTCTATACTTTGGTTATTTGTATTACGGTATGTAAAATTTATTTTGCTTTTACGCTATAAAAATTATTTATGCAGTATTCTTAAAATATCGTTTTATGTGAAAATTGAATATTTTATTGAATATTTTTATTTTATTATAACAGTCATAATTCCATTTTAAATGAATGTTTTAGACATCCAAAATTATTTTTGATTATGAAATATGTGTTTTCCACTTACATACTATATTTTTAGATGATTTTGAGATTTTTGGGATAAATGACCAAAATACCCCTGTGAGATGAAAATTATTATTTTATTTGTTTAAGTTGGAAAAAGTTTAAAATCTTTTAGAATGTGGTATTTGGAAACAGTTACCCACAAGGGAAATGAGAAGCTGATATTAAAGCCTTGCGGGGTTCCGGTTGACATTCCGGGTAATGAATGTCAATCGAGACGTCGCGGCGGTTGTCACGGGCTCGATGAGAGTTTCGGGTCGTGACATCATTGATGTCCAGTGTCAATGATACATTGACCAAGAACATTTTGAGATTATGCTTTGATGCATAAGGATCTCATAACTGCAACCATTACAGTTCCTTTGCAAGGCATATTAATCTCATGGACTTCATCCAATTAGACTTATAACTTGTTATAATTGATGTCTTATTGATGAAGGAAAACCTTTAATCATTCAACATGAATGATGTTGTTGTATGATTAGAATCAAGGCTTAACTAATCCTAATTGGCTGCAGGGCTCATCCCAACATCTCCCATTAGCACAAAGCCAATTGCTACCTCATCGTATGTGGATTGAAATCCATCTAGCAATCGTGTCTTCATGTAGACTCGCTTGTGCCCTTTAATGTGGTTAATTGCTTTTATCTATCTTCATGATGTCCATGCATCAAATCATGTCATATTACTATATCCAGATCCACTGAGACCCAGGTTCTACTATTATGGCTCCAATGTTACATTAACAATGTTCAGAACCCTTTTTTAGTTCCATGAACTAGTGATCTAAATATCTTCCTATTTGAGCTATTTATAATAGGATGTATATGACTTTATTTATATACACGTATGGTCCCTTTTTGAAATACCCCATACTTTGATATGGTGATAAATACAGTTGATCAAATGCAAATTGAGGTTAATTAAAATGTTTAAAAGTGATAAGAGACGAAAGGAATTGTTTAGGATAAAATATTTCACAAGTGAAAAAAATAATAATAAAATAATAATAATTTTATCGAAGGAGAATTTGTGAGATAAAAGGCGATTTGGAAGTCAAGTGAGGCATAATAAGGTATTTTCGGTACCAAGGAGAGAAGATAAAATTTTTAGAACAAAATAATATTTTATAAATAAAATAATATTAAAATATTAATATCTAGCTGGATGTCGAAATCAGTCAAGAAGAAAGATCATATGGTTGATTCAAGTGGGGGAGAAGATGACAAGCCCGAATCTATAAAAATAATTGTCATGACATACATGTGATGGATAGCATGTTTGCATGCTAAGAGAGTCCCGAAAAAAAAAATTTACAAAAGTCGGTATTATACCTAGACGTACAACAAAGTTGATTTAAACATCGAACTAGATCAAATAGAGAATTTATGATGAAATTAAGAATTTTAAAGTCCTAGAATGGTTTAATATGGTGATTCGAAGTTTGAGGATCAATTTGAAGTCAAATCGAAATTTTCGCTATCTAGGGGCAAAATGGTCATTTGCCACCTGGGGACAAAATGGAAATTTTTAGAAAAGATTTTTGGCCCCATTTGACTTATTGGAGTAAGATTTGAAGTTTAGAAGTGAAAAATTTTAATTTCGGTATAATTTGGAGTAAAAGGGTAAAATGGTAATTTTGCCACACAGAATCAAAAATTTAATTTTTGAAAGGATTTTGATCAAATTTAATTATTTGGAGTGTGAAATGAGTATGAGAAGTGCAAATTATGCATTATGGCAAATTTTCAATTTTTGGGGCAAAAATGTAATTTTTGAAAAGTTCAGGGGCAAAAGTGTAATTTTGAAAAATTTACTCCACCAAAACTTTGGAAAAATCTGGAAATTTCACTTAAGACTTGGATAAGTCAAAGGGAATGCATGGTGGAAAAGGTAGGACAAGTGGATGGCAAAAAAAAAATGGATTAATAAAATATTTAAAATATGAATAAAATAATATTATTTTATTAAACAATAAAAAGGCATAAAAAAAATCAGCCCACCCATTCTTCTTCTTCAACATTCGGCCAAGCAAGAAACAAGAGAGAGAAAGGAGAAAATAAAACCCTAGCCAAGAAATTTAAAGGGAAAATAGGTGGAAATTCAAAAATCAAGTGAAAAAAGGTAACATTTCTTAAATTTATCTTGTGCTTTACCTTTCCCATGCATTTCCCATCATTTTTCATGGTTGAATCATGTGATTTGAGGATGAATTCAATTCTGAAAAATGGGTTAGGAGAGAGAAAGTTGTTATATTAAATTGGACCAAATTCACAGTCATTGAGGTATTGTGGATATAATTGGATAATTGAAATTGAAATGGATGGAATTGGGGTCGAATTGGGAATTTTAGGAATTTACACCGTGTATAGGCGAGTTAGGTCGGACACCGCAATTAAGCGATTGTCTAAACATTTCAAATCCTATCTAGTGCATACACATGGATAAGAGCCTGAAATAATTTATGATAAATTGACACAATTTATTGAATTTTGTGTCATGGATTATGGATAGGTGGTGAGTCAATTATTTCGGGTAAGAGACTGCACCCGAGGGCGAAAGATAGGAGTATTTCTACTCCTAATACTGTGAGTAAACTTATTATTGTCTTAATTATCTAGAGTAGTTTTATACAACTGTGTGATTTTATGAAAAATGGGTTTAAATGGTAAATTGCTATGTTTTAAGAGAAATTGTGATTTTATAAATTTTCTGAAAAATCAAATATTGGTTTTGGAAATAGAGTAATTGGAGACTGCCTGCTTGTGTTGTAAATTTATGGTTTTAAATTGAATGGCTTATGACAATATATGAGCATGAATGGCTAAACTGATTTTGGTGTCAGAATTATTTGTATTGTGTATTCAGCCTTGAGAGGCTAGATTGCGATAAATTGTCATGCCATGCTTGAATGAATTTTATTGAATTGGTGGAGTATATATTAATTATTTACTGCAGAGGGGGTTCCGTGGATCAGCCTATTAGAGGGGCACGGTAAACTCCATTATATTATTACCTCGAACGGAGAGGCGCGTAGGGTATCTCCTGGGGTAAAGCTTAGGGTTCACTTCACGCCAAACCACCACGTGAAGGGGAACTCAGCCAACGCCAAGGAACGACTGTATTTTTCTCAAACTAAAATATATTTTAAGTGTATACAAAATTTTAACAACCTTGGCAGACTCGGTTAGATGCCCTGCGCAAGGTATCATCGAGTATGAGTTTTGGCACGAGCCGAAGTTTTAAAAAATTCATAAGCCAAGTTGATTACTCGATTTATATGGATTGATTTTATTTGGTTGAAATGAACTGAAAGGTAATGAAATTACGGTATGATGACTTATTTTAATTGTCTCCATTTACTCGACTTTAGATACTTTAGATGGTATCTGTTTACTCACTGGGATTATAAAATCTCACCCCTTCTTCCTATACATTTTTCAGGCTCAGGACAGTTTGTAGATAGTCGAGTAAGACGAGAACTAAGCTCGAAACTGCATTATAGAAAGTAAGAGTTCACAGTCTTACATCTTCTTAGTCAATTGGAGCCCACGTGTCATTGCAGATCAAAACTTATATTTTGGTTATCTGTATTTCTATTCATACAATTTTTGCTTTACTTTCATGTGTGAAAAATTATTTATGAATATTTCTATAAAAATTTATTTAATGAGAAAATAGAATATTTTATTGATTATTTTTGAATAGTACTAGTTGTTAACAATTTGCTTTCAAATGAACGTTTTAGATACTTATTTTGTTTGTAAATCATTAAATATATATTTTCTGCTTACCTACTACATTTTTAGCAAGTTTTGAGATTTTTGACAAAAAATTTCGAAAATGCCCCTATGAGCCAGAAAATAATATTTTATTGTTCTTATTTGGAAATGACTTATGATTTTTTTTAAATGCGAGATTTAATAATTGTTGCTCACCGGAGAGATGCAGAAGTTGATGCTAAGCCTTGCGGGGTTTCGATCGGTATTCGGGGTGAAGAATGTCTGTCGAGGCCTCGCGGCGGTTGTCACGGGCTCGATGGGGAGTTTCGGGTTGTGACAATTTTATTGGTATCAGAGCATGGTTTAAAGATCAGATATTTTGATTTTAAAGCTTTGGATTTTAAAGTTTTTTATTTTAAAGTTGTTTTAAGGAACCTACACTGACACTGTGTGGCCCCAAGTCCAGTTAAGTTAAGTTAAGTTAGGTTAGATTGAATAAAATGCATGCATCTACATATAGAAACCTACTTACTTTTGGGATACATGAATGATTAAGTAATTACTACTTAGTTGCGTATAGGTTTTGAGGTGTGCTGGTGACACACACACCATGTCTAGGAGAGACGGTAGTCCCGACGCCTTTCACAGTATTAGCGAGGGATCGCTAGATTCTACTGCTAGGAGCCGATAACAGCCCGAACCGAGTTGTCCAAAAAGTGCAGATAGTAATAATATTAATGTAAGCATGAGAGGTTCCCTTTTGAGAGAATCTAAGGAATATGCTAAAGAAATGGGGAAATTAAGGATAGCCGAAGGAGGTATTCGTTCTAGGAAGAGCGTGACAGTAGTCCGACACTTTCCACCAAGCTGTGGGAGAAATGTAAGGGAACAACCAGAAAAGAATAAGGAGAAAGTAACAGTGGTAAGTAAACCCCGTATGGGGGGTGAACGTTGTACGACATTTTCCTCCTGGATGTGGAAGGAATGCTGCACCGGTGAGTGCTGAGGAAATTAGGAGAAGACAACAAGCTTGGATTGAAAAACGAAGAAAGAAATCTTAGGAGGAGGAAAACCTGGAAGAGGATCTTCAGAAGGACTCGGAGTAGAATATTCCGATAAGATCAGATTAAGATGATGATCCCAAAGACATGTAATATTTTCGTAGGATTTTACACTACTTTAACTCTAAGTAGATGTTGTGTAAAAGAGATAATAATTATCTGTACAAAGAAGTAAAAATAGTTTGACTTTTAAAGTATAGGACTAGAATGTATTATAAAATGGTTGTTTAAGTAACTGAAGGTATATGGGAATCTTTAGTATGATAGAGATAAATTGGTAATATAATTATTGAGGAAGGTTATAGAAGGAAGCAATAAGGTTATAAATGACATTCGGAATGGATAATGTGATTAAGTTAATGATTGTAATTTAAGCATGAAGGGGATTATTCAATGATGTTATGACACTATGAGATAATAGTTGGGCACAAATATAACCCAATGAAGTTAAATTATGGAATATGGGGAATATAAAATTTTGATTCAGTAAGGATTGTGAGAATAAAGTAAGGAGGAAGCTGAGCTATTTTCGTAGTTAATTATACCGAAAGTCAATAAGATTATTGGAGTATAAGACAAAGAAGATAATTAGATAGGGATGACAATAAATTTGAGGAAAGTTGTAGATAGTAAGCAACTTATGTGTGGAGTGGTATATGTATCATGAATTTATTACATTGTATGGAAATAATGTTTTGAGGTGAAATTTTATGAATGTTGATAAAAGTCAAAAGATGACATGAGATGAAAGTATTAATCTGGCTTAGTGTGTATGACAAGAAAATAGAAGGTACCTATACTTATGGAACTCATGATGTATATCTAAAAGGGAAACCACTGGTTGAGAATGATTGATGTGGTGACTTTGAATACAGACAAATAGCTTTGATGGGAAATTTTCTAATAGCTATAGTACTTCAGCATTGCTGTTCAACATTATACTGCTCCGAATACCTCGTGCCTATGATGCATGAGTAAAATGGGAGTGACAGGATAATGAGCTTACAAATTGAATTTGGTTGTTGGTCATTGTGTTTTGTTATCTGGGAGTTTTAAATATTCTGGAGAATGTTTACCCAAATGAATTGAAAAACTTCTTTATTACCTTGTATATGGGTGTATAATTAAAAGAAAAAAATTAAAAGATTCTTGAGATGACTATATTGAGATGAGATACCAAATAATGAAAGTGTGAAGGAAGAATTATGAGACTGGTATAGAAAATCAGTTTACATAGAATATCATTACAAGAATTTGTAATATCTGTTTTGATTCAGTAAAATGACAAGGGTTAGTAACAACATGAGGCTAATTGTGTGGCACCCTAGAAACCTATGAAGATGAGTTAGGGATTGAATGGATGAGTACGTATTTATATGTCTTTAAGATTAAGTGTTTTAGGAATACATAAACATCTTTGAGAAGAGATTCTAATCATACACAGCAAGTATGAAACATAAAATTTTTAAAACTTGTTGAGAAGCCTAACGGCTAAATCACAAGTTAAGGGATCACATGCTGTGAGATATAAGTTTAAGATAGATATTCCCAAGGAAATACTCAAGAGAAGTTTTGCTCTGGATCTCGTTAAAGCAAGCACTAAGTTATGTGATTATAAAAAGGAAGCTATAAGCTGAGAGTGATATTAGTATTAGTATTGAAAAATACTTGAGGAGAATCTAGTTTTAAGTTTTACAATTTCAAGTACAATTTATAAATTGGTTAAGGAAGAATGATGTTATGTTCATATGAAGGAGTGGAACAAAGGATGATAGAAGTTGACCTTGAAAATGAAGTCAGATAATGAAACTTTCCTAATATATTATGGAAATTGGAATTTGAAAATGCTTAAGGCATACATGATTCAAATGAGTTTGAGTCTTAAGTGACAAATCAATATCGTAATGCAAGAAAGATACAAGGTAATATAAAGGTATGAAAGATGATTAAGGACAAAAGGATGACTCTTAGGAATTGTGGTATTGCATGAGATGCAATGATCAAGTTGAGATAAATCTTTAAGGCATCAATAGGATTATAAAGCATACACGCATAATAGATTATATTTCAATGGAGATAACATTGTGATGAATGATATATAGTATAAGGAAACTCAAACATATGGTTGGAAATGATATGAATGATATGAAGTTATACACAAGTATAATAAGAAGGTTGACATGCACTATAAGAATTATTATATTGAAACTAGGATTGGGATACGGATGAATAAAGGGGGAATGTAGTCCAAGGCATGTGAACACATGGATTCCTATATATAACGAGAGATGTTGAGATTTGAAAATGCATGTATATATGTATATATGAAATTGATAATTTTACTAACTAAAGTGAAGAATGGTTATCAATAATTGGGAGATTTTGAAATAGTGTCCACAGAGGTTAGTGAGCTAAAGTGTTAACGAACATGTAATGAACGATTCAAGTTATGAATGACTTTGAAGGTAAACCCTGGATTGTTTAAGTTCTTAATGGAACTCTAATAAAGGAAGGGTATGCACTAGTATAAGATGGATGAATCAAGGTTGAGAAATTTGGTACGGAGCAAATTAATAAAATGATGATTAGGTATACATAAGTAAGTATGATATGTGATCGAAATCAGTATAATTGAGGTGAAGTTATGGTTCAAATTTAATAATGGTGATAAAGGCATGCTTAGTGTCTTGATATAAGAGATCATGGTTGTGAAAAGTATTACTGATTCAGTTCCAAAGGATGATAATTGCCATAAATAAAGCATTTAATTGAACTGAAAGTGAACAAGGGAAATAAATTGAATATCTCTATAGAAGGAACAAGGAGTAGGATCATAGAAGGAGATTGATAACGCAACATCGACGGGAATTCGAGGACGAATTCTATTTAAGTGGGGGAGATTGAAATACCCCATACTTTGATATGGTGATAAATAAAGTTGATCAAATGCAAATTGAGGTCAATTAAAATGTTTAAAAGTGATAAGAGACGAAAGGAATTGTTTAGGATAAAATATTTCGCAAGTGAAAAAAATAATAATAATTTTATCGAAGGAGAATTTGTGAGATAAAAGGCGATTTGGAAGTCAAGTGAGGCATAATAAGGTATTTTCGGTACAAAGGAGAGAAGATAAAATTTTTAGAACAAAATAATATTTTATAAATAAAATAATATTAAAATATTAATATTTAGTTGGATGTCGAAATCAGTCAAGAAGAAAGATCATATGGTTGATTCAAGTGGGGGAGAAGATGACAAGCCCGAATCTATAAAAATAATTGTCATGACATACATGTGATGGATAGCATGTTTGCATGCTAAGAGAGTCCCGAAAAAAAAAAATTTACAAAAGTCGGTATTATACCTAGACGTACAACAAAGTTGATTTAAACCTCGAATTAGATCAAATAGAGAATTTACAATGAAATTAAGAATTTTAAAGTCCTAGAATGGTTTAATATTGAAATACCCCATATTTTGATATACTGATAAATAAAGTTGATCGAATGCAAATTGAAGTCAATTAAAATGTTTAAAAGTGATAAAAGACGAAAGGAGTAGTTTAAGATAAAATATTTCGTAAGTGAGAAAATAACAATAAAATAATAATAATTTTATCAGAGGAGAATTTGTGAGATAAAAGGCAATTCAGAAGTCAAGTGAGGCATAATAAGGTATTTCAGGTGCCAAGGAGACAAGAAAAAAATTTTAAAATACTAATATTTAGCCGGATGTCGAAATCAGTCAAGAAGAAGGATTATATGGTTGATCCAAGTGGGGGAGAAGATGACAAGCTCGACTCTATAAAAATATTTGTCATGACATACATGTGATGGATAGCATGTTTGCATGCTAAGAGAGTCCTAAAAAAAATAAATTTACAAAAGTCGGTATTGTATAACAAAGTTGATTTAAACCTCGAACTAGATCAAATAGAGAATTTATGATGAAATTAAGAATTTTAAACTCACAGAATGGTTTATTATGGTAATTTGAAGTTCGAGGATCAATTTGAAGACAAATCGAACTTTTCGCTATCTAGGGGCAAAATGGTCATTTGCCAGCTAAGGACAAAATGGAAATTTTTAGAAAAGATTTTTGGCCCCATTTGACTTATTGGAGTAAGATTTGAGGTTTAGAAGTGAAAAATTTTAATTTCGGTATAATTTGGAGAAAAAGGGTAAAATGGTAATTTTGCCATCCGGAATCAAAAATTTAATTTTTGAAAGGATTTTGATCAAATTTAATTATTTGGAGTGTGAAATGAGTATGAGGAGTGAAAATTATGCATTATGGCAAATTTTCAATTTTTGGGGCAAAAATGTAATTTTTGAAAAGTTCGGGGGCAAAAGTGTAATTTTGAAAAATTTGCTCCACCAAAACTTTGGAAAAATCTGGAAATTTCACTTAAGACTTGGATAAGTCAAAGGGAATGCATGGTGGAAAAAGTAGGACAAATGGATGGCTAGAAAAAAAAATGAATTAATAAAATATTTAAAATATGAATAAAATAATATTATTTCATTAAACAATAAAAAGGCATAAAAAAATCAGTCCATAACCCATTCTTCTTCTTCAACATTCGGCCAAGCAAGAAATAAGAGAGAGAATGGAGAAAATAAAACCCTAGCCAAGAAATTTAAAGGGAAAATAAGTGGAAATTCAAAAATCAAGTGAAAAAAGGTAACATTTCTTAAATTTGTCTTGTGCTTTACCTTTCCCATGCATTTTCCATCATTTTTCATGGTTGAATCATGTGATTTGAGGATGATTTGAATTCTGGTCATATGGGTTTAGAGAGAGAAAGTTGTTAGATAAATTTGATTTTGAGCTATGTTAGTGTTTAGTGTTAGTTTAGCATGTTTATGAGTAAAACAACAAGAAAAATATTTATCTTCTCCATGAATTTCCCTAGGCCGAATCTAGCCAATGGTATGTGAGGATGAGGTTGACTTTATTTTAAGAGAATTGGGTGGAAAAATGATGAATTATGAGATTGGAAATTAAATGGGAATTTTCGGTGCAATAAATTGAAATTTTTACCCACTAGGGGTAAAAGCATAATTTATAGTCCGAACTGATAAATTGGACCGAATTCACAGTCATTGAGGTATTGTGGATATAATTGGATAATTGAAATTGAAATGGATGGAATTGGAGTCGAATTGGGGATTTTAGGAATTTACACCGTGTATAGGCGAGTTAGGTCGGACACCGCAATTAAGCGATTGTCTAGACATTTCAAATCCTATCTAGTGCATACGCATGGGTAAGAGCCTGAAATAATTTATGATAAATTGACACAATTTATTGAATTTTGTGTCATGGATTATGGATAGGTGGTGACTCAATTGTTTCGGGTAAGAGACTGCACCCGAGGGCGGATAATAGGAGTATTTCTACTCCTAATACTGTGAGTAAACTTATTATCGTCTTAATTATCTAGAGTAGTTTTATACAACTGTGTGATTTTATGAAAAATGGGTTTAAATGATAAATTGCTATGTTTTAAGAGAAATTGTGATTTTATAAAATGATTTTATAAATTTTCTAGAAAATTGAATATTGGTTTTGGAAATAGAGTAATTGGAGACTGCTAGTTTGTGTTGCAAATTTATGGTTTTAAATTGAATGGCTTATGAAAATAAATGAGCATGAATGGCTAAACTGATTTTGGTGTTATAATTATTTATACTGTGTATTCAGCCTTGAGAGGCTAGGTTGCGATAAATTGCCATGTCATGCTAGAATGAATTTTATTGATTGGTGGATTATATATTAATTATTTACTGCAGAGGGGGTTCCGTGGACCAGCCTATTAGAGGGGCACGGTAAACTCCATTATATTATTACCTCGAACGGAGAGGCGCGTAGGGTATCTCCTGGGGTAAAGCTTAGGGTTCACTTCACGCCAAACCACCACGTGAAGGGGAACTCAGCCAACGCCAAGGAACGACTGTATTTTTTTCAAACAAAAATATATTTTAAGTGTACACAAAATTTTAACAGCCTTGGCGGACTCGGTTAGATGCCCTGCGCAAGGTATCACCGAGTATGAGTTTTGGCACAAGCCAAAGTTTTAAGAAATTCATAAGCCAAGTTGATTACTCGATTTTTATGGATTGATTTTATTTGGTTGAAATGAGTTGAATGGTAATGAAATTACAGTATGATGATTTATTTTAATTGTCTCCATTTACTCGACTTTAGATAGTTTAGATGGTATCTGTTTACTCGTTGGGATTTTATAATCTCACCACCCTCATTTCCTCACATTTCAGGCTCAGGGAATTTCGTAGTTAGCTGACTTGAACAAGGACCTTCATTTGGACTCGAATCGATAAAAGCTGTAGGTTTCCAGCTTCCGATGCATTTTGGATAGATATGGGCCCACGTGTCACTGTAAAAGAAATTTTATACTTTGGTTATTTGCTTTATAGTATATATGAATATAATTATCTTTTACGCTATAAGAATTATGTACCGATAGTTTTATGAAAATTATTTTACAAGAAAATAGTTTATTTTATTGAATATTTTTGAATAGTACTAGTTGTCAAGAATTTGCTTTCAAATGAACGTTTTAGATACTTAATTGTTTTTAAATCATTAAATATATATTTTCTGCTTACCTACTACATTTTTAGCAAGTTTTGAGATTTTTGACGAAAAATTACGAAAATACCCCTGTGAGCCAGAAAATAATATTTTATTGTTCTTATTTGAAAATGACTTATGATTTTTTTTGAAATACGAGATTTAATAACTGTTGCTCACCGGGGAGATGCGGAAGTTGATGCTAAGCCTTGCGAGGTTTCAATCGGCATTCGGGGTGAAGAATGTCTGTCGAGGCCTCGCGGCGGTTGTCACGGGCCCGATGGGGAGTTCCGGGTCGTGACAATTTTATTGGTATCAGAGCCAGGTTTAAAGATCAGATATTTTCATTTTAAAGCTTTGGATTTAAAAGTTTTTGGTTTTAAAGTTGTTTTAAGGAATCTACACTGACACTGCGTGGCCCCAACTCCAGTTAAGTTAAGATAAGTTAAGTTAGGTTAGATTGAATAAAATGTATGCATCTTCATATAGAAATCTACCTACTGTTGAGATGCATAAATAATTAAACAATTATTATTTGATTGCATATAGGTTTTGAGGTGCACTGGTGACATACACACCATGTCTAGAAGTGGTGGTAGTCTCGATACCTCTCATAGTGATAGCGAAAGATCTTTAGATTCTACAGCTAGAAGCAAATGGCACCTTGATACAGGTGATTCGGAAGGTGGTCCATCCCGAATTCCTGATAATAGAATTCTTAAGAACTTATCAGAATGGGTTCATAATAAGGGGAGCTTCGAGAGTAGCAAGAATTTTGAAAGTGAGAATAGCTCCAATACATCAAAAATTGAACAAGATTTCCTTTCGGAACAACTTGGAGAGCACCCTAGAGAATGGACGAGGGAAGAAATTGCAAGGGGATATATTCATTCTCGGAAGAGTGTGACAGTAGTCCGACACTTTCCACCAGGATATGGGAGAAATGTAAGGGGACAACCAGAAAAGGATAAGGAGAAAGTAACAGTGGCAAGTAAACCCCTTAGAAAAGTGTCAGGTGTACGACATTTTCCTCCCGGTTGTGGAAGAAATGTTGCACTGGTGAGTGATGAAGAATATAGAAAAATACAACAAGCCTGGATTGAGGAGCAAAGGAAAAAAAAATCTCAGGAGGAAAACCCAGAAGAGGATCTTTAGGAGAACTCGGAGTAGAATCTTTCGATAAGATCAGATTAAGATAATGATCCCAAGGACATGTAATATTTTCGTAGGATTTTACACTACCTTAACTCTAAGTAGATGTTGTGTAAAAGAGATAATAATTATCTATACAAAGAAGTAAAAATAGTTTGGCTTTTAAAGTATAGGACTAGAATGTATTATAAAATGGTTGTTTAAGTAACTGAAGGTATATGGGAATCTTTAGTATGATAGAGATAAATTGGTAATATAATTATTGAGGAAGGTTATAGAAGGAAGCAATAAGGTTATAAATGACATTCGGAATGGATAATGTGATTACATTAATGGTTGTAATTTAAGCATGAAGGGGATTATTCAGTGATGTCATGACACTATGAGGTAATAGTTGGGCACAAATATAACCCAATGAAGTTAAATTATGGAATATGGGGAATATAAAATTTTGATTCAGTAAGGATTGTGAGAATAAAGTAAGGAGGAAGCTGAGCTATTTTCGTAGTTAATTATACCGAAAGTCAATAAGATTACTGGAGTATAAGACAAAGAAGATAATTGGATAGGGATGACAATAAATTTGAGAAAAGTTGTAGATAGTAAGCAACTTATGTGTGGAGTGGTATATGTATCATGAATTTATTATACTGTATGGAAAGGATGTTTTGAGGTGGAATTTTATGAATGTTGATAAACGTCAAAAGATGACATGAGATGAAAGTATTAATCTGGCTTAGTGTGTATGACAAGAAAATAGAAGGTACCTATACTTATGGAACTCATGATATATATCAAAAAGGGAAACCACTGGTTGAGAATGATTGATGTGGTGACTTTGAATGCAAACAAATAGCTTTGATGAGAAAATTTTTATAGCTACAATACTTCAGCATTGACTGTTCAACGCTATACTGCTTCAAATACCTCACGCTTATGATGCATGAGTAAGATTGGAGTGACATGATAATGAGCTTACAAATTGAATTTTGGTTGTTGGTCATTGTGTTTTGTTATCTGGGAGTCTTAAATATTCTAGAGAATGTTTACCCTAATGAATTGAAAAACTTCTTTATTGCCTTGTATAGAGGCATATAATAAAAAAATTTTTTTTTGAAAGATTCTTAAGATGACTATATTGAGATGAGATACCAAATAATGAAAGTGTGAAGGAAGAATTACGAGACTGGTATAGAAAATCAGTTTATATAGAATATTATTATGAGAATTTGTAATATCTGTTTTGATACAGTAAAATGACAAGGGTTAGTAACAACATGAGGCTAATTGTGTGGCGCCCTAGAAACTTATGAAGATGAGTTAGGAGTTGAATGGATGAGTATGTATTTATATATCTTTAAGAGTAAATGTTTTAGGAATACATAAACAGCTTTGAGAATAGATTCTAATCATACACAGCAAGTATGAAACGTAAAATTTTTAAAACTTGCTGAGAAGCCTAACGGCAAAATCACAAGTTAAGGGATCACATGCTATGAGACATAAGTTTAAGATAGATATTCCCAAGGAAATACTCAAGAGAAGTTTTGCTCTGGATCTCGTTAAAGCAAGCACTAAGTTATGTGATTATAAAAAGAAGTTGTAAGCTGAGAGTGATATTAATATTAGTATTGAAAAATACTTGAGGAGAATCTAGTTTTAAGTTTTACAATTTCAAGTACAAATTATAAATTAGTTAAGGAAGAATGATGTTATGTTCATATGAAGGAGTGGAACAAAGGATGATAGAAGTTGACCTTGAAAATGAAGTCAGATAATGAAACTTTCCTAATATATTATGGAAATTGGAATTCGAAAATGCTTAAGGCATACATGATTCAAATGGGTTTGAGTCTTAAGTGACAAATCAATATCGTAATGCAAGAAAGATACAAGGTAATATAGAGGCATGAAAGATGATTAAGGACAAAAAGGATGACTCTTAGGAATTGTGGTATTGCATGAGATGCAATGATCAAGTTGAGATAAATCTTTGAGGCATCAATAGGATTATAAAGCATACACGTATAATAGATTATAATTCAATGGAGATGACATTGTGATGAATGATATATAGTATAAGGAAACTCAAACATATGGTTGGAAATGATATGAATGATATGAAGTTATACACAAGTATAATAAGAAGGTTGACATGCACTATAAGAATTATTATATTGAAACTAGGATTGGGATACAGATGAATAATGGGGGAATGTAGTCCAAGGCATGTGAACACATGGATTCCTATATATAAAGAGAGAGGTTGACATTTGAAAATGCATGTATATATGTATATATGAAATTGATAATTTTACTAACTGAAGTGAAGAATGGTTCTCGGTAATTGGGAGATTTTGAAATAGTGTCTAGAGAGGTTAGTGAGCTAAAATGTTAACAGACATGTAATGAACGATTAAAGTTATGAATGACTTTGAAAGTAAACCTTAAATTGTTTAAGTTTTTAATGGAACTCCATTAAAGGAAGGGTTTGGACCAGTATAAGATGGATGAATCAAGGTTGAGAAAATTGGTATGGAGCAAATTAATAAAACGATGAATAGGTATACATAAGTAAGTATGATATGTGATCGAAATCGGTATAATTGAGATGAAGTTATGGTTCAAATGTAATAATGGAGATAAAGGCATGCTTAGTGTCTAGGTATAAGAGATCATGGTTGTGAAAAGTATTACTGATCCGGTTCCAAAGGATGATAATTGCTTTAAATAAAGCATTTAATTGAACTGAAGGTGAACGTGCGAAATAAATTGAATGTGCCTATAAAAGGAACAAGGAGTAGGATCATAGAAGGAGATTGATAATGAAACATCGACAGGAATTCGAGGACGAATTCTATTTAAGTGGGGGAGATTGAAATACCCCATATTTTGATATAGTGATAAATAAAGTTGATCGAATGCAAATTGAAGTCAATTAAAATGTTTAAAAGTGATAAAAGACGAAAGGAGTAGTTTAAGATAAAATATTTCGTAAGTGAGAAAATAACAATAAAATAATAATAATTTTATCAGAGGAGAATTTGTGAGATAAAAGGCAATTCAGAAGTCAAGTGAGGCATAATAAGGTATTTCAAGTACCAAGGAGACAAGAAAAAAATTTTAAAATACTAATATTTAGCCGGATGTCGAAATGAGTCAAGAAGAAGGATCATATGGTTGATCCAAGTGGGGGAGAAGATGACAAGCCCGACTCTATAAAAATATTTGTCATGACATACATGTGATGGATAGCATGTTTGCATGCTAAGAGAGTCCTAAAAAAAAAAAATTTACAAAAGTCGGTATTGTACCTAGAGGTATAACAAAGTTGATTTAAACCTCGAACTAGATCAAATAGAGAATTTATGATGAAATTAAGAATTTTAAACTCACAGAATGGTTTATTATGGTAATTTGAAGTTCGAGGATCAATTTGAAGACAAACCGAACTTTTCGCTATCTAGGGGCAAAATGGTCATTTGCCAGCTAAGGACAAAATGGAAATTTTTAGAAAAGATTTTTGGCCCCATTTGACTTATTGGAGTAAGATTTGAGGTTTAGAAGTGAAAAATTTTAATTTCGGTATAATTTGGAGAAAAAGGGTAAAATGGTAATTTTGCCATCCGGAATCAAAAATTTAATTTTTGAAAGGATTTTGATCAAATTTAATTACTTGGAGTGTGAAATGAGTATGAGGAGTGCAAATTATGCATTATGGCAATTTTCAATTTTTGGGGCAAAAATGTAATTTTTAAAAAGTTCGGGGGCAAAAGTGTAATTTTGAAAAATTTACTCCCCCAAAACTTGGGAAAAATCTGGAAATTTCACTTAAGACTTGGATAAGTCAAAGGGAATGCATGGTGGAAAAAGTAGGACAAATGGATGGCTAGAAAAAAAAATGAATTAATAAAATATTTAAAATATGAATAAAATAATATTATTTCATTAAACAATAAAAAGGCATAAAAAAATCAGCCCATAACCCATTCTTCTTCTTCAAAATTCGGCCAAGCAAGAAATAAGAGAGAGAAAGGAGAAAATAAAACCCTAGCCAAGAAATTTAAAGGGAAAATAAGTGGAAATTCAAAAATCAAGTGAGAAAAGGTAACATTTCTTAAATTTGTCTTGTGCTTTACCTTTCCCATGCATTTTTCATCATTTTTCATGGTTGAATCATGTGATTTGAGGATAATTTGAATTCTGGTCATATGGGTTTATAGAGAGAAAGTTGTTAGATAAATTTGATTTTGAGCTATGTTAGTGTTTAGTGTTAGTTTAGCATGTTTATGAGTAAAACAACAAGAAAAATATTTATCTTCTCCATGAATTTCCCTAGGCCGAATCTAGCCAATGGTATGTGAGGATGAGGTTGACTTTATTTTAAGAGAATTGGGTGAAAAAATGATGAATTATGAGATTGGAAATTAAATGGGAATTTTCGGTGCAATAAATTGAAATTTTTACCCACTAGGGGTAAAAGCGTAATTTATAGTCCGAACTGATAAATTGGACCAAATTCACAGTCATTGAGGTATTGTGGATATAATTGGATAATTGAAATTGAAATGGATGGAATTGGAGTCGAATTGGGGATTTTAGGAATTTACACCGTGTATAGGCGAGTTAGGTCGGACATCGCAATTAAGCGATTGTCTAGACATTTCAAATCCTATCTAGTGCAGACGCATGGGTAAGAGCTTGAAATAATTTATGATAAATTGACACAATTTATTGAATTTTGTTTCAAGGATTATGGATAGGTGGTGACTTAATTGTTTCGGGTAAGAGACTGCACCCGAGGGCGGATAATAGGAGTATTTCTACTCCTAATACTGTGAGTAAACTTATTATCGTCTTAATTATCTAGAGTAGTTTTATACAACTGTGTGATTTTATGAACAATGGGTTTAAATGGTAAATTGCTATGTTTTAAGAGAAATTGTGATTTTATAAAATGATTTTATAAATTTTCTAGAAAATCGAATATTGGTTTTGGAAATAGAGTAATTGGAGACTGCTAGTTTGTGTTGCAAATTTATGGTTTTAAATTGAATGGCTTATGACAATAAATGAGCATGAATGGCTAAACTGATTTTGGTGTTATAATTATTTATAATGTGTATTCAGCCTTGAGAGGCTAGGTTGCGATAAATTGCCATGTCATGCTAGAATGAATTTTATTGATTGGTGGATTATATATTAATTATTTACTGCAGAGGGGGTTCCGTGGACCAGCCTATTAGAGGGGCACGGTAAACTGCATTATATTATTACCTCGAACGGAGAGGCGCGTAGGGTATCTCCTGGGGTATAGCTTAGGGTTCACTTCACGCCAAACCACCACGTGAAGGGGAACTCAGCCAACGCCAAGGAACGGCTGTATTTTTTTCAAACAAAAATATATTTTAAGTGTACACAAAATTTTAACAGCCTTGGCGGACTCGGTTAGATGCCCTGCGCAAGGTATCACCGAGTATGAGTTTTGGCACGAGCCAAAGTTTTAAGAAATTCATAAGCCAAGTTGATTACTCGATTTTTATGGATTGATTTTATTTGGTTGAAATGAGTTGAATGGTAATGAAATTACAGTATGATGATTTATTTTAATTGTCTCCATTTACTCGACTTTAGATAGTTTAGATGGTATTTGTTTACTCGCTGGGATTTTATAATCTCACCACCCTCATTTCCTCACATTTTCAGGCTCAGGGAATTTCGTAGTTAGCTGACTTGAACAAGGACCTTCATTTGGACTCGAATCGGTAAAAGCTGTAGGTTTCCAGCTTCCGATGCATTTTGGATAGATATGGGCCCACGTGTCACTGTAAAAGAAATTTTATGCTTTGGTTATTTGCTTTATAGTATATATGAATATAATTATCTTTTACGCTATAAGAATTATGTACCGATAGTTTTATGAAAATTATTTTATAAGAAAATAGTTTATTTTATTGAATATTTTTGAATAGTACTAGTTGTCAAGAATTTGCTTTCAAATGAACGTTTTAGATACTTAATTGTTTTTAAATCATTAAATATATATTTTCTGCTTACCTACTACATTTTTAGCAAGTTTTGAGATTTTTGACGAAAAATTACGAAAATACCCCTGTGAGCCAGAAAATAATATTTTATTGTTCTTATTTGAAAATGACTTATGATTTTTTTGAAATACGAGATTTAATAACTGTTGCTCACCGGGGAGATGCGGAAGTTGATGCTAAGCCTTGCGAGGTTTCAATCGGCATTCGGGGTGAAGAATGTCTGTCGAGGCCTTGCGGCGGTTGTCACGGGCCCGATGGGGAGTTCGGGGTCGTGACAAATATGGTGATTCGGAGTTTGAGGATCAATTTGGAGTCAAACCGAAATTTTCGCTATCTAGGGGCAAAATGGTCATTTGCCACCTGGGGACAAAATGGAAATTTTTAGAAAAGATTTTTGGCCCCATTTGACTTATTGGAGTAAGATTTGAAGTTTAGAAGTGAAAAATTTTAATTTCGGTATAATTTGGAGTAAAAGGGTAAAATGGTAATTTTGCCACACAGAATAAAAAATTTAATTTTTGAAAGGATTTTGATCAAATTTAATTATTTGGAGTGTGAAATGAGTATGAGGAGTGCAAATTATGCATTATGGCAAATTTTCAATTTTTGGGGCAAAAATGTAATTTTTGAAAAGTTCAGGGGCAAAAGTGTAATTTTGAAAAATTTGCTCCAAAACTTTGGAAAAATCTGAAAATTTCACTTAAGACTTGGATAAGTCAAAGGGAATGCATGGTGGAAAAAGTAGGACAAGTGGATGGCAAAAAAAAAAATGGATTAATAAAATATTTAAAATATGAATAAAATAATATTATTTTATTAAACAATAAAAAGGCATAAAAAAAATCAGCCCACCCAGTCTTCTTCTTCAACATTCAGCCAAGCAAGAAACAAGAGAGAGAAAGGAGAAAATAAAACCCTAGCCAAGAAATTTAAAGGGAAAATAGGTGGAAATTCAAAAATCAAGTGAAAAAAGGTAACATTTCTTAAATTTATGTTGTGCTTTACCTTTCCCATGCATTTCCCATCATTTTTCATGGTTGAATCATGTGATTTGAGGATGAATTCAATTCTGAAAAATGGGTTAGGAGAGAGAAAGTTGTTAGATTAATTTGATTTTGAGCTATGTTAGTGTTTAGTGTTAGTTTAGCATGTTTATGAGTAAAACAACAAGAAAAATATTTATCTTCTCCATGAATTTCCCTAGGCCGAATCTAGCCAATGGTATGTGAGGATGAGTTTGACTTTATTTTAAGAGTATTGGGTGGAAAAATGATGAATTATGAGGTTGGAAATTAAATGGGAATTTTCGGTGCAATAAATTGAAATTTTTACCCACTAGGGGTAAAAGCGTAATTTATAGTCCGAACTGATAAATTGGACCAAATTCACAGTCATTGAGGTATTGTGGATATAATTGGATAATTGAAATTGAAATGGATGGAATTGGAGTCGAATTGGGGATTTTAGGAATTTACACCGTGTATAGGCGAGTTAGGTCGGACACCGCAATTAAGCGATTGTCTAAACATTTCAAATCCTATCTAGTGCATACGCATGGATAAGAGCCTGAAATAATTTATGATAAATTGACACAATTTATTGAATTTTGTGTCATGGATTATGGATAAGTGGTGAGTCAATTGTTTCGGGTAAGAGACTGCACCTGAGGGTGAAAGATAGGAGTATTTCTACTCCTAATACTGTGAGTAAACTTATTATTGTCTTAATTATCTAGAGTAGTTTTATACAACTGTGTGATTTTATGAAAAATGGGTTTAAATGGTAAATTGCTATGTTTTAAGAGAAATTGTGATTTTATAAATTTTCTGGAAAATCGAATATTGGTTTTGGAAATAGAGTAATTTGAGACTGCCTGCTTGTGTTGTAAATTTATGGTTTTAAATTGAATGACTTATGACAATATATGAGCATGAATGGCTAAACTGATTTTGGTGTCAGAATTATTTGTATTGTGTATTTAGCCTTGAGAGGCTAGATTGCGATAAATTGTCATGCCATGCTTGAATGAATTTTATTGAATTGGTGGAGTATATATTAATTATTTACTGCAGAAGGGGTTTCGTGGACCAGCCTATTAGAGGGGCACGGTAAACTCCATTATATTATTACCTCGAACGGAGAGGCGCGTAGGGTATCTCCTGGGGTAAAGCTTAGGGTTCACTTCACGCCAAACCACCACGTGAAGGGGAACTCAGCCAACGCCAAGGAACAACTGTATTTTTCTCAAACTAAAATATATTTTAAGTGTATACAAAATTTTAACAACCTTGGCGGACTCGGTTAGATGCCCTGCGCAAGGTATCATCGAGTATGAGTTTTGGCACGAGCCGAAGTTTTAAAAAATTCATAAGCCAAGTTGATTACTCGATTTATATGGATTGATTTTATTTGGTTGAAATGAACTGAAAGGTAATGAAATTACGGTATGATGACTTATTTTAATTGTCTCCATTTACTCGGCTTTAGATACTTTAGATGGTATCTGTTTACTCACTGGGATTATAAAATCTCACCCATTCTTCCTATACATTTTTCAGGCTCAGGACAGTTTGTAGATAGTCAAGTAAGACGAGAACTAAGCTCGAAACTACATTATAGAAAGTAAGAGTTCACAGTCTTACATCTTCTTAGTCAATTGGAGCCCACGTGTCATTGCAGATCAAAACTTATATTTTGGTTATCTGTATTTCTATTCATACAATTTTTACTTTACTTTCATGTGCGAAAAATTATTTACGAATATTTCTATAAAAATTTATTTTATGAGAAAATAGAATATTTTATTGATTATTTTTGAATAGTATTAGTTGTTAACAATTTGCTTTCAAATGAACGTTTTAGATACTTATTTTGTTTTTAAATCATTAAATATATATTTTCTGCTTACCTACTACATTTTTAGCAAGTTTTGAGATTTTTGACGAAAAATTTTGAAAATGCCCCTATGAGCCAGAAAATAATATTTTATTGTTCTTATTTGAAAATGACTTATGATTTTTTTTAAATGCGAGATTTAATAACTGTTGCTCACCAGGGAGATGCAGAAGTTGATGCTAAGCCTTGCGGGGTTTCGATCGATATTTGGGGTGAAGAATGTCTGTCGAGGCCTCACGGCGGTTGTCACGGGCTCAATGGGGAGTTTCGGGTCGTGACACTTTTGCTTCTTGGGACCATTCCAACTAGACTATGTTGTATGCATCATATGCATGTGTCACTTTATGTTATGCCATTTGGCCCTTTTAAACCTTTTATTGTCATTGGGCTCCCACTAAATCCAAGATCCTTTGGGAGAGTAATATTCAAACTCTTTTAAACATCCCATGATGTATATACATCTCAATGTATGCTTGTAATCATATTGATTTGGATTATCATAATGGGCTTTTATGTTGGAGAGATATGGACCAAATCATATTGCAATATGAAGTTGCTTTCTTTCTTGAAAATGTATTTGTATGTTTTGCTCTTAAGAAAGTTCCATTTTATATGAATCAATATTCAATCTTCTGATCAATTGAACATATTTCATAATTGATCAAATATCATTGCAAGGATAAACATGAAGCTAGGATAATTAAATATGACATAATTATTCTAAATAATTATTCAAACTTGAAACATATAAGCTTCCACATCCAAATGCTAAAGACAAATGTTTCACCAGCCATTCCCATGGCAATCACATAATTAATGTTTCAAAAACATCTAAATAAATTATCCAACATGTCGATATAAATAGGAGTATAACCATCCAATGTAGCATCTAATGCTTTAGGTAGTCCATCCATGTGGTCACCTCCTTAGCCAAGATCCTACTCATCTTTATCTTTGGTCCCTGCAATATGTCAAACTTATGAGAACCAACTTTAAGGTATCTTATACCTTTAATATATAAAGTAGAATTATTTAGCAAATGGTACCTGAATCAGAAACTTTAATAAGATTCTTTTTCTTGCTCAAAGTAGTTAGGTACTCCTTGCAGTTCCTCCTCCAATGTCCAAGTTTGCCACAATGATGGCAAATATTCTTTTCTTTATCCTTTTTGACACCTCCCTTAAGCTTCAAGGCCTTCTCATTTTGGGATTTTACCTTCTTCCCTTTTTGGGCTTTCTTCTTCTGTTGCTTCGTATGAGCCTTGGAAGAAGAAACAAGAAGCAATGATCCCTTATCTTTCCTGATAGACCTCTCTACCGTGTCTAGCATATTTAAAAGTTCGGAAAGAGTGGCTTCCAATCTATTCATATGGAAGTTCAACACGAACTAACTAAAGCTATTAGGAAGAGATTGTAGAACTAAGTCTACACTTAGCTCATGATCCATTGCTAATCCCAATTGTCCAAGTCTTTCGATGAGCCCAATTGTAACGACCCTTCCTCGGTCGCTACTGGCGTTCGAGACCTCCAGAATATCCATCAAGTCCTGAACAAACGTTAATGAAATTTCTCAATAACTCATTCTACACTTTTACAAAACCATATTAACGTTTGAACCATATATGTTCATAACGTGAATTCAACAACAAGCATAGCCATCAAAATTTGACTTTAAGTCATGATATCACAATTAAATACATTGAGTTCAAAAAATCCTAAATTTTCGTTTATATCAAAACTAATATTTGTTTACATAGTAAAATCAAGTACTACAACTCAACCTTTAATAGCGGAGCGACTCGAGAGAAAATGCTATGAGATGCCTTTACTTATCTGTGATGGATCGTACGCGCCAACGATTACATGCTAAACCAATCCCTGTCTGCAAAAAAAAGAAAAAGAGGGGTGTGAGTCTCACAAACTCAGTGATCATCGACTCCGTGAGTAGAGGATAGATGGGAAACAAGCAAATAGTAGATCAGTTGAATATTAAAATGCAGGATTATAAAAACAATTTATTTCAAATGGGAGTTCGTGTCTTATGTGAAATACCGAGGAATTCTTACGCATTATAACTACTTCAATTGGTAAATCAACCAAGGTAGATAAAAATTTTCACTACAAAACAGATCAATAACCTTATTCAAGTCAATCATTTGAAATATTGAATTAAAACAATTTTACATAAAGAAAATTCCATCATCAAAATCAATCGACATTTTATTCAAATCAAATCAATGTATTCGGTAATCTCCCATGAAATCGAATGTTAATCAAACTCATACGTAAATCACAAATCACCTCGCACTCGAGTTAAAATTCATTTCACCGCAAAATTAACGGGAGCTGCAGAAAAATCGTTAAATTTTGTTTTCACCATGCAAAGAAATATGAGTTTGAAAACCTAGAGATGCTACTCTCGAGTAGGGAATGAAAATAAACCTGTGGTCTTGCTACCATGTAATACATTCGGGAGCCTCACTCCACCGGATCTCACATGCCATGGCAGTCTCACGATGTTGGCCGACATCAGAGAATCAAGCGGTCGCAACCGCATAATCATCTGGTGGCCTAGCCACATATACATATATCACAGGTCGTGGCCCCAACCATGCCTAACCGCCAGTCGGTGACCCAATGGTTCTCTGGCTAGAGCTCACAGTGCACGAGGGTCACATTTAATCGATGTGACATCCGACCTACTCTCGATGCTCTCGGTTTGTAAAACCATTTTGCAATTGTGTTATGTCCTTAAAAGCTCATCTCAAAATTATTTTCCAAAGCATTCGTCACAAGGTATGATAAAATCTATCATTTTCTCAAAATATATTTATACATGAATTTCAGAACAATAATTTGCATGGTGAATAAGCAATATAACCATGAATGCACACTGCACATATATATAAGGCACATTTTGATGTAAAACAGTGTGAAGGGCTTGCTTCCTGATTTTTTAAAACACTTGACATATAATTTATACATATAAATATTCAAAACAATTTTTGAAATCATTTGCATTCACAATTCTCTAAAATGTCGACCAGAACATGCTATTCACAAATTTTCACATTTAAAATAAATAATACTTATAGATATATATTTACGAAAATTTTAAAATTGGCACCCCCTATTGACCTCACAATAGCGGGATGTTACATCGCTATTAATTCAAAGACGCATTGAGCTACTCCTTTTTAATGATCGTTCGTTATTTCCTTCAGCCTTTCACCACAGTGCACCACTTATTTATTTCTCCAAAATATTGAAACCCACTTAATTAATATATCTATATATATTATTTTATTCTAGCATCATTATTATATATATATATATATATATATATTCTTTTCTTTTCCTTTCTTTTCTTTTCTTTTTCTTTTTCTCTCTTTCTCTTTCTCCTCTCTCTCGCCGGTCAGCAGCACCTTGCTTGTATTTCTTTTTCCTTTCTTACATGCACAAGTTGGCCACAACTTCCTCCTCTCTCTCCCTCTCATCGTCGGCAACAATTTCTTGCTTTTTTCAACCAAAAATTTTCAGCAGCCAAAGCTGCTCATATCAACATCAAAATTAGCAGCCAAGCTGCTTTATTTTTCCTCAAAAATCAGCAGCTAAGCTACTTTATTCTCCCTCCAAAAATTAGTAGCTAAGCTGTTCCTTTCCTCCCTCAAAACTTGGCAGCCAAAGCTTCAAAGATTAGCAGCCAAAATCGCACCTTTAACCTTCAAAATCAGCAGCCAAAACTACACCTTTGAGCCTTCAAAATCAGCAGCTAAAGTTGCTCCTCTCACCCTTAAATTGACAAAAAAATAGCTCTCTTTTCCTCCCTAAATGGCAGCAGAACCGCCCCCTCAACTCAGCTCCTTCTCCTCTCCTTTTCTTTCTCACCACTTGGCTTTCTCTTATTTTCTTTTTGCTCTTTTTGTTCTCCTTTTGCTCTCTTATGCCCGACGCCTTCTTCTTGTTTCTTTTTCTTCTCTTCCACTAACTGACTTCTCTCTTTCTTCTTCTTTACTTTATTTATTTACTTATTTATATACTTTTTTTTCTCCATTTGTTTTCCAATTTGGCCGGCCCCCCCATTTTTCTTTCTTTCTTCACCTTGTTCCACATGGCCGGCCCCCTATCCATCATATAAAATAAAGAGTTTTTGACTCTTTTTATTAACCACATGGGCGACTACCCATGTTGGTATTTATTTTTTTTTTATATATACATACTTGTATTATTATTTTACTATTTGTTTATTTTATTTTTTCCATTTAATTCCACTACATAATCTTTAATCCTTCAAACTTTATGTTTTAAATTCGATCCTTTTGATACATCTAAAAATTTCAATTTTCATCTATCTTCCTTCCTCTGTATGTGTACCACCAAAATATCAAAATTGCACTTCAACGCGGTATTACCATAATTTTTAATATTTACTTATCCGCGTTGGCTCGACTTAGCAAAACACGCGTATTTCAGTTTTGTCGTTCATCTCCAAAAATTTATTTGTATTTCTTTTCCCCCACTTGGATCAACCATATGATCCTTCTTCATGACTGATTTTGATTTCGACATCCGGTTAAATATTAATATTTTAATATTATTTTATTAATAAAATATTATTTTATTAATAAAATTTCCTCTTGTCTCCTTGGTACCTAAAATACCTTATTATGCCTCAATTGACATCCAAATCACCTTTTATCTCACATATTCTCTTTCGATAAAAATATTATTATTTTATTATTATTTCCTCACGTGCGAAATATTTTATCCTAAACTATTCCTTTCATCTTTCATCACTTTTAAACATTATAATTGGCCTCAATTCGCATCCGATAAGCTATATTTGTCTCCATGTCAAAGTATGGGGTATTACAATCTCCCCCACTTAAATAGAATTCGTCCTCGAATTCACGTCGATGTTGAGTTATCAATCTCATTCTATGATCTTATTCCATTTCTCCCTTTATTGGGACATTTGATTTAGTCACCTCGTTCACCTCCAGTTCAATTTGAATACTTCATTTATGTCAATTATCATCCTTTGAAACTAAATCAGCAGTACCTTTCACAATCATGATCTCTTATATCGAGACACTAAGCATGCCTTTATCACCATCATTAAATTTGAACCATAACTTCATCTCAATTATACCGATTTTGATCACAAATTATACTTACCTATGTATACCTAATCATCATTTTATTAGTTCGCTTCTTGCCAAACTTTTTAATGTCAATACGAATTTCAATTCCAACTTACGGCTTCCTCTTTATAGCCACATAATTTAATGCTAGCTTTCACAAAATCCATAACAGAACTCCTCTTGAGTATTTCTTTGGGAATACCTATCTTAAACTTATGTCTCATAGCATGTGATCACTTAACCTGTGACTTAGTCGTTAGGCTTCTCAACAAGTTTTAAAAATTTCACATTTTATACTTGTTGTGCATGATTAGAAATTTCTTCTCAAAAATGTTTGTGCATTCTTGAAACACTTAATCTTTTATTTGCTCCTTAATATCTCGAGCATATCGTTCTATAAACGTGCACTTATTCTTAAAGGTATATAAATACGTACTCATCCATTCAATCCCCAACTCATCTTCATAGGTTTCTAGTGTGCCACGTAATTGGCCTCCTGTGGTTACTAACCTTTTTTGTTTAACTGAGTCAAGACAAGAATTGTAAATTCTCATAACGATATTCTATATAAACTTGTTTTCTATACCTCCCTTGTAATCCTTCATTCACACTTTCATCACTTGGTATTGACATCCCTTATCCATATCTCCTATATTCATCTAAATCTTCGCTCACTTTCTATTTAGCCTTTAACAAGGCTTAATCTCTCGTCTCCTTTATTTCTTAGGATTTGACTTTGGTCAATATATTATCCATTTTAATACTTCGCATAGTATCTTATCTCCATATAGCCATCTCAAGAATCTTTCAATTTCTCTTTTGCTTATTACATGCATTAAGCCGAGTCAATATTTTCAAACTCATTTCATCTTTCGACTTTCATCATCATTCGTGAAATCTCACCTTAAAGCATCCTTTCCATACAGTGTAATGAATTCACGATACATATATCACCCCACACATAATTGGCTCACTGTCTACAGCATTCCTCAATTTTATTATCATCCATATCTAATTATCTTCCTTATCTTGTACTCCAATAGTTTATTGACTTTCAGTATAAATAACTACGAAAATAGTTCAGCTTCCTCCTCACTTTATTCTCACAATCCTTATTAAATCAAAATTTCATATTTTCCATGCTCCATAATTTAACTTCATTGGGCTATATTTGTGCCCATTTATTACCTCATAGTGTCATGGCATCACTTGGTAATCCCCTTCATGCTTAAATTACAATCATCAACTTAATCACGTCATCCATTCCAAATGTCATTTATAACCTTATTGATTCCTCCCATAACCTTTCTCCATAATTATATTACCAATTTACCTCTGTCATACCAAAAGATTCCAATACACATCCAATTATTTAAACAACTACTTTATATTCCGTTCAAGTCATACAAAACAAAAGCCACTCCTAACTCCTTTGTACAGATAACTACTACATTTTCCCTTAAACGACACTTGCCTAGATTTATGGTGATACGAACTTCAACGAAGGTATTAAGTATCTTTAGGATTCTCATTGCCTTGATTCGGGAACATCGACGGATCCTCTTCCGGGTCCTCCTCTTGAGATTTTTTGTCACGACTTGAAACCATCCTTGAGTCCATGACAACCGTCGAGATGTCTCGATAGGCACTCATCCCCTAAATACCATATAGAGACCTCGCAAGGCTTTTGTATCAGTTTCTTATCTCCCCTATGGTTAATCGTTGCCAAATGTCGTATTTTAGAGGCTTTTAAGCCTTTTTCCAATTTAAAACAGTGGAAAAATAAATTTCACTTCACAGGGGCATTTTGGTCATTTTTCGTCAAAAATTTCAAATTCGACCAAAATGTAGTACTTAAGTGAGAAATGCATATTTCGAAATCGAAATTAAATTTGAATGTCTAAAACGTGATTTAAAATGAAATTATAACCATTTAAATAAAATAAAAACATTCGACAAAATATTCTATTTTCTTACAAATTAATATTTATAGAATATTCTGAAAATGATTTTTAGTAGCATAAAAGTTAAATATATTTATACAAACTATAATACGGAAAACCAAAGTATGAAATTTAATTTACAATGCTACGTGGGCCCACAAATGAACAAAAGTAGTAAAGGCAGTAAACCTATAGTTTTTGAAGTAGTACGGCCAACTATAGTTCTCGACGATGTCTGCTATCTACAGGCTAACCCGGCCTGAAATGATGGGATAAAAAAAAAGAGTGAGATTATAAAATCTCAGTGAGTAAACAAACACCATCTAAATAATCTAAAGACGAGTAAAGGGAGACAATTAAAAATAATTCATTTCAGTAAATTTTTCACAATACGAATATTCATTTCAACCAAATAATCAATATGGCTCGTGAATTTCTCAAAACTTGTGTGAGACCCCAACCTCTATAGGCTTGTAACCAAGCATAGATATAATAATACGAGCCAAGGGTAGTTTAATCATTTTCTCTAATAAGCTCCCAAAGTAAGTTTTAAACAATATTATGGCCTAAGTATGCCTAAGGTATAAATGGATGGTGAAATTAAGGGTAAAATGGAAAGGAAACCAAAATTTTGATGATTTTCACGGTATGGGCAAAATGGTCATTTTTCACCTCGAGTTATAATTTTAAGTTTTTACAAACCTGAACATGTCTAGACCATTATGGATATTGTCGCAGTGTTAAAAGAGCAAAAAGATTGCATAAAAGATTAGAGGAGAATAAGTAAATTGGTGGAGGGGCAAATTGGTAATTTTAAGGGAATGGATAAAATTGGCCTATAAATATCTTGAAATTCCAGTAGCTTCTTGAAATTTCCAACAGCTGTCTTCTTCTTCCCTTCTCTTCTCTCACGTTTCTTCAATTCTTCCATGGGAGTTTTCTTCAAGCTTCCATAACTTTCTCTCTCTAGCTCTAATTTTCATGCTTTTGGTGTACTCTTCCATAAACCCTTATGCTCTTTCATCCTCTCACTTTAAAACCCTTCAAAAATCTGGTTTTCATACTTTCTCTCACTAGTTGGATGTTTTAGAGAGAGAGAGAGAGAGAATTACACCATTTATTTAGAAGCTATTAGGAAAGAATTTAACTATAAAGGAGCCCTAGGGTAAGTGGTTAACTAAGCTCAAGTTTTAGCTGCAGAAAATGGCTAGTAATCGGGATTTATGAGCTGTTTTATTGTTGACTATGTTCATTACCTTTTAGTGATTAAGATAGTGAACATAGATAGCCATTTAATATGGCAATTGAAAACTAGCTAAGAGATAGCTTTTAGAGTTCATAGTGTGTAAATTGATCTATTGTTTATGTTAATGTGATCCTAGGTTTTAAGGAAGCCCCATCATCCCATTTGGACAATTAGGGGAATTGGAGTCATCTAAAGGCTCTACAATCATTTGGTGAGTGGACTACCTATCAAAATTGTTTTGGGAATATGACTGTTTTGAACAAAGTGTTTGATTGATTTTATACAACTTTTCTAAAAAAATGAATGCCTTGGGAACAAGCTCTTGAGAAATGATTTATGTTATGATATGTGGTTATTATGGATTTCTATGTGGCTGCATTATGTTGATATACATATATGCTTGAATATAATGTTGTGTAATTATATTGACTCGGCTATGTGCGAGTAGGGAGTGCGCATAAGTCGAGGATGACCCAGTTATGTGCGAGTAGGGAATGCACATAACCCGGTGATGACCCAACCATCTGTGAGTAGGGAGTGCACATGAGTTGGTGATGATGATGATGGGATGGTGTGATGATGATGATGGGTATATGCGTATATATATACATATGTAAATATGTGTGTTATAGGAAATTGATGGATAATGGTTTATGGTTGTAATGCATGTGAAACTTGATATGTTAAACCTTGAGAAATTGTTATGTGTTTCATATTGGTTTTGAACATTTCAAGCAGGGTGGTTTTCTTTGGGAGAAAGGGAAATTTTTCAATTGCTGCCCTGTATTTCGCTGCAGCGAGAATCATTCTCGCTGCAGCTAGAAACTCTCGGGTTTTGAAAGGGTAGGCTGGCTGAAAACTCACTGCAGCGAGGATGCATTTTCCTTGCAGCGAGAATGACATTGTAGCTTCTCGCTGCAACGAGAAACTTTCTATTTCTGGGTTGCAATTTCGCTACAGCTAGATTAAATTTCACTACAGTGAGAAACATTCTGTTTCTGGGTTACAATTTCACTGCAGCGAGATTAAATCTCGCTACAGCGAAAAACCTTCTGTTTTGGTCTCCTATCTTGTCTAATTGCTGACCTATCTTTCACTTCTTTGCTACCATATCAGAGCATGGACTTCCAACATTAAGGATTAAATAAGTTAAGTTTTAAATGAGGAGATTTAGTGAGAAATCCTCGGCTAGTTGAGAAACCCTCGTTCGGTTAATAACTAAATCCCAACGTCCCTGCAACGAAAATTCATTCTTGCTGCAGTGAAGATTCGTTGTCGTATTTGACTTACTTGTGTAATATTGAAGCTTTTATTCTTCAAATGGTTCATTATGTATGGGTTAATGATTTTCAAATGATTAATCATTTAAAGGCTTGATGATGGGTTTTTAATAAGAATATAAACAAATTGCATTGTTTTGAAAAAGAATGCATCATGATTTCATTAAAGATTCCTTATGGTATGCTTGTTCCCTTCCTTGTTCACTCACTGGGTTTATACTCACCATTTTCAAATTCATGTTTTCAGATCACGAGGCAGTCGGTAGCTAGGACGAGGTGTCCTTGTAGACCTGTGTCCATCTTTTGGTAGGTGTCTCGACATTCAGTAGCTGTACATTCATCCGAGTCCCTCCGCTGGAAGTCGAGTGTTATTTTGTTTTGTATAGACAAACTTAATGTAAATTATTAGAATACATGTTGTAGACATTGTATGTAAATTTTTAAGGAGTAATGCCTGTACGAGTTGGCAATGTATATCACTATTTTGATTCAAAAGTATGAAATATGACTTAGCGATATTTGATGGAATGATAAGTAGGATAAAATGATAAGCTTGCTTGGGCTTAATAGATTACGTTTATTGGGCCCTTACGCCGGTCATGGCCCAAAAATTTGGGTCGTGACAACTTGGCTCATGCCCAAACTTGTACTCGGGGACACCTGGACCAAGGGTATCCAACCGAGTCTGCCAAGGCTGTGAAAAATTTTATATAATCATAAAACTTGTTTTTATTTTGAAAAAAAAAACAGCTGTTCCTTGGCGTTGACTGAGTCTCACTTCACGTGGTAGTTAACGTGAAGTGCACTCAAAAAGCCCACCTCAGGAGACAACCTACGCGCCTCTACGACCGAGGTGAGAATATAAAGGAGTTTACCGTACCCCTCTAATAGGTTGGTCCACGGAACCTCGCCACTGCAGTAGGTAATCTTTAATCCACCAATTGATCAAATCTCAATGGCATAGCATGGCAATTACATTACTAACCAATTTATCAAGGCAAAACAAACAGTTCATATTTTTCAACACAAGTATAAATTCAGCCAATTATGTCAATTTATCACAAGCCATTTAATTCAAATAATAATTTACAATAAATCACATGGTCTCCAATTACTCAAATTTTTAAATCTAACATTCTATTTTCAAATCAATTTATAAAAAATTTAATTTATTTTATAATTCCATTTATTTTATAAATTCATATTTTTCTCATAAAACAAGAAATTTGAAATACCCCATACTTTGATATGGTGATAAATAAAATTGATCGAATGCATATTGAGGTCAATTAAAATGTTTAGAAGTGATAAAAGACGAAAGGAGTAGTTTAGGATAAAATGTTTCGCAAGTGAGAAAATAATAATAAAATAATAATAATTTTATCAGAGGAGAATTTGTGAGATAAAAGGCGATTTGGAAGTCAAGTGAGGCATAATAAGGTATTTTGGGTACCAAAGAGACAAGATAAAATTTTTAGAATAAAATAATATTTTATTAATAAAATATTATTAAAATATTAATATTTAGCCGGATGTCGAAGTCAATCAAGAAGAAAGATCATATGGTTGATCCAAGTGGGGGAGAAGATGACAAGCCCGACTCTATAAAAATATTTGTCATGACATACATGTGATGGATAGCATGTTTGCATGCTAAGAGAGTCCAAAAAAAAAAAAAAAAAAATTTACAAAAGTCGGTATTGTACCTAGAGGTACAACAAAGTTGATTTAAACCTCGAACTAGATCAAATAGAGAATTTATGATGAAATTAAGAATTTTAAACTCACAGCATGATTTATTATGGTAATTTGAAGTTCGAGGATCAATTTGGAGTCAAACCGGAATTTTCGCTATCTAGGGGCAAAATGATCATTTGCCACCTGGGGACAAAATGGAAATTTTTAGAAAAGATTTTTGGCCCCATTTGACTTATTGGAGTAAGATTTGAGGTTTAGAAGTGAAAATTTTTAATTTCGGTATAATTTGGAGTAAAAGGGTAAAATGGTAATTTTACCATTCGGAATCGAAAATTTAATTTTTTGAAAGGATTTTGATCAAATTTAATTATTTGGAGTGTGAAATGAGTATGAGGAGTGAAAATTATGCATTATGGAAAATTTTCAATTTTTGGGGTAAAAATGTAATTTTTGAAAAGTTCAGGGGCAAAACTGTAATTTTGAAAAATTTCCTCCACCAAAACTTTGGAAAAATCTGGAAATATCACTTAAGACTTGGATAAGTCAAAGGGAATGCATGGTGAAAGAAAATAGGACAAGTGGATGGCTAGAAAAAAGAAATGAATTAATAAAATATTTAAAATATGAATAAAATAATATTATTTCATTAAACAATAAAAATGCATAAAAAAATAAGCCCACCCATTCTTCTTCTTCAACATTCGGCCAAGCAAGAAACAAGAGAGAGAAAGGAGAAAACAAAACCCTAGAGAGAGAAAATCAAAGAAAAAGTGTGAATTTTCAAGGAAATTAAGTGAAAAAGGTGAGATTTTTTCTATTAAGCTTGAGTTTTCTTATTCCCAAGCATTTCTCTTTATTTTCCATGATTAAATTACATGTTTTCATGATGAATTCAATTCTGAAAAAATGGGTTAGGAGAGAGAAAGTTGTTGGATTTATTTGATTTTAATTTATGTTAGTGTTTTTAGTTAGTTTAGCATATTTAGAAACAAAACAACAAGAAAAGAATTTATTTTCTCCCCCAACCATTAATGGCTGAATTTACCATGTAGTGAGTGAGGATGAGTTTGATTTTATTCTAGGAGAATTGGTTAAGGAATAATGAATTATGAGCCTAGAAAAATAATGGGAATTTTCGGAGCAAAAATACGAATTTTTACCCACTAGGGGTATTTTCGTAATTTACTATTGGGACTGATAATTTGCATCACACTGAGGGACATTAAGTTAATTTGGGTGCAATTGAGGTATAGAAACTGAAAAGAATTAAATTGGAGTTTAAACGAACCCGTTAGGAATTTAATCGAGTGATAAGACGAATTAGGCTAATACCGGATTTAGATAGTTACCAGTGCATTTTTGCATTCCATATCATGCATTGGTAGTCCAAATTAGTTTAATTTTGATTTAGTACCAACTTAGTGAATTCTCGATTTTGTACTGTGTCAAGGTGGTGAGTCCTCCAATAAAGGCAAGAAAATTACATCCGAGGACCAGTAGACAGAGTGCTTCGAAAGTCTGCATTCTAGACATTGTGAGTGAACTTATTATCGTCTTAATTATCTAGAGTAGTTTTATACAACTATGTGATTTTATGAAAAATGGGTTTAAATGGTAAATTGTTATGTTTTAAGGGAAATTGTGATTTTATAAAATGATTTTATAAATTTTCTGAAAAATCGAATATTGGTTTTGAAAATAGAGTAATTGGAGACTGTTAGTTTGTGTTGCAAATTTATGGTTCTGAATTGAATGGCTTATGACAATAAATGAGCATGAATGGCTAAACTGATTTTGGTGTTATAATTATTTATACTGTGTATTCAGCCTTGAGAGGCTAGGTTGTGATAAATTGCCATGACATGCTAGAATGAATTTTATTGATTGGTGAATTATATATTAATTATTTACTGCAGAGGGGGTTCCGTGGACCAGCCTATTAGAGGGGCATGGTAAACTCCATTATATTATTACCTCGAACGGAGAGGCGCGTAGGGTATCTCCTGGGGTATAGCTTAGGGTTCACTTCACGCCAAACCACCACGTGAAGGGGAACTCAGCCAACGCCAAGGAACGGCTGTATTTTTTTCAAACAAAAATATATTTTAAGTGTACACAATTTTAACAGCCTTGGCGGACTCGGTTAGATGCCCTGCGCAAGGTATCACCGAGTATGAGTTTTGGCACGAGCCAAAGTTTTAAGAAATTCATAAGCCAAGTTGATTCCTCGATTTTTATGGATTGATTTTATTTGGTTGAAATGAGTTGAATGGTAATGAAATTACAGTATGATGATTTATTTTAATTGTCTCCATTTACTCGACTTTAGATAGTTTAGATGGTATCTGTTTATTCGCTGGGATTTTATAATCTCACCACCCTCATTTCCTTACATTTCAGGCTCAGGGAATTTCGTAGTTAGCTGACTTGAAGAAGGACCTTCATTTGGACTCGAATCGGTAAAAGCTGTAGGTTTCCAGCTTCCGATGCATTTTGGATAGATATGGGCCCACGTGTCACTGTAAAAGAAATTTTATGCTTTGGTTATTTGCTTTATAGTATATATGAATATAATTATCTTTTACGCTATAAGAATTATGTACCGATAGTTTTATGAAAATTATTTTACAAGAAAATAGTTTATTTTATTGAATATTTTTATCATATTCAAATGGTCAAATTTTCACTTCAAATGAACGTTTTAGATACTTAATTGTTTTTAAATCATTAAATATATATTTTCTGCTTACCTACTACAATTTTAGCAAGTTTTGAGATTTTTGACTAAAAATTACGAAAATACCCCTGTGAGCCAGAAAATAATATTTTATTGTTCTTATTTGAAAATGACTTATAATTTTTTTGAAATGCAAGATTTAATAACTGTTGCTCACCGGGGAGATGAGGAAGTTGATGCTAAGCCTTGCGGGGTTTCAATCAGCATTCGGGGTGAAGAATGTCTGTTGAGGCCTCGCGGCCGTTGTCACGGGCTCGATGGGGAGTTTCGGGTCGTGACAATTTAGATTGGTATCAGAGCATGGTTTAAAGATCAAAGATTTTGGTTTTAAAGCTTTGGATTTTAAAGTTTTTGATTTGAAGGTTGTTTTAAGAAATCCAAACTGATACTGCGTGGCCCCAAGTCCAGTTAAGTTAAGTTAAGTTAGGTTAGATTGAATAGAATGCATGCATCTACATGTAGAAACCTACCTACTTTTGGGATACATGAATGATTAAGTAATTACTACTTGGTTGCGTATAAGTTTTGAGGTGCACTGGTGACATACACACCATGTCTAGAAGAGGTGGTAGTCTCGATACCTCTCATAGTGATAGCAAGGGATCTCTAGATTTTACGGCTAGAAGCAAATGGCACCCTGATATAGGTGATTCGGAAAGTGATCCATCCCGAATTCCTAATAACAGAATTCCTCTGAACTTAGCAGAATGGGTTCATAATAAGGAAAGCTTTGAGAGTAGCCAGAATTTTGAAAGTGAGAGTAACTCTAATATTCTGAAAACTAAAATAGATTTCCTTTTGAAACAATCCGAAGAATACCATAGAGAACATACGAGGAAGGCAATTGCAAGGGGAGATATTCGTCTTAGGAAGGGGATGAACGTTGTACGACATTTTCCTCCTGGTTGTGGAAGAAATGCTACACCGATAAGTGATGAGGAACGTAGGACAATACAACAAGCCTGGATTGAAGAACAAAGGAGAAAATCTCAGGAGGAAGAGGATCCATTGATGTGCCCGGATCAGGACAATGAGGAACCTAAAGATGTTTAATACTTTAGTTGAAGTTGTATTGTCATAAATCTAGGCAAGTGTCGTTTAAGGGAAAATGTAGTAGTTACCTGTGTAAAGGAGTTAGGAGTGGCTTTTATTTTGTATGACTCGAACGGAATGTAAAATAGCAGTTTAAATAATTGGATATGTATGGGAATCTTTTAGTATAACAGAGATAAATTGGTGATATAATTATTGAGAAAAGTTATAGAAGGAATCAATAAGGTTATAAATGACATTCGGAATGGATAATGCGATTACGTTAATGATTGTAATTTAAGCATGAAGGGGATTATTCAGTGATGTTATGACACTATGAGGTAATAGTTGGGCACAAATATAACCCAATGAAGTTAAATTATGGAATATGGGGAATATAAAATTTTGATTCAGTAAGGATTGTGAGAATAAAGTAAGGAGGAAACTGAGCTATTTTCGTAGTTAATTATACCAAAAGTCAATAAGATTACTGGAGTATAAGATAAAGAAGATAATTGGATAGGGATGACAATAAATTTAAGAAAAGTTGTAGATAGTAAGCAATTTATGTGTGGAGTGGTATATGTATCATAAATTTATTATGCTGTATGGAAAGGATGTTTTGAGGTGGAATTTTATGAATGTTGATAAAAGTTAAAAGATGACATGAGATGAAAGTATTAATCTGGCTTAGTGTGTAGGATAAGAAAATAGAAGGTACCTATACTTATGGAACTCATGATATATATCTAGAAGGGAAACCACTAGTTGAGAATGATTGATGTGGTGACTTTGAATGCAGACAAATAGCTTTGATGGGAAAACTTCTAATAGCTACAGTACTTCAACATTGACTGCTCAACATTATACTGCTCCGAATACCTCACGCCTATGATGCATGAGTAAGATGGGAGTGACACGATAATGAGCTTACAAATTGAATTTTGGTTGTTGGTCATTGTGTTTTGTTATCTGGGAGTCTTAAATATTCTGGAGAATGTTTACCCAAATGAATTGAAAAACTTCTTTATTGCCTTGTATATAGGCATATAATTAAAAGAAAAAAAAATTGAAAGATTCTTGAGATGACTATATTGAGATGAGATACCAAGTAATGAAAGTGTGAAGGAAGAATTACGAGACTGGTATAGAAAATCAGTTTATATAGAATATCATTATGAGAATTTGTAATATCTGTTTTGATACAGTAAAATGACAAGGGTTAGTAACAACATGAGGCTAATTGTGTGGCACCCTAGAAACTTATGAAGATGAGTTAGGAGTTGAATGGATGAGTACATATTTATATATCTTTAAGATTAAGTGTTTTAGGAATACATAAACATCTTTGAGAAGAGATTATAATCATACACAGCAAGTATGAAACATAAATTTTTTAAAACTTGCTGAGAAGCCTAACTGCTAAATCACAAGTTAAGGAATCACATGCTGTGAGACATAAGTTTAAGATAGATATTCCCAAGGAAAAACTCAAGAGAAGTTTTACTTTAGATCTCGTTAAAGCAAGCACTAAGTTATGTGTTTATAAAAAGGATGCTGTAAGCTGAGAGTGATATTAGTATTAATATTGAAAAATACTTGAGGAGAATCTAGTTTTAAGTTTTACAATTTCAAGTACAATTTATAAATTGGTTAAGGAAGAATGATGTTATGTTCATATGAAGGAGTGGAACAAAGGATAATAGAAGTTGACCCTGAAAATGAAGTCAGATAATGAAACTTTCCCAATATATTATGGAAATTGGAATTCGAAAATGCTTAAGGCATACATGATTCAAATGGGTTCGAGTCTTAAGTGACGAATCAATATCGTAATGCAAGAAAGATACAAGGTAATATAGAGGCATGAAAGATGATTAAGGACAAAAGGATGACTCTTAGGAATTGTGGTATTGCATGAGATGCAATGATCAAGTTGAGATAAATCTTTAAGGCATCAATAGGATTATAAAGCATACACGCATAATAGATTATAATTCAATGGAGATGACATTGTGATGAATGATATATAGTATAAGGAAACTCAAACATATGGTTGGAAATGATATGAATGATATGAAGTTATACACAAGTATAATAAGAAGGTTGACATGCACTATAAGAATTATTATATTGAAACTAGGATTGGGATACAGATGAATAATGGGGGAATGTAGTCCAAGGCATGTGAACACATGGATTCCTATATATAAAGAGAGAGGTTGACATTTGAAAATGCATGTATATATGTATATATGAAATTGATAATTTTACTAACTGAAGTGAAGAATGGTTCTCGGTAATTGGGAGATTTTGAAATAGTGTCCAGAGAGGTTAGTGAGCTAAAGTGTTAACAGACATGTAATGAACGATTAAAGTTATGAATGACTTTGAAAGTAAACCTTAAATTGTTTAAGTTTTTAATGGAACTCCATTAAAGGAAGGGTTTGGACCAGTATAAGATGGATGAATCAAGGTTGAGAAAATTGGTATGGAGAAAATTAATAAAACGATGAATAGGTATACATAAGTAAGTATGATATGTGATCGAAATTGGTATAATTGAGATGAAGTTATGGTTTAAATGTAAAAATGGAGATAAAGGCATGCTTAGTGTCTAGATATAAGAGATCATGGTTGTGAAAAGTATTACTGATCCGGTTCCAAAGGATGATAATTGCTTTAAATAAAGCATTTAGTTGAACTGAAGGTGAACGAGGGAAATAAATTGAATGTCCCTATAAAAGGAACAAGGAGTAGGATCATAGAAGGAGATTGATAATGCAACATCGACAGGAATTCGAGGACGAATTCTATTTAAGTGGGGGAGATTGAAATACCCCATACTTTGATATGGTGATAAATAAAATTGATCGAATGCATATTGAGGTCAATTAAAATGTTTAGAAGTGATAAAAGACGAAAGGAATAGTTTAGGATAAAATATTTCACAAGTGAGAAAATAATAATAAAATAATAATAATTTTATCAGAGGAGAATTTGTGAGATAAAAGGCGATTTGGAAGTCAAGTGAGGCATAATAAGGTATTTTGGGTACCAAAGAGACAAGATAAAATTTTTAGAATAAAATAATATTTTATTAATAAAATATTATTAAAATATTAATATTTAGCCGGATGTCGAAGTCAATCAAGAAGAAAGATCATATGGTTGATCCAAGTGGGGGAGAAGATGACAAGCCCGACTCTATAAAAATATTTGTCATGACATACATGTGATGGATAGCATGTTTGCATGCTGGGAGAGTCCAAAAAAAAAAAAAAATTTACAAAAGTCGGTATTGTACCTAGAGGTACAACAAAGTTGATTTAAACCTCGAACTAGATCAAATAGAGAATTTATGATGAAATTAAGAATTTTAAACTCACAGAATGGTTTATTATGGTAATTTGAAGTTCGAGGATCAATTTGGAGTCAAACCGGAATTTTCGCTATCCAGGGGCAAAATGATCATTTGCCACCTGGGGACAAAATGGAAATTTTTAGAAAAGATTTTTGGCCCCATTTGACTTATTGGAGTAAGATTTGAGGTTTAGAAGTGAAAAATTTTAATTTCGGTATAATTTGGAGTAAAAGGGTAAAATGGTAATTTTACCATTCAAAATCGAAAATTTAATTTTTTGAAAGGATTTTGATCAAATTTAATTATTTGGAGTGTGAAATGAGTATGAGGAGTGAAAATTATGCATTATGGAAAATTTTCAATTTTTGGGGTAAAAATGTAATTTTTGAAAAGTTCAGGGGCAAAACTGTAATTTTAAAAAAATTTGCTCCACCAAAACTTTGGAAAAATCTGGAAATATCACTTAAGACTTGGATAAGTCAAAGGGAATGCATGGTGAAAGAAAATAGGACAAGTGGATGGCTAGAAAAAAGAAATGAATTAATAAAATATTTAAAATATGAATAAAATAATATTATTTCATTAAACAATAAAAATGCATAAAAAAATCAGCCCACCCATTCTTCTTCTTCAACATTCGGCCAAGCAAGAAACAAGAGAGAGAAAGGAGAAAACAAAACCCTAGAGAGAGAAAATCAAAGAAAAAGTGTGAATTTTCAAGGAAATTAAGTGAAAAAGGTGAGATTTTTTCTATTAAGCTTGAGTTTTCTTATTCCCAAGCATTTCTCTTTATTTTCCATGATTAAATTACATGTTTTCATGATGAATTCAATTCTGAAAAAATGGGTTAGGAGAGAGAAAGTTGTTGGATTTATTTGATTTTAATTTATGTTAGTGTTTTTAGTTAGTTTAGCATATTTAGAAACAAAACAACAAGAAAAGAATTTATTTTCTCCCCCAACTATTAATGGCTGAATTTACCATGTAGTGAGTGAGGATGAGTTTGATTTTATTCTAGGAGAATTGGTTAAGGAATAATGAATTATGAGCCTAGAAAAATAATGAGAATTTTCGGAGCAAAAATACGAATTTTTACCCACTAGGGGTATTTTCGTAATTTACTATTGGGACTGATAATTTGCATCACACTGAGGGACATTAAGTTAATTTGGGTGCAATTGAGGTATCGAAACTGAAAAGAATTAAATTGGAGTTTAAACGAACCCGTTAGGAATTTAATCGGGTGATAAGACGAATTAGGCTAATACCGGATTTAGATAGTTACCAGTGCATTTTTGCATTCCATATCATGCATTGGTAGTCCAAATTAGTTTAATTTTGATTTAGTACCAACTTAGTGAATTCTCGATTTTGTACTGTGTCAAGCTGGTGAGTCCTCCAATAAAGGCAAGAAAATTACATCCGAGGACCAGTAGACAGAGTGCTTCGAAAGTCTGCATTCTAGACATTGTGAGTGAACTTATTATCGTCTTAATTATCTAGAGTAGTTTTATACAACTATGTGATTTTATGACAAATGAGTTTAAATGGTAAATTGTTATGTTTTAAGGGAAATTGTGATTTTATAAAATGATTTTATAAATTTTCTGAAAAATCGAATATTGGTTTTGAAAATAGAGTAATTGGAGACTGCTAGTTTGTGTTGCAAAATTATGGTTCTGAATTGAATGGCTTATGACAATAAATGAGCATGAATGGCTAAACTGATTTTGGTGTTATAATTATTTATACTGTGTATTCAGCCTTGAGAGGCTAGGTTGTGATAAATTGCCATGACATGCTAGAATGAATTTTATTGATTGGTGGATTATATATTAATTATTTACTGCAGAGGGGGTTCCGTGGACCAGCCTATTAGAGGGGCACGGTAAACTCCATTATATTATTACCTCGAACGGAGAGGCGCGTAGGGTATCTCCTGGGGTATAGCTTAGGGTTCACTTCACGCCAAACCACCACGTGAAGGGGAACTCAGCCAACGCCAAGGAACGACTGTATTTTTTTCAAACAAAAATATATTTTAAGTGTACACAAAATTTTAACAGCCTTGGCGGACTCGGTTAGATGCCCTGCGCAAGGTATCACCGAGTATGAGTTTTGGCACGAGCCAAAGTTTTAAGAAATTCATAAGCCAAGTTGATTACTCGATTTTTATGGATTGATTTTATTTGGTTGAAATGAGTTGAATGGTAATGAAATTACAGTATGATGATTTATTTTAATTGTCTCCATTTACTCGACTTTAGATAGTTTAGATGGTATCTGTTTACTCGCTGGGATTTTATAATCTCACCACCCTCATTTCCTCACATTTCAGGTTCAGGGAATTTCGTAGTTAGCTGACTTGAACAAGGACCTTCATTTGGACTCGAATCGGTAAAAGCTGTAGGTTTCCAGCTTCCGATGCATTTTGGATAGATATGGGCCCACATGTCACTATAAAAGAAATTTTATGCTTTGGTTATTTGCTTTATAGTATATATGAATATAATTATCTTTTACGCTATAAGAATTATGTACCGATAGTTTTATGAAAATTATTTTACAAGAAAATAGTTTATTTTATTGAATATTTTTATCATATTCAAATGGTCAAATTTTCACTTCAAATGAACGTTTTAGATACTTAATTGTTTTTAAATCATTAAATATATATTTTCTGCTTACCTACTACATTTTTAGCAAGTTTTGAGATTTTTGACGAAAATTTACAAAAATACCCCTGTGAGCTAGAAAATAATATATTATTGTTCTTATTTGAAAATGACTTATAATTTTTTTGAAATGCAAGATTTAATAACTGTTGCTCACCGGGGAGATGAGGAAGTTGATGCTAAGCCTTGCGGGGTTTCAATCATCATTCGGGGTGAAGAATGTCTGTTGAGGCCTCGCGGTGGTTGTCACGGGCTCGATGGGGAGTTCCGGGTGGTGACAAAATTCATCATTTAAAATAATTTTCACAAATCACAAAATTGAATAAAAACTACTCTAGATAATTCAGACTATAATAGGTTTACTCACAAGTTTCAAAAGTTCAGATTTCAGGTATACTCAGCTTAGTGATCCCCAAGCGTAATTTCCTTGCCTTTGTCGAAGGGCACATGTAAAGCCCGACCTTATAAAATACTATTCATGACATACATGTGATGATAGCATGATTGCATGCTAGGAGAGTCCCGAAAAATTTACAAAAGTCGGTATTGTACCTAGAGGTACAACAAAGTTTATTTAATCCTCGAACTAGATCAAATAGGAATTTTAAGGTGAGATTAAGAGTTTCACAGTTCATGGATGACTTAAAATGGTAATTTGGAGTTTGAGGATCAATTTGGAGTCAAATCGGAATTTTCACTAACTAGGGGCAAAATGGTCATTTGCCACCTGGGGAAAAAATGGGAATTTTAGAAAAGATTTTTTTGACCCCATTTGACTTATTAGAGTATAATTTGACTTATTGAAGTATGATTTGAGGTTTAGAAGTGAAAAATTTTAATTTCGGTATAATTTGGAGTATAGGGGTAAAATGGTAATTTTGCCACCTCAGGGGCAAAATTGCAATTTTCCACCACCAGGATATTTTTTCCAGCACATGGTCTTCCTTTGTCTTCATCTTTGACCCTTGACTAAACATGTGGTGGAGATAAAATGTTTAAATTTTTAAAATTTTAAAAACGGGCCAATGACATGATGCCATGTGTCATGCCTTTATTAATTTATTATTTTCCTTTTTAAAAGGCACAAAATCAGCCCATCTTCCACCCCATGGCCTGCCAGACCAGAAAGAAGAGAGAGAAAATAAAAACAAAACCCTAGAGAGAGAAAATCAAAGAAAAAGTGTGAATTTTCAAGGAAATTAAGTGAAAAAGGTGAGTTTTTTTCTATTGAGCTTGAGTTTTCTTATTCCCAAGCATTTCTCTTATTTTCCATGATTAAATTACATGTTTTCATGATGAATTAAATTCTGAAAAAATGGGTTAGGAGAGAGAAAGTTGTTGGATTTATTTGATTTTAATTTATGTTAGTGTTTTTAGTTAGTTTAGCATATTTAGAAACAAAACAACAAGAAAAGAATTTATTTTCTCCCCCAACCATTAATGGCTGAATTTACCATGTAGTGAGTGAGGATGAGTTTGATTTTATTCTAGGAGAATTGGTTAAGGAATGATGAATTATGAGCCTAGAAAAATAATGGGAATTTTCGGAGCAAAAATACGAATTTTTACCCAATAGGGGTATTTTCATAATTTGTTATTGGGACTGATAATTTGCACCACACTGAGGGACATTAAGTTAATTTGGGTGCAATTGAGGTATAGAAACTGAAAAGAATTAAATTGGAGTTTAAACAGACCCGTTAGGAATTTAATCGGGTGATAAGACGAATTAGGCCAATACCGGGTTTAGATAGTTACCAGTGCATTTTTGCATTCCATATCATGCATTGGTAGTCTAAATTAGTTTAATTTTGATTTAGTACCAACTTGGTGAAACTCTCGATATTGTACTGTGTCAAGGTGGTGAGTCCTCCGATAAAGGCAAGGAAATTGCATCCGAGGACCAGTAGACAGAGTGCTTCGAAAGTTTGCATTCTAGACATTGTGAGTAAACTTACTGTCATTTTAATTATCTAGGGTGGTTTTTAAATGCTTTCATGAATTCTATGGAAAAAGGAATTTAAAAAGATAAATTTTCATGTTTTATGAATAAATGAGTTTCAATGAAATTAAATTATAAATTGTTTTGAAATTAATAGTGATTTTGAAAAATAGAGTACACGGAGACTGTTAATTGTGGCAATTTGATTGTTTAAATTAACTGGCTTATGATAAATCGAGCATGATTGGCTAGTTGGCAATTGTATTGAAATGCGAATTGTTTGGTTACCTTGAAAAACTACGAATTACAAAATTGCCATATCATGTTATTGAGTTTTATTATATGGTGGATTATATATTAATTAATCACTGCAGTAGGGGGTTTCTGTGGACCAGCCTTTTAGAGGGGCACGGTAAACCCCATTATATTCTTACCTCGAACGGAGAGGCGCGTAGGGTATCTCCTGGGGTAAAGTTTAGGGTTCACTTCACGCTAAACCACCACGTGAGGGGGAACTCAGCCAACGCCAAGGAACGGCTATGTTTTCAAAACAAAAACATGATTTATGTGAAATGTGAATTTTAATAGCCTTGGCGGTCTCGGTAGGATGCCTCGGCCAAGGTGTCCCCGAGAATGGATTTATGGCACAAGCCTAGATTTTTATGAGATTCATAAGCCTTTTTACGTGTTTTGAACAAAATGTGTTCTAATGCTATAACCCAGTTTATGATGATTTACTTTATTGTCTCCATGTACTTAACTCTAGATGTTTATGATGAGGTTTGTTTACTCATTGGGATTCTATAATCTCACCACCTTCATTTTCACCCATTTCAGGTTCAGTATAGACTGTAGATAGCTGATCTCATCGAGGACTACAGTGGGATCTGCATTTTCAAAACCGTAGGTTCACAGTCCTCTTTACTTTTATTTATTCGGGGGCACTCTTGTTATTGTAAATTAAATTAAATATTTTGGCTTACTGCATTTAAGTATGTATAAATTTATTTAGCTTTTACGTTATAAAAATTATTCACGTATAACTCTATAAATATTGTTTTATAAGAAAATAGAATATTTTACTTAATATTTCTTTTATTCTCTTATTATATTCAAATAACCATAATTTCGTTTTAAATGAAGATTTTAGACTTTTAAACTCATTTTGAATATGAATTATGTGTTTTGTACTTGTATATTACGTTTTAGCCAGTTTCGAAATTTTTGAGAAAAATGACCAAAATACCTCTGTGAGACGAAAAATTAATATTTTATTTGTTTAAAGTTGGAAACAGCTTAAAATCTTTTAGAACACGATATTTGACAATGGTTGCTCACAAGGGAACAAAGAAACTGATAGTAAAGCCTTACAGGATTTCGGGTTGACATTTCGGGCAATAAGTGTCTACCGGAACACCGCGGCGGTTGTCACGGGCTCGAGGGGAATACCGGGTCGTGACAGCACACCACCTTGACACAGTATAAAATCAAGGAATTACTACGTTGCCCTTAAATTGAAATAACTAATTTAGATCACTAATGCATGGTATGAAATGCAAAAGGTCTAAATTTTGCCTAAACACCGTATTGACCTATTTCGGTATTTTACCCGATATATTGAAATACGCATCCAATTTAACTCCAATTGATCCCATTTCTTTTTCTAATGCTTCAAATCACCAATGTCCAGCTAAATAACCCAAAAATCAGCAAAGCCACATTCATATTCCTTCTTGGAAAAATTCGGCTAAAATGGTGCATCATTGTCACAATTTTTCCTACTTGATTTTCTTTCCATAATTCATTAATTTCCATATCAAAAACCATGATTTCATAATCAAATAACCTAAAATAACATCACTTTCTTTCTCACTATTGACTTGAAAATTCAGCTAAGGCTAGGTAATGGGAAAAATGAATGTTTTTCTACATATTTTGTTTACTAACATGCTAAACTAACACTAAACACTCTTATATATCAAAATCAAATCAATCCAACAATTTTTTCTCTCTAGACCCATATGACAAGCCATGAAATCACCATGAAAACATGCAATTTAATCATGGAAAATAAGGAGAAATGCTTGGGAATAAGAAAACTCAAGCTTAATAGAAAAAATCTTACCTTTTTCACTTAATTTCTTTGAAAATTCACACTTTTTCTTTGATTTTCTCTCTCTAGGGTTTGGTTTTTGTTTTCTCTCTCTTCTTGCTGGTTTGGCCGCCCATGGGGTGGAAGATGGGCTGGTTTTTGTGCCTTTTAAAATGGAAAAATAATAAATTAATAAAGGCATGACACGTGGCATCATGTCATTAGCCCTTTTTTTAAAATTTTGACTTTTCATTTTAATTTTCCACCACGCCTTTATTCCATCTTTATCCATTCCCACCATAATTAAATTCCACAAATTTGACAAGTGTTGGTGGTGCAAAATTACCATTTTACCCCCGGTATGGTAAAATTATCGTTTTGCCCCTATACTCCAGAAATATTGAAAATTGAAAATTTCTCACTCCTCAAACTCCAATTATGTTCTAAATAATCTAAATAATTAATCTTGATCAATTGTTATCAATTTTTTTTTTAAATTCTTGTTTTGTCCTTAAATGACAAAATGATCATTTTGTCCCTAATCGGTCAATTCTCCCGATTGACTCCAAACTGGACCTCAAACTCCGAATCACTATTTTGAGAAATCCTTGGGCTGTGAAATTTGAAATTTCATCTTAAAATTCCTATTTTAATTAGTTCGAGGTATAAATTAACTTAGTTGTACTTTTAAGTACAATATCGGCTTTTACTTATTTTACCAAGATATTCTAGTACACAAGCATGATGTCAACTATATGTATGACCTGACAGAGAATTTAGGGCTGGGCTTGACATTTTCTCCTTTGTTTCTCAATCCAAGCTTGTTGTATTCTCTTGTATTCTTCAACACTCACAGGTGCGGCACCTACTCCAAATCCGGGAGGAAAGTGTTGAACACTTGACACCTTCCTAGGACGGATATCTCCCCTTGCAATTGCCTTCCTCGTACATTCTCTTTCCCACTCCTCAGATTGTTTCAGAAGAAAATTTCTTACAGTTTCTGAAGTATCGGAGGTATCCTCACTTTCAGGACTCTCACTACTCTCAAAGCTTTTCTTATTACGAAACCATTCTACTAAATTCAGAGGAATCCTGTTAATAGGAATTTGGGATGGACCATTTTCCAAATTATCTAGATCAGGGCGCCATTGGCTCCTAGTAGTGGAATCTAATGATCCCTCACTAGCACTATGAGGGGCATCGGGACTACCACCTCTCCTAGACATGGTGCGCACGATAGGCACACCTCCAAACCTATAAGCAACTAAATATAAATTATTTAGCCATCTAGATATTATAAGAACAGATAGGTTTCTAATGAAATAGGGGCCCATGTAGCCTCTCGTTCTTGACTTGCGTTGCGCACCCACAATCCAAGGACAAGACTTTACACAGACACCAACAACTCCGTTGACCACGCAGGAATCCCTAGGACTATACTAAACCTAGGGCTCTGATACCAATATTGTAACGACCCTTCCTCGATCACTACCGACGTCCGAGACCTCCAAAATATCCCGTTAAGTCCCGAACAAGCCTTAATGAAATTTCTCAATAACTCATTGTATACTTTTACTAAACCATATTAATGTTTGAACCATATATGTTCATAACGTGAATTCAACACCAAGCATAGCCATTAAAATTTGACTTTAAGTCATGATATCACAATTAAATACATTGAGTTCAAAAAAACCCAAATTTTCATTTATATCAAAACTAATATTTGTTTACATAGTAAAATCAAGTACTACAACTCAACCTCTAACAGCGGAGCAACTCGGGATAAAATGTTATGAGATGCCTTTACCTATCTGCGATGGACCGTACGCATCGGCGATTACACGCTAGACCAATCCCTGTCTGCAAAAAGGGGAAAAAGAAAGGTGTGAGTCTCACAGACTCAGTGATCATCGACTGCGTGAGTAGAGGATAGATGGGAAACAAGCAAATAGCAGATCAGTTGAATATTAAAATGCAAGATTATAAAAACAATTCATTTCAAATGGGGAGTTTGTGCCTTATGTGAAATACCGAGGAATTCTTACGCATTATAACTACTTCAATTGGTAAATCAACCAAGGTAGATAAAACTTTTCGCTACAAAACAGATCAATAACCTTATTCAAGGCAATCATTTGAAATATTGAATTAAAACAATTTTACATAAAGGAAATTCCATCATCAAAATAAATTGACATTTTATTCAAATCAAATCAATGTATTCGGCAATCTCCCATGAAATCGAATGTTAATCAAACTCATACGTAAATCACAAATCACCTCGCACTCGAGGAGTTAAAATTCATTTCACCATAAAAATAAGGGGAGCTGCAGAAAAACCTTTAAATTTCATTTTCACCATGCAAAGAAATATGAGTTTGAAAACTCAGAGATGCTACTCTTGAGTAGGGAATGAAAATAAACTCGTGGTCTCGTTACCACGTAATACATCCCGGAGTCTTGCTCCATCGGATCCCACATGTCATGGCAGTCTCACGATGTTGGCTGACATCGGAGAATCAAGCAGTCACAACTGCATAATCATCTGGTGGCCTAGCCACACATACATATATAACAGGTCGTGGCCCCAACCATGCCTAACCGCCGGTCGGTGACCCAATGGTTCTCTAGCTAGAGCTCACTCGTGCACGAGGGTCACATTTAACCGATGTGACATCCGGCCTACTCTCGACACTCTCAGTTTGTAAAACTATTTTGCAATTGTGTTATGTCCTTAAAAGCTCGTCTCAAAATTATTTTCTAAAGCATTCATCACAAGGTATGATAAAATCTATCATTTTCTCAAAATATATTTATACATGAATTTCAGAACAATAATTTGCATGGTGAATAAGCAATATAACCATGAATGCACACTGCACATATATATAAGGCACATTTTGATGTAAAATAGTGTGAAGGGCTTGCTTCCTGATTTTTTAAAACACTTTACATATAATTTATACATATATATATTCAAAAAAATTTTTGAAATCATTTGCATTCACAATTCTCTAAAATGTCTACCAGCACATGCTATCCACAAATTTTTGCATTTAAAATAAATCATACTTATAGATATATATTTATGAAAATTTTAAAATTGGCACCCCCTACTCACCTCACAATAGCGGGATGTTACATCGCTATTAATTCAAAGAAGTATCGAGCTACTCTTTTTTAAAGATCGTTCGTTATTTCCTTAAGCCTTTCACCATAGTGCACCACTTATTTATTTCTCCAAAATATTGAAACCCACTTAATTAATATATCTATATATATTATTTTATTCTAGCATCATTATTATATATATATATATTCTTTTCTTTTCCTTTCTTTTCTTTTCTTTCTCTCTTTCTCTTTCTCCTTTCTCTCGTCGGTCAGCAGCACGTTGCTTGTATTTCTTTTTCCTTTCTTACATGCACAAGTTGGCCACAACTTCCTCTTCTCTCTCCCTCTCACAACCGACAACAATTTCTTGCTTCTTTCAACCAAAAATTTTTAGCAGCCAAAGCTGCTCATATCAACATCAAAATCAATAGCCAAGTTGCTTTATTTTTCCTAAAAAATCAACAGCTAAGCTACTCTATTCTCCCTCAAAAAATCAGCAGCTAAGCTGCTCCTTTCCTCCCGCAAAACTCGGTAGCCAAAGCTTCAAAGATCAGTAGCCAAAATCGCACCCTCAACCTTCAAAATCAGCAGTCAAAATTGCATCTTTCAGACTTCAAAATCAGCAACTAAAGTTGCTCCTCTCACCCTTAAATTGAAAAGAAAACAGCTCTCATTTCGTCCCTATATGGCAGCAAAACCGCCCCTTCAACTCAGCTCCTTCTCCTCTCCCTTTCTTTCTCACCACTCGACTTTCTCTTCTTTTCTTTTGGCTTTTTTGTTCTCCTTTTTCTCTCTTATCCCCAACGCCTTCTTCTTGTTTCTTTTTCTTCTCTTCCACTAACCGACTTCTATTTTTCTTCTTCTTTACTTTATTTATTTACTTATTTATATAATTTTTTTCTCCATTTGTTTTCCAATTTGGCCAGCCCCCCCCCCCCCCCCCCCCATCTTTCTTTCTTTCTTCACCTTGTTCCACATGGCCGGCCCCCCTTCCATCATAGAAAATAAAGAGTTTTTGACTCTTTTTATTGACCACATGGGTGGTTGCCCATGTTGGTCTTTATTTATTTATTTATTTTTTATATATACATACTTGTATTATTATTTTACTATTTGTTTATTTTATTTCTTCCATTTAATTCCACTACATAATCTTTAATCCTTCAACCTTTATATTTTAAATTCAATCCTTTTGATACGTCTAAAAATTTCAATTTTCATCTATCTTCTTTCCTTTGTACGTGTACCACCAAAATATCAAAAGTGCACTTGAACGTGGTATTACCATAATATTTAAATATTTACTTATCCGCGTTGGCTCGACTTAGTAAAACACGCATATTTCACTTTCGTAGTTCATCCCCAAAAATTTATTTGTATTTCTTCTCCCCCAATTGGATCAACCATATGATCCTTCTTCATGACTGATTTTGATTTCGACATCCGGTTAAATATTAATATTTTAATATTATTTTATTCTAAAAATTTCCTCTTGTCTCCTTGGTACCTAAAATACCTTATTATGCCTTAATTGACTTCCGAATCACCTTTTATCTCACAAATTCTCTTTTGATAAAAATATTATTATTTTATTATTATTTCCTCGTGTGCGAAATATTTTATCATAAACTATTCCTTTTTTCTTTCATCACTTTTAAACATTATAATTGGCCTCAATTCACGTTTGATAAGCTTTATTTGTCACCATATCAAAGTATCGGGTATTACACCAATCATCTTCAGCACATGGGGTCTAACAGAACTGCCTTCTGCCATCTTGCATCGGAATAGTTCTTTAGAGATCTCATATCTCTCAGTGCGCCCCTCTTTATCGAACTGTTTCCTAAGGTGAAGAATCATGGATTGGACATCCATATGTTCATGCTGCTTTTGGAGCTCAGGGGTCATACTAGCTAGCATCACGCATGCTGCCTGATCATTGTCATCCTTATGATGTTGATATGCTTCCTTATCCTCAGCACTAGCATCAATAGCAAGGACTAGTGGAATTGGAGTGTGAAGGACATAGGATTTCTTCTCTTGTTTCAAGACGATCTTGAGGTTCCGAAACCAATCGAGGAAGTTTGGGCCAGTGAGTTTATTTACATCCAAGATACTCCGCAGTGACAGATTATTAACCATGTATATAAATTATGCCTAAATAGATAAAATAAAGCAATAAGTAAACATCATGCATAAACTATTTAAAACAAGGTTTTAAAATTTTTAAATAGTTCTCCCACTATTTTTTAAAAGATGATAACCCTCCATATTACCTCGAGAGATCTCTACTAGGATTCTCTTAGTGGGCTAGGATCCCATCCACATAGTCATGGCCTTGAGTGTGCTCAACAAACCATGATAGGTTAATTAGGTAGGTAATTGAGCTTACCAATTGTATCTCTATACAACTCCTAGATCAGCTAGGTGACAACACATTGCCTAAATATATCATATATGTTTCGCCTAGCCTTTGCCTCTAGTTTCCATAATAATCAAGTTTCCAAGCATCTAGATTTTATGAAATTAGTTGAGTAAGACCCACCAATAGCTCAAACATACTCGTGTAGTAAGACCCACCAATAGCTCAAACATACTCGTGTAAAAGCGTGGCCTTGAGTGTGCTCAACAAGCCTCCAATTAAAAGAGTAGCCAGGTTATCTTGCTATATGGTGGAAGGCAGCTTAATCGTACGTGGTATGTGACTCAATATTTACCAAGGGATTTTATTCACATCGTTTCATTAAGGTCTCATTTGATTAGCATGCATAGCATTTAATATATTGCATAAAATTAAATCTATCACATGCTGTTCTACTAAGATGGTTATGGACTTTTCTACTCTAGTTATGAACATATAAAGTAAACATGCTCAATATGATGATGATCTTGCATTTCATTTGAAAAATGTCACTCAACAATTGAGGATCATAGTTCAAATCATTTGGTGCTTAGGTTTGAAAAGATTTAGTAATTTTTTTTAAATTACTTAGTAAAGGAATTGATTATATCAAGGCCTTTAGCTAGCTCAAATCATATTTGAATTAATTCTATCGGTAAGTTCTTTCTAATTAAACTTCTTTAATTAGAAACCTAAACCAATTTATTAAACTTCCTAATTTGAGTATCTATCATAAACCATTTTAAAAGGTTTCATGATCCAAATCATGTGTCCTAAATATTTTAGGAAGGTCCTTATCCACCTTTTAATCTTGTATTATCCATTCACTAATTGTAGAGTTCTAATCATTATTGGAAGCCCTAATTTATTAGTAAATTTATCTTAATTAAAATCTATCCTAATTGGATTAGGATGTCATCAACTCAAGTTGACTTTCAATTTTAATTAAAATTATCTAATCTAATTAGATGTGGATAAATTTAAATCATAATCCGTTAACTTAGGGAGTCCTCATCAAATGAGGAAGACTTAATATTTTTGGAGATTTAATATCAATCAATTTAAAATTGATTCATTCCACCAAGGATTCAAACTCCTTGATTTTAGGCATGTATCCCTAACATTTAGGAGTCAATGATCAGCTAAGGAAAGAATCTTTCCTGATCATTGAGTGTCCAATTTCTCTAGGAAACAACCTCTTTCCATAAAGTGGTTGCATCCATGGCAATGGGAGGTGTAGCATCCATGTGTGGCAGCACCATGCACAACCTTTGCCATGAGTGCCGTTTCACATGTAAAGGACATTCCTTTAATTTAGTTAAGTGTCCAGCCACTCAAAAATTAATTCAAATTCAAAATTTTATCCTTTAATTGAACCTTTCAAATGAGGATAATATTCTGAAATTTTCAGAATTAATTTTGCAAGATTATCTTGCCATTCAAAACCGATTTCCAAGCTATAATTATTCTCTGAACTGTTTTCAAACTTTCAATAATTAATAGCCTAAATCAGCTTGTTTGTCCATGAAAATTTCCAGAAATAATCCTCATTGAACATTTTAATAAAGTTAATTTTTCTAGAATTTTTCAGGATTAATTTTAAGAGTTTCCTGTCAATTAAAACTGAAATTCATGCCAAAACAGTGAGCTGGACAGATTTATATTTACACCAATTTTCTTTCTTGAAATCAGCATGTTTGACCATGATATTTTCCAGAAATAATCCTTATTGAACATTTTAATAAAGATAATTTTCCTGGAATTTTTCAGAATTAATTTCCAAGACTTTCTTGTTAATTAAAACTGAAATTCACGTCATAACAGTGAGCTGGACTGCTTTCAGTTTTTGCTCCAATTTCTTGCTTAAAATCAGCCTATTCAATCATGAACATTTCATGATTTTGCTGTCCACATATCCAGCAATAAATGTGTAACAATTACACATTTCAGTTTCTGGAAATTAAGCACAAATAGAAGCAGAATTCTGCACCTAAAACCGTGTGTGTGCTGCCTTACAAGACAGCCTCCAAAACCGTGCCTTATGGTGTCCCTTTTTCTTGTGCTTCCTTAGGACAATGTAAAATAGTCATTGGTTAAGTCTATATATGATTCAAATAAGTCAAGATAAGATTAAAGGAGGGTACAAAGGTTGCTGGACAGAATTAAATGAAATTGGCAAAGCAGATTTTTTTTTGAAAAATCGATTTTAGCAAAATCACACCAAATCAAAATACAAAACAATTATTTGTTAATCAAGCATCCATTGAACATGATCAAGTACTCAAATGGCATGAAAGGGGCTCTGATACCACTATTGGGTGAGGGCTGATCATGCATCAAATGCAAATAAAATGCAGCGAAAATAAATTTAAAAAATAAATTTGCGCTTCACCCTCCTAGGATCTCTTTCATGCTAAATTGAGTACATAATTAAATTAAAAATAAAAGTATATGATCATATCACTTTACCTAAATAACAAAGATTGATGAATCCTTTGTTAAACCACCAAATCAGCCTTCAAAAAAGCTCAACCACCTCAGCCCGGTTGTTGCAAACCATAGCTGTCCAAGGAATCCTTGTGTAACCTCTAATGGTAATCCACACCAATGACTGAGAAAATCCTTCTGTAAGGATTGGGAATGCTAAGCCTTGACAATGTGCTAGCAAATATGAGTTTCATAAATTCATAATCCACACAAAATTGTGGGCCTGAACACACAAAAACAAAGTGAATGAAAAACTATTTTTCTTCACCCAAGGAACGACAAGACAAAAGAATTTCTAATGTGCCGTTCACTCTTTTTTTTTTTCAACCGTTCTCCACTGCTTTGTTTGGAGGCTATAGCAAGGTATTTATACCTTGGATTAATTTTAAACCCTAATTACAAAACTATTTTGTAATTGCCAATTAATCCAATAATTTGATTAAAGAATTTAATTAAGTCCTTAAGAAACCAAATTAACTTAATTGTTTAATTTAATCAATTAGGCCCAATAACTTAATTAAACAATTTAATTAATTAAGCCCAACAATTTAATTAAACAATTTTAATCAAGTAGGCCTAATGACTTACTTTAAACAAATTCAATCAATTAGGCCCAATAACTTAATTGTTTAATTTAATTAATTAGGCCCAATGACTTAATTAAATAATTTAATTAATTAGGCCCAATGATTCAATTAAACAATTTAGTTAATTAGGCACAACTTAATTAAACAATTTTAATCAAGTGCTTGAGAAGCTCATAACTTCTAATTTGATTAAGTCCAACTTAATCACCTCTCCCATTTTATTTTCAACATTCATTTTAGGTGTGTGACCCATTAGGCTTCTAACATGTTGGCAATGAACTCAACATATAATTCTTAAGTTAAACTTAGAATTAGATAAATTTAAACTACTTTAAATTTATCATTAATCAAGTTAAATACCTAGAGTTCATAGACCAAAACTGGGATCTAGCAATCCATCATGGCCACCCAAATGTTAGAAGAGTCAAGATGGTTTGACTCAACCTTTCAGTGATCAGCCTTTTAGCGTAATTGAAACACCCCATACTTTGATATGGTGATAAATAAAGTTGATCAAATGCAAATTGAGGTCAATTAAAATGTTTAGAAGTGATAAAAGACGAAAGGAGTAGTTTAGGATAAAATGTTTCGCAAGTGAGAAAATAATAATAAAATAATAATAATTTTATCGGAGGAGAATTTGTGAGATAAAAGGCGATTTGGAAGTCAAGTGAGGCATAATAAGGTATTTTGGGTACCAAGGAGACAAGATAAAATTTTTAGAATAAAATAATATTTTATTAATAAAATAATATTAAAATATTAATATTTAGCCGGATGTCGAAGTCAATCAAGGAGGATCATATGGTTGATCCAAGTGGGGGAGAAGATGACAAGCCCGACTCTATAGAAATATTTGTGATGACATACATGTAGTGGATAGCATGTTTACATGCTAAGAGAGTCTTGAAAAATTTACAAAAGTCGGTATTGTACCTAGAGGTACAATAAAGTTGATTTAAGCCTCGAACTAGATCAAATAGAGAATTTACAATGAAATTAAGAATTTTAAAGTCCAAGAATGGGTTAATATGGTGATTTGGAGTTCGAGGATCAATTTGGAGTCAAACTGAAATTTTCGCTATCTAGGGGTAAAATGGTCATTTGCCACCTGGGGACAAAATGAGAATTTTTAGAAAAGATTTTTGGCCCCATTTGACTTATTGGAGTAAGATTTGAAGTTTAAAAGTGAAAAATTTTAATTACGGTATAATTTGGAGAAAAAGGGTAAAATGGTAATTTTACCACCCCAGGGGCAAAATTGTAATTTTCCACCACCAGGACATTTTCCAGCACATGGTCTTCATTTATCCTCATTTTGACCATTGACTAATTGTGTGGTGGAGATAAAAAGGATTAAAATTTTAAAATTTTAAAAACGGGCCAATGACATGATGCCATGTGTCATACCTTTATTAATTTATTATTTTCCTTTTTAAAAGGCATAAAATCAGCCCATCTTCCACCCCATGGCCGGCCAAACCAGCAAGAAGAGAGAGAAAACAAACACAAAACCCTAGAGAGAGAAAATCAAAGAAAAAGTGTGAATTTTCAAGGAAATTAAGTGAAAAATGTGAGATTTTTCTATTAAGCTTGAGTTTTCTTATTCCCAAGCATTTCTCTTTATTTTCCATGATTAAATTACATGTTTTCATGATGAATTCAATTCTGAAAAAATGGGTAAGGAGAGAGAAAATTGTTGGATTTATTTGATTTTAATTTATGTTAGTGTTTTTAGTTAGTTTAGCTTATTTAGAAACAAAACAACAAGAAAAGAATTTATTTTCTCCCCCAACCATTAATGGCTGAATTTACCATGTAGTGAGTGAGGATGAGTTTGATTTTATTCTAGGAGAATTGGTTAAGGAATAATGAATTATGAGCCTAGAAAAATAATGGGAATTTTCGGAGCAAAAATACGAATTTTTACCCACTAGGGGTATTTTCGTAATTTACTGTTGGGACTGATAATTTGCATCACACTGAGGGACATTAAGTTAATTTGGGTGCAATTGAGGTATAGAAACTGAAACGAATTAAATTGGAGTTTAAATGAACCCGTTAGGAATTTAATCGGGTGATAAGACGAATTAGGCTAATACCGGATTTAGATAGTTACCAGTGCATTTTTGCATTCCATATCATGCATTGGTAGTCCAAATTAGTTTAATTTTGATTTAGTACCAACTTAGTGAAATTCTCGATTTTGTACTGTGTCAAGGTGGTGAGTCCTCCAATAAAGGCAAGGAAATTGCATCCGAGGACCAGTAGACAAAGTGCTTCGAAAGTCTGCATTCTAGACATTGTGAGTAAACTTATTATCGTCTTAGTTATCTAGAGTAGTTTTATACAACTGTGTAATTTTATGAAAAATGGGTTTAAATGGTAAATTGTTATGTTTTAAGAGAAATTATGATTTTATAAAATGATTTTATAAATTTTTTGAAAAATCGAATATTGATTTTGAAAATAGAGTAATTGGAGACTGCCAATTTGTGTTGCAAATTTATGCTTTTGAATTGAATAGCTTATGACAATAAATGAGCATGAATGGCTAAACTGATTTTGGTGTTAGAATTATTTATACTGTGTATTCAGCCTTGAGAGGCTAGATTGCGATAAATTGCCATGTCATGCTAGAATGAATTTTATTGATTGGTGGATTATATATTAATTATTTACTGCAGAGGGGGTTCCGTGGACCAGCCTATTAGAGGGGCACGGTAAACTCCATTATATTATTACCTCGAACGGATAGGTGCGTAGGGTATCTCCTGGGGTAAAGCTTAGGGTTCACTTCACGGTAAACCACCACGTGAAGGGGAACTCAGCCAACGCCAAGGAACGGCTGTATTTTTCTCAAACTAAAAATATATTTTAAGTGTATACAAAATTTTAACAGCCTTGGCGGACTCGGTTAGATGCCCTGCGCAAGGTATCACCGAGTATGAGTTTTGGCACAAGCCAAAGTTTTAAGAAATTCATAAGCCAAGTTGATTACTAGATTTTTATGGATTGATTTTATTTGGTTGAAATGAGTTAAAAGGTAATGAAATTACAGTATGATGATTTATTTTAATTGTCTCCATTTACTCGACTTTAGATAGTTTAGATGGTATCTGTTTACTCACTGAGATTTTATAATCTCACCACCCTCATTTCCTCACATTTCAGGCTCGGGGAATTCCATAGTTAGCTGACTTTGACAAGGACCTTCATTTGGACTCGAATCAGTAAAAGCTGTAGGTTTCCAGCTTCCGATGCATTTTGGATAGATATGGGCCCACGTGTCACTGTAAAAGAAATTTTATGCTTTGGTTATTTGCTTTATAGTATATATGAATATAATTATCTTTTACGCTATAAGAATTATGTACCGATAGTTTTATGAAAATTATTTTACAAGAAAATAGTTTATTTTATTGAATACTTTTATCATATTCAAATGGTCAAATTTTCACTTCAAATGAACGTTTTAAATATTTAATTTTTTTAAATCATTAAATATATATTTTCGGCTTACCTACTACATTTTTAGCAAGTTTCGAGGTTTTCAACAAAAATGACGAAAATGCCCTTGTGAGCAAAAAAAAAATGTTATGTTATGATTTGGAAATGATTTGTAATCCTTCGTATTTTGATTATTTGATAACTATTGCTCACCGGGGAAGTGCAAAAGCTGATACGAGAGCCTTGCGAGGTTTCGATCGACATTCGGGGTGAAGAATGTTTGTCGAGGCTTCGCGGCGATTGTCACGGGCTCGATGGGGAGTTCCGGGTCGTGACCGTAATTCATTCCCTCATCATATATCCCAGAGATGATAAGAGCATGGTGTAGCGTCTACTCTTATTGATCTCCATATTCGTTCTTAAAGTTTGATCATCAACTTTATAAAGACTTATGAAACTCTTTTTATAAACTTTAAGTCGCCTTGGACAAGGACTTCAATAAGCTAATATCAACCAAGAACAACGAGGATATGTCCCTGGCATCACTTGGGGTGATGATTCCTATCTTGACCATTCATTTGCCTTCACATGCTTCATGCTATACCCAAAAGCATCCTGTTTAGGCATCATTGGTTAGGCACCTGTAGGGATGAAATCAAAGCATAGTACTCCACACATAAAATAACCCGGTGTCTAAAGTCTAGGGAGTATTTACACAACTAACACATGAGGAGTATTGCATAGACACTTGAGTGAAATACCAAATGCACTTCTCATGGAGGGTCATGTTTAGTGAACTTGCTCTCCTAGGCAAGCACCTACATTCTAGTTCCAAGTATCTCTAAACTTCAACCTATGAGATCGGTTGCTTACTTCTCAAGTAAAGAACATAGAATGTACTAGTCTTTAAGTATCATTGATGTCCACTCTCAATGATATATTAACCAGGAACATTTTGAGATTATGCTTTGATGCAGAAGGATCTCATAACTGCAACCCATTATAGTTCCCTTGCAAGGCATATTAATCTCATGGAGTTCATCCAATTAGACTTATAACTTGTTATAATTGATGTCTTATTGATGAAGGAAAACCTTTAATCATTCAACATGAATGATGTTGTTGCATGATTAGAATCAAGCCTTAACCAATCCCAATTGGTTGCAGGGCTCATCCCAACACATAGTTGATCATGGACTCACAACATTTAGGGGTTTATATAATTAAGTTTGGAATGATAAATTTTAGAGAGAAACCCTCGGCCAGAGAGAAACCTTCATCCAGCTAATAACTAGAGCCCAAATTTTGTTGCAGCAAGAATGCCTTTCCGCTGCAGCGAGGACCCATCATTTCATTTGACCGACTTGTATATTACTGAAGCTTTCATTCCTCAAATTCTTTGTTATGTATGGATTCATCATTATCAAGTGATTTACCATTTAAGGGTTTAACGAGGGGTTTTAATAAGAACGAAACTAAATTGCATTGTTTTGAAAATAAATGCATCATGATTTCTTTAAACGTTCCTTCTCGTTTGCTTGTTCTCTTCTTATGTTCACTCACTGGGTTTATACTCACCGTTTTCAACTTCATGTTTTCAGATCAAGAGGCAGTCGGTAACTAGGTCGAGGTGTCCTCATAGACTTGTATCCATCTGTTGGTAAGTATCAATGGCATTCGATAGCTGCACCTTTGCTATGGTTGCTCCGCTGGAAGTCTAGAGTCCTTTTGTTGAACACACGTGCCCTGATGTAAATTGTTAAGACATGTATGTATATATCTTAAGCGAATAGATGTTTGTATTGATTAATGTTGCCACTATGTAATGGCACGGATGACATTATTTTGAATCATATAAATGTGAATATATAGTCGATAGAAAAGTATTTACATACTCGTTAGTGGAAATTACAAAATACGGTTGTAAGAACGAATAATGAAATCGATGAATGGAGTCATGTAAATAGGCTTGCTTGGGCTTAGTGGGCTACGTCCATTGGGCCCATGTGCCGGTCATGGCCTGGAATTTGGGTTGTGACACTTAATTTGAGAAGTTGGGTAAAAGTCAGCCTATTCCACCACCTTGGGTTGAGCAAGCACCAAATTTTGAGTTAAAGCCACTACAACCTCATTTTAGGAAAAGGTTACTTTCACACCTTAAACATTTTCCATGCAAACTCAAACCTCTTTAAAGGGTGAATGAAGACCTCAACCAAAGTCAAGCTATTGACTATAAAGAAGCACTACTTAGGAGATAATCCAAGCTTTCGAAACTCTTGTTTTTTCCTTTCTTTTCATTTATTTTTATTTTATTTATTTATTTCTCTACATTAATCTTTATTTATTTTCTTTTTGTTGTAAAAAAAAAATCATCCAAAAAGTGATAATAAGGAAGATGACAATAAGGAAGATGAGGAGAATTATAGCTTCACCAAATTCAGTCAACCATCAGGGGAGTACTCTTTACCTTTCTTTTATTTTTTCTAACATTGAGGACAATGTTTAATTTAAGTTTGGGGGGGCAAAGTTATTATTTTTCTGGTGGTGAATATTTTGTGGAAGTTTTAGATTTAGTTTTATTTACATGTGTATCTAGATTTATAAATAATTTAAGATTAGTTAGTAAATGAAATTATTACTTGTTCGAATTTTTGGAATCAAAAGTAAAGTGGTGGCAATATCCGATGATTTCTCTATCCAATGATGATAATTAGTTGTCTTGAATTCTTAGCTTGTAAGACCCGACCCTATAAACACATGTTATGACATACATGCATTGAGTAGCATGTTATAATGCTAGGAAAGTCCCTAAGAATAGACGAAACCCGGTATTGTACCTAACAGTACACTTAAGTTGATTTAACCTCGAACCAGTTTAAATATGAATCATAGGATGAAATTTAATATTTTACAGTCCAGGAATGACTAAAAATGATTGTTCGGAGTTTGAGGGTTCATTTGGGGAAAAATTGAAAATTTTGATGTTTAGGGGCAAAATCATCATTTTGCCACGTAAGATAATAATTTGATCATGGAGTGAAATTTTTGACCAAGATTAACTATTTGGAGTATAATTTAATGATAGGAAGTGAAAAAGTTTAATTCCGGTGATTTCTGGAGTGTAGGGGCAAAATTGTAATTTTACCACTCGCGGACAAAATTTGAGATTTTGAGAGAATTTAGATCAAATTTGAGAAATTGGAGAATGTTATGAGTATAAGGGATGAAAAATATGTCTATGGGCAATTTTTTAGTTTTTGGGGCAAAAATGTAATTTTTGACTTTTACGGAGGCAAAAGTGTGAATTTCAAAAATTACTCCACCAAGAATTTGGATAAGTCTGAGAATTTTATCTAAGCTATGGATATGTGGGACAAGTGTATGGTGAAAAATTGGAAACAAATGGATGGCTAGAATTTAAGGAATTAATAAAACATTAAAAAAATAAATAAAATAATATTATATTATTTTAGCCTTTAAAAAGGTCAAAATTCCAGAATTCTCATTTTCTTCAAGCTGTCCAAAACAGGAGAGAAAATGGGAAAAAGAAACAAGAACCCTAGCTAAAAAATTTGGGGAAAATCAAGAGAAATCAAGAAATCAAGCATTAAAAAGGTAAATTTCATTGATTTTCCTTGTGATTTTCACTACCCATGCATTTTTTTCTCATTTCCATGCAAAATTAGAAAGTGGGTATGGACACCCATGCTGGCCAAACCTCCATGGATGAGTTTTGAGCTTGAGTTTTGATTGATTTTAATTGAATTAAGTAATTTTAGTTAGGTTTTATTGTAATATAGCAAAAATAAGCTAGAGGAATAATTTTCTCCTATTGAAACCCATTATGCCGAATTTTCTAGGGGAATATTGGCTGCTGATCTTGATATTTATTTGAGGAATTATGCTGAATAATAATGAATTATGAGCCTAGAAAAATAATGGGAATTTTCGAAGCAAAAATATGAATTTTTACCCACTAGGGGTATTTTCGTAATTTGCTATCCGGACTGATAATTTGTACCACATTGAGGGACATTAAGTCAATTTGGGTGCAATTGAGGTATAGAAACTGAAAAAAATTAATTTGGAGTTAAACGAACGCGTATAGCAATTTATCGGGTAAAGTGCCAAAAATAGGTTAATACCGCGTTTAAGCCGTTTTAGGCTATTGCATTTCATACCATGCATTAGTATAAGATTTAAGCCAATTATATAGTGATTTAGCATATATGTGGTGAATTGTGTAATTTTTCCAATGTGTCAAGGAGGAAAGCCTTTCTGTAAAGGTAAGGAAGTCGTACCTGACGAATAGTGATCGGGGCACCTAGAAAGCATTTAATTTGTACAAACGGTGAGTAAACCTATTATTATTGTAAATTATCTAGAGTTTATTTTTAAATGCTCTTTATATATTTTATGAAACGAAAATGAGATTAAAATGAGACTCTTGATGTTTTAGAAATAAATGTGACAAATAAATATATCGTGTTGATTATCTGAAATAAGAAACTTTTGATCATGAAATTGAGTAATTAGAGGCTGCCAATTGTCTTGAAAAATATATTTTCCTATGAATGGCTTATGATATATAAGTATGTGTGGCTATATTTTATAATTGCATTGGAAATTTATGTAAGCTGTCTTTTACTATGCAGGCTGGGTGAATAAATAAAAGCCATGTTATACTGTCTAAATTTTATTAAAGTTGGTGGGTTTAGTCACTGCAGTGACGGGTTTCTGTGGACTACCTATTAGAGGGGCACGGTAAACCTAGTTATATAGTTACTCTGATTATAGAGGCGAGGAGAGCAACTCTCGAGGTAGTGTTAGAGCTCACTTCACGTTGAACCACCACGTGAATGTGTAACTCTACCAACGCCAAGGAACGGCTTGTTTTCAAAACTAACATGTGTTTAACATGTAAATATCTTAACAACCTTGGCAGACTCGGTTAGATGCCTCGGCCAAGGTATCCTCGAGGACTAGTTTTTGGCTTGAGCCCTGTTTATAATAAAAGTCATGATCCTTAACAATTGTTTTGGTAAATTATAAATATTTTATGGTTTAAGAAATAAATTGAAAACCTTATGAAATGGTTTGTGATTTGTTGTTTAAACTAGCCTCCATTTTACTCGCCTTTAGATATTTATAATAATGTCTGTTTACTCATTGGGATTGCAAAATCTCACCCACCTCCTTTCCAAATATTTCAAGCTTGTGGTAGCTTGTAGATACTCGATTTTGTCGAGGATTCCAGTTGATCCCTTTATCTCACAGACAGTAGGTTACTATCACCAACACTTGGTGTATTTATGGGTCACTTGTCATTGTAATTATTATTGTACATTATAACTATGTAAATTATTGTATGTATGAATTTATTTTACTTACACGTGTTTCTATAAATATTGTTTTATATAAAACGCTATATTTTAATCAATATTTTAAATAGTAATATTTGTCTATAAATCCTTTTAAAATAATTTTGTCTTTTGATTTACTTGAGCCAGAAATGACTGGTAATTGTTTAAAACAGAATGTTTAACAACGATTACTCATAGGAAAGGCAAGAAACTGATACGTAAGCCTTGCGGGGTTCCGATTGACATTCCGAGTAATGAGTGTAAATCGGGACGTCGCGACGGCTGTCATGAGCCCGAGGGAGGTTCCGGGTCGTGACATAGCTTTTGGTGAATAAATTTTTGTCATGACCCAAATTTCGAGCCATGACAAGCGCATGGGCCCAATGGACATAGTCCACTAAGCCCAAGCAAGCCTATCGAATTATTCTACTCATCATACCATCAAGTATTGTTAAGTCACAAATTGTAACTTTAAACCAAAATAGTAATATACATTGCCAACTCGTACTGGCATTACTTATTTAAAATATACATACATTGCCTACAACATGTATCTTAATAATTTACATCAAGTTTGTCTATACATCTCAAAAAGAAGACTCGATTTCCAGCGGAGGGACTCGGATGAATGTACCGCTACTGAATGCCAAGACACCTACCAAAAGATGGACACAGGTCTACAAGGATACCTCGTCCTAGTTACCGGTTGCCTCGTGATCTGAAAACATGAATTTGAAATGGTGAGTATAAACCCAGTGAGTGAACAAGGAAGGGAACAAGCAACAACAAAGGAAAATTTAAAATCATGATGCACTAGTTTCAAAACAATGCAATTTGGTTCATTCCTAATAAAACCCCTTATCGAGCCCTTAAGTGATTAATCATTTGAAAATCATGAACCCATACATAGCGAATCATTTGAAGAATGAAAGCTTCAATATTGCACAAGCAAGTCAAATACAACAACGAACTTTACTGCAGCGGAAAGGCATTCTCGCTGCAGCGAGAATGAATTTTCGTTGCAGCGACGTTGGAATTTAGTTATTAACCGAACGAGGGTTTCTCCACTGGTTGAGAGTTTCTCACTAAACCTCATCATTTTAAACTTAACTCTTTTAATCCTTAATGTTGGAAGTCCATGCTCCCATATGGTAGCAAAGAAGTGAAAGATAGGGCAGCAATTGGACAAGATAAGAGACCAAAACAGAAAGTTTTTCGCTGCAGTGAGATTGAATCTCGCTACAGCGAAATTTTTACCCAGAAAAAAAACGTTTCTCGCTTTGCAACCCAGAAAACAGAAAGTTTCTCGCTACAGCGAGAAGCTACAGTTTCATTCTCGCTGCAGCGAAAATACATCCTCGCTGCAGTGAGTTTTCAGCTAGCCTACCTTTTCAAAACCCTAGAGTTTTTCGCTGCAGCGAAATACAGGGCATCAATGCAAAATTTACCTTTCTCCCAAAGGAAAAACCACCCTGCCAAAAGGTCCAAACCAACATAAAAACACATAACAATTTCTCAAGGTTTAACATGTCAAGTTTCACATGCATTACAACCATAGCCCATTATCCATCAATTTCCTATAACACACATATTTACATATATATATATATATATATATATATATATATATATATATATATATATACATACATACCCATCATCATCATCACACCATCCCATCATCATCATCACCAGCTCATGCGCACTCCTTACTCGCACATGGCTGGGTCATCACCCGGTTATGCGCACTCTCTACTCGCACATAACCGAGTCATCCTCGGTTTATGCGCACTCCCTACTCGCACATAGCAGAGTTAATATAATTACACAACATTATACTCAAGCATATATGTATATCAACATAATGCAGCCACATAGAAATCCATAATAATCATATTTCATAACATAAACCTTTTCTCAAAAGCTTGTTCCCAAGGCATTCATTTTCATGAAAAATTGTATAAAATCATTCAAACACTTTATCAAATCCATCATATTCCCAAAATCAGTTTTAAAGGTAGTCCACTCATTAATTGATTGTAGAACTTTTAATTGACTCAAATTCCCCTAATGATCCAATTGGAATGATGGTGCTTCCTTAAAAACCTAGGATCACATTAACATAAACAATAGATTAATTTACACACTATGAACTCTAAAAGCTATCTCTTAGCTAGTTTTCAATTGCCACTTTAAATGGCTATCTATGTTCACTATCTTAATCATTAAAAGTAATGAACATACTCAATAATAAAACAGCTCATAAATCCCAATTACTAGCCATTTTCTGCAGCTAAAAATTGAGTTTAGTTCATCACTTACCCTAGGGCTCCTTTATAGTCAAATTCTCTTCCAATTGTTTCCAAATCAATGGGGTAATTCTCTTTCTCTCTCTAAAATGCCCAACTAGTGAGAGAAAGTCTAGAAATAAGCTTTATCAAGGGTTTTGAAGTGAGAGGATGAAAGCATTCAAAAGTTCTAGTCAAAAGGGTTTAAAGGTGTGAAAACTAGAGCTAGAGAGAGAAAATCATTCAAGCTTCAAATCAAGCTTCCATGGAGTTTTGAAGAAACGTGAGAGAGGAGAAGAAGAAGAAGAAGACCAGCTGCTGGAAATTAAAGAAGGTGCTGGAAATTTCCAGATATTTATAGGCCAACTTATCCATTCCTATAAAATTACGAAAATGCCCTTCCACCAATTAACTTATTCTCCTCCAATCTTTTATGCAATCTTTTTGCTCTTTTAACACTGGGACAAGATCCATAATGGTCTAAACATACTTGGGTTCATAAAAACATAAAATTTTAACTTGAGGTGAAAAATGACCATTTTGCCCCTGTTATGAAAATTATTGAAACTTCTAGTTTTTTTCGTGTTTTCATCAGCACACATCATTTATACTGTCTTATGCCTATTTAGGCCTTAAAATATCATAAACTTTCTTTTGGAAGCTTGTTAGAGAAAATGACGAAATTACCCCTAGCTCATATTATTACATCTATACTTAGTTACAAGCCTATAGAAGTTGGGGTATCACAGTTTTTGTTTTGATTCATGCTAAATTATTTTGATCAGTATCATTGTTAGGATATGATTTCCACAATTTTGGTCACTATATCTTTTACTTTGAATTATTATGAATATCTAGAGAAGATTTATATTGATGTGAATTTTAGATTATGTCAATGAATTCTAGAATTTGCTTGATTCTTTCTCAAGGAGAAATCTTAGGCAATACTTAGTTGGGGAGATGATTTAGGCCGTCTTTGGACCGTTTGAGCCTAAAAAGCCAACCTTATTAAATTTTTATCCTTAGTATACCTTGTTGAGCCCAATTTCCCTTTTCCTTATTTAACTACATAATAATTAAGTTTAGCCTTAATATAAAATTTTCAATTTTGCAACCCACACTCCTAAGCATCTATATTGTTTTAGAAAATATAAATTGAGCTAAATATTGAAAAAGATGGACAGCTGATGTTGATGTGAAAAAAAGTTCAAAATATTAAAAATCACCCCACTACCTACAATACAAAGAAAATAAGTTTGAGGGTGTGAAATTGTGAGAAAAAAAAGAAAAAAAATGTTGGGAAAAAAGCAAAGTTCAAATGTAGAAGAAAAAGGTGTACTTGGAGAATGAAAATAAAGCTCTACATATAGATCTTAGGATAATTATGTGCTTAGGGTGATTTAAGCCACATTATTATCTTGTATCCTACCTTAACCCTAGCCATACATTACAAGCCTTTTAAAGACCTATTGATCCCTAGCTTTGTTTTTGTCTACATTAGTGGAGAGAGAGATGAAAAGTAAACTTGAGGAGTTCTAGTACTAATTTAAAATTTGTGTTGATATAAACTCATCCGGATGTCATGATATTTTGGGTAAAAGATTTCACACACACACGAAAATCCATTCGAGAATATGCTTGCATTGGAATTAAAACATGCATTTGAATGATGCTTATATTTTTCCTTAAGTTAAAGATTGATAGACATAGTTTTGAGGACATTATGCGGAATCATTGAGTTGGTGCACTTTATCTCTAGTAGTAGTAACTATATTTATTTTGTTTTCATCATCTGAATTTGATTTTCGTAAATTAGTTTCTTTTCTATGTTTTGCTCGAGGACTAGCAAAATATTTAGTTTGGGAGTGTGATAACGCTATGATATAGAGCTATTTGGGCTTAATTTTGATAGTAATTTAGCTTAGTTCTTATGGTATTGCATAGAAATTAGTAGATTTTCGTTAAATTATTTTAAGTTAATTAATTTAGGTGGGTCAATTTAATCTTAGTTAATTTTATATTTAATTTGGTGTTGATGTGATTAAGATAGGTTGTTATTGACTTAGTTGTGCTTTTGTAGGTGTTTAATGAAGGAGGACTTTTAAAGGAAGAAGGAGAACAATTTCAAGGTACAAACTTTCACTACATGTATTTTGGTATTTCAATAATAACTCTTTCTACGAAACTCTAAATGAGATGATTCTTTGACCATTGGAAAGATAAGAGAAAATCCTACAACTTTTATGTTTACTAATTCACCTAGTTCAATTTGAAAAGTGGTAAAAAATCTTGTCAAAGTTTGAGCATTGCAGCAATCCTAGAGCAATTACGATTTCTACTATTTAAATGGTCAAGGCTGCTTTGGAGGAGGTAGGCCACAGCTCATGTAGTCTGATGAAGAAATGTTGATTAGAATTAAATTCTTTCTTCACCCAACTTGACCTAACTTCAAAGCCTTATAAACAACCTTTTAGAGAGAACGAAACACCAGATTGACAGTTGAAAATCAAGTTGTAAATTGAAAGTTGAGAAGAATTTGAAGGATTCAAGAAGAAGATTTAGAAGATCAAGATTATAATTCTTGAGTTTTATCTTTTTGTTATTTTTTTATTTTTCTTAGTTTGATGTTATTGTTTAAACTCTATTTGATGATGATGTGTGACTTGATGGGAAACTAAATTGTTTATCTATGATTATGATTAAACTCAATATGTAGTATGATATATTTATCTCTATTTTGCTTATGTTTGATGGATTTAAGTTGTTTATTTTATTTTATTCTTAATGCTTCTAATTGCTTGATTAACAATTAGATTAAATTGGAAACCTAAGTTAAACCTTGACGAAAGAAATTTAGGTAGACCTTGAATAGAATAGCATATGATCGAATGCACTTAGTTGATTAGGTGGTTTGATTTACATTTAGGGTAGACATACACCTAGCTAGGTGAAGAGCACAAACTTAATGAATCTTTCTTCAATTTAATTTGCATAGATATATAGTAAATTAAGTAGGAAAAATATTTTATGAGAAACTCCATAGCAATTTGTAAATAATTTAGGACTCTAGGTTAACAACTTAATCCATTAAACTCAATTAAGAGAGAGAGACAATAATCAGATGAAGTATTTAGGAACATCATAATCTTATGCCTAAAGTCAATCAAAAACTTCTTGTTGATTTCTCACGTAAGTGCACGTATCGTTAATAAGTAATATAGTGATAAAGTAGAATATCGATACCACAGAGAAATGTTTTAATTCCTATTGTTAACTACTAAAATTATAACACTCTAATTTTATCCAAACAATTAAAAATTAAATTAAAAAGAAAAACAAACTAAAGACTACAAATAACCTAAATTAACTAGCAAAATTATTTTATTAAATTTGATTGGCTTTAGACCTAAGATTATAATGTCCCTCCATACGTCATCTGATTATTGTCTCTCTCTCTTAATTGAGTTTAATGGATTAAGTTGCTAACCTAGAGTTCTAAATTGTTTACAAGTCTTTGTCGAGTTTCTCATAAAAATATCTCTCATAATTAATTTATTATATGTCTATGCAAATTAAATTAAAGAAAGATTCATTAAGTTTGTGCTCTAATCCTAGTTACGTATGGCTTATAGGTGTATGTCTACCCTATATGCAAATCAAACTACCTAATCAATTAAGTGCATTTGATCATACACTATTCTATTCAAGGTCTACCTAAATCTCATTCATCAAAATTTAACATAGGTTTCCAATTCAATCTAATTGGTGATTAGGCAATTAAAAGTACTAAAAATAGATTAAAATAAACAACTTAAATCCATCAAACATAAGCAAAAGAGAGATAAATAAATTAGACTACATATTGAGTTCAATCATAATCTTAGATAAACAAGTTAGTTCCCTATCAAGTCACACATCATCATCAAATAGAGTTTAAACAATAACATCAAACTAAGAAAAATAAAAGAATAAGAAAAAGATAAAACTCAAGAATTAAAATCTTGATCTTCCAAATCTTCTCCTTGAATCCCTCAAATTCTTCTCAGCTTTCAATGACTTTGCAGCTTGATTCTTAGTTGTCAATTTGGTGTTTTGTTCTCTTCGAAAGGTTGGTTTTATAGGGCTTTGAATTTAGGGCAAGTTAGGTGAAGAAAGAATTCAATTTCAATAAGGATTTCCTTATCATACTACATAAACCATGGCCTACCTCCTCCAAAGCCGTGGCCTTGACCATTTAAATATCAGAAATTGTAATTGCTCTAGGACTACTGCAATGCTCCAACTTCAACAAGATTTTTGACCATTTTCCAAGCTGAACTAGGTGAAGTTGTAAACATGAAAGTTGTAGGTTTTTCTCTTATCTTTCCAGTGTTCAAGAATCATTTCATTTGGAATTCTTTAGAGAGAGTTATTTTTGAAATACCAAAACATATGCAATGAAAGTCTACACCTTGAAATTGCTCTCATTCTTCCATTAAAAGTCTTCCTTCATTAAACTTCTATAAAAGCACAACTAAATCAATAACAAGCTATCTTAATAACATTAACACCAAATTAAATATAAAATTAACTAAGATTAGATTGACTCACCTAAATTAATTAACTTAAAATAATTTAATGAAAATCTACTAATTTCTATGCATTACCATAAGAACTAAGCTAAATTGCTATCAAAATTAAGCCTAAATAACTCTACATCATAGAGTTGTCAAGTTTCATTTAGTATTTCACTTAAGTGTTTATGGAAATACTCTTATATGTCAATAGTGTAAGTAATCTTTGACTTGTGATTACTATATATAAAAGAAAGGTACCTTCTCTGGATAAAAGCTTGAGTACTCCATTGAAACCAAACAGCTTGTTGCTTGGCTCATGAAGATGATTGAAGGTACGTAAATTCTCTCATCCCTTTTTGTAAATTTGTATGTACTTAATCTTGAGAAGTTAGAATTGCCATATATAGTAGCTAATCAATGATCACCAGGGAAATACAAGTTTTGATGAAGAAGAGGCCCTGTGTTGAAAAACCATTGAATTTGTATTCATTCACAAAATGGTGCATGGATATATATAAACGAATTTACCAACATAGTTTAAAAGTCATTAAAACTTTGACTCTTCAATGAAATGTATGAATTCAGGCATTTTGATATGACAAGTTTTAGTAACATGTTACATCTTGATTTGTTATGCAAACTTATATCATGCCTATCAATGAATTAATAAAAGAAGAATATAGATAAAAAAGCTCACATATATATTTGTTAGTGTAAGCCCTACAAGCCAATCGAATTTATGTTTATACAACATTAATTTAAATTAGTCATATTTCATGTAATATACATTATGGTTATTTATATAATGTATAGGGTATTTCTTTATCCATTAGTTGACTAATAAAGAGTTATGAAACATTAATGAAGATAAAGTCCTTGGAACATTATGGTTTTTGCAAAGAAATTATAAAAGGATTATAATTATGAGATTTTTATGCATCAAAGCCTTGTTCCTAAATATGTTTCTAGTCATTGTATTGTCAAGAATAAGGACATTGATGATGCTTAAAGACTGGTACATGCTAAACCTCTTTACTTTAGAAGTAAGCAACAGATCTCATAGGTTGAAGTATGCGAGATACTTGGGGATAGTATTGGGTGCTTGTTAACCAAACAAGTTCTATTAACATGACTCGCAATGAGAGTTCCATTTAGTATTTCGCTCAAGTGTCTATGGAAATACTCTCATATGTCAATAATGTAAGTAATCATTTGATTTATGATAATAGGTTATCTTATATGTGAATTGTCATGCTTTAATTTCACTCCCTATAGGTCTAGAAGCAACTAGATACCTAAACAGGGTGTTTTTAGGTGTGGCATGAAGCATGCGAAGGTGACTGAGTAATTAAAAAAAGATTCATCACCTTAAGTGATTTGAAGGGGACATATCTCACTTGCTCCTAACTTGTATTGACAAAGTCCTTGGCTAAGGTGATCTTGATAAATCTTGAAAGGTCAATATGAAGCTTTAGGACTAATATAGGATGTCATAAGTAGACACCATGACATGTTTCATGACATATTTGGGATATTTGATGAAATGATTGAATTACAGTAAGATATTGTACACTGAAAGGCTAGTCAAACCATATTGATTCTCCTGACATTTAGGTGGTCATGATGTATTACTAGATGCCGATCATGATCTAAAAATATAAGTAATTGGATTAATTTATATTTATTGCCAACATATTGGGGGTCTAATAGGTCACATACAATAAGGTGACAATGTGAAATTAAAATGGGATTTGTACTCCATAAAAAATTTGGAATTTCTAATATGGACTTAATTAAATGGTTTAATTATGTAAGGGGTTAAATTATAATTAACCAAAAGTTGGATCAGCAATTTAACTTAACTATAAATACTTAAATATGGATGTTGCACCATATGAGAAGAACTAAAGGTGAGAAACATTTGACAGAAAATAAAAAAATCTCTTTAAGCCTAAGAAACATTCTTTTAGGAAGGTTCCAAGAATCGATTTTCTTTGTCATCTTTTCTGCCCAAACCAATTCTTTGAAAGGTGAGATTTATGAAATCTTGGCCACTAGCGTCGCTTCACAGCATACACATAATCCTTACCTTGACGAAGGCTTTCATCTATCACCTGTGTTGATTGCCGTTAAAGGCTTGACGCATGGACAACTTTGGTTCGTAATAACTGGGCTTTGGTGTGCAATCAAGAAAAGGGGTCACGATTTGTGATTTATGGAAATCACTACTAAAGGTATGATTTTGATCATTTGCTTGTATGTATGAATGTTAATCCGATCAAATGTCAAAACTAGTGATCTTATGGAGATTTTGGTTTTCTATGTTTATTTTCGTTACGCTATTCAATTTTAATTATTAATTTTTGAAGTTTGTTCTTTTCTTTGAGCATGGACAAAATCTAGCATTGATATTAGAACCACCTTGTATTTGCTTTTGATTGGATGATGCTTTAGTTGTTGCCAATATGAAGAAATCAGTTTTGCCCCAAAACCCTAATTCAAGTCGACATGTATGCTTTAATTGTCAAAATTGTTCTGATTAATTTTAAAATTCAATTCTTGCAAGTTAATCATGATTTGAAACTTGATTTCAAGTATTTAGATATTGATTTGAATCAAAGTTTTAAAGGTTGAAAAAATCGGGTTCAAAAATTAGAATTGTTTCATGCAAGTTTGAACTTGATATGGTGATATATCATGACTACAAAAATCTAATTTTTCTAGGGTTCATGGAGTTCGTTTTGAGCAACTTCCAAACTTGAAATATGTTAAATTGTTTAGTATATGTTCTGAAAAAAATCAGATTATGGTTGTTCATGAAAAGGTTTCATGAACAACCCTAAGTTCTTAGTACATGCATTATCCAAGCATTAGTCAACTAAGGGATTGTTCAGCTAATAATTTGACAGCCATGAGAAATAGTTAAGCATCGCTTTTGGGGTTTGAAAAGATTCCTTGTGCTATTCCAATTGTGTGAGACCTTAATCTTTATAGACTCGTAGCTAGAAGTAGACACGATATCACAGACTAGGAGTAATTTCATCATTTCCTTAGTGAGCCCCTAGAAGTATGCTTTCAAACAATATTAAGGCCTAAGTAGGCCCAAGGCATAAATGATGATGAAAATAAGGATAAAATGATGAAGGAAATAGAAATAATGATGATTTCCAAGGTAGGGGCAAAATGGTCATTTTTTGATCTCGAGTCGAAATTTTAAGTTTTTGTGAACCCGAGTATTTCTAGACCATTATGGCTTTGTCCCAGTGTCAAAAGAGTAAAAAGATTGCACAAAGGATTGAAGGAGAACAAGCCAACTTGTTAAGGGCATTTTCGTATTTTAAGTAGAGTTTGGATAAGCTTTAGCTATAAATATCATTTTTTCAGCAACTTCTTCTTCTTCTCATCCCAACTCACATTTTTTTTATCCTCCATGAAAGCTTCTCTCAAAGCTTCAATCACCTTCTCAAGTTAACCTCAAATTTCATGCTTTTACACACCTTGTTATAGGGTTTTTCATACTCTTTTACTCTTTCACCTTAAAAGAAAACCCTCAAAAGTCTTACTCTTATACTTTTTGTCATTAGCTAGGTGTTTTAGAGAGAGAAAGAGAGAGCTTCTATAATAACTTGAAAACTCTTAGAAAGGGATTTAATTATAAAGCTACCAAGGTGAGTAGTGAAGTAGAGTTGATTTTTAAGTGTTGAGAATGGCTAGTGATTAGACTTGTGAGTGTTTTGTAGTTGAGGTTGTTTATTCATTTTAGAGTGATTAGAATAGTGAAAATAGATAGCCACTTAATAGCAATTAGGAGCTAGTTAAGAGATAGCTTTTAGAATTTGTAGTTATGTGAATTGAGTTAATTGTCATGCTAATGTGATGATAGGTTTCAACGATGCCCTGTCGCCCCATTTGGACCATTAGAGGAAGTTGGAGTTGGGTAAAAATTTAACAAATACCAGTGAGTGAACTTGTATTTCAAAATGTTTTGGGAAGTGCCTACATGTTCAAATAAATCATTTGAAAGTTTCATTTGTTTTTGCTTTAAAAATATACTTAGGGAACAAGCCCTTGATGAAATGTTTCTATCTTGTGAAATGTGCAATATGAATAGTTCATGCGTTCTCACATTATATTGATATGTATATTATGCTTTGGATGCTCATTTTGTGTGATAATGAGGCCCCAGCTATGTGCGGTGTGGGAGTGCACATGAGTTGATGAGACCTAGTTATGTGCGGTGTGGGAGTGCACATGAGCTGATGATGATGATATTGCATTGTGCGTGTAAGGAGTGCACATGAGCTGAGTGTGGGTGGATGGTATGCATGATGATGTATGTATATATATATGTTATAGAAAGTTTATGAAAATAATTGTGATTGTGTTGTATGTTGGCATTGTTAATTGCTCTCAAATTACTTTTCATTTCAGCAAGAAAATGGCTTTTTGATGTAACAATACCCTTTTTAACTAAATTGCTCTATTTCTCGCTGCAGCGAGAAATTTTCAGAAGCTTCTCGCTACAGCGAGAAACTCTCGGGTGGTTCCAAAATTCTGGTATAGTACTTTCAATTTGACAAAGATTTTGACCACCTTCCGATCAGAACTGGGCAAAGTGGTAATCATCAAAGTTGTAGCCCAGTCTCTTAGCTTTCTAATAACTTAAAAATCATGTCAATTGAACTTTTGTAGTGGGAGATATGTTTGAAAAACCAAAGCATATGCAAACCAAGAATGCCTTTTTGCTGCAGCGAGAAAACCCTTTGTTTGTTTGTCTTGCTTGCTTATTGCCGAATTTTTCATTCTATTGAACTTTATGGTTCATCATGGGTTTTGTAACATTAAGGGATTAAACATTCAAAGTTTGAAATGAGGGGTTTTAACCAAAAATTTAGACTAAATTGCATGGTTTATCGTAAGTGCATCATGTTTTCTAAAACATTCCTTGTCATTGCTTGTTCCCTTCTTATGTTCACTCATTGAGTTTATACTCACTCTTTTAAATTACATGTTTTTAGATTTGTAGATAGTTGGGACTGAGACTAAGGCGTCCACTTGCATTCACTCTTCGTAGGTATCATGGCATTCGATAGTCGTACCCTCACCAAAGTCACTCTGTTGGTCGTCAGAAGTATTTTATATGAGTACATGTACATTGAATGTAAATTGATAGGAATCACTTTGCTAACGATGCATGTATAGTTTGGAATAATGGTGCCATTATGAGATGGCTATGAATAACCTTATTTTGAGATCATAATAAGTGTAAATATTTGGTATCTATGTTGTATTATGAAAATACATTTAGTTGCAAATTACAAATGGTGGCTTAGTAATGGTGATGAAAAATTGATGGGATAGTGAACAAAATTACGTAAAAAGGCTTGATTGGGCTTAGTGGGCTATGTCCACTAGGCCCATGCATCGGTCATGGCCCAGAATTTGGGTTGTGATAGACTTGGTATTAGAGCCCTAGGTTGTTTAGGTCTTAGGACTTCCTTTTGTTGGTCCAGCGGAGTGTCGGGTCTTTATGTGGAAACTTCAGTTATGAAGTGTGAACCGCGACACATTCTACAACCAAGGGACCGCATAGATTCCCTATCTTAGAAAACACATTTTTTCTTAGATACGATTATAATTACAAAATGTGTTTAATAACAGGTGTTTGCTCTTGTCTAGGTAAGAATGTTGCCTAAGACACGAGCTGCCTCAAGACGAATGGGGGAGCAAGATGCTCCTAATGAGATGACAGATAGGCCATGGGCACCCACCCCTCGGAGGCGAGGTAGACGTCGCGAGGCCACTAGGTCGGTAAGGGCAGATACGCCTATAAGTAGACTACAGGAGGGACAGTCTTCGGGTGATGCGAATAGACAACCAAATAGGGGCATCACCATCGAGGACTTGGCGGCAGGCCTATAAGGAGTTAATTGAGTTATAGAGATGATGGCAACCCATATGGACGATATATAGAGGATAGTGAAGGGGAGACCTGCAGTACAAGAATCCCCTAGTTCCCAAGGGCAGGATGATAGCCAACATCTTGAGGTTGAGGGGGGTCATTTAGAGATTTCCCTTCCTGATTTCCTAAAGCTTAAGCCTCCGTCATTTTCAGGGTCTGATGTATCGGAGAAACTCTAGATTTTCTTAGATAAGATGGAGAAAATTTGTGAGGCCTTGGGATGCTCTAGTACTAGATCAATCGAATTAGCTGCCTTCGGATTAGAGAACATGGCGCAAGAGTGGTATGGCTATTTGCGTAAAGGTAGGCTGACGGATGCAACGTCGTTGACTTGGAAGGAGTTCAGTACAGTCTTCTTAGATCGATTCTTACTGCTCAGTGTATGTAATGCATGGGCTAGGGAGTTTGAGGCATTAGTACAGACCCCAAGTATGACGATGTCGGAATATGACATCAAATTCACGCAACTGGCTTGGTATGCGCCCTATCTAGTTTTTACTAAAGAGATGAAGATTAAGAGGCTTGTGAATGAGCTAGTGGAGCCATTGTTTAGGGCTGTGGCATCCCAAGATTTGAATACTTACTCCACAACAATGGATTACGATCAGCGAATTGAGATAAGGACTAGTGAGAGTAGGGCTGCTAGGGATAGAGCAAAAAGGACCAAGACAGAGGGCTATTAAGGTTGCAGAGACTTCAGTGGTAATATTTCATCCTCTGGCCATCAGGGCCCACAGAGGGACTCATGATTACCCGAATAGGGGAGTGACTCACCTAGTGCTAGTATTGGGGTAGGATAGAGAACCTTCAGTGTTGGGAGGCAGCAAGATTCGAGGTAGGGTAGTCAAGTTATCTATCATTGTGATACTTGTTGGGGACTGTGTAACACCCAGTACCCTCATATTGTGAAACCTCGACCTTCATAAACCCGTGCTAGAAGTAGACACGATAACACGAACCAAAGGTAATTTCATTATTTCTCATGGTACGGTGTGGGAGTGCACATAAGCTGATGATGACCCAGCTATGTGCGGTGTTAGAGTGCACATGAGTTGATGATGATGATATTGCATTGTACGTGTAGGGAGTGCACATAAGCTGAGTGTGGAGGGATGGTATGCATGATGATGTATATGTGTGTGTATATATATATATGCTATAGAAAGTTTATGAAAATAATTGTGATTGTGTTGTATGTTGGCATTGTTAATTGCTCCCAAATTGCTTTTCAATTCAGCAAGAAAATGGCTTTTTGATGTAACGATACCCTTTTTAACAAAATTACTCTGTTTCTTGCAGCAGTGAGAAAGTCTCAAGTTAGGGGGGATTACGCTTGCCTGGTCCTTACTGCAGCGAAAATGTATTCTCGTTGCAGCGAGAAACTCTCAGGTGGGTTCCAAGATTCTAGAGCAGTACTTTCATTTTGACAAAGATTGTGGTAACCTTTCGATCAGAGCTGGGTAAAGTGGAAAACATCAAAGTTGTAGCCCACCCTTTTAGCTTTCTAATGATCTAAAAATCATATCAATTGGAATTCTGTAGTGGGAATTATGCTTAAAAAACCAAAGCATATACAAACTAAGACTATCTCTTTGCTGGAGCGAAAAAACCCTCTGTTTGCTTGTCTTGCTTGGTCATTGCTAAATTTTCATTCTATTCAACTTCATGGTTTATCATGGATCTTGTAATAAGGGATTAAATATTCAAAGTTTGGGATAAGGGATTTTAACCAAAACTTAGACTAAATTGCATGGTTTTATTGTAAGTGCATCATATTTTCTAAACCATTCCTTATTGTTGCTTGTTCCCTTCTTATGTTCACTCACTAAGTTTATACTCACTCTTTTTAAATTGCATGCTTTCAGATCCATAGATAGTTGAGATCGAGACTAAGGCATCCACTTGCATGCACTTTTGGTAGGTATCGTGGCATTCGATAGACGTACTCTCACCAAAGTCACTTCGCTGGTCGTCAGAAGTCTTTTAAATGAGTACATGTACATTAAATTTAAATTGATAGGAATCACTTTGCTAACGATGCATGTATAGTTTGGAATGATGGTGCCATTATGAGATGGCTATGAAAAACCTTATTTTGAGATCATAAAAAAATGTAAATTTTTGGTATCTAGGTTGTATTATGAAAATACGTCGAGTTGCAAATTACAAATGGTGGTCTAGTAATGGTGATGAAAAATTGATGGGATAGTGAACGGGATTACGCAAAGAGGCTTGCTTGGACTGAGTGGGTTACATCCACTGGGCCCATGCGTTGGTCATGGCTCAGAATTTGGGTCGTGACAGACGACATAAAGGAAGATGCCTCCATGCTACGGGACTTTGTTTCTTGTGCGGTCAACCTGGACATATTAAGAGGAATTGCTCGATGGCTCATCAATCCCAAGGTTCTGCTAGCGATTTCGCCCAACTAGCCTCGTCTGCTCTTTCAGTAGTCGCCTCATCTGATCGGGAGGCTAGCCGATCAAGAGGTAGAGGTGTTGTTACTTCCTCTCAAGGTAGGCCTTCTAGGTCTGGATGTCATAGTTTGGCCGATAAGGGTCACACAAGGGTGTTTGCTTTAACACCACAAGAAGCCCAAACATCCAACGCAGTGGTATCAGGTATTCTCTTAGTTTGTAATATGAATGCTCAGGTATTGTTTGATCCTGGTGCTACCCACTCTTTTATTTCTCCATGTTTTGCATCTTGTTTGGGTAAAGATTGTGTTATAAGAGAAGAACAATTAGTGGTGTCTACCTTTTTAAAAGAGGTATTTGTGGTAGAATGGGAATATAAGTTCTGTGTCATTCGGGTCAAGGATAAAGAAACCTTGGTAAATCTAGTTGTATTAGACACCTTAGATTTGACGTGATCTTGGGAATGGATTGATTATCACCCTGCCATGCTAGCGTGGACTGTTATGATAAATTAGTTAGATTTGATTTTTTTGGTGAACCATCATTTAGTATTCAGGGGGATAGAAGCAATGCTCCAACCAATTTGATATCTATTATGTCTATTAGAAGGCTATTAAGACAGGATTGTCAAGGTTACTTGACTGTTGTGAGGGATACCCAAGCGAAAATCGGAGACATAAGCCAAGTGTCAATAGTGAATGAGTTCATGGATGTATTTCTAGAGGAATTACTAGGTTTGCCTCCCGAGCGAGAGATTGAATTTTGCATAGATTTGATTCCTGACATTAGACCTATATCAATACCCCTATATAGAATGGCACTTGCGGAGCTTAAAGAGCTTAAGGATCAGTAAGAAGATTTGTTGGATAAAGGATTCATTTGTCTTAACGTCTCAGTATGGGGAGCACCAGTGTTATTTGTAAAGAAGAAAGATGGGTCGCTTAGATTGTGCATTGACTACCGATAGCTTAATAAAGTGACGGTGAAGAATTAGTACCCCCTTCCAAGAATAAATTATTTATTTATCAACAACAAGGAGCACAATGTTTTTTTAAGTTAGATTTATGACTTAGGTACCATCAGTTTAGGATTCGAAATGAAGATATACCAAGATTGCATTTCGAATAAGATATGGGCACTATGAGTTCTTGGTGATGTCATTCTGGCTTACGAATGCCCTTGCGGCCTTTATGGATTTGATGAACTGAGTGTTCAAGCCCTATTTGGACAAGTTCGTGGTGGTGTTTATTGATGACATCTTGATCTACTCTGTCAAGCCTGGCTCTACAATATGTTTATTATGCCATTCCTACATAAGAATGCATGTTTGCTTACTTGGATTCCTCGAAAATTGTTAAAAGACGGTATTGTACCAAATGGTACAATTAAGTTGAATTAAGCCTCGAACTAGTCAAAATAGAGATTTTAAGATGAAATTGAGAATTTTAAAGCCCAGAATGACTTAAAATGGTGATTCGGAGTTCGCGGACTGATTTGGAGTCAAATTGGAATTTTCATGACCTAGGGGCAAAATGGTCATTTTGCTACTCGAGGTTAAGATATGAGTGTTGGATGAAATTTTTGACTAAGATTGATCATTTGGAGTATAATTTGAGTCTGAGAAGTGAAAAATTTTAATTCTGACATTTTTTCAAGCATAAAGGCAAAATAGTCATTTTGCCACCCTAGGGGCAAAATTATAATTTTACACCACCCAACACTTGTCTAGCATATGGATTTTACCCAATATTATCATGGATAATTGTGGAAATTTATATGGTGGAGAGAGATTGCTTAATGGGTAAGTATGACACATGGATCAATGGAATGGTGACACATGGAAAATTTTTGTCCATTTAATATTTTCCTTTGTAAAGCCAATTTGAACTCTTCCACATTCATTCTTATGGCCGGCCATAGAAAGAACAAAGGAAGAAAAGAAGAACAAAAATCCTAGAGTGAAAATTCAAGAGAAAAGTGGTAGATTTCAAGTAATCAAGCCATCAAAGGTGAAATTTCTTAACTCTAGCTTGTGATCAATCTTTCCTATGCATTATTTTGCATTTTCCATGGTTGAATCACAAGATATCATGAAGGATAGTGTGCTTATCAAACCCTAGGAGAGAGAATTTGATGATGGTTTAGATAGATTTTTAAGATATATGGATGTTTTTAGTTGTTTATGGTGTTAAGTGTAAGAATTAAGCTTGAAATTTACATATTCCTCATGAGTTCATCATTGGCCGAATCTTCCTTGTAGAGTGTTGATGGTGGATTTGATTTTATTTCAAGTGAATTGGTTAGGAAATGATGAATTATGGTGAGAAAATCAAGTAGGAAAAATTATAGTGTTGATGCACTCACCATGGCCAAAATTCTCAAGAAGAAATGTGAGGATGGTTTTGCTAAATTTTATGTTATTTGACTTGTGTTTGGTGATTTGAAGTATTGGGAGAGAAATGGAATTATTTGGAGTTGAATTGAACAATTGGCCAATTAATCGAGTGATAGATCGAGTTAGGCCAACACCGCATGTAGACGATAATCTGAACAATTTACGTTCCATACCATGCATTCATATAGAGTTTAGATTAGTTTTATAACGGTTTAGCACCAATGTGGTAAATTGCTTGATTTTGCATTATGTCTAGGTGGTGAATCCTCTGAAAAACGGTAAAGAAATTGCACTCGAGGATCAATAGTCGAAGTACTCTAAAATTCAAACTCTTGATACAATGAGTAACTTTATCATCATCTTGATTATCTGAAGTCAATTTTAATTCGTTTTTGTGATTTTATGGAAAATGAGTTTAAATGGTAAATCTTTATGTTTTAAAAGCAAAATGTGATTAAATGAAATGATTTTATAAAATTGTCTTGAAATTGAATGATGGTTTTGGAAAATGGAGTAATTAGAGACTAATTGTTGTGTTGTAAATTATGGTTTGAATTGAATGGCTTATGATAATGTAGGCATGAGTGGCTGGATTTGGTAAATGTGCTGAAAATGTATGAACTGTTGATTTGCCTTGAGAGGCGGTAAAATAAAATAATTGCCATGTCATGCTGTTGAATTTTATTGAATTGGTGGGTTATAAATTGGTCGCTGCAGTGGACGGGTTCCGTGGACTAGCCTATTAGAGGGGCACGGTAACCCCATTATATTCTTACCTCAGTATGAGAGGCGCGGATGGATAACTCCTGAGTTTAACACTTTAGAGTTCACTTCACGCTAAACCACCACGTGAGGGTGAACTCAGCGAATGCCAAGGAACGGCTATGTTTTCAAAATAAAAACATGATTGATGAGTACATGACTTTTTAACAGCCTTGGCGGACTTGATTGGGATAGCCCTCGACCAAGGTATCCCTGAAAACTGAGTATGATAATGATTTTGGCACGAGCCAAACTTTTCAGGAAAAAAAAATTTTCGTTCTGCATTTAGGTGAAATGAGTCTATTTTATCTTATTAAAATGAGTTCGGAATGTTGTGAATCATTTTTATGCTAATCTTTTTTATCTGTCTCTATTTACTAAGCTTTAGATATTTTAGATGATATTTGTTTACTCACTGGGATTATATAATCTCACCACCCTCCTTTCCACCCATTTCAGGCTCAGGATAGTCGGTAGATAGCTCACTTTGTTGAGGGCTACAGTTGGACTTGCATCCTCAAAAACTGTAGGTTTACCGCTTTTGATACTTTTGGTCGTTCGTGGGCCCACGTGTCACTGTAAATTAAATTTTATACTTGGGTTATCTGTATTATAGTATGTATGAATTTATTTAGCTTTTACACTACAAAAATTTTTTACCGGTAACTCTATAAATATTGTTTTATAAGAAAATAGAATATTTTATTGAATATTTTTATTATATTCAAATAGTCATAATTTCATTTTAAATGAAGGTTTTAGACGCTTAAACTTGTTCTTGATTATGAATTATGTGCTTTATATTTGCATACTACATTTTTAGTTGGTTTCGAAATTTTTAGAGAAAAATGATTAAAATGCCCCTGTGAGACAGAAATCATTTTTTTTATTGATTTAAGTTGGAAATAGCTTAAAATCTTTTAGAACATGATATTTTGCAACGGTTACTCACAAGGGAAATGACAAACTGATATTAAAGCCTTGCGGGGTTTCGGTTGACATTTCGGGTAATGAGTGTCGATCGGGACATCGCAACGATTGTCACGGGCTCAAGGGGAGTATCGGGTCGTGACAATTAGAGTGGTATCAGAGCTTTTGATTTTAAAGATTAGGGCTTTTGGGTTTAAAGTTGTTTTAAAAACTACAGTGTCAGTGTGGCCCAAGTTAAGTTAAGTTTGATAGAATAGAATACGTGCATCTACATATAGAATTTGGAGTTGTTTAGACTCGTTCTGTTTCTTCTTATAGATCTTATGGGAGCATAAGTCATAGACAGGGAGCTATATGAACTCTTGTTCCTAGTAATCCACTTCCTTGTTAATGTCATGCAAAGGTCATAAGTCGGGCCATTGTCCGGGTTTAAGATGCCACCCATGACACGAGCCAGTGTTAGAGAGATCTTAAAATGAATGCTCCTAATGAAAGATTAATGAAATGATATATCCCTCCAATTAAGGATGGAGAAATTTAGAGTTGGACTAATAAGTTGTGATAATTTATTCATTTGGTGGAGTTATAATTGAACTAATGATTGTTAATTGGAAAAAGATTTAGGGACTATGGATTGTATTGGGGTTAATATAAAGGAGCACGTGTGATAATGGTAATAAGGGGCGCACTCTGATTAGAATGAATAGTGATGGTTGTAATTCACTTGGAATGTCTAAATTAAGCATAGAGGTAAGAGGAAACCCATACTTATGTGCATGAAGATAAGAACACTATGTTAATTGAGCTTGTTATGCCCATATAAAAGTGGTGTTGGGATTTTGAAATATTTTATATGTGAATATGTGTTGAATAGGTTCAGCAGCTTAGAGGGAACTGGTGTTGATTTCAATTAAGCGATTGTGAGATTTCAAGAATTGATTGGACCTATTATAGTTCATGGATATAAGCACGTGAATTAACTCAAGAGTGAGTATCAATGATTACTATAATTGAAGTGTGGTCATGAAGTAAGAAGTTAGTAAACAAATCTGCTCTAAGGATGAGCTTGAACTTTGCTATGCATAGCAAGGGGAGCCAAAGGATTAAAGGACTAGATGTGGAATTGGTAGCTTGAGGTTAAATGACTTGGAAATGTCGAATCTAGTCTAAGTGCCATATGAAGTTCTATAATTGAGACAAATATACGAATTACTTGAAAGATCAATTTAAAAGTTTATTCGGTTCAAAGTGTGGCCTATGATACGAATGATCAGTCTTGAAGGCGATCTCCCCAGAGTAAGGAATTTAGAAAATGTTGATGTTTGGATATACTCTAAGAGAGAGAACTTCTGCGTCCTAAGTTTAAGACAACTTTGATCTTATGATCGCAAAGGCAAGGTGTAATAACTAAGTAAATTATTCACTTAATAAATGTGATTGGTTATTGATGAATAAAGTCAAGATCTTAACATTTAGTGGTATAAAATTTGATAATTATGTATTTAAGAGTTATTTGGAGACATTCCTTCATCAAATTTGCACTAAATGCTATGGTAAAGGCATATCAATGTTAACATGGAAATGTATCCAGGAATGATTTTAACATACCACCAAAGGAGAATTAAACATGTTGAAATTAATATTCTAATAGTGTGCATATGATAGAAAGCTAGTTTGTAAGTTGTAGTTTTCATGATCATGAAATATATAAAGATTATCAATATATGAACATACAGTTGGAGCTGTAATTTAAAAGTTTAGAGTATTTAAGATATGATTAAATGGAATTAGCATTAGTTAAGGTATGTAAATCTTTTAATTAATTTCTGTAGAGTATGCATGATAGTAGAATGGAGGAACATAGTGTCGTGATACTATATGGTGAAGTTACTATACAATATGGAAAGAGTATTCTAAAGTGGGATTTATTGATTGTTGACAAGTGTTATAGGATGAGATGAATTTGAAAATATCGACTTTACCTATTATATGTGATAAGCACAAGAGGATATAAATGGTTATGGAAATTGTGACGTAAACTTGGAGGGAAACCAAATAGTTGAGAATGATTGGTGTAGTAACCTTAAATATAGATGAATAACATTGATTAAGTAAACTCCTACAGCCACCATGCCGCGGTGCTAAGAACACTTCATGTCTAGGACACATGAATAAAATGAGACAGATGTGAAGTTGAACTTACGAGTTGACCTAAAGTCATTGAACTTGATTCTAAGTTTTGTTAACTAGAGTTTTAAGGTTTTGGAAGGTATCGATATGAATGAGTTAAAGTTGAAATGGTTAAAGGCGTTCCCTTCGGGGGGAGCAAAAGGTCTAGGGTTCGAAACTTGGTGAGAAGGTCCTATAGGGCCTATCTTGCTGCCCTTAGGCACTGGGTTCCGAGTAAGTCAAGTGATGGGGATCCAGACATAACAATACCTTGGAGTGGGCCCCGAAGGGGATGCCACACAAATGGCTAAGTCACGAGTTAAGTGATCACCTGCTGTGAGACATAAGTTTAAGATAGATATCCCTAAGGAAATACTTAAGAGAAGTTCTACCATGGATCTCGTGAAAGCAAGCACTAAGTTATGTGGTTATAAAAAAGAAGCTGTAAGCTGAGAGTGATATTAGTATGAATATTGAAAAGTACTTGAGGAGAATCTAGTTTCAAGTTTTACAATTTCAAGTGCAATTTATAAATTGGCTAAGGGAGAATGATGTTATATTCGTATGAAAGAGTGGAACAAATGATGATTGAAGTTAACCTTGATAATGAAGTCAGATAATGAAACTTTCCTAATATATTATGGAAAATTAGAAATCGAAAATGCTTGAGGCATACATGATTCAAATGGGTCTAAGTCTTAAGTGACAAATCAATATCGGAATGCAATAAGGATACAATATATGTAAGAGGCATGAAAGATAATCGAGGAATAAGGATGACTTTTAGGAGTTATGGTATTGCATAAGATGTAATGATCAAGTCAAGGAAAATTTTTGAAGCATCAATGACATTATAAAGCATACACGCATAATAGATTATAATTTAATGGAGATGACATTATGATGCAATGATATATAGTACAAGGAAACTTCAGCATATAATTGGAAATGATAAGAAAAGAGTATAAGTATGTAAATGATGTGGAACTATGCACAGGCATGATGAGAATTTGTATGAATTATGAAGATTGATCTATTGAATCTTGGTTATGGATGAGAATGAACAAACATAAATTAGTCTGAAGGTATTTGAAAACAGAGACTGGTATACTTAATGAGGAATATGGACATTTGAATGTGCGTGTATAAGTGTGTGTGGAGTTAGTGATGTACCCAACTAAAATAAAGAATGGTTTTAGTGGTTCGAGATTTGAACTCAATATATTTGATGATTGTATAGGTAATGTAACGATCAAGAATCTTATCAGAAGTCGATTTATGACAACCTAAGGAATTTTGGGGAAATAGTTAAGGGAATGTAATCTATAGTGCGATTAAGCCATATGAGATGGACTAATAGGATTAAGAAGATTGAAATTTCCTAAATGCAAGGTAAACATGAAGTATGTGGAAATAATTGAAGCCATTAATCTTCCTTAACGTTGAGGATATGTATAAGAATGAGTATGGCATGTTAATGATATTATAAACTACACAATATCGTATGAGGATGGAATGAAAGAATGAAAGTTGAGAAGTTTGATATGGAATGAAGTAATAAGCTAGAGATTGGTATACCTAAATAAGTATAAAATGCAATCGAAATTGGTATGATTGAGATAGAGTTATGGTTCAAGTTTAATGATAGTAATAGAAGCATGTTTTGTGTCTCGATATAAGAGATCATAATTGTAAAGGTTACTGTTGATCTGATTTTAAAGGATAATAATAGACATAAGTGAAATAGTCGAGTTGCATTGGAGGTAAATGAGGTGAACAAATCAAAATTCCCTATAAAAGGGGAGGACATAATAAGTCGAGCATTAGATGAGAAAACAATACCCTTACCTTTTCTCTAAGCTCAGTAAATGAAATTTTGAGGTCAAAATTTTATTTTAAAGGGGGTAGTGCTGTCAAGCTCGGCTTTACAATATGTTTATTATGCCATTCCTACATAAGAATGCATGTTTGCTTACTTGGGTACCTCGAAAATCATTAAAGGACGATTTTGTACCAAATGGTATAATTAAGTTGAATTAAGCCTCGAACTAGTCCAAATAGAGATTTTAAGATGAAATTGAGAATTTTAAAACCCTAGAATGACTTAAAATGGTTATTTGAAGTTCGATGACCGATTTGGAGTCAAATTGAAATTTTCATGACCCAAGGGCAAAATGGTCATTTTGCTACCCGAGGTTAATATGTGTGTGTTGGATGAAATTTTTGACTAAGATTGATCATTTGGAGTATAATTTGAGTTTGAGAAGTAAACAATTTTAATTTCGACATTTTTTCGAGAATAAGGGTAAAATAGTCATTTTGCCACCCTAAGGGCAAAATTATAATTTTACACCACCCAACACTTGTCCAGCACATGGATTTTACCCAATATTATCATAGATAATTGAGGAAATTTATATGGTGGAGAGAGATTGCTTAATGGGTAAGTATGACACATGGACCAATGGAATGGTAACACATGGCAAATTTTTGTCCATTTAATATTTTCCTTTATAAAGCCAGTTTGAACTCTTCCACATTCATTCTTATGGCCGGCCATAGCAAGAACAAAGGAAGAAAAGAAGAACAAAAACCCTAGAGTGAAAATTCAAAAGAAAATTGGTGGATTTCAAGTAATCAAGCCATCAAAGGTGAAATTTCTTAACTCTAGCTTGTAATCTATCTTTCCTATGCATTATTGTACATTTTCCATGGTTGAATCACAAGATATCATGAAGGATAGTGTGCTGATCAAACCCTAGGAGAGAGAATTTGATGATGATTTAGATAGATTTTTAAGATATATGGATGTTTTTAGTTGTTTATGGTGTTAAGTGTAAGAATTAAGCTTGAAATTCACATATTCCTCATGAGTTCATCATTGGCCGAATCTTCCTTGTAGAGTGTTGATGGTGGATTTGATTTTATTTCAAGTGAATTGGTTAGGAAATGATGAATTATGGTGAGAACATCAAGTAGGAAAAATCATAGTGTTGATGCACTCACCATGGCTGAAATTCTTAAGAAGAAATGTGAGGTGGTTTTGCTAAATTTTATGTTATTTGACTTGTGTTTGGTGATTTGAAGTATTGGGAGAGAAATGGAATTATTTGGAGTTGAATTGGACGTATTGGCCAATTAATCGGGTGATAGATCGAGTTAGGCCAACACCGCATGTAGACGATAATCCGAACAATTCGAGTTCCATACCATGCATTCATATAGAGTTTAGATTAGTTTTATAACGATTTAGCACCAATGTGGTAAATTGCTTGATATTGCATTATGTCTAGGTGGTGAATCCTTCGAAAAAGGACAAAGAAATTGCACCCGAGGATCAATAGTCGCCCAAAAAGGGCAAAGATCGACGATAATAACCAGCCAACATCAGTTACGGAGATTAGAAGCTTTTTGGGTTTGGCTGGTTATTATCGTCGTTTTGTGAAGGACTTCTCCAAAATAGTCACCCCTCTGACTAAGCTGACACGTAAAGATACAAAATTTGAGTGGTCAGATGCTTGTGAGGATAGCTTTGAGAAGCTTAAGGCATGTCTTACCACAGCTCCAGTATTAAGCCTACCGCAAGGCACGGGGGGTTATACAGTATTTTGTGATGCATCGTGGGTCGGTTTAGGATGTGTATTAATACAGCATGGGAAGGTGATTGCATATGCATCAAGGTAACTTAAAAGGCATGAGCAAAATTACCCTGTACACGATTTGGAGATGGCAGCAATTGTGTTTGCCTTAAAGATTTGGAGACATTACTTGTATGGTGAGACTTGCAAGATATATACGGACCACAAAAGCCTAAAGTATATATTTCAGCAGAGGGATCTTAACTTGCGCCAAAAACTTCTTGTTGAATTTTCTACTCACGCAAGTGTACGTATCGCAAAGTTAATATAGATACGAGTAGAGTGTCGATCCCACAAAGAATTGAATTAATTCTTGCAGTGAACTACTAAAATTATCACATCTTAATTTTATCTAAACAATTTAAATTAATAAACTAATAACGAAAACTAAAACTTAATCTAAAATATATTAGAAAATTTACTTTATTAAATGTGAATGACTATTAGACCTAAGATTATGATATCCCTCAATACTTTATCTGATTATTGTCTCTCTCTCTCCTAACTCAATTTAATGGATTAAGTTGCTAACCTAGAGTCCTAAATTATTTACAAGTCTCTGTCGAGTTTTTTATAAAAATATCTCTCCCAATTAATTTACTATATGTCTATGCAAATTCATTTGAAGAAAGATTCATTAAGTTTGTGCTCTAATTTTGGCTAAGTATGGCTCATAGGTGTATGTCTACCCTATATGCAAATCAAACCACCTAATTAACTAAGTGTATTCAATCATACGCTATTTTATTCAAGGTCTACCTAAATCTCCTTCGTCAAGGTTTAACCTAGGTTTCCAATTCAATCTAATTGGTGATTAGGCAATTAGAAGCATTAAGAACAGAATAAAATAAACAACTTAAATCTATCAAACATAAGTAAAAGAGAGATAAATAAATCAGACTCTATATTGAGTTCAATCATAATCTTAGATTAAAATTTTAGTTCCCCATCAAGTCAAACATCATCATTGAATAAAATCTAAACATTAAAATCAAAACCAAGAAAAGAAAAGAATAAAAGAAATATAGAAAAACTCAAAAATTGTGTTCTTGATCTCCAAATCTCCCTGAATTCTGCAAATTCTTCTTAGCTTCAATGACTTTGTGCCTTGACTCTCAAATGTCAATCTGGTGTTTTCTTCCCCCCTTAAGTCCTCCAAAAGGTTGTTTTTATAAGTTTTGGAGTTAGACCAATTTGGGTGAAGAAAGAAGTCAATTTCAGCTGGGATTTCCTCATCAAACTATGTAAGTCACAGTTTTGCCAAATTAATTAACAGAAATCGCAATTGCTCTAGGACTGCTACAGTACGTCAACTTAGACAGGATTTTTGACCATCTTCCATGCCGAATTGGGTAAAGTAATATACATAAAAGTTGTATATTTTTCTCTTATCATTCCAATGGTCCAAGAATTGCTTCATTTGGAGCAATGTAGAGAAAGTTATGGCCAAAATACCGAAACATGTACATTAAAAATCTGCACCTCGAAATTGCCCTCGTTCTTCCATTAAAATTCTTCTTTCAAACACCTACAAAAGCACAAATAAATCCTATCTTAACTTCATAAACACCAAATTAAACATAAAATTAGTCAAGATTAGATTGACTCATCTAAAATAACTAATTTAAAATAATTAAATAAAACCTACTAATTTCTATACATTACTATAAAAACCTAGCCAAATTATTATCAAAATTAAGCCCAAATAACTCTATATCATAGAGTTATCATAGGTGGATGGAGTTGCTAAAGGATTATGAATGTACTATTCTTTACCATCCCGGTAAGGCAAATGTAGTGGCAGATGCCTTGAGCTGAAAATCAATGGGGAGCTTGGCACATATCTCTACAAATAGGAGATCCTTTATTAGGGAGATGCATAGCTTGGGAGACATGGGTGTGCATTTGGAAGTTTTGGAGGCAAATACATTGCTAGCATATTTTAGAGTGAGGCTTATTTTAATAGATTGGATCAGAGATGCCTAAGGTAAAGGTAAGTTCGTAACTAAGGCCTTAGAGGACCTTCAAGGAAGGAAAGGAAAGATGTTTACTAAAGGCACAGATGGAGTATTGAGGTATGGAACCAGACTTTATGTGCCTGATAATGATGGATTGAGGAGAGAAATATTGGAGGAGGTGCATATGGCAACTTATGTGGTACATCTAGGGGCTACAAAGATGTATCAAGATTTGAACGAGGTATATTGGTGGGAATGACTTAAGAAAGATGTAGTTGAGTTTGTCTCCAAGTGCCTAGTTTGTCAGCAGGTTAAGGCCGAGCATCAAAGGCCTGTAGGGCTACTACAGCCACTACCAATGCCCAAATAGAAGTGGGGGCATGTTGTAATGGACTTTGTAACAGGCTTGCCTCGAACTAATGGGGGCTACGACTCGATTTGGATCATAGTAGATCGGTTAACAAAGTTAGCCTATTTTCTTTCGGTTAAGACTACTTACGGGGTTGCCCAGTACGCTCAAGTTTATGTGGATGAGATAGTACGACTGCATGGTATCCCCATTTCTATAGTATCTGACAGAGGAGCACAATTCACCTGTGGGTTCTAGGAAAGTTACAAGAAATGTTGGGCACTAAGTTAGATTTCAACACGACTTTCCACCCTCAAACTAATGGGCAATCTGAATGAACATTACAGACATTGGAAGATATGCTGAGGGCATGTGTAATAGACCTTGGGGTCAAATGGGATCAGTATCTACCCTTAGTGGAGTTTGCTCACAACAATAGTTTCCAAGCTAGCATCCAAATTCCACCATTTGAAGCATTATATTGACGAAAATGCAGGTCACCCATTGGATGGCTAAAGGTGAGAGAAAGGAAACTCTTGAGACCAAAATTGGTACAGGATGCCATCGAGAAAATACGCATGATTCGACAGAGGATGTTATCTGTAAAACCCGACCCTATAAACACATGTCATGACATACATGCATTGAGTAGCATGTTATTACGCTAGGAAAGTTCCTAAGAATAGATGAAACTCGGTATTGTACCTAACGGTACACTTGAGTTGATTTAACTTCGAACTAGTTCAAATAGGAATCGTAGGATGAAATTTAATATTTTACAGTCCAGGAATGACTAAAAATGATTGTTCGGAGTTCGAGGGTTCATTTGGGGAAAATTTTAAAATTTGGATGTTTAGGGGTAAAATCATCATTTTACAACCTAAGATAATAATTTGATCATGGAGTGAAAATTTTGACCAAGATTAACTATTTGGAGTATAATTTAATGATAGGAAGTGAAAAATTTTAATTCCGATAATTTTCGAAACATAGGGGCAAAACGGTAATTTTGTCTCCCCGAGGTAAAAACCGTAATTTTCACCACCCAAAACTTGTCAAAATCATAGGATTTACTTATTTTTTGGCATGAATAACTATGGTATGTTAAGTGGTGAAAAATTGAAGTTTAAAGGATGAAATTTTAAAAACGGGCCAATGGGAAATGACACATGGCACTTTTTTATTGTTTAATATTATTTTAAAGGAAAATCAGCCCATTTAAACCCCACATCAGGTGATGGCCGGCCATAAGGAGAGAAGAAGAGAGGAAATAGAGAGGAAAGGAAGAAAAGAGAAAAACCAAAGGAAAACTAGAAAATTCAAAGAGGAAATTGCGTTTTTCATCCGTTTACGCGTCTAACGATAAGATTTTTTGACTTTAGCTTGATTTCTACCTTTCTTATGCCTTTGTTTTCATTTAGCATGCTTGAGGAGAGACATCAAAAAGTGATACCAAGGGCTGGCCGAATTTCAAGGGGGAGGAATTTGAAATTCTTATGTTTTGATTTTTAGTTAAATTAATAGTTTTAGTTAGTTAAATGTGTATAGAAATCAAATTGGGCAAGAAAGCATGAAATTTTCACAATATCGACCCTTGGCCGAATCTTCAATGATGTACAATGATGAAGAACTGATTTTTATTCTAAGAGAAATGAAGAGAAAATGATGAAGAATGGTTAAATGTGATAGAAAAACAAAGTGAAAAATTTACCTAGTTAATGTCCCATTTTTGGCCGAATTTTCCAAGGAGAAAAGTGAGCTGATTTTGGTGATTTTAGAGGATTATTGGCTGATATTTAATGGTTAGAAATGTTGGAGAGAAAATGGGATAATTTAGAGCTAAAATAGAGCGCGTTAGCAATTTATCGGGTAAAGTGCCAAAAATAGGTTAATACCGCGTTTAAGCCATTTTAGGCGATTGCATTTCATACCATGCATTAGTATAGGATTTAAGTCAATTATATAGTGATTTAGCATCAATGTGGTAAATTGTGAAATTTTTGCAATATGTCTTGGAGGAGAGCCTTCCGGTAAAGGCCAGGAAGTCATACCCGACGAACAGTGATCGGGGCACCTAGAAAGCATTTAATTTGTACAAATGGTGAGTAAACCTATTATTATTGTAAATTATCTAGAGTTTATTTTTAAATGCTCTTCATGGATTTTATGAAACGAAAATGAGATTAAAATGGGATTTTTGATGTTTTAGAAATAAATGTGACAAATAAATATATTGTCTTGATTTTATGAAATAAGAAACTTTGATTATGAAATTGAGTAATTGGAGGCTATCAATTGTCTTGAAAAATATATTTTCCTATGAATGGCTTATGATATATGAGTATATGTGGCTATATTTTATAATTGCATTGGGAATTTATGTAAGTTGTATTTTACTATACAGGCTGGGTAAATAAATAAAAGCCACGTTCTACTGTCAAAATTTTATTAAAATTGGTGGGTTTAGTCATTGCAGTGACGGGTTTCTGTGGACTGCCTATTAGAGGGGCACGATAAACCCAGTTATATAGTTACTCCGGTTGTAGAGGCGATGAGGGTAACTCCCGGGGTAGTGTTAGAGCTCACTTCATGTCGAACCCCCACGTGAATGTGTAACTCAGCCAACGCTAAGGAATGGCTTGTTTTCAAAACTAACATGTGTTTAACATGTAAATATCTTAACAACCTTGGCGGACTCGGTTAGATGCCTCAGCCAAGGTATCCCCGAGGACTAGTTTTGGCTTGAGTCCTGTTTTTAATAAAAGTTATAAGCCTTAACATCTGTTTTGGTAAATTAAAAATATTTTATGGTTTAAGAAATAAATTGAAAACCTTATGAAATGGTTTGTAATTTGTTGTTTAAACTTGCCTCCATGTTACTTGCCTTTAGATATTTATGATAATGTCTGTTTACTCATTGAGATTGCAAAATCTCACCCACCTCCTTTCCAAATATTTCAGGCCTGTGGTAGCTTGTAGATACCCGATTTTGTCGAGGATTCCAGTTGACCCCTCTATCACATAGACAGTAGGTTACTATCACCAACACTTTGTGTATTTATGGGCCACTTGTCATTGTAATTATTATTGTACATTATAACTTTGTAAATTATTGTATGTATGAATTTATTTTACTTCTAAGTTTCAAAAGATTACTTACACGTGTTTTTATAAATATTGTTTTATATAAAAATGCTATATTTTTATCTTTTGATTTACTTGAGCCGGAAACGACTGAAAATTATTTAAAACTGATATGTAAGCCTTGCGGGGTTCTGAATGGTATTCCGAGTAATGAGTATCAATCGGGACGTTGCGGCGGTTGTCATGGGTCCGAGGGAGGTTTCGGGTCATGACATTATCAGCACAAAGTAGACAGAAATCATATGCTGACAACAGACAATGAGACTTGGAGTTTCAAGTGGGAAATCGCATGTTTTTGAAAGTCTCACCAATAAAAGGCGTAATGAGGTTTGGCAAGAAAGGAAAATTAAGTCCTCGGTATATAGGACCCTTCGAGATCTTAGAAAAGGTTGGAGCAGTGGCTTATCATTTGGAGCTACCATTAGACCTCTCGAATATTCACCCCGTATTCCATGTGTCAATGCTTAAGAAGTATAACCTAGATCCATCTCATGTAATATGGTATGAAACCATCCAATTGCAAGATGATTTAACCTATGAGAAGCAACCAGTGGTTATCCTTGATAAGCAAGTCAAAAAGCTCTGTTCAAAGGAAGTAGCATCAGTGAAAGTGTTATGGCAAAACCACACTAGCGAGGATGTAACGTGGGAAGCCGAGGAGGAGATGCGAACAAAGTATCCGCACCTTTTTAATAAATAAAGGTATGCTACCTTATAGTTCGATTTAAATTCGGGGACCAAATTTCTTTTATTAGGGGAGAATGTGAGACCTTGATCTTTATAGACTTGTAGCTAGAAGTAGACGTGATATCACGGACTAAGGGTAATTTTGTCATTTCCTTAGTGAGCCCCTAAAAGTATGCTTTGAAACAATATTAAGGCCTAAGTAGGCCTAAGACATAAATGAATAGTGAAAATAAGGATAAAATGACGAAGGAAATAGAAATAATGATGATTTCCAAGGTAGGGGCAAAATGGTCATTTTTTCATCTCGAGTCGAAATTTTAAGTTTCATGAACTTGAGTATTTCTAAACTATTATGGACTTTGTCCCAGTGTCAAAAGAGTAGAAAGATTGCACAAAGGATTGGAGGAGAACAAGCCTACTTGTTAAGGACATTTTCGTAATTTAAGTAGAGTTTGGATAAGCTTTAGCTATAAATATCATTTTTCCAGTAGCTTATTCATTTCTCCAGCAGCTTCTTCTTCTTCTCATCCCAACTCACGTTTCTTTCATCCTCCATGGAAGCTTATCTCAAAGCTTCCATCACCCTCTCAAGTTAACCTCAAATTTCATGTTTTTACACACCTTGTTATAAGGTTTTTTATACTCTTTTACTTTTTCACCTTAAAAAAAAAAACCCTCAAAAGTCTTACTCCTATACTTTCTCTCACTACCTAAGAGTTTTAGAGAGAGAAAGAGAGAGCTTCTACAATAATTTGAAAACTCTTAGAAAGGGATTCAATTATAAAGCTACCAAGGTGAGTAATGAAGTGGAGTTGATTTTTAAGTGTTGAGAATGGCTAGTGATTAGACTTGTGAGTGTTTTGTAGTTGACGTTGTTTATTCATTTTAGAGTGATTAGGATAGTGAAAATAGATAGCCACTTAATGGCAATTGGAAGCTAGTTAGGAGATAGCTTTTAGAATATATAGTTATGTGAATTAAGTTAATTGTGATGCTAATGTGATGATAGGTTCCAACAAAGCCCCACCGCCCCATTTGGACCATTAGAGGAAGTTGGAGTTGGGTAAAGATTTAACAAATACCAGTGAGTGAACTTGCATTTCAAAATGTTTTGGGAAGTACCTACATGTTTAAATAAATCATTTGAAAGTTCCATTTGTTTTTGCTTTAAAAATATACTTGGGGAACAAGCCCTTGATGAAATGTTTGTCTTGTGAAATGTGCAATATGAATAGTTCATGCGTTCTCACATTATATTGATATGTATATTATGCTTTGGATGCTCCTTTTGTGTGATAATGAGGACCCAACTATGTGCGGTGTGGGAATGCACATAAGCTGATGATGATGATATTGCATTGTACTTGTAAGGAATGAACATGAGCTGAGTGTGGCGAGATGGTATGCATAATGATGTATGTATATATATATGTTATAAAAAGTTTATGAAAATAATTGTGATTGTGTTGTATGTTGGCATTGTTAATTGCTACCAAATTGCTTTTCATTCCAGCAAGAAAATGGCTTTTTGATGTAACAATACCCCTTTTAACTAAATTGCTCTGTTTCTCGCTACAGCAAGAAACTCTCAAGTTGGCGGGGTTACACTAACCTGGTTCTCGTTGCAGCGGGAAATTTTCTGAAGCTTTTCCCTATAACCAAAAACTCTCGGGTGGTTCCAAAATTCTAATGCAGTGCTTTCACATTGACAAAGATTTTGACCACCTTCCGATCAGAATTAGGCAAAATGGTAAACATCAAAGTTGTAGCCCAGCCTCTTAGCTTTCTAATGACCAAAAATCATGTCAATTGGACTTATGTAGTGGGAGATATGCTTGAAAAACAAAAGTATATGCAAACCAAGAATGCCTTTTTATTGCAGCGAGAAAACGCTCTGTTTGTTTGTCTTGCTTGGTCATTGCTAAAATTTTCATTCTATTCAACTTTATGGTTCATCATGGGTTTTGTAACATTAAGGGATTAAACATTCAAAGTTTGAAGTGAGGGGTTTTAACCAAAAATTTAGACAAAATTGCATTGTTTATCATAAGTGCATCATGTTTTCTAAAACATTCCTTGTCATTGCTTGTTCCCTTCTTATGTTCACTCACTAAGTTTATACTCACTCTTTTAAATTACATGTTTTCAAATTCGTAGATAGTTGGGACCAAGACTAAGGCATCCACTTGCATTCACTCTTGGTAGGTATCATGGCATTCGATAGCTGTACCCTCACCAAAGTCACTCTGCTGGTCGTCATAAGTATTTTATATGAGTACATGTACATTAAATGTAAATTGCTAGGAATCACTTTGCTAACGATGCATGTATAGTTTGGAATGATAGTGCCATTATGAGATGGCTATGAATAACCTTATTTTATGATCATAATAAATGTAAATTTTTGGTATCCATGTTGTATTATAAAAATACGTCTAGTTGCAAATTACAAATGATGGTTTAGTAATGGTGATGAAAAATTGATGGGATAGCGAACGGGATTACGTAAAGAGGCTTGCTTGGGCTTAGTGGGCTACGTCTACTGGGCTCATGCGTCGATAATGGCCCAAAATTTAGGTCGTGACAAACTGGTCTTGGTTTGAGAAACCTTGATTGATTAAAAGAAAGAAAGAAATATTCTTAAATTAAGGAATTTTAGTTGTACAAGGAATGTGATTGCTTTAATGTCGATTTCTTCCATGATTTAAGGGATTGAATATTTCCATCCTTAATTGCATTAAATGTGGATATTAATCATCAGTAAATTCAACCAAATAAATTTCTAAAATGGTTTTGGAAATTAGACGTTTTAGTTACCTAAAACGGTTAGGAAACTAATACAAGATAACCACTTAAAAGTTAAGGTTACCTAATTATTATGCAGTTCCTAAAAGTTAGCAAAGTTAGTCAAAATTGTTTGACCAATTAATTTAAATTAGAATGATTAATATTTAAATGAAAACTTAATTAAACCTAATGTGATTAGGATTTGTCTTAATTAGATTAAGGTAAATGCTAACTAAGTAAAGAATTGAACTATATATGTCGTGATTGGCAATCAGATACTAAAGCATGTGTAATTTTAATATGTTCATGACATGATTATGGATGTATAAGGATTATTATGGACTTAGGCCCAATGTGATTATGGATAGTTAAATTATTTTCATTATATTTATTTAATTAAATAGGGTATGCGCATCATGCTTCATCTCTTAATTTTCTTGGTTTGTAAAATGCTTTAATCACCTAATTCCCCTCAAATGTAACTTAAGGTTTCTTTATTATAAATGTAATTAGTTACATTGAAATGTAAAATTAGGCTTAGTTAGGAAATTATTTGGTAACCCGAAGATGGAGATCCAAAGGCGCCATGAAGATGCAAGAAGATTACAAGCAAGCTTGGAGAAGACTATGTAAGTAATCACCTAGGATTTGACCAATTATTTTCCTTCGATGGCTCGAGGAAATTAGATTAGACAGAAGTCCATAACCATCTTAGTAGTGTGCATGTGATAGACTTATTTTATGCAATATTATAAATGCTATGCATGACAAATTTGATGTGTCAAGCCTGGCTCTATAATATGTTTATTATGCCATTCTTACATAAGAATGCATATTTGCTTACTTGGGTACCTCAAAAATCGTTAAAGGACGACAATGTACCAAATGGTACAATTAAGTTGAATTAAGCCTCGAGCTAGTCCAAATAGAGATTTTAAGATGAAATTGAGAATTTAAAACCCCAGAATAACTTAAAATGGTGATTCGGAGTTCGAGGACCGATTTGGAGTCAAATTGGAATTTTCATGACTTAGGGACAAAATGGTCATTTTTCCACCCGAGGTTAAAATTGAAATGTTGGAAGAAGTTTTTGATCAAGATTGACTATTTCGAACATAATTTGAGTTTGAGAAGTGAAAAATTTTAATTTCGACATTTTTTCAAACATAAGGGCAAAATAGTCATTTTGCCACCATAGGGGCAAAATTGTAATTTTACACCACCCAATGCTTGTCCAGAACATGAATTTCACCCATTATTATCATGGATATTTGAAGGATTTTATGTGGTGGAGAAAGAAAGCTTAACAGTTAAGAATTTAAAAATGGACCAATGGTAAGGTGACAAGTGTCAAGCTTTTATTTTTTTTCTTATTTTCCTTATAAATTGGCACAAAACCAGCCCATATCTCTTCATTATGGCCGGCCAAAGCAAGAACAAAGGAAGAAAAGGAAGAACAAAACCCTAGGTGGAAAAATTCAAGGGAAAAGTGTGAAAATTCAAGGAAACAAGTGAAAGAAGGTAAGATTTTTTCAATTAAGCTTGAGATCTCTCTTTCTTAAGCATTTTTTCTTATTTTCCATGGTTGAATCACATGAAATCATGATGAATCCCTTGCTGGCCGAACACTTAGAGGGAGGTTTTGATGCTTGATTTGGTTAGATTTCAATGTATTTTAGTGTTTTTAGTTAGTTAGTGATGTGTAGCATGAAAAGCCAACAAGAAAAATTCACTTCCTCCCATCACCCATCATTGGCCGAATCTTCCATGTAGAGTGTGGATGGTGGATTTCATTTTATTTCAAGTGAATTGGTTAAGAAATGATGAATTACAGTGAGAAAATCCAGTAGGAAAAATCATAGTATTGATGCACCCACTATGGCCAAAATTCCCAAGAGAAAATGTGAAGATGATTTTGCCATATTTCAAGTTATTTAACTTGTATTTGATGGTTTGGAGAATTGGAAGAAAAATGGAGTTAAATTGGACATATTGGCCAATGAATAGGGTGATAGATCGAATTAGGCCAATACCATTTTATTTAGGTACACAACTGAATTTGTGTAGAACACAGTATTTAGACGATAATCTGAACAATTTACATCCCATTTCATGCATTAGTATAAAGCCTGAATTGGTTTTACAAGGGTTTAGCATAAATGTAGTAAATGGCTTATTGTGCATTATGTCTAGGTGGTAAGCTTTCTGGCAAAAGTAAAGAGATAGTACCCGAGGATCAAGAATCGGAGTACTCGGAATTCGATTGCCGAAATAGTGAGTAACCTTACTATTATCTTAATTATCTAAAGTGGTTTTTATCCGATTTTACGATTTTATGAAAAATAAGTTAAATGGTAAATCTTTATGTTTTATAAACAAAATGTGTTTAAATGAAATGATGGTTTGAAAATAGAGTAATTGGAGACTGTTTTCATGTGTTGTAAATTCATGGTTTGAATTGAATGGCTTATGACAATATTTGCATGAATGGCTGAATTGGTATTTGTGTTGAAAATATATGAACTGTGTATTTAGCCTTGAGAGGCTGGATTGTGATATAATTGCCATGTCATGCGGTTGAGATTTTATTGAATTGGTGGGATATTGATTAGCTTACTACAGTGGGCGAGTTCCGTGGACCAGCCTATTAGAAGGGCACGGTAACCCTGTTATATTCTTACCTCGATCGGAGAGGCATGTAGGGTAACTCCCGAGTTACAACTTTAGAGTTCACTTCATGCCAAACCACCACGTGAAGGTGAACTCAGCCAACTCCAAGGAATGGCTATGTTTTCAAAATAAAAACATGATTTATGCGTACATGACTTTTTAACAACCTTGGCGAACTCGGTTGGGATAGCCCCAGGCGAAGGTATCCCTGATAACTGAGTATGAGAATGATTTTGGCATGAGCCAAAGTTTTAAGAAATTCATAAGCCATGTTTATTACTCGATTTATATGAATTGATTTTATTTGGTTGAAATGAGTTGAAAGGTGATGAATTACAGTATGATGATCTATTTTAATCTGTCTCCATTTACTCAGTTTTAGATATTTTAGATGGTATTTGTTTACTCACTGGGATTATATAATCTCATCACCCTCTTTTCCACCCATTTCAGGCTCAGGATAGTCGGTACATAGCTCATTTCGTTGAGGGCTACAGTTGGACTTGTATCCTAAAAAATTATAGGTTTACCGCTTTTGATACTTTTGGTCGTTCGTGGGCCCACGTGTCACTGTAAATTAAATCTTATGCTTTAGTTATCTGTATTACAGTATGTATGAATTTATTTAGCTTTTACGCTACAAAAATTATTTACCGGTAACTTTATAAATATTGTTTTATAAGAAAATAGAATATTTTATTGAATATTTTTATTATATTCAGATAGTTATAGTTTCACTTTAAATGAATTTTTTAGACATCTAAACTTATTTTTGATTATGAAATATGTGTTTTCCACTCGCATACTACATTTTCAGCTGGTTTCAAGATTTTTGAGAAAAAATGACCAAAATGCCCTTGTGAGGAAAAAATTATTTTTCTATTGTTTTGATTTGGAAATAGTTTATAATCTCTCAAAACATGATACTTAACAACTATTGCTCGCAGGGGAGGAGCGAAAACTGATATTAAAGCCTTGCAAGGTTTCGGTTGGCATTTCGGGCAATGAATGTCTATCGGGACGTCGCGACGGTTGTCACGGGCTCGAAGGGAGTACCTGGTCGTGACAATTACATTGGTATCAAAGCCTTTGGTTTTAAAGATCAGAGCTTTTAGTTTTAAAGTTGTTTTAAAATTTACAGTGTCAATGTGGCACCAAGTTAAGTTCAGTTAAGTTAAGTCAGGTTAGGTTGTATAGAATGCATGCACCTACATATAGAAACCTACCTGCTCTGGTGATGCGTAAATAATTAAGAAATTACTGCTTGATTGCGTATAGGTTTTGAGGTGCACTGGTTGCACATACCATGTCTAGGAGAGATGGTAGTCTTGATGCCTCTCATAGTATTAGCGAGGGATCGCTAGATTCTACTGCTAGAAGCCGATGGCAACCCGAACCAAATAGTCCAGAAAGTGCCTCGCCTAGGATTCCTATTAATTGGATTCCATCGGATTTGGAGATGAGGGTTTGCGAAAAAGAAAGCTTCGACCCTTGTGAAACCATTGAAAGTGCTGATAGTAATGACATTAATATAAGCATGAGAAATTCCCTTTTGAAAGAATCTAGGGAATGCGCTAAAGAAAGGGGGAAAATAATGATAGCTGAAGGAGATTATCATCCTAGGAAGATACTTGTACCCGTTGTTCAACACTTTCCTCCAGGCTGTGGGATAAATGTAAAGGACCAACAGGGAAAGAATAAGGAGAAAATAACTGTTGCAAATTATCCCCGTAGAAAGGTGAACGTTGTATGACATTTTCCTCTCAGTTGTGGAAGAAATGTTGCACCTGTGAGTGACGAAGAATACAAGAGAATACAGCAAGCTTGGATTGAGGAACAAAGGAGAAAATCTCAAGAGGAGGAGGACTTGGAGTAGAATCTTCCAATATGTTCAGACTAAGATGATGATCTTAATGGTACTTAATATTTTCGTAGGATTTTGTACTACTTTAACTCTAGGTAGATGTAGTGTAAAGGAGATAATAGTTATCTGTACAAAGAAGTAAATAGTTTGGCTTTTAAAGTGTATGACTAGAATGTATTATAATGTAGTTGTTTAAGTGACTGGAGGTATACGAGAATCTTTTGGTAGGATAGAAATGGATTAGCACTATGACTATTAAGGAAAGATATTTATCATAGTGGCATGGTTGATCATCTTAAATAATTATTGAAGACTGATGTGGAAAGTCATTAATGATTCAAGCAATTACCCTAATTAACAATGAATATATTTTGCAATACTAAGAAATGGATACCGATTAACATAATGAACTTTTGGAGTGATAACCCTAGATTTTGATGAGGTATAAAATGCCATTTGAATTGATGATGTTTGCTGAAAATTATTACATATCGAAGTATGTGAGTTTTGATATGATTCCGAATGCAAAGCTAAATAAATAAAATTCTGGTTTATGGGACAAATTGTATCAGAGAAGATGATTCTCGAGCAATCACATTGAACTAGGAGATTATGTTATAATAAGTGGGTTCAGTGTGTTGTAATTGCATAGGATATTGGGAGACAGTGTGGTAAGACTAACAATCAATCATGGAGATGTGAAATCGGGAATATTAATTGTAGTTACAATTCGAAAAGATAAGGAAGGGATTAATGAGACTCTAGACGACACTTTGAGTGATTAATGTGATTAAGTTAAGGATCATAACGTTAAGTATGGAGGGAATTATAAAATGATGCCATAATATTATGAAATGATAATCTAACACAAATATGGTCCATTAGAGATAAATGAAGGAACTTGAAAAAGATAAATTTTTTATTAATAAGGATTGTGAGTATAAATGTAATGAAAGATTAACTATTTTTGTGGTCTTTGTACTAGAAGTTAATAAACTATTGGAGTTATAAGACAAGGAAGATGATCAGAAATGGATAATGAAAATAGTGGGATACCATAAATAATAAGTAATTATGTGTATGATGATGTATATATTGTGAATTCATTACACCATATGGGAACGATGTCGTAAGGTGGGACTTGAAATATGTGGATTTTTGGGTATGCTCTAAGAAGGAACTTCTACATCCTAAATTCGAGATATCCTGATCTTATAACTGCAAGGACGAGATGTAATAATTAAGTGAATTATCCACTTTATAAATGTAATTGGTTAAGAACCCTTTATGGCTAGAAAGCATGAGCAAACTATGAGCAGCATAAAGATTGGACTCACGAGTTGGAAAATGGTCATTGGTTTTGATGTCGAGTTTCATTATTGGGAGTCTTAAGTGCATTAGGGGAGTGTTAAGATGAATAATATGTTGACTGAAGTCCAATCTTAAGAAATAAAGAAGCCAAGAGATTAAGCCTTGTTAAAGACTAAAGAGAAAGCGAGTGAAAAGTTATATGAATGTATGAGATATTGATAAGAGGTGTCAATACCAAGTGATGAGAGTGTGACAGAAGATTTCAAGAATGATATAGCAAATGAGTTTATATAGAATATTGTTACGAGAATTTACAAATCTTGTCTTGGCCTTGTTGAAAGGAAAGGATTAGTGACAACACAAGTAAACTAGGTGGTATGCTAGAAGCCCTTGGAGATAAATTGAAGCATGAGTAGTTGGGCATGCCTTTATGGTAATGATATACTTGGAGTATGAAAGAGCAAATAAGTGATTAAGTGTTTCAAGAATGTTTAAACGCCTTTGAGAAAGAATTATAAGTTATACGTGATGAGCATAAGATGCGTGACTTTGAAAATTGCTAAGGAGCCATGTCACGACCCAAATTTCGGGCCATGACAGGCGCATGGGCCCAATGGACGTAGTCCACTAAGCCCAAGTAAGCTTATTAATTTGTCGTGTTCATCATCCCATCATAACTGCTAAGTCATATTTCATAACTTAGGATCAAAATAAAATTAAACATTTGCCAACTCATACTGGCATACCAATTAAGTGTACATTGCCTACAACATGTATCTCAATAATTTACATCAGGTTTGCCTATACATCTCAAAAAGAAGACTTGACTTCCAACAGAGGGACTCGGACGAATGTACAGCTACTAAATGCTTAGACACCTACCAAAAGATGGATATAAGTCTACAAGGACACCTCGTCCTAATCACCAGCTGCCTCGTGATCTGAAAACATGAAGTTGAAAACGGTGAGTATAAACCTAGTGAGTGAACAAGAAAGGGAACAAGCATACCATAAGGAATCTTTAATGAAATCATGATGCATTCTTTTTCAAAACAATGCAATTTGTTTCTATTCTTATTAAATACCCCTCATCAAGCCCTTAAACGATTAATCATTTGAAACTCATGAACCCATACATAACGAATCATTTGAAGAATGAAAGCTTTAATAACACACAAGCAAGTCAAATACGACAACGAATCTTCACTGCAGCGTAGCTGCAGCGAGAATGAATTTTCGTTGCAGCGACGTTGGGATTTAGTTATTAGCCGAACAAGAGTTTCTCAACTGGCCGAGGGTTTCTCACTAAACCTCCTGATTTTAAACTTAACTCATTTAATCCTTAATGTTGGAAGTCCATGCTCCGATATAGTTGCAAAGAAGTGAAAGATAGGGCAGCAATTGGACAAGATAGTAGACCAAAACAGAAAGTTTTTTGCTGAATCTCGCTGCAGCAAAATTGTAACCCAGAAACATAAGGTTTCTCGCTGCAACGAAATTCAACTAATGAAACAGAGAGTTTTTCGCTGCAGCGAGAAACTACAGTGACTATCTCGCTGCAGCGAAATACATTCTCGCTGCAGCAAGAACCAGTTCTAGTGAAGGTTCTCAAACCCAAGAGTTTCTCGCTGTAGTGAGAATGAATTTCGCTGTAGCGAAAACAGAGCAACAAGAGAAAAGTTTTCCCTCACTCAACAAAAAGGCCATCCTGCTAAACCAACAAAATCAACATACAGCACATGAAAATTCCCAAAGTGCAATGTATCAAATTTCTCATATATGTGAATCATATATCACATTCATAAGTTTTCATTTCATAAGTCTAGATATGCATAATTACATAGATAAACATCAACATCATCATAATCACACCCGGCTCATGTACATCCCTCCACATCGTGCACATAGCCAGAACCATCGTGTGCATCCCCCCACATTGTGCACAATCAATGCCATCGTGTACATCTCCCCACATCGTGCACACAAGCACTATCATCATCCATCTCTCACGCCACCATCATCACCGGCATGTGCATCCCCCCACATCGTGCACACACACAGTTACAGTCATTATACATAATATCATTCATCATGCACAACACACACTTTTATATATCATCATACTACAATAGTGCATGAATCCATAGCAATCACATATCGCAACATAAAACCATTTTGCAAAAGCTTGTTCCCAAGGCACTTGTCTTTATGAAAAACTTGATAATTCATTCAAATGGGTGGCAAATACATTATATTTCCCAAAACAAGTTTTGAAGGCAGTTCACTCACCAATTGATTGTAGAGCCTTTAGATGACTCCAATTCCCCTAATTGTCCAAATGAGATGATGGGGCTTCCTTAGAACCTAGGATCACATTAGCATAATCAATAGGTCAATTTACACACTATGAACCCTAAAAGCTATGTCTTAACTAGCTTTCAATTGCCACATTTGCCACATTAAATGGCCATCTATGTTCACTATCTTAATCACTAAAAGTAATGAACATACTCAACAATAAAACAGCTCATAAATCCCAATTACTAGCCATTTTCTACAACTAAAAATCGAGCTTAGTTCATCACTTACCCTAGGGCTCCTTTGTAGTCAAATTCTCTTCTAATTGCTTCCAAATCAATGGGGTAATTCTCTCTTTCTCTCTCTAAAATGCCCAACTAGTGAGAGAAAGTATGGAAATAAGCTTTATCAAGGGTTTTGAAGTGAAAGAGTGAAAAAGCACAAGGGTTTATGGAAGGGTACACCAAAAGCATGAAAATTGGAGCTAGAGGAAAAAAGTTATGGAAGCTTGAAGAAAACTCCCATGGAGGAATTGAAGAAACGTAAGAGGGAAGAAGGAAGAAGAAGACAGCTGTTGGAAATTTCAAGAAGCTACTGGAAATTCAATATATTTATAGGCCAAACTTATCCATTCCCTTTAAATTACCAAATTACCCCTCCACCAATTAGCTTACTCTCTTCCAATCTTTTATGCAATCTTTTTGCTCTTTTGACACTAGGACAAGGTCCATAATGGTCTAAACATACTCGGGTTCATGAAAACATAAAATTTTAACTTGAGGTGAAAAATGACCATTTTGCCCCTACCATGAAAATCATCAAAATTTTGGTTTTCTTTCCATTTTACCCCTAATTTCACCATCCATTTATGCCTTAGGCCTACTTAGGCCATAATATTGTTTAAAAATCTTATTTTTATGGGCTTACTAGAAATATGACGAAACTACCCCTAGCTCGTATTATTACATCTATTCATAGTTACAAGCCTATAGAGGTTGAGGTCTCACAAGCCAAACGGCTAAGTCATGGGTTAAGTGAACACATGCTGTGAGACATAAGTTTAAGATAGATATCCCCAGGGAAATACTCAAGAGAAATTCTGCCATGGATCTCGTGAAAGTAAGCACTAAGTTATGTGGTTATAAAAAAAAAAAGGAAGCTGTAAGCTGAGAGTGATATTAGTATTAATATTGAAAAGTACTTGAGGAGAATCTAGTTTCAAGTCTTGTAATTTCAAGTACAATTTGTAAATTGGTTAAGGAAGAATGATGTTATATTCATATAAAAGAGTGGAACAAAGGATGATAGAAGTTGACCTTGATAATGAAGTCGGATAATAAAACTTTCCTAATATATTATCGAAATTAGAATTTGAAAATGCTTGAGGCATACATGTTTCAAATCAGTCTGAGTTTTAAGTGACAAATCAATATCAGAATGCAAGAAGGATACAAGGTAATGTAGAGGCATGAAGGATAATGAGGAAAAAGGATTACTCTTAGGAATTGTGGTATTGCATAAGATGCGATGATCAAGTTAAGATAAATCTTTGAGGCATCAATGGGATTATAAAGCATACACGCATAATAGATTATAATTCAATGGAGATGACATTGTGATGCAATGATATATAGTACAAGAAGACTTAAGCATATAATTGGAAATGATAAGAAAAGAGTATAAGTATGTAAATGAAGTGGAACTATGCACAAGCATGATGAGAATTTATATGAATTATGAAGATTATTCTATTGAATCTTGGTTATGGATGGGGATAAACAAAGAGAAATTAGTTTGAAGGCATTTGAAAACAAAAACCCGTATACATAATGAAAAATACGAAATTTGAATGTACGTGTATACGTATATGTGGAGTTATTGATGTACTCAACTAAAATGAAGAATGGTTTTAGTGGTTCGAGATTTGAACTCAATATATTTGATGAGTTGTATAGATAATGTAACGATCAAGAATCTTATCAGAAGTCGATTTATGACGACCTAAAGAACTTTGGGGAAATAGTTAACGGAATGTAATCTTTAATGCGATTAAGCCATATAAGATGGATTAATAGTATTAAGAAGATTGAAATTTTATAAATGCAAGGTAAACATGAATTATGTGAGAATAATTGAAGCCATTAATCTTCCCTAACGTTGAGGACATGTACAATAATGAGTATGGTATGTTAATGATGCCGTAAAGTACACAATAGTGTATGAGGATAGGATGGATGAATGAATGAAAGTCGAGAAATTTGATATGGAATGAAGTAATAAGATAGTGATTGGCATACCTAAATAAGTATAAAATGCAATCAAAATTGGTATGATTGAGATGGAGTTATGGTTCAAGTTTAATGATAGTAATAGAAGCATGCTTAGTGTCTCAATATAAGAGATCATAATTGTGAAGGTTACTATTGATCTGATTTTAAAGGATAATAATAGACATAAGTGAAGTACTCGAGTTGAATTGGAGGTAAATGAGGTGAACAAATTGAAATTCCCTATAAAGGAGAAGACATAAGAAATCGAGCATTATATGAGAAAACAATACCCTCACCTTTTCTTTGAGTTTAGTAAATAAAATTCTGAGATCAAAATTTTATTTTAAAGGGGTTAGTTCTATCAAGCCTGGCTCTATAATATGTTTATTATGCCATTCTTACATAAGAATGCATGTTTGCTTACTTGGGTACCTCGAAAATCGTTAAAGGACGGCAATATACAAAATGGTACAATTAAGTTGAATTAAGCCTCGAACTAGTCCAATAGAGATTGTAAGATGAAATTGAGAATTTTAAAACCCTAGAATGACTTAAAATGGTGATTCGGAGTTCGAGGACCGATTTAGAGTCAAATTGGAATTTTCATGACCTAGGGGTAAAATGGTCATTTTGCCAACCAAGGTTAAAATTGGAATGTTGGAAGAAGTTTTTGATCAAGATTGACTATTTAGAACATAATTTGAGTTTGAGAAGTGAAAAATTTTAATTCCGGCATTTTTCTGAGCAAAAAGGCAAAATAGTCATTTTACCACCCCAAGGGCAAAATTGTAATTTTACACCACCCAACACTTGTCGAGCACATGAATTTCACCCATTATTATCATGGATAATTGAAGGATTTTATGTGGTGGAGAAAGAAAGCTTAATAGTTAAGAATTTAAAAATGGACCAATGGTAAGGTGACAAGTGTCAAGCTTTTATTTTTGTCTTATTTTCCTTATAAATTAGCACAAAACTAGCCCATTTCTCTTCATTATGGCCGGCCAAAGCAAGAACAAAGGAAGAAAAGGAAGAACAAAACCTTAGGTGGAAAAATTCAAGGGAAAAGTGTGAAAATTCAAGGAAACAAGTGAAAAAAGGTTAGATTTTTTCAATTAAGCTTGAGATCTCTCTTTCTTAAGCATTTTTTTCTTATTTTCCATGGTTGAATCACATGAAATCATGATGAATCCCTTGCTGGCCGAACACTTAGAGAGAGGTTTTGATGCTTGATTTGGTTAGATTTCAATGTGTTTTAGTGTTTTTAGTTAGTTAGTTATGTGTAACATAAAAAGCCAACAAGAAAAATTCACTTCCTCCCATCACCCATCATTGGCCGAATCTTCCATGTAGAGTGTGGATGGTGGATTTCATTTTATTTCAAGTGAATTGGCTAGGAAATGATGAATTACAGTGAGAAAATCCAGTAGGAAAAATCATAGTATTGATGCACCCACCATGGCTAAAATTCCCAAGAGAAAATGTGAAGATGATTTTGCCATATTTCAAGTTATTTAACTTGTGTTTGATGGTTTGGAGAATTAGAAAAAAAATGGAGTTAAATTGGACATATTGGCCAATTAATCGGGTGATAGATCGAATTAGGCCAATACCGTTTTATTTAGGTACACAATTGAGTTTGTGTAGAACACCGTGTTTAGACGATAATCCGAACAGTTTACATCCCATTTCATGCATTAGTATAAAGCCTGAATTGGTTTTACAACGGTTTAGCACAAATGTAGTAAATGACTTATTGTGCATTATGTCTAGGTGGTGAGCTTTCTGGCAAAAGTAAAGAGATAGTACCTGAGGATCAAGAATCGGAGTACTCGGAATTCGACTCCCGAAATACTGAGTAACCTTACTATCATCTTAATTATCTAAAGTGGTTTTTATCCGATTTTGTGATTTTATGAAAAATGAGTTAAATGGTAAATCTTTATGTTTTATAAACAAAATGTGTTTAAATGAAATGATGGTTTGAAAATAGAGTAATTGGAGACTGTTTTCATGTGTTGTAAATTCATGGTTTGAATTGAATGGCTTATGACAATATTTGCAAGAATGGCTAAATTGGCATTTGTGTTGAAAATATATGAACTGTGTATTTAGCCTTGAGAGGCTGGATTGTGATATAATTGCCATGTCATACGGTTGAGATTTTATTGAATTTGTGGGATATTGATTAGCTTACTACAGTGGGCGGGTTCCGTGGACCAGCCTATTAGAGGGGCACGGTAACCCCGTTATATTCTTACCTCGGTCGGAGAGGCGTGTAGGGTAACTCTCGAGGTACAACTTTAGAGTTCACTTCACGCCAAACCACCACGTGAGGGTGAACTCAGCCAACGCCAAAGAACGGCTACGTTTTCAAAATAAAAGCATGATTTATGCGTACATGACTTTTTAACAGCCTTGGCGGACTCGATTGGGATAGCCCCAGGCCAAGGTATCTTTGATAACTGAGTATGAGAATGATTTTAGCATGAGCTAAAGTTTTAAAAAATTCATAATCCATGTTGATTACTCGATTTATATGAATTGATTTTATTTGGTTGAAATGAGTTGAAAGGTGATGAATTACAGTATGATGATCTATTTTAATCTGTCTCCATTTACTCAACTTTAGATATTTTAGATGGTATTTGTTTACTCACTGGGATTATATAATCTCACCACCCTCTTTTCCACCCATTTCAAGCTCAGGATAGTCAGTAGATAACTCATTTTGTTAAGGGCAACAGTTGGACTTGCATCCTCAAAAACTGTAGGTTTACTGCTTTTGATATTTTTGGTCGTTCGTGGGCCCATGTGTCATTGTAAATTAAATCTTATGCTTTGGTTATCTGTATTACAGTATGTATGAATTTATTTAGCTTTTACACTATAAAAATTATATACCGATAACTTTATAAATATTGTTTTATAAGAAAATAGAATATTTTATTAAATATTTTTATTATATTCAGATAGTTATAGTTTCACTTTAAATGAATGTTTTAGACATCTAAACTTATTTTTGATTATGAAATATGTGTTTTCCACTTGCATACTACATTTTAAGCTAGTTTCGAGATTTTTGAGAAAAAACGACCAAAATGCCCCTGTGAGAAAAAAGGTATTTTTCTATTGTTTTGATTTGGAAATAGTTTATAATCTCTCAAAACATGATACCTAACAACTGTTGCTTATAGGGGAAGTGCGAAAACTGATATGAAAGCCTTACAAGGTTCCGATTGGCATTTTAGGCAATGAATGTCTATCAGAACGTCGCGGCTATTGCCACGGGCTTGAGGGGAGTATTGGGTATTGACATGATGGACCTAAATAACAAGATAAAAGCCACAATAAAATCCCTCATTAAAATATTGAGTCACATGTTTTGCATTGTCACGACCCGGAACCTCCCTTAGGCCCATGACAATCGTCGCGACGTCCCGACTGACACTCATTATTCGAAATGCCAATCGAAACCCCGCAAGGCTTACATATCAGTTTCTTTCCTTTCCTATGAGCAATCGTTGTTAAATATCAAGTTTTTAGAGAATATACACTATTTTAGATAAAAAAAACAATCAAAATAAAATTTTCACCACAAAGGGGTATTTTGGTCATTTTTTTCTCAAAAATTTCGAAATTGGGTAAAACGTAATATACAAGTACAAAACACATAATTCATATTCAAAATGAGTTTAAAAGTCTAAAATCTTCATTTAAAACGAAATTACAGTTATTTGAATATAATAAGAAAATAAAAGAAATATTAAGGGAAATATTCTATTTTCTTATAAAACAATATTTATAGAGTTATACGTAAATAATTTTTATAGTGTAAAAGCTAAATAAATTTATACATACTGAAATACAGTAAGCCAAAATATTTAATTTAATTTACAATAACAAGAGGGCCCCCGAATGAACAAAAGCAAAGAGGACTGTGAACCTACGATTTGGAAAATGCAGATCCAATGGTAGTCCTCGATGAGATCAACTATCTACAGTCTATACTGAACCTGAAATGAGTGGAAAGAAGGGTGGTGAGATTATAAAATCTCAATGAGTGAACAGACATTATCATAAATATCTAAAGGCGAGTAAAATGGAGGCAAGTTTAAACAACAAATTTCAACCCATTTCATAATGTTTTTAATTTATTCCTTAAACCATAAAATATTTGTAATTTACCAAAACAGTTGTTAAGGCTTATGTCTTTTATTAAAATAAGGCTCAAGCCAAAACTAATCCTCAGGGATTCCTTGGCCAAGGCATCTAACCGAGTCCGCCAAGGGTGTTAAAATATTTACACGTGAAACACATTTTTATTTTTAAAACAAGCCATCCCTTGATGTTGGCCGAGTTACACATTCACGTGGGGGTTCGAAGTGAAGTGAGCTCTAATACTACCCCGGGAGTTACCCTCCTCGCCTCTACAACCGTAGTAACTATATAACTGGGTTTACCGTGCCCCTCTAATAGGCAGTCCACGAAAACCCGTCACTACAGTGACTAACCCACCAATTTTAATAAAATTTCAACAGTATAACGTGGCTTTTATTTATTTATCCAGCCTGCATAGTAAAAACAACTTACATAAATTTCCCAATGCACTCACAAAATATAGCCACATATACTCATTTCTCATAAGCCATTCCTAGGAAAATATATATTTTTCAAGTCAATTTGCAGCCTCTAATTACTCAATTTCATAATCAATACAATATATTTTTATTTGTCACATTTATTCCTAAAACATCAAAAATCTCGTTTTAATCTCATTTTCATTTCATAAAATACATAAAGGGCATTTAAAAATAAACTCTAGATAATTTACAATAATAATAAGTTTACTCACTGTTTGTACAAACTAAAAGCTTTCTAAGCGCCCCGATCACTACTCGTCGGGTACGACTTCTTTGCCTTTTCCGGAAGGCTCTCCTCCTAAACACTTTGCAAAAATTTACACAATTCATCACATTAATGCTAAATCACTATATATTTGACTTAAATCCTATACTAATGCATGGTATGAAATGCAATAGCCAAAAATGGCTTAAACGTGGTATTAACCTATTTTTGGCACTTTACCCAATAAATTGGTAACGCGCTCCATTTTAGCTCTAAATTGTCCCATTCTCTCTCCAACATTTCTAACCATTAATTATCAGCCAATATTCCTCTAAAATCACCAAAATCAGCTCACTCTCTTCCTTGGAAATTTCGGCCAAAAATGGGACATTAACTCGGTTAATTTTCTACTTTGTTTTTCTATCACATTTAACCATTTTTCATCATTTTCTCTTCATTTCTCTTAGAATAAAAATCAGATCATCATCATTGTACCTCATTGCAGATTCAGCCAAGGGTGGGTATTGTGAAAATTTAATGCTTTCTTGCCCAATTTAATTTCTAAACACATTTAACTAACTAAAACTATCAATTTAACTAAAAATCAAAACCTAAAAATTTCAATTTCTCTCCCCTAGAATTTCGTCCAGCCCTTGATATCACTTTTTGATCTCTCTCCTCAAGCATGCTAAATGGAAATAAAGGCATAGGAAAGGTAAAAATCAAGTTAAAATCGAAAAATCTTACTGTTAGACGCGTAAACGGGCGAAAAATGTGAATTTCCCTTTGAATTTTCTTGTTTCTCTTTGGTTTTTCTTTTTTTCTTCCTTTCCTCTCTATTTTCTCTCTTGTTCTCCCTTATGGCCGGCCAGCACTTAAAATGGGGTTTAAATGGGCTGACTTTTCGTTAAAATAATATTATTTCATTAAAAAATACCACGTGTCACTGTCCCATTGGCCCATTTTTAAAATTTCATCCATTTGTTTCCAAATTTTCACCATACACTTGTCCCACATATCCATAGCTTAGATAAAATTCTCAGACTTATCCAAAGTCTCGGTGGAGTAATTTTTGAAATTTACACTTTTGCCCCCGTAAAAGTGAAAAATTATATTTTTGCCCAAAAAACTGAAAAATTGCCCATTGACATATTTTTCATCCCTTATACTCATACCATTCTTCAATTTGTCAAATTTGATCTAAATTCTCTCAAAATCTCAAATTTTGTCCGCGGGTGGTAAAATTACGATTTTGCCCCTACACTCTAGAAATCATCAGAATTAAACTTTTTCACTTCCTATCATTAAATTATATTCCAAATAGTTAATCTTGGTCAAAAATTTCACTCCATTATCAAATTATTATCGTAAGTGGCAAAATGACGATTTTACCCCTAAACATCAAAATTTTCAATTTTACCCCTAATGAACCCTCGAACTCCGAACAATCATTTTTATATTCCTGGACTGTAAAATATTAAATTTCATCCTACGATTCCTATTTGAACTAGTTTGAGGTTAAATCAACTCAAGTGTACCGTTAGGTACAATACCGGGTTTCGTTTTTTCTTAGGTGCTTTCCTAGCATAATAACATGTTACTCAGTGCATGTATGTCATGACATATATTTATAGGGTCGGGTTTTACATGCATGATTGCTTTCTAGCATATAACAAGATAATTAGGCTTCCCTTTTAATTAGAGGCTTATTAAGTCACTCAAGGTTAAACTTTTACATGGGCACATTTGAGTAATTGGTGGGTCTTATTCAACTAAAACTATGTCACGACTCGAAACTCCCATCGAGCCCGTGACAACTGCCGCGACGTCCCGATAGGCACCATTACCCCGAATGCCGATCGAAACCCCTCAAGGCTTAGCATCAGCTTCCGCATCTCCCCAGTGAGCGACAGTTATTAAATCTCACATTTCAAAAAAATCATAAGTCATTTCCAAATCAAAACAATAAAATATTACTTTCTGGCTTACAGGGGCATTTTCGTCATTTTTCTTCGAAAATACCGAAACTCGCCAAAAACATGGTGTAAAAGCTAAATATATTCATACATACTTTAAATCAAATAACTGAAGAATAAAATTACTTTTACAGTGACACGTGGGCCCCCAACTGACTAAGAAGATGTAGAGCTACGAACCCTTACTTTCTAGGATGCAACTCCGAGATTAATTCTCGTCTTAATCAACTATCAACAAATTGTCCTGAGCCTGAAAAATGGATAGGAAGAGGGGTGAGATTATGATTCAATAATCCTAGTGAGTAAACAATTACCATCAAAAGCATCTAAAGCCGAGTAGATGGAGACAATATAAAAACGTTATATCACAATAATGTTCATAACACAAATTTTGTTTCAATCTATACCAAACATTTTCTTTTCATCAAAATTTCCCGACTTATGAATTTCTTAAACTTCACCTCTGCCAGAATCATTCTCGTAGGTACCTTCGTCAAGGTATTCCACTGAGACCGCCAAGGCTGTTCAATGACCCATACCCATAAACATGTTTTTACATCTGACACATAGTCGTTCCTTGGCGTTGGCTGAGTCTCACTCTCACGTGGTGGCCCGAACGTGAGGTGTACTCAAATCATACCTCAGGAGATACTTCACCTACCATCTCCCCCCGGAGGTAAATATATAATTGGGTTATCGTACCCCTCTCATAGGTAGTCCACGGAAACCCCCACCACTGCAGTGACCGTTTAATATACCACCAGACCCATAAAAATTCCAATAGCATAATATGGCAAATAAAATGTAATCCAGTCTACCGAGATCAATCCAAAACTATTCATATATTTCATGCCAACCCCAAAAATTTAGCCATCATGCTACCATAGTGTCATAAGCCCTAATTTCAATAACATATAAAATCATAAATTTCAACACAGTCTCCATATACTCAATTTTCCCAAAACAATATTTGATTTCAAAACCAGTATAAATTTCATTTTTATTAAAAAACATTTTAATTGAAAAACATAATATTTTATAATTCAAACTCACCATTCAATAAAAACATCAAACACGTATAATTACTCTAGATATTTAAGACGATATATTATCCACTCACAGTTCTAGGAGTAGATATACTCCTAACCCCAATCTTCAAGCACAATCTCTGTACTTTTACCAGTGTAATTTGTTCACCACCTATCCACAATGTACAATACATAATTCACCACATTTGTCACAACCGGAAACTCCCCATCGAGCCCGTGACAACCGCCACGAGGCCTCGACAGACATTCTTCACCCTAAATGCCTATCGAAACCCCGTAAGGCTTAGCATCAACTTTCGCATCTCCCCGGTGAGCAACAATTAGTAAATCTCGCATTTAAAAAAATCATAAGTCATTTTCAAATAAGAACAATAAAATATTATTTTTTGGCTCATAGGGGCATTTTCGTAATTTTTCGTCAAAAATCTCAAAACTTGCTAAAAATGTAATAGGTAAGCAGAAAATATATATTTAATGATTTAAAAACAAAATAAGTATCTAACACGTTCATTTGAAAGCAAATTGTTAACAACTAGTACTATTCAAAAATAATCAATAAAATATTCTATTTTCTCATAAAATAAATTTTTATAGAAATATTCATAAATAATTTTTCGCACATGAAAGTAAAGTAAAAATTGTATGAATAGAAATACAGATAACCAAAATATAAGTTTTGATCTGCAATGACACGTGGGCTCCAATTGACCAAGAGGATGTAAGACTGTGAACTCTTACTTTCTATAATGCAGTTCCGAGCTTAGTTCTCGTCCTACTCGACTATCTACAAACTGTCCTGAGCCTGAAAAATGTATAGGAAGAAGGGGTGAGATTTTATAATCCCAGTGAGTAAACAGATACCATCTAAAGTATCTAAAGCCGAGTAAATAGAGACAATTAAAATAAGTCATCATACTGTAATTTCATTACCTTTCAATTCATTTCAACCAAATAAAATCAATCCATATAAATCGAGTAATCAACTTGGCTTATGAATTTCTTAAAACTTTGGCTCATGCCAAAACTCATACTCGGTGATACCTTGCGCAGGGCATCCAACCGAGTCCCCCAAGGCTGTTAAAATTTTTGTATACACTTAAAATATATTTTTAGTTTGAGAAAATACAACCGTTCCTTGGCGTTGGCTGAGTTCCCCTTCACGTGGTGGTTTGGCGTGAAGTGAACCCTAAGCTTTACCCCAGGAGATACCCTACGCGCCTCTTCGTTCGAGGTAATAATATAATGGAGTTTACCGTGCCCCTCTAATAGGCTGGTCCACGGAACCCCCTCTGCAGTAAATAATTTATATATAATCCACCAATCAAGAAAATTCATTCTAGCATGACATGGCAATTTATCGCAACCTAGCCTCTCAAGGCTAAGTACACAGTATAAATAATTCTAACACCAAAATCAGTTTAGCCATTCATGCTCATTTATTATCATAAGCCATTCAATTCAAAATCATAAATTTGCAACACAAGCAGGCAGTCTCCAATTACTCTATTTCAAAACCAGTATTCAATTTTTCAGAAAATTTATAAAATCATTTTATAAAATCACAATTTCTCTTAAAACATAGCAATTTACCATTTAAACCCATTTTCCATAAAATCACATAGTTGTATAAAACTACTCTAGATAATTAAGACGATAATAAGTTCACTCACAGTATTAGGAGTAGAAATACTCCTATCTTTCGCCCTTGGGTGCAGTCTCTTACCCGAAACAATTGACTCACCACCTATCCATAATCTATGACACAAAATTCAATAAATTGTGTCAATTTATCATAAATTATTTCAGGCTCTTATCCATGCGTATGCACTAGATAGGATTTGAAATGTTTAAACAATCGCTTAATTGCGGTGTCCGACCTAACTCGCCTATACACGGTGTAAAGTCCTAAAATCCCCAATTCGACTCCAATTCCATCCATTTCAATTTCAATTATCCAATTATATCCACAATACCTCAATGACTGTGAATTTGGTCCAATTTATCAGTTCAGACTATAAATTACGCTTTTACCCCTAGTGGGTAAAAATTTCAATTTATTACACCGAAAATTCCCATTTAATTTCCAATCTCATAATTCATCATTTTTCCACCCAATTCTCTTAAAATAGAGTCAACCTCATCCTCACATACCATTGGCTAGATTTGGCCTAGGAAAATTTATGGAGAAGATAAATATTTTTCTTATTGTTTTACTCATAAACATGCTACACTAACACTAAACACTAACATAGCTCAAAATCAAATTTATCTAACAACTTTCTCTCTCTAAACCCATATGACCAGAATTGAAATCATCCTCAAATCACATGATTCAACCATGGAAAATGATGGAAAATGCATGGGAAAGGTAAAGCACAAGACAAATTTAAGAAATGTTACCTTTTTTCACTTGATTTTTGAATTTCCACCTATTTTCCCTTTAAATTTCTTAGCTAGGGTTTTATTTTCTCCTATCTCTCTCTTGTTTCTTGCTTGGCCGAATGTTGAAGAAGAAGAATGGGTGGGCTGATTTTTTTTATGCCTTTTTTTATTGTTTAATGAAATAATATTATTTTATTCATATTTTAAATATTTTATTAATTCATTTTTTTTTCTAGCCATCCATTTGTCCTACTTTTTCCACCATGCATTCCCTTTAACTTATCCAAGTCTTAAGTGAAATTTCCAGATTTTTTCCAAAGTCTTGGTGGAGCAAATTCTTCAAAATTACACTTTTGCCCCCGAACTTTTCAAAAATTACATTTTTACCCCAAAAATTGAAAATTTTCCATAATGCATAATTTTCACTCCTCATACTCATTTCACACTCCAAATAATTAAATTTGATCAAAATCCTTTCAAAAATTAAATTTTCGATTTCGGATGGCAAAATTATCATTTTACCCTTTTACTCCAAATTATACTGAAATTAAAATTTTTCACTTCTAAACTTCAAATCTTACTCCAATAAGTCAAATGGGGCCAAAAATCTTTTTCAAAAATTCTTATTTTGTCCTCAGGTGGCAAATGACCATTTTGCCCTTGGATAGAGAAAATTTCGATTTGACTCCAAATTGATCCTTGAACTCTGAATCACCATATTAAACCATTCTGGGACTTTAAAATTCTTAATTTCATCGTAAATTCTCTATTTGATCTAGTTTGAGGTTTAACTCAACTTTGTTGTACCTTTAGATACAATACCGACTTTTGTAAATTTTTTTCGAGACTCTTTTAGCATGCAAACATGCTATCCATCACATGTATGTCATGACAAATATTTTTATAGAGTCGGGCTTGTCATCTTCTCCCCCACTTGGATCAACCATATGATCCTTCTTCATGATTGATTTCGACATCCGGCTAAATATTAATATTTAAAAAAAAAATTTATCTTGTCTCCGTGATACGTGAAATACCTTATTATGCCTCACTTGACTTCCGAATCGCCTTTTATCTCACAAATTCTCCTCCGATAAAATTATTATTATTTTATTGTTATTTTCTCACTTGCAAAATATTTTATCCTAAACTACTCCTTTCGTCTTTTATCACTTTTAAACATTTTAATTGACCTCAATTTGCATTCAATCAACTTTATTTATCACCATATCAAAGTATGGGGTATTTCAACATTAATGCTTGACCATTATAAAATTAATTCAGGCTCGCTGTATATGCATGATATGACATGTAACTTATCCAACTACAGCTTAAATGCGGTGCTGACCTAATTCGGCCTATTATCTCCAATTTAACTCCAAATCAATTCTTCTCACTTTCTACACTCCAATTATACTTAAATTACCTTAGTGACTGTGAATGAGATTGTCACGACCCGGTACTCCCCTCAAGCCCGTGACAACCGTCGCGGTGTCCCGGTAGACACTCATTGCCCGGAATGTGATCCCGAAACCCCGCAAGGCTTTACTATCAGTTTCTCTATTCCCTTATGAGCAACCATTGTCAAATATCATGTTCTAAAAGATTTTAAGCTGTTTCCAACTTTAAACAAATAAAATATTAATTTTTCGTCTCACAGGGATATTTTGGTCATTTTTCTCAAAAATTTTGAAACTGGCTAAAATGTAATATACAAGTACAAAACACATAATTCATATTCAAAATCAGTTTAAAAGTCTAAAATCTTCATTTAAAACGAAATTATGGTTATTTCAATATAATAAGAAAATAAAAGAAATATTAAGTAAAATATTCTATTTTCTTATAAAATAATATTTATAGAGTTATACGTGAATAATTTTTATAGCGTAAAAGCTAAATAAATTTAAACATACTTAAATACAGTAAGCCAAAATATTTAATTTAATTTACAATAACAAGAGTGCCCCCGAATAAACAAAAGTAAAGAGGACTGTGAACCTACAGTTTAGAAAATGCAGATCCCATTGTAGTCCTCGATGAGATCAGCTATCTGCAGTCTATACTGAACCTGAAATGGGTGGAAAGGAGGGTGGTGAGATTATAAAATCTCAATGAGTAAACAGACATCATCATAAATATCTAGAGTTGAGTACATAGAGACAATAAAATAAATCATCATAAACTGGGTTATAGCATTAGAACACATTTTGTTCAAAACACGTAAAGACGCTTATCAATCTCATAAAAATCTAGGCTTGTGCCATCAATCCATTCTCGGGGACACCTTGGCCGAGGCATCCTACCGAGACCGCCAAGGCTATTAAAATTCACATTTCACATAAATCATGTTTTTGTTTTGAAAACATAGTCGTTCCTTGGCGTTGGCTGAGTTCCCCCTCACGTGGTGGTTTAGCGTGAAGTGAACCCTAAACTTTACCCCAAGAGATACCCTACGCGCCTCTCCGTTCGAGGTAAGAATATAATGGGGTTTACTGTGCCCCTCTAAAGGTTGGTCCACAGAAACCCCCTACTATAGTGATTAATTAATATATAATCCACCATATAATAAAACTCAATAACATGATATGGCAATTTTGTAATTCGCAGTTTTTCAAGGCAACCAAACAATTCGCATTTCAATACAATTGCCAACTAGCCAATCATGCTCGATTTATCATAAGCCAGTTAATTTAAACAATCAAACTGCCACAATTAACAGTCTCTGTGTACTCTATTTTTCAAAATCACTATTAATTTCAAAACAATTTATAAATTAATTTCATTGAAACACATTTATTCATAAAACATGAAAATTTACCTTTTTAAATTTCTTTTTTTATAGAATTCATGAAAGCATCTAAAAACCACCCTAGATAATTAAAATGACAGTAAGTTTACTTACAATGTCTAGAATGCAGACTTTCAAAGTACTCTGTCTATTGGTCCTCGGATGCAATTTCCTTGCCTTTATCGGAGGACTCACCACCTTGACACAGTACAAAATCGAGAATTTCACCAAGTTGGTACTAAATCAAAATTAAACTAATTTCGACTACCAATGCATGATATGGAATGCAAAAATGCACTGGTAACTATCTAAACTCAATATTAGCCTAATTCGTCTTATCACCCGATTAAATTCCTAACGCGTCCGTTTAAACTCCAATTTAATTCTTTTCAGTTTCTATACCTCAATTGCACCCAAATTAACTTAATGTCCCTTAGTGTGGTGCAAATTATCAGTCTCGATAGTAAATTACGAAAATACCCCTAGTGGGTAAAAATTCGTATTTTTGCTCCGAAAATTCCCATTATTTTTCTAGGCTCATAATTCATTATTCCTTAACCAATTCTCCTAGAATAAAATCAAACTCACCCTCACTCACTACATGGTAAATTCAGCCATTAATGGTTGGGGGAGAAAATAAATTCTTTTCTTATTGTTTTGTTTCTAAATATGGTCAACTAACTAAAAACACTAACATAAATTAAAATCAAATAAATCCAACAACTTTCTCTCTCCTAACCCATTTTTTCAGAATTGAATTCATCATGAAAACATGTAATTTAATCATGAAAAATAAAGAGAAATGCTTGGGAATAAGAAAACTCAAGCTTAATAGAAAAAATCTCACCTTTTTCACTTAATTTCCTTGAAAATTAACACTTTTTCTTTGATTTTCTCTCTCTAGGGTTTTGTTTTTATTTTCTCTCTCTTCTTGCTGGTTTGGCCGGCCATGGGGTGGAAGATGAGCTGATTTTTGTGCCTTTTAAAAAGGAAAATAACAAATTAATAAAGGCATGACACGTGGCATCAAGTCACTGGTCCGTTTTTAAAATTTTAAAAATTTAAATATTTTATCTCCACCACATGATTAGTCAAGGGTCAAAGATGAAGATAAAGGAAGACCATGTGCTGGAAAAATATCCTGGTGGTGGAAAATTACAATTTTGCCCCTGAGGTGGTAAAATTACCATTTTACCCTTTTACTCCAAATTATACCAAAATTAAAATTTTTCACTTCTAAACCTCAAATCATACTCCAATAAGTCAAATTATACTCCAATAAGTCAAATGTGGTCAAAAAAATCTTTTCTAAAATTCCCATTTTGTCCCTAGGTGGCAAATGACCATTTTGCCCCTAGTTAGTGAAAATTCTGATTTGACTCCAAATTGATCTTCAAACTCCAAATTACCATTTTAAGTTATCCATGAATTGTGAAACTCTTAATCTCACCTTAAAATTCCTATTTGATCTAGTTCGAGGATTAAATAAACTTTGTTGTACCTCTAGGTACAATACCAACTTTTGTAAATTTTTTAGGACTCTTTGAGCATGCAATCATGCTATCATCACATGTATGTCATGAATAGTATTTTATAAGGTCGGGCTTTACAGCACTACCCCCCTTAAAATAAAATTTTGACCTCAAAATTTCACTTACCTGATTCGAAGAAAAGATGTGGATATTGGTTTCTCATCTGGCTTCCGACTTCTCACGTCATCTCCTCCATTCGAGCATTCTTCCACAATACTTTCACCATTGGAATGCTCTTGTTCCTTAGCACTCGATCCTTTCGATCTAGAATACGTACAAGCTGCACCTCAAACTTCAAATCCTCATGTAACTCAATGGGAGGTGTCTCTAAAATGTGAGAGGGATTGGGAACATACTTTTTCAACATCGAGACATGGAAGACATTATGAATCCGATCTAACTCTTGGGGTAATTCAAGTCTGTAAGCCACTGGCCCAATCCTTTCAATGATACGAAAGGGTCCAATGTATCTTGGATTAAGCTTTCCCCTCTTCGCGAATCGAATCACACCTTTCATCATCCAATAAATACCACAAATTATCACAATAGTATAATCAAATAAGATTTAATACTCGAAATTTCAAATTATTACCTTTCCAAGGAGAAACCTTAAGAAAAACTTTATCGTCAACTTCAAACTCCAAATGTCACGACCCGGAACTCCCCATCGAGCCCGTGACATCCGCCGCGGAGCCTCGACAAACATTCTTCACCCTGAATGTCGATCGAAACCTTGCAAGGCTCTCGTATCAGCTTTCGCACTTCCCCGGTGAGCAATAGTTATCAAATAATCAAAATACGAAGGATTACAAATCATTCCAAATTATAACATAACATATTGTTTTTTTTTTTGCTCACAGGGGCATTTTCGTCATTTTTATCGAAAACCTCGAAACTTGCTAAAAATGTAGTAGGTAAGCCGAAAATATATATTTAATGATTAAAAAAAATTAAGTATCTAAAACGTTCATTTGAAGTGAAAATTTGACCATTTGAATATGATAAAAATATTCAATAAAATAAACTATTTTCTTGTAAAATAATTTTCATAAAACTATCGGTACATAATTCTTATAGCGTAAAAGATAATTATATTCATATATACTATAAAGCAAATAACCAAAGCATAAAATTTCTTTTACAGTGACACGTGGGCCCATATCTATCCAAAATGCATCGGAAGCTGGAAACCTACAACTTTTACCGATTCGAGTCCAAATGAAGGTCCTTGTTCAAGTCAGCTAACTACGGAATTCCTTGAGCCTGAAATGTGAGGAAATGAGGGTGGTGAGATTATAAAATCCCAGTGAGTAAATAGATACCATCTAAACTATCTAAAGTCGAGTAAATGGAGACAATTAAAATAAATCATCATACTGTAATTTCATTACCTTTCAGTTCATTTCAACCAAATAAAATCAATCCATATAAATCGAGTAATCAACTTGGCTTATGAATTTCTTAAAACTTTGGCTCGTGCCAAAACTCATACTCAGTGATACCTTGCTCAGGGCATCCAACCGAGTCCGCCAAGGCTGTTAAAATTTCATATACACTTAAAATATATTTTTAGTTTGAGAAAAATACAGCCGTTCCTTGGCGTTGGCTGAGTTCCCCTTCACGTGGTGGTTTGGCGTGAAGTGAACCCTAAGCTATACCCCAGGAGATACCCTACGCGCCTCTCCGTTCGAGGTAATAATATAATGGAGTTTACCGTGCCCCTCTAATAGGCTGGTCCACGGAACCCCCTTTGCAGTAAATAATTAATATATAATCCACCAATCAATAAAATTCATTCTAGCATGTCATGGCAATTTATCACAACCTAGCCTCTCAAGGCTGAATACACAGTATAAATAATTATAACACCAAAATCAGTTTAGCCATTCATGCTCATTTATTGTCATAAGCCATTCAATTCAGAACCATAAATTTGCAACACAAACTAGCAGTCTCCAATTACTCTATTTTCAAAACCAATATTCGATTTTTAAGAAAATTTATAAAATCATTTTATAAAATCACAATTTCCCTTAAAACATAACAATTTACCATTTAAACCCATTTTTCATAAAATCACATAGTTGTATAAAACTACTCTAGATAATTAAGACGATAATAAGTTTACTCACAATGTCTAGAATGCAGACTTTCGAAGCACTCTGTCTACTGGTCCTCGGATGCAATTTCCTTGCCTTTATTGGAGGACTCACCACCTTGACACAGTACAAAATCGAGAATTTCACTAAGTTGGTACTAAATCAAAATTAAACTAATTTCGACTACCAATGCATGATATGGAATGCAAAAATGCACTGGTAACTATCTAAATCCTGTATTAGCCTAATTCGTCTTATCACCCGATTAAATTCCTAACGGGTTCGTTTAAACTCCAATTTAATTCTTTTCAGTTTCTATACCTCAATTGCACCCAAATTAACTTAATGTCCCTCAGTGTGATGCAAATTATCAGTCCCAACAGCAAATTACGAAAATACCCCTAGTGGGTAAAAATTCGTATTTTTGCTCCGAAAATTCCCATTATTTTTCTAGGCTCATAATTCATTATTCCTTAACCAATTCTCCTAGAATAAAATCAAACTCATCCTCACTCACTACATGGTAAATTCAGCCATTAATGGTTGGGGGAGAAAATAAATTCTTTTCTTGTTGTTTTGTTTCTAAATATGCTAAACTAACTAAAAACACTAACATAAATTAAAATCAAATAAATCCAACAACTTTCTCTCTCCTAACCCATTTTTTCAGAATTGAATTCATCATGAAAACATGTAATTTAATCATGGAAAATAAAGAGAAATGCTTGGGAATAAGAAAACTCAAGCTTAATAGAAAAAATCTCACCTTTTTCACTTAATTTCCTTGAAAATTCACACTTTTTCTTTGATTTTCTCTCTCTAGGGTTTTGTTTTCTCCTTTCTCTCTCTTGTTTCTTGCTTGGCCGAATGTTGAAGAAGAAGAATGGGTGGGCTGATTTTTTTTTTATGCATTTTTATTGTTTAATGAAATAATATTATTTTATTCATATTTTAAATATTTTATTAATTCATTTCTTTTTTCTAGCCATCCACTTGTCCTATTTTCTTTCACCATGCATTCCCTTTGACTTATCCAAGTCTTAAGTGATATTTCCAGATTTTTCCAAAGTTTTGGTGGAGCAAATTTTTCAAAATTACACTTTTGCCCCTGAACTTTTCAAAAATTACATTTTTACCCCAAAAATTGAAAATTTTCCATAATGCATAATTTTCACTCCTCATACTCATTTCACACTCCAAATAATTAAATTTGATCAAAATCCTTTCAAAAAATTAAATTTTCGATTCCGAATGTAAAATTACCATTTTACCCTTTTACTCCAAATTATACCGAAATTAAAATTTTTCACTTCTAAACCTCAAATCTTACTCCAATAAGTCAAATGGGACCAAAAATCTTTTCTAAAAATTTCCATTTTGTCTCTAGGTGGCAAATGACCATTTTGCCCCTAACCGGTCAATTTTTCGGATTGACTCCAAATCGGACCTCAAACTCCGAATTACCATATTAAACCATTCTGTCAGTTTAAAATTTTTAATTTCATCATAAATTCTCTATTTGATCTAGTTCGAGGTTTAAATCAACTTTGTTGTACCTCTAGGTACAATACCGACTTTTGTAAATTTTTTTCGAGACTCTCCTAGCATGCAAACATGCTATCTATCATGTGTATGTCATGATAAATATTTTTATAGAGTCGGGCTTGTCATCTTCTCCCCCACTTGGATCAACCATATGATCCTCCTTCTTGATTGACTTCGACATCCGGCTAAATATTAATATTTTAATATTATTTTATTAATAAAATATTATTTTATTCTAAAAATTTTATCTTGTCTCCTTGGTACCAAAAATACCTTATTATGCCTCACTTGACTTCCAAATCGCCTTTTATCTCACAAATTCTCCTCCGATAAAATTATTATTATTTTATTATTATTTTCTCACTTGCGAAACATTTTATCCTAAACTACTCCTTTCGTCTTTTATCACTTCTAAACATTTTAATTGACCTCAATTTGCATTCGATCAACTTTATTTATCACCATATCAAAGTATGGGGTATTTCACCAAATCTTTCCTTCGTTTATCCGAATAATTATTCTGCCTATCTTAAGCTGTTTTTAATCGCTCTCAGATAACTTTGACCTTATCGTTTGTCAAATCAATCAATTCCACATTCACCAATTTCCTCTCACCTACTTCATCCCAACAGAGCGGAGTTCGGTATTTTCTTCCATACAAAGCCTCGTATGGTGCCATCCCAATACTAGACTGAAAACTGTTATTATAAGCAAACTCCACCAATGGTAAGTGTCTGTCCCAACTCCCGATAAAATCAATGACACAAGCCCGTAACATATCCTCTAATGTCTGAATAGTTCTCTCAGATTGACCATCTGTCTGTGGATGAAAGGCAGTACTAAATCTCAATTTAGTTCCAAGAGCTTCCTGAAATTTCGGCCAAAATCGAGAAGTAAATCGAGGGTCTCGATCTGACACAATAGAAACTGGAACTCCATGTAATCTCACAACCTCATCTATATAAAGTCTGGCCAGCCTCTCAATAGAATACATGCTATGGGTAGCCAAGAAATGGGCGGACTTAGTCAATCTATCCACAATCACCCAAATAGCATCCTTCCCACTTTGTGTCTGTGGTAAACCGAATACAAAGTCCATAGTCATGTGTTCCCACTTCCATTCAGGAATCGGTAAAGGCTAAAGAGTACCTGACGATTTTTTATGCTCCGCCTTGATCTGTTGGCATGTGAGACATTTCGCTACAAACTCTGCTATGTCTCGTTTCATACCCAGCCACCAATAACTTTCTTTAATAGTCCGATACATCTTGGTGCTTTCGGGATGTAAAGCATATGCGGAAGAATGAGCTTCCTCCAAAATAGCTCGTCTCAACTAATCATCCTTAGGGACACAAATTCGGTCTCTAAGCATCAAAGTATCATCATCGCTGAGTCTAAACTCACTAGCTTTTCCATCTCGTAGCTTTTGAACTTCCTATTTCAACCAATCATCAGATTTCTGTAATTCTCTGATCTGATTCAACAATGAAGGTCTCACGACGAAACTAGCAAGTAGGGTTCCATCCTTACTAAGTCATAATCCTTAATTAACTCCAACCATCGTCTCTGTCTCAAGTTAAGCTCTTTTTGGGTGAGCAAATACTTCAAACTTTTATGATTAGAAAAAATCCGACAACGCTCACCATATAAATAATGTCTCCAAATCTTCAATGCGAATACTACTGCTGCTAACTCCAAGTCATGAGTAGGGTAATTCGTCTCGTGCGTCTTTAACTGTCGGGAAGCATAAGCTATTACTTTCTCGTCCTACATCAACACACACCCTAATCCCAACTTAGATGCATCGCTGTATACCACAAATTCTTTTCCACTAACAAGAAGTGTTAAAACGGGAGCAGAGGTTAACCGGTTCTTTAGCTCCTGAAATCGATTCTCACAAACATCATCCCACTTAAACTTAACTCCTTTACGAGTCAAACGAGTCAGAGGAGCTGCTATCAAAGAAAATCCCTAAACAAATCTTCGATAATAACCGGCTAAGCCAAGGAAACTATGAATCTCTATAACCGTTCTTGGTTGCTCCCATTGTAAGATTGCCTCTATCTTCTTAGGATCGACATAAATTCCAACTCTGGACACCACATGTCCCAAGAAAACCACTTCCTTCAACCAGAATTCACATTTAGAGAACTTGGCATAGAGTTGTCTCTCGCGCAAAGTTTGCAACACAATGCGCAAATGGGCAGCATGTTCATCATCATTCTTCGAATAAACCAAGATGTCATCGATGAATACTATCACAAACTTATCCAAGTATGGATGGAACACCCTGTTCATAAGATCCATAAAAACTGTCGGGGCATTAGTCAAACCAAACGGCCTCACCAGAAACTCATAATGCCCATAACGTGTCCTGAAGGCAGTCTTGGGTATATCCTGCTCCTTAATCCTCAACTGATAGTACCCAAATCTCAAATCAATCTTAGAGAATACCATAGCACCTCGTAATTGATCAAAAAGATCATCTATCCGGGGTAAAGGGTATTTATTCTTGATGGTCACTCAGTTCAGCTGACGGTAATCGATACACAATCAAAGAGTGCCATCCTTCTTCTTTACAAATAGGACTAGTGTTCCCCAAGGAGAAATGCTAGGGCGAATGAAACCTTTATCCACCAAATCTTGCAACTGGACTTTCAGTTCCTTCAACTCTACTAGAGCCATTCTATATGGAGGAATAGAAATAGGTGTGGTACCCGGAAGTAAATCAATAGGGAACTCAAGCTCTCGATCAGGAGGTAGTCCCGGTAAATCATCAGGAAATACATCAGGAAACTCACTTACTATTGGGACATCCTCTACCTTAGGTTCCCCCTTTGAAGTATCGATCACGTATGCCAAATAAGTCGGATACCCTTTTTGCACTAATTTCGAAGCTTTGATGGCCGAGATTACACAAGATGGTAATACTCGACGTTCCCCTACAAACACAATCTCTGCTCCCTTCGAATTTCGAAGAACAACTTCTTTTCGGAAACAATCCACATTCGCCCGATGTGCAATTAACCAGTCCATACCCAATATTAAATCAAAATCCAAGATCTCTAGAGGAATTAAGTCACCCCTAAATTCTTTCTCACCTACCTTTACCCTACAATCTCTATAACAAGTATTTCTAATCAACTGTTATCCTAGAGGGGTATGCACTATAATTTTTCCCTCTAATGGTGACAGGTTTTTATCAGCAATTGATGCAAATGTCGTACTCACATAAGATCTATCTGAGCCAGAATCTATCAAAACATAAGCATCTTTATCAAATAAAGACATAGTACCTGTCACTGCTCCAGGTCGGACCCTACCTCATCTTCTGTCACGGCAAAAACTCTTATCGCGGTACAAATCTGTGGTCTCGAAGGTGGATGTGACAGGGTATTACTCTCCACACCGGACTGTATGGCTACTCCCTGTCTTGGTGGTAACCTAGAAGAATCTCTCCTCTGCATATCAGTGCGAGCTGGTGGAGATGATGCAGCTACAGTGGCTCGTTCTAACTGTGGGCAATTACTCCTAATATGACCCATCAGTCCACATTGGAAACATCTTGTTGGCCCTTTACATAGCCCACTATGATAATTCCCACAATTTCTGCATCTGTCAGAACTTCCGGAACTCTTCCCAGAACCAGTCATAGCATATCTGCTAAACCTCAAAGGTCTCTGCTGTGATGGTGGAAATGGAGGTCGAGGAGATGTCACGGAAACAGAAGTAGTGCTCCTTGAAGTCGCTGAGTCCTTGCCACTTTTTACTGTCTGACTAGAAGACATACCAAGATTCCTCTTTTTTGTAAACTCAGTCTAAATCCTCCTATTATCATTCGCGAGCTTCTCAGCCCGTAAAGCCATTTGTACCACCTTCTTATGTGGCTCCTTACCAGTCATTGTCATTCGCTCTCTAATCTCATTACAGAGCCTTTCCTCGAAATAGCTAGCTTGATCCTGCTCAGATTTCACCAGATCTGGCACATATAACATCAACTCGTTAAAACGAGTCTCGTACTCTTCTACAATTAGATTTCCCTGTTTCAAACTCAAAAATTCTCTCTTCTTTTCTTTTTGATGGAAATAAGTGAAATACTGACCATCGAATTCCCTGAGAAAATCGGACCATGTCTGAGGAGTAGCGGAATGGGACTTCACCGAATTCCACCAAGTACGAGCCCTCTTCTCTAATAATCTCGTAGCCACTATCAGCTTCATGTCGTCGTCTAATCCCATATCAAAGAGAGTCTCTAAAACTTGATTAATCCAGTCCTTTGCCACAGTGGCATCCAACTCACCTATGAAAGATACACAACCCAATTGCCTAGCCTCCTTCAGCTTCTTGGAAATGGATACATCCTGTACTGGTAGTGGAACTAAAGGAGTAGTTGGAGGCACTACAGGTGGAACTTGACCAGTCTGAGCTTGACCAGCCATTGCGGCAAAGAAAACTGCCAATGCCTATGCTGCCTCAGTAGGCATGGCGGGAATACCCGTAGGTGGCTGAGGAGATGGAGGATGTGGAGGACTATCGGCCTGTTCAGCAATAGGTGCTGCCCGAATGGTAGATGCAACTGATTCCTCCTCTACTGTATCTGACTGATGACGTTGGGAATGACCTCTTCCCCTCCCAACCAATCTAGTGAGAGGTGGGCGTCCGCGTCGAGGAGGCATTGTAATCTATAAAAAAATACGAGCAAGTTTAGGTAACCTTAGGCTCTATATGCAGATGCATGCATTCTATTCAACCTAACCTAACTTAACTTAATCTGAGGCCACACTAATATTGTAAATTTTTAAAACAACTTTAAAACTAAAAACTTTGATCTTTAAAACCAAAAGCTCTGATACCAATCGAATTGTCATGACCCGGTACTCCCCTCGAGCCCGTGACAACCGCCGCGGTGTCCCGGTAGACACTCATTGCCTAGAATGTGAACCCGAAACCCCGCAAGGCTTTACTATCAGTTTCTTTATTCCCTTGTGAGCAGCCATTGTCAAATATCGTGTTCTAAAAGATTTAAAGCTGTTTCCAACTTTAAACAAATAAAATATTAATTTTTCATCTCACAAGGGTATTTTGGTCATTTTTCTCAAAAATTTTGAAACTGGCTAAAACATAATATACAAGTACAAAACACATAATTCATATTCAAAATGAGTTTAAAAGTCTTAAATCTTCATTTAAAACGAAATTATGGTTTTTTGAATATAATAAGAAAAGAAAAGAAATATTAAGTAAAATATTTTATTTTCTTATAAAACAATAATTATAGAGTTATACGTGAATAATTTTTATAGCCTAAAAGCTAAATAAATTTATACATACTTAAATACAATAAGCCAAAATATTTAATTTAATTTACAATAACAAGAGTGCCCCCGAATAAACAAAAGTAAAGAGGACTGTGAACCTACGGTTTGGAAAATGCAGATCCCACTGTAGTCCTCGATGAGATCAGCTATCTACAATCTATACTGAACCTGAAATGGGTGGAAATGAGGGTGGTGAGATTATAAAATCCCAATGAGTAAACAGACATCATCATAAATATCTAGAGTTGAGTACATGGAGACAATAAAGTAAATCATCATAAACTGGGTTATAGCATTAGAACACATTTTGTTCAAAACACGTAAAGACGCTTATGAATCTCATAAAAATCTAGGCTTGTGCCATAAATCCATTCTCGGGGACACCTTGGCCGAGGCATCCTACCGAGACCGCCAAGGCTATTAAAATTCACATTTCACATAAATCATGTTTTTGTTTTGAAAACATAGCCGTTCCTTGGCGTTGGCTGAGTTCCCCCTCACATGGTGGTTTAGCGTGAAGTGAACCCTAAACTTTACCCCAGGTGAAATACCCCATACTTTGATATGGTGATAAATAAAGTTGATCGAATGCAAATTGAAGTCAATTAAAATGTTTAGAAGTGATAAAAGACGAAAGGAGTAGTTTAGGATAAAATGTTTCGCAAGTGAGAAAATAATAATAAAATAATAATAATTTTATCGGAGGAGAATTTGTGAGATAAAAGGCGATTTGGAAGTCAAGTGAGGCATAATAAGGTATTTTTGGTACCAAGGAGACAAGATAAAAATTTTTAGAATAAAATAATATTTTATTAATAAAATAATATTAAAATATTAATATTTAGCCGGATGTCGAAGTCAATCAAGAAGGAGGATCATATGGTTGATCCAAGTGGGAGAGAAGATGACAAGCCCGACTCTACAGAAATATTTGTGATGACATACATGTGGTGAATAGCATGTTTACATGCTAAGAGAGTCTTGAAAAATTTACAAAAGTCAGTATTGTACCTAGACGTACAACAAAGTTGATTTAAACCTCGAACTAGATCAAATAGAGAATTTATAATGAAATTAAGAATTTTAAAGTCCCAGAATGGGTTAATATGGTGATTCGGAGTTCGAGGATCAATTTGGAGTCAAATTGGAATTTTCGCTATCCAGGGGCAAAATGGTCATTTGCCACCTGGGGACAAAATGGAAATTTTTAGAAAAGATTTTTTTGCCCCATTTGACTTATTGGAGTAAGATTTGAGGTTTAGAAGTGAAAAATTTTAATTTCGGTATAATTTGGAGTAAAAGGGTAAAATGGTAATTTTACCATTCAGAATCGAAAATTTAATTTTTTGAAAGGATTTTGATCAAATTTAATTATTTGGAGTGTGAAATGAGTATGAGGAGTGAAAATTATGCATTATGGAAAATTTTCAATTTTTGGGGTAAAAATGTAATTTTTGAAAAGTTCAGGGGCAAAAGTGTAATTTTGAAAAATTTCCTCCACCAAAACTTTGGAAAAATCTGGAAATATCACTTAAGACTTGGATAAGTCAAAGGGAATGCATGGTGAAAGAAAATAGGACAAGTGGATGGCTAGAAAAAAGAAATGAATTAATAAAATATTTAAAATATGAATAAAATAATATTATTTCATTAAACAATAAAAATGCATAAAAAAAAATCAGCCCACCCATTCTTCTTCTTCAACATTCGGCCAAGCAAGAAACAAGAGAGAGAAAGGAGAAAACAAAACCCTAGAGAGAGAAAATCAAAGAAACAGTGTGAATTTTCAAGGAAATTAAGTGAAAAAGGTGAGATTTTTTCTATTAAGCTTGAGTTTTCTTATTCCCAAGCATTTCTCTTTATTTTCCATGATTAAATTACATGTTTTCATGATGAATTCAATTCTGAAAAAATGGGTTAGGAGAGAGAAAGTTGTTGGATTTATTTGATTTTAATTTATGTTAGTGTTTTTAGTTAGTTTAGCATATTTAGAAACAAAACAACAAGAAAAGAATTTATTTTCTCCCCCAACCATTAATGGCTGAATTTACCATGTAGTGAGTGAGGATGAGTTTGATTTTATTCTAGGAGAATTGGTTAAGGAATAATGAATTATGAGCCTAGAAAAATAATGGGAATTTTCGGAGCAAAAATATGAATTTTTTCCCACTAGGGGTATTTTCGTAATTTACTATTGGGACTGATAATTTGCATCACACTGAGGGACATTAAGTTAATTTGGGTGCAATTGAGGTATAGAAACTGAAAAGAATTAAATTGGAGTTTAAACGAACCCGTTAGGAATTTAATTAGGTGATAAGATGAATTAGGCTAATACCGGATTTAGATAGTTACCAGTGCATTTTTGCATTCCATATCATGCATTGGTAGTCCAAATTAGTTTAATTTTGATTTAGTACCAACTTAGTGAATTCTCGATTTTGTACTGTGTCAAGGTGGTGAGTCCTCCAATAAAGGCAAGAAAATTACATCTGAGGACCAGTAGACAGAGTGCTTCGAAAGTCTGCATTCTATACATTGTGAGTAAACTTATTATCGTCTTAATTATCTAGAGTAGTTTTATACAACTGTGTGATTTTATGGAAAATGGGTTTAAATGGTAAATTGCTATGTTTTAAGAGAAATTGTAATTTTATAAAATGATTTTATAAATTTTCTGAAAAATTGAATATTGGTTTTGAAAATAGAGTAATTGGAGACTTTCTGCTTGTGTTATAAATTTATGATTTTAAATTGAATGGCTTATGACAATATATGAGCATGAATGGCTAAACTGATTTTGGTGTTAGAATTATTAGTACTGAGTATTCAGCCTTGAGAGGCTAAGTTGTGATAAATTGCCATGTCATGCTAGAATGAATTTTATTGATTGGTGGATTATATATTAATTATTTACTGCAAAGGGGGTTCCGTGGACCAGCCTATTAGAGGGGCACGGTAAACTCCATTATATTATTACCTCGAACGGAGAGGCGCGTAGGGTATCTCCTGGGGTAAAGCTTAGGGTTCACTTCACTCCAAACCACCACGTGAAGGGGAACTCAGCCAACGCCAAGGAACGGCTGTATTTTTTTCAAACAAATATATATTTTAAGTGTACACAAAATTTTAACAGCCTTGGCAGACTCGGTTAGATGCCTTGCGCAAGGTATCACCGAGTATGAGTTTTGGCACGAGCCAAAGTTTTAAGAAATTCATAAGCCAAGTTGATTACTCGATTTTTATGGATTGATTTTATTTGGTTGAAATGAGTTGAATGGTAATGAAATTACAGTATGATGATTTATTTTAATTGTCTCCATTTACTCGACTTTAGATAGTTTAGATGGTATCTGTTTACTCGCTGGGATTTTATAATCTCACCACCCTCATTTCCTCACATTTCAGGCTCAGGGAATTTCGTTTTAAGAAATTCATAAGCCAAGTTGATTACTCGATTTTTATGGATTGATTTTATTTGGTTGAAATGAGTTGAATGGTAATGAAATTACAGTATGATGATTTATTTTAATTGTCTCCATTTACTCGACTTTAGATAGTTTAGATGGTATCTGTTTACTCGCTGGGATTTTATAATCTCACCACCCTCATTTCCTCACATTTCAGGCTCAGGGAATTTCGTAGTTAGCTGACTTGAACAAGGACCTTCATTTGGACTCGAATCGGTAAAAGCTGTAGGTTTCCAGCTTCCGATGCATTTTGGATAGATATGGGCCCACGTGTCACTGTAAAAGAAATTTTATGCTTTGGTTATTTGCTTTATAGTATATATGAATATAATTATCTTTTAAACTATAAGAATTATGTACCGATAGTTTTATGAAAATTATTTTACAAGAAAATAGTTTATTTTATTGAATATTTTTATCATATTCAAATGGTCAAATTTTCACTTCAAATGAACGTTTTAGATACTTAATTGTTTTTAAATCATTAAATATATATTTTCTGCTTACCTACTACATTTTTAGCAAGTTTTGAGGTTTTTGACGAAAAATTACGAAAATACCCCTGTGAGCCAGAAAATAATATTTTATTGTTCTTATTTGAAAATGACTTATAATTTTTTTGAAATGCAAGATTTAATAACTGTTGCTCACCGGGGAGATGAGGAAGTTGATGCTAAGCCTTGCGGGGTTTCAATCAGCATTCGGGGTGAAGAATGTCTGTTGAGGCATCGCGGCGGTTGTCACGGGCCCGATGGGGAGTTCCGGGTCGTGACACCAGGAGATACCCTACGCGCCTATCCGTTCGAGGTAAGAATATAATGGGATTTACCGTGCCCTTCTAAAGGCTGGTCCACAAAAACCCCCTACTGCAGTGATTAATTAATATATAATCCACCATATAATAAAACTCAATAACATGATATGGCAATTTTGTAATTCGCAGTTTTTCAAGGCAACCAAACAATTCGCATTTCAATACAATTGCCAACTAGCCAATCATGCTCAATTTATCATAAGCCAGTTAATTTAAACAATCAAACTGCCACAATTAACAGTCTCCGTGTACTCTATTTTTCAAAATCACTATTAATTTCAAAACAATTTATAAATTAATTTCATTGAAACACATTTATTCATAAAACATGAAAATTTACCTTTTTTAAATTTCTTTTTTCATAGAATTCATGAAAGCATCTAAAAACCACCCTAGATAATTAAAATGACCGTAAGTTTACTCACAATGTCTAAAATGCAGACTTTCGAAGCACTCTGTCTACTGGTCCTCGGATGCAATTTCCTTGCCTTTATCGGAGGACTCACCACCTTGACACAGTACAAAATCGAGAATTTCACCAAGTTGGTACTAAATCAAAATTAAACTAATTTCAACTACCAATGCATGATATGGAATGCAAAAATGCACTGGTAACTATCTAAACTCAGTATTGGCCTAATTCGTCTTATCACCCGATTAAATTCCTAACGCGTCCGTTTAAACTCCAATTTAATTCTTTTCAGTTTTTATACCTCAATTGCACCCAAATTAACTTAATGTCCCTTAGTGTGGTGCAAATTATCAGTCTCAATAGTAAATTACGAAAATACCCCTAGTGGGTAAAAATTTGTATTTTTGCTCCGAAAATTGTCATTATTTTTCTAGGCTCATAATTCATTATTCCTTAACCAATTCTCCTAGAATAAAATCAAACTCATCCTCACTCACTACATGGTAAATTCAGCCATTAATGGTTGGGGGAGAAAATAAATTCTTTTCTTGTTGTTTTGTTTCAAAATATGCTAAACTAACTAAAAACACTAACATAAATTAAAATCAAATAAATCCAACAACTTTCTCTCTCCTAACCCATTTTTTCAGAATTGAATCCATCATGAAAACATGTAATTTAATCATGGAAAGTAAAGAGAAATGCTTGGGAATAAGAAAACTCAAGATTAATAGAAAAAATCTCACCTTTTTCACTTAATTTCCTTGAAAATTCACACTTTTTCTTTGATTTTCTCTCTCTAGGGTTTTGTTTTTGTTTTCTCTCTCTTCTTGCTGGTTTGGCCGGCCATGGGGTGGAAGATGAGCTGATTTTTGTGCCTTTTAAAAAGGAAAATAATAAATTAATAAAGGCATGACACGTGGCATCATGTCATTGGTCCGTTTTTAAAATTTTAAAAATTTAAACATTTTATCTCCACCACATGATTAGTCAAGGGTCAAAGATGAAGATAAAGGAAGACCATGTGCTGGAAAAATATCCTGGTGGTGGAAAATTACAATTTTGCCCCTGAGGTGGCAAAATTACCATTTTACCCTTTTACTCCAAATTATATCGAAATTTAAATTTTTCACTTTTAAACCTCAAATCATACTCCAATAAGTCAAATTATACTCCAATAAGTCAAATGGGGTCAAAAAAATCTTTTCTAAAATTTTCATTTTGTCCCTAAGTGGCAAATGACCATTTTACCCCTAGTTAGTAAAAATTTCGATTTGACTCCAAATTGATCTTCAAACTCCAAATTACCATTTTAAGTCATCCATGAACTGTGAAACTCTGAATCTCACCTTAAAATTCCTATTTGATCTAGTTCGAGGATTAAATAAACTTTGTTGTACCTCTAGGTACAATACCGACTTTTGTAAATTTTTCGGGACTCTCCAAGCATGCAATCATGCTATCATCACATGTATGTCATGAATAGTATTTTATAAGATCGGGCTTTACAGAGATTCAATTTATTAGTCCCGATAGCAAATTACAAAAATACCCCTAGTGGGTAAAAATTCTTATTTTTGCTCGAAAAATTTTTATTATTTTTCTAGGCTCATAATTCATCATAATTCATCATTATTCATCATAATTCCTCAAATAAACATCAAGATCATCAGCTAATATTCCCCTAGAAATTCGGCCAATAATGGTACACTGACTCCGTGATTTTTCCTACTTAATTTTCTTTCTATAATTCATTAATTCCTACACCAAAAACTATTATTTCTTAATCAAATCACCTAGAATAACATCCCATTCTTCCTCTTTATTCACTTAGAGAATTCGGCTATTGATGGGTTCCAAACCTTTGGTGGTTTTCTTCACTTGTTTTCATGCTACACATCATTAATCACCTAAAAAAACTAACATACTTAAAAATCAAACCAATCCAAGATCATTCTCTCTCCATACCCATTTTGACCAGCCATGAATTCATCATGAAAACATGTAATTTAACCATGGACATTAAGGGAAAATGCATGGGTAAGGTAAATCACTAGCAAAATCAAAGAAATTTTACCTTTGCTTGATCAAATCCTTGAATTCCAACACTTTCTCTTTGATTTTTCCCACCTAGGGTTTGTTCTTCCTTGGTTTCTCTTCTCTTCTGGTTTGGCTGATCACTATGGGAGAAATGGGCTGATTTTTTGCCTTTTCATAAAGAAATAATAAAATAATAAAAACATGGCACATGGCATTTCTTTATTGGTTCAAATTTTAAATATTTGACTTTTAATTCTTTAATTCTCCACCACACATTTCTCATGTTTATCCATTTCCATGATGAATAAAATCCCTTGGTTTGGAGAAATGTCGAGGTGAAAATTTACCGATTTGCCCTCGAGGTGGCAAAATTATCATTTCGGCCCCATACTCCAAATTATACCGAAATTAAAATTTTTCACTTCTAGACTTCAAATCATACTCCAATACTCAAATCATACTCCAATAAGTCAAATGGGGCCAAAAAAATGTTTTTTAAAAATTCCCATTTTGTCCCTAAGTAGCAAATGACCATTTTGCCCCTAGATAGTGAAAATTCCTATTTGACTCCAATTGATCCTTGAACTCCAAATTACCATTTTGAGTCATCCATGAACTGTGAAACTCTTAATTTCACCTTAAAATTCCTATTTGAACTAGTTCGAGGCTTAATCGACTTAATGGTACCATTAGGGGCAATATCCTCTTTTAATAATTCCTCGAACTTCCTAAATATGCAAACATTCTATTGAGCATGTAAATGACGTCGTAATTATTTTATAGAACAGGATTTGACAAACTATGTAGTTCAAATTGTCACACTTGACCACGTGGTCTTAGAGGTTGGGTTCGGCGAAATACATATGATGCATTTAGACAAGGAGTTGTCACCTAACTGATTTAGGAATTGCATGGGGATGCAATTGATAAACTATGTTATCTACCCAATTCGGCTTATTGTGATTTGTTGAGTAACTCAAGGTTGCTATAAGTCGAAGGGGTACCAGCCCACTTGAAATGTCTAGTAGAGATTTCTGTATAATAGTGAGGGCTATTATTACAAAAAATTAGTGGGAGAATCAAAGTAAGATTTAATACCTTGTTTTAAATTAGTTAATAACATGAAAGATTAATACAAATACTTTTCTATATTTATAGGTCATTAGAATGAGCATAATGATAATTGCTACTTTCCTGGCATTCTTGATGGCATCAACCCAAAATGTTTGGACTAGTGTATCACCTTGAGAAAAGTTCTCAATAAATGGAAGGGAACAATCTTGATAAGTAAAAAGATAACTTTAAATATAATCGAGCTTAACCTTTCTACTGTCAATCCTAAATCTTGGATAATAAATTCAGGATATGGATTGTATTTATTGACATAAAGGCTTTAAGGGATAATAGAAGGCTTGGTAAAAATGAGGTAGTCCTAAGAGTGGGCAATGGTGTGAAATTGCGACAGTTGCCACTGAGACTTGTGGTCTCATTTTACCATCAAACTTAGTGTTAAAGCTAAAAGAGTGCTATTATGTACCAGCATTAACAAGAAACATCATTTCGGTATCATACCTTGCAAAGAATGATGGTTTCAAATTTAAAATGAAGGGTAATCGTTGCACTATCATTCTAAATGATATCTACAAGTTTGGAAGCAATTAGATGCCTAAACAGGGTGCTTTTTGTGTATGGCATGAAGCATGCAAAGGTGGACTAGTAGTCTAGAAAGGATTTGTAACACCCGACCCTAAATTATCTGTGATATATCATTCACATGCTTTGGATAGCATGTTTGTATATTGAATTGCCCCGAAAAATAAGTAAAATGACTGTATTACCTTTAATGGTACGGTTCAGTTAAATAAGTTTTGAACTAATTTAAACAGAGAATCGAGGATGAATTTGAGAAAACTAAAACCCATGGATTTATTTAAAATGAGGATTCAGAGTTTGAGGTCCGATTTGGAGTTAATCCGGACTTTAAGTATTCTAGGGGCAAAATGGTAATTTGCCACCTAAGGACGAATATGGAATTTAAAAAAAAAAAGAAGATTTTTTAATCCCGTTTGATTAAGATTGATTATATTAGACTTATTGGAGTATAATTTGAGGGTTTGGCAGTGAAAAAGTTTAATTCCGGTGATTTTTGGAGTGTAGGGGCAAAATCGTAATTTTACCACTTGCGGATAAAATTTGAGATTTTGAGAGAATTTAGATCAAATTTGACAAATTGGAGAATGGTATGAGTATAAGGGATGAAAAATATGTCTATGGGCAATTTTTCAGTTTTTGGGGTAAAAATGTAATTTTTGACTTTTACGGGGGCAAAAGTGTAAATTTCAAAAATTACTCCACCAAGACTTTGGATAAGTCTGAGAATTTTATCTAAGCTATGGATATGTGGGAAAAGTGTATGGTGAAAATTTGGAAACAAATGGATGGCTAGAATTTAAGGAATTAATAAAACATTAAAAAAATTAAAATAATATTATATTATTTTAGCCTTTAAAAAGGTCAAAATTTCCAGAATTCTCATCTTCTTCAAGCCGTCCAGACCAGGAGAGAAAAGGGGGAAAAGAAATAAGAACCCTAGCTGAAAATTTTGGGGAAAATCAAGAGAAATCAAGAAATCAAGCATTAAAAAGGTAAATTTCATTGATTTTCTTTGTGATTTTCACTACCCCTGCATTTTTTTCTCATTTCCATGCAAAATTAGAAAGTGGGTATGGACACCCATGCTGGCCAAACCTCCATGGATGAGTTTTGAGCTTGAGTTTTAGTTGATTTTAATTGAATTAAGTGATTTTAGTTAGGTTATATTGAAATATAGCAAAATAAGCTAGAGAAAAAATTTTCTCCCATTGAAACCCATTATGCTGAATTTTCTAGGGGAATATTAGCTATTGATCTTGATGTTTATTTGAGGAATTATGAGCCTAGAAAAATAATGAGAATTTTCGGAGCAAAAATATGAATTTTTACCCACTAGGGGTATTTTCGTAATTTACTGTCAAGATTGATAATTTGCACCACACTGAGGGACATTAAGTCAATTTGGGTGCAATTGAGGTATAGAAACTGAAAAAAATTAATTTGGAGTTTAAACAGACGCGTATATCGATTTATCGAGTAAAAGACCAAAATAGGCTAACATCCCGTTTAGGCAAAATTTAGACATTTTGCACTTCATATCATGCATTAGTAGTATAAATTAGGTTATTTTGATTTAGTACCAAAGTAGTAAACCTCTTAATTGTGCAATTTGTCAAGGTGGCGAATCCTTTGGTAAGGGCAAAGAAATTGCACCCCGAGGAGTAATAGTTGGAGTACCCGAATTTAGTTTTCGGAAACTGTGAGTGAACTTATTATCGTCTTAATTATCTAGAATAGTTTTATACAATTGTGTGATTTTATGGAAAATAGGTTTAAATGGTAAATTACTATGTTTTTGGAGAAATTGTGATTTTATAAAATGATTTTATAAATTTTCTAGAAAATTGAATACTGGTTTTGAAAATAGAGTAATTGGAGACTGCCTGCTTGTGTTATAAATTGTGTTTTAAATTATATGGCTTATAACGATATGTGAGCATGAATGTAAAACCCGACCCTATAAATACATGTCATGACATACATGCATTGAGTAGCATGTTATTACGCTAGAAAAGCACCTAAGAATAAACGAAACCTGATATTGTACCTAACGGTACACTTAAATTTATTTAACCTCGAACTAGTTCAAATAGGAATTGTAGGATGAAATTTAATATTTTATAGTCCATGAATGACTAAAAATGATTGTTCGGAGTTCGAGGGTTCATTTGGGGTAAAATTAGAAATTTTGATATTTAAGGGCAAAATCGTCATTTTGCCACCTAAGATAATAATTTGATCATGGAGTGAAATTTTTGACCAAGATTAACTATTTGGAGTATAATTTAATGATAGGAAGTGAAAAAGTTTAATTCTGGTGATTTTTAGAGTGTAGGGGCAAAATCGTAATTTTGCCACCCACGGACAAAATTTGAGATTTTGAGAGAATTTAGATCAAATTTGACAAATTGGAGAATGGTATGAGTATAAGGGGTGAAAAATATGTCTATGGACAATTTTTCAATTTTTGGGACAAAAATGTAATTTTTGACTTTTACGGGGGCAAAAGTGTAAATTGCAAAAATTACTCCACCGAGACTTTGGATGAGTCTGAGAATTTTATCTAAGCTATGAATATATGAGACAAATGTATGGTGAAAATTTGGAAACAAATGGATGAAATTTTAAAAATGGGCCAATGGGAAAGTGACACATGGCATTTTTTAATGAAATAATATTATTTTAATGAAAAGTCAGCCATTTAAACCCAAATTTTGAGTGCTGGCCGGCCATAAGGAAGAAAAACAGAGGAAATAGAGAGGAAAGGAAGAAGAAAAGAAAAACCAAAGAGAAACAAGAAAATTCAAAGAGAAATTCGCGGTTTTCGACCGTTTACGCGTCTAACGGTAAGATTTTTCGATTTTAGCTTGATTTCTACCTTTCCTATGCCTTTATTTCCATTTAGCATGCTTGAGGAGAGAGATCAAAAAGTGATATCAAGGGCTGGACGAAATTCTAGGAGAGAGAAATTGAAATTTTTAGGTTTTGATTTTTAGTTAAATTGATAGTTTTAGTTAGTTAAATGTGTTTAGAAATTAAATTGGGCAAGAAATCAGTAAATTTTCACAATACCCACTCTTGGCTGAATGCTCAATGCTGTACAATGATGATGAATTGATTTTATTCTAAGGAAAATGAAGAGAAATGATGAAAAACGATTAAACGTGATAGAAAAACAAAGTAGAAAATTTACCGAGTTAATGTCCCATTTTTGGCCGAATTTTCCAAGGAAGGGAGTGAGCTGATTTTGTTGTTTTTAGAAGGTTATTGGCTGATATTTAATGGTTAGAAATGTTGGAGAGAGAATGGGATGATTTAGAGCTAAAATGGAGCGCGTTAGCAATTTATCGGGCAAAGTGCCAAAAATAGGTTAATACCGCATTTAAGTCGTTTTAGGCTATTGCATTTCATACCATGCATTAGTATAGGATTTAAGTTAATTATATAGTGATTTAGCATCAATGTGATGAATTGTGTAAATTTTTGTAATGTGTCTAGGAGGAGAGCCTTCCGGAAAAGGCAAAGAAGTCGTACCCGACGAGTAGTGATCGGGGCGCTTAGAAAGCTTTTATTTTGTACAAACGGTGAGTAAACTTATTATTATTGTAAATTATCTAGAGTTTATTTTAAATGCCCTTTATGTATTTTATGAAATGAGAACGAGATTAAAACGGGATTTTTGATGTTTTAGGAATAAATGTGACAAATAAAAATATATTGTATTGATTATGAAATTGAGTAATTGGAGGCTACAAATTGACTTGAAAAATATATATTTTCCTAGGAATGGCTTATGCGAAATGAGTATATGTGGCTATATTTTGTGAATGCATTGGGAAATTTATGTAAGTTGTTTTACTATGCAGGCTGGATAAATAAATAAAAGCCACGTTATACTGTCGAAATTTTATTAAAATTGGTGGGTTAGTCACTGCAGTGACGGGTTTCCGTGGACTGCCTATTAGAGGGGCACGGTAAACCCAGTTATATAGTTACTCCGGTTGTAGAGGCGAGGAGGGTAACTCCTGGGGTAGTATTAGAGCTCACTTCACGTCGAACCCCCACGTGAATGTGTAACTCGGCCAACGCCAAGGGACGGCTGGTTTTAAAAATAAAAATGTGTTTCACGTGTGAATATTTTAACACCCTTGGCGGACTCGGTTAGATGCCTCGGCCAAAGTATCCCCGAGGATTAGTTTTGGCTTGAGCCTTGTTTTAATAAAAGACATAAGCCTTAACAATTGTTTTGGTAAATTACAAATATTTTATGGTTTAAGAAATAAATTGAAAACATTATGAAATGGGTTGAAATTTATTGTTTAAACTTGCCTCCATTTTACTCGCCTTTAGATATTTATGATAATGTCTGTTTACTCATTGGGATTGCAAAATCTCACCCAACTCCTTTCCACCCATTTCAGGTTCAGTATAGACTGTAGATAGCTGATCTCATCGAGGACTACTATTGGATCTGCATTTTCCAAACCGTAGGTTCACAGTCCTCTTTACTTTTGTTTATTCGGGGGCCCTCTGGTTATTGTAAATTAAATTAAATATTTTGGCTTACTGTATTTCAGTATGTATAAATTTATTTAGCTTTTACGCTATAAAAATTATTCACGTATAACTTTATAAATATTGTTTTATAAGAAAATAGAATATTTCCCTTAATATTTCTTTTATTTTCTTATTTTATTCAAATAATCGTAATTTCGTTTTAAATGAAGATTTTAGACTTTTAAACTCATTTTGAATATGAATTATGTATTTTGTACTTGTATATTACGTTTTAGCCAGTTTTGAAATTTTTGAGAAAAAAATGACCAAAATACCCCTATGTGGCAAAAATTTTATTTTGATTGTTTTTGATCTAAAATAGTATATATTCTCTAAAGACTCGATATCTAACAATGATTGCTCACAAGAAAGGAAAGAAACTGATATGTAAGCCTTGCGGGGTTCCGGTTGGCATTCCGGATAATGAGTGTCAATCGGGACGTCGCGGCGATTGTCATGGGCCTGAGGGAGGTTCCGGGTCGTGACAATTCTATTGGTATCAGAGCTTTTGGTTTTAAAGATCAAAGTTTTTAGTTTTAAAGTTGTTTTAAAAATTTACAATATCAGTGTGGCCCCGGATTAAGTTAAGTTAGGTTAGGTTGAATAGAATGCATGCATCTGCATATAGAGCTTAAGGTTACCTAAACTTGCTCGTATTTTTTTTATAGATTACAATGCCTCCTCGACGCGGAAGTCCACCTCTCACTAGATCGGTTGGGAGGGGAAAAGGTCGTTCCCAACGTCATCAGCCAAATATAGTAGAGGAGGAATCAGCTGCATCTACCATTCGGGCAGCACCTGCTGCTGAGCAGGCCGATAGTCCTCCACATCCTCCATCTCCTCAACCACCTACGGGTATTCCCGCCATGCCTACTGAGGCAGCACAAGTATTGGCAGCTTTCTTTGCAGCAATGGCTGGTCAAGCTCAGACTGGTCAAGTTCCACCTGTAGTGCCTCCAACTACTCCTTTAGTTCCACCACCAGTACAGGATGTATCCATTTTCAAGAAGCTGAAGGAGGCTAGGCAATTGGGTTGTGTATCTTTCACGGGTGAGTTGGATGCCACTGTGGCAAAGGACTGGATTAATCAGGTTTCAGAGACTCTCTCTGATATGAGATTAGACGACGACATGAAGCTGATGGTGGCTACGAGATTATTAGAGAAGAGGGCTCGTACTTGGTGGAATTCGGTGAAGTCCCGTTCCGCTACTCCTCAGACATGGTCTGATTTTCTCAAGGAATTCGATGGTCAGTATTTCACTTATTTCCATCAGAAAGAAAAGAAGAGAGAATTTCTGAGTTTGAAACAGGGAAATCTAACTGTAGAGGAGTACGAGACTCGTTTTAACGAGTTGATGTTATATGTGCCGGATCTGGTGAAATCTGAGCAGGATCAGGCCAGCTATTTCGAGGAAGGGCTCCGTAATGAGATTAGAGAGCGAATGACAGTGACTGGTAGGGAGCCACATAAGGAGGTGGTACAGATGGCTTTACGGGCTGAGAAGCTCGCGATTGAAAATAGGAGGATTCGGACTGAGTTTGCAAAAAGGAGGAATCCTGGTATGTCTTCTAGTCAGCCAGTAAAAAGAGGCAAGGACTCAGCGATTTCAGGGAGTACTACTTCTGTTTCCGTGACATCTCCTCGACCTCCATTTCCACCATCACAACAGAGACCTTCGAGGTTTAGCAGATCTGCTATGACTGGTTCTGGGAAGAGTTTCGGAGGTTCTGACAGATGCAGAAATTGTGGGAATTATCATAGTGGGCTATGTAGAGAGCCAACAAGATGTTTCCAATGTGGACAAACGGGTCATATTAGGAGTAATTGCCCACGGTTAGGACGAGCCACGGTAGTTGCATTATCTTCACCAGCTCGCACTGATATACAGAGGAGAGATTCTTCTGGGTTGCCACCGAGACAGGGAGTGGCCATACGGTCCGGTGTGGAGAGTAATACCCCGGCACATCCACCTTCGAGACCACAGACTCGTACCTCGACAAGAGTTTTCGCTGTGACGGAAGATGAGGCACAGGTCCGACATGGAGCAGTGACAGGTACTATGTCTTTATTTGATAAAGATGCTTATGTTTTGATAGATTCTGGCTCAGATAGGTCTTATGTGAGCACCACATTTGCATCAATTGCTGATAGAAACTTGTCACCATTAGAGGAAGAAATTGTAATTCACACCCCTTTAGGAGAAAAGCTAGTTAGAAACAGTTGTTATAGAGACTGTGGGGTAAGGGTAGGCGAGGAAGAATTTAGGGGTGACTTAATTCCTCTAGAGATCTTAGATTTTGATCTAATATTGGGTATGGACTGGTTAACTGCACATCGAGCGAATGTGGATTGTTTCCGAAAGGAAGTTGTTCTTCGAAATTCGGAGGGAGCAGAGATTGTGTTTGTAGGAAAACGTCGAGTATTACCGTCCTGTGTAATCTCGGCCATCAAAGCTTCGAAATTAGTGCAGAAAGGGTATTCGACTTATTTGGCATACGTGATTGATACTTCAAAGGGGGAACCTAAGTTAGAGGATGTCCTGATAGTAAGTGAGTTTCCTGATGTATTTCCTGATGATTTACCGGGACTGCCTCCTGATCGAGAGCTTGAGTTCCCTATTGATTTACTTCCAGGTACCGCACCTATTTCTATCCCTCCATATAGAATGGCTCCGGCAGAGTTGAAGGAGTTGAAAGTACAATTGCAAGAGTTGGTGGACAAGGGTTTTATACGCCCTAGTATATCTCCGTGGGGAGCACCGGTTTTATTTGTGAAAAAGAAAGACGGTACACTTCGGTTATGTATCGATTACCGACAGCTTAACAAAATGACCATTAAGAACAAGTATCCGTTACCGAGGATTGATGATCTTTTCGATCAATTACAGGGAGCTACAGTGTTTTCCAAGGTTGATCTAAGGTCTGGGTATCATCAGTTGAGGATTAAAGAACAGGATGTACCCAAGACAGCATTCAGGACTCGGTACGGTCATTATGAGTTCTTGGTCATGCCTTTCGGGTTAACTAACGCACCGGCAGCTTTTATGGATCTCATGAATAGGGTGTTCCACCCTTACTTGGACAAGTTTGTTATTGTGTCCATTGATGACATACTGGTTTACTCGAGAGATAATGATGAGCACGCTGCCCACTTGCGTGTAGTATTACAAACTTTGAGGGAAAGACAGTTGTATGCAAAGTTTTCAAAGTGTGAGTTTTGGTTACAGGAAGTGGTATTCTTGGGACACGTAGTATCGAGAACTGGAATATATGTTGATCCTAAGAAAGTAGAGGCAATTTTACAATGGGAGCAACCTAAGACAGTGACGGAGATTCGTAGTTTCCTCGGATTAGCCGGTTATTATCGGAGGTTTGTTCAGGGGTTTTCCTTAATAGCAGCTCCTTTGACCCGTCTAACTCGTAAGGGAGTTAAGTTTGTGTGGGATGATGTTTGTGAGAATCGATTTCAGGAGCTAAAGAACCGGTTAACCTCCGCTCCCGTTTTAACACTTCCTGTTAATGGTAAGGGATTTGTAGTATATAGTGATGCCTCAAAGTTGGGGTTAGGGTGCGTATTGATGCAGGATGAAAAAGTTATGGCTTATGCTTCTAGACAGCTAAAGAGGCATGAAGCAAATTACCCTACCCATGATTTAGAGTTAGCAGCAGTGGTGTTTGCTTTAAAAATCTGGAGGCATTACTTGTATGGTGAGCATTGTCGAATATTTACGGATCATAAGAGTTTAAAATATTTGCTCACCCAAAAGGAGCTTAATTTGAGGCAAAGGCGATGGTTGGAGTTGATAAAAGATTATGACTTGGTGATAGACTATCATCCGGGAAAGGCGAACGTTGTAGCTGATGCCTTAAGTCGTAAGTCTTCATCGTCTTTAGCAGCGCTTCAGAGTTGTTATTTTCCAGCATTAATAGAGATGAAATCTCTTGGGGTCCAGTTGAGAAATGGTGAGGATGGATCCTTATTGGCAAACTTCATTGTGCGACCTTCGTTACTTAATCAGATCAAGGACATTCAGAGGTCTGATGATGAGTTAAGAAAAGAAATTCAAAAACTGACCTATGGGGGAGTCAGTGAGTTCAGATTTGGAGAGGATAACGTCTTGATGTTTAAAGATCGAGTTTGTGTTCCTGAGGAAAACCAGTTGAGACAGGCGATCATGGAAGAAGCTCATTCATCTGCTTATGCATTACATCCCGGAAGCACCAAGATGTATAGGACTATCAGGGAGAATTATTGGTGGCCGGGTATGAAGCGAGACGTAGCAGAATTCGTAGCAAAGTGTCTCGTATGTCAGCAAGTTAAGGCGGAGCATCAGAGGCCAGCAGGTACACTTCAGTCTTTACCTGTTCCCGAGTGGAAATGGGAGCATGTAACTATGGATTTTGTTTTGGGATTGCCGCGGACACAGAGGGGAAAGGATGCGATTTGGGTGATCGTAGATCGGTTGACTAAGTCCGCTCACTTTTTAGCTGTCCATAGTACATACTCTATTGAGAAGATGGCTCAGCTCTATATAGATGAGATTGTGAGGCTACATGGAGTTCCCGTTTCTATAGTGTCAGACCGAGATCCTCGATTCACTTCTCGATTCTGGCCGAAATTTCAAGAAGCTCTCGGAACCAAATTGAAATTTAGCACTGCTTTTCACCCACAGACGGATGGTCAGTCAGAAAGGACTATCCAGACCTTGGAGGATATGTTACGGGCTTGTGTCATTGACTTTATTGGGAGTTGGGACAGACATTTGCCATTGGTGGAATTTGCTTATAACAATAGCTTTCAGTCTAGCATTGGTATGGCACCATACGAAGCTTTATATGGAAGGAAATGTCGTACTCCACTTTGTTGGGATGAAGTGGGTGAAAGAAAGTTAGTGAGTGTGGAATTGATCGAGCTAACTAATGACAAGATCAAGGTTATACGAGAGAGGCTAAAGGTAGCCCAGGATAGGCAGAAGAGCTATGCAGATAAACGAAGAAAAGACTTGGAGTTTGAGATCGATGATAAAGTTTTTCTTAAGGTTTCTCCTTGGAAAGGTAATAATTTGAATACTTTGAAGTATTAAATCTTATTGATTATACTATCATGATAAATTATGGTGTTTTATTGGATAATGAAAGGTGTGATTCGATTTGCGAAGAGAGGAAAGCTCAACCCGAGATATATTGGACCATTCCGAATCATTGAAAGGATTGGACCAGTGGCTTATCGGTTAGAATTACCTCCAGAGTTAGATCGGATCCACAGCGTTTTCCATGTCTCCATGCTTAAGAAATATGTACCAGATCCCTCTCACGTCCTCGAAGCACCTCCGATCGAGTTGCATGACGATTTGAAGTTCGAGGTACAACCTGTGAGTATCTTGGATCGAAAGGATCGAGTACTGAGAAACAAGAGTATTTCAATGGTCAAAGTATTGTGGAAAAATGCTCGAATTGAGGAAATGACATGGGAAGTAGAGCATCAGATGAGAAACCAATACCCGCATCTATTTGTCGAATCTGGTAAGTGAAATTTTGAGGTCAAAATTTTATTTTAAGGGGGGTAGAATTGTAAAACCCGACCCTATAAATACATGTCATGACATACATGCATTGAGTAGCATGTTATTACGCTAGAAAAGCACCTAAGAATAAACGAAACCTGATATTGTACCTAACGGTACACTTAAATTTATTTAACCTCGAACTAGTTCAAATAGGAATTGTAGGATGAAATTTAATATTTTATAGTCCATGAATGACTAAAAATGATTGTTCGGAGTTCGAGGGTTCATTTGGGGTAAAATTAGAAATTTTGATATTTAAGGGCAAAATCGTCATTTTGCCACCTAAGATAATAATTTGATCATGGAGTGAAATTTTTGATCAAGATTAACTATTTGGAGTATAATTTAATGATAGGAAGTGAAAAAGTTTAATTCTGGTGATTTTTGGAGTGTAGGGGCAAAATCGTAATTTTGCCACCCACGGACAAAATTTGAGATTTTGAGAGAATTTAGATCAAATTTGACAAATTGGAGAATGGTATGAGTATAAGGGGTGAAAAATATGTCTATGGACAATTTTTCAATTTTTGGGACAAAAATGTAATTTTTGACTTTTACGGGGGCAAAAGTGTAAATTGCAAAAATTACTCCACCGAGACTTTGGATGAGTCTGAGAATTTTATCTAAGCTATGAATATATGAGACAAGTGTATGGTGAAAATTTGAAAACAAATGGATGAAATTTTAAAAATGGGCCAATGGGAAAGTGACACATGGCATTTTTTAATGAAATAATATTATTTTAATGAAAAGTCAGCCATTTAAACCCAAATTTTGAGTGCTGGCCGGCCATAAGGAAGAAAAACAGAGGAAATAGAGAGGAAAGGAAGAAGAAAAGAAAAACCAAAGAGAAACAAGAAAATTCAAAGAGAAATTCGCGGTTTTCGACCGTTTACGCGTCTAACGGTAAGATTTTTCGATTTTAGCTTGATTTCTACCTTTCCTATGCCTTTATTTCCATTTAGCATGCTTGAGGAGAGAGATCAAAAAGTGATATCAAGGGCTGGACGAAATTCTAGGAGAGAGAAATTGAAATTTTTAGGTTTTGATTTTTAGTTAAATTGATAGTTTTAGTTAGTTAAATGTGTTTAGAAATTAAATTGGGCAAGAAATCAGTAAATTTTCACAATACCCACTCTTGGCTGAATGCTCAATGCTGTACAATGATGATGAATTGATTTTATTCTAAGGAAAATGAAGAGAAATGATGAAAAACGATTAAACGTGATAGAAAAACAAAGTAGAAAATTTACCGAGTTAATGTCCCATTTTTGGCCGAATTTTCCAAGGAAGGGAGTGAGCTGATTTTGTTGTTTTTAGAAGGTTATTGGCTGATATTTAATGGTTAGAAATGTTGGAGAGAGAATGGGATGATTTAGAGCTAAAATGGAGCGCGTTAGCAATTTATCGGGCAAAGTGCCAAAAATAGGTTAATACCGCATTTAAGTCGTTTTAGGCTATTGCATTTCATACCATGCATTAGTATAGGATTTAAGTTAATTATATAGTGATTTAGCATCAATGTGATGAATTGTGTAAATTTTTGTAATGTGTCTAGGAGGAGAGCCTTCCGGAAAAGGCAAAGAAGTCGTACCCGACGAGTAGTGATCGGGGCGCTTAGAAAGCTTTTATTTTGTACAAACGGTGAGTAAACTTATTATTATTGTAAATTATCTAGAGTTTATTTTAAATGCCCTTTATGTATTTTATGAAATAAGAACGAGATTAAAACGGGATTTTTGATGTTTTAGGAATAAATGTGACAAATAAAAATATATTGTATTGATTATGAAATTGAGTAATTGGAGGCTACAAATTGACTTGAAAAATATATATTTTCCTAGGAATGGCTTATGCGAAATGAGTATATGTGGCTATATTTTGTGAATGCATTGGGAAATTTATGTAAGTTGTTTTACTATGCAGGCTGGATAAATAAATAAAAGCCACGTTATACTGTCGAAATTTTATTAAAATTGGTGGGTTAGTCACTGCAGTGACGGGTTTCCGTGGACTGCCTATTAGAGGGGCACGGTAAACCCAGTTATATAGTTACTCCGGTTGTAGAGGCGAGGAGGGTAACTCCTGGGGTAGTATTAGAGCTCACTTCACGTCGAACCCCCACGTGAATGTGTAACTCGGCCAACGCCAAGGGACGGCTGGTTTTAAAAATAAAAATGTGTTTCACGTGTGAATATTTTAACACCCTTGGCGGACTCGGTTAGATGCCTCGGCCAAGGTATCCCCGAGGATTAGTTTTGGCTTGAGCCTTGTTTTAATAAAAGACATAAGCCTTAACAATTGTTTTGGTAAATTACAAATATTTTATGGTTTAAGAAATAAATTGAAAACATTATGAAATGGGTTGAAATTTATTGTTTAAACTTGCCTCCATTTTACTCGCCTTTAGATATTTATGATAATGTCTGTTTACTCATTGGGATTGCAAAATCTCACCCAACTCCTTTCCACCCATTTCAGGTTCAGTATAGACTGTAGATAGCTGATCTCATCGAGGACTACTATTGGATCTGCATTTTCCAAACCGTAGGTTCACAGTCCTCTTTACTTTTGTTTATTCGGGGGCCCTCTGGTTATTGTAAATTAAATTAAATATTTTGGCTTACTGTATTTCAGTATGTATAAATTTATTTAGCTTTTACGCTATAAAAATTATTCACGTATAACTTTATAAATATTGTTTTATAAGAAAATAGAATATTTCCCTTAATATTTCTTTTATTTTCTTATTTTATTCAAATAATCGTAATTTCGTTTTAAATGAAGATTTTAGACTTTCAAACTCATTTTGAATATGAATTATGTATTTTGTACTTGTATATTACGTTTTAGCCAGTTTTGAAATTTTTGAGAAAAAAATGACCAAAATACCCCTATGTGGCGAAAATTTTATTTTGATTGTTTTTGATCTAAAATAGTATATATTCTCTAAAGACTCGATATCTAACAATGATTGCTCACAAGAAAGGAAAGAAACTGATATGTAAGCCTTGCGGGGTTCCGGTTGGCATTCCGGATAATGAGTGTCAATCGGGACGTCGCGGCGATTGTCATGGGCCTGAGGGAGGTTCCGGGTCGTGACAATGAATGGCAAAGTCGGTATTTGTATCAAAATTATATATACTATGTATTCAGCCTTGAGAGGCTAGATTGCGATAAATTGCCATGTCATGCAGATAAGAATTTTATAAATCAGGTGGTAGATAAAATAAAGATTAGCTACTGCAGTGGCGGGGTTCCGTGGACCAGCCTATTAAAGGGGCACAGTAAACTCCTTTATATTCTCTCCTCGGTAGTAGAGGCACGTAGGGTATCTCCTGAGGTAGGCTTTTTGAGTGCACTTCACGTGGACCACCGCGTGAGAGTGAGACTCAGCCAATGCCAAGGCATGGCTAGAATTTTGGATGTAAAGATATTTAATAGCCTTGGTGGTCTCGGTCAGATGTCTAGGCCAAGGCATCCCTAGGAATGATTTTGGCAGGAGCCAAGTTTTGTGAGATATATAAGTCATGTTGATTAATTGAGTAAACTGAATATTCATGTTATGAAACATATATTGGAAAAGAATATTTTAATTCGTCTCCATTTACTCGCCTTTAGATAGTTTAGATGCTATTTGTTTACTCATTAGGATTATGTAATCATAATCTCACCCCTCTTCCTATCTATTTTTCAAGCTCAGAACGGTTTGTTGATAGTTGATTAAGACGAGAATTAATCTCGGAGTTGCATCCTAGAAAGTATGGGTTCGTAGCCCTACACCTTTTTGGTCAATTGGGGGCCCACGTGTCACTGTAAGAGAAATTTTATACTTCAGTTATCTGCTTTAAAGTACGTATGAATATATTTAGCTTTTACACTACAGAAATAAATTGCGAATTTCTCTATAAATATTATTATATTTTTATTTAGAAAATAGAATATTTTATTGAATATTATTATTTTATTCAAATAATTATAATTTCATTTTAAATAATTATTTTAGACATCTAAATTTACTTTTAATTATGAAACATGTGTTTTTCGCCCACACATCATGTTTTTGGCGGGTTTCGGTATTTTCGAAAAAAAATGACGAAAATGCCCCTATGAGCCAGAAAATAATATTTTATTGTTTTGATTTGGAAACGACTATTGATTTCTTGAAATGTGAGATTTAATAATTGTCGCTCACCGAGGAGATGCGGAAGCTGATGCGAGAGCCTTGCAAGGTTTCGATTGGCATTCGAGGTGAAAAATGTCTGTCGAGGCTTCGTGGCGATTGTCACAGGCTCGAAGGGAGTACCGGGTCTTGACAAGATTCATCACCCCAAGTGATTTGAAAGGGATATATCTCACTTGCTCTTAACTTATATTGATAAATTCCTTGGCCGAGGTGATCTTGATAGATTTTGAAAGGTTAATATGAAGCTTTAGGACTAACATGGGATGTCATAAATAGACACCGTGCCATGTTTCATAACAAATCCGAGATATTTAATGAAAGGATCAAATTACACTAAGATACTGTAGATTGAAAGGTTAGTTAAATCATATTGACTCTCCTGACATTTGGGTGGTCATGATGTATTGCTAAATGTCACTTATGATCTATAAATATAAATAATTGGATTAATTTATATTTATTTCCAGCATGTTGGGGGCTTAATTGGTCACGCACAATAAGGTGGCAATGTGAAATTAAAATGGGATTTGTACTCAATCAAAAATTTAGAATTTTCAATATGGACTTAATTAAATGGTTTAATTAAGTACATGGGTTAAATTGTAATTAATCAAAAGTTGGATCAGCAATTTAATCTAACAATAAATACTTAAATGCGGATGTTGCACCATATGAGAAGAATTAGATGTGAAAAACACTTGACAGAAAATCAAAAAAGCTCCCTACGCCTAAGATAAGTTTTTTTTTATGAAGGTTCCAAGAATTGTTTTTCTTTGTCATCTTTTCTACCAAAATTAATTCTTTGAAAGGTTAGATTTATGAAATCTTGACCACTAGCATCTCTTCACGGCATACACATAATCCCTACCTTGAAGAAAGCTTTCATCTATCACCTGTGTTAATCATTGCTAGAAACTGGACACATGAACAGCTTACTATATTTTATATATTTTGAAAACTTTATTGAAACTACAAATTACAAATTAATTGTTCCAAATTCATTAATGTTATAAAATAAAAAATTTATAAAAATAACATAATAATTTTTTTTAATTTTATAAAAATAGATGATAAAATCTAATAATATATTAAACAAAAACTAATAATACTTTAGGTACATACTAATATTAGTTAGTATAAATTAAGAAGACTGATAAATATAGTAAACTTATTAATATAATATATTTAAAATATATTAGTTTAATATATGTATACAAATTATATATAAACCTGTATTAATATGAAATTACATGTTATCTATTTTAAATGATATAACTTTATAAATTTTTATATATATGAGATATTAAATATCCTACATATATATTAATATATTATAATTATTACATCTATATTTTACATGCAAGCTTATAATAAATTTTATTTATATGATTACAGTTAATAACTTTATTAGTTGTTACCTTAGTTTTCATAACATATTATTTACAATTAATTATTAGTTATTCAAATTTTGTAATACATATAACATTATAACATAGAATTTGTGTCATTAATATATATACAATAAAGCAATATAACATTATGTTTTACATTGATTATATTCATATAAAATAATTCTAATATTACTTTGAGTACATGATGTCATCTCCTACGATTAGTTTCATATTATAATTTTAATAATTGAAATCATGAGTACTATTTATAAATAAATAACCATATGTGAAATACCCCATACTTTGATATGGTGATAAATAAAGTTGATCGAATACAAATTGAAGTCAATTAAAATGTTTAGAAGTGATAAAAGACGAAAGTAGTAGCTTAGGATAAAATATTTCGCAAGTGAGAAAATAATAATAAAATAATAATAATTTTCTCAGAGGAGAATTTGTGAGATAAAAGGCGATTCAGAAGTCAAGTGAGGCATAATAAGGTATTTCAGGTACCAAGGAGACAAGATAAAATTTTTAAAATATTAATATTTAGCCGGATGTCGAAATCAATCAAGAAGAAAGATCATATGGTTGATCCAAGTGGGGGAGAAGATGACAAGCCCGACTCTATAAAAATATTTATCATGACATACATGTGATGGATAGCATGTTTGCATACTAGGAGAGTCCCAAAAAAAAAAATTAAATTAATTACAAAAGTCGATATTGTACCTAGACGTACAACAAAGTTGATTTAAGCCTCGAACTAGATCAAATATAGAATTCATGATGAAATTAAGAATTTTAAAGTCCCATAATGGTTTAATATGGTGATTCGGAGTTCGAGGATCAATTTGGAGTCCAATCGAAATTTTCGCTATCCAGGGGCAAAATGGTCATTTGCCACCTGAGGACAAAATGGTAATTTTTAGAAAAGATTTTTGGCCCCATTTGACTTATTGGAGTAAGATTTGAGGTTTAGAAGTGAAAAATTTTAATTTCGGTATAATTTGGAGTAAAAGGGTAAAATGGTAATTTTGCCACTCGAAATAAAAAATTTAATTTTTGAAAGGATTTTGATCAAATTTAATTATTTGGAGTGTGAAATGAGTATGAGGAGTGCAAATTATGCATTATGGCAAATTTTCAATTTTTGGGGCAAAAATATAATTTTTGAAAGTTCGAGGGCAAAAGTGTAATTTTGAAGAATTTGCTCCACCAAAACTTTGGAAAAATCTGGAAATTTCACTTAAGACTTGGATAAGTCAAAGGGAATGCATGGTGGAAAAAGTGGGACAAATGGATGGCTAGAAAAAAAATGAATTAATAAAATATTTAAAATATGAATAAAATAATATTATTTCATTAAACAATAAAAAAAAGGCATAAAAAAATCAGCCCACCCATTCTTTTTCTTCAACATTCGGCCAAGCAAGAAACAAGAGAGAGAAAGGAGAAAATAAAACCCTAGCTAAGAAATTTAAAGGGAAAATAGGTGGAAATTCAAAAATCAAGTGAAAAAAGGTAACATTTCTTAAATTTGTCTTGTGCTTTACCTTTCCCATGCATTTTCCATCATTTTTCATGGTTGAATCATGTGATTTGAGGATGATTTGAATTCTGGTCATATGGGTTTAGAGAGAGAAAGTTGTTAGATAAATTTGATTTTGAGCTATGTTAGTGTTTAGTGTTAGTTTAGCATGTTTATGAGTAAAACAACAAGAAAAATATTTATCTTCTCCATGAATTTCCCTAGACCGAATCTAGCCAATGGTATGTGAGGATGAGGTTGACTTTATTTTAAGAGAATTGGGTGAAAAAATGATAAATTATGAGGTTGAAAATTAAATGGGAATTTTCAGTGCAATAAATTAAAATTTTTACCCACTAAGGGTAAAAGCGTAATTTATAGTCCGGACTGATAAATTGGACCAAATTCACAGTCATTGAGGTATTGTGGATATAATTGGATAATTGAAACTGAAATGGATGGAATTAGAGTCGAATTGGGGATTTTAGGAATTTACACCGTGTATAAGCGAGTTAGGTCGGACACCACAATTAAGCGATTGTCTAGACATTTCAAATCCTATCTAGTGCATACGCATGGATAAGAGCCTGAAATAATTTATGATAAATTGACACAATTTATTGAATTTTGTATCATGGATTATGGATAGGTGGTGAGTCAATTGTTTCGGGTAAGAGACTGCACCCGAGGGCGGAAGATAGGAGTATTTCTACTCCTAATACTGTGAGTGAACTTATTATCGTCTTAATTATCTAGAGTAGTTTTATACAACTATGTGATTTTATGAAAAATGGGTTTAAATGGTAAATTGTTATGTTTTAAGGGAAATTGTGATTTTATAAAATGATTTTATAAATTTTCTGGAAAATCGAATATTGGTTTTGAAAATAGAGTAATTGGAGACTGCCTGCTTGTGTTGTAAATTTATGGTTTTAAATTGAATGGCTTATGACAATATATGAGCATGAATGGCTAAACTGATTTTGGTGTCAGAATTATTTATATTGTGTATTCAGCCTTGAGAGGCTAGATTGCGATAAATTGCCGTGCCATGCTAGAATGAATTTTATTGAATTGGTGGAGTATATATTAATTATTTACTGCAGAGGGGGTTCCGTGGACCAGCCTATTAGAGGGGCACGGTAAACTCCATTATATTTTTACCTCGAACGGAGAGGCGCGTAGGGTATCTCCTGGGGTAAAGCTTAGGGTTCACTTCACGCTAAACCACCACGTGATGGGGAACTCAGCCAACGCCAAGGAACGGTTGTATTTTTCTTAAACTAAAAATATATTTTAAGTGTATATGAAATTTTAACAGCCTTGGCGGACTTAGTTGGATACCCTGCGCAAGGTATCACCGAGTATGAGTTTTGGCACGAGCCAAAGTTTTAAGAAATTCATAAGCCAAGTTGATTACTCGATTTATATGGATTGATTTTATTTGGTTGAAATGAACTGAAAGGTAATGAAATTACAGTATGATGACTTATTTTAATTGTCTCCATTTACTCGGCTTTAGATACTTTAGATGGTATCTATTTACTCACTGGGATTATAAAATCTCACCCCTTCTTCCTATACATTTTTCAGGCTCAGGACAGTTTGTAGATAGTCGAGTAGGACGAGAACTAAGCTCGGAACTGCATTATAGAAAGTAAGAGTTCACAGTGTTACACCCTCTTGGTCAATTGTAGCCCACGTGTCATTGCAGATCAAAACTTATATTTTGGTTATCTGTATTTCTATTCATACAATTTTTACTTTACTTTCATGTGCGAAAAATTATTTACGAATATTTCTATAAAAATTTATTTTATGAGAAAATAGAATATTTTATTTATTATTTTTGAATAGTACTAGTTGTCAACAATTTGCTTTCAAATGAACGTTTTAGATACTTAATTGTTTTTAAATCATTAAATATATATTTTCTGCTTACCTACTACATTTTTAGCAAGTTTTGAGGTTTTCGACGAAAAATTACGAAAATACCTCTATGAGCCAGAAAATAATATTTTATTGTTCTTATTTGAAAATGACTTATGATTTTTTTGAAATGCAAGATTTAATAACTGTTACTCACCGGGGAGATGAGGAAGTTGATGCTAAGCCTTGCGGGGTTTCAATCAGTATTCGGGGTGAAGAATGTCTGTTGAGGCCTCGCGACGGTTGTCACGGGCCCGATGGGGAGTTCCGGGTCGTGACAATATGAGGTATACAAAAATAATAATACTTGATGTATACTAATATTAGTTGATATAAATTAAAATGAATTGATAGTAAACTTTGTAATATATATAACATTATAACATATAATTTGTGTCATTAATATATATACAACAAAGTAATTTAACATTATGTTTCACATTGATTATGTTCATATCAAATAATTCTAATATTACTTTAAATAAATAATGTCATCTTTTACAATTAGCTTAATATTATAATTTAATAATTTAAATCATGAGTACTATTTATAAATATATAACCATATAAGGTATACAAAAATAATAATACTTGATGTATACTAATATTAGTTAAATCAATTATCAAAGTAACATTTTTGTATATTAACACAATTTGATTCATTTATCATTTGCCTTTAAGGTAATAGACTCAAATTTATCATCCATGTATAATGGCACAATCATTTCATTTTTCACATGGAAAAACAAAACGTAGGCAACAACTAATTTTTGTACTTTTTTATGAAATATTACAAAATCATAATTTTTTTGTTAAAAGAAACAAGAGTATAATCACAAAATTATTATTGAAAATGATGAGATAAGATCTAAATTTATCATTCAACTTAGAACGATAAATCAAATTTACTATCTATTTTTGAATCTATACAGTTTTAAAACTATACTTTTTCATTTGGTTCAAATATGGTTAAAAATTTAGAATTAAAATATTTCTTTATTTCCTTACAAAATATTCTTTTACCTTTCATTCTTGAACATTTTTTAATCAAATTATAAAATATAATAATAAAATTACACCCTTTAAAGATAAGTGATAAATTAAAACAATTATCTTGAATAAAATAGTAAATTTAGAGTTATCCCCAAAATAGAAAAAAAAAACTTCAATGTTACCTTGATTAATTTTAAATTTCAATAAATAATTTGTTATTATAATTAAAATTGATAGTTTATACTAATTATAATGTCAATTGATAAAATTAATTAAAACTTAAAAAAAGTTATGATTATAAATATAAAATCAAGGATGAATGTAACTTTTCCATTTTTATAAATTTTTTTTCACATTGGTAAGAAAAAAATATTAAAATTCTAAACAATACAAATTTTATAATAATGCCATGTCAAAGATTGAACATTGACACGAATCCCCAAATCTCAACCATTCATTCCACAATCAATGGCCTAAAACTTTCCCCCACAAAAGTACATACGAATCAATTCCCATTCAAAGTTTCCATCTATCTACCAATAGCTGCTCCCCTCCCTTCTATTCTCAACTTCACCAAATCAAGCAATCTCATAATCTTTCAGTTTTGCAAAAATGTCTGGCATGGCATGGGAGGCAAAGTATTGGGAAATGAAGCGAAATGACATTGTAAGGTCCATTGCGAAAACATCTAAGGGATCAAAATGTCAACCATTCACCGTTTGGCTCACCTTGGTGGCGTTAAATGTATCAATGGTTTTATTTATGAGGAGACATGCGGTGTTTGTTGTCGATTTTACACACGCAAGTATACATATTGAAGAAGTAATATAGTGATGAAGTAGAGTATCATTCCCATGGAGATTTGCTCTTAAATTTTTGTTAAGTACTAAAATCTTATAACTAATCAATCTTATTTTAAGCAATTGAAATTTATAGAAAATTAATTAAAAAAATTAAAATAAACACTAAATTAACCAACAAACTAAATAAGTTGAGAAAAACAGTATATTAAAGACCTAGGATTATGGGTTCATTCAACATTTAATTTAATACTAGCTTTTCCTGTTATTTATCTTTCCTTGGTGGTTTTATTAACCTAGAACCCAAAATTATGGACAAGTCTCTATTGAGTTGCTTGTGCAAATGCCTAACTTAATTAGTTCACTATATGTTTATAAGAATTAATTAAATTAAGTTCATTAAGCAAGTGTCCTAATGTGGCTATGTATGGCAATTGGCGTATGTCTACCCGAATCACGAATCAGATCACTTGAATGACATGAACATATACTATTCAAATCTTAGTCCAATCTAAAATCTCTGTGTCGAGTCTCAATTAGATTCACAAATCAGTTAATTGTTGGCTAAGCAATCAAAAGCATTAAGAACAGATTTGAATAAGCAAAACTATATCCATTCATGATAAATAAAAGAGAAACTAATATTCAAACTACATGTTGAAATCCACCACAATCCTAGAAAGATAATTTAGCTCATAATAACTAATAAAAACAACATCCAAAGAAATTTAGCCATGAATCCAAGTAAAAAAAAAAATAAAAGAAACACAAAAGTAGAGAAGGAAACTAGTTATTGAAGCTTTATGATCTCAATTTTCTCTCAAATTCTCTTATTTTCTTGCTTTGTTCTTGGCTCCAAATCCCCAGAATAGTTACTTCTTGTCTCCTCCTTAAAACCTTTGAAAAAGGTCCCTTAAATAGGCTCCGAGTAACCTAATTTCCAAAATCCCGTTAAATTTTTATTTTTGGAAAATCACCTACTACCGCGGCCTTATTTTTTGCTACAGTAGCACTGCAGCGCTACTTCTCCAGTGCTGCGATGCTGAGCTCTAAGGAAAATTGTATGGTGAGATTCCTTTCACCAGCGCTGCAACCTTGTTCTCTTAGTGCTACAGTGGTTTATCAATTTCAAACATGATTTTCATCTTCATCTGGTCTAAACTGGGAAAAGTGGTATGCATAAAAGTTGTAGCCCTATCTCTTAAATTTCCAATGGCTTAAGAATCATGTCAATTGGGCTCTTAGATTGAAGGATATTCTCCAAATACTACATCATGTTGAGTCCATGCATACTACTGCAATGCTCCGAATTAGACAAATATTTTGATGATGATTCAATCTGAACTGGGTAAAGTGGTAAAAATAAAAGTTGTAGACCTTCCTATTAAAAGTCTAGTGGTTTAAGAATCACTTTATTTGGAGTTCTATAGACAGAGATATGGTCAAAATACCGCAATATATATGAATGAAGCTATCACCATACTTGCACGAATTTTCATCAAATGAGCCTTTTTTATCGAATTTCCTACAAAAGCAATAAGAGAAATTACCAGTATTACTCTTAAAGTAATTTAAAACAAAATACCATAAAATTTAACTAAAATAACTTAAATTAACTGCTCAACATGTAATCAAACTTAAACTAGAAAAGCACTTAAAATGTTACAATTCAAGCTTAAAATCTTAAAGATCTAACTACTTAAGCCCCAAAAATGTGTCAAAATAACTCTATATAATAGAGTTATCACACCCCCAAACTTAAGATTTCACTAGTTCTTAAGCAAAAAATAAAACAACATGCAATAACTTCAACATGAAAACATTTAACTAAAACTCAATTGCATAATTTCATTAATCACCTTTAATATCCTCAAAACTTAATCCATATTCATAATTCTAGGCAACACACAAGTATTATTCAAGTTCATGTTTCAATTCAAATGCAAACTCATCATTAAGTGAAATTTCGTGTGTGTGTGTGTGTGTGCGCAATCTTTTCACTTAGAATATTATACAATTTGGATAAGTTTACATTCATGCAAAATTCAAATTAGTAATTAACTCCATAAGTTTGTTTTTCATCTCTCTCTCCACTAATGTAGGCTAACAATATGTTAAAGATCAATAGGACTTAATTTATCTTGTAATGTATGGCTAAGGTTAAAGTAAGATATGGGATAATGTATAGCTCAAATCACCCTAAGCACATAGTCAATTTAGAGCCTATTCAGAGTTTTATTTTCCTTCACTTAGTATACCCTTTTTCCATTAAAATTTTTCTTTTGTTCAACACTTCATTCCTTCTTTCCCTTTTCCTTTTTCTCAATTTCACACTCCCTAGACTTATTTCTTTTATTAGGTAGTGAGATGAATACAATCATATTTTGAACTTTTCTTTATTTTTCATCTTTACCACTTTTTTCACCATTTAGCTCATAACTTCCTAAATTGACTTATGCACGTAGGAATAAGGGATGCAAGAATTGTTGGAAATATTAATATAAGGGTCTAGGCTAAAAATTAAGTGTTCAAACAAAGAAAGGATGTCATTAGGCTCAAAAGGGGAAACTAAGGATAATTTATATAAAGGAAGGCTACAAAAGGCCTAATCGGTCCAAAAATGGCCTAAATAATCTCCTTAACTAAGTATAGCCTAGAATTTCACCTCGAGAGAGAATAAAACAAATTCTAAACTTAATACATAATTCAAAATTTTCACATTCACATAAACATTCTCTAAATAAGTATAATGAGTCTAAGCAAAAGACATGGTGCTCAAAATGTAGAAATTTCAATTTAACAATAAAGCTTCACATGAGAATTTTCATAACACTCAAACAATATTCACATGTTTCGAAGAATCAAGATAGAAATATAATTGAGTTCTCATCATTGGATAGGTAAATTAAACGAAACTGACACAATTAAATCTAGTTCAAATGCAATTGCATATGCACAAAAAAAATTTAACGAAAATAAACTACCTTAAACTATCACAAAAACTAATAACAATAAAACCTTCCCCCAAACTTAAATTGCACATTCTCTTCAATGTGAAAAACTAAAAAGAATGAGAAAAAGAAACTCCTCTATTAATGGTTACAGTGCTTTGAAAACTCTAATTTTCTTTCACCTTATTTTCATGCTTTCCAAACTTGTGGACTCAACAAACAAGCTAAGAAGAGGTTATTACTATGTATTTAAATAGAAAAATAAAAACTAACTAACATAACAACTAAAACTAAAAAGATATAGCTTGGGTTACCTCCCAAGAAGTGTTTCTTTATAGTCACTAGCTTGACTATGATACCCTTTTTTATTGTCTACGAAAGTACTTGAGGATATTCAGTGATCCAATTCACCTCCCAAGTAATGCTGGAGACATTGCCCATTCACTTCGAATGTTCTAGTAGCTTCACTACAAATATCTATTGCACCACATGAATAAACCTTAACCACCTTGTAAGGACCTGATCACTTTGATTTTTGTTTCCATGAGGAGCTTGACTGATTTGGTTAGTAATACTTGTTGTCCCACCTTAAAATCAAGATTAACTAAAGGTAGTGGATCATGCTCATCATAACACTGTTTAGTTTTAAGTTGTGGTGGTAGTGGCTCTGATTCAAGAATTAATGCTTGCTTACTTCTAAGTGGTGGAGTAGAATTCCCTTCATTTATAGCAATGAGCTATGGTTGAAGTACTATTAGTTGCATTGAAAATAGTAAATTCAACTACCTCCTATCCAACTCTGAAAGTTATTTTGTGAAATACCCCATACTTTAATATGGTGATAAATAAAGTTGATCGAATGCAAATTGAGGTCAATTAAAATGTTTAGAAGTGATAAAAGACGAAAGGAGTAGTTTAGGATAAAATGTTTCGCAAGTGAGAAAATAATAATAAAATAATAATAATTTTATCGGAGGAGAATTTGTGAGATAAAAGGCAATTTGGAAGTCAAGTAAGGCATAATAAGGTATTTTGGGTACCAAGGAGACAAGATAAAATTTTTAGAATAAAATAATATTTTATTAATAAAATATTAATATTTAGCCGGATGTCGAAGTCAATCAAGAAGAAAGATCATATGGTTGATCCAAGTGGGGGAGAAGATGACAAGCCCGACTCTAAAAAAATATTTATCATGACATACATGTGATGGATAGCATGTTTGCATGCTATGAGAGTCCCGAAAAATTTACAAAAGTCAGTATTGTACCTAAAGGTATAATAAAGTTGATTTAAGTCTCGACTAAATAAAATAGAGAATTTATGATGAAATTAAGAATTTTAAAGTCCCAAAATGGTTTAATATGGTGATTCGGAGTTCGAGGATCAATTTGGAGTCAAACCAGAATTTTCGCTATCTAGGGGTAAAATGGTCATTTGCCACTTGGGGACAAAATGGTAATTTTAGAAAAGATTTTTTTGGCCCAATTTGACTTATTGGAGTAAGATTTGAGGTTTAGAAGTGAAAAATTTTAATTGCGGTATAATTTGGAGTAAAAGGGTAAAATGGTAATTTTACCACCCCAGGGGCAAAATTGTAATTTTCCACCACCAAGAAATTTTCCAGCACATGGTCTTCATTTATCCTCATTTTGACCATTGACTAATTGTGTGGTGGAGATAAAAAGGATTAAAATTTTAAAATTTTAAAAACGGGCCAATGACATGATGCCATGTGTCATACCTTTATTATTTTATTATTTCTTTATAAAAAGGCATAAAATCAGCCCATCTTCCACCCCATGGCCGGCCAAACCAGCAAGAAGAGAGAGAAAACAAAAACAAAACCCTAGAGAGAGAAAATCAAAGAAAAAGTGTGAATTTTCAAGGAAATTAAGTGAAAAAGGTGAGATTTTTCTATTAAGCTTGAGTTTTCTTATTCCCAAGCATTTCTCTTTATTTTCCATGATTAAATTACATGTTTTCATGATGAATTCAATTCTGAAAAAATGGGTTAGGAGAGAGAAAGTTGTTAGATTAATTTGATTTTAAGTTATGTTAGTGTTTTAAGTTAGTTTAGCATATTTAGGAACAAAACAACAAGAAAAGAATTTATTTTCCTCCATTACCATTATTGGCCAAATTTTCTAGGGGAATATTGGCTGATGATCTTGATGTTTATTTGAGGAATTATGATGAATAATGATTAATTATGAGCCTAGAAAAATAATGGAAATTTTTGGAGCAAAAATATAATTTTTACCCACTAGGGGTGTTTTCATAATTTGCTATCGAGACTGATAAATTGAATCTCATTCACAGTCATGGAGGTAATTTAGTTATAATTGGAGTGTAGAAAGTGAGAAGAATTGATTTGGAGTTAAATTGAAGATAATAGGCCGAATTAGGTCAACATCGCATTTAAGCGGTTGTCGGATAAGTTGTATATCATATCATGCATATATACCGAGCCTGAATAGATTTTATAATGGTCAAGTATTGATGTGGTAAGTTATGTATTGTACATTGTGGATAGGTGGTGAACAAAGTACATTGGTAAAAGTACAGAGATTGTGCTTGGAGACTGAGATTAGGAGTACATCGACTCCTAGAACTGTGAGTGAACTTATTATCGTCTTAATTATCTAGAGTAGTTTTATACAACTGTGTGATTTTATGAAAAATGAGTTTAAATGGTAAATTGCTATGTTTTAAGAGAAATTGTGATTTTATAAAATGATTTTATAAATTTTCTGAAAAATCGAATATTGGTTTTGAAAATAGAGTAATTGGAGACTGCTAGTTTGTGTTGCAAATTTATGGTTTTGAATTGAATGGCTTATGATAATAAATGAGCATGAATGGCTAAACTGATTTTGGTGTTAGAATTATTTATACTGTGTGTTCAGCCTTGAGAGGCTAGGTTGCAATAAATTACCATGTCATGCTAGAATGAATTTTATTGATTGGTGGATTATATATTAATTGTTTACTGCAGAGGGGGTTCCGTGGACCAGCCTATTAGAGGGGCACGGTAAACTCCATTATATTATTACCTCGAACGGAGAGGCGCGTAGGGTATCTCCTAGGGTATAGCTTAGGGTTCACTTCACACCAAACCACCACGTGAAGGGGAACTCAGCCAATGCCAAGGAACGACTGTATTTTTCTCAAACTAAAATATATTTTAAGTGTATACAAGATTTTAACAGCTTTGGCGGATTCGGTTAGATGCCCTGCGCAAGGTATCACCGAGTCTGAGTTTTGGCACGAGCCAAAGTTTTAAGAAATTCATAAGCCAAGTTGATTTCTCGATTTTTATGGATTGATTTTATTTGGTTGAAATGAGTTGAAAGGTAATGAAATTACAGTATGATGATTTATTTTAATTGTCTCCATTTACTCGACTTTAGATAGTTTAGATGGTATCTGTTTACTCACTGAGATTTTATAATCTCACCACCCTCATTTCCTCACATTTCAGGCTCAGGGAATTCCGTAGTTAGCTGACTTTGACAAGGACCTTCGTTTGGACTCGAATCGGTAAAAGCTGTAGGTTTCCAGCTTCCGATGCATTTTGGATAGATATGGGCCCACGTGTCACTGTAAAAGAAATTTTATGCTTTGGTTATTTGCTTTATAGTATATATGAATATAATTATCTTTTACGCTATAAGAATTATGTACCGATAGTTTTATGAAAATTATTTTACAAGAAAATAGTTTATTTTATTGAATATTTTTATCATATTCAAATGGTCAAATTTTCACTTCAAATGAACGTTTTAGATACTTAATTTTTTTTAATCATTAAATATATATTTTCGGCTTACCTACTACATTTTTAGCAAGTTTCGAGGTTTTCGATGAAAATGACGAAAATGCCCTTGTGAGCCAAAAAAAAAACAATATGTTATGTTATGATTTGGAAATGATTTGTAATCCTTCGTATTTTGATTATTTGATAACTATTGCTCACCGGGGAAGTGCGAAAGCTGATACGAGAGCCTTGCGAGGTTTCGATCGACATTCGGGGTGAAGAATGTTTGTTGAGGCTTCGCGGCGGTTGTCACGGGCTCGATGGGGAGTTCCGGGTCGTGAGAATTTAGATTGGTATCAGAGCATTGTTTAAAGATCAGAGATTTTGATTTTAAAACTTTGGATTTTAAAGTTTTTGATTTTAAGGTTGTTTTAAGGAATCTACACTGACACTGCGTGGCCCCAAGTCCAGTTAAGATAAGTTAAGTTAGGTTAGATTGAATAGAATGTATGCATCTTCATATAGAAATCTACCTACTTTTGAGATGCATAAATAATTAAACAATTACTATTTGATTGCATATAGGTTTTGAGGTGTACTAGTGACATACACACTATGTCTAGAAGAGGTGGTAGTCTCGATACCTCTCATAGTGATAGTGAGGGATCTCTAGATTCTACGACTAGAAGCAAATGGCACCTTGATACAGGTGATTCGAAAGGTGGTCCATCCCGAATTCCTGATAATAGAATTCCTAAGAACTTATCAGAATGGGTTCATAATAAGGGGAGCTTCGAGAGTAGCGAGAATTTTGAAAGTGAGAGTAGCTCCAATATACCGAAAATTGAACAAGATTTCCTTTCGGAACAACCTGGAGAGCACCCTAGAGAATGGACGAGAGAAGAAATTGCAAAGGGATATATTCGTTCTAGGAAGAGCGTGACAGTAGTCCGACACTTTCCACCAGGTTGTGGGAGAAATGTAAGGGGACAATCAGAAAAGGATAAGGAGAAAGTAACAGTGGCGAGTAAACCCCTTAGAAAAGTGTCAGGTGTATGACATTTTCCTCCCGGTTGTGGAAGAAATGCTGCACCGGTGAGTGATGAAGAATATAAGAGAATACAACAAGCCTGGATTGAAGAACAAAGGAGAAAATCTCAGGAGGAAGAGGATCCATTGATGTGCCCGGATCAGGACAATGAGGAACCTAAAGATGTTTAATACTTTAGTTGAAGTTGTATTGTCATAAATCTAGGCAAGTGTCGTTTAAGGGAAGATGTAGTAGTTACCTATGTAAAGGAGTTAGGAGTGGCTTTTATTTTGTATGACTCGAACGGAATGTAAAATAGCAGTTTAAATAATTGGATATGTATGGGAATCTTTTAGTATAACAGAGATAAATTGGTAATATAATTATTGAGGAAGGTTATAGAAGGAAGCAATAAGGTCATAAATGACATTCGGAATGGATAATGTGATTAAGTTAATGATTGTAATTTAAGCATGAAGGGGATTATTCAGTGATGTTATGACACTATGAGGTAATAGTTGGACACAAATATAACCCAATGAAGTTAAATTATGGAATATGGGGAATATAAAATTTTGATTCAGTAAGGATTGTGAGAATAAAGTAAGGAGGAAGCTGGGCTATTTTCGTAGTTAATTATACCGAAAGTCAATAAGATTATTGGAGTATAAGACAAAGAAGATAATTGGATAGGGATGACAATAAATTTGAGGAAAGTTGTAGATAGTAGGCAACTTATGTGTGGAGTGGTATATGTATTTTGAATTTATTACACTATATGGAAAGGATGTTTTGAGGTGGAATTTTATGAATGTTGATAAACATCAAAAGATGACATGAGATGGAAGTATTAATCTGGCTTAGTGTGTAGGACAAGAAAATAGAAGGTATCTATACTTATGGAACTCATGATATATATCTAAAAGGGAATCCACTGGTTGAGAATGATTGATGTGGTGACTTTGAATGCAGACAAATAGCTTTGATGAGAAAATTTCCAATAGCTACAGTACTTTAGCATTGACTGTTCAACACTGTAATGCTTCGAATACCTGACGCTTATGATGCATGAGTAAGATGGGAGTGACACAATAATGAGCTTACAAATTGAATTTTGGTTGTTGGTCATTATGTTTTGTTATCTGGGAGTCTTAAATATTCTGGAGAATGTTTACCCAAATGAATTAAAAAACTTCTTTATTGCCTTGTATATAGGCATATAATTAAAAGAAAAAAATTTGAAAGATTCTTGAGATGACTATATTGGGATGAGATACCAAGTAATGAAAGTGTGAAGGAAGAATTACGAGACTGGTACAGAAAATCAGTTTATATAGAATATCATTACGAGAATTTGTAATATCTGTTTTGATACAGTAAAATGACAAGAGTTAGGAACAACATGAGGCTAATTGTGTGACACCCTAGAAACCTATGAAGATGAGTTAGGGATTGAATGGATGAGTACGTATTTATATATCTTTAAGAGTAAGTGTTTTAGGAATACATAAACATCTTTGAGAAGAGATTCTAATCATACACAGCAAGTATGAAACGTAAAATTTTTAAAACTTGCTGAGAAGCCTAACGGCTAAATCACAAGTTAAAGGATCACATGTTGTGAGACATAAGTTTAAGATAGATATTCGCAAGGAAATACTCAAGAGAAGTTTTGCTCTGGATCTCGTTAAAGCAAGCTCTAAGTTATGTGATTATAAAAAGGAAGCTGTAAGCTGAAAGTGATATTAGTATTAATATTGAAAAATACTTGAGGAGAATCTAGTTTTAAGTTTTACAATTTCAAGTACAATTTATAAATTAGTTAAGGAAGAATGATGTTATGTTCATATGAAGGAGTGGAACAAAGGATGATAGAAGTTGACCTTGAAAATGAAGTCAGATAATGAAACTTTCCTAATATATTATGGAAATTGGAATTTGAAAATGCTTAAGGTATACATGATTCAAATGGGTTTGAGTCTTAAGTGACAAATCAATATCGTAATGCAAGAAAGATACAAGGTAATATAGAGGCATGAAAGATGATTACGGACAAAAAGGATGACTCTTAGGAATTGTGGTATTGCATGAGATGCAATGATCAAGTTGAGATAAATCTTTGAGGCATCAATAGGATTATAAAGCATACACGCATAATAGATTATAATTCAATGGAGATGACATTGTGATGATGATATATAGTATAAGGAAACTCAAACATATGGTTGGAAATGATATGAATGATATGAAGTTATACACAAGTATAATAAGAAGGTTGACATGCACTATAAGAATTATTATATTGAAACTAGGATTAGGATATGGATGAATAAAGGGGGAATGTAGTCCAAGGCATGTGAACACATGGATTCCTATATATAAAGAGAGATGTTGACATTTGAAAATGCATGTATCTATGTATATATGAAATTGATAATTTTACTAACTAAAGTAAAGAATGGTTCTCAGTAATTGGGAGATTTTGAAATAGTGTCCAGAGAGGTCAGTGAGCTAAAGTGTTAATGGACATGCAATGAATGATTAAAGTTATGAGTGACTTTAAAGGTAAACCTTGGATTGTTTTAGTTCTTAATGGAACTCTATTAAAGGAAGTGTATAGACCAGTATAAGATGGATGAATCAAGGTTGAGAAATTTGGTACGCAGCGAATTAATAAAATGATGATTAGGTATACATAAGTAAGTATGATGTGTGATCGAAATCGGTATAATTGAGATGAAGTTATGGTTCAAATGTAATAATGGAGATAAAGGCATGCTTAGTGTCTAGATATAAGAGATCATGGTTGTGAAAAGTATTACTGATCCGGTTCCAAAGGATGATAATTGCCTTAAATAAAGCATTTAATTGAACTGAAGGTGAACGAGGGAAATAAATTGAATGTCCCTATAGAAGGAACAAGGAGTAGGATCATAGAAGGAGATTGATAACGCAACATCGACGGGAATACGAGGACGAATTCTATTTAAGTGGGGGAGATTGAAATACCCCATACTTTGATATGGTGATAAATAAAGTTGATCGAATGCAAATTGAGGTCAATTAAAATGTTTAGAAGTGATAAAAGACGAAAGGAGTAGTTTAGGATAAAATGTTTCGCAAGTGAGAAAATAATAATAAAATAATAATAATTTTATCGGAGGAGAATTTGTGCGATAAAAGGCGATTTGGAAGTCAAGTGAGGCATAATAAGGTATTTTGGGTACCAAGGAGACAAGATAAAATTTTTAGAATAAAATAATATTTTATTAATAAAATATTATTAAAATATTAATATTTAGCCGGATGTCGAAGTCAATCAAGAAGAAAGATCATATGGTTGATCCAAGTGGGGGAGAAGATGACAAGCCCGACTCTAAAAAAATATTTATCATGACATACATGTGATGGATAGCATGTTTGCATGATATGAGAGTCCCGAAAAATTTACAAAAGTCAGTATTGTACCTAGAGATACAATAAAGTTGATTTAAGCATCGACTAGATCAAATAGAGAATTTATGATGAAATTAAGAATTTTAAAGTCCCAGAATGGTTTAATATGGTGATTCGGAGTTCGAGGATCAATTTGGAGTCAAACCGAAATTTTCGCTATCTAGGGGCAAAATGGTCATTTGCCACTTGGAGACAAAATGAGAATTTTAGAAAAGATTTTTTTGGCCCCATTTGACTTATTGGAGTAAGATTTGAGGTTTAGAAGTGAAAAACTTTAATTGCGGTATAATTTGGAGTAAAAGGGTAAAATGGTAATTTTACCACCCCAGGGGCAAAATTGTAATTTTCCACCACCAGGACATTTTCCAGCACATGGTCTTCATTTATCGTCATTTTGACCATTGACTAATTGTGTGGTGGAGATAAAAAGGATTAAAATTTTAAAATTTTAAAAACAGGCCAATGACATGATGCCATGTGTCATACATTTATTATTTTATTATTTCTTTATAAAAAGGCATAAAATCAGCCCATCTTCCACCCCATGGCCGGCCAAACCAGCAAGAAGAGAGAGAAAACAAAAACAAAACCCTAGAGAGAGAAAATCAAAGAAAAAATGTGAATTTTCAAGGAAATTAAGTGAAAAAGGTGAGATTTTTCTATTAAGCTTGAGTTTTCTTATTCCCAAGCATTTCTCTTTATTTTTCATGATTAAATTACATGTTTTCATGACGAATTCAATTCTGAAAAAATGGGTTAGGAGAGAGAAAGTTGTTAGATTAATTTGATTTTAAGTTATGTTAGTGTTTTAAGTTAGTTTAGCATATTTAGGAACAAAACAACAAGAAAAGAATTTATTTTCCTCCATTACCATTATTGGCCAAATTTTCTAGGGGAATATTGGCTGATGATCTTGATGTTTATTTGAGGAATTATGATGAATAATGATGAATTATGAGCCTAGAAAAATAATGGAAATTTTTGGAGCAAAAATATAATTTTTACCCACTAGGGGTGTTTTTGTAATTTGCTACCGAGACTGATAAATTGAATCTCATTCACAGTCATGGAGGTATTTTAGTTATAATTGGAGTGTAGAAAGTGAGAAGAATTGATTTGGAGTTAAATTGGAGATAATAGGCCGAATTAGGTCAACACCGCATTTAAGCGGTTGTCGGATAAGTTGTATATCATATCATGCATATATACCGAGCCTGAATAGATTTTATAATGGTCAAGTATTGATGTGGTAAGTTATGTATTGTACATTGTGGATAAGTGGTGAACAAAGTACACTGGTAAAAGTACAGAGATTGTGCTTGGAGACTGAGATTAGGAGTACATCGACTCCTAGAACTGTGAGTGAACTTATTATCGTCTTAATTATCTAGAGTAGTTTTATACAACTGTGTGATTTTATGAAAAATGAGTTTAAATGGTAAATTGCTATGTTTTAAGAGAAATTGTGATTTTATAAAATGATTTTATAAATTTTCTGAAAAATCGAATATTGGTTTTGAAAATAGAGTAATAAGAGACTGCTAGTTTGTCACAACCCGGAACCTCCCTCAGGCCCATGACAATCGCCGCGACGTCCCAATTGACACTCATTATCCGGAATGCCAACCGGAACCCCGCAAGGCTTACATATCAGTTTCTTTCCTTTCCTGTGAGCAATCATTGTTAAATATCGAGTTTTTAGAGAATATTTACTATTTTAGATCAAAAACAATCAAAATAAATTTTTCGCCACACAGGGGTATTTTGGTCATTTTTTTCTCAAAAATTTCAAAACTGGCTAAAACGTAATATACAAGTACAAAATACATAATTCATATTCAAAATGAGTTTAAAAGTCTAAAATCTTCATTTAAAACGAAATTACGGTTATTTGAATAAAATAAGAAAATAAAAGAAATATTAAGGGAAATATTCTATTTTCTTATAAAACAATATTTATAAAGTTATACGTGAATAATTTTTATAGCGTAAAAGCTAAATAAATTTATACATACTGAAATACAGTAAGCCAAAATATTTAATTTAATTTACAATAACAAGAGGGCCCCCGAATAAACAAAAGTAAAGAGGACTGTGAACCTACGGTTTGGAAAATGCAGATCCAATAGTAGTCCTCGATGAGATCAGCTATCTACAGTCTATACTGAACCTGAAATGGGTGGAAAGGAGTTGGGTGAGATTTTGCAATCCCAATGAGTAAACAGACATTATCATAAATATCTAAAGGCGAGTAAAATGGAGGCAAGTTTAAACAATAAATTTCAACCCATTTCATAATGTTTTCAATTTATTTCTTAAACCATAAAATATTTGTAATTTACCAAAACAATTGTTAAGGCTTATGTCTTTTATTAAAACAAGGCTCAAGCCAAAACTAATCCTCGGGGATACCTTGGCCGAGGCATCTAACCGAGTCCGCCAAGGGTGTTAAAATATTCACACGTGAAACACATTTTTATTTTTAAAACCAGCCGTTCCTTGGCGTTGGCCGAGTTACACATTCACGTGGGGGTTCGACGTGAAGTGAACTCTAATACTACCCCAGGAGTTACCCTCCTCGCCTCTACAATCGGAGTAACTATATAACTGGGTTTACCGTGCCCCTCTAATAGGCAGTCCACGGAAACCCGTCACTGCAGTGACTAACCCACCAATTTTAATAAAATTTCGACAGTATAACGTGGCTTTTATTTATTTATCCAGCCTGCATAGTAAAAACAACTTACATAAAATTCCCAATGCATTCACAAAATATAGCCATATATACTCATTTCTCATAAGCCATTCCTAGGAAAATATATATTTTTCAAGTCAATTTGCAGCCTCCAATTACTCAATTTCATAATCAATACAATATATTTTTATTTGTCACATTTATTCCTAAAACATCAAAAATCCCGTTTTAATCTCATTCTCATTTCATAAAATACATAAAGGGCATTTAAAATAAACTCTAGATAATTTACAATAATAATAAGTTTACTCACCGTTTGTACAAACTAAAAGCTTTCTAAGCGCCCCGATCACTACTCGTCGGGTACGACTTCTTTGCCTTTTCCGGAAGGCTCTCCTCCTAGACACATTACAAAAATTTACACAATTCATCACATTGATGCTAAATCACTATATAATTAACTTCAATCCTATACTAATGCATGGTATGAAATGCAATAGCCTAAAACGGCTTAAATGCGGTATTAACCTATTTTTGGCACTTTGCCCGATAAATTGCTAACGCGCTCCATTTTAGCTCTAAATCATCCCATTCTCTCTCCAACATTTCTAACCATCAAATATCAGCCAATAACCTTCTAAAAACAACAAAAATCAGCTCACTCCCTTCCTTGGAAAATTCGGCCAAAAATGGGACATTAACTCGGTAAATTTTCTACTTTGTTTTTCTATCACGTTTAATCGTTTTTCATCATTTTCTCTTCATTTCCCTTAGAATAAAATCAATTCATCATCATTGTACAGCATTGAGCATCCAGCCAAGAGTGGGTATTGTGAAAATTTAATGATTTCTTGCCCAATTTAATTTCTAAACACATTTAACTAACTAAAACTATCAATTTAACTAAAAATCAAAACCTAAAAATTTCAATTTCTCTCTCCTAGAATTTCGTCCAGCCCTTGATATCACTTTTTGATCTCTCTCCTCAAGCATGCTAAATGGAAATAAAGGCATAGGAAAGGTAGGAATCAAGCTAAAATCGAAAAATCTTACCGTTAGACGCGTAAACGGTCGAAAACCGCGAATTTCTCTTTGAATTTTCTTGTTTCTCTTTGGTTTTTCTTTTCTTCTTCCTTTCCTCTCTATTTCCTCTGTTTTTCTTCCTTATGGCCGGCCAGCACTCAAAATTTGGGTTTAAATGGCTGACTTTTCATTAAAATAATATTATTTCATTAAAAAATGCCATGTGTCACTTTCCCATTGGCCCATTTTTAAAATTTCATCCATTTGTTTCCAAATTTTCACCATACACTTGTCTCATATATTCATAGCTTAGATAAAATTCTCAGACTCATCCAAAGTCTCGGTGGAGTAATTTTTGCAATTTACACTTTTGCCCCCGTAAAAGTCAAAAATTACATTTTTGCCCCAAAAATTGAAAAATTATCCATAGACATATTTTTCACCCCTTATACTCATACCATTCTCCAATTTGTCAAATTTGATCTAAATTCTCTCAAAATCTCAAATTTTGTCCATGGGTGGCAAAATTACGATTTTGCCCCTACACTCCAAAAATCACCAGAATTAAACTTTTTCACTTCCTATCTTTAAATTATACTCCAAATAGTTAATCTTGGTCAAAAATTTCACTCCATGATCAAATTATTATCTTAGGTGGCAAAATGACGATTTTGCCCTTAAATATCAAAATTTCTAATTTTACCCCAAATGAACCCTCGAACTCCGAACAATCATTTTTAGTCATTCATGGACTATAAAATATTAAATTTCATCCTATAATTCCTATTTGAACTAGTTCGAGGTTAAATAAATTTAAGTGTACCGTTAGGTACAATATCAGGTTTCGTTTATTCTTAGGTGCTTTTCTAGCGTAATAACATGCTACTCAATGCATGTATGTCATGACATGTATTTATAGGGTCGGGTTTTACATAGTTTGTGTTGCAAATTTATGATTTTGAATTGAATGGCTTATGTTAATAAATGAGCATGAATGGCTAAACTGATTTTGGTGTTAGAATTATTTATACTGTGTGTTCAGCCATGAGAGGCTAGGTTGCAATAAATTGCCATGTCATGCTAGAATGAATTTTATTGATTGGTGGATTATATATTAATTATTTACTGCAAAGGGGGTTCCGTGGACCAGCCTATTAGAGGGGCACGGTAAACTCCATTATATTATTACCTCGAACGGAGAGGCGCGTAAGGTATCTCCTGGGGTATAGCTTAGGGTTCACTTCATGCCAAACCACCACGTGAAGGGGAACTCAGCCAACGCTAAGGAACGGCTGTATTTTTCTCAAACTAAAATATATTTTAAGTATATACAAGATTTTAACAGCCTTGGCGGACTCGGTTAGATGCCCTGTGCAAGGTATCACCGAGTATGAGTTTTGGCACGAGCCAAAGTTTTAAGAAATTCATAAGCCAAGTTGATTTCTCGATTTTTATGGATTGATTTTATTTGGTTGAAATGAGTTGAAAGGTAATGAAATTACAGTATGATGATTTATTTTAATTGTCTCTATTTACTCGACTTTAGATAGTTTAGATGGTATCTGTTTACTCACTGGGATTTTATAATCTCACCACCCTCATTTCCTCACATTTCAGGCTCAGGGAATTCCGTAGTTAGCTGACTTTGACAAGGACCTTCATTTGGACTCGAATCGGTAAAAGCTGTAGGTTTCCAGCTTCCGATGCATTTTGGATAGATATGGGCCCACGTGTCACTGTAAAAGAAATTTTATGCTTTGGTTATTTGCTTTATAGTATATATGAATATAATTATCTTTTACGCTATAAGAATTATGTACCGATAGTTTTATGAAAATTATTTTACAAGAAAATAGTTTATTTTATTGAATATTTTTATCATATTCAAATGGTCAAATTTTCACTTCAAATGAACGTTTTAGATACTTAATTTTTTTTTAATCATTAAATATATATTTTTGACTTACCTACTACATTTTTAGCAAGTTTCGAGGTTTTCGATAAAAATGACGAAAATGCCCCTGTGAGCCAAAAAAAAAAACAATATGTTATGTTATGATTTGGAAATGATTTGTAATCCTTCGTATTTTGATTATTTGATAACTATTGCTCACCGGGGAAGTGCGAAAGCTGATACGAGAGCCTTGCGAGGTTTCGATCGACATTCGGGGTGAAGAATGTTTGTCGAGGCTTCGCGGCGGTTGTCACGGGCTCGATGGGGAGTTCCGGGTCGTGACATTTTGCCTTCCCTTACATCTATTAGTGCACTTGTAGTGGCTAATAATAGATGTCCTAGTATGATTAGAACCTCTTGATCTTCCTTCATCTCAAGTACTATGAAGTCTACTAGAATGGACAGTTTTCCAACTTTAAGCAAGACATCCTCTATCACCCCACAAGGGTGCCTTATTATTCTGTCAACTAGTTATAAGGTGACTGTAGTGGGTTGAATCTCCTTTAGTCTAATTCTCCTAGCAACAAGTAAAGGCATAATTGAGACTCCAGGACCTAAATCACACAAAGTGTCAAGCCCAGCTCTATAATATATTTACCATATTGTATAGGTACTTGATAGAATGTCTGCATACTTGAATGCGTCAAAAATCATTAAAAGACGATATTGTACCTAATGGTACAATTAAGTTGATTTAAGCCTCGAACTAGTCCAAATAGACATTTTAAGATGCATTTGAGAGTTATTGAACCTTAGAATGACTTAATATGGTGATTTGTAGTTCGGAGATTGATTTAGAGTTAAATTAGAATTTTCATAACGTAAGGGTAAAATGTTCATTTTGCCACCTGAGGGTAAAATTGGAATGGTGGATGAAATTTTGATCAAATTTGACTATTGGAACATAATTTGAGCTTGAGAAGTGAAAAATTTTAATTTCGACATTTTTTCGAGCATAAGGGCAAAATGGTCATTTTACGTGTCTATGGGGGCAAAATTGGAATTTTTGAAAATTTGCACCACCATGACACTTGTCAAGCCCTTGAATTTTACCGATTATACTTTGGATAATTGAGGTATTTTATGTTGTGGTGGGAGAATGCTTAATTATTAAGTTTAAAAATGGACCAATTAAAAGGTGACACATGGCAAGCTTTAGTTATTTTAATATTTCCTTTAAATAAAAAGAAACCAGCAATCACCTCTCTTATTTCATTCTTCATGGTTGGCTAAGACAAGAAGAAAGAGAAAAAAGAAGAGAAAAAACCCTAGTGAGCAAAAATTCAAAGGAAAATTAGTGGATTTCAAGGAATTAAGCAAGTAAAGGTAAAATTTCTTGATTTTAGCTTGTGATCTACCTTTCCTTTGCATTCTTTTTCATTTTCCATGGTTGAGAATCAAGTTTGCATGAAGATACCTTTGCTGGCCAGACATGGGAGGAGGGGTTTTGATCTTGGATTTAGCTAGATTTCATGTTATTCAAGTGTTTTTGGTTATTTGGTGATGTTTAGCATGGAAAACAAGCAAGAAATTTCATGCCCTTCACCCACACCCATTAGCTAAATTTTTCAAGAGAGAAATTGGAAAATGGACTTTGATGAATTTCATGCTATTTAGGTATTTTTAATTGTTTTATGATGTAAAGTGTAAAAATCAAGCATGAAAAACGACATATTATTCATGAACCCTCCATGGCCGAATTTTTCCAAGAGAAAATGTTGAAGATGATTTTGCTATAATTCATGTTAGCTAGCTTATATTTGATGATTTGGAGTATTGGAAGTGAAATGAATTTATTTGGAGTTGAACTGGATATTTTGGCTAATTAACTGGTGTATAGTGTGAATTAGGTCAATACCATTTCAGCCCCATACACAATTGAACCTACATAGAACACCATATTTAGATAATAATCAGAACATTTCACATCCCATTTCATGCATTCATATAGAGCCTAAATTAGTTTTGTAACGATTTAGCACAAATATAGTAAATTGCTTGTTGTGCATTATGTCTAGGTGGTGAAACTTTCGATAAGGATAAGGAGATTGTACCCAAAGATCGAGATTAGGAGTACCTCGATTCTCGATATTGTGAGTAACTTTATTATCATCTTAATTATCTAAAGTAGTTTTTATTCGTTTTTGTGATTTTATAGAAAAATGAGTTTAAATGGTAAATCCTTATGTTTTATAAGTAAAATGTGATTAAATGAAATAAGTTTTATAAATCATTTTGAAATTGAATGATGATTTTAGAAATTGAGTAATTGTGGACTGTTTGATTGTGTTGTAAATTTATGGTTTGAATTGAATGGCTTATGGTGATATTAGCATGCATGGCTGAATTGGAAATTGTGTAGAAATTGTATGAATTGTTTGTTTTGCCTTAACAGGCTGGGTAGTAATTTAATTGCCATGTCATGTTGTCGAAACTTTTATTGATTTGGTGGGATATTGATTATTCACTGCAGTGGCGGGTTTCCATGGACCAGTGTCATGACCTAGTACTCCTTTCGAGCTAGTGATAACCGTCGCGATGTCCCGATAGACACTCATTAACCGAAATGCCAATCGAAATCCTGCAAGGTTTTAATATCAGTTTCTGATTTCCCCTGTGAGTAATTGTTGCCAAATATCACGTTCTAAAAGATTTTAAACTATTTCCAACTTAAAACAATAAAAAAAAATAATTTTCGTCTCATAGGGGTATTTTGGTCATTTTTCCTAAAAATTTTAATACCAGTTAATAATGTAGTATATAAGTGCAGAACACATATTTCAAAATCAAAAATAACTTTAGATGTCTAAAACATTCGTTTAAAATAAAATTATGACTGTTAGAATAAAATAAAAATATTAAACAAAATATTCTATTTTCTTATAAAATAATATTTTTTAGAACACTACGTAAATAATTTTTTCAGCATAAAAGCAAAATAAATTCCTACATACAGTAGTATAGATAACTAGAGTATGAAATTTAATTTACAGTGACATGTGGACCCCCGAATGACAAAAATGAACAAAGGCTGCAAGCCTACAATTTTTGAGAAAGTAAAGCCAACTATAGCCTTCGACGATATTAGCTATCTACAGCCTATACTGAGCCTGAAATGGATGGAAAGGAGGGTGGTGAGATTATAACATCCTAGTGAGTAAACAAACATCATCAAAAATATCTAAAGTCGAGTAAATGGAGACAATTAAAATATTCCATCTCAATAAGTATTTCATAACATAAATATTTATTTCATTTAAATAATCAACATGGCTTCTGAGTATCTTAAAAGCTTGGCTTCTGCCAAAATCATTCTTGGGAATACCTTGGCCGAGGCATTTAACCGAGTCCGTCAAGGCTGTTAAATAATTTCGTATACACATAAACATATTTTTATTTTGAAAAACACAACCGTTCCTTAGCGTTGGCAGAGTTCATCATCACAAGGTGGTTTGGCGTGACGTAAACTCTAACCATACCTTAGGAGATACCCTACGCGCCTCTCCGATCGAGGTACGTATATAATTGGATTTCGTGCTCCTCTAATACGTTGGTCCACAGAACCAGCCCATTGCAGTAAGCGAAACCCACCATACAATAAAATTTTGACAGCATGGCATGACTAATATTATACTACCTAGCCTGCAAATGTAAAACAGAACAATTCATACAGTTCACAAACCACAATTCCAGCCAGCCATGCCAACACATTATCATAAGCCATCAATTAGAACCATAAATTACAACACATCAAGTGGTCTCTAGTTACTTTATTTTCAAAGCCATCATTCAATTTCAAGACAATTTATAAAATATTTTCATTTAAACACATTTTGTTTATAAAACCTAAAAATTAACCATTTAAACTCATTTTCCATAAAATTCACAAAAATCGAATAAAAGACCACTTTAGATAATTAAAATGATGATAAGGTTACTCACTATTTTGGAAGTCAAATTTTTAGAGTACTCCAACTACTGATCTTCGGATGCAATTTCCTTGCCTTTATCGGAGGACTCACCACCTTGACATAGTACAAAATCAAAAAACTTACTACATTGGTACTAAATCGAAATTAAACTAATTTAGACTACTAACGCATGATATGGAATGCAAAATGCATGGGTAACCATCTAAACCCGGTATTGGCCTAATTCTTCTTATCACCCGATTAATTGGCTAACGTGTCCAATTTAGCTCCAAATTGCTCCATTTCTTTTCCAACACCTTAATTCACCAAACACAAGTCAAATAACCTAAAATTTGGCAAAACCATCTTCACTTTTCTTCTGAGAATTTTCGGTCAATAATGGTGCATTAACATCGTGATTTTTCCTACTACTTTTCTACACCATAATTCATCATTTTCTAACCAATTTTCTTAAAATAAAAAAAATCAAATTCAACCTCACTCAATACAAGGTAGGTTCGACCATTGATGGGTGATGGGAAAAATGAATTCTTTTCTTGTTGTTTTGCTTCTAGACATGATAAACTAACTAAAACCACTAACATAACTTGAAATCAAATCAATCCAACATCATTCTCTCTCCATGCCTATTCGGCTAGCCATGAATTCACCATAAAAATATGAAATTTAACCATGAAAAATAAGGAGAAATGCTTAAGGAAAATAGATTTCAAGTTTAAATTGAGAAATCCTACCTTTTTCACTTGTTTTTCTTGATTTTCCACACTTTTTCTCTTGAAATTCTCCACCTAAGGTTTGTTCTTTCTTTGTTTCCCTCTTTTCCTTGCTTGGCCGAATATTTGGAGAGAAGTGAGAGGTTTATAGGCTGATTTTTAAAGGAAATAATAAAATATTCTAAGCTTGACAAGTGTCATTTTATTATTGGTCCATTTTTAAAACTTTAAAAATATAAACTTTTTATCTCCACCACATATATTTTCTCATTTATCCATAACATAAAAAGTCAATGGATGAATTCTATGAGCATGACAAGTGTTGGGTGTGTAAAATGACCATTTTGCCCATAGGGTGGTAAAATGACTATTTTGCCTTTATCCTCAGAAAAACACCGAAATTAAAATTCTTCACTTATCAAACTCAAATTATACCCCAAATGATCAATCTTAGTGAAAAATTTCATCTAACTCTCACATCTTAACCTCGGGTGGCGAAATGACCATTTTACCTGTAGATCATGAAAATTCCAATTTGACTCCAAATTGGTCTTCGAACTCCAAATCACCATTTTAAGTTGTTCTGAGAATTTAAAATTTAAAATTTCACCTTAAAATCTTCATTTGATCTAGTTCGAGGCTTAATTCAACTTAGTTGTACTATTAAGTACACTACCGACTTTTTACGATTTTTCGAGGCTTTCCTAGCATGCAAGCATATTGTCAATCACATGAATGACATGGCAAGTATTTTATAGAGTCAGGCTTGACAACCAGCCTATTAGAAAGGGGCAAGGTAAATCCAGTTATATTTTACCTTGGTACGAGAGGCGCGGAGGGTATCTCCTAAGGTAAAGCTTTAGAGTTCACTTTCATGTCGAACCACCACGTGAGGGTAAACTCAGCCAACGCCAAGGCATGAGCCAAGTTTTTAAGAAATTCGTAAGCCATGTTGATTATTTGAGTGAAATAAATTTATTTTATTTAGTTGAAATGAGTTTGAAACGTTATGAATCATAGTACGATGAACTATTTTAAGTTGTCTCCATTTACTCGACTTTAGAGATTTTAGATGATGTTTGTTTACTCACTGAGTTTATATAAACTCACCACCCTCTTTTCCACTCATTCCAGGCTCAGGACAGTTAGTAAATAGCTGATTTTGTCGAGGGTTATTATTGGACTCGCCTCCTCAAAAATTATAGGTCCACAACCTTTGTTACCTTTAGTCATTCAGGGACCCACACGTCATTATAAATTAAATTACATACTCTGGTTATTTGTGTTACCATATATATATGAATTTATTTTGTTTTTACGCTGTAAAAATTATTCACGTAGCGTTTTATAAATATTGTTTTATAAGAAAATGGAATATTTTATTCAATATTTTTATTTTATTCTATTAGCTACGATTTCACTCTAAATGATTGTTTTAGACATAAAAACTTGTTTTTAGTTATGAAATGTGTATTTTCTCCCATGTGTTATATTTTCGACGGGTTTCAAAATTTTTGGGAAAAATGACCAAAATGTCCTTGTGAGACAGAAAATATATTTTTTAATTTTTTTATTGTTTCGATTTGGAAATAGCTTATAATCTTTTAAAATATGATGTTTAGTAATTGTTGCTCACAAGGGAGGTGCAAAAACTAATATTAAGCCTTATAAGGCTCGGTTGACATTTCGGGTAATGAATGTCTATCGGGACATCGAGGCGGTTGTCATGGGCTCGAAGGAAGTACCGAGTTGTGACACAAAGTTTTTGAAAAATTAAAATTAACAATTGAGTAACGGATAGAAAAACTCATTGGGTCCTTAAGCTTTAATGGAAGCTTGTTTTGGATTATTGCACTACACTCCTTAATGAGTGTAGTTGTCTCAAAGTACTCTACTTTCCTTTTATTTGTCAATATGTCCTTCAAAAACTTCACATATGATGGCATTTGCTCTAAAGCTTTTGCAAAAAGAATGTAGATGTGAAGCTTTTTGAATACCTCAAGAAATTTTTGGAAGTGTTTATCAAGCTTTTGTTTTTAAAGGCACTAAGGAAAGGGTGGTGGTGGTAAAGTTGTCTTTGCTTCTTTCTCTTGACTTTGCTTATCACTTCTCTCAATCACCTTTTTATTCTCAATAGGCTCATCTTGGAAATTAGCTTGCCTAACATTATGTTTAACCTCTTTTTCGCTCTTCAAGGTGATTGCCATAACTAGTTCCTTACCTTTTCTCCCTGGATTCACCTTTGTATCACTAGGCAATGTTCCCTGAGGTCGATTGTTTAATAAATTAGCAAGTTGACCAACCTAAGTCTCAAGGTTTCGATTAATGCTACTTGAGTCTAAATGAGAGTTGTTTGACTTTGTATAGTGCTATCATTCTGTGTCATGTATTGCCTCAGTAGATCTTCCACAGCTGGCTTCTTTTCTAAATAGATGCGTCGGCTTGTTAGCAAAATCCTAGAGGTCCATTTGGCCTTGGAGTTGAGGACGAACATTGATTATTAGCCCAAGAGAAATTGGGATGATTCCTCCACCCTGGGTTGTAAGTGTTGGAGTAGGGGTTATTCTGTTGTCTATTACCCATAAATTGCACTGCCTCTGTTGAGCTTAGACATTAATGACTTGCATGATTATCTCTATATAACTCACAAGCTATAAAAGGACTTTGCAAACTATTAGTACCAAAAGCTTCAAAAGTTTTAGTTAAAGCAGCTACTTGAGCGAATAATGTTATCATAGCATCAACATGATGAATTCAGCTACCCTCATATGCATTGCTCACTTTGTTGGCCACCGGTAGTTGTTTGCAACCATTTCCTCCAAAATATTGTATGCCTCATCAATTGATTTTGCCATTAAAGCTCCTTCCACAGCAACATCAATGGTGGTTCGAACTTGCCCACTTAAACCCTAATAAAAAGTTTGCACCTGAAGCCACTTTGGGAGACCATGATGAGGACAAAGCCGAAAAAGTTCTTTGTATCTTTCCCAAGCTTCGTACAATGATGCAGAATCTAGTTGCATGAATGATGTAATGTCATTCCTCATTTTACTGTCTTAGCCGGAGGGAAGAATTTGGCAAGGAATTTCTGAGCAAGATCATCCCATGTTGTTATGGAGCTAGTAGGGAGTGCATTTAGCCAAGCCTTAGCTTTATCCCTTAAAGAGAAGGGAAAATGCCTTAACCAAATTGCATCATCTATGACACCATTGTTCTTGAACGCGTCACTAATCTCCAAGAAGTTTGATATATGACCATTTGGATCATCACTTGGAAGACCCCTAAACTAAACCGATGTTTGAATCATGGTGATGATAACTGGCTTGATTTCAAAATTGTTTGCTTGAATAGCTGGCCTTTGAATGCTTGATGGAATTCCTTGTACCAAAGGAACAGCATAATCCCTTAAGCAACGATTGTCAACTACTACATGGTCTTGGATCTGCTATTCACCCTGTTGATCAGCCATTGTGTTTACTAAAGTAACGCCTTGTAGATTCTCTCATCGAAGTCTGTGAAAAGTTCACTGAATTTCTATATCACATGGGATAGTCTCCAAGTTGTTTGCTCTTCTCATACAATAGCTGAACACAATTGCTAAACAAAGAAATAAAACTTAAATTAAGACTAATCTGATGTGAAACCTCAACCTCCATAGACACGTAACTAGAAATAGATGCAATAACACGGATTAGGGGTAATTTTGTCATTTTCTTAGTGAGCTCCTAGAAGTGGGTTTTCTAAAATTATTAAGGTCTAAATAGTACTAAGAAATAAATGAATGATGTATATAATAATGAAATAAACAAAGAAAATATAAGGAATGATAATTTTCAAAATAGGGGTAAAATGGTCATTTTGCATATTAGATCTAAATTTTAAAGTTTTCGTGAACTCGAGTACTTCTACACTATTATGGACTTTGTTTCAGTATCAAAGGAGCAAAAAGTTGAACCAAGGGAAAGAAAGGAGGCAAAGTCAACTATTGAATGGTATTTTTGTAAATAAATGGAACTTCAATCAACTTTAAGCATAAATATCTAATTTCTAGCAGCTTCGTCTAACTTTTAGTAGCTTCTTCTTCTTCTTCCCATCTCTTCTCTCCATTTCACCTTTTTTTCTTCATCTTCCATGGAAGCCTCCCTTGAAACCTTTATAACTTTCCTAAATTAACTCCATTTCTCATGCTTTTATACACCTTATCACAGGGTTTTTCATACTCTTTTACTTCTACACCTGAAAAACCCTCAAAAGTCTTTTCTCAATACTCTTTCACTAGTTGGACATTTTAGAGAGAGAGAGAGAGATTTTCCATAATAGCTTGAAAACTCTTAGAAAGGAATTCAAATTACAAAATCCACCAAGGTGAGTAATGAATTAGGGTTGATTTTAAGTTGTTGATAATGGTTAATAATTAGATTGTGAGTGTTTTATTGTTGAGTTGTTTATATATTTTTTAGTGTGATTAGAGTAGAGTAAATAAATAGCCATTTAATGATAATTGGAAGCTAGTTAGGAATAACTAGTAAAACTTGATTTAGGAAATGGCTTTTAGAATTTTATTAATGCCAATTTGGGTTGGTGTGATGTTATTGTGTGTGATAGGTTCCAACGAAGCCCCACATCTCCATCCGAAGCATTAGACGCAGTTAGAGTCGATCAAAGCATTAACAAAAACGGTGAGTAAACTTGCATTAAAATGTTTTGGGATAAGTGCATACAAGCTTGATTGAATCACTTGAAATATTTGATTGATCTTTTCTGTAAAATATGCATGGGAACAAGCCCTTGATGAAACACTTTTGTGTTGTGGAATATGATTGTGATGAATCCATGTGCACCTATGTTATGTTGATATATATATATATATATATATAGATATATGATATATATATATATAGATATATGATATGTATTAATAAGTAACATTTTGTGGTAATTATAACAGAGTTTGTGCGGTGTGGGAGAGCACATGAGCTGACGATCGGTGGTTGTATATATGTTTGTTGTGTGGTGTGGGAGTGCACAAGATGATTCTAGCTATGTGTGATGTGGGAGTGCAAATGAGCTGATGACCGGTGGGTGTATATATGCTTATATATATATGTATATGTTATAGAGATGATCATGCATACTATAACACTGAATATATATGTGATATCCAACATCCCACATCTGATGTGAATGTGATGTTAAGACCTATATAATAATCCAAGCCCACTTCTACTAGCAACTTGAGCTTAAGCTTTTGAAGGCCACGTGGTTTAGGCCCAAAAAATTGATGGACTAGTGGTTGGACTTGGGTCGTTACAAATGGTATTAGAGCCTGTACCAGTCTGATGTGAGCTTTCACATTGTTCTGGTGATCTTGGTCTTGTGGATGTGATGTTTGGCCTTGATGAGGACATCAAGGATTTGAGTGGGTGGGATTGTGATATCCAATATCCCACATCTGATGTGAATGTGATTGTTAAGACCTATATAACAATTCAAGCCCACCACTACTAGCAACTTGAGCTTAAGCTTTTGAGGGTCACGTGGTTTAGGCCTAAAAAGCTGCTGGGCCAGTGGTTGTTCTTGGCTCTAAATCCTCAAAATAGTTGCTTGTTGCCTTTTCCTTAAAACCTTTGAAAAAGGTCCCTTAAATAGGCTCCAAGTAACCTAATTTTCAAAATCGCATTAAATTTTTATTTTTTGGTGTCGCGGTGTTAGTTGTTTTGCTAAGTAGTGCTGTAGTGCTACTTCTCCAGTGCTGCTATCACAGCCCAATTTTCTGGCCATGATCGGCGCATGGACCCAATGGGCATAGCCCACTAAGCCCAACCAAGCCCATTTATATAACCTGTTCATCATTTTATCAAATGTTCCTAAAGTAACATTTCATAATTCTAACCTACAAGAACTTTAATAATGTGCTACAGCAATCAAATACTTGCATTTATATTAACCAAAAGTAATGTTAATCATTGCCAACTCATAGTGGCATTACCAATCAGAATATACATATATTGTCTAAGACATATATCTTAGTAATTTACATCGCGTTTATCTATACACAACAAAAAGACACTCGACTTCCAACGGAGTGACCTTGGCGAAGATACAGCTATTGAATGCTGAGATACCTACCAAGAAGACTAATCCACATGGACACCTCGACCTAGGTTCCAACTGCCTCCTGATCTAAAAACATGAAGTTAAAAACAGTGAGTATAAACTCAGTGAGTGAACATAAGAAGGGAACAAGCAACGATACAAAGCGATTTTGAAAACATGATGCACTTTAGTTACAAACAATGCAATTTAGTTTACTTTCTTGTAAAGCCTCTTAATTCATCCCTTGATTATTTAATTCCTTAGCATTTACAATCCATGATAAACCATGAAGTTGAAAAGAATGAAAATTCCAGTAAATGTCCATGCAAAACAAGCAAAAGAGAAGGTTTCTCACTGCAGTGGAAAGCCATTCTTGCTGCAACGATCAGACCAAAATTTTGAACCACTTGAGAGTTTCTCGCTGTAGCGAGAATTCATTCTCACTGTAGTGAAAATAGAGCCAGTGCATACCCTCCCCCAACCTAAGACTTTCTCGCTGCAGCGAGATTCATTTTCGTTGCAGTGAGAATCTAGCTAGATGAAGTTAGGGAAAATTTTCATTGCTATATAAATCCAATCCTGTTGCAAAGAAAATTAGCTTAAACACATTTGACAATAATCAAGTTCCAACAGTCAATGCAATCACATATTAATTCCAAACCTCTCTATATAATAAATATATATATAAGACTTTACACCACCACCGCCTCACCTAGCTCATATGCACTCCCACATTGCACATAGCTGGAGTCATCATGTGCATCCCCCATATCGTGCACAGCTAATACCATCGTGTGTATCCCCCACATCGCCCACAAGCAATATCATCATCCACAATCCCGCACCCGTCATCACAAGCATGTGCTCCCCCACATCGCGCACATGCATGGCTATATTTATTACACAATATAACCTCTGAATGCACAACACATATATGCTTATATCAACATAATAAAGGAGTACATGGATTCATCACAGTCACATTTCACAACACAACACAAAAAAAAAAAAGTTTCATCAAGGGCTTGTTCTTGTGTGCATTTTGAAGAAAAATCAAATAAAATATTTCAAGTAATTCATTCAAACATATATACATTTACCTAGAACATTTTAACGCAAATTCACTTACTTGTTTTTGTTAATGTCACAACCTGGTACTCTTCTCGAGCCTGCGACAACCGTTGCGATGTCCCGATAGACATTCATTACCCTGATTGCCAATCGAAACCTCGTAAGGCTTAATATCAGTTTTCGCACCTCCCCTGTGAGCAATAATTACTAAATATCATATTTTAAAAGATTATAAGCTATTTTCAAATCAAAACAATAATAAAAAAATATTTTTTCTCTCACAAGGGCATTTTGGTCATTTTTCTTAAAAATTTTGAAACCTGCTAAAAATATAATATATAGGGGAAAATACACATTTCATAACTAAAAACAAGTTTTTATGTCTAAAACATTCATTTAGGGTGTAATTGTAGCTAATAGAATAAAATAAAAATATTAAATGAAATATTCTATTTTCTTATAAAACAATATTTATAGAACTCTGCGTAAATGAATTTTGTAGCGTAAAAGCAAAATAAATCCATACATACAGTAACACAGATAACTAGAGTATGTAATTTAATTTACAATGACGTGTGAGCCCCTGAATGACCAAAGGTAACAAAGGCTGTGGACATACAATTTCTGAGGAGGCGAGTCCAATAATAACCCTCGACGTAATCAGCTATTTACGGACTGTCTTGATCCTGGAATGAGTGGAAATGAGGGTGGTGAGTTTATATAAACTCAGTGAGTAAACAAACATCATTTAAAATATCTAAAGTCGAGTAAATGGAGACAACTTAAAATAGTTCATCGTACTATGATTCAAAACGTTTCAAACTCATTTCAACTAAATAAAATAATTTCATTTCAGTCAAATAATCAACATGGCTTATAAATTTCTTAAAAATTTGGCTCGTGCCAAAACTCATTCTCAGGGATACCTTGCCCGGGGCATCCAACCGAGTCCGCCAAGGCTGTTAAAGAAAAGTTCATATACTCATAAAACACATTTTTACATTTAAAAGCATAGTCGTTCCTTGGCGTTGGCTGAGTTCACCCTCCCGTGGTGGTTTAGCGTGTAGTGAACTCTAAAGCTTTACCTCATGAGATACCCTCCGCGACTCTCGTACCGAGGTAAAATATAACCAAGTTTACCGTGCCCCTCTCTAATAGGCTAGTCCATGAAAACCCGTCACTGCAATGACTAATCAATATCCCACCAAATCAATAAAAGTTTCGACAGCATGACATGACAATTATATTACTACCCAGCCTGTTAAGGCAAAACAAACAGTTCATACAATTTCAACACAATTTCCAATTCAACCATTCATGCCAATATCACCATAAGCCATTCAATGCAAATCATAAATTTACAACACAATCAAACAGTCTCCAATTACTCAATTTCTAAAATCGTCATTCAATTTCAAAATGATTTATAAAACTCATTTCATTTAATCACATTTTACTTATAAAACATAAGGATTTACCATTTAAACTCATTTTTCTATAAAATCACAAAAACGAATAAAAACTACTTTAGATAATTAAGATGATAATAAGGTTACTCACAATATCGGGAGTCGAAGTACTCCTAGTCTCAGTCTTTTGGTACAATCTCCGTACCCTTATCGAAAGTTTCACCACCTAAACATAATGCACAACAAGCAATTTACTATATTTGTACTAAACCGTTATAAAACTAATTTAGCCTCTATATGAATGCATGAAATGGGATGCGAAATGTTCAGATTATTATCTAAATATGGTGTTTTACGTAGCTTCAATTATGTATCGAAATAAAATGGTATTGGCAGAATTAGATCTATACACCGGTTAATTGGCCAATACATCCAATTCAACTCCAATTAACTTGATTCCACTTCCAACACTCCAAGTCATCAATTACAAGTTAAATAATATGTAATATCACAAAAATCCATCATCAATATCTTCCTTGTAAAATTCGGCCATTGAAGGTTTAGTGTAGAATATGTAATTTTCATGCTTGATTTTTACACCTTGCATCTTAAAACAACTAAAAACACCTAAATAGCATGAAATTCATCAAAGTCCATTATCCAATTTCTCTCAAAAATTTCAACCAAGGAGTGTGGGTGAAGGGCATGAAATTTCTGGCTTGTTTTTCATGCTAAACATCACCAAACAGCTTAAAACACTAAGATACCTTGAAATCTAACCAAATAAATCATCAAATCTTCTCTCCCTAAATTCGGTTAGCCATGAATCCTTCATGAAATCTTGAATTTTAACCATGGTAATTGAAAAAGAATGCATAGGAAAGGTAGATCACAAGTTAGAATTACGAAATTTTACCTTTACTTGCTTAATTCCTTCAAATCCAATGAATTTTCTCTTGATTTTCTTCTCTAGGGTTTGTTCTATGCTTTTTCCCTTTTGTTCTTGCCTTGGCTGGCGAAGAGAAATGAGATGGGAGAGTTTTAGTTGTGTTTATAAAGGAAATAATAATAATATTAAGGCTTGACACTTGTCACCATGTGATTGGTCCATACATAAAACTTAATAATTAAGCATTTCTTCTCCACCACATAAAATCCCTCGATTATCCAAAGTATAAAATGAATTTCATGGGTTTGACAAGTGTCAAGGTGGTGTAAAATTTCAAAAATTCTAATTACATCCTTGTGGACATATGAAATGACCTTTTTGCCCTTATGTTCAAAAAATTATCGAAATTAAAAATTTTCACTTCTCAAGCTCAAATTATGTTCCAAATAGTCAAACTTGATCAAAATTGCATCCACCATCCCAAATTTGCCCTCGGATGAAAAAATGACCATTTTACCCTTACATTATGAAAATTCCAATTTAACTCTAAATCAATCCCCGAACTCCGAATCACCATATTAAGTCATTCTAAGATTCAATAACTCTCAATTGCATCTTAAAATCTTTATTTGAACTAGTTCAAGGCTTAAATCAACTTAGCTGTACCACTAGGTACACTACTGACTTTTGATGATTTTTTCGAAGTATTCTAGTATGCAAACAAGTTGTCAAATACACGAATGACATGGCAAGTATATTATAAAGTAGTGCTTGACAACACTACCCCCTTTAAAATAAAATTTTGACCTCAAAATTTCACTTATCGGACGCGGAGAAAATATGCGAGTATTGGTTTCTCATATGGTGCTCAACTTCCCACGTCATCTCCTCCATCCGAGCATTTTTCCACAACACCTTAACCATTGGAATGTTCTTATTCCTCAACACTCGATCCTTTCAATCTAGAATATGTACAAGTTGCACCTCGAATTTCAAATCTTCTTACAACTCAATCGGAGGTGTCTCGAGGATATGAGAGGGATCAGGTACATACTTTTTCAACATTGGGACGTGAAAGACATTGTGAATCTGAACCAACTATGGGGGTAACTTTAGTTTATATGCCACTGGCCCAATCTTTTCAATAATACGAAAGGGTCCAATGTATCTCGGATTGAGCTTTCCTTGCTTTGCGAACCAGATCACACCTTTCATTATCCAATAAGATACCACAATTTACTACAATAATATAATAAAATAAGACTTAATACCTTAAAGTATTCAAATTATTACCTTTCCAAGGAGAGACCTTAAGAAAAACTCTATCATCAACTTCAAATTCCAAATCTTTTCTCCGTCTATCTGAGTAACTTTTCTGCCTGTCTTGAGCTATCTTTAATCGCTCTCGGATAACCTTGATCTTGTCATTAGTTAGATCAATCAATTCTACATTAAACAATTTCCTCTCACCCACTTCATCCCAGTAGAGTGGAGTTCGACACTTTTTTCCATACAAAGCCTGGTATGGTGCCATCCCAATACTAGACTGAAAACTATTGTTATATGCGAACTCCACCAATGGCAAGTGTCTATCCCAACTCCCCGTAAAGTCAATAACACATGCTCATAGCATATCCTATCAAGTCCAGCTCTAAAATATATTTATTATGCCATTCTTATATAAAAATGCATATTTGCTTACTTGGGTACCTCAAAAATCGTTAAAGGACGACATTGTACCAAATGGTACAATTAAGTTGAATTAAGCCTCGAACTAGTCCAAATAGAGATTTTAAGGTGAAATTGAAAATTTTAAAACCCAAGAATTTCTTAAAATGATGATTTTGAGTTCGAGGATAGATTTGGAGTCAAATTTGAATTTTCATGACCTAGGGGCAAAATGGTCATTTTGCCACCTGAGGTTAAAATTGGAATGTTTAAAGAAGTTTTTGACCAAGATTGACTATTTAGAACATAATTTGAGTTTGAGAAGTGAAAAATTTTAATTTTGACATTTTTCAAAGCATAGGGGTAAAATAGTCATTTTGCAACTTTAGAGGCAAAATTGTAATTTTACACCACCCAACACTTGTCCAGCACATGGATTTTACCTAATATTATCATGGATAATTGAGAAATTTTAAGTGGTGGAGAGAGATTGCTTAATGGGTAAGTATGACACATGGACCAATGGAATGGTGACATGTGTCAAATTCTCATCCATTTATTATTTTCCTTATAAATTAGCACAAAATCAGCTTATTTCTCTGCATATGGCTGGCCAAAGCAAGAACAAATGAAGAAAAAGGAAGAACAAGAACCCTAGGGTGAAAATTCAAGAGAAAATTGGTGGATTTCCAGTAATCAAGCAATCAAAGGTAAAATTTCTTGATTTTGAATTGTGATCTACCTTTCCCATGCATTATTTTGCATTTTCCATGGTTGAATCACAAGATATCATGAAGGATAGTGTGTTGATCAAACCCTAGGAGAGAGGTTTTGATGCTTGATTTGGTTAGATTTCAATGTATTTTAGTGTTTTTAGTTGATTGGTGATGTGTAGCATGAAAATCAAGCAAGAAAAATTCATGTTCTCCCATCACCCATCATTGGTTGAATTCTCCATGTACAATATTGATGATGATTTTTATTTTATTTCAAGTGATTTGGTTAGGAATTAGTGATTTATGGTGTGAGAATCAAGTAGGAAATATTATAGTGTTGATGCACCCACCATGGTAAAATTTTCCAAGAGAAAATGTGAGGATGATTTTTACATATTCAAGTTATTTAATTTGTGTTTGATGATTTGGAGTATTGGGAGAAAAATGAAATTATTTAGAGTTGAATTGGACATATTGGCCAATTAATTGAGTGATAGATCAAATTAGGCCAATTATAAAGCTCAACCTTATAAAATACTTGTCATTACATACATGTGATGGATAGCATGTTTGCATACTTGGAAAGCCCTGAAAAATCGTCAAAAGTCGATATTGTACCAAATGGTACTATTAAGTTGAATTAAGCCTCAAACTAGTCTAAATAGAGATCTTAAGATGAAATTGAGAATTTTAAAACCCCAAAATGACTTAAAATGATGATTTGGAGTTCGAAGGCTGAATTGGAGTCAATTTGGAACTTTCATGTTCTAGGGGTAAAATGGTAATTTTGTCACTCGAGGATAAAATGGGAATTTTTAGAAAATATTTTGATAACATTTGACTCATTGGAGTATGATTTGAGTTTGAGAGGTGAAAAATTTAAATTCTGACAGTTTTGGAGTCCTAGGGGTAAAATAGTAATTTTACGAGTTTATTGGGGCAAAGTTAGAATTTTAGAATTTTACACCACCTAACACTTGTCATGCCCATGGATTTCAGCCATTAACATTTTACATTGTGGATAATTGAAACATTTGATGTATTGGAGAGATATTGCTTAATGGATAAGTATTACACATGGACCAATGGAAAAATGCCATGTGTCAAGCTTGGATTATTCTAGAATTTCCTTGTAAAATCTATTTAAAACTCTCTTAGTCTCACCCATATGGCCGGCCAAAGTATGAAGTGAAGAGGAAAGGAAAGAACACAAACCCTAGGTGGGAAAATTGAAGAAAAAGTGTGGGATTTCAAGGGATTAAGCTAATAAAGGTAAAATTTTGTGATTTTATCTTGTGATTTACACTACCCATGCTTTCTTTTTCATTTTCCATGCTTAGAACTCAAGTTTGCATGATAAACCCATACTGGCCGAATTTGAGAGGAGAGGTTTTGAGCATTGATTTTGCTAGATTTCAAGCTAATTAAGTGTTTTTGGTTGTTTGGTAATGGAAAGTATGAAAATCTAGCAAGGAATCACTTTGTTCTTCACAAACCCACAAGAGGCTTAATTTTCTAGGGAGGATATTGAGGCTGAAATTGATGATATTTGATGATATTTTGGTAGTATTTAATGATTGGTGAGGCTAAAAATTTAAATGGGAAATTTTGGCATGAAAATATGAATTTTTACCTAATGTATTGACATGTGCGATTTATGGTTCGAACTAATAAATTGAATCATATTCACAGTCATTGAGGTATTTTAAGTATAATTGGAGTGTAAAAAATAAAAGAAATCGATTTGGAGTTAAATTGGAGGTTTTAGCCAATTACACCGAGAATAGTACGAATTAGGTCGAATACCGTATTTAAATGGCCATTCTGACATTTTGCATCACATTTCATGCATTCATATAGATTTATAGAGCCTGAAATAGTTTATGATACATTGACACAATTTATTGAAATTTGTGTCACGTATGATGTATAGGTGGTGAGCCCTCTAACAAGGGTAAAGAGATTGTGTCCGAAGACTGAGAATAGGAGTATATCGAACTCCTAGTACTGTGAGTAACCTTATTATCGTCCTAATTATCTAAAGTAGTTTTTAATCGTTTTTGTGATTTGATAGAGAAATGAGTTTAAATGGTAAATCTTTATATTTTATAAACAAAATGTGTTTAAATGAGATGATTTTGTAAAATTGTCTTGAAATTGAATAATGGCTTTTCAAATAGAGTAATTGGAGACCATTTGATGTACTGTGAATTTATGGTTCTAATTGATTGGCTTATGACAATATTGGCATGAATGGTTGAATTGGTATTTGAGTTGAAATGTATAACTGTTGTTTACCTTGATAGGTTGGATAATGATAAAATTGCCATGTCATGCTGTTACAAATTTTATTGTATGGTGGGTTTAGCTTGCTGCAATGGGCTAATTCTGTGGACTAGCCTATTAGAGGGGCATGGAACCTGGTCATATTCCTACCTCGGTTGGAGAGGCGAGTAAGGTAACTCCCGAGGTATAACTTTTAGAGTTCACTTCACGCCAAACCACCACGTGAAGGCGAACTCAGCCAATGCCAAGGAACGACTATATTTTTAAAATAAAAAACATGATTTATGAGTACATAACTTTTTAATAGCTTCAGTGAACTGGGTTTGGGATAGCCTGTGGCCAAGGTATCTCTGATAACTAGGTATGAGAATGATTTTGACACGAGCCAAAGTTTTAAGAAATTCATAAGCCATGTTAATTACTCAATTTATATGAATTGATTTTATTTGGTTGAAACAAGTTGAAAGGTGATGAATTTCAGTATGTTAAACTGTTTTATCTGTCTCCATTTACTCGACTTTAGATGGTTTAGATGGTATCTGTTTACTCATTGAGATTTTATAATCTCACCACCCTCGTTTTCAACCATTTTAGGACCGAGGTAGCTTGTGGATAGCAGATATCATCAAGGATTATAGTTGGCTTTACTACTCCAAAAATTGTAGGTTTACTGCCTTTGTGCACTTTTGTTCCTTGCGGGCCCACGAGTCACTGTAAAGTAAATTTCATATCCCGGTTATCTATATTATAGTACGTATGAATTTATTTAGCTTTTACATTACAAAAAAATTATTTATCGATGACTTTATAAATATTGTTTTACAAGGAATTAAAATATTTTATTGAATATTTTTATTTTATTCAAATAGTTGTAATATCATTTTTAATAAATGTTTTAGACACCCAAATTTATTTTAAATCATGAAATATGTGTTTTCCACTCATCTACTACATCTTTAGTCGGGTTCGAAAAATTTTGAGGAAAAATGACGAAAACGCCCCTGTGAGGCAAAAATTATTTTTCCACAGTTTTGAAAGGGAAAAAGCTTAAAATTCTTTAAAAATGAGGTTTGGTGATGATTACTCATAGGGGAGATGAAAAAAATGGTACTAAAGTGTTACGGGGTTCCGGTTGGCACTCCGGGTAACGAATCTCTATTAGGACGTCGCGACGGTTGTCACGGGCTCGAGGAAAGTACCGAGTCGTGACACCAATACCGTTTAATTTAGGTACACAATTGAATTTGTGTAGAAGACCATGTTTAGACAATAATTCGAACAATTTGCATCCCATTTCATACATTAGTATAAAGCCTGAATTGGATTTATAACAATTTAGCACAATGTAGTAAATGGCTTATTGTGCATTATGTTTAGGTGGTGAGCATTCTGGCAAAAGTAAAGAGATAGTACTCGAGGATCAAGAATCGGAGTACTTGGAATTCGACTCCCCGAAATAGTGAGTAACCTTACTATCATCTTAATTATCTAAAATGGTTTTTATCCAATTTTGTGATTTTATGGAAAATGAGTTTAAATGGTAAATCTTTATGTTTTATAAACAAAATGTGATTAAATGAAATGATTTTATAAAATTGTCTTGAAATTGAATGATGGTTTTGAAAATGGAGTAATTGGAGACTAATTGCTGTGTTATAAATCATGGTTTGAATTGAATGGCTTATGATAATATTGGCATGTATGGTTGAATTGGTATTTGTGTTGAAAATGTATAAACTGTTGTTTGCCTTGATAGGCTGGATAATGATAAAATTACCATGTCATGCTATTGTAAATATTATTGCATGGTGGGTTTAGCTTGCTGCAGCGGGCGATTTTCTGTGGACCAGCTTATTAGAGGGGCACTGAATTCGATTATATTTTACCTCGGTTGGAGAGGTGAGTAGGGTAACTCCCAAGATATAACTTTAGATTTTCACTTCACGCAAAACCACCACGTGAGGGTGAACTCGACCAACGCCAAGGAACGGCTATGTTTTCAAAATAAAAACATGATTTATGCGTACATAACTTTTTAACAGCCTTGGCAGACTCGGTTAGGATAGCCCTCGATCAAGGTATCCCTGATAACTGGGTATGAGAATGATTTTTGCACGAGCCAAAGTTTTAAGAAATTCATAAGCCATGTTGATTACTCGATTTATATGAATTGATTTTATTTGGTTGAAACAAGTTGAAAGGTGATGAATTACAGTATGTTAAACTATTTTATCTGTCTCCATTTACTCGGCTTTAGATATTTTAGATGATATTTGTTTACTCACTGGGATTATATAATCTCACCACCTTCCTTTCCACCTATTTCAAGCTCAGAATAGGTTGTAGATAGCTGATTTCATTGAGGCTACCATTGGATTTGCATCCTCTAAACTGTAGGTTCACAGTCTTCCTTACTTTTAGTTATTCGGGGGCCCACTGGTTATTGTAAATTAAATTAATTACTCTGGCTTACTGTATTATAGTATGTATAAATTTATTTTGCTTTTATGCTGCTACAAAAAAAGTTATTTACATATAACTCTAAAAATATTGTTTTATAAGAAAATAGAATATTTTATTGAATATTTCTTTTATTTTTTTTATTATATCTAAATAATCATAATTTCATTTTAAATGAAGGTTTTAGATGTTTAAACTTATTTTTGATTATGAATTATATATTTTGTACTCGCATACTACATTTTTAGCAGATTTCGAGATTTTTGAGGAAAAAAGACCAAAATGCCCCTGTGAGAAAAAAATTGTTTTTCTATTGTTTTGATTTGGAAATAGTTTATAATCTCTCAAAACATAATTTTAGTGACTAACACTCACAGGGGAAGCGAGAAAAACTGATGTTAAGCCTTGCGAGGTTTCGATTGACATTCCAGGAATGAATGTCTATCGGGACTTCGCAATGACTGTCACGGGCTCGATGGGAGTTCCTGGTCGTGACATATCCTTTAAAGTCTGGATAGTCCTTTCAGATTGACCATCTGTCTATGGATGAAAGGTAGTACCAAACCTCAAATTAGTTTTGAGAGGCTCTTGGAATTTTGGCTAGAATCGAGAAGTAAATAGGGGGTCTCGATCTGACACAATAGAAATTGGAACTCCATGTAATCTCACAACCTCATTTATATAAAGCTTAGCCAGTTTCTCAATGGAATACGTGCTATGGATAGCCAAGAAATGGGTAGACTTAGTCAATCTATCCACAATCACCCATATAACATCCTTCCCACTCTATGTCCGTGGCAAACCCAGTATAAAGTCTATAGTCACGTGTTCCCACTTCCATTCCGGAATAGGTAAAGGTTTAAGAGTACCCGATGGTTTTTGATGTTCCGCCTTGATCTGTTGGCATGTGAGACATTTCGCTACAAACTCTGCTACGTCTTGTTTCATACCCGGCCACCAATAACTTTCCTTAATAGTCCTGTACATTTTGGTGCTTCCGGGATGTAAAGCACAGGCGGAAGAATGAGCTTCCTCCAAAATAGCTCGTCTCAACTGATCATCCTTAGGGACACAAACCCAATTTCCAAACATCAAAATTCCATCATCACCGAGTTTGAACTCACTAGTTTCTCCATCTTGTAGATTTTGAACTTCTCGTTTCAACTCATCATCAGACTTCTACAATTTTCTGATTTGATTGAATAATGAAGGTCTCACAACGAACTAGCAAGTAGGGTTCCATCTTTAACAATTCTCAATTGGATCCCTAGAGATTTGATCTCTAGTAATATCGAAAAATAAGAACTCCGAAGTGTTGCTAATGAAGATGAGGATTTACGACTTAAAGCATCTGCTACAACATTTACCTTCCCAGGGTGATAATCAATCACTAAGTCGTAATCCTTAATGAACTTTAACCATCGTCTCTGTGTCAAGTTAAGCTTTTTCTGGGTGACAAGTATTTCAAACTCTTATGGTCGGTAAAAATTTAACAACGCTCACCATATAAGTAATGCCTCCAAATTTTCAATGAAAATACTACTGCTGCTAATTCTAAATCATGGGTAGGGTAATTCATCTTATGCTTCTTCAACTGTTGGGAAGCATAAGCTATCACTTTCTCATCTTGCATTAACAAGCTCCCTAATCCCAATTTAGAGGCATCACTGTACACCACAAATTTTTTTCCCTTAACAGGAAGTGTCAAAACGGGAGCGGAGGTCAACCGATTCTTTAGCTCTTGAAATCGACTCTCATAGACATCATCCCACTCGAACTTAACTCCTTTATGAGTCAGACGAGTTAGAGGAGCAGTTATCAACGAGAATCCCTGAACAAACCTCCTCTAATAATCGGCTAAGCCAAGGAAACGCTGAATCTCTGTTACCATTTTCAGTTGCTCCCATTGTAAAATTGCCTTAATCTTCTTGGGATCGACATAAATTCTAGCTCCAAACACCACATGTCCTAAGAAAACCACTTCTTTTAACTAGAACTCATATTTAGGAAACTTGGCATAGAGTTGTTTTTCGCACAAAGTTTACAGCATAATGCGCAAATGGGTAGCATGTTTGTCATCATTCTTCGAATAGACCAGAATGTCATCTATGAATACTATCACGAACTTATCTAAGTATGGATGGAACACCCTGTTCATAAGATCCATAAAAGCTGTCGGGGCATTAGTCAGACCAAAAAGCATAACTAGAAACTCATAATGCCCATAACACGTCTTGAAAGCAATCTTGGGTACATCTTGCTCCTTAATCTTCAACTGATAATGCCCATACCTCAAATCAATCTTAAAAAACACCATAGCACCTCGTAACTGATCAAAAAGATTATCGATCCATGGTAGAGGGTATTTATTCTTGATGGTCACTCAGTTCAACTGACAGTAATCGATACATAACCGAAGAGTGCCATCCTTTTTCTTTACAAATAAGACTAGTGCTCCCCAAGAAGAAGTGCTAGGGCGAATAAAACCCTTATCTACCAAATCTTGCAACTGGACTTTCAGTTCCTTCAACTCCACTAGAGCCATTCGATACGAAGGAATGGAAATAGGTGCAGTACTCGAGAGTAGATCAATAGGGAACTCAAGCTCTCGATCAGGAGGTAGTCCCAGTAACTCTTAAGAAATACATCAGAAAACTCACTTACTATTGGGACATCCTCTAACTTAGGTTCCCCTTTTGAAGTATCGATCACGTGTGCTAAATATGTTGGATACCCTTTCTGTACCAGTTTCAGAGCTTTGATGGCCAAGATTACACAAGACGGTAATACTCAACATTCCCCTGCAAATACAATCTCTGCTCCTTCAGAATTCTGAAGTACAACTTCTTTTCGGAAACAATCTATGTTCGCCCGATGTGTAGTTAACCAGTCCATACCCAATATTAAATCAAAATCCTAGACTCTAGAGGAATTAAATCACCCCTAAATTCTTCCTCACCAATCATTACCCCACAGTCTCTATAACAAGTGTTTCTAACTAGCTTCTCTCCTAAAAGGGTGTGAACTACAATTTCTTCCTCTAATGGTGACAAGTTTCTATCAAAAAATGATGCAAATGTCGTGCTTACATAAGATCTGTCCGAGCCAGAATCTATTAAGACATATGCATCTTTATCAAATAAAAGCATAGTACCTATCACTACTCCAGGTTGGACCCGTGCCTCATCCTCCGTCACAACAAAAACTTTTGTTGAAGAACGAGTCTATGGTCTAGAGGGTGGATGTGCTGAGGCATTACTCTCCACATCGGACCGTATGGCTACTCCCTGTCTCAGTGGTAACTCAGAAGAATCTCTCTTCTGTATATCCTTGCGAGCTGGTCGAGATGGAGCAGCTACAGTAGCTCGTCCGAACTGTGGGCAAGTACTCCTAATATGACCCGGCTGACCATAATGAAAACATCGTACGAGCTCCCTACATAGCCCAACATGGTATTTCCCATAATTTCTGCATCTATCAGAACTTCCGAAACTTTTCCCAGGAATAGTCATAATAGATTTGCTGAATCTCGGAGGCTTTTACTGCGGCTATGGAAATGGGGGTCGGGAAGATGCTACGGAAGTAGAGGTAGTACTCCCTGAAACAAATGAGTCTTAGCCCCTTTTTGCTGGCTGACTAAAGATATACTGGAATTCCTCTTTTTTGAAACTCAGCCCGCATTCTCCTACTTTCATTTGCAAGCTTCTCAGCCCTTAAAGCCATCTGTAGCACCACTTTATGCAGCACCCTACCTGTCACTGTCATCCAATCTTGAATCTCATTTTAGAGCCCTTCTTCAAAATAATTGGCTTGATCTTGCTCAGTTTTCACTAGATCCGGCACTTATAACATCAGTTCGTTAAAACGAGCCACGTACTCCTCTACTGTTAAGTTCCCTGTTTCAAACTCAAAAATTCTCTCATCTTTTCCTTTTGATGGAATTAAGTGTAATACTGACCATCAAATTCTCTTAGAAAATTTGACCAGGTCGGAGAAGTGGTAAAACAGGATTTCACTAAATTCCACCATGTGCGGGCCCTCATCTCAAGTAATCTTGTGGCCACCATCAACTTCATGTCATCATCCAACCTCATATCAAAAAGTGTCTCTCAAACTTGATTAATCTAGTCTTTAGCTACGATTACGTCCAGCTCACCCGTAAAAGAAATACAACTGAACTGCCTAGCCTTCTTAAGCTTCTTAGAAATAGAGACATCGAGCACCGATGGTGGAACAGGAGATGGGGGTGGTGGCACTAAAGGAGCAGCTAGAGGAACTGTAGGAGAAGCTTGACCAGTCTGAGCTTGGCCAGCAATAGCAGCGAAAAAGGTTACCAATGCCTGAGCTGCCTCGAGAGACATGGTAGGAATACCAATAGGTGGTGGAGGATGTGGAGGAGTCTCGGTCTGCTCAGCAGTAGGTGCTGCTCGAAAAGTGGATGCAACCTTTTCCCCCTCTATAGGATCCGGTTGACGATGTTGAGAATGACCTCTTCCCCTCCCAGCCGATCTGGTGAGAGGTGGGTGTTCATGTCGAGGAGGCATGGTGATTTATAAGAAGAACCAAAGTGAGTTTAGACAAATTTAAGTTCTATATGTTGATGCATGCATTCAACTTAACCTAACCTAACTTAACTTGGGGCCACACTGACATTGTAATTTTCAAAACAACTTTAAAACCAAAAGCTCTGATACCAATCGAATTGTCACGACCCAGTACTCTCCTCGAGCCTGTGATAACCACCGCGATGTCCCAATAGACATTCATTACCCTGATTGCTAACCGAAATCTCACAAGGCTTAATATCAGTTTTCGCATGTCCCCTGTGAGTAATAATTACTAAATATCATATTTTAAAAGATTATAAGCTATTTTCAAATCAAAACAATAATAAAAAAATATTTTTTGTCTCATAATGGCATTTCGGTCATTTTTCCCAAAAATTTTGAAACTTGTTGAAAATATAATATATAGGGGAAAATACACATTTCATAACTAAGAACAAGTTTTTATGTCTAAAACATTCATTTATGGTGAAATTGTAGCTAATAAAATAAAATAAAAATATTAAATGAAATATTTTATTTTTTTATAAAATAACATTTATAGAATTTTGCGTAAATAATTTTTATAGCGTAAAAGCAAAATAAATCCATACATACAGTAACACAGATAACCAGAGTATGTAATTTAATTTACAATAACGTGTGGGCTCTCGAATGACCAAAGGTAACAAAGGCTGTGGACCTACAATTTCTGAAGAGGTGAGTCCAATAATAACCCTCGACGTAATCAGTTATTTACGGACTGTCCTGATCCTGGAATGAGTGGAAAGGAGGGTGGTGAGTTTATGTAAACTCAATGAGTAAACAAATATCATCTAAAATATCTAAAGTCGAGTAAATAGAGACAACTTAAAATAGTTCTTCGTACTATGATTCATAACGTTTCAAACTCGTTTTAACTAAACAAAATAATTTCATTTCACTCAAATAATCAACATGGCTTATGAATTTCTTAAAAATTTGGCTCGTGCCAAAACTCACTCTCAGGGATACCTTGCCCAGGGCATCCAACCGAGTCCGCCAAGGCTGTTAAAGAAAAGTTCATATACGCATAAAACACATTTTTACATTTAAAAGCATAGCCGTTCCTTGGCTTTGGCTAAGTTCACCCTCACGTGGTGGTTTAGCGTGTAGTGAACTTTAAAGCTTTACCTCAAAAGATACCCTCCGTGCCTCTCGTACCGAGGTAAAATATAACTAGGTTTACCGTGCCCCTCTCTAATAGGCGGGTCTATGAAAACCCGCCACTGTAGTGACTAATCAATATCCCACCAAATCAATAAAAGTTTCGACAGCATGACATGGCAATTATATTACTACCCAGCCTGTTAAGGCAAAACAAACAGTTCATACAATTTCAACACAATTTCCAATTCAGCCATTCATGCTAATATCACCATAAGCCATTCAATTCAAACCATAAATTTACAACACAATCAAACAGTCTCCAATTACTCAATTTCTAAAATCGTCATTCAATTTCAAAATGATTTATAAAACTCATTTCATTTAATCACATTTTACTTGTAAAACATAAGGATTTACCATTTAAACTCATTTTTCTATAAAATCACAAAAACGAATAAAAACTACTTTTGATAATTAAGACGATAATAAGGTTACTCACAATATCGAGAGTCGAAGTACTCCTAGTCCCGATCTTCGGGTACAATCTCCTTACCCTTATCGAAAGTTTCACAACCAAAACATAATGCACAACAAGCAATTTACTTTATTTGTACTAAATTGTTATAAAACTAATTTAGGCTCTATATGAATGCATGAAATGGGATGCGAAATGTTCGGATTATTATCTAAATATGGTGTTCTACGTAGCTTCAATTATGTATCGAAATAAAATGGTATTGGCAAAATTCAATCTACACATTGGTTAATTGGCCAATACATCCAATTCAACTCCAATTAACTTGATTCCACTTCCAACACTCCAAGTCATCAATTACAAGTTAAATAATATGTAATATCACAAAAATCCATCATCAATATCTTCCTTGTAAAATTCAGCCATTGAAGGTTTAGTGTAGAACATGTAATTTTCATGCTTGATTTTTACACCTTACATCATAAAACAACCAAAAACACCTAAATAGCATGAAATTCATCAAAGTCCATTTTCCAATTTCTCTCTTGAAAATTTTAGCCAAGGAGTGTGGGTGAAGGGCATGAAATTTCTTGCTTGTTTTTCATGCTAAACATCACCAAACAACTAAAAACACTAAGATACCTTGAAATCTAACCAAATAAATCATCAAATCTTATCTCCCTAAATTCGATCAGCCATGAATCCTTCATGAGATCTTGAATTTTAACCATGGTAATTGAAAAAGAATGCATAGGAAAGGTAGATCACATGCTAGAATTAAGAAATTTAGCTTTACTTGTTTAATTCCTTGAAATCCAATGAATTTTCTCTTGATTTGCTTCTCTAGGGTTTGTTCTATGCTTTTTCCCTTTTGTTCTTGCCTTGGCCAGCCAAGAGAAATGAGATGGGAGAGTTTTAGTTGTGTTTATAATGGAAAATATAATAATATTAAAGCTTGACACTTGTCACCATGTGATTGGTCCATACATAAAACTTAATAATTAAGCATTTCTTCTCCACCACATAAAATCCCTCAATTATCCAAAGTATAAAATGAATTTCATGGGTTTGACAAGTGTCAAGGTGGTGTAAAATTCAAAAAATTCTGATTACATCCTTGTGGACAAGTGAAATGAGCTTTTTGCCCTTATATTCGAAAAATTGTCGAAATTAAAATTTTTCACTTCTCAAGCTCAAATTATGTTCCAAATAGTCAAACTTGATCAAAATTTCATCCACCGTCCCAAATTTGCCCTCGAGTGGAAAAATGACCATTTTACCCATACGTTATGAAAATTCCAATTTAACTCCAAATCAATCCCTGAACTCCGAATCACCATATTAAGTCATTCTAAGATTCAATAACTCTCAATTGCATCTAAAAATCTTTATTTGAATTAGTTCGAGGCTTTAATCAACTTAGTCGTACCACTAGGTACACTACCGACTTTTGATGATTTTTCCTAGGTATTCAAGTATGCAAGCATGTTGTCAAATACATGAATGACATGGCAAGTATATTATAGAGTAGGGCTTGACAATTAATGCTTTTGGATCTACTCAACTTCGACTAATGCTCCGAATGGAGATGTACGATCTCATTGGAACCTATCACACACAATGGCATCACAGCCAACTCAATTTTCATAAATATAATTTTAAAAGCTATTTCCTATATCAAGCTTTATTAGTTTCTCCTAACTAGTTTCCAATTGCTATTTGACTAGCCCTTTATTTGTATTACTTTAGTGACACTAGAAATAAATAAACAACTCTCCACAATAAAACAGCCCACAAATCAAATTATTGACCTTTATCAACAAATTAAAAATAAACCCTAACTCATTACTCACCTTAGGGTTTCTTTGTAGTTGAATTCCTTTTCAAAAGCTTTCAAACTATTGTGAAAAATCTCTCTTTCTCTCTCTAAAACATCCAACTAGTGAGAGAAAGTATTAAGGAAAGGCTTTTAAGGGTTCTTGAGGTGTAGAAGTGGAAGAGCATGAAAACCCTATGAAAAGGTGTAAAAAAAACATGAGAAATGGAGCTAATTTGGGAAAGTTATAAAAGTTTCAAGGGAGGCTTCCATGGAAGGTCCAAAGAAACATGAAATGGAGAGAAGGATGGAAGGAAGAAGAAGAGCTGTTAGAAAAATGAGAAGAAGCTGCTGGAGAGTTAGATACTTATGCCTAAAGTTTATCCAATTTCTCACATAAATTACCAAAATGCCCTTAACAAGGTCACTTTGTCTTTTCCTTACCTTTATATAAATTTTTTACTTCTTTGACATTGAGACAAAGTTCATAATAGTCTAGAAATACTCGAGTTCATGAAAAAGTAAAAATTTAAAATCGAGATGAGAAATGACCATTTTGCCCTAACTATGGAAATTATTAGTATTTCTATCTTCTTCATTCATTTTACCATCATTCATATATTCCTTAGGCCTACTTAGACCTTAATAACATTAGAAAGCTACTTCTAGGAGCTCACCATGAGAAATGATGAAATTACCCCTGGTCCGTGTTATCGCGTCTACTTCTAGTTACGAGTCTATAAAGGTTGAGGTTTCACAATTGTGGTGTTGAGCTCTCGACAAAATTGTATGGTGAGCTTCCTTTCACTAGTGCTGCAGCCTTTCGACTAATTGATTGTTTCAAGATTGACTCATTGATTATGCATATAAATTTGATTAAGATGAACTTTTTGAACTTCTTGAAAAATTTGTTGGTTCATCTTCTAATTTGGTCAAGTTATATGTTTACATGATATTTGATCTTGCTTGACCTTAATTGTTGAAGTCTAAAATTTGACTTAAGTAATAGAATTACTTCTAGTGCTTAATTTTATAACTTAAGTCATGTTTGACCATGAATTATATTGTGTTAAAATAGTTGAAAAATCTTTTTGAATATGCAATTGAATGTTAACTATGTCTTCCATGAGCTTAAATGTTTACATGATCTAGAGACTTTGTGTACATCCAATTTAAGCTTCTAGGTTACCAATTGAATGCTTATTTCTTGAATCTTGACAATTGGTATTCATTGATAATTGGATGTTCACTTTAAGCATATTCATTAGTTGAGTGCCTTATTTCATGTCAACTGATATCACTCATGGATTATGATAAAAAAGCATGTACCTTGAACGTAAATGATTGCATTTAATTTGGTGCATGTCTATATATTTAAGGAAAAGAAAAATCATGGTTGCATTTCATGGAACAAATTGGAATCATGATTAGTGAAGATATATTTTCTTACATGATTGCAACAAGTTTTAAATGCTTAGGCAATGCTTCATTGTTAATGATAGTTTTCTTAATGTGAATATTCTCCTTGAATTGATTGTTTCATATATAACTTAGAGAAAATTACTGAAATGCTTGCTTGAAAATAATTTGGAAGAATGCTTGCTAAAAGTGCTTAATAATGATATTCTCTTGATACTTGAAATATGCTTTTATTGTGAAAAATTCTCCTTGAATCATCATTTTTATATGAAATGGAGAATTCTTTTGAAATTGCTTGGTTAATAATGCTTGATGATGCTTAATGATTATGCCTAATGAAAATTGAAGAATACTGATTAATGCTGAAAAATGACTAGGAACGATGCTTGATGACTAATGATAACTTGAACTCGCAAGGAACTACTTTACAAACATGAGTACTTGATGCATAATTGAATATCTACTTAAATGCTCATTTATTTTAGGCTTATGACTTCTTTCCTAACAATTGGTCTGGTTTAGACCTTTTGATCTTATGTCTTAAGGGGGAGCTTATCATTGACATTGTCCTGAGCTTTAGTGTCATTAGGAATTGCAATCAACAAGTTGTGGTGAGAATTCTACAATTGGTGTTCTTCATTATTGGTAATATCTTTCTAACAACAAAGTGCTTTATAATGCTTCTCACTTATTCTAGAATGTTGAAATTCATAATTGATATCAAGATTCTTTTCTAAACATTGAGAATTCTACACTTTAGGCATTTTCTATTGGCATCTAGATTTATGTTGTAGGATTTGCACACGCAAGTATACGTATCGAACAAGTAATATAGATTGTAAGTCTAGATTATCGTTCCCATTAGGATTTGTTTCTAAAGTTTCACAAAGTACTAAAATTATAAAATAAATTAATCTTATTTAAGTAATCCAAAAATTGAAGAAAAACTAATTATAAACAATTAAAAATCAACACTAAATAAACTAACAAACTAAATAAGTTGAAAAAAGAAATATATTAAAGGCTTAGGATTATGGGTTCATCTGATACCAGCTTTTCTTGTTATTTATCTTTCCTTGGTGGTTTTTACTAACCTAGAATCTAACACTATTGACAAGTCTCTTTCGAGTTGCTTGTACAAATACCTAACTTAATTAGTTCACTATATGTCTATAGGAATCAATTAAATTAAGTTCATTAAGCAAGTGTCCTAATGTGGCTATGTATGACAATTGGCGTATGTTTGCCTGAATCGTGAATTAGATCACCAAAGTGATGTGAACATACACTATTCAAACCTTAATCTAATCTAAAATTTCTCTGTTGAGTCTCAATTAGATTCACAAATTAGTTAATTGTTGGCTAGACAATCAAAAGCATTAAGAACAGATTTGAATAAGCAAAAGTACACCCATTCAAGATAGATAAAAGAGAAACTAATATTCAAACTGCATGTTGAAATCCACCACAATTCTAGAAAAAGAGTTTAGCACATAATAACTAGTAAAAACAATATCCAAAGAAATTTAGCCATGAATCCAAGTCAAAGAAAATAAGAAAAACACAAAAGTAGAGAAAGAAACTAATTATTAAAGCTTTGCAATCTTAATTCGATTGTTTTCTTGCTTTGTTCTTGGCCCTAAATCTCTAGACTAGTTGCTTGCTGCCTCCCCCCTTAATGCTCCTAAAATAAGCTCTTAAATATGTGCAAAATAACCTACTTTCCAATTTTCAGTCAAAATTTTTAATTCTAGAAAACGGGTGGCGTTGCGGCATTATGGTCTTAGGTTTTTGTATGATGCACCCCCAATGCGCAACGTCGTAGTCATAGTTCACTACTACTGCGATGGTCACACTTGCAGTGCCACAGCCATGAGTCTTTGGTGCTGCAGTGCTCCAGCCATGTTGCTTTTGTGCAGAGCTACATCTATCCACCAACTCTGTGCTGGGATTCGACCTCATGCTTAAACATGAAAATAATCAATAAATTAAAATTATGGTGCAGTGGAATAATAAACTAATATTAAATCAGAGAAATAATCGAATCCTACAGGATCGATGTTTGTGTTTTTCGTGTAACTTTCAAATTAATTATGAACACTCATAAGTTTAAGAGTTACATACATTGCTCTACATATCGTAATCAGGAGCCAATTAAATCCAAAACTTTGCTTCTTCACATTTAGAATTTGTCAAATCTTCAGCCACCCAAGTGTTTGGCCTTTAACAGTAATCCACATAATGACTAAATAAGACCTTTTCAAAGGTAGGATTTTACTTGTGCTAGCAAGTTTTGTTTCTAAAACAAAATAACCAAAAGTTCTTGCTGAATCTTATTTTTGTCAAACAAAGAAAACTATTTTTCTTTTTTTATTTTATGAAATGGCTGAGAAGTGGTTGGAGGCTTAGAGTTTTTAGTTTGCTAATATAACATATTTATATAGCCAAACTAAGTTGTAACCCTAAATACAACAATTGTATTTTAATTTAATTAAGTCTTTGAGAACTTAATTAATTTTTCACTTTATTTTGTCTTTTTCAATTAAGTCTAACTTAATTAATTATCCTTATTTAATCCCAATCATGTCACTTAATGTGTGTGACCCATTAGGCTTCAAACATGTTGGCAATAAATATAAATCATAATCAAATATCAATTTGATAATTAATTTATATTTATAGATCATGAACGACATTTAGCAATACATCATGACCACCTAAATGTTAGAGAGTCAATTAAAGAATTTGACAAAGCCCTTCAGTGATAAGCCTCTCAATGCAATACGATATTTTCATCAAATATCCTGGATATAAAATTAAGTATGGCTCAGTGTCTACTTATAACATTCCATATTAGTTCTCATAATTCAAGACTAACCTTATGAATTTAGGAAACTAACTTCACTCAAATTCATCATGCTTTGGCCAAAGACTTTATGCAAGTTAATCAAGAATTGAGAACAAGTGAGATACATCCCCTCATATCACTTGGGGTGATGAATCCTTTCTTGACCACTCATTCACCTTCGCATGCTTCATGGCATACCCAAAAACAACCTATTTAGGCATCTAGTTGCCTCTAGACTTGTAAGGGTGAAATCAAAGTATGTCATTCCCCATACAAGATGACCTGGTGTCTCAAGTCCAAGGACTAGTTGCACGACTATCACATGAGAACATTTTCCATAGACACTTGAGTGAAATACCAAATGGAGTTCTCATAACGGGTCATGTTCAGTGAACTTGTTCTTTAACAAGCACCTACATGTTATTCTCAAGTATCCCATATACTTCAATCTATGAGATCAACTGCTTACTTCCCAAGTGAAGAGGCTTAACATGTACTAGTCTTTGAGCATTGTCAATGCCCTATCTTGACAATACAATGACTAGGAACAATTTTAGGAACATGGCTTTGATGCATCATGATCTCAGAATTATAACAACTTTACAATTCTCTTGCAAGGTCTTTATGTTCCATGGGCTTCATCTAATTAGTACTTAATAACTCCTTATTATTGCAATAACATGAAGGAAAACCTCTATCACATATAATTATGCGATTAAATATGCATTAAATTGACAATATATATTCTTTGATCAATCCAATTGGCTTAAGGGCATATACCAACACTTTGAACATGATTTTTGCCTTGATTTAGTAAGAACTGGGCCAAATGGTAAACAACAAAGTTGTATCCCATTATCTTATCTTTCCAATGAATCAAAAATTACCTTAATTGGAGTTCTGCAACTCAAGTTATCTTTAAATTACTGCAACATGTAAGAGTAACGCTTTCTCCTCACTTATGATATCATCTCTTCCTTTCACCTTGCTCATCATATTCTGCACAAAATCATGAGAAAAATCAGCAATAACTTTTCCTAAAGTAAATTGAGATAAATTAAAGTGAAATTAAACTAAAAACAACTAAGTTAACTTATCAATATAAAATCTAACTTACACTAGAAACATAGGTAAAAAGGGTTAAAATCCAATCCTAAACTCAAGAATCTAGCCACTAAAGTTCCCAAAATGTGTTAAAATAACTCTATGTAACAGAGTTATCAATTTATATTTACTTCAAGCTTTATATTACCTTTTCTTCACATGAGCTTAAAATTGATTATTTCATTCTCAAATGTGCTTGAACTTTAAAGTCGATACATTTGGAGTGCTTAATGGTAGAGGGAGCTTTATCAATTGATATAATGAGCTTTAAAATGATCCCATCCCTTAAAATTGATTTTGTGCTGATTAATTATTACAAAAAGGGGATTTTTACTTATATATAATGGTATTGAATATTGGTGGGAGAATGATTGATGTGCTTATTGAATATCTTTTTCTAACAATTGGTATATTCTTTATTGTGTTTATCAAGCTTTGTAAATTGTGCTTATTGTATATCTATATTCCTTTTTGATATAACAAAAAAGGGGAGAGATATTTAAGAACATTTGCATTTCCAAAAAGGAATACATCTATCCAAGTTTTTGAACCGTGCAATTATTTAAGGGGGGCACTTACAATACCCCGTACTTTGATATGCTGACTAATAAAGCTTATTGGATGCCAATTGAGGTAAATTATAATGTTTAGAAATGATAAAAGATGAAGAAAATAATTTGGGATAAAATATTCCACACACGAGGAAATAATAATAAAATAATAATATTTTTATCGAAGAAGAATTTGTGAGATAAAAAGTGATTCAGAAGTCAATTGAGACATAATAAGGTATTTTGGGTACCAAGGGGATAAGAGGAGACGAGGAAATTTTTAGAATAAAATAATATTAAAATATTAATATTTTATTCAGTGTCAAATTTTTCCATGAAGAAGGAGTATGTGGTCAATCTAAGTGGGGGAGAAGAAGAATGAGAGAATTTTGGAGAAAAATGACATTAATGGGGCCGCGTGTCTTTATTAAGTAAAGATAGCGTGGGCAAATAAATATTTTAAATATTATGGGGACATCGCGTTGGAGTACAAACTTCATACTTTATTTGTACATGTGTAGAAGAAGGTAATAGAAGGAAGTTGGAGTTAAATGAGTGTTGGGATGACTAAATTAAAATGAAAAGAAACAAAGGGGGCAAAACGGTAATTTTAAGTGAAGTTTGGTCAAAGCTTCCAAAGAATGCTTTGACTTTGATTTTTTCAGCCCAAAACCGTTCTTATCTCCTCCAACAAGATTTTTTCCTCCTCTCCTCCATGCTCCACACCATTCTTGAAGCTTCCATGCCATTTTCTCTTTATCCACTTAAACCAAGTTTTCTTCATTTTCCTTTCCATGTTTTCTTTTCCTTTCTTCTCCAAACTTCTTGAGCACTAAATTTACAGCCTTCAATCCCAATTTCCAGCACATATAAACCCTAGGAGGAGAAGAAAGAAAAAGAGAGAAAGGAAGAAAAAGCTTGGTTTTGGTGATTCAAGCAAGGAACAATAAGAATTCTTGTTTTTGGCTTGAGTAGTATTTGAAAATGAGTTAGTGACTTAGAGAAATGTCTTGTGGCAGCAAAGATTGGCTTGATTGGAGAGAAATTGGTAACATGTAAGCCAATAAACCCATGGGTGCATGAAGGACTCAAAGTGGAAAAGGAAAACGGTAAGCTGAACACTATGTTTTAAAGCCTACGGTTAGTTGAATATTGTGAGGAATTATGGTTGTTGAAAGTATTTATTTGCCTAAGTTAGTTGAAATTTATTAAGATTGTATGGCATGTTGTTTGAAAGAAATGAAAAAGGAATATTGTGGATGGAGGATTGAGAAACAAAGTATTGAAAGTTCGATATATAACAATGCATGTAAACTAGAAAATAATCGAGTGAAAGTGAGAATGATTGTTATTGCCATATATGTGGATTATGTGTGGAAATATAAGATGGATTTGGGCTGAAATTATTTAGAAAGGTTGAAGTAGGCACTTCACATAAGTTGCCGGTGATATAATCTAAGGAATTTTGTAAGCAATGGATATAAGCAATATTGGTAAAAATGTATTAAGATGTGAGTTAATTGAAGATGGTTTCATGATAGGATGAAAAATATACATTTGAGTAAGGATTAATTGATTGAAGTGCTGCTCGTATATGTATGTAATTAAATATATTGAGTTCATATTATTGCTAGGAAGTGCAAAGATAAGGTGAGAGAATTGTGGTGGCGTGTCGGAGTAAATAACGAGCGACTAGCCAGTGAAAATAGTTAAAGACACCTTCGAACAAATAGCGACTTAATATCTTGTTGTTGCAAGGTGAGTGAACTTGCATTTCAAAATGTTTTGGAGAAAATTTTACTTGTTTCAACAAATCATTTAGAAATTTTATCGATTTTTGCTTTAAAATTACCTAGGAACAAGCCCTTGATAAAATGTTTGATGTTGTGAAATGGGAAATGTGTAAAAGGCTGAATCCATATGTTTTTGTATAATGTTGATATATATATATATATATATATATATATATACACTATGTAATAAATGGCACCATTGTGTGATAATTGTAACCGTGCATGTGCGGAGTGGGCAATGCACATGCCGGTTGAATAATAATGTTGTGATAATTGTAACCGTGCATGTGCGGAGTGGGTAGTGCACATGCCGGTTGAATGACAATGTTGTGATAATTTGTAACCGGGCATGTGCGGAGTGGGCAGTGCACATGTCGATTGAATGATAATGTCGTGATAATTACAATTGTGCATGTGCGGAGTGGGCAGTGCACATGCCAATAATGATGCAACATGAGTTGGGTGAGATGGGGTGTCTGGCTATGTGCACGATGTGGGGGATGCACATGAGCCGGGTGAGGTGATGGTGGTGTATGTGCGTATATATATATATTTACTATATAAAGATGTTTGGATTTAATATGTGATTGCATTGACTGTTGAAAACTTGAGTATTGTCAATGTGTTCAATTTAATGTGCAATGTGGCATGAGTGGAATTTTCTTGATGGCAGTGGAAAGCCCCTTGGATTTTATTTGGCTAGAATTTCATTGCAGCGAGAATGCCTTCTCGCTGCGGTGACAGTCAATCTATTATGCTTGACTTGCTTGAATTCTACTAAAGTTTTCACTTCTGAATTTCTTTGTTGTTCATGAGTTTTTTGTCATCAAGCGACTAAATGACCAAGGGTTTGAATGAGGGGCTTTTAGTAAGAAATTAATTCAATTGCATTGTTTTTGAAAGAAGTACATCATGTTTTCTAAAACCTTCCTTAATGTTGCTTGTTCCCCTCCTATGTTCACTCACTGAGTTGGTACTCACGTTTTTTTTAAAATTCATGTTTTAGGTTTCCTGAGTTAAAGGTGGTTGTATCCTAGGATAAGGTGCTCCTTCCTATACATTGCTCGGTAGGTTTAACGTGACACTAAGTGTTATTAATCGTGTTCAGAGTCACTCCGCTAACTGTCGAGGTCTAATTATGTGTATATGAATATTGAATGTGAAACATTAATATTAATTTGTTAATCTATTTATGAATATATTGGTGGATGATGTCATTATGAATGTATGATTGGATTTTATGAATCGTTTTCAAAGAAACGGTATTTAAATATTTCGAGCTTTGGATTGTAAAGGAATAGGGATTAATGTATAAGATCAATTAAGTAGGCTTGCTTGGGCTCAATGGGTTGAGCCCATTGGGTCCTTCTGCCTATCATGGCCCGAAAATTAGGTTGTGACAATGTTGGTATCAGAGCTCTAGGTTTAGTTGAATCCTAGAGATTCTTGTGTGGTCAATGGAGTTGTTGGAGTCCGTATAAAGTCTTGTTCTTGGATAGTGGGTGCGCAATGCAAGTGAAGGACAGGAGGCTACATGGGCCCCTACTTCATTAGAAACCTACCTATTCTTATGACCTATAAATGGCTAAGTAAATTATGCTTGGTTGAGCATAGGTTTGGAAGAGCACTTGACGCATCATGTCTAGAAGGGACGGTAGTCCCGACACCCCTCATAGTACTAGCGAAGGATTGCTAGATTCCACTGCTTGGAGCCGATATATGCCCGAGGGTGAAAGTGTAACAAGTAACTTGACTTGATTTCTAAGTGGATCGGTTCCCCCAAGAGGTAAACCACTATTGAAGAGCTTGAGGAGTCTCGCAAGATTGGTGCATAATGAAATCGATCTGAGGAAAAAGAACCCGAACAAGATGGGAAAAAAGAATATCGATAATTATCATCCTAGGAAGGTATCTGTATTTGTATTCGACACTTCCCTCCTAGTTGTGGGAGAGGTGTTGTACTTGTTAGAAAGGAGGAATTTGTGGGGTAGCAACAAGGTTGGATTAAGGAAAAAAAATGAGAAAATCTCAGGAGGAAGAGGAGGACCCATAAGAAGATCTGTTGATGTGCTCAGATCAAGGCGACAAGGATCCTAAAGACACTTAATATTTTCATTGAAGTTCGTATTACTTTAAGTATAGGCAAATGCGGTGTAAAGGAAATAGTAGTAGTTACCTATACAAAGGAGTTAAGAGTCGGCTTTTATTTTGTATGACTCACTCAAATGGATTATGAAACAGCTGTTTTAATGACTTGATGCATATTGGAGTCCTTCAATATGATAGAGATAGATTAGCAATATAATGATTGAGGGAGGATATTCACCTTAGTGGCATGGTTGGTCTCTTAAGATAATTATTAAGGATCGACGTAGAAAGTCATTAATGGTACAAACAACTGCGAGACCTAACAAATGATTACCAATTAATCGTGGAAAGGTGAAATTTGAAATCCCAGTTGCAGTTACAATTTGGAAGACTGTAGGAGAAATCAATGAGGATATAGGTGATAATTAGAATGGATGATGTGATTAAGTCAAGGATTGTTAAAATTTAAGTTTGGAGAGAGTTGCAAAATGATGCCATGACATTATGAGGTAATAATTGGGCATAAATATAGCCCAATGGAGTTACATTATGGAACTTGGGAAAAAGGTGAAGCCTTGATTTAATAAATGTCACGACCCAATTTCCCGAGCCATGACCGGCGCATGAGCTCAATGAGCATAGCTCACTAAGCCTAAGCAAGCCTATCCATTTACCTTTGCTTAAAAAATTTATCATATCATGCATACACACACACCTTTTCCTGGGTGTGAACATAGCCAAAACACAATGGCATTATCGATAATAATATACATGCACTAGACCAGTCATGTATTTAGCAATTTACATTGCATACACATATTCACATTGTTAGATTGTATTCACAATACAAAAGGACTCATGACTTCTAGCAGAGACATTTATAATAAAAGGGATTACTATTGAATGCCAGACACATACCCAGGAGATGCACTACGGGGACTCCTCGATCTAAGGTCCAACAATCACCTGATCTGAAAACATAAATTTTTATAATATGTGAGTACAATACGCAGTGAGTGAACAAGAAGGGAACAAGCATACCATAAGGAATGTTTATCGAAATCATGATGCATTCATTTTCTCAAAACCATGCAATTGTTTTAGCTCCTTTAAACCCCTCATGTAAACCCCACATGAGTAAATCACTTTACAAAAATCCATGCTCAACTATGGTACCAAAGAAATGGGAAATATGGTAAAAATCCACAAGTTAGCAAAATGGACAGAAAGTTTCTCGCTGTAGCGAGAACCAGTTCTTGTGAAAGCCCTCAAACTCGAGAGTTTCTCGCTGCAGCGAGAATGAATTTTACTGCAGTGAAACAGAGCAACAAGAGAAAAGTTTCCCTTTACTCAACAAAAAGGCCATCCTACTAAACCAACAAAATCAACATAAAACTCATGAAAATTCCCAAAGTGCAATGTATTAAATTTCACATATATGTTAACCATATATCACATTCATGAGCTTTCATTTCATAAGTCTAGATATGCATAATTAGATAGACAAACATCAATATCATCATAATCACACCTGGCTCATGTACATCCCCCCACATCGTGCACGTAGCCGGCACCATCGTGTGCATCCCCCCACATCGTGCACAATTAGTGCCATCGTGTACATCCCCCCACATCGTGCACACGGGCACTATCATCATCCACCTCTCACGCCACCATAAAATGGGGCTCTAATACCAAGTTTGTCACTAGGGAGGGACATACCACTCAACCCCTTCACTACGGAGGTGATAAATGGTACCTATCAGAGCACTCATAAGGCGATTCCACCTCTTTGGGTAGCCCTTTCCTCTATAAGCCCCTGGGCGGAGAGCCACGCTTCGCCCCTGTTCACGTGTTAGAGTTCCCAGGGATCAGGTAAAACCTTTTGCTCTTATACCAACTTAATTCTTCCCACATCGTGCACACACACGGTTATAGTCATTATACACAATATCATTCATCATGCACAACACACATATATATATATATATATCATCATATTGCAATAATGCATGAATCCATAGCAATCACATATCACAACATCAAACCATTTAACAAAAGCTTGTTCCCAAGGTACATTTTCTAAGACAAGTTGGATAGAATCTTTCATATTCCCCAAAACATGTTTGAAATGCAAGTCCACTCACCGATATCGAAAATCCGAATTTCGGGTGCACTCGGACTAATAGTCCTCAAGCGCAATTCCTTTGCCTTTTCCGGACGTCTCACTACCTTGACAAATAACAAAGTCAAGGAATTTACTATATTGTCCCTAAATTGATATAAACTAATTTAAATTACTAATGCTTGATATGTAAATGTAAAAATACGTCCGATTACCGCTTAATCGCAATATCGATTAAATTCGACCAATCACCGATTAATTGACGATTGTGTCCAAATCACCTCCAAATTAATCCATTTCTCCTCTAATACCTTAATTACCACGTACCATTTAAATAAAGCCAAATTCAGCATTAGAACCCTCACAGTTCCTTATAAAAAAATTCGATCATTTGGTGCACTAGCACCGAAATTTTTTTCTACATAACCGTTTCACCTTAATTCATCATTTTCCAAGCCATTATCCTTGAAATAAAAACAATCCCCCATTGATATTTAGCCCTCATGGTTCGACCAACAAGGAACCCTAGAGAAATTGAATATTTCTTTTGTGTTTTGTTCATAACCATGCTTAACTATCCTTAAACACTAACATAGTCTAAAATCAAATTATTCCAACAACAATTCCTCTTCCATACCCATTTTTCAGAATTGAATTCATCATGATAACTCAATATTCAACCATGGAAATCAAGAACAAAAGCATGGGTAAGCTAGGTATCAAGGAGAATTAAAAAAATTCTAACTTACCTAGCTTGTTTCCTTGATTTCTTCACTTTTTCTTTGAATTTCCACCTAGGTTTTGTTGTTTTTCCCTTTGTTCTTCCTTTGTTCTTGTTGCTGGTTCCCTAGGCCAAACATGGTGAGAGAATTGGGGATTTAATGGGCTGATTTCTATAGAAAATAATAAAATAATCAAGCATGCCACGTGTCACAAGCTTATTGGCCCAAATTTTTAACTTTTTAACTTTGACTTTTTCTTCTTAATTTTCCACCACAAATATTCTGGTATTTATCCAATCCTACCACAATTAAAATCCCTTGGTCTTGACAAGTGCTGGGGCAAACAATTTACCGATTTACCTCAAGATGAAAAAATTACGATTTTGTCCCTATACTCCGAAATGTATCAGAATCACATTATTTCTACTTTTCAACCTCAAATAACACTAATATTGATCAATATTAACCAAATGGGGCAAAAATCGTTTTATAAAAATTCCCGTTTAGTCCTTTAGTGGCAAGATTACCGTTTTGCCGTTGTGCTATAAAAATATCGGGAATCACAATTTTTCACTACTAAACATCATTTTATACTCCAATAATCATAATTATATTTCATATAATTATTCTTGGTCAAATGTGATCAAATCTTGGCTAAAAATCTCCATTTTATCATCAAATGGTAAAATGACCGTTTTGTTCATAATCGATCAATTTTCCTGATGGACTCCAAACTAGACCTTGAACTCCGTATCACTATTCTAAGCCATTCTGTGGGTTTTAGAATTTTCAAATTCCTCTTAGAATTTCTATTTGAACTAGTTCAAGGCTCGATTTAACTTAGTTGTACCACTCGGTACAATACCGCCTTTTAATCGAGCTTGACAGGGTCTCACAATAAAGATCGTGAATGTAGAGCGTGGAGGAAGATGAACTATTTTCATGGCCATTTGTACTGAAAGTCAACAAAACTATTTGAGTTACAGGACAAGAAAGACAATTAATTGTGAATTTTAAAGGATTGTGGAATGTCATAAATATTGAATATTTTTGTGTGTGGTATTATATATTGAGAATTTGATGCACAATATGGCAAGATTGTCCTAAGGTGGAACTTATTGGTTAAAGATAAATGGTAAAGGATAAAATGAGCTTGAAAATATTGACTCAGCTTAGTGCATATGATAAGCAAAAGAAAAGATATGCTTGGTCATCAAAATTATGGGATAGGTCTGGAGGAAAGCCAAATGGTTGAGCATGATCCCTGTCGTAACTTTAAAGATGGAAGAACTTATTTGCGGAAGAAATTTCCAGCAGCCACAGCGTTATAGCACTAACTCTTTAGCGCTGCAGCATTGAAACTATCCCATGTCTAGCAGTCGCGACACAGCAGCACTGACTGTCCAGCACCACAACGCTATGAATACCTCATGTCTATGATGCATGAGCAAGATGGGAGTGGCACGATAATGAGCTTACAAGTTGAATTATGGTCATTGGTCATTGAGCTTTGTTATTTGGGAGTTTTAAATGTTCCGGAGAATGTTTACATGAATGAATTGAAAAGTTTCTTTATTGCTTTGTATATGGGCGTATAATTAAAAGAGAAGTTGAAAGATTCTTAAGATAGCTACATTGAGATAAGATACCATGTGAAGTATTATAATGGATAATATGTTGACTGAAGGCAAACCCTAAGAAATAAAGGAGGGGAGAGATTAAGCCTTGTTAAAGGCTAAAAAGAAAGTGAGTGAAGAGTTAGATGAATATACGAGAGATGGGTAAAGGATGTCAATACCAAGTGATGAAAGTGTGAATGAAGGATTACAAAGGTGGTATAGCAAATGGGTTTATTCGGAATGTCGTTATGGGAATTTGCAATTCTTATCTTGACTCAGCTAAAAGAAAAGGAATAGTAACAATGCAAGGCCAATTGTGTGGCACACTAGAAACCTATGAAAATGAGTTGGGGATTGAATGGACGAGTATGTATTTATATATCTTTAAGAATAAATGCATGTCTATAGGACGATATGCTCGGGATGTTAAGGAGCAAATAAGGGACTAAGTGTTTCAAGAATGCACAAACATCTTTGAGAAGAAATTTTTAATCATACACGGCAAGTATAAAATGTGGAATTTTTTAAATTTGCTAAGGGGCCTAACGACTAAGTCACGGGTTAAGTGATCACATGCGGTGAGACATAAGTTTAAGGTAGGTATCCCCAAGGAAATACTTAAGAGGAGTTCTGCTATTGATCTTGTTAAAGTAAGCATTAAGTTATGTGGTTATAAAGAAAAAGTCGTAAGCTGAAAGTGAGATTCGTATTGATGTTGAGAAGTACTTATGGAGAACCTTGTTTCTAGTCTTGCAATTTCAAATACAAACTGCAGATTGGTCCTGGGAGAATGATGTCATATTAGTATGAAAGAATAAAACAAAGGATGATCGAAGATAATTTGGATAACGAAGTCCAATAATGAAAACTTCCTAAGGTAGTATGGAAATTGAAATTCGAAAATGCTTAAGGCATGCACGATTCGAATGAGTCTAAGTTTTAAGTAATTCTTTAAAGTCAAAATGCAACAAGGATATAATGTATACATTAGAGGTATGAAGAATAATTGAGAAATAAGGATGACTTTTAGAGATTGTGGTATTGCATAAAATGGAATGATCCAATAAAGATAAACTTTTGAAAGATCAACAAGATTATAAAGCATATACGGACACCGGATTGCAATTTAATGCAAATGACATTTAGCAAGTGAGATGTGATTAATGACATTGTGATGCAAGGATATATAGTATGATGAAACTCAAACACATAACTGGAAATGATATAAACGATATGAAGTTATGCATAAGCATAACAAGAATGTTGACATGCACTATGAGGATTATATTGAATCTTGGATAGGGATGGGGATGAATAAAGAGAAATGTAGTCCAAGACACATGAACACATGGATCCCTATGCGTAACGATGGATGTTGACATTTGAAAATGCATGTACACATGTATATGTGAAATTGATGACTTGACTAACGAGGTGAAGAATTGTTCTTAGTAATTGGAGATTTGAACTTCATGTATTGATGAGTTGTATAAATAGTACAACGACAAGAAGTCCCAATAGAAGTTGAACTATGATGATATAAGAAATTTAGAAAAGATAATCAGAGAATGGGATTAAAGAAATGTAATCCATAGCATGGGAATAATTGAAGTATGTGGTGTAAATGCAAGATAAACTTGAAGTATGTAGAAATAATTGAAGGCATTAGCCTTTCTCAACGTTGAGACTACACACAGAAATGAATATGGCATGTTTGTAATGCTGTAGGCCACATAATAATGTATGGGAATAAGATGAATGAATCAATGTCGAGAAGTTTTGCAAGGAGCGAAATAATAAGATGGTGATTAGGTGTACATGAGTAAGTATAATATGTGATCAAAATCGGTATGATTGGGATGGAGTTATGGTTTAAATTTAATGATAGTGATAGAGGCATGCTTGGAGTCTCAATATAAGAGATTATGACTGTGAAGGGTACTGCTGATCTAATTCTAAAGGATAATAATAGACATAAGTAAAGTATTCAAGTTGAACTGGAGGTGAACGAGGTGAATAAATGGAAATTCCCTATAAAAGGAGAAATGGAATAAGATCATAGAGTGAGATTGATAATTTGACACTGATGTGAATTCGAGGACGAATTCCATTTAAGTGGGGGAGACTATAATACCCTGTACTTTTGATATGGTGACTAATAAAGCTTATTGGATGCCAATTGATGTTAATTATAATGTTTAGAAATGATGAAAGATGAAAGGAATAGTTTGGGATAAAATATTCCACACATAAGGAAATAATAATAAAATAATAATATTTTTATCAAAGAAGAATTTATGAGATAAAAAAGTGATTCAGGAGTCAATTGAGGCATAATAAGGTATTTTGGGTACCAAAGGGATACGAGGAGACAAGAGGAAATTTTTGAAATAAAATAATATTAAAATATTAATATTTTATTCAACTTCAAAATTTTCCATGAAGGAGTATATGGTCAATCTAAGTGGAGGAGAAGAAGAATGAGAGAATTTTGGAGAAAAATGACGTTAATGAGGCCACGTGTCTTTATTAAGTAAAGATAACGCGGGCAAATAAATATTTTGAATATTATGGGGACACCGCGTTGGAGTAGTACAAACTTCATACTTTGTTTGTACATGTGTAAAAGAAGGTAATAGAAGGAAGTTGGAATTAAATGAGTGTTGGGAGGACTAAATTAAAATGGAAAGAAACAAGAAGGGCAAAACGGTAATTTTAAGTGAAGTTTGGTCAAAGCTTCCAAAGGAATCTTTGACTCTGATTTTTTCAGCCCAAAACCGTTCTTATCTCCTCCAGCAAGATTTTTTCCTCTTCTCCTCCATGCTCCACAACATTCTTGAAGCTTCCATGCCATTTTCTCTTTGTCCACCATGAAACCAAGTTTTCTTCATTTTCCTTTCCATGTTTTCTTTTCCTTTCTTCTCCAAACTTCTTGAGCACTAAATTTACGACCTTTAACCCCAATTTCCAGCACATATAAACCTTAGGACGAGAAGAAAGAAAAAGAGAGAAAGGAAAAAAAAGCTTGGTTTTGGTGATTCAAGCAAGGAACGGTAAGAATTCTTGTTTTTGGCTTGAGTAGTCTTTGAAAATGAGTTAGTGACTTAGAGAAATGTCTTGTGGCAGCAAAGATTGGCTTGATTGTAGAAAAATTGGTAACATGTAAGCCAATAAACCCATGGGTACATGAAGGACTCAAAGTAGAAAAGGAAAACGGTAAGCTTAACACTATGTTTTAAAGCCTATGGTTAGTTGAATATTGTGAGGAACTATGGTTGTTGAAAGGATTTATTTGCCTAAGTTAGTTGAAATTTATTAAGATTGTATGGCATGTTGTTTGAAAGAAATGAAAAAGGAATATTGTGGATGGAGGATTGAGAAACAAAGTATTGAAAGTTCGATATATAACGATGCATGTAAACTAGGAAATAATCGAGTGAAAGTGAGAATGATTGTTGCTACCATATATGTGGATTATGTGTGGAAATATAAGATGGATTTGGGCAGAAATTATTTATAAAGGTTGAAGTAGGCACTTGACATCATTAATAAGTTGCCGGTGATATAATCTAAGGAATTTCGTAAGCAATGGATATAAGTAATTTTGGTAAAAATGTATTAAGATGTGAGTTAATTGAAGATGGTTTCATGATAGGATGAAAAATATACATTTGAGTAAGGATTAATTGATTGAAGTGCTGCCCGTATATGTATGTAATTAAATATATTGAGTTCGTATTATTGCTAGGAAGTGCGAAGATAAGGTTAGAGAACTGTGGTGCCGTGCCGAGTAAATAACGAGCGACTGGCCAGTGAAAATAGTTAGAGACATCTTTGAACAAATAGCGACTTAATATCTCGTTGTTGCCAGGTGAGTGAACTTGCATTTCAAAATGATTTGGGGAAATGTTTATGTGTTTCAATGAATCATTTGGAAATTTTATCGATTTTTGCTTTAAAATTGCTTGGGAACAAGCCTTTGATAAAATGTTTGATGTTGTGAAATGTGAAATGTGTAAAAGGATGAATCCATATGTTTTTGTATAATGTTGATATATATATATATATATATACTATGTCATAAATGGTACCATTGTGTGATAATTGTAACCATGCATGTGCGGAGTGGGCAGTGCACATGCCTATCGAATGACAATGTTGTGATAATTGTAACCGTGCATGTGCGAAGTGGGTAGTGCACATGCCGGTTGAATGACAATGTTGTGATAATTTAATCATGCATGTGCGAGTGGACAGTGCACATGTCGGTTGAATGACAATGTCGTGATAATTACAACCATTTATGTGCGAAGTGGGCAGTGCACATGCCAGTAATGATGCACATGAGTTAGGTGCGATGGGGTGTTCGGCTATGTGCACGATGTGGGGGGATGCACATGAGCCGGGTGAGGTGATGGTAGTGTATGTGCTTATATATATATATTTACTATATAGAGATTTTTGGATTTAATATGTGATTGCATTGACTATTGAAAGCTTGAGTATTGTCAATGTGTTCAATTTTCCTGATGGTAGTGAAAGCCTCTTGGATTTTATCTGGCCATAATTTCATTGCAGCGAGAATGCCTTCTCGCTGCGGTGAGAGTTAATCTATTATGCTTGACTTGTTTGAATTCTACTAAAGTTTTCACTTCTCAACTTCTTTGTTGTTCATGAGTTTTTTGTCATCAAGTGACTAAACGACCAAGGGTTTGAATGAGGGTTTTTAGTAAGAAATTAATTCAATTGCATTATTTTTGAAAAAAGTACATCATGTTTTCTAAAACCTTCCTTAATGTTGCTTGTTCCCCTCTTATGTTCACTCACTGAGTTGGTACTCACATTTTTTTTAAATTCATGTTTTAGGTTTCCTGAGTTAAAGGTGGTTGGATCCTAGGACGAGGTGCTCCTCCCTATACATTGCTCGGTAGGTTTAACGTGACACTAAGTGTTATCAATCGTGACCAGAGTCACTCCGCTGACGGTCAAGGTCTAATTATGTGTATATGAATATTTAATGTGAAACATTAAGAATAATTTGTTAATCTATTTATGAAAATATTTGTGGATGATGCCATTATGAATGTATGATTGGGTTTTATGAATCGTTTTCAAAGAAATCGTATTTAAACATTTCGAGCTTTGGATTCTAAAGGAAAAGGGATTAATGTATAAGATTAATTAAGTAGGCTTGCTTGGGCTTAGTGGGCTGAGCCCATTGGGCCCTTGCGCCAATCATGGCCCGAAAATTGGGCTGTGATAGCACTTTACAAGCAAATTTTGCTGAAAGTTTTTGTCATATAAAAAAGAGGGAGATTGTTAGCTCTATGGGCTTGAAAATGATTGGAGTGTTGACATGACAAAATGATCAAAATTTCTTATTTAAATGATCTTTGAATAGCTTGAGTGATCCTTGCATGCTTTTCATATGCATTTATGTTTCCTTACCTGATTGACATTTGAATTATGCAACTATTTAAGGTGAGCACTTTGCAAGAAAATTTTGCTCAAAGTTTTTGTCATACCAAAAAGGGGGAGATTGTTAGCCCTATGAGCTTGAAAATGATTAGAGTTTTGACATGACAAAAGTGATCAATGTCTAAGTGATCCTTGAATGCTTTTCATGTGCATTTATGTTTCCTTACTTGATTGACATTTGAACTTGTGTTTGAGGTTGTTTTGTGAAAGGAAAATTTTTTATACACCTTGAATCTCAAGTTCAAGCAAGAGGAATCAACTGCTAGAAAAGGAATCATCTATTCTTGCAAAATGGGATACTTAAATAAGCTACTGGACAAATCAATAATCGATACCTAAAAGACAACATGTCTATTCTGAAAAGCTTACTAGACAGATCGAGAATCGACACCTAGAAAACATGTCAATTCTAGAAACTTTAAAGAGATAAGTCAAATACTTGCAGAAAAAGCAAAAGATAGGGAAATGGATAAGAATGTAACGTCCAAGATCAAGTTTGAATTTTGAATTTGGCACCAAATATTGAAGAAAAATCGACACCTAGAAAAGACCATGTTGATTTTGAGAAAAGACAAAAAAAGGTGCAGACTTAAAGGACTACAAGAAGAATCGACACCTAGTGAAGAAGATGTCGATTCTAAAAAAACAGAAAGCTTCAGACTTCAAGTCAGGCAAGAAAAATTAACAACTCAAAAATGAAGAATCGATTCTCAGACTCTGGAAAGAAGTTATTAGACACAAAAAAATAATAAAATGGCTAGTTTCTCCACCAAGTCATCCCCAACAACTATAACCTTTTTCCAAATATAAAAGGGACTTCTCCAACACATTTTTGGAAAGAGAAAAGTTGAAAAAAAGATCATTTGATCGAGAATCAAATAAGATTAAGAAGAAGAGGAAAAAGAGAGAAAAACCAAGCTAGAGCAAGTCATTCATATTCATCCAAAAAACTTGTTAGCTACCTTGTGCTTCAAATTCTTTTTACTTTCACTCGCATCTTTCGTAATCATTCTTTAGCTTTACCAAACTCTTCCTCCATGTACTTACTAAGCAAACCCATCTTCTAAAGGTATCATTTGCTTTGAGCTTGTAAAAGAGAAAGGTTATGCCTTAACTTTTGAAAGGTAGTGTTGTAAAGGTTCTACTTGATCTTTGAAAAAGCTAAGGTTATGTCTGATTCTTGAATGGAAGAGAGGTTATACTTAAGCCTTTAAAAGTAATGAGGTTACGCTTGATCCTTTAAAAAGTAGTGAGGTTATGCTTGATCCTTTAAAAAGTAGAGAAGTTATACTTGATCCTTTAAAAAGTAATGTGGTTATGTTTGATCTTTAAAAAGGCAAAGGGTATGTTTAATCCATGAAAAGCAATAGTTTGTAAAGATTATGCTTAATCCATTAAAAATAGGGGTTTGTAAAGGTTATGCTTGATCCCTTAAAAAGTTATTTTCATAGTGGATTTCAAACTCCTTGATAGGCCAAGAGAGAAAATGTAGGTGCCTATGGAGAGGGCCAAACCTCTATAAATCATTTGTGTCTTTTCTTTTCTTTTTACTCTTGAACTTGTGCCTTTTTCTCTTTACTTTTCATTGCCTTTCACTTGTGCAATTTATTTTGCTATGAAAAGATTTGAATATTTGTTTTAGAACTTATTCTTTTACTCACTCCTTAAATCCTTTTTGACACATTTGCATATTTTATTTGGAAAAGTTTCAGAAATTTATTTTCAACTCTTTTGTTCATTTCTTTTGGTTTGTTTCGAAAAGAAAACAATTTTGAAAAAAACTTGTCATCAAGCTTCAAAGTTCGATTTGCTAGAAAGAATTTTTGAAAATCCAATTCACCCCCTTCTTGGATATTTTCCCCATTATTATTGGGCTAACACATTCCTAACACTTGAAAACCTCGATTTATGTTTCAAGCACTCTTAAACTAATTGTTTAACTCAATTTTTAACAAAACTTCTTGAATTGGTTCTCTAACGTTTAATATTATTTTAAATGCTTATGAACTATTTTACAAATTATGTTTTAGAAAACATTTTGTTATCTTTGTATCGTTTGAATGACAATAGTGTTGGAGGTTATTTAGACATATGTTCTTTAATTTGTTTAAAAGACAACAAACTTGGAAAGTATCGGATTATTGGTCCTTGATTCATTTCAAAAATAACGGACTTGGAAACCATGTGGATATTTAACACGCTTGATAAAATAGGATTGTCATATGATAACACTTTGAAAAGCGAGACTCGATTTATGATTACGCCTAAAAAGGTGGGTTTTAATTTACGGTTATGCCTAGAAAGGCAAGTTTTGCAAAACATTTGATAAATGTTTATTTATATATTTTCGATAGTGTATTTTGTTAAATACTCTTCTGCATTAGCTTGTTCCCCCTCCCTATATTTTCTCACGGAGTTATTTATAACTCTCACATGTATGATGCACTTTTTATTTCAAATCAGTGGATTGCTTGGCTTGCTCTCCTTTCGAGGGAGCTACTTCTACAATCAATTATAATAGATGATCGTCACGGCATCTAGTAGGTGTCAACCTTTTTACTTTACTTGTACTTCGCTGTGTATGGTTTGATAGTCTAGTCTTCATATTTGACTATTATGGATTATGACCCTATTTATATCATGTAATAATTGACATGATGGATGTTTGCCATGAGATGGCTTATGCTTTGTATTAGCCACAGGATAACTTATACATTGGTTTGTGATATATGTTGCTTCCGTATTATGAGCATATGAGCATGCCGGTTGATATGATATTTCCAATATATGATATAATCATGCTTATATATGTTTGCATTTAATTCAATGGCAATGGTTCCCATAAGGCACATATGGTTATTAGTTTATTGTTCATCCTTAGGCTTGCATGGGTTAAAAGGGTCCTTCTCATCGATACCCTTGCATCCGTCATGTCTTGAATTCGGGTCATGACAAAGTTGATATTAGAGCCATAGGTTTAACTAAGTCTTAGGCTTTTTACTTTGACTCAACAGGGTAGATGGGTCTTTATGTTGTGTCTTGTTTTCGATTTATGAACTGTAACATAACCCACGAATAGAAGATTACATGCGTTTCCTTGTTTATCTAATACCTACCTTTCGGTACTTGAGCTGAGTTTAACATTTGCCCTTTGTCTAGGTCAAGATGCCACCTCAGGCACTAGCTACGGCTAAGGGTACAATACAGCGAAACACTCATGTTGATGCTACTACTAGACCATAAGCTTCCACTATTAAGGGTCGTGGTAGATGAGGCAGCACTGCTAGGTTTGCCAGCGATAAGGCACCAATGGAAGAGCCTATTGATGGTCAGTCTCAAGAGGTTGGCAATGATGTACCAACTTGGAAGCCAACCTTGGCAGATGTGCTAGCTAATCTACAAGAGGTTAGTAGGGTGATGGAGGTGGTGGCCACCCATATAAATGATCTTAACATCAAGCAGAGGGATGACAACTAGTGCATACTACACAGAGTTCTCAAGGTCAGGATGACCCACATCAATCTTAGTCTACTCGAGGGACTATAGAGTTTTCATTATCAAATTTTTTTAAAGATGAAACCACCCTCATTTTTTGATTCTGACTTGACTGAGTACCCTTAGATGTTCTTGGATGAGATGGAGAATATTTGTACTACCTTGGGTTGTTCTAGCATTTGGTTAGTGCAGTTAGCTAGTTTTAAGCTTAAGGATGTAGCTTATTAGTGGTATTAATCTTTGTGTAGAGGTAGATTAATTGGCACTAACCCAATGACATGGGAGGATTTCTATGCATCTTTACTAAGTTAATTTTTGCTAGAAAATGCACAAGCCACTAAGGCACGCAAGTTTGGCATTAGGGTAGACGCCAAGCATGATAGTATCTAAGTACAACATCCAGTTTACACAGTTATCATAGTATAAACTTTACCTTGTCTCTACCAAGGACATAAAGATTTGACATTTTATGGATGGATTGGTAGAGCCATAGTTTAAGGCTGTTACGTCTCAAACTTTTCATGCTTATGCCTCTGCAATGGATTGTGCTTAGAAGATAAAGTCGAGGCTCGTAAAAAGTTGGGCAACACAAGATAAAGCCAAGAGGGCCAAGACCAAGGGCCATCAAGGCCAAAATGGAGTTAGCACTAGATATGGATAGTCCATAGGCTAGCCTAAAACTACTCAGTCACATAGTTCCAAACAAAGGAATGGTGTAGTCAATTCAGTATGAAATCCCACCTTAAGTAAGAGTATAGGTTAACAAAAAGAATCCTTGGGTGAGCATGCATGTTTCATGTTTTGAACATTTAAATTAAGTTTTATCTTGTACAGTTCATGTTTTGATGTTCTAAAGTGATTTATGAAGTATGGCTTGAATTGGAGTTCAAATGGACTTGTTTTCAATTTGATTCGTAGGTACAAGAGAAAATCTATCGATACATGGTCAAAATGTATCGATAGATTTCATCTAGAAGATCTATTGATACATGGCCCCAATGTATCGATATATTTTACACAAAATGCTTTTCAAAAAGGTTTCGATGGATATCTATCGATACATGGCCAACTGTCTTGATAGAATCTTTCCAGAAACCAATTTATTGATACATGGACCAAATATATCAATACATTTCATTGATTTTAGAAAAATAAAAGAATAAAAACCTATTTTCACACCCTAACCTAAAAATATGTCACATTTCTGAAGGTTTTCAACCCTTAACCATTTTTGCAAGGTAAACCCTTAACGCTTAAGCTCTTTTAACCCATTTTTCATCCAAATCATCATTTTTGATGATTTTGAGCTTGGTTTTACGTTTTTATTAACAAAATGGTATTTTGCAACTTTGAAACTGTTAAATCTTGAATTTTTAGAACTAAAGATGTAATTTTGGTGCCTAGATTTTTCTATTGGTTGCTAAGGTTCAAAGTTTTGTGATTTTTCTAAGTGTTGGTCCGAAAATGAGTGCTAAGGGGGGGTGAATAGCATTAAAAATATTTAAAGGAAACTCTTAAGTCTGAAAAACTCTTAAACAATTTTAGGGAAAGTTTAAAACTTATTAAGGTTGAAAGACACCAAGTAAAAAGAAAGTTAAGAGAAGTGGACAAAACACAATATTTATAGTGGTTCAATCCACCTGACCTACATCCACTACCCTGATTTTCCTAATCAAGGATTTTCAACCCAACTTCATTAAAACTAGTGGAATTAACGACTTCCACCAAGTTTTTACAAGGTTAGCTTATAACCTATGCTCAAAACCCTTAAAACAATCCCTAAGCTTTCTTAAGCTTAGTAAACCCTTTAGAATGCCTCACATACTCTAACCAATCAAGAAATAAAGAAAAGATGGAGTACAATTGATCACCTAGCTGATCTATGATGTACAACTTTAAGCTCAAATGCTTTACAAAAATTAGGAGTGAAATACGAGTGTAAAGAGAAAGTTTTTGGTCTTTTAAGCTTAAAATCACTCTTAGTAGCTTCTCTCCTTTTTCTTTAACCGTTGAAGCTTCAATTTATTCTTGGGGAGTTAGATTTTGCTGTTAGAGACAGTTTCTAGCAATAGGGAACAACTCTGATGCCATTCTAGTCGTTACTTTCTCTTTTAGTGTCCAAATTCAATAAGCAGACAAAGTTCTGCTAACTGGTTACTAGCAAAGTCTAACTGATTAGCCCTTTTCTGACTTGCACTATCTGGTAGCTCTGTTCACTGTGTTAACTGATTAAAATAGACTCTAAGCTATAAAAAATCTCTATCTTTAAAGTTCTCTATCTGGTAGACGTCCTTTAATTGTTTAACCCTACCCTTAATTGATTAAAGCTCACTTCATTCAACCTTAACTGATTAACATTAATTTTAATCAATTAGAAAATCTTTGAATTTGAATTTCTCTATTTTGGCTCCCTTCATCAATCAACCTCATTTCATATTAGGATTTTGGCACTTTAAAGGTACTTAGGTCTTATGCTCTAACCAATGAACCCAACTCCTTAATTGATTAGCATTTCTTTGTTTTTAGCTTCCAACACCTTTTTTAATTAGTTAAGCTTGGTGCTGACCGATTAAGACCTTTTTGTCTTGCTTTTACCTAGTGCCCAGTTGTGCCTTAATTTGTTAAGGCTTCACATTAATTAGTTAATGAGGTTTTATTTTCACTAGCCCTTTTCTTCTTCCTCGCTCTAATTGATTAACCTATCTTCTAATTGAACTTGCCTCAAATCAACAATTTTATAAAAGGAATTAACTTTATCCTACACACTTAAATAGTAAAGTCAAACATTCTCCCTTTTTTGATGATGAGAAAACAATCCTAGATTAAGAGTGCAAAGTCTTTAAAAATAAAAAACTCTATATACAAATTTAGGGGTTGCTCCCCCTTAATATGTGCATAAAAAATTTCTAGATTTCACTATCCAAATATAAATATTTACAATCACATTAACCACATATGTGTAGATATTTATGAACAATCATTCAACAATGGATAGAACCACAAAAGCAATCATCAAACATAGGTATATCATAATCATTCTAGAAATTGTTCATAAACACACTCGCAAACAAACACATAACATCCTAAACTCTTCATCTATTTTCTCCCCTTTTTTGTTATCAACAAAAGAGGAGTCTACCTATAGTTCATGCCCTAGTTTGAGTCAAGTTCAAATAAAGTGACAGTTTTAGGGGATGAAGGTGCAATTTTAAGAGATGGCTTAAGATGTGACATCACTATCTTGGTAGACTTCCTTCTTTTAAAGACTTTTGGTTTTGGTAGCCATACTTTTTAGCCCCTTGCAAGTAGATTTTTCTTATGTGAGGACAAGTGCCACTGTTTTTCCCTTGTCTTTAGCTTACTCAGTTTTAGTGTCCTCTACCTTTTTCTTTATGAATTCAACTTTCTATTCCATCTTTTCCTTTGTTGTTTTAACTCGATGTTCTTTCACAAATTGATCAATGAAATTATCCATAAATATCTCTTTAGAGGAACAGGGGGTTTGTTACAATTACTAGTTTCACAGTTTCTTGAAGGGTGTCATCCTTGCTCTTTTATTCTGCCTCAACTTCATTTTCTTTCTCTAGTTCAATTTCTATTTCTCTTTCTTGTTGTGGTTTTTAATCATTATCTTTTACCATTTTAGCCTTAGATTCTCATCCAGCATCTTCTTGATTCTTTTTAGATTCTAGCATGTATTCCTTTTGAGATTTTACATCGGCACTTTTTTTTGCAACAAAAACATGTACCTCAGATTTTTTGTTCAGTTCTTTCATCTGAAGATGTACGAATTTGAGCGATTGCTTTTCCTTTGGAGATCATGAGGATTGCAGTATCTTTGTCCTTTTATTTTTCCTTGAGGAAAGGAAGTCTCAATGTTTGAAGCCTTTCTTCAATCTACAAAATTCTCTTTTTCATTTTCCTGTCTCTTTCAGCTTGTTCAGTTAGTTTTCCATCTATTCTCATAAGCAGATTAAAGATCATTTCATTTGGGATGGAAGGTTGGCTTGTTTTAGATGGTGGTGTTGAAGGAGTTTCAACACCAAGGGTGATTGGTGCACCTTTGAGAGCCTTGATACACTCCTTATCAGCTAGTTTATATCCCATCTTCTATAGACTTCCTAAGAAGATCCCTTTATCCTTACTTTTTGTCCAATCAACTTGGTACCTGATTCTTTTTTTCTTAGTAAGAAACGAGATGATATTTCCATATGGTAAATTGTCACTAGTGCAAGCTCCTTTCATTTTTTTGAATCCTATACTTTACAACATTCATAAGATCCTGAGAACTTACATAGCTAAAATTGTTGTTCCTCCCATGAACTGTGGATGTTAGAAAATAGTGGAATATACTTAATTGAGCATTTTTAATTTCAGTAGCATAACTCTTAGATGGATACTTCTCCTTTTTACCAGTAATTACTTCCCAAATGGGAAAAGGATCATAAACTTCTGGAATTTTGAATTCCTCTATCTGATACTTTGTACTTAGGAGGTTTTCCAAATCAGTAATTGTTATCTTAAACTCTTTTCCATTCATATATACATTCAGCTTATTTTATTAAAATTAACAGGGTTCTCTAACTTATCCCTATCAAAGGCAATTCCAAAGTAAAATTCCCTAACCAAAGTGGGATTGTAAAATCTTTCCCTAAAAGTGCTCAGTCCTTTCAATTTTAATGCATCAAAGTATTGTGATAGTGGATCTTTAATAGTAGGGATCTTGCCAAAGCTAGGCTACTCAGTAAATTTTCCACAACATAGTGGCATTCTCTATTTTCTTAAATCTGTCCTCATATGCCTTGTTCCTAAATCAAATGGTTGAAGAGTTAACTTTTCCACCAAAGATTCCCCTTGTTCCAAACTTTTTTATTTTCAACCCATTTTGCTTATGGCTCGACCCTTTCTTTTGTAATGACAACTCTAAAATCATCTTGCTTTTCTTTTGAGTTAAAGGAGTTTGAGATTCCTCAGCTAGCCTTTTTCCCTTTCCTTTGTCAGATACTTTGGTAGTGAGTGACGTATTTGCCATCATTTTTGCAAATTTTGAAGTTAGAGTTTCTCATGTACTTGAAGAGCAGATAGAGGCAAAGTGTGGAAAAAGGATCTATGTTTTAGATCTTAAATCTAGAGAGGGAATGTTAGTTTTTAAGAGAATGGAGGGACATTGATCGTGGGTAATAACTAGTTAACCCATGTTTAAAGTGATTGGTTTGCATTCCCTTTCCTCCTCATTTTATTTTTTTTAAGTTTCAAACTTAGCACCTAACGGCTTTTATTTTGCTAACATTATCGCTTTAATCGATAAAAACATGCTTTAACTGATTAAAGAGTTATTGACTTGAAAGGCTTTAGCGAACAAAACTATTTTAACCAGTTAAAAGAATTTTAAACTAATTAAAACTCTATTGGTTTTGGCTTACTGAAGGCACACATAAACACATTAATTGGTTAAAGAAGATCTTAACTACCTTTCAAAAAAATAAAACAGAAGAAAAAGATCTTAACTACTTAAAGAATTCCTATAGCTAATCAAAATGTATTCTTAACCACTTAAAACATAACATTAAAGCATATTTTACAAAATATATCATCAAAACCATAATTGTGAGGCCTCAACCTCTATAGGCTTGTAACTAAGTATAGATGTAATAATACGATCCAGGGGTAGTTTCGTCATTTTCTCTAATAAGCTTCCAGAAGAAAGTTTTATGATATTTTAAGGCTTAAATGGGTATAAGACTACATAAATGATGTGTGCTGATGAAAACACGAAGAAAACTAGAAGTTTCAACAATTTTCATAATAGAGGCAAAATGGTCATTTTTCACCTCGGGTTAAAATTTTAAGTTTTTATGAACCTGAACATATCTAGACCATTATGGATCTTGTCCCAGTGTTAAAAGAGCAAAAAGATTGCATAAAAGATTGGAGGAGAATAAGTTAATTGGTGGATGGGCATTTTTGTAATTTTAATGGAAAGGATAAGATTGCCTATAAATATCTTGAATTTCCAGCAGCTGGTCTTCTTCTTCTTCTCTTCTCTCATGTTTCTTCAAAACTCCATGGAAGCTTGATTTGAAGCTTGAATGATTTTCTCTCTCTAGCTTTAGTTTTCACACCTTTGAACCCTTTTGACTAGAACCTTTGAATTCTTTCATCCTCTCACTTCAAAACCCTTGATAAAGCTTATTTCTAGACTTTCTCTCACTAGTTGGGCATTCTAGAGAGAGAAAGAGAGAATTACTCCATTGATTTGGAAGCAATTGGAAGAGATTTTGACTACAAAGGAGCCCTAGGGTAAGTAATGAACTAAGCTCGATTTTTAGCTACAGAAAATGGCTAGTAATTAGGATTTATGAGTTGTTTTATTGTTGACTATGTTCATTACTTTTTAGTGATTAAGATAGTGAACATAGATAGCCATTTAATGTGGCAATTAAAAACTAGCTAAGAGATAGCTTTTAGAGTTCATAGTGTGTAAATTGATCTATTGTTTATGTTAATGTGATCCTAGGTTTTAAGGAAGCCCCATCATCTCATTTGGACAATTAGGGGAATTGGAGTCATCTAAAGGCTTTACAATCAATTAGTGAGTGGACTACCTTCAAAACTTATTTTGGGAATATAATGTATTTGACAAACGTTTGAATGATTTTATACGATTTTTCATGAAAATGAATGTCTTGGGAACAAGCTCTTGAGAAATTATTTATGTTATGATATGTGGTTATTATGGATTTCTATGTGGTTGCATTATGTTGATATACATATATGCTTGAATATAATGTTGTGTAATTATATTGACTCGGTTATGTGCGAGTAGGGAGTGTGCATAAGTCGAGGATGACCTAGTTATGTGCGAGTAGGGAGTGCGCATAACCCGGTGATGATGATGATGATGGGTATATGTGTATATATATATACATATGTAAATATGTGTGTTATAGGAAATTGATGGATAATGGTTTATGGTTGTAATGCATGTGAAACTTGACATGTTAAACCTTGAGAAATTGTTATGTGTTTCATATTGGTTTTGAACATTTCAAACAGGGTGGTTTTCTTTGGGAGAAAGGGAAATTTTCATTTGATGCCTTGTATTTCGCTGCAACGAGAATCATTCTCGCTGTAGCGAGAAACTCTCAGGTTTTGAAAGGGTAGGCTAGCCGAAAACTCACTGCAGCGAGGATGCATTTTCACTGCAGCGAGAATGACACTGTAGCTTCTCGATGCAGCGAAATTCATTGTCGTTGCAGCGAGAAACTTTTTGTTTCTGGGTTGCAATTTCGCTGCAGCGAGATTGAATTTCACTACAGCGAGAAACACTGTTTCTGGGTTACAATTTTGCTGTAACGAGATTGAATCTTGCTACAGCGAAAAACTTTCTGTTTTGGTCTCCTATCTTGTTCAATTGCTGGCCTATCTTTTACTTCTTTGCTACCATATCGGAGCATGGACTTCCAACATTAAGGATTAAATGAGTTAAGTTTAAAATGAGGAGGTTTAGTGAGAAATCCTTGGCCAAATGAGAAACCCTTGTTTGGTTAATAACTAAATCCCAACGTTGCTGCAACGAAAATTCATTCTCGCTGCAGCTATGCTTTGTTGTCGTATTTGAGTTACTTGTGTAATATTAAAGCTTTTATTCTTCAAATGGTTCGTTATGTATGGGTTAATGATTTTCAAATGATTAATCATTTAAAGGCTTGATGAGGGGTTTTTAATAAGAATAGAAATAAATTGCATTGTTTTGAAACAGAATGCATCATGATTTCATTAAAGATTCCTTATGGTATGCTTGTTCCCTTCCTTGTTCACTCACTGGGTTTATACTCACCATTTTCAAATTCATGTTTTCAGATCACGAGGCAGCCGTCAACTAGGACGAGGTGTCCTTGTAAACCTGTGTCCATCTTTTGGTAGGTGTCTCGGCATTCAGTAGCTGTACATTCATCCGAGTCCCTCCTCTGGAAGTCGAATGTTATTTTGTTTTGTATAGACAAACTTAATGTAAATTATTAGAATATATGTTGTAGACATTGTATGTAAATTTTTAAGGAGTAATGCCAGTACGAGTTGGCAATGTATATCACTATTTTGATTCAAAAGTATGAAATATGACTTAGCGATATTTGATGGAATGATGAGTAGGATAAATCGATAAGCTTGCTTGGGCTTAATAGACTACGTTTATTGGGCCCTTGCGCCGGTCATGGCTCGAAAATTTGGGTCGTGACAATAATCAACTCAGTTCAATCCAAATTCATACACATCAAGCATTCATTATTTATTCTTAATCACTATTTAGCAAGTATCACCAAGCAATATCAATCAAGAATTTTTAAGAAATTCTATAATTCATATATGAAAATAACAACAACAAAAAATCATCATTAAGCATTTTTAGTGAGTATTCTTCCAAATCATTTCCAAGTGGTCATTCATCCAAGTCATTTTGAAGCAAGCATTGCAAGATGTATTCTCTAAATTATATATGGAATTATCAATTCAAGGAGAACTTATAGAAAAAGCATATCATTATTAATGAAGCATGATCAAACCATTTTGCACTTATTTTAATCATGTAAGAGAAAATTGTGATTAAGTAAGCACTAGCATGATTACAAAAAATAAAATGGATGTCTTCATTAATCTTGATTCTAATTTTCACATATATAGACATATACCAAAAAAATGTGAGCATTGAACTTTAATGTGGTACATGTTATTTTTCAATAATCTTCATAATTCATGAGTGATACAAAAAATTGAAAAAAAAGTACTCAACTCATGAATATGTTACAAGTGAACATCCAATCATCAGTGAATACTAATTGTCAAGATACAAGAAAGAAGTATTCAATCTAAGCACATTAGGCATCCATTGCTAGCTTAAGTTATAGGCTATATATCATTTGACATGTCAAGTTATTTATAGCTAATTTTGGATGCACACAAAATCTTTAGATCATGTGAACATTAAGGCTCAATGAAGACATCACAATATATGTCATGATCAAACTTGACAATTAAATTCATAATCAAATGCATAGCTCAAGTCAAGTTTTAGACTTCAAACCTTAAGGTCAAGCAAAATGAAAAATCATATTAGCATGTGTCTTGCCAATATAATAGATGAACCATTATTTTCAGGAAGTTTAATGTAACAACCGCTCCTCGACTGTTTTCGGCATTCGAGACCTGCGAGAGGACTCGTAAAGTCCCGAACAAGCCTTATTAGAGATTCCTGATAATTCAATATTCTCGTTCACCAATCAATATTAGTGCTTAAACTATATTCTTTCGCATCATAACTTGAACCATAATTATAATAATCAATTCAATCTTTAACACATATAATCATAAATATATACAATGAAGTCTAAAATATCCAATTTAATACTTATACCAAGGCCACTATCCATTTACAATTAAATAGACAAAGTGTTATGACTCAACCTTTAGCAGCGGAGTGACTCGGAATGAAATGCTACGAGATGCCTTTACCTATCTATGATGGACCAATAAGTGTCGATGATTTCACGTTAGGCCGATCACTATCTATAAAAGGGAAATAAGGGGGTGAGTCTTACAAACTCAGTGATCATCAGCTTCGTGAGCGGGGAAATGATGGGAAACACGCAATAAGCAGATCATTTGAATGATAAAACTAGAATATAAAATGCAAATCTTATAAACCAAACCACAATGAGGATATTTGTGCCTTGTAAAAATAATATCGTAGAATCATAATATAATGCTTTCTTTGGCAAAATAGTGCCAAAAATAAGTGTAATAGAAAAAGTTTTAATCACTGAAAACATTATTACCATCAAAATATGAAATACAGTATAAAGGTAAGCACGCTCCCAAAATGTATGGTATGTAAAGAAATCAAAGTGTACGGCCAACTAAATCAACTCATGTTTGTCAAGTAAGCACTAAAAGCTTTTATTTAAACAGTGGGAGCTGCAGAGAAAATCTCAACTCTCCACCATGCAAGAAAGCATGCGTTGAAAACTCACAAGGCTCTCGTGTAGGAAAGTATAATATCAACACGTGGACCCACTTCCATGTAATAACAATCCGGGAGTCTTACTCCACCGGATTCCCATAGCCATGGCAGTTTCCACGATGTTAGCCAACATCAGAGAATCAAGCGATCATTACCAAGCACATCCGGGAGTCTTACTCTATCGGATCACTTGTGCCCTAGCCATGTATACATATCACAAGTCATGGCCCCCATCATGCCTAATAGCTCGTCGGTGACCCAAAGGTTCTCTAGTTAAAGCTCACTCGTACACGAGGTTCACAATTAATTGAAGTGACAGCTAGCCTACTCTCGACGCACTTGGTTTGTCAAAACCATTTTCAAAAATCAAATCGAGGTTTCCAAGTCTTTTGCTTAAAACCATTTGAAAACAAAGTTCAATAACCTTTCAAATTTCTTTTCACGTAAAAGGGCTTGGTGTATTCTCTTATACAAAGATCGGACTAAAACCGATGCTCCAAACTTGCATTTTAAATCATTTAACAATTGCATTTAAACTATGCATATCACACAAAAATACAAGGCACCGATTTTGAATGCAAAACAGTATAAAAGGCTTGTTTCTCGGTTTCTAAAACACTTTACGTATTTAGCTCATCTATAGATATATCCAAAACAATTTTCAAAACAACTTGCATCCATAATTTCCTACGAGTTCTACTAGCCCATACTTTCCACAATAACAGTGTATAAATCATTGTAAATCCATTTAGAAATCGCCTATCGAGGCTAACAGCTCATGCTTTCCATAATTGCATTTAATGAAATTCGGCAACGTTTATAAAACGTATAACATTATATAGCTATAGAAATTTTGAAATAGGCACCCCCTACTCACCTTACAATTGTGTGATGCTTCGTCGCTATTGATTCGAGTGCGTATCTTGCTATTTCTACTTGCCAGTCACTCGCTACCTCGCCCGATATGCGACCACGGCAACTTTCCTAGCAACCAATTAAACTCAATACATTTAGTGTATGTCATTTCCACTTGTCTTTCTCATTCAATCATGAATACTCATTCTACTAACTTGCATCTTGACACGTTTTTACTAAGGTTCTTCATATCCTTTGCTTGCGTAATTCTTTAGATTATAAGTATCGACAACTTGTTTATAGCGTTAGCACACATGTTAATCCTTTCCAATGGTATCTATCAAGTTCAACTATTAATTTCACACCAATAACCTCGCATATGGCAACAATTATAAATCTAATTTCATCAAGCATTTCCCAAGTTTACATGCGCCACAATTTACATTCATATGCTGACCACACTTGCACAATTTTTTTCCTCACAATATTCAACTAACCGTAGGCTTTAAAACATAGTGTTAAGCTTACCGCTTTCCTTTTCCACTTTGAGTCCATCATGTACCCACGGGTTTATTAGCTTGTATGTCACCAATTTTTCTCCAATCAAGCCAATCTTTGCTGCCACAAGACATTTCTCTTAGTCACTAACTCATTTCCAAAGATTGCTCAAGCTGAAAACAAGAATCTTTACCTTTCCTTACTTAAATCACCAAAACCAAGCATTTTCTTCCTTTCTCCTTTCTTTATTTCCTTTCTTCTTTCTTCCAACTGATCTCATCTATTTCTTTCAAAGAGTACGGTTTTCCTTGCAAAACAAAGCCATTTTTCTTTTCAAATGCATGGTGGCAAGGTGAAAATGGCATTGAAGCTTGAAAATGGAGTGGGAGCATGAAGGTGAGGAAGAAAATATTTTGTGGCTGGAGATAAGAACCAGCCATGGGATAAAAATGAAGAGTCAAAGCTTCAATTGGAAGCTTTGACCAAACTAATGACAAAATTACCATTTTACCCTTTAAGGTTTTCACCCTTTTTAATTGTATCCTTCCACAATCTTTTAAATTCAATTTCTTTCAATTTTTATTCCTTAACACTTGTATCAATAAAATATCAAGTTTATGCTTAAATGTGGTATCACCGCAATATTTAAGTATTTACTTACCCACGCTAGCTTTATTTAATAAAGACACACGGGCTCCATTAACATCATTTTTCTCTGAAATTTCCTCGTTCTTCTTCTCCCCCTCTTAGATTAACCATATACCCCTTCTTCATGAAAAATTTCGATATTGAATAAAATATTAATATTTTAATATTATTTTATTAATAAAATATTATTTTATTTCAAAAATTTTCACTTGTCTCCTTGGCACCCAAAATGTCTTATTATACCCTGATTCACTTCCGAATCACTTTCTATATCATTAATTCATCCTCAATAAAATTATTATTATTCAATTACTATTGCTTCGCGTGCGAAATATTTTACTCTAGAATATTCCCTCCACCTTTCATCACTCTTAAACACTCTAATTAACCTCAATTGGTATCTGATAAGTTCTATTAGTCAAAATAGCAAAGTACGGGGTGTTACATTTAATAAGTTCATCATGATCAATTTTATCAGTATAATCAAAGAATCAATCTTGAAACAATCATTTAAAGTACAATCTTAAAGTATATTTCAAGAATTGATCTTAGGATTCATTGAAATGATTTTTCACCATAAGCACATGAACATTTTATTTTCAAGAAATGATATTATTTATGTAAGCACATAAATTCAAGCATTCATGAATAATTTCCCATTTTTTCAATTTTAACATTGTAAACACATGAGAGTATATGGAATCAATATGAGTGTCATGCTTGGGAATAAATAAGATTTAAGCAATCAAGAAAGTTTTCCCATTTTTCAACAAATATTGCAATTTCAAGAACATGTACTTGCACCAAATGATCATGAGAATATTCATAATGCATGTTTTAAAGAGTTAAGAATCATCTTTGAAAAGGAAATTCATGGAAGAAAATATTGCAATGGACAAGAAATGACGTAAGAAAACATTTTGGAACTCAAAGCTTGTCCATTTTGACTTTAGAGCACTCAAGAATCAACTATATATCCTTGGGATTTTACTTTTTATCATTCCAGTAGCGTTGTTTGCATTTTGTTCTCCAATAATTGACTAGCTATGCTTAGGAGTCAACAATGCTTGATCCCTACATATTGAAAAGCTAGAAAAAAGTGCAGAACATGGAATGTTCTAAGGTACAATGATCTCAAAACATGAATTTGTGTGAGAACAATTTAGAATTTCATTTCAACCATGTTTAGAACACCATTTTAACATGTATGATCAAATATTCTTCAAGAAAACCATGTGAACTCAATTTTACTTTTATTGCTCATTGTTCACAAGTGCTCAAAAGTTGAAATGCTCATTTGAAGAATCTTGTCTCCAATATGCTCAAGCATGGTCAATTTTCATCATGATACATGAATACGAGGTATGAAATATTCAACAAGCATGTTAGGCAATGTTAAGCATGATAGGTAATTAATCTAATATTTTCAACATTTTTCAACATAAGGCATACTTGTTCAAATCATTAAACCTTCAAGAATGACAAGTATTACAAAATGCCATCAAACTATCACATTTAATTATGTTTAAGAAAATACTTTCACTCAAATTCACAAATCATGAGAGAAATATCAAGCAGAATGGAATTTGTGCAAAGTCAATAGCTCAATTTTAATCAAAAGAAACAAGAAGTTTTGCAAGAACATAATTTGATAAAGATTTGATCTTTCTTCTCGAAAGTTTTGCACTTGAAACATACAAGATTTGAGTTGGACATGCTTTGTGCAAAATCATGAGCTCAAAGTAATTCAATTTTGTTCAATTATGCTCTTAAATAATCTATGAAATGTGTACTAAGCATAATGAATCACATCTATGCATGCCAAAGGTCATTTTCAGATATCCAACAATTATGTACCAAAAATGCCCTGATCATTCAAAATTACAAGCAAGAATGCACATCCATTAAGAACAAGTCAATTAATATTTTTATCACGAAACAACCTTGTTCAATTCATAAATCATGATAAGCTCAAGAATGGCAAAGATTTGCATTTATTTTTGCTCTAAAAGTACAAATTCAAGTAGTCAAAACTTATCAAGCTCATTATTAACCAACTTAAACTATTCAAGCAAAGTTCTAATTCCAAATCAAGATTGTTCAATTGGCCAAATTACCATAAACACAAGCAAATCAAAAAGTCAAATTTTCAAATTCAATTTTCCTTGTTTAGACCACTAGAATAGGCAAGCATGCAAATCATCAAGTGTGTTCATATGCCATCATATCATCAACATTAAACCTTTTATGTTCAAAATTATGCTCAAAAATCATTTTTCCTCAAAAACAATAATATGAAATCAATTTCAAAAAAATGAGGAAATTATATCAAGTCAATTTTCCACACTCAAGCTAAATCAATAAAGCTCAAACATATAGGAAAAGCAAGCAATTTTTTCAATCAAGAGAATGAATAAGTTTTGGCAAAAGCATGAAGATATATTCATGATCAAATCTAAATGCATGCTTAATCTTTAGGCTTATTCTTGTTTCAAGATTATGCAATTTATAGCATGCATCATATCAAGTCAAGTTTCATAACCAAATTTTATTAATAAAGCTCAAAAAAGGGTAAACAAAGAATTATGCACTTAAAATTCAAGCAAGAAAAGGTAATCAAAGTTCTCAATTAAGAAAAGCAAACAATTTTAGAAACCAAACTAAATCCATGAAACATTCGATAAATAAGCAACTAAAGTTTTCATTTAAACAAGCAGAAGGCTTTTAACATAAAGTTCACCTATTTTCTTTTATGTGTGACTAAAAAAAATTCATTATTCAAGAATTGTTCCTCCTTACTCTAGCACACCTACAAGAGACATTTTTCATTTGCTTTTTGGTATCCAAATTGCTTTGGATCCTTGAAAGTTAGTCTCATAGCATAAAGTTCCTTTTGGAAGACACACTTGTCTAAATTTGTACGATACACATTTTCTAATTTGACAAGTGTATGAACAATAACTATAAAATGTGCACTAACTGCATTAGGTACTTTTGGAAGATGAGGAATTCATGAAAACCTTTTGTTTCTCATTTAATAAATCTTTAAATTTCTTTTTCACATCAGAATTTCCTTTTTCCTAAATATCAATTTTCTTCTAGTAAGCTTCAAAATCCTTTTTCATATTTTCATTTTCTTTATCCAATCAATTTTTGTTTTCACCAAAAATTCATTTTTAACATCATGGAAATGATTTTTTTTTTTGTGCTTCAAATTCATTTTCTCAAACTCAAATGCTAAATTCTTAAAAGCATCATGCAATTTATCAAAAGCATATGAATTAAGTTCACAAGATAAAGAACTTATCTTTATCTCTTCTAGAGCCATGAGGCATAATTCAATTTGATTTAAAGATTCATCTTTACTTGAGTCTTTATTTACGTTTGCCTTGTTACTTATTGAGCATTAACTCTCACAAGGCTTGTCGTCCAATTCCTTTTCCTTCTTTGTTTCTCTATATAACTCTTCTAATTTTTCTCAAATTTTTTTGGCACTTTTGCTCATGAACACTCTATTTTATTCTCTATAATGAATTGCACAAATGAAAGTGTGCATGGCCTTAGAGTTTATTTATACTCTTTTTACTTTAGCTTCTATCCACTTACTTCTATTTTTTAGAGTTTTCTCACCATTTACTGAATTGGTATTCATAAGGATGAACGGACTATAGGTAATGACATGTCACGACTTGATTTTTGAGCCATGGTCGGCTCATGGACTCAATGGACATAGTCCGCTAAGCCCAAGCAAGCCTATTTATATAATCCTGCTCATCATCTCGTCAACTATTCTTACATTTACATCTCATGATGTCAACCCTTAAGTACTTTAATAGTAAGTTATAACAATCAAAAACTGCATTTAAATCAGCCCAAAATAGCATTAACCATTGCCACTCATGGTGGCTTTACCAATCAAAATATACATATATGGTTTAAGGCATACATCTTAGTACTTTACATCACATGTACGTATTTACAAACAAAAATGACTCTGGGCTTCCAGCGGAGTGACCAAGGTGAAGGTGCGGCTACGAAATGCCAAGATACCTACCAAGGAGACGAAACTACCTGGACACCTCGACCTAGGTTCCATGTGAGACCCTATCAAGCTCGATTAAAAGACGGTATTGTACCGAGAGGTACAACTAAGTTAAATCAAGCCTTGAACTAGTTCAAATAGAAATTTTAAGATGAATTTGAAAATTTTGAAACCCACAGAATGGCTTAGAATAGTGATTCGGAGTTCAAGGTCCAGTTTGGAGTCCACCACGAAAATTGACCGATTAGGGACAAAACGGTCATTTTACCATTTGATGATAAAATGGAGATTTTTAGCCAAGATTTGGTCACATTTGACCAAGAATAATTATATGAAATATAATTATGATTATTGGAGTATAAAATGATGTTTAGCAGTGAAAAATTATGATTCTCGGTATTTTTGGAGCACAAGGGCAAAATGGTAATTTTTCCACTAGAGGACTAAACGGAAAATTTTATAAAACAATTTTTTCCCAGTTTGGTTAATATTGATCAATATTAGTGTTATTTGAAGTTGAAAAATAGAAATAATGTGATTCTGGTACATTTCGGAGTATAGGGGTAAAATCGTAATTTTTTCACATTGAGGGTAAATCGGTAAATTTTTCATCCTAGCACTTGTCAAGACCAAGGGATTTTAATTGTGGTATGATTGGATAAATACCAGAATATTTTGGTGGAAAATTAAGAAGAAAAAGTCAAAAAGTTAAAAAATTGGGCGAATAAGCATGTGACACGTGGCATGCTTGATTATTTTATTATTTTTTATAGAAATCAGCCCATTAAATCCCCAATTCTCTCACCATATTTTGCGTAGGCAACCAGCAATAAGAACAAAGGAAGAACAAAGGGAAAAACAAGAAAACCTAGGTTGAAATTCAAAGAAAAAGTGAAGAAATCAAGGAAACAAGCTAGGTAAATTAGAATTTCTTTAGTTCTCCTTGATACCTAGCTTACCCATGGTTTTGTTCTTGATTTCCATGGTTGAATATTGAGTTATCATGATGAATTCAATTCTGAAAAATGGGTATGGAAGAGGAATTGTTGTTAGAATAATTTGATTTTAGACGATTTTAGTGTTTAGGGATAGTTAATCATGGTTATGAACAAAAACACAAAAGAAATATTCAATTTCTCTAGGGTTCCTTGTTGGTCAAACCATGAGGGCTGAATATCAATGGGAGATTGTTTTTATTTCAAGAAAAATGGCTTGGAAAAAGTTGAATTAAGGTGAAACAGTTATGTAGAAAAAATTTCGGTGCTAATGCACTAAATGACCGAATTTTTCTATAAGGAACTGTGAGGGTTCTAATGCTAAATTTGACTTTATTTAAATGGTATGTGGTAAATTAAAGTATTAGAGGAGAAATGGATTAATTTGGAGGTGATTTGGACACAATTGCCAATTAATCGGTGATCGGTTGAATTTAATCGATACCGCAATTAAGCGATAATCGGACGTATTTTTGCATTTACATATCATTCATTAGTAATTTAAATTAGTTTATATCAATTTAGAGACAATATAGTAAATTCCTTGACTTTGTTATTTGTCAAGGTAGTGAGACGTCCGGAAAAGGCAAAGGAATTGCGCTTGAGGACTATTAGTCCGAGTGCACCCGAAATTCAAATTTTCGATATCGGTGAGTGGACTTGCATTTCAAACTTGTTTTGGGGAATATGAAAGATTCTATCCAACTTGTCTTAGAAAATGTACCATGGGAACAAGCTTTTGTTAAATGTTTTGATGTTATGATATGTGATTGCTATGGATTCATGCATTATTGCAATATGATGATATATATATATATATATATATATATATGTGTGTGTTGTGCATGATGAATGATATTGTGTATAATGACTGTAACCGTGCATGTGCACGATGTGGGGGAATGCATGTCACGACCCAAATTTTCTGGCCATGACCGGCGTAAGGGCCTAATAAACGTAGTCTATTAAGCCCAAGCAAGCCTATCGATTTATCCTACTCATCATTCCATCAAATATCGCTAAGTCATATTTCATACTTTTGAATCAAAATAATGATATACATTGCCAACTCGTACTGGCATTACTCCTTAAAAATTTACATATAGTGTCCACATCATGTGTTATAATAATTTACATTAAGTTTGTCTACACAAAACAAAATAACACTCGACTTCCAGTGGAGGGACTCGGATGAATGTACAGCTACTGAATGTCGAGACACCTACCAAAAGATTGACACAGGTCTACAAGGACACCTCGTCCTAGTTACCGGCTGCCTCGTGATCTGAAAACATGAATTTGAAAATGGTGAGTATAAACCCAGTGAGTGAACAGGGAAGGGAACAAGCATACCATAAGGAATCTTTAATGAAATAATGATGCATTCTTTTTCAAAACAATACAATTTGTTTCTATTCTTATTAAAAACCCCTCATCAAGCCCTTAAATGATTAATCATTTGCAAATCATTAACCCATACATAACGAACCATTTAAAGAATAAAAGCTTCAATATTACACAAGTAAGTCAAATACGACAACGAAGCTATGTTGCAGCGAGAATGAATTTTCGTTGCAGCGACGTTGGGATTTAGTTATTAACCAAACAAGGGTTTCTCAACTGGCCGAGGATTTCTCACTAAACCTCCTCATTTTAAACTTAACTCATTTAATCCTTAATGTTGGAAATCCATGCTCCGATATAGTAGCAAAGTAGTGAAAGATAGGTCAGCAATTGGACAAGATAGGAGACTAAACCAGAAGATTTTTCGCTGCAGCGAGATTCAGTGAAATTGTAACCCAGAAACAGAATATTTCTCACTGCAGCGAAATTCAATCTTGCTGCAGCGAAATTGCAACCCAAAAACAGAAAGTTTCTCACTGCAGTGAGAATGTATTTCACTGCAGCGAAAAGCTATGGTGTCATTCTCGCTGCAGCGAAAATACATCCTCGCTGCAGCGAGTTTCCGACCAGCCTACCCTTTCAAAACCCGAGAGTTTCTCGCAGTATTAAGAATGATTCTCACTGTAGCGAAATACAGGGCATCAAATGAAAATTTCCCTTTCTCCCAAAGAAAACCACCCTGTTTGAAATGTTCAAAATCAATATGAAACACATAACAATTTCTCAAGGTTTAACATGTCAAGTTTCACATGCATTACAACCATAAACCATTATCCATCAATTTCCTATAACACACATATTTACATATGTATGTATATATATACACATATACCCATCATCATCATCACACCATCCCATCATCATCATCACCAGCTCATGCGCACTCCCTACTCGCACATGGCTAGGTCATCACCGGGTTATGCGCACTCCCTACTCGCACATAATTGGGTCATCCTCGACTTATGCGCACTCCCTACTCGCACATAGCCGAGTCAATATAATTACACAACATTATATTCAAGCATATATGTATATCAACATAATGCAGCCACATAGAAATCCATAATAACCACATATCATAACATAAATCATTTATCAAGAGCTTGTTCCCAAGGCATTCATTTTCATGAAAAATCGTATAAAATCATTCAAACGTTTGTCAAATACATTATATTCCCAAAATAAGTTTTAAAGTCAGTCCACTCACCAAATGATTGTAGAGCCTTTAGATTACTCCAATTCCCCTAATTGTCCAAATGGGGTGATGGGGCTTCCTTAAAACCTAGGATCACATTAACATAAACAATAGATCAATTTACACACTATGAACTCTAAAAGCTATCTCTTAGCTAGTTTTCAATTGCCACATTGAATGGCTATCTATGTTCACTATCTCAATCACTAAAAAGTAATGAACATAGTCAACAATAAAATAGCTCATAAATCCCAATTACTAGCCATTTTCTGCAGCTAAAAACCAAGCTTAATTCACCATTTACCCTATGGCTCCTTTGTAGTCAAATTCCCTTCCAATTGCTTCCAAATAAATGGTGTAATTCTCTCTTTCTCTCTCTAGAACACCCAGCTACTGAGAGAAAGTCTGAAAGTAAGCTTTATCAAGGGTTTTGAAGTGAGAGGATGAAAGAATTCAAAGGTGTGAAAACTAGAGCTAGAGAGAGAAAATCATTCAAGCTTTAAATCAAGCTTCCATGGAGTTTTGAAGAAACGTAGAGAGGAGAAGGGAAGAAGAAGACCAGCTGTTGGAAATTTCAAGAAGCTGCTGGAATTTCAAGATATTTAGAGGCCAATTTTTATCCATTCCCTTAAAATTACCAATTTACCCCTCCACCAATTTACTTATTCTTCTCCAATCGTTTATGCAATCTTTTTGCTCTTTTAACATTGGGACAATATCCATAATAGTCTAGACATGTTCGGGTTTATAAAAACTTAAAATTTTAACTTGAGGTGAAAAATGACCATTTTACCCTTACCGTGAAAATCGTCAAAATTTTGGTTTCCTTTCCATTTTACCCCTAATTTCACCATCCATTTATACCTTAGGCTTACTTAGGCCATAATATTGTTTAAAACTTACTTTGGGAGCTTATTAAAGAAAATGACGAAACTACCCTTGGCTTGTATTATTCCATCTATGCTTGGTTACAAGCCTATAGAGGTTGGGGTCTCACAATGCACATGCCGGTGATGATGGTGGCATGAGAGATGGATGATGATAGTGCTTGTGTGCACGATGTGGGGGGATGTACACGATGGCACTGATTGTGCACGATGTGGGGGGATACACACGATGGTGCCGGCTATGTACACGATGTGAGGGGATGTACATGAGCCGGGTGTGACTATGATGATATTGATGTTTGTCTATCTAATTATGCATATCTAGATTTATGAAATGAAAGCTCATGAATGTGATATGTAGTTGACATATATGTGAAATTTGATACATTGCACTTTGGGAATTTTCATGAGTTTTATGTTGATTTTGTTAGTTTAGTAGGATGGCCTTTTTGTTGAGTGAGGAAAAATGTTTCTTTTGTTGCTCTTTTTCGTTGCACAAAATTCATTCTCGCTACAGCGAGAAACTCTCGGGTTTGAGGGCTTTCACCAGAACTGGTTCTCGCTACAGTGAGAAACTTTCTGTCCATTTTGCTAACTTGTGGGTTTTTGCCATATTTCCCATTTCTTTGGTACCATAGTTGAGCATGGATTTTTGTAAAGTGATTTACTCATGTGGGGTTTACATGAGGGGTTTAAAGAAGCTAAAGCAATTGCATTGTTTTGAGAAAATGAATGCATCATGATTTCGATAAACATTCCTTATGGTATGCTTGTTCCCTTCTTATTCACTCACTGAGTATTGTACTCACGTTTTATAAAAATTCATGTTTTCAGATCAGGTGACTGTTGGACCCTAGACAGAGGAGTCCCCATAGTGCATCTCTTGGGTATGTGTCTGGCATTCGATAGTAATCCCTTTTATTATAAATGTCTCCGCTGGAAGTCATGGGTCCTTTTGTATTGTGAATACAAGCTAACAATGTGAATATGTGTATGCAATGTAAATTGCTAAATACATGACTGGTATAGTGCATGTATATTATTATTGATAATGCCATTGTGTTTTGACTATGTTCACACCCGGGAAAAGGTGTGTGTGTATGCATGATATGATAAATTTGTTAAGTAAAGGTAAATGGATAGGCTTGCTTAGGCTTAGTGAGCTATGCTCATTGAGCTCATGTGCCGGTCATGGCCCGGGAAATTGGGTCGTGACATTCCAACTGCCTCATGATCTAAAAACATGAAGTTGAAAACAGTGAGTACAAACTCAGTGAGTGAACATAAGAAGGGAACAAGCAATGATAAGGAAAGTTGATAATCACGATACATTTATTTGAAAACAATGCAATTTAGTTCAAGTTCTTATTAAAATCCCTCCATTTAACCCTTGGTTATTAAATCATTTAATGATGAAGGACCACATTCAGCATGAAATTGGAAAGAGAGGAAATTCTCAGTAATTATCTGAACAAGGCAACATAATAGACAGATTATCGCTACTGCGAAAAGGCATTCTCACTACATAATAGACACATTCAGAATGAATTTTTGCTGCGGCGAACTCCAAGCAGAAATCATCAATGAAACGAGGGTTTCACTCAACTGCACGAGGGTTTCACGTTAGAACCCCTTATCTAAAACTAAATTAATTAATCCTTTGACATTGGAAATCCATGATCAACCATGATGTTAAAGAAATTGAAAATATGGCAAAAAACCAACAAGGTAGCATGCAAGACAGAAAGTTTCTCACTGCAGCGAGATTCAAGAGACAAAACAAAATGTTTCTCACTGCAGCGAGTTACAGGCAGTAAAAACAGAATATTTCTCACTGTAGCGAATAGCAGGGCACCTAAATAAAGAAGGACCTCCTTTGCACTAAACATCCATTTGATGCTGCAATAAAATTTTCAAGATTCATCATGCCATACAATCACATATTGTAATCATGATCTTTCTAGTGCATATACATATACCTAAACATATATCAATTCGTATACCACCCCATCTCACCCATCTCATGTGCATCCCCCCATATCGTGCACATAGCCGGAGTCATCACGTGCATTCCCCCCCACATCGCGCTCAGGTACAGACATCGTATGCTCTCCCACATCTCGCACAGCTGATCCATTGTGTGCATCCCCTCACATCGTGCACACGGGCAATATCATCATCCATCTCCCTCACCACCATCATCACCGGCAAGTGCACACTCACCTTGCACATGCACAGTTGCATTTGTCACCGAATGGTACAATTTATGACATAGTATATATATATATCAACATTATGCAGAAACATATGGATTCATCACACTATCCATTTCATAACATAAAAACATTTCATAAAGGCTTGTTCCCATGCGAGTTTTGAAGAAAAAACTAATAAAACGCTTTAGGGGATTCAATCAAACATACATGTGTATATCCCAAAACCTTTTAATGCAAGTTCACTCACCGGTATTTGTTGAACCTTTAGTCGACTCTAACTTCCCTAATGGTCCAATTAGGGCTAAGGGGCCTCGTTGGAACCTATCACACACAAAAACATCACAGCCAATCCAATTTACATTAATATTGCTCCAAAAGCTATTTCCCAAATCAAGCTTTAATAGCCCTTCCTATCTACCTTCCAATTACCATTTGATTGGCTATTCAGTTTCTTTTCTTTAGTAACACTAGAAATGGATAAACAGCTTCAACAATAACATAACTCATAACTTCAATTACTAGCCATTATCAACAACTTAAAGTTAATCCTAATTCATCACTCACCTTGGTGGATTGTAATGAAATTCCTCCCCAAAAGTCCTCAAGCTATCATGAAATCTCTCTATCTCTCTCTTTCTCTGCATAGTTCAGCTAGTGAGAAAAAGTATTGAAGAAAGACTTTTAAGGGTTTGCTTAAGGTGAGGGAGTAAAAGAGTATGAAAAACCCTACAACATGGTGTGTAAAGCACGAAGATTAAGGTTTGTTTGAGAGAATGATGGAAGCTTGAGAGAAGCTTTCATGGAAGAGGAGAGAAACGTGAGATGGGATGAAAAAGAAGAAGTTGGTGGAGAAATGAAGAAGCTGTTGGAAAAATGAGATCTTTATAGTTAAAGTTTATCCAACTTTATTTAATTACCAAAATACCCTTAATAAGGCCACTTGTCTTCCTCATTTCCCATGTGCAATCTTTTCACACTTTTAACACAAAGACAAGGTCCATAATAGTCAAAAGTACTCGAGTTCACAAAACTTAAAATCTTTGACTCGAGGTGCAAAATGACCATTTTGCCCCTATTGTGAAAATTATTATCACTTCTAGTTTTTCTACATGTTTTCATCATTATACATCATTCATTCAGTCCTTATGCCCACTTAGACCTTAAAAATATTAGAAAACCTTCTTCTGGGAGCTTATTAGAAGAAATGACGAAATTACCCTTAGTTCTCGTTATCGCATTTACTTCTAATTACGAGTCTATAGAGGTCGACGTCTCACATGACATCCCACATCTCATAGTCACAAGCCCTAACATAAATGTACATCCTAGTACTCCAAAATTGATAATTGGTTCCATGTAATAAATGAGGCCTATTTATGGATTGATCCTTAGCATCATTAAAATTTTGAATAGCTATTAGATCTTTCCCTTAAAATGTTAAGCCTTAAAATCAAGGGTTAGGCTTTGATACCACTTGTTAGTCCTAAAAAAAGTGCTAGAGGGAGGTAAATAGCACTAAAAAAATTGTAAAGGAAACTCTTAAGTCTGAAAAACTCTTAAACACTTTTGCAATGAAAAGTTTAAAACTTGTTAAGGTTGAAAGACACTAAGTAAAGAGAAGCTTAAAAAAAAAGTGGATAAAACATAATATTTATAATGGTTTAGTCCATCTAACCTACATCCATTACCTTGATCTTCTTGATCAAGGAATTTCAACCCAACTTCACTAAAATCAATGAAATTAACAACTTCCACCAATCTCTTACAAGGTAAGCTTCTAACCTAAGCTCTAAACCCTCACAACAATTCTTAAGCTTTCTTAAGCTTAGTAACCCCTTAGAGTACCTCGCACACTCTAATCAATCAGGAAATGAAGAAAAGATAGAGTTTAATTGATCACCTAGCTTATCTAAGATGTACAACTTCAAGCTCAAACACTTTACAAAGAATAGGAGTGAAATACAAGTGTAAAGAGAAGGTTTTTGGTCTTTTAAGCTCAAAATCACTCTTGGTAGCTTTTCTCTTTGTTCTTTAATTGTTGGAGCTTTAATTTATACTTGGGGAGTCAAATTTTGTTGTTTAAGATAATTTCTAGCCGTTGGGAACAACTCTGATGCCATTATAGCCATTATTCTATCCTCAAGTGTTCAAATTCAAAAAGTTTTGCTAACCAGTTAATGGTAAGCTCTAACCTATTAGCCCTTCTCTAACTTGCATTGTTTGGCAACTCTGTTCACTATGTTAACTGATTAAAAAAAACTTTAACCAATTAAGAATTCTCTATTTTCAAAGTACTCTATCCAACAGACTTTCTTTAATTGATTAATCCTCCCCTTAATTGATTGAAGCTTCACTTCCTTCAACCTTAACTGATTAACATCAGCTTTAATTAATTAGAAATCTTTGAATTTGAATTTCTCAATTTGTGGCTCCCTTCAATAATCAACCTCATTTCATATTTGGATTTTCGTGCTTTAAAGGTACTTAGGTCTTATGCTCTAACTGATTAACCCAACTCCTTACTAGATTAGCATGCCTCTATTTTTATCTTCCAAAACATTCTTAATCAGCTAAGCCTAGTGTTAACTGATGAAGACTTTTTTTTCTTGCTTTTACCTAACGCTCAGTTGTACCTTAATTTGTTACTGCTCCACATTATTAGTTAATAAGGTTATGTTTTCACTAGCCTTTTTCTTCTTCCTCACTTTAACTTATTAACCTATGTTCTAAGTGAACTTGCCTTTAATCAACAATTTTATTAAAAGAATTAACTTTATCCTGTACTTAAATAGTAAAGTTAGACATTAATGAGTAACGAATGTTTTGTTATCATCAAAAACATATGGAGTTCACAATGGAGTCAACACTAAGCATTAAAGCACACCTACGGTAAAGATGATGAGTTTATCAATTTAAAATACATTGGTATTTGAAATGCAGCAGATTTACTCTAGAAAATTGGTTTTAGAAAAACTTGAATAGTTTCAAAATAGCCTAGAACAATTATTATGCAGTTTCTAGACTAAGTATTGATTGTTGGATGTTTAAGAATAATGGATAATCTAAGAAGTTCATTGGACTAAAGTTTTGCGTATTGATAGAATTTGATTTTTTGAAGGTGAGTGGGTGCACCTTTTCTAATATGTTATACAGTAAAGTTAACATGATTTATTGAGTGGTTTTATTTGCAAAATTTGAATGTTATGTTAAAATTGTTAAATCTAATTGGTTGTACATAAATAATTTTGTAGAGGTTTTTAAATCTATTATGTAAGTAAATATCTCTATACCATATTAGTTTTCAATAAGGGCGGCCAAGCCCTTTCAAATGTTTTTTATCAAATACTCCTCAATTGGATGTATGTTGCATGATTAATGCATGGCTAAATAAAGGCCTAGGTGGGATAATAGAAATCCGCCCAATTGAATATGAATGTAGATGATATAATGCTCACAAGATGTGAGAAATGTGAAAATGGATGAGTAGGTCTTCACGATTTGAATGTCATGACTTACAATTTGATGCTTGATCTTAGTAGGATCTCGTGTAGATGTTTAATTGTGTGATATGTTGATCTAAGCCAAATGTGACGATAAGAATACCATAGGGTTGAGATTGGTGAACATACCATCTCTTCCCCTTATAGAAGCTCGATGTAGGGGTAAGAATACCATGTTACGATTTGACCTCATGCTCAGACATGAAATTAATCATGAAAATAAAAATATACTGTAGGGGAAAAATAAAACATGCATTTATCAAAGAAACAACTGAGTCCCACAAGATCAATGTTTGTGTTATTCATGTAATTTTCAAATTAATTATGAACATTCATAAGTTTAAGTATTATATACGTTGCTCTAGATATCGTAAATCAAGAACCAATCAAATCCAAAAGGCCTTGTAATGTAGCAAGAAACTTGAAAAAGAGAATAAGTCAATTTAAAATCCTGTAGCCAAAATCTTTACTTTTTTACCTTTACGATTTGTTAAATCTTCAACCACCCAAGTGTTTGGCCTTTAACAGTAACCCACATAGTGATCAAATAAGACCTTCTCAAAGTTAGGATTTGTAATATCCCGTACTTTGATATGGTGGCTAATAAAGCTTATCGAATGCTAATTGAGGTTAATTGGAATGTTTAAAAGTGATGAAAGGTGAAAAAAGTATTTTAAGATAAAATATTTCGCACGCGAGAAAATAATAAAAAAATAATAATGATATTTTTATTAAAGATGAATTTGCTAGATAAAAAGGGATTCGGAAGTGAATCGAAGTATAACAAGGTGTTTTGGGTCCCAAGGAGACAAGTGGAAAATTTTAATATAAATAATATTTTATTAATAAAATAATATTAAAATATTAATATTTTATTCATTATCGTAATTTTCCATGAAAAGGGAGTATATGGTCAATCTAAGTGGGGGAGAAGACAAACGAGGAAATTTTGAAGAAAAATGACGTTAATGAGGTCCGAGTGCCTTTATTAAATAAATATAACGTGGGTAGATAAATATTTTAAATATTATGGGGACACTGCATTGGAGTTAAAACTTTATATTTCGTTTGTACATGTGTACAAGAAGATAATGGAAAGAAATTAGAATTAAAAGATTATGGGAGGATACAATTAAAAAGGATGAAAACCTTGAAAGGTAAAATGGTAATTTTGCCATTAAAGTGATCAAAGCTTCTAAAGAAAGCTTTGACTCTTCATCCTTATCCTTGGCTAATCCTTATCTCTTCAAGATGGCATTTTTTCTTCTCCATCTCTTTCCTCCCACGCCATTTCCACACTTCCACCCCATTTTCACTTGACTCCCATGCAATTGAAGAGAAAAATAGAGAGAATCAGCTAAGGAAAGAAAGGAGAGAAAGGTGGAAGGCTTGGGTAGTAAGTGATTCAAGAGTAATTAAAGAAATATCAAGTGCATCTCAAGATTCAAGAAACATAAGGTAAGGGTTTTTGTGTTTTAAGCTCATGGTTAGTTAAATCTTTGGAAAAATGATGTGTGAATCATTTTATGGTGGCTATGGTGACCATGGGTGTGAGGAAATTATGAATTTTGTTAGGTGAAATCCAAGCTAAAACCAAATGGTAAGCCTAACGCTACAATTTGAAGCTTATGATTGGTTTAATATTGTGAGAATGATTGTATGCATATGTAGTGTTATTGTGATGTCATGGGTATGGTTGGAAGGCAATTATATTAATTGGAAGTTTGGTGTGTAGATATGTGTTGTTAAGAAAGGTTTAAAAGGTTATGGATGTTGGTGTGTATGAATGAATATTAATGTTATTCTTGGTGGCAACATGTAAGTGAGGATGGTGGTACATGTAGACTTAGAAAATGTTTGATAGAAGTAAATTTATAGTTGTTGCCATATGCTAGGTAATTATTGTGGAAATGATGGATAAACTTGATAAATATCCTTAGACAAGATTTATATATGTGCTAGAGTCATAAATAAGTTGTCGGTATCCATAATTTAAAGAACTACACAAGTAAAGGATAAAGGCCACTTTGGTAAAGAATGTGTTAAGATATAAGTTAGCTGAATAAAGATTCGTGATTGAAGGAAAAAGAGAAGTAGAAATGTGGTACACTAAAGATATTGAATTTGGATTGTTGCTAGGAAGTACAAAAGTAAAGGTAGTGTATTGTGGTAGCGTGCCGGAGGAAATAACGAGCGACCGACAAGTAGCAATAGCTAGATATGCCTCCAAACTAATAGTGATGTAACATTCCGGTATCGTAAGGTGAGTGAACTTACATTAAAATGCTTTGAAATAAATGATTATATGCTTGATTGAACCACTTGAATTATTTTACTAGTTTTTCTTAAAATTTGCTTGGGAACAAGCCCTTGATGAAACATTATATGTTATGAATGTGTAATATGATGAATCCTTGTGCTCCCATATTATGTTTATATATATATGTTGTGTATGATAGTTAATATTGTGTGATAATTATAACCGCGCATGTGCGTGATATGGGGGTTGCACATGCTGTGATGACGGGGTGAGGGAGTGTGGATGATGAGATTGCCTATGTGCGCGATGTGTGGGGGAGCACATGATGGCATTAGTTATGCGCTATGTGGGGGTGCACACGATGATGATGATATATGCCATGTGCGCAATGTGGGGGGAGCACATGATGGCATTAGTTGTGCGTGATGTGGGGGTGCACACAAAGACTCCGACTATGTGCGGTGCGGAGTGCACATGAGCTGGGAAAGGTGGTGGTTGTATACATGCTTGTGTATATATATGCTATAAATATGTTTTTTATATACTATAGAAAAGGTTATGAAAATAATATGTGACTGCATTGAATATTGAGAAAACTTGATTATTGTCAATGTGCTTGATTTAATGTACAATGTCACAACCTGGTAGTCCCTTCGAGCCCATGTCAACCGCTGCGATGTCTCGGTAGACATTCGTTACCCGAAGTACCAACTGGAACCCCGCAAGGCTTTGGTACCATTTTTTCATCTCCTTTGTAAGTAATCATCGCCAAACCTCATTTTTAAAGAATTTTAAGTTTTTTCCCTTCCAAAACCGTGAAACAATAATTTTCGCCTCATAGGGGCGCTTTCGTCATTTTTCCTCTAAATTTTCCAAACTCAACTAAAGATGTAGTAGATGAGTGGAAAACACATATTTCATGATTTAAAATAAATTTGGCTGTCTAAAACATTTATTAAAAATAATAATGCAACTATTTGAATAAAATAAAAATATTCAATAAAATATTCTAATTTCTTGTAAAACAATATTTATAGAGTCATCGGTAAATAATTTTTGTAATGTAAAAGCTAAATAAACTCATACGTACTATGATACAGATAACCGGGATATGAAATTTACTTTACAGTGACTCATGGGCCCTCAAGGAACAAAAGTGCACAAAGGCAGTAAACCTACAATTTTTAGAGTAGTAAAGCCGACTATAATCCTTGACGATATCTGCTATCCACAAGCTACCTGGGGTTTGAAATGGTTGAAAATGAGGGTGGTGAGATTATAAAATCCCAGTGAGTAAACAGATACCATCTAAACCATCTAAAGTCGAGTAAATGGAGACAGATAAAACAGTTTAACATACTGAAATTCATCACCTTTCAACTTGTTTCAACCAAATAAAATACATTCATATAAATCAAGTAATTAACATGGCTTATGAATTTCTTAAAACTTTGGCTCGTACCAAAATCATTCTCAAACCCAGTTATCAGGGATACCTTGATCGAGGGCTATCCCAACTAAGTCCGCCAAGGCAGTTAAAAAGTCATGTACGCATAAATTATATTTTATTTTGAAAACATAGCCGTTCCTTGGCATTGGCTGAGTTCCCCCTCATGTGATGGTTTGACGTGAAGTGAACTCTAAAAGTGTTAACCTCAAGAGTTATCCACCCGCGCCTCTCATACTAAGGTAAGAATATAACGGGGTTACCGTGCCCCTCTAATAGGCTGGTCCACGGAACCCGCTCACTGCAGTAAGCTAATAATTATCCCACCAATCAATAAAATTTAATAGCATGACATGGCAATTACTGTAATTCACAGCCTTTCAAGGCTAAATACACAGTTCATATATATTTCAACACAAATACCAATTCAACCATTCATGCCAATATTGTCATAAGCCAATCAATTAGAACCATAAATTCACAATACATCAAATGGTCTCCAATTACTCTATTTTGAAAGCCATTATTCAATTTTAAAACAATTTTATGAAATCATTTCATTAAATCACATTTGGTTTATAAAACCGAAAAATTAATCATTTCATTCATTTTCCATGAAATTCACAAAATCGGATAAAAACCACTTTAGATAATTAAGACGATAGTAAGGTTACTCACAGTACTAGGAGTTCGATATACTCCTATTCTCGATCTTCGGGCACAATCTCTATACCCTTGTTAGAGGGCTCACCACCTATACATCATACGTGACACGAATTTCAATAAATTGTGTCAATTTATCATAAACTATTTCAGATTCTATAAATCTATATGAATGCACGAAATGTGATGCAAAATGTCCGAATAGCCGTTTAAATACGGTATTCGACCTAATTCGCACTATTCTCGATGTAATTGGCTAAAACCTCCAATTTAACTTCGAATCGATTTCTTTCACTTTCTACACTCCAATCATACTTAAAATACCTCAATGACTATGAATATGATTCAATTTATCAGTCCGAACCATAAATCGCACATGTCTATACATTAGGTAAAAATTTCGATTTTCATGCCAAAATTTCCCATTAAATTTCTAGCCTCACCAATCATTAAATACCACCAAAATATCATGAAATATCATCAATTTCAGCCTCAATATCCTCCCTAGAAAATTCGGCCTCTTGTGGGTTTGTGAAGAATAAAGTGATTCCTTGCTAGATTTTCATACTTTCCATTACCAAACAACCAAAAACACTTAATCAGCTTGAAATCTAGTAAAATCAATGCTCAAAACCTCTCCTCTCAAATTCAACCAGCATGGGTTCATCATGAAAACTTGAGTTCTAAGCATGGAAAATGAAAAAGAAAGCATGGGTAGTGTAAATCACAAGATAAAATCACAAAATTTTACCTTTATTAGCTTCATCCCTTGAAATCCCACACTTTTTCTTCAATTTTTCCACCTAGGGTTTGTGTTCTTTCCTTTCCTCTTCACTTCATACTTTGGCTGGCCATATGGGTGAGACTAAGAAAGTTTCAAATAGATTTTACAAGGAAATTCTAGAATAATCCCAACTTGACACATGGGATGTTTCCATTGGTCCATGTGTAATACTTATCCATTAAGCAATCTCCCTCCACCACATAAAATGTTTCAATTATCCACAATGTAAAATGTTAATGGCTAAAATCCATGGGCATGACAAGTGTTAGGTGGTGTAAAATTCTAAAATTCCAACTTTGCCCTCGTCAACTCTTAAAATTATCGTTTTGCCCCTAGGACTCCGAAAATGTCAGAATTTAAATTTTTCACCTCTCAAACTCAAATCATACTCCAATGAGTCAAATGTGATCAAAATCTTTTCTAAAAATTTTCATTTTGTCCTCAAGTGACAAAATTACCATTTTACCCCTAGAACATGAAAATTCCAAATTGACTCTAATTTAGCCCTCAAACTCCAAATCATCATTTTAAGTCATTCTAGGGTTTTAAATTCTCAATTTCATCTTAAGATCTCTATTTAGACTAGTTCAAGGCTTAATTCAACTTAATAGTACCATTTGGTACAATATCGACTTTTGACGATTTTTCGGGGCTTTCCAAGTATGCAAGCATATTGTCAATCACATAAAGGACATGGCAAGTACTTTATAAGGTCGGGCTTGACAGCACTACCCCCCTTAAAATAAAATTTTGACCTCAAAATTTCATTTACTGAACTCAGAGAAAATGTGGGGTATTGTCTCCTCATCTGATGTTCAACTTCCCATGCCATCTCTTCCATTCGAGCATTCATCCACAATACTTTAACCACTGGGATGCTCTTATTCATTCCTGTATGTATCCTCATATTTATGTTTACCTCACATTTATGTAGCTTCAATCTTCTTAATCATATTAGTCCATCGCGTACGGCTTAACCGCGCTATAGATTACATTTCCTTAATACCATTTCCTTAAGTATCTCCCAAAGTCTCCTATGTCCACGCAACTCAGCCTCTAATGGGATTTCTTATCGTTGCGCTACCTTTATCACTTGTCAATAATCAGTAATTCCCACTTCAGAATACTCTTTCCATATTACAACTACTTTCAAATCAATTTTTCTCCTAAAGGGGTGTGCACTTCAATTCTTATTCAAGCATTTCATAATACATAATGATCAAACACTCTTTATTTATCCATATATATATTTAACATCATAGATAATTCAAATTTGATAACCATTAGTAACCATATTCTCAAAAAGAAAACTCTAGTACTTTCATGATCGAGTACTTATTAAGTAGATCTCGTCTATTACCATGATATATTTAAATAAATAAACCTACTTTTGGGTGTATCCTTATGGACTTAATCAATCCTTATAATTCCTAAGTCATAACCAACTTGTTAGTTATACGTCACATACAAACATATCTAACTTGTGATTCCTCAAATTTTACTCCAAACACTAGATCTCATGGCCTTATTAGTTTATCAATCTGAAAATGAAAATAAACATTTATCTCCTTTCAAGTACACTTTAAAATCAAAGTATCATTTATCAAAATATTTATGGTATCAACTTCCTTTAGCCTTTTTTACCTTAGAAGATTAAATCCATAATCATCCATTTTGAGTCATGGGCTTATGCCAAGGAAGGGAAATTTTCACACTTTTGATTACATGAATTCGATTGCACATATTCCATTCTCATATAAAAGGTAACCACTAGTTGGCATCATCCCCAAACAAGACGTATTAGATAAATCAAATTTTTATAGTCAAAGTTCATATTGGAGTAATTCAACCCTATGTCATATCTCATCACCAAACCCTTACTTGTACATGAGTACTTGAATTTTCGAATCATCATTTCTTTTCTAAGTAGATCTTTATAGTCCCCGTAGTGTATTTCTATTCCCTTACACATAATAGTGTCATTTAATCAAACCGTATCACCCTCATTTTCTAAACATTCGGAACACAATTCAACCTTTGCCTACCATTATCAGGTACTTTGCCTTGATAATTACTTAAAAATAAATTGAAACTTGTGGGGAAGTACATTTCACAATTTATGTTTTGCATCTACAATTATGTCGAGACCAGAACCTCATCGGGTCCATAAACAGTAGGATAATCATTGCCTCAAACCAGTATTTCCAAGTATACTTATGCTTGTATCCCATCCTCATACTTATTTGACGTGTCAGTCATGAGTCTAACTTGACTGTATAGTCATTTGCTCCTTAAGCTTTAATGTTTTCTCATTGTGAAAAGTCTTTCGAATTTATCACATTAGAGTATTCATAAGGTGGATACATATCCATATTTTATAGTTCAAGGTCTAACGCAGTGAACATTGTCTCATCATTAAAGTTCTACTCTTATCTATCGATCATAGCTCCCTTGCACGCTTACCTATACATTCCTGGGTTACTTACAAGCCACTCATGGCCATCCAACTTTTGACCTCTTATAGTAAGTCAAACTAATATATTCTCTTATGCTTTTCCATACACTTCCTTTAATAAAGTTCCATTGAGAACTTAAACAATCCAAGGCTTATCTTTAAAGTCACTCATAACTTTAGTCGTTCATTGCATGCCTGATAACACTTTAGCTCACTAACCCCACTGGACATTATTTTAAAATCTCCCAAGGCGTCCATGTTCTTAGTTCGGATCATACCATCTAACTTAATATAATTACATTAATTATCCTTAAGTCCTTATGCTCAGCCTATCAACATCCATATCTCCCCCTCCTTCATGTTGTTGGCTTTGTTAAAGTGTATATGGCTTTTTAACCTTTCACACTACATTCTACATTTATGCCAAGGCACTCTCAATTTCATGTTAAACCTATTGTCATGTAACCATAAATTAGGGTAAGCTCCCCTATGGAATATCTCCTTCCATATGATGCATGGGGATCACAAGATGTATAACTCTAAGTGTATGCCTACATATTGATAATCTCCATATATTTCATGATCATGGAAACCATAATTTTTAGAACTATCTTTTTATCACAAGTTTGCGATTGGAACATTAATCTCCACATATACGTATACACGTACATTTAAATGTCCATATTCCTCATTATGTATACGGGTCTCTGTTTTCAAATACCTTCAGACTAATTTCTCTTTGTTCATTTCCAATTATATGTTTAAGTTTCCTTGTACTATATATCATTGCATCATAATGTCATCTCCATTGAATTATAATCTATTATGTGTGTAAGCTTTATAATCCCATTGATACTTCAAAGATTTATCTTAACTTGATCATTGCATCTTATGCAATACCACAATTCCTAAGAGTCATCCTTTTTCCTCAATTATTCTTCATGCCTCTATATTACCTTGTATCTTTCTTGCATTCCGATTTTGATTTGCCACTTAAAACTCAGACTCATTTGAATCATGTATGCCTTAAGCATCTATAAATTCCAATTTCCATAATATATTAGGAAAGTTTCATTATCTGACTTCATTATCAAGGTCAACTTCAATCATCCTTTGTTCCACTATTTCATATGAATATAACATCATTCTTCCTTAACCAATTTCCAAATTGCACTTGAAATTGCAAAACTTGAAACTAGATTCTCCTCAAGTACTTTTCAATATTAATACTAATATCACTCTCAACTTACAGCTTCCTTTTAATAACCGCATAACTTAGTGCTTGCTATCACGAGATCCATGGCAGAACTTCTCTTGAGTATTTCCTTGGGGATATCTATCTTAAACTTATGTCTCACAACATGTGATCACTTAACCCATAACTTAGCCATTTATGTGGCATCCCCTTAGAGCCCTACTCCGAGGTATTGTTACGTCTGGGTCCCCATCACTTGACTTACTTGCATACGCCGCACCAAAGGGCGACATGACAGGTCCTGCAGGACTTTCTCGCCAAGTTTCGAACCCCAAACCTTTTGCTTCCCACCCGAAGGGAATGCCTTTAACCATTTTAGCTTTATATCCACATAATCGACCTTGTGTTGTTACTAGCCCCTTTTTATTCAACTGAGTCGAGAAAAGAATTATAAATTCTCATAGCAACACTTTACATTAACTCATTTACCATACCACATTTGTAATTCGTTATTCATACTTCATCACTTAACATTGATATTCCTCATCGATATCTCATACCTTCATATTTCTTTACACTTATATTCACAATCCTCATAGAATCAAAAATCCATTATAAGCGTCACTTATATCCTTTCAAATTTGTAGCTGCAACTGAAATTTCAAATTTCACCTTTTCCATAAGAAATTTTGAAGTCACTTATCAGGTATTGTAGTTGCCCGTACCATTGATGAATTTCTACGTCAATTCACAGTAATTATATAAGGCAACTAATCACACCGCTAAGGTGAATGCCCCTCCTTAATGATTATACCACTAATCCACTTCTGTCTTACCAAAAAGGTTCCCATATACATACATCCATTCATTTAAACAACTTCACTCACATTATATAAAATAAAAGTCAACTCTTAATTCCTTTATACAGGTAGTTACTATTTCCTTTATACTACATCTATCTAGAGTTAAAATAGTACAACTTCAACAAAACACTAAGTATCTTAAGGGTCATCATCACCTTGATCCTTTTTCGGATTCTCTTGGAGCTTTCTCTCTTTTTTTTTTTTTAATTCGAGCCTGTTGGATTTTCCTACATTCCTACATTCCTCAATTTTTTTAATAACAAGTGATTAAACAATCAAGGGTTTGAATGAGGGGTTTTTAATAAGAAATAAACTAAATTGCATTATTTTTAAACTTAAGTGCTTCATGATTTCTAAACCTTCCTTAAAGTTGCTTGTTTCCTTCTTATGTTCACTCATTAGGTTTATACTCACGTTTTTAAACTTCATGTTTTAGGTTTTCTGAGTTAAAGGTGACTTGTCACGACCCGGTACTCCCTTCGAGCCAGTGACAACCGCCGCGGTGTCCCGATCGACACTCATTACCCGAAATGTCAACCGGAACCCCGCAAGGCTTTAATGTCAGTTTCTCATTTCCCTTGTGAGTAACCGTTGCAAAATATCATTTTTACTGTCATTTTTGCAAAAATATGAGGCGATATCTGGACAACGTGTTAATCACCAAAAGAGCTGTTTCATCACTCATAGGAATTTGGCACTATCTAGACGCCAAATTATAGCCCAGACTACAGGATTCATGCATTGTTGTCTTCCTATCACTTATTTGGGAGCTCCACTTTATAAAGGTCCTAAAAAGGTAGTTTTATTTGATGATTTGATTGAAAAAATAAAGGAGCGTATCTCAGGGTGGGAGAACAAAATTTTGTAACCAGGTGGTCGTCTCACTTTATTGCGAAGTGTGTTATCTTCTCTACCCATTTATTTGCTCCAAGTTCTGAAACCTCCTGCATGTGTTGTTGAGAAAATTGAGAGATTGTTTAATAATTTTTTGTGGGGAGATTCAGCAAGTAATAAAAGGATGCATTGGACATCTTGGCAGCAAGTCACTTTTCCATCAACTGAGGGTGGCTTAGATATTAGAAGCATAAATGATGTGTTTGAGGCTTTCGGTATGAAACTGTGGTGGTGATTTTAGACTTGTGATAGTTTGTGGGCAAAATTTATGAGACAAAAATATTGTGGTGGGCAGATTCCAGGGTATGTACAACCGAAACTTCATGATTCAATGACTTGGAAACGTATGATAGCAAGTCTTATTGTGACGGATCACAACATGAGATAGCGGATTGGCAAGGGACAATTGTTTTTTTGGCATGACCGCTGGATGGGGAACGAACCTTTGGTAAATCGATTTCCTTCATTTAATGCATCAATGACAAAAGTTTGCTACTTTTTTGACAGGGGTAAATGGGATGTGGATAAATTGAAAATGGTGTTGCCAGATGAACTTATTGGGGAGATTCTGAAAATACTGATTGATACATCGAGGACAGATGTTGCATATTGGGTTCCTACTTCAAATGGGCAATTTACAATTAAAAGTGCATGGGAATTGATTCGGCAACGGAAATCTGCTCAATCTGTTTATAATATTATTTGGCACAAGAGCATCCCATTAACAACATCCTTTTTTCTTTGGCGGCTAATTAACAATTGGATTCCAGTAGAGATGAGGTTGAAACACAAAGGATTCCAATTTACATCTAAATGCTAATGCTGTACTTCGGAAGAAACTCTACTTCATGTCATGTGGGACAACAGCGTGGCTAAACAGGTTTGGAATTATTTTGCAAAATTATTTCAAATCTCTGTTATTAATTCGTAAAATGTTGTTCAAATAATCTAGGCATGGACATATTCTGGCGATTATGTCAAGCCGGGCCATATATGCACATTACTGCCTGTATTTATTTTCTGGTTCCTATGGGTTGAAAGGAATGATGCTAAGCATAGGAACATGGGCATGTATTCAAACCGAGTGATTTGGCGTATTCTAAAACTTATCCATCAGTTATTTTGTGGGGGGCAATTCCAACGTTGGCAATGGAAAGGAGATTTTCAGATAGCACGGTTGTGGGGATTACAATTCCAACAGGGATTACAGATTGCTCCAAATTAATATCTTGGCAAAAACCGTCGATAGGTGAATTTAAGTTGAATGTCGATGGTAGTTCTAAAGATGCTTTTCAGAATGCTGCTGGTGGGGGACTTCTTCGAGACCATACAGGTAACTTAATTTTTGGTTTCTCTGAAAATTTTGGATCGGCTAACTCGTTGTAGGCAGAGTTAATGGCTTTACATCGAGGTTTGGTATTATGTATTGAGTATAATGTATCTAGTATTTGGATAGAAATGGATGCGAAAATAGTTGTACAAATGATACATGAGGGACATCAAGGTTCCTATCAAACTCGATATTTATTGGCCTCCATTCGCAAATGTTTGAATGGGCTCACTTTTCGGTTATCGCATATATACAGAGAAAGGAATCAAGCAGCTGACTATCTTTCTAACCAGGGACATAAGCATCACAACCTGCAGGTATTTGCACAAGTAGAGGGTAAGCTTAGAGGAATTCTTAGCTTAGATAAATTAAATTTACCTTATGTACGATTTAAATAAATGTAAAGGAGTAGTACTCCTAATTTATTTTTATCTATTCTCTTTTAGGGATTATATAAACTCTTGTAATAGGAAAGTGGTTCAATTTTATGTTTGCATTCATAAATATGCACATAAAATTACATTTTCCTCATTAGGTACTTTCCTTAACTCTTCCCAATCTCATGTAATTCTAGAGGTTCGGTTTATGTCCCCCTCCCTACTGTACTTAATTTTTTCGATAATTAATAACATTTTAACAGGGTAGCTAGGCCTTGCGAGTACTTCCAGCATAAAAAAAAAAACCGTTGCCAAATATCATGTTCAAAAAGATTTTAAGCTATTTCCAACTTAAATCAATAAAAAAATGATTTCTGTCTCACAGAGGCATTTTGGTCATTTTTCCTCAAAAATTTCGAAACTAGCCAAAAATGTAGTATGCGAGTATAAAACACATAATTCATAATCAAATATAAGTTTAAACGTCTAAAACATTCATTTAAAGTGAAACTATACCTATTTGAATATAATAAAAATATTCTATTTTCTTATAAAATAATATTTATAGAGTTACCGGTAAATAATTTTTGTAGCGTAAAAGCTAAATAAATTCATACATATTGTAAAACAGATAACCAAAGTATAAAATTTAATTTACAGTGACACATGGGCACACGAACGACCAAAAGTATCAAAAGCGGTAAACCTACAATTTTTGAGGATGCAAGTCCAACTGTAGCCCTCAACAAAGTGAGCTATCTACCGACTATCCTGAGCCTGAAATGGGTGGAAATGAGGGTGGTGAGATTATATAATCCCAGTGAGTAAACAAATATCATCTAAAATATCTAAAGCTAAGTAAATGGAGACAGATAAAATAGTTTAACATAAAAATGATTCACAGCATTCCGAACTCATTTTAATAAGATAAAATAGATTCATTTCACCCAAATAAACAACGAGGCTTATGATTTCTTGAAAAGTTTGGCTCGTGCCAAAATCATTCTCATACTCAGTTATCAGGGATACCTTGGCCGAGGGCTATCCTAACCAAGTCCACCAAGGCTGTTAAAAGTCATGTACTCATAAATCATGTTTTTATTTTGAAAACATAGTCGTTCCTTGGTGTTACCTGAGTTCACCCTCACGTGGTGGTTTAGCGTGTAGTGAACTCTAAAGTTTTAACCTTAGGAGTTATCCAACTGCGCCTCTCATACTGAGGTATGAATATAATAGGGATACCGTGCCCCTCTAATAGGCTGGTCCACGAAACTCGTCCACTGTAGTGACCAATTTATAACCCACCAATTCAATAAAATTCAACAGCATGACATGGTAATTATTTTATTTTACAGCCTCTCAAGGCAAATCAACAGTTCATACATTTTCAGCACATTTACCAATTCAACCATTGATGCCAATATTATCATAAGCCATTCAATTCAAACTGTGATTTATAACACAGCAATTAGTCTCCAATTACTCCATTTTCAAAACCATCTTTCAATTTCAAGACAATTTTTAAAATCATTTCATTTAATCACATTTTGCTTATAAAACATAAAGATTTACCATTTATCTCATTTTCCATAAAATCACAAAATCAGATAAAAACCACTTTAGATAATTAAGATGATAGTAAGGTTACTCACTGTAATGGAAATCAAGTTTCGAGTACTCCGATTCTTGATCTTTGGGTACTATCTCTTTACTTTTGCCAGAATGCTCACCACCTAGACATAATGCACAATAAGCCATTTACTACATTTGTGCTAAATTGTTATAAAACCAATTCAGGCTCTATAGTAATGCATGAAATGGGATGTAAATTGTTCGGATTATCATCTAAACACGGTGTTCTACACAAATTCAATTGTGTACCTAAATAAAACGGTATTGGCCTAATTCGATCTATCACTCGATTAATTGGCCAATATGTCCAATTCAACTCCAATAATTCCATTTTTCTTCCAATTCTCCAAACCATCAAACACAAGTTAAATAACTTGAAATATGGCAAAATCATCGTCACATTTTTCTTGGAAAATTCAGCCATGGTGGGTGCATTAACACTATAATTTTTCAAGCTTGATTCTCACACCATAAATCACTAATTCCTAACCAAATCACTTGAAATAAAATCAAAATCATCATCAATATTCTACATGGAGAATTCGGCCAATGATGGGTGATGGGAGAACATGAATTTTTCTTACTTGATTTTTCATGCTACACATCACTAACTAACTAAAAACACTAAAGTACATTGAAATCTAACCAAATCAAGCATCAAAAACTCCCTCTAAGTGTTCGGCCAGCAAGGGATTCATCATGAAATCATGTGATTCAACCATGGAAAATAAGAAAAAAATGCTTAAGAAAGAGAGATCTCAAGCTTAATTGAAAAATCTTACCTTTTTTTTCACTTGTTTCCTTGAATTTTCACACTTTTCCCTTGAATTTTTCCACCTAGGGTTTTGTTTTTCCTTTTCTTCCTTTGTTCTTGCTTTGGCCAGCCATAAGAATGAGAAATGGGCTGGTTTTGTGCTAATTTATAAGGAAAATAATAAAGAAATAAAAGCTTGACACTTGTCACCTTACCATTGGTCCATTTTTAAATTCTTAACTATTAAGCTTTCTTTCTCCACCACATAAAATCCTTCAATTATCTATAATAATATTGGGTAAAATCCATGTGTTGGATAAGTGTTGGGTGGTGTAAAATTACAATTTTGCCCTTGGGGTGGCAAAATGACTATTTTGCCTTTATGCTCAAAAAATGCCTGAATTAAAATTTTTCACTTCTCAAACTCAAATTATACTCCAAATGATCAATCTTAGTCAAAAATTTCATCCAACACACATCTTAACCTCAAGTTGCAAAATGACCATTTTGCCCCTAAGTCATGAAAATTCCAATTTGACTCCAAATCGGTCCTCGAACTCTGAATCACCATTTTAAGTCATTTTGGGGTTTTAAAATTCTTAATTTCATCTTAAAATCTCTATTTGGACTAGTTCGAGGCTTAATTTAACTTAATTGTACCATTTGGTACAATACCATCCTTTACGATTTCCAAAGTACCCAAGTAAGCAAATATGCATTCTTATGTAGGAATGACATAATAAACATATTGTAGAGTCGGGCTTGACATGACTGGTCCTGGGACAAGGTGCTCCTCCCTATCCATTGCTCAGTAGGTTTACCATGACACTAAATGTTAGCAACCGTGCCTTGAGTCACTCCGTTGATGGTCAAGGTCTAATTATGTGTATATGAATGCTTGATGTGAAATGCTAAGACTCATTTGTCAAGCTATATATGTATATTATGGTTGATGATGCCATTATGAATACATAATTGGGTCTTATGAACTGTTTTCAAAGGAATTATATTTGAACATTACGAATTTTGGATTTTAAAGACATATGGATTAATGTACAAGATTATATAAATAAGCTTGCTTGGGCTTAGTGGGTTGAGCCCATTGGGCCCTTGCGTCAGTCATAGCTTGAAAATTAGGCTGTGACAGGATTTTTCTAGTGCTAGCAAGTTTTGTTTCTAAAACAAAATAGATCAAAAGTTCTTACCAAATCTTATTTCTATTCGACAAAAAAATTTATTTTTCTTTTCTTATTTTCATGAAACGGTAAATAAGTGGCTAAAGGTTTTTTTTATCATAATTTTTGTTGGCTAACATAACATATTTATATAGCCAAACTAAGTTGTAACCCTAGATACAACATTTGTATTTTATTCAACTAAGTCCTTGTAAACTTAATTAATTTTCCCACTTTATTTTGGTCTATGTCAATTATGTCCAACTTAATTGATTATCCTTTTTTAATCTCAATGATGTCACTTAATGTCAAGCCTGGCTCTACAATATGTTTATTATGCCATTCCTACATAAGAATGCATGTTTGCTTACTTGGGTACCTCGAAAATCATTAAAGGAAGGCAATGTACCAAATGGTACAATTAAGTTGAATTAACCCTCGAACTAGTCCAAATAGAGATTTTAAGATGAAATTGAGAACTTTAAAATCCTAGAATGACTTAAAATGGTGATTCGGAGTTCGAGGATCGATTTGGAGTCAAATTGGAATTTTCCTAACCTAAGAGCAAAATGGTCATTTTGACACCCGAGGTTAAGATGTGAGTGTTGGATGAAATTTTTGACTAAGATTGATCATTTGGAGTATAATTTGAGTTTGAGAAGTGAAGAATTTTAATTTTGGCATTTTTTTATGGATAAGGGTAAAATAGTCATTTTGCCACCCCAGGGCCAAAATTGTAATTTAACACCACCCAACACTTGTCATGCCCATGGACTTCAGCCATTAGCATTTTATATCATGGATAATTGAAGGGTTTTATGTGGTGGTGGAAGAAAGCTTAATTATTAAGTTTTAAAACATGGACCAATAACATGGTGACAAGTGTCAAGCTTGGATTATTTTATTATTTGGCTTTAAAAATCAGCCCATAACCCACCCAACTCATTTATCTTGGTCGGCCAAAGAGAGAAAAAGAGAAAAAAGGAAGAACAAAAACCCTAGAGAGAAAAAATTCAAAGGGAAATTATTGATTTTCAAGGAATCAAGCCATTAAAGGTAAAATTTCTTAATTCTAGCTTGTGATCTACCTTTCCTATGCATTATTTTGCATTTTTCATGGTTGAATCACAAGATATCATGAAGGATAGTGTGCTGATCAAACCTTAGGAGAGAGAATTTGATGATGAATTTAGTTAGAAAACATGTTATTCTAGTGTTTTTAGTTGTTTGGTGATGTGTAGTATGAAAAGCAAGCAAGAAAAATTAATGTTCTTACATCACCTTCATTGGCCGACTATTCCATGTTGAATATTGATGATGAATTTGATTGAATTTCAAGTGATTTGATTAGGAATGAATGATTTTTGCTGTGAGAATCAAGCCTGAAAAATTATATTGTTAGTGCACTCACCATGGCCGAATTTTTCAAGAGAAAATGTGAGGATGATTTTGCCACATTTCAAGTTATTTAAATTGTGTTTAATGATTTGGAGTATTGGGAGAAAAATGGAATTGTTTGGAGTTGAATTGAACGTATTGGCCAATTAATCGGGTGATAGATCGAATTAGGCCAATACAATTTTATTTAGGTACATAATTGAATTTATATTGAACACCGTATTTAGATAGTTACCCGAGTATTTCACATCCCATTTCATGCTTTAGTATAGAGCCTGAATTTGTTTTACAACGGTTTAGCACAATTGTAGCAAATTGCTTATTGTGCATGATGTCTAGGTGGTGAGCATTTTGGCAAGAATAAAGAGGTAGTATCTGAGGATCAAGAATCAGAGTTTCTAGAATTCGATTCCCATTACAGTGAGTAACCTTATTATTGTCTTAATTATCTAAAATACGTTTTTACCCGATTTTGTAATTTTATGGAAAATGTGTTTAAATGAAATGATTTTATAAATTGTTTTGAAATTTAATGATGACTTGGAAATGGAGTAATTTGAGACTACTTGTTGTATTGTAAATTATGTTTTGAATTGAATGGCTTATGGTAATGTGGGCATGAATGGCTGGATGAGTATTTGTGTTGAAAATGTATAAACTGTTGTTTGCCTTGATAGGCTGGATAATGATAAAATTGCCATGTCATGTTGTTGATTTTTTATTGAATTGGTGGGTTATAGATTGGTCATTACAGTGGCGGGTTCTGTGGACTAGCCTATTAGAGGGGCATGGAATCCGGGTATATTCTTACCTCGATCAAAGAGGCGCATAGGGTAACTCTTAAGGTAAAACTTTAGAGTTCACTTCACGTTGAACCACCACATGAGGGTGAACTCAGCCAACGCCAAGGAACGACTATGTTTTCAAAATAAAAACATGATTTATGCGTACATGACTTTTTAACAGCCTTGGCAGATTCGGTTGGGATAGCCCCATGCCAAGGTATCCCTGACAATTGAGTATGAGAATGATTTTGGCACGAGCCAAGCTTTTCAGGAAATCATAAGCCTTGTTGTTTATTTGGGTGAAATGAATCTATTTTATCTTATTAAAATGAGTTTGAAATGCTGTGAATCATTTTTATGCTAATCTATTTTATCTGTCTCCATTTACTCAGCTTTAGATATTTTAGATGATATTTGTTTACTCACTGGGATTATATAATCTCACCACCCTCCTTTCCACCCATTTCAAGCTCAGGATAGTCGGTAGATAGCTCATTTCGTTGAGGACTACAGTTGGACTTGCATCCTCAAAAACTGTAGGTTCATAGCCTTCATTACTTTTAGTCATTCGGGGGCCCATATGTCATTGTTAAACTGTGTGCTACTGTATGTAGGAATTTATTTTGCTTTTACGCTGTAAAAATTATTTACGTAGCGTTCTATAAAAATTATTTTATGAAAAATTGGAATATTTTATTCATTATTTTTATTTTATTCCATTAGCTAAAATTTCACTTTAAATGAATGTTTTAGATATCTAAACTTATTTTTGGTTATGAAATGTGTAAATTTCTCTCATATACTACATTTTAGCTAGTTTCAAAATTTTTGAAAAAAATGACCAAAATACCCTTGTGTAGTTGAAATTTCTTTTTGACTGTTTTTGAATTGAAATTGGTTCATATCACTTTAAAACATGATTTTAGTAACTAATACTCATAAGGGAAGCAAGAAAACTGATGTTAAGCCTTACGAGGTTTCGATTGGCATTCTAGGTATTAAATGTCTATCGGGACATCGCGACGGTTATCACGGGCTCGATAGGAGTTCCAGATCGTGACACTTAATGTGAGTGACCCATTAGGCTTCTAACATGTTGGTATTAAATATAAGTGTCATAGCCTAATTTTTGAACCATGACCAGCGCATGGACCCCAATGGGCATAACCCACTAAGCTCAAGCAAGCCTTATTATATGATATTATTCATCATTCTATCAATCTCAATTCTTAATTCTCAATTATAAGTGTTCTCGTAGTTTATCATAACAACCAAATACTTATATTTGTATCATCCCAAAAATAGTGTCATCTACTGCCAACTCATAGTGGCACCATCAATCAAAGTATACATATATTGTTTATAACATAAATCTTAACAATTTACATCAGGTGAACATATACACATGCAAAGGACCCTTGACTACCAGCGGAGTGACTTTGGGTACGGGGTATGGCTACTGAATGCCATGGTACCTACCAAAAGGTGAATACAAGTGGACACCTCAATCTAGGTCTCAACTGCCTCTGAATCTGAAAACATGAAGTTAAAAAGAGTGAGTATAAACCCAATAAGTGAACATAAGAAGGGAACAAGCATTAACACAGGAAGTTTTATAAAACATGATGCAGTTATGTTGAAAACAATGCAATTTAGCTCAATTTCTTGTTAAAACCCCTTAATTCAACTCTTGATTATTTAGTGCCTTAGTATTGAAAGATCCATGATCAATAAAGAAGTCAAAGAGTGAAAGTACAATAAAGTTCAAGCAAGGCAAGATCCATGATCCGGGCAGACATTTTACCCAACCACCTGAGAGTTTCTCGCTACAGCGAGAATGCATGTTTCTTGCAGCAAAATTCTGGGCCAATCAAGCACCCAGCACCCAAGAGTTTCTTGCTACAACCAAAATAAATTTCGCTGTAGCGAGAAACAAGGCAATGAAATTAAAAGATTTTTTGGTAACAACGAAAACCCATTTTTGCTGCAGTGAAAATCAATTGGAAAGCATTTGTGAAATATTATGCAACGACCTCTCCCCGGTCGTTGCCGGCGTCCAAGACTTTCGAAAAATACCCGCCAAGTCTCGAACAAGCCTGTCTAGAATTTGCTCGTTAATCCACTACATTCAATCACCATATAATATTGATACTTTCATATACTAAATTGAACCATAAATATAAAAATCAATATAAACTTTTTCCTTTTATTCGTAAGTATATGCATTAAAATCTATAATCTTCAAATTAATGCTTATATAAAAATTTAGAATTCGTTTATAACTTAATAAAGAAAATGCTATGACTTGACCTCTAACAGCAGAGTGACTCGGAATAAAATGCTAGGAGATGCCTTTACCTATTCACGATGGACCGAACGCGTCACTAACTACACGCTAAGCTGATCCCTATCTGCAAAAGGGGAAATATAGGGGTATGAGTCTCATAGACTCCGTGATAATCATCAACTCAAGGAGTAGGGCGCAGATGAGAAAACAAGCAAACGATAGATCAGTTGAATATAAAAATGCAAGATTATAAAAGCAATCCGTTTCAAACGAGGGTTTGTGCTTTATATAGAAATTGAGAATTTCTTATAAAGTATAAATAATCGAGGTAATAAAATTTTTCGCATCAAAATATATTAATAATCATTTTCGAATCAAATCAATAAAATTTAGCAAGCTTTCGCGAAACCAAATAATATTTAAAATCATGCACAAATCATAACTCGCCCCATATGCGAGGAATTACCAATTCATTTCACAGATAAACAAATAGGGGAGTTGCGAAAAACCGTTTAATTCCATTTTCACCATGCAGAGAAATATAATTCATAATATTAAAACTTCTTTCAACTCATATAAAACCATTACATTTTTGTCAAAAATAAACAACATGGCTTATGACTTTCTTAAAAACTTGGCTTGTGCCAAAATCATTCTCATACTCGGTTGTTAGGGATACCTTGGCCTAGGGCTATCCCAACCGAGTCTGCCAAGGCTGTTAAAAAGTCATGTATGCATAAATCATGTTTTTATTTTGAAAACATAGCCGTTCCTTGGCGTTGGCTGAGTTCACCCTCACGTGGTGGTTTGGCATGAAGTGAACTCTAAAATTGTACCTCGGGATTTACCCTACTCGCCTCTCCGATCGAGTTAAATATAACGGGGTTACCGTGCCCCTCTAATAAGCTAGTCCACGAAACCTACCCACTGCAGCAAGCTAAATCCACCATACAATAAAATTTACAATTGTATGACATAGCAATTATTTTATTTTACAGCCTCTCAAGGTAAATCAACAGTTCAAACATTTTCAATACATTTACCAATCCAGCCAATCATGCCCACATTATGATAAGCCATTTGATTCAAAATACAATTTATAACACAACAAGTAGCAGTCTCCAAGTACTTTTGAATTTCTTGGTTAAAATGAAATCACCTTTTAAAAGAATTCAAATTTGATCTTCAAGGGGATAATTTAAATCTTTCTCAAAATATCGATCCCCATATCACGTTAAAACTCTCTTTTCGTAAAATGTTCATTGTAAATATTTGCATGATATTTTGTATCAAAATAGCATGGTGAATATGTAATAAATTTCATGAATGCACAGCACACAAACAATAAGGCACAATTTCCTTTGATGTAAATCTTTTCGAAAAGCTTGTTTCCCAGTTTAAAACACTTTATGTCTAATATATATATATATTTCAAATGATTTCTAAAAATAGCTTACACCCACAATTCCTTAAAATTCTATCAACACATGATTTCCATAAATTTTGCACTTCACGTAAAATATATGTACATGTATATATATACGGAAATTTTAAAATTGACACCCCCTACTCACCTCAAAATAGTGGGATGTTACTTCACTATTGATTCGTATGCGTACATAATTATTCCTATTTGTCGGTCACATGCTTCGTTCGGCACGCCTCTACGACAAACTTTCCTAGCAACAATTTAAACTCAGTATACTTAATCACACATTTGTATGGGTAGCAACTTAATTAAAATTCCTTAAGCAACTTGCATATTTTTCATCCAAATATGCACAATATTAAACTACCCATAAACCTTAAAATATAACATTAACTTACCATTGGGCCTTTTTCATTTCTTTATGACCTTTGGGCCCCCCCCACCCTTCATGGGCTTTTCCAATTTTTCCTATTTGGGCTAAGCCCATTTATCTCTTATTGGGCCATGCCTATTTTTTTCCTACTTGGGCCATGCCCCTTTTTTTCTTCTTTTTCTTTCTTTTTCTCTCTTCCACGTTTCTTCTTCTTTTTTATTTTCCAGCCTGTCACTCCCTTCACCACCGTGGCTTCCTCTCTTCAACACCATGGCTTCCTCTCTTCCTTTCCTTTCAAAATCGGTCACCAAAAGCCTCATTTTCTCACCCTTTTTGCTGCCATTTTTTGCTCTAAAATCAGCAGATTTCCAACTCAAATTTCTAGTAACAAAACTTCTCAATTCTGGTAGCACAAAGCTGTCCAATTTTCATACACAAACTACCAGCAAATAGCTCCAATATTTTTGTACAAATTGGCAGCAAACGACTCAAATTTTTAGTAGTCAAAGTTGTCCTTCAATGGCAGCAAAAACCTCTAAAAATTTCCAGCAACATAACCTCAAAATTTAGCAACAAAAACCTTGAATTTTCAGCACCAAAATCCCTCTAAAAAGCACCAAATTTTCTCTCTCAAAGTGCAGCAAAAATCAGCTTCTTACCTCACAAATTTTCAGCTTTCTTTTTCCTCCAAAAATTACAGTAAAAGCTCTCTTTTTCCTTCCTCAAAGTACAGCAAAACCGTTCTCTTTTCTCTTTCTCTCCCACGGTTCTTTCTTTCCTTTATTTCTTTTCTCCCACTCTTAACCGACTTCCTCTCTTTTTCATTTTTTTCATCTCACATGGTCGGCCCCACCATCATTTCTACATTCTTCTCTTTTGTTTTCTTTGTTTTTTTGTGTCTTTCTTCCTTTCTTTTGCTTTTATTTTTGTCTTGCTTGTTTTTACTCACATGGGATTGAAATTGAAAGTCAAAAAAACTTGTGCACCTTTTCCATCCGCCACTCACACTTGTCTTTCTTTTGTTTTTGTCCTCATTCCATTCTTGACTCATGTGGCCACTCATATACATATAAAAATATTGTTTGACTTTTCAACATCTTTTCTTCATTATTTTATCATCCATTTTATTTTCATTTTATTTTTATTTCTTCAAAACAATAAAATTTACATATTATGCCTTAACTTCATTTTATTTAACACGCCTCCCTCAAATTTTCATATTTTAAAATTAATTCTTTTGACACATGTAAAAATTATAATTTTTTTCTATCTTCCTTTTCTTACACGTGTATAATCAAAATATCGAGATCGCATTTCAACGCGGCGTCATCATAATATTTAAATATTTACTTACCCGCGTTAGCTCGATTTAATAAAATCACGTTGACACAATTATCGTCGTTTTCCTTCCAAATTCTTCTTTACTTCTTCTCCCCCACTGAAATTAGTCATATTCCATTTTTCATGACTAATTCTGACAACATATAAAATACTAATATTTTAATATTATTTTATTGAATAAAATATTATTTTATATCAAAATTTTTCACTTGCCTTCTTTGGTCCCGAAACACATCATTACATCTCGGTTTACTTCCGAATCATCCTTTAGCTTCATAATTCCTCTCCAATGAAAATATTATTATTTAATTGTTGTTTTTACACGCGCGATGCATTTTATTCTTGAACGTTCCTTTCATCCTTTGTCGCTCTTTAGTACGCCAATTCACATTAAACGATCATTCGTTTGATCAATAAGGTCTTATTTGTGTCCAACGAGGGTGCGGGGTATTACATATTAACATTCAATATTCAAGGCAAACACATAATACTTTCCCTAACCTCTTTATGCATGTGTATACATGTATACAACTCCCATCTCATCAGCTCATGTGCACTTCCACACCACACATAGCTAGAATCATGCTATGCACTCCCACACCGCACAAGCAATGTCATCATGCGCACTCCCACATCGCACATGGCCTATATCATCAGTGTCTCACACAGCACACCACTATCACGTATAGGGCATATATCATTAGTGTGTGCACTCACACAACACACCACTATCACCGTCATGTGCACTCCCACACTGCACACGCACGGTTACAATTATCACTGAATAGTGCCATTCAATGCATACATACAAATCAACACAATGTAGTAACACATGAACTAATCACATTGCACATTTCACAATATAAGAACATTTCATCAAGGGCTTGTTCCCATGCAAATTTTAAAGAAAAACCAATAAAATATTTCAAGTGGTTCAATCAAGCATATAATCATTTATTCCAAAACATTTTAATGCAAGTTCACTCACTTGTCTTTGTTGATTCTTTAATCGATTCTGACTTCCACTAATACTCCAAATGGAGATGTGAGGCCTCGTTGAAACCTATCACACACAATAGCATCTCACCAACTCAATTTACATGAATACTATTCCAAAAGTTGTTTCTTAAATCAAGTTTTACTAGTTATTCCTAACTAGCTCCCAATTACCATTTGACTATTCATTAGTTTACACTACTCTAGTCACACTAGGAATAAATAAACAACCCTCAACAAAAAAAACAACCCACAACTCTAATTATTGGCCATCTCAACAACTTAAAATCAAACCTAACTCACTACTCACCTTGGTGGTTTTATAGTTGAATTCTTTTCCAAGAGTTTGCCAAGTTATTGCGAAAAGTCTTTTCTCTATAAAATGTCCAGCTAGTGAGAGAAAGTATTAAGGAAAGACTTTTGAGGGTCTTGATGTGTAGAAGTGACAAAGAACAAGGAATCCTATGGAAAAAATGTAATAAAGCATGAGAATTGACGTTACTTTGAGAAAGTTATGGAGGTTTCAAGGGATGGCTTCCATGGAAGGTGGAAACGTGAAATGGAGAAGAGAAATGGGAAGAAGAAAAAGAAGCCACTGGAAGTGAGAAGAAAGTGCTGGAAAAAATGATATACTTTTCCTATAGTTGACTAAGTTCCACTTATTTACAAAAATGCCATTGTATAGTTAACTTTGCCTTTTTCTTCCCTTTTGGCTCAGACTTTTTACTCTTTTGACACTAAGAAAAGGTCCACAAGAGATTAGAGGTACTTGAGTTCAAGAAAACTTAAAAATTTAGACTCGAGAACCAAAGTGACCATCTTGCCCCTACTATGGAAATCATTATTATTTCAATTTTCTTCATTTATTTCATTATTATATGCATCATTCATTTTTTCCTTAGGTCTACTTAGACCTTAATAATATTAGAAAAGCTCACTTCTAGTAGCTCACCAAAGAAATGACAAAACTACCCCTAACCCACATCATTGTGTCCACCTCCACTACACGTCTCTAAAGGTCGAGGTTTCATAATAAGCATAATCAAATATCAATTTAATAATTGATTTATATTTATACATCATGAATAGAATTTAGTAATACATCATGACTACCCAAATGTTAGAGAGTTAATTAAAGAATTTGACAAAACCTTTCAATGATAAGCCTCTCAGTGTAATACAGCCTTTTCATCAAATATCCCGAATAAGTCATAAAGCATGGCTCAATGTCTACTTATAACATTCCATATTAGTTCTCATAATTCATGACTAACCTTATGAATTTAGGAAACTAACTTTCTTCAAATTTATCATTCTTTGGCCAAAGACTTTATACAAGTTAATCTAGACTAAAGAACAAGCGAGATACATCCCCTCATATCACTTGGGTGATGAATCCTCTCTTGACCACTCATCCACCTTCATATGCTTCATGGCATACCCAAAAAATATCGTATTTAGGCATCTGGTCGCCTCTAGATTCATAAAGGTGAAATCATTATATGTCATTCCCCATAAAAGATGACTTGGTGTCTCAAGTCCTAGAACTAGTTGCACAACTATCACATGAGAACATATTCCATAAACGCTTGAGTGAAATATCAAATGGAGTTCTCATAGCTGGTCATGTTTAATGAACTTGTTGTTCAACAAGCACTCACATGTTATCCTTAAGTATCTCATAGATTTCAATTAATGAGATCAATTGCTTATTTCCCAAGTAAAGAGGCCTAACATGTACCAATCTTTGAGCATTGTTAATGCCTTGTCTTGATAATATAATGACTAGGAACAATTTTAGGAACATGGCTTTGATTTATAGTGACCTCATAATTGTAACAACTTTACAATTCTCTTGCAAAGCTTTTATGTTGCATGAGCTTCATCTAATTAGCATTTAATAACTCATGAACTAACATGAAGGATAACCTTTATCACATATAGTTAAGCAATTAAGTATACATTAAATGACAATATATATTCCTCGACCAATCCAATTGGCTCAAGGGCATATACCAACATACTACAGGGTTAAGATTGGCAAACATGCCATCTGTTTCCCTTATGAATCCCGATGTGGGGGTAAGAATACGACAAGGTCAAGTTGGGCAAAAGTACCATTTTTCCCTTCCTTAAGCCCAGTGTGGGGGTAAGAATACTACAAGGATGAATTGGGAAAAAGTACTCATTATCCCCTTATTTTGTTGATATTATGATTTGATATTTTAATCGTATAATGCATATTGTGATGCCTACATTTAGTGATTTTTTTATTATTGTGCTTATGTGGAAATGATTATATGAATCATGATTGGATGATACATTCATGTTATGAATGAGTGATGTTAAACACGTGAGTCTAAGAACTCCTTTCCAATTTCTCCTAGCAAATGATTTGTAAGTTGAGCTTTATATGTTATTGACTCTTTACGTGATTTGAGTTTCAAATGCATTTATGGAAATGTTGAAATGAGTTATTGTCATTGAAAGGATTTATATGATTATCATGTGTTTTTGGAAAGTATGGTTTATTGCAAAAACTCTCCCTCTAGGCTTGCCATTTTCCTCATATCCACTCACGGAATCTTTGTGACTCACTTGTTATTTTCCCCTATTTTGTTTTTTAGACTAGTAGTATGCTTGGCTAGATGACTTGTGGAGTAGTAGCCTAGTTCATTCGTGGTAGGTGTGGTAGAGCCTTCTTTCAAGCCTTCCAAAATTGTATACTCGGCAATGTGTCGAGTCTAGTCTTTGGATCGTTAGGTTGGTTTGAACTTGAATATGTAAATAAATATTGATGTATTCATACTTGTTTATATTTCAGATACTACATTGAGCCCCAAATATGGGTGCATGAGAATGATAAGACTATGAGTGAACCATAGCAATCTAAGCACAAGATGCATGCCAGATCACAGTTGTTATAACTTGTGAATAATTATATGAAATGCGATAGAAACCTACTTTACATTGAAAAGTTTCGCAATGTGGTGGTATTGATGAAATATTGCATATCCTAAATTGTGAATGGAAATTTATGTGAATGTGATGGATGACTAGCCCATGCATTAATGGTTTAAGCTTGCTTGGGCTTTGTGGGCTATACCCACATAGGTCCATGCGTTGGTCACGATCCCTTTAGAAAATGGGATGTGACATTTAGGATCCCAACATGATAAGTGATCACACTTTACATCTAGGCAGCAAGTCTCAGGGTCTAATACACAGTTAGTCTCACTTTGTTTTCGATCTACACAACTAGGACACATGAAGAAGGACTATCCTATAGCACCACAGTCTTAGGATGGCTCACACTATCACGACCCAGTACTCCCCTCGAGCCCGTGACAACCGCTGCGGTTTCCCGATCGACACTCATTACCCGAAATGTCAACCGGAACCCCGTAAGGCTTTAATATCAGTTTCTCATTTCCCCTGTGAATAACCATTGCCAAATATCATGTTCTAAAAGATTTTAAGCTATTTGCAACTTAAATCAATAAAAAAATGATTTCTATCTCACAGGGGCATTTTGGTCTTTTTTCCCAAAAAATTTCGAAACCAGCTAAAAATATAGAATGCGAGTATAAAACACATAATTCATAATCAAAAATAAGTTTAAACATCTAAAACATTCATCATAAGTGAAATTATAACTATTTGAATATAATAAAAATATTCAATAAAATATTCTATTTTCTTATAAAATAATATTTATAGAGTTACCGATAAATAATTTTTGTAGCGTAAAAACTAAATAAATTCATACATATTGTAATACAGATAACCAAAGCATAAGATTTAATTTACAGTGACACTTGGGCCCACGAACGACTAAAAGTATCAAAAGCGATAAACCTACAGTTTTTAAGGATGCAAGTCCAACTGTAGCCCTCAACGAAATGAGCTATTTACCGACTATCTTGAGCCTAAAATGGGTGGAAATGAGGGTGATGAATTTATATAATCCTAGTGAGTAAACAAATACCATTTAAAATATCTAAAGCTAAGTAAATGGAGACAGATTAAAATAGATCATCATACTATAATTCATCACCTTTCAACTCATTTCAACCAAATAAAATCAATTCATATAAATCGAGTAATCAACATGGCTTATGAATTTCTTAAAAGCTTTGGCTCGTGCCAAAATCATTCTCATACTCAATTATCAGGGATACCTTGGCCTGGAGCTATCCCAACTGAGTCTGCCAAGGCTGTTAAAGAGTCATGTACACATAAATCATGTTTTTATTTTGAAAACATAGTTGTTCCTTGGCGTTGGCTGAGTTCACCCTCACGTTGTGGTTTGGCGTGAAGCGAACTCTGAAGTTGTACCTCGGGAGTCACTCTACATGCCTCTCTGACCAAGGTAAGAATATAACGGGGTTACCGTGCCCCTCTAATAGGCTGGTCCACAAAACCCACCCAATGTAGTAAGCTAAACGCACCAATTCAATAAAAATTCAACAACATGACATGGTAACTTTATCACAATCCAGCCTCTCAAGGCTAAATACATAGTTCATATATTTCAACACAAATACTAATTCAGTCATTCATGCAAATATTTTCATAAGTCATTCGATTCAAACCATGAATTTACAACACATGAAAATAGTCTCCAATTACTTTATTTTCAAACCATCATTTCATTTCAAGACAATGCTATAAAATCATCTCATTAAATTCACATTTTAATTACAAAACACAAAGATTTACCATTTAACTCATTTTTCATAAAATCACAAATTCGGATAAAAACCACTTTAGATAATTAAGATGATAGTAAGGTTACTCACTGTAATGGAAATCGAGTTCCGAGTACTCTGATTCTTGATCTTCGAGTACTATCTCTTTACTTTTGCCAGAATGCTCACCACTTAGACATAATGCACAATAAGCCATTTACTACAATTGTGCTAAATTATTATAAAACCAATTCAAGCTCTATACTAATGCATGAAATGGGATGTAAATTGTTTGGATTATCGTCTAAACAAGGTGTTCTACACAAATTCAATTATGTACCTAAATAAAACGGTATTGGCCTAATTCAATCTATCACTCGATTAATTAGCTAATATGTCCAATTCAACTCCAATAATTCCATTTTTCTTCCAATTCTCCAAACCATCAAACACAAGTCAAATAGCATAAAATTTAGCAAAATCATTTTCACATTTTCTCTTGGGAATTTCGGCCATGGTGGGTGCATCCACACTATGATTTTTCCTACTTGATTTTCTCACCGTAATTCATCATTTCCTAACCAATTCACTCGAAATAAAATCAAATCCACCATCCACACTCTACATGGAAAATTTGGCCAATGATGGGTGATGGGAGAACATGAATTTTTCTTGCTTGATTTTCATGCTACACATCACCAATCAACTAAAAACACTAGAATATCTTAAAATCTAACCAAAACAACCATCAAAAAATCTCTCTAAGTGTTCGGCCAGCAAGAGATTCATCATGAAATCATGTGATTCAACCATGGAAAATAAGAAAAAATGCTTAAGAAAGAGAGATCTCAAGCTTAATTGAAAAAATCTTACCTTTTTTCACTTGTTTCCTTGAATTTTCACACTTTTCCCTTGAATTTTTCCACCTAGGGTTTTGTTCTTCCTTTTCTTCCTTTGTTCTTGCTTTGGCCGGCCATAAGAATGAGAAATGGGCTCGTTTTGTGCTAATTTATAAGGAAAATAATAAAGAAATAAAAGCTTGTCACTTGTCACCTTACCATTGGTCCATTTTTAAATTCTTAACTATTAAGCTTTCCTTCTCCACCACATAAAATCCTTCAATTATCCATGATAATATTAGGTAAAATCCATGTGCTGGATAAGTGTTGGGTGGTGTAAAATTATAATTTTGCCCTTGGGGTGGCAAAATGACTATTTTACCCTTATGCTTGAAAAAATGTCGAAATTAAAAATTTTCACTTCTTAAACTCAAATTATGTTCTAAATAGTCAATCTTGATCAAAAACTTCTTCCAACATTTCAATTTTAACCTTGGGTGGCAAAATGACCATTTTTCCCTTGGGTCATGAAAATTCCAATTTGACTCCAAATCGGTCCTCGAACTCTGAATCACCATTTTAAGACATTCTGGGGGTTTAAAATTCTCAATTTCATCTTAAAATCTCTATTTGGACTAGTTCGAGGCTTAATTCAACTTATTTGTACTATTTGGTACACTACGGTCCTTTAACAATTTTTGAAGTACCCAAGTAAGCAAACATGCATTCTTATGTAAGAATGGCATAATAAACATATTGTAGAGTTGGACTTGACACACACCCCACATCTCAAGCTGCTTTACTACCTCTTGTGATAACCTAACCTATCCAAGCAATTGCAAGAGTTAGGGGTAAAGGTGTAGCTAGTTTTTCTCAAGATAGAGCATCCAAGTTTGTGCATCAGGGAGTAGTTGGTATGGGATAAACTAGGATTATGCTTTGAAACCTTAAGACGCTAAGTCGTCTAATGCTGTAGTTTTAACTATCCTTCTTATTTGTGGCTTTGAAACACATGTTCTATATGATCCTAGATCTACACATTCATTTGTGCCTCCATGTTTTGCTATGAAATTGGGTATTGAAAGTACTATGATGGAGTTTGGTCTAGTAGTGCTACTCCACTTAAGGACACCAAGAACACCAAGATCTTTACCACCATGCCTAAGTCCTTGCTTTTTATTACTTCTTGCTTCTATTTATTTTCTTCTTTTCTTCCCTTTTTTTTCTTTCTTTTATTTTTCTTTTTTTCCCCAAAACTACATCATTTTGAGGCTTTCTTACATTATTAAAAAGCCTAACTATAAAAGCATATTTTCTTCATTTTTTTCCTTCACCTCTCTACCTCTTTCTTTTTTTTCTCTCATTTCACTTTCTCTCTTAAAGACAGACCATCGTCACCCATTGTCACAAGTTGTCAGTTCTCGATAGTAAAACACATTCACTGGTCATCAATCGTTGGTTGTTGGTATTTTAAAGGATAAAGTGAAAGGAGAGAAAGAAAAAAAAAGGAAGAGGTAAAGAGAAAGGGGAACTACAACCGGTGACTAGTGACAATGATCGACGATTGGCAACCAACAGTTGGTGACGATGACTTGTGACAATGGATGATGGTGGCCTGCCTTTAAGGGAAAAGGTGAAAGGAGAGAGAGAGAAAAGAAGTGGTAGAGAGAAGGGAAAGGAAAAATGAAGAAAAAATGCTTATATATATGGTTTTTGAAATTGTAAAAAGGCTCTAAAATGACATACTTTAGAAGAAAGAAATGAAAAAAAAAAAAGAAAAAGAAAAAAGAAGAGAAACAGAAGCAAGGACTTAAGCTTGGTGGCAAGGATCTTGGTGTGCTTGGTTTGAACTTTAGAAAATGCACATTCTTTTGGAGAAATGAAAGAAGAGATAAAGAGAATGACATGGCACTGCCACATCAGTAACCCGAACCTACCTCATAGGCCACTTCAGCATCTAGTACCATGTCAATGCTTACATCAGCATCGTAATGGAATTTGGACCAAAATTGTTAGAAGGACTAAATTAAAGCAATTTCCAAAACCAAGGGACTAAATTGTCGTAATTTGGAGTAAAAAGACTAAATTGTAAAAAATGCCTAAGTACAAAGACTAAATGGGTACTTTAACCATTTTAGAATACATCAATTTTTTCCATAATAATCATGACATAATCATAGACCAATTTTAATTGTCACACATCTTCGAAATTGTCACAACTCAAACCTGGGGGTCCGTGATCAGAGCATGAGTTTGACAGGCGAAGCCTACGAGGCCTAAGCAGGCTTTAAGGTTCATAATAATATAACATTGAGCCAAGGGATTTCATAACCAAATATTCATAAATAACTTTTAAGTTCAACATAATACACTATCCTCGACCCATAGCTCATACAATTATCCATAAGGCTATACATTGACCATTCAAGGTGAGTTCATAAGTAACAACCCTTATCCAAATTTATATGGCACTTAGTGCCTACAATATTCAAAATACATTATTTTCTATGCTTTAAAATTTCAAATGCGGAAATCAATGTGGACCGGACTCAACGGAGTGAACCATTGGGTGGAAAACCTACCAAATGCTGAAATTTGTCCATCTAAATGACAATGTTAAGCCTCATATAAATCACTTTTCACCACATGGTACACAAAGAGGTTAAGGCATCTTATACTCAATGAAATGGGGATGCTAACACAACACATCAGAGCATAGATGAACATTCATTTTATGGATACACATTTATTATATAACATATGTAGTAATTTAGCAAACATCTCCAAAATACAAGTGCGAGGGTCATTCTAATATCCCACATGCACATCACACCATGTTTGCCGGAATCACATCTCAACGCCACACTCATATTCATTAATTAATCAAACCAGTGTCTCCAAAATACAGCATAATAATCAAAGCTTACTGTCATAATCCTTCATTAATTATGCTCCATAGGCACACTCCAATTGTCAAGCATAGCCTTCAACTCAATATATATGATTTGCTTCCCTTGACACTTTTTATCAAATGTCAACAACATTTCAATTATACAGTGACCACCACATTTCAGCTATATATCAATACCCACATATTCACATATTATATCATCATAATCAAACAAATGAATGAGTGGTCCTCCCCTAGACATAGTCAATCACGCACGGTGGCCAATCGATGGAGAAACAAATTACGCACAAGGGAAAAATAAATCAGTGGTCCTCCTCTGGACATAGTCACGCTCATGTCGAAGCAACGGGCAAAGAATTAAATCACACCCAGTGTCAAAACAACTGGCAAAGAATCATATCTTCAACCAGAGTAATCTCCCGACGGTTGACATCGCCTAAAGTAATTTCCCGTCAGCGACATCATGACACTGCAACCATCCCTACATGCACACGCATATAGTCACAAGGTAATGATACCCATTCAACCTCAAACATATCAACGTCCGAAATTCATTTCTCAAACGAAACAAAATTCCATAATGAGACCATCATGTCTCTATCTTTCCATATGTCCACAACATAGCAGCAATCACATTTATCAAGCTTCATTTGGTAATAAGCTCATTAAAGTTCTAAATGCCTCAATAATCATGGCTCATTGGCCACATATACATCAACAGTCTCATTTTAATTTAATCATGGCCTAATAACCATATATACATGAATACTATCACAATAGATCATGCATCAATAGTCCGTCAACAAATGGGCAATGTAATCCCACATCATGGTACCACTATCACACTAATTTGGCCACAACATATCCAGTAGCCATTAAAATCATGCATTATCTAAATGTCTAATAGCTCATGTTTCCCATTGGCATTCACAAGTAAACACATATACAAACATTTATATTAACAATATACTAACCTAGGCACACCTATCTAGGCAATCACATTCACATATATACATACATAGTTCTCTAGCCTAGGCATGCTCAAATAGGTCTACATTCATAATATAATACAAATGTAGTGCATTTTCCATGCATTATGCATCACATGCATTTAATTAACCCACTCGTAGTGACAAGTTGAAGGTTCTCCATAGCCAAGCTTCAATCCTTAGCCTCCAATCGTTTTTTAGCTCATAAATGTGCCCAATGGCTTAATCTTCCCTTGAGCACATCAAAATATTACAAAACTAATTACATCCTAGCTTTCAAAAAATGCCAACTCTTCTAAAAATAACCAATTCCCTAACAATCCAACATATAAGCTCAAATTCTTTAATAATGAGCTAGACCCATACCTTAAGAATTGGATTGTACAATTTTCTAGCCCATATCCTTAGTTAACTCAAGAAGGCCAATTTCTTCAAAGCTGGACCAAATTAGATCTAAGTAATTAGTTAAATAAATTGAAAATCAATCAATAAAAATGCTTAATCTTACCTCTAAAAGTGTTTCCCAAGCTCCAATCCACTCTAATCTACCCCAAATTGCTTCAAAAACCTTTTTAGGAGGTTAGGGTTTTGATTCTAGAGAAAGAAAACAAAATCACACAATCAAGGTTTTAGGAGTGAAATCTCTTTCCTTTAACACTTAGAATCCATGATTTATGATTGGAGTTTAATGGGTTTGAAGGGTGTTAAAGTTTAGAGAAAATGGGTGGAGAAATGTGGCGTTGAGAGAAAATGAAAAGAAAATGTTCAGTTTTAGAGCTTTTAAGCCCATTTTAAGCTAACTGGGCATCTTAGGATCAATTATAGAAGGCCTGTAGTCGATCTTAGAGTAGAAAGTTTCTTTTCACCCCTTTTCCCTTTCACAAGATCGACTATAGAGGGTCTATAGTCGATCTTGGACAAAAATGTCTATTTTTAGTCGATTTTGCTTTACAAGATCGACTATGGCGGGTCTATAGTCAATCTTGGATCAAAATGTTCACATTTCTACCATTTTTCCTTCCTAAGATCGACTATAGAGGGCCTATAGTCAATCTTGGGCTAGAATGCTTAACTTCCCTTGCTTTCTACTTCACAAGATCGACCCTCTATACATTAGGATTGACTTCTTTAGTCCAAATTCATAAAAATGTTCCTTAGAGTCTCAACTTGTTCTAAATCTCTTCCATAACCTCAAATCATTCATAAAATCCAATCCACACATACATACCCTCAATTATCACATCAAATACAAATCAAAACCTTAAACCATAGAGTTTATTTATCATTTCTTATATGTCCTCATAAAAATTTGCCTAAATGAAAACTTATACTCTCAACACTTGATAGTCAAAACATATCAATGATGTCCTCAAGGCATAATATATATTTAATAGATCATTCTTAATTAGATTAATGTACCTCGAAAATTAGAGGTGTTATAGGAATTAATAACAATAATTAAACAAAATAAGACTGTCACGACCTAATTTCTCGAGCCATGATCGTCGCATGAGCTCAATGAGCATAGCTCACTAAGCCCAAGCAAGCCTATCCATTTACCTTTGCTAAACAAATTTATCATATCATGCATACACACACACCTTTTCCCGGGTGTGAACATAGCTAAAACACAATGGCATTATCGATAATAATATACATGCACTATATGAATCATGTATTTAGCAAATTACATTGCATACACATATTCACATTGTTAGATTGTATTCACAATACAAAAGGACCCATAACTTCCAGCAGAGACATTTACAATCAAAGGGATTACTATCGAATGCTAGACACATACCCAGGAGATGCACTACGGGGACTCCTCAAACTAGGGTCCAACAGTCACTTGATCTGAAAACATGAATTTTTATAAAACGTGAGTACAATACTCAGTGAGTGAATATTAGAAGGGAACAAGCAATCTCAAATAGGAAATTTGACAATCATGATGCACCGGTTGAAAATAAAGCCATTTTCATCTAACTACTATTCCAAATCCTTTTTCCCTTACTTAGAAATTTATTGCGCATTCAAGGATTAAACATCCTTGAATTTACACCGATCATTCTAGCAAAGTAGTAAAACTGACGGTTATTTACAAATCGTCACATAATAAGGGTTTCACAACCCGTACAATTCATATATGCATATGTATCACGTACAATTTCATTCACCAATTGTTCTATCAAGCAAGATAGCAAAATTAACGATTTATCACAAACCGTAACAAACAAGGGTTTCACATACCACACAATCACACATATATACACAAAGATATGAGCAATTATATACACTGCCAAGTCTTCACTGTTCTTAGTGGTACAAAGAAATAACTATCGGAGTACTCGGTAAGGGGTATCACTCAGTATCCCTTTTTGCACACCTCTGAATTTCTAGGAAATTGTGGGCACTACGTATCGCCATCCCCACTTTGCACATGCACGATAGTAATTATCACAACCTTTATCATTAAACCGGCATTTGTACTTCCCACTCCTCACATGCACGGTCGTAATTATCACATCCTTTGTCATTCAACTGGCATTGCACTTCCCACTCCGCACATGCACGGTTGCATCAATTTCACCATAATTTATTAATAATGCATATCAGCATAATACAAGGGTACACAGATTCAGTACACTTAATTTCACACAATTTCTCAATAATACATGTAGGCATCATACAGATATACACAGATGCATCGCAATCATATTTAACATCACAGAAATATTTTCACTAAAGGCTTGTTCCCGATATTCATTTTTAAATGGGAATTAGATATAATCATTCACGCATTTCATTTCATCTTAATTAGAATTCCCAAATAAATTTTGAAATGCAAATTCACTCACAGGTGTCGAAAATCGGATTCCGGGTGTACTCGGACTAATAGTCCTCAAGCGCAATTCCTTTGCCTTTTTCGGAAGTCTCACTACCTTGACAAAAAACAAAGTTGAGAAATTTACTATATTGTCCCTAAATTGATATAAACTAATTTAAATTACTAATGCTTGATATGTAAATGCAAAAATACGTTTGATTACCGCTTAATTGCGATATCAATTAAATTCGACCGATCACCCGATTAATTGGCGATTGTGTCCAAATCAACTCCAAATTAATCCATTTCTCCTCTAATACCTTAATTTACCACATACCATTTAAATAAAGCCAAATTCAGCATTAGAACCCTCACAGTTCCTTATAGAAAAATTCGGTCATTTGGTGCACTAGCACCAAAATTTTTTTTTACATAATCATTTCACCTTAATTCATCATTTTCCAATCCATTTTCCTTGAAATAAAAACAATCCCCCATTGATATTCAGCCCTCATGGTTCGACCAACAAGGAACCCTAGAGAAATTAAATATTTCTTTTGTGTTTTTGTTCATAACCATGCTTAACTATCCCTAAACACTAACATAGTCTAAAATCAAATTATTCCAACAACAATTCCTCTTCCATACCCATTTTTCAGAATTGAATTCATCATGATAACTCAATATTCAACCATGGAAATCAAGAACAAAAGCATGGGTAAGCTAGGTATCAAGGAGAATTAAAGAAATTCTAACTTACCTAGCTTGTATCCTTGATTTTTTCACTTTTTCTGTGAATTTCCACCTAGGTTTTCTTGTTTTTCCCTTTGTTCTTCCTTTGTTCTTATTGCTGGTTGCCTAGGCCGAATATGGTGAGAGAATTAGGGATTTAATGGGCTGATTTCTATAGAAAATAATAAAATAATCAAGCATGCCACGTGTCACATGCTTATTGGCCCAATTTTTAACTTTTTGACTTTTTCTTCTTAATTTTCCACCACAAATATTCTGATATTTATCCAATCCTACCACAATTAAAATCACTTGGTCTTGACAAGTGCTAGGGCAAAAATTTACCGATTTGCCCCCGAGGTGAAAAAATTACGATTTTGCCCTTATACTCTGAAATGTACCTGAATCACATTATTTCTACTTTTCAACCTCAAATAACACTAATATTGATCAATATTAACCAAATGGGGCAAAAATCATTTTATAAAAATTTTCGTTTAGTCCTCTAGTGGCAAAATTATCATTTTACCCTTGTGCTACAAAAATACCGGGAATCACAATTTTTCACTGCTAAACATCATTTTATACTCCAATAATCATAATTATATTTCATATAATTATTCTTGGTCAAATGTGATCAAATCTTGGTTAGAAATCTCCATTTTATCATCAAATGGTAAAATGACCGTTTTTTCCCTAATCGGTCAATTTTCCTAATGGACTCCAAACTGGACCTTGAACTCCGAATCACTATTCTAAGTCATTCTGTGGGTTTCAAAATTTTCAATTTCCTCTTAGAATTTCTATTTGAACTAGTTCAAGACTCGATTTAACTTAGTTGTACTAATTGGTACAATACTGTCTTTTAATCGAGCTGGACAAGGTCTCACAAAGACAAACAACATGTAATCATCAACTGACACGCAAATAAGAAAAACAAACTAAAGAATAAACGCAAAACTTGATTACATCCACACTAAAAAACTTGAAAGCAAAAGCATTAGCCTACATGACATAAACGAAACTTTCAAAAATGCAATAAAAAGAACTCAAACCTAAAAAAAAAACAATAGTAAAAAGGGAGAACAACAAAACAACTTGGAAGAAACAAAAGAAAAGAAAAGAATAAATCAAAGCAGAAATAAAAGAAAGAGTAAAACTAAAAAAAAAAAACACCTATAATCAATTTACATCACATTAACAAAATCTAAAAAAACCCAAAACCAAAATAAAATTAAATATTACAAGGCCTAAGAAATAGACAAACAACCAATTTGTAATACAATATCAAAACAAATTAGCAAACCCATAACAAACCCAACTCAAATTTGGAGACAAAGAGAGTACAACATGAACAACCAATTAAAAAAATGCAAAACCTAGACAATAAATGGAATGATGACACAATGGAAACACGAACAGCCAAACAACCCAAACCCAACTCAAACTCGTTGAGCAACACTGTAAAAGGAGCGAAGAAAAGAACAACCCACAGAAAATGAGAAGCAAAAAAAAACCACTTCACATAAAAATCGAAAAACCTAGAAACAAAAGGGAAAAAAAATCAAAGCTGGAATAAAAAAAATAGAGCATAATAGAAGCAAAAAAACTCAACAACCAATTTACATCACATTCACAAAACCTAAAAAACTAAAACAAAAATAAAATTGAACATTACAGAAAAGAAGAGCAAAAATAATAGACAATCCATGAATTTGTATGACAATAAGAAAAACAAATTCACAACATAGTACAAAGAGCAAAGTAAAGAACAACCCACAGAAAATGAGAAGCTAAAAAAAAAACCAATCGCTTTACATCAAAAATGAAAAGCCTAGTAGCAAAAAGGGAAACAAATTAAAATCAAAACATGAATAAGAAAATAGTAAAACAAAAGCGAAAAAATCCCAACAATCAATTTACATCATATTAGCAAAACAAAAAAAAACATAAAACTGAAATAAAATTGAACATTCCAACAAAGAAGAGCAAAAGCAATAGACAAACAAGATATTGTATGATAATAAGAAAAAGAAATTTGCAAACCCATTCAAAACCTAACTCAAATTGGGAGATGAAGAGATTGAAACATGAACAATCAATTAAGAAAAGGAAACCTAGACAAAAAACAAAATGATAACATGATTGAAGTAAGAACAACCAAAAAACCCAAACCTAAGTTAAACTCAGAGAGTAACATAGTAAAAAAGCAAAGAGAACAACGTAAAGAAAATAAGAAGGAAAAAAATCAAACCAAAATTTGTAAAAGAAAAAATACAACAAAATCAAAACAAATGTTGAATTTGGATCGTAGTGTATGCTTGTGATTGTGTAAGTTATGGATTTCAAAAATTTTATAGCTATAGAAACAATTTATCCAATTTACACAAGTGAAAATTCATAATCATACATCAAGCAAATCAAATAATAATAGCAACATATAAAAGAATAAAAAATAAGAGATACTACCAATTCCATGCTAAGAATATATTTGATTCTTGTCTCCTAAGAATTATAGTAAATTCACCACCACACCAATTGTTGGAATTCTTGACCAGTTTGAATCAATTATTCTTTAAGAATCTTTAAATCTCGAACCTAGAGTGGGCTACATATGGAATACTTTTCAAGATGGTAACCAAATATTTTCTCTCAATTCCTTCAATGGCAATTTTTCCTTGCGTAAGGCTTGTAGAAAATCACTCAAGCAAGAAAAAAAATCTATAGAGAAAGATAGAGAAGTTTGGCTATCTCAAAAGAAAGTGGCTAGGTTCTGGTCCTAACTCACATATTTATAATGTAATTTTTGGCTCCATAAAAATAAGAGAGATATTTCTCTCTTAAAACTCCATTTAATTTAATTAATTAAAATTAAATTAATATTTATTACCTATAATTATAATTAAATATAATATATTTATTTAATTATAATTACTAGTCCATGTCAAATTAGGATTATTCTATTTTATTATTATCCATCTATAATTAAAAATAATTACTAATAAAATAAAGAAACCCTAATCACACATGGAGTAACATAATTATCTCATTAATATAATTAATTATAAATAAAGAATTTACAATTTTAATTCTTGTATTTATAATTAAATATCCTCCATTATTATTTTTATTTATAAGTCAATAATTAAGTTAATAAATATTTTTCTATAAGAAAAATATTTCTATATTAAGATAATTTTGACTTACACAAAATAATATGATTAAGACAACTCTTATCTTAATTAAGACAATACTTAGTCACCAAATCTAAACATTAATTTGCATAAATAATTCAACATGCATTCCATCTGAAGCGAGGTGAATTCTACAAAGCTAAATGGGGAATCACATTGGACATAGATATTTCAAACTCCAATAAACATAGACTTATCTATTAAGATATGATGAGTAGATAATTCATCATTCTACTAGACCTAGATTAAATCATCAATCTTCCTAAAATCACTAAAAGTGATGTTAATACTATGAACTCCAATATTTGGATATATATTCTTGGATACTCACCTTAATTATAATCTCAACATATGGAGTCTAGATCAACGTAATAAAATGATCATGCCCATGGTATGTCAAAGATTATAAGGAGATAAAACATGAGTCCACTATCCATCAAGGTTATAATTCTACCATAAGTAAATACATAAGTGTGAGATTAAGATTTAAGGAAACGGCCTAACTTAAACTTAAGTCTCACGTGATTCCAATTCACTTTATAATGCCATTACTCATAGTCAACTATTTTGATGATTTGAGACTCATCATTCCCTTCAAGTGGAATACATTTTTTTTGTTGAAAGTAATCTAGACACTACAGTCTTAGCATAATAAAGTGACCAGCTTTATTATTCAACTGTGAACAATTTTAGATTCTATTAAAATATATGTCTCCTATTTATGCCTTTTCATACAAATGTATTTTAATTCCTCAATAAAATCTTTGCACCTTTATAACTAGATAATAAATACTTACTTAAAACCAACTCTTCATCTTATTATCAAAATGTACTTTCATTACAAATAAAATAAACTAAATTGAACATGAGAACATACTTACTTTCCAAGGCACCATATTCTCAAATTCTTAACAATCTCCCACCTTCCCCAAAGTAAGTATGGGTCAACGATGTTTTGCTTTGTTGGAATTTTCTTCACAAGTACTTTTCCACATTGTATGATCTCTTGAATGAGATGATATTTTCTCTCAATGAGTTTTGCTACTCTATGATTTCGCGGTTCTTTTGAGCTAGCCACTACTCCACTGTTATCACAATAAAGTGTAATGGACTTGGCCACATCTGGAATTACTTCAAGGTCGATAAGGAACTTACGAAGCCATACAACTTCCTTTGCAACTTCATAAGTTGCAACATACTCTGCCTCCATAGTAAAGACCACAATACAAGATTGCTTTACAATCCTCCAAACTATGGCTCATCCTCTTAAGGTGAAAATAGATCTTGATGTCGATTTCCTATAATGAACATCAAATTGAAAATCTGAATCAGTGTACCCTGTTGCCACAAGGTCACTTTTAGAATATACAAGCATGTAATTATTCATTCTATGAAGATATTTACAATTGCACTTGACCACAATCTAGTACTCCATGCCTCTATTGGATTGAAATTTACAAGTAAATTTTTTTAACAATTTTAGGACAATTAATGTGACAAAAACCTTAAACATCCATCTATGCATTCAATCATTTATTGATTAGATCAAAATATAATTAAATCATGCATAGGTGCCAATCATGCAAAAACATACAGGAATATAGATTTGCATGCAACCAAAAACTCTTATACCAATTGTTGGATTTGGATTGCAATGTTTGCTTGTGATTGTGTAACTTATAGATTAAAAATTTCTTAGCTATGGAAGCAATTTATTCAATTTACACAAGCGAAAATTCACAATCATACATCATGCAAATTAAATAATAATTGCAAATATATGAAAGAATCAAAAGTAAGAGATATTACCTACTTCGTGATAGGAATATATTTGATTTTTCTCTCATAATAAATTGTAGTAAATTCATCATCACACCAATTGTTGGAATTCTTAACCAAATTGAATTACCACTTATTTTTCAAGAATCTTTCAATCTCGAACCAAAACTATGCTAGGTCTGCAATACTTTTCAAGATGGTGACTACATAGTTTTCTCTCAATTTCTTCTGTAGCAATTTTTCTTAGCATGAGGCTTGTAGAAAATTGCTAAAGCAAAAAGAAAACCTAGAGAGAAAAGTGGTAGAGTTTGGTTATCTCAAAAGAGGGTGGCTAGGGTTTTGGCTAAAATCACATATTTATAATGTGATTTTCGGTCCCATAAAAATAAGAGAGATATTTCTCTCTTAAAACTCTTTTTAATTTAATTAATTAAAATTAAATTAATAGTTTTTATCTACAATTATAATTAAATAATATTTTATTTATTTAATTATAATTGTGAGTCTATTTCAAATTAAGATTATTCTATTTTATTATTATCCATCTTTAATTAAAAAGAATTAATAATAAAATAAGGAAATCCTAATCACACATGGAGTAATACAATTATCTCATAATTATAATTAATTATAAATAGAGAATTAACAATTTTAATTTTTATATTTATAATTAAATATACTCCATTATTATTTTTATTATAAGTCAACAATTATGTTAATAAATATTTTTTATATAAAAAATATTTCTATATTAAGATAATTTTGCCTTACTAAAAATAATATGTTTAAGACAACTCTTGTCTTAATTAAGACAAAACTTAGTCACCAAATTTGAATATTAATTTGCACAAATAATTAAACACACATTCCATCTCAAACGAGTTGAATTCTATGAAGCTAAGTGGGGAATCGCATTGGACGTAGATATTTCAAGCTCCAATAAACATAGAATTATCTCTTAATCTCATTAAAAATAATTCTTGTTTATTAATCATGGAATCTCTACTATAGATTCACGATTGCACTCTTGAGTTATCTACAATTACGAGCAATATCCAATATGTAAACTTTAATATTGGTTTGTCCAATTGCAAACCTTATGTTGTGAACCCTCATAGCCATCTAGTGACAAAGGGTGAATTTACCGTTTTACTCTTAATGTCAATTTGTCCCCTAGTCTCAAATTTCATCCAATTGATGATCCAATACTCGAGATCTAATCTTTTGAGTATTAAGATGTGATGAGTAGCTAATTCATTAATCTACTAAGCCTAGATTAAAACACTAATCTTCCTGAAATCGTTAGAAGTGATGATAATACTATGAACTCTAATATTTGAATATATGTTCTCAAATATTCACCTTAATTATAATCCCAACATACAAAGTCCAGATTAACGCATTAAGATGATCGTGCCTGTAACGACCCACTCTGTCACGACCCAATTTTTTGGGCCATGACCGGCGCATGAGCTCAATGAGCATAGCTCACTAAGCCCAAGCAAGCCTATCCATTTACCTTTGCTTAACAAATTTATCATATCATGCATACACACACCTTTTTCCGGGTGTGAACATAGCCAAAACAAAATGGCATTATTGATAATAATATACTTGCACTATACCAGTCATTTATTTAGCAATTTACATTGCATACACATATTCACATTGTTAGATTGTATTCACAATACAAAAGGACCCATGACCTCTAGCGGAGACATTTACAATAAAAGGGATTACTATCGAATGCCAGACACATACCTAGGAGATGCATTACGAGGACTCCTCGATCTAGGGTCCAACAGTCACCTGATCTGCAAACATGAATTTTTATAAAACGTGAGTACAATACTCAGTGAGTGAATATTAGAAAGGAAGAAGCAATCTCAACCAGGAAATTTGACAATCATGATGCACCGGTTGAAAATAAAGCCATTTTCATCTAACTACTATTCCAAACCCTTTTTCCCTTGCCTACAAATTTATTACGCATTCAAGGATTAAACATCCTTGAATTTACACCGATCCTTCTAGCAAAGTAGTAAAACTGACTGTTATTTACAAATCGTCACACAATAAGGGTTTCACAACCCGTACGATTCATATATGCATATGTATCACGTACAATTTCATTCACCAATTGTTCTATCAAGCAAGATAACAAAATTAACGGTTTACCACAAACCGTCACAAACAAGGGTTTCACATACCACACAATCAAACATATATACACAAAGATATGAGCAATTATATACACCGCCAAGTCTTCATTATTCTTGGCGGTACAAAGAAATAACTATTGGAGTACTCGGTAAGGGGTATCACTCAGTATCCCTCTTTGCACACCTCTGAATTTTTAGGAAATTGTGGGCGTTACGTATCACCGTCCCCACAACGTTTATCATTAAACAGGCATTGTACTTCCCTCTCCGAACATGCACGTTCGTAATTATCACATCCTTTGTCATTCAACTGGCATTGGACTTCCCACTCCGCACATGCACGGTTGCATCAATTTCACCATAATTTATTAATAATGCATATCAGCATAATACAAGGGTACACAGATTCAGTACACTTAATTTCACACAATTTCTCAATAATACATGTAGGCATCATACAGATATACACAGATGCATCGCAATCATATTTAACATCATAGAAATATTTTCACTAAAGGCTTGTTCCCGAGATTCATTTTTAAATGGGAATTAGATATAATCATTCACGCATTTCATTTCAACTTAATTAGAATTCGTAAATAAATTTTGAAATGCAAATTCACTCACAAGTGTCGAAAATCCGAATTTCGGGTGCACTCGGACTAATAGTCCTCAAGCGTAATTCCTTTGCCTTTTTCGGACGTCTCACTACCTTGTCAAATAACAAAGTCGAGAAATTTACTATATTGTCCCTAAATTGATATAAACTAATTTAAATTACTAATACTTAATATGTCAATGCAAAAATACATCTGATTACCGCTTAATCGCGGTATCGATTAAATTCGACCAATCACCCAAGTAATTGGCGATTGTGTCCAAATCACCTCCAAATTAATCCATTTCTCTTCTAATACCTTAATTTACCACATACCATTTAAATAAAGCCAAATTCAGCATCTGAACCCTCACAGTTCCTTATAGAAAAATTCGATCATTTGGTGCACTAGCACCGAAATTTTTTCTACATAACCGTTTCACCTTAATTCATCATTTTCCAAGCCATTTTCCTTGAAATAAAAACAATCCCCCTTTGATATTCAACCTTCATGGTTCGACCAACAAGGAACTCTAGAGAAATTGAATATTTCTTTTGTGTTTTTGTTCATAACCATGCTTAACTATCCCTAAACACTAACATAGTCTAAAATCAAATTATTCCAACAACAATTCCTCTTCCATACCCATTTTTCAGAATTGAATTCATCATGATAACTCAATATTCAACCATGGAAATCAAGAACAAAAGCATGGGTAAGCTAGGTATCAAGGAGAATTAAAGAAATTTTAACTTACCTAGCTTGTTTCCTTGATTTTTTCACTTTTTCCTTGAATTTCCACCTAGGTTTTCTTGTTTTTCCCTTTGTTCTTCCTTTTTTTTGGTTGCTGGTTGTCTAGGCCGAATATGGCGAGAGAATTGGGGATTTAATGGGCTGATTTCTATAGAAAATAATAAAATAATCAAGCATGCCACGTGTCACATGCTTATTGGCCGCCCAATTTTTAACTTTTTGACTTTTTCTTCTTAATTTTCCACCACAATTATTCTGGTATTTATCCAATCCTCCCACATTTAAAATCCCTTGGTCTTGACAAGTGCTGTGGCAAAAAATTTACCGATTTGCCCCCGGGGTAGAAAAATTATGATTTTGCCCCTATACTCTGAAATGTACCGAAATCACATTATTTCTACTTTTCAATCTCAAATAACACTAATATTGATCAATATTAACCAAATGGGGCAAAAATCGTTTTATAAAAATTCCCGTTTAGTCCTCTAGTGGCAAAATTACCATTTTGCCTTTGTGCTCTAAAAATACCGGGAATCACAATTTTTCACTGCTAAACATCATTTTATACTCCAATAATCATAATTATATTTCATATAATTATTCTTGGTCAAATGTGATCAAATCTTGGTTAAAAATCTCCATGTTATCATCAAATGGTAAAATGACTATTTTGTCCCTAATCGGTTAATTTTCGTAATGGACTCCAAACTGGACCTTGGACTCCGAATCACTATTCTAAGCCATTCTGTGGGTTTCAAAATTTTCAATTTCCTCTTAGAATTTCTATTTGAACTAGTTCAAGGCTCGATTTAACTTAGTTGTACCACTCGGTACAATACCGTCTTTTAATCGAGCTTGACAGGGTCTCACAGTCTCCCCCACTAATAAAAATTTAGTCCCCGATTTTAAATTCAATGTAGAGTGACTTACCTTTACATATTGAAGAGGTGTGGATGCTTTGTCCGCATCTCATCCTCAGCTTCCCACGTCACCTCCTTTAAATCTTGATACCAAAATTATCACTAAGGGTGGCTCCACCCTTCAGGGCAGCCCTTTCTCCCTTCCGCGACTAGCAACAAAGGGTACCGATTAGAGCACTTGGCAAGCAATATCACTCAACCTCGTTGCCAAGCTCCTGAATGTACCACATAGGATGCCATATGTGCCTCCTCCAATATCTCTCTCCTCAATTCATCATTATCTGGCACATAAAGTCTATTTCCATACCTCAACTTTTCATCTGTGCCTTTGGTAAACATCTTTTCTTTCTTTCCATAAGGATCCTCCAACTAATCCTTAAGCTCCTTAAGGTGTCTAACACCACTAAATTCACTAAGGTATTTTTATCCTTGATTCGAGCTATGCAAGATTAATTTTCTTATTCAGTCACAAATACCTCCTTTAAAGGAGTAGGTACCAAATATTCTCTCCTAACACGATTCTTACTCAATCGATGTGCAAAACATGTAGAAATAAGCAAATAGGTTAAACCAAGCTCAAACAACTCCCAAGCATTCATATCACAGATAGGAAAAATACTTGAGACCACTGCATTTGAGGTCTGGGCCTCTTGGGGAGTTAAAGCATACACCTTCGTTTGGCCCGCTCCCAATAAGCTTTGACGTCCAAACCCAAATGGTCTACCCTGAGAGGAAGCACCAGCGCCTCTATCTCTTATCTCGTTAACCTCTTGGCCAATTGAAACAGTTGCCGAAGGAGCAGACAAAGCTAGCTGATTAGGACTGCGAACAGAACCTTGCGATTGTTGGGCCATCGGACAATTCCTCACCCTACGTCTAAGCTGGCCATAACCAAAATAAGTTTTCATGGGAAAATAACATCGTCTTCTATGTCGTCTTCCACAATTATCACAGGGAGGAATAGCTTGACTAATTTACCTTGAGTCTTGTTGTTGCCTCCTTCCACTAAAAGCTTCTTGCCCTGACTCAACACTGGTACTCATCACGTTACTCCCTTGTTGGGGTAACCTTAATTCCCCATGTGGGCCTTGATGGCTAGAAAATGAAATCCCACTGCTAAAGTCTCTGCGACCTTGATAACCCTCTGTCTTGGCTCTTTTTGCTACCTCTTTTGCGGCCCTACTCTCACTAGTCCTCATTTCAATCCGCTAAGCACAATCTACCGCTGCGAAGTAGGTTTTAAAATCTCGGGATGCCATAGCCCTAAATAGTGGCTCTACTAGCCCATCCACAAACCTCTGAATCTTCATCTCCTCAGTGGAAACTAGGTAGGGAGCATACCGAGACAACTACGTGAACTTGACGTCGTACTCCGACACCGTCATACTCGAGGTCTGTACTAGAGTCTCAAACTCCCTAGCTCGTGCATTACGTACACTGAGTGGTAAGAATCGGTCTAAAAAGGCTACACTAAACTCACCACAAGTCAACGATGCTGCATCCGTCAGTCTGTCTCTACATAGAGAATTATACCATTCCTGTGCCACATCCTCTAATCGGAAGGTGGCTAACTCGATTGATCGGACACTAGAGCATCCCAAAGCTTTACATATCTTCTCCATCTTATCTAAAAAGATCTGGGGCTTTTTCGATGCATCGGACCCTGAAAATGATGGAGGCTTAAGCTTAAGAAAATCAGGAAGAGAAATCTCTAAGTGACCTTTTTCAACCTCATGATATTGGCAGTCAGCTTGTCCTTGGGAGCTAGGGGATTCTTGCACTGTAGGTCTCCCCTCTACTACCCTCTGTATATCCTCCATACGGGTCGCCATCATCTCTACAACCCGGTTAACTCCCTATAGGCCTGCCACCAAATCCTCAATAGTAATACCCCAGCTGGGTGTCTATCTACATCACCTGAGGACTGTCCCTCCTCTTGCCTACTCACAAGCGTATCCGACCTCACTGGCCTAGTGACCTTGCCACGTCTACCTCGGCCTCTCCGGGTAGATGCCCGTGATCTATCTGCCATCTCAATAAGAGCATCTTGCTCCCCTACCCGTCTTGAGGCGGCTCGTGTCTTAGGCGACATTCTTACCTAGACAAGAGCAAACACCTGTCATTAACCACAGTTAAAGAGATAAGGTGGTTTCTAAGATTGGGAATCTATGTGGTCATTTGGTTGTAAAATGTACCGCGGTTCTCACTTTACAACTGAAGTTCCCACATAAAGACCCGACTCTCCGCTGGACCAACAAAAGGAAGTTCTAGGACCTAGACAAACCTAGGGCTATAATACCAAAATTGTCACGACCCAATTTTTCGGGCCATGACCGACGCATGAGCTCAATGAGCATAGCTCACTAAGCTAAAGCAAGCCTTTCCATTTACCTTTGCTTAACAAATTTATCATATCATGCATACACACACACCTTTCTCCGGGTGTGAACATAGCCAAAACACAATGGCATTATCGATAATAATATAATTGCACTATACCAGTCATGTATTTAGCAATTTACATTTTATACACATATTCACATTGTTAGATTGTATTCACAATACAAAAGGACCCAGAGTTCCAGCGGAGACATATACAATAAAAGGGATTACTATCGAATGCCAGACACATACCCAGGAGATGCACTATGGGGACTCCTCGATCTAGGGTCCAACAGTCACCTGATCTGAAAACATGAATTTTTATAAAACGTGAGTACAATACTCAGTGAGTGAATATTAGAAGGGAACAAGCAATCTCAACCAGGAAATTCGATAATCATGATGCACAGGTTGAAAATAAAGCCATTTTCATCTAACTACTATTCCAAACCCTTTTTCTCTTACCTACAAATTTATTACGCATTCAAGGATTAAACATCCTTGAATTTACACCGATCCTTCTAGCAAAGTAGTAAAACTGACTGTTATTTACAAATCGTCACACAATAAGGGTTTCACAACCCGTACGATTCATATATGCATATGTATCACGTACAATTTCATTCACCAATTGTTCTATCAAGCAAGATAACAAAATTAACGGTTTATCACAAACCGTCACAAACAAGGGTTTCACATACCACACAATCAAACATATATACACAAAGATATGAGCAATTATATACACCACCAAGTCTTCACTATTCTTGGTGGTACAAAGAAATAACTATTGGAGTACTCGATAAGGGGTATCACTCAGTATATCTCTTTGCACATCTCTGAATTTTTAGGAAATTGTGGGCTTTACGTATTGCCGTCCCCACAACGTTTATCATTAAACCGGCATTGCACTTCCCTCTCCGCACATGCACGGTCGTAATTATCACATCCTTTGTCATTCAACTGGCATTGCACTTCCCACTCCGGACATGCACGGTTGCATCAATTTCACCATAATTTATTAATAATGCATATCAGCATAATACAAGGGTACACAGATTCTGTACACTTAATTTCACACAATTTCTCAATAATACATGTAGGCATCACACAGATATACACAGATGCATCGCAATCATATTTAACATCATAGAAATATTTTCACTAAAGGCTTGCTCCCGAGATTCATTTTTAAATGGGAATTAGATATAATCATTCACGCATTTCATTTCAACTTAATTAGAATTCCCAAATAAATTTTGAAATGCAAATTCCCTCACAGGTGTCGAAGATCCGGATTTCGGGTGCACTCGGACTAATAGTCCTCAAGCGCAATTCCTTTCCCTTTTTCGAATGTCTCACTACCTTGTCAAATAACAAAGTCCAGGAATTTACTATATTGTCCCTAAATTGATATAAACTAATATAAATTACTAATGCTTGATATGTAAATGCAAAAATACGTCCGATTACCGCTTAATCGCGGTATCGATTAAATTCGACCGATCACCCGATTAATTGGCGATTGTGTCCAAATCACCTCCAAATTAATCCATTTCTCCTCTAATACCTTAATTTACCACATACCATTTAAATAAAGCCAAATTCAGCATCAGAACCCTCACAGTTCCTTATAGAAAAATTTGATCATTTGGTGCACTAGCACCGAAATTTTTTTTACATAACCGTTTCACCTTAATTCATCATTTTCCAAGCCATTTTCCTTGAAATAAAAACAATCCCCCATTGATATTCAGCCCTCATGGTTTGACCAACAAGGAACCCTAGAGAAATTGAATATTTCTTTTGTGTTTTTGTTCATAACAATGCTTAACTATCCCTAAACACTAACATAGTCTAAAATCAAATTATTCCAACAACAATTCCTCTTCCATACCCATTTTTCAGAATTGAATTCATCATGATAACTCAATATTAAACCATGGAAATCAAGAACAAAAGCATGGGTAAGCTAGGTGTGAAGGAGAATTAAAGAAATTTTAACTTACCTAACTTGTTTCCTTGATTTTTTCACTTTTTCTTTAAATTTCCACCTAGGTTTTCTTGTTTTTCCCTTTGTTCTTCCTTTTTTCTTGTTTCTGGTTGTCTAGGCCGAATATGGTGAGAGAATTGGGGATTTAATGGGCTGATTTCTATAGAAAATAATAAAATAATCAAGCATGCCACGTGTCACATGCTTATTGGCCCAATTTTTTACTTTTTGACTTTTTCTTCTTAATTTTCCACCACAATTATTCTCGTATTTATCTAATCCTACCACATTTAAAATCCCTTGGTCTTGACAAGTGCTGGGGCAAAAAATTTACCGATTTGCCCCCGAGGCTAAAAAGTTACAATTTTGCCGCTATACTCCGAAATGTACTAGAATCACATTATTTCTACTTTTCAACCTCAAATAACACTAATATTGATCAATATTAACCAAATGGGGCAAAAATCGTTTTATAAAAATTTCCGTTTAGTCCTCTAGTGGCAAAATTATCATTTTGCCCTTATGCTCCAAAAATATTGGGAATCACAATTTTTCACTGCTAAACATCATTTTATACTCCAATAATCGTAATTATATTTCATATAATTATTCTTGGTCAAATGTGATCAAATCTTGGTTAGAAATCTCCATTTTATCATCAAATGGTAAAATGACAATTTTGTCCCTAATCGATCAATTTTCCTAATGGACTCCGAACTGGACCTTGAACTCCGAATCACTATTCTAAGCCATTCAGTGGGTTTCAAAATTTTCAATTTCCTCTTAGAATTTTCATTTGAACTAGTTCAAGGCTCGATTTAACTTAGTTGTACCACTCGATACAACAACGTCTTGTAATCGAGCTTAACAGGGTCTCACACACTTATACGGCCGTTACTGACGCACAGGTCATATAAACAAGCCTACACAACCCGACTAGCCTTTTAAGCATTTTATTTCACCTATATTTATTTTCCTCACCTTTTCATTACTGCTCCAATTAAATTTTTCAATCATCAAAATCATTGTCTCATCCATAATTCACATCGAAATAATAATAACTCAGTAATAGTTCAAAGTGTTTCAATGACATAACTCCACATTTATAAATTCAAGAATAAGACTCAAAAACATGTTCCATTAAACTGAGAGATTTTTATACCTTGCGAGTCTTAAGAAAAATAAATCATAAGTAAATACATATGAAAATGGTTATATTTATCATGCGGGAAAAATCTTTCAACTTCAATGTCCTTTTAATAGTAAATGCAATGGCAAGTATAAATGAGAAATCTCAAACATAAAATGCGAAATAAGAAGTCGGCAATGAATACGTAAATTTTGTTTGCCATTTTAAAAATAAATTTCAAGCGTTAATGCCATGCCATGTTTAATAAAAATCAACAAGTGAGCGTCATCCTTGGGTAGGCTTAATATAGCCTTTAGGCTTACTCTCTCAAACATAATCACCTACTCGCAAGAACTGCCCACGTTACTTGATAACTCTATGATATAGAGTTATTTGGGCTTAACTTTGATAGTAATTTAGCTTGGTTTTTGGAGTAATATATAGAAATTAGTAGGTTTTATTTAATTATTTTAAATTAGTTAATTTAAGTGAGTCAATCTAATCTTGGTTAATTTTATGCTTAATTTGATGTTAATATGGTTAAGATAGGTTGTTATTGATTTATTTGTGTTTTTGTAGGTGTTTGAAAGAAAAATTTTAATGGAGGAAGGAGAGCAATTTCAAGGTGTAGATTTCCAATGCAAATGTTTCAGTATTTTGGCCATAACTTTATCTACAAAGCTCCAAATGAACCGATTCTTAGACCATTGGAAAGATAAGAGAAAAATCTACAACTTTCATGTTTACTACTTCACCCAGTTCTATTGGCCCCAAATAAAAAGGTGAATAGTACTTTGTGAATGTTACTAAAATTGACTTCAAATTGGGGGCAAGTTAAAGGTCAATGATGAGAAGTTAACTGAAAGATGAAGGAATGATTTAAGAAAAAATGAAATGAAAAATAAAACAGAGTAGACAATGCACAAAGATTTATAGTGGTTCGATCAAATACCTACATCCACTGTCTTGATTTTCCAACCAATAATTTTCCAAACCAAATCATTATAAACGATGGAATTCCAAAGCTTCCACTAAGCTTTTACAATGGCTTTTCACCGTCTCAACCACAACCTTTAACAATGGTTTTTCCCGAGATCAACCAAAACCCAAAACTAACTTTTCCTAGGTTGAGTTAGAACTTATACAACCAATCAAGCTAACCCAAGCTTGATTAATCCCTTCAAAGTGACTCGCACACTCTAAGTAATGAAGGAAAAAGATATAGAAAAGTACATATGATCATCAACCTAATCTGAATGGTACAAAATGAAGTGTTTAACTCAATTACAAAGATTAGAGTGAAATGCAAGAAGGATGGAGAGAGTTTTTTCTATTTTTTAGCTCTTTTTTATCTTGAAAGCATCTAAACTACTTCTTAGCCATTAAGGAAGGTTTTTATACTAGAAAAACTAACTCTGATAGATGTTTGACAGCTTTAGACTGTTGGAAACAGTTTGGAGTCAATTCTAGCCATTAGCCTGTTTTATAGCATTCAAATTCAAATTTTTAGACGAGTGCTCTTAGTGGACTAACTATGCTTCCTAGTCGATTAAGTCTTCTCTATCTTGAAATTGAAATCTCTGATAGTGAGCTCTTAGTTGACTAACCGTGCTTTTTAGTCGATTAAGTTCTCTCTATCTTAAAATTGAAATCTCTGGTAGTGTGCTCTTTGTTGACTAGCTATGCTTCTCGATCGACTAAGTCTTCTCTGTTTCATAATCTGCTTGAACCAGCCAACTTCACTTTTGAATTTTAGCTGAATAACTCCCTTGGTTATCCGACTAAGAGGCCTCTATTTTGTGGCTCATTTGTAACTCCTTATTCTTGTGAGTTTTGATATTTGCTTTTCAGTGATTAATTTATTATTGACATACATTTTCATCTTGCACACTCAAGTAGTATAGTTAGATATAAATGAGTGGGAATGTTTTATTATCATCAAAAAATAATGGAGCCAACGATCTCCCCCTTTTTAGGATGACAAAACATTCTTTGATTAATAGCACAATGTCTATTAGTTCTTTTTGTGCTGCACAAAATGAGTAATTTCTCCTCCTGAGTGTGTACTCCCCCTTAATGTATGCATGATCTTTTCAAGTTATTTTATTATCCAACTTAGCAGATCAGCAAGTTTTTGTCTATCTCTTAAAGAAAATAACAGGCATAGATTCAAACATTTAATATAGTATCTTCATACAAGTTAACAAACCAATCAATAATAGGTGACAAAATATTATCAATATTGTAACTAACTGTCATTAGCATATTATTATCAGCAGACCATATCCATTCTAAAATCAAATGCCATTAATAATCCATCAAAGATAACATAAAAGCATAACAAAAGTAAGTTATCAGCATCCAAATCCTAACCAACAGTAATTAAAATAACATAATGTCATAAACAACCCAGCATCATCAAAGTCAGATTCCTAAATTACCCTAAATTACTTCTACTTTCTCCCCTAAATTACATCAACTTTCTCCCCTTTTTTGTCATTAGCAAAACAGGAATGGCTTGTAGATTTAAGAAGAGTTAGAGGGGGTGGATTCAACAGTTCCAAAGTGAACATTGAAGGGTCTGGGAGATGACAAAGGTGATGATCTTTGTGGCAAGGAATCAGAAGAAAATGTGTTTGAGACTTGGAGAAGATCCTGAATAGAGAATTTGACTGAAGGTTTAGCTTTGTCAGCCAATCTGGAAGACATTCTTCTCTTGAGGAATTTGGTTTTTGTTGCCATAGTCTTTTTGCCTTTTCCAATAGGTTTAGGTTTATCTTGTGTAGATGCAGCCACTTTCCCTTTTTCTTTATTAGTGGGTTCACTTTTTCATATGGTGTGAACTAATTTAGGAGAAGCTCTTACAAGAGTTGGTTTCTATGTTTTACCTCTTGTTGTTTCTTTTCATGCTTACTCTTCCCTTACCATTTGGTGAAAGACATCTATAATTAAAACTTCCTCTAAGTTTGTTGGAGATGGTTTATCTTTTTGTGTTTCATCATGTTGTGGAGAATTGTCATTAAAAGATCCAATCACTTTATTATCTTCATTTAATTCTCCTTCAACTTTACGTTTAAGAGTAGATTGTTTTCTTATTAGAGCAGGTTTAGGTTCACCACATTCAGCTTGAGAAGTAGGGTTCTCAACAATTGATCCTGCTGGTGCTAGACTTGGGGCTACTTAGATACCTTCAATTGCAAGACCAGATGGTAAATTTCCTTTTTCTTTCATCAAATTTCCCAACTCTTGCAACTTTTCTTAAATTTTTTGAATTCTCGCAAATTGATCAGTAAGCTTGCCATCAATTCTCATCAATAAATTCAAAATCATCTCATTCGAAATTTGAGAATGGGTTGCCCTTGTTTGAGCAGAAGTGGGATACTCATCCCTTGGAATGTCTTTAGGGGTCTTGATGGATTTTTCTCCTTCCAGTTTGTACCCCATTTTTGGTAGACTTCTCAAATAGATGGCTTGATCTCTGCTCTAAACTTGATCCATTTGACATTTGGTGTTCCAAATTCCCTTTTTCTTTACCAGAGAAGTGATTAAGTTTTCATAAGCCAGATTAACTTTATCAACCCGACAGGTTCTTTTCATTCCTTCAATCGTGAATCTTCCACGATTGAGTGGAGTTGCATAGAAAGCATGCTCCATCAACCACATATCTTGAAGACTTACTGTCACTACCCGGTACTCTCTTGGAGCCCGTGACAACCGTTGCGATATCCCGATAGACATTCATTACCCGGAATGCCAACCGAAACCCCGCAAGACTTTAATATCAGTTTTCTCACCTCCCCTACTAGCAACAGTTACTAATATCATATTTTAAAAGATTATAAACTATTTTCAAACCAAAACAATAAAAAAATAATTTTCATCTCACAGGGGTATTTTGGTCATTTTTCCTTGAAAATTTTGAAACCATCTAAAAATGTAGTATATGAGTAAAAGATACATATTTCATAACCAAAAATAAGTTTAGATGTCTAAAACATTCATTTAAAGTGAAATGATAGCTATTAGAATCAAATAAAAATATTAAATAAAATATTCCATTTTCTTATGAAATAATATTTATAGAGATATCCGTAGATAATTTTTGTAGCGTAAAAGCAAAATAAATTCGTACATACAATAACACAGTGAACCAGAGTGTGTAATTTAATTTAGAATGACATGTGGACCCCCCGGAATGACCAAAAGTAATGAAGCTTGCGAACCTACGATTTTTGAGGATGCAAATCCAACTGCAGCCCTCGATGAAATCAGCTATCTACAGACTAACATGAGCCTGAAATGAGCGAAAATGAGGGTGGTGAGTTTATATAAACTCAGTGAGTAAACAAACATCATCTAAAATATCTACAGTCGAGTAAATGGAGACAACTTAAAATAGCTCATCGTACTATGATTCATAACGTTTCAAACTCATTTCAACTAAACAAAATAAATTCATTGCACTCAAATAATCAACATGGCTTATGAATTTCTTAAAAATTTGGCTCGTGCCAAAACTCATTCTCGGGGATACCTTGGCCGGGGCATCCAATCGAGTCTGCCAAGGCTATTAAAGAAAAGTTGATATATGTATAAAACACATTTTTACGTTTAAAAGCGTAGCTATTCCTTGGCGTTGGTTGAGTTCATTCTCACGTGGTGGTTTAGCATGTAGTGAACTTTAAAGCTTTACCTCAAGAGATACCCTTCGTGCCTCTCGTACTGAGGTAAAATATAACCGGGTTTACCGTGCCCCTCTAATAGGCTGGTCCACAAAAACCCACCCACTGCAGTAAGCTAATCGATATCCCACCAAATCAATAAAAGTTTCGACAACATGACATGGCAATTATATTACTACCCAGCCTGTCAAGGCAAAACAAACAGTTCATACAATTTCAACACAATTTCCAATTCAGCCATTCATGCCAATATCACCATAAGCCATTCAATTCAAACCATAAATTTACAACACAAACAAACAATCTCTAATTACTCAATTTCTAAAATCATCATTCAATTTCCAAATGATTTATAAAACTCATTTCATTTAATCACGTTTTACTCATAAAACATAAGGATTTACCATTTAAACTCATTTTTCTATAAAATCACAAAAACGAATAAAAACTACTTTAGATAATTAAGACGATAATAAAGTTACTCACGATATCGGGAGTTCGAAATACTCCTATTCTTGGTCCTCTTACACAATGTCTTTACCCTTGTTAGAAGACTCACCATCTATACACAATACACAACAAATAATTCAATATATTGTGTCATGTCATTATAAATCTATTTCAGGCTCTATATGAATGCATGAGGTTGTTCGGATAGTCACTTAAAGACGGTGTTACACGTTGGTTCAATTGTGATCGGAATGGATCGATTTTTGACCTAATTCAAACTCTCCACCTTTGATTTAACCAAAACATCCAAAGTGACACCAATTATATTCATCACGCTTCCAATGTCCGAAAATACACCAAAGCGCCTCAATGAGCTTGACTTTCTCATTGCTAATCAACTTATTTACTAAAAAAACTATACTTTAAAATTACCATTTTTGATTTCCATCACCACCATTCATTAAATCCTAACTAAATAACACAAGATATCACAAGAATCATCATCACTAGGTTCCTTATGAAATTCGGCCATGGTGGGTGCATAAACACTATGGTTTTTCATGCTTGATTTTTTTTTATACCATAAATCATTAGTTCCTAACCAAATCACTTGAAATAAAATCAAATCCACCATCAACATACCATAAGGAAGATTCGGCCAATGAGGGTGATGGAAGAACATGAATTTTTCTTGTTTGCTTTTCATGCTACACATCACCAACCAACTAAAAACACTAGAATAACATGTTTTCCAACTAAATTCATCCTCAAATCTTCTCCCCCTAGGTTTGGCCAACAAGGGATCCATCATGAAATCATGAATTTCAACCATGGAAAATGAGAAAGAATGCTTAGGAAAGATAGATCTCAAGCTAAAATTGAAAAATCTTACCTTTTGTCACTTGATTCCTTGAAATTCTAAAATTTTCTCTTGAATTTTTCTAACTATGGTTTTGTTCTTTCTTTCTTTCCTCTTTTCCTTGGTGAGGCCGAACATATGGGAGTGAAATGGGAGAGTCATGTGCTGATTTTTAATGTAAATTATAAAGAAATGAAAGCTTGCCACTTGTCACCATTCCATTGGTCCATGTTTAACACTTAACAACTAAGCTTTTTTTCACCACCACATAAAATATCTCAATTATCCATAACATAAAATGTTAATGGATGAAATCCTTAGGCATGACAAGTGTTGGGTGGTGTAAAATTCCAATTTTGCCCTTGGGTGGCAAAATGACCATTTTACCCTTACGCCATGAAAATTCCAATTTGACTCCAAATAAATCCTCGAACTCTGAATCACCATATTAAGTCATTCTGGGTTTTTAAAATTCTCAATTTCATCTTAAAATCTCTATTTGGACTAGTTCGAGGCTTAATTCAACTTAATTGTACCATTAGGTACAATATCGTCTTTTAACGATTTCTGAGACATTCAAGTATGCAGACATTCTATCAAGTACTTATACAATATGGCAAATATATTATAGAGCTGGGCTTGACACTTACATAACTGAAGCTACCACTTCTTCCATGAATTGTTGAAGCTATAAAGTAATGCAGGATCCTAGTTTGTGGACTCCTAATAAAACTTGCATAACTTCTAAAAGAATACCTTTCCTTTTTCCCAGTGATTCCTTCCCACAGGGATGAGGGATCATAATCTTTTGGGATTTCATAATTTCCTACATAACGCTCAATGCCCATCAATTTTCTCAGATCAGTGGCAATAACCACAAATTCCTTCATATTTAGAAATACACTAATACCATCTTCAACAAAGTCACCTGGATCATCAAGCTCAGATTCATCTAGTGAAATGCTAGAAAAAAATTCTTTTACAAGACTAGCACTATAAGTCTTATTTTCAAAAACACATAATTTCTTCAATTTTATCTCTTCAAAATATTATGACAGACCCTCTTTGATCTCTGAAACTTCATTAAAACTATCCCATTCAAAATACTTTCCACAGGAGATGGGTGCATTCTCTATTTTCCTAAATCTTTCTTCATGAATCTTCTTCCTAAATTTTGAGGAAGAATAATTACCTTTTTACCAGATTTTTCTGTCTCATTTTCTTTCTTTGACTTCGATGTTTTCTCTTCCTATTTTTTCCCTACTTTTTCAGTTACTGAAACTAGGTCATTCTTCTTCCTTTTCTTTTGAACCTTGGATAGTGGACTATCTTCCATGGGACGTTTACCTTTTCTTTTCTCCAAAATATTGCTCGATAGTGAGGATTTAGCCATCGATTTTGGCAGTTTTAGTCTTAGGGTTTGGAGAGTTTAAGATGAGGGGTTTTGGTTTTGAAGAGAACGGTTTCAAATGAGAGAGAATAAAAGAGAGGGTGTGGAGTTATGAGAGGTTATTACTCTCCCTCTTTAAATTCGATCAGACCTTCCTTTTTCAAAATTCAAAAATTTGGCTCCCATTTCTTTTTCATTTGACGATTTTTCTTTTTTTTCTTCCCCCGTTATGCTTTTCTTTGTCCTTAGATTTTATTATTTTTATTCTGATTTCTTAACTGACTAAGTTTTACCTTTAACTGACTAAGTTAAGCATTCTAAAAAAAGGATCAACACAAAATGCTTTTAATCAGCTAACCGATTTTCTTAATCAACTATATTTCTACTAACCTACAAAAAAACTCAAAAATTTACCTACAGTTTTTTTGCATTAAGCATTCCTAGATTTCTCTTAATTTCACAAAATCTTTGCTCATTTAAGTGTTTGGTAAATATATCAACCAATTGATGCAAGGTGTTGACATATTCAATCTTAATGTCTCCCTTAAGCACATGATCTCAAATAAAATAATGTCAAATTTCAATATGCTTGGTTCAAAAGTGCTGAACTGGATTTTTTGAGATGTTTATAGCACTTATGTTATCACAAAGTACGAGTATATTATCCATGGTTACTCCAAAATATTTTAATTGTTGTTTAATCCAAATAATTTGAGCATAGCAACTACCTAAGGATATGTATTCAACTTCAGCTATTAAAAGTGTAATAGAGTTTTGTTTCTTACTTGACCAAGATACAAGCATATTTCCTAGAAACTGACAAATGCTACTAGTGCTTTTCTTATCCGTTTTACTTCCAGAAAAATCAACATCAAAGTATCCAATAAAACTACAGGATGATGCTCTTGGATACCATAGTCCTAAAGTTTGTGTGTTCAAGAGATACCTAAAGATTCTTTTTATAGCAATTAAATGTGACTCTTTGGGATGACATTAAAAACGTGCACACAAGCATACACTAAATTGTATGTCAGGTCTGCTAGCAGTTAAGTAGAGCAAAGAGCTAATCATACCTATATAAATCTTTTGATCAATACTCTTTCCTTTTTCATCTTTATCAAGTTTGGTAGAGGGACTCACTAGTGTGCTGATTGACTTCAGCTTCAGCATATCAAACTTTTTCAGCATATCTTGAATGTATCTTTCTTGATTTATAAAGGTTCCCTCTTCACTTTGTTTGATTTTAAGCCCAAGAAAGAATTTTAGTTCACCCATCATGCTCATTTTGAACTCACCCTGCATTTCTTTGACAAAGTTCTTACACAAAGCCTCATTAGTCGCACCAAATACAATATCATCCACATAAATTTGAACCACAATTAAATCATTCAAGTATTTCTTAATAAACAATGTTGTATCAATACTTCCTCTAATATACCCCTTTTCAACTAAGAACTTTGAGAGTCCTTCACACCAAGCTATTGGAGCTTGTTTTAGTCCATATAAGGCTTTATGCTGTTTGAAAACATAATCAAGCTTTTCAAAATCCTCAAACTCAGGGGATTGTTTGACATAGACTTTTTCTTGAAGAAGACCATTTAAAAATGCACTTTTCACATCCATTTGAAATAATTTGAAATTCATGAAGCATGCAAATGCAAGTAATAATCTTATGGCTTCTATCCTAGCAATTGGAGTAAAAGTTTCATCATAGTCAATATTTTTTTCCTGATTATATCCTTGAGCCACTAGCCTAGCTTTGTTTCTTATTGCATTACCTTGCTCATCTATCTTGTTTCTAAACACCCACTTTGTACGAACAATTGGGTGATTAAATGGCCTAGAAACCAATGTCCATACTTTGTTTCTTTCAAATTGATCAAGTTCTTCTTGCATGGCTAATATCCAACTTTCTTATTTTTTTGCCTCTCTAAAGTTTTTGGGCTCGATTTGTGAGATGAAGGCTGAGAATTCAAATGTTTCTCTAGTTCCTCTTCTGGTTTTAACTTCTTCTGAAGGATCACCAATAATTTGCTCTTCGGGTGATCTTTTTGGCATATTTCTAGCTCTTTAGAAGATCAATATGTTGACTTTCAGTTCTTTATAGATTTTCTAAAGATGGAGCTTCTATTTCTCTTCCCAAAGAGTTTCCTTCATTGTTTTTCTTATTTTCCAAGCTCATTTCTTCCATTTGTCTCTCAAGGTCCTCTGCATCATTTTCATCAACAAGAACTTCCTTTTGTAAGGCATTAGTTTCATCAAAAACTACATGAATGGACTCTTCAATTGTTAAAGTTCTTTTGTTAAAAATTCTATAAGCTTTTGAATTCAATGCATACCCTAAAAATATTGCCTCATCACTTTTAGCATCAAATTTTCCAAGAAAATGTTTTCCATTGTTGAAAATAAAGCATTTACAGCCAAAGCTTCTAAAATGAGAAATGTTTGGTTTTCTACCTTTGTATAATTCACAGGGAGTTTTAGATATCATAGCTCTTATTGAAACTCTATTAAGAATGTAGGTTGCTATATTTACAGCTTCTGCCCCAAAATACTTTAGTAGATTGTTTTCACAAAGCATGGTTCGAGCCATTTCTTTTAAAGTTCAATTTTTTCTCTCAATAACCCCATTTTGTTGAGGTGTTCTAGGTGCAGAAAAGTTGCGATCTAACCCTTTTTCATTGCAAAAGTTTTCAAAATCATCTCTTTCAAACTCTCCTCCATGATCACTTCTAATGCTAACAATGAGAAGTCCTTTTTCATTTTGAACTCTCTTATAGAGATTTGCAAATATAGGTAATGCATCATTTTTGTGAGCAAGGAAGTAGACCCAAGTATATCTAGAATAGTCATCAACTATCACAAACCTATATGATTTACCTCCTAAGCTAGTTGTGTTGATTAGACCAAATAGATTAATATGCAACAATTCAAGAGGTCTAGTGCTTGAGATAACCTTTTTTAGCTTTGAAAGATGTTCTAACTTGTTTCCCTAATTGGTAAGCATCACAAATCTTATCATTCTCAAATTTCATTTCAAGCAATCCAATAACCAAATTTTTTCTTATTAGTTTTGAAATGGTATGCATGCTTACATGTCTAAGTCTTCTATGCCATAACCAGCTATCATTTCCATCATTTACCATAAGATATGTCTCACAATCTAACTCAAAATCTTCAAGAAATATAACATACATGTTTTTTGTTCTATTTCCTATGAATGAAATTTTGTTGGTACTAATATCTACAACTTCACATTTATGTGAAACAAAACTGTGAGACCTCAACCTCTATAGGCTTGTAACTAGGCATATACACAATAACACAAGCTAGGGGTAGTTTCATCATTTTCTCTAACAAGCTCCCAGAAGAAAGTTTTATGATATTTTAAGGTCTAAATAGGCATAAGACCGCATAAATGATGTGTAATGATGAAAACACGAAGAAAACTAGAAATGACAATAATTTTCACAACAGGGGCAAAATGGTCATTTCGCACCCCGAGTCAAAACTTTTAAAAGTTTCACAAACCCGAGCATGTCTAGACCATTATGGACTTGGTCTCAATGTTAAAACAGTAAAAATATTGCACAAAGGGTTGCATGAGAACAAGCTAACTAGTCAAGGGCATTTTCGTAATTTCAAAGGAATGGATAAATTTGAGTTATAAATATCTTCTCCTTCCAACAACTTCTTGAAATTCCAACAGCTTCTTCTTCTTCTTCTTCTCCTCTCAATTCACGTTACTTCCAACCTCCGTGGAAGCTTGATATGGAGTTTGCATAATTTTCTCTCTCTAGCTTTAATTTTCATACCTTGGTGCCCTTTTGACTAGAATCCTTGTATTCTTTCACTCTCTCACTTCAAAACCCTTGATAAATCTTACTTCCATTCTTTCTTTCACTAGCTGGGCATTCTAGAAAGAGAAAAAGAGAATTACCCCATTTGTTTGGAAGCTATTGGAAAAGAATTCAACTACAAAGAAACCCTAGGGTGAGTGATGAACTAAGCTTGTTTTTTTTTTTAGCTGTGGATAATAGCTAGTAATTGGGATTATGAACTATTTTATTGTTGACGATGTTAATTCATTTTATAGTGATTAAGATAGTGAACATAGATAGCCATTTAAAGTAGTAATTGAAAGCTTGCTAAGAGATAGCTTTTAGGGTTTATAAGTATGAATTGACACTAAGGTAATGTTAATTTGATGGTAGGTTTTAACGAAGCCCCATCACCTTAATTGGATCATTAGGGGAATTAGAGTCAGCTAAAGGCTCAACAATATACTGGTGAGTGAACTGCCTTCAAAACCTGTTTTAGGGAATATAATGTATTTGCCACACATTTGAATGAATTATCAAGTTTTTCATAAAAACAAGTGCCTTGGGAACAAGCTTTTGTTAAATGGTTTTATGTTATGATATGTGATTGCTATGGATTCATGCACTATTGCATTATGATGATATATATATATGTGTGTGTTGTGCATGATGATTGATATTGTGTATGATGACTGTAACCGTGTGTGTGCACGATATGAGGGATGCACATGCCGGTGATGATGGTGGCGTGAGAGATGGATGATGATAGTGCCTGTGTGCACGATGTAGGGGGATGTACACGATGGCACTGATTGTGCACGATGTGGAGGGATGCACACGATGGCGCCGGCTATGTGCACGATGTGGGGGGATGTATATGAGCCAAGTGTGATTATGATGATATTGATGTTTATCTATGTAATTATGCATATTTATACTTATGAAATGAAAGCTCATGAAAATGATATATGATTGACATATATGTGAAATTTGATACATTGTACTTTGGGAATTTTCATGTGTTTTATGTTGATTTTGTTAGTTTAACAGGATGGCCTTTTATTGAGTGAAGGGAAACCTTTTTCTTGGTGCTCTATTTCTCGCTGCAGCAAGATTCATTTTTGCTGCAGCGAGAAACTCTCGAGTGTTTGGAAGGTGGCTGGTGGAAAACTCGCTGCAGAGAGAATGCATTTTCGCTGCAGCGAGAAAATACTGTAGCATTCTCGCTGCAACAAGAAAGTTTCTGTCTTAGGACAGAAATTTCGTTGTAGCGAGATTCATTCTCGCTGCAGCGAAAAACTTTCTGTTTTGTCCTACATCTTAAGCAATTGTTGCCTTATTATCCACTTCTTTGCTACCATATTTTAGCATGGACTTCCAACATGAAGGAATAAATGAATTAAGTTTAAAATGAGGAGGTTTGGTAAGAAACGCTCGACCAGTTAAAAAACCTTTGGTTAGTTGATAATTTAAATCTAGTGTCGTTGCAATGAAAATTCATTCTCGCTGCAGCGAGGACACGTAGTTTATTTGACCTAATTCGCATGAATGCTATTAAAGTTTTCACTCTCCAAATCCTTTGTTGAGCATGGACACTTTTCATAAAATGATTTACTCATGTGGGGTTTACATGAGGGGTTAAATAAGAACTAAAATAAATTGTATTGTTTTGAAAAAATGAATGCATCATGATTTTGTTAAACATTCCTTATGGTATGCTTGTTCCCTTCTTGTTCACTCAATGGGTTTATACTCACCATTTTCAACTTCATGTTTTCAGATCACGAGGCAGTTGGTGTGTCACAACCCAATTTCCCGGGCCATGACTGGCGCATGAGCTCAATGAGCATAGCTCACTAAGCCCAAGCAAGCCTATCCATTTACCTTTGCTTAACAAATTTATCATATCATGCATACACACACACCTTTTCTCGGGTGTGAACATAGCCAAAACACAATGACATTATCGATAATAATATACATGCACTATACCAGTCATGTATTTAGCAATTTACATTGCATACACATATTCATATTGTTAGATTGTTTTCACAATACAAAAGGACCCATGACTTCCAGCGGAGACATTTACAATAAAAGGGATTACTATCGAATGCCAGACACATACCCAGGATATGCACTACGGGGACTCCTCGATCTAGGGTCCAATAGTCACCTGATCTGAAAACATGAATTTTTATAAAACGTGAGTACAATACTCAGTGAGTGAACAAGGAGGGAACAAGCATACAATAAGGAATGTTTATCGAAATCATGATGTATTCGTTTTCTTAAAACCATGCAATTGTTTTAGCTCCTTTAAACCCCTCATGTAAACCCCACATGAGTAAATCACTTTACAAAAATCCATGCTCAACTATGTTACCAAAGAAATGGGAAATATGGCAAAAACCCACAAGTTAGCAAAATAGACAGAAAGTTTCTCGTTGTAGCGAACTTCATTCTCGCTGCAGCGAGAACCAGAACATCAAGGAAAAAGTCTCATTTTTCCCTTAAAACAAGTCATCCTGCTAAAATAACAATAGCAACATGTAACACATGTAAACTTCCAAATTTCAACAAAACAAATGCTTACATATTTGCATTTACAACCATAAATCATTGTCCATCAATTTGCTATATCACACATATTTACATATGTATATATATATATATACCCATCATCATCATCTCACCAACCCATTACCATCATCACCGACTCATCATCATCATCACCAGCTCATGCGCACTCCCTACTCGCACATGGCTGGGTCATCACCGAGTTATGCACACTCCCTACTCGCACATAATCGGGTCATCACCGGGTTATGCGCACTCCCTACTCGCACATAACCAGGTCATCCTCAGCTTATGCGCACTCCCTACTCGCACATAGCCGAGTCAACATAATTACACAACATTATATTCAAGCATATATGTATATCAACATAATGCAGCCACATAGAAATCCATAATAACCACATTTCATAACATAAACTTTTTTTTTCAAAAGCTTGTTCCCAAGGCATTCATTTTCATGAAAAATTGCATAAAATCATTCAAACACTTTGTTCAAAACAGTCATATTCCCAAAACAATTTTGATAGGCAGTCCACTCACAGGTGTCGAAAATCCGGATTCCGGGTGAACTCTGACTAATAATCCTCAAGCGTAATTCCTTTGCCTTTTCCGGACGTCTCACCACCTTGACAAATAACAAAGTCGAGAAATTTACTATATTGTCCCTAAATTGATATAAATTAATTTAAACTACTAATGCTTGATATGTAAATGCAAAAATATGTCCGATTACCGCTTAATCACGGTATCGATTAAATTCGACCGATCACCCGATTAATCGGTGATTGTGTCCAAATCACCTCCAAATTAATTCATTTCTCCTCTAATACCTTAATTTACCACATACATTTAAATAAAGCCAAATTCAGCATTAGAACCCTCACAATTCCTTATAGAAAAAATTTGGTCATTTGGTGTACTAGCATCGAATGTTTTTCTACATAACCATTTCACCTTACTTCATCATTTTCCATGCCATTTTCCTTGAAATAAAAACAATCCCCCATTGATATTCAGCCCTCATGGTTCGACCAACAAGGAACCCTACAGAAATTGAATATTTCTTTTGTGTTTTTATTCATAACCATGCTTAACTATCCCTAAACACTAACATAGTCTAAAATCAAATTATTCCAACAACAATTCCTCTTCCATACCCATTTTTCAGAATTGAATTCATCATGATAACTCAATATTCAACCATGGAAATCAAGAACAAAAGCATGGGTAAGCTAGGTATCAAGGAGAATTAAAGAAATTATAACTTACCTAGCTTGTTTCCTTGATTTCTTCACTTTTTCTTTGAATTTCCACCTAGGTTTTCTTGTTTTTCCTTTTGTTCTTCCCTTTTTCTTGTTGCTGGATGCCTAGGCCGAATATGGTGAGGGAATTGGGGATTTAATGGGGTGATTTCTATAGAAAATAATAAAATAATCAAGCATGCCATGTGTCACATGCGTATTGGCCCAATTTTTAACTTTTTGACTTTTTTCTTCTTAATTTTCCACCACAAATATTCTAGTATTTATCCAATCCTACCACAATTAAAATCCCTTGATCTTGACAAGTGCTGGGGTGAAAAATTTACCGATTTGCCCCTGGGGTGAAAAAATTACTATTTTACCCTTTTACTCCGAAATGTATCGGAATCTCATTATTTCTACTTTTCAACCTAAAATAACACTAATATTGATCAATATTAACCAAATGGGGCAAAAATTGTTTTAAAAAAATTTTCGTTTAGTCCTTTAGTGGTAAAATTACCATTTTGCCCTTGTGCTCCATAAATACCGAGAATCACAATTTTTCACTGCTAAACATCATTTTATACTCCAACAATCATAATTATATTTCATATAATTATTCTTGGTCAAATGTGATCAAATCTTGGCTAAAAAATCTCAATTTTATCATCAAATGGTAAAATGACCATTTTGTCCCTAATTGGTCAATCTTCTGATGGACTCCAAACTGGACCTTGAACTCCAAATCACTATTCTAAGCCATTCTGTTGGTTTTAAAATTTTCAAATTCCTCTTAGAATTTCTATTTGAACTAGTTCAAGGCTCGATTTAACTTAGTTGTACCACTCGGTACAATACCGTCTTTTAATCGAGCTTGACAGGGTCTCACATGGTGACTAGGTCAAGGTGCCTTTATAGACGCGACTATTGGTAGGTGTCTCGACATTCAGTAGCTGTACATTTGTCTGAGTCTCTCCGCTAGAAATCAAGTCTTCTTTTTGAGATGTATAGACAAACCTAATGTAAATTATTAAGATACATGTTGTAGACAATGTATATACACTTGTTTACTATGCCTCATGAGGTGGCAATATTTAATATTATTTTGATCCTAAGTTATGAAATGTGACTTAGCAGTTTATGATGGAATGATGAACATGTCAAATTAACAGGCTTGCTTGGGCTTAGTGGACTACGTCCATTGGGCCCATGTGCCGGTCATGGCCCGAAATTTGGGTCGTGACACATGAGTTGATTTATGTGGCTATACACTTTGATTTCTTTACATGCCACGCATTTTGGGAGTGTGCATACCTTTATACCATATTTCATATTTTGATGGTAAAATATATTTTCAGTAATTGAAACTCTATCTGTTACACTTATTTTTGGCACTGTTTTGCCAAAGAAAGCATTGTATTATGATTCTACGATATTATTTTTACAAGGCACAAATATCCTTATTGTGATTTGGTTTATAAGATTAGCATTTCATACTCTGATTTTATCATTCAAATGATCTGCTTATTGCTTGTTTCCCATCTACTCCCTGCTCATGGAGCCGATGATCACTGAGTCTATGAAACTACCCCCTTATTTCCCTTTTACAGATAGTGATCGGCCTAGCGTGCAAAACATCTCATAGCATTTCATTCCAAGTCACTCCACTGCTAGAGGTCAAGTCGTAGCACTTTGTTTATTTAATTGTAAATGGATAGTGGCCTTGGTGTAAGTATTAAATTGGATATTTTAGACTTCATTGTATATACTTATGATTATATGTTTTAAAGATTGAATTGATTATTATAATTATGGTTCAAATTATGATACGAAAGAATATGGTTTAAGCACTAATATGGATTGGTGAACGAGTATAGTGCATTATTAGGAATCTCTAGTAAGGCTTACTTGGGTCTGATGGGCTATGCCTATTAGGCGCATGCGCGGGTCATGGCTCAAGATTTGGGCTGGACATTACCACCATCTCTGCAAGCACATAAAAAAGTCACAAGGGGAAGGGACTCCACTCAACCTCAAATCAAATCAACATTTGGAATTCATCCCTTGCACGAAATACAAATCCACAAATAAGGCCACTATGCCTTTGACATTCCATATGTCTATATCAAATCAAGAACCACATTTTACGAGCTTCAAATCGTCTATAAGCTCGATATGGTTCTAATTGTCTCTAAGTCTTTGAGGCAAAAGCTACTCAATTACTTTGAAAATCGTTCATCTAAGATAATCTACTCCTACATGTTCATCATATCCTCTAGACTTCCTAGTCTAGATTCACACAATCAACATAGGCCACCAAATGGCTAGTCCTGAGCACACACATCACAGCACATATAATCACATATATATATATATATATATATATATTCATTCATATATATGGTTGTTCTTTAGCCTAGGCATGTTCATCAAGGCCTACATATAAAATCTAGTACCATTGTAGTGCATCTATCATGCGTCAAGCATCTCATGCATTTTAAATTAACCCACTCATAGTGACAAATTAGAGGTGTTCCACAGCCAAGCTCAACTTCAGCCTCCAATCACCTTCTAGCTCGCCAATGAGTTAAATAGCTTAACTTTCCCTTTAGGACACATCAGACATCAAAATATAATTAAACTCTTAGCTTTCAAAAATACCTAGATTTTCTAAAAATAACTAAATTCTTAGCAATCCAACATTCAAGCTCAAATCCTTCAATAATGAGCTAAACCCATACCTTGGAAGCTAGATTGCACAAATCTAAACTCTAAATTCTAGCAAAATCGAGGGAGACTCACCAAAGTTGGAAAAATTGGTTTTCTAGGTTATTAACTAATTAAATTGAGAACTAATCGGTTAAAAGGCTTTATCTTACCTCTAAAGGCATTTCCCAAGCTCCAAATCACCTCAAATAATCTCAAAAATCCATTTGGGGGCTTAGGGTTTTGGAGGGTTAGAGAGAGAGAGAGAGTTAGGGTTTTGTTTTAAATGGGCGAATAGCCTAGGACCTCTTTTTTATTTTGTTTCTCCTTAATGATGTATCGATACATTTGCGAATGTATTGATACATTTACACAAATTTCATTTAAATTTATCGAAACATTAAGCAATGTACCAATAGAAATGATACAAAATGCTCGCTACCCAAAAATGTATCTATACATGGGGGAATGTATCGATACTTTTTTCCCTAAGTGCCCTTTGGGTGCACTTTGCTTCAAATATATCAATACATTTGGATAATGTATTGATACATGTTCATCCTACCATGAATGTATCAATACAATTTCTTTCATATGCCTTATGTTGTTCGTCCTGCCAAGAATGTATTGATACATTTAGGAATGTATCGATACATTTTCCCCTATAGGTAGTTTTCAGCTTCCCTAAGTTCTAAAAATCCAAACTTCAACACCCAAGAATCATCCCTACTTAAATCATAATTCTCATAACCATTTAAACTCGTATCTCATATATACATTTCCTCAAACATAACACTAAATTCCAATCAAAACCTCAAACTATAAGATTTATCACATATTTTCATAAAAATATGCTTAAGTGTCAATATGCATACTACCATACACTTGGCATACTTAACATATCATCAAAATTCTCAAAGCACAATACATTTCATAACTCATCCTTAATTAACTTAATTTACACTAAAAATTGAGGCTGTTACATTATGCCCTCCTTGTAGGAAATTCATCCCCAAATTTAATCAGAGACCACACATTATAAATAAATTAAGCCTCAAACAAATGGGGATACTTCTCTTGCCTTTCCTCTTCAAGTTCCCATGTGGCTTTCTCAACAAAATGGCTTTGCCATAGCAATGTCATTAGAGTGAAGCCGTTTCACTTTTCAATCCAATATGGCTACAAGTTTCTCCTCATAACTAAGTCTATCTTGTAATTGGACTTCATCATATCTTATAACATGCAAAGGATTGCAAACATATTTCCTAATCATGGATACATGAAAGATCGGATGGCAACTAGACAAATTTGGCGATAATGCCAAGTGATAAGCAACTGCGTTAATGTGCTTGAACACTTCAAAGGGTCCGATGCATCTACGGCTCAATTTCCCTTTCTTTTTGAACCTCTTAACCCCCTTAGTTGGTGAGATTTTCAAAAATACAAAGTTGCCAACCTCGAACTCCAAAGGCCTATGCTTATTCTCGACCAAAGATTTCTAACAACTGTGAGCCATTAGCATCCTTTCTCGCTTCACATGGACTCATCGCTCAGCTTTTTGGACCATCTTCGACCCCAAGAGTTTTTGTTCCCTACTTCAAGCCAACCTATAAGTGATCTACATCTTTGCCCATACAATGCTTCATAGGGTGCCACATCAATTGTAGCTTAATAACTATTGTTATATGCAAACTCAGCCAAAGGCAAGTAAGAGTTCCATGCAACTCTAAAGTCAAGCACAATTGCTCCCAACATATCCTCGAGTGTCTGAATGGTGCACTCAGATTGGCCATCTGTCTGTGGGAGGAAAGCCATACTAAAATACAATATTATGCCTAAAGCCTCTTGCAATTTTCTCCAAAAATGACTCATGAACTACAGTCGTCTGTCGAACACTATCATTACCGAAACACCATGTAACCTCACAATCACATTAATATAAATCTAGGAGTACCAATCTACTTCGTACTTAGTATTGATCGATAGAAAATGAGCTAACTCAGTCGATTTTTTATTATAACCCAAATGGCATCATAACCACCTCTAACTTATGGTAAACTCATCATAAAGTCCATCGTTACATGTTCCCACTTCCACTCAAGTATCTATAACATTTGCAGCAGTCTCGAAGCTCTATGATGTTCAGCCTTCACTTGTTGACATATCAAACACTAGCTTGATTACTATTCTTATAAGCAAACTCAACCAAAGGCAAGTACTGATCCCATGAGTCTCCAAAGTCAAGCACTATTACTCTCAACATATCCTTGAGAGTCTAAAGCATGTGCTCGGATTGGTCGTCCGTTTGTAGATGAAAGGCCATTCTAAAATCCAAACTTGTGCCTAAGGCTTCTTGCAATTTCCTCCAAAACTGACTAGTAAACTATGATCCTCTATCGGATACTATCATCACCGAAACACCATGTAGCCTCACAGTATCTTCAATATAAATTTTGGCGTACCAAGCTGCTTTGTACTTAGTCTTGACCGACAGAAAATGAGCTAACTTAGCTAGTCGATTTTTTATTATCACCTAAATGGCATCATAGCTGTAATGACCCTCTTCCCAATCATTACTAACGTCTGAGACTTACAAGGGAACTCACCAAATCCCGAACAAGCCTTGACAATTATCCATTTATCAAACCATAACACATCCGTTGGAAATCTCATAACCATCACAATTTCATTACTGGCACATATTCTCTCATTACATTATGTTTCATCATCATATAAATATATGTTTACAGTGTACACAATAAACGGCAAGTTCTTAAAATCTCTTGACAGCATAAGGACCTCTAGCAGCAGAGCGACTCGAAATAGGGTACTAGGAGATGCTTTTACCTACGAAGCAGTAGACCATAATATGCTGATGAAAAACACTCTAGCTGATCACTTCTCTGCAAAATGAGAATAGTGGGGTGAGTCTCACAGACTCAGTGATCATCAGCTCAATGAGTAGGCCGAAGATGGGAAACAAGCCAATGATAGAAAATTTGCATATTAAAAACATATGAATATAAAAACCATTTAAAATCAAATGGAATATTTGTGCCTTACATATACCAAAGAATTGTGATGCAAAGTAGCCATTCAGGCAATGTATTAAAATTGGTGTAATTAAAAGATTTCTACTATTGAAATCACTTGATGTCCTTTACTCAAAATCGGACTAACATAAGCATGCATGCTCCCATAAAATCAAGCATTATCAAAGCTTATACACAAGCTCAAAAACCATCTCATCCTCGAGGTATTAAACACAAAATCATCGTATAAATAAAGAGCTATAGCAAAACTTGTATTTCTCAGCATGAGAAAGAATACGTATTTGAAAACCCAAAGAGATATCACTCTCGAGTAGGAAATCATAAGTAAGCAATCCGTGGACTCGCTTTGATGTAATAACAATCTAGATTCCCACAGCCATGGTAGTCTTGACGATGTTGGCCAACATCGGAGAAATCATGTGGTCGCAACCACGTATATCAACTTGTGGCCTAGCCACATATATCAACCTGTGGCCTTGCCACATATATATATATATATCACAGACCGTGGCCTAGCCACGTCTAACAGCCCGTCGATGACCCAAAAGTTCTCTAGCTAGAGCTCACTTGTGCACAAGGGTCACACTATATCGATGTGACATTCGACCTACTCTCGAATCTCCCAATTTGACAAAACCATTTAAAAGTAAATTGGGTTCTCAAATGCTTATTTTAAATCTATTTCCAAAATACCAATCATAGTGACATAATAAAACCCCTTTTTGTGAGACTTAATAATGTAAAACCTTTGCATAAGGTTTAAATATCAAATCAGCATGGTGAACATATAATTTATTCATGAATGCACATCACACAAACAATAAGGCAAATTTTGACGTAAACCATGGTATTGAGCTTGTTTCTCGATTTCTAAAACCCTTGACATATATAACTTATATATATATATATACAAAACATTTGTAAAAGCATGGTATTCACAAGTGTCTAGCATTCTACCAACTCATGCTTTCCATAATAACAATACAATCGATTGCAAATCCATTTAAAAATCGCCTATCGAGGCTAACAACTGATGCTATCCATAATTACATTTAAAGAAAACTGGCAACGTTTATTAAACGTATATAAATATATAGTTTATGGAACTTTTGAAATAGACACCCCTTACTCACCTTCCTTGGCGGGATATTACTTCGCCAATTTAAATTCTTTGCATTCTTAATTGATTAATATCGCCTGCCATTTAACTGTTATCCTTCTTGATTTACAGGCATGGCAACTATCCTTTACTTGTCAATTTCCTGGCAGCAATTAAATCCAAGATATTTAGCAACTTTACAATTTATTATACCCTACACTTGCTGCCCACACTTAGCTTTATGCTTTTATAGCTTATTCTTTATTCCCCCTTCTCATTCAAGTACTAACCATTAACCAAATAGTTCAATCCATGTTATAATTAGCATTCCTCCATAAATAATCCTTTGCACATATATATATATAGGCAACAACTTTACCAAAGAATTCTCAAGTCCTTTCATGTATAATTTTCTATCCTTTACTTCCTTCAAAACATTACATTCACACAACATCAAAACACATAACTAGTATAAGCAATCTTCCTAACCCATAATCATATAGAATGAACAATCAAGGAATAGGCCACAATTCGTCTTACCTTTCTCAATAATTTAACTTGAGCTAAAACCAAGAAATCTCGAGCTCCTTAGTAACGTAATCTTACATTCCTTGCGAATCACCAACACGCATGGGTTTCTTGGCACCCACATGGTGTTCTTTTTGCTGCCACAAACATTTTCACATAATCACAATTCAATTCCTTAAGAAATTCATAGATCAAACTCAACTTTACTCACATAAACTTTCCTTGAACCTGTGAATCATTCGCACTTTCTTCCTTACGGTTTCTAGGAGAAATAAAGCTTGATGATAAGAAAATGGCAAGAAATAAGCTCACGAGAATTAAGGGCAATGGAGTAGCCAGGCACTTTTCTTGCATGTCTCTTTTCTTCTCTTTTCTCTCTTCCTCTTTGGTGGTGGACAAAACAAAGTAAAAATGAGCCTCCAACCCATTTTTCTTTATTATGGGCAGATCTCTCAAGGCAAAAGCCTTGAAATGGCTTTCAGTTCCCCTTTTCTTTCTAGTTCTTTCATGGGTGGATTACCGAAGGCTTGGTAGTTTTTGGCATTTTTCTTTTTTCTTTTTTCTTTTATGTGGGTAGATATCACAAGGCAAAAAGCCTTGAAAACTTATTTTTTCACTTGTATGGGTGGATTCTCCCAAGTTTCTCCATCAACTCAAATTTCTTTATTTTATTTTCTTTCCATCAAATGTTATAATTATATATTTTTCTTTTCAAGTCACATTACCAATCTTACTTTGTTTACCATGGGCTATCTTTGCCAAACCATGGTTTTCTTTCAATTAAATACTCTTTGTTCTTTTTTTTTTCTCTTTGTCATCTTTCACATGGTAGGGATCACACATGTCCCCCACTAAGCTTTATCCTTTTTAAATGCAATCATTTGCATGTAATAGTAACTTCACATGCAAATTCCATCAAGCTAAGCAATCTCACTTGCATTTCACTTTACTTGCATCCTACTTGAATTTCATCTTGCTTTACATAATACAAATATATACATCAAATATTCTCTTAGCTATTCATTATGTACAATTGGGTCCTTCCATCATTCCTTTATTTTCAATTCTCTTCTATTTTTCTTCCATTGCACTTGTTCAAATAAAATGTCAATTTCATACTCCGTCAAGGTGCAACCATAATATTTAAATATATATTTACTCTTTCTCACTTAATTTGATAAAGGCACGCGAGCCCCACTAAAATTTCCTTTCTTCGAAATTATTCTTACTTCTACTATCCCACTTAGACAAATTGTACAAATCACACATTCTTCGTGTAATATAACCAATTTGACATTAGTATTATTTTAATATTATTTTATTCAAAAATTAATATTTTATTCCAAAATTTTCCTCTAGCCTTATAAGGCTCCAAAACATCTTACTTTGCCCCGGTTTAGCTCTATAGCACCTTTTTAACTCCATAACTTCAACCTCAATTTAACTTCGCAACTTCGACCTCAATAAGATATTTGTCACGACTCGGTACTCCCTTCGAGTCCGTGACAACCGCCGTGATGTCCCGATAGACATTCATTACCCGGAATGCCAACCGAAACCTCGCAAGGCTTAATATCAATTTTTTCACCTCCCATGTGAACAATAATTACTAATCATATTTTAAAAGATTATAAGCTATTTCCAAATTGAAACAATAAAAAAAATATTTTCTATCTCACAGGGGCATTTTGGTCATTTTTCCAAAAAATTTTGAAACTTGCTGAAAATATAACACATGGGGGAAAATACACATTTCATAACTAAAAACAAGTTTTTATGTCTAAAACATTCATTTAGAGTGAAATCGTAGTTAATAGAATAAAATAAAAATATTGAATAAAATATTTCATTTTCTTATAAAACAATATTTATAAAACGCTACGTGAATAATTTTTACAGCGTAAAAGCAAAATAAATTCATATATACGGTAACACAGATAACCAGAGTATGTAATTTAATTTACAATGACGTGTGGGTCCCCAAATGACCAAAGGTAACAAAGGCTGTGGACCTACAATTTCTGAGGAGGCGAGTCCAATAATAACCCTCGACGTAATTCGCTATTTACTGACTGTCCTAAGCTTGGAATGAGTGGAAAGGAGGGTGGTGAGTTTATATAAAAGCAGTGAGTAAACAAACATCATCTAAAATATCTTAAATCGAGTAAATGGAGACAACTTAAAATAGTTCATCGTACTATGATTCATAACGTTTCAAACTCATTTCAACTAAATAAAATAAATTCATTTCACTCAAATAATCAACATGGCTTATGAATTTCTTAAAAACTTGACTCGTGCCAAAACTCATTCTCAGGGATACCTTGATCAGAAGCATCCAACCGAGTCAGCGAAGGCTGTTAAAGAAAAGACATATATCCATAAATCATATTTGTACGTTTTAAAACATAGTCGTTTCTTGGCGTTGGCCGAGTTCACCTTCACGTGGTGGTTCGACGTGAAGTAAACTCTAAAGCTTTACCTTAGGAGATACCCTTCGCACCTCTCGTACTAAGGTAAAATATAACGTGGTTTACCATGCCCCTCTAATAGGCTGGTCCACAGAAACCCTCCCACTGCAGTAAGCTAAATACATAACCCACCAAATCAATAAAATTTCGGCAGCATAACATGGCTAATATAATATTACCAGCCTGTCAAGGCAAAGCAAAATAGTTCATATATTCAACACAATTTCCAATTCAGCCATTCATGCTAATATCACCATAAGCCATTCAATTCAAACCATAAATTTACATTACAAACAAACAGTCTCCAATTACTCAATTTCTAAAATCATCATTCAATTTCAAAATGATTTATAAAACTCATTTCATTTAATCACATTTTACTTATAAAACATAAGGATTTACCATTTAAACTCATTTTTCTATAAAATCACAAAAACGAATAAAAACTACTTTAGATAATTAAGACGATAATAAGGTTACTCACAATATCGAGAATCGAGGTACTCCTAATCTCGATCTTCGGGTACAATCTCCTTACCCTTATCGGAAGTTTCACCACCTAAACATAATGCACAACAAGCAATTTACTATATTTGTGCTAAACCATTATTAAACTAATTTAGGCTCTATATGAATGCATGAAATGAATTGTGAAATGTTCGGATTATTATCTAAATACGGTGTTCTATGTAGGTTCAATTGTGTATGGGGCTAAAATGGTATTGACCTAATTCACACTATATGCCAGTTAATTGGCCAAAATATCCAATTCAACTCTAAATAAATTCATTTCACTTCCAATACTCCAAATCATCTAATATAAGCTAGATAACATGAATTATAGCAAAATCATCCTCAACATTTTCTCCTGGAAAAATTCGGCCATGGAGGGTTCATGAATAATATGTGGTTTTTCATGCTTGATTTTTACACTTTACATCATAAAACAACTAAAAATACCAAAATAGCATGAAATTCATCAAAGTCCATTTTCTAATTTCTCTCTTGAAAAATTCAGCCAATGGGTGTGGGTGAAGGGCATGAAATTTCTTGCTTGTTTTCCATGCTAAACATCACCAAACAACTAAAAACAGTAGAATAACATGAAATCTAGCTAAATCCAAGATCAAAACCCCTCCCCCCATGTCTGGCTAGCATAGGTATCTTCATGCAAAATTGATTCCCCTTGAATTTTTGCTCACTAGGGTTTGTTCTCTTCTTTTTTCTCTTCGTTCTTGTCTTAGCCGACCATGAAGAATGAAATAAGAGAGGTGTGTGCTGGTTTTTTTTTTAAAAAGGAAATATTAAAATAACTAAAGCTGGCCATGTGTCACTTTTTAATTGGTCCATTTTTAAACTTAATAATTAAGCATTCTCCAACAACCACATAAAATATCTCAATTATCCAAAGTATAATAGGTAAAATTCAAGGGCTTGACAAATGGCATGGTGATGCAAAATTTCAAAAATTCCAATTTTACCCCTATAGACATGTAAAATGACCGTTTTACTCTTATACTCGAAAAAATGTTGGAATTAAAATTTTTCACTTCTCAAGCTCAAATTATGTTCCAATAGTCAAACTTGATCAAAATTTCATCCACCATTCCAATTTTGCCCTTGGGTGGCAAAATGACCATTTTACCCCTACGTTATGAAAATTCCAATTTAACTCTAAATCAATCCTTGAACTTCAAATCACCATATTAAGTCATTATAAGGTTCAATAACTCTCAAATGCATCTTAAAATCTCTATTTGGACTAGTTCGAGGCTTAAATCAACTTAATTGTACCATTAGGTACAATATCGTCTTTTAACAATTTCTGAGGCATTCAAGTATGCAGACATTCTATCAAGCACCTATACAATATGGCAAATATATTATAGAGTTAGGCTTGACAATATTATTATTTTTTTATTATATTATCACATACAAAATATTTTATTCTAAAATATTCCTTTCACCTTCCAACACTCTTAAACACTTCCATTGGCCTCAATTGACCTTCATCTTATCCTTAAGGTCACATTAGGCACCATACCAAAGCACGGGGTGTTACAATAACCACCCTTAGCTCGTGGCAAACTCATCACAAAGTCCATTGTTATATGTTCCCATATCCACTTGGGTATCGATAACAGTTACAGTAGTCTTAAAGGTCTCTAATATTCAACCTTCACTTGCTGACATATCAAAAACTAGCTTGATAACTATTATTATAATCAAACTCAGCCAAATGCAAGTAATGATTCCATGAGACTACAAAGTCGAGCACTATTGCTCTCAACATATCCTCGAGAGTTTGAATGGTGCACTCAAATTGGTTATTCGTTTGTGGATGAAAGGTCATACTAATATCCATACTCGTGCCTAAGGTCTCTTACTATTTCCTCCAAAATTGACTAATAAACTGTGATGCTCTATCAGATACTATCATTACCGAAACACCATGTAGCCTCACAATCTCATCAATACAAATTTAGGCATACCGAGCTACTCCATATTTACTCTTAACCAGCAAAAAGTGAGCTAACTTAGTTAGCTAGTCAATTATCACCCAAATGGCATCATAGCCACCCCTAGTTCGAGGTAAACCTATCACAAAGTCCATTGCTACATGTTCCCACTTTCACTCGGGTATCGGTAACAGTTGTAACAGTTTTAAAGGGCTTTGGTGCTCGGCTTTAACTTGTTGACAAACCAAATACTAAAAGACATTCAACTACGTCTCTCTTTTGCCCTAGCCACCAATAAACCAACTTCAAATCATGGTACATTTTAACAGTTCATGGGTGTATGGCATAAGCTGCAACGTGAGCCTTTTTCAATATTTCATTTCTCAAACCATCCAAATTTGGTATTTAAATTCATGATTGATATCTAAGTAAACCATCAGCGTCATAAACAAAGTCTTGAGCTTTATCTTCACTCATGTCCCTAAAGATTTTCACTAGGAATTCATCTCAATCTTGGCCATTTTTAATCCAATCAAAAATCATTGGTTAAACTTTAAAATGTGCCAACAAGGCATCTGAATTATTACCCTTAAAATGAACTCCCATATTGCCTAAATCATATTAACTCTGCACCAAAATTCGTTTCTCCATAGTCATATGTGCCAAACTCCCCATCGACTTCTAGCTCAAGGCATCTACCACAACATTTGCTTTATCGGGATGGTAAAGTAAATGCAGTCATAGTTTTCCAATAGTTCTAACCACCTACGCTATCTCAAATTCAAATCCCTTTGCTGAAATATATACTTCAAACTCTTGTGATCAGTATATATTTCGCAAGTTTTACCATACAAATAGTGTCTCTAGATTTTTAAGGAAAACAAGATCGTTGTCATCTCTAGATCGTGCGTAGGATAGTTCTACTCACGTTTCTTAAGTTGTTGGGAGGCATATGCTATAACTTTCCTGTGTTGCATCAATACACAACCCAATCCAATCCTTGATGCATCGCAGTATGCAGTATAGCTTCTAGATCCACATGGTAGGGTTAACACGGGCGTTAAAGGGAAACCAGCCTTTAGTCTCTAAAAACTCAACTTGTAAGCTTCTAAGCATTCAAACTTAACTCCTTTTTGAGTTAATTTTGTTAGAGGGGATGCAATCTTAAAGAAGTCTTGTACAAATCGTTTGTAGTACTCGACTAAACCAAGAAAACTTCTAATTTCAGCGTTGGACTTGGCCAATTTCTCCACAGCTTTTATTTTATTAGGATCAATTTGCACGCCTTGTTCAAACACAACGTGTCCTAAGAAACTAACTTTATTCAGCCAAAATTCACATTTCACAAACTTAGCATACAATCTATGCTTCCTTAGCATCTGAAGCAAGATTCTCAAATGTTGTGCATGTTTTTTCAAGCTCTTGGAATACATCAATATGCTGTCTATAAACACGACCAAAATCTATCTAAGTATGCCTAGGAAACTCTGTTCATCAAATCCGTAAAGGCTATAGGGGCGTTAATGAGTCTAAACAAAAAATTCATAATGTCCATAGTGTGTCCAGAACGCTATCTTGTTTACATCATTTTCCCCAAATTCTTAACTGGTGATACACAGAATGTAAATCAATCTAAGAGAAACACACTATGCCCTAAAACTGATCAAATGGATTATCTACTCTTGGGAGTGGATATTTATTCTTCATGGTGACTTTATTGAGTAGTCGATAGTCAATATAAAATCAAAGGCTGCCATCATTCTTTTTCACAAATAGTATCGGAACTCCCCAATGTGAAACACTCAGGTGAATGAAGCCCTTGTTCAATAAATCCTCCTATTACCCCTTAAGTTCTCTTAACTTAAATAGAGCCATTCAATATAGAGGTATAAAAATTGGCTTTGTGTCCAGAACTAAACCAATGCAAAATTCAATCTCCCTCTCAAGAAGTAATCTAGGTCACTCATTTAGAAATACATGAAAATACTCACTTATTATTGGTACAGTTTCCAAACTCCCTTTATCCATCTATACATTTCTCATCATCAGTAGATATCCTTGGCCTTTTTGCCTTGGCATTCGTCTAATGGCCATAATTGACATAACTTCCACAAACATTGGACTGCCATGCCTATAGATCACCAACGAAAGTTCTCCCAAAAACTTAAATTTCACAAACTTATAATGGTAATCCACTTTAGTAAAGCAGGATGCTAACTAATCCAATCCCAAGATTATATGAAAATCCAAGGTCAACAGCAACACCAAGCCTGCTAAGGTGTCATTGTTTTTAATGTAGACCACACAAGACTTATACACATATTCCACCACAAACACTTCCTCTAAAGGAGTAGTCACAATCAAAGGCTCTTCCATACTATAATAAAATCTATCTAATTTCAACATAAAGTGTGGGGACACAAAGGAATGTGTCGATCTAGGATCCAACAAAACTACTATCGTTTTATGGTGTCAAAGCGAACATCGAGATGACAAATAGAAAGTGTATCATAAATAGAAAGTATACTTATGACTATTGCATTAGAAGTTTGAGCATCTTGAGGTGTTAGAGCAAACACCCTTACTTGACCTCCACTTTCATTACCAATTGTGTTGGTCTACCCTAAGATGACAAAGCTACACCCTTACCTTTATCACCTCTAACATTCCTTGCAGATGGTGTTATTCTAGGTAAAGTAGTGGTAACTAATAGCATATATCCACGATCAACTTCTAATGATTGCATTTGCCTCAAGTAATCTTTCATCGAATGTCTAAAACTAACCACACCCAAACATAACCCAACTACTTTGTGGCATAATCCACCATGTGCTTTTCAACAATAATTACATAAAATACCCTTTTGTCAAAGGCCCAAATTAGATGCTCTGCTAAACTACTTTCATCTAGAAGGTGGGCTAAATGAATCACTATTCTATGGTGGCCTACGCTTTGAAGCGGATCCTTCGTGTCTCTAACAATTTATAGATATTAGACTTTTAGTTGCACTAGAATCTCTTCGACCCTGTTAGACTTCTTTCTTTCCATCCTAGTTTCCATTCTCTTAGTCTCAATCAATCAGTCGCATCCACCACTACAGAGTAAGAAGTAAATCCATAAATGGTAGAGACTCTACATAGCAACTTAGTCAATCCTCTAACAAATCTCTAAATCTTTTTCTCCATAATTAAAACCAAATCAAGAGCATAACAAGAAATTGGGTGAATCAAACGTCATACTTCATCATCAACATCTCTGAGGTTTAAACCAAAGTCTCAAACTCTTGTGCCTTTGCATCTCTAATGCTATCGGGCAAAAAATGATCCAAAAAGGCTTAGACAAATTCCTTTCAAGTCATCGAGATTGAGTTGGATGGTCTACTTCACTTAAGGGATACAAACCATATTTGGGCCACATCTTTCAATCAAAATCCCACCAATTCAATTGACTGATAAGTGGAGCATCCTAGAGCAAAACATATGTATTCCATATTTTCTAAAAACCTTTATGGATCTTCCTTCGCATCTAATCCAAGAAAAAATAATAAGGGCTTAAGTTTCATAAAATCCACCAAAGTACACTCAATAACCCCTCTTCGATACTCACACTAAGGTAGGTATTTTGGGTCTTGTGAACTAGAGTCAACCCATTCCTTAAAATGTGCCTCACCTTTACTACTGAACTCAGCAAATTCATGAGCCAAATTTGCAATCTTGTTACCACATCCTTTAGGGTGACACCTTTGTTGGGATGAACTCTGTAGCCAATTGCGATTAGTTAAGGCTTGATTCCAATCATGCAACAATATTGTTCATGTTGAATTATTAAAGGCTTTTCTTCATTAATAAGACATTAATTATAATGGGCTATAAGTCTAATTGGATGAAGTCTGTCATGACCCGGTACTCCCCTCGAGCCCGTGACAACCGTCGCGATGTCCCGATAGACACTCATTACCCGAAATGCTAACCAGAACCCCGTAAGGCTTTAATATCAGTTTCTCATTTCCCCTATGAGTAACCGTTGCCAAATATCATATTCTAATAGATTTTAAGCTATTTTCAACTTAAAATAATAAAAAAATGATTTTTGTCTCACAATGGTATTTTGGTCATTTTTTCCAAAAATTTCGAAACCAGCCAAAATGTAGTATGTGAGTGCAAAACACATATTTCATAATCAAAAATAAGTTTAGATGTTTAAAACATTCATTGAAAGTGAAATTATGAATATTTGAATATAATAAAAAAATAAAAAAAATATTCAATAAAATATTCTATTTTCTTATAAAACAATATTTTTAGAGTTATACATAAATAATTTTTTTACAGAGTAAAAGCAAAATAAATTCATACATACTGTAATACTGTAAGCCAAATTATTTAATTTAATTTACAATAACCAGTGGGTCCCCGAATAACCAAAAGTAAGAGAGACTGTGAACCTACAGTTTAGAGGATGCAAATCCAATGGTAGCCTCGGTGAAATCAGCTATCTACACCCTATTCTGAGCCTAAAATGGGTGGAAATGAGGGTGGTGAGATTATATAATCTCAGTGAGTAAATAAACATCATCAAAAAATCTTAAGTCGAGTAAATGGAGACGATTAAAATATTTAATCTCAATATGTATTTCATAACATAAATATTCATTTCATTTAAATAATCAACATGGCTTATGAGTATCTTAAAAGCTTGGCTCCTGCCAAAATCATTCTCGGGAATACCTTGACCGAGGCATCTAACCGAGTTCGCCAAGGCTGTTAAAAATTTCGTATACACGTAAACATATTTTTAGTTTGAAAAACACAGTCGTTCCTTGACATTAACGGAGTTCATCATCACGAGGTGATTCGGTGTGACGTGAACTCTAACCATACCTCAGGAGATACCCTACGCGCCTCTCCAACCGAGGTACATATATAACCGGATTTCGTGCCCCTCTAATAGGCTGGTCCACAGAACCTGCCCACTGTAGCAAGCTAAACCCACCATACAATAAAAATTCAACAACATGACATGGCAATTTTATCATTATCTAGCCTATCAAGGCAAACAACAGTTTATACATTTTCAACACAAATACCAATTCACCCATTCATGCAAATATTGCCATAAGCCAATCAATTAGAACCATAAATTCACAATACGTCAAATGGTCTCCAATTACTCTATTTTTAAAGCCATCATTCAATTTCAAGACAATTTATAAAATCATTTCATTTAAACACATTTTGTTTATAAAATCGAAAAATTAACCATTTAACTCATTTTTCATAACATTCACAAAATCGAATAAAAAGATCACTTTAGATAATTAAAATGATGATAAGGTTACTCACTATTTCAAGAGTCTAATTTTTAGAGTACTCCGACTATCGATCCTCGGGTACAATTTCTTTGCCTTTATCGGAGAATTCACCACCTAGACATAATGCATAATCAAGGAATTTACTACATTGGTGCTAAACCACTATAAACTATATGGATGCATGAAATGGAGTGCAAATTGTTCGAATTATCGTCTAAACACGGTGTTTTACACAAATTCAATTGTGTACCTAAATAAAACGGTATTGGCCTAATTCGATCTATCACTCGATTAATTGGGCAATACGTCCAATTCAACTCCAAATAATTCCATTGTTCTTCTAATTCTCCAAACCATCAAACACAAGTCAAATAGCATAAAATTTAGCAAAATTATCTTCACATTTTCTCTTGGAAATTTCGGCCATGGTGGGTGCATCAACAATATAATTTTTTGTACTTGATTTTCTCACCGTAATTCATCATTTCCTAACCAATTCACTTGAAATAAAATCAAATCCACCATCCACACTCTACATGGAAAATTCGGCCAATGATGGGTAATGGGAGAAAGTGAATTTTTCTTACTTGATTTTCATGCTACACATCACTAACTAACTAAAAACACTAAAATATCTTAAATCTAACCAAATCAAGCATCAAAACTCCTCCCCCCATGTCCGGCCAGCAAGGGATTCATCATGCAAACTTCATTCTCAACCATGGAAAATGAAAAATAATGTATAGGAAAGGTAGATCACAAGCTAGAATTGAAAAATCTTACCTTTTTTCACTTGTTTCCTTGAATTTTCATACTTTTCCCTTGAATTTTTCCACCTAGGGTTTTTGTTCTTCTTTTCTTCCTTTGTTCTTCCTTTGTTATTGTTTTGGCCGGCCATATGAAGAGAAATAGGCTGATTTTATGCTAATTTATAAGGAAAATAATAAATGGATGAGAATTTGACACATGCCACCATTCCATTGGTCCATGTGTCATTCTTACTCATTAAGCAATCTCTCACCACCATTTAAATTACCTCAACTATCCATGATAATATTGGGTAAAATCCATGTGCTGGACAAGTGTTGGGTGGTGTAAAATTACAATTTTGCCTATGGGGGCAAAATGACTATTTTGCCCTTATGCTCGAAAAAATGCCGGAATTAAAATTCTTCACTTCTCAAACTCAAATTATACTTCAAATGATCAATCTTAGTCAAAAATATCATCCAACACTCACATCTTAACTTCGGGTGGCAAAATGACCATTTTGCCCTTAGGTCATGAAAATTCCAATTTGACTCCAAATCGGTCCTCGAACTCTGAATCACCATTTTAAGTCATTTTGAGATTTTAAATTATCAATTTCATCTTAAAATCTCTATTTGGACTAGTTCGAGGCTTAATTCAACTTAATTGTACCACTAGGTACACTACCGACTTTTGACGATTTTTCGAGGCTTTCTAAGTATGCAAGCATATTGTCAATCACATGAATGACAAGGCAAGTATTTATAAGGTCGAGCTTGACAAAGTCCATGAGATTAATATGTCTTGCAAGGGATTTGTAATGGGTTGCAGTTATGAGATCCCTATACATCAAAGCATAATTTCTAAATGTTCCTAATCGATCTATTATTAAGACTAGACATCAATGATGCTTGAAACTGATACATTTTATGTTTCTTATTGTGAGACCTTGACCTTTATAGACTCGTAGATAGAAGTACACGCGATATCCCTAATTAGGGGTAAATTCATCATTTCCTTAGTAAGCCCCTAAAAGTAAGTTTTAAACAATATTAAGGCCTAAGTAGGCCTAAGGCATAAATGAATGATGATAATATGGGTAAAATGACAATGAAATAAAAAAATTTTGATGATTTTCACGGTAGGGGCAAAATGGTCATTTTTCACCTCGAGTTAGAATTTTTAAGTTTTCAAGAACCCGAGCATTTCTAGACCATTATGGACCTTGTCCCAATATCAAAGGAGTAAAAAGATTGCATAAAGGGTTGAAAGAGAACAAGCTAATTTGTGGAGGGGCATTTTGATAATTTAAGTGGAGTGGATAAACATGGGCTATAAATATCTCTTCCTTCAAGCAACTACCACATTCTTCAGCAGCTTTTCTCCTTCTTCTTCTTCCATCTCACGTTGCTTCCATCCTCCATGGAAGCTTGGTATGAAACTTTCATAACTTTCTCTCTCTAGCTTTAATTTTCATACCTTTGTGCCCTTTTGACTAGAACCCTTGTGCTCTTTCACTTTCTCACTTTAAAACCCTTGAAAAATCCCACTTCCATACTTTCTCTCACTAGCTAGGTGTTTAGAGAGAGAAAGAGAAAGAAAACCTCTATAATAGCTTGGGAATTGTTGGAAAGAATTTCAAGGTTTCAAAGCTATTAAGGTGAGTAGTAAACTAAAGTTGATTTTAGTGTTGAGAATGATTAGTGTTTAGATTTGGGGGTGAATTGGTAGTTGGGGTTGTTCATTCATTTTAGAGTGATAAGGGTACTGAGAATAGATAGCCATAAAAATGGCCATTGAAGCTAGCTAAGAAAAAGCTTTTAGAATTTATAATTTATTAGTGTGTGGCTTGAATTAATGGTGATGCTAATGTGATAATAGGTTCCAACGAAGCCCCGTCGCCCCATTTAGACAATTAGAAAAGTAAAGTCGACAAAAGGTTCAACAAGATAACGGTGAGTGAACTTGCATTTTAAAATAGTTTTGGGAATGTGAATGATTTATTCAATCTTTCTAAATTGTATCTATGTGTGACATGTGGCTGTTATGGATTGTTGTATTACTACATTATGTTGATATATATATATATATATATATATATATATATATATATATATAATGTTGTGTAATGATATTGACCCGCCTATGTGCGAGTAGGAGTGTGCATAAGCCGATGCTGACCAGGCTATGTGCGAATGGGAGTGCGCATAAGTCGATGCTGACCTGGTTATGTGCGAGTGGGAGTGCACATAAGCTGATGCATATGAGCTGATGATAATGGGAGGGTGTGCATGATGATTGATATATATATATATATATATATATATATATATATATATATATATATATACATATATGGTATATGGTTGTAATGCAAAATGTGAGAATTTGATTGGTTGAATTTTGGGAATTTATATGTGTTTCTTGTTGTTTCGTTAACACAGTAGGATGGCTTTTTCTTGAGGGGAATGGAATTTTTTTTGCTAGTGCCTTGTTTCTCGTTGCAGCGAGAAACTCTCGGGTTTGGAGGGGTGGTGCTGGCCTGAATCTCGCTGCAGTGAGAATGTTATTGTAGCTTCTCGCTGCAGCAAAAAACTTTCTGTTTTGCTCCTCATTTGGTTCGATTGCTACCCTATTTTCCATTTCTTTGGTACCATAGTTGAGCATGTACTTCCAACATTAAGGAATAAATTAATTAAGTTTAAAATGATGAGGTTTGGTGAGAAATCCTCGGTTAGTTGATAATTTAAATCAAGTGTCGCTGCAGTAAAAATTTAAATCAAGTGTCGGTTAGCTATAGCTAGCGAGGACCCGTCATTTATTTGACCTGATTCGCATGAATGCTATTAAAGTTTTCACTCTCCAAATTCTTTGTTAAGCATGGACCCTTTTCATAAAATGATTTACTTATGTGGGGTTTACATGAGGGGCTTTAATAAGAACTAAAACCAAATTGCATTGTTTTGAAAAATGAATGCATCATGATTTCATTAAACATTCCTTATGGTATGCTTGTTCCCTTCTTGTTCACTCACTGGGTTTATACTCACCGTTTTCAACTTCATGTTTTCATATCACGAGGCAGCTGGTAACTAGGTTGAAGTGTCTTCGTATATTCGACCCTTGGTAGGTGTCGTGACATTCAGCAGCTGTACAGTCGTCCAAGTCTCTCCGTTGGAAGTCGAGTACTCTTTTGTTGTGTATAGACAAATCGATGTAAATTATTAAATTATGTTTAGATAATATATGTACTCTTTGATTGGTATGCCACTATGAGATGGCAATGTTTAGTATTATTTTGATTCAAAGTTATAAAATGTGACTTAGCAACTTTTAATGGAATGGTGAAAAGGTTATATTCATAGGCTTGCTTGGGCTTAGTGGACTACGTCCATTGGCCCATGCACCGATCATGGCCCGAAATTTAGGTCGTGACACTTACTTAGAAAGTAAGCAACCGATCTCATAGGTTGAAGTATAGAGATACTTGGAACTAAAACATAGGTGCTTGCCTAGGAAAGCAAGTTCAAACTAAACATGACCCTCCATGAGAAGTACATTTGATATTTCACTTAAGTGTCTATGCAATACTTTCATGTGTCAATTGTGTAAATACTCCCTAGACTTAGACACTAGGTTGTTTTATGTGTGAAATGCTATGCTTTGATTTCATCCCTACGGGTGCTTAACCAAGGATGCCAAAATATGATGATTTTGGGTATAACATGAAGCAGTGAAGGCAAATGAGTGGTCAAAAAAGGAATCATCACCCCAAGTGATTTAAAGGACATATCCTAAGAGTTCTTGGTTGATATTAGCTTGTTGCAGTCCTTGGCCAAGGTGACTTGGAGATTATAAAAAAAAGTTTCATAAGTCTCTATAAAACTAATGATCTAACTTTATGAACGAATATAGAGATCATTAAGAGTAGACACTGTATCATGTTCGTATCATTTTTGAGATATATGATGAGGGAATGAATAACACTGATATACTACACACTGAACGGTTGTCAAAGAACCCTTTGACTCTCCTAACAATTGGGTCGCCATGATACACTGCTAGATGCCAATCTTGGTCTATGGAATTGAATTAATTAATTTAATAAAAATTATAATTCAATTCCATTACCAACATGTTAGGAACCTAATGGGTCATAAACAATAAGTTGTATTATGAATTAAATTGGGAGTGTGATTATTTAAGTTGGACTTAAATCATACACTAGGTTTTTAACTTCTAAAGATATAATTAAAATAGTTTAATTCAGTATAAGGCTAATATTATAATTAGTTATAAAATAAAACCTCAATTGTAAATAAATAAAGTAAATTTAATTTAATTTTAATTTACAATGACTTAACGAAAAAGGTTTAATTCAGTGTTGTGTTAATATTATAAGGGGTCATAATATTGAGGCATTATTTGCAATTTAAGAAGTTAATTAACCTAGATATAAATATCACTTTTCAGCTACTCCTCATAATATAAGTGAAACACACAAGTTAGATTCTAAGTCATTTGAAAACTAACAAGAAAGCCTTAGCCGCACACTTTCTTAAGAGACTTGAAAAGTAGTTTTCTAACTTTGTGATTTGGCTAGGAGGAGTGTGATTGTATGGAGGGGACAAGTTGTTGTCCACCTTGCTAGCACAAAGGCATAATTGAGAAAGCTCCCTCCCTATGAAGGTTTAAGTGCAACTGTGTGTGCAACCATTGGAGGCCAAGCATTTAAATGGTTCAGGTTCCTTGCTCCCTTTGTGGTGTTCTTGGGTTAGACAAGGAAGAGTTACCATCGTGATTTCCAAATCACTTGGTAAAGGTAATGTTATTTTTCTGATTACTTTGCTTATAGGTTTGTTGGTATTAAAACTATCAAGGTGACCTACGGGTGGCAACATGGCTTGGTACGTTTAAATTTTTAATTTCTACTACATATGATAATTGTTATCTCTGAGTTACATGCCACTCCAATAGTAGTATTAGAGCCTCCCTTGGCTTGTTTTTATACAAACGATGTCTCATTGTTGTTTATTCAATGTTTATGTTTGATATAAGGTGTTCGGGTTTAAACTAGTAAGGATTTAAAATTTTTTAAATCTATTTTTGAGTTGTTTCAATTTTCTGGACAAATTTAATTAGTGAACTTTAAATCTTAATTTTGGATATACAAATCTGAGTTTTAGTGTCTTGATTTGGCTAGATTAAAAAGTGCATAATATGCATAAATTAAATTCGCAAAATCATATTCAAGTTCATGATTATTTAGTGCAATTGAAGGAGCAAAACTTGATTCTTGCCAACAATTGTTGTGGTTTGGTTTTTAGTATTAAAGGGCATCTAATGGCCTTGAAAAATTCTCGAAAAATCATGGAGCAATTTACTTTGGAATAGTTCCAAGAGCGATTGCAAACCAACAGTGAATGGTGGTGCAATAGCCACAAAATCATGGTTGAAACTACTGCTGCCAACAGTTGTTTCAACCCATGATTTTGATAGATTTTGGCAACTTAAAAAGAGCCTAAATTTGTCCAATTAGTTGCACTTATTTGCTGAAATTTTAAGTTTTGAAAGAGTTCAAATATTGCCAAAATTCAAATTTCAAAAATCAAGGCATTTGATCCTTAGAATTTTGGCATTTTTAATGCCACCTAAGCAGCTGAAAATGTGATTGTGTCCAGCAAACATAGATCACGATTTTTGAATTTTTTGGGCAACTTATTTGCATCCAAAATTATGAAAAATTAATATGGAAAAGCTCCATATGTTATCCCATAAAAAATTGGGGATTAAATTCCTTGATTTGGAACCGCTTTAAAGTATAGAACTATAACTGCGACAATGTTGCCAACAACAGCAAAAAGTTATAGTTTTGTGGTGATTTGACTAATGAACTTCCATCCAAAAATCATGAAAATTTGCTATGGAATAGTTCCATATGTTGGCTAACCAGAAAAAAAATTTTGGACTTAAAATTCCTAAATTTAAAGCCTTATAAAAACTGAAAATTATGACTACACCAATGATGCCTATAGCTGACTAAAGCCACTGTTTTGGCATTGATTACTTGCCTAAATTGCGTCCTTAATTGGTACGATTTAAATTACAAATTGACTATTTGAATATTTATGAAAGGTTCCATAAAAGATAATTCTGACATAATTAGAATTAAGGAATTTAATTTCTTTAATAAAAGATGTCAGGATTTAATTTATGACACCTATAAATCATGGAATTTCATTCCTAAAATTATAGGAGCCAATAATATTCAAAACTTGATTGGATAATTATGAAAATAGTTCCACAAAGATAAAAAATTCAAATATTTGAATTAAGGAATTTGATTCCTTAAATTAATGATTTCTGAAATTTTTTTGTTGATACCAAAAATTAAGGAATTTGATTCCTCGAATTATGGAAGTCAAAAATAAATGAAGGCAAGTCTTTGATCATGAATAAATTTCCTTTAATTAAGGAAGGAAGTTTGAATAAGATATTAATATTATGTTAAAGATTTTCTTGTGTTAGATTTGATATAAATTACCTAATGAAGATTAGGTAACAGAAGACATGCAATCTTTAATTAAATTGGATTAGTAAAAGAGTTACCTAAAGTTTTTAAGAGAACTAATTAAAAATGTTATAATTCATAATAAAATTTAATTCTAATCCTAATAATATTAGGAATAGATAAATTACTAATTTTGATTAGTAATACTTACCATATATGAACGAAGTTTCCATATATAGAATTAAATAGTTACTTGAAAATTTAAAATTGGCAAAATTCAAATGTTGAAAATTGCTAATCTCGAATACCTCATAGCATTAACAATTTGGATGAGACATGTCTTTAAATTTTATTCATATTGATGACTATATGTGGATGATTATGGACTTTGGCCCAATATGATTATGCTATGGTTGAACAGGTATTCTTTGTATTTTTTAAATAAGGCCTGCGTGTCCTACCTTATCTTTTTATGTCGATTTGTAAAATTATTTCCTCATCTTACTCCCCTCGAATGTAAATCGAGGTTTCTACATTCAAATGTAATTAGAATTAGAATAGATTAGGAATTGAATTTTAGAAAAATTGAGGATGGAGATCTGAGGTGCCGAGGAAGACAAGGAGATTACAAGCAGATTTTGAAGATTCTTATATGTAATCCCTTAGGTTTGACCAAGCTAGTTTCCTATGATGGCTCAAGGAAATTAGTATAGCCAAAGTCCATAATCATCCAAAGTAGTTTGCATGTGATAGATTTTTTTATGGAATTTAATAAATGCTATGCAATGCAAAGTAGTATGCATGTGATAGATTTATTTTATGTGATTTAATAAATGTTATGCATGCAAAGATGAGACCTTGATAAAATCGAAAACAAAATCCCTCATTATATATTGAGTCACATGCCACACATGAGCAAGTTGCCTTCCACCAAATAGCAAGATAACCTAGCTGCTATTTTAATCGGAGACTTGTTAAGCACATTCAAGGTCACACTTTTACACGAGCATATTTGAGCTATTGGTGGGTCTTACTCAACTAGCTTCATAAAACCCATATGCTTGGAAACTTGATTATTATGGAAACTAGAAGCAAAGGCTAGGTGAAAACATATATGATATGTTTAAGCAATGTGTTGTCACATAGCTGATCTAGGTGTTGTATAGAGATACAATTGGTAAGCCCAGTTACTTACCTAATCCACTTATCATGGTTTGTTGAGCACAGTCAAAGCCATGACTAGATGGATAGGATCCTATCCCATTAAGAGAATCTTAGTAAAGATCTTTCGAGGTGATATGGAGGGTTATCATCTTGTAGAAAATAATGGGAGAACTATTTAAAATTTTAAAACCTTGTTTTAAATAGTTTATGCATGTTATTTATCAGTTGCTTTATCCATTTAAACATGTTTACATACATTAAAAATGGCTAAAAATCTATCACTGTGGTGCATCTTGGATGCAAATCAAACTCACTAAACCAAACCTTTTTGAAAGGTACCAAGACTTGAGAAATGTTCTCAAGCAAAAGGTTGTCTATATATAGAAAGCTTTGCCATAAGCCCCATGTTGAGGCAAATAGTGATAAAGCATGGGATGCTCATTAGACTCATTAAGCAACATATATGATGTTGGCTATTATGACTACAAAGCTTCAAAAGCAACATGAAAACATTGTGCAACATGATATGACTTTGCAAGCAAAAGAATTCTTTTATAATCAAGGTCATATATAAAGGTATGAGATCACATAGAAATTGTTCCTATGTGAGAAGACAGAAGATAGTTCTATCAGAAGCAAGATTTAATATTAGTAGTCTTTATGGTAAAGATAGAGCAATGTGTTTATTATTAACTATGTATCGACTTTGTTCCATAATCTCTACCAAATACAATTCATAATTAGGAGTAAGCTTCCATGAGATGGAATTTACATTGCCTTAATTGTGAATTGGGAAGACAACCACAATAAAGGCACTAACTTGGAAATGTTTTCAACATCTTTATGGTAAAGATAGACAAAGGAAAGACTAAAAATGTTTCTTTGACAAAGTTAAAGAAGAATAAACTTATAAAAGTTTTTACTTTGCCAAAATTTATGATTGAGCTTGAAGTTACTACTAATGTTTTAACATCATAAGTATTCAATACTAGATGTTGAATGCATTTAAGTAATGACATAAAGCACAAAACAATAGTAGTGAGTCAATGTTCAATATAAATGTCAAGAATACTGATTGCATATGATCTCGATTATGGCATTTGAGTCTTGGTCATTGAAGTAAGAATTAAACTATGAAGATACTTAGATTCTTTTGATTAAGAATCATAAAGGAGCTAGTAATTCTTATCTACATGACCAAGTCACTTTCATGCAAAAGTGAATGACTTGGTATGTTCAAAAGGTCTTATAGATATAGATGTATACGAGCCATTGAACAAAAAATGCTATGGCAAATGTTCCTAATTCATTAAGTTTACACAAGACCTAATTAAGATTTTGTCTTATATACTTAAAGAAATATAATATGAATTCTTAAAACGTTCAAAGAATTCAAATATAAGATCATATGAGCTATATAGTATGAAGTACTCTTATTAAGATATGATCTTAGTGAAGATTACTCTTACTTATTAATTAACCATTCAAAAGATGAATGTAAAGTCATGTGGAATGGAACTCTCTTCTAAATAGATCATAAAGATGTTTGTTCAAAGAAGAAAGTGAATTCATATAATGTCAAGCTCAACTATACAATATGTTTATTATGCCATTCCTACATAAGAATGCATGTTTGCGTACTTGAGTACCTCAGAAATCGTTAAAGGACGGTATTGTACCAAATGGTACAATTAAGTTGAATAAAGCCTCAAACTAGTCCAAATAGAGATTTTATGATGAAATTGAGAATTTTCAAACCCTAGAATAACTTAAAATGGTGATTCGGAGTTCGAGGACCGATTTAGAGTCAAATTGGAATTTTCATGACCTAGAGGCAAAATGGTCATTTTGCTACCCGAGGTTAAGATGTGAGTGTTTGATGAAATTTTTGACTAAGATTGATCATTTGGATTATAATTTGAGTTTGAGAAGTGAAAAATTTTAATTTTGGCATTTTTTCAAGCATAAGGGTAAAATAGTCATTTTGCCACCTTAAGGGCAAAAGTGTAATTTTACACCACCCAACACTTGTCCAGCACATGAAATTCATCCATTATTATTATGGATAATTGAGGAATTTTAAATGGTGGAGAGAGATTGCTTAATGGGTAAGTATGACACATGGGCCAATGGAATGGTGACATGTGTTAAATTTTCATCCATTTATTATTTGGCTTTAAAAATCAACCCATAACCCTCCCAACTCATTTCTCTTGGCCAGCCAAAGGAAGAAAAGGGAAGAAAAGAAGAAGAACAAAAACCTAGCTAAGAAATTCAAGAGGAATTCACAAAATTTCAAAGAATCAAGTGACAAAGGGTAAGATTTTTCAATTCTAGCTTGTGATTTACCTTTCCTATGCATTCTTTTTCATTTTCCATGGTTGAGAATCAAGTTTGCATGAGGATACCCTTGCTGGCCGGACATGGGGGGAGGAGTTTTGAACTTGGATTTGGTTAGATTTCAATGTATTTTAGTGTTTTTAGTTAGTTAGTGATGTGTAGTATGAAAAACAAACAAGAAAAATTCATGTTCTTCCATAGCCCATCATTGGCCGAATCTTCCATGTAGAGTGTCGATGGTGGATTTGATTTTATTTCAAGTGAATTGGTTAGGAAATGATGAATTATGGTGAGAAAATCAAGTAGGAAAAATCATAGTATTGATGCACCCACCATGGCTGAATTTTCCAAGAGAAAATGTGAGGATGATTTTGCCATATTTCAAGTTATTTAATTTGTGTTTGATGGTTGGGAGAATTGGAAGAAAAATGGAGTTAATTGGAGTTGGATTGGACATATTGGCCAATTAATCAAGTGATAGATCGAATTAGGCCAATACCGTTTTATTTAAGTACATAATTGAATTTATATTGAACACCGTATTTAGATAGTTACCCGAGTATTTGACATCCCATTTCATGCATTAGTATAGAGCCTGAATTGGTTTTATAACAATTTAGCACAAATGTAATAAATGGCTTATTGTGCATTATGTCTAGGTGGTGAGCTTTCTAGCAAAAGTAAAAAGATAGTACCCGAGGATCAAGAATCAGAGTACTCAAAATTTGACTCCCAAAATAGTGAGTAACCTTACTATCATCTTAATTATCTAAAGTGGTTTTTATCCGATTTTTTGATTTTATGGAAAATGAGTTAAATGGTAAATCTTTGTGTTTTGTAGTTAAAATGTGATTTAATGAAATGATTTTATAACATTGTCTTGAAATGAAATGATGGTTTGAAAATAGAGTAATTAGAGACTATTTTCATGTGTTGTAAATTCATGGTTTGAATGGAATGGCTTATGAAAATATTTGCATGCATGGTTGAATTGGTATTTGTGTTGAAATATATGAACTGTGTATTTATCCTTGAAAGGCTGGATTGTGATATAATTGCCATGTCATGCGGTTGAGATTTTATTGAATTGGTGGGTTTAGCTTGCTACAGTGGGAGGGTTCTGTGGACCAGCCTATTAGAAGGGCACAGTAACCCCGTTATATTCTTACCTCAGTCAGAGAGGCATGTAGGGTAACTCTAGAGGTACAACTTTAGAGTTCCCTTCACGCCAGACCACCAAGTGAAGGTGAACTTAGCCAACGCCAAGGAACGGCTATGTTTTCAAAATAAAAATAAGATTTATGCGTACATGACTTTTTAACAGCCTTGACGGACTCAGTTGGGATAGCCCTAGGCCAAGGTATCCCTGATAACTGAGTATGAGAATGATTTTGGCACGAGCCAAAGTTTTAAGAAATTCATAAGCCATGTTGATTACTCGATTTATATGAATTGATTTGATTTGGTTGAAATGAGTTGAATGGTGATGAATTACATTATGATAATATATTTTATCTGTCTCCATTTACTCAGCTTTACATATTTTAGATGGTATTTGTTTACTCACTGGGATTATATAATCTCACCACCCTCCTTTCCACCCATTTCAGGCTCAGGATAGTCGGTAGATAGCTCACTTTGTTGAGGGCTACAGTTGGACTTACATCCTCAAAAACTGTAGGTTTACCGCTTTTGATACTTTTGGTCGTTCGTGGGCCCACGTGTCACTGTAAATTAAATTTTATACTTTGGTTATCTGTATTACAATATGTATAAATTTATTTAGCTTTTACCTTACAAAAATTATTTACCGGTAACTCTATAAATATTGTTTTATAAAAAATAAAATATTTTATTGAATATTTTTATTATATTCAAATAGTCATAATTTCATTTTAAATGAAGGTTTTAACGTTTGAACTTATTTTTGATTATGAATTATGTGTTTTATACTCGCATACTGCATTTTTAGCTGGTTTCGAAATTTTTGGAGAAAAATGACCAAAATGCCCCTGTGAGACATAAATCATTTTTTTTATTGATTTAAGTTGGAAATAGCTTAAAATCTTTTTAAACATGATATTTGGCAACGGTTACTCACAGGGGAAATGAGAAACTAATATTAAAGCCTTGCGGGGTTCCGGTTGACATTTTGGGTAATGAGTGTCGATCGGGACACCGCGGCGGTTGTCATGGGCTCGAGGGGAGTACCGGATCATGACAATTAAAGTGGTATCAGAGCTTTTGATTTTAAATATTAGAGCTTTTGGGTTTAAAGTTGTTTTAAAGTTGTTTTAAAAACTACAGTGTCAGTGTGGCCCAAGTTAAGTTAAGTTAAGTTAGGTTTGATAGAATAGAATACGTGCATCTGCATATGGAATTTGGAGTTGTTTAGACTCATTCTGTTTCTTTTTATAGATCTTATGGGAGCATAAGTCATAGACAGGGAGCTATATGAACTCCTGTTCCTAGTAATCCACTTCCTTGTTAATGTCATTCAAAGGTCATAAGTAGGGTCGTTGTCCGGGTTTAAGATGCCACCCATGACACGAGCTAGTGTTAGAGAGATCTTAAAACGAATGCTTCTAATGAAAGATTAATGAAATAATATATCCCTCTGATTAAGGATGGAAAAATTTAGAGTTGGACTAATAGGCCGTGATAATTTATTTATGTCACGACCCCGAACCTCCCTCGAGCCCATGACAATCGCCGTGAAGTCTTGGTAAACCTTCATTACCCGATATATCCACCAAAACCTCGCAAGGCTCTTGCATCAGTTTTCCACCTCCCTTGTGAGCAATAGTTACTAAATATCGAGTTTCAAGAGAATAGAAACTATTTTAGATCGAAAACAATCAAAATAAAATTTTCACCACATAGGGGTATTTTGGTCATTTTTATCAAAAAATTTTTGAAACCTAATAAAAATACAACGTATGGTAGAAAATATCCACTGTCGATTTAAAGTAAATTTTTGTAATCTAAATCATCCATTTAGAGTGAAAAGTTGGCTAACTAGACTAAATAAAAATATTTGATAATATATTTCATTTTCTTATAAAACAATTTTTATAGAATTATACATAAATAATTTTTGTAGCGTGAGAACAAAATAAATTCATACATACTATAATTTACAAAGTTATAATGTACAATAATAATTACAATGACAAGTGGCCCACAACTACACCAAGTGTTGGTGATAGTAACCTACTGTCTGTGAGATAAAGATGTCAACTGGAATCCTCGACAACATAAGGTATCTACAAGCTACCACAGGTCTGAAATATTTGGAAAGGAGGTGGGTGAGATTTTGCAATCCCAATGAGTAAACAGACATTATCATAAATATCTAAAAGCGAGTAAAATGGAGGCAAGTTCAAACAACAAATCACAAACCATTTCATAATGTTTTCAATTTATTTCTTAAACCATAAAATATTTGTAATTTACCAAAACAGTTGTTAAGGCTTATGTCTTTTATTAAAAACAAGGCTCAAGCCAAAACTAATCCTCAGGATACCTTGGCCGAGGCATCTAATCGAGTCCGCCAAGGTTGTTATGATATTTACATGTGAAACACATTTTTATTTTTAAAACAAGCCGTTCCTTGGCATTGGCCGAGTTACACATTCATGTGGGGGTTCGATGTGAAGTGAGCTCTAATACTACCTCGGGAGTTACCCTCCTTGCCTCTACAATCGGAGTAACTATGTAACTGAGTTTACCGTGCCCCTCTAATAGGCAGTCCACGGAAACCCATCACTGTAGTGACTAAACCCACCAATTTTAATAAAATTTCGACAGTATAACGTGACTTTTATTTATTTACCCAGCCTGCATAATAAAAACAGCTTACATAAATTCCCAATGCAATTTATCAAATATAGCCACCTATACTCATATTTCATAAGCCATTCATAGGAAAATATATATTTCAAAATAATTGTCAGCCTTCAATTACTCAATTTCATAATCAACACAATATATTTTTATTTGTCACATTTATTTCTAAAACATCAAAAATCTCGTTTTAATCTCGTTTTCATTCCATAAAATGCATAAAGAGCAGTTAAAAATAAACTCTAGATAATTTACAATAACAATAAGTTTACTCACCGTTTGTACAAATTAACTGATTTTTAGGTGCCCCAATCATTGTTCGTCGGGTATTACTTCCATGCCTTTATCGGAAGGCTCTCCTCCTAAACACATTACAAAATTTACACAATTCACCACATTGATGCTAAATCACTATATAATTGACTTAAATCCTATACTAATGCAGGGTATGAAATGCAATAGCCTAAAACGGCTTAAACGCGGTATTAACCTATTTTTGGCACTTTACCCGATAAATTGCTAACGCGTTCCATTTTAGCTCTAAATTGTCCCATTTTCTCTCCAACATTTCTAACCATTAAATATCAGCCAATAACCTTCTAAAATCACCAAAATCAGCTCACTTTCCTTCTTGAAAAATTCGGTCAAAAATGGGACATTAACTTGGGAAATTTTTCACTTTGTTTTTCTATCACATTTAACCATTTTTCATCATTTTCTCTTCATTTCTCTTAGAATAAAAATCAGATCCTCATCGTTGTACCTCATTGCAGATTCGGCCAAGGGTGGGTATTGTGAAAATTTCATGCTTTCTTGCCCAATTTAATTTCTATACACATTTAACTAACTAAAACTACCAATTTAACTAAAAATCAAAACCTAAAAATTTCAAATTCCTCCCCCATGAATTTCGGCCAGCCCTTGGATTCACTTTATGATCTCTCTCCTCAAGCATGCTAAATGGAAACAAAGGCATAGGAAAGGTAGAAATCAAGCTAAAGTAGAAAAATTTTACCGTTAGACGCGTAAACAGGCGAAAAACGTGATTTTCCCTTTGAATTTTCTAGTTTTCCTTTGTTTTTCTCTTTTCTTCCTTTCCTCTCTATTTTCTCTCTTGTTCTTTCCTTATGGCCGGCCAGCACTTAATATGGGGTTTAAATGGGCTGACTTTTCATTAAAATAATATTAAACCATTAAAAAAAATGTCATGTGTCACTTTCCCATTGGTTCGTTTTTAAAATTTCATCCTTTAAACTTCAATTTTTCACCACTTAACATACCATAGTTATTCATACCAAAAATAAATAAATCCTATGATTTTGACAAGTTTTGGGTGGTGAAAATTACGATTTTTACCCCAAAATGACAAAATTATCGTTTTGCCCCTATGTTCCAAATATTGCCGGAATTGAAATTTTTCACTTCCTATCATTAAATTATACTCCAAATAGTTAATCTTGGTCAAAAATTTCACTCCATGATCAAATTATTATCTTAGGCAGCAAAATGACGATTTTGCCCTTGAACATCGAAATTTTCCATTTTACCCCAAATGCACCCTCGAACTCCGAATAATCATTTTTAGTCATTCCTGGACTGCATAATATTAAATTTCATCCTACGATTCCTATTTGAACTAGTTCGAGGTTAAATCAACTCAAGTATACCGTTAGGTACAATACCAGGTTTCGTCTATTCTAAAGTGCTTTTCTAGCGTAATAACATACTACTCAGTGCATGTATGTCATGACATGTGTTTATAGGGTCGGGTTTTACAATTCTACCCCCCTTAAAATAAAATTTTGACCTCAAAATTTCACTTACCAAATTCGACAAATAGATGTGAGTATTAGTTCCTCATCTGATGCTCTACTTCCCATGTCATTTCCTCCGTTTGAACACTTTTTCACAACACTTTGACCATTGAAATACTCTTGTTCCTCAGTACTCGATCCTTTCGATCCAAGATACTCACAAGTTGTACCTCGAACTTCAAATCGTCATGCAACTCGATCGGAGGTGCTTCGAGGATGTGAGAGGGATCTGGTACATATTTCTTAAGCATGGAGACATGGAAAACGTTGTGGATCCGATCTAACTCCAGAGGTAGTTCTAATCGATAAGCCACTGGTCCAATTCTCTCAATGATTTGGAATGGTCCAATATACCCCGGGTTAAGCTTTTCTCGCTTCACAAATCGAATCACACCTTTCCACGGAGAAACCTTTAGAAAAACTCTATCATCGATCTCAAACTCCAAGTCTTTTCTCTGATTATCTGCATAGTTTTTCTGCCTATCCTGGGCTACCTTTAGCCTCTCTCGTATAACCTTGATCTTGTCATTAGTTAGATCCATCAATTCCACACTAACTAACTTTCTTTCACCCACTTCATCCCAACAAAGTGGAGTACGACATTTCCTTCCATATAAAGCTTCGTATGGTGCCATACCAATGCTAGCCTGGAAGCTGTTGTTGTAAGCAAATTCCACTAACGGTAAGTGTTTATCCCAACTCCCAAGAAAATCCATGACACAAGCCCTCAACATATCCTCCATAGTCTGGATAGTCTTCTCTAACTGACCATCCGTTTGTGGGTGAAAAGTAGTGCTAAATTTCAATTTGGTTCCGAGAGCTTCTTGAAATTTTGGCCAGAATCGAGAAATGAATCAAGGATCTCGGTCTGACACTATAGAAACAGGAACTTCATGTAGCCTTACAATCTCATCTATATAGAGCTGAGCCAGCTTCTCAATAGAGTATGTACTATGGACAGCTAAAAAGTGAGCAGACTTAGTCAATCGATCTACGATTACCCAGATTGCATCTTTTCCCCTATGTGTCCGCGGCAATCCCAAAACAAAATCCATAGTTACATGCTCCCATTTCCACTCAAGAATAGGTAAAGACTTAAGTGTACCTACTGGCCTCTGATACTCTGCCTTAACTTGCTGACATACAAGACACTTTGCTACGAATTATGCTACGTCTCGCTTCATACTCGACCACCAATAATTCTCCCTGATAGTCCTATACATCTTGGTGCTTCCGGGATGTAATGCATAAGCAGATGAATGGGCTTCTTCCATGATCGCCTGTCTCAACTCGTTTCCCTCAGGAACACAAACTCGGTCTCTAAACATCAAGACGTTATCCTCCCCAAGTCTGAACTCACTGACTCTCCCATCGGTCAGTTTTTGAATTTCTTTTCTTAACTCATCATCAGACCTCTAAATGTCCTTGATCTGATTAAGTAACGAAGGTCGCACAATTAAGCTTGCCAATAAGGATCCATCCTCACCATTTCTTAACTAGACCCCAAGAGATTTCATCTCTAATAATGCTAGAAAATAACAACTCTGAAGTGCGGCTAAAGACGATGAAGACTTACAACTTAAGGCATCAGCTACAACATTCGCCTTTCTCGGAAGATAGTCTATCACCAAGTCATAATCTTTTATCAACTCCAACCATCGCCTTTGTCTCAAATTAAGCTCCTTCTGAGTGAGCAAATATTTTAAACTCTTGTGATCCGTAAATATCCGAAAATGCTCACCATACAAGTAATGCCTCTAGATTTTTAAAGCAAACACCACTGCTGCTAACTCTAAATCATGGGTAGGGTAATTTGCTTCATGCTTCTTCAACTGCCGAGAAGCATAAGCTATTACTTTCTCATCCTGCAACAACAGACACTCTAACCCCAACTTAGATGCATCATTGTACACCACAAATCCCTTACCACTCACAAGAAGTGTTAAAACGGAAGCGGAGGTTAACCGATTCTTTAGCTCCTGAAATCGATTCTCACAAACATCATCCCACTCAAACTTAACTCCCTTACGAGTTAGACGGGTCAAAGGAGCTGCTATTAAGGAAAACCCCTGAACAAACCTCCGATAATAACCTGCTAATCCAAGAAAACTACGAATCTCCGTCACTATCTTAGGTTGCTCCCATTGTAAAATTGCCTCTATCTTCTTGGGATCAACATATATTCCAACTCTCAATACTACGTGTCCCAAGAATACCACTTCCTGTAACCAAAACTCACACTTCGAAAACTTTGCATACAATTGTCTTTCCCGCAAAGTCTGTAGTACTATACGTAAGTGGGCAGCATGCTCATCATTATCTCTCGAGTAAACCAGGATATCATCAATGAACACAATAACAAACTTGTCCAAGTAAGGGTGGAACACCCTGTTCATGAGATCCATAAAAGCTGCCGGTGCGTTAGTTAACCTGAAAGGCATGACCAAGAACTCATAATGACCGTACCGAGTTCTGAACGCTGTCTTGGGTACATCTTGTTCTTTAATCCTCAACTGATGATACCCAGACCTTATATCAACCTTAGAAAACACTGTAGCTCCTTGTAATTGATCGAAAAGATCATCAATCCTCGGTAATGGATACTTGTTCTTAATGGTCATTCTGTTAAGTTGTCGGTAATCTATACATAACCGAAGTGTACCGTCTTTCTTTTTCACAAATAAAATCGATGCTCCCCACGGAGATGTACTAGGGCATATAAAAACCTTTGTCCACTAACTCTTGCAACTATACTTTCAACTCCTTCAACTCTGCCGGAGCCATTCTATTGGAGGAATAGAGATAAGGGCAGTACCCGAAAGTAAGTCAATGGTGAATTCTAACTCACGATCGGGAGGAAGTCCAGGTAATTCATCAGAAAATACATCAGGAAACTCACTTACTACGAGGACATTCTCTAACTTAGGTTCCTCCCTCGATATATCAATCATGTGAGCCAAGTATGTCGGATAACCCTTTCGCACCAATTTCAAAGCTTTGAGGGTCGAGATTACACAAAATGGCAATACTCGACGCTCCCCCGTAAATACAACTTCTGCTCCCTCTAAACTCTGGAGAATCACTTCTTTCTTAAAACAATCCACCTTTGCTCGATGAGTGGACAACCAATCCATACCCAAGATCAAATCAAAGTCACGTATCTCCAAAGGGATTAAATCACCCATAAATTCTTCTTCCCTAACTTTAATACCACAGTCTCTATAATACGTATTTCTTACTAACCGCTCTTCTAGAGGAGTATGCACTACAATCTCTTCCTCTAACGGTGACAGGTTCCTATCTGAGAATGATGCAAATGATATGCTCACGTATGATCTATCGGAGCCGGAATCTATCAAAACATGTGCATCTCTATCAAACACAATCAAAGTACCTGTCACTGTGCTAGGTCAAACTCGGGCTTCATCCTCAGTCACTGCAAAAACCCTGGTCGAAATCTAGGGCTGCTGTCTGGAAGATGGCTACTCTAGGGTATTACTCCCCATGCTTAACCGTATCACTGGGCCCTATCTAGATTGTGATCTCGAAGTGTCTCTTCGCGGTATACTAGGACGAGTCGGAGGAGTAAAAGTAGTTACTATACCCCGTCTTAACTGAAGACAATATCTCTGGATATGCCCCTATTGGCCACATTAAAAACACTTTACAGGCTGTCTACATGACCCAATATGAAATCCTCGTCAATTACGGCATCTGTCCAATCTTCTTGAAGTCCTCCCCTGACTACTCATCATTGGCTGATCAAATCTAGAAAATCTCGACTATGACTACTGAGATGGAGGTCTAGTGGATGCCACAGATGCTGAGGTAGTACTTCCTGCAGTAGATGTCAAATCTCAGCCTCTCTTTGAAAATTGACCTGGGAATGTAGGCGGATTCCTTTTTTTTACGAACTCAGCTCGGATCCGTCTATTCTCAATGGCGAGCTTCTCAGCCCGTAAGGCCATCTGCACAACTTTCTTATACGACTCCTTACTAGTCACTATCATACGCTCCCGTATCTCATTACGGAGTCCCTTCTCAAAGTAGTTTACCTAGTCTTGTTCCAATCTCACCAACTCAGGTACATAAAGCATCAGCTCATTAAAACGAGTTTCATACTCCTCAATGGTCATGTTCCCTTATTTCAAACTCAGAAATTCTCTCTTTTTCTCTTTCTGATGGAAATAGGTGTAGTACTGACCATCGAACTCTCGGGGGAAATCCGTCCAAGTCAGCGGTATAGGAGAGCGAGACTTTACTGAATTCCACCAGGTATTGGCTCTCTTCTCAAGTAACCGTGTAGCCACCTTCAATTTCATCTCATCATCTAATCCCATATCTGCCAGTGTCTCTGATACCTGAATAACCCAATCCCTAGCTGCGGTCACATCCAACTCACCAGTAAACGAGACGCAACCTAACTGTCTAGCTTCTTTCAATTTCTTAAAAATGGAGACGTCTGGTGTTTGGGGTGGAATAGGAGGTGGTGGTACTGAGGCTGTTACAGGGAAAACAGCAGGTGGAATTGGACCAGTCTGAGCCTGGCTCGTAAGAGCAACGAGAAAAGCTGCTAATGCTTGAGCTACCTCGGGTGTTATGGCAGGTACGCCAGGAGTAGCAACTGGTGGTGGAGGAGGTACAGGAATGTCCGTAGACTCAGCAGTAGGAACTGCTCTAAAAGAAGACGCAGTCGACTCCTCTTCTATGGAATCCGATCGACTTTGTTTGGGGCGACCTCTTCCCCTACCAGTAGATCTAGTGATAGGTGGTAGCTCACGTCGAGGAGGCATAATGATCTACAAAAAGAACGGAATTGGTTTAGACGACTTAAGACTCTATATGTAACTACATGCAACTAACTAATCTTAACTGGGCCACACTGGCATTGTAAATTATTTTAAAATAACTTTAAATCCAAGAACTTTAAAATCAAAAACTTCTTTCAAAACCATAAACTTTTAAATCGAAAGCTCTGATACCAATAGAATTGTCACAACCCGAAACCTCCCTCGGGCCCATGACAACCGCCGCGAAGTCTCGGTAAACCTTCATTACCCAGTATATCCATTGAAACCTTGCAAGGCTCTTGCATCAGTTTTCCACCTCCCTTGTGAGCAATAGTTACTAAATATCGAGTTTTAAGAGAATAAAAACTATTTTAGATCGAAAACAATCAAAATAAAATTTTCGCCACATAGGGGTATTTTGGTTATTTTTATCAAAAAAAATTTGAAACCTAATAAAAATACAACGTATGGTAGAAAATATCCACTGCCGATTTAAAGTAAATTTTTGTAATCTAAATCATCCATTTAGAGTGAAAAGTTGGCTAACTAGACTAAATAAAAATATTTGATAATATATTTCATTTTCTTATAAAACAATTTTTATAGAATTATACATAAATAATTTTTGTAGCGTGAGAACAAAATAAATTCATACATACTATAATTTACAAAGTTATAATGTACAATAATCATTACAATGACAAATGGCCCACAACTACACCAAGTGTTGGTGATAGTAACCTACTGTCTGTGAGATAAAGATGTCAACTGGAATCCTCGACAACATAAGGTATCTATAAGCTACCACAGGTCTGAAATATTTGGAAAAGAGGTGGGTGAGATTTTGCAATCCCAATGAGTAAACAGACATTATCATAAATATCTAAAAGCGAGTAAAATGGAGGCAAGTTCAAACAACAAATCACAAACCATTTCATAATGTTTTCAATTTATTTCTTAAACCATAAAATATTTGTAATTTACCAAAACAGTTGTTAAGGCTTATGTCTTTTATTAAAAATAAGGCTCAAGCCAAAACTAATCCTCGGGGATACCTTGGCCGAGGCATCTAATCGAGTCTGCCAAGGTTGTTATGATATTTACATGTGAAACACATTTTTATTTTTAAAACAAGTCGCTCCTTGGCATTGGCCGAGTTACACATTCACGTGGGGGTTCGACATGAAGTGAGCTCTAATACTACCTCGAGAGTTACCCTCCTCACCTCTACAATCGGAGTAACTATGTAACCGGGTTTACCGTGCCCCTCTAATAGGTAGTCCACGGAAACTCGTCACTGCAGTGACTAAACCCACCAATTTTAATAAAATTTCGACAGTATAACGTGACTTTTATTTATTTACCCAGCCTGCATAATAAAAATAGCTTACATAAATTTCTAATGCAATTTATCAAATATAGCCACCTATACTCATATTTCATAAGCCATTCATAGGAAAATATATATTTCAAAATAATTGTCAGCCTCCAATTACTCAATTTCATAATCAACACAATATATTTTTATTTGTCACATTTATTTCTAAAACATCAAAATTTTCGTTTTAATCTCGTTTTCATTTCATAAAATACATAAAAAGCATTTAAAAATAAATTGTAGATAATTTACAATAATAATAAGTTTACTCACCATTTGTACAAATTAACTGATTTTTAGGTGCCCCGATCACTGTTCGTCGGGTATTACTTCCTTGCCTTTACCGGAAGGCTCTCCTCCTAAACACATTACAAAATTTACACAATTCACCACATTGATGCTAAATCACTATATAATTGACTTAAATCCTATACTAATGCATGGTATGAAATGCAATAGCCTAAAACGGCTTAAATGCAGTATTAACCTATTTTTGGCACTTTACCTGATAAATTGCTAACGCGTTCCATTTTAGCTCTAAATTGTCTCATTTTCTCTCCAACATTTCTAACCATTAAATATCAGCCAATAACCTTCTAAAATCACCAAAATCAGGTCACTTTCCTTCTTGAAAAATTCGGTCAAAATGGGACATTAACTCGGTAAATTTTTCACTTTGTTTTTCTATCACATTTAACCATTTTTCATCATTTTCTCTTCATTTCTCTTAGAATAAAAATCAGTTCATCATCATTGTACATCAATTCATATTCAGCCAAGGGTGGGTATTGTGAAAATTTCATGCTTTCTTGCCCAATTTAATTTCTATACACATTTAACTAACTAAAACTACCAATTTAACTAAAAATCAAAACCTAAAAATTTCAAATTCCTCCCCCATGAATTTCAGCCAGCCCTTGGATTCACTTTTTGATCTCTCTCCTCAAGCATGCTAAATGGAAACAAAGGCATAGGAAAGGTAGAAATCAAGCTAAAGTCGAAAAATCTTACCGTTAAACATGTAAACAAGTGAAAAACGCGATTTCCCCTTTGAATTTTCTAGTTTTCCTTTGTTTTTCTCTTTTCTTCCTTTCCTCTCTATTTTCTCTCTTGTTCTTTCCTTATGGCCGGCCAGCACTTAATATGGGGTTTAAATGGGCTGACTTTTCATTAAAATAATATTAAACCATTTAAAAAATGCCATGTGTCACTTTCCCATTAGTCCGTTTTTAAAATTTCATCCTTTAAACTTCAATTTTTTCACCACTTAACAAACCATAGTTATTCATACCAAAAATAAATAAATCCTATGATTTTGACAAGTTTTGGGTGGTGAAAATTATGATTTTTACCCCGAAATGACAAAATTACCTTTTTGCCCCTATGTTCCAAAAATTGCTGGAATTGAAATTTTTCACTTCCTATCATTAAATTATACTCCAAATAGTTAATCTTGGTCAAAAATTTCACTCCATGATCAAATTATTATCTTAGGTGGCAAAATGACGATTTTACCCCTAAACATCGAAATTTTCCATTTTACCTCAAATGCACCCTCGAACTCCAAACAATCATTTTTAGTCATTCCTAGACTGCATAATATTAAATTTCATCCTACGATTCCTATTTGAACTAGTTCGAGGTTAAATCAACTCATGTGTACCGTTAGGTACAATACCGGATTTCGTCTATTCTAAAGTGCTTTCCTAGCGTAATAACATGCTACTCAGTGCATGTATGTCATGACATGTGTTTATAAGGTCGGGTTTTACAATTCATTTGGTGGAGTTATAATTGAACTCATGGTTGTCAATTGGAAAAAGATTTGGGGACTATGGATTGTATTGGGGTTAATATAAATGAGCACGTGTGATAATGGTAATAAGGGGCACACTTTGATTAGAATGAATGGTGATGGTTGTAATTCGCTTGGAGTGTATAAATTAAGCATTGAGGTGAGTGTAAACCCATACTTTTGTGCATGAAGATAAGAACACTATGTTAATTGAGCTTGTTATGCCTATATAAAAGTGGTGTTGGGATTTTGAAATATTTTATATGTGAATATGTGTTGAATAGGTACAGCAGCTTAGAGGAAACTAGTGTTGATTTCAATTAAGCGATTGTGAGATTTCAAGAATTGATTGGACCTATTATAGTTCATGGATATAAGCACGTGAATTAACTCGAGAGTGAGTATCAATGATTACTATAATTGATGTGTGGTCATGAAGTAAGAAGTTAGTAAAAAAATCTGCTCTAAGGATGAGCTTGAACTTTGCTATGCATAGCAGGGGGAGCCAAGGGATTAAAGGACTAGATGTGGAATTGGTAGCTTAAGGTTAAATGACTTGAAAATGTCGAATCTAGTCTAAGTGCCATATGAAGTTCTATAATTGAGACTGATATACGAATTACTTGAAAGATCAATTTAAAAGTTTATTCGGTTCAAAGTGTGGCCTATGATACGAATGATCAGTCTTGAAGGCAATCTCCCTAGAGTAAGGAATTTAGAAAATGTTGATGTTTGGATATACTCTAAGAGAAAGAACTTTTGCATCCTAAGTTTAGGACAACTTTGATCTTATGATCGCAAAGGCAAGGTGTAATAACTAAGTAAATTATTCACTTAATAAATGTGATTGGTTATTGATGAATAAAGTCAAGATCTTAACATTTAGTGGTATACAATTTGATAATTATGTATTTAAGAGTTATTTGGAGACAATTCCTTCATCAAATTTGCACTAAATGCTATGGTAAAGGCATATCAATGTTAATATGGAAATGTATCCAGGAATGATCTTAACATACCACCAAAGGAGAATTAAACATGTTGAAATTAATGTTCTAATAGTGTGCATATGATAGAAAGCTAGTTTGTAAGTTGTAGTTTTCATGATCATGAAATATATAAAGATTATCAATATCTGGACATACACTTGGAGTTGTAATTTACAAGTTTGGAGTATTTAAGATATGATTAAATGGAATTAGCATTAGTTAAGGTATGTAAATCTTTTAATTAATTTCTGTGGAGTATGCATGATAGTAGAATGGAGGAACATAGTGCCATGATACTATACAATGAAGTTACTATACAATATGGAAAGAGTATTCTAAAGTGGGATTTATTTATTTTTGACAAGTGTTATAGGATGAGATCTATTTGAAAATATCGACTTTATCTATTATATGTGATAAGCACAAGAGGATATAAATGGTTATGGAAATTGTGATGTAAGCTTGGAGGGAAACTAAATAGTTGAGAATGATTAGTGTAGTAACCTTAAATATAGATGAATAACATTGATTAAGTAAACTCCAACAGCCACCGTGCCGCGGTGCTAAGAACACTTCATGTCTAGGACGCATGAATAAAATGAGACAGATGTGAAGTTGAACTTACGAGTTGACCTAAAGTCATTGAACTTGATTCTAAGTTTTGTTAACTAGAGTTTTAAGGTTTTGGAAGGTATCGATATGAATGAGCAAAAGCTGAAATGGTTAAAGGCGTTCCCTTCGGGGGGGAGCAAAAGGTCTTGGGTTCGAAACTTGGAGAGAAGGTCCTGCAGGGCCTGTCGTGCCGCCCTTAGGCGCGGGGTTCCTAGTAAGTCAAGTGATGGGGATCCAAACATAACAATACCTTGGAGTGGGCCCCGAAGGGGATGCCACACAAATGGCTAAGTCACGAGTTAAGTGATCACCTGCTGTGATACATAAGTTTAAGATAGATATCCCCAAGGAAATACTCAAGAGAAATTCTGCCATGGATCTCGTGAAAGCAAGCACTAAGTTATGTGGTTATAAAAAGGAAGCTGTAAGTTGAGAGTGATATTAGTATTAATATTGAAAAGTACTTGAGGAGAATCTAGTTTCAAGTTTTGCAATTTCAAGTGCAATTTATAAATTGGCCAAGGGATAATGATGTTATATTCGTATGAAAGAGTGGAACAAAGGATGATTGAAGTTGACCTTGATAATGAAGTCAGATAATGAAACTTTCCTAATATATTATGGAAAATTGGAATTCGAAAATGCTTGAGGCATACATGATTCAAATGGGTCTAGGTCTTAAGTGACAAATCAATATCGAAATGCAATAAGGATACAATATATGTAAGAGGCATGAAAGATAATCGAGGAATAAGGATGACTTTTAGGAATTATGGTATTGCATAAGATGCAATGATCAAGTCAAGGAAAATTTTTGAAGCATCAATGACATTATAAAGTATACACGCATAATATATTATAATTTAATGGAGATGACATTATGATGCAATGATATATAGTACAAGGAAACTTAAGCATATAATTGGAAATGATAAGAAGAGAGTATAAGTATATAAATGATGTGGAACTATGCACAGGCATGATGAGAATTTGTATGAATTATGAAGATTATTCTATTGAATCTTGGTTATGGATGGGAATGAACAAAGAGAAATTAGTCTAAAGGTATTTGAAAACAGAGACCCGTATACTTAATGAGGAATATGGACATTTGAATGTGTGTGTATACGTGTGTGTGGAGTTAGTGATGTACCCAACTAAAATGAATAATGGTTTTAGTGGTTGGAGATTTGAACTCAATATATTTGATGAGTGTATAGGTAATGTAACGATCAAGAATCTTATCAGAAGTCAATTTATGGTAACCTAAGGAATTTTGGGGAAATAGTTAAGTGAATGTAATATTAAGTGCAATTAAGCCATATGAGATGGATTAATAGGATTAAGAAGATTGAAATTTCCTAAATGCAAGGTAAACATGAAGTATGTGGAAATAATTGAAGCCATTAATCTTCCCTAATGTTGAGGATATGTACTGGAATGAGTATGGCATGTTAATGGTATTGTAAACTACACAATATTGTATGAAGATGGAATGAATGAATGAAAGTCGAGAAGTTTAAAATGGAATGAAGTAATAAGATAGTGATTGGTATACCTAAATAAGTATAAAATGCGATCGAAATTGGTATGATTGAGATAGAGTTAGGGTTCAAGTTTAATGATAGTAATAGAAGCATGCTTGGTGTCTCGATATAAGAGATCATAATTGTAAAGGTTACTGTTGATATGATTTTAAAGGATAATAATAGACATAAGTGAAGTACTCGAGTTGAATTGGAGGTAAATGAGGTGAACAAATCGAAATTCCCTATAAAAGGGGAGGACATAAGAAGTCGAGCATTAGATGAGAAAACAATACCCCTACCTTTTCTCTGAGTTCAGTAAATGAAATTTTGAGGTCAAAATTTTATTTTAAGGGGGGGAGTATCAAGCCCGGCTCTACAATATGTTTATTATGCCATTCCTACAAAACAATGCATGTTTACTTACTTGGGTACCTCGAAAATCGTTAAAGGACGGTATTGTACCAAATGGTACAATTAAGTTGACTTAAGCCTTGAACTAGTCCAAATAGAGATTTTATGATGAAATTGAGAATTTTAAAACCCTAGAATAACTTAAAATGGTGATTCGGAGTTCGATGATCGATTTGGAGTCAAATTAGAATTTTCATGACCTAGGGGTAAAATGGTCATTTTGCTACCCAAGGTTAAGATGTTAGTGTTGGATGAAAGTTTTTATTAAGATTGATCATTTGGAGTATAATTTGAGTTTGAGAAGTGAAAAAATTTAATTTCGGCATTTTTTCAAGCATAAGGGCAAAATTATAATTTTACACCACCCAACACTTGTCCAGCACATGAAATTCACCCATTATTATTATGGATAATTGAGAAATTTTAAATGGTGGAGAGAGATTGCTTAATGGGTAAGTATGACACATGGGCCAACGGAATGGTGACATGTGTCAAATTTTCATCCATTTATTATTTGGCTTTAAAAATCAGCCCATAACCCTCCCAACTTATTTCTCTCGGCTAGCTAAAGGAAGAAAAGGGAAGAAAAGAAGAAGAACAAAAACCTAGCTAAGAAATTCAAGAGAAATTCACAAAATTTCAAAGAATCAAGTGACAAAAGGTAAGATTTTTCAATTCTAGCTTGTGATTTACCTTTCCTATGCATTCTTTTTCATTTTCCCTGGTTGAGAATCAAGTTTGCATGAGGATACCCTTGCTGGCCGGACATGGGGGGAGGAGTTGGATTTGGCTAGATTTCAATGTATTTTAGTGTTTTTAGTTAGTTAGTGATGTGTAGCATGAAAAACAAACAAGAAAAATTCATGTTCTTCCATAACCCATCATTGGCCAAATCTTCCATGTAGAGTGTGGATGGTGGATTTGATTTTATTTCAAGTGAATTGGTTAGGAAATGATGAATTACTATGAGAAAATCAAGAACGAAAAATCATAGCATTGATGCACCCACCATGGCCGAATTTTCCAAGAGAAAATGTGAGGATGATTTTGCCATATTTCAAGTTATTTAATTTGTGTTTGATGGTTTGGAGAATTGGAAGAAAATGGAGTTAATTGGAGCTGAATTGGACATATTGGCCAATTAATCGAGTGATAGATCGAATTAGGCCAATACCGTTTTATTTAGGTACATAATTGAATTTATATTGAACACCGTATTTACATAGTTACCTGAGTATTTCACATCCCATTTCATGCATTAGTATAGAGCCTGAATTGGTTTTATAACAATTTAGCACAAATGTAGTAAATGGCTTATTGTGCATTATGTCTAAGTGGTGAGCTTTCTGGCAAAAGTAAAAAGATAGTACCCGAGAATCAAGAATCGGAGTACTCAGAATTCGACTCTCGAAATAGTGAGTAATCTTACTATCATCTTAATTATTTAAAGTGGTTTTTATCCGATTTTGTGATTTTATGGAAAATGAGTTAAATGGTAAATTTTTGTGTTTTGTAATTAAAATGTGATTTAATGAAATGATTTTATAACATTTTCTTGAAATGAAATGATGGTTTGAAAATAGAGTAATTGGAGACTGTTTTTATGTGTTGTAAATTCATGGTTTGAATCAAATGGCTTATGACAATATTTGCATGAATGGCTAAATTGGTATTTATTTTGAAATATATGAACTGTGTATTTAGCCTTGAAAGGCTGGATTGTGATATAATTGCCATGTCATGCGGTTGAGATTTTATTGAATTGGTGGGTTTAGCTTGCTGTAGTGGGCGGGTTCTGTGGACCAGCCTATTGGAGGGGCACAGTAACCCCGTTATATTCTTACCTCGGTCAGAGAGGCGTGTAGGGTAACTCTAGAGGTACAACTTTAGAGTTCACTTCACGCCAAACCACCAAGTGAAGGTGAACTCAGCCAATGCTAAAGAACGGCTATGTTTTCAAAATAAAAATATGATTTATGCGTACATGACTTTTTAACAACCTTGGCGGACTCGGTTGGGATAGCCCAAGGCCAAGGTATCCCTGATAACTGAGTATGAGAATGATTTTGGCATGAGCCAAAGTTTTAAGAAATTCATAAGCCATGTTGATTACTCGATTTATATGAATTGATTTGATTTGGTTGAAATGAGTTGAAAGGTGATGAATTACAGTATGATAATCTATTTTATCTGTCTCCATTTACTTAGCTTTAGATATTTTAGATGGTATTTGTTTACTCACTGGGATTATATAATCTCACCACCCTCCTTTCCACCCATTTCAAGCTTAGGATAGTCGGTAGATAGCTTACTTTGTTGAGGGCTACAGTTGGACTTGCATCCTCAAAAACTGTAAGTTTACCGCTTTTGATACTTTTGGTCGTTCGTGGGCCCACGTGTCACTGTAAATTAAATTTTATACTTTTGTTATCTGTATTACAGTATGTATGAATTTATTTATCTTTTACGCTACAAAAATTATTTACCGGTAACTCTATAAATATTATTTTATAAGAAAATAGAATATTTTATTGAATATTTTTATTATATTCAAATAGTCATAATTTCATTTTAAATGAAGGTTTTAGACGTTTAAACTTATTTTTGATTATAAATTATGTGTTTTATACTCTCATACTACATTTGTAGCTGGTTTCAAAATTTTTAAGAAAAAATGACCAAAATGCCTTTGTGAGACAGAAATCATTTTTGTTATTGATTTAAGTTGGAAATAGCTTAAAATCTTTTAGAACATGATATTTGGCAATGGTTACTCACAGGGGAAATGAGAAACTGATATTATAGTCTTGCGGGGTTTCAGTTGACATTTCGGGTAATGAGTGTCGATCGGGGACACAGCGGCGGTTGTCACAAGCTCGATGGGAGTATCGGGTCGTGACATATAATGGTATGATTTGGTCCATATCTCTCCAATATATATGTAGCCAATTATATTATTCCCAACCACCACGATTCCAAGCATACATTAAGATATATGTATGTAACATCATAGAATATTCAAAAGAGTTTGAATATTACTCTCACAAAGGATCTTGGATTTAGTGGGAGCATGATGATACTGAAAAATGAGTTTCTTTAATATTACATGGTTACATTGGAATCTAACTCTTAAGATTTTGCATAGAGATGTATAATCATATGTATGAGAACTCTATAGATTTAGTAGGATACATTAGAGATGAATCCACTAACTATGTTTGTCATTGGAGTTATACACTTTGTTCTACTAAATGGGATCTAAAAGGTTAGATTTAATAGAATGTACAAGTGTACTGTCTCATACACATGAGGAGGTTAATAGAAGTGAATGCAATTCTTTGGTGATACAATTACATGGGATGCAATGTGTGTACAAAGAAAGTTCCAAAATTTAAAAAAGGCGGATGGCACAATGAAAAGTGACAAATGCATATGATGCATACAGCATAGTTTAGTTGGAATTGTTCCAAAGAAAGAAAGCGGACTATGTACATGTATATAATCAAAGTCTTATACAACCTACTAAAGGCTCAAATAGGAGGATATTTAGATCATTAGTTCACGAAACTAATGTAGGGTTCTAAACATTGTGAATGTAACAATAAAGCGATACTAAGAGAACCCGGGTCTCACTTAGATCTAGATATAGTAATATGATATGATGTGATGCATGGACATCATGAAGATAGATAAAAGCAATTCACCACATTAAAGGGCACAAGCAAGTCTACATGGAGACATGATTGCTAGATGGATTGGATCCATATACGATGAGGTAGCAATTAGCTTTGTGCTAGTGGAAGATTTTGGGATAAGCCTTATAGCCAATTAAGATTAGTTAAGGCTTGATTCCAATCATGCAACAATATCATTCATGTTAAATGATTAGAGGTTTTCCTTTATCAATAAGACGTTAATTATAATGGGTTGTAAGTTTAATTAGATAAAGTCTATGAGATTAATATGCCTTGCAAGGGATCTGTAATGAGTTGCAGTTATGAGATCCCTACGCATCAAAGCATAATTTATAAATACTCCTAGTCGGTGTATCATTGAGACTGGACATCAATGATGCCTAAAGACTAGTGCATTCTATGTTTCTTACTTGGGAAGTAAGTAATCGATCTCATAAGTTGAAGTATAGAGATATTTGGAACTAGAATGTAGGTGCTTGCCTAGGAGAGCAAGTTCACACTAACATGACTCGCTATGAGAAATGTATTTGGTATGTCACTTAAGTGTCTATGAAATACTTCTCATGTGTCAGTTGTGTAAATACTCCCTAGACTTGAGACACCAAGTTATCTTATGTGTAGAGTGCTATGCTTTGATTTCATCACTATGGGTGCCTAACCAAAGATGCCAAAACAAGATGCTTTTGGGTATAGCATGAAGCATGTGAAGGCAAATTAGTGGTCTAAAAAAGAATCATCTCCCTAAGTGATTTAGGGGACATATCCTAATAGTTCTTGGTTGATATTAGCTTGTTGAATTCCTTGGCCAAGGTAACTCGGAGATTATGAAAAAGAGTTTCATAAGTCTCTATAAAACTAATGATCTAACTTCAATAACGAATATGGAGATCAATAAGAGTAGACATTGCACCATGTTCTTATCATTTCCAGGACATATGACAAGGGAATCAATTACACTGATAGATTGTACACTAAAAAGTTGTCAAAGAACCTTTTGGCTTTCTTAACAATTGAGTGGCCATGATGCATTGATAGATGTCAATCTTGATTTATGGAATTGAATTAATTAATTTAACAGAAATTATAATTCAATTCCATTGCCAACATATTAGGAACCTAATAGGTCACACACAATAAATTGCATTATGAATTAAATTGAAAGTGTGATCATTTAAGTTCGACTTAAATCATACACTGGGTTTTTAACTTTTAAAGGGTTAATTAAAATAGTTAATTAAGTATAAGGCCATTATTATAATTAGTTATAACATTAAAGCCTTAATTGCAAACATAAAGTAAATTTAATTTAATTTTAATTTACAATGACTTAATTGAAAAGTTTTAATTAAGTGTTAGGCTAATATTATAAGAGGTCATAATATTGAGGCCTTATTTGCAATTTTAGAAGTTAATTAACCTAGGTATAAATATCACTTTTCAACTACTCCTCATAAACCAAGTGAAACACACAAGTTACGTTTTTGAGTTGTTAGAAAACTAACAAGAAAACCTAACCGCACACTTTCTTAAGTGACTTGAAAAATAGTTTTCCAACTTTGTGGTTCGGCTAGGAGGAGTGTGATTATGTGGAAGACAAGTTATTGTCCACCTTGCCAGCATAAAGGCATAGTTGAGAAAGCCCCCACTTGTGAAAGTTCAAGTGCAACCGTGTATGCAATCGTTGGAGACCAACCATTTGAATGGCCCAGATTCTTTGCTCCCTTTTTGGTGTTCATGGGTTAGACGAGGAAGATGTACCATCATGATAGCCATATCACTTGGTAAAAGTAATGTCATTTTTTTTATTACTTCTCTTATAGTTTTGTTTGTATTAAAACCATCAAGGTGATCCATGGGTGGTGGCATGGCATGGTATGTTGAAATTTTTTATTTACCTTTGTGTATGATAATTGTTATCTCTGAGTTTCATGCCATTCCAACAGCCTCCTCCTCTTAGATGGTTGTCCCCAGCTCCCTTAAAACTATCACTAGGATACATTGCACTGAATCCACATTTCGAGCATATCTAACGGCTCTATTCCTTCCACGGCTTTGAGGAGAGGACGCTCGTGATCTCACAATAGGCTCAATCAGGCTATCATGCTCACCCGTTGCCCTTGAGGTAGCTCTTGTCTTAGGCAACGTCCTGTACCAAAATGAAGTAACACCATATTCAAAATTCCAAAATTTATGGTCCAAAAGGTTTAGCTTACTAAAAACTTGGGAATTCATGCAACCTCCCACTCATTACCTGTGCTACAGTCACAAACCATGAACAAGACTCTACACTAATTCTAACACTTTGATGATAGACACAAAATAACTTAGGATACTCTAGTACCTAGGCTTTGATACCAACTTTATCACAACCCAAACCAGGGAGTCTCGATGACACAAGAGTCCTACAAGTAGGGCCCACAAGACTCAAGCAAGCCTCAAAATTTTCATATCAAATTAGATCATACAACAATTATATCCATAATATAACTTAAGTTTGAATATGTAAAAGGTACCTTTTTAGTACTTAGTTCATACATAATATTGAACATATACACAAGCCATATGTTGGCTAATAGAATGGATTCCTACCATATAACCCTTAATCAAAACATTGGCAATACATTGCCTACATATTCTGAAATGAAACATAATTCAAAACTAAACCAAAAGCGAAAGAACCCGAAATAAGACTCAGCAAAGTGGACATATCAAACGAAGGATGCCTTTTGGATGCCAAAATTGTATGTCCAAAAGACAACACTTGCCACGGAAGTCCTGTAGCCTATTTATCTATACATGGTACAAATAAATGGGTGAGTCATCTAATACTCAGTGAGGGTGGCATATAAATCAAATATAATAGTGTAGATAAACATATGTATAATGCATTCCTGAGGTCAACAAAATATTCTAGCAAACATATCCAACATTAGGGTATATCAAATCACCTCAAAAGGGTATTCCCCAAATCATCACAAATCACATTCACGTCATTTTGTCTTCATAAGTAGTGCATATCAAGTTAGGCTTACCACAAAATCCATTACAAAACTAATATCCATAGGCACACCATAATTGCCAAAGATTAATATCAATTTCAAACTCATTTCTACTTACTTCGAAGTTATGTCATCATATACTAATCATATTCATTTACTTCTCAATAATTAGAAGATCATATTTTTATAACATATTACTCATCATTCAAATCATAATCATTGAGTGGTCCTCATTGGACTTAATCAAATCACATAAGATGGCCAACTGACTGAGTCAGATCATGCACGACACCGAAGTGATCGACGGAGAGTTCAAATCACACTTAGGGCTGAGGCCACTAGCGAAGAATCAAATCACGCATAGTTCCTAAGAAATTGGTGGAGAATCAGATCATGCTCAGAGTTGAAACATGAGGCGAAGAACACATCATGCTTAGTGCCTAAGTAACTAGTAGAGAATCAAATCACACTTTTAGCTAAAGCGTCCGACGGATAACAAATCACAAAGATAGGACTCCACTGAACTTCAAATCAAATCAACATCCAGAATCTCTCATCGTTGGATAGAATACAAATCCACAACTAAGAACATCATGCCTTTGATACCACATATATACCATTTCACATCAAAGATTATACTTAATAAGCTTCAATCACTAACTAGCTCAATATCATTTCTAAGTGCGCTTTATCCTCTGTCACAGCCCAAATCCTGAGCCATGACCAAAGGATGGGCCCAATGGGCACAGCCCATTAAGCCCAAGCAAGTCTCTTTATGTGATCCTGTTCATTATTCTATCAATCACACATCATCATTCCTAAAGCCACATTTCGTAATTCTCAGCTATAAGTATTTCAGTAATATACTATGGTAACCAAATACTTACATTGTTATCATCCCAAAATAATGTCATCCATTGCCAACTCATAGTGGCATCATCGATCCAAAATATATATATATATTGTTTATAACATAAATCTTAGCAATTTACATCAAGTGTACATGTACACATGCAAAAGACCCTTGACTACCAGCAGAGTGACTTTGGGTACGGAACTGCTATTGAATGTCATGGTACCTACCAAAAGGCGAGTATAAGTGGACACCTCAGTCTAGGTCTCAACTACCTCCGAATCTGAAAAACATGAAGTTGAAAAGAGTGAGTATAAACCTAGTGAGTGAACATAGGAAGAGAATAAGCAAACGATATGGAAAGTTTTAGAAAACACGATGCACTTATGTTAAAAACAATGCAATTTAGCTTAATTTCTTATTAAAACCCCTCATTCAGCCCTTGATTATTTAATACCTTAGTGTTGAAGGATCCATGATCAACAATGAAGTTAAAAAGTGAGAACTATAGTAGATTTCCAAACAACACAGAGAGTTTCTCACTACGGCGAGAATCAAATTTGGCTTAGGCGAGAATAGTGACTCCCCAAGGTAGAAAGTTTCTCGCTACGGCAAAATCAATTTTGCTGCAGCAAGAACAGTAACTCCTAAGGCAGAAAGTTTCTCACCACGGCGAAAATCAATTTGGCTGCGGCGAGAACAGTAACTCCAAAGGTAGAAAGTTTCTCGCCACGACAAAAATCAATTTGGCTGTGGCAAAAATGAAGTTCTTTGTAATGCCCTTATTTATATTCGATTTATATATATTGGCTAACCCCTAAAGCAGTTTATATATCATAAACAAATCTGATGCTATGTGTAAACATGTATACAAAAATTTATACGAGTTTATATATCTACTTTATATATTTATATATGTATCCATATGTAACTTCAAACATACATCAAGGACATTCGACTCACCCCCAAAATAGTCGACATGGTTCAGCGCATACAACTACCAACGTCACCCTAGCTCATGTGCACTCCCACACCACACATAGCTAATACTGTCATGTGCACTCTCACACCGCACATGGCAATTCATCATCATCACCGTCATGTACACTCTCACACCGCACACGCACGATTGTAGTTATCATACAATATCACCTTTCAAGGCATAACATACATATCAACATAATATAAAAAACACATGAATTCATCACATTTCACAACGTAAGGACGTTTCATCAAAGGCTTGTTCCCATGCATATTTTAAAGAAAAGACAAATAAAATTTTTCAAGTGATTCATTCAAATGCATATGCATTCATCCCAAAACATTTTAAATGCAAATTCACTCACTTTTCTTTGTTAATTCTTTAATTGAGTCCAACTTCCATTAGTGCTCTAAGTGGAGATGTGGGGTCTCGTTGGAACCTATCACATATAATAGCATCACAACCAACTCAATTTACATAAATATTATTCCAAAAGTTGTTTCCTAAATCAAACTTTACTAGTAATTCCTAACTAGTTTCCAATTACCATTTGACTAGTCATTAGTTTGCACTACTTTAGTCACACTAGAAATAAATAAATAACCTTCAATAATAAAATAACCCACAATTCTAATTATTGGCCATTCATCAACAACTTAAAAATCAAACCTAACTCATTACTCACCTTGGTGAACTTGTAGTTGAATCATTTAGTAAAGATTAAAGAGGGAAATTCTTTTAAAGCTTTTCTCAAGCTAATTTGAATAGTCTATCTCTCTAAAATGTTCAACTAGTGAGAGAAAGTGCAAAGGAAAGACTTTTGAGGATCTTTAAGGTGAAAAAGTGAAAGAGCACAAAGAATCCTATGAAAAAGTGTACAAAAGCATGAGAATTGGAGTTAATTTGAGAAAGTTATGGAGGTTTCAAGGGTGGCCTCCAGGGAAGATGGAAAGTTTGGAATTGAGAAAATGGATGGGAAGAAGAAGAAGAAGAAGCTGCTGGAAGTGAGGAGAAAGTTGCTGAAAAATTAAATATTTATTCCTAGGGTTGACTAAAGTTTCACCTATTTATAAAAATACCATTGCATAGTTGACTTTGCCTTCTACTTTCCTTTGGCTTAAACTTTTTACTCTTTTAACACTAAGAAAAGGTCCATAATAGATTAGAAGTACTCGAGTTCATGAAAACTTAAAAATTTAGACTCGAGACCCAAAATGACCATTTTGCCCCTATTATGGAAATTATCATTATTTCTATTTTCTTCGTTTATTTCATTATTATATACATCATTCATTTATTCCTTAGGCCTACTTAGACCTTAATAATATTAGAAAAACCCACTTCTAGGAGCTCACTAAGAAAATGATAGAACTACCCTCAATCCACGTCATCGTGTCTACCTCCACTACACGTCTAAGAAGGTTGAAGTTTCACATCCTCAAGGCATCAAACACTTACAATCCTCCAAGAAGTTATTTGTTTAGAGTAACTACTCCTAGACATTCATCATCATAATCTCACATCACCAGATTCACTAAACCTCCTAGTCTAGGCTCAAACAGGTGGCACTAGGTGGCTTACCTTAAGGCACATACACAGATTCACTTATAACCATTTAACTAGCCTAGTCATATTCATCTAGGCAGTGTATATAAATAAATATATATATATATATATATATATATATATATATATATCTCATTTAGGTACCATGGCAAGGCATTTAACAATGCATCATGCATCATATGTATTTATTCAAATAATAAACCCCATCATGCATCATATGTATTTATTCAAATAATAAACCCCACTCATACTGACAGGCGAAGACTTCTCCACAGCCAATCGAGCTTTCTTTCCTCCAATGGCTTTCCAACTCACCATCATGCCAATAGCTTTATTGCTCCCTTGAACAAATCAAAATAATAATTATTTCTTAGTTTTCAAAAGTTTCCAACATTTCAAATTAGGTTTAGTTCTACCACTCTTAGATACAAAACCTAGGTTTCAAATTCTTAATTCAAAAGGCTTAAATCCTTACCTTTAATACTAGGTTGTTCAATCTCAACTCCAAATTCCCTGCAAACTCAAGAAAAAGTTACCCCAAAGCTAGAGTAAATAGATTTCAAACTTACAAACCGATTAAATCGAAAATCAATTGGTAAAAAGGTAATCTTACCTTAATAATGGTTTTCCAAGCTCGAATCTACTCCGGACGAGCTTCAAATTCCATTTAGGGGTTAGTGTTTTCGTAGGGCAAATAATGGGGAAGGTTTTTCTTTTATTTTTAAACTGGTAAACTACCCTAGGTCCTTTTTAATTTTGCAAATGCCTAGGGATGTACGGATATATTTTCACGAATTTCCTTTAAATTTGTCTATACATGAGGCAATGTCTTGATAAAATTCAAGCTGAATACTCTTTGCCTTAAATGATCGATTGGAAAATCTATCAATACAAATTTCACAGAATGTCCTCCTTGTTCAAATCTATTGATACATTCTAGATGTATCAATAGAAAATTCACAAAATACCTCTTATTGTTCTTCCTGTCAAGAATGTATTGATATTTTTTTTTTTTTTGAAAAGTGAATTTATTGGCACTAAGCTACTATGCCATATAAAATCTCCAGCCTTATTGCTAAAGACTTCTACTAACATAAGGATTTTAGCTTGTGCAAAAAAGAGTAAATGTACACTTACAAAGGCAGACTACTTCCCCCAAATCAAAAAGTGTTATCGTCCCTAATCTGAGCTAAAAACAATAAGTAGCTTTCAACCCTTTCCCAGTGACTTGCTCTGAACGTTAAGCACGCCTCTCAATCCCAAATTCCAATAAGGCTTGGCTGTCGCAAGAACAAATAGCCCCAAGCGAAGCACTAAGCACACCTCTCTTCCCAAATCACTCCCAGACCACATGTTGAAAGATGGAACCTAAAGAAAACCTATCGAAATCCTTAAGCAAAAATGGAACCTCAAGAAAGCCAATCGAAATCCAAAAGCAAAAATAAAATCCTGCAGAGGAGCCACTAGACATTGGAGACAGGACCAAACTCTTATTAGGTGTGACGACCTATCATCCTGGCAGACTAGCAATTCGAGACGCCTCCATGAAAGTTCAACATGGAATCATCACCACCTAAAAACAGGAAACTCTTCCAGCAAAAGAAAGCATCATAGACCAACCTTTGAACCAACACCGCATGCCAACCCAAGGGTTAACCCGCGCTTTGCAATACACGACCTTTCCTGGTCAGGTCAACAATTCCATTCTGTACAACTGACACCCTGTCTCCCCCTCCCCACTTCGTCATCACATCCCCAAAGAATGGTTCCTAACATTGAGAACCATGTCCCTTATTCCCTTCACTCTCTGCCCCTTCCTTCATTGGTAACATACAATTTCCTTCTTTCAGCCATGGAAAAGGTAACCAAGCGGGTCTTCAGGGAAGCATCCGCTAAGTAAAGGCCAAAAATATGTTTTGAGTAAAACACTAACAAAATACTAAACAAAAAGAGATATTGGAAGAGTACCATCTCTCTTAAAAAAGGATTCAAGGATCTTTTTCTTTCATTTCCATTTTTTTTAATTTTTGTACTTTCTTTTCTTTTCTTTTCTTTCTTCTTTATTCTTTTCTCTTTTTTCCTTTCTTCTTTTTCCTTTATCTTCTTTATTCGTTTTTCTTCTTTTTTATACTTTTATTTTTATTTTTATTATTTTTTCCCAATAAAAGCTTTCTTGGAAAATAGCATCAGAGTGGCAAGGACCAAAAGAATGCTAATGAAAACAGTCCAAACCTAGCAGAAACCACCCCACCTTGAAAACATTAAGAGTCAAGGAGACTCTCTTAAGCAAAATCAGCAACTACAAACAATCACTTGCCTTAAGGTCCAAACAAAAAGAATAAGGTGAATGAAGAAACAAATACATACAATCAACCTCCCTCAAAACAAAAGAGAGAAGCACAAGAAAACAAAGACCAAGTCAAGAATTAAAAATACAAAGGAAAAGCACTCGACTCACCACTTTTACTTTAACGCCTGAAATAAACTAAAGCAAAAAAGAAAGAGAAACTAGAAGAAAGCAAGGGAAGGTTCAAGGCGCAAATCAAGTTACCTTGTTCCTTTCCTACCAAACCCTTAAATGGAAAAGCAAAATGCACTAAAGAAAGTAGATGACAGAGAACAAAACTCCACTCAATCATAAGAATATCACCCTACCCTCGCTTAGCTCCTTTGAAACTCCACTGCACGAGTAATTACCCAAAAAAGATATTGCACCCACAACCACCATGAATGAAAATCAAATTTCTCCCACTTTTTTATTTCTTGTTTTTTTTCCATTTTTGTATTTCTTCTCTTTTTTCTGATTTTCCTTTATTTTCTTTTTTCCTGTGAGATCATCATCCCCTTTTCTCCACTACAAATGGAACAGAGTCAACCCCAAAAAAGCTTTAAGAAGAAAAACAGCTCCAACTACAACATAGAAGACAATTCCATAAAGATAAAAACTGAAATGACTAGAAAAGTTTTACCTTCGCTTGACTTGGCGTGGTCACACAAATTCAACCATGCTCAATCGTGGCTCACAATCCCTTACGCTACCTCCTTCTAATCCAAGACTCTTAGAACATCTTCAGTCCTACGTAACCCTGACTTGGCAAGTTCATCCACCATCTCATTGATCTCTCTTGGAATCTTAGTGACTTTCCACCTCTCAACTAACCCTTTCCATCTTTCTAGGCCCATGATATGATTTCTTAACTTCCAAGGTGCTTTTTCCGGGTCAAGGATCCATTGGACAGCATTGCTAAAATCACTTTCCACCTCTAAGCCATAAGTACCGACCTAGCTAGAGCTAAAACAAATCCTAAAGACTTCCTTAATAGCAAGAACTTCTGCCATGTTGGCATCTTTAGCCATTATCGCTTTCGAGAACCTTATTCTGTTTGCACCATCCGTATCCGTCAAAACCCCCCAAGGTCCCATTAGTAAATATATCAATACATTTTCTCAAGAATGAACATTTTCAACATTCCAAACTTCAAAATCCAAGTTTTAAACTCCCAAATCATTTCTTGTTTAAGTCACACTTCAAAATGACTATTAGAATTCATAATGCTTATACATATACTCAAATGTAAGATTAAATCTTAATCTAGACATCAAACTTGAAGATTCATCAATAATTTTTTCAAGAATTTGGCTAAATGTCATACGTAAGTGTCTAAGTGCCAAACATATACACAAATCCATTAAGGGCCTTCAATTATGCCAATATTCATAGTCATCCACCTATGAGCATAATCATATTCATCAAGGTTCAAATTAGCTCATCAATTAACTTAGTTATTTCTACATATCATCAAAAGTCCTCAAATACATTATAAATTCAAAGTCATCCTCTATATACACACAAGCCTTTCTTAAGTCTTCAAGCACATAAAGCAAAAACATAATTTAACTCCTCATATGGTTAATGTCACATATGGCTAATATCAAGGCTAGGGGTGTTACACCTAAAGACCTATGGATCGATTCCTACAGCTTAGTTTTGAAAATTACTTTGTTTTAAACCATTTACATACCAAAACACTTTCACACTTTTAAATTCAAGTACTTAGGGATTTTCATATTTATCAAAACTCATTTCAAAAATTTATTTAAACAATTTTGATCATTTAATTTTATCATTTCGAACTAGCATAAATTATAACGTTAAGAGAGCATTTGTCTTTGGATCATTTGTATATCCATAGACGAGAAGTACTTCATGACTTCTAGACCTCAAAGAGAATTTGGGGTCATTTGTATATCCACATTCCATCGAGGTACCGCATAATATATAGAATTTAGAGAAAGTTGAGATGGATTGTGAAATTTGTCTTGTGGTTGAAAATATTGCGTGATCAACAGTTGGCGTAGCATAAGTGAAAGTGGGTTATATAAGCTCCACGTACATCTAACCTACAAGGAAAAAAATAGACCAAAAGAAATACTACCAAGGAAAAATGATACCTGAGTCTAAATAGAACCGAGACTGTTTATTGTAGGGGTTTTGGAGGAAAAATTATTGAATCAGTTAGTAATCCCGATAACAGAGAGTTGTGGCATGAGATAATTTGGTGATAAATTTGGTTGGTAGATTTTGGAGAGCGTTTGTAAATTTCACCGATTACTTGACCGGATGATTTTAAGAATTTAAGTGGTTGATTGGTTATAACATAATTTGGATAATCCTTCGAAGCTTGGAGTATCCTCTTGTATTCTGAAAGGATTAAAGTCAAGTTGGGAATGTAATTACATTCACTTTGTCTTTGTTTCTGACTTACTAAGACGAAAACTTCCGTTGCATTCTCCAAAATCTTATCTTCTCTGCCCCAAAATTTGTGTCCAAGATTTGTATTGTCAGTTGGGTCCCTTTCCCCCTTCACTTCTGACTTTAAGAGACATTTGCCATACATAAATTCTCTGATGAAATACTCTTTAATATTCAATTTAAAAGTGAGCTATGCTTGAAACCACTTCCCCTATGCCCCTCTTGCATAGAAATGGCTAAAATTACCATTGTTTGATGTATAATGGATTACACACCCTTTTATATCTTTTACCTACTTGAGGACCCTTCTTCATCTTCTGATTCCAAATTTCCAATATTTCCATTGTTTATGTGACTTGATAATAGCTTCCACAACGCTTGAAAACTCCAGCACTGCTATTATTTAAAAATCACAACGACATCGAAGACCATGGCAAGGACAATGAATCTCGTAAAACAAAAAAGTTTTCGGAAAGGGAGAGCCAAATAATGATAAGAACTATAGAGGAAAATCATAATCACAAATATAAAAGGATGAAAACCAACCTGAATCAAAGTGGGGAAGTTAGCAGAAACCCAAGACAGGACAAGTAGGGAAGGGGAGCAACGGTTAGAAACCAAGGGTATGGGAGGTGTTGGGAAGAATTGCCCCTTTGATTTAGCAAAGGTCATAATACTGCCCAATACTCCCATACCTACGACTCCCAACACCACTCTCTGCCTTTCCCTCTCACTCCTTTCACTTTTCCACTCAAAAATATTTAAAGAATTTTTCATATGTGAGAGAAACAAGGGATAGAGAGAGGCAGAGGAAATGTTTGGAATGGGCGGAGCCGGCAAAGAAAAGGAATTGATGATTACAAAAGAGTGTTTTGCCGATCCACCCATGTCCAAAAACTTCCCAGATCAGTCTCTACCCCTCTCTCTCACGTATCAGATGACTGACTGTTGATGGACGGGTGACCGAAGTGGTAAATATAAAGGGAGAAAACGAGTGAGGATTAGGATAAGGAAACCGCGTTGTGTTGACGTCACGTGGAAAAAGCAGAGGAAGGTGAGAAGAAGGTGCAGGTGTGGGAAGTGATAAAGCTTCTGAGATAGGACAATTCACCGACTAAGGACTGCATTTATTGGTTTTCGTACCAATGGGCAGAGATTAATATTTAGGTACGCGTCTCCATTTAAAAAGTTAAGCTTGGTTTTATTTTTTTAGTAATTATTGCATAAATTTAAGGGGAAGTTTGGTAAAAGCAGCTTTTCACGTGGCCCCATATCTTACTTTGATTTCATGTTTTTTTTCTTCTCTTTAAGTGCTGCGTGTCTCACAGGCTTACAAACTTAAATTACTCACATCTTACGGTCTTGGACTAATCACTTCACTAATGTGTGCTTAAATTAATGTTTGAACCCCTCACACAAGAGAATCACTTGAGCAAAGTGTGTATTCCCGCATTGAGAGGGACTCAATGTATTGCTTGCAAACACACTGTTGCACAAATTAGAGGAGACACAATGTTGTCCAGAATTGCTAAACATGCTAGACATTATCGAAAAAGTCCATAAAGTAGGCTACTAGTTTCGTGCTTCTGGTATCCTCTTCCAATGCCAAAATGCTGATAAAGAAGAAGAAAACAAAAAGGCAAAAGGGCAAGTTGTCAATGTTAGAAGCCCATTGGTGGCGTGAAGAAGGAAAAGGACATGCCACCATTATGGTAAGGGCGATCATTGGAGATGAAATTGCAAAGTTTATTTGGTTAGCCTAAGGAGAAGAAGTTTATTAAACCTTCCATCACAGGCAATTTTCTGATCGAGCTAAACTTATCTACTACTACTACTACTATTAGAAAATTAGAATAAGAAATGAAAGGTTTGAGATGTACTGTAACACATTTTTTTTAAAGAGTTGTTTATTATAAAGATTTGCAAACAATGACTCTTCAAGATACAACAAACTTATTTAAAATGCTTTTTGAATGAATTTTGGTTTGTAAGTACGTTTTTTTCATAGACAGTGAGAGGTTATGTCTATTATCTTTTAAAAAGATGCTTCTTGTTAACTTTCAACAAATGTGTCTATATTGTTTTCACATATATGTCTATTGTATTTCAACATACGTACCTACAACTTTCAATAGTTATGTTTGTTGTAAATACTTATTTTATTTTAAAAGTTATATTTATTCTTAAATAATTACGCCTAAATAATTATCTTCCAGTAAATATTACAAACTATTCAACAATCCCCCACTAGTTTGTAATATTAATAATACTATGCATAATAGAAAGTATCTTGAAGATTTAAACTTTCTATTAGTGTAGAAATTTTAAAGTTAAGACAAAGTTATTGGTATCACAAGGATTGAACCTAACTCCTTATGTCATAATCGAAAATATCACACACATAGTATTATTTAATCGTTTTAAGATTCTACCAACTGCTTCAACACTTATATGGCATTGTGCTAATTCTGGTTTCATGAATATTTACAAGAATAAACCCTTTTAATTCTTGTTTGAAGCAGCACCACTCCAATATTCAAGCATTTGATATTTTCATTAAAAGCCTTTTGCTCATCCTCTCCTCGTAACAGTCACACTGAATATTTTAGAATGAGGTTATTTGAATATTCTAGAATGAGGCTATTTAATATAAAAAATTTAATGCATAATGATAGCATATAGTAACTTGTTATTAACTGTTGAACTTTTATTGTTAATTTTACTAACTCAAAGTTAAGTTCCCATTACTAGTGCTTTTGAGTCAAGGGTTTTAGCCCCATTCCACTAGAAATTGACTTCACAGCCTCTCTTGGCAAAGCTTTGGTAAGTGGATCAGCCAAATTCTTGCAAAATTTAACATAAACTATCGTTACAATGTCATTTGAGATCAATTTTCTTATGTAGACATGTCGCAGACTTATGTGTCTAGACTTTTCATTATAAATTTTATTATAAGCTACACACATTGTAACCTTACTGTCATAATATATGGAAATGGCTAGCATTGGTTGTGGCCACAACTTTATATCCAATAACAAATTTCTCAGCCATTCTACTTCTTTTCTAGCAGTTGTTATGTCATGACCCAGTACTCCCCTCGAGTCCGTGACAACCGTCGCGACGTCCCGATCGACACTTCTTATCCCGAATGTCAACCGAAACCCCGTAAGACTTTAATATCAGCTTCAACATTTCCCCTATGAGTAATTGTTGCCAAATACCACGTTCTAAAAGATTTTAAACTGTTTCCAACTTAAAACAAATAAAATAATAATTTTCATCTCACAAGGGTATTTTGGTCATTTTCTTAAAAATTTTGAAACAGGCTAAAATGTAATTTATAAGTACAAAACACATAATTTATAATCAAATGTGTTTAAAAGTCTAAAATCTTTATTTAAAACGAAATTATGGTTATTTGAATATAATGAGAAAATAAAGGAAATATTAAGTAAAATATTCTATTTTCTTATGAAATAATATTTTTAGAGTTACACGTAAATAATTTTTGTAGCTTAAAAGATAAATAAATTTATACATACTATAATACAGTAAGCCAAAATATTTAATTAAATTTACAATAACAAGAGGACTCTCGAATAAACAAAAGTAAAGAGGACTGTGAACCTACAGTTTGGAAAATGCAGATCCAACGGTAGTCCTCGATGAGATCAGCTATCTACAGTCTATACTGAACCTAAAATGGGTGGAAAGGAGGGTGGTGAGATTATAAAATCTCAATAAGTAAACAGACATCATCATAAACATCTAGAGTTGAGTACATGGAGACAATAAAGTAAATCATCGTAAACTAGGTTACAGCATTAGAACACATTTCGTTCAAAATACGTAAAGAGGCTTATGAATCTCATAAAAACTAGGCTTATGCCATAAATCCATTCTCGGGGATACCTTGGCCGAGGCATCCTACCGAGACCGCCAAGGTTGTTAAAAATTCACATTTTCACGTAAAACACATTTTTCGTTGGACATCACAGCCGTTCCTTGGCGTTGGCTGAGTTCTCCCTCACGTGATGGTTTAGCGTGAAGTGAACCCTAAACCTTACCCTAGGAGATACCCTACTCGCCTTTCCGTTCGAGGTAAGAATATAATGGGGTTTACCGTGCCCCTCTAAAAGGCTAGTCTACAGAAACCCCCTACTGCAGTGATTAATTAATATCTAATCCACCATACAACAAAACTTAATAACATGATATGGTAATTTTTGTAATTCGCAGTCTTTCAAGGCAACCAAACAATTCGTATTTCAATACAATTGCCAACTAGCCAATCATGCTCGATTTATCATAAGCCAATCAATATAAACAATTGAATTACAACAATTAACAGTCTCCGTGTACTCTATTTTTCAAAATCACTATTAATTTCAAAATAATTTATAAATTAATTTCATTGAAACACATTTATTCATAAAACATGAAAATTTACCTTTTTAAATCCTTTTTTTCATAGAATTCATGAAATCATCTAAAAACCACCCTAGATAATTAAAATGACAGTAAGTTTACTCGCAATGTTTAGAGTGCAGATTCTCAAAATACTCAAACTATTGGTCCTCGGGTGTAATTCCTTTGCCTTTATCGAAGGACTTACCACCTTGACATAGTACAAAATGGAGAAATTCAACACATTGGTACTAAATTGAAATTAAACTAATTTAGACTACTAATGCATGATATGGAATGCAAAAATGCACTGGTAACTATCTAAACCCGATATTGGCCTAATTCATCTTATCACCCGATTAAATTACTAACGTATCCAATTTAATCCCAAATTACTCCAAATTGTTTCGATTCTTTTCCAATATCTTAATTCACCAAACTTAAATCAAATAACCTAAAATTTGGCAAAACTATATTCACTTTTCTTCTTAAAAATTTCGACCAATAATGGTGCATTAACACCGTGATTTTTCCTACTACTTTTCCACACCATAATTCATCATTTTCTAACCAATTCTCCTAGAATAAAAATCAAATTCATCCTCACTCAACACATGGTAAATTCGGCCATTGATGGTTGTTAGAGAAAATAAATTCTTTTCTTGTTGTTTTGTTTCTAAATATGCTAAACTAACTAAAAACACTAACATAACTTAAAATCAAATCAATCCAACAACTTTCTCTCTCCATACCCATTTTGATCAGCCATCAATTTATCATGAAAACATGTAATTTAAGCATGGAAAATAAGGGAAAATGCTTAAGGAAAATAGATTTCAAGCTTAAGTTGAAAAATCCTACCTTTTTCACTTGTTTTCCTTGATTTTCCACACTTTTTCTCTTGAAATTCTTCACCTAGGGTTTGTTCTTCCTTTCTTTCCCTCTCTTCCTTGCTTGGCCGAATATTTGGAGAGATAATGGGCTGATTTATGCTGATTTTTAAGTTAAATAATAAAATATCCTAAGCTTGACACATGACATTTTCTTATTGGTCTATGTTTAAAACTTTAAAAATTTAAACTTTTTATCTCCACCACATGATTAGTCAAAGGTAAAAAATGAGGATAAAGAAAGACCATGTGCTGGACAAATGTCCTAGTGGTGAAAAATTACAATTTTGCCCCTGAGGTGGCAAAATTACCATTTTACCCCTATACACCAAATTATACTGAAATTAAAATTTTTCACTTCTAAACCTCAAATCATACTCCAATACTCAAATCATACTCCAATAAGTCAAATGGGGCCAAAAAAAATCTTTTCTAAAATTCTCATTTTGTCTCCATGTGGCAAATGACCATTTTGCCCCTAGATAGTGAAAATTTTGGTTTGACTCCAAATTGATCCTCAAATTTTGAATTACCATTTTGAATCATCCATGGACCGTAAAACTCTCAATTTCACCTTAAAATTCCTATTTGATCTAGTTCGAGGCTTAGTTCAACTTAGTTATACTATTAAGTACACTATCGACTTTTAACGATTTTTCGGGGCTTTCCTAGCATGCAAACATACTATCATCACATGTATGCCATGACAAGTATTTTATAAGATTAGGCTTTACATGTTAATGCCAAAAACGCTAAAAATTTCGTTTGCATTATGGAATGCATAATACAAGTATGCTTCTTAGATACCCAACTAATGGCACCACCTTCTAAAGTAAAAATCTATCACGATGTGGATTTATTGTTATCAATACTGGTTATCCAACTAGCATAAGATATTCCTAGAAAGTACTAAGAAAACCACTGCAATAAATTTTTAAATTTTTTATTTTTTTTTTAATATCTAAGTACTTTAGTAATAGCCTTCCAATAATCCTTGCTAGGTATACTTGTAAATCTTGAAAATTTGCAAATAGCAAAAGCTATATTTGGTCTAGTAATATCAAGAAAAGACTTGATTCTTAAATGAAAAGAAAGTAAAATTTATTTTTTGATTACAAGAAGAATCGATTCTAGAGAAGGAGAAATCAATTCTTAATCAGAGATCAATAGTAAAGAATCAATTCTAAGAAAAGAAGAAATCAGTTCTTGAAAGATAAAAGCTTTAGGATTTGTGAAGAGCTGACACCTCAAAGACAAAGAATCAATTTTGGAGAGACAAAATGCAAAAGGTAGAAAAGCAAAGAAGAAAGAATCAATTCTACATGGAGAAGATATTGATTCTTGAAGCACTAAAAGTATAATTCAGAAACTTGGTGACTAAATAAGAGATGGTACAACAAGAAAAAATTGGAACGGTAAAAATAAGGCTTAAATTCAAATTTTTGTGCTAGATCACAATAAAGAACTGACACCTTAAGGCAAAAGAATGGATTCTCCAAGATTACAAAGGTTTCAACTTTGAATCCAATTGTAGAAAAACCAACACTTTAAAATAGAAGAATTGATTATTTAGAGACAGAAAATTACAAACTGCTTAAAGAATTAACTTCTTAACAACAATGAATCAATTCTACAAATGTGACAAAATTTTGTAAGCTGGCTAAAACGTACAAAAAATTATTCAATTTTCACTCTAATGGGCAAAAAATCACGGAGGCTATAAATATTCACCCTTAAAACGTTACAGCAAGGACTTTGAGAGATTTTGAATGAGTTTGAATCATCTTTGAAAAAGAGAAGAGAGGAAAAACAAGAAAAAAAGCTGTGAGCAGAAAGTTCCTATCTTTGAGCAAGAGTAGAGCCTAAAGATCATATTTTTATTCTTCAGCTAATTCTTCTTGAGTACAAACTTTCTTTGATCATCCATATCTTAGATAAAAGCTCTCACCTTTTTGATAATAAACTTCTTTATTTTTGATCTTATAAAAATAAGATCAAAAGGCCTGATTCTACAAAAGGCACGTTGTAGCGGTTACGTATGATCTTATAAAAGGCATAATGTAAAAGTTACGCCTGACCCTATTTAAAAGCTAAGTTTATAATGAATTCAAACTCCTTGTGTTATCAAGAGAGAGTAGGCATTGGAGAGCCAAACCTTTATAAAAATCTTGCTAAATACTTTTTATTTTTCTGTTCTTTACTCATTCATTTTACATTCTGTTTTGCTATTTTTGCTTTATCTTTAAAGATTTTTGAAAAATGGGGAATTTTTATTTAACAACCACCCCCTTTTGGTAGTTTTACTTTCACATTATATTTCTAACAAAAATTATTTAAAAAATATTATCAATAATAAAATATGAAAAATAAATTTTTAATCATTTTTAATTTCTTTATTTTTTTTCTTGTACATATTGTAACCTATATAATTATTTCAAAAAAGGTTAATTAGGAAAAATAAAAATTATAAAAAAAATAATAAAAAGTTTGAGTTTCTGTCAAAGTGTTAGAAAAACTCAAATAATAATTCTTAATTTTCTTCAAAATGTTGGAAAATTCAAGAAAAGTTTTAACAAAAAACAATAATAAAAAAACTTAATTTTCGTCACATTATTGGGAAATTTAAGATTGTTTTCAATATAAAAAATTCTTCTAATTCCAATTTCAATAAAGTTTACCAATATCAATAAATTTTTTGAACGATAATATAACTATTAAGATATCATATTGTTTTTACAGATGTGTTTGTTGTATTTCAACAGACGTATCTACAACTTTCAATAGTTGTGTTTGTTGTAAATACTTATTTTATTTTAAGAGTTATATTTATTCTTAAACAATTACGCCTGAATAATTATCTTCCAATAAATATTACAAACTATCTAACAATCCCCCACTAGTTTGTAATATTAATAATACTATGCATAATAGAAAGTATCTTGAAGATTTGAACTTTCTATTAGTGTAGAAATTTTAAAGTTAAGATGAAGTTATTGGTATCACAAGGATTGAACCTAACTCCTTATGTCATAATTGAAAATATCACACACATAGCATTATTTAATCGTTTTGAGATTCTACCAATTGTTTTAGCACTCATATGGCATTGTGCTAATCCTGGTTTCATGAATATTTACAAGAATAAACCCTTTAATTCTTGTTTAAAGTGGCACCACTCCAATATTCATATAAGTGGAATTTGTAATTATGCCCATGTTACTACATGTTGGGATTAGCCCTACAGCCAATTGGGATTGGTTGAGGCTTTATTCCAATCATGCAACAGTATCATTCATGTTGAATGATTAGAGGTTTTCCTTCATCAATAAGACATCAATTATAATGAGTTATAAGTCTAATTGGATGAAGTCCATGAGATTAATATGCCTTGCAAGGAAATTGTGATGGATTGCAATTATGAGATTCCTATGCATCAAAGCATAATCTCAAAATGTTCCTGGTCAATGTATCATTGAGACTAGACATCGATGATGCTTAGAGATTGGTATATTCTATGTTCCTTACTTTGGAAGTAAGTAATCGATCTCATAGATTGAAGTATAGAGATACTTGGAACTAGAATAAGGTGCTTACTTAGGAGAGCAAGTTCACTGAACATGACCCGTCATGAAAAGTGCATTTAGTAATACACTCTAGTATCTATGCAACACTTTTCATATGTCAATTGTGTAAATACTCTCTAGATTTAAGACACCAGGTTGTCTTATGTGTGGAGTGCTATGCTTTGATGTCATCCCTACGGGTGCTTAACTAATGATGCCAAAACAGGATGCTTTTGGGTATAGTATGAAGCATGTGAAGGCAAATGAGTGGTCAAGATATGAATCATCACCTCAAGTGTTTTAGATGACATATCCTATCAGTTCTTGGTTAACATTAGCTTATTGAAGTCCTTAGCTAAGGTGACATGGAGATTATGACAAGGTTTCATAACTCTCTATAAAGCTAATGCTATAATTGCAAAAACAAATATGGAGGTCAATAAGAGTAGACACTGTACCAAGCTCTTATCATCTCCGGGATATATGATAAGGGAATGAATTACATTGATAGACTGTGCACTGAAAGGTTGTCAAAAAAACCCTTTAACTCTCCTAACAATTGGGTGGCCATGATGCATTGCTAGATGCCAATCTTGGTCTATGAAATTGATTATAAATTAATTGATTGAAATTTATATTAATCAATTAAGTCATTAATCAATTCCATTGCCAACATGTTAGGAACCTAATAGGTCACACACAATAATTGCATTTGAATTAAATTGGGAGAGTGATGATTTAAGTTAGACTTAAATCACATGCCAGGTAATTAACTTCTATAAACTTAATTAAAAAAGTTTAATTAAGTTTTAGACATAATTATAAATAGTTATAATTATAAGGCCTTGATTGTAAAATATAAAAGAAATTAATTTTGATTTTAATTTTCAATGACTTAATTAAAAGAGTTTAATTAAGTAATGGGCCAAATATTATAATGTGTTATAGTATTGAGGGCTTAATTGCAAAATTGAAGTTATTTTAACCTAACTATATAAGTCACATTTTAACTATTTTCCATATGAGAGTTTTTTACAATTGAAAAAAACATAGTTTTTGTTAGAAAAGAAAAATGTTTTCTTTCTTTGCCACCACTCCTTTTGTGTGAAAGAGAAAATTGCTTATGAAGTAATTTTCAAGAGAGGTTCAAACTAAGATTGTGAAAAAGAAGAAAAGGACAATTGTTGTCCTCTTTACTAGCACAAAGTATAATTAAAAACTCCCTCATTCGTTGAAGGTTCAAGTGTAATCGTGTGTACAACCATTGGAGGCCAAACACTTGATTGCCTAGGGTTTTTGCTCCTTGTGCTGTTCGCGAGATTGCTTCGAGTAGTGCCATTGTGATTAGAAATTACTTGGCAAAGTAACTTTCTAAATAATAATTTATTTTATGCTTTTATATATTAAATATCACAGAGGTGATCCATGGGTGAAGGCATGTTTTTGTTGTTTAGTTATAAAGTTTTAATTTTCTTTATGCTGCGTATTTTGAGCATGCCGTCCATAGCCAAACATATCACTACAGGCATTTGATATTTCCATTAAGAGCCTTTTGCTCATCCTCTCCTCGTAATAGTCACACTGAATATTTTAGAATGAGGTTATTTGAATACTCTAGAATAAGGCTATTTAATATAAAAAATTTAATGCATAATGATAGCATATAGTAACTTGTTTTTAACCATCGAACTTTTATTGTTAATTTTGCTAACTCAAAGTTGTGTTCTCATTACTAGTGCTTTTGAGTCAATGGTTTTAACCCCATTCCACTAGAAATTGACTTCACAGCCTCTTTTGGCAAAGCTTTGGTAAGTGGATCAGCCAAATTCTTGCAAAATTTAATATAAACTATTGTTACAACGTCATTTGAGATAAATTTTCTTATGTATAAAAATAATCACATCATTTTATCACAATTTGTATAAAATTTCATATGTCTATCAAAACTATGCACCTACACTAACACGATATGACATGGCACTAACTTATTCATTTTCGTCAATGGAGGAATAACATCGTATGATATGACAGGCTCCCCTATTGAGTAAAAAATTCAATGTTTGATTTGACAAGGAGAACCATTAGGCATTTTGATATGGTTTTTGATGTAATAAAGAAAATTTGTTAAATTGCATTATAACATTTCTATTATTATCTATATTAATATGGAATTGGTATAACAATTAATGTGATTGTAATTTCTATTATGTAGTGCTGGACATCACTAGCATGACTAAACATCCAAAATTACTACAATGAAATCACTTTTTGTAGTTGAAAATCACTTATGCAATGTTGTGCAAAAAATTGACACAACTTATTTTGAATACCTTATACAAATCCAAATTTACTCTAATTTTTTGGACAACATGATATTCATCATTGAATACAAAACAATTTTTTATACATTTTGTATATCTTAATACATATATAAAACAATGATTTACAAGATAAAACTAAAATTAAATATATGATATCCAACATTGCTATGATGTGTAATATTGTTCACAATACTTATTATCAAATTATGATAAAATCAATCAAACATAGATATCCCCTAATTTATTTATTACGATGAAAAGAAGTGAAAACAAATAAATAATTATAAAAAACAAAACGAAAAAAAAAAAGCAAAACAATGGTCAAGACTTGCACTTACTCCGAAAAGACGTTTTCGTCATTGCATCATTTTCATCGTTGCATTGTGAGAAGGCCAATAAGAAGCATCCAAGTTCAACGCATTTAGATGACATTTGATACTTTGCTGAGAATAACATTGTCGGTTTGGTATTCAGGAGAATATGATGTTGCAAAAAAGCATAACAGAATAAAAATAATATATTATTTAAATATTAAAATATATAGAATAATTAAATATGTATTTTTATAATAATATCTATAAATATTAAAAATTATAATTTTTATAATAATGTTTAAAATTATCACCCTAGTAATAAAAAACATTATTTAAAAAAAATCTTTGCTTTTTAAATCTTTGCAAGTAACGCTCATTGCAAAATTTTTCTTAATTGAGAATTATGGAAAAAGAGAGGATTTTTCAGCTTGAGAAGGTTGTATTTGTCCAACCCGTTTTCTTGACTTTCCCTCTTTCATGGGAAGGTCACTTTCCCTCTTGCCCAAGATAGAATCATATTCCCTCTTGGGCGACAATGTCATTCCATTGAAAGAGTAACCTTCCCATCAAAGTACCATCCCAAAGGTGGTAAGGGCATTACATCTAATTAAATTCTATACAAACTACTTAACTTCCGCAATGCCAAACAGGACCTTAGACATTAGACACAAAGGCCGTTGTCCCAGTTAGATGATCCACTCACAGCAAAATTGTTCCATGGAAGCCTTGTCAAAAGAGGGACGTGGTGTGATCAGCTACAACCGCACAATTGAGCCATCAGTTGTTCAGTAAACGAAACGATGATAGCAAACACTGCTGCAACTCTATTAGCTTAACATGACTGCAGGGGTTTGAAATCTTAGCTACCCATTTGGTTGGAAACTTGAGGCCCGGATCGTTTGATTTGAACCAATCGTTTGGCAACCCCTACCTAAGGCGATTATCTTGTGCTAATTTCCAAATATAGCTAATGCTGGTATACCTAACCCCATTATCACCGTTAAATTCAACGACGGCACAAACCAACCGTTTGGCAACACTCACGTCAAGCGATAACCTTGAAGTAATTTCCTGCGGCACGCCTCACGCCACATCATCACTATTTGTTTTACCCTCCGCGTTACGAAATAGGAAAAAGGAGTCCCTCGTTGACCATTGTTTCCAATCTTTTATCATAATAAATAATCAATCACATAAGTAAATAAATAACTACAACATTTTAATATATAAAATAAACTAATAAAAATAATTTATTAGCAAACAAATACTCTTATAATTTCATATATTATAGAATTAATTATGCAAATTTAAAATTCCTCTTATAGTATACTAGAGTGGTACCCCGTTTCGTGGGTGTTGAATTTTTTTTTTAAAATTATTTTAAATCACATAGTATTATAAATACTAATAATAATAAATTAAAAAATAATTATTTTAACTGTCATTGTTTTTAAAATATTTTTTTCATGCCTTACTAAGTAAAATTTTTTATTTAAATAAATTTTTAAAATATTTAATTTTTTATATTTTAATATATATTATTATTAATATAATCATATTTCGTTAATTACATAATTCTAACAACAAAATCTAATCCATATTGAGTAAATATAATAATTTAAAAATAATTGTTGATAACTTACCTAATTGATATAATAAAATTTTTAAAATAAAATAATTACTTTTTAAAAGTCCAATAAAATAATATTAATTACAGTTTGTCAAATTTTTTTAATTTTAATGATGAAATTTTCGTAATTATCTTCAATTTTAATTAATATTTTTTATTTTATGTCTTTATAATTATTTAAAATTAATCCACCTTGTGACAAGGATCATGCCTTATTGAAAATTAAAAATTTATTTCACTTCAAATTTAGATAAAATCCACAAATATTCACCCAAATCTTTTATTTTACAAAATACATATATATATATATATATATATATTCCCTAAAGGGTACAATAATGCATGCAGTGAAAATCTGTGTGCAAGTGTTAAAAGAAGAGATCAATCTTTATTTTTTATAAAATAAAAGACTACCAATCACTAACCAGACTATTAAAAAATAAAAAAAACAGAAAAATAATCCACATCGTGTTCCAGGCGAGTGAGCAACACTCTCCAATCACCGTATGTCAGCTAAATGAGGAAAAGTATGTAATAGATTTTCAAGTGTGCAATAGATTTAGGGATTTGAAATATTTTATTTTCCGAGTTTTTCCCTTTAGCCAAAATTATAAATTAATTTTCAACAAGGACTGTAAGCTGAATTCAAGGGTAGACGATGACTGCTGTGAAATCATCTCCGGCCTATGAAACAACAAAGCTTTCTCAACCGAACTCTCAGAAAATTGATTCACTAAGAAAAAACCATAACGTATATCGGTATCCCCCACGCTAATCCACGGAAAGTTGACAAATATTCAGAGTAAGGATCAGAAAAAAAAGAACAAAAAATGGTTACGCTCATGAAATTACATACAGATCTATGAAAATCGGTATCCACCAAGTAGATCCGTGGAAGATGACAAATATTCAAAACAAAGAAGATACAGATCTATGTAACAAATATACCCACAACAAAGAAGAGTAAGATTTACCGATTTATCTTACCAAGTGAGTGCTATCAGACCACGATCAAACAAAGGATGTAAAAAAAAGTAAGAAAATGGAGAGGAAGAACTGGAAATCAGTGGAATGGGGGGAGTTGGAAAGATTTTCTTCATCCCTTGTTTTATTTTATTTCAAAGAGACAATACTAATCTTTCCACCCACCCCACTTCCAAAAACTTCCAGTAACTCTCTCTCCCTTTCCCTCTTCAGTACTGTTTAACGTATAACATAAGCTGCGATCTTGTTAAAGTTTTTTTCTTTTCCAGTGAGAGTAAAGTGGGGAGAAAGAGGAACTAAAGGAAATCATAGGCATGGGCGGACTCGGCAAGAAAAATTAACACCTCGGATGAAGCATCCTTTGCTTGCCGAATCCACCACAGCCAAAGACTTCCTCAGATTTCCTCTCTTTCCCCCTTCTCTCTTTTCTCAATGTTCTGTAGAGGCATTACCACCGTAAGTTATCTTTAAAAAGCAGGTGCTAACAAAAGGGACAAATCAATCCAAAAAAAAAAAAAAAAGGCAAATGGTGACGAATGCCCTAGTGGCAATTTCGTATATAAGGTAAATTCTTTGGTGTCGGTAGATCAAATAATTTCCTAGATGTTCGTGTGTGGAGCGTGTTTTGTAAAAACATAAAATATGTTAAATAGGATTATCATAAAATTAATTACACATACAAAACGGATTAACATGTTCAACATGATTGACATATTTAAATTCTTTCATAATAAAATAACTTATTCACATAAAAATATTTTTTATTAATATTTTAATTTTAACATATATATAATATAACTTCATTATTCAAATTTAAAACTCATGATCATAAAACATTTATAACAAAAAATAATATTCGTCAAGCATGTTAAAAATCTCCAAATAAGCCCATCAACATTAATATAAGCATAATAAAATCCAACATCAATAACTATAACTACATATTAAATTTATCCCTAAATGGGGCAATTGTTTGACATGTAGCAGTCCTAATTACTTGACACATTGCTTCATCTATTTTGTTTAATTTTGACAAAATGCTCAAATAAGTTCCTAAATTGTTTTAAAAAAATTTAAACAAGGCCTTATTATTTTATTACATTCAATAAGTCTATATATTTTTATTTTGGATTAAATAAACTCTTATGACTAATAATTGATTAATTCTCATTAGTCAAAATATCACTTATCATTTTATATCTACAAGACGCTAACACAGTGTTATTGTGAATAGTGAAAAAAGCTATATAGTTATTTTATCATGCCAAATTAGCATGTTTTGCCATAGTTAATTATTATATGTTAATATGTCACATTTTATCAATTATGATATGTTAACATATTACATCAGCACCATGTGGTATAAAATGACAAATGATATTTTAATTAAGTTAATCTTTAGTTATAAAGATTTATTTGATTGAAAATAAAAGTATAAGGCTTAATTGACTCAAAATAAAAGTATAAGAGCTTGATTGAATGTAATAAAAGTATAAAAGCTTATTTGAATTTTTTTGAATAATTTAGGGGCTTTTTTTGGATATTATGCTTTTAATTTTTGGGACATAGCTAGTGTTTTGGAGAAAGTTGAGGTCATTTTTGGAATTAGACCTAGTTAGGGTGTTTCATGGTTTTCATTTAATTCAAAAGATATTTCTGTCTTTCTCGTTGAGCATATCTGTTATCATAGCATTTGTGTTATTTTTTCATTTGTTGAGGGTATTTTTGACTATTCATCTTAACTTCTTACATTGTGCTAAGGATAATTTTGGCTTCCTATAATAAGATGAGGGCATTTTTGTCTTTTTATATTGTTTAAATATAACGATTTTTTTTTTTTGTATTTTGTAAACATTATGGGGCATTTTTGTTTGTTGCTATTAATGTTGTCTTCCTCTTGAGGGTATTTTCAAGTTTCTAATATATCATCATTTTATTTTCGTCTTTTCAATCCTCACATCTTTTGAGAAATTTCTTCTTTATTTCTTTTACTTTGGTCTCTTCATTCTCTCTTTTCTTGCTTCCTTCTCTTGTTTTGTTTCTTCATCTATTGATTGTTCTTTTATTATTTGTTATTAGGAATTTGAGTATATGGTGTCCTGAAAGACAAGTATACTTTCATATTCAATTTCATTTATTTTATTTGTTGTGAAAGTATATTTTAATAAATAAACGAAGAGTTTATTTTATGTAAGTATTTATTATCTAGTTATAAAAGTGCCAAGATTATAATGAGGAATTAAAATACATTGGTATGAAGAGGCATACATAAGAGACATGTATTTTAATAGAATCTAAACTTGTTTACAATTAAATAATAAAGTTGGTTACTTTATTATGTTAAGATTGTAGTGTCGAAATTACTTCCAACAAAAAAATATAATTCACTTCAAGGGAATAATGAGTCTCAAAGCATTGGAGTAGTTGATTTTGAGTAATGACATTATAAAGTGAAATAGAATCACGTAAGACTTAAATTTAAGTTAGGCCGTTTCCTTAAATTTTAATCTCACACTTATGCATTTGCTTATGGTAAAACTGTAATTTCGATGGTTAATGGACTCATGCTTTATCTCCTTTTATTATAGACATTCCATGGGCACTATAACATCCCACCCTTGGGATGTTAATCTAATGAAAATAATTTTGCTAATTAAGGTGAATTATGAGTGTTGGTATGTAATAAGATATATGTGAAATTGAAAGTGGTGATATGGAAAGTAAATTAATATTTTAATAATATATAATAATACAAATAGTATTAATTCTTATGTTAAGTACGAAAAGATGGCATAATGTCAAAAGACGATTTTAAGGAGTTAGGTTTGATCAAAGTGGGGTAGACTAAGAATAATTTTAAGGAACGGAGTATTGTTGGGAGTCCACATGTTGTTATTAATTAAAGTATAAAAGTAAATATATATTTAAATATTATGGATATAATTTTGTGGAATGCGAATTTGATACTTTATTCATATATGAGTTAAGGAGGAATAATATAAGGAAATTTAAGTTAAAGAAATAGTTGAAGGATTTAATTGCAAGGAAATAACAAGTAGAGAGATGAAATTTAGATTAATTGAAGTAGGAGAGCCTTTGTACAAATAAACCATTTCCAAGGTTAAATAAATATATTAAAAAGAAAACTTGAAATTTTACATGTGCTATTGGACTAAAGCATGAAACCATGGGTTAATACCCATTAGAAACTTATTTAAACCAACAAATATGGGTTAGTGGGGGACATATGGGTCCTCCACCATGTGATGGGATTTAACATTCAAAGAAATTTGCAAAATGGAGGCATAGGAATTGACTAATACACAAAGCTTGAGACTTGGGTAGTTTCGCCTGCCTTGAAGGTGCATTGCATGGCTTTCCTTTCATTTTCTTGCCAACTCGAGAGCCTTCATATCCATTTCTTCAAGGCTTTCGCCACTAACATTTTCGGAGGAAAACCTGATAGCAGTTCTCTAAAGCCGATATCAAGGAGAGATTAAAGATGGAGGTAGGAAGAACTAGGAAAACGCTTGACATTTTTGAAACTTGAGGCCTTCATTGAACGGGAGCAAGTGAAGAACGGTAAAGCTAGGCAAGCCCCAAGCCATGGCTGCAATTATATTTTGAAGAAATTCAAGCTTGAAGCTGGAATTTTTGTAAGTTTCAGAGTTTTGTTAGAGCAGTGCATAAATTGTTCTTTGAACGAGATTAATCCATATCAAGGTAAGACAATTAGTGTTTTATTTCTTAAATTGATTACTTAGTTACTTATGGATTGAAGATGATGATTGTGTGGTTGAACTTACAATTTTAATATACATGTATAATGTTGCTAAGGTGTCTCAAGGAGATGTAGAAATTTTGCTGAAAATTTGTGAAACCGAGGCATATAATTATTGAGTTGATATATATATATATATATATATATATATATATAATTTTGAAGTTTGATTAGTAGCTTACTGTTGGATAGAATGTACAAGTTGAGTAGCATTAGAAATGTGCCAAGCTAATGTGGAATGTGAACATTCCTAGGGACTGTTGAAATGATGTTCCTATTGCTAAAAAAGGTTGTTGGACAAATGGTAATTAGCATAAGCCGAGGCTAAGGGATTCCTTAAAGGTTTGGATGATCGTATTTTGAAAGTGCAACCGTCCTTGGTTGAATCAAGCTTAAGTTAAGGAAGATTGCTTAGTGATATTGGTGAGAAATCCCACCATTCCAGGTGAGTGGGCGCTAAATTTCAAAACTATATTCCTATAATATATTATATATGTTACATTTGATAGTTGACAAAATTATGGACAGCATAAGTTGATAGAAAGCCCTAGGTTGTTTGTGATCGTGACAAGGATTTTAAATCTGTTTTTTTTATATTACACATAAGTATATATTTACATGTTTTTAATTATGGGGAAACAAACCTTTGACTAGATTTTCATTTTGAAATTATGCCTTGCAAAATTGTGTGATGTTTAGGCCAATGGCCATTACTTGATTCATGGGATTTGATGATAAATTATCGATTTCACTTAGCATGCCGATTTGATGGATATGCCATGCTTTGAAATAAATTATGCACAACATTCGATTTATGATTATATTGTTTTTGATCTATCATGTTTTGCAAATGCATTTAAATTGCAATGATTTTCATTTTAATGTGATTTAGATACTCGGGGGGGGGGGGGGGGGGGGACCTATTTGTGAGACCTTGACCTTTATATACTCGTAGATAGAAGTACACGCGATATCCCTGATCAGGGGTAAATTCGTCATTTCCTTAGTAAGCCCCTAAAAGTAAGTTTTAAACAATATTATGGCCTAAATAGGCCTAAGACATAAATGGATGATTAAATAAGGGTAAAATGACAAAGGAAATCAAAATGGTGATGATTTTCACGGTAGGGGCAAAATGGTCATTTTTCACCTTAGATAAAAATTTTTAAGTTTTCATGAACCCAAGCATTTCTAGACCAGTGTGGACCTTGTCCCAGTGTCAAAAGAGTAAAAGATTTCATAAAAGATTGAAGGAGAATAAGCTAATTTGTGGAGGGGAATTTAGGTAATTTAAGTGGAGTGGATAAGCATGGGCTATAAATATCTCTTCCTTCCAGCAGCTTCTACATTCTCCAGCAGCTTTTCTCCTTCTTCTTCTTCCATCTCACGTTGCTTCCATCCTCCATGGAAGCTTGGTATGAAACTTTCATAACTTTCTCTCTCTAACTCTAATTTTCATATCTTTGTGCCTTTTTAACTAGAACCCTTGTGCTTTTTCACTTTCTCACTTTAAAACCCTTGAAAAATCTTGTTTCCATACTCTCTCTCACTAGTTAGGTGTTTTAGAGAGAGAAAGAGGAAGCTTTACAATAGTTTGGAGAATTGTTGGAAAGAATTTCAAAGCTACCAAACTATTAAGGTGAGTAGTAAATTAGAGTTGAAATTTTAGTGTTGAGAATGACTAGAGATTTGACTTGTGAATACTTTGTAGTTGAGATTGTTAATTCACTTTGAAGTGATAGGATAGTGAAAATGGATAGCCATTTAATGGCAAATGGAAGCTAGCTAAGAAAAAGCTTTTAGAATTCATAAGTATGTGGCTTGACTTAATGGTGATGCTAATGTGATAATAGGTTTCAACGAAGCCCCATCGCCCCATTTGGACAATTAGAGAAGTTAGAGTTGACTAAAGGATTTAACAAATACCAGTGAGTGAACTTGCATTTCAAAATAGTTTTGGGAATGTAAATGACTTATTTAATCTTTCTTAAAACACGGATGCCTTGGGAACAAGCCTTTGATAAATTGTCTTAATGTGTGACATGTGGCTGTTATGGATTGTTGTATTACTACATTATATTGATACATATATATATAAATAATGTTGTGTAATGATATTGACCCGACTATGTGCTAGTAGGAGTGTGCATAAGCTGATGCTGACCTGCCTATGTGCAAGTGGGAATGCGCATAAGCCGATGCTGACCCGGCTATGTGCAAGTGGAAGTGCACATAAACCGATGCATATGAGCTGATGATGATGGGAGGGTGTGTATGATGATTGATATATATATATATATATATATGGTATATGGTTGTAATGAAATGCATATGAATTTGGCATGTTGAACTTTGGAAACCTTTATGTGTTTTATGTTGATTTTGTCATTTCAACAGGATGGCTTTTTCTAGAAAATAAGGAAATTTTTTTGTCATTGCTCTGTTTCTCGCTGCAGCGAGAAACTCTTGGGTTGAAGGGGTAAAGCTAGCCGAAAATCTCGCTGCAGCGAGAATGTTCTGTAGCTTCTAGTTGCAACAAGAAACTTTCTGTTTTGAGACCAAAAATTTCACTACAACGAAAAACTTTCTATTTTGCTCCTCATTTGGTTCGGTTGCTGCCCTATTTTTTATTTCTTTGGTACCATAGTTGAGCATGGACTTCCAACATTAAGGAATAAATGAATTAAGTTTAAAATGAGGAGGTTTGGTGAGAAACCCTTAGCCAGTTAAGAAACCCTCGGTTAGTTGATAATTTAAATCAAGTGTCGCTGCAGTAAAAATTCATTCTCGTTGTGACTAGGAAGGACCCGTCATTTATTTGACCTGATTCGCATGAATGCTATTAAAGTTTTCACTCTCCAAATCCTTTGTTGAGCATGGACCCTTTTCATAAAATGATTTACTCATGTGGGGTTTACATGAGGGGCTTTAATAAGCACTAAAACAAATTGCATTATTTTGAAAAATGAATGCATCATGATTTCATTAAACATTCCTTATGGTATGCTTGTTCCCTTCTTGTTCACTCACTATGTTTATACTCACCGTTTTCAACTTTATGTTTTCAGATCATGAGGCCGCTGGTAACTAGGTCGAAGTGTCTTCGTATATTCGACCCTTGGTAGGTGTCTTGGCATTCAGTAGTTGTACATTCGTCTGAGTCTCTCTGTTGGAAGTCGAGTGCTCTTTTGTTGTGTATAGACAAACCGATGTAAATTATTAAATTATGTTTAGATAATATATGTACTCTTTGATTAGTATGCCACTATGAGATGGCAATGTTTAGTATTATTTTGATTCAAAGTTATAAAATGTGACTTAGCAACTTTTAATGGAATGGTGAAAAGGTTATATTAATAGGCTTGTTTGGGCTTAGTGGACTACATCCATTGGGCCCATGTGCCAGTCATGGCCCGAAATTTGGGTCGTGACACTAATACCACACTAGGTTAAGTGTGATCTTTGTGCACAAAATAGTGATTGTTGATTATCGATATCTGATTGTAAAGGGAGACTTGAAGCCTCGATTCATATTAGGTGGCGTGGGCAGTTCCCACGAGTAAGTAAAAGGGGGACCTGAAGCCCCGATTCATATTTGGTGGCATAGGCAATTCCCATGAGGTAAAGGGGGACTTGAAGCCTCGATTTATATTTGGTAGTGTTGTTCAATTTTCTACTCACGCAAGTGCACGCATCGCAAAGATAATATAAAGATGAGTAGAGTGTCGATCCCATAGAGAATTGATTTAATCTTTATTGCTAACTACTAAAATTAACACACCCTAATTTTATCTAAACAATTAAAAAGAAAGATTCGAAACTAATAAACTAATAACTAAAACTAAAACTAATATAAAATCTATGCAAATTTACTTCATTAAATTTGAGTGATCACCAGACCTAAGATTATGATATCCCTCAATACTTCGTCTGATTATTGTCTCTCTCTCTCTTAACTCAGTTTAATGGATTAAGTTGCTAATCTAGAGTCCTAAATTATTTACAAGTCTCTATCGAGTTTATTATAAAAATACCTCTCCCAATTAATTTCCTATATGTTTATGCAAATTATATTGAAGAAAGATTCATTAAGTTTGTGCTCTAATTTTGGTTACGTATGGCTTATAGGTGTATGTCTACCCTATATGCAAATCAAACCACCTAATCAACTAAGTGTATTCGATCATACGCTATTCTATTCAAGATTTACCTAAATTTCCTTTGTCAAGATTTAACCTAGGTTTCCAATTCAATCTAATTGGTGGCTAGTCAACTAGAAGCATTAAGAACAAAATAAAATAAACAACCTAAATCTATCAAACATAAGTAAAAGAGAGATAAATAATTTAGACTACATATTGAGTTTAATCATAATCTTAGATTAATAATTTAGTTCCCTATCAAGTCATACATCATCATTGAATAAAATTTAAACATTAAAACCAAGAGAATAAAAGAATAACAAAAAGATAGAAAAAACCAAGGATTGTATTCTTGATCTCCAAATCTCCTTGAATCCTTCAAATTCCTTCAATGACTCTGTAACTTGACTCTCAAATGTCAATCTGGTATTTTCTTCGCTCTCCCTTAAGTCTTTCGAAAGGTTGTTTTTATAGGCTTTGAAGTTAGGCTAAGTTGGGTGGAAAAAGAAGTCAATTTCAGCTAAAATTTCCACACCAGACTATGTGAGTCACAGCTTTGCCCAATTAATTAACATAAATCATAATTGCTCTAGGACTACTTAGTGCGTCAACTTCGACAAGATTTTTGACTATCTTCTAGGCCGAACTTGTTGGTTCCATTAGTTTTTGATGATAATTAAACATTTCCACTCATTTATGTCTAACTATACTACTTGAGTGTGTAGGATGAAAATGTATGTCAATAATAAATTAATCACTAAAAAGCAAATATCAAAACTCACAAGAATAAGGAGTTACAAATGAGCCACAAAACAGAAGCCTCTTAGTCAAATAACCAAGGGAGTTAGTCAGCTAAAATTCAAAAGTGAAGTTGGTTGATTCAAGGAGATTGTGAGATAGAGAAGACTTAGTCGACCAAGAAGCATGGTTAGTCAACTAAGAGCACACTACTAAATATTTTAATTTCAAGACAAAGAGAACTTAATCGACTAAGAAGCATGGTTAGTCAACTAAAAGCTCACTACCAGAGATTTCAATTTCAAGATAGAGAAGACTTAATCGACTAAGAAGCATAGTTAGTTAACTAAGAGCACTCTGTCTGAAAATTTTAATTTGAATGCTAGAAGATAGACTAATAGCTAGAATTGACTCCAAACTATTTCCAACAGTCTGAAGCTGTCAAACATCCATCAGAGTTGGTTTTTCAAGTATAAAAACCTTCCTCAACAGCTAAGAAGTAGTTCAAATGCTTCCAAGATAAAAAAGAGCTCAAAAATAGCAAAAACTCTCTTCATCCTTCTTGTACTTCACTCCAATCTTTGTAATGAAGTTAAACACTTCATATTGTAGCATTCAGATCAGGTTGGTGATCGTATTTACTTCTCTATATCTTTTTCCTTGATTACTTAGAGTGTGCGAGTCACTCTAAAGGGATTAATCAGGCTTGGGTTAGCTTGATTGGTTGTATAGGTTCTAACTCAGCCTAGGACAAGTTGGTTTTAGGATTTGGTTGATCTCGAAAAAAACCATTGTTAAAGGTTGTGGCTGAGCCTGTGAAAAGCCATTGTAAAAGCTTGTTGGAAGCTTGGGAATTGCACCGTTTATAGTGATTTGATTTGAAAAATCCTTTGTTAGAAAATCAAAGTAGTAGATGTAGGTTTTGACAGAACCACTATAAATATTTGTGCATTATCTGCTTTATTTTATTTTTCATTTCATTTTTTGTTAAATCATTCTTTCATCTTGCATTTAACTTCTCATAATTGACTTTTAACTTACCCCCAATTTGAAGTCAATTTTAGTAACATTCACAAAGTACTATTCACCCCCTTTTAGCACACTTATTTGGGGTCAACAAGTGGTATTAGAGCTTATCCGTCATTCTTAAAGCTTAACATCCTAAGGGAGATTCAAATGACTCTTCAAAAATATGTAGTTGCTGAGGGATAGTCCCCAAACCAACTACCTCTATTTGATGGATCAAACTACCTCAAATGGAACACTAGAATGTCAATCTACATAAGGGCAATAGATTATGAAATATGGGATGCCATTACTGATGGACCTTTCATCCCCTCGACCATAAATGTTGTAACCAATGAAATGATTTCTAAGACAAGGTCTGAATGGATTGAAGCTGAAACCAAAAAGATTTAGACAAACTTTAAGGCAATAAACACTTTACATTGTGCCTTGACTTTTATTGAGTTTAACAAAGTGTAAAGCTGTACCACTGCTAAACAAGTTTGGGATAAACTTAGAATTATCCATGAAGGGACTTCACAAGTCAAGGAGTCCAAAATAGCTCTTCTAACTCACAACTACAAAATGTTCAAGATGGAACTTGGTGAAGACATCATTAGCATGCTTGATAAGTTCACTAACATTACCAATAACTCAGCCAATTAGGTAAGCCAATCCTTGAACATGAACTTGTGTAAAGACTTCTTAAAAGCCTACCTAAAACTTGGAAGCCAAAAATGACTGCTATTCGAGAAGCTAAGGATTTAAATGTCATCGGTCTTGATGAAATATACGGCTCTTTTCTCACTCATAAGTTGGAGCTTAAAGAAGAAGAAGAAAAAGATAAGAGAAAAGCAAAAGAAAGGATAAAAAGCATTGCTTTAAAAACATGTACTCTTGAAGAAGAATTAAATAATTTATCATGAGATGATGATGAAGAATTGGCAATGGTAACAAAAAGATTTAGAAAACTTATAAGACAAAGAGATAGGAGACTGGCTAAGAAAGGATATAAAAGAGATCAAAGTTCTTATTGGAAAATCAAAAATAAAAATGAGTCTAACAATAAGGAAGATGTTACATGTTTTGAGTGCAAGAAACCTGGACATTTTAGATCAGAATGCCCCTTGCTGAAGGAGGAAACTTAAAAAAAAAAAAAATCAAAAAAGGCTATGGTGGCTGCAACCTGGTCTGATAGTGATGTTTCAAGTTTAGATGTTGAAGAAGAGAAAGTGGAAGAAAGAGCAAACTTATGTTTGATGGCCAAAGATGATGAATCCAAGGTATCTTCCACTTCTTGTGATATTTCAATTGATGAACTCCAAGAAGAATATGAATGTCTCTATGATGAGTTTGAAAAACTTGCATCAAAATATAAGGCTTTAAAAAAAAAAGACTACATCTCTTGAGATTGAGTTAGAAAAGATAAGACATGATTTCAACTCTATTTTTGAACAAAGAAATTTTCTTTAAACTGAATTAGAACATTCAAAAACAAATTTTGAAGTTCTGAAATTGGAACTGGACAACAAAACTGAAGCTTTGCAAAAGGCAATAGATGAAAACATTTGTCTTAAGAGTTTGAGAAGAGAAACATCAAGAAGAAACACAAAGTTTAAGAAAAATTCTAATAGTTTCTTATCTAGATGTTATGTTTGTGGTAAAATTGGTATCTTTCTTATGATTGTTATAGGAAAAGAAGCACCCAAAGAATAAAAATGATTTAGGTACCAAAAGGATCTTATGTAGCAATTAACCTTCAAACTCCCATCAAGGTATGGGTACCTGTGTAAGAAGAACTGAAAATCTATCTTATAGGTTGAGCCAAATCAAGAAGACATATGTTCAAAAGCTCAACTGAAGCAGAAGCAACCATGGTACATGGACAGTGGTTGCTCAAGACATATGACTAGAAACAAAATGTTGTTTGCTCAGCTGGATAAGAAAAAGGGAGGCAATGTATCATTTGGAGATGATTCAAAAGGCAGAATTCATGGTATAAGAACCATTGGTAAGAATTCTCATGCTCAAATTAATCATGTGCTGTTTGTTCAAGGATTAAAGCACAATCTATTAAGCATTAGTCAACTATGTGACAAAGTTTCTAAGGTATGTTTTTGTCACGACCTAAATTTCGGGCCATGATCGGCGCATAGGCCCAATGGATGTAGTCCACTAAGCCCAAGCAAGCCTATTAATCTGACATGTTCACATTCCATCATAAATTGCTAAGTCACATTTCATAACTTAGGATCAAAATAATATTAAATATTACCACATCATACTGGCATACTAAACAAGTGTATATACATTGTCTACAACATGTATCTTAGTAATTTACATTAGGTTTGTCTATACATCTCAAAAAGAAGACTCGATTTCCAGCGAAGAGACTTGGACGAATGTGCAGCTACTAAATGCCGAGACACCTACCAATAGTCGAGTCTACAAAGGTACCTCGACCTAGTTACCAACTACCTCGTGATCTGAGAACATGAAGTTGAAAACGGTGAGTATAAACCCAATGAGTGAACAAGAAGGGAACAAGCATACCATAAGGAATGTTTAACAAAATCATGATGCATTCATTTTTTCAAAACAATACAATTTATTTTAGTTCTTATTTAACCCCTCAGGTAAACCCCACATGAGTAAATCACTTTATGAAAAGGGTCCATGCTCAACAAAGGATTTAGAGAGTGAAAACTTTAATAGCATTCATGAAAATCAGGTCAAATAAACGACAGGTCCTCGTTGCAGTGAGAATGAATTTTCGCTGTAGCGACACTAGATTTAAATTACCAACTAACTGAGGGTTTCTTAATTGGCTGAGGGTTTCTCACCAAACCTCCTCATTTTAAACTTAATTCATTTATTCCTTAATGTTGGAAGTCCATGCTCAAATATGGTAGCAAAGAAGTGGATAATAGGGCAACAATTGCTCAAGATGTAGGACAAAATAGAAAGTTTTTCGCTGTAGCAAGAATGAATCTCGCTGCAGCGAAAATGCATTCTTGTTGCAGCGAGTTTTCGGCCAGCCACCCTCTGAAAACCCTATAGTTTCTTGCTGCGGTGAAAATGAATCTCGCTGCAGCGAGAAACAGAGCACTAAGAATAAGGTTTCCCTTCACTCAGTAAAAGGCCATCCTGCTGAACCAACAAAATCAACATAAAACACATGAAAATTCCCAAAGTACAATGTATCAAATTTCACGTATATGTCAATCATATATCATTTTCATGAGCTTTCATTTCATAAGTGTAAATATGCATAATTACATAGATAAACATCAATATCATCATAATCAAACTCGGCTCATGTACATCCCCCCAAATCGTGCACATAGCCGGCACCATTGTGTGCATCCCCCCACATCTTGCACAATCAGTGCCATCGTATACATCCCCCCACATCTTGCGCACAGGCACTATCATCATCCATCTCTCATGCCACCATCATCACCGGCATGTGCATCCCCCACATCGTGCACACACACGGTTATAGTCATCATACACAATATCAATCATCATGCATAACACACACACACACACACACATATATATATATATAATCATAATGCAATAGTGCATGAATCCATAGCAATCACATATCAAAACATAAAACCATTTAACAAAAGCTTGTTCCCAAGGCACTTGTTTTTATGAAAAACTTGATAATTCATTCAAATGTGTGGCAAATACATTATATTCCCCAAAACAAGTTTTGAAGGCAGTTCACTCACCGACATATTATTGAGCCTTTAGCTTACTCTAATTCCCCTAATGATCCAATTGGGGTGATGGGGCTTCGTTAGAACCTACCATCAAATTAACGTTACGTTAGTGTCAATTCATACTTATAAACCCTAAAAGCTATCCCTTAGCAAGATTTCAATTGCTACTTTAAATGGCTATCTATGTTCACTATCTTAATCACTATAAAATGTATGAACATCCTCAACAATAAAATAGCTCATAATCTCGATTACTAGCTATTATCCACAGCTAAAAAAAAAACAAGCTTAGTTTATCACTCACCTTAGGATTTCTTTGTAGTTGAATTCTTTTCCAATAGCTTCCAAACAAATGGGGTAATTCTTTTTTTCTCTCTCTAGAATGCCCAACTAGTGAGAGAAAGTATGAAAATAAGATTTATCAAGGGTTTTGAAGTAAGAGAGTGAAAGAATACAAGGATTCTATTAAAAAAGGCACCAAGGTATGAAAATTAAAGCTAGAGAGAGAAAATTATGTAAGCTCCATATCAAGCTTCAATGGAGGTTGGAAGTAACGTGAATTGAGAGGAGAAGAAGAAGAAGAAGAAGTTGCTGAAATTTCAAGAAGCTGTTGGAAGGAGAAGATATTTATAGCTCAAATTTATCCATTCCTTTGAAATTACGAAAATGCCCTTGACTAGTTAGCTTGTTCTCATGCAACGTTTTGTGCAATCTTTTTACTTTTTTAACACTAAGACCAAGTCCATAATGGTCTAGACATGCTCGGGTTTACGAAACTTTTAAAAGTTTTGACTTGTGGTGCAAAATGACCATTTTGCCCTTATTGTGAAAATTATTATCATTTCTAGTTTTCTTCGTGTTTTCATCATTACACATCATTTATGAGGTCTTATGCCTATTTAGACCTTAAAATATCATAAAGCTTTCTTCTGGGAGCTTGTTAGAGAAAATGACGAAACTACCCCTGGCTTGTGTTATTATGTCTATGCCTAGTTACAAGCCTATAGAGGTTGAGGTCTCACATCATGATTGCTGAGTAAGCACGGAAAGCTTTTATTTAAACAAGGGGAGCTGTAGAGAAAATTTGAACCTTCCACCATGCAAAAGAGTACGCGTCGAAAAACTCACAAGGCTCTTGAGTATTAAAGTATAATATCAACACGTGGACCCACCTCCACGTAATAATAATCCAGGAGTCTTACTCCACTGGATTCCCATAGCCATGGAAGTCTCATGATGTTGGTCGACATCGGAGAATTAAGCAGTCGCTATTGCGCACATCCGGGAGTCTCACTCTACCTGATCACTTGTGGCCTAGCCACGTATACATATCACAAGTCGTGGCCCCCGCCACACCTAACAACTCGTTGGCAACCCAAAGGTTCTCTAACTAGAGCTCACTTGTGCACGAGGGTCTCACTTAACCGAAGTGACTGTCGGCCTACTCTCGACGCACTTGGTTTGTCAAAACCATTGTGAAAAATCAAATCGAGGTTTCCAAGTCTTTTGCTTAAAACCATTTGGAAACAAGGTTCCATAACCTTTCAAATTACTTTTCACATAAAAAGGCATGGTGTATTATCTTATTCAAAGATCGGACTAAAATCGGTGCTCAAAACTTGCATTTAAATCATTTAATTATTTCATTTCAACTATGCATATCACCCACAAATACAAGGCATAGATTTTGAATGCAAAACAGTATAAAAGGCTTGTTTCCCGATTTCTAGAACACTTTATGTATATAGATCTATAGATATATCTAAAACAATTTTCAAAACAACTTGCATCCACAATTTTCTACGAGTTCTACCCGCTCATGCTTTCCATAATAACAATGTATAAATCATTATAAATCCATTTAGAAATTGCCTGTCGCAGCTAACAGCTCATGCTTTTCACAATTACATTTAATGAAATAAGGCAACATTTACAAAACATATAACATTATATAGCTATGGAAATTTTTGAAATAGGCACCCCCTACTCACCTTACAATAGCAGGATGCTTCGTCGCTGTCACGACCTAATTTCCCGGGCCATGACCGACGCATGAGCTCAATGAGCATAGCTCACTAAGCCCAAGTAAGCCTATCCATTTACCTTTGCTTAACAAATTTATCATATCATGCATTCACACACACCTTTTCCCGGGTGTGAACATAGCCAAAACACAATGGCATTATCAATAATAATATACATGCACTATACCAGTCATGTATTTAGCAATTTATATTGCATACACAAATTCACATTGTTAGATTGTATTCACAATACAAAAGGACCCATGACTTCCAGCAGAGACATTTACAATAAAATGGATTACTATCGAATGCCAGACACATACCCAGGAGATGCACTACGGGGACTCCTCGATCTAGGGTCCAATAGTCACTTGATCTGAAAACATGAATTTTTATAAAACGTGAGTACAATACTCAGTGAGTGAATATTAGAAGGGAACAAGAAGTCTCAACCAGGAAATTTGACAATCATGATGCACCGGTTGAAAATAAGGCCATTTTCATATAACACTATTCCACACCCTTTTTCCCTTACCTAAAAATTTATTACGCATTCAAGGATTAAACATCCTTGAATTTACACCGATCATTCTGGCAAAGTAGTAAAATTGACGGTTATTTACAAATCGTCACATAATAAGGGTTTCACAACCCATACGATTCATATATGCATATGTATCACGTACAATTTCATTCACCAATTGTTCTATCAAGCAAGATAGCAAAATTAACGGTTTATCACAAATCGTCACAAACAAGGGCTTCACATACCACACAATCACACATATATACACAAAGATATGAGCAATTATATACACCGCCAAGTCTTCACTGTTCTTGGTGGTACAAAGAAATAACTATCGAGTACTCGGTAAGGGGTATCACTCAGTATCCCTCTTTGCACACCTCTGAATTTCTAAGAAATTGTGGGCGCTACTTATCGCCGTCCCCACTTTGCACATGCACAGTAGTAATTATCACAACCTTTATCATTAAACCGACGTTTGTACTTCCCACTCCGCACATGCACGGTCGTAATTATCACAACCTTTATCATTAAACAGGCATTTGCACTTCCCACTCCGCACATGCACGATCGTAATTATCACAACCTTTATCATTAAACCGACATTTGCACTTCCCACTCCGCAGATGCATGGTCGTAATTATCACATCCTCTGTCATTCAATTGGCATTGCACTTCCCACTCCGCACATGCACGGTTGCATCAATTTCACCATAATTGATTACTAATGCATATCAGCATAATACAAGGGTACACAGATTCAGTACACTTAATTTCACACAATTTCTCAATAATACATGTAGGCATCATACAGATATACACAGATGCATCGCAATCATATTTAACATCACAGAAATATTTTCAATAAAGGTTTGTTCTCGAGATTCATTTTTAAATGGGAATTAGATATAATCATTCACGCATTTCATTTCAACTTAATTAGAATTCCCAAATAAATTTTGAAATGCAAATTCACTCACAAGTGTCGAAAATCTGGATTTCGGGTGCACTCGGACTAATAGTCCTCAGGCGTAATTCCTTTGCCTTTTCCGGACGTCTCACTACCTAGCTTGTTTCCTTGATTTCTTCACTTTTTCTTTGAATTTTCATCTAGGTTTTCTTGTTTTTCCCTTTGTTCTTCCTTTGTTCTTGTTGCTGGTTGCCTAGGCCGAATATGGTGAGAGAATTGGGGATTTAATGAGCTGATTTCTATAGAAAATAATAAAATAATCAAGCATGCCACGTGTCACATGCTTATTGGCCTAATTTTTTTTAACTTTTTAACTTTTTCTTCTTAATTTTCCACCACAAATATTCTGGTATTTATCCAATCCTACCACAATTAAAATCCCTTGGTCTTGACAAGTGCTAGGGCAAAAAATTTACCAATTTGCCCCTGGGATAGAAAAATTACGATTTTGCCCCTACACTCCGAAATGTACCAGAATCACATTATTTCTACTTTTTAACCTCAAATAACACTAATATTGATCAATATTAACCAAATGGGGCAACAATCATTTTATAAAAATTCTCGTTTAGTCTTTTAGTGGCAAAATTATCATTTTGCCCTTGTGCTCCAAAAATACCGAGAATCATAATTTTTCATTGCTAAACATCATTTAATACTCCAATAATCATAATTATGTTTCATATAATTATTCTTGGTCAAATGTGATCAAATCTTGGCTAAAAATCTCCATTTTATCATAAAATGGTTAAATGACCGTTTTGTCCTTAATCGGTCAATTTTCTTGATGGACTCCAAACTAGACCTTGAGCTTCGAATCATTATTCTAAGTCATTCTGTGGGTTTCAATATTTTCAAATTCCTCTTAGAATTTTTATTTGAACTAGTTCAAGGCTCGATTTAACTTAATTGTACCACTCGATATAATACCGTATTTTAATCGAGCTTGAAAAGGTCTCACAGTCGCTATTGATTCGGGTGCGTATCTTGCTATTTCTTCTGGATGGTTACTCGTTACTTTACCCGGCACGCCACCACGGTAAACTTTTCTACTTATATACTTCCTAGCAACAATCCAAATTCAATAATCTTAGTGGTTATCATTCCCATTTTCCTCTCCTTTTTCAAACATTACCATCATGTTAATAACTCATACTATGCTAGAATCACCACTTTTCCTCACTTAACCTTGCATATTCATATACATCTTGACACATTTTTACCAAAGTTGCCTTTATCATTTGCTTGCGTAATTCTTTAAATTATAATTACCGGTAACTTATTTATGACTCTAATACATATATTAATCCTGTAGTACCCCGTATTTTGATACGGTGGCTAATAAAGTTTACGGATGTCAATTGAGGTTAATTATTGAGTTAAAAAATGTAATTCAGAAGTGAACCTGTGAAATCTCGAGCTCCATAGACACATAGCTAGAAGTAGACGCGATAATGCGGACCAGGGGTATTTTCGTAATTTCACTTAATGAGCTCCTACGAGTGGGTTTTTTTGATGCTATTAAGCTCTAAATAGGCCTAAGGAATGAATAAATGATGTTTATGATGGTAAATAATTGAAGAAGATAAAAATAATGATAATTTCCACGGTAGGGGCAAAATGGTCATTTTGCATCTCGGGTCTAAATTTTTATGTTTTCGTGAACCCGAGTATTTCTAGACTATTATGGACCTTGCCCTAGTGTCAAAAGAGTAAAAGGTTGCATAAAGGATGAGAGGAAGACAAAGTTACCATGTTAAGGGCATTTTGGTAATTTATGTGAGAAATGGATAAACTTTATATATAAATATCTAAAGCTCCAGCAATTTCCAGCAGCTTCCAGCCATTTCTTCTTCCTTTCGCCTTTAACGATTCTTCATCTCCATGGGAGCCTCCCTTAAAGCTTCTATAACTTTTTCTTTCTAGCTTCAATTTCATGCTTTTGAGCACTTTTTTATAGAACCTTTTGTGCTTTTTTACTCTCTCACCTTAAAACCCCTAAAAAGTCTTACTTCCATCTTCCTTTCACTAGTTGGACATGTAAAGAGAGAGAGTGATTTCCCTTGCTAGCTTGAAGAATTTTGAAAGAGAATTCAACTACAAAGACCATCAAGGTGAGTATAAGTTAGGGTTAAATTTCTTTAGTTGTTGATAATGGCTAACAATGGGGTTTGTGAGTGTTTTTTCACTGAGGTCGTTTATTCACTCTTAAGGTGATTAGAGTACTGTGAATAACTAGCCATTTAATAGCAATTGGAAGCTAGTTAGGAATAACTAATGGAACTTGATTAGGAAAGAGCTTTTGGATTATATTAATGCCAATTTGGGTTGGTTGTGATGTTGTGTGTGTATAGGTTCCAACAAGGCCTCACATGTCCATTTGGAGTATTAGTTGAGGTTAGAGTCAAGCAAACGAATCAACAAGACCGGTGAGTGAACTTGCATTTCAAAATTTACTTTGGGAGATGTAAATGTATTTGGATGAAACATTTGAATGATTTTATCCAACCTTTGTTTAAAAATGTGTGCCGGGGAACAAGCCCTTGATAAAATGCTTTGATGTTGTGAAAATGTGAAATGTGTAAAAGGATGAATCCATGTGCTCCTATATTATGTTGGTATGTATGTATATGAATATACATTGTGCATTGATGAATAATGTTGTGTGAGGATGTTGAAGTGTGCGAGTAGGGAGTGCACACATGATGATGTTGAAGTGTGCGAGTAGGGAGTGCACACATGATAATGAATGCATATGTATATATATATGTGTGTGTTATAGAAAGTTATGAAAATATTTGTGATTGTGTTGCAAGTTGGCATTGTTAATTGCTCTCAAATTGCTTTTCATTTCAACAAGAAAATGGCTTTTGATGTAACAAGAACCATTTCAATTAAAATGCTCTGTTTCTCTCTATAGCGAGATTTATTTTTGCTGCAGTGAGAAACTCTCCGGTTTTGGGGGTTACACTAGCCTGGCTTTCGCTGCAACGAGAATAAATCTTGTTGCAACGAGAAACTCTCAGTTTCTAGTGTAGTGCTTTCACTTCGATGAAGATTTTGACCATCTTTCCGTCCGAATTGGAAAAAGTGGTAAACATAAAAGTTGTATCCCTACCTCTTAGCTTTCGAATGGTCCAAAATCAGGTCAATTAGACCTCTTTAGTGGGAGATATGATAGAAAAACTGAAACATATGCAAACTAAGACTGTTTCTCACTGCAGCGAGAAACTTGCTGCCATGCTTGCTACCTTGCTTGATTTTGACCTATTTTTCACCCATTTAACTTCATGGATTGATCATGAGTTTTTTCAACACTATTAGGTTATTGATCAAAGTTTGAAATGAGGGGTTTTTAGTAAGAAATTAAATCAATTGCATTGCTTTTGAAACAAGTGCATCATGATTTACAAATTCCTTCTATCGATTGCTTGTTCCTTCTTATGTTCACTCATTGAGTTTTATACTCACGGTTTTAAACTCCATGTTTTCAGATTCAGAGGCAGTTGGGACCTAGATTGAGTGTCCACATATGCTCGTCCTCTTGGTAGGTACTATGGCATCTTAATAGCTGTACCTTCACCTAGAGTCACTCCATTGACGGTCAAGAGTCTGTTACCTGTGAATGAGTTTATGCAATGTAATCCGCTAGGATCCATGTTTTAAGTCAAATATGTATATTTGATTACTGATGCCACTTGAGTTGGCAAACGGGTGACATTATTTTGACATAATAAAATGGTGAGTATTGGGTCACTATAAAATGTTACTGAAATATTTTTAGTTGAGAATTACAATATGTGGTTTTAGAAATGATGGTTGGGATTAATGATCGAGATTGCTTAAATAGGCTTGCTTGGGCTTAGTGGGCTATGCCCATTGGGCCCATGCGTCGATCATAGCCCGGAATTTGGGTTGTGACAAATCCTTTCTAAGGATATTTATCAAGTTTAACCATCATTTCCACAACAATAACCTAACATATGGCAGCAACTATAAATTTACTTCCATCAAACATTTTCTAAGTCTACATGTACTACCATTCTTATTTACATGTTGCCACCAAGCATAACATCAATATTCATTCATACGCACCAACATCCATAACCTTTTAAGCCTTTCCTAACAACACATATCCACACAATCCATTTTTTTTGAAGCTTCCAATTAATATAATTGCTTTCCAACCATACCCATGACATCACTATAACACTACATATTGCACACAATCATTCTCACAATATTAAACTAATCATAGACTTCAAATTGTAGCATTAAGCTTACCACTTGGTTTTAGCTTGGATTTCACCTAACAAAATTCACAATTTCCTCACACCCATGGCCACTATAGCTGTCACAAAAATACTTACACAATTATCAACTCATTTCCAAAAATTTCTCAAGCTAAAAATCAAAATCCTTACCTTATGTCTCTTGAATCTTGAAACCCACTTGATATTCCTTCAATTGCTCTTGAATCACTCATACCCAAGCCTTTCACTTTCCTCTCCTTTCTTTCTTTGGCCTATTCTCTCTATTTTTCGTTTCAAATGCATGGTGGCAAGGTGAAAATGGCATGGAAGTTTGAAAATGGCGTGGGAGCTTGAAGGAGAAAATGAAAATATCTTGTGGGTGGAGATAAGAATCGACCGTGAGATAAGAATGAAGAGTCAAAGCTTTGACCAAACTAATGGCAAAATTATCATTTTGCCCTCTAAGGTTTTCTCCCTTTTTAATTGTATCCTCCCACAATCTTTTAATTCTAATTTCTTTCCATTTTTCTTCCTTAGCAGTTGTATCAATAAAATATTAAGTTTATGCTTCAACGCGGTATCACCGTAATATTTAAATATTTACTTACCCCGCGCTAGCTTTATTTAATAAAGACACGTAGGCCCCATTAACGTCATTTTTCTTCAAAATTTCCTTATTCTTCTTCTCTCCTACTTAGATTGACCATATACTCATTCTTCATGAAACATTTCGACACTGAATAAAATATTAATATTTTAATATTATTTTATTCCAAAATTTTCACTTATCTCCTTGGCACTCAAAATGTCTTATTATCCCCCGATTCACTTCTGAATCACTTTTTACATCGTTAATTCATCCTTGATAAAAATATTCTTACTTAATTACTATTTCTTCGTGTGTGGAATATTTTGCTCCAAACTATGCCTTTCACCTTTTGTCGCTTTTAAACACTCTAATTAACCTCAATTGGCATCCTATAAGCCTTATTAGCCAATGTATCCAAGTACGGGGTGTTACAAGTAAGCAAAGACGGTGGTATTAGTCCCGCTTGTGATTCTCGCCTATAGTGCTTTGATGCCACTCACTTGAGAATACTATAAGTGATGCCATCTATTGGGAGATTACTTTAGACGATGACTTTGATTCTCTGCCCATTGCTTTGGCAAGCTTGTGATTTGTTTTTTATTTCTAGCAACTTTGTTCTGAGCATGATTTGACTCTACTTGGTGGCCACTGTGCATAATTTATTGATGTCCAGGGGATGACCACTCTATGATTGTGATTTGATTTGTGTGCATGACATGAAATAGCCTCGGATAGGCCTCGATAAATTTGATATGAATCTAATATGATACTCCAATGATACGGTGTGCCGTGGAGGGTAACTTTGAGTGGCTGTGAGGACAAGCCTACTGATATGTATGATATTTATGGAGAGTCCTTAGAGATGATGAGTTCCACTGACATTGGAGATATTTGCTAAAATGTTTGGTTGCACGAGTAGTGCCTTAAATAATTATTTGTATATATATGTGTGTATTATTTGTCTGCATCTCTTACTAAGTACTAGATGATTCACCCATTTGTTGAACCATGTGTAGATAAATAGGCCATAAAACTACGTGGCAAGTGTTGTCCAGTGATTGACTAATTTTAACATCCGGTAGGTCTCCACTTGACATGTCCACTCTACTGCAATTGTTGTGAGCTTTTTCTCTATGTCTGGTTTTGTCAAGCCTGGCTCTACAATATGTTAATTATGCCATTCCTACATAAGAATGCATGTTTGCTTACTTGGGTACCTAGGAAATCGTTAAAGGACGGTATTGTACCAAATGGTACAATTAAGTTGAATTAAGCCTCAAACTAGTCCAAATAGAGATTTTAAGATGAAATTGAGAATTTTAAAACCCCAGAATGACTTAAAATGGTGATTCGGAGTTTGAGGACCGATTTGGAGTCAAATTGAAATTTTCATGACCTAGGGGCAAAATGGTCATTTTGCCACCCGAGGTTAAAATTGGAATGTTGGAAGAAGTTTTTGATCAAGATTGACTATTTAGAACATAATTTGAGTTTGAGAAGTGAAAAATTAATTCTGGCATTTTTTTGAGCATAAGGGCAAAATAGTCATTTTGCCACCCTAGGGGCAAGATTGTAATTTTACACCACCCAACACTTGTCCAGCACATGAATTTCACCCATTATTATCATGGATAATTGAAGGATTTTATGTGGTGGAGAAAGAAAGCTTAATAGATAAGAATTTAAAAATGGACCAATGGTAAGGTGACAAGTGTCAAGCTTTTAATTCTTTATTATTTTCCTTATAAATTAGCACAAAACCAGCCCATTTCTCTTCATTTTGGTTGGCTTCACCAAGGAGAAGCAAGAAAAAGGAAGAACAAAACCCTAGGTGGAAAAATTCAAGAGGAATTCACCAAATTTCAAGGAATCAAGCCATCAAAGGTGAAATTTCTTAACTCTAGCTTGTGATCTATCTTTCCTATGCATTCTTTTGCATTTTCCATGGTTGAGAATCAAGTTTGCATGAGGATACCCTTGCTGGCCGGACATGGGGGGAGGAGTTTTGATGCTTGATTTGGTTAGATTTTGAGATATTTTAGTGTTTTTAGTTAGTTAGTGATGTGTAGCATGAAAATCAAACAAGAAAAATTTATTTTCTCCCATCACCCATCATAGGCCGAATCTTCCTTGTAGAGTGTTGATGGTGGATTTGATTTTATTTCAAATGAATTGGTTAAAAAATGATGAATTATGGTGAGAAAATCAAGTAGGAAAAATCATAGTGTTGATGCACTCACCATGGCCGAAATTTTCAAGAAGAAATGTGAGGATGGTTTTGCTAAATTTTATGTTATTTGACTTGTGTTTGGTGATTTGAAGTATTGGGAGAGAAATGGAATTATTTGGATTTGAAGTGGACGTATTGGCCAATTAGTCGGGTGATAGATCGAGTTAGGCCAACACCGCATGTAGACAATAATTCGAACAATTTGTGTTCCATATCATGCATTCATATAGAGTTTAGATTAGTTTTATAACGGTTTAGCATCAATGTGGTAAATTGCTTGATTTTGCATTATGTCTAGGTGGTGAATCCTTCAAAAAAGGGCAAAGAAATTACACCCGAGGATCAATAGTCGGAGTACTCAAAAATTCAAACTCTTGATACAGTGAGTAACCTTATCATCATCTTGATTATCTGAAGTGAATTTTAATTCGTTTTTGTGATTTTATGGAAAATGAGTTTAAATGGTAAATCTTTATGTTTTAAAAGCAAAATGTTATTAAATGAAATGATTTTATAAAATAGTCTTGAAATTGAATGATGGTTTTGGAAAATGGAGTAATTGGAGACTAATTGCTGTGTTGTAAATTATTGTTTGAATTGAATGGCTTATGATAATGTGGGCATGAGTGGCTGGATTTGGTAAATGTGCTGAAAATGTATGAACTGTTGATTTGCCTTGAGAGGCTATAAAATAAAATAATTGCCATGTCATGCTGTTGAATTTTATTGAATTGGTGCGTTTATAAATTGGTCGCTGCAGTGGACGAGTTCCGTGGACCAGCCTATTAAAGGGGCACGGTAACCTTATTATATTCTTACCTTAGTATGAGAAGCGCGGATGGATAACTCCTGAGGTTAACACTTTAGAGTTCACTTCACGCTAAACCACCACGTGAGGGTAAACTCAGCCAACGCCAAGGAACGGCTATGTTTTTAAAATAAAAACATGATTTATGCGTACATGACTTTTTAACAGCCTTGGCGAACTCGGTTGGGATAGCCCTCGGCCAAGGTATCCCTGATAACTGAGTATGATAATGATTTTGGCACGAGCAAAACTTTTCAAGAAATCATAAGCCTCATTGTTTATTTGGGTGAAATGAATCTATTTTATGTTATTAAAATGAGTTCGAAATGCTGTGAATCATTTTTATGCTAATCTATTTTATCTGTCTCCATTTACTCAACTTTAGATATTTTAGATGATATTTGTTTACTCACTAGGATTATATAATCTGACCACCCTCCTTTCCACCCATTTCAGGCTCAGGATAGTCGGTAGATAGCTCACTTTGTTGAGGGCTACAGTTGGACTTGCATCCTCAAAAACTGTAGGTTTACTGCTTTTGATACTTTTGGTCGTTGTGGGCCCACGTGTCACTGTAAATTAAATTTTATACTTTAGTTATCTGTATTACAATATGTATGAATTTATTTAGCTTTTACGATACAAAAATTATTTACAAGTAACTCTATAAATATTGTTTTATAAGAAAATAGAATATTTTATTGAATATTTTTATTATATTCAAATAGTCATAATTTCATTTTAAATGAAGGTTTTAGACGTTTAAACTTATTTTTAATTATGAATTATGTGTTTTATACTCGCATACTACATTTTTAGCTGGTTTCAAAATTTTTAGAGAAAAATAACCCAAATGCCCCTGTGAGACAAAAATCATTTTTTTATTGATTTAAGTTGGAAATAGCTTAAAATCTTTTAGAACATGATATTTGGCAATGGTTACTCACTGGGGAAATGAGAAACTGATATTAAAGCCTTGCGAGGTTTCGGTTAACATTTCGGGTAATGAGTGTCGATCGAGACACCGCGACGGTTGTCACGGGCTCTAGGGGAGTACCAGGTTGTGACAGGTTTAGTTATGTATGTTGGCACACTATGCCATTTGAACTTGTATTAAGGGTTGTTAAGTATGAACCCTTTTTGATGGCTAATGTATGGCCTCATCTATATTATGTATGAATTATATGCCAAGGATAATGTTTTATATTTGAAATTAAATTTTATTTATGAATATTTGGTTATGAAATCCTTCGGCTATGTGTTATGTGATTTGAAGTTCTAAGGCTTGCTTGGGTCTCACAAGCTTCGTTTGCCAAGCTCGTGTACCAGTCACGAACCCTTGGGTTTGGGTCATCACAGATCGATCTCTCATAGTTTCCCCCACATTTTTCCATCCATCTATAGATAAATTTTTCAGGTCTATCGATAAATGGTGCATTGAACATTTTTCCTTTTCTCCCAGGTGCAAATCTATCGATAAATGAGGATGCACACTATTCATTTTTGCTCTTGGGTTGCTATCTATCGATAGATAATGTCCATAGCACTTTTGTTACTAGCTATCTTGTATTTATCCATAGATCATGAATATCTATTAATAGATGTTCATGGGCATTGCTCCATATTCCTAGATTTCTTGAATCTATCGATAGATCACCCCTAAAATTTTCAACTTTTTAACTCGTAAACTTCGAATCCAAAACCTCTACTTCACTCCCACTTGTATAATCATCACAATTAACCACATTATACTCAATATGAATAATCATACTCATAATTTAACTTTAAATTCTTAATCATGCCAAATTTCACATGGCCTGGTCATTCTTAATATAGCCTAAGTATCATACTTAGGTATCCAAGTGTCAAACATATGCACACACACTTTTATCAAGGGCCTTAAAACATGCCAACACTCATAGCCATTTACTCATAACATATCGATCTCATAAGATTCAAATTAGCCCACCAATTGGCTTAGCTTTCATACATATTCAACATCAGAAAAAAAAATCAAGGGCGTTACAGTAAGCCTAACTTGATATGCACTACTTATGTAGACAACATGAATGTGATTTGTGATGATTTAGGGAATCCCCATTTGAGATGATTTGATATACCCCTAATGTTGGAGATGTTTGTTAAAATATTTTGTTTGCCTTAGGAATGCATTATACATATATTTATATGCACTATTATATTTGATTTATATGCACCCCCTTAACGAGTATTAGATGACTCACTTATTTTTTTGTACCATGTGTAGATAAATAGGCCACAGGACTTGGGCTGCTTGTGTTGTCTTTTGGATAGACAATTTTGGCATCCAGTAGGCATCCTTTGTCTGATATGTCTACTCCATTGAGTCCTATTTTGGGGTCTTTTCGCTTCTGGTGTAGGTTTGGATTATGTTTCATTTCGGAATATGTAGGCAATGTATTGCTATTGTTTTGATTAAGGGTTGTATGCTATGAACCCATTCTATTAGCCAACATATGGCTTGTGTATATGTTCAATATTGTGTATGAACTAATTACCAAAAAGGTTCCTTTAACGTATTCAAACTTAAGTTATATTATGGATATAATTGTTATATAATTGGATTTGATATGAAAATTTTGAAGCTTGCTTGAGTCTTGTTGGCCTCGCTTGCTGGACTTTTGTGTCAGCCATGACACCTCGGTTTGAGTTGTGACATCAATGGTCAATTCTATTTAACCCGAGAGCAAATAACCCCTCATTGCTTGTTAGGGATCGAACCCTTTAGTGTCACAACTCAGAAGGGCTTTTGATTGGCACGAGAAACTAAGTGGGTATGGCCTAATGAGCCCATACAAGCCTTTTACACATCAATCATCATATGTGGGCTAGACATTGACATAAACCATGCATACAAGCATTTATAATAATAAATTCATACATACATAAGTCCCATCACACAATTATGGAACTTCTTAACATAAAGTGTGGAAATGCATGTTTCATTAACATCATTTGTGTAACATATATATCATATCAACATTTAAATGCACCTCTTAGTGCTCACATGGGCTTATAAGCCATCATCCATCAAATTTGTATAATTCTATAAAAGTATAATGCCATTCAATGGCTTCACAGTCAAAACATGTTGAAGGGTTTATAAACAAGAATATAAAGACCAACTCATCAGTAGAACATGCTCGACCTTCTAGCTTGTAAGCGATTGCTAGAATACCTACCAAGAAAGAACGGATCATGTTTTTGTGACACTGGCTACTAGAGAGCCATCTCACTGATTTGCAAAAACAATGAGAAACTAATGTGTATGTCATAAAAACACCATTAGTGAATACAGGAAGGGGACAAGTTAAGGGAAAAAGTTTTTGCTTATAATTTATTTCAAATGCACAATATCATTATTTCAAAGCACTTCTCACATATGTAGTTTAAATCCAAGTTACGCAACCATTTGGATAAACAAGTTCGTAGTCCAAATACAAAATATTTATGAAGAGAAAATGAGATATTTCTTTGTTCCTTTGGTAGTGGCACCTTACCTTTGGTAGTGGTACTTACCTTTGGTAGTGGTACTTACCTTGTATTCAAACCCATATAGTTGGTACCATTCATCCCATTAAAGCCTATACTTGTTTTCTAGCTTTCTAGCTTTCTAGTTTTCCTTATGACCATTTACACATTAACACATAATATGAACACTTAATCATATCAACATTTTGAAGCTAGGATAACCACATTAATCTCATATTCATCATGTACATAACTGAGATAGTTCCTAAAATCCTTTAAGAATTATCAAACATATTATTATGAGTAGTGCTCACCCCAACTTAAAACGGATAATGATCAAATCCCCATTACCTCAAATTTCCTTAAATTTTGTGAGTGGCATTTAGTCTCACCCATACTTGAGTGGTGGCTGTCCCAACTCAAAATGGATAGTGGACAAATCTCCACTACCTTGGATTTTGTTGACTTTTGTGAGTGGCATTTCACCTCACCCATACTTAAACGGTGCTAGCCTCAACTCAAAGTAGATAGTGGTTTAATCCTCAATACCTTAGATTTCCTTAACTTTATGATCCATCATATCCGTAACTCATTTCATGACATTCACAATCATGTTCATCAAATTATCCCTTTTTTAACTCATCATGTACGTGGAAACTACATTACATAAAAATTCATAATCATATATTTCATGATGGGAAAGGCCCCAACCATGCATTGTAATGCAAAAACCAAAATAAATAAAAACAAATGTAGTAGAATAACAATTAAAATTGACCTTTCCACCCAAGGTCACTTTCAAAAGGTCTTTGGATGATAAGTAATGCATTAACACACACATGTGATCTAGTCATTACCTTAGGGACAAAGGAAAGTTTGATTCCTTGTCAAAATTCCACCAAAACAACCCTTTTAAGAGACCTTACACCAAGCTCAGTTGTTGCAAACCAAAGCTGTCCAAGAAATTCTTGTGTAGCCTATAACGAAAGTCTACATGATGAATGGAGAAATCCCTACAAGAGGGTGGGATTGCTAAGCCTTCAATGTGCTAGTAAGGATGTGTTCTAAAACACCATTCCCTTATTTTCATCCTAACCAAGAAGAAAAAGAGAAAAACATAATTTTCTCTTTACACACTCACAAAGGGCAACTACACTACTCATTAATGTTGAGTGGTGGCTAGGTTAATGGGATGAGTTGGCTCAAGCAAGGTATTTATACCATGGACCAATTTCAATTCTAATTACTTTTCCTTGTAATTGCTAATTGATCCTGGCGCTTAATTAAACCTTTAATTAAGTTCAATAGAAGTTCATAACTTCCAATTTTGATTCAGTCCAACTTAATCAACTCTTCCAATTTAATCTCAATATTCACCTTCTGTGTGTGACCCATTAGGCTTGCAACATGTTGGCAATGATCTTAAAATGTAATCCATAAATTAATTTTAGGATTAGATAAATTCAAACTTTGAACTTATCATTGATCACATCAACCATTTTATGATCATAAACCATGAGTGGGATCTAGTAATCCATCATGGTTCCCCAAATGTTAGAAGAGTTAAGATGGTTTGACTCAAATTTTTAGTGATCAGTCTTTGTGCGTAATTCAATCCTTTCATCATATATCTCAGAAGATTAAGAGCATGGTGTAGTGTCAGCTCCAAAACCTTCCATTTCAATTATAACACTAATTAGCTATCATTAATTATAGGAAACTTATTTCCTAAAATCTATTGTGCTTTGGCTAGAGTCTACACATAAGCTAACTTAGGGTATAAACAATTGAGATACATCTCCTTAATTACTTAGAGTGATGAATCTTATATTGACTACTCATTTGCCTTTATGTGCTTCATGCTGTAAGATAAGTCCTATTTATATTCATATTTGACCACATATAGTTATAGGATTTATCAAATAATTCTGTCTATTTAATATGATTGAGAAACTTATTTGATTAATTTTCCATGCATGGGTCAAAAAGGGCAAGTTGCTATGGTGTTATTGTTGGCAAGATCTTTTCTTAGACCTATTTTGATAATTTATGCATAACTGTTTCTCTAGAAGTCTAAATGGTGTCATTTTGGAGGCATCAGAAAGCTAAGAAACATGGCTATAATTCTTATGTTTTCCATTTTGCCTAGTTTGAATGGGATCAAAGAGAAATATTTGCAACAAGTTGCTAGTTACTGTGAACTGAGTTTGAGGGATGGTGGACTTCTAATTGGATGAGCTGGATGTTTTAAATTTTGAAAAGAGTCAAATGATGTGCTTGTTGAGAATTTAAATTTCAAAAGGACTTGTGAGTTGAAGTGATTAAGTTGGATTTATTTGTGATGCAATTATCTAAAGGAGTTATCACAAGTTAGCAGTTAATTTGAATTAAAACTCTTAGCTAGGATAGAGTTGATGTGGCAATATACAACTTGGGTTGTTTATTTAGCAGCTACTGCCAGAAGAAAAGAGGGGAGCAAATTTAAGAAAAAAATGTAAGAAAAGAAGAAAAAAAAAAGAGCTTTACCTTAGAGAAGAAGATAGGAACCATGGCTTTGAAAATTTTTTCATCAAGAAAATTTATTCTTTCTTTTTCTTTTTCTCAATTGTAATAGGTTAAGGTCATGTCTTCCAATACTCTTTGGTGTTTATTAAATTTTGTTATGGAGTAGATTTTTATTTGTTAGGGGAAGATGTAGCGGAACCTATGTCTTGAGAATTTCTTTAGGAGTAAGTTTTGAATTATTTTTTCATGAAGAGCATGTTCTATTAATCTTAATTCTTTTATTATTTTGATTGGGATTCTATTACACAACTATAATAGAATAAAGAAGCTATATTTGATGAGCTTTTGAATGATAAATCGATTCTTAAATATCTTGTACATGCCATAAATTGACTAAGAGTAACTAAATAGGGATCTTAGATGATTTGTATGGTTAGTTTAAGTTGTAATCAAATAGAAAGACTTAAACGAAAAGAAAAGGGATTCCCTAAACCTATTGCACCTCAAATTGATTTAATTTAGGATAGACTTGAAATATGGATATTTAAAGTTATAGATATTTAAGGTAGTTAATTAGACCTGAAATATGGATAATTAAGACATTAGGGAATTCTACCATCTCATGAATTATAAAGTTTGAAACTTGTTTGTTGATTCTTTTAGTTATATAGGAGTAAGTGAAATTGACCACCTAACATTTCCTATTATAGGATTTATCTTGATATTTTTCACTTGTATTAAATTTTATTAGCTGTTTATTTTTGTTTAGCCTTTAATAGATTTAATTCACCATATCTTCTCATATTCAATTTCTTAAATAACATTATTGGTTTGATCATTTATTTGCATATTTTTATCAATCCTCGTTGGGAACGTTATCTTACTTATCTCTTTATTAGTTGAACGATTTGTACACTTGCTAGTGTTATTTTATTCGCATCAAGTTTTTGGTGTTGTTACTAGGGATTGAAAAAAAATTGCATTTAATTTGATTTTACTTGTTAGTTTGAGAGCTTTTAAATTTTTGTTTTCTTTGTTTATTTTCAGGTCTTATTTTCTAGTGCATGACATCTGCTAGAGGGGAAGTGCTTGAAGCATTTGACTTTGAAATTTAGAGTACTCTGCTTACCTTGAGGAGAATGGCAACCATACCCGTTGGCAATGTAGGAGAAGCAAACAATGAAGAGGTAGTGCCATGGCCTCTCAAAGATTATGCCAAGCCCTCTGTTGATAGGGCTAGATCTAGCATTTGGGGGCTAGCCATACAAGCAAATAGTTTTGAGATCAAGCTAGCTATCATCCAAATGATTCAACATTTAGTACAATTTGGTGTTTTGGCACATGAAGACTCTAACTCATGTTGGTTTTAATGGGGGGTTTATACGGTATTCAAGAATAGGCAAAATTGACTTCAAGGCGAGCCTTTAAATAGACGCTATCTTTAAGACTTATTTTGCCCCCACCACTTGGTATGCAAAGGGGAATAATGTGAATAGTCTTAGGGATACAATGAAGCCAACGTCTAACTTCGTCTTGCACTTAACAAGAGTAGACCGCTAGATACACTTGAGGGTTTGCAAAGTTGTTTAGCCTTAGAGCCTACTTTCTGCAGCAAGTAGATTATAAGGAATTTGGAAGCTTTTGTAGTTGGTGTGAATTTAAGTATTCATGTTTGTAAAACACAACACTTTTCTTGCCCTTCACTTTTTCTGCTCTTGTTTGTCTCTGAATTTTTGGTGTGTCAAAATGGTTGGCAACAAGTGTTGGGATGAGCCCTGTAGCCAATTGGGATTGGTTAAGGCTTGATTCCAATCATGCAACAACATCATTCATGTTTAATGATTAAAGGTTTTCCTTCATCAATAAGACATCAATTATAACAAGTTATAAGTCTAATTGGATGAAGTCCATGAGATTAATATGCCTTGCAAGGAAATTGTAATGGGTTGCAGTTATGAGATCCTTATCCATCAAAGCGTAATCTCAAAATATTCTTGGTCAAAGTATCATTAAGATTGGACATCGATGATGTGAGACCTCGACCTCTATAGCCTCATAACTAAGTGTAGACACGATAACCCGAGCCAAGGGTAATTTCATCATTTCTTTAGTGAGCTCCTAGAAGTATGCTTTCAAACATTTTTAAGGCCTAAGTAGGCCTAAAGCATAAATGAATGATGAAAATAAAATCTAAATGACGAAGGAAATAAAAATAATGATGATTTACAAAGTAGGGGCAAAATGGTCATTTTTCATCTCTGGTCAAAATTTTAATTTTTCATAAACCCGAGTATTTGTAGACCATTGTAGACTTAGCCTTAGTGTTAAAAGAGTAAAAAGATTGCACAAAGGATTAGAGAAGAATAAGTTAACTTGCTAAGGGTATTTTCATAATTTAAGTGGAGTTAGATAAGCTTGAGCTATAAATATCATCTTCCAATAGCTTCTTCTCACATTTTTCAGCAGCTTCTTCTTCTTCTTCCTTCTTCCCTCTCACGTTTCTTCATCCTTCTTCCCTCTCACGTTTCTTCATCCTCCATGGGAGTTCTTTTCAAGCTTCCATAACTCTCTCAAGCTAGCTCCACTTTTCATATTTTTGTGCACCCTTTCATAGAACCTTTGTGCTCTTTCACTCTCTCACTTTAAAACCCTTGAAAAAAAAAATCTTACTTCTAGACTTTCTCTCACTAGCTAGATGTTTAGAGAGAGAAAGAGGGAGCTTCCATAATAGCTTGAAATTTTTGAAAAGAGATTCAACTACGAAGCTACCAAGGTGAGTAGGGAATTAGAATTTGATATTTAAGTGTTGAGAATAGTTAATGATGAGACTTGGGATTGTTTTGTAGTTGAGGTTGTTTATTCATTTTAAAGTAATTAGGATGGTGCAAATAATAGCCATTTAATAGTAGTTGGAAACTAGTTATGAATGACTGTAGAACCCAATTTAGAAAATAGCTTTGGAATAGTAATAATGCCAAGTTGGGTTGATGGTGATGTTGTTGTGTGTGATAGGTTCCAACGAAACCCTACACCTCCATTCAGAACATTAGTCTAAGCTAGAGCCCACCAAAACAACAATATAGACTGGTGAGTGAACTTGCATTTCAAAATTTCTTTGGGAAATGTAATGTGTTTGAATGAACATTTGAATGATTTTATCCAACTTTTCTTTAAAAATGTGTGCTAGGGATCAAGCCCTTGATAAAATGTTTTGATGCTGTGAAAAATGTGAAATGTGTAAAAAGATGAATCCATGTGCTTCTATATTATGTTGGTAGGTATATGTATGAATATATGTTTTGTATTGATGAATAATGTTGTGTGATGATGTTGAAGTGTGCGAGTAGGGACTGCACACATGATGATGTTGAAGTGTAAGAGTAAGGAGTGCACACATGATGATGATATTGCATTGAGTTGAGTGTGGTGGGATGGTATGCATGATGATGTATGTATATACAAATATATATATGTTATAGAAAGTTTATGAAAATAATTGTGATTGTGATGTGTGTTGGTATTGTTAATTACTCCCAAATTGCTTTTCATTTCAACAAGAAAATGGCTTTTGATGTCAGAAGACCCATTTCACTTAAAATGCTCTATTTCTTACTACAGCAAGATTCATTTTCGCTACAGTGAGAAACTCTCGGGTTTTGGGGGTCACATTGGCCTGATTCTCGCTGTAGTGAGAAACTCTCAGGTTTTGGTGCAGTGATTTCACTTTGATGAAGATTTTGACCATCTTTCCTTCTGAACTGGGAAAAGTGATAAACATAAAAGTTGTATCTCTACCTCTTATCTTTCTAATGGTTTAAAAATTAGGTCAATTGGACTTTTGTAGTGGGAGATATTTTATAAAAACTGAAACACATGCAAATTGAGACTGTTTCTCGCTGTAGCGAGAAACTTGCTGTCATGCTCTCTACCTTGCTTGATTTTGACATATTTTTCACCCATTTAACTTTATGGATTGATCATGGGTTTTTGCAACACTATGAGGTTATTAATCAAAGTTTGAAAGGAGGGGTTTTTAGTAAGAAATTAAATCAATTGCATTGTTTTTGAAACAAGTGCATCATGATTTCCAAATTCTTCCTATCGATTGCTTGTTCCCTTCTTATGTTCACTCACTAAGTTTATACTCACCTTTTTCAAATTCATGTTTTCAGATCAAGAGGTAGCCAATAACTAGGTCGAGGTGTTCTCGTAGATTCGTATCCTTGGTAGGGATCTTGGCATTTCGTAGCCGCACCTTCACCTTGGTCACTCCGCTGGAAGCCCAAAGTCATTTTTGTTGTAAATACGTACCTGTGATGTAAAGTACTAAGATGTATACCTTAGACCATATATGTACATTTTGATTGGTAAAGCTACCATGAGTGGCAATAGTTAATGTAATTTTGGGATAATATAAATGCAGTTTTGATTATTATAATTTACTATTAAAGCACTTAAAGTGTTGAGATTATGAGATGTATATGTAAGAATAGTTGATGGGATAATGAGTACGATTATATAAATAGGCTTGCTTAGGCTTAGTGGGTTATGTCCATTGAGCCCATGCGCCAGTCATGGCCTGAAAATTAGGTTATGACAAATGATACTTAGAGACTGGTACATTCTATGTTCTTTACTTGAGAAGTAAGCAACATATCTCATAGGTTGAAGTATAGAGATACTTGGAACTAGAATGTAGGTGCTTACCTAGGAGAGTAAGTTCACTGAACATGACCCGCCATGAGAAGTGCATTTGGTATTTCACTCAAGTGTTTATGCAATACTTCTCATGTGTTAGTTGTGTAAATACTCCCTAGACTTGAGACATCAGGTTGTCTAATGTGTGGAGTGCTATGCTTTGATTTCATCCCCACGGGTGCCTAACCAAGGATGCCTAAATAGGATACTTTTGGGTATAGCACGAAGCATGTGAAGGCAAATGAGTGTCAAGATAGGAATCATCACCCCAGGTGATGTAGGGGACATATCCTAGCTGTTCTTGGTTGATATTAGCTGATTGAAGTCCTTAGCCAAGGCGACTTGAAGATTATGAAAAGAGTTTCATAAGTCTTTAAAAAGCTGATGATCAAACTTTAAGAAAGAATATGGAGATCAATAAGAGTAGACACTGCACAATGCTCTTACATCTTTGGGATATATGATAAGGGAATGAATTACACTGAAAGATTGATCACTGAAAGGTTGAGTCAAACCATCTTGACTCTTCTAACATTTGGGTGGCCATGATGGATTGCTAGATCCCAATCTTGGTCTATGAACTCTAGATAGTTAACTTGATTAATGATAAATTTAAAGTAGTTTTAATTTATCTAATTCTAAGTTTAACTTAAAAATTATATGTTGAGTTCATTGCCAACATGTTAGAAGCCTAATGCGTCACACACCTAATATGAATGTTGAAAATAAAATGGGAGAAGTGATTAAGTTGGACTTAATCAAATTAGAAGTTATGAGCTTCTCAAGCACTTGATTAAAATTGTTTAATTAAATTGTTGGGCTTAATTAATTAATTTGTTTAATTAAGTTATTGGGCCTAATCGATTAAATTAAACAATTAAGTTAATTGGGTTTCTTAAGGACTTAATTAAATTATTTAATTAAATTATTAGATTAATTGGCAATTACAAAATAGTTTTGTAATTAAGGTTTAAAATTAATCCAAGGTATAAATACCTTACTATAGCCTCCAAACAAAAAAGTGAAAAATGGTTGAAAAAAAAAGGGGAGTGAACGACACATTAGAAATTCTTTTGTCTTGCCATTCCTTGTGTGAAGAAAAAATAGTTTTTCATTCATTTCTTTTGTGTGTTCAGCCCCACAATTTTGTGTAGATTATGAGTTTATGAAACTCATCTTTGCTAGCACATTGTCAAGGCATAGTACTCCTAATCCTTAAAGAAGGATTTTCTCATTCATTGGTGTGGATCACCATTAGAGGCTACATAAGGATTCCTTGGACAACTTTGGTTTGCAACAATCGGGCTGAGGTGGTTGAGCTTTTTGAAGGTTGATTTGGTAGTTTAACAAAGGATTCATCAACCTTTGTTATTTAGGTAAAGTGATATGATCATATACTTTTATTTTAATTTAATTCTGTACTCGATTTGGCATGGAAAAGATCATAGGAAGGTGAGGCGTAATTTAATTTTTTAAATTTATTTCTGCTACAATTTTATTTGTATTTGATTCATGATCAGCCCTCACCCAACAACAAGCCCTTTATATAGGCTTCCAAGTATCTCTTCTTCAAGGACATAACCTTTTCATAAAGACACTTTTTGTCTAAAATGCATCTCTACATTTTTGCCAACACAAATTTTGGATAAAGGTATTATTTCAATAGTCATCTTATGAAAAGATAACTATTCATTCCATAAATTATAACTTTTAAGTTATAACTTAAAACAATAACTTTTCACATTTAATTTTTGAGCCATGGTGTCTTTTTAATATGTTTCATAACTTTTGGATGTCACTTTTCAAGAGACATAACCATTCACATGAAAACCTGCCTATTATCTAATAGACACATTATGTCACTTTTCGTGACATAACTTTTGAGCTAATGATAGCTTTTCATCATGTGACATATCTTTTAATTTTGAAAATACACCAACAATCCCCCACCATTTTCAAAATTTCCAAATACCAACAACTTTGGGAACCTTGTCCATAAATGAAGGTATTCCAGAGATTTGAACCTTTACTTAGTGAGTGTGGTTGGTTCTAGTCTGAATTGAGTGGTTGACTAAGCATTGAACCATCAATTCTTCATTGACTAGTCGGGCCACTAAACACACACAAGCTTCCTTCTTCACTTTGTATCTAGTTTTGCCAACACGTTTTATGGCCATGTGCTTTGCATCCATTCATGAGTGCTGTTGGAGTCAAGCCTTTAGCTCCTAGAAGCGGCCACACTTTCACTCATATAGGTAGCCCTCATGGAAAGTACCCCGTAATTATAGTACTTCAACATATACATGTTATGGGTCTATTAAGAACTTTTGTTCAACCTTACTTTACACATTATGGGAACCAAGCACTATACACCTTGGGATGGAAAATATATTTTAGTGCTTGCAATCTCCATGTGGTAAAATGATCAGTACCCAAGACTTACAGGTTGGCCGCAAGCGTCAAGGTGAGCTCCTACCATTGGAGATTTAGTTGATAGGCTTGAGACCATCCCTCTTGAGGTCTTTACTACCAAGTCCTTTTTAAGACCTTTGGTAAACGAATCCGTTAAATTTTCACTAGACTTCACATAACTTATAGTGACTATACCATCACTAATTCTTTGTCTTACAATTCTATGTTAAAGTCCAATATATCAATTCTTTCCATTATAAGCTTGATTATATGCCTTTGATACAGTTGCTTCATTGTCACAATATATCAAGATTGGTGCCATTGGTTTAGGCCACAACAGAATTTCATAGAGTAAATCTCTCAACCATTCCACTTATTGGGTGGCAGATGCAAAGGCTATAAATTCAGCCGCCATGGTGGAGTCCACTTGACAAGATTGTTTCTTAAAACCCCAAGAAACAACGCCCCCACCAATTATAAAAATCCAACCAGTCGTGGATGTATAATCCGTTCTATTTGAGTTCCAACTAGCATCTGTATACCCTTCTAAAACTGAAGGAAAACCTGAATAACAAATGCCATAATTCTTTGTACTCTTTAAGTACCTTATAACTCTATGAACAACATACCAATGCTGTTTACTTGGATTACTTGTAAATCGACTTAGCATCCCTACCGTAAAAGTAGTATTCGAACTTGTACAGACCATTGCATACATTAAGCATCCAATCACCTTTGCATATTCATTTTGTGCTATTGGCTTGTCTTTGTTGAGTACTAGCCTTATATTAGAATCAGAAGGCGTAGTCATTGGCATACAATCTTACTTGCCATACTTCATTACAATCTTTTCGATGTAATGAGATTGAGATAATGTTAGGCCATTATTGTCTCTCATTATTCTTATACCAAGAATAACATCCGCCACACCCATATCTTTCATGTAAAAATTCTTTGACAAGAACCTTTTTGTGTCTTCCACTTGTTCCAAATCGGTACCAAAGATTAACATGTCATCTATATATAAACAAATGATGACACCTCTATCGTTATGGAACTTACTATAGACACATTTGTCAGATTGATTGATCTTGTAGCCATTAGCTAGCACAACCTCATCAAACTTTTGATGCCATTGTTTAGGCGCTCGTTTTAATCCATACAAGGACTTTACAAGCTTACATACTTTCCTTTCTTGACCAAGAAGTACAAACCCTTCAGGTTGTTCCATATACACCTCTTCATCTAACTCACCATTTAGGAATGCTATTTTAACATCCATCTGGTGAATTACCATCTTATATATAGATGCAAGTGCTATAAGCACTCTAATTGTAGCTATTCTTCTACCGGTGCATATATGTCAAAATAATCAACACCTTCATTTTGTTTAAAGCCTTTTGCCACTAGCCTTGCTTTAAACTTTTCTACGGTTCCATCAACTTTCATTTTCCTTTTGAAAATCCACTTACAGCCTATTGGCTTGGAACCTGGTGGAAGGTCTACCAAGTTCCACATTTTGTTTCCCATTATTGAGTCCATCTCATCTTGTATTGCTTCTCTCTAAAATGAAGCATCTCGAGACTTCAATGCCTCCTCATAAGTTTGAGGATCACCCTCACCTTCTACATTAAAGCAGTAAGGTAAGTATTCACATGTTTCCTCTCTTGTACCTTCTACTAAGTACATGAGAAAATCGGATCCATATTTCTTTGCTTTTCTAATTTTTTTCCTCCTTCGAAGCTCAATAGTTTTCTCGCCATTTTTCAAAAGTTTATCACTTTCTGTTACTAGTTCCTTGCGTCTTGGAATTGAATTGAACCTTGTTTCATCAAAGATATCATCCCTTGATTCTATGACTGTATTAATGGAATATGAATCATTGAGCTCTATCACCATGAAACGATATGCTTTACTATGTTCAGCATATCCTATAAATATATATTCAATTCCCTTTTCACCCAATTTCCTTTTCTTTGGCTTTGGAACTCTTACTATGGCACAACATCCCCAAACTCTTAAATAATTAAGGTTTGGCTTTCTTCCTTTCCATAGTTCATAAGGAATAGATTTGCTCCTTTTGTTTAGGATTCTATTTAGTATATGGCAAGCCGTTAATAAGGCTTCACCCCAAAAACCTTTTCCCAAACTTGAATTAGAAAGCAAAGCATTAACAATTTTCACAAGAACTCGATTCTTACGTTCTGCTACACCATTTTGTTCTTGTGTGTATGGAGCGATAGTCTCATGAATAATACCAGTGAACTCAAAATACTCGGAATCATAATATTCACCTCCTCTATCACTTCTTAAACATTTAATAAGCAATTCACAACACAATTCAACTTCTCTTTTATAAATTTTAAATTTCTCCATTGCTTCATTTTTAGTATGCAATTAGTAAACATAGTAATATCTAGAGAAGTCATCAATAAATATTATGAAGTATTTCTTTCCACCGATAGAAGGAGTACTATGCATGTCACAAACATCAGAATGTATTAATGCAAGTAATTTGGTGTTTCTTTCTACCTCAGGAAATGAACTTCTTGTGATTTTAGTGACCATGCATGTCTTGCACATATCATTACTTTCATCAATGTTAGGTATTAACTCTAACTTAGCCATATCAAGCATTCTTTTATAATGAACATGACCTAATCTATTATGCCATAGATTAGTCAGAATTGCTTTACTATCATGAACATTAAATGAGGCATCAATATAAGTAGAATTAGAATTTTCTTATTAGTATTAACCTTGAACATATTTTCACAATAATATCCACTTCCCACATATTGTCCACCTTTTGTAAAGATGAATTTATTTGCTTCAAATATTAATATGAAGTCATACTTATTCAACAAGCCACTCGACACAAGATTCTTTCTTACTTTTGGAACATAATATGTAAAACCCGACCCTATAAACACATGTCATGACATACATGCACTGAATAGCATGTTATTACGCTAGGAAAGCCCCTAAGAATATACGAAACCCGGTATTATACCTAACGGTACACTTGAGTTGATTTAACTTCAAACTAGTTCAAATAGGAATCGTAAGATGAAATTTAATATTTTATAGTCAGGAATGACTAAAAATGATTGTTCGGAGTTCGAGGGTTCATTTGGGGAAAAATTGAAAATTTTGATGTTCAAGGGTAAAATCGTCATTTTGCCACCTAAGATAATAATTTGATCATGGAGTGAAATTTTTGATCAAGATTAACTATTTGGAGTATAATTTAATAATAGGAAGTGAAAAATTTTAATTTCGACAATTTTCGAAACATAGGGGCAAAACAGTAATTTTGTCTCTCCGGGGTAAAACCGTAATTTTCACCACCCAAAACTTGTCAAAATCATAGGATTTATTTATTTTTGGTATGAATAACTATGGTATTTTAAGTGGTGAAAAATTAAAGTTTAAAGGATGAAATTTTTAAAATAAGCTAATCGAAAAGTGACACATGGCACTTTTTAATGATTTAATACTATTTTAAAGGAAAATCAGCCCATTTAAACCCCACATCAGGTGATGGTCAGCCATAAGGAGAAAATAAGAGAGAAAATAGAGAGGAAATGAAGAAAAGAGAAACCAAAGGTAAAATAAAAAATTCAAAGGGGAATTCGCGTTTTTCGTCCGTTTACGCATCTAACGGTAAGATTTTTCGACATTGGCTTGATTTCTACCTTTCCTATGCCTTTGTTTCCATTTAGCATGCTTGAGGAGAGAGATCAAAAAGTGATACTAAGGACTGGCCGAATTTCAAGGGGAAGGATTTTGAAATTTTTATGTTTTGATTCTTAGTTAAATTGATAGTTTTAGTTAGTTAAATGTGTATAGAAATCAAATAGGGCAAGAAAGCATGAAATTCTCACAATACCCACCCTTGGCCGAATATTCAATGATGTACAATGATGATGAACTGATTTTTATTCTAAGAGAAATGAAGAGAAAATGATGAAAAATGGTTAAATGTGATAGAAAAACAAAGTGGAAAATTAATCGAGTTAATGTCCCATTTTTGACCGAATTTTCCAAGGAGGAAAGTGAGCTGATTTTGGTGATTTTATAGGGTTATTGGCTGATATTTAATGGTTAGAAATGTTGGAGAGAAAATGGGACAATTTAGAGCTAAAATGGAGCGCGTTAGCAATTTATCGGGTAAAGTGCCAAAAATAGGTTAATACCACGTTTAAGCCGTTTTAGGCTATTGCATTTCATACCATGCATTAGTATAGGATTTAAGTCAATTATATAGTGATTTAGCATCAATGTGGTGAATTGTGTAATTTTTGCAATGTGTCTAAGAGGAGAGCCTTCCGGTAAAGGCAAGGAAGTCGTACCCGACGAACAGTGATCGGGGCGCCTAGAAAGCATTTAATTTGTACAAGCGGTGAGTAAACTTATTATTATTGTAAATTTTCTAGAGTTTATTTTTAAATGCTCTTTATGTATTTTATGAAACGAAAATGAGATTAAAATGGGACTTTTGATGTTTTAGAAATAAATGTGACAAATAAATATATTGTATTGATTATCTGAAATAAGAAACTTTTGTTCATGAAATTGAGTAATTGGAGGCTGCCAATCGTCTTGAAAAATATATTTTCCTATGAATGGCTTATGATATATGAGTATATGTGGCTATATTTTATAATTGCATTGGGAATTTATGTAAGCTGTCTTTTACTATGCATGTTGGGTAAATAAATAAAAGCCACGTTATACTGTCAAAATTTTATTAAAATTGGTGGGTTTACTCACTGCAGTGACGGGTTTTCGTGGACTGCCTACTAGAGGGGTATGATAAACTCGATTTCATAGTTACTTCGGTTGTACAGGCGAGGAGGGTAACTCCCGGGGTAGTGTTAGAGCTCACTTCATGTCGAACCCCCACGTGAATGTGTAACTCGACCAACTCCAAGGAACAACTTGTTTTCAAAACTAACATGTGTTTAACATATAAATATCTCAATAACCTTCGCAGACTCGGTTAGATGCCTCGGCCAAGGTATCCTCGAGGACTAATTTTTGGCTTGAGCCCTGTTTCTAATAAAAGTCATAAGCCTTAATAACTGTTTTGGTAGATTACAAATATTTTATGGTTTAAGAAATAAATTGAAAACCTTATGAAATGGTTTGTGATTTGTTGTTTAAACTTGCCTCCATTTTACTCGCCTTTAGATATTTATGATAATGTCTGTTTACTCATTGGGATTGCAAAATCTCACCCACCTTCTTTCCAAATGTTTCAAGCTTGTGGTAGCTTGTAGATACTCGATTTTGTCGAAAATTCCAGTTGACCCCTCTATCTCACAGGCAGTAGATTACTATCATCAACACTTGGTGTATTTATGGGCCACTTGTCATTGTAATTATTATTGTACATTATAACTTTGTAAATCATTGTATGTATGAATTTATTTTACTACCACGTTACAAAAAATTACTTACACGTGTTTCTATAAATATTGTTTTATATAAAAATGCTATATTTTAATCAATATTTTGAATAGTAATATTTGTCTATAAATCCTTTTAACAATAAAAATAAAATAATTTTTATCTTTTGATTTACCTGAGCCGGAAATGACTGGTAATTGTTTAAAACGGAATGTTTAACAAAGATTGCTCATAGGAAAGGCAAGAAACTGATACGTAAGCCATGCGTGGTTCCGATTGACATTCCGGGTAATGAGTGTAAATCGGGACATCACGGTGGTTGTCATGGGCCCGAGGGAGGTTTCGGGTCATGATAATTCGGTTGGTATAAGAGCTTTCGGTTTAAAAGCTTATGGTTTTGAAAGAAGTTTTTGATTTTTAAAGTTATTGGATTTAAAGTTATTTTAAAAGAGAGGCAGAGATTCGACATCTACTGCAGGAAGTACTACCTCGGGGTCTATGGCATCCACTAGACCTCCATCTCAGCAGTCATAGCCGAGATCTTCTAGATTTGATTAGCCAGTGATGAGTAGACAGGGGGGGGACTTCAAAAGGATTGGACAGATACTGTAATTGGGAAAGATTTCATGTTGGGTCATGTAGACAGCCTGTAAAGTGTTTTCAATACGACCAACAGGGGCATATTAGGAGAGATTATCCTCAGTTGAGACGGGGTACAGTAACTACTTCTACTCCTCTGACTTGTCCTAGTATACCGCGGAGAGACACTTGAGGATCACAGTCTAGACAGGGCCCAGTGATACGGTCAGGCATGGGGAGTAATACCCCAGAGCAGCCATCTTCCAGATCGCAGCCCTAGATTTCGACCAAGGTCTTTGCAGTGACTGAGGATGAAGCTCGAGTTCGACCTAGCACAGTGACAGGTACTATGATTGTGTTTGATAGAGATGCACATGCTTTGATAGATTCGGGTTCTGATAGATCATACGTTAGCATATCATTTGCATCATTCTCAGATAGGAACCTGTCGCCATTCGAGGAAGAGATTGTAGTGCATACTCCACTAGGTGAGCGGTTAGTAAGCAATACGTATTATAGATACTGTGGTATTAAAGTTGGGGAAGACGAATTTATAGGTGATTTAATCCCTTTGGAGATACGGGACTTTGATTTGATCTTGGGTATGGATTGGTTGTCCACTCATCGAGCAAAGGTGGATTGTTTTAAGAAAGAAGTGATTCTCCAGAGTTTAGAGGGAGCAGAAGTTGTATTTACGGGGGAGCGTCGAGAATTACCGTATTGTGTAATCTTGGCCCTCAAAGCTTTGAAATTGGTACGAAAGGGATATCCGGCATACTTGGCTCACGTGATTGATATATCGAGGGAGGAACCTAAGTTAGAGAATATCCCCGTAGTAAGTGAGTTCCCCGATGTATTTCCTGATGATTTACCAAGACTTCCTTCTGATTGTGAGTTAGAATTCACCATTGATTTATTTTCGGGTATTGCCCCTATCTCTATTCCTCCATATAGAATGGCTCCGGCAGAGTTGAAGGAGTTGAAAGTACAATTGCAAGAGTTAGTGGACAAGGGTTTTATACGCCCTAGTATATCTCCGTGGGGAGCACCAGTTTTATTCGTGAAAAAGAAAGACGGTACACTTCGGTTATGTATAGATTATCGACAACTTAACAGAATGACCATTAAGAACAAGTATCCATTGCCGAGGATTGATGATCTTTTTGATCAATTACAGGGAGCTACAGTATTTTCTAAGGTTGATATGAGGTTTGGGTATCATCAGTTGAAGATTAAAGAACAAGATGTACCCAAGACAGCGTTCAGGACTCAGTACAGTCATTATGAGTTCTTGGTCATGCCTTTCGGGTTAACTAATGCACCGGCAGCTTTTATGGATCTCATGAACAGGGTGTTCCACCCTTACTTGGACAAGTTTGTTATTGTGTTCATTGATGATATCCTGGTTTACTCGAGAGATAATGATGAGCATACTAACCACTTGCGTATAGTATTACAGACTTTGCGGGAAAGACAATTGTATGCAAAGTTTTCAAAGTGTGAGTTTTGGTTACAGGAAGTGGTATTCTTGGGACACGTAGTATCGAGAGCTGGAATATATGTTGATCCTAAGAAGATAGAGGCAATTTTACAATGGGAGCAACCTAAGACAGTAATGGAGATTTGTAGTTTCCTCGAATTAGCCGGTTATTATCAGAGGTTTATACAAGGGTTTTCCTTAATAACAGCTCTTTTGAACCGTCTAACTCGTAAGGTAGTTAAGTTTGAGTGGGATGATATTTGTGAGAATCGATTTCAAGAGCTAAAGAACCGGTTAACCTCCGCTCCCGTTTTAACACTTCTTGTGAGTGGTAAGGGATTTGTGGTGTATAGTGATGCATCTAAGTTGGGGTTAGGGTGTGTGTTGATGTAGGATGAGAAAGTAATAGCTTATGCTTCCCGACAGTTGAAGAAACATGAAGCAAATTACCCTACCCATGATTTAGAGTTAGCAGTTGTGGTGTTTGCTTTAAAAATCTGGAGGCATTACTTGTATGGTGAGCATTGTCAGATATTTATAGATCACAAGAGTTTAAAATATTTGCTCATTCAGAAGGAGCTTAATTTGAGGCAAAGGCGACGGTTGGAGTTGATAAAAGATTATGACTTGGTGATAGACTATCATTCAGGAAAGGCGAACATTGTAGCTGATGCCTTAAGTTGTAAGTCTTCATCGTCTTTAGCAGCACTTCAGAGTTGTTATTTTCCAGCATTACTAAAGATGAAATCTCTTGGGGTCCAGTTAAGAAATGATGAGGATGGATCCTTATTGGCAAACTTCATTGTGTGACCTTCGTTACTTAATCAGATCAAGGACATTCAGAGGTGTGATGATGAGTTCAGAAAAGAAATTCAAAAATTGATCGATGGGGGAGTTAGTGAGTTCAGACTCAGAGAGGATAATGTCTTGATGTTTAGAGACCGAGTTTATGTTCTTGAGGGAAACCAGTTGAGATAGGCGATCATGGAAGAAGCCCATTCATCTGCCTATGCATTACATCCCGAAAGCACCAAGATGTATAGGACTATTAGGGAGAATTATTGGTGGCCGGGTATGAAACGAGACGTAGCAGAATTTGTAGCAAAGTATCTCGTATGTCAGCAAGTTAAGGCGGAGCATCAGAGGCCAGTAGGTACACTTCAGTCTTTACCTGTTCTCGAGTGGAAATGGGAGCATGTAACTATGAATTTTGTTTTGGGACTGCCGTAGACATAGAGGGGAAATGATGCGATTTGGGTGATCGTAGATCGGTTGACTAAGTCCGCTCACTTTTTAGCTGTCCAAAGTACATACTCTATTGAGAAGCTGGCTCAGCTCTATATAGATGAGATTGTGAGGCTATATGGAGTTCCCGTTTCTATAGTTTCAGATCGAGATCCTCGATTCACTTCTCGATTCTGGCCAAAATTTAAAGAAGCTCTCAAAACCAAATTGAAATTTAGCACTGCTTTTCGCCCACAGACGGATGGTCAGTCAGAGAGGACTATCCAGACTATGGAGGATATGTTGAGGGCTTGTGTCATGGATTTTCTTGGGAGTTGGGATAGACACTTACCGTTAGTAGAATTTGCTTACGACAACAGCTTCTAGTCTAGCATCGATATGGCACTGTACAAAGCTTTATATGGAAGGAAATGTCGTACTCCACTTTGTTGGGATGAAGTGGGTGAAAGAAAGTTAGTTAGTGTGGAATTGATCGATCTAACTAATGACAAGATCAAGGTTATACGAGAAAGGCTAAAGGTAGCCCAGGATAGGCAGAAGAGCTATGCAGATAAACGGAGAAAAGACTTGGAGTTTGAGGTTGATGATAGAGTTTTTCTTAAGGTGTCTCCTTGGAAAGGTAATAATTTGAATGCTTTGTGGTATTAAGTTTTATTTGATTGAACTATTATGGTAAATTATGATATCTTGTTGGATAATGAAAGGTGTGATTCGATTTGCGAAGCGGGGAAAGCTTAACCCGAGGTATATTGGACCATTCCGAATCATTGAGAGAATTGGACCAGTGGCTTATCGGTTAGAATTACCTCCGGAGTTAGATCGGATCCACAACGTTTTCCATGTCTCCATGCTTAAGAAATATGTACTAGATCCCTCTCACATCCTCGAAGCACCTCCGATCGAGTTGCATGACGATTTAAAGTTTGAGGTGCAACCTGTGAGTATCTTGGATCGAAAGGATCGAGTATTGAGGAACAAGAGTATTTCAATGGTCAAAGTGTTGTGGAAAAGTGCTCGAATGAGGGAAATGACATGGGAAGTAGAGCATCAAATGAGGAACCAATACCAGCATCTATTTGTAGAATCTGGTAAGTGAAATTTTGAGGTCAAAATTTTATTTTAAGAGGGGTAGAATTGTAAAACCCAACCCTATAAACACATGTCATACATGCACTGAGTAGCATGTTATTATGCTAGGAAAACACCTAAGAATAGACGAAACCCGGTATCGTACTTAACGATACACTTGAGTTGATTTAACCTCGAACTAGTTCAAATAGGAATTGTAGGATGAAATTTAATATTTTATAATCCAAGAATGACTAAAAATGATTGTTCGGAGTTCGAGGGTTCATTTGGGCTAAAATTGGAAATTTTGATGTTCAGGGGTAAAATCGTAATTTTACCACCCGCGAACAAAATTTGAGATTTTGAGAGAATTTAGATCAAATTTGACAAATTGGGGAATGGTATGAGTATAAGGGATGAAAAATATGTCTATGGGTAATTTTTCAGTTTTTTGGGCAAAAATGTAATTTTCACTTTTACGGGGGCAAAAGTGTAAATTTCAAAAATTACTCCACCAAGACTTTGGATAAGTCTAAGAATTTTATCTAAGCTATGGATATGTGGGACAAGTGTATGGTGAAAATTTGGAAACATATGGATGAAATTTTAAAAACGGGCCAATGGGAAAGTGACACATGGCATTTTTTTATGGTTTAATATTATTTTAATGAAAAGTCAGCCCATTTAAACCCCATATTAGGTGCTGGCCGGCCATAAGGAAAGAACAAGAGAGAAAATAGAGAGAAAAGTAAGAAAAAAAGAAAAACCAAAGAGAAACAAGAAAATTCAAAGGGGAATTCGCGTTTTCGCCCGTTTACGCATCTAATGGTAAGATTTTTCGACTTTAGCTTGATTTCTACCTTTCCTATGCCTTTATTTCCATTAAGAATGCTTGAGGAGAGAGATCAAAAAGTGAGACAAGGGATGGCTGAAATTCTAGGGGAGAGAAGTTGAAATTTTTAGGTTTTGATTTTTAGTTCAATTGGTAGTTTTAGTTAGTTAAATGTGTTTAGAAATTAAATTGGGCAAGAAAGCATTAGATTTTCACAATACCCACCCTTGGCCGAATCTACAATGAGGTACAATGATGATGATCTGATTTTTATTCTAAGAGAAATGAAGAGAAAATGATGAAAAATGGTTAAATGTGATAGAAAAACAAAGTAGAAAATTTACCGAGTTAATGTCCCATTTTTGGCCAAATTTTTCAAGGAGGAGAGTGAACTGATTTTTGTGATTTTAGAAGGTTATTGGCTGATATTTAATGGTTAGAAATGTTGGAGAGAAAATGAGACAATTTAGAGCTAAAATGGAGCGCGTTAGCAATTTAACGGGTAAAGTGCCAAAAATAGGTTAATACCGCGTTTAAGCCGTTTTAGGCTATTGCATTTCATACCATGCATTAGTATAGGATTTAAGTCAATTATATAGAGATTTAACATCAATGTGGTGAATTAGGTAAATTTTTCAATGTGTTTAGGAGGAGAGCCTTCCGGTAAAGGCAAGAAAGTCGTACCCGACGAACAATGATCGGGGCACCTAAAAAAATCAGTTAATTTGTACAAACGGTGAGTAAACCTATTATTATTGTAAATTATCTAGAGTTTATTTTTAAATGATCTTTATGGATTTTACGAAATGAAAATGAGATTAAAATGGGAGTTTTGATGTTTAAGAAATAAATGTGACAAATAAAAATATATTGTGTTGATTATGAAATTGAGTAATTGGAGGCTGACAATTATTTTGAAATATATATTTTCCTACGAATGGCTTATGAAATATGAGTATAGGTGGCTATATTTGATAAATTGCATTGGGAATTTATGTAAGCTATTTTTATTATGCAGACTGGATAAATAAATAAAAGCCACGTTATACTGTCAAAATTTTATTAAAATCGGTGGGTTTAGTCACTGCAGTGACGGGTTTTCGTGGACTGCCTATTAGAGGGGCACGGTAAACCCGATTTCATAGTTACTCCGATTGTAGAGGCGAGGAGGGTAACTCTCGGGGTAGTATTAGAGTTCACTTCACGTCGAACCCCCACGTGAATGTGTAACTCAGCCAACGCCAAAGAACGACTTGTTTTCAAAACTAGAATGTGTTTAACATGTAAATATCTTAACAACCTTGGCAGACTCGGTTAGATGCCTCGACCAAGGTATCCCGAGGACTAGATTTTGGCTTGAGCCTTGTTTTAATAAAAGTCATAAGCTTTCACAACTATTTTGGTAAATTACAAATATTTTATAGTTTAAGGAATAAATTGAAAACCTTATGAAATGGTTTGTGATTTGTTGTTTAAACTTGCCTCCATGTTACTCGCCTTTAGATATTTATGATAATGTCTGTTTGCTCATTGGGATTGTAAAATCTCACCCACCTCCTTTCCAAACATTTCAGGTCTGTGGTAGCTTGTATATACCTTATTTTGTCGAGGATTCCAGTTGACATCTTTATCTCACAAACAGTAGGTTACTATCACCAATACTTGGTGTATTTTGGGCCACTTGTCATTGTAATTATTATTGTACATTATAACTTTGTAAATGATTGTATGTATGAATTTATTTTACTTCCAAGTTATAAAAGATTTCTTACACGTATTTCTATAAATATTGTTTTATATAAAAATCTTATATTTTATCAATATTTTGAATAGTAATATTTGTCTATAAATTCTTTTAAAATATTTTTATCTTTTGATTTACTTGAGCCCGAAACTACTAAAAATTGTTTAAAATGGAATGTTTAAAAACGATTTATCACAGAAAAGGCAAGAAACTGATATGTAAGCCTTGCGGGGTTCTGATTGGCATTTCGAGTAATGAGTGTCAATCGGGACGTCGTGGCGGTTGTCATGGGTCCGAGGGAGGTTTCGGGTCGTGACTCATGTAGTTGCATAAAGAGTCTTAAGTTGTCTAAACCAATTTCGTTCTTTTGTAGAACATTATGCCTCCTCGACGTGAGCTACCACCTATCACTAGATCTACCGGTAGGAGAAGAGGTCACCTTAGACAGAGTCGATCGGATTCCATAGAAGAGGAGTCGGCTGTGTTTTCTTTTAGAGCATCTCCTATTGCTGAGTCTTCTAACATTCCTGTACCTCCTTCACCACCTGTTGCTGCTCCTGGCGTACTTGCCATGTCACCCAAGGTAGCTCAGGCATTAACTGCTTTTCTTGTTGCTCTTACGGGCCAGGCTCAAGTTGGTCCAATTCCACCCGCTGTTTCCCCTGTAACAGCCTTAGTACCACCACCTCTTATTCCACCCCAAACACTGGACGTCTCCATTTCTAAGAAATTGAAGGAAGCTAGACAGCTAGGTTGCGTCTCGTTTACTAGTGAGTTAGATGCGACCGTAGCTGAGGATTAGGTTATTCAGGTATCGGAGACACTGGCAGATATGGGATTAGATGATGAGATGAAATTGAAAGTGGCTACACGGTTATTTGAGAGGAGAGCCTGTACCTAGTGGAGTTCAGTAAAGTCTCGCTCTCCTATACCGCTGACTTGGATGGATTTCCTCCGAGAGTTCAATGGTTAGTACTACACCTATTTCCATCAGAAGGAGAAAAAGATAGAATTTCTGAGCTTGAAACAAGGAAACATGACCATTGAGGAGTATGAAACTCGTTTTAACGTGCTGATGTCTTATGTACCTGAGTTGGTGAGATTGGAGCAAGACCGGGTAAACTAATTTGAGGAGGGACTCCGTAATGAGATATAGGAGCGTATGATAGTGACTGGCAAGGAGTCGTATGAGGAAGTTGTGCAGATGGCCTTACGGGCTGAGAAACTAGCCACTGAGAATAGACGAATCTGGGCTGAGTTTACAAAGAGAAGGAATCTGCCTACGTTCCCGGGTCAATCTTCAAAGAGAGGTAGAGATTCGACATCTACTGCAGGAAGTACTACCTCAGCGTTTGTGGCATCCACTAAACCTCAATCTTAGTAGTCACAGCCGAGATCTTCTAGATTTGATCGGCTAGTGATGAGTAGTCAAGGGGGGACTTCAGGAGGATTGGACAGATGCCGTAATTGCGGAGGATTTCATGTTGGGTCATGTAGAAAGCCTGTAAAGTTTTTTCAATGTGGCTAACAAGGGCACATCAAGAGAGATTGTCCTTAGTTGAGACGGGATACAATAGCTACTTCTACTCCTCCGACTCGTTCTAGTATACCGCGGAGAGACACTTGGGGATCACAGTCCAGACAAGGCCCAGTGATAAGGTTAGGCATGGGTAGTAATACCCTAGAGTAGCCATCTTCCAGACCGTAACCTCAGATTTCGACAAGGGTTTTTGCAATGACTGAGGATGAAACCCGGTGTTGACCTAGCACAGTGATAGGTATTATGATTGTGTTTGATAGAGATGCACATGTTTTGATAGATTTGGGTTTCGATAGATCATACGTGAGCATATCATTTGCATCATTCTCAGATAGGAACCTGTCACCATTAGAGGAAGAGATTGTAGTGCATACTCCTCTAGGTGAGCGGTTAGTAAGAAATACGTATTATTGAGACTGTGGTATTAAAGTTGGGGAAGAAGAATTTATGGATGATTTAATCCCTTTGGAGATTTGGGACTTTGATTTGATCTTAGGATTGGTTGTCCACTCATCGAGCAAAGGTAGATTGTTTTAAGAAAGAAGTGATTCTTTAGAGTTCAGAGGGAGCAGAAGTTGTATTTACTGGGGAGTGTCGAGTATTACCATTTTGTGTAATCTCGACCCTCAAAGCTTTGAAATTGGTGCGAAAGGGATATTCGGCATACTTGGCTCACGTGATTGATATATCGAGGGAGGAACCTAATTTAGAGAATGTCCCCTTAGTAAGTGAGTTCTTTGATGTGTTTCTTGATGAATTACCAGGACTTCTTCCCAATCGTGAGTTCGAATTCACCATTGACTTACTTTCGGGTACTGCCCCTATCTTTATTCCTCCATATAGAATGGCTCCGGCAGAGTTGAAGAAGTTGAAAGTACAGTTGAAAGAGTTAGTGGACAAGGGTTTTATACGCCATAATACATCTCCATGGGGAGCACCGATTTTATTTGTGAAAAAGAATGACGGCACACTTTGATTATGTATAGATTACAGACAGCTTAACAGAATGAACATTAAGAACAAGTATCCGTTGCCGAGGATTGATGATCTTTTCGATCAATTACAAAGAGCTACAATATTTTCTAAGGTTGATATGAGGTCTGGATATCATCAGTTGAGGATTAAAGAACAGGATGTACCCAAGACAACGTTCAGGACTCGGTACGATCATTATGAGTTTTTGGTCATGCCTTTCGAGTTAACTAACGCACCGGCAGTTTTTATGGATCTCATGAACAGGGTGTTCCACCCTTACTTGGACAAGTTTGTTATTGTATTCATTGATGACATCCTGGTTTACTCGAGAGATAATGATGAGCACGCTACTCACTTACGTATAGTGTTACAAACTTTACGGGAAAGATAGTTGTATGCAAAGTTTTCGAAGTATGGGTTTTGGTTACAGGAAGTGGTATTCTTGGGACAAGTAGTATCGGGAGTTGGAATATATGATGATCCCAAGAAGATAGAGGCAATTTTACAATGGGAGCAGCCTAAGACAGTGACGGAGATTCGTAGTTTCCTCGGATTAGCTGGTTATTATCGGAGGTTTGTTCAGGGGTTTTCCTTAATAGCAGCTCCTTTGACCCGTCTAACTCGTAAGGGAGTTAAGTTTAAGTGGGACGATGTGTGTGAAAGTCGATTTTAGGAGCTGAAGAACCGGTTAACATTTACTCCAGTATTGACGCTATTTGTGAGTGGTAAGGGATTTGTAGTATATAGTGATGCCTCAAAGTTGGGGTTGGGGTACGTACTGATGCAGGATGAAAAAGTTGTGGCTTATGCTTCTAGATAGCTAAAGAGGCATGAAGCAAATTACCCTACCCATGATTTAGAGTTAGCAGCAGTGGTGTTTGCTTTAAAAATCTGGAGGCATTACTTGTATGGTGAGCATTGTCGAATATTTATGGATCACAAGAGTTTAAAATATTTGCTTACTCAGAAGGAGCTTAATTTGAGGCAAAGGCGATGGTTGGAGTTGATAAAAGATTATGACTTGGTGATAGACTATCATCCGGGAAAGGCGAGCATTGTAGCTGATGCCTTAAGTCGTAAGTCTTCATCGTTTTTAGCCGCACTTCAGAGTTATTATTTTCCAGCATTATTAGAGATGAAATCTCTTGGGGTCTAGTTGAGAAATGGTGAGGATGGATCCTTATTGGCAAGCTTCATTGTACGACCTTCGTTACTTAATCAGATCAAGGACATTCAGAGGTCTGATGATGAGTTAAGAAAAGAAATTCAAAAATTGATCGATGGGGGAGTCAATGAGTTTAGATTCAGAGAGGATAACGTCTTGATGTTTTGAGACCAAGTTTGTGTTCCTGAGGGAAACCAGTTGAGACAAGCGATCATGGAAGAACCCCATTCATCTGCCTATGCATTACATCTTGGAAGCACCAAGATGTATAGGACTATCAAGGATAATTATTGGTGGCCAGGTATGAAGTGAGACGTAGTAGAATTTGTAGCAAAGTGTCTCGTATGTCAGCAAGTTAAGGTGGAGCATCAGAGGCCAGCAGGTACACTTCAGTCTTTAGCTGTTCCCGAGTGGAAATGGGAGCATGTAACTATGGATTTTGTTTTGGGACTGCCTCGGACACAGAGGGGAAAGGATACGATCTGGGTGATCGTAGATCGGTTGGCTAAGTCCGTTCACTTTTTAGCGTTCCATAGTACATACTCTATTGAGAAGTTGGCTCAACTCTATATAGATGAGATTGTGAGGCTACATGGAGTTCTCGTTTCTATAGTGTCAGATTAATATCCTCGATTCACTTATCGACTCTGGCCAAAATTTCAAGAAGCTCTCGGAACCAAATTGAAATTTAGCACTGCTTTTCACCCACAAACGGATGGTTAGTCAGAGAGGACTATCCAGACTATGGAGGATATGTTGAGGGCTTGTGTCATGGATATTCTTGGGAGTTGGGATAGAAACTTGCCGTTAGTGGAATTTACTTACAACAACAACTTCCAGTCTAACATTGGTATGGCACCGTACGAAGCTTTATATGGAAGGAAATGTCGTACTCCACTTTGTTGGGATGAAATGGGTGAAAGAAAGTTAGTTAGTGTGGAATTGATCGATCTAACTAATGACAAGATCAAGGTTATACGAGAGAGGCTAAAGGTAGCCTAGGATAGGTAGAAGAGCTATGTAGATAAACGAAGAAAAGACTTAGAGTTTGAGATCGATGACAGAGTTTTTCTTAAGGTTTCTCCGTGGAAAGGTGTGATTCGATTTGCTAAGCGGGGAAAGCTTAACCCGAGGTATATTGGACCATTTCGAATCATTGAGAGAATTGGACCAGTGGCTTATCGGTCAAAACTACCTTCGGAGTTAGATCGGATCCACAACGTTTTCCATGTCTCCATGCTTAAGAAATATGTACCAGATCCCTCTCACATTCTTGAAGCACCTTCAATCGAGTTGCATGACGATTTGAAGTTCAAGGTGTAACCTGTGAGTATCTTGGATCAAAAGGATCGAGTATTGAGGAACAAGAGTATTTCAATGGTCAAAGTGTTGTGGAAAAGTGCTCAAATGGAGGAAATGACATGGGAAGTAGAGCATCAGATGAGGAACCAATACCCGCATCTATTTGTCGAATCTAGTAAGTGAAATTTTGAGGACAAAATTTTATTTTAAGGGGGGTAAAATTGTAAAACCCATCCCTATAAACACATGTCATGGCATACATGCACTGAATAACATGTTATTATGCTAGGAAAGCCCCTAACAATAAGCGAAACCCGATATTGTACCTAACGGTACACTTGAGTTGATTTAACCTCGAACTAGTTCAAATAGGAATTGTAGGATGAAATTTAATATTTTACAGTTCAAAAATGACTAAAAATGATTATACGGAGTTCGAGGGTTCATTTGGGGAAAAATTAAAAATTTTGATGTTTAGGGGCAAAATCGTCATTTTGCCACCTAAGATAATAATTTGATCATGGAGTGAAATTATTGACCAAGATTAACTATTTGGAGTATAATTTAATGATAGGAAGTGAAAAATTTGAATTCTGGCAATTTTCTAAACATAGGGGCAAATTGTAATTTTATCACCCCGGGGTAAAACCGTAATTTTCACCACCCAAAACTTGTCAAAATCATAGGATTTATTTATTTTTGCTATGAATAACTATGGTATTTTAAGTGATGAAAAGTTGAAGTTTAAAGGATGAAATTTTAAAAATGGGCCAATGGAAAAGTGACACATGGCACTTTTTAATGATTTAATATTATTTTAAAGGAAAATCAGCCCATTTAAAGCCCACATCAGGTGATGGTCGGCCATAAGGAGAAAATAAGAGAGAAAATAGAGAGGAAATGAAGAAAAGAGAAAAACCAAAGGAAAACTAGAAAATTCAAAGGAGAATTCGCGTTTTTCGTCCGTTTACGCATCTAACGATAAGATTTTTCGACTTTGGCTTGATTTCTACCTTTCCTATGCCTTTGTTTCCATTTAGCATGCTTGAGGGGAGAGATTAAAAAGTGATACCAAGGGCTGGCCGAATTTCAAGGGGAAGGATTTTGAAATTTTTATGTTTTGATTCTTAGTTAAATTGATAGTTTTAGTTAGTTAAATGTGTATAGAAATCAAATAGGGCAAGAAAGCATGAAATTCTCACAATACCCACCCTTGGCCGAATATTCAATGATGTACAATGATGATGAACTAATTTTTATTCTAAGAGAAATGAAGAGAAAATGATGAACAATGGTTAAATGTGATAGAAAAACAAAGTGGAAAATTAATTGAGTTAATGTCCCATTTTTGACCGAATTTTCGAAGGAAGAAAGTGAGCTGATTTTGGCGATTTTAGAGGGTTATTGGCTGATATTTAATGGTTAGAAATGTTGGAGAGAAAATGGGACAATTTAGAGCTAAAATGGAGCGCATTAGCAATTTATCGGGTAAAGTGCCAAAAATAGGTTAATACCGCGTTTAAGCCGTTTTAGGCTATTGCATTTCATACCATGCATTAGTATAGGATTTAAGTCAATTATATAGTGATTTAGCATCAATGTGGTGAATTGTGTAATTTTTGCAATGTGTCTAGGAGGAGACCCTTCCGGTAAAGGCAAGGAAGTCGTACCCGACGAACAGTGATCGGGGCACCTAGAAAGCATTTAATTTGTACAAACGGTGAGTAAACTTATTATTATTGTAAATTATCTAGAGTTTATTTTTAAATGCTCTTTATGTATTTTATGAAACAAAAATGAGATTAAAATGGGACTTTTGATGTTTTAGAAATAAATGTGACAAGTAAATATATTATGTTGATTATCTGAACTAAGAAACTTTTGATTATGAAATTGAGTAGTTGGAGGCTGCCAATTGTCTTGAAAAATATATTTTCTTATGAATGGCTTATGATATATGAGTATATGTGGCTATATTTTATAATTGTATTGGGAATTTATGTAAGCTGTCTTTTACTATGCAAGGTGGGTAAATAAATAAAAGCCACGTTATACTATCGAAATTTTATTAAAATTGGTGAGTTTAGTCACTGCAGTGACGGGTTTTCGTGGACTGTCTATTAGAGGGGTACGGTAAACCCAGTTTCATAGTTACTCCGGTTGTAGAGGCGAGGAGGGTAACTCCCGCGGTAGTGTTACAGCTCAGTTCACGTCGAACCCCCAAGTGAATGTGTAATTCGGCCAACGCCAAGGAACGACTTGTTTTCAAAACTAACATGTGTTTAACATGTAAATATCTTAACAACCTTGGCGAACTCGGTTAGATGCCTCAACCAAGGTATCCCCGAGGACTAGTTTTTGGCTTGAGCCATTTTCTGATAAAAGTCATAAGCCTTAATAACTGTTTTGGTAGATTACAAATATTTTATGGTTTAAGAAATAAATTGAAAACCTTATGAAATGGTTTGTAATTTGTTGTTTAAACTTGCCTCCATTTTACTCGCCTTTAGATATTTATGATAATATCTGTTTACTCATTGGGATTGCAAAATCTCACCCACCTCCTTTCCAAATATTTTAGGCCTGTGGTAGCTTGTAGATACCCGATTTTGTCGAGGATTCCAGTTGACCCCTCTATCTCACAGACAGTAGATTACTATCGCCAACACTTGGTGTATTTATGGGCCACTTGTCATTGTAATTATTTTTATACATTATAACTTTGTAAATTATTGTATGTATGAATTTATTTTACTTCCATGTTACAAAAAATTACTTACATGTGTTTCTATAAATATTGTTTTATATAAAAATGCTATATTTTAATAAATATTTTGAATAGTAATATTTATCTATAAATCCTTTTAGAAATAAAAATAAAATAATTTTTGTCTTTTGATTTACTTGAGCCGGAAACGACTAGTAATTGTTTAAAACGGAATGTTTAACAACGATTGCTCACAGGAAAGGCAAGAAACTGATACGTAAGCCTTTCGATGTTCCGATTGGCATTTCGGGTAATGAGTGTCAATCAGGACATCGTGGCGATTGTCATGGGCCCGAGGGAGGTTCCTGGTCTTGACATAATAGACGTTGTTTAGTACAAGTATCTTTCCAGAAGTAAACATAAGTTCCACGGTGCCTTTTGCTTTCACTTGAGTAATGGAGGAATTTCCCATGTATAGCACGTTTCCATCATTAACTTCTTCCAAAGTTTTGAAGAAACTCTTGTTGTTGCATACATGATTAGTTGCACCAGTGTCAATCCACCATGCTCTATCATCTTGGAGAAGATTGACCTCAGAAATCATAGCCACAAACTTGTGGTTGTTCACACCTTGTGTCTTATTTCTCAAAAGTCGACATTCCGCTTTAAAGTGACCAATTTTGTTACAATGGTAACATGGTCCTTTTTTGTTCCTTTTGAACTTATGACTTTTGTCATTCATGCCCACGGAATGTTTTCGTTTGCTGCGTAAGACCGACTTGTTTGATGGTTTATGTTCCATCACATGGACCTTTGAAGTCTCAAGATTCTTTTCATTAAAACCTTTTTCTTTTTCAACTTGCTTGACTTCTTCTTGCTTTCGATAATCTTATTCTATTCAAAGACGATTACCAAGGTCCTCGAGAGACATATCCTCCTTTTTATGTTATAGAGTTTTTTTAGTGTCTCTCCATGAAAGGGGAAGCTTATTAATTATTGAAGATACCACAATAGTTTCATCCATTTTAAGACCATATTGCTTAAAGCTATTTAGAATATGTTCAAGCCTATGCAATTGCTCCACAACAGAATGATTATCAACGATTTTGTAATTATTAAAACGACTAACCAGGAATATTTTGCTGCTTGTGTCTTCAGCCATGTATCTTGCTTCCAAGTTGTCCCAAAATTGTTTTACACTAGCTTCATTATGATACACATTGAACAATGCATTCGTCATTCCATTAAAAATGTGTCCCATGCATATGTAGTCATCATTATCCCATTTCTGCCTTTGACGATTTCTTTCCACGGATTCTTCATCACCGTCTTCACTTGGTCATTGTGTATCCAAAACATATACGACTTTAACAGTTGTGAGGAGGAAGTGCATCTTTTTCTACCATCGAATAAAGTTTCCTCCTTCAAAGTGATCTAACTTGACAAAGTTGGTAGCCATCTCTTTGAGTGAAGCCATTTTGAATACCACGAAAATAAGTCTTAAAACTGTTGGTTTTAAGGGGGGGTTTATACGGTATTCAAGAATAAGCAAAATTAACTTCAAGGCGAGCCTTTAAATAGGCATTATCTTTAAGACTTATTTCACCCCCACCACTTGGTATGCAAAGGGGAATAATGCGAATAGTCTTAGGGTTACAATGAAGCCAACATGCAACTTCGTCTTGCATTTAACGAGAGTAGACAGCTAGATACACCTGAGGGTTTGCAAAGTTGTTTGGCTTTAGAGCCTACTTTCTGTAGCAAGTAGATTATAAGGAATTTGGAAGCTTTTGTAGTTGGTGGGAATTTAAGTGTTTATGTTTATAAAACACAACACTTTTCTTGCTCTTAACTTTTTCTGCTCTTGTTTGTCTTTGAATTTTTGGTGTGTCAAAATGGTTGGCAACAAGCCCTTTATATAGGCTTCCAAGTGTCTTTTTTTCAAGGACACAACCTTTTCATAAAGACACTTTTTGTTTAAAAAGCATCTCTATTTTTTTGCCAACACAACTTTTGGATAAAGGTATTGTTTCAATAGTCATCTTATGAAAAGATAACTATTCATTCCATAAATTATAACCTTTGAGTTATAACTGAAATAATAACTTTTCACATTTAACTTTTGAGCCATGGTGTCTTTTCAATATGTCTCATAACTTTTGGGTGTCACTTTTCAAGAGATATAACCATTCACATGAAAACCTACCTATTATCTAATAGACACATTATGTCACCTTTCATGACATAACTTTTGAGCTAATGATAGCTTTTCATCATGTGACATATCTTTTAATTTTGAAAATACACCCACAACTCACACTTGGCAACCTTCTTAGAAATTTGTGACAATTTCAAGCACAATGGAGTTTTGGAGGATGCCATACTTTTAAGACTTTTCCCATTTTCATTGAGTGATAAAGCAAAGAGTTGGCTATTCTCTTTACCTTAAGAGATCCATCACCACATGGGATAAGATGGTTCAAAAGTTCTTAGGTAAGTATGTTCCACCTGTAAAAATTACCAAGTTACATAATGAAATCACTATGTTTTTGCAAGTTGACATCGAGTCACTTTATGAGGAATGGGAGTGCATTATGGATTTACTTAGAAAGTGTCCCATCGCAAGTTGCATATTTGGCTTTAGGTACAAACATTTTATAATGGTTGGAATGGCACAACCTATAATATGATTTATGTAGCTATAAGTGGAACAATTATTAGAAGGACTCTTGAAGAGGCATACAAGTTACTTGAGGAGATGGCCTCAAATTCCTATAAATGTCTTATGGAAAGACAATCTATTAAGAGAGATACGGGCTTGCATTATATAGATGCTATAACAACTTTGGCAGCATAGATGTAGGCTCTTAATACAAAGATAAATGAGCTGCAAGTTCACCAGCCTATTACTTCCAATTTTTATGGTGGTAGCCATCCAAATTATGACTATTAAAAAGGTAACTTGTATCCTTCTATTTCTTCTTCTGAACAAGCTCATTTTGTTTCCAATTTCCATAGACAAAACAATCCTTATCGCAACACTTATAGTTCAAGATGGAGAAATCACCTAAATTTTGCTTGGAATCAAAACAATGTGAAGCAAGCACCTTTTAGTTTCACATCTCAATAGAAGAAGTCAAATTTGGAAGATATGATGGCTAATTCTTGAAAACAATTGAAACAAGTTTCTAAAATCAAGAAGCCTCAGTTTAAAACCTTGAAGTTTAAGTAGGGTAATGGCAAACCTTATTTTAGGACAAACACAAAGATCTTATTTCAAGCAACACTGAAAAGAATTGTTAGGAGCAAATCAAGGCCGTTACATTGAGGAATGGAAGGCAATTGGAGGAGCCCACTCCAAGTTTGGTTAAACCAAGCAAGAAGAAAACATTAGCTAGCCTCTTTGAAGAAAACAAAATAGTGGAGTTTACTTAAGAAGAAAGAGAGAAAGTGAGCAAAACATCCAAGGTCAAGGTTTGATCATTCCTAACATTGATTCTAAGAATTACATGCCTCCTTTTCCTTATCCTCAAAGACAGGCAAGATAAGCTAGATAAGCAACTTTCTAAATTTTTAGAAGTGTTCAAGAAGTTGCATATTAACATTCCCTTTGTTGAAGCTTTGTCACAAATGCCTAGTTATGCTAGGTTTTTGAAGGAAATCTAGTCCAACAAAAGGAAGCTTGAGGAAAATGGAACGGTTATGCCAACTAAGGAGTGTAGTGCCATATTACAAAATAAGTTAGCTCCTAAGTTGTGAGACCCTGTCAAGCTCGATTAAAAGACGGTATTGTATCGAGTGGTACAATTAAGTTAAATCGAGCCTTGAACTAGTTCAAATAGAAATTCTAAGAGGAATTTGAAAATTTTAAAACCAACAGAATGGTTTAGAATAGTGATTTGGAGTTCAAGGTCCAGTTTGGAGTCCATCAGAAAATTGACCGATTAGGGACAAAACGGTCATTTTACCATTTGATGATAAAATGGAGATTTTTAGCCAAGATTTGATCACATTTGACCAAGAATAATTATATGAAATATAATTATGATTATTGGAGTATAAAATGATGTTTAGTAGTGAAAAATTTTGATTCTCGGTATTTATAGAGCACAAGGGCAAAATGGTAATTTTGCCACTAGTGGACTAAACGAAAATTTTTTTTTAAACAATTTTTGCCCCATTTAGTTAATATTGATCAATATTAGTGTTATTTTAGGTTGAAAAGTAGAAATAATGAGATTCCGGTACATTTCAGAGTATAAGGGCAAAATCGTAATTTTTTTGTCTCGGGGGCAAATCAGTAAAATTTTCGGCCCAGCACTTGTCAAGACCAAGGGATTTTAATTGTGGTAGGATTGGATAAATACCAGAATATTTGTGGTGGAAAATTAAGAAGAAAAAGTCAAAAAGTTAAAAATTTGGCCAATAAGCATGTGACACATGGCATGCTTGATTATTTTATTATTTTCTATAGAAATCAGCCCATTAAATCCCCAATTCCCTCACCATATTCGGCCTAGACATCCAGCAACCAGAAAAAAGGAAGAACAAAAGGAAAAACAAGAAAACCTAGGTGGAAATTCAAAGAAAAAGTGAAGAAATCAAGGAAACAAGCTAGGTAAGTTAAAATTTCTTTAATTCTCCTTGATACCTAGCTTACCCATGCTTTTGTTCTTGATTTCCATGGTTGAATATTGAGTTATCATGATGAATTCAATTCTGAAAAATGGGTATGGAAGAGGAATTGTTGTTGGAATAATTTGATTTTAGACTATGTTAGTGTTTAGGGATAGTTAAGCATGGTTATGAACAAAAACACAAAAGAAATATTCAATTTCTCTAGGGTTCCTTGTTGGCTGAACCATGAGGGCTGAATATCAATGGGGTATTGTTTTTATTTCAAGGAAAATGGCATGGAAAATGATGAAGTAAGGTGAAACGGTTATGTAGAAAAAGATTCGATGCTAGTACACCAAATGACCAAATTTTTTTCTATAAGGAATTGTGAGGGTTCTAATGCTGAATTTGGCTTTATTTAAATGTATGTGGTAAATTAAGGTATTAGAGGAGAAATGAATTAATTTGGAGGTGATTTGGACACAATCGCCGATTAATCGGGTGATCGGTCAAATTTAATCGATACCGTGATTAAGCGGTAATCAGACATATTTTTGCATTTACATATCAAGCATTAGTAGTTTAAATTAATTTATATCAATTTAGGGACAATATAGTAAATTCCTCGACTTGGTTATTTGTCAAGGTGGTGAGACGTCCGGAAAAGGCAAAGGAATTACGCCTGAGGACTATTAGTCAGAGTTCACCCGGAATCCGAATTTTTGACACCTGTGAGTGGACTGCCTATCAAAATTGTTTTGGGAATATGACTATTTTGAACAAAGTGTTTGAATGATTTTATGAAATTTTTCATGAAAATGAATGCCTTGGGAACAAGCTTTTAAGAAAAGGTTTATGTTATGAAATGTGGTTATTATGGATTTCTATGTGGCTGCATTATGTTGATATACATATATGCTTGAATATAATGTTGTGTAATTATGTTGACTCGGCTATGTGCGAGTAGGGAGTGTGCATAAGCCGAGGATGACCCGGTTATGTGCGAGTAGGGAGTGCGCATAATCCGGTGATGACCCAGCCATGTGCGAGTAGGGAGTGCGCATGAGCTGGTGATGATGATGATGATGAGCTGGTGATGATGATGATGGGTTGATGAGATGATGATGATGGGTATATACGTATATATATATATATACATATGTAAATGTGTGTGATATAGCAAATTGATGGACAATGATTTATGGTTGTAATGTACGTAAAATTTGACACATTATACTTTGAGAATTTTCATGAATGTTAGGTTGATTTTATTAGTTTAGCAGGATGGCTATTGTTGAGTGAGGAAAAATGTTTCTCTTGTTGCTTTGTTTTCACTGCATCGAAATTCATGCTCGCTGTAGCGAAAAACTCTGGGGTTTGGAGGGGTTTTAAATAGGAATGAACTAAATTGCATTGTTTGAAACAAGTGCATCATGATTTTAAATTTTTCCTAATTGTTGCTTGTTCCCTTCCTTGTTCACTCACTGGGTTTATACTCACCATTTTCAAATTCATGTTTTCAGATCACGAGGTAGCCGATAATTAGGACGAGGTGTCCTTGTAGATCTGTGTACATCTTCTGGTAGGTGTCTCGGCATTCGGTAGCTGTATATCCATCCGAGTCACTCCGCTGGAGGTCGAGTATTATTTTGTTATGTATAGATGAACTTAAATGTAAATTTTAAAAGAGTAATGCCAGTACGAGTTGGCAATGTGTATCACTATTTTGACTCAAAGTCATGAAATACGACTTAGTGATGATAAATAGAATCATAAGTAAAATAAATAATAGGCTTGCTTGGATTTAGTGGATTATGTCCATTGGACCCATGCGCCGGTCATGACCCGGAATTTGGGTCGTGACATAAGTTAAAGGATCTCAAGTGTTTTACAATAACTTACGCTTTTAGACATTTTCATTTTCACAAAGCATTATGTGACCTAGGTGCAAGTATTTATCTTATGCCTTTTTCAATTTTTAGGAAACTTGGCCTAAGAGAGGTTAAGGAAACAATTGTTACCTTGCAATTGAAGATGTACTCATGAAGGTTGATAAGTTTATTTTCCCAGTGGACTTCCTTGTTCTTGATATGGAAAAAGACCTAGAGGTTTCATTTATACTCAGATGCCCATTTTTAACCATAAGAAGAGCCTTGATTGATGTGCAACATTTGTAACTTATTTTGAGAGTAAATGATGACCAAGTGGTTTTTGATATGTATAAGACCATGAGATATCCTTTTTTTTCTTTTTCTTTTTCTTGTTTTCAAGTTGATACGATTGACGATCTTGTTGAGGAGTTTCAGGAAAAAGTATTGAAAGAGGATTCATTGGAAAGAGGCATTTGTGAAATCCCACTTTAAGTAAGAGGATAAGTTAGGAAATCCATAGGTGAGCATACATGGTACATATTTTGAACATCAAACTTAGTTTTAACCTTCAAAAGAATTCATTGACATTTTTGGTTGTCTGTCACGTTTGAAGTAGAAAATTTTCTAAGTCTAGAAGGGGTCAAAATATGTGATTTTTAAAGAACAATCTTTTGGAAATAAAAATTGGCTGTAATGATTCCCTTGATTTTCAGATGACCAAAAATGATTTTTTCATAGCTTTTGGAGTACGTTTGCTATGGTAAATGGGAACCGCAAATTTAATTTCAATCGAACTTTTTTGATGTTGTTCTTGAAACCAAAATTTAGATTTTAATTCTTATGGATTTAGAATTTTTTATATTTTTATTAAATCCAAATGGGTGGGGGTGTTTTTACTTATTTACATTAAATATCTTAAGTAAATGGAGAGTAAAAAGGAAAGAAGTAAAAACAAGGACAATCAATTAAATGGTATTTAATGCAAATAAGCTAGGGCAATCTATCTCAAAACCTGCATTCTGTCTCAAATGTATTAATACATGTGCATGATGTATCGATAAATTTAGCCCAAAAAGGGTTTTTTATGAATGTATCAATACAATTTTTCCAGAACCAAAAGTGTCAATACATTGCCAAATGTATTAATACATTTTGTCAATTTTTGAAAAAAAAAGGGGTAAAAGGGTATTTTTACATCCTATAGTATAAATATTATGCTAACTCAAACGGTTTTCCATTCTAAGTCACCTCTCATTAGTTTTTCAACAACTCTAAGCTTTCTCAAACCCATTTTCACCTCGAAATCATAATTTTGGAAGATTGAAAGCTTAGTTTTGGTTTTTGTTTAAACAAAGGTGGCATCTTTCAACATTTAAATCTTGATTTATGAATTTTTTAGCACTAAAAATATTATTTTTATGCCCAGATTATCTGTTAAATACTAAAGCTCAAAGATTTTATGATTTTTCTTAGCACCAAAGCTCACCTAAGGTAGAGATGAAAGATTTTTGAGATTCTAAAAATGGGTTTTAGGTAGAAATTTAATTTAGCTAAAAGTGAGTAGTTTCGAAAGTACCTAGAATGATTATTATGAGATTTTTATTCTAGAAAATGATTGTGATGATTGTTGTATGATAGGAACACTTGAAAACTCCACAAATATCACCAAAACAGAGTAGTGATTGGAGCTAAGAATTGAATCTCCAACTAGGAGAATGGATACACCACTTTCAAATTATTTACATGTGTAAAGCTAGCATGATTTCTATGAAAAGGATTATTTATGTATGTTGAAATAATATCTCTATAATGACCTTTATCCCGATCGTTATCGGTGTCTGAGACTTGCGAGTAAACTCGCCAAATCCTGAACAAGCTTAAGTTAAGATTTCTGTTAATTACATCAAATATACTTTTACATATATAATCAACTAATGATAATGATGCTATCATTTACTCAATCCAGATAAACATTTGTAAGTAATAATTTGTTACTAGATGACAATATCCAAATGTCAATAAACTTCCAACAATTTAACGTCATACTTAATGTTCATTACATAACCACAAAGTCTTTAGCGATTACATATCCGTTGGATTAACAATTTTTACAAGTCTGGCTATCTACACTACTCGACCTCTATGTAGCGGAGCGACTCGGAGTGGAAGTCTAAGAGATGCCATTACCTACGTTGTAGTAAGTCTCGGTGTGCTAAATAGTGCACTTGAGTGGATTACTTATTTGCAATAGGAAATAAGGAGGTAAGTCTCACAGACTCAGTGATCATTAACTTCGTGAGTAGGGTGTAGATAGGAAACAAGCGTATAGTAGATAAGTTTGAACATGAAGAATACAAGATTATATAAACAATTTAACTAAAAGAGAGGATGTGTGCCTTATATATAAACCGAGAATTTTCTTATGCATTGTAATTATTTCAAGCAGTATACCAAATTAGGGTAAGTAAAAGTTTCCATGTCGAAATAGATTAATAACCTTATTCAAATCAAATCATTTCAAGTATTATGCACCTGAGCACTTGGCTCAATGGTTGGTCCACAATCTCTCTACCTAAATAGCAAGGTTCGAATCCATCTTCCCCAATTAAAAAAAAAATCATTTCAAGTATCACATTAAAACCAGTGTACATAAAAGATTTCTACCATCGAAATCATTCGACGCTTTACTCAAACCAAATCAGTAGAATCGAGCAAGTTCCCGTGAAATCAAATATTATTTAAGCTTATACGTAAATCACAAATCACCTCATACGTAAGAAGTTAAATCCATATCATTGTATAAACAAAGGAGTTGCAGAAAATCTTATAGTTCTCACCATGCGTAGAAATACAAGTTTGAAAACCCAAAGAGATGTCACTCTCGAGTAGGTAATAATAATAAAAACTCGTGGACCCACTTTCACATAATAACATCAAGGAGCCTCGCTCCACCGGATCCCACAGCCATGGCAATTTCAATGATGTTGGCTGACATCAGAAAAATTAAGCAGTCGCAACTACGCATAACATCTTGTGGCCTAGGCACCTATGTACAACACAGACCATGGCCCCAACCATGTCTAACAGTTGTCAGTGACCTAGAGGTTCTCTAGCTAGAGCTCACTTGTGCACAAGGGTCACACTTTTTCGATGTGACATCCAGCTTACTCTCGAATCTCCAGATTTAGTAAAACCATTTAAAAATCGAGTTATGTTCTCAAAAGCTCATTTCAAAACCCTTTTTCTGAAACATTCAACATAATAATAAAATGAAATCCTTTACAAACTTTCTAACATAAAATTGTTGCATGAAGTTAAAGTATAAATCTGCATGGTGAATACATGTTTCATTCATGAATGAACACCACACAAACTATACGGCACATTTTCAAAACATATCTAGATTTACGTATTAAAAAGCTTGTTTCTTGGTTTAAAAACACTTTACGTATCTAGCTTATATATATATATATATAATCAAAACATTTTCAAGCATTTAAGCATCCATAAAATTCCTAGGATTCTACCAGCTCATGTTTTCCACAAATTTGCATTTAAAGTAAACCATATATATATATATATATATATAGTTACGGGAATTTTAAAATGGACAACCCCTACTCACCTTATGATAGTGGGATACTATGTCATTATTAGCTCGGATGGTATCTAGCTATTTTTACTTGTCGGTTGCTCATCACTTCCCTCGGCACGCCACCACAGCACACCATCTTTACTTGTGCACTTCCTAACAACAATCCAAACTCATTATATTTAGTGTATATCATTTCCACTTCTCTTTCTCATTCAATCATGAATCTTCATTCAACTAACTTACATCTTGACACGTTTTTTACTAAAATTACTCATATCCTTTGCTTGCGTAATTCTTTAGATTATAAGTACTGGCAACTTCTTTATAACTTTAACACACATATTAATCTTTTCCAATGATATTTATCAAATTCAACTATCGTTTCCACACCAATAACGTAGCATATGGCAGCAATTATAAATCTACTTTCATCAAGTATTTTCTAAGTTTACATACACCATAATTTACATTCACATGCTGCCATCAAGCATAACATCAAAATTTATTCATGCACACCAACATTCATAACCTTTTAAGCCTTTCACAAAAACACATATCCACACATTACATTTTTTTGAGCTTTCAACTATCATAATTGCTTATAACCGTACCCATACACATTGCATGCCTTAACTTTATGGTGAATTTGACCTTGCATGCAACCTCAATGCTCTTCCAATATTCCACTCACCAAGCTGCCAACAATTGCACAATTATTCCTCACAATATTAAACTAAACATAGGCCTCAAAATGTAGTATTAAACTTACCACTTTTCTTTCACCATAAATCCATTATGCACCCACGGGTTTGGTGGCTTGCATGCCACCAAATGTTCTTCAATCAAGCTGATCTTAGCTGCCACAAGACATTTCTCTTAGTCACCAACTCATTTTCAAAGATTACTCAAGCTAAAAGTAAAAATCCTTACCTTTCCTTACTTGAATCACAAAATTGAGCTTTATGCCTCCATTGACACTCCACGGCTTCTCTTGAGTACTGAAGGTTCCTTGGGTGATGAAATAATACAAGTCTACAAGATGAGGGAGGAAACCCAACGATTCCTCTTGGTTTTGTGCACACCCGTGCCTTTCCTTTCTTTTCTCCTTTCTCTCTTTTCTTCTTGGTTATGGGCAAACTCCTCAAGGCCAAGCCTTGAAAATGATTTCCATTTTTTTTTTATTTTTACCCATACATGGGCAGATTGCCCAAAGCCACCCTTTTTCCATTAAATTTTCTTTTCTTTCTCTTTATTTCCCTCGCATGGGCAGATTGCCCAAGACTTAATGGCTTTTGACTTTTCTTTCTTGTACTTTATGTGGTAAAATTACAAAGCAAAAGCCTTTGAAATCTTTCCACCCGCCACTTGCATTTTCATTCTTTTTTCTTGATTTTTTTATTCCATGCACTATATTTACTTCATATTTTATTTAGTCACCCTTTGACCCATTCAAATCACATGCAATCCACTTTCTTCTTTTTTCATTTGACCACCAATGCACCAATCACATTACATGCAAACAAATTTTAGTCTTATTCTTTCTTTCACTTCACATGGTGGGGGTCCCATATGTCTCTTACTAACTTTTTCTTTTTGCATGCTATGATTGCATGTAATAGTAACTTTCACATGTACATCTCATATTCCACATAATCTAACCTTCCTTGGTTAGTAAATTCCCCTCTTTAACTTTAAATAGTGAAATTACAAATGAGTCCTTAAACTTTTCCTTATTTACCATGTGGCCCCTCCAAATTTCATCCTTTACAATTGGGTCCTTCTAACATTTCTTAAACTCCAATTTCCTTTTATTTTTCTTCCTTTACAAGTGTACAAACAAAATATAAAGTTTGCACTTCACCACGGTGTCACCATAATATTTAAATATATACTTACCCGTGCTAACTTTATTTAATAAAGACACGCGGGCCCCACTAATGTTGTTTTTCTTCAAAATTCGTTCTTACTTCTTCTCCCCCACTTGGATTAGCCGTATTCTCCTCATTCGTGACTAATTTCAATAATTAATAAAATATTATTTTATTCTAAAATTTTTCACTTGTCTCTTCAAGACCCAAAATGTCTTATTATGCCCCGGTTCACTTCCGAATCACCTTTTATCTTGCTAATTCATCCTCAATAAAAATACTATTATTTAATTACTATTTCCTTACGTGCGAAATATTTTATTCCAAAATATTCCATTCACTCATCATTACTCCTTGACACTTAGATTTATGTAAATCGACCATTCGTCTTGTCGATAAGGTCGTATTGGCTCTTATGCGAGGGTATGGGGTGTTACAATCTCTAAAATGGTTTATCAAAGGATTTGAGTTTCAAGAATGAAAATGATTTCGTAAGAAAAATAAATTCTTAATGATAGTGATATGATTGATACAATGGTTTTCAATTATTTACGAATCTACTATATATGTAAGTATTCTACTATGTATTAGTTTTCAATAAAAAGGGACAAGCACCTTATGTTTGGAGTCCACTCGATTACTCCGGTCTTCAGACTAGTGTGGATACGAGATATTGTATGTTTATTTATAAATGCTATAATGTGCATGTTTGGTTTGATGAATGCCATAATATTATGTATATGATGTAAATTCCATATACCATATGAGGTGTTTAAGTATGCATTGTAAATGCCATGAGATTATGTATATCATGTATATTCTATATGCTACATGAGATGGTTGAGAAAGAATGATGAATGCCATGAGACTATGTATATGATGTTTGTTTCGTATACCTTACGAGATGAGTAAGCATGTATGTGATGGACTTTCCAGATATTTAATGCTATGAGTATGAGAACTCAATGAGTGTAATTGATTATAATCTCACGGGTATAAGTGATGACTTCACTCCTATGATGCATCATAAATGTCCAAGGTGCAATGGGATTGTACGCTATCAGCCCAAGGTTGATGGGGGACAAACCATCACACTGTATGATTTATGATAATTGAATAAGGCATCTTAATGTTAATGGGATAATTATGATTGTCATGTGTTTATGGAATGTTTATATGCCAAGTTATTTGAGTATTGTTTATGATTTATACATTATGTTGGCATGGGAATGAGTTTGATGGAATGAATTGAGCATTAAAGGTAGTCCCAAGAGGTAAGGGGAGTTAAGGAATGGTAAATATGTTGAATTTTTCCGAAAAACTTGGGTTATGTGTTTAAAGTATCAATACATATGGAGCATGTATCAATACATTCTAAACAGAATGCTTCAAGAGGCTTTTTGTGTGAATGTATCTATACATTTCATTAATGTATTAATAGATTCTTGAAAGTATCGATACACTCGAGATTGTATCGATAGATTCATTGCAGAAAAGATTGTTTGATTGTATTTGATGAGAATTTCAAAGGTCAAGAGGCTTCAAAAAGTTATGCAAACTTGTTTTCATGCAAATGCTATTTAAATTGCTTTAAATACCGTAATTCATGAATTTTATGAATAAATTGTTTACAAATGGCATGGGATTACAAGTTCAAGTTTATGAAATGCTATTATCCCTTAGCTTGTCCCTTCTCGTATCCACTCACGAAGTCTTTGTGACTCACATGTTATTTTCCCTATTTATTTTGTTGCATATAAGTGATAACGTATGATAGTAACCAGTGTCGCGGACACTAGTGTTTGGTCTTTATTTTTAAGTAGGTGTCTAGCAACCACTTGAACATGTTCCACTAACAAGTTGGTCTTTACTTTATTTTATGGCTCCAGATTATGATCATGTTTATGTTGTTGTTGCCAATGTTGGGCATTTAACATTGATAATAATATGTATGTGATTATGGTGTTGGCTCAAGAGCCTATATGGACAACCGAGAGTGTTGTTGTTATTAAATGTTAATGTGCACTTAGATAGTGGAACTTGTTGATATATTTATAAATATAGAATCTTGATTTTCCATAATTAAGTTGAGAAGTTCCTTAATTGTGTTATGAGACGTATGAATACATGTGTAGTACCCCGTATTTTTGATAAGGTGGCTAATAAAGTTTACGAATACCAATTGAGGTTGATTACTGAGTTAAAAGGGTAATTCAGAAGTGAACCTATGAAATCTCGATCTCCATAGACACATACTAAAAGTAGACGCGATAATGCAGACCAGGGGTAATTTCGTAATTTCTCTTGGTGAGCTCCTACGAGTGGTTTTTTTTTATGCTATGAAGGTCTAAATAGGCCTAAGGAATGAATAAATGATGTTTATGATGGTAAATAAATGAGGAAGATAAAAATAATGATAATTTTCACGGTAGGGGCAAAATGGTCATTTTACATCTCGAGTCTAAATTTTTAAGTTTCGTGAACCCAAGTACCTTTAAACTATTATGGACCTTGTTTCGGTGTGAAAAGAGTAAAAAGGTTGCACAAAGAATGGGAGGAAGACAAAACCACCATGTTAAGGGCATTTTTGTAATTTCGGTGATAATTTGGATTAATTTGAACCATAAATATCTTAGCTCCAGCAACTTCCAGCAGCTTCTCCTTCTTCTTCTTCCTCCCTTTTCATGTTCCTTTTATTCTCCATGGAAGCTTGCTTTGCAACTTCCATAACTTTCTCTCTTTAGCTCCAATTTTCATGCTTTTGTGCACTTTTTCATAAAACCTTTGTGCTCTTTTTCATAAAACCTTTGTGCTCTTTCACTCTCCCACCTTAAAACCCTCAAAAGTCTTTGTTCATAACTTTCTCTCACTAATTGAAAGTTTTAGAGAGAGAAAGAGAGACTTGCTTGTCATGACCCAAATTTCGGGCCATGACTGACGCATGGGCCCAATGGACGTAGTCCACTAAGCTCAAGTAAGCCTATTAATTTGACGTGTTCATCATTCCATCATAACTACTAAGTCATATTTCATAACTTAGAATTCAAAATAATACTACACATTGCCATCTTATACTGGCATACCAAACAAGTGTATATACATTGTCTACAACATGTATCTTAACAATTTACATTAGGTTCGTCTATACACAACAAAATAATACTCGACTTTTAGCGGAGGGACTCGGACAAATGTACAGCTACTGAATGCCGAGACACTTACCAAAAGATGGATACAAGTCTACAAGGACACCTCATCCTAATTACTAGTTGCCTCGTGATCTGAAAACATGAAGTTGAAAACGGTGAGTATAAACCCAGTGAGTGAACAAGGAAGGGAACAAGCAACAACAAGGGAGAATTTAAAAATCATGATGCACTTGTTTCAAAACAATGCAATGTAGTTCCATTCATATTAAAAACCCTTCATCAAGCCCTTAAATGATTGATCATTTGAAAATCATGAATCTGTACACAACGAACCATTTGAAGAACGAAAGCTTCAATGATACGTAAGCAAGTGAAATACGACAACGAATCTTTATTGCAGCAGAAAGGCATTCTCGCTGTAGCTACGCTGCAGAGAGAATGAATTTTCATTGTAGCGACGTTGGGATTTGGTTATTAGCCGAATGAGGGTTTCTCAACTGGCTAAGGGTTTCTCACTAAACCTCCTCATTTTAAACTTAACTCATTTAATCCTTAATGTTGGAAGTCCATGCTCCGATATGGTAGCAAAGAAGTGAAAGATAGGGCAACAATTGAACAAGATAGGAGATCAAAACAGAAAGTTTTTCGCTGCAGCGAGATTGAATCTGCTGGAGGTTTTGCAAGCTACATATCAAGCTTCGATGGAGGTTTTGAAGAAACGTGAGAGAGAAGAAGAAGAAGAAGACAAGCTGCTGGAAAATGAGAGAAGAAGCTGCTGGAAGAAAGTATTTATAGGCCAAACTTATCTATTCCCTTAAAATTACGAAAATGCCCTTGACTAGTTAGCTGGTTCTCATGCAACCCTTTGTGCAATCTTTTTACTCCTTTGACACCGAGACAAGATCCATAATGGTCTAGACATGCTCTGGTTCATAAAAACTTAAAATTTTAACCAGAGGTGAAAAATGACCATTTTGCCCCTACCGTGAAAATTATTGTCATTTCTAGTTTTTCTTCATGTTTTCATCATTGCACGTCATTTATGCAGTCTTATGCCTATTTAGACCTTAAAATATCATAAAACTTTCTTTTGGGAGCTTATTAGAGAAAATGACGAAACTACCCTTCGCTCGTATTATTACATCTATGCTTAGTTACAAGCCTATAGAGGTTAGGGTCTCACATTGCCATAGTAGCTTGGAAGCTTTTGAAAAGGAATTCAACTACAAAAAACCACCAAGGTGAGTAATGAATTAAGTTAAATTTTCAAGTTGTTAATAATGGTTAATGATTAGAGTGGTGAGTTAATCTATTGTTGAGATTGTTATTCATTGTTTTTTAAGGTTACTAGAGTAGTGAAACAAATAGCCACCTAATGGTGATTGAAAGCTATTTAGGAATAACTAGCTGAACTTGAGTTAAGAAATAGCTTTTAAAATTTTATTAATGTCAATTTGGGTTGGTTGTGATGTTGTGTGTGTATAGGTTTCAACAAGGCCTCACTTGCCCATTTGAACCATTAGTGGAGGTTAGAGTCAATTAGAGGTTCAACAATATTGGTGAGTGAACTTGTATTTCAAAATGGTTTTGGGAATGTGAATGTATATGTACAAGACCTTTGAATGATTTTATCCAATTTTTTTTCTTAAAACGGGTGCCTTGGGACCAAGCCCTTGATAAATTGTTTCTATGTTGTGACATGTGGCTGTTATGGACTTTTGTACTACTAAATTGTGTTGGTATATATATATATATATATGTTATGCATTGATGGTGGATATTGTGTGATAATGATAACCGTGCGTGTGCATGATGTGGGGGGATGCACATGCTAGTGATGACGGTGGTGAGGGAGTTGGATGATGAGAGTGCTCGTGTGCACGATGTGGGGGGATGCACACGATAACTCCAGCTATGTGCACAATGTGGGGGGATGCACATGAGTCGGATGAGATGATGGTGGTATTGGTGTTTATCTATGTATATATGTGTATATATGTTTATAGAATAAAAGCTCATAAATATGGTATATGATTGTAATGCATGTGAAAATTTGGCATGTTGAAATTGGCATGATGAATCTTGAGAATTTCCCATTTTCTTGCAAATTGATTTTTATTGCAACACCAAATGGATTTTTAGTGCAAAAGAGGTCCTTTTACACTTAGGTGCACTGCTTCTCGTTGCAGTGAGAAAGCATTCTTGCCGTCGCAAGAAACATTCTGTTTTGGCAGCCAACAACTAGCTGCAGCGAGAAACTCTTGGGTTCTAATGCAGTGCTTTCAATTTGATGAAGATTTTGACCATTTTCCCGTCCAAACTGGGAAACGTGGTAAACTTCAAAGTTGTAGCCCTATCTCTTATTCTTTTAATGGTCCAAAAATCAGGTCAATTGAACTTCTGTAACGGGAGATATGATAGAAAAACTGAATGACATGCAAATTGATACTATTTCTCACTACAGCGAGAAACTCTCTATTTTGGCCACCTGAATCTCGCTGCAACGAGAATGAACTTTGCTTTAGCTAGAAACTTGCTGCCATGCTTGCTACCTTGCTTCATTTTGACATATTTTGACATATTTAACTTCATGGATTGATCATGGGTTTTTGCAACACTATGAGATCATTAATCAAAGTTTGAAATAAAGGATTTTTAGTAAGAAATTAAATCAATTGCGTTGTTTTTGAAACAAGTGAATCATGATTTTAAAATTTTTCCTATCGATTGCTTGTTCTCTTCTTATGTTCACTCACTGAGTTTTGTACTTATGTTTTTAAACTTCATATTTTCAAATTCGGAGGCAGTTGGGACCTAGATTGAGTGTCCACGTATGCTCATCTTCTTGGTAGGTAGTATGGCATCTTAGTAGCTGTATCTTCACCCAGACTCACTCAGTTGACGGTCAAGAGTCTTATGCTTGTGTATACATATAAGTAATGTAGACCACTAAGATTCATGTTAGAAAAATCAAATATGTATATTTGATTACTAATGCCATTATAGGCTGACAAATGAGTGACATTATTTTAACATATTATGAATGTGAATATTGGTTTGCTATAAAATGTTACTGAAATAATTATGGTAGAGAATTACAACATGTGGTTTTAGAAATGATGGTTGGGAATGATGATCAGAATTGCATAAAGAGGCTTGCTTAGGCTTAGTGGGCTATGCCCTTGGGCCCATGAGCCGATCATGGCCTGAAATTTGGCTGTGACAACATGTACTACGATTATGTATGTTAATGAATGGATGAGATGCTTCTGCATGTAATGATGAGCATTTAATGTTGTTATGCTCATCTGGGTCCATGCACCGATCATGATCCCTCTAGAAAATGGGATGTGACAACATTATAGAATCAGGAACCACACAAGATGAAAACCACATGATTCAGAAGGAAGATAAACACTTAGAAGAGGAGCTACCTGTAATACTCCGTACTTTGATGTGGTGGCTAATAAAGCTTATCGGATGCCAATTGAGGTTAATTAGAATGTTTAAAAGTGATGAAAAGTAAAAGTAATAGTTTGGAGAAAAATATTTCCCACTCGAAGAAATAATAATTAAATAATAATATTTTTATTGAGGATGAATTAGTGAGATAAAAAGTGATTCAGAAGTGAATCAGGGTATAAGAAGACATTTTGGGTGCCAAGGAGACATGTGAAAAATTTAAAAATAAAATAATATTTTATTTAGTGTCAAAATTTTTCATGAAGAAGGAGTATATGGTCACTCTAAGTGGGGGAGAAGAAGAACAAGAAAATTTTGGAGAAAAATGACGTTAATGGGGCTCGGGGTGTCTTTATTAAATAAAGCTAGCGTGGGTAAGTAAATATTTAAATATTATGGTGATATCGCGTTGAAGTATAAACTTGATATTTTATTGTTACAAGTGTTAAGGAAGGAAAATAGGAAGAAATTGGAATTAAAAGATTATGGGAGGACTTAATTAAAAAGGGTGAAAACCTTGGAGGGCAAAATGGTAATTTTGCCATTAGCTTGGTCAAAGCTTCCAAAGGAAGCTTTGACTATTTCTTTTTCAGCCATAACCGGTTCTTATCTTCACCCAAAGATATTTTCTTCTTTTTCTTCACCCACCCAACGCCATTTTCTCCCTCTACCATGAAAAATCAATTTTCTTTCATTTCTTTTCTTTGTTTTCTTTTCCGTTCCTTTCTTTTCTTACTTCTTTCTTCTCCTAACTTCTTGGGCACCAAACCTACAGCTTCTAACACCATTTTCCAGCATAACCAAACCCTAGGAGAGAGAAGGAAAAATCTCTCTTTCTTTAATTTATTTTATATTTCTACTCCACCATCACCAACACTTGAATTTTCAACCTTAAATCTCCATTTTAAGGCTAAAAGGTATATATTTTCAACTCTTGGAATTTATGAATTTATGGGTTATATTTTCAGATTTTGTTTCATAATTTCTTCAAATTCTTTTTCTTAGAAATATTATGTTTTTGTTGATCTTTATGCATCCAAGCTCACTACGGTAAAAAACCTTTAAATTGGAATAGTTGATATGATGGGTTTGAGAATTAGACTATAATTCTAGGTTAAAAAATTAGGCTAGAATGTAGTTTATCAAGTGTATGCCTATTAGAATTATTAAGTTTAAATTATGATATATATTTGAAGCTATTATTGTTTATTAGCAATTATAGGTTTTAATGGTATTTCAGTTCTACCTAGATTAATATCTTGTGGGTACTAGTCTTGTTAGGTGGCATTGTTAAGGTGAGTGAACTTGCATTTAAAATTTTTTTGGGATAAATGCACATGTGTTCGAATGAATCATTTGAAAACTTTATTTGCCTTTGCTTTAAAATGTGCCTAGGAACAAGCCCTTGATGAAATGTCAACAATCAATCGTGGAAATGTGAAATTGGGAATCTTAATTGCAGTTACAATTTGGAAGGATATGGAATAAATCAAGGAGACTATAGGTGACACTTTGAATGGTTAATGTGACTACGTCGAGGATTATAAACGTAAGTATAGAGGGAATTATAAAATGATGCCATGACATTATAAAATGATAATCTGACACAAACATATACCATTAGAGGTAAATTATGGAACTTTGGAAAGATGAATTCTTGATTTAATAAAGATTGTGAATGTAGAGCATGGAAAAAGATGAACTATTTTCATGGTCATGTGTATTGAAATGTCAATAAACTATTTGAGTTACAAGACAAGAAAGACAATTAATTATGGATGATAAAAATTGTGGGATGCCATAAATAGTGAATAATTATGTGTGTGGTGTTATATATATTGTGAAGTCATTACACAATATGGAAAGGATGCCTTAAGGTGGGACTTAATGATTGATGATAAGTGTTAAAGGACAAAATGAGTTGAAAGTATTGACTTGACCTAGTACATATGATAAGTAAAAAGAAGATACACGTGCTTATGGAAATTGTGGTATAGGCTTAAAAGAAAGCCATGCGGTTGAGAATGATTAGTGTGGTAGCCTTAAAGGTAGAAGAATCAATTTGATAAAGTAAATTCCAGTAGCTGCAACATCGCAGCACTAACTTCCCAACACTGTTGTGTTAAGAACACCTCATGGCTAAAAAGTACGAGCAAATTGTGAGTGGCATGATGATACATTTACAAGCCAAATTATGTTCATTAATCTTGATGTTGAGTGTTGTTATTTGAAGGTTTAAGTGTGTTGGAAAAGTGTTTATATGAGTGAATTGAAAGGTTTATTTAGTGCCTTATATGTTGGCATATAAGAGAAAGAGAAGTTAAAGGTTCTTGAGATGGCCACATTGAGGTAAGTTACCATGTGAAGCATTGAGATGGACAATATGTTGAGTAAAGTCAAATCCTAAGAAATAAAGGAGACAAGAGATTAAGCCTTGTTAAAGGCTGATTAGGAAGTGAATGAAAAGTTAGATAAATGTATGAGACGTTGACAAGGGATATCAATACCAAGTGATGAAATTGTGAATAAAGGATTACAAGAGTGGCATTAGCAAATGAGTTAAATGTGTGTGTACATACGTATGCGTGGAGTTAGTGATGCGCTCGACTAAAGTGAAGAATTGTTCTTAGTGATTCAAGATTTGAAGTCAGTATAATTGATGAGTTGTATAGATAGTACAACGATAAGAAATCCCATCGGGAGTTGAGCTATGTTGGTAAACGAAATTCTGGAGAAATAGTCAAAGAAATGATATCAAGGAAATGTAATCTATAGTGTGGTTAAGCCATACAAGATGGACCAATATGATTAAGAAGATTGGAGTTGCATAAATACAAGATAAACATGATGTATGTGGGAATAATTGAAGGCATTAACCTCCCTCCCAACGTTGAGAATACGTATAGGAATATGGCATGTTTACAATGCTATAAGCTATGTAATAGTGCATGGGGATAAGATGGATGAATGAATGAATGTCAAGAAGTTCGACAAGGAATGAGGTCATAAGATGGTGATTAGGTATACATAAGTAAGTATAAAATGTGATTGAAATCGGTATGATTGAGATGGAGTTATGGTTCAAATTCAATGATGGTGATAAAGGCATATCCGATGTTTAAATATAAGAGATAATGTTTGTGAAGGTTACCGTCGATTTGATTCTAAAAAATGATAATATACATAAGTGAAGTATTCTAGTTGAACTGGAGGTAAATGAGTGGATAAATCAAAATTTCTTATAAAGTAAGGAATGGAATAAGATCATAGAGTGAGATTAATAGCCCGACACCGATGTGAATTCGAGGACGGATTCTATTTAAGTGAGGGAGACTATAACACCCCGTACTTTGGTATGGTGGCTAATCATGAAACCTCGACCTTCATAGATGTGTAACTAGAGGTAGACTGATGAGTGCATCAAATTCACGTATTTAATGGGAGATTAATACCTAATTAGTCTAAGTTGGACTAGATTTAGGATCGAATTTAGGTATTTTTATTTATTTTATTAGTGTGAGACCCCAACCTTTATAGGCTTGTAACTAAGCATAGATGAAATAATACGAGCCAGGGGTAATTTCGTCATTTTCTCTAATAAGCTTCCAAAAGAAAGTTTTATGATATTTTAAGGCCTAAATAGACATAAGACTGCATAAATGACGTGTAATGATGAAAACATGAAGAAAACTAGAAATGACAATAATTTTCACAATAGGGGCAAAATGGTCATTTTTCACCTCTAGTTAAAATTTTAAGTTTTTATGAACCCGAGTATGTTTAGACCGTTATGGACCTTGTCCTAGTGTCAAAAGAACAAAAAGATTGCATAAAAGATTGGAGGAGAGTAAGTTAACTGGTGGAGGGGCAATTTTAAGGGAATGGATAAGTTTGGCCTATAAATATCTTGAATTTCCAGCACCTTCTTGAAATTTCTAGCAGCTTGTCTTCTTCTTCCTTCTTCCCTCTCACGTTTCTTCAATTCCTCCATGGGAGTTTTCTTCAAGCTTCCATAACTTTCTCTCTCTAGCTTCAATTTTCATGCTTTTGGTGCACCCTTCCATAAACCCTTGTGCTATTTCATCCTCTCACTTTAAAACCCTTGAGAAATCTCAATTCTGCACTTTCTCTCACTAACTGGACGTTCTAGAGAGAGAAAAAAAGAATTACCCCATTGATTTGGAAGCAATTAGAAGAGAATTTGACTACAAAGGAGCCTTAGGGTAAGTGATGAATTAAGCTTGGTTTTTAGCTGCAGAAAATGGCTAGTAATTGGGATTTATGAGCTATTTTGTTGTTGACTATGTTCATTACTTTTTAGTGATTAAGATAGTGAACATAGATGGCCATTTAATGTGGCAATTGAAAGCTAGCTAAGAGATAGCTTTTAGGGTTCATAGTGTGTAAATTGACCTATTGCTTATGCTAATGTGATCTTAGGTTCTAAGGAAACCCCATCATCTCATTTGGACAATTATGGGAATTGGAGTCATTTAAAGGCTTTACAATCAATTGGTGAGTGGACTGCCTTCAAAACTTGTTTTGGGAAATATAATGTATTTTCCACCCATTTGAATGAATTATCAAGTTTTTCATAAAGACAAGTGCCTTGGGAACAAGCTTTTGCAAAATAGTTTTATATTGTGATATGTGATTGCTATGGATTCATGCACTATTGTAGCATGATGATATATAAATGTGTGTGTTGTGCATGATGAATGATATTGTGTATAATGACTGTAACCGTGTGTGTGCACAATGTGGGGGGATGCACATGCCGGTGATAATGGTGGCGTGAGAGATGGATGATGATAGTACCCGTGTGCACGATGTGGGGGGATTGTGAGACCCTGTCAAGCTCAATTAAAAGACGGTACTGTACCGAGTGGTACAACTAAGTTAAATCGAGCCTTGAACTAGTTCAAATAAAAAGTCTAAGAGGAAATTGAAAATTTTGAAACCCACAGAGTGGCTTAGAATAGTGATTTGGAGTTCAAGGTCCAGTTTGGAGTCCATTAGGAAAATTGACCGATTAGGGATAAAACGGTCATTTTACCATTTGATGATAAAATGGAGATTTTTAACCAAGATTTGATCACATTTGACCAAGAATAATTGTATGAAATACAATTATGATTATTGGAGTATAAAATGATGTTTAGCAGTGAAAAATTATGATTCCCGATATTTCTGGAACACAAGGGCAAAATGATAATTTTACCACTAGAGGACTAAACGAAAATTTTTATAAAATAATTTTTGCCCCATTGGGTTAATGTTGATCAATATTAGTGTTATTTGAGGTTGAAAAGTAGAAATGATGTGATTCCGGTACATTTCGGAGTATAGGGGTAAAATCGTAATTTTTTCTTCCTGGGGGTAAATCGGTAAATTTTTTGCCCTAGCACTTGTCAAGACCAAGGGATTTTAATTGTGGTAGGATTGGATAAATACCAGAATATTTGTGGTGGAAAATTTAGAAGAAAAAGTTAAAAAGTTAAAAAAATGGGCCAATAAGCATGTGACACGTGGCATGCTTGATTATTTTATTATTTTCTATAGAAATCAGCCCATTAAATCCCCAATTCTCTCACCATATTCAGCCTAGGCAACCAGCAACAAGAAAAAAGGAAGAACAAAAGGAAAAACAAGAAAACCTAGGTGGAAATTCAAAGAAAAAGTGAAGAAATCAAGGAAACAAGCTAGGCAAGTTAGAATTTCTTTAATTCTCCTTGATACTTAGCTTACCCATGCTTTTGTTCTTGATTTCCATGGTTGAATATTGAGTTATCATGATGAATTCAATTCTGAAAAATGGGTATGGAAGAGGAATTGTTGTTGGAATAAATTGATTTTAGACTATGTTAGTGTTTAGGGATAGTTAAGCATGGTTATGAACAAAAACACAAAAGAAATATTCAATTTCTCTAGGGTTCCTTGTTGGTCGAACCATGAGGGCTGAATATCAATGGGGGATTGTTTTTATTTCAAGGAAAATGGCTTGAAAAATGATGAATTAAGGTGAAACGGTTATGTAGAAAAAATTTCAATGCTAGTGCACCAAATGACTGAATTTTTCTATCAAGAACTGTGAGGGTTCTAATGCTGAATTTGGATTTATTTAAATGGTATGTGGTAAATTAATGTATTAGAGGAGAAATGGATTAATTTGGAGGTGATTTGGACACAATAGCCAATTAATCGGGTGATCGGTCGAATTTAATCGATACCGCGATTAAGTAGTAATCGGACGTATTTTTGCATTTACATATCAAGCATTAGTAATTTAAATTAGTTTATATCAATTTAGGGACAATATAGTAAATTCCTCGACTTTGTTATCTGACAAGGTAGTGAGACGTCAGAAAGAGGCAAAGGAATTGCGCCTGAGGACTATTAGTTCGAGTGCACCCGAAATTCAGATTTTCGATACCGGTGAGTGGACTTGCATTTCAAACTTGTTTTGGGGAATATGAAAGATTCTATCCAACTTGTCTTAGAAAATGTACCTTGGGAACAAGCTTTTAGTAAAATGATTTTATATTATGAAAATGTGCTATACAATGGTTTATGTGTTTTCACAATATGATAAAATGCATGATATGCATTGGATGCTTCTTTGCATGTTGATTTAGACCCGACTATGTGCGAGTAGGAGTGCACATAAGCCGTTGCTGACCCGGCTATGTGTGAATGGGAGTGTACATAAGCCGTTGCTGACCCGGCTATATGTGCATAAGCCGTTGCATATGAGATGATGATGATGGGATGGTGTGCATGTTGATGATGGATATATGGTTGAAAATGCAAATATGTAGGCATTTTTTTGTTGAAATTTGGAAGTTTACATGTGTACATGTTGCTATTGTTATTTTAGCAGGATGACTTATTTTAAGGGAAAAAGGAGACTTTTTCCTTGATGTTCTGCAGCGAGAATGAAGTTCGCTACAGCGAGAAACTTTTTGTCCATTTTGCTAACTTGTGGGATTTTGCCATATTTCCCATTTCTTTGGTACTATAGTTGAGCATGGATTTTTGTAAAGTGATTTACTCATGTGGGGTTTACATGAGGGGTTTAAGGGAGTTAAAACAATTGTATGGTTTTGAGAAAATGAATACATCATGATTTCGATAAACATTCCTTATGGTATGCTTGTTCCCTTCTTGTTCACTCACTGAGTATTGTACTCACGTTTTATAAAAATTCATGTTTTCAGATCAGGTGACTGTGGACCCTAGATCGAGGAGTCCCCGTAGTGCATCTCCTGGGTATGTGTCTGGCATTCGATAGTAATCCCTTTTATTGTAAATGTCTCCACTGGAAGTCATGGGTCCTTTTGTATTGTGAATACAATCTAACAATGTGAATATGTGTATGCAATGTAAATTGCTAAATACATGATTGGTATAGTACATGTATATTATTATCGATAATGCCATTGTGTTTTGGCTATGTTCACACACGGGAAAATGTGTGTGTGTGTATGCATGATATGATTAATTTGTTAAGCAAAGGTAAATGGATAAGCTTGCTTAGGCTTAGTGAACTATGCTCATTGAGCTCATGCGCCGGTCATGGCCCGGGAAATTGGGTCGTGACAGGGATGCACACGATGGTGCCGGCTATGTGCACGATGCGGGGGGATGTACATGAGCTGGGTGTGATTATGATGATGTTGATGTATATCTATGTAGTTATGCACATCTAGACTTATGAAATGAAAACTTATGAATATGATATATGATTGACATATATGAGAAATTTGATACATTGCACTTTGGGAATTTTCATGTGCTGTATGTTTATTTTGTTGGTTTAGCAAGATGGCCTTTTTGTTGAGTGAGGGGAAACTTTTCTCTTTTTGCTCTGTTTTCGTTGCAGCAAAATTCATTCTCGTTGCAGCGAGAAACTCTCGGGTTTGAGAACCTTCACTAGAACTGGTTCTCGCTGCAGTGAGATAGTCATTGTAGCTTCTCGCTGCAACGAAAAAGAATCTTGTTGCAGTGAAAAACTCTTTGTTTCTTTAGCTGAATTTCACTGCAGCGAGAAAGAATCTCGCTGCAGCGAGAAACCTTCTGTTTCTGGGTTACAGTTTCGCTGCAGTGAGAAAGAATGTCGCTGCAGTGAAAAACCTTCTGTTTTGGTCTCCTATCTTGTCCAATTGCTGCCCTATCTTTCACTTATTTACTACCATATTAGAGCATGGACTTCCAACATTTAGGATTAAATGAGTTAAGTTTATAATGGGGAGGTTTAGTGAGAAAACCTCGGCCAGTTGAGAAACTCTCGTTTGGCTAATAACTAAATCCCAAAGTCCCTGCAACGAAAATTTAGCTGCAACGAGAATGCCTTTCCACTGCAGCAAAGATTCATTGTCGTATTTGACTTACTTGTGTAATATTGAAGTTTTCATTCTTTAAATGGTTCGTTATGTATGGGTTTATGATTTTCAAATGATTAATCATTTAAGGGCTTGACGAGGGGTTTTTAATAAGAATAGAAACAAATTGCATTGTTTTGAAAAAGAATGTATCATGATTTCATTAAAGATTTCTTATGGTATGCTTGTTCCTTTTCTTGTTCACTCACTGTGTTTATACTTATCGTTTTCAACTTCATGTTTTCAGATCACGAGGCAGCAGGTAACTAAGACAAGGTGTCCTTGTCGACTTATATCCATCTTTTGGTAGGTGTCTCGACATTCAGTAGCTGTACATTCATTCGAGTCCCTCCGTTGGAAATTGAGTCTTCTTTTTGAGATGTATAGACAAACTTGATATCAATTATTAAGATACATGCTGTAGACAATCAATGTATATTTTAAATGAGTAATGCCAGTACGAGTTGGAAATGTCTATTACTATTTTGATTTAAAGTTATAATTTGTGACTTAGCAATATTTGATGGAATGATGAGTAGGATAAATCGATAGGCTTGCTTGGGCTTAAATAGACTACGCCTATTGGGCCCTTGCGCCGGTCATGGCCCAGAAATTGGGTCGTGACAATTAGTTTAGTTTAACTTATGTTTAAACATTTATTTTAAGTTAACGATGTTAGTTTTACGTTATTTATAATTATTTTATGTTTTCATAGGAGTAGGATCAAAAATAATTTCAATTGGTGAAGAAATGTGCATAATGGATTATTGCTCTATTTGAATATGTTTTGATTTTTCAAGTATATCTCGCATTATAGAAGTTCAAATGACATGATTTTTAAACCATTAGAAAGCTAAGATGCAAGGCTACAAATTTGATGTTTACTATTTTGCCTAGTTCTGATCAGAAAGTGGTGACAATCTTTGACAAAATGAAAGCACTGCACCAAAAGAACAAAAGGGGCATTTTTGTAAATTATGTAATACTTTTATTGACTTTAGAGATAAATATCTAAAGTTCCAACACCTTTTTCATCTTCATTTCGTTTCTTCTCTCCTTTTTGCAGAACTTTTCATCTTCAATGGAAAGGAACCTTTAAAGCTCCATAGCCTTCTCATGCTAACTCCAAAAATTCATGTTTTTGCACACATTTTCATAGGGTTTTCATTCTCTTTCACTTTTTCACCTCAAAAACACTTAAGAAAAGTTTTTTCTTTGTACTTTCTCTCACTAACTGAACATTTTTAGAGAGGCAAACTCTTCAAAATAGCTTGAAAACTCTTGAAGGAGTTTTTCCCTTTGTATCCTCACTAAGAAAATTTAACTACAAGTCCACCAGGGTTCCAACGAGGCCCCACATGTCCATTTGAAGCATTAGTTGAAATTAGAGTCGATCAAAAGAATCAACAAAGACAAGTTAGTGAACTTGCATTAAATTATTTTTGGGAAATACATATATGTTGAGATGAAGCAGTTGAATGATTATATTTGACTTTTTTTCTCAAAATCATGATTGGGAACAAGCCCTTGATGAAACGTTTTATGTTGTAAAATGTCTAATGTTATGAACCCATGTGTTCTTATATTCTGATGATATATATGTTATGCTTTGAATGATAATATTGTGTGATAATTGTAATCGCGCGTGTGCGATGTGGGAGTGCACATGCCTGTGATGACGGATGATTCCAGCTATGTGCGGTGTGGGAGTGCACATGAGCTGATGACCGGTGGATGATAATTCTAGCTATGTGTGGTGTGGGACTGCACATAAGCTGATGAGTCGGTGGTTGCATACATGTTTACACATACCATATAAATGTTAGAGAAAATATTATGTGATTCCAATGAATGTTGAATGTTGAAATTGTTAATTGCTTCGAAATTGATTTTCAATTCAATGAGAAACTCTTTGTCTTGCCTGTCTTACTTGGATATTTGCTGTAGTTTTCACTCTTTTCAACTTCGTTGTTGATCATAGATCCTTCACTCTAAGGGATTAAATAATCAAAGGTTGAATTAAGGGGCTTTTCAAGAAATTAAGCTAAATTACATTGTTTTTAATATAAGTGCATCATGTTTTCTATAACTTTCCATATCGTTTGCTTGTTCCCTTCTTACGTTCACTCATTGGGTTTATACTCTCTCTTTTAAACTTCATGTTTTCAGAGTTGGAGGTATTTGGGACCTAGATTGAGGTGTCCACGTATATTCATCTTTTTGGTAGGTACCATGGCATTCAGTAGTTGTATCTTCACGAAAGTCACTCTGCTAGTAGTCAATAGTCTTTTGCCTGTGGATGCATACGTGTGATGTTAATCACTAAAATTCATATTATAAACAATATATGTATATTTTGATTGATGATGCCACTATGAGTTGACAATGGGTGATATTATTTTGGATGATTTAAATGTAAGTATTTGATTGCCATAGAATATCATTGAACATTTTTATAGTTGAGAATTACGAAATGTGACTTTAGGAATGATTGTTGAAATAACGAATGGGATTACATAAAGAGGCTTGCTTGAGCTTAGTGAGATATGCCCATTAGGCCCATGCACAGGTCATGGCTTGAAAATTAGGCTGTGACAAAGTTGATATCAGAGCCCTAAGTTGTCTTGATCCTAAGATTTTCATTATTGGTCTAGTGGAGTATCGGGTCTTTATGTGGAAACTTCGGATGTGAATTATGAACCGCGTTACATTTTACAACCAAGAAACAACATAGATTCCCTATTCTAGAAACCACCTTTCCCCTTAGGTATAATTGTAACTTGTGTTTAATAATAGGTGTTTGCTCTTGTCTAGGGAAGAATGCCACCTAAGACATGAGCCGCCTCGAGAAGGATGAGGGAGCAAGATGCTCCTAACGAGACAATGGGTAAGCCACGTGCTCCCACCCTTAGGGGGTAAGGCAAACATGGCAGGACCCCTAGGTCGGTGAAGGCGATTACACCTGTGAGTAGAAATGAGGATGAACAGTCTTTAGGTGATGTAGATAGACATCCAACTGGGGGCATTACTATCAAGGACTTGGCTGTAGGTCTGAAGGTGGTTAATAAGGTTGTGGAGATGATGGCAACCCGTATGGATGACATACAGAGAATAGTAGAGGGGAGACATGTAACACAAGAGTCCCCTAGTTCACAAAGACAAGCTGATCGCCATCATCTAGAGGTTGAGAGGGGTCATGTAAAGGTTTCATTTCTTGATTTTCTAAAGCTTAAGCCTTCATCGTTTACACGGTCTGATGCACTAGAAAAACCCTTAAGTTTTCTTAGATAGTATAGAGAAAATTTGTGATGCATTGGGATGTTCTAGTACCAGATCAGTTGAGTTAGTCGTTTTCCGATTAAAAGATGTGGCACAAGAGTGGTATGGCTGCCTTGGGATGTTCTAGTACCAGATCAGTTGAGTTAGTCGCTTTTCGATTAGAAGATGTGGCACAAGAGTGGTATGGCTCTTTGTGTAGAGGTAGGTCGACGGGTGCAACCTCGTTGACATGGGATGAGTTTAGTATAGCGTTCTTGGATCGATTCTTACCAATTAGTGTATGTAATGCAAGAGCTAGGGAGTTTGAGGCCTTAGAATAGACCCTAGGTATGACGGTGTCGGAATGCGACATCAAATTCACACAGTTAGCTTGGTATGCGCCCTATCTAGTTTCTACCGAGGAGATAAAGATTTGAAGATTGTGGATGGGCTAGTGGAGCCATTGTTTAGGGTTGTAGAATCCAAGGATTTTGATACCTATTCTGCAACCATGGATTGCGCTTAGCAGATTAAGATGAGGAGCAATGAGAGTAGGGCTGTAAGGGATAGAATAAAAAGGGTCAAGACAGAGGGCCATCAGGGTCGTAGAGACTTTAGTAATGACATTTCATCTTCTAGCAATCAAAGCCCACATCGGGACTCATGGTTACCCCAACAGGGGAGTGGCTCACCTAGTTCCAGTATTGGGATGGGACAAAAAACCTTTGATGTTGTGAGATAGCAAGATTCAAGGTAGGGTGGCCAGGTTATCAATCGTTGCAATATTTGTGGAGTACGACATAGAGGACGATGCTATCGCGCTATAGGGGTTTGCTATACATGTGGTCAACTTGGACATATTAGGAGGAATTGTTCGATGGCTCATCAATCATAAGGTTCTGCTCGCGGCTCTACCCAGCTAGCTTCGTCTGCTCCTTCAGTAGCTGCTTCACCTAACTAGGAGGCTAGCAGGTCAAGAGGTAGAGGTGTTGTTACTTCCTCTTAGAGTAGGACGTCAAGGTCTGGACGTTAGAGTTCTACTGGTAGGGGCCACACTAGGGTGTACGCTTTGACATCGTAGGTGGCCCAGACATCCAATGCAGTGGTCTCAAGTACTCTTTCTATTTGTGATATGAATGCTCAAGTATTGTTTGATCCTGGTTCTACCTACTTTTTTGTTTCTCCATGTTTTGCACCTCGATTGGGTAAAGATCGTGTTATGAGAGAAGAACAATTAGTGGTGTCTACCCCTTTAAGGGAGGTATTTGTAGCAGAATGGGAATATAGGTCCTATGTAGCTCGGGTTAAGGACAAAGACACTTTGGTAAATTTAGTGGCATTAGATGCTTTAGATTTTGATGTGATTTTAGGAATGGATTGGCTGTCGCCCTGCCATGCCAGTGTGGACTGTTATCATAAATCGATTAGATTTGATTTTCGAGGAGAGCCATCATTTAGTATTCAGAGGGATAGAAGCAATGCTCCAACCAATTTGACATCTGTCATGTCTACTAAAAGGCTATTAAGACAGGGTTGTCCAGGTCATTTGGCTATTGTGAGAGATACCCAAGCAAAGGTTGGGGATATAAACTAAGTATCGGTAGTGAATGAGTTTACAAATGTATTTCCAGATGAACTACCAGGTTTGCCTCTCGAGCGTAAGATTGAATTTTTTATAGACTTGATTCCCAACACTAGACTCATATCCATATCCCCATATCGAATGGCACCTGCGGAGCTTAAGGAACTTAAGGATCAGTTAGAAGATTTGTTAGATAAAGGCTTTATCCGCCCCAGTGTCTCACCATGGGGAGAACCGGTGCTACTTGTAAAGAAGAAAGATGGGTCACTTAAATTGTGTATTGACTACCGACAGCTTAATAAAGTGACGGTGAAGAATAAGTATCCCTTTCTGAGAATAGATGATTTATTTGAGCAACTACAAGGAGCACAATGTTTCTCTAAGATAGATCTACGATCTGGGTACCATCAGTTAAGGATCAGGAATGAAGACATACCAAAGACTACATTTCGAACAAGATATGGGCACTATGAGTTTTTAGTGATGTCATTTGGACTTATGAATGCCCCTGTGGCCTTTAGGGATTTGATGAATTGAGTGTTCAAACCTTATTTAGACAAGTTTGTGGTGGTATTTATTGATGACATTTTGATCTACTCAAGGAGTCGGGCGAAACACGAGCAACACCTTAAGATAGTGCTCCAAACTTTGAGAGAACATCAATTGTATGCCAAGTTTTCCAAGTGTGAGTTCTAGCTAAAAAGTGTTGCCTTTTTAGGATGTGGTCTCTAAGGATGGGGTACAAGTCGACCCAAAGAAAGTTGAAGTAGTGGAAAAGTGGCCAAGGCCAACATCGGTTATGGAGATTAGGAGCTTTTTGGGTTTGGTCGGCTATTACCATCATTTTGTGAAGGATTTCTCCAAAATAGCTGCACTTTTGACTAGGATTACACATAAAGATACAAAATTTAAGTGGTCAAATGCTTTTGAGGATAGCTTTGAGAAGCTTAAGGCTGATCTCACCATTGCTCCAATATTAAGCCTACCGCAAGGCACAGGGGGTTATACGATATTTTGTAATGCATCACGGATTAGTTTAGGGTGTGTATTACTGCAGCATGGGAAGATGATTGCATATGCATCGAGACAACTTAAAAGGCATGAGCAAAATTACCCCGCACACGATTTGGAGATGGCAGCAATCGTGTTTGCCTTAAAGATTTGGAGACATCATTCGTATGGTGAGACTTACGAGATATATACAGACCACAAGAGTTTAAAGTATATATTTCAGCACAGAGATCTTAACTTGTGGCAATGTAGGTGGATAGAGTTGCTTAACGATTATGACTATACTATTCTTTATCATCTCGGTAAGGCTAATGTAGTGGCAGATGCCTTAAGTCGAAAGTCGATGAGGAGTCTGGCACATATATCTGTAGATAGGAGATCCTTGATTCGAGAGATGCGGGGTTTAGGAAATATGGGTGTGCATTTTGAAGTTTCAGAGACAAATGCATTGTTAACACATTTTATAGTTAGACCTATCTTAATAGACTAGATTAAAGAAGCCCAAAGTAAAGATAAGTTCGTAACTAAGGCCTTGGAGGACCCTCAGGGAAGGAAAGGAAAAATGTTTATTAAAGGCACAGATGGAGTATTGAGGTATGAGATCAGACTTTATGTGCTCGATAGTGATGGATTGGGGAGAGAAATACTAGAAGAGGTGCATATGGCAATGTACATGGTACATCTAGGAGCTACAAAGATGTACCAAAATTTGAGGGGAGTATATTGGTGGGAAGGGCTTAAGAAAGATGTAGCTGAGTTTATTTTTAAGTGCCTAGTTTGTCAGCAGGTTAAGGTAGAGCACCAAAGGCCCACAAGACTACTACAGCCATTACCAGTGCTCGAATGGAAGTGGGAGCATGTTGAAATGGACTTTGTAATGGGCTTGCCTTGAACTAGCTGCAGTTACGACTTGATTTGGATTATAGTAGACTGGTTAACGAAGTAAGCTCATTTTTTTTTGGTTAAAACTACATACGGGGCTGCCCAGTACGCTTGAGTTTATGTGGACGAGATAGTATGACTGCATGGTATTCCCATTTTCTATAGTATCTGATAGAGGGACACAGTTCACTAGTAGGTTCTAGGGAACGTTGCAGGAAGCACTGGGCACTAAGTTGGATTTCAACACAGCTTTCCACCCAAACTAATGGACAGTTTGAATGAACAATATAGACATTGGAAGATATGCTGAAGGCATGTGTAATAGACCTTGGGGTCAGATGGGATCAGTATCTACCCTTAGTGGAGTTTTCTTACAACAATAGCTTCCAAGCTAGCATCCAAATGGCATCATTTGAGGCATTATATGGACAGAGGTGCATGTCACCCATTAGGTGGCTAGAGATGGGAGAAAGGAAACTCTTGGGGCCAGAGGTCGTACAGGACGCCACCAAGAAGATACAAATGATTTGTTAGAAGATGTTATCAGCGTAAAGTAGACAAAAGTCATATGCTGATAATAGATGGAGAGGCTTCGAGTTTCAAGTGGGGGATCATGTATTTTTGAATGTCTCACAAACAAAAAGGGTAATGAGGATCGGTAGAAAGGGAAAATTAAGTCCTTGGTATGTACGACCCTTCGAGATATTAGAAAATATTGGAACAGTAGCATACCGTTTGGCACTGCCACCGAACCTCTCGAATATCCATCAAGTATTTCATGTGTCAATGTTAAGGAAGTATAACTGAGATCCATCTCATGTAATACGGTATGAAACCATTCAGTTGAGAGATGATTTAACCTATGAGGAGCAACCGGTGGCTATCTTTCAAGACTCGATTTTTGAGCTGTGATTGGCGCATGGCCCCAATAGGCATAGCCCACCAAGTACAAGCAAGCCTACTTATATAATCCTGCTCATTATTCCATCATCTATTCTTAAAGTCACCTTTCATACTTCCAATCTATAAGAACCTAATTAATATCCTATAGTAATCAAAACTGCATTTCACATTAACTCAAATAATGTTAACCATTGCCACTCATGGTGGCTTACCAATCAAAATATACATATATGCTCTAAGGCTTGCATTTTAGTTCTTTATATCACATGTACGTATTTACAAACAAAATGACTCTAGGCCTCTAGCAGAATGACCAAGGTGAAGAGACGGCTACTGAATGCCAACATACTTACCAAAGAGATGAAACTACGTGCACACCTCTGCCAACATTCCAATTGCCTCCTAATCTAAAAACATGAAGTTGAAAACAGTGAGTACAAACTCAGTGAGTGAACATAAGAAGGGAACAAGCAACGATAAGGAAAGTTGATAATCATGATGCACTTATTTGAAAAGAATCAACTTAGTTCAAGTTCTTATTAAAATCCCTCCATTTAACCCTGGGTTGTAAAATCATTTAATGATGAAGGAACAATGTTTGGCATGAAATTGGAAAGAGAGGAAATTTTCAGCAATCATCCAAGCAAGGCAGCATAAACAGCATGTTTCTCGCTGCAATAAAATCAATTTGCAAGTCAATGGGAAATTTTCAAGATTCATCATACCATACAATCACATATTATAATCATGATCTTTTTATTGCATATACATATACTTAAGCATATACCAATTCGTATACCACCCCATCTCACCCAGCTCATGTGTAACCCCCCACATCGTGCACATAGTCGGACACTCCATCTCAACCAGCTCATGTGTATCCCCCCACATCGTGCACATAGTCGGACACCCCATCTCACCTAGCTCATGTGCATCCCCCCACATTGTGCACATAGCCGAAGTCATCGTGTGCATCCCCCAACATCATGCACAGTTAATGCCATCGTGTGCATCCCCCCATACCGTGCACACGGGCAGTATCACCATCCATCTCCCTTACCACCGTCATCACCGACAAGTGCACACTCACCCCTCACATGGACAGTTGCATTTGTCACACAATGGTACCATTTATGACATAGTATATATATTTATCAACATTATACAGAAACATATGAATTCATCACAGAATCCATTTCACAACATAAAAACATTTCATAAGGGCTTGTTCCCATGCAAGTTTTGAAGAAAGAACCAAGTAAAACGTTTTAAGGGATTCAATCAACATATATGTGTATATCCCAAAACCTTTTAATGCAAGTTCACTCACCGATACTTGTTGAACCTTTAATCGACTCTAACGTCCCTAATGGTCCAAATGAGGCTGAGGGGCCTTGTTGGAACCTATCACGCACAAAAACATCACAGCCAATCCAATTTACATTAATATTATTTGCAAAAGTTGTTTCCCAATTCAAGCTTCAGTAGCCCTTCTTATCTACCTTCCAATTACCAATTGATTGGCTATTCCATTTCTCTACTTTAGTAACACTAGAAATAGATAAACAATTTCAGCAAATAATGCAACTCATAACTATAATTTCTAGCCATCATCAATAACCTAAAACCAATCCTAATTCATCACTCACCTTGGTGGATGGTAATGAAATTTTTTCCCAAGAGTCCTCAAGCTATCATGGAACCTCTCTTTCTCTCTCTAGAAAGTTTAGCTGGCGAGATAAAGTATTGAACAAAGACTTTTAATGGTTTGTTTAAGGTGAAGGAGTAAAAGAGTATGAAAAACCCTACAATAGGGTGTGTAAAGCATGAAAATTGAGGTTAGTTTGAGAGAGTGATGGAAGCTTGAGAGAAACTTTCTTGGAAGAGGAGAAAAATGTGAGATGGGAGGAGGAAGAAGAAGAAGTTGCTGAAGAAATGTGGAAACTGTTGGAAAAGTTGAGATCTTTATAGTTAAAGCTTATTTAATTTCTCATGCAATTACAATAATGCCTTTAGCAAGGCCACTTGTCTTCCTCCTTTTCTTGTGCAATCTTTTTACTCTTTTGACATTGGGAAACTGTCCAAAATCCTTTGAAAGAGGTTCCTTAAGTAGCCCCCAAAAGTCCTAGCTTCAAAAATCCCCTAAATTTATTATTTGTAGAAATTATGGTGGGGGCCACGGCTCTCAATTTCCAGCTTCGCGGTGCTCAAATGTTCTGTCAAAATCTATTGGTTGGCGTAGTACTTTCACTTCGATAAGGACTTTGACCACCTTCTTTTCAAAATCGGGCAAAATGAAAAACATCAAAGTTTTATCCCTGCTCTTAGCTTTCTAATGGCCCAAATATCATGTTATTTGAACTTTTGTAGTGTTAGTTATGCTTGAAAAACCGAAACATATGCAAATAGAGCAACAACCCATTACGCACCTTTCTTCACCAATTGAAATTATTTTTTAATCCTACTCCTATAATGACATAAAATAATTATAAGTAACGTAAAACTAGCGTCATTAGCTCAAATTAAACCTTTAAACATATGTTCTACCTCGAGTTACATGTTTATAAAGGTCGAGGTTTCACATTCTCCCCCACTAAAAGAAATTTAGTCCCCGAATTTAAATCTAACTACAAGGTAGTGTACTTCTACATATTAAAGAGGTGTGGGTACTTTGTTCGCATCTCCTCCTCGGCTTCCCACATTACCTCTTCACTGGTGTGGTTTTGCCATAACACTTTAACTGAGGCTACATCCTTCGAATGGGGCTTATTGACTTGCCTATCAAGGATAGCCACGGGTTGCTCTTCATAGGTTAAATCATCTCTCAACTAAATAGTTTCGTATCGTATTACATGAGATGGATCAGGATTATACTTCCTCAGCATCGACACATGAAATACGAGGTGAATATTCGAAAGGTCTAGCGGTAATGCGAAACGATAGGCCACTGCTCTAACCCTTTCTAAGATCTCGAAGGGTCTTATATACCGAGGGCTCAATTTTCCCTTCTTGCCAAACTTCATTACCACTTTTGTTGGTGAGACCTTAAAAAATACATGATCCCCCACTTGAAACTCCAAGTTCCTCCATCTGTTATCACCATATGACTTCTATCTACTTTGTGCTGAGAACATCCTTTGACGAATCATGCGTATTTTCTCAGTGACGTCCTGCACCAACTCAAGCCCCAAGAGTTTCCTTTTTCCCACCTTTAGCCATCCAATGGGTGACCTGCACCTTCGTCAATATAATGCTTCAAATGGTGCCATTTGGATGCTAGCTTGGAAATTGTTGTTGTAGGCAAACTCCACTAAGGGTAGATATCGATCCCAACTAACCCCAAGGTCTATTACACAGGCCCTCAACATATCTTCCAATGTCTGTATCATCCGTTCAGACTGTCCATCAGTCTGGGGATGGAAAGCTGCGCTAAAATCCAACTTAGTGCCCAACGCTTCTTGCATCTTTTCCTAGAACCTACTGGTGAACTGTTCCCCTTTGTCAGATACTATAGAAACAGGAATGCCATGCAACCGTATTACCTCGTCTACATAAAGCTGGGCATACTGCGTAGCCCCGTATATAGTTTTAACCAAAAGGAAATGAGCTGATTCGTTAACTGGTCTACTATGACCCAGATCGAGTCATAGTCGCCACTAGTTCGAGGCAAGCCCATTACAAAACCCATTGCAATATGCTCCCACTTCCACTTGGGCACTAGTAACGGCTATAGTAGTCCTATGGGCCTTTGGTGTTCTGCCTTAACCTATTGACAGACTAGGCACTTGGAGACAAACTTAGCTACATCTTTCTTAAGTCCTTCCCACCAGTATACCTATTTCAAATCTTGGTACATTTTGGTAGCTCTTGGATGTACCACGTAAGCTGCCCTATGCGCCTCCTCCATTATTTCTCTCCTCAATCCACCACTATCCGGCACATAAAGTTTAGTTCCATACCTCAATACTCCATCTATGCCTTTGGTAAACATCTCTTCTTTCTTTCCTTGAGGGTCCTCTAAGGCCTTAGTTATGAACTCATCTTTACTTTGTGCTTCGTTAATCCGGTCCATTAAGATAGGCCTCACTCTAAAATGTGCTAGCAATGCATTTGCCTTTGAAACTTCCAAATGTACACCCATGTCTCCCAAGCTATGCATCTCCTTAATCAAATATCTTCTATCTGTAGAGATATGTGCCAAGCTCCCCATTGATTTTTGACTCAAGGCATCCGCCACTACATTTGCCTTACCATGGTAAAGAATAGTACAATCATAATCCTTTAGCAACTCCATCCACCTAAGTTGTCACAAGTTAAGATCCCTCTGCTAAAATATATACTTTAGGCTTTTGTGGTCCGTATATATCTCGTAAGTCTCACCATACAAGTAATGTCTCTAAATCTTTAAGGCAAACACAATTGCTACCATCTCTAAATCGTGTGCGGGGTAATTTTGCTCATGCCTTTTAAGTTGTCTTGATGCATATGCGATCACCTTCCCATGATGCATTAATACACACCCTAAACCAACCCGCGATGCATCACAAAATACCCTATAACCCCTTATGCCTTGCAGTAGGCTTAATATTGGAGCTGTGGTGAGACATGCCTTAAGCTTATCAAAACTATCCTCACAAGCATCTGACCACTCAAATTTTGTATCTTTACGTGTCAACTTAGTCAGAGGGGCGGTTATTTTGGAGAAGTTCTTTACAAAACGACGATAATAGCTCGCCAAACCCAAAAAGCTTCTAATCTCCGTAACTGATGTTAGCCTTAGCCACTTTTCCACTGCCTTAATTTTCTTTGGGTCGACTTATACCCCATTCTTGGAAACCACATGTCTTAAGATGCAACACTTTCAAGCCAAAACTCACACTTAGAGAACTTGGCATGCAATTGATGTTCTCTCAAAGTTTGGAGCACTATCTTAAGATGCTACTAGTGCTCCTCTCGGCTCTTAAAGTATATCAAGATGTCATCAATAAACACCACCATGAACTTGTCCAAATAGGGCTTGAACACTCGGTTCATCAAATCCATAAAGGCCACAAGGGCAGTAGTAAGCCTTAATGAGATCACCAAGAACTCATAGTGCCCATATCTTGTTCGAAATGCAGTCTTGGGTATGTCCACATTTCGGATCCTCAATGATGGTACCCAGATCATAGATCTATCTTACAGAAACATTGTGCCCCTTGTAGTTGATCAAATAAATCATCTATTCTTGGAAGGGGGTACTTATTCTTCACTGTTACCTTATTAAGTTGTCGGTAGTCAATACAAAATCTAAGCTACCTATCTTTCTTTTTTACAAATAGCACTAGTGCTCCCCATGGTGACACGCTAGGACGGATGAAGCCTTTATCCAACAAATCTTCTGATTGATTCTTAAGCTCTTTAAGCTCCGCGGGTGCCATTCTATATAGGGGTATGGATATAGGTCTAGTATTGGGAATCAAATCTATGAAAAATTCAATCTCTCACTCGGGAGGCAAACTTGATAGTTCCTCAGGAAATATATCTATGAACTTATTCACCACCGACACTTGGCTTTTATCTCCAACCTTCGCTTGAGTATCTCTCACAACAGCCAAGTAACTTGAACAAACATGTCTTAATAACCTTCTGGTAGCGATGACCGATATCAAATTGGTTGGAGCATTACTGCTATCCCCCTGAATACTAAATGATGGTTCACCGAGAAAATAAAATCTAACCAATTTACAATAACAATCCACACTAGCATGGCAGGGTGATAGCCAATCCATTCACAAGATCACGTGAAAGCCTAAGGTGTCTAGCACCACTAGATTCACCAAAGTGTCTTTGTCCTTGACTCGATCTACGAAAGCTTCATATTGCCATTTAGCCACAAATAGCTCATTTAAAGGAGTAGACACCACCAATTGTTCTTCTCTCTTAACACGATCCTTACCCAAACGAAGTGCAAAACATGGAGAAATAAAATAATGGGTAGCACCAAGATCAAACAATACTTGAGCATCCATATTATAAATAAAAAAAGTACCTGAGACCACTGCATTTGATGTATGGGCCTCCTGGGGTGTTAAAGCATATACCCTAGCTTGGCCTCTATCAGCGAAACTTTAACGTCTAGACCCAGAAAGCCTGCCCTGAGAGGAAGTAACAACACCTCTACCCTTTGATCCATTAGCCTTCCGATCAGATGAGGCAGCAACTGAAGGAGCAGACGAAGCTGGCTGGGTGGAGCCATGAGCAAAACCTTGTGATTGATGAGCCATTGGGCAATCCCCCCTAATATGTCCAGGTTGACCACACACATAACAAACTGTTGTAGTACGTAAGCATTGTCCACTATGTCGTTTGCCACAAGTATTACAAGGGTGGATAACTTGACTACCCTATTGAGAATCTTGCTGCCTTCCTCCACTAAAAGTTTGCTGCCCTGATCCAATGCTAACACTAGTGACGTCACTCCCCTTTTGGGGCAATTGTGAGTCCCTTTGTGGACCCTGATGGCTAGAAGATGAAATACCACTGCTGAAATCTCTACGACCTTGATAACTCTCTGTCTTGGCCCTTTTTGCTCTATCCCTCGCAGCCCTACTCTCACTAGTCCTCATCTCAATCCACTGAGCGCAATCCATTGCTGCGGAGTAGGTATTGAAATCTCAAGATGACACAGCCCTAAACAATGGCTCCATTAGCCCATCCATAAACCTCTGAATCTTCATATCCTCTGTAGAAACTAAATAAGGCATATATCGAGATAACTATGTGAATTTTATGTCGTAATCCGACACCGTCATATTCGAGGTCTGCACCAAAGCCTCAAACTCCCTTGCTTTGGCATTACGTACACTGAGTGGTAAAAACTGATCTAAGAGGGCTGTACTGAACTCAATCTAAGTCAATGGTGTTGCATCCATTGGTCTGCCTCTACATAAGAAGCTATACCACTCTTGTGCCATATCTTCTAATCGGAAAGCGGCTAGCTCGATTGACGGACACTAGAACATCCCAAGGTGTTATAAATTTTCTTCATCTTATTTAAGAAAATCTAGGGTTTCTCCGAGGCATCAGACCCTAAAAATGACGGAGGCTTAAGCTTGAGAAAATTAGGAAGAGAAATCTCTAAATGACCCCTCTCGATCTCAAAATGTTAGCGTTTGGCCTGCCCTTAGGAACTAGGGGATTCTTGTACTGTAGGTCTCCCCTCCACTATCCTCTGTATATTGTCCATACGATCTGCCATCATCTCTATAACCCGATTAACTCCCTGTATATTGTCCCCAATGGTAATGCCCCCAGTTAGTTGTCTATCCACATCACCCGAAGACTGTCCCTCATCTCATGTACCCATAGGCGTATCCACCCTCACCGACCTAGTGGCCCCGCCATGTCTACCTTGCCTCCTAAGGGTGGATGCCCGTGGCCAATCTATCATCTCATTAAGAGCATTTTGCTCCCCCATTCATCTTGAGGTAGCTCGTGTCTTAGGCAACATTCTTACCTAGACAAAAGCAAACACCTCTTATTAAACACATTTTACAATCATACTTAAGGGAAAAAGGTGATTTCTAAGATAGGGAATCTATGCGGTCCCTTGGTTGTAAAATGTGCCGCAGTTCACATTTCACAACAAAAGTTTCCACATAAAGACCCGACACTCCGCTAAACCAACAAAAGAAAGTACTAGGATCTAGACAACTTGGGGCTCTGATACCAACTTTGTCACGACCCAATTTTTGAGTCATGACCGATGCATGGACCCAATGGGCATAGTTGTCACAACCCAAATTTCAGGCCATGACCGATGCATGGACCCAATGGACGTAGTCAACTAAGCCCAAGCAAGCCTATTAATCTGACATATTCATCATTTCATCATAAACTGCTAAGTCATATATCATAACTTAGAATCAAAATAATATTGAACATTGCCCCTCATACTAGCATACCAAACAAGTGTATATACACTATCTACAACATGTATCTTAATAATTCACATTAGGTTCGTCTATACATAACAAAAGAAGACTCGATGTCCAGCAGAGAAACTTGACGAATGTACAACTACTAAATGTTGAGACACCTACCAATAGTTGAGTCTACAAAGGTACCTCGACCTAGTTACCGGCTACTTCGTAATCTGAAAACTTGAAGTTGAAAGCAGTGAGCATAAACTCAGTGAGTGAACAAAAAAGGGAACAAGCATACCATAAGGAATGTTTAACGAAATCATGATGCATTCATTTTCTCAAAACAATACAATTGTTTTAGCTCTTTTAAACCCCTCATGTAAACCCCACATGAGTAAATCACTTTACAAAGATGCATGCTCAACTATGGTACCAAAGAAATGGGAAATATGGCAAAAACCCACAAGTTAGCAAAATGGACAGAAAGTTTCTCGCTGCAGCGAACTTCATTCTTGTTGTAGCTAGAACCAAGTCTGGTGAAGGCCCTCAAACAGGAGAGTTTCTCGCTGCAGCGAGAGTTAGAATATCAAGGAAAAAGTCTCATTTTCCTTTAAAACAAGCCATCCTACAAAAATAACAATAGCAACATGTAACACATGTAAACTCACGAATTTTAACAAATCAAATGCTCACATATTTTCATTTACAACCATATACCATATATGTATATATATATATATATATATCAATCATCACATACACCCTCCCATCATCATCATCTCATATGCAATGGCTTATGCTTACTCCCACTCGCATATAGCCGGGTCAGCAACGGCTTATGTGCACTCCCACTCGCACATAGCCGGGTCAGCAATGGCTTATGTGGACTCCTACTCGTACATAGCCAGGTCAGCAACGACTTATGTACACTCTTACTCGTACATAGCCGGGTCAGCAACGGCTTATGTGCACTCCTACTCGAACATAGCCGTGTTAGCAATGGCTTATGTGCACTCCTACTCGCACATAGCCGGGTCAGCAACGGCTTATGTGCACTCCCACTAGAACATAGCCGGGTCAGCAACAGCTTATGTGCACTCCTACTTGCACATAGCCGGGTCCACATCAACATGCAAAGAAGCATCCAATGCATATCATGCATTTTATCATATTGTGATAACACATAAACCATTGTATAGCACATTTTCACAATATAAAATCATTTTACTAAAAGCTTGTTCCCAAGGTACATTTTTAAGAAAAGTTGTGTAAAATCATTCAAACACTTTGCACAAAACAATTACATTCCCAAAAATAGTTTTGATAGGCAGTCCACTCACCGGTATTAGGAGTAGAAATACTCTTATTTTCAATCCATGGGTACAGTCCTTTACCCGTATCCAATGGCTCACCACCTAGCCATAATCCATGACACATATTCCAATTAAATTATGTCTAACAGTCATAAACTATTTCAGGCTCGATATATATATGATATGAAATGAAAAATGCACGGGTAGCCATCTAGATCTGGTATTGGCTTAAGTCGATTTTTCATCCGATAAATTGGCCAATGCATCCAATTTCACTCCAACTTGCTCCATTTCTTTTCCAATCCCTCAATTCACCAAGCACAAACTAATTAACACACAATTAGGCAAAATTTATCTTCATTTTTCTTCTTGGAACTTTGGCCAACAATGGTACACTAACTCTGTGATTTTTCCTACTTAATTTTCTCACCATTATTCATTACTTCCTACACCAAAAACTATTATTTCTTAATCAAATCACCTAGAATAACATCCCATTCTTCCTCATTATTCACTTAGAGAATTCGGCTATTGATGGGCACCAAACCTTTGGTGGTTTTCTTCACTTCTTTTCATGCTACACATCATTAATCATCTAAAAACACTAACATACCTAAAAATCAAACCAATCCAAGATCATTCTTTCTCCATACCCATTTTGCCTACCACTTATTCACTATGAAATCATGTTTCTCAACCATAGAAATAAGAAAATAAAGCATGGGTATTGTAAATCTCAAGTAAAAATAAAGAATTTTCACTTTACCTTGCTTAATTCTTTGGAATCCCACACTTTTTCTTCAATTTTCCCACCTAGGGTTTGTGTTCTTTCTTTTCCTCTTCACTTCATGCTTTGGCCAGCCATATGGGTGAGACTAAGAGAGTTTTAAATAGATTTTACAAGGAAATTCTAGAATGATCCAAGCTTGACACATGGCATGTTTCCATTGGTCCATGTGTAATACTTATCCATTAAGCAATCTCTCTCCACCACATAAAATGTTTCAATTATCCACAACGTAAAATGTTAATGGCTGAAATCCATGGGCATGACAAGTGTTGGGTGGTGTAAAATTCTAAAATTCTAACTTTACCCCCGTAAACTCGTAAAATTATCGTTTTGCCCCTAGAACATGAAAATCATCAAAAATTTTATTTCCTTATCATTGCACCCATATTTTCATCATTCATTTATGCTTTAGGCCTACTTAGGCCATAATATTGTTTAAAACTTACTTTTATGGGCTTATTGAGAAAATGACGAAATTACCTTTGATTAGAGATATCGCGTATATTTCTATCTACGAGTCTACAAAGGTCAAGGTCTCACAATAGCCCACCAAGCCTAAGCAAGCCTACTTATATAATCCTGTTCATTAGTCCATCAACTATTCTTAAAGTCACCTTTCATACTTCCAATCTATAAGAACCTAATTAATATGTTATAGCAATCAAATTGCATTTCACATTAACCCAAATAATGTTAACCATTGCCACTCATAGTGGCTTACCAATCAAAATATACATATATGCTTTAAGGCTTGCATTTTAGCTCTTTACATCACATGTATGTATTTACAAACAAAATGACTCTGGGCCTCCAACGAAGTGACCAGGGTGAAGGGACGACTACTGAATGCCAACATACCTACCAAAGAGGCGAAACTACGTGGACACTTCGGCCTAGGTTCCAATTGCCTCCTAATTTGAAAACATGAAGTTGAAAACAATGAGTACAAACTAAGTGCGTGAACATAAGAAGGGAACAAGCAATGATAAGAAAAGTTGATAATCATGATGCACTTTTTTGAAAAACAATTCAACTTAGTTCAAGTTCTTATTAAAATCCCTCCATTTAACCCTGGGTTGTAAAATCATTTAATGATGAAGGAACCATGTTCGACATGAAATTGGAAAGAGAGGAAATTTCTAGCAATCATCCAAGCAAGGCAGCATAAACAACATGTTTCTCGCTGCAATAAAATCAATTTGCAAGTCAATGGGAAATTTTCAAGATTCATCATACCATATAATCACATATTATAATCATGATCTTTTTATTGCATATACATATACTTAAGCATATACCAATTCATATACCACCCCATCTCACCCAACTTGTCAAGCCCGACCTTATAAAATACTTTCCATGTCACTTATATGATTGACAATATGCTTGCATACTTGGAAAGCCCCGAAAGAAAAATCGTTAAAAGACGACAATGTACCAAATGGTACAATTAAGTTAATTTAAGCCTCGAACTAGATCAAATAGAGAATTTAAAATGAAATTAAGAATATTAAAGTCCCAGAATGGTTTAATATGATGATTTGGAGTTCGAGGATCAATTTGGAGTCAAACCGAAATTTTTACTGTCCAGGGGCAAAATGGTCATTTGCCACCTAGGGACACAATGGGAATTTTTAGAAAAGAATTTTTTTTGGGCCCCATTTCACTTATTGGAGTATAATTTGAGGGTTTGGCAGTGAAAAAGTTTAATTCCAGTGATTTTTAGAGTGTGGGGGCAAAATCGTAATTTTACCACCCGCGGACAAAATTTGAGATTTTGAGAGAATTTAGATCAAATTTGACAAATTGGAGAATGATATGAGTATAAGGGGTGAAAAATATGTCTATGGGCAATTTTTCAGTTTTTGGGGCAAAAATGTAATTTTTGACTTTTATGGGGGCAAAAGTGTAAATTTCAAAAATTACTCCACCAAGACTTTGGATTAGTCTGAGAATTTTATCTAAGCTATGGATATGTGGGACAAGTGTATGGTGAAAATTTGGAAACAAATGGATGGCTAGAATTTAAGGAAATAATAAAACATTAAAAAAATGAATAAAATAATATTATATTATTTTAGCCTTTCAAAAGGTAAAAATTCCAGAATTCTCATCTTCTTCAGCTGTCCAAACCAGGGGAGAAAAAGGGGAAAAAACAAATAAGAACCCTACCTGAAAATTTGGGGAAAATCAAGAGAAATCAAGAAATCAAGCATTGAAAAGGTAAATTTCATTGATTTTCCTTGTGATTTTCACTACCCATGCATTTTTTTCTCATTTCCATGCAAAATTAGAAAGTGGGTATGGACACCCATGCTGGCCAAACCTCCATGGATGAGTTTTGAGCTTGATTTTTTGTTGATTATAATTGAATTAAGTGATTTTAGTTAAGTTATATTGAAATATAGCAAAAATAAGCTAAAGATATAATTTTCTCCCATTGAAACCCATTATGCTGAATTTTCTAGGGGAATATTGGCTGCTGATCTTGATGTTTATCTGAGGAATTATGATGAATAATGATGAATTATGAGCCTAGAAAAATAATGGGAATTTTCGGAGTAAAAATACAAATTTTTACCCACTAGGGGTATTTTTGTAATTTGCTATCGGGACTGATAATTTGCACCACATTGAGGGAAATTAAGTCAATTTGGGTGCAATTGAGGTATAGAAACTGAAAAAAATTAATTTGGAGTTTAAACGGACGCGTATATCGATTTATCGGGTAAAAGACCGAAATAGGCTAACACTGCATTTAGGCAAAAATTTAGACATTTTTGCATTCCATATCAAGCATTAGTAGTCTAAATTAGTTTAATTTCAATTTAGTACCAATGTGGTGAATTTCTCGATTTTGTACTGTGTCAAGGTGGTGAGTCCTCCGATAAAGGCAAGGGAATTGCACCCGAGGACCAATAGTCTTAGTATTTCGAAAATCCCCACTCTAGACACAGTGAGTAACCTTACCATCATTTTAATTATCTAAAGTATGTTTTTATTCAGTTTTGGTGAATTTTATGAAACTGAGTTCAAATGGTAAATTTTTATGTTTTGTAAACAAAATGAGTTTAAATGAAAATATTTTATAAATTGTCTTGAAACGAAATAACGATTTTGAAAATAGAGTAATTGGAGACCACTGATATGTTGTAAATTTAAAATTGAATTAATGGCTTATGTTATTGTATTGGCATGACTGGCTAGGCTGTGTTTTTTATGAATTGTATGAATTGCTTTATTTTACCCTTGCAGGCTGGGTAGTAATATATTAGCCCTGTCATGCTGTCAAAATTTTATTGTATGGTGGGTTTGACCTGCTGCAGTGGGCTGGGTTCTGTGGACTAGCCTATTAGAGGGGCACGAAATTCTGTTATGTTTTTACCTCGGTTGGAGAGGCGAGTAGGGTAACTCCCGAGGTATAACTTTAAAGTTCACTTCACGCCAAACCACCACGTGAAGGGGAACTCGGCCAACGCCAAGGAATGGCTATGTTTTCAAAACAAAAACACGACTTTCTAATAGCCTTGGTCGACTCAGTTGGGATAGCCCTCGGCCAAGGTATCCCAGATAACTGAGTATGATAATAATTTTTGGCATGAGCCAAACTTTTTAAGAAATTCATAAGCCATACTGATTACTTGCTTTAAATAAATTGATTTCATTTGGTTGAAATAAGTTGAAAGATGATAAATTACAGTTTGATGAAATGTTTTAATAGTCTCCTTTTACTCGACTTTAGATATTTTGAGTGATGTTTGTTTACTCACTGGGATTTTATAATCTCATCACCCTCATTTCCACCCATTTCAGGCTTAGAATAGATTGTAGATAACTGATATCAACGAGAATTACAGTTGAACTTGCCACATCCAAAGTCTGTAGGTTCATTTCTTTTGATACTTTTGGTCATTCGTGGGCCCACGTGTCACGGTAAATTAAATTCTATACTTTGGTTATCTGTATTACGGTATGCAAGAATTTACTTTGCTTTTACGCTATAAAAATTATTTATGCAGTGTTCTTAAAATATCTTCTTATGTGAAAATTGAATATTTTATTTAATATTTTTATTTTATTATGACAGTCATAATTCCATTTTAAACGAATGTTTTAGACATCCAAAATTATTTTTGATTATGAAATATGTGTTTTCCACTTACATACTATATTTTTAGATGATTTTGAGATTTTTGAGGTAAATGACCAAAATACCCCTGTGAGACAAAAATTATTATTTTATTTGTTTAAGTTGGAAACAGTTTAAAATCTTTTAGAATGTGGTATTTGGAAACAATTACCCACAGGGGAAATGAGAAGCTGATATTAAAGCCTTGCGGGGTTCCGGTTGACATTTTGGGTGATGAATGTCGATCGAGACGTCGCGGCTGTTGTCACGGGCTCGATAGGAGTTTCGGGTCGTGACACAACTCATATGCATTCCCCCCACATTATGCTCATAGCCGAACACCCCATCTTACACAGCTCATGTGCATCCCCCCACTCGTGTACATAGCCAGAGTCATCGTGTGCATCCCCTCACATCGTGCACAGTTAATGCCATCATGTGCATCCCCCTACATCATGCATAAGGGCAGTATCACCATCCATCTCCCTCACCACTGTCATCACTGGCAAGTCCAAACTCCCCCCGCACATGCACGGTTGCATTTGTCACACAATGGTACCATTTATGACATAGTATATATATATATCAACATTATACAGAAACATATGAATTCATCACACAGTCCATTTCATAAAATAAAAACATTTCATAAGGGCTTGTTCCAGTGCAAGTTTTGAAGAAAGAACCAAGTAAAATATTTTAAAGGATTCAATCAACATATATGTGTATATCCCAAAACCATTTAATGCAAGTTCACTCACAGGTACTTGTTGAACCTTTAATCGACTCTAACTTCCCTAATGGTCCAAATCGGGCCGAGGGAACTTATTGGAACCTATCACGCACAAAAACATCACAGCCAATCCAATTTACATTAATATCACTCCAAAAATTGTTTCCCAATTCAAGCTTCAGTAGCCCTTTCTATCTACTTTCCAATTACCATTTGATTGGCTATTCCGTTTCTCTACTTTAGTAACACTAGAAATAAATAAACAATTTTAGCAAATAACACAATTCATAACTCTAATTACTAGCCATCATCAATAACTTAAACCTAATCCTAATTCATCGCTCACCTTGGTGGATGATAATGAAATTTCTTCCTAAGAGTCCTCAAGCTATCACGAAACCTCTCTTTCTCTCTCTACAAAGTTAAGATGGTGAGAGAAAGTATTGATCAAAGACTTTTAAGGGTTTGTTTAATGTGAAAAAGTAAAAGAGTATGAAAAACCCTACAACAAGGTGTGTAAAGCATGAAAATTGAGGTTAGTTTGAGAGAGTGATGGAAGCTTGAGAGAAACTTTCATGGAAGAGGAGAAAAAAGTGAGATGGGAGGAGGAAGAAGAAGAAGTTGCTAGAGAAATGTGGAGGCTGCTAGAAAAGATGAGATCTTTATAGTGAAAGCTTATCTAATTTCTCATGCAATTATAATAATGCCCTTAACAAGGCCACTTGTCTTCCTCTTTTTCTTGTGCAATCTTTTTACTCTTTTGACACTAGAAAAAGATCTAAAATCCTTTGAAATAGGTTCCTTAAGTAGCTCCTAAAAGTCGTAGCTTCAAAAATCCCTAAACTTGTTATTTGTGAAAATTATGGTGAGGGCCGTGGCTCTCAATTTCCAGTGCCGCGGCGCTCAAATGTTCTATCCAAATCTGTTTTTCTAGTGTAGTACTTTTAGTTCAACATGGACTTTGACCACCTTACTTTCAAAATCGGGCAAAGTAATAAACATCAAATTTGTAGCCCTGCCTCTTAGCTTTCTAATGGTCTAAAAAGCATGTTATTTGGACTTTTGTAGTGGGAGTTATACTTGAAAAACCAAAACATATGCAAAAAGAGCAACAACCCACTATGCACCTTTCTTCACCAATCAAAATTATTTTTTAATCCTACTCCTATAACGACATAAAATAATTATAAGTAACGTAAAACTAGCATCATTATCTTAAATTAAACCTTTAAACAGAAGTTCTACCTTAATTTACGCATTTGTGAAGGTCGAGGTTTCACACTATCCTTGAGAGGAAAGTCAAAAAGCTATTCAAAGAATGTAGCCTTAGTGAAAGTGTTATGGTGAAACCACACTAGTGAAGAGGAAACGTGGGAAGCTGAAGAGAAAATGCGGACAAAGTATCCTCACCTCATTAATACATAAAGGTACACAACCTTATAGTTGGATTTAAATTCGGGGACCAAATTTTCTTTTAGTGGGGGAGAATGTGAAACCTCAACCTCCATAGATGTGTAACTGGATGTACACTAATGAGTGCATCAAATTCACATATTCAATGGGAGATTAAATACCTAATTAGTCTAAGTTGGACTAGATTTAGGATTGAATATAGGTTTTTATATTTATTTTATTAGTTTAGTTTAATTTATGTTTAAATGTTTATTTTAAGTTAATGATGTTAGTTTTACGTTATTTATAATTATTTTATGTTTTTATAGGAGTAGGATCAAAAATAATTTCAATTGGTGAAGAAAGGTGTATAATGGACTGTTGCTCTATTTGCATATGTTTTGGTTTTTCAAGCATATCTCCCACTATAGAAGTCCAAATGTCATGATTTTTGGACCATTAGAAAGAGGTAGGGCTACAACTTTGATGTTTACCACTTTGCGCAGTTTTGATTAGAAAGTCGTCAAAATCTTTGTCAAAGTGAAAGTACTACATTGGAAGAACAAAAAGGGGCATTTTTGTAAATTATGTTAAACTTTGATTGACTTTAGAGATAAATATATAAAATTCTAGCACCTTCTTCATCTTTTTTTAGTTTCTTTTTTCTTTTTTGCAGAACTTTTCATCCTCCATGGAAAGAAGCCTTAAAACCTCCATAAACTTCTCATACTAACTCCAAAATTCATGTTTTTGCACACTTTTTCATAGGGTTCTCTTTCACTTTTTCACCTAAAAAACCCTCAAAAAAGTTTTTCTTGTACACTTTCTCTCACTAGCTAAACAGTTTTAGAGAGCGAAACTCTTCAAATTAGCTTGAAAACTCTTGAAGGAGTTTTCCCTTTTTTATCATCACTAAGAAAATTCAACTACAAGTCCACCAAGGTTCCAACGAGGCCCCACATGTCCATTTGGAGCATTAGTTGAAGTTAGAGTCGATCAAAAGAATCAACAAGGACAAGTGAGTGAACTTGCATTAAATTATTTTTGGGAAATACATTTATGTTAAGATGAAGCACTTAAATGATTATATTTGAATTTTTTTTCTCTAAATCATGCATGGGAACAAGCCTTTGATGAAACGTTTTATGTTGTAAAATGTGTAATGTGATGAACCCATGTGTTCCTATATTCTGATGATATATATGTTATGCTTTGAATTATAATATTGAGTGATAATTGTAACCGTTTATGTGCGGTGTGGGAGTGCACATGCCGATGATGACGAGTGATTTCAGCTATGTACTGTGTGGGAGCGCACATGAGCTGATGATCGGTGGATGATGTACTCACTCTTTTAAACTTCATGTTTTCAGAGTTAGAGGCAGTTGGGACTTAGATTGAGGTGTCCACGTATAATCGTTTGTTGGGTATGTACCATGGCATTCAGTAGTTATACCTTCACCAAAGTCACTCCGTTGGTAGTTAAGAGTTTTTTGCTTATGTATGCATACACATGATGTAAATCACTAAGTTCATAGTATAAACAATATATGTATATTTTGGTTGATGATGCCACTATGAGTTGACAATGGGTGATATTGTTTTGGATTATCTAAATGTACGTATTTGATTGTCATAGTATATCATTGAATATGTTTATAGTTGGGAATTACGAAATATGACTTTAGGAATGATTGTTGAAATGACGATTGGGATTACATAAAAAGGCTTGCTTGGGCTTAGTGGGCTATGCCATTAGGCCCATATGCAGGTCATGGCTCGAAAGTTGGGCTACGACACTAATAAAGCTTATCGTATGCCAATTAAGGTTAATTAGAATATTTAAAAGTGATGAAAAGTGAAAGGAATAATTTGGAGAAAAATATTCCGCATGTAAAGAAATAACAATTGAATAATAATATTTTTTATTGAGGATGAATTATTGAGATAAAAAGTGATTCGGAAGTAAATCGGGGCATAATAAGACTTTTTTCGCGCCAAGCAAACACGTGAAAAATTTTTGTCACGCCCATGTATTTCCCTCGAGCCCGTGACAACCGCCGCAGTGTCCCGATCGACATTCATTACCCGAAATGTCAACTAGAATCCCGCAAGGCTTTAATATCAGTTTCTCATTTCCCCTATGAGTAACCGTTGCCAAATATCATGTTCTAAAAGATTTTAAGTTATTTCCAACTTAATGAATAAAAAAAATGATTTTTGTCTCATAGAGGCATTTTGGTCATTTTTCCTCAAAAATTTCAAAACCAACTAAAAATGTAGTATGCGAGTATAAAACACATAATTCATAATAAAAAATAAGTTTAAACGTCTAAAACCTTCATTTAAAATGAAATTATGGCTATTTGAATATAATAAAAATATTCAATAAAATATTCTATTTTCTTATAAAACAATATTTATAGAGTTACCGGTAAATAATTTTTGTAGCATAAAAGCTAAATAAATTCATACATACTGTAATACAGATAACCAAAGTATAAAATTTAATTTACAATGACATGTGGGCCCACGAACGAACAAAAGTATCAAAAGTGGTAAACCTACAGTTTTTGAGGATGTAAGTCCAACTGTAGCCCTCAACAAAGTGAGCTATCTACCAACTATCCTGAGCCTGAAATGGGTGGAAAGAAGGGTGGTAAGATTATATAATTCCAGTGAATAAACAAATACCATCTAAAATATCTAAAGTTGAGTAAATGGAGATAGATTAAAATAGATCATCATACTATAATTCATCACCCTTCAACTCATTTCAACCAAATAAAATCAATTCATATAAATTGAGTAATGAACATGGCTTATGAATTTCTTAAAACTTTGGCTCGTGCCAAAATCATTCTTATACTCAGTGATCAGGGATACATTGGCCAAAGGCTATCCCAACCGAGTCCGCTAAGGCTATTAAAAATTTATGTACGCATAAATCATGTTGTTATTTTAAAAACATAGCCGTTCCTTGGCATTAGCTGAGTTCACCCTCACGTGGTGGTTTGACGTGAAGTGAACTCTAAAGTGTTAACCTCAGGAGTTATCCATCCATGCCTCTCATACTGAGGTATGAATATAATAGGGTTACCATGCCCCTTCTAATAAGCTGGTCCACAGAACCCATCCACTGCAGTGACTAATCAATAACCACCAATTCAATAAAATTCAACAGCATGACATAGCAATTTTATCATTATCTAGCCTATCAAGGCAAACAATAGTTTATACATTTTCAACACAAATACCAATTCAACCATTCATGCCAATATTATCATAAGCTATTCATTTCAAACCATGATTTGTAACACAACAATTAGTCTCCAATTACTCCATTTTCAAAACCACATTTCAATTTCAAGACAATTTTATAAAATATTTCATTTAAACAAATTTTGTTTATAAAACATAAAGATTTACTATTTAAACTCATTTTCCATAAAATCACAAAATCAGATAAAAACCACTTTAGATAATTAAGACGATTGTAAGGTTACTCATTATTTCGAGAGTTGAATTTCGAGTACTCCGATTCTTGATCCTCGGGTACTATCTCTTTACTTTTACCAGAATGCTCACCACCTAGACATAAAGCATAATAAGCCATTTACTGCATTTGTGCTAAATTGTTATAAAACCAATTCAGGCTCTATACTAATGCATGAAATGGGATGTGAAATACTCGGGTAACTATCTAAATAAGGTGTTCAATATAAATTCAATTATGTACCTAAATAAAACGGTATTGGCCTAATTCGATCTATCACTCGATTAATTGGCCAATACGTCCAATTCAACTCCAAATAATTCCATTTTTCTCCCAATACTCCAAATTATCAAACACAAGTTAAATAACTTGAATTATGGCAAAATGATCCTCACATTTTCTTTTGGAAAAATTCGACCATGGTGGGTGCATCAACACTATGATTTTTTCCTACTTGATTCTCACACCATAAATCACTAATCCTTAGCCAAATCACTTGAAATAAAATCAAAATGATCCTCAATATTCCACATGGAGAATTCGGCCAATGATGGGTGATGGAAGAACATGAATTTTTCTTTCTTGATTTTCATGCTACACATCACCAATCAACTAAAAATACTAAAATACATTAAAATATAACCAAATCAAGCATCAAAACCTCTCTCTAAGTATTCAGCTAGCAAGATACCCATCATGAAATCATGTGATTCAACCATGGAAAATGCAAAAGAATGTATGGGAAAGGTAGATCACAAGTAAAAATCAATAAATTTTACCTTTGATTGCTTGATTACTTGAAATCCACCAATTTTCTCTTGAATTTTCACCCTAGGGTTCTTGTTCTTTCTTTTCTTCCTTTGTTCTTGCTTTGGCCGGCCATATGAAGAGAAATGGGCTGATTTTATGCTGATTTTTAAGCCAAATAATAAATGGATGAAAATTTGACGCATGTCACCATTCCATTGGTCCATGTGTCATAATTACCCATTAAGCAATCTCTTTCCACCACTTAAATTTCCTCAATTATGCAAAATAATAATGGGTGAATTTCTTGCGTTGGACAAGTGTTGGGTGTTGAAAATTACAATTTTGCCCCTAGGGTGGTAAAATGACTATTTTGCCCTTATGCTCGAAAAAATGACGAAATTAAAATTTCTCATTTCTCAAACTCAAATTATGTTCTAAAGAGTCAATCTTGATCGAAAACTTCTTCCAACATTCCAATTTTAACCTCGAGTGGCAAAATGACCATTTTACCCCTAAGTTAGGAAAATTCCAATTAGACTCCAAATCGGTCATCGAACTCGGAATCACCATTTTAAGTTATTCTGGGGTTTCAAAATTCTCAATTTCATCTTAAAATCTCTATTTGGACTAGTTCGAGGCTTAAATCAACTTAGTTGTACCATTTGGTACATTGTCGTCCTTTAACGATTTTCGAGGTACCCAAGTAAGCAAACATACATTCTTATGTAAGAATGGCATAGTAAACATATTTTAGAGCCGGGCTTGATAGCACTACCCCCCTTAAAATAAAATTTTGACCTCAAAATTTCATTTACTAAACTTAGAGAAAAGGTGAGGGATATTGTTTTCTCATCTAATGCTCGACTTCTTATGTCCTCCCCTTTATAAGGAATTTCGATTTGTTCACCTCATTTACCTCTAATTCAACTCGAGTACGTCGCTTATGTCTATTATTATCCTTTAAAATCATATCAATAGTAACCTTTACAATTATGATCTCTTATATCAAGACACCAAACATGCTTTTATTACTATCATTAAACTTGAACCATAACTCCTTCTGAATCATACCAATTTTGATCACATTCTATATTTATTTAGGTATACCAATCACTATCTTATTACTTCATTCCATATCAAACTTCTCGACTTTCATTCATTCATCCTATCCTCATACACTATTGTGTAGTTTACGACATCATTAACATGCCATACTCATTCCTGTATGTATCCTCAACATTAGAGAAGATTAATGGCTTCAATTATTTCCACATACTTCATGTTTACCTTGCATTTATGAAATTTCAATCTTTTTAATCCTATTTGTCCATCTCATATGGCTTAATCACATTATAGGTTACATTCCCTTAACTATTTGCCCAAAATTCCTTAGGTAGCCATAAATCGACTTCTGATAAGATTCTTGATCGTTACATTATCTATACAACTCATCAAATATATTGAGTTCAAGTCTCGAACCACTAAAACCATTCTTCATTTTCATTGGGTACATCACTAACTCCACACATACGTATACACGCACATTCAAATGTCCATATTCCTCATTAAGTATACGGGTCTCTATTTTCAAATACCTTCAGACTAATTTCTCTTTGTTAATTCCCATCCATAACCAAGATTCAATAGAATAATCTTCATAATTCATACAAATTCTCATCATGCCTGTGCATAGTTCCACATCATTTACATACTTATACTCTCTTCTAATCATTTCCAATTATATGCTTAAGTTTCCTTGTACTATATATCATTGCATCATAATGTCATCTCCATTAAATTATAATCTATTATGCGTGTATGCTTTATAATGTCATTGATGCTTCAAAAATTTTCCTTGACTTGATCATTGCATCTTATGCAATACCATAATTCCTAAAAGTCATCCTTATTCCTTGATTATCTTTCATGCCTCTTACATATATTGTATCCTTATTGCATTCCGATATTGATTTGTCACTTAAGACTTAGACTCATTTGAATCATGTATGCCTCAAGCATTTTTGAATTCTAATTTTCCATAATATATTAGGAAAGTTTCATTATCTGACTTTATTATCAACGCTAACTTCAATCATCATTTGTTCCACTTTTTCATATGAATGTAACATTATTCTCCCTTAGCCAATTTATAAATTGCACTTGAAATTGCAAAACTTGAAACTAGATTCTCCTCAAGTACTTTTCAATGTTAATATGAATATCACTCTCAGCTTATATCTTTCTTTTTATAACCACATAACTTAGTGCTTGCTTTCACGAGATCCATGGTAGAACTTTTCTTGAGTATTTCCTTGGGGATATCTATCTTAAACTTATGTCTCACAGCAGGTGATCACTTAACTCGTGACTTAGCCGTTTTTGTGGCATCCCCTTTAAGGCCAACTCTAAGGTATTGTTATGTCTGGATCCCCATCACTTGACTGACTCAGAACCTCGCGCCTAAGGGCGGCACGACACGCTCTGCAGGACCTTATTGCCAAGTTTTTAACCCCAAACCTTTTGCTTCCCCCCCCAAAGGGAACGCGTTTAACCATTTCAGCTTTAACTCATTCATATCGATACCTTCCAAAACCTTAAAACTCTAGTTAACAAAACTTAGAATCAAGTTCAATGACTTTAGGTCAACTCCTAAGTTCAACTTCACATCTGTCTCATTTTATTCATGCGTCCTAGACATGAAGTGTTCTTAGCACCACGGCACAGTGGCTGTTGGAGTTTACTTAATCAATGTTATTCATCTAAATTTAAGATTACTACACTAATCATTCTCAATCGTTTGGTTTCCCTCAAAGCTTACGTCACAATTTCCATAATCGTTTATATCCTCTTGTGCTTATCACATATAATAGGTAAAGTCGATATTTTCAAATTCATCTCATCCTATAACACTTGTCAACAATCAATAAATCCCACTTTAAAATACTCTTTCCATATTGTATAGTAACTTCACCATATAGTATCACGGCTCTATGTTCATCCATTCTACTATTATGCATACTCCACATAAATTAATTAAAAGATTTACGTGCCTTAACTAATGCTAACTCCATTTAATCATATCTTAAATACTTCAAACTTGTAAATCACAACACCAAGTGTATGTCCATATATTGATAATCTTTATATATTTCATGATCATGAAAACTACAACTTACAAACTAACTTTCTATCATATGCACACTATTAGAACATTAATTTCAACATGTTTAATTCTCCTTTGGTGGTATGTTAAGATCATTCCTAGATACATTTCCATATTAACATTGATATGCCTTTACCATAGCATTTAGTGGAAATTTGATGAAGGAATTGTCTCCAAATAACTTTTAAATACATAATTATCAAATTGTATACCACTAAATGTTAAGATCTTGACTTTATTCATCAATAACCAATCACATTTATTAAGTGAATAATTTACTTAGTTATTACACCTTGCCTTTGCGATCATAAGATCAAAGTTGTCTTAAACTTAGGATGCAAAAGTTCTCTCTCTTAGAGTATATCCAAACATCAACATTTTCTAAATTCCTTACTCTGGGGAGATCACCTTCAAGACTGATCATTCGTATCATAGGCCACACTTTGAACCAAATAAACTTTTAAATTGATCTTTCAAGTAATTCGTATATCAGTCTCAATTATAGAACTTCATATGGCACTTAGACTAGATTCGACATTTCCAAGTCATTTAACCTCAAGCTGCCAATTCCACATCTAGTCCTTTAATCCCTTGGCTCCCCTTACTATGCATAACAAAGCTCAAGCTCATCCTTAGAGTAGATTTGTTTACTAACTTCTTACTTCATGACCACACATCAATTATAGTAATCATTGATACTCACTCTCGAGTTAATTCACGTGCTTATATCCATGAACTATAATAGGTCCAATCAATTCTTGAAATCTCACAATCGCTTAATTGAAATAAACACCAGTTCCCTCTAAGCTGTTGTACCTATTCAACACATATTCACATATAAAATATTTCAAAATCCCAACACCACTTTTATATGGGCATAACAAGCTCAATTAACATAGTGTTCTTATTTTCATGCACATAAGTATGGGTTTACACTGACCTCAATGCTTAATTTATACACTCCAAGTAAATTACAACCATCACTATTCATTCTAATCAAAGTGCGCCCCTTATTACCATTATCACACGTGCTCCTTTATATTAACCCCAATACAATCCATAGTCCCTAAATCTTTTTCTAATTGACAACCATGAGTTCAATTATAACTCCACCAACTGAATAAATTATCACGACCTATTAGTCCAACTCCAAATTTCTCCATCCTTAATCAGAGGGATATATCATTTTATTAATCTTTCATTAGGAGCATTCATTTTAAGATCTCTCTAACACTGGCTTGTGTCATGGGTGGCATCTTAAACCTGGACAACAGCCTTACTTATGACCTTTGCATGACATTAACAAGGAAGTGGATTACTAAGAACAGGAGTTCATATAGCTCCTTGTCTATGACTTATGCTCCCATAAGATCTATAAGAAGAAACAGAACGAGTCTAAACAACTCCAAATTCTATATACAGATGCACGTATTCTATTCTATCGAACCTAACTTAACTTGGGCCACACTAACACTGTAGTTTTTAAAACAACTTTAAAACAACTTTAAACCTAAAAGCTTTAATCTTTAAAACTAAAAGCTCTGATACCATTCTAATTGTTATGACTCGGTACTCCCCTCGAGCTCGTGCCAACAGTCGCGGTGTCCCGATAGACACTCATTACCCGAAATGTCAACCGAAATCCCACAAGGCTTTAATATCAGTTTCTCATTTCCCTGTAAGTAACCGTTTCCAAATATCATGTTCTAAAAGATTTTAAGCTACTTCCAACTTAAATCAACAAAAAAAATTATTTCTGTCTCACAGGGGCATTTTGGTCATTTTTCCTCGAAAATTTTGAAACTAGCTAAAAATGTAGTATGCGAGTATAAAACACATAATTCATAATCAAAAATAAGTTTAAACATCTAAAACCTTCATTTAAAATGAAATTATGACTATTTGAATATAATAAAAATATTCAATAAAATATATTATTCTCTTATAAAACAATATTTATAGAGTTACCGGTAAATAATTTTTGTAGCGTAAAACCTAAATAAATTCATACATACTGTAATACAGATAACCAAAGTATAAAATTTAACCAAAGTCGTATTCTGAGTACTCCGATTCTTGATCCTCGGGTACTATCTCTTTACTTTTGTCAGAATGTTCACCACCTAGACATAATGCACAATAAGCCATTTACTACATTTGTTCTAAATTGTTATAAAACCAATTCAGGCTCTATACTAATGCATGAAATGGGATGTGAAATACTCGGGTAACTATCTAAATACGGTCTTCAATATAAATTCAATTATGTACCTAAATAAAATGATACTGGCCTAATTCGATCTATCACCCGATTAATTGGCCAATACATCCACTTCAACTCCAAATAATTCCATTTTTCTCCCAATACTCCAAATTATCAAACACAAGTTAAATAACTTGAATTATGGCAAAATCATCCTCACATTTTCTCTTGGAAAAATTCGGCCATGGTGGGTGCATCAACACTATGATATTTTCCTACTTGATTCTCACACCATAAATCACTAATCCCTAACCAAATCACTTGAAATAAAATCAAAATCATCCTCAATATTCCACGTGGAGAATTCGACCAATGATGGGTGATGGAAGAACATGAATTTTTTTGCTTGATTTTCATGCTACACATCACCAATCAACTAAAAACACTAAAATACATTGAAATCTAACCAAATCAAGCATCAAAACCTCTCTCTAAGAGTTCAGCCAGCAAGATACCCATCATGAAATCATGTGATTCAACCATGGAAAATGCAAAAGAATGTATGGGAAAGGTAGATCACAAGTAAAAATCAATAAATTTTACCTTTGATTGCTTGATTACTTGAAATCTACCAATTTTCTCTTGAATTTTCACCCTAGGGTTCTTGTTCTTTCTTTTCTGCCTTTGTTCTTGCTTTGGCTGGCCATATGAAGAAAATGGGCTGATTTTATGCTGATTTTTAAGCCAAATAATAAATGGATGAAAATTTGACACATGTCACCATTCCATTGGTCCATGTGTCATAATTACCCATCAAGCAGTCTCTCTCTACCACTTAAATTTCCTCAATTATCCATAATAATAATGGGAGAATTTCATGCGCTGGACAAGTGTTGGGTGTGTAAAATTACAATTTTGCCCCTGGGGTGGCAAAATGACTATTTTGCCTTTATGCTCGAAAAAGTACCAAAATTAAAATTTTTTACTTCTCAAACTCAAATTATGTTCTAAATAGTCAATCTTGATCAAAAACTTCTTCCAACATTCCAATTGTAACCTCGGGTGGCAAAATCACCATTTTGCCCTTAGGTCATGAAAATTCCAATTTGACTCCAAATCCGTCCTCGAACTCGGAATCACCATTTTAAGTCATTCTAGGGTTTTAAAATTCTTAATTTCATCTTAAAATCTCTATTTGGACTAGTTCGAGGCTTAAATCAACTTAGTTGTACCATTTGGTACATTGCTTTCTTTTAACGATTTTTGAGGTACCCAAGTAAGCAAACATGCATTCTTATGTAAGAATGGCATAATAAACATATTTTAGAGCCGAGCTTGAAAATTTTAGAGTAAAATAATATTAAAATATTAATATTTTATTCAGTGTCAAAATTTTCCATGAAAGAGTATATGGTCAATCCAAGTGGGGGAGAAGAAGAATGAGAAAATTTCAAAGAAAAATGACATTAATGGGGCTCGCATGTCTTTATTAAATAAAGCTAGTGTGGGTAAGTAAATATTTAAATATTATGGTGATACCGCGTTGAAGTATAAACTTGATATTTTATTGGTACAAGTGTTAAGGAAAAAAATAGGAAGAAATTGGAATTAAAAGATTATGGGAGGACTTAATTAAAAAGGGTGAAAACCTTGGAGGGTAAAATGATAATGTTGCCATTAGCTTGGTCAAAGCTTCCAAAGGAAGCTTTGACTCTTTTCTTTTTCAGCCATAACTGGTTCTTATCTTCACCAAATGATATTTTCTTCTTCTTCCTCACCCACCTAACGCCATTTTCTCCCTCCACCATGAAAAATCAATTTTCTTTCATTTTCTTTTCCTTGTTTTGTTTTCCTTTCCTTTCTTTTCTTACTTCTTTCTTCTCCTAACTTCTTGGGCACCAAACCTACAACTTCTAACACCATTTTCCAGCACAACCAAACCCTAGGAGAGAGAAGGAAAAATCTCTCTTTCTTTCCTTTATTTTATATTTCTACTCCACCATCACCAACACTTAAATTTTCAACCTTAAATCTCCATTTTAAGGCTAAAAGGTATATATTTTCAACTCTTAGAATTTATTAATTTATGGGTTATATTTTCAGATTTTGTTTCCTAATTTCTTCAAATTCTTTTTCTTGGAAATATTAGGTTTTTGTTGATCTTTATGCCTCCAAGCTCACCAAGGTAAAGAACCTTTAAATTGGAATAGTTGATATGATGGGTTTGAGAATTAGACTAGAATATTGGGTTAAAAAATTAGGCTAGAATGTAGTTTATCAAGTGCATGCCTATTAGAATTATTAAGTTTAATTATGATATATATTTGAAGCTGTTATTGTTTATTGGCAATTATAGGTTTTAATGATATTTCGGGACTACTTGGATTAAGATCTTGTGGGTGCTAGTCTTGTTAGGTGGCATTGTTAAGGTGAGTGAACTTGCATTTAAAATTTTTTTGGGATAAATGCACATGTGTTTGAATGAATCATTTGAAAACTTTATTTTTCTTTGCTTTAAAATATGCTTGGGAACAAGCTCTTAATGAAATGTCTTTACGTTGTGAAATTGTGCAATGTGATTAACTCATGTGTTCCTATATTATGCGATATGTAGGTTATGCTTTGAATGATAATATTGTGTGATAATTGAAAACGCGCGTGTGCGATGTGAGAGTGCACATGCCGGTGATGACGAGTGATTCCAGCTATGTGCGGTGTGGGAGTGAACATGAGCTGATGACTGGTGGGTGATGATTCCAGCTATGTGTGGTGTGGGAGTGCACATGAGCTAATGACTAGTGGATGATGATTCCAGCTATGTGCAGTGTGGGAGTGCACATGAGTTGATCAGCTGGTGGTTGTATACATGTTTACACATACCATAGAAATGTTAGAGAAAATATTATGTGGTTACAATGATTGTTCAATGTTGAATTGTTAATTGTTTCTGAATTGATTTTCAATGCAATGAAAAACGCTTTGTCTTGCTTAGATATTTACTGTGATTTTCACTTTTCGATTTCATTATGGATCATGGATCCTTCAACACTAAGGGGTTAAATAATCAAAGGTCGAATTGCATTATTTTTAAGATAAGTGCATCATGATTTCTAAACTTTCCTTATCGTTTGCTTATTCCCTTCCTATGTTCACTCACTCTTTTTTTAACTTTATGTTTTCAAATTCAGAGGTAGTTGGGACCTAGATTGAAGTGTCCATTTGTATTCGCCATTTGGTAGGTACCATGGCATCCAGTAGTGGTACCCTTGCCTGAAGTCACTCCGTTGATAGCCAAGGTCTTTTGCATGTGTATATAGTTGCTTAAATGTAAATTGTGCGATTGTTGTGCACTCTATGTGTTGGCTTGATTAACCATGTCGTTTGGGGTTGACCAACGATAAACCTATTTTGAGAATGATATATATATACATATATTGAGTTTCACGGTCTAATTTCAAAGGAATTCTTATTAGAGATTATGAGTTGAGATCTTAAAGAAAGAGAGGCTGGCTTGGGTCTAGTGGGCTATGCCTATTGGGCCTATGCGCCGGTCATGGCCTAGGGTTTAGGCTATGACACTACCCATGAATGAAAAAGGAATTAACCTAGATGCAATTGGCTAAGAAGAATCCAAGCACAAACCAATTGAACAAGCTCCAAAAATTGAACTTAAAGCTCTCCCCCTCATTTTAAATATGCCTATTTAGAGCAAGATTTTTTTCCTGTTATAATTTCATTTTTTTTTATAGGTGAGATGGAGAAACAACTCTTGAAAGTTTTAAAGAAGCACAAGGGGGCATTGGGATGGACCATAGTTGACATCAAGGGAATTAGCCCTTAAATTTGCATGCATAAAATTTTCATGGAAGACAACTTCAAGCTTGCAATCTAGCCATAAAGATGCTTGAATCCAACCATGTAAGAAGTTGTCAAGAAAAAAATGATGAAATTGTTAGATATAAGTATAAGTTATCCTATTTCTGATAGTGCATGGATTAGCTCGGTAGAAGTGGTATCGAAGAAAAGTAAAGTGACAGTAGTTAAGAATGAGCATAATGAATTAATTCATACTAGAACTGTTGCAGATTGGCATGTGTGCATTGACTAGAGGAAATTGAACAATGCCATTAGACATTTTGCTTTGCCTTTTATTGATCCAATGTTGGAAAGATTCTTAGGTCATGATTATAATTGTTTCCTATATGGATATTTAGGTTACAACCAAATTCCAATTGCACCTAAGGGCAAAAAAAAGAGCACTTTTACATGTCTTTATGGTACATTTACCTATAAGAGGATGCCTTTTGGTCATTGCAATTCTCTTGCAACATTCTAATGTTGCATGATGGCAATTTTTTTTTATATGACCAAAAAGTTTTTAGAAATTTTTATGGATGACTTTATACTATGTGGTGCAACCTTTGAAGATTGTCTTTATCATCTATTTTTAGTTTTACAGTAATGTGAGGAAATAAATCTTGTGCTTAATTGGGAGAAGTGCCGTTTTATGATTCAATAAAGGATAATGCTCGTTCATAAGATATTTCCCAAGGGTATTAAAGTTGTCAAAGCCAAAGTAGAAGCAATAGAGAAGTTGCCACCACCTACATCAGTTAGAGCAGTCTAAAGCTTTTTAGGGCATGTTGTTTTCTATAGAAGATTCGTCAAGAATTTTTTTTGAAATTTCTAAACCACTTTCTAATCTCCTTGTGAAAGATGTGAAATTTGATTTATTTGATGATTGTTTGGAGGCATTTAACATGCTAAAAGAGAAGCTTGTGACTGCCCCTATTGTAGTAGCACCGGATTAGAGTCTTCCATTCGAATTGATGTGTGATGCAAGTGACACTACTATTAGTGCTGTGCTTGGACAAAAGAAGAATAAAGTTTTTTAGTTTATCTATTGAGCAAGCCACTATAACACCCTCAATATTCTGTAAGAACTAAGTCAATTGAGAATAATTTATGAAATGTATTTTGCCTTGAGGATTTTGATAATATGCTAAATATGACAAGTGTATTGGAGTATGCATACTGACACTTAGGCAAATTTTTATGAAAGCATGTGATAAGTCCTATAGTTTGAGGTTTTGATTTGAATCTGATGTTATATTTAAGGATATATGTACAAGAAATATGAGTTATCATAGTTATGTTAATTTTGATTTAAGTAGGAATGATTTTTTGGGTGTTAAATTAGGCTTCTTGGGAGTTTGGAAGGTTGGAAATGTGCCTACAGGGGAAAATGTATCCATACATTCTTGGTAAAAAGAACAATATATAAGGCATACAGGGGATTTTCTATCGATACATTCAAGGATGTATCGATAGATTTGAGTAAGGATGAACATCTATCAATACATTATCCAAATGTATCAATAGATTTGAAACAGAGAGCATCAGGGGGAAAAGTATCAATAGATTTCCCCATGTATCGATATATTTAAGGCAATGAGCAGTCTGCTTGATTATTATTGATACATTACCTCATGTATTGATAGATTTGAATGAAACTTGTGTAAATGTATCAATTGATTACCAATTGTATTAATACATCACTGGGCATTAGTAAAAATAAAAAAGGTTTCGACCTGTCCACTTGTGAGAAAGTAAACCCAAACTTGCTGGTGTATGCCCTTGAGCCAATTGGATTGCTCAAGGAATATATATTGTCATTTAATGCATACTTAATCGCATAAACTATTTGTGATAGATATTTTCCTTCATCTTAATGCAACAATAAGGAGTTATTGAGTACTAATTGTGTCAAGACCCAATTTTTGGGCCATGACTAGCACATGGACCCAATGGATGTAGCCCACTAAGCCCAAGCAAGCCTATTTATATAACCTATCCATCATTCCATCATAAGTTATTAAAGTCACATTTCATAATTTCAATTCAAAGTAATGCTAACCATTGCCATCGCGTAGTGGCATTTTCGATCAAATATACATACATTGTCTAAAACATATATCTTAGTAATTTACATCGGGTTTGTCTATACACAACAAAAAAATGACTCTGGGCTTCCAGCGGAGTGACCAAGGTGAAGGTGCGGCTACGGAATGCCAAGATACCTACCAAAGATACGAATCTATGAGGACACCTTGACCTAGTTACTGGCTGCCTCTTGATCTGATAACATGAAGTTGAAAACGGTGAGTATAAACCCAGTGAGTGAATAAAGAAAGGGAACAAGCAAACGATAAGGAGAATTTAAAGAAATCATGATGCATTTATTTTCAAAAACAATGCAATTTAGTTTAGTTTTTAGTAAATCCCCTCATTAAACCCTGAATGTGTTAATCACTTGATGAAAAGGTCCATGCACAACAAAGGATTTGAAGAGTGAAAACTTTAATAGAATTCAAGCAAGTCAAGTCAAGTAAAACGACGAGTCCTCGCTACAGCGGAAAGGCATTCTTGTCAAATTATCAACTAGACAAGGGTTTCTCACTAAACCCCCTCATTTCAAACTTGATTATTTAATTCCTTGATGTTGGAAGTCCATGCTTAACCATGATGTGAAAGAAATGGAAAATGTGGCAAAAACCAACAAGGTAGCATGCTGGATAGAAAGTTTCTCGCTGCAGTGAGATTTACGCGGCCAAAATTGAAAGTTTCTCACTGAAGCGAGATTCAGGCGACCAAAACAGAAAGTTTCTCGTTGTAGCTGTTGGTTCCAATTAAATGTGCTAGAGCAGGGGTGAATAGCACAATTTGGCTCTTTTAAAAATTGTCTCTGAGTGTAGAGAAATCCAAGATAAAAGAGGAATGAAAATAAAAGAAAAACATAGTAAATAAGACAACAAAATTTAGAGTGGTTCGGTCCAAGACCTACATCCACTACCTTGATTGTTCAACCAACGATTTTCCAAACCAAATCACTAAAAACAGTGGAATTCACAAGCTTCCACCAAGCTTTTACAATGGCTTTTCGCAAGCTCAACCACAACCTTTAGCAATGGTTTTCACGAGATCAACCAAAACCCAAAGTGGTTTTTCAAAGGCTCAACCACAACCTTTCACAATGGTTTTTCACGGGCTCAACTAAAACCCAAAGTGGTTTTTCAAAGGCTCAACCACAACCCATAACAATGGTTTTTACTGGGATCAACCAAAACCCAACAACCAACTTTTCTAGGCTAAGTTGGAACCTTTACACTCAATCAAGCAATCCAAGCTTGAATAAATCCCTTAGAGTGACTCGCTCACTTTAAGTGTATAAGAAGAGAAGAAATGAAAAAGTACCTATGATCACTTACTTAATCTAGATGGTACAAGATGAAGTGCTGAACTCTATTACAAAGATTACCGTTTAAGTGCAATAAGGTGCAAAGAAGATTTTCTGGTTTTTCAACTTTATATCACTTGAAAGCCTTCAATTCGCTCCAAAAATTGATTTCTAACCATTAAAAGACCCTTTTATACTTTGAGAAATAACTCTTATGGTAGTATGACATTTTATGGCCATTGAAAACAGTTGAGGATGAGTTTTGGCCGTTAATCTGTCTTATAGTGCTCTGATTCAAATTGCAGATTGAGAGCTCTTAGTCGACTGACTTGGTCGACTAAGTTGGTTCTGTTCAGGTTACAGATTTTCGCAAAGAGCACTTAGTCGACTGACTTGGTTGACTAAGCTGGTTCTGTTTCTCAAACTCTTTAGTCCGCCATTCCTTCAATTGGAAACTTGGTCAACCAACATTCTTCCTAATTTCACCAATAAGCTTTCTCCTTGTTAGACAATTACATTTTCTTATTTTTATTCCTCCTTTTCTTTTGAAATACTCTTTAAAGAGTTGAAAAATTAATTTTCATATATTAATTTTTCTGCACACTCAATTAAAAATATTGAACACCAATGAATGGGAATATTTTGCTATCATCAAAAACATATAGAGTCAACATTCTCTATCTCTTATTTTTAATGATCACAAAACACTCCAAGATTAAGAATGCAATGTCTATGTTCAATATGAATGCTTCGAATCTTTATGCATAATGAGGTGCTCCCCTTTAGTCAATGCATCTACTTTTCTTTAGATAATATTCAACCAAACCAACATTGAGCATTACACACATAAATTAAACATGAAGACCTATTTAACTCTATTTGATTTAGTCTTCTTTCATTCTTTTTTCTTTTTCATCATTAAACAAGATATTCAAAACTCCTTCTTAATGAGTGCATCAAGAATTTCCTTTAATCTTTAAATCAAATTTTAATGAATGAGAATCATAAGCACTCATACACCTAAGTCATACATGCTTATAGATATAGTTCAATAACTTTAAGAGTCAAGCTTGTGTCTATGTAAGAACAAATGTATGGAAGTTAAATCATTTCAAGAAATTTTTAATGATTACTCAAATAATGTTCAAGCAAATTTGATTATTTTGTCATAATCAAAACTATAATAATTTTAAAGCTAACAATCTCCCCTTTTTTGATATGACAAAACTATAAGCATAATTTGCATTTGAGATGATTTTAAAATCTCCCCCTCAACATATGCATAAAATTAAATTTGCTCATAAACTTTCTCCCCCTTTTTGTTATATAAAAAAGGTTAAGAATAGTGAGCATTAAACATTTAAGCTCAAGAAATAATGGTTAGCAAAATCCATCAAGAATATAAGCATTAAGACCATGAATATGTAACCATAAAGTCACCAAGTCATCATATATATGCACTTAACCACTTGAATATATACTATAAGCAAAATGTGTGCATAACAGTTATGAAGTCCAACAAAGATGATCATAAAGATGTTCAATAAGCACATAACCCATGCTTGAACTCCAATACCAAGTGTTAAAGCTCAATATACCAATTGATCGATATAAGTACATCTCCTCCTTTGTAAAAACACAATATCAATTATGAGAGATGCAATCATTTTAAAGCTCGTTATATCAATCGGTAAAGCATTAGTAAAGACTTCCTATATCACTAAGCATTTCAAGCATATCAACTTCAAGGCTCAAATCATTTAAGAAAGATATGATCAATTTAAAGCTCAAGAGAGAAGAGATAATTATAAAGCTTGATACTAATTTTAAAGCTAGACACTAATTAAGAAAACTTAAGGCTTGATACCAATTATGCATTTCAACATTCAAGTTTAAGTGAGAAGCAATATAAGGCACAATATCTATTTTGGTGTTTAGAAAGATGTTACCTATAGCGAAGAACACTAAATGTTGAATCTCACCAAACCTTGTTGTTGAAGATCTTAATTCCTTATGATATCAAGGACAATGATTGACTCCCCCTTAAGGAATCGTAAGCTCAACACAAATTGTTAGAGATCCTCAATAGAACAAGTATTAGGAGAGAAATCATGTGCCTAGAATAAATGAGCATTCAAACAGATATTCAATTATTTCCTTAATACTCAAGTATTCATGGAACTAAAAAAGTATGAGCATTTGAATAAATGTTCAACATATGCATTGAATACTTCACATTTCAAGAAATATTTGCAAAGTAGTTCCTAGGCATGTCTAAGGAATCATTAGTCTTCAAGCACATTCTCAATTATCATCAAGAATTATCAATCATATCAAGCATTCATTATTCATTCTCAATATCAATCAGCCAAGCAGTATACCAATCAAGCATTTCTAGGAAATTCCCTAAAAATAGCAACTCAAGGAGAAATTAAAAAATATCATCATTAAGCATTTTTAGTGAGTATTCTTCCAAATTATTTTCAAGTGTTCATTCATCCAAGTCATTTTAAAGCAAGCATTGCAAGATGTATTCTCCAAAATATATATGAAATTGTCAATGCAAGGAGAACTTTCAAAAAAGGCATATCATTATTAATGAAGCATGACTAAAGCATTTTGCATTTATTGTAATCATGTATGAGAGTTATGATTAAATAAGCACAAACATGATTACAAGAAATAACATGGCTATCTTCCTTAATCATGATTCCAATTTTGTTCATCAAAATGCAAGCATGAGTTCAATATAGACATATACCCATTGAAAAAATATGGAACCATTAAAGTTCAAGGTACATGCAATTTCTCAATAATTCATAAGTCATGAGTGATATTAATTGTTACAGAATATTGAAAGTAAAGCACTCAACTCATGAATATATTCAAAGTGAACGTTCAATCATCAATGAATACCAATTATCAAGATTAAAAAAAAATATATTTAATCAAAGCACATTAGGCATTCATTGCTAACTAAAGCTATAGGCCATATTTTATATCACATGTCAAGTTGTTTATGGTGACCTATAAGCTAAAATTGGATTCACACAAAATCTTTAGATCATGTAAATGTTAAGGCTCAATGAAGACATAGTTAACATTTAAATGCATATCCAAAATAAATTTCAACTATGTCAACTCACAATATATGCCATGATCAAACTTGACAAGTAAATTCATATTCAAATGCATAGCTCAAGTCAAGTTTTAGATTTTAAACCTTAAGGTCAAGCATAAAGAAAAATCATATAAGCACGTGTCTTGACCAATATAGTAGATGAACCTAGAATATTTTCATTAAGTTCGATGAGTTCATCTTAATCAAGTTTGTATGCATAATCAAGAAATCAATTTTGAAACAATCATTTAAGCATAAACGTAAAATGTATTTCAAGAATTGTTCCTAGATTAGCATTTGAACATTTCAATTTTCATGAGAAGATATTTTCTATATAAGCACATGAAAGTCCAATAGAATTAACAAATTCAAGCATTGATGAACTATTTCTCATATTTCTTTTTTGTCATTGTAAATACATGAGAATTTATATAACAATATGAGTGCCATGCTTGGCAATAGATAGATTTATGTCATCAAAAAGGATTTCCCATTTTTCAGCAAGTTTTACAATTTCAAGAACATGTACTTGCACCAAATGATCATAAGAGTATTCACAATGCAAGTTTTTAAGAGTCAAGAATCATCTTTGACAAGGAAATTCAGGGCAAAAAATATTGTAATGGACAAGAAGTAAAGTAAAAAGATATTTTGGAACACAAAACCTGTCCATTTTGGCTTTAAAGAATTCAAGAGTCGACTACTTATCCCTTGGGTCCACTTTTTATCATTCTAGCAGCATTTGCATATTGTTCTTCAATAGTCGACTAGCTATGCTTAGGAGTCAATTATGTTGGATTCATGCACATTGAAAAGCTAGAAAAAGGTGCAAAACATGCAATGTTCCAAGGTATAATGATCTCAAAACATGGATTTGTTTGAGAACAATTTAGAATTTCATTTCAACCATGTTAAAACATCATTTTAGACGTGTATGATCAAAGATTCTTCAAGAAAAACATGTGAACTCAAATTTTGGCTTTTATTGCTCATTGTTCACAAGTGCTAAAAAGTTGAAATGCTAATTTGAAGAATCATGCCTTTAATATGCTCAAACATATTTAATTTACATCATGATGCCTGACTATGACTTATAACATGTATAACAAGTATTTAAACAATGTTTAAGCATAACAAGCATCAAATTTAGCATTTTCTACAATTTTCGTGTAAAACCCGACCTTATAAACACATGTCATTACGCTAAGAAAGCACTTCAGAATAGACGAAACCCGGTATTGTACCTAATGGTATACTTGAGTTGATTTACCTTCGAACAAGTTCAAATAGGATTCGTAGGATGAAATTTAATATTATGCAGTCCAAGAATGACTAAAAATGATTGTTCGGAGTTCGAGGGTGCATTTGGGGTAAAATAGAAAATTTCGATGTTTAGGGGCAAAATCGTCATTTTGCCACCTAAGATAATAATTTGATCATGGAGTGAAATTCTTGACCAAGATTAACTATGTGGAGTATAATTTAATGATAGGAAGTGAAAAATTTTAATTCCGGCAATTTTCGAAACATAGGGGCAAAACGATAATTTGGTCGTTTCGGGGTAAAAATCATAATTTTCACCACCCAAAACTGGTCAAAATCATAGGATTTATTTATTTTTGGTATGAATAACTATGGCATGTTAAGTGGTGAAAAATTGAAGTTTAAAGGATGAAATTTAAAAAACGGACCAGCGGGGAAAGTGACACATGGCATTTTTTTATGAGTTAATATTTTTTTAATAAAAAGTCAGCCCATTTAAACCCCATATTAAGTGTTGGCTGGCCATAACCAAAGAACAAGAGAGAAAATAGAGAGGAAAGGAAGAAAAGAGAAAAACAAAGGAAAACTAGAAAATTCAAAGGGGAAATCACATTTTTTGCCCGTTTACGCGTCTAACGGTAAGATTTTTCGACTTTAGCTTGATTTCTTCCTCTCCTATGCCTTTGTTTCCATTTAGCATGCTTGAGGAGAGAGATCAAAAAGTGAATCCAAGGGTTGGCCGAAATTCATGGGGGAGGAATTTGAAATTTTTAGGTTTTTATTTTTAGATAAATTGGTAGTTTTAGTTAGTTAAATGTGTAGAAATTAAATTGGGCAAGAAAGCATGAAATTTTCACAATACCCACCCTTGGCTGAATATGCATTGATATACAATGATAATGAACTGATTTTTATTCTAAGAGAAATGAAGAGAAAATGATGAAAAATGGTTAAATGTGATAGAAAAACAAAGTGAAAAATTTACCAAGTTAATGTCCCATTTTGACCGAATTGTCCAAGAAGGAAAATGAGCTGATTTTGGTGATTTTAGAAGGTTATTGGCTGATATTTAATGGTTAGAAATGTTGGAGAGAAAATGGGACAATTTAGAGCTAAAATGGAACGCGTTAGCAATTTGTCGGGTAAAGTGCCAAAAATAGGTTAATATCGCGTCTAAGCCATTTTAGGCTATTGCATTTCATACCATGCATTAGTGTAGGATTTAAGTCAATTATATAGTGATTTAGCATCAATGTGGTGAATTGTGTAAATTTTGTAATGTGTTTAGGAGGAGAGCCTTCCGGTAAAGGCAAGGAAGTAATACCCGACGAATAGTGATTGGGGCACCTAAATTAGTTAATTTGTACAAACGGTGAGTAAACTTATTATTATTGTAAATTATCTAGAGTTTATTTTTAAATGCTCTTTATGTATTTTATGAAATGAAAACGATATTAAAATGGGATTTTTGATGTTTTAGAAATAAATGTGACAAATAAAAATATATTGTGCTGATTATGAAATTGAGTAATTGGAGGCTGCCAATTATTTTGAAATATATATTTTCCTATGAATGGCTTATGAAATATGAGTATATGTGGCTATATTTGATAAATTGCATTGGGAATTTATGTAAGCTGTTTTTACTATGTAGGCTGGGTAAATAAATAAATGTCACGTTATACTGTCGAACTTTTAATAAAATTTGTGGGTTTAGTCACTGCAGTGACGGGTTTCTGTGGACTGCCTATTAGAGGGGCACGGTAAACCCGGTTACATAATTACTCTGGTTGTAGAGGCGAGGAGGGTAACTCCCGGGGTAGTATTAGAGCTCACTTAACATCGAACCCCCACGTGAATGTGTAACTCGGCCAATGCTAAGAAACGGCTTGTTTTAAAAATAAAAATGTGTTTCACATGTAAATATCATAACAACCTTGGCGGACTCGGTTAGATGCCTTGGCCAAGGTATCCTCGAGGATTAGTTTTGGCTTGAGCCTTGTTTTTAATAAAAGACATAAGCCTTAACAATTGTTTTGGTAAATTACAAATATTTTATGGTTTAAGAAATAAATTGAAAACATTATGAAATGGTTTGTGATTTGTTGTTTGAACTTGCCTCCATTTTACTCGCTTTTAGATATATATGATAATGTCTGTTTACTTATTGGTATTGCAAAATCTCACCCACCTACTTTCCAAATATTTCAAGCCTGTGGTAGCTTGTAGATACCTTATTTTGTTGAGGATTCCAGTTGACATCTCTATTTCACATACAGTAGGTTACTATCACCAACACTTGGTGTAGTTGTGGGTCACTTGTCATTGTAATTATTATTGTACATTATAACTTTGTAAATTATAGTATGTATGAATTTATTTTGTTCTCACGCTATAAAAATTATTTATGTATAGTTCTATAAAAATTGTTTTATAAGAAAATGAAATATATTATCAAATATTTTTATTTAGTCTAGTTAGCCAACTTTTCACTCTAAATGGATGATTTAGATTACAAAAATTTATTTTAAATCGACAGTGGATATTTTCTACCATACGTTGTATTTTTATCAGGTTTCAAAATTTTTTTGATAAAAATGACCAAAATACCCCTGTGTGGCGAAAATTTTATTTTGATTGTTTTCGATCTAAAATAGTTTCTATTCTCTTAAAACTCGATATTTAGTAACTATTGCTCCCAAGGGAGGTGGAAAACTGATGCAAGAGCCTTGTGAGGTTTTGGTGAATATAGCAAGTAATGAAGGTTTACCGAGACTTCGCGGTGGTTGTCATGGGCCCGAGGGAGGTTCCGGGTCGTGACATTTCCAGCATATGGACAAAAATACGCTTGAAGTTATTCAAGCAATCATTTGTATCAAGAACAAGATATAATGGCATTTTCAACACAAGGTATGCTTATTCAAGTTTTATATCATTGAAATCATTATAATCTCAAGGATGCCAAACATTGCAAATAGATATGTTCTTTTGCCTGAAAAATTCCATCAATGTTAAATTATCACACTCAAAATCATGCTTAAGAAATCATATGAGAAATACCAAGCAACATCGAATTTGAGCAATTTATATAAATATATCAAATCAAGTTTGCTCAATCATGCTATGTCATTAAAAATAAAGAATTAATTTCAATCAAAGAGAATAAAAAGATTTCGCAAGAAAATCAATTGATAAAGATTTAATCTTTATTTGCAAACTTTTTAACTTGAAACATTCAAGATTAGACTTGCTTTGTGAAAAATCATGAGCTCAATGTCACTCAATTTTGTTTCATTATGCTCTAAATGATTTATGAAATATGTAATGGGCATAATGAATCATGTATATGCATGTCAAGGGTTATTTGCAAATATCTCACAATTATGTTCCGAAAATGCCCTTGTGACCATTCAAGCTAACAAGCAAGCATGCACATCCAATAAGAACAAGTCATGAGTATTTTCATTATGAAGCACACTTTTTCAATTCATAAATCATTCTAAACTGAAAGGATGGCAACATTTTTCTCATTTAAGCTCATTTCGCTTTAAAAGTACCAATCAAAGTAGTTAAAATTTTCAAGTTCATTGTCAACCATCTTGAACTATTCAAGCAAGTTCTAGAATGTAAATCAATATTGTTCAAATGGTCAACTTATGTTAAGCACAAGGAAATCAAAGACAAAAAATTTTTTAACTCAATTTTCCTTGTCTTGGGCTACTTGAATAAGTGTGAGTGTAAGTCATCAAGCATGCTCATATTTCTATCACATTATCTAACCTTTCATGTTTCAAAATTATCCACAAAAATCATTTTTCCTCGAAGAAGTAGTATAGAAACAATGTCATAAATCATGAGGAAATTTTATAGAAACAATTTTCCATAATCAATCAATCTTAATAAAACAATTTTCTCAAAATAAGAATGATAATATATTCAAGATCAAATATAAATACATACTCAATCATTAGATTCTTACTTCCTTGCAACTTATAGTATGTATCATATCAAATCAAGTTGGATAGCCAAGATTTATCAATAAAGCTCAAGGAATTATGCACTTAATATTCAAGCAAGAATAGGTAACTAAATTTTCAATGTAGAAACGCAAACAATTTTAGAGACCAAGCAAATGAATGAAACATTTAATAAATAAGCAATCAAAAATCTCATTTAAACAAACAAAAGAGTTTGAGCATAGAGATCACCCATTTTCCTTTATGTGTAACTCAAGAGCATTCATTCTTCAAGAATTGTTTCTCCTTGCTCTAACACACCTACAAGAGACATTTTTCATTTGATCTTTGGTATCTAAATTGCTTTGGATCCTTGAAAGTTAGTCTTGTTGCATAAAGTTCCTTTTGGAACCCACATCATTCTTGTTTTCTATGTGTTTCTTCTTTTATAGCAATCATAAGATAAATGACCAAGTTTATCACACACATAACATTTAGAAGAAAAATAATTAGTTTTTTTTCTTAAATATGTGTTCTTCCTTGATGTTTCTTTTCTCAAATTCTTAAGACCAGAATTTTCATCAACTACAGCTTGTAAAGCATTTGTTCTGTTTTTCGACTCCAATTGTAGATTTTCAAAATCTGTTTTTGAATGTTATATTTCAATTTGCAAAAAATTTCTTTGCTAAAAAACAGAGTTGAACTCATGTCTTATCTTTTCCAAATCATTTTCAAGAGATGCAGCTTTTCTTTTCAAAGTTTTATATTTTGATGCAAGCTTTCCAAACTCGTCATAGAGACATTCATATTCATCTTGCAACTCATCAATTGAAATATCACAAGAAGCAGAAGACACCTCAGATTCATCATCTCTGGCCATCAAGCATGAGTTTGCTCTTTCTTCCACTTTCTCATTTAATAAATCTTCAAATTTTATTTTCACATCACAATTTCCTTTTTCCAAAATATCAATTTGCTCTTGCTAAGCTTTAAAATCCTTTTCAAAATTTTCATTTTTGTTTTCCAAATCAATTTTTGTTTACATAAAAAATTCATATTCAACAGCGAGTGTGGAAATAATTTTCTTGTTCTTTATATTCATTTTCTCAAACTTAAAAGCTAAATCCTTAAAACATCATGTAATTCATCAAAAGCATATGAATTAAGTTCACAAGATGAAGAAATTACCTTTATGTCTTTAAAAGCCATGAAGCATAATTCAATTTGATTTGATTATTTGTCTTCACTGGATTCCTTGTTTGCATTTGCCATGTTGCTTGTTGAGCATTGATTCTTGCAAGAGTTGTCTTCCAATTCCTTTTCCATATTTGTTTCTCCATATAACTCTTCTAATTTTTGCCAAATTTCCTTGGCACTTTTGCACATGAACACTTTATCGTATTCTCTATAATCAAGTCCACAAATGAGACTGTGCATGGCTTTAGAGTTCATTTCTACTCTCCTTATTTCAGATTTTGTCCACTTACTTCTATGTTTGGGAGTTTTTTGACCATTTACCGAATTTGTAACCATTGGAATGAAAGGACCATCGGTAATGACATCCCACATCTCATAATCTATAGCTCTAATATATATTGACATCCTAGTGCTCCAATAAGGATAGTTAGAGCCATCAAATAGAGGAGGCATATTTATGCATTAACCCCCAAAATCAACAAAATTTTCTAGAGCCATTAGAATCTACCCTAAGGATGTTAGGCTTTAAAAATAAGGGTTAGGCTCTGATACCACTTGTTGGTCCCAATTAAATGTGCTAAAGGGGGGTGAATAGCACAATTTGGCTCTTTCAAAAATTATCTGTAAGTGTAGACAAATCCAAGATAAAAGAGGAATGAAAATAAAAGAAAAATAAAATAAATAAGACAGCAGAATATAGAGTGGTTCGGTCCAAGACCTACAACCACTACCTTGATTGTTTAACTAAGGATTTTTCAAACTAAATCACTAAAAACAGTGGAATTCACAAGCTTCCACCAAGCTTTTACAATGGCTTTTCGCAGGCTCAGCCACAACCTTTAGCAATGGTTTTTCACAAGATCAACCAAAACCCAAAGTGATTTTTCAAAGGCTCAACCACAACCTTTCACAATGATTTTTCACGGGCTTAACCAAAACCCAAAGTGGTTTTTCAAAGGCTCAACCACAACCTACAACAATGGTTTTTACCGAGATCAACCAAACCCAACAACCAACTTTTTTAGGCTAGGTTGGAACCTTTACACTCAATCAAGCAATCCAAGCTTGAATAAATCCCTTAGAGTGACTCACTCACTCTAAGTCTACAAGAAGAGAAGAAATAAAGAAGTGCTTATGATCACTTACTTGATCTAGATGGTACAAGATGAAGTGCTGAACTCTATTGCAAAGATTAACATTTAAGTGCAATAAGGTGCAGAGAAGATTTTCTGGTTTTTCAACTCTACATCACTTGGAAGCCTTCAATTCTCTCCAAAAATTGATTTCTAACCATTGAAAGACCCTTTTATACTTGAAGAAACAATTCTGATGGTAGTTTGACAGTTTATGGCCGTTGAAAATAGTTGAGGATGAGTCCTAGCCGTTAATCTATCTTGTAGTGCTCTGGTTAAAATTGCAGACAAATAGCTCTTAGTTGACTAACTTGGTCGACTAAGTTGGTTCTGTTTTAGGTTACAGATTCTGATAGAAAACACTTAGTCGATTGACTTGGTTGACTAAGTTGGTTCTGTTTGTCAAACTCTTCAGTCCGCCATTCCTTCAATTTGAAGCTTGGTCAACCAACATTCTTCCTTGTTTCACCAATAAGCTTCCTTCTTGTTAGACAGTTACATTTTGTTATTTTTATCCCTCTTTTTCTTTGGAAATACTCTTTGAAGAGTTGAAAAATTAATTTTCATATATTAATTTTCATGCACACTCAAATAAAGATATTAGACAGTAATGAATGGGAATATTTTGCTATCATCAAAAACATATAGAGTCAACATTCTCTATCTCTTATTTTTATGATCACAAAACACTCTAAGATTGAGAATGCAATGTCTATGTTCAATATGAATGCTTCAAATCTTTATGCATAATGAGGTGCTCCCCCTTCGTTAATGCATATACTTTTCTTTAGATAATATTCAACAAAACCAACATTGAGCATCACACACATAAATTAAACATGAAGATCTATTTAACCCTATTTGATTTAGTCTTCCTTCTCTCTTTTTTCTTTTTCATCATTAAACAAGATATTCAAAACTCCTTCTTAATGAGTGCATCAAGATTTTCCTTTAATCTTTAAATCAAACTTTAATGAATGAGAATCATAAGCACTCATACACCTAAGTCATACATGCTTATAGATATAGTTTAATAACTTCAAGAGTCAAACTTGTGTCTATGTAAGAACAAATGTATAGGAGTTAAATCATTTCAAGAATTTGTCAATGATTACTCAAATAATGTTCAAGAAAATTTGATTATTTTGTTACAATCAAAACTATAATAATTTTAAAGCTAACAGCAACGATAATGGATTCTCGTTGCAGGGAGTTGCAAGCAGCATAAACAGAATGTTTCTCGCTGCAGCAAGGAGCTTCTGTAACTTTTTCGCTGCAACGAGAATACATTCTCACTGCAGAGAGAATCAAGCCAATGTAACCCTCCAAACCCGAGACTTTTTTGCTGCAGCGAGAAACAAGACATCAACAACAAATTCTCATTCTCTCAAGGAAAGGCCATTTAGCTGCAAAGACAAAATCAACTTGAACATGCTTAGAATTTCTCAAGGTTTAACATGCAAGAATCACATTTATTACAACCATATACCATACTCATTAACTTTCTATATCACACATATTTATATGTATATATAGATATATACACATCATCATGTATACCATCCCACATTATCAGCTCATGTGCACTTCCCACTCGCACATAGCTAGGTCATCATTAGCTTATGTGCACTCCACACCGCACATAGTTGGGTCATCATTAGCTCATGTGCACTCCCACACGCACATAGTTAGGTCATCATCAGCTCATGTGCACTCCCACATGCAGATAGCTGGGTTATCATTATCAATTAATTAATTTAAATGAATCACATTCAATTTTAAATTAATTAATTTAATTCCATAGACTATGATTGGCCTCTAGCAATGCATCATGGCCACCCAATTGTTAGGAGAGTCAAAAGATTCTTTGACAACCTTTCATTGTATAGTTTTTCAGTGCAATTCATTCCCTTATCATATATCCTGAAGATGATAAAAGCTTGGTGTAATGCCTACTCTTATTGATCTCCATATTTGTTCTTGCAGTTAGATAATTAGCTTTATGGAGACTTATGAAACTCATTCCATAATCTGTTAATCACCTTGGCCAAGGATTTGATTAAGCTAATATCAACCAAGAACTAATGAGATATTTCCCCTTGAATCATTTGGGGTGATGATTCCTATCTTTACCACTCATTTGCCTTCATATGTTTCATAGTATACTAAAAAACATCCTGTTTTAGCATCCTTGATTAAGAACCCATAAGGATGAAATCAAAGCATAGTACTCCACATACAAAACAACCTAGTGTCTCAAGTTTAAAAAGTAGTTACACAACTAACACATGAGAAGTATTGCATAGACACTTGAGTGAAATACCAAATGCACTTTTCATGGCAGGTCATGTTCAGTGAACTTGCTATCCCATGGCAAGCACCCACATGCTAGTTTCAAGTATCTCTATACTTCAACCTATGAAAAGGATTGCTTACTTCACAAGTAAAGAGCATAACATATGCCAATCTTTGAGCATTATTGATTCCCTGTCTCAATAATATAATGATCAGGAACTTTTAGGAACAATGCTTTAATGGATAAGGATCTCATAATTGTATCCCAATACAATTCCTTTGCAAGGCATATATAGTTCCATGGGCTTTATCTACATAAGTACAAAAAAAAATTAAATTAAAAACATATGGATAAGGAGCTACCTCAATGTTATTATGAATAACAAAATGTTGTACAAGAATATCTCAAAATTGCAGTTCCCATACAACCACAGATTGGCTTGAAGGGCTTATACTAACAATCTCCAACTAGCACTAAAGCCAATCACCTATGTATCTAATACCAATGTTCTCAACATGACGATTATGCTTTTACTGGGATAGTGCTTTAGTGAGAGGATCAACAATATTATCCACAGTGGGTATACGATCTATGTAAATGTCTCCTCTTCCAATGATTTCCTTGATCACATAAGTAACGTCGTAATACATGTTTAGATTTCTGATGAGACCTTTGTTCCTTTTCTTGTGCAATGGCTCCATTATTATCACAATATAAAGGTATTGGATCAATAATGCTAGGAACCACATTTAGTTCAATAATGAACTTCTTAATCCAATCTACCTCTTTCGCTACCTCAGACACAGAGATGTATTAAGCCTTGGTTGTAGAATCTGCAGTCGTCTCTTGTTTGGAACTCTTCCAACTCATTGCACCTCCATTAAGTGTGAACACATATCCACTTTGTGACTTGCTATCATCTTTGTTAGTTTGAAAGCTTGCATCCGTATAACCCCTAACTTGGAGTCCACCTCCTCCATAAACCAGAAGTACATCCTTAGTTCTTTGTAAATACTTCAAGATGTTTTTCACAGCCATCCATTGACTTTCACCAAGATTAGCTTGGTATCTACTTGTGACACTTAAAGCATAAGATACATCTGGTCTTGTGCAAAGCATCGCATACATGATAGATCATATTGCTGAAGCATATGGGATCTTATCCATGCGATCTTTCTCTTCTTGATTCTTTGGACACATGTCCTTGGAGAGATAGATGCCTTGCGGCATAAGCAAGTGTCCCTTCTTGGACTCCATCATGCTAAACCTCTTTAGCATCTTGTCTATGTATGTGGATTAGGAAAAACCTAGCAACCTTTTAGATCTATCTCTATAGATTTTTATTCCTATCATGTAAGTTGGTTCTCCTAAATCCTTCATGGAGAATTGTTTGGATAGCCAAATCTTTGTAGATTATAGAAATGGTATATCATTTCCTATGAGCAATATGTCATCAACATATAACACTCGAAAAATTATGGCACTCCTACAATCCTTTTTATAGACACATGGTTCATCCTCATTTTTATTGAAGTCAAACCTTTTTACAACTTCATCAAAACGGATGTTCCAACTCCGAGAAGCTTGCTTAAGTCCATAAATGGACTTTTGAAGCTTGCACACCTTATTAGCATTAGCATTGGATATAAAACCTTCAGGTTGTGTCATGTACACTTCTTTTTGCAAGTTTCCATTGAGGAATGTAGTTTTTACATCCATTTGCCATATTTCATAATCATAGTATGCAGCAATTGCAAGCAAAATCCTAATGGATTTAAGCATAGCAGTTGGTGAAAAGGTTTATTCAAAGTCAATACCTTGTCTTTGTTTATAACCTTTTGAACCAGTCTAGCTTTAAAGGTTTTCACCTTGCCATCTACATCGGTCTTTCTCTTAAAGACCCATTTATAGCCAATGGGTTTTATCCCTTCAAATGGATCCACCAAAGTCCGTACTTGGTAGGTATCCATGGCATCCATTTCATATTTCATGGCTTTTAGCCATTTCTCAAAATCAATGTCCAACATCACCTCCTCATAGGTTATAGGCTCATCATTTATGGGCAATGCGTCCCTTTCCAAGAGAAATCCATATCTCTTTGGAGCTTAACGTATTTTACTAGACCTTTTGAGTGGTTGTGCCTCTTGAGATTGTAGTTGTACATCAGATGTCACAATTTCAGGCTCAAGTTCCAATGAAATGTCAATTTGTGGGTCTCAAACTTCTTCAAAGACAACTTTACTCCCACCAACCCTTTTATTTAAGAACTCTTTCTCAAGGAAAGTGGCATGCCTTGAGACAAACACCTTTTGCTCAATGGAATTATAAAAATAATATCCGTGTGTTTCTTTAGGATATCCCACAAATTTACACTTGTCTGATCTCGCTTCTAGCTTATTAAACATTGTACACTTCACATAAGCAGTACGTCCCCAAATCCTAGCATAAGACAAGTTGGGCCTTTTCCCATTCCATATCTCATATGGTGTCTTATCAACTGATTTGGTATGAACCTGGTTCAATATGCGAGCAGCAGTTTCTAGGGCATATCCCTAGAAAGATATAGAAAGATCTACACGACTCATCATGGATCGAACCATGTCTAATAATGTTCGATTCCTTATCTCAGACACCCAATTGTGCTGTGGAGTCCCTAGAGGAGTCTATTGTGCGAGAATCCCGTTCTCTTTCAGATAATCTTGAAACTCTTGGCTAAGATATTCTCCTCGTCAATCAGATCTGAGAGTGAGAATACTCTTCCCAATTTGTTTCTCAACCTTCACTTTATATTCTTTGAATTTGTCAAAGGATTTAGATTTATGTTTCATCAAATATACATAACCATAGCTAGAATGGTCATCTGTGAAGGTGATGAAGTAGGAGTATCCTCCTCTAGCACTAGTATTCATAAGACCACATACATCCGAATGTACAAGTCCTAGTAACACCTCAGCTCGTTCACCCTTCTTGGTGGAAGGTGACTTGGTCATCTTACCAAGGAGACAACACTCACATGTTCCATAAGATTCATAATTAAATGGATCGATATAACCTTGTTTGTGTAAATTGGTTAAGCGAGTCTCATTAATGTGTCCAAGCCTACAGTGCAAGATGTAGGATAGTTTTGGATCATCTTTCTTTACTTTCTTGACCTCTATATTGAGTATGGGTCTCTTGGGATCAAGAATATAGAGACCAATCGAATGTGTCCCTGCACTATAATGCATCTCTCCCTTCGAGAAAGAATAACAATTACCTTTAATGCAAAATTTAATATCATCATATAATGCCAAGTATGACACATATATGATATTTTGAGTTATGGAAGGAACATAGTAGCAGTCTCTTAATTCCAAGATCAACTCAGAAGGTAAAGGTATAGTAACTGTCCCTATAGCCGATGCAGCAACCTTTGCTCTATTTACTACTTTTATGACCACCTCTCCCTTCATTAATCTTCTACTCGTTTTCAGTACCTTCATGTCATTACATGAGTGTGACCCATATCCAGTATCTAATACCCATGATGACGGATCAATAGTAGACAGATTTACTTCAATCATATACATGGTCAAAGGTGAAACTTCTACAAGTTTCTCATTATTTGCCCTTGTCAAGAAGGCAAGGATATCTTCCTTAATGACATCTATTCTAAATACATATTTGAAAACATTTCTCAACTTGATATATCAGTCCAAACATTTTGGCCTGAATTTCATGATGACATCAAGTATGCCGCACAAAGTAATGTATATTCGCATTCTAACAACCTAGACATTTAAAGAACGTTTATGAGTGATCATGTATTATAATCAATTCAGATGAGATAGTAAATCTTAAATTGATTACTCCAACTATTTTCTTCAAGATGATAACCCTCCATATCACCTCAAGAGATCTCTACAAGGATTCTCTTAATGGGATAGGATCCTTATCCATTCTAATCATGACCTTGAGTGTGCTCAACAAGCCATGATAGTTGGATTAGGTAGGTAACTGAGCTTACCAATTGTATCTCTATACAACTCCTAGATCAGCTAGGTGACAACACATTGTCTAAACATATCATATATGTTTCACCTAGCCATTGCCTTTAGTTTCTGTAATAATCAAGCTTCTAAGCATCCAGATTTTATGACACTAGTTGAGTAAGACCCACCAATAGCTCAAACATACTCGTGTAAAAGTGTGACCTTGAGTGTGCTCAACAAGTCTCCGATTAAAAGAGCAGCTAGGTTATCTTGCTATATGGTGGAAGGCAACTTAATCATGTGTGGCAAGCGACTCAATATTTATCGAGGGATTTTCTTATTTTTAACTTAGTTAAGGTCTGATCTTTGCATGCATAGCATTTATTAATTACATAAATAAATATATCTCATGCATACTACTTTGGATGATTATGGACTTTATCTATACTAATTTCCTTGAGCCATCGAAGGAAATTAGCTTGGTCAAACCTAGGGGATAACATACAATATACTGTAATCTTCCTCCTTGTATCTTCATGGCACCTTTAGGTCTTTATCTTCGAATTGTAAAATAACTCCTAAACTAATCCTAATTCTACACTTATATGTAACTAATTACATTTTAGTAAAAAAACTTCGTGGTACATCCGAGGGGAGTTAGGTGAGGAAAGAATTTTACAATCCCTGAAAATCAAGAGAAAGGCAGCGTGCGTAGACCTTATTTAATAAATAAATACCATGATACAATTTAACCATACATCCACAATCATATTGGGCTTAGTCCATAATCATCACATTCATCCATCCACATGAACATAAAATTAAAACTATGTCTTATTCTAATTGTTAATCATATGAGGCATCTGAAATTTGTGTACAACTAATTTCGAGTTCATTTTTTAATTCCATGTATGAAAACAGTTTTCCATATATGGAAAGTCTTTACTAATCAATATTAGTAATATTATCCATTCCTAATCTCATAAGGATTAGAATTAAAATATTATTACAAATTAAAACATTTTTAATTTGTAATCTTCAAACGTTTCAGTAACTTTTGCTAATCCTTTTAAATTAAAGATTATGTGTCTTCAATTATCTAATCTCATTAGATAATTTAAATATAATAGTTAAGACAACATTATCTTTAATTATATTTAAGTGTCCTATTCGAATTTCACTTTTTAAAAGAAGGAAATTAATTCATGATATTTATCTTGTCCATATTTATCACACTCCCATATTTGTAGGAATCAAATTCTTAAATTTATGGATGTGATTAATTAAATCCTAATATCCTTATTTTAAGGAATCAAATTCCATATTTTAAATATATCAAACTTGATCTTTCTGGAACTTTTCCATAAGATATTGTTTAGTAAATTAGAGTTTTTAATTGCACCAATTTAGGCTGCAAATATGACTTTACAAAATTCTAGCAGCAGTGTACCAGTCACAGTTTTATGGCTTGATGCAGCATCAAATCAGGGAATTTAATTCCCAAATTTTAACCATGGTCAGCTAACATATGGAACCTTTCCATATTAAAATTCCATAATTTTTGGACTTGATTTAGCTGGTCAAAACCCCAAAAACACGCAGCCTCTGTATTCTGTACATAGCTGCAGGTTTTGGGTTGCATATGTGGCATTATGATGGTATAAATCAAGGGATTAAATCCCTTGATTTTAGTGATCTTTCCAGGAATCTTTTGAACATATTCAAACCTCATAATTTATCAAAAAAGGTACAATAATTTCACAATTTTAGGACTCTTTGAAGATGACTTTCTCAGCAAAATCGTGACCTAAAACTACTGCTGGCAGCAATGGTTTCAGCCATGATTTCACAGCCTTTCCTTCACCATTTTCAGCTGGTAATTAATCTTATTGAAACAATTTCAATGCAGATTACTTCCAAATTTTTTCAGAATTTTTGGAGGCTTTTAGACCCCTGTTAAAAACTGAAAATCAAACTATATGCAAATCTTGACAGAATCGAATTCTATCACCAAACCGCATCTTGTTTCCCATGAATTCGAATCCTTTTCTTACCAAACTGTTTTGTGCATCTCATCTACATATTGTTCTGCAAAATTGAGACACTTAAACAAGATTTGTTGCTGAAACAAATAAGTATTAAAAATTAAAACCCGAATATGTGATAAACTACTTTAAAACATAATCGAAATTTAACACTTACTTGCTCTCTTCCAAATACCTCACATCCAATCAGAATTGAAATTAAACAATAACAAGACATACCTTTGCATTAAAATGAGCCAAAGGAAGCTCTGATACCACTGCTAGGAACGGCATGATTAGAGGATCAACGTAGTGGAATAAATAAAAAAATTGAAATAAAATAAAACCCATGCCTCCTATCTTTTGATCACCTTGGTTGTTTAATGCAAAGTTAAGCATCACATAAAAAAAAAAAAAAATTTACCTTTCCAAATGATATCATAAACAAATGGATTCCTTTCGGTGGCAAAACGTGAACACCTTTGGTGTGAAAGAATCCCAGCCACTCAATCGCTTGGCCTCCAATGATGCACACATGATTGCAACGGATCCTTCTCAAGGACAGAGCTTTATGCCACGGGCTTGTGCTAGCAAGTGGACAACGATTTGTCCTCTTTTCTTCTTTGATTTCCGGCAAAGAATCAAAGGAGAAGTTTTCAAAAGAAAATAAACTTCTCAAGAGTTGTAGCACTCAAGAGAAAAATCCCTTTCTTTTTTCTCCTGAAAAAAAAAAGAGTGGCTATAATGTGATATTTATATCTAGATTTAACTTATTGAAATTTGCAAAATAAGTCCTCAATATTATAACAATTGTAATATTTAGCCAATATCTAATTAAACTCTTTTAATTAGGTCCTTAGTAGTTAAAACCTAGAATTTGATTTAAGTCTAACTTAAATCATCACACTCTCAATTTAATCCAAATTGCAACCTTTATGTGTGACCCATTACGTTCCTAACATGTTGGCAATGGAATTGAATTATAATATTATTAATTAATTAATTTAAATGAATCATATTAAATTTTACGTTAATTAATTCAATTCCATAAACCATTATTGGCATCTAGTAATGCATCATGGCCACCCAATTATTAGGAGAGTCAAAGGATTCTTTGATAACCTTTCAGTGTATAGTTTTTCAGTACAATTCATTCCCTCATCATATATCCTGAAGATGATAAGAGCTTGGTGCAGTGCCTACTCTTATTGATCTCCATATTTGTTCTTGCAATTAGATCATTAGCTATGTGGAGACTTATAAAACTCATTTCATAATCTCTTAATCACCTTGGCCAAGGATTTGATTAAGCTAATATCAACCAAGAACTAATGAGATATTTCCCCTTAAATCACTTGAGGTGATGATTCTTATCTTGACCACTCATTTGCCTTCATATGTTTCATACTTTACTTAAAAACATCCTGTTTTGGCATCCTTGATTAGGCACCCATAAGGATGAAATCAAAGCATAGTATTCCACATACAAAACAACCTGGTGTCTTAAGTCTAGGGAGTAGTTACACAACTGACACATGACAAGTATTGCATAGACACTTGAGTGAAATACCAAACGCACTTCTCATGGCAGGTCATGTTCAGTGAACTTGCTATCCCATGGCAAGCACCCACATGCTAGTTCCAAGTATCTCTATACTTCAAGCTATGAAAACGATTGCTTATTTCACAAGTAAAGAACATAACATGTGACAATCTTTGAGCATTATTGATGCCCTGTCTTAATAATACAATGATCAGGAACTTTTAGGAACAATGCTTTAATGCATAAGGATCTCATAATTGTATCCCAATACAATTCCTTTGCAAGGCATATATAGTTCCATGGGCTTTATCTACATATATACAAAAAGTAGTTAAATTACAAACTAATGGATAAGGAGCTACCTCAATGTTATTATGAATAACAAAATGTCATACATGAATATCTCAAAAATGCAGTTCCCATACAACCACAGATCGGCTTGAAGGGCTTATACTAACATTGGATTGGGATATGTTTTGATGCAACATTAGAAAGTCATAGCATACACCTCCCAACAACTAAAAAAGCATGAACAAAACTATCCTATGCAAGATTGAGAGATGGAAACAATTGTATTTGCTTTGAAAATATGGTGCCATTATCTCTCTATGGTGAGACTTGCAAAATATATACCGATTACAAGAGTCTAAAGTATATATTTCAATAGAGGGATTTGAATATAGGATAACATTAGTGGTTAAAGTTGCTAAAAGACTATGACTAGACCATACTTTACCATCATGGAAAAGCAAATGTGGTGGTGGATGCTTTGAGCCAAAAGTCAATGGGGAATAAGGCACATATAATAGTGGGGAAACGATCCTTGGTGCAAAGTCTGTATGACCCGAGCAACATGGGAGTACATTTTAAGGTTAATAATTTGAATGCCTTGTTGGCACATTTCAAAGTTAGATCGATGATTTTAGAGCAAATTAAAGGTACCCAAGACTTAGATGATATTTAGTGAAAATATTTGGGGACATTTGTGAAGATAAAGCTAGAGACATTTTTTTCGACACTAATGGTTTAATGAGATATCGATCACAAGTTTACACGCTAAATATAAATGGTTTAAGAAATGAGATTTTGGAAGAGGCTTATGTGGTAGCGTATGCGATACATCCAAGAGCCACCAAGATGTATTATGATTTAAAGTATGTTTACTAGTGGCTAGGATTAAAATGAGACATTGCTAAATATGTTCTTAAGTGTTTGACGTGTCAGCAAGTGAAGGCTGAACATCAGGGACCTTCAAGTCTGCTGCAACCATTACCAATATTCGTGGTGGAAGTGGGAGCATGTAGCAAAAGACTTTGTGACAAGTTTACCACAAGCTAGGGTGGCCATGATGTCAATTGGGTGATAATTGATCGGTTAACTAAGTCAACTCATTTTTTACTAGTCAAGACTAAGTATTGAGCAGCTTAGTATGCCTAAATTTATATTAACGAGATTGTGAGTCTACATGGTGTTTCGGTAATAATAATGTCCAATAGAGGACCGTAGTTCACTAGTTAGTTTCGAAGGAAATTGTAGGAGGCCTTAGGCATAAGATTGGATTTTAGTATGCCCTTCCACCCACAAATGGACAGCCAATCCAAGCACACCATTTAAACACTCAAGGATATATTGAGAGCAATTGTGCTCAACTTTGGGGTTTCATGGAACCATTATTTGCCTTTACCTGAGTTTGCTTATAACAATAACTACCAAGCAACGATTGATATGGCTTTGTATAAGGCTTTGTATGGGCGAAGATGTAGATCGCCTATTAGTCAGCTTAAAGTTAGGGAATGAATACTTTTAGGACCAGAGATGGTCCTAGAAGCTAAGCGTGGCATCCATGTTATCCAATAAAGGATGTTAATGGCTCAAAGTCATCTAAAATCCTATGCCCATAATAGGCGAAAACCATTTGAGTTCGAAGTTGGTGACTATGTGTTTTTGAAAGTTTTGTTGACCAAAAGAGTGAAGAGATTTGGAAGGAAAAGGAAACTGAGCCTTAGATACATTCAAACCTTTAAGGTGCTAAAGCACGTTACGTGGTTGCTTATCACTCGGCATTAATGCCTAATTTGTCTGATGTCCATCTAGTTTTTCATTTATCCATGCTTATGAAGTATGTTCCCGATCCTTCGCATGTGATGCAATATGATAAAGTCCAGTTACAAGATAGACTTAACTATGAAGAGCGACCTGTAGCCATATTAGATCGGCAAGTAATATGGCTTCGTTCCAAAAACATAGTGAAAGCATTGTGGTGAAACCATTCAGTTGAGGAAGCCACATTGGAACTCAAAGACGAAATGTGATAGAAATATCCCTGTTCTTTTAAGGTTTAATAGATGTTATAACGTGTGGCGTGTAATGTAAATTTGAGGATGAATTTCCTATAAGGAGGAGAGACTGTAGCACCCCTAATTTTCAGTAGGAATTAGGTCAATTGAGAATGATTTATGAAATGTAGTGTGCCTTGAGGATGTTCATGATATGCTAAATATGCCAAGTGTATGCAAGTATACATATTGACACTTAGGTAAATTTTTATGAAAACATGTGATAAATCTTATAGCTTCAGGTTTTGATTTTAAATTGATGTTATATTTGAGGATATATGTACAAGAAATATGAGTTATAATACTTATGGATATTGTGATTTAAGCAGAAATGATTTTGGGGTGTTAAATTTGGGTTTTTGGGAGTTTGAAAGGTTAAAAATGTGCCTAGAGGGGGAAATGTATCAATGCATTCCCCAATGTATCGATAAATTCTTGGTAGAAAGAACAATATAAGTTGTATAGGGGATTTTCTATCTATACATTCAAGAATGTACTGATAGATTTGAACAAGGACGAACATCTATTGATACATTGTCCAAATGTATTGATAGATTTGAAATAAAGAGCATTTAGGGGGAAAAGTATCGGCAGATTTTCTCATGTATTGATAGATTTAGGGCAATTACCATTCTGCCTAATTTCTATCTATACATTACCTCATGTATTAATAGATTTGAATGAAACCTATGTAAATGTATTGATAGATTCCCAAATGTATTGATACACCACTGAGTATTGGCAAAAATAAAAAGGGTTTTGGGCTGTTTACCTGTGAGAAAATAATCCCAAACTCTCCCCCCTCTCTCTCTCTCTATCATTCCAAAACCCTAACCCCTAAATGGATTTTTAAAGCACTTCAAAGTAGATCGGAGCTTGGGAAACTCCTTTAGAGGTAAGTTTATGTCTTTTTATTGATTGATTTTTTATTTAATTGTTTAATAACCTAAAAATACAAGTTTTCCAGCTTTGGTGAATCCCCCATTGATTTGTCAAAATTTGAGGCTTGAACTGGATAACCTAGTTTAGAAGGTAAGGATTTAGCTCAATGTGAAAGAATTTGAGCTTGTACAATGGATTGCTAAGAATTGAGTTATTTTTGAAAGCCATTAAATAATTAATAAATTGTTGTTTTGATGTGTTCTAAGTGGGAAATTGAGGCTATTAAGGCAATTGTGAGCTGAAGGATGGTTGGAGGCTAGAAGTTGAGCTTGGCTATGGGAGTGCCTTCCATTGTCACTGTGAGTGGGGTTTTTATGTTTGAAAAATGCATGTGACGCATCAAGCATTATATTATGCGTTGCCCTAGTGCTAGAATGTTGTGTATGCCTAGTTGTTTATGCCTAGGTTAATATATTATTGATATGTGTTAAATATATGTGTATGTCATGTTGTGAGCCATAGGGTGGCAGTATATAGTTGTATTAAATAGTATTTGCATATATATAACGTAGATTGTGAGGCTTATTGGTGATATTATAGGAATGATTGTTTACGTGCTCTGTTGCATTATGGGAATAAAAGTTGTCTAATGGTATTGCTGAATACGACGTACTCTCTTAGGTTTGGTTTATGAGGAGTATCTTATGAAAACGAATATGATGTGGATATTTGAAGTAAACAAATATGTGATTAGTGATGTATAACTACATGTTTATGTAAAGCTATTAAGGTGTGATAACTTTTGTGAATCATGGTGCACAAATTATTAGTGACATTGATGGCCCACAGGTTTGATGATATTCGATTTGATGGGTGAATTTCGGATGTTAATTTGACTTGAAGTTGAGTGGCATTTTTCCCTTCTGACTATGTGTCACATCCCATTTCCTAGAGGGATCGTGACTGGTGAATGGACTTGGACGAGCATAATTTGTTAGGCCCAAGCAAGCCTCTTACCATAACCTCATTAAACATTCATCATTACATGCAGAAGCATTTTATAACATCTATTTACATACGAAATCATCATGCATGCATTCATGATACTACTTATACAATTATGGAAATTTTCAACTTAATTATATAAGCTCAGGCATTTGGTATATATATATGTGTGTATAAGTGCCACTGTCATAGTGCATATTAATAGTAGCTGTCAACAACACCGTCGGGTGTCCATGTAGGCTCTCAAGCCATCATCATAATCTCATACATATCATTATCAATATAAAATACCCAACATTGGCAACATTAACATAAACATGTTCATAGTCTGTAAACACAAACATAAAGTAAAAGACTGACTCCTCAGAGGAACGTGATCAACCCTCTAGGCATCAAGTGGTTACTAGAAACCTACCAAGGAATGAAGATCGAACACTGGTATCCATGACACTGGCTACTATTAGACGCTATCACTGATCTGCAACAAAATAAGTGAGGAAAATAACGTTTGAGTCATAAAAACTCCGTGAGTGGATATGAGAAACGGATAGGCCAAGGGAAAAGAGTATTTCGTAAACATGTACTTGTAATCTCATGACATTCATAAACAATTTAAGGATGGAATTCATCAAAAATGTTATTTGAACACATTTGAAGAGCATTCATTTGAAAATATGTTAATATAAACCTTTGGGAATCCTTTAGCTTTGAAATTCTCATCAGATTTAATCAAACAACCGATTTTGCACCAAATCTATCGATACATTCTTGAATGTATCGATACTTTCAAGCATCTATCGATACATTAGTAAAATCTATCAATACATTTCACACAGAAAGCCTCTTGAAGCATTCTGTTTAGAATGTATCAATACCTAAACCATATGTATCGATACTTTCAAACTAGAAACCAAATTTTTGAGCAAAATCTTCCAATTTTACTATTCTTTAAGTTTCCTTACCTCTTGGGACTATTTCTAAGGATTAGTCTTTTTCACAAAGGACATTCTCATGCCATTATAGAATACAAATCATGAATAATGCTTAAACAACATTAGTGTGCAACATGCCATAAACATAATAATTATTATAATTCCATTAAAATTAAACTCATACTTTGTGATGGTACATCCCTCATCACCTTAGGCCGACAACGTACATCTTCATTGCCCTTAGGTATTTATGATGCATCCTAGAAGCAAAGTCATCACTTACACCTATAAGAGTGGAATCAATCACACTCATAGAGTTCTCATACTCGTAGCATTAGGTATGTGGAAATGTCCTTCACATACATGCCTACTCATCACATAAAATATATGGAAAATACATCATATACATAATTTCATGGAATTCATCATGCTTTCTCAATCATCTCAGGTAGTATATGGATTATACATCATATACATAATCTCATAGCATTTATCATGCATACTCAATCACTTCATATGGTATATGGAATTTACATCATATACACAATCTTATAGTATACATCATGCATGCTTAATCACCTCATATGGTATATGGACACAATCTTGGAGTATACATCATGCATACTTAATCACCTCATATGGTATATGGAATTTACATCATATACACAATCATATAGTATACATCATGCATACTTAATCATCTCATATGGTATATGGAATTTACATCATATACATAATCTTATGGCATTCATCATGCCAAACATGCACATTATAGCATCTATAAATAAACATACAATATCTCGTACCCACACTAGTTTGAAGATTGGATTAATCGAGTAGACTTCAAATATAAGGTGCTTGTTCCCCCTTGTTAAAAACTAATGAATAGTATATTCGTTAACAATATGCAAACCATTGTATCAATCATATTACAATCACTAAGAATTTATTTTTCTTAGAAAATCATTTTCATTCTTAAAACTCAAATTCTTTGATAAACCATTTTAGCGATATCATTTCAACATACATAAATAATCCTTTTTAAAGAAATCATGCTAGCTTTACATATTAAAATAATTTGAAAGTGGTGTATCTACTCACTTAGTTGGAGATTCGATTCCTAGCTCTAATCACTACTCCGTTTCGATGAAATACATGGAGTTTTCAAGTGTTCCCGTCATACAACAATCATCACAATAATTACCTAGAATAAAAATCTTGTAATAATCATTCTAGGCACTTTCAAAACTACTCACTTTTAGGTAAACTAATTTTCTAGCTAAAATCCATGCTTATAAACCCACAAATCTTTTACCTTTACCTTAGCTGAGCATTGATGCTAAGGAAAATCACAAAATCTTTAAGCTTTAGTGCTGAATAGAAAATTTGGGCATAAAATAATATTTTTAATGCTGAAAAATTCTTAAATCAAGACTTAAAAGTTAAAAAATGTTGCATTTGCTTGAAAAACCCGAAACCAAGCTTTCAATATTCCAAAATGATGATTTGGGGTAAAAATGGGTTTGAAAGAGCTTAAAGTTGTTGAAAAATTGTTGGGAGGCTGCTTAAAATGAAAAACCCTCAAGGTAGGGTTCATATTTTATAGTATGGGATGTGAAAATACCCTTTTACAGCGTTTATTTTCAAAAATTGGCAAAATGTATCAATACATTTGGTAATGTATCGATACTTTTAGTTATGGAAAAATTGTATCGATACATGTTCATCAGAACCCCTTTTTGGGCTAAATATATTGATACATCAAGCACATGTATCAATACATTTCAGACAAAATGCAGTTTTTGAGGCAGATTGCCTATAAAACCTGCCTAGCTTATTTACAATAAATACAATTTAGGTAAATGTCCTCATTTTTAATTTTTTCCTTTTACTGTTCATTTACTTAAGATATTTAATGTAAATAAGCAAACATTCCCTATTTGGATTCAATAAAAATATCAAAAAAATCCAAATCCATAAGAATGAAAATCTAAATTTTGACTTCAAGAACAAAATCGAAAAAGTTTGACTGAAATTAAATTTTTTGTTCTCATTTACCATATTAAATGTACTCTAGAAAATACGAAAAAATCATTTTTGGTCATAAAAAAATCAAGGGAATCATTATTGCGTTTTATTATTTCCAAAAGATTTCTTTATAAAAATCACATATTTTGACCCTTTCCGAACTTGAAAAATTTTCTACTTCAAAAGTGATAGACAACCAAAAGTGTCAAGGAATTCCTTTGAAGGTTCAAACTAACTTTGATGTTGAAAACATGTAATCTATGTGCTCACCTAAGGATTTCTTAACTTATCTTCTTACTCAAGGTGGGATTTCACATTCTCCCTTCCTTATGAAAATTCATCCTTGAATTTTAATTAATGCACTAACCTTCACAGAATAACTGCGAATACTTCACTTGCATGTCATCCTCGACTTCCCAAGTCACCTCCTCGCTCAAGTGATTGTGCCATTGTAGTTGAACCGAGGTTATTCCTTTATAGTGTAACTGTCACGACCCAAATTTTGGGCCATGATCGGCGCATGCGCCCAATGGACATAGCCCACTAAGCCCAAGCAAGCCTATTTATATAACTTGTTGATCCTTCCATCATAAGTGACTAAAGTCACATTTCATAATTTCAATTCAAAATATACATATATTGTCTAAAACATATGTCTTAATAATTTACATGGGGTTTGTCTATAGACAACAAAGAGATTCTCGACTTCCAGCGGAGAGACTTGGGGTGAAAATACTACTATCGAATGCCAAGATACTTACCAAGGAGACGAATCTACAAGGACATCTCGACCTAGTTACTGACTGCCTTCTGATCTGAAAACATGAAGTTGAAAATAGTGAGTATAAACCCAGTGAGTGAACAAAGGAAAGGAACAAGCAATCGATAAGGAAAGTTTAAAGAAATCATGATGCACTTATTTTCAAAACAAAGCAATTTAGTTTAGTTCTTATTAAAACCCTTCTTTTAAACCCTTAATGAGTTAATCACTTGATGATAAAGGATCCATGCACTAATAAAGGATTTGAAGAGTGAAACCTTTAATAGCATTCAAGCAAGTCAAGTGAAGCGATGGGTCCTCACTACAGCGAAAAGGTAGTCTCGTCGAGGGTTTCTCAACTGGCCGAGGGTTTCTTACTAAAACCCCTCATTTCAAACTTAATTAAATATATTCCTTAATGTTAAGAGTTCATGATCAACTATGGTGCTAAAGAAATGGAAAATGGGGCAATAACCAAACAAGGTAGCAAGCAAAACAGAATGTTTCTCGTTGCAGCGAGAAGCTTGAGCAACTTTCTCACTGTAGCAAGAACCAGGCCAGTGTAACACCTAAAACTCGAGAGTTTTTCGCTGCAGCGAGAATCATTCTCGGTGCAACGAGGAACAAGACACCAACAAAAAGTTTTCATTCTCTCAAGAAAAGGCCATTTTGTTGTAATGACAAAATCAACTTGAAAATACTTAGAAATTTCCAAGGTTCAACATGCAAAATTTCATATGCATTACAACCATATACCATATTCATGAACTTTCTATAACACACATATATGTATATATCTATCCATACATCATCATGCATACCATCCTGCCATACTCCGCTCATGTGCACTCCCTACTCGCACATACCTGGGTCATCATCAGCTCATGTGCACTCCCACACGCACATAACTGGGTCATCATTATCACACAAAAAGGAGCATCCAATGCATAATATACATATCAATAAAATGTGTTAAGGCAGGAACCATTTATATGTCACATTTTCACAAGATAGAAACATTTCACCAAAGGCTTGTTCTCTAGGTATATTTTTAAAGCAAAAACAAATGAACTTTCAAATGATTCATTTAAACATGTAGGCACTTCCCAAAACATTTTGAAATACAAGTTCACTAACCTGTATTTGCAAAATCTTTACCCAATTCCAACTTCCTTTAATGGTCCAAATAGGGTGGTGGGGCTTTGTTGGAACCTATCATCACAATAGCATCACAATTAACTGAATTCACATAACTATAAATTCTAAAAGCTACCTCCTAACTAGCTTCCAATTGCCATTGAGTGGCTATCTATTTTCACTATCCTAATCACTCTAAAATGAATGAACAACCTCAACTACAAAACACTCACAAGTCTAATCACTAGCCATTCTCAACACTTAAAAATCAACTTTAATTCACTACTCACCTTGGTAGCTTTGTAATTGAAATTCTTTTCAAAAATTTCCAAGTTATTATAGAAGCTCCTTTTTTCTCTCTCTAAAACACCTAGCTAGTGAGAGAAAGTATGGAAGTAAGACTTTTCAAGGGTTTTAAAGTGAGAGAGTGAAAGAACACAAAAGGTTTTATGAAAGGGTGCACAAAAGCATGAATTGGCGCTAGCTTGAGAGAAGTTATAGAGACTTCCAAACAAGCTTCCATGGAGGATGAAAGCAATGTGAGATGGGACGAAGAAGAAGAAGAAGCTACTAGAGAAATGAAGAAGCTATTGGAACAAATGATATTTATAGGTAAAGCTTATCCAATCTTTTATTAAATTACGAAAATGCCATTAACAAGTTAGCTTGTTCTCCTCTAATCCTTTATGCAATATTTTTACTCTTTTGACACTGGAATAAGGTCCATAATGGTCTAGAAATACTCATGTCCATGAAAACTTAATATTTTGACTCTAGATGAAAAATGACCATTTTGCCCCTACCTTGGAAATCATCATTATATTTATTTTTTACGTGATTTTATCCTTATTTTCATCATTCATTTATGCCTTAAACCTACTTAGGCCTAAATTTTGTTTGAGAGCTCACTTCTAGGGGCTCACTAAGGAAATGACAAAATTACCCTTAGTTAGTGATATCGCGTCTACTTCTAGCTATGAGTCTATAAAGGTCAAGGTCTCACAGTAACTTCTTCAGTTGCCTATCTAGTATGGCTACCAATAACTCTTTGTAAGTCAAATAATCTCCCAACTATAGGGACTCATGCTGAATCACATGTAATGGATTCGAATGGTACTTTCGTAGCACTAAAACATTAAACAAGGGATGAACACTAGCAAGATCTGACGAAAGTGTCAATTGATAGGCCATTGCACCAACTCTTTCTAGAATCTTGGAAGGCCTAATATACCTTAGGCTTAACTTCTTTTTTGTCAAGCCCAACTCTACAATATGTTTATTATGCCCTTCATACATAAGAATGCATGTTTGCTTACTTGGGTATCTCGAAAATCGTTAAAGGACTGTAATATACCAAATTGTACAATTAAGTTGAATTAAGCCTCGAACTAGTTCGAATAGAGATTTTAAGATGAAATTGAGAATTTTAAAACCCCAGAATGACTTAAAATGGTAATTCGGAGTTTGAGGATTGAGTTGCAGTCAAATTGGAATTTTCATGACCTAGGGAAAAAATGGTCATTTTGCCACCCGAGGTTAAGATGTGAGTGTTGGATGAAATTTTTGACTAAGATTGATCATTTGGAGTATAATTTAAGTTTGTGAAGTGAAAAATTTTAATTCTGGCATTTTTTCGAGCATAAGGGCAAAATAGTCATTTTCCCACCTCAAGGGTAAAATGGTAATTTTACACCACCCAACACTTGTCCAGCACATGAATTTTACCTAATATTATCATGGATAATTGAGAAAATTTAAGTGGTGAAGAGAGATTGCTTAATGGGTAAGTATGACACATGGACCAATGGAATGGTGACATGTGTCAAGTTCTCATCCATTTATTATTTTCCTTATAAATTGGCACAAAATCAGCCCATTTCTCTTCATATGGCCAGCCAAAGGAATAACAAAGGAAGAACAAAGGAAGAAACGAAAGAACAAGAACCCTAGGGTGAAAATTCAAGAGAAAAATTGGTGGATTTCTAGTAATCTAGTAATCAAAAATAAAATTTCTTGATTTTGACTTGTGATCTACCTTTCCCAAGCTTTATTTTGCAAATTTCATGGTTGAATCAGAAGATATCATGAAGGATTCATGGCTGGCCAAACACTTAGAGAGAGATTTTGATGGTTGTTTTGGTTAGATTTTAAGGTTTTCTAGTGTTTTTAAATAGTTAGTGATGTGTAGCAAGAAAAACCAACAAGAAAAATTCATGTTCTCCCATTACCCATCATTGGCCGAATTTTTCATGTAGAGTCTGGATGATGATTTTGATTTTATTTCAAGTGAATTGGTTAGGAAATGATGAATTATGGTGAGAAAATCAAGTAGGAAAAATTATAGTATTGATGCACTCACCATGGCCGAAATTCCCAAGAGAAAACGTGAAGATGATTTTGCTAAATTTTATGTTATTTGACCTGTGTTCGATGGATTGGAGAATTGGAAGAAAAATGGAGTTAAATTGGACATATTGGCCAATTAATCAAGTGACAGATCGAATTAGGCCAATACTGTTTTATTTAGGTACTCAATTGAATTTGTGTAGAACACCGTATTTAGATAGTTACTCGAGTATTTTACATTCCATTTCATGCATTGGTATAAAGCCTGAATTGGATTTACAATGGTTTAGCACAAATGTAGTAAATGGCTTATTGTATATTATGTCTAGGTGGTGAGCATTCTGGCAAAAGTAAAGAGATAGTACCCGAGGATCAAGAATCAAAGTACTCGAAATTCGATTCCCATTACAGTGAGTAACCTTACTATCGTCTTCATTATCTAAAGTTTGTTTTATTTGATTTTGTGAATTTTATGGAAAATGAATTAAATGATTGATTTTTTAGTTTTATAAACAAAATGTGATTTAATGAAATGATTTCATAAAATTGTTTTAAAATTGAATGATGGTTTGAAAATAGAGTAATTGGAGACTGTTTTTGTGTGTTGTAAATTCATGATTCCAATTGTTTGGCTTACGGCAATATTGGCATGAATGGTTGATTTGATAAATGTGTTGGAAATGTATAACTTGTTGATTTGCCTTGAAAAGCTATAAAATAAAATAAAATAATTGTCATGTCATGCTATTGTAAATTTTATTGTATGGTGGGTTTAGCTTGCTGTAGTGGGCGAGTTTTCTGTGGACCAGCCTATTAGAGGGGCACGGAATCCCGTTATATTTTACCTCGGTTAAAGAGGCGAGTAGGGTAACTCTTGGGGTATAACTTTTAGAGTTCACTTCATGCCAAACCACCACGTGAGGATGAACTCGGCCAACGCCAAGGAACTGCTGTGTTTTTCAAATTAAAAATATGTTTATGTCCATACGAAACTTTTTAATAGCCTTGGTGGACTCGGTTTGGGATAGCCCTCGGTCAAGGTATCCCTGATAACTGAGTATGAGAATGATTTTGGCATAAGACAAAGCTTTGAAGAAATTAATAGGCCATGTTGATTACTTGATTTATATGAATCGATTTTATTTTATTGAAATGATGAATTATGGTATGATGTTCTATTTTAATCTGTCTCCATTTACTCAGCTTTAGATATTTTAGATGGTATTTGTTTACTCACTGGGATTATATAATCTCACCACCCTCATTTTCACCCATTTCAAGCTCAGAATAGATTGTAGATAACTGATATAGTCAAGGACTACAATTGGAATTGCCTCATCCAAAAACTGTAGGTTCATTTCTTTTGATATTTTTAGTCATTCGTGGGCCCATGTGTCACTATAAATTAAATTTTATACTTTGTTTATCTGTATTACAGTATATATGAATTTATTTAGCTTTTATGCTATAAAAATTATTTACCGGTAACTCTATAAATATTGTTTTATAGGAAAATAGAATATTTTATTGAATATTTTTGTTATATTCAAATAGATATAGTTTCATTTTAAATGAATGTTTTAGACATCTAAATTTATTCTTGATTATGAAATATGTGTTTTCTATTCGTATACTACATTTTAAACTGATTTCGAGATTTGTGAGGAAAAATGACCAAAATGCCCCTGGGAGACAAAAATTATTTTTCTATTGTTTTCATTTTAAAATAGTTTATAACCTCTTAAAACATGTTATATTACAATTGTTGATCGCAGGGAAGGTGAGAAAACTGATATTAAAGCCTTGCGAGGTTTCAATCAGTATTCCGTTAGATGAATGTCTATCAAGACATCATGGCGGTTGTCACGGGCTCAAGGAGAGTACCGAGTCGTGACATTTTTCTTGCCAAACCTCATAATACCTTTGGTTGGAAAAACCTTAAGAACACATAGTCACCAACTTCAAACTCCAACTCTTGAAATCTATGGTTAGCATATGACTTTTGATGACTTTGTGCCATTAATATCCTCTCTCTAATCAATTGGATCTTGTTAGTTGTTTCTTGAGCTATTTTCGATCCAAGTAACTTTCTTTCACTAACTTTAAACCATTATATGGGTGATCTACATCTCTGCCCATATAAAGCCTCAACAGGAGCCATCTGAATATTGGCTTGAAAGTTGTTATTGTAGCCAAACTCAATCAATGGCAAGTGTCGATCCTAAGAAACTCTGAAGTCTATTACACAAGCCCTCAACATTTTATTTAGTGTCTGAATTGTCCTCTTAAAAAGCCTATTTGTCTATTGTTGGAATGTAGTTCTAAAATTCAACTTGGTTCCCAAAGCCTCTTGCCCTTCCCCCAAAATCGACTAGTAAACTATGTGCCTCTATCTGACACTATAGTGATTGAAACTCCATGCAATCACACTATCTCATCAATGAATAGTCTAGCATATTGTGCCGCTCCATATGTAGTCTTCACTGGAAAAAATGAGCGCACTTAGTTAGCTTATCAACAATCACCCATATGGAATCATACCTCTCACTAGTACAAGGCAGTCTAGTCACAAAGTCCATAAAAAGATGCTCTCACTTCCACTTGGGAATAGGTAAGGGCTGTAACAGTCTAACTAGTCTTTGATGCTCTACCTTAACTTATTGCTACACTAGGCACTTGGCCACACAGTTAACCACATATCTCTTAAGGCCTCCTTACCAATACATTTCCCTCAAGTCATGCTACATCTTGGTGGTGCTTAGATGAACCATGTGGGCCTTATCCAAGACCTCTCATCTCAAATCATCTACATTAGGCACATATTTTGTAGATCCATATGTGAGACCTTGACCCTTGTAGGCTTGTAACTAGAAGTAGATGGGATATCACTAACTAGGGGTAATTTTGTCATTTCCTTAGTGAGCCCGTAGAAGTAAGCTTTCAAACAATATTAAGGCTTAAGTAGGCCTAAGGCATAAATGAATGATGAAAATAAGAGTAAAATATTGAAGGAAATAAAAAAATAATGATGATTTCCAAGGTAGGGGCAAAATGGTTATTTTTCATCTCGGGTCAAAATTTTTAAGTTTTCATGAACCCAAGTATTTCTATACTATTATGGACCTTGTCCTAGTGTTAAAAGAGTAAAAAGACTGCACAAAGGATTGGAGGATAACAAGCCAACTAGTTAAGGGCATTTTCGTAGTTTAAGTGGAGTTGGATAAGCTTGAGCTATAAATGTTGTCACGACCCAGTACTCCCTTCGAGCCCGTAACAACCGTCGTGGTGTCCCGATCGACACTCATTACTCGAAATGTCAACCGGAACCTTGCAAGGCTTTAATATCAGTTTCTCATTTCCCCTGTGAGTAACCGTTGCCAAATATCATGTTCTAAAAGATTTTAAGCTATTTTCAACCTAAATCAATAAAAAATGATTTCTGTCTCACAAGGGCATTTTGGTTATTTTTTCTCAAAAATTTCGAAACCAGCTTAAAATGTAGTATGCGAGTATAAAACACATAATTCATAATCAAAAATATGTTTAAACGTCCAAAACCTTCGTTTAAAATGAAATTATGACTATTTGAATATAATAAAAATATTTAATAAAATATTATATTTTTTTATAAAACAATATTTATAAAGTTATCGGTAAATAATTTTTGTAGCGTAACAGCTAAATAAATTCATACATATTGTAATACAGATAACCAAAGTATAAAATTTAATTTACAGTGTCATGTGGGCCCACGAACGACCAAAAGTATCAAAAGCGGTAAACCTACAGTTTTTGAGGATGCAAGTCCAACTGTAGCCTTCAACAAAATGAGCTATCTACCGACTATCCTGAGCCTGAAATGGGTGGAAAGGAGGGTGGTGAGATTATATAATCCTAGTGAGTAAACAAATATCATCTAAAATATCTAAAGCCGAGTAAATGGAGGCAGATAAAATAGTTTAACATAAAAACGATTCTCTGCATTTCAAACTCATTTTAATAAGATAAAATAGATTCATTTCACCCAAATAAACAACGAGGCTTATGATTTCCTGAAAAGTTTGGCTCGTGCCGAAATCATTCTCATACTCAGTTATCAAGGATACCTTGGCCTGGGGCTATCCTAACCGAGTCTGCCAAGGTTGTTAAAAGTCATGTACGCATAAATCATGTTTTATTTTGAAAACATAGTCGTTCCTTGGCGTTGGCTGAGTTCACCCTCACGTGGTGGTTTGGCGTGAAGTGAACTCTAAAGTTTTAGCCTCAAGAGTTATCCAACCGCGCCTCTCATACTGAGGTATGAATATAATAGGGTTACCGTGCCCCTCTAATAGGCTGGTCCACGGAACCCATCCATTGCATCGACCAATTTATAACCCACCAATTCAATAAAATTCAACAGCATGACATGGCAATTATTTTATTTTACAACCTCTCAACGCAAATCAATAGTTCATACTTTTTCAGCACATTTACCAAATCCTGCCACTCATGCCCACATTATCATAAGCCATTCAATTCAAACCATAATTTACAAACACAGCAATTAGTCTCCAATTACTCCATTTTCAAAACCATCATTAAATGTCAAGATAATTTTATAAAATCAATTCATTAAATCACATTTTAATTACAAAACACAAAGATTTACCATTTAACTCATTTTTCATAAAATCACAAAATCGGATAAAAACCACTTTAGATAATTAAGATGATAGTAAAGTTACTCACTGTATCAGGAGTTTGAATTTTGGAGTACTCCGACTATTGACCCTCGGGTGTAATTTTTTTGCCCTTTTTCAGAGGATTCACCACCTAGACATAATGCAAAATCAAGCAATTTACCACATTGGTGCTAAACCGTTATAAAACTAATCTAAACTCTATATGAATGCATGATATGGAACGTGAATTGTTCGGATTATCGTTTACATGCGGTGTTGGCCTAACTCGATCTATCACCCGATTAATTGGCCAATACGTCCAATTCAACTCCAAATAATTCCATTTCTCTCCCAATACTTCAAATCACCAAACACAAGTCAAATAACATAAAATTTAGCAAAACCATCTTCATATTTCTTCTTGAGAATTTCGGCCATGGTGAGTGCATCAACACTATGATTTTTCCTACTTGATTTTCTCACCATAATTCATCATTTCCTAATCAATTCACTTGAAATAAAATCAAATCCACCATCAACACTCTACAAGGAAGATTCGGCCAATGATAAACTCATGAGGAATATGTGAATTTCAAGCTTAATTCTTACACTTAACACCATAAACAACTAAAAACATCCATATATCTTAAAAATCTATCTAAATCATCATTAAATTCTCTCTCATAGGGTTTGATCAGCACACTATCCTTCATGATATCTTGTGATTCAACCATGAAAAATGCAAAATAATGCATAGGAAAGATAGATCACAAGCTAGAGTTAAGAAATTTCACCTTTGATGGCTTGATTACTTGAAATCCACCAATTTTCTCTTGAATTTTCACTCTAGGGTTTTTGTTTTTCTTTTCTTCCTTTGTTCTTGCTATGGCCCGCCATAAGAATGAATGTGGAAGAGTTCAAATTGGCTTTATAAAGGAAAATATTAAATGGACAAAAACTTACCATGTGTCACCATTCCATTGGTCCATGTGTCATACTTACCCATTAAGCAATCTCTCTCCACCATATAAATTTCCTCAATTATCAATGATAATATTGGATAAAATCCATGAGCTGGATAAGTGTTGGGTGATGTAAAATTACAATTTTGCCCTTGGGGTGGCAAAATGACTATTTTACCCCTATGTTTGAAAAAATGTCAGAATTAAAACCTTTCACTTCTCAAACTCAAATTATGTTCTAAATAGGCAATCTTGATCAAAAACTTCTTCCAACATTCCAATTTTAACCTCGGGTGGCAAAATGACTATTTCCCCTATGTTATGAAAATTTCAATTTGACTCTAAATCGGTCCTCGAACTCCGAATCACTATTTTAAGTCATTCTGGGGTTTTAAAATGCTCAATTTCATCTTAAAATCTCTATTTGGACTAGGTGGAGGCTTAAATCAACTTCGTTGTACCATTTGGTACATTATCGTTCTTTAACGATTTTCGAGGTACCCAAGTAAGCAAACATGCATTCTTATGTAAAAATGGCATAATAAACATATTGTAGAGCTGGACTTGACAAATGTCATCTTCTAGCAGCTTCTTCTTCTTTTTCCCCTCTTACGTTTCATCATCCTCCATGGGAGTTCTCTTCAAACTTCCATAACTTTCTCAAGTTAGTCTCAAATTTCACACTTTTGTGCACCTTTTCACAAGCCCTTTGTGCTCTTTTACTCTTTCACCTTTTAAAAAAAAACCCTCCAAAGTCTTAAACTAATACTTTCTCTCACTAGCTAGGCTCTTTAGAGAGAGAAAAAAAGACTCTCTATAATAGTTTGGGAATTCTTGAGGAGGAATCCAATTACAAATCTAGCAAGGTGAGTGTTGAAATTAAGTTGATATTTTTAGTTATTGATAATGTCTAGTAAATTGATTTCTAAGTGTTTTATTGTTGAGATTGTTTAATCATTTTTAGTGTGACTAGAGTAGTGTAAATAATTGCCACTTAATGGTAGTTAGAAACTAGTTAGGAATAACTAACAGAATATGGTTTAGGACATAGCTTCTAGAACTATAGTTATGTGAATTGAGTTCATTGTGATGCCAATGTGATGATAGCCTCCGATGAAGCCCCACCGCCCCATTTGGACCATTAGAGGAAGTTAGAGTTGAGTAAAGATTTAACGAATATCGGTGAGTGAACATGTATTTCAAAATTTCTTTGGGAAATGTAGAGGTGTTTAGGTGAAACATTTGAATGACTTTATCTAACCTTTCTTTTAAAATGTGTGCTAGGAACAAGCCCTTGATAAAATGTTTTTGATGTTGTTAAATGTGAAATGTGTATAAGTGTGAATCTATGTGCTCTTATATTACATTGGTATGTATATATATATATATATGAATATGTGTTGTGCATTGATGAATGATGTTGTGTGATGATGTTGAAGTGTGTGAGTAGGGAGTGCACACGTGATGATGATAAAGTATGTGAGTAGAGAGTGCACACATGATGATGTTGAAGTGTGCGAGTAGGGAGTGCACACATGATGATGATATTGCATTGAGCTGAGTGTGGCGAGAAGGTATGCTTGATGATGTATGTATATTTATAAATATGTGTGTTATATACAGTTCATGAACATGGTATATGGTTGTAATACATGTGAAATCTTGCATGTTGAACCTTGGAAATTTCTAAGCATTTTCAAGTTGATCTTGTCTTTGCAGCAAAATGGCCTTTTCTTGAGAGGATGAAAACTTGTTGTTGGTGTCCTGTTTCTCGCTGCAGCAAAAAACTCTTGGGTTTAGGGAAGTTGCATTGGTCTGGTTCTTCCTACAGGGAGAAAGTTGTTGAAGCTTCTCGCTGTAGTGAGAAACATTCTGTTTTCATTACCTCATTGCTTGGTTGCTGCCCAATTTTCCACTTCTTTAGCACCATAGTTGATCATGGACTTCCAATAGCAAGGAATTTGAAATGAGGGGTTTTAGTGAGAAACCCTCGGCCAGCTGATAAATTGAGCCCAAATTTTATTACAACAGGAATGCCTTCCCGCTGCAGTGAGGACTCGTCGTTTCACTTGACTTGCTTGAATGCTATTAAAGTTTTCACTTTTCAAATCCTTTGTTGTGCATGGATCTTTTATCGTCAAGTGATTAATTCATTAAATGTTAATGAGGGGTTTTAATAAGAATTAAACTAAATTACATTATTTTTGAAAGTAAGTGCATTACGATTTCTTAACTTCTCTTATCGATTGCTTGTTCCCTTCCTTTGTTCACTCACTAGGTTTATACTCACCATTTCCAACTTCATGCTTTCAGATCAAGAGGCAACCGATAACTAGGTCGAGGTGTCCTTGTAGATTCGTTTCCTTGGTAGGTATCTCGACATTCAATAGTTGAACTTTTGCCCAAGTCTCTCCAGTGGAAGTCGAGTATCCCTTTTGTTGTGTATAGATAAACCCGATGTAAATTATTAAGATATATGGTTTAGATAATATATGTATATTTGATTGGAAATTCACTAGGAGATGGCAATGGTTAGCATTATTTTGAATTGAAATTATGAAATGTGACTTTAATAACTTACGATGGAATGATGGACAAGTTATATAAATAGGCTTGCTTAGGCTTAGTGAGCTACATCCATTAGGCCCATAAGCTGATCATGGCTCGGGATTTGGGTCGTAAAACCATATCTAACTAATCCATCAGTGTCTCTATTGATCATTTGTCCTTTCTTCCCTTAATGATCATCCAATGCCTTTGCCACAAAATCATCCTTGTCTTTGACCTCCTTGATTTGATCCATCAACATCAATTTCACTCTAAAAAGAAGTAATAATGCATCGATATCATTTACCTCTAATCAAATGCCCATATTGCCCAACTCATGCATACATTGTATTAGTGACCTCTTCTCCATTGATATGTGGGCTAAACTTCTTGTAGATTTTCAATTTAATGCATTTGCCACCATATTAGCTTTACCGGTATGATACAATATAGTACAGTCATAATCTCTAAGCAATTCCAACCATCCGTGTTGCCTAAGATTTAGATCTCTTTGCTCAAAAATGTATTAAAGACTTTTGTGATCTGTGTGAAGGGGATTCGAATCATGCTAAAGTGATCATATGTAGTATAATATTATTAAAATTTTAATCCCCTAAGCCATTGATAACTTTAATTGAAACTAATCTTGAAAAATCACAAGAGAAAGATTTCGACATAATGGAAAGTTTAATGTCTACTTGCTTTGGTGGGGTCCGCATAGGCTTCTAATTTCTGACTTTTGTATGCCAACTAGGACTTATCAAACCATAGCAGTACAATTGTCCTACCTTTAGTGGTGATCCACATAGTGATTTGTCGAAATCTCTTCACTAAAAGTGTGTAAATCCCTAGAGCCAATGTTTGTTCTAGCAAACTCTTAACTTTGAGCTTTTTATGTTTCTCTCTTTTTGGTTGTGATCTGATCTCAACACATGAGAAAAAAAAAATGACTCTTTTGCACTTTCAAAAGGTGGCTAAAGGATTCTTTTATATAGTGGATTGACCTATTTCATATCCAACAAGGATTAGAAAATGTCTTGGGCTAATTGTGCCTTTGTTTAATACTCCATCAAATCACATTGGGTTTAGTCCAATACCTAATTGGACTAACCTTCTATAAAATCCCTAATTGGACTAACCTTCTATAAAATCAATTAGATCACATCTAATTGAACTCAAATTAATTTCAACAATTCACCTTTTGTGTGTGACTCATTACGTTCTTAACATGTCGACAATAAATATAAATTAATTCAATTAAGAACTTATATTTATATTATTGTTCATGAGCAGCATTTAGCAATACATCATGACCACCCAAATGTCAAGAGAGTTAGTATGGTTTGACTAACCTTTTAGTGTATAATATCCTAGTGTAATTCGATCCTTTCATCAGATATCCCAGATAGATAGAAAGCCTGGCTTGGTGTCTACTTTCTAACTTATCCATATTAGTCTTGTTGCTTTCATATTAACCTATCAAGATTGCCTTGGCCAAGGACTTTAAGTCAATAGAAGCCAGAAGCATGCTTCATGCCACTCCCAAAAGCACCTTGTTTAGGCATCTGGTTACCTCCATACCTGTAGAGGTAAAATCAAGATAACTTGGTATCACAAGTCTAAGGATTACTTACAGTACTGACATAGAGAGTATTTCAATAGAAACTTGAGTGAAATGCCAAATGAAACTTTCATAGCGGGTCATGTTCAGTGAACTTGTTCATTAACAAGCACCCACATATTATTCCCAAGTATCTCGCATACTTCAACCCATGAGATCAATTGCCTACTTCTAAAGTAAGGAGGCTTAGCATGTACCAACCTTTGAGCATTGTTAATCTCCTTATTCTAGACAATACATGTGAGACCTTGATTTTTATAGACTCGTAGCTAAAAGTAGACGCGATAACACAAACTAGGGGTAATTTCGTCATTTTCCTTAGTGGCTCTTAGAAGTGGGTTTTCTAATATTATTAAGGCCTAAGTAGACCTAAGGAATAAATGAATGATGAAAATGAGGATAAAATGACGAAGGAAATATAAATAATGATGATTTTCAAGGTAGAGGCAAAATGGTCATTTTTCTTCTTGGGTCTAAATTTTTAAGTTTTCATGAAACCAAGTATTTCTAGACTATTATGGACTTTATCTCAATGTCAAAAGAGTAAAAAAAAGATTGCACAAAAAATTGCAGGAAAACAAAGCCAACTTGTTAAGGGCATTTTCGTAATTTAAGTGAAGTTTGGATAAGCTTTAGCATAAATATCTCATTTTTCTAGCAGCTTCCTCATTTTTCCAGTAGCTTATTTTTCTTCTTCCTTCCATCTCACGTTTCTTTCATCCTCCATGAAAAATTCTCTCAAAGCTTCCATCACCCTCTCAAACTAACCTTAAATTTCATGCTTATACACACCTTGTTATAGGGTTTTTCATGCTCTTTCACTCTCTCACCTTAAAATCCTTAAAAAGTCTTACTCCCATACTTTCTTTCACTAGTTAGGTGTTTTAGAGAGAAAAAGAGAGAAAGCTTCTATAATAGCTTGAAAATTCTTGGAAAGGAATTCACTTATAAAGCTACCAAGGTGAGTAATAAAGTAGAGTTGATTTTTAAGTGTTGAGAATGGCTAGTTATTAGACTTGTGAGTGTTTTGTAGTCAAGGTTGTTTATTCATTTTAGAGTGATTAGGATAATGAAAGTAGATAGCCACTTAATTGCAATTGGAAGCTAGTTAGGAGATAGCTTTTAGAATTTACAGTTATGTGAATTGAGTTAATTGTGATGCTATTATGATGATAGGTTCCAACGAAGCTCCATTGCCCCATTTGGACCATTAGTAGAAGTTGGAGTTGGTATAAGATTCAACAAATATCGATGAGTGAACTTGCATTTCAAAATGTTTTGGGAAGTGTCCACATGTTTAAATAAATCATTTGAAAGTTTCATTTGTTTTTTCTTTAAAAATATACTTGGGGAACAAGCCCTTGATGAAATGTTTCTATCTTGTGAAATGTGCAATATGAATAGTTTGTGCGTTATCACATTACATTGATATGTGTATTATGCTTTGGATGCTCCTTTTGTGTGATAATGATGACCCAGCTATGTGCGGTGTGCGAGTCCACATGAGCTGATGATGACCCAGCTATGTGCGGTGTGGGAGTGCACATGAGCTGATGATGACCCAGCTATGTGCAATGTGGGAGTGCACATGAGCTGAGTGTGGTGGGATGGTATGCATGATGATGTATGTATATATATATATATATATATATGTCATAGAAAGTTTATGAAAATATTTGTGATTGTGTTGTATGTTGGCATTGTTAATTGCTCCCAAATTGCTTTTCATTTAAACAAGAAAATTACTTTTTGATGTAACAAGACCCTTTTTAACTAAGTTACTTTGTTTCTCACTACAACGAGAAACTCTCGAGTTGGAAGGGGTTTACATTGGCCTGGTTCTCATTGTAGCAAGAACATATTCTCGCTATAGCGAGAAATTTGCTGAAGCTTCTTGCTGTAGCGATAAACTCTCAAATGGTTCCAAGATTTTGGTGCACTACTTTCACTTTGACAAAGATTTTGACCACCTTCTGATCAGCACTAGGCAAAGTGGTAAACATAAAAGTTGTATCCCAGCCTCTTAGCTTTCTAATGACTCAAAAATCATATCAATTGGACTTCTGTAGTGGGAGTTATACTTGAAAAACCGAAGCATTAGCAAACCCAGACTGCCTCTTCACTACAGCGAGAAAACCCTCTGTTTGCTTCTCTTGTTGGGTCATTGCTAAAATTTTCATTCTATTCAACTTCATGTCTTATCATGGATCTTGTAACATTAAAGGATTAAACATTCAAAGTTTGGGATAAGGGATTTTAACCAAAACTTAGACTAAATTGCATGGTTTTATCGTAAGTACATCATGTTTTCTAAAACATTCATTATCGTTGCTTGTTCCCTTCTTATGTTCACTCACTGAGTTTATACTCACTCTTTTAAATTGCATGTTTTTAGATCCATAGCTATTTGGGACCAAGATTAAGGAGACCACTCGTATTCACCCCTTGGTAGGTATATGGCATTCGATAGCTGTGCCCTCACCTAAGTCACTCCGCTGGTCGTCAAGAATTTTGTATGTTGATTTACACTTTATGTAAATCGCTAAGAGTTAGGCTACAAACAATAGATGTATATGTGATATGATGATGCGATTATGAGATGGAAATGAATGACAGTATTTTTGGATTAGTACAAATATAAATATTTGGTTGTCTTGTTTATTATCGAAATACATATAATTGAGAATAAAGATTTGTGGTTAAAAATGATGGTGGGAATGATGAAATAGAATTTCATAAATAAGCTTGCTTGGGCTTAGTGGATTGTGCCCATTGGGCCCTTGGGTCGGTCATGGCACGGAAGTTGGGCTGTGACAATACAATGACCAGGAACATATTTAAGAACAAGGCTTTGATGCATAAGAATGTCATAATTATAACCTTTATAATTTCTTTGCAAGGCTATTATGTTTAAAGGACTTTATCTCCACAAGTCTTTTATAACTCTTTATAACTAAACTCATGGATAAAGAAATACCTCATACATTTTATAAAATATCCATAATGTATTTAATATGAAACATGACTAATTAATGTAGTGTTTTACAAGCAAAAAACCAATTTGCTTGTAGGGCTTACACTAACAATCTCCCATTAGCACTCAAGCCAATCGTGCATGGATCTAATGCCAAAGCCCTCCAAGTGACAATCATGCTTTTGTTGGGATAGAACTTTACTGAGAGGGTCAACTAAGTTGTCCTCCATGGGTACTCTCTTTATATTTATATCACCTCTTTCAATGATCTCCCTGATTAGGTGATAACACTACAATACATGTTTGGACTGTTGATGAGACTTCGGATCCTTTGCTTGCATAATGGTTCCATTGTTGTCACAGTACAAAGTTACAGGATCAACAATGCTAGGAACCACAACAAGTTTAGTTACAAACTTCTTGATCCAAACTCCCTCATTCGCTTTCTCGGATAAGGAGATGTATTCAGCCTTGATTGTAGAATTTGAAATCATTGCTTGCTTGGAACTTTTCCAGCTAATAGCACTGTCATTTAAGGTAAACATAAACCTATTTTGTGATTTGTGTCATCCTTATCGGCTTAGAATGCAACATCTCCATATCATATAACTTGGAGTTCAGTCCTTAGTTCTTTGTAAGTACTTAAGGATATTTTTCACAGTAATCTAGTGACTCTTACTTGGATTCAATTGGTATTTGCTCGTGACATTGAGAGCATATGCCACATCTAGTCTAGTACATAAGAGAGAATATAAGATAAATCCCATAGTCGATGCATTTGGTGTCTTATCCATCCTTATCCTCTCATCTTGTGTCTTTGGACACATATCTTTTGAAAGATGAATGCCATGTGACATAGGTAAGTGTTCCTTCTTGGACTTGGTCATGTTAAACCTTTTTAGCACCTTGTCTATATAAATGGATTGGCACAATCCTGGCTACCTCTTTGATTTATCTTCTATCATGTGGAGAAATTAATGTGGTCACAACCTCATATATCAACTCATGGCCTAGCCACGACAATGTTGGCCGACATAGGAGAAATCATGTGGTCACAACCTAATATATCAAGTCGTGGCCTAGCCACGTCTAACAACCCGTCGGTGATCCAAAAGATTCTCTAGCTATAGTCACTTGTGCACAAGGGTCACACTATCTCGATGTGACATTCGCCTACTCTCAATGCTCTCTATTTGTCAAAATCGTTTTCAAAACCAAATCAAGGTTTTTAAGAGTTTTCTTTAAATCTTTTGAAAACAAGGTTCGGTAACCTTTCAAAGTTGCTTTTCACATTAAAATGCATGGTGTAAACTTTTGCATAAAGTTCGAACTAAAATCGGCTCACAAGAAATCAAATTTAAGCCATTTATCAAGTGTAATCAACTATGCACACTTCACAAAGATTCAAGGCACGATTTTGATGCAAAACATTGCAAAAGGGCTTGTTTCCCAGTTTTTAAAACACTTTACATATATGTATATATATCGTCTACACATACAACTTCAAAATCAATTTGCATCCACAATTGCCTATGGTTCCTACCAGCTCATGCTTTTCACAAAAATAGTGTATAAATTGCTCCAAATCATGTATTCAAACCACTTATCATTTTCTAGCAACTCATGTTTTCCACAAAGGCATTGAATAATCATTAACAAGTTACTATACATATAACATTTTATAGTATAGAATCTTTTAAAATAAACACCCCTTACTCACCTTACAATGGCGGGATATTACTTCACCACTAATATTTCCTCTAATGCTTACTTTATGCTTGTAGCAATAATCGTTGCTTTGTCAACTTCTTAATATCATTTCAATTCGATACATTTAATAACCTTTGCTGCCAATATATTTTACATTTGTTGTTCGCATTTAATTCTATACTTTTCTCTCTTATTTTTAAGAGATAACCGTTTACACTTAATCTTTAGTGTAAACTTTGAATTACATAAACCCGACAATTTGTTTATGACTTCAAATGCCCACATCATCTTTTAATAACATTTGTCATGTTCAAACTATTGTTTTTCTTCAAACTATTGTTTTGAACAGCTATAAATCCGATTTCACCAAGTAATTTCTAAGCTTACATGCATAATTGTCTATCTAACTTTCAATGCTTTATTTCTCAATCCTCCATCCACATTATTCATCCTTATTTCTTTCAAATAACATAACAAGCAACCTTATCATTTCTAACTAGCTAATGCATTTTTAGACCTTTTCAACAATCATCATTCCTCACATTGTGTGTTTCAAGTTTTCAATCAACACAACAATAGCCATTTTCTCAAAATCTTCCAACTATATACTTAAAGCATTATTCAATTTTACCTTTGAGGTTGCTTGAGTCTCACATGCACTCCAATATTCTTTCGAGTTTCAATCACCAAGCTACCAACATTATTCACAAATTATTTTCTTAGCAATTTTACCAACCATAGGCCTTAAAACACAATACCATGCTTACCTTTTCTCTTTCACTTTGAATCCATCATGCGTCCAAGGGTTTGATGGCTTGCATGCCACTAAATCCTGTCCAATCAAGCTTTTCTTTGCTGCCACAATACATTTCTTATGGTTACCAATTGATTGTCAAAACATAATCAAACAAAAACCACAATGCGTACCCTTATTTCTCTTGAACCAGGCTTTCCTCTTTCGTCAAGCTCCACGGTTCTTCTCTTGCATGTTGAAGATTCCTTTTTGGGTGATGAAATGTTAAACTCAACAATGAAGAGCAAGGAACCCACGGTTTCCTTAAATCCTCACAACTCGAACCTTCCCCACTTTCCTCTTTTTTCTTTCCCTTTTCTACCTCTCAAGTCGAGCTCTCAAAAGCTCTTTCTTCTCTCTTTTCCTCTCTCAATGGCTGGTTCTCTTAAGCTTCACCAAGGCCAATTCACATTTCCTTTACTCCTTGAAACTTGGTATTTATATGGCCACCCATTTAATCAATCAAATTACATGCACACATTTGCCTTTCATTTTCATTTGGCCATTTTACGAACCAATAAGTTTCGTGCATCCTATTTCCTTTCTTCCACCTTGGTTAGAAATCCTCCTTTATTATCGATATCCATTCTTTAATTCATTTCCACTTAATCCCACCTTATTTGTGCCCAATGGTCTTTCATGCAACTTTCCCACCTTAATTTCCATTTGGCCTCCTCCTTGGCCAATGACATTAAATGCAACTATATTTTCTCTTCTTTTAGTCTAATTGTCGCCAAGTGTCCATCATGCATAAATTTTCCATGCATTCTTTTAACTTAAAAATGCACACGCATGTGTTATCTTATTCATTTTGTCTTATGCCTTTTTGTTTGTCACATGGTGGGAGACCCACATGTTCCCCACTACAAGTACATCCTTGCATGCACATCTTTGCATATAATAGTATTTGTTACATGCATATTCCATCCTCCCACATAATCTAATTTTCCTTGGTTAGTCAATTTTCATTTAACTTCAAATGTTGAAATTTCACATAAGTCCTCAAATTTTTCCTTATTTACCATTTGACCCTCCAAACTTTTCATCATTTACAACTTGGTCCTTCAAACATTTCTTTAATTTCAATTTCCTTCTATTTTTCTTCCATTACACTTGTACAAATAAAATATCAAATTGACACTTCACCAAGGTGTCACCACAATATATAAATATATACTTACCCTCTCTTGCTTTATTTAATAAAGGCACGCAGGCTCCACTAATGTCGTTTTTCTTCAAAATTCTTTCTTACTTCTACTCCCCCACTTAGATTAGCCAATAGTCCTCCTTCATGACTAATTTCAACAATCGATAAAATATTAATATTTTAATATTATTTTATTCCAAAATTCTCCACTTGTCTCCTCAGGTCCCAAAGTGTCTCACTTTGTTCTGGTTCACTTTCGAATCACCTTTTAACTCGCTAACTCATCCTTGATAAAATATTATTATTTTATTATTATTCTTTTGTGTGTGAAATATTTTAGTCCAAAATATTCCTTCCACCTGTCACAGCTCTTTGGCACTTAAATTTACATCAATTGACCCTCTATCTTGTCGATAAGGTCTTATTAAGTTCTATAGGAGGGTACGGGGTATTACAGAGACAAAAACATTTTACTCGGTGGGATTGTAAAAATAGTATCCTACAGTTTGTTTAGAATACCTTACAAACTTGCATTTGTATGATCTAGCTCCAAGCTTATTAGATGATGCATGCTTCACATAAGTTGTACATCACCAAATCCTTGTATAAGGCCTTTTCCCATACCACATCTCATATGGTGTTTTATTAACCAATTTGGTTAGAACCTTGTTAACAAGGTAAGCAGTAGTCTTTAGGGCATATCCTCAAAAGGATGTTGGAAGGTATGCCCTACTCATCATGCAATGAACTATGTCCAACAAGGTTCGATTTATCTTCATGGAGACTCCATTTTGTTGTGGAGTTTCAAGTGGAGTCCATTGTGACAAAATCCCATGTTTCGTCAAATAATCCAAAAACTCCTAACTTAGATATTCTTTTTCTTGATCCAATCGAAGAGCTAGAATACTCTTCCCAGTTTGTTTCTCAGCATCAACCCTTAACTCTTTAAACTTTTCAAAAGCTTCAAACTTGTACTTCATTAGGTACGCATAACCAAATCTAGAATGGTCATCTGTAAACATAATGAAATACGGATAACCTCCTCTAGCTGGTGTGTTCGAAAGTCCACAATCATCAAATGTATTAGCCTTAGGAGCACACTTACTCTTTTAGCCTTTCCAGTAAAAAGAGTCCTAGTCATCTTACCAAGGAGACAACATTCACAAGTTCTATATGATTCATAATCAAATGTATCTAGATAACCTTGTTTGTATAACTTGATTATCCTTGTCTCATTAATTTGACCAAGTATACAATGCCAGATGTAGGTTTGATTTGGATTATCTTTTTTAGCTTTCTTGTATCTATATTAAGCATTGGGCTATCAAGATCCATAACATAAAGTCCTCCATGACATGCTGTGGATCCAAAAAAGATATCATTTAGATTGATAGTGCAATAATTGCCCTTCATACTAAATTCGAAATCATCATTCTTAGCTAGGTTTGAAACCGAAATGATGTTTCTAGTTAACACTGGTACACAATAGCACTCTTTTAGCTCCAGCACTAAGCCCGATGGTAAAATGAGATCATAAGTCCCAAAGACAATTGTTGCAATTTTTGCACCATTGCCCACTCTTAAGACTACCTATTTTTACCAAGCCTTGTACTATCCTTTAAGGCCTTTATTGCAATAAATAAATGCGATCCACATCTTGAATCTATTATCCAAGATTTAGGATTGGTGGTAGAAAGGTTAAGCTTAATCATATTTAAAGTAATATCTTTACTTGTCAAGATTGCACCTTTCCATTTATTAAGAACTTTTCTCAAAGTGATATACTAGTTTAAACATTTTAGGCTAATGGCATCCAGTATGCCAACCAAATTGGCAATTATTATTATACCCATTCTAACAACCTATAAATATAGAAAAAGTATTTGTATTAGTCTTTCATGTTATTGACCAATTTAAGATGAGGTATTAAATCTTACATTGATTCTCCCACTAATTTTTTGTAATAAAAGGCTTCATTATTATTTAAAAATCTATACTAGGCATTTTTAGCGAGTTGGGACCCTTTTTGAATTATTGCAACCTTGAGTGACTCAACAAATCACAATAAGCCTAATTTTATAGTTAACATAGCTTATCAATTGCATCTTTATACAACTCCTAGATCAATTGGTTGTTTAAGCATCATATGCATTTCGCCTAACCTTGCCCTTAAGATCATGTGGTCAAGTGTGACACATCCGAACCACAGAGTTTTAGTTGAGTAAATGCCACCAATAACTCAAACGTGCCCATGTAAAATTTTGACCTTCAATGACTCAACAAGTCTTCAATTAAAAAGGTAGCCTGGTTATCTTTTTATATGGTGGAAGGTAAATTAATCATGAGAAGCATAAGACTCAATATTTTAATGAGGGATTTTTGTTGTTGCTTTTATCTTGTTATTTAGGTCTCATCGAATTTGGCATGCATAGCATTTACAATATTGTATGAAATAAATCTATCACATGCATACTACTAGGATGATTATGGACTTTTATCTAATCTAATTTCCTTGAGCCATGGAAGAAAATTAGTTGGTCAAATCTTAAGGGATTACATACAAATATCACCATATCTTGTAGTCTTGTAATCTTCATGTCTCCTTGGCACCTTCGTCCTTCATTCTTGGAATTACAAAATTTTCTTCCTAATCTAATCTTATGAATTCTAATTACATATATGTAATGTAATATCCCGTACTTTGATATTGTGAGACCTTGTCAAGCTTGATGAAAAGACAGTATTGTACCGAGCGGTACAACTAAGTTAAATCGAGCCTTGAACTAGTTCAAATAGAAATTCTAAGAGGAATTTGAAAATTTTGAAACCCACAGAATGGCTTAGAATAGTGATTTGGAGTTCAAAGTCCAGTTTGAAGTCCATCAGGAAAATTGATCGATTAAGGACAAAACGGTTATTTTACCATTCGATGATAAAATGGAGATTTTAGCCAAGATTTGATCACATTTGACCAAGAATAATTATATGAGATATAATTAGGATTATTGGAGCATAAAATGATGTTTAGCAGTGAAAAATTATGATTCCCGGTATTTTTGGAACGCAAGGGTAAAATGGTAATTTTGCCATTAGAGGACTAAACAGGAATTTTTATAAAACGATTTTTGCCCCATTTGGTTAATAATGATCAATAATAGTGTTATTTGAGGTTGAAAAGTATAAATAATGTGATTCCGGTACATTTCAGAGTATAGGGGCAAAATAGTAATTTTTTCACCTCGAGGGTAAATCGGTAAATATTTCACCCCAGCACTTGTGAAGACCAAGGGATTATAATTGTGGTAGGATTGGATAAATACCAGAATATTTTTGTTGGAAAATTAAGAAGAAAAAGTCAAAAAGTTAAAAAATTAAGCCAATAAGCATGTGACACGTGGCATGCTTGATTATTTCATTATTTTCTATAGAAATCAGCCCATTAAATCCCCAATTCTCTCACCATATTTTGCCTAGGCAACCAGCAACAAGAACAAAGGAAGAACAAAAGGAAAAACAAGAAAAACTGGGTGGAAATTCAAAGAAAAAGTGAAGAAATCAAGGAAACAAGCTAGGTAAGTTAGAATTTCTTTAATTCTCCTTGATACCTAGCTTACCCATGATTTCGTTCACGATTTCCATGGTTGAATATTGAGTTATCATGATGAATTCAATTCTGAAAAATGGGTATGGAAGATGAATTGTTGTTAGAATAATTTGATTTTAGACTATGTTAGTGTTTAGGGATAGTTAAGCATGGTTATAAACAAAAACACAAAAGAAATATTCAATTTCTCTAGGGTTCCTTGTTGGTCGAACCATGAGGGTTGAATATCAATGGGGGATTGTTTTTATTTCAAGGAAAATGGCTTGGAAAAAGATTAATTAAGGTGAAACGGTTATGTAGAAAAAATTTCGGTGCTAGTGCACCAACTGACCGAATTTTTCTATAAGGAACTATAGGGGTTCTAATGATGAATTTGGCTTTATTTAAATGGTATGTGGTAAATTAAGGTATTAGAGAAGAAATGGATTAATTTGGAGGTGATTAGGACAAAATCACCAATTAATCAATGATCGGTCGAATTTAATCGATACCGCGATTAAGCGGTAATTGGACATATTTTTGCATTTACATATCAAGCATTAGTAATTTAAATTAGTTTATATCAATTTAGGGACAATACAGTAAATTCCTTGACTTTGTTATTTGTCAAGGTAGTGAGACGTTTGGAAAAGGTAAAGGAATTACGCCTGAGGACTATTAGTCCGAGTGCACCCGAAATTTGGATTTTTCAATACCAGTGAGTGGACTTGCATTTCAAACTTGTTTTGGGGAATATGAAAGATTCTATCCAACTTGTCTTAGAAAATGTATCTTGGGAACAAGCTTTTGTTAAATGGTTTGATGTTGTGATATATGATTGCTATGGATTCATATATTATTGCAATATGATGATATATATATATATATATAAATATGTGTGTTATGCATGATGAATGATATTATGTATAATGACTGTAACCGTGTGTGTGCACGATGTGGGGGGATGCACATGCCGGCGATGATGGTGGCGTGAGAGATGGATGATGATAGTGCCCGTGTGCACGATGTGGGGGGATGTACACGATGGCACTGATTGTGCACGATGTGGGGGGATGCACACGATGGTGGTGGCTAGGTGCACGATGTGGGGGGATGTACATGAGCTGGGTGTGATTATGATGATATTGATGTTTGTCTATCTAATTATGCATATCTAGACTTATGAAATGAATGAATGTGATATATGGTTGACATATATGTGAAATTTGATACATTGCACTTTGGGAATTTTCATGAGTTTTATGTTGATTTTGTTAGTTTATTAGGATGGCCTTTTTGTTGAGTGAAGGGAAACTTTTCTCTTGTTGCTCTGTTTCGCTACAGCGAAATTCATTCTCGCTACAGTAAGAAACTCTCGGGTATGAGGGCCTTCACCAGAACTGGTTCTCGCTACAGCGAGAAACTTTCTATCCATTTTGCTAACTTGTGGGGTTTTGCCATATTTCCCATTTCTTTGGTACCATAGTTGAGCATGGATTTTTGAAAAGTGATTTACTCATGTTGGGTTTACATGAGGGGTTTAAAGGAGCTAAAACAATTGCATGGTTTTGAGAAAATGAATGCATCATGATTTCGATAAACATTCCTTATGGTATGCTTGTTCCCTTCTTGTTCACTTATTGAGTATTGTACTCACGTTTTATAAAGATTCATGTTTTCAGATCAAGTGACTGTTGGACCCTAGATCGAGGAGTCCCTATAGTGCATCTCCTGGGTATGTGTCTGGCATTCGATAGTAGTCCCTTTTATTGTAAATGTCTGCACTGGAACTCATGGGTCCTTTTGTATTGTGAATACAATCTAACAATGTGAATATGTGTATGCAATGTAAATTGCTAAATACATGACTAGTATAGTGCATGTATATTATTATCGATAATGCCATTGTGTTTTGGCTATGTTCACACTCGGGAAAAGGTGTGTGTGTGTGTATGCATGATATGATAAATTTGTTAAGCAAAGGTAAATGGATAGGCTTGCTTGGGCTTAGCGACCTATGCTCATGGAGCTCATGCGTCGGTCATGGCCTGAAAATTTGGGTCGTGATGGATATGGTGGCTAATAAAGCTTATCGGATGCTAATTGAGGTTAATTGGAATGTTTAAAAGTGATGAAAGGCGAAAAGAGTATATTAAGATAATATATTTTGTACGCGAGAAAATAATAATAAAATAATAATATTTTTATTATAGAGGAATTTGTGAGATTAAAAGTAATTTGGAAGTGAATTGAAGCATAATAAGGTATTTTTGGTGCCAAGTACACAAGTGGAAAATTTTAGAATCAAATATTATTTTATTAATAAAATAATATTAAAATATTAAAATTTTATTCAATGTCAAAATTTTCCATGAAAAGGGAGTATATGGTCAATCTAAGTGGGGGAGAAGACAAACGAGGAAATTTTAGAGAAAAATGATGTTAATGGGGCCTATATGCCTTTATTAAATAAAGATAGCTCGGGTAGATAAATATTTTAAATATCATGGAGACACCAAGTTGGAGTATAAACTTTATATTTGATTTGTACATGTGTAAAAGAAGATAATGAAAAGAAATTGGAATTAAAAGATTGTGGGAGGATACAATTAAAAAAGGTGAAAACCTTGAAAGGTAAAATGGTAATTTTGCCACTAAAGTGGTCAAAGCTTCCAAATGAAGCTTTGACTCTTCATCCTTATCCTTGGCTGATCCTTATCTCTTAGAGATGGCATTTTTTCTTTTCCATCTCCTTCCTCCCACGCCATTTCCATACTTCCACCCCATTTTCACTTTACTTCCATGCAATTAAAGAGAAAAATAGAGAGAATTAGCTAAGGAAAGGAAGGAGAGAAAGGTGGAAGGCTTGGGTAGTAAATGATTCAAGAGTAATTGAAGAACTATCAAGTGGGTCTCAAGATTCAAGAAACATAAGGTAAGGGTTTTGTGTTTTAAGCTCATGGTTGGTTAAATATTTGGAAAAATGATGTGTGAATCATTTTGTGGCAACTACGGGGACCATGAGTGTAAGGAAATTATGAAATTTGTTGGGTGAAATCCAAGCTAAAACCAAGTGGTATGCTTAATGCTACAATTTGAAGCTTATGATTAGTTTAATATTGTGAGAATGATTGTATGCATATGCAGTGTTATTGTGATTTCATGGGTATAATTGGAAGGCAAGTATATTAATTGGAAGTTTGGTGTGTAGACATGTGTTGCTGGGAAAGGTTTAAAAGGTTATGGATGTTGGTGTGCATGAATGAATATTAATGTTATGCTTGGGGCAACATGTAAATGAGGATGGTGGTACATGTAGACTTAGAAAAAGTTTTATGGAAGTAAATTTATAGTTGCTGCCATATGCTAGGTAATTATTTTGGAAATGATGGATAAACTTGATAAATATCCTTAGACAAGATTTATATATGTGCTAGAGTCATAAATAAGTTGTCAGTATGTCAAGCCCGACTCTACAATATGTTTATTATGCTATTCCTATATAAGAATGCATGTTTGCTTACTTGGGTAACTCAAAAATCGTTAAAGGACGGTATTGTACCAAATGGTACAATTAAGTTGAATTACGCCTCAAACTAGTCCAAATAGAGATTTTAAGATGAAATTGAGAATTTTAAAAGCCCAGAATGACTTAAAATAGTGATTCGGATTTGGAAGACCGATTTGGAGTCAAATTGGAATTTTCATGACTTAGGGGCAAAATAGTTATTTTGCTACCCGAGGTTAAGATATGAGTGTTGGATGAAATTTTTGTCTAAGATTGATAATTTGGAGTATAATTTGAGTTTGAGAAGTGAAAAATTTTAATTCCAACATTTTTTCAAGCATAGAGGCAAAATGACTATTTTGCCACCCTAGGGGAAAAATTATAATTTTATAGACTCAACACTTGTCTAGCAGATGAAATTCACCCATTATTATTATGGACAATTGAGAAATTTTAAATGGTGGAGAGAGATTGCTTAATGGGTAAGTATGACACATGGGCCAATGGAATGGTGACATGAGTCAAATTTTCATCCATTTATTATTTGGCTTTAAAAATCAGCCCATAACCCTCCCAACTCATTTCTGTTGGCCGGCCAAAGGAAGAAAAGGGAAGAAAAGAAGAAGAACAAAAACCTAGCTAAGAAATTCAAGAGAAATTCACAAAAGTTCAAAGAATCAAGTGACAAAAGGTAAGATTTTTCAATTCTAGCTTCTGATTTACCTTTCTCATGCATTCGTTTGCATTTTCCATGGTTGAATCACATTATTTAATGATGGGTTTCTTGCTGGCCGAACACTTAGAGAGAGATTTTGATGGTTGTTTTGGTTAAATTTTAAGATATTTTAGTGTTTTTAGATAGTTAGTGATGTGTAGCATGAAAAACAAACAAGAAAAATTCATGTTCTTCCATAACCCATCATTGGCCGAATCGTCCATGTAGAGTGTGGATGGTCGATTTGATTTTATTTCAAGTGAATTGGTTAGGAAATGATGAATTACGGTGGGAAAATCAAGTAGGAAAAATCATAGTATTGATGCACCCACCATGGCCGAATTTTCCAAGAGAAAATATGGGGATGATTTTGCCATATTTCAAGTTATTTATTTTGTGTTTGATGGTTTTGAGAATTGGAAGAAAAATGGAGTTAATTGGAGTTAAATTGGACATATTGGTCAATTAATCGAGTGATAGATCGAATTAGGCCAATATCGTTTTATTTAGGTACACAATTGAATTTGTGTAGAGCACCGTGTTTAGACGATAATCCAAACAATTTACATACCATTTCATGCATTAGTATAAAGCCTGAATTGGTTTTACAACGGTTTAGCACAAAATGTAGTAAATGGCTTATTGTGCATTATGTCTAGGTGGTGACCTTTCTGGCAAAAGTAAAGAGATAGTACCCGAGGATCAAGAATCGGAGTACTCGAAACTCGATTTCCATAAAAGTGAGTAACCTTTCTGTCATCTTAATTATCTAAAGTGGTTTTTATTAGATTTTGTGATTTTATGGAAAATGAGTTAAATGGTAAATCTTTGTGTTTTGTAATTAAAATGTGATTTAATGAAATGATTTTCTAACATTGCCTTGAAATTGAATGATGGTTTGAAAATCGAGTAATTGGAGACTGTTTTCATGTGTTGTAAATTCATGGTTTGAATCGAATGGCTTATGATAATATTTGCATGAATGGCTGAATTGGTACTTGTGTTGAAATATATGAATTGTGTATTTAGCCTTGAGAGGCTGGATTATGATATAATTGACATGTCATGCGGTTGAGATTTTATTGAATTGGTGGGTTTAGCTTTCTGCAATGAGCAGGTTCCGTGGACCAGCCTATTAAAGGGGCACAGTAACCCCGTTATATTCTTACCTTGGTCGGAGAGGCATGTAGGGTAACTCCCGAGGTACAACTTTAGAGTTCACTTCACACCAAACCACCACGTGAGGGTGAACTCTGCCAATGCCAAGGAACGACTATGTTTTCAAAATAAAAACATGATTTATGTGTACATGACTTTTTAACAGCCTTGGCGGACTCAGTTGGGATAGCCCCAAGCCAAGGTATCCCTGATAACTGAGTATGAGAATGATTTTGGCACAAGCCAAAGTTTTCAAAAATTCATAAGCCATGTTGATGACTCGATTTATATCAATTGATTTTATTTCGTTGAAATGAGTTGAAAGGTGATGAATTACAGTATGATAATCTATTTTAATCTATCTCCATTTACTCAGCTTTTGATATTTTAGATGGTATTTGTTTACTCACTAGGATTATATAATCTCACCTCCCTCCTTTCCACCCATTTCAAGCTTAGGATAGTCGGTAAATAACTCATTTCATTGAGGGCTGCAGTTGGACTTGCATCCTCAAAAACTGTAGGTTTATCGCTTTTGATACTTTTGGTCGTTCGTGGACCCATGTGTCACTGTAAATTAAATCTTATGCTTTAGTTATCTGTATTACAGTATGTATGAATTTATTTAGCTTTTACACTACAAAAATTATTTACCGGTAACTCTATAAATATTGTTTTGTAAGAAAATAGAATATTTTATTGAATATTTTTATTATATTCAAATAGTCATAATTTCATTTTAAATGAAGGTTTTAGACTTTTAAACTTATTTTTTATTATGAATTATGTGTTTTATACTAGCATACTACATTTTTAGCTAGTTTCAAAATTTTCGAGGAAAAATGACCAAAATGCCTCTGTGAGACAGAAATCATTTTTTTTTATTTATTTGAGTTGGAAATAGCTTAAAATCTTTTAGAACATGATATTTGGCAACGGTTACTCATAGGGGAAATGAGAAACTGATATTAAAGCCTTGCGGGGTTCCGATTGACATTTCGGGTAATGAGTGTCGATCAGGACATCGAGACGGTTATCACGGGCTCGAGGGGAGTACCGGGTCGTGACAATTATAGTGGTATCAAAGGTTTTAGTTCTAAAGATTAGAGCTTTTAGGTTTAAAGTTGTTTTAAAAACTACAGTGTCAGTGTGGCCCAAGTTAAGTTAAGTGAAGTTAAGTTTGATATAATAGAATACGTGCATCTGCATATAGAATTTGGAGTTGTTTAAACTCATTTTGTTTCTTCTTATAGATCTTATGGGAACATAAGTCATAGACAGGGAGCTATATGAACTCCTGTTCCTAATAATCTACTTCTTTGTTAATGTCATGCAAAGGTCATAAGTAGGGCCGTTGTCCGGGTTTAAGATGCCACCTGTGGCACGAGCTAGTGTTAGGGAGATCTTAAAACAAATGCTCCTAATGAAAGATTAATGAAATGATATATCCCTTCGAATAAGGATGGAGAAATTTAGAGTTGGACTAATAGGCCTTGATAATTTATTCATTTGGTGGAGTTATAATTGAACTCATGGTTGTCAATTGGAAAAGGATTTGGGGACTATGGATTGTATTGTGGTCAATATAAAGGAGCACGTGTGATAATGGTAATAAGGGGCGCACTTTGATTAGAATGAATAGTGATGGTTGTAATTCACTTGGAGTGTATAAATTAAGCATTGAGGTAAAAGTAAACCCACACTTATCTGCATGAAGATAAGAACACTATGTTAATTGAGCTTGTTATGCCCATATAAAAGTGGTGTTAGGATTTTGAAATATTTTATATGTGAATATGTATTGAATAGGTACAGCAGCTTAGAGGGAACTAGTGTTGATTTCAATTAAGCGATTGTGAGATTTCAAGAATTGATTGGACCTATTATAGTTCATGGATATAAGCATGTGAATTAACTCGAAAGTGAGTATCAATGATTACTATAATTGATGTGTGGTCATGAAGTAAGAAGTTAGTAAACAAATCTGCTCTAAGGATGAGCTTAAACTTTGCTATGCATAGCAAGGGGAGCCAAGGGATTAAAGGACTAGATGTGAAATTGACAGCTTGAGGTTAAATGACTTGGAAATGTCGAATCTAGTCTAAGTGCCATATGAAGTTCTATAATTGAGACTGATATACGAATTACTTGAAAGATCAATTTAAAAGTTTATTCGGTTCAAAGTGTGGCCTATGATGCGAATGATCGATCTTGAAGGCGATCTCCCTAGAGTAAGGAATTTAGAAAATGTTGATGTTTGGATATACTCTAAGAGAGAGAACTTCTGCATCCTAAGTTTAGGACAACTTTAACCTTATGATTGCAAAGCAAGGTGTAATAACTAAGTAAATTATTCACTTTATAAATGTGATTGGTTATTGATGAATAAAGTCAAGATCTTAACATTTAGTGGTACACAATTTGATAGTTATGTATTTAAGAGTTATTTGGAGACAATTCCTTCATCAAATTTGCACTAAATGCTATGGTAAAGGCATATCAATGTTAATATGGAAATGTATCCAGGAATGATCTTAACATACCACCAAAGGAGAATTAAACATGTTGAAATTAATGTTCTAATAGTGTGCATATGATAGAAAGCTAGTTTGTAAGTTGTAGTTTTCATGATCATGAAATATATAAAGATTATCAATATATGAACATACACTTGGAGTTGTAATTTACAAGTTTGGAGTATTTAAGATATGATTAAATGGAATTAGCATTAGTTAAGGTACGTAAATCTTTTAATTAATTTCTGTGGAGTATGCATGATAGTAGAATGGAGGAACATAGTGCCGTGATACTATATGGTGAAGTTACTATACAATATGGAAATAGTATTCTAAAGTGGGATTTATTGATTGTTGATAAGTGTTATAGGATGAGATGAATTTGAAAATATCGACTTTACCTATTATATGTGACAAGCACAAAAGAATATAAATGGTTATGGAAATTGTGACGTAAGCTTGGAGGGAAACCAAACGGTTGAGAATGATTAGTGTAATAACCTGAAATATAGATGAATAACATTGATTAAGTAAACTCCAACAGCCACCGTGCTGAGGTGTTAAGAGCACTTCATGTCTAGGACGCATGAATAAAATGAGACAGATGTGAAGTTGAACTTATGAGTTGACCTAAAGTCATTGAACTTGATTCTAAGTTTTGTTAACTGGAGTTTTAAGGTTTTGGAAGGTACCGATATGAATGACTTATAGCTGAAATGGTTAAAGGTGTTCCCTTCGGGGGGGGGGGGAGCAAAAGGTCTAGGGTTCAAAACTTGGTGAGAAGGTCGTGCAGGGCTTGTCGTGCCGCCTTTAGGCACAAGGTTCCGAGTAAGTCAAGTGAAGAGGATCCAGACATAACAATACCTTGCAGTGGGCCCCGAAGGGGATGCCACATAAATGGCTAAGTTACGGGTTAAGTGATTACATGTTGTGAGACATAAGTTTAAGATAGATATCCCCAAGGAAATACTCAAGAGAAATTCTGCCATGGATCTCGTGAAAGCAAGCACTAAGTTATGTGGTTATAAAAAGGAAGCTGTAAGCTGAGAGTGATATTAGTATTAATATTGAAAAGTACTTGAGGAGAATCTAGTTTCAAGTTTTGCAATTTCAAGTACAATTTATAAATTGGCTAAGGGAGAATGATGTTATATTCGTATGAAAGAATGGAAGAAAGGATGATTAAAGTTAACCTTGATAATGAAGTTAGATAATGAAACTTTCCTAATATATTATGGAAAATTGGAATTCGAAAATGCTTGAGGCATACATGATTCAAATGGGTCTGAGTCTTAAGTGACAAATCAATATCGGAATGCAATAAGGATACAATATATGTAAGAGGCATGAAAGATAATTGAGGAATAAGGATGACTTTTAGGAATTATGGTATTGCATAAGATGCAATGATCAAGTGAAGGAAATTTTTTGAAGCATCAATGACATTATAAAGCATACATGCATAATAGATTATAATTCAATGGAGATGACATTATGATGCAATGATATATAGTACAAGGAAACTTAAGCATATAATTGGAAATGATAAGAAGAGAGTATAAGTATGTAAATAATGTGGAACTATGCACAGGCATGATGACAATTTGTATGAATTATGAAGATTATTTTATGGAATTTTGGTTATGGATGGGAATGAACAAAGAGAAATTAGTCTGAAGGTATTTGAAAATAGAGACCCGTATACATAATGAGGAATATGGACCTCTGAATGTGCGTGTATACGTGTGTGTGGAGTTAGTGATGTACCCAACTAAAATGAAGAATGGTTTTAGTGGTTCGAGACTTGAACTCAATATATTTGATGAGTGTATAGGTAATGTAACGATCAAGAATCTTATCGGAAGTCGATTTATGGTAACCTAAAGAATTTTTGGGAAATAGTTAAGGGAATGTAATCTATAGTGCGATTAAGCCATATGAGATGAATTAATAGGATTAAAAAGATTGAAATTTCCTAAATGCAACGTAAACATGAAGTATGTGGAAATAATTGAAGCCATTAATCTCCCCTAACGCTGAAGATATGTACAAGAATGAGTATGGCATGTTAATGATGCCGTAAACTACACAATAGTGTATGAGGATAGGATGAATGAGTGAAAGTGAAGAAATTTGATATGGAATGAAGTAATAAGATAGTGATTTGTATACCTAAATAAGTATAAAATGCGATCAAAATTGGTATGATTGAGATGGAGTTATGGTTCAAGTTTAATGATAGTAATAGAAGCATGCTTGGTGTCTCGATATAAGAGATCATAATTGTGAAGGTTACTATTGATCTGATTTTAAAGGATAATAATAGACATAAGTGAAGTACTTGAGTTGAATTGGAGGTAAATGAGGTGAACAAATCAAAATTCCCTATAAAAGGGGAGGACATAAGAAGTCGAGCATTAGATGAGAAAATAATACCCCCACATTTTCTCTAAGTTCAATAAATGAAATTTTGAGGTCAAAATTTTATTTTAAGGGGGGTAGTGCTGTCAAGCTTGGCTCTACAATATGTTTATTATGCTATTCCTACATAAGAATGTATGTTTGCTTACTTGGGTACCTCAGAAATCGTTAAAAGACGGTATTGTACCAAATGGTACAATTAAGTTGAATTAAGCCTCCAACTAGTCCAAATAGAGATTTTAAGATGAAATTGAGAATTTTAAAAGCCCTTAATGACTTAAAATGGTTATTCGGAGTTCGAGGACCGATTTGGAGTCAAATTAGAATTTTCATGATCGAGGGTCAAAATGGTCATTTTGCTACCCGAGGTTAAGATGTGAGTGTTGGATGAAATTTTTTGACTAAGATCGATCATTTGGAGTATTATTTGAGTTTGAGAAGTGAAAAATTTTAATTTTGACATTTTTCGAGCATAGAGGTAAAATAGTCATTTTGCCACCTCAGGGGTAAAATTGTAATTTTGCACACCCAACACTTGTCCAGCACATGAAATTCACCCATTATTATTATGGATAATTGAGGAATTTTAAATGGTGGAGAGAGATTACTTAATGGGTAAGTATGACACATGGGCCAATGGAATGGTGACATGTGTCAAATTTTCATCCATTTATTGTTTGGCTTTAACAATCAGCCCATAACCCTCGCAACTCATTTCTCTTGGCCGGCCAAAGGAAGAAAAGGGAAGAAAAGAAGAAGAACAAAAACCTAGCTAAGAAATTCACAAAATTTCAAAGAATCAAGTGACAAAAGGTAAGATTTTTCAATTCTAGCTTGTGATTACCTTTCCTATGCATTCTTTTGCATTTTCCATGGTTGAATCACATGATTTTATGATGGGTTTCTTGCTGGCCGAACACTTAGAGAGAGATTTTGATGGTTGTTTTGGTTAAATTTTAAGATAGTTTAGTGTTTTTAGATAGTTAGTGATGTGTAGCATGAAAAACAAACAAGAAAAATTCATGTTCTTCCATAACCCATCATTGGCTGAATCTTCCATGTAGAGTGTGGATGGTGGATTTGATTTTATTTCAAGTGAATTGGTTAGGAAATGATAAATTATGGTGAGAAAATCAAGTAGGAAAAATCATAGTATTGATGCACCCACCATGGCTGAATTTTCCAAGAGAAAATGTGAGGATGATTTTGCCATACTTCAAGTTATTTAATTTGTGTTTGATGGTTTGGAGAATTGGAAGAAAAATGGAGTTAATTAGAGTTAAATTGGACATATTGGCCAATTAATCGAGTGATAGATCGAATTAGGCCAATATCGTTTTATTTAGGTACACAATTAAATTTGTGTAAAACACCATGTTTAGACGATAATCCGAACAATTTACATCCCATTTCATGTATTAGTATAAAGCCTGAATTTGTTTTACAACGGTTTAACACAAATAATAAATGGCTTATTGTGCATTATGTCTAGGTGGTGAGCTTTCTGGCAAAAGTAAAGAGATAGTACCTGAGGATTAAGAATTGGAGTACTCGGAACTCGATTTCCATAATAATGAGTAACCTTACTATCATCTTAACTATGTAAAGTGGTTTTTATTAGATTTTGTGATTTTATGGAAAATGAGTTAAATGGTAAATCTTTGCGTTTTGTAATTAAAATGTGATTTAATGAAATGATTTTATAACATTGTCTTGAAATTGAATGATGGCTTGAAAATAGAGTAATTGGAGACTGTTTTCATGTGTTGTAAATTCATGGTTTGAATCGAATGGCTTATGACAATATTTGCATGAATGGCTGAATTGGTATTTGTGTTGAAATATATGAACTGTGCATTTAGCCTTGAGAGGCTGGATTGTGATATAATTGCCATGTCATGCGGTTGAGATTTTCTTGAATTGGTGGGTTTAGCTTGCTGCAGTGGGCGGGTTTCGTGGACCACCCTATCAGAGGGGCACGATAACCCCGTTATATTCTTACCTCAATCGGAGATGCGTCTAGGGTAACCCCCGAGGTACAACTTTAGAGTTCACTTCACGCCAAACCACCACGTGAGGGTGAATTCAGCCAATACCAAAGAACGACTATGTTTTCAAAACAAAAACATGATTTATGCGTACATGACTTTTTAACAGCCTTGGTGAACGCAGTTGGGATAGCCCCAGGCCAAGGTGTCCCTAATAACTAAGTATGAGAATGATTTTGGCACGAGCTAAAGTTTTAAGAAATTCATAAGCCATGTTGATTACTCGATTTATATGAATTGATTTTATTTGGTTGAAATGAGTTGAAAGGTGATGAATTACAATATGACAATCTATTTTAATCTATTTCCATTTACTCAGCTTTAGATATTTTAGATGGTATTTGTTTACTCATTGGGATTATATAATCTCACCACCCTCATTTCCACCCATTTCAGGCTCAAGATAGTTGGTAAATAGCTCATTTCGTTGAGGGCTACAATTGGACTTGCATCCTAAAAAACTGTAGGTTTACCGCTTTTGATAGTTTTGGTCGTTCGTGGGCCCATGTGTCACTGTAAATTAAATCTTATGCTTTGGTTTTCTGTATTACAGTATGTCCAAATTTATTTAGCATTTATTATTCAAAAATTATTTACCAGTAACTCTATAAATATTATTTTATAAGAAAATAGAATATTTTATTATATTCAAATAGTCATAATTTTATTTTAAATGAAGGTTTTAGACGTTTAAACTTATTTTTGATTGTGAATTATGTGTTGTATACTCGCATACTACATTTTTAGTTGGTTTCAAAATTTTTGGAAAAAAATGACGACAATGCCCCTGTGAGACAGAAATCATTTTTTTTATTGATTTAAGTTGGAAATAGCTTAAAATCTTTTAGAACATGATATTTGGCAACGGTTACTCACAAGGGAAATGAAAAACTGATATTAAAGCCTTGCAGGGTTTCAGTTGACATTCCGGGTAATGAGTGTTGATCGGGACACCACGATAGTTGTCATAGGCTCGAGCGGAGTACCGGGTCATGACACGGTATCGATAATCTAAAAAATTACGCAAATAAAGGATAAAGGCCACTTTGGTAAAGAATGTGTCAAGATATAAGTTAGTTGAATAAGGATTCATGATTGAAGGGAAAAGATAAGTAGAAAATGAGGTACACTAAAGATATTGAATTTGGATTGTTGCTAGAAAGTACAAAAGTACAGATAGTGTAGTGTGGTAGCGTGTCGGAGGAAATCACGAGCGACTAAAAAGTAGCAATAGCTAGATACGCCTCCCAACTAATAGCGATGTAACATCTTGCTATCATAAGGTGAGTGAACTTGCATTTAAAATGCTTTGAACAAACGCATATGTGTTTAAATAAAATATTTGAATATCCTTGGTTGATTTCTTTTAAAATTATGCACGGGAACAAGCTTTTCACAAGTAATTCTTTTACGTGGTTGAATAAATAATGTGCTGAGTTATGTACTTGGAATGTTATGTTGATTTGCCATTGATTTGTGGCATGTGTGTATTGAAAATCTAGAGATGTCCTAAATTATTGGAAAAATGAATAATGTTATTCTTTTTGAGTGTTGGATTGTACAACTTGTTTATGACCAGTAAAATAATGAATTATGTGAGATATAGCATTATGCAAAGATTTTTGTTATGTGCTGATATGTGTGTTATTCTTTCAAATGTAAGGTTGATTGATTAATATAATTGTGCATGTACGGTCTAAGAGTGCACATGACGGTGCCGGTAATAATGTGAGCGGGAGTGCGTGTGATGGTATTGAAATGTATGTGTAAGGAGTGCACATGATGACATTGCCTTGTGCGTGTAGGGAGTGCACAAAAGCTGATGACCGATGGTTGAATGTATGTTTATAGATTCATACACTATAGAGATGTTTATATATGCTATAGAAATGTTTACATATGCTATGAAAAAGTTAAGGAAATATTATGTGATTGTATTGAATGTTGAAAGCTGATTTTCTTAAATGTTTTAAATGAGTTAAAAGACAACATGGCATCGAGTTTTGTTTATGGCATACAAAATTGCATTGTTTTCAAAACGAGTGCATTATGTTTTCAAAAACTTTTCGTATTGGTTGCTTGTTCGCTTCCTATGTTCACTCACTGAGTTTATACTCATTCTTTTCAAATTCATGTTTTATTTTCAGGATCAAAGGTAGTTGGATCCTAGGTCAAGGTGCTCCCTCCTATTCATCTTTCAGTAGGTTCACCATGCCACTAAATGTTAGCACCCACGCCCAGAGTCACTCCGCTGATGGTCAGGGTCATTGTATGTGTATATGTATACTTAATGTGAATTGCAAAGATTCATTTGTTAGACAATCTACGTATGTTATGATCGATGATGCCATTATGAGTAAATACGTGGGTTTTATGAATTGTTTTCAAAGAAATTATATTTCAATATTATGAATTATAGATTTTAAAGAAATATGGATGATAGATGGGCTAATGTACAAGTTCATATAGAAAGGCTTGCTTGAGCCTAGTGGGCTGTGCCTATTGGGCCCTTGTTCCTATCATGGCAGAGAATTTGGGCTGTGACAAACTTGGTATTAGAGCTCTAGGTTTAGTTGAGTCCTAGGGATTCCTGTGTCTGTTAGCGGAGTTGTTGGAGTCTGTGTAGAGTCTTATCCTTGGATTGTGGGTGCGCAATGCAAGTCAAGGACGGGAGGCTACATTGGCTCGTACTTCACTAGAAACCTACCTGTTCTTATGACGTATGAATAGATAAGTAATTAATGCTTGGTTGCGTATAGGTTTAAAGGTGTGCCTGTTGCACATGCCATGTCTAGAATAGATGGTAGTCCCGACGCCCTTCACAGTATTAGCAAGGGATCGCTAGATTCCACTGCTTGGAGTCGATATGTGCCCGAGGGTGGAAACGTAACAAGTAATTGGACCCGATTTTTGAGTGGATCAGATCCCCCGAGAGGTAGAATACTATTTAAGAGCTGGAGGAGCCTCGCAAGAATGGTGCATAATGAAATCGATCTGAGTAAAAAGAACACAAACAAGATGGAAAAAAAGGGCTGTTAGTAATTATCATCCTAGGAAAGTATCTGTATCTGTTGTCCGAGACTTTCCTCCAGGTTGCGGCAGAGGTGCTGCGCCTATGAGTAGCAAGGAATCCGTGAGAGTATAGCAAGCTTGGATTAAGGATAAAATGAGAAAATCTCAAGAGAAAGAAGAGGACTCGGAAAAGGATCCGTCGATGTGCTTGGTTTAAGGCGAAGAGGATCCTAAAGACACTTAATATTTTTGTTGAAGTTCATACCACTTAAAGCCTAGGCAGATGCGGTGTAAAGGAAATAGTAGTAGTTATCTGTACAAAGAAGTCAAAAGTTGGCTTCTATTTTGTATGACTCAATCGGATTATAAAGTAGCTGTTTAAATGACTGGATGTGTATGGGAATCTTTTGGCATGATAGAGGTAGACTAGCAATATAATTAAATGACTGTTTAAATACCTTAGTGGCGTGGTTGGTCGCCTTAGATAATTATTAAGGATCAATGTAAAAAGTCATTAATGGTACGAACAACTACGAGACCTAACAAGTGATTAGCAATTAATCATGGAAAGGTGGAAATTGAAATCCTAGTTGTAGTTACAATTCGGAAGGATATGGGAGAAATTAATGAGGCTATAGGTGACACTTAAAATGGATGATGTGATTAAGTCAAGGATTGTAATTTAAGCATGAAGGGGATTACAAAATGATGCCATGACATTATGAGGTAATAATTAGGCACAAATATAGCCTAAATGAGTTAAATTATGGAACTTGGGAAAGATGAATTCTTGATTTAATAAGGATTATGAGAATAAAGTGAGGAGGAAGATGGACTATTTCCATGGTTATTTGTACTGGAAGTCAATAAACTATTGAAGTTACAAGACAAGAAAGACATTTAGTTATGGATAATAACAAATTTATGGAACGCCATAAATAGTGAGTAATTATGTGTGGGGTGATATATGTATTGTGAATTCATTACATCATATGGAAAAGATGCCTTAAGGTGGGATTTCATGATTGATGATAAAAGTCAAAAGATGATATGAGTTGAAAGTATTAATTTGGCCTAGTGCATATGATAAGCAAATAGAAGATACACATACTTATGGAAATTGTGGTTTAGGCTTAAAGGAAAGCCATACGGTTGAGAATGATTAGTGTAGTAGCCTTAAAAAAAGAAGAATTGCTTTGATAAAGTAAATTCCAGCAACCGCAATGCCACAGTGCCGACTACCCAATGTTGCTACTCTAAGAACCCCTAATGGCTAGAAAGCATGAGCAAATTGTGAGTGGCATGAAGATGAAACTCATAAGTTGAATTATGGTCATTGGCCTTGATGCTAACTTTTGTTATTTAGAGTTTTAAGTGTGTTGAAAAAGTATTAAGATAAAGATGATGAGTGAATTGAAAAGTTTCTTTAGTGCCCTATATATTGGCAGGTGATGGAAAGAGGAGTTAGGGAGTTCTTGAGATGAATTACTGTGTGAAGTATTAAGGTAAACATTACACAAACTAAAGTCAAACCTTAAGAAATAAAGAGGATAAGAGATTAAGCCTTGTTAAAGGCTAAGGAAAAAGTGAATGAAAAGTTAGATGAATGTATGAGGAATTGATAAGGGATGTCACTACCAAGTGAAGAAAGTGTGAATGAAGGATTACAAGAGTGGTATAGCAAATGAGTTTATATAGAATATTGCTATGAGAATTTCAATTCCTGTCTTGACTCAGTTTAATGAAAAGGATTAGTAACAACACAAGGTCGATTACGTGGCATGCTAGAAACCCTTAGGGATAAATTGAAGTATGAATAGTTAAGCATGCATTTAAATATCTTGGTGAATAAGTCCATGCCTTTTTTGGAATGATATGTTCGGAATGTTAAAGAGCAAATAAGTGATTAAGTGTTTCAAGGATGAATGAACATTCTTGAGAAGGAATTACCAATCTTAAGCAACCAGTATACTATGTGTGATTTTGAAACTTGCTAAAGAGCCTAGTGGCTAAACCACGGTTTATGTGATCATATGCGGTGAGACATAAGTTAAAGGTAGGCATCTATAAGGAAATACTCAAGAGTAATCCTACTATGAATCTTGTGGAAACAAGCATTAAGTTATATGGTTACAAAAGGGAAGTGGTAAGCTGAAAGTGATACTCATATTGATATTAAGAAGTACTTGAGAAGAACCTTGTTTCCAATCTTGCAATTTCAAGTACAAATTGTGAATTGATTAAGGGAGAATGACGTTATATCAGTATAAGAGAATAGTACAAAGGATGGTTGAAGGTAACTATCACAGCCCAATTTTCAGACCCTAACTAGTGCAAGGACCCAATAGGCATAGCCCACTAGGCCCTAGCAAGCCTTATTGTATGAACCCGTACATTAGTCCATGTATCATCCATACTCCCTTTTTAAGATCTATAAATCATAATGTTCAAATAATAACTTCATTAAAATCAATTCATAAAATCCAAGTATGTACTCATAATGGTATTCATTAATTGGAATATACAAAAATAGTTTGCCAAACGATTCTTAGCAAGTTACATCTACTTTACATGTACACATTCAAAGACTCTGACCGTCAACGGAGTGACTCTGGGCGTGGGTGCTAACACTTAGTATCATGACAAACCTACCAAGCAATGGATAGGGAGGAACACCTCGTCCTAGGATCCAGTCACCTTTAACTCAAAGAACCTAAAACATGAAGTTTAAAAATGTGAGTATAAACTTAGTGAGTGAACATAGGAAGGGAACAAGCAACGTTAAGGAAAGTTTAGAAATCATGATGCACTTAAGTTCAAAACAATGGAATTTGGTTTATATCTATTTAGAAACCCTTCATTCAAACCCTTGGTCGATTAGTCACTTGATGACGAAAGATTCATGAACAACAAAGAAGTTGAGAAGTGAAAATTTTAATAGAGTTCAAGCAAGTCAAGGATAATAGATTGACTTTCACCGCAGCGAAAAGGCATTCTCACTGCAACAAAATTCTGGCCAAATAAAATCCAAGGGGTTTTCACTGCGATCGAAAAAAATCCACTCATGCTACATTGCACATTAAATTGAAAACATTGACAATACTTAAGTTTTCAACAGTCAATGCAATCACATATTAAATACAAACAACTTTATATAGTATATATATATATGCACATACACCACCATCTCATGCAGCTCATGTGCATCCCCCCACATCGTGCACATAGCCAGACATCCTATCTCACCCAGCTCATGTGCTTCCCCCCACATCGTGCACATAGTTGGACACCCCATTTCACCCAACTCATGTTCATCCCCTCACATCGTGTACATAGCCAAAGTCATAGTGTGCATCCCCAAAAATCATGCACAAGCAATATCATCGCTTTATGCATCCCCCCACATCATGCATAAGTGATATCATCATCATGTGTATCCCCCCACATCGTGCACAGCTAATGCCGTCGTGTGCATCCCCCCACATCATGCACACAGGCAATATCACCATCCATCTCCCTCACCACCATCATCACCGGCAGGTGCACACTCACCTCGCACATGCGCGGTTGCATTTTGTCACACAATGTACCGTTTATGACATAGTATATATATATATATATATCAATATTATACAGAAACACATGGATTCATCACACTATCCATTTCATAACATAAAAACATTTCATAAGGGCTTGTTCCAGTGTGAGTTTTTGAAGAAAACCGAATAAAATGTTTTAGAGGATTCAATCAAACATAAATGTGTATATCCCAAAACATTTTAATGCAAGTTCACTCACCGGTATTTGTTGAATCTTTAATCAACTCTAACCTCCCTAATGGTCCAAATGGGGCTAAGGGGCCTTGTTGGAACCTATCACGCACAAAAACATCACAGCCAATCCAATTTACATTAATATCACTCCAAAAGCTTATTCCCAAATCAAGCTTCAATAGCCCTTCATATCTATCTTCCAATTACCATTTAATTGGCTATTTCGTTTCTCTACTTTAGTAACACTAGAAATAGATAAACAATTTTAGCAAATAGCACAACTCATAACTTTAATTACTAGCCATCATCAACAACTTAAAACCAGTCTTAATTCATCACTCACCTTGGTGATTGTAATGAAATTTCTTCCCAAGAGTCCTCAAGCTAACATGAAACCTCTCTTTCTCTCTCTACAAAGTTCAGCTGGTGAGAGAAAGTATTGAAGAAAGACTTTTAAGGGTTTGTTTAAGGTGAAGGAGCAAAAGAGTATGAAAAACCCAACAATAGGGTGTGTAAAGCATGAAAATTAAGGTTAGTTTAAGAGAGTGATGGAAGCTTGAGAGAAACTTTCATGGAAGAGGAGAGAAACGTGAGATGGGTGGAGAAAGAAGAAGAAGTTGCTGGAGAAATATAGAAGCTGCTGAAAAATATGAGATCTTTATAGTTAAAGCTTATCTAATTTCTCACGCAATTACAATAATGCCTTAAACAAGGCCACTTGTCTTCCTTCTTTTCTTGTGTAATCTTTTTACTCTTTTGACATTGGGAAAAGGTCCAAAATCCTCTAAAAGAGGTCCCTTAAATAGCCCTAAAAAGCCCTAGCTTCAAAAATCCCATAAACTTGTTACTTGTGGAAATTACGTTGAGGGTCGCGGCTCTTAATTTCCAGCGTCGCGACGCTCAAATGTTTTGCCAAATTCTGGTCCTCTGGCGTAGTATTTTCACTTCAACAAAGATTTTGACCACCTTCATGCCAAAACTGGGCAAAGTGTAAACTTGTAGCCCTGCATCTTATCTTTCTAATGGTTTAAAAATCATGTCATTTGGGCTTGTGTAATGGGAGATATACTTGAAATACCGAAATATATGCAAATAGAGCAACAGTTCATTGTGCACCTTTTTTCGCCAATTGAAATTATTTTTGATCCTACTCCTATAAAAACATAAAATAAATATAAATATCATAAAACTAGCACTGTTAGCCCCCATATCAAGGTACGGGGTACTACAGTAACCTTGACAATGAAGTTGGATAATGAAAACCTCTTAATGTATTATGAAAATTGGAATTCAGAAACATATGAGGCATGCATGATTCGAATAAGTCCAAGTCTTAAGTGACTAATTAATGTCGAAAAGCAATAAGGATATAATAGATATGTCAGAGGCATGAAAGATAATTGAGAAACAAGAATGACTTGGATGGATTGTGATATTGCATAAGATGTAATCATCAAGTAAAGATGAATCTTTGAAGGATTAATGAAATTATAAAATATATACAAATACTAGATTGCAATTTAATGAAAATGACATTTGGCTAGTGAGATGTGACTAATGGCATTGTGATGCAAGGATATATAGTACAATGAAACTTAAGCATATAATTGGAAATGATAAGAAATGAGCATAAGCATGAAAAGGACGTGAAGTTATGCATAGGCATAATGAGAATTCTTATGGATTATGTAAGAGATAACTTATGGTAAGATGCGAGTGGAATGGTGATTTAAACATATAAAAAGGGTAATCTGAAATTGATTATACCCAAATACTCATGGATTAAATATGAGAACGTTGACATGAGCTATGAAGATTATCATATTGAATCTTGGTTATGGATGGGAACGAGCAAAGAGAAATTAGTCTGAAGGCACTTGAAAACAAAGATCCCCACCCATAATAAGGAATGATGACACTTAAATGTGCGGATACATACATATGTGTGGAGTTAGTGATGTGCCCAACTGAAGTGAAGAATTGTTCTTACTGATTCGAGCTTTGAACTAAATATTTGATGAGTTGTATAGATAGTACAATAATAAGAAATCCCATTAGAAGTTGAGCTATGTTGATATAAGAAATTTTGGAGAAATAGTCAAAGAAATGATACCAAGAATATGTAATCTATAACGTGGTTAAGCCATACAAGATGGACTAATATGATTAAGAAGATTGAAGTTGTAGAAATGCAAGGTAAACATGAGTATGTGGGAATAATTGAAGCCATTAACTCCCCCAACGTTGGGAATACGTACAGGAATGAATATGGCATGTTAATGATGTCGTAAGCTATATAATAGTGTATGAGGATAGGATGAATGAATGAATGTTGAGAAATTTGACAAGGAATGAAGTAATAAGATGGTGATCGGTATACATAAGTAAGTATAAAATGTGATTGAAATTGGTATGATTAAGATGGAGTTATGGTTCAAATTTAATGATGGGGATAACGACATACTCAACGTCTTAAAATAAGAGATAATGATCGTGAAGGGTAATGCCAATTTGATTCTAAAGTATGATAACAGACAGAAGTGAAGCATTCTAGTCGAACTGGAGGCAAACGAGGTGAATGAATGACTAGAGGTTTCTCAAGAATCAAAATAAAGATATGTTTGAGGTTAGTGATGGGATTAAAGGCATAGTTGGGATCTTAATGATAAGAAGAATAATTGAGAAGGGTACCGTGGCTTTGACTCAAAGATGGTAATAGATAGAAGTTACGTATCCTGACCTTGTAAAGTGTTCTAGTGAAATTAAAGATAATGAGGTGTGTAAATCAAATTCCCTACGAATAAAGAAATGGAATATGATCATTGAGTGAGATTAACAACCCGATGTTGAAGAGAATTCGAGGACGAATTCTATTCAAGTGGGGCAGATTGTAAAATCTCGTACTTTGATATGGTGGCTAATAAAGCTTATCAGATGCTAATTGAGGTTAATTTGAATGTTAAAAGTGATGAAAGGTGAAAAAAGTAGTTTAAAATAAAATATTTTACACGCGAGGAAATAATAATAAAATAATAATATTTTTATCAAAGAAGAATTTACAAGATAAAAAGTGATTCGAAAGTGAATTGAAGCATAATAAGGTATTTTAGGTGCCAAGGAGACAAGTGGAAAATTTTAGAATAAAATAATACTTTATTAATAAATAATATTAAAATATTAACATTTTATTCAATGTCGAAATTTTTCATAAAAAGGGAGTATATGGTCAATCTAAGTAGGGGAGAGGACAAACGAGGAAATTTTAGAGAAAAATGACTTTAATGGGGCCCGTGTGCCTTTATTAAATAAAAATAACACAGATAGATAAATATTTTAAATATTATGGGGACACCATCTTGGAGTACAAACTTTATATTTTGTTTGTACATGTGTAAAAGAAGATATGGAAAGAAATTGCAATTAAAAGATTGTGGGAGGATACAATTAAAAAGGGTGAAAACCTTAAATGGCAAAATGGTAATTTTGCCATTAAAGTGGTCAAAGCTTCAAAAGAAAGCTTTGACTCGTCATCCTTATCCTTGACTGATCCTTATCTCTTTAAGATGGCATTGTTTCTTCTCCATCTCCTTCCTTCCATGCCATTTCCATACTTCCACCCCATTTTCACTTTACTCCCATGCAATTGAAGAGAAAAATAGAGAGAATCAGCTAAGGAAAGAAAGGAGAGAAAGGTGGAAGGCTTGGGTAGTAAGTGTTGGTCCCAATAATATGTGCTAGAGGGGAGGTGAATAGCATAATTTGGCTCTTTCAAAGATAGTCTCTAAGTGTAGACAAAGCGAGACAAATGAAGGAAAGAAAATAAAATAAAAACATAGTAAACAAGACAGCAGATTTTAGAGTGGTTTGATCCAAGACCTACATCCACTACCTTGATTATCCAACCAAGGATTTTCCGAACAATCCACTAGGAACCGGTGAAATTCACAAGCTTTCACCAAGCTTTACAATGGCTTTTACAAGGCTCAGCCAAAATCGTTGTAGTACCCTGTATTTTAATACGGTGGCTAATAGAGTTTACGGATGCCAATTAAGGTTGATTACTGAGTTAAAGGGGTAATTCAGAAGTGAACCTGTGAAATCTCGATCTCCTTAGGCACATAACTAGAAGTAGACGCGATAATGCGGACCAGGGGTAATTTCATAATTTCTCTTGGTAGGCTCCTACGAGTGGGTTTTTTTTATGCTATTAAGGTCTAAATAGGCCTAAGGAATGAATAAATGCTGGTGAATAAATGAGGAAATTAAAAATAATTATAATTTCCACGGTAGGGGTAAAATGGTCACTTTGCATCTCGGGTCTAAATTTTTTTGTTTCGTGAACTCGAGTACCTTTAGACTATTATGGACTTTGTTTTGGTGTCAAAAGAGCAAAAAGGTTGCACAAAGGATGAGAGGAAGACAAAGCCACCATGTTAAGGGCATTTTGGTAATTTCGGTGGAAATTTGGATTAACTTGAAGCATAAATATCTAAGCTCCAGTAGCTTCTCCTTCTTCTTCTTCCTCCCTTTTCACGTTCCTTTTATCCTCCATGGAAGCTTGCGTTGTAACTTCCATAAGTTTCTCTCTCTAGCTCTAAATTTTATGCTTTTGCCCACTCTTTCATACTGTTTTTCATGCTCTTCCACTTTTACACCTTGAAACCCTCAAAAAGTCTTTGTTCAGCACTTTCTCTCACTAGTTGAAAATTTTAGAGAGAGAAAAATAGACTTGCCATAGTAGCTTGGAAGCTTTTGAAAAGAAATTCAACTACAAAAAAAAAAAAACCACCAAGGTGATAAATGAGTTAGAATTTGATCTTAAGGTGTTAGAGATGGCTAGAAATTTGATTTATGGGCTGTTATAATTTTTATAGTTATATTGTGGATGATAGGTTCCAACAAGGCCTCACATGTCTGTTTGAAGTAACAATCGAAGTTAGAGTCGATTAGAGATTCAATAATCCCGGTGAGTGAACTTGCATTTCAAAATTGTTTTGAGAATGTGAACGTATTTGCACAAAACCTTTAAAAGATTTTACCCCATTTTTCTTAAAAATGGTGCCTTGGGAACAAGCCCTTGATAAATTGTCTCTATGTGTGACATGTGGCTGTTATGGATTCTTGTACTACACTATGTTGATATATATATGTATGTTGTGCATTGATGGTTGATATTGTGTGATAATGATAACTGTGTGTGTGCACGATGTGGGGGGATGCACATGTCGGTGATGACGGTGGTGAGGGAGATAGATGATGATAGTGCCCGTGTGCATGATGTGGGGGGATGTACACGATGGCACTGACTGTGCACGATGTGGGGGGATGCACACGATGACTCCAGCTATGTGCACGATGTGGGGGGATGTACATGAGCTGGGTGAGATGATGGTGGTATTGGTGTTTAATTATGTATATATGTTTGTGAAATAAAAGTTCATGAATATAGTATATGGTTGTAATGCATGTGAAAATTTGGCATGTTGAACTTTGGAAATTTTTGAGTATTTCATGTTGAAATTGAAATGATGAATCCTGAGAATGTCACATTTTCTTGGAAATTGAGTTTATTGTAGCACCAAATGGATTTTTAGTGCAAAGGAGGTCCTTTTAACATTTAGGTGCCCTATTTCTCGCTACAGCGAGAAACATTTTCTTTTGGCAACCAGAAACTCGCTGCAATGAGAATAAATTTCACTGTAGTGAGAAACTCTCAGGTTCTAATGTAGTGCCTTAACTTTGATGAAGATTTTGATCACCTTCCCATCCGAACTGGGAAAACTAGTAAACATTAAAGTTGTAGCCCTACCTCTTAGATTTCTAACGGCTTAAATTTCAGGTCAATTGAACTTCTGTAGAGGGAGATATGCTAGAAAAAATGAAACATATGCAAACTGACACCGTTTCTCGCTACAGCGAGAAACTTTCTGTTTTGGCCGCCCGAATCTCTTTGCAACGAGAATGAATTTCACTGCAGCGAGAAACTTGTTGCCATGCTTGCTACCTTGCTTGATTTTGACCTACTTTTCACCCATTTAACTTGATGGATTGATCATGGGTTTGTGAAACACTATGAGGGTATTAATCAAGGTTTCAAATGAGGGGTTTTTAGTAAGAAATTAAATCAAGTGCATTATTTTTGAACAAGTGCATCATGATTTCCAAATTCTTCCCATCGATTGCTTGTTCCCTATTTATGTTCACTCACTGAGTTTCGTACTCACGCTTTTAAAATTCATGTTTTTAGATTTGGAGGCAGTTGGGACCTAGATTGAGTCGCACACATATGCTCGTCTTTTTGGTAGGTACTATGGCATCTCATGTCACAACCCAATTCTTGGGCCACGATTGGCTCAAGGACCCAATAGGCATAGCCCATTAGGCCCAAGCAAGCTTCTCCATATGCACTTGTATATTAACCCATCTATCTAGCATATTTCTTTGAGATCTGTACCTAATAGTGTTCAAATGCCGATTTCTCCAATGCAACTCATAAAACCCAAGTGAATGCTCACATTAGCATCATAGTTCAAATCATACATAAATAGTTGTCAATATATCTTTGCAAATTCACATGAAACATATACAAAGACTTTGACAGTCATCGGAGTGACTTTGGATGGGGAGATATGACTACTGAGGGTCAAGATACCTACCCAAGGGATGGGGGTACGTGGACACCTCAATCTACATATCAACGACCACTGAATCTGAAAACATGAAGTTGAAAATGTGAATATAAACTTAGTGAGTGAACATGGGAAGGGAACAAGCAATATAATAAGGAAAAGTTTGAAATCATAATGCACTTGTTTGAAAACGATGCACTTTAGCTTAAGTCTTTATTAAAACCCTCAATTGAACCCTTGGTCACTAAATCATGTGACGATAGAGAATTCATATTCAACATGAAATTTGGGAAGTGGAAAATATGGCAAAAACCAGCCAAATGCTAAGCGAAATAGAAAGTTTCATTCTCGCTGCAGCAAAAGGCATTCTCGGTTTGCATATGGTTCAGTTTTTCAAGCATTTCTTCCACTACAAGGGTCTAATTGACATGATTTTTAAATCTTTAGAAAGCTAAGAGAAAGGGCTACGACTTTAGTGTTTACCACTTTGCCCAGTTATGATCGAAAGGTGGTCAAAATCGCTGTCAAAGTGACAGCACTGCACCACCATTGAGAGTTTCTGGCGGCAGTGAGAATCCATTTCACTACAGCCAAATTCCTTGTTGGAATGAACACCAATTTGAAAATACTTAGCAACTTTCAAAGTTCAACATGCAAGATTCACATATGCAAAACCATATACCATACTCATGAACTTTGATTTCATAAACATATATGAATATATATAAATGCATAGACAACACCAATATCAGCATAATCACCCCCAGCTCATGTACATCCCCCCACATCGTGCACATAGTTGATGCCATCATGTGCATCCCCCCACGTCGTGCACAATCAATGCCATCGTGTACATCCCCCCACATAGTGCACACGGGCACTATCATCATCCATTTCTCACACCACCATCATCACTGGCATGTGCATCCCCCCACATCGTGCACACACACGGTTATAGTCATCATACACAATATGAACTATCATGCATAACAGATACATATATATATATATATATATATCATCATAATGAAATGGTGCATGAATCAAAAATAACCACATATCACAACATAAAACCATTTAGCAAAAGCTTGTTCCCAAGGCACTTGTTTTAAGATAAAGTTGTATAAAATCATTCAAATGCTTTGTACAAAACAGTCACATTCCCAAAATGATTTTGAAATGCAGTTTACTCACCTTACTATAGTGGGATATCACATCGCTATTTGATCGAAGGTGTCTCTAACTATTTTCACTGGTCGGTTGCTGGTTATTTACCCCAGCACGCCACCATAGTACTCTAACCTTATCTTTGCACTTCCTAACAATAATACGAACTCAATATATTTAATTACATATGTATACGGGTAGCACTTCAATCAATTAATCCTTACTCAAATTTATGTTTTTCATCCTATCATGAAGCCATATTCAATTAACTCACATCTTAATACATTTTTACCAAAATTACTTATATCATTACTTACGAAATTCCTTAGATTATATCACCGGCAACTTAATTATGATGTCACATGTCTACTTCAACATTTCTATATAATTTCCACCCAAATCTATCTTATATTTCCACACATAATCCACATATATGACAACAACAATCATTCTCACTTTCACTCGATTATTTCCTAGTTTACATGCATTGTTATCTATCTAACTTTCAATACTTTTTTTCTCAATCCTCCATCCACAATATTCCTTTTTCATTTCTTTCAAACAGCATGCCATACAATCTTAATAATTTTCAACTAGCTTAAGCAAATAAATCCTTTCAACAACCATAATTCCTCACAATATTCAACTAATCGTAGGCTTTAAAACATAGTGTTATGCTTACCGTTTTCCTTTTCCACTTTGAGTCCTTCATGTACCCATGGGTTTATTGGCTTACATGTTACCAATTTTTCTCTAATCAAGCCACTCTAAGTCACTAACTCATTTTCAAAAACTATTCAAGCCAAAAATAAGAATTCTTACCATTCTTTGCTTGAATCACCAAAACCAAGCTTTTTTCTTCCTTTCTCTCTTTTTCTTTCTTCTCCTCCTAGGGTTTAGGTGTGCTCGAAATTAGGGTTAGAAGTTGTAACTGTGGTGCACAAGGAGTTGGGAGAGGAAAGAAGCAAGAAGAGAAAGGAAATGGAAAGAAAACAAGGAAAGAAACTGAAAGAAAATTAAGTTTCCATGGGAAAATGAGAGAATGGTGTTGGAAGCTTTAAGAATGAAGAAGACACATCTTGCTAGAGGAGATGAGGACTATTTTGGGCTACTAAGGATGAGAGTCAAAGCTTCCTTTGGAAGCTTTGACCAAGCTTTGTGTAAAGTTATTATTTTTCCCTTTTTGTTTCTTTCCATTTTAATTTAGTCCTCCCAATACTCATTTAACTCCAACTTCCTTCTATTATCTTCTTCTACACATGTACAAACAATGTATGAAGTTTGTACTCCAACACGGTGTCCCCATAATATTTAAAATATTTATTTACCCGCGCTATCTTTACTTAATAAAGACACACGGCCCCATTAACGTCATTTTTCTCTAAAATTCTCTCATTCTTCTTCTCCCCCACTTAGATTGACCATATACTCCTTCATGGAAAATTTTGACGCTAAATAAAATATTAATATTTTAATATTATTTTATTCTAAAAATTTTCTCTTGTCTCTTCTCGTCCCCTTAGTACCCAAAATACCTTATTAGGCCTCAATTGACTTTTGAATCACTTGTATCTCACAAATTATTCTCCAATAAAAATATCATTATTTTATTATTAATTCCTCGTGTGTAGAATATTTTATCCCAAATTATTCCTTTCATCTTTCATCATTGCTAAACATCATAATTAACCTCAATTGGCATCCAGTAAGTTTTTATTAGTTACCATATCAAAGTACAGGGTATTATATCTCAATAGCTGTATCTTCACCCAGAGTCACTCCGCTGACGGTCTCGAGTCTATTACTTGTGAACATGTATATGTAATGTAAACTACTAAAGGTCATGTTATAAATGAAGTATGTATATGTTGGATTGATGATGACAGTACTTTGACATAATATAAATATGAATATTCAATTGTTATAAAATATTATTGGAACATTTACTTTTGAGAGTTACAACACTTCATTTTAAAGATGATGGATGGGAATGATAATCGGAATTGCATAAAGAGGCTTGCTTGGGCTAATGGGCTATGCCCATTCGGCCCATGCGCTGGTCATGGCTTGAGAATTTGGGTTGTGACAACCTTTTACACTAGTTTTTCCTGAGCTCAACTATAGCCCAAAGTGGTTTTTTTAAGGCTCAACTAAAACCTATAACAATCAAGCTATCCCAAGCTTGAATAACTCCTTAGAGTGACTTCCTCACTCGAAGAATACAAGAAAAGAAGTAAAAGAAAGTACCTATGATCACAAGTTGATCTAAATGGCACAAGGTTGAGTGCAGAATACAAGTACAAAGAATGGGCATTAAGGTACAGCAAGGTATAAGAGAGATTTTTTAGTTTTTCAGCTCTTATATGGTTTAAATCTCTCTAATACTTCCAAGAACTATTTTCTAACTGTTGGAAGACCCTTTTATACTTAGAGAAACATCTCTGATGGTAGTTTTGTAGTTTTCTAGCCATTAGAGACAGTTGATAGTAGGTTCTAGCCGTTACTCTGTCTTTTAGTGTAGTTTTCAAACTTACAGACAGAATGCTATTAGTCGACTAATCAATATGTTGACTAAGAGTTCTCTATTTTCTACTCCCTATCTCTAGCAGTTCTGGCAGTTAGCACTTAGTCGACTAGCTTATTTCTTAGTCGACTAAGTTGGTTATATTTCTCAATAATCTTCAACTCGCCATTTCTCCAATTTGAATCTTGGCCAACCAACATTATTCCTTATTCAAGTAATGAGCTTCCTCCTTGTTAGGCAGTCATGTCTTATCATTTTTATCTCTATTTTTCTTTTGATATACACTTTTGAAAGATTGATTTATTAATTTCATACATTAATTTTCCTGCACACTTAAGTAAAGGCATTAGACACAAATGTATGGGAATATTTTATTATAATCAAAAACTAATGGAGCCAACAATCTCCCTCTTTTTGATGATGACAAAACATTCCTTGATTAACCGCATAGTGTCTTTTTGCTCATTTTAGTTTCTACAGAATATGAGGATCGCTACCTTTAAGCATATGCTCTATTTTACTGTGTGCATATTTTGCTTACTTTATTCTAGCAGATTTTATTCTAGTTATACAAAAAATAATATTGTACATTTAGAGTATACATATGTGCATAATTTTAGGGTGATTTATAGCAATGAATGTTGATAGTTTTTCATAGAAAATTCAACAAGGTCCGTCAACAGCATATTGTCATCAGATTCTGTCTATTCCCTTCATAAATCTGTTAACACACTGTACACAACATTCATAATTATTTATAAATGCAATTTGTTTAATTATCAGCATCCAACAGTAGTTATCAGCATGCAGTCAAATATGGTGTAACAGCAGATTTTGTTAACAACAGTTAAAATATCATGGATAGCAAAATATCAGCAATCAAACATCATAGACATATCAGCATTCATGTCTCACACTACCATATAAACAACAAAATTAAAATTGAGTGTTCAAGTGCCACCATGGCACAAATAGTAATTAATCAAAAAAATGTTTCGAAATTGCCCCTAGACTATTTTTGCTTCCTATCCCCTATTTTTCTAAGTTTCTGCTCCTGGTTCATTTCTGCTTTCTTTCTTCACTGAGTACCTTCCTGGTTCCTTCACCTCAACATTTTTTTTAATTATTTTCTCGTTCTTGATTCCTTCTCCCTTGGTTCTGCCATTCTACTCGTATTTTTTGTCAGCATCAAAGTAAGGGGCTTCTAGTCTTCTAATGTGTCAAAAGGTGTGGATTTAATGTCGTAGAAAGGGTTCAGAGGAAAAAGAGAGGGTTTTTTTTGAGGTGATGAGTTTTTAGGAGAAGGTTCAGGTGAGGATACATAAACTAAAGTCTGAGGTGAAGTGACTGGAGCTGTCTTGGATTTGTCTGCCAATCGAGAAGACTTCTTTCTCTTGAGAAATGCTATCTTTGTGGCCATGGTTTTCCTTTCTTTAGTGAGTGGTTTTGTCACTGGTTGTGGTGCTACAGTAACTTTTTATTTTTTTTCTAGATTTGGCTTTCAATTTTGGAATTGGTGCAAATGCATTCTGCTGAGCTTTTGTCTTTGCAGCTGCTTTTTTAGCCTGTTTCTCAACTTGCTCTTCCTTGACCATTTGCTGGAACAATCCCTTGATTGAAAGTTTTTCAGAGTGTGGAGGAGATGGTTGAGGTTGAGGTTTAGTGGGGGTATTTTCTCGATCAAAAACAATTTCCTCAATGCCTTTATCAAAATCATCCCTATCCTGTAGCTCAGGTGAAAGTGATTTTCTTGGCTATTCCTCTTCTGACTCATGACGTTCTGATAGAACACCAAAACTTGCACCATGAGAAGCTGACCCTTCTGCTTGCAAAGCTGAACTTTTAGCATGTTCCTGTGCTGGTGCAACACTTGGTGTTTCAGAGGAATTAGCAATAGTAGGTTTTGATGGGATTTGTTCTTTTTCCTTTACTTCCTTTTCCAATTTAGCAAGTTACTCTTCAATCTTCAGTAATCTAGTGCCCTGATCAGTTAGCTTTCCATCCATCCTCATTAATAAATTAAAGATCATTTCACTTGAGAATTGTGAGGATGCTCCCTCTGTCAGTGCTAGTATTGCAAAAACCTTGGGTGTTTTAGTGAATTTATCACCATCCAACTTGTTTCCCATTTTGATCAAGCTACCAAAGTAAATGGCTTGATCTTTAGTCTTCACCAAGTTCATTTCATACCTCTTGGCCCAAACTCCCTTTTTCTGGACAAGGGATGTGATGACGTTCCCATAAGGCAGATTGACTTTATCAAGTTTGCAAGCTTCTCTCATCTTTTCAATCATGAACCTGCCTTTATTTATAATAGCCCCATTGAAGGCATGTTCCATCAGCCAAAGATCCTGAAGGCTGATGTAACTTAAACTTCCACTTCTACCCTGGATGTTTGCTGCTACAAAGTAGTGTAAAATCCTTATCTAGGGATTAATTATAAGACCAGAATTGCTCTTTGAAGAATATTTTTCTTTCCTCTCGGTGATGATTTCCCATAATGACGAGGGATCGTATTTCTCTGGGAACTCATACTTACTTTCTTCATATTCAACTTTCAATAAACTACCTAAATCATCAGTAGTGACAACAAATTCTTTCCCATTCAAATACGCATTTAGACCATTTTCGACATAGTCATCAGGATCCTCTAATTCTGTTTCTCCTAAAGCAATGTTGAAATAAAATTCATTTACCAAACTTGCACTGTAAGATCTATTCTTAAAAGTGCTATATTATTGCTGTTTCAATTCATTAAAATAGTCGAATAAACTTGTCTGAATTTTTCAGCTCTCATCAAAACTCTTTCAGTCGATATATTTGCCATAGGTTATAGGTTCATTCTCAATTTTTCTGAACCTCAGTTCATGCATCCTATTTCTGAACTTAGAAAAGGAAGAAATAGTACCTTTCTTTAGTGTGGATTCCTTATCCTTCTTCTTTTCTGTTTTCTGCCTCTTTTCTTTCAGTTTCTTAGGTATCTCTTTCACTGAAGCAGATGTGATTTTCTGTTTCTTTTTCAGTACTTTTATTTCTGATCCTTCTTCCACTAGTCTCTTTCCCTTCTTCCTTTCAGTGATTTCTCTACTTTGAGATGTTTTTGCCATTTTGATTCTGAAAATTTTTGACTTGGGTTTGAGGGTTTTGGTTTTGGTATGAGTCAGTTTCAGAGGCAAGAAAGTGGAGAGAAAAAGGTTTCAGTTTCAAATTTTTTAGTTTTAGGGGAAAGAAAATGGAGAAAAAAAAGTTGTCAACAATTTTAATTTCTCTTAGATAACCGTTCACCTCCCCCTTAAATATTGCCCTATTCTATTTGCTTAAAATTTCAAAACTCCTTCTAAAATTTGGTTATTCACTTTAGGCAGTATTTCTTCTTTCCTTATCACCCGGTACATACATTCTTTATATTATTTTATTCTTTCCTTATTTTATTCACAAAGTCTTATTATTTAATGCTACTAGAATACTCTTAGTTGACTAAGATTCATCTTAGTCTACTAAATGCATTTTGTTTCATGTTCATGAACCAAAGGTTTTCTCACAATTCCTGCTGACTAATCATACCTAGATTTCTTCTAATTTCACAGAATTTATCTTCATTCAGTTGTTTAGTAAAAATATCAGCTAGTTGATGCAAAGTATTTTCAAATTCAATTTTAACATCATTTTTCACTACATGGTCTTTAACAAAATGATGTCTAATCTCAATGTGTTTTGTTCTAGAGTGTTGCACAAGATTCTTTGAAATATTAATTGCACTTGTATTGTCACAGTGTATTGGTATGTTATGCAATGATAACCCATAGTCCTCTAATTATTGTTTAATCCATAATATTTGGGCACAACAACTACCTAATGATACATACTCTACTTTTGCTGTAGATAAAGCCACTAAATTTTGCTTTTTGCTAGACCATAACACTAGCATATTACCTATAAGTTGGCATGTTCCATTATTGCTTTTCCTATCAATTTTGCTGCCAGCAAAATCAGCATCTCAATATCCAACTAGGCTAAAAGTTGATTTTCTAGAATACCATATGCCTAGAGTTTGAGTTTCTAAGAGGTATCTAAAAATTCTCTTAATAGTTGTTAAGTGTGATTCTTTAAGTTATTATTGAAATCTAGCACACAAACACACACTAAACTGAATATCTGGTCTACTTCCTGTTAAGTAAAGTAGTGGACCAATCATACCTCTATATGGCTTTTGATCTACATTCTTTCCTTTTTCATCAAGATCAAGTCTTGTGGATGGACTCATGGCGTGGAGATTGGTTTTAGCTTCAGTAAATCGAACTTTTTGAGCATATCTTGAGTGTACCTTTCTTGGTTGATAAAGATTCCTTCCTCACTTTGCTTAATTTAAAGACCAAGAAAGTACTTCAATTCTCCCATCATGCTCATCTCAAATTAACCCTGCATTTCTTTTGCAAAGTTCTTGTATAAAGCCTCATTAATTGCACCAAATACAATATCATCCACATATATTTGCACAACAATTAAATTATTTAGATATCTTTTAATGAACAATGTAGTATCAATGTTGCATCTCACATACCATTTTTCAACCAAAAATTTTAAGAGCCTCTCATACCAAGCTCTAGGAGCTTGTTTCAATCCAAACAATGCTTTGTGGAGTTTCAAAACATGATCTGGTTGTTCAAAATCTTCAAAACCTTGTGGTTGTTCAACATACACTTCCTCTTGAATGAATCCATTTAAAAATGCACCTTTTACATCCATTTGGTACAATTTGAAATTCATGAAGCATGTAAAAGCTAACAACAACCTTATGGTGTCAATTCTAGCAACCGGTGCAAAGGTTTCATCATAGTCTATTCCTTCCTCTTGGTTGTATCCTTGGGCTACTAACCTAGCTTTATTTCTAACCACATTTCCTTGCTCATCTACTTTATTTCTAAACACCCATTTTGTGCCAACAATAGGGTGATTTGAAGGTCTAGGTACTAATGACCATACATGATTTCTTTTGAATTGGTCAAGTACCTCTTGCATGGTCATTATCCAACTTTCCTCATTTTCAACTTCATTAAAGTTTTTAGGCTCAATTTGAGATATGAATGCTAAAAATTCACATTTCTCTTGTTACTTTCCTAGTTCTAACTCCTTGAGAAATATCATCTATTATTTGATCTTGTGGATGGTCTTTAATAAATCTCGAACTTCTTGGAATGTCATTATGCTGATTTTCTGTTCTTTGCAAATCTTCTAAAGGTGGAGTTTCATTTTCTCTTCTAGATGAGCTTTCTTCGTTATTCTTATTATTTTCTAAGCTCATTTCTTCCATTTGTTTCTCTAAGATTTCAACATTATCATCATCATCAACATGGATTTCATTTTGTAAAGCATTTGACTCATCAAAAAGTACATGGATTGATTCTTCAATGGTTAAAGTCCTTTTGTTAAAAACCCTCTAAGCCTTTGAGTTTAATGCATATCCTAAAAATATTGCTTCATCACTTTTTGCATCAAACTTCCCTAAGAGTTGTTTTCCATTGTTCAATACAAAACATTTGTAGCCAAAACTCCTAAGGTGAGAAATATTTGGTTTCCTACCCTTGTAAAGTTCATATGGTGTCTTAGATATCATGGGTCTTATTGAGACTCTATTAAGTATATAAGTTGCTGTGTTCACTGCCTCAGCCCAAAAATATTTTGGTAGGTTATTCTCACATAGCATAGTCCTAGCCATTTCCTTTAAGGTTCCATTTTTCCTCTCTACAACTCCATTTTGCTGGGGTATTCTAGGTGCAGAGAAATTGTGATCTAATCCCTTTTCATTACAAAATTTCTCAAATTCATCATTTTCAAATTCTCCTCCATAATCACTCCTTATGCTAACTATGGTTAGTCCTTTTTCATTTTCTACTTTCCTACAATGACTTATGAAAGCTGATAATGCATCATTCTGATGAGCAAGAAAATAAACCCAAGTATATCTAGAATAGTCATCAACTATTACAAAGCCATAAGATTTTCCTTTAAACTAGTTGTGCTTATTGAACCAAATAGATCAATATGTAGCAATTCAAGAGGTCTAGATGTTGACACAATCTTCTTAGTTTTGAAAGATGTTCTAACTTATTTTCCTAGTTGGCAAGCATCACATATTTTATCATTTTCAAATTTTAAATACGGCAGCCGAACAACTTAGTTTTTCCTAATCAATTTTGACATAGTGTGCAAGCTTACATGTCTTAATCTCCTATGCCATAACCAACTATCATTTTCAACATTTGCAACAAGACATATCTCACTATTAATTTCAAGATCCTCAAGAAAGACAACATACATATTTTTCAATCTCTTTCCTATAAATGAGAATTTGTTTGTACCTATGTCTATTACTTCACACTTAGTTGAATAAAAACACACTTTAAACCCTTTGTCACATAATTGACTAATACTTAATAAATTATGTTTTAGACCCTTCACTAATAACACATGACTAATTTGAGTTTGGGAGTTCTTACCAACCATACCTATCACATGAATTCTACCTTTTAAATCATCACTAAAGGATACAGTACCTCCTTTTCTTTTGTCTAGCTGAGAAAGCATCATTTCATCTCCAATCATGTGACGTGAACAACCACTATCCATATACTAAGGCTGTTTCTTTTTGAGTTGAGCTCTTGAACATGCTTCCTTTAAGTGCAGCTCAACCTACAAAACAACATTTCAATTTTTCTTTATAGGTACCCATACTTTGATGGGTCCCTGAGTGTTAGTTGCAATATAGGATCCTTTAGGAACCTAAATTTTTCTGATTTTTTGCACATTTCTTTTCTTAAAACTATCATATGATAAATGACCATGTTTATCACAATTATAGCATCTAGGTAACGCATTAGCAAAATTTTTATTTTGGTATGCATATCTTTTTTAAGATTCATTTTTCAAACATTTGAGAGTTGTGTTTTCATCAAGTAATTTTTGCACAACACCAGACTTATTATCCAGCTCTAATTTTAAAACTTCAAAATCTGTTTTTGAATGTTCTAACTCAATTTGTAAAATATTTCTTTGCCCAAAAACATAATTGAACTCCTGTCTTATCTTTTCCAAATCATTTTCAATAGATGCAACCTTTTTCTTTAATGTTTTGTATCTTGAAAAGAGTTTTTCACATTCATCACAAAGGCTGTCATACTCATCCTGTAAATCATCAATGGAAATATCACAAGGGGATGAGGATACCTTGGTTTCATCCTCTTGTGCCATCAAACAAATGTTTGCTCTTTCTTCATATTTTTCATCTTCAACTTTAGAACTTGATGTGTTACTATTCGACCATGCAACAGCCACCATTGCTTTCTTGGATTTCTTATTTTTCCTTGGAGTCTCAACTTTCAGCAATGGACACTTAGACTTGAAGTGACCAAGTTTCTTGCATTCGTAGCAGATCAGCTATTTCTTTTTGTTGGAGTTATTTTTGTTTCTGATTTTCCGTGAAGCACCTTGATCGTTTCTAAACCCTCTTCTAACTAGTCTCTAGTTTCTTCTACCCATAAGCTTTTTGAATTTTCGTGCAACCAAAGCGAACTCTTCATCATTATCACATGACAACTCTTCCAGCTCTTCCTCAAGGATGTTGGCTTTAAGTGTAATGTTCTTTTTCTTTTCCTTTGCTTCCCTCCTATCTTCTTCTTCTTCCTCTTTAAGCTCCAACTCATGAGTTAGGAGAGAGCCACAAATCTCATATAAGGTGATAACATTTAGATCTTTTGCCTCTCAAATTGCAGTCACTTTAAGCTTCCCATTTTATGGTAGGCTCCTAAGCAATCTTTTTACTAATTCATGTTCAATGATAGGCTTGCCTAGCTAACTTAATTTATTTGTAATGTTTGTAAACCTATCTAACATGCTGGTGATGTCTTCACCAGGCTCCATTTTGAACATTTCATAGTTATGTGTTAAGAGGGCAATTTTGGACTCCTTTACTTGAGAAGTCGCTTCATAGATTATTCTAAGTTTCTCCCACACTTGTTTAGCTATTGTACAGCTTGAGGCTTTTTATAAATTCAGTGGGGGTTAAGGCACAATGTAATGTGTTGATGGCTTTAAAATTTATTTGAACTTTTTTAGTTTCAGCCTCGGTCCGTTCAGACTTTGGCTTGAGCATCAACTCATTTGTCACCACATTCATAGTTGAGGGCATAAAGGGTCCATCAATTTAGAGCTCTAATATAGATTGACATCTTAGTGCTTCAATAAGGGTAATTAGAGCCATCAAACAAAGGTGGTGTGAGACCTCGACCTATATAAACTTATAAAAAGAAGTAGACCCGATAACATGAACTAGGGGTATTTTCATCATTTCCCTTAATATGCTCTCAAAAGTAGGTTTTCTAATGTTATTTAAGTCCAAGTGGTCTCTAGAAACAAATAAATGACATATAATGATGAAAAGTACAAAGGAAACATGAATGACAGTAATTTTCGTATTAAGGGCAAAATGGTCATTTTTCATCTCAAGTTAAAATTTTTAAGTTTCGTGAACCTGAGCATTTCTAGACCATTATGTGTCAAGCCCGACCTTATAAAATACTTGCCATGTCATTCATGTGATTGACAATATGCTTGCATACTTGGAAAGCACCGAAAAATCGTCCAAAGACGGTAGTGTATTGAATGGTACAACTAAGTTGAATTAAGCCTCGAACTCGACCAAATAAAAATTTTAAGATGAAATTTAGAATTTTAAATTCTTTGAATGATTTAATATGGTGATTCGGAGTTTGAGAATAGATTTGGAGTCAAAATGAAATTTTCATGACATAGGGGTAAAATGGTCATTTTACCACCTCAGGGCAAAATTGTAATTTTACACCACCCAACACTTGTCATACTCATAGATTTCATCCCTTAACCTTTTATATGGTGAATAATTGAAATATTTTATGTGGTGGAGAAAAAAAGCTTAATTGTTAAGTGTAAAATGTGGACCAATGGTATGGTGACAAGTGGCAAGCTTATATTTCTTTATAATTTACATTAAAAATCAGCACATAAACCCTCCCAACTCATTTCTCTTGGTCGGCCAAAGGAAGAAAAAGGAAGAAAAAGGAAGAACAAAACCCAAGCTAAGAAATTCAAGAGAAATTCACAAAATTTCAAAGAATAAAGTGACAAAAGGTAAGATTTTTCAATTCTAGCTTGAGATCTATCTTTCGTAAGCATTCTTTCTTATTTTCATGGTTGAAATTCATGATTATATGATGGATCTCTTGCTGGTTGAACATATAGAGAGAGGTTTTTGATGGTTAATTTGGTTAGATTTCAATATATTCTAGCTTTTTTAGTTAGTTAATGATGTGTAGCATGAAAAGCAAACAAGAAAAAATCATTTTCTTCCATCACCCTCCATTGGCCAAATCTTCCCTATGGTGTGTTGATGGTGGAATTGATTTTATTTCAAGTGATTTGGTTAGGAATTAATGATTTATGGTGTAAAAATCAAGTGGGAAAAACCATAGTGTTCATGCACCCACCATGGCCGAAATTCCCAAGAAGAAATGTGAAGATGATCTTGCTAAATTTTATGTTACTTGACTTGAGTTTGATGATTTGGAGTATTGGGAGGGAAATGGAGTTATTTGGAGTTAAATTTGACATATTGGCTAATTAATCGGGTGATAGATTGAATTAGGCCAATACCGTTTTATTTAGGTACACAATTGAATTTATGTAGAACACCATGTTTAGATGATGATCCGAACAATTCGCATTCCATTTCATGCATTCATATAGAGCCTAGATTAGTTTTATAACGGTTTAGCACCAATGTGGTAAATTGCTTGATTATGCATTATGTCTAGGTGGTGAATCCTCCGGTAAGGGCAAAGAAGTTGTACCCGAAGATCGGGACTAGGAGTACTTCGACTCCCGATATTGTGAGTCACCTTATTATCGTCTTAATTATCTAAAGTATGTTTTTATCCAATTTTGTAATTTTATGAAAAAATGTGTTTATATGAAATGATTTTATAAATTGTTTTGAAATTTAATGATGACTTGGAAATGGAGTAATTGGAGACTACTTGCTGTATTGTAAATTATGTGTTGAATTGAATGGCTTATGATAATGTGGGCATGAATGGCTAGATGGGTATTTGTGTTGAAAATGTATAAACTGTTGTTTGCCTTGATAGGCTAGATAATGATAAAATTGCCATGTCATGCTATTGAATTTTTATTGAATTGGTGGGTTATAGATTGGTCACTGCAGTGGCGGGTTTTGTGGGCCAACCTATTAGAGGGGCACGTAATCCAGTTATATTCTTACCTCGGTCAGAGAGAGGCGTAGGGTATCTCCTGGGGTAAAGTTTAGAGTTCACCTCATGTTGAACCACCACGTGAAAGTGAATTTAGCCAACGCCAAGGAACGGTCGTGCTTGTAAATGTAAAAATGTGTTTTGTGGGTATATGACTTTTTAACAACCTTGGCGGACTCGGTTAATGCCTCTCCAAGGTATCCCCGAGAATGAGTTTTGGCACGAGCCAAGTTTTTAAGAGATTCATAAGTCTCGTTGTATATTTTGGATGAAATGTAACTAGCTTAGATGATTTGAAATGTGTTTTGATGTTATGAACCATTTTATGATGATCTATTTTAATCGTCTCCATTTACTTGGCTTTAGATATTTTAGATGATATTTGTTTACTCACTGGGATTATATAATCTCATCACCCTCCTTTCCACCCATTTCAAGCTCAAGATAGCTTATAGATAGCTGATATCGTGGAAGGCTACAGTTGGCTTTACTTCCTAAAATATCGTACGTTCACAGCCTTCGTTCACTTTTGTCATTTGGGGGCCCACGTGTCATTGTAAATTAAATTACACATTGTAAATTAAATTACATACCTTGACTATTTGTATTACAGTATGTATGAATTTATTTCTCTTTTACGCTACAAAAATTCCTTATAGATAACTCTATAAAAATTGTTTTATAAGAAAATAGAATATTTTATTGAATATTTTTATTATATTAAAATAGTCATAATTTCACTTTAAATGAATGTTTTAGACATCTAAACTTGTTTTTGATTATGAAATAAGTGTTTTGCACTCGCATACTATATTATTAGCTGGTTTCGAAATTTTCAAGGAAAAATGACCAAACTACCCCTAAGAGACGACAATTATTTTTTTATTGTTTTGGTTTGGATATAGCTTATAATCTTTTCAAATATGATATTAGCAACTGTTGCTCGCAAGGGAGGTGAGAAAAGTGATATTAAAGCCTTGTGAGGTTTCGGTTGTTATTTCGAGAAATGAATGTCTATAGGGAGATCGCGGCGATTGTCACGGGCTCGAGTAGAGTACCGAGTCGTGACATTATGGACCTTATCTTGGTGTCGAAAGAGTAAAATGATTGCACCAAGGATTAAAGGAGAATAAGTTTTAATCTGTAATTTGAATGGAGATTGGATAAGCTTCAGCTATCAATATCTTTTTCTTCCAATAGCTTATTCATTCTCCAGCAACTTCTTCTTTTACCTTCCATCTCACGTTGCATCCACCCTCCATGAAAGCTTGATAGGAAAGCTCCATAACCTTCCTCAAAATAGCTCCAATTTTCAAGCTTTTGTGCGCTTTTGCATGGAACCCTTGTACTCATTCATTCTTTCATTTAAAAACCCTTGAAAAATCTTATTTCCATACTTTCTCTCACTAGTTAAGTGTTTTAGAGAGAGAAAGAGGGAGCTTTTATAATAGCTTGGTGTCATGACCCAGAACTCCCATCCAGCTTGTGACAAATGCCACGATGTCTCGATTGACATTCATTACTCGGAATGCCAATCAAAGCCTCGCAAGGCTTTCGCATCAGTTTTACTTCTCCCCTGTGAACAACAGTTATTAAATACCATGTTTTAAAGAAATATAGACCAATTTCAAATCAAAAACAATCAAAAAGTAATTTCTACTACACAAGGGTACTGGTCATTTTACCAAAAATTTTCAAACCCTGGCAAAAATATGATATACGAGTAACAAGCATCCATTTCATGTCTAAAAATAAGTTTCGTTGTCTAATTCATCAATATAAAGTGAAATTATAGTTATTCAATTTGAATAAAATATTCTATTTTCTTATGAAACAATATTTATAGAACTCTGCGTAAATAATTTTTGTAGCGTAAAAGCAAAATAAATTCATACATATAGTGGCACACACAACCAGGTATACAAAATATTCTACAATGACATGTGGGCCCCCAAAATAAACATATATGTACAACACTATAGACCTGTGATTTCTAAGAGTGCAAAACCAAAAGCAAACCCTCGACATAATCAGTGGTCTACAGACTGCCCTGAGCCTGAAATGGGTGAAATGAAGGGGTGAGTTTTTTATAAACTCAGTGAGTAAGCAAATTTCATCTAAAACATCTAAAGTCGACTAAATTGAGACAATTTAAAATATCTCATCATAATATGATTCATAACATCAAATCTCATTTCAACCCATGTAAATCAATTTCATTTCATCAAAATCAACAAGGCTTATGATTCTCTTAACACTTGGCTCGTGCCAAAAACTTGTACTCAGTGACACCTTGCACCGAGGCATCCAACCGAGTCCGCTAAGGTTGTTAAAATAACATATGAGTATAAAACTCATTTTTCTTTTACATTTAAAAGCACAGCCATTCCTTGGTGTTGGCTAAGTTTCACCCTTACGTGGTGGTTCGGCCTGAGGTGAACTCTAACTTTACCTTAGGAGATACCCTCCGCGCCTCTTATACTAAGGTAAAATATAACAAGGTTTACCATGCCCCTCTAATAGGCTGGTCCACAGAATCTCGCCCACTGCAGTAAGCTAAATACATAACCCACCAAATCAATAAAATTTCGGTAGCATAACATGACTAATATAGTACTATCCAACCTGTCAATGTACGACAAAACAATTTATATAATTCACAAAACCACAATTTCAACCATTCATGCTACCACAATTTCATAAGCCATCAATTCAAATCATATATATAACATATATATAACACAAGTATACAGTCTCCACTTACTCAATTTCCAAAACCAGTATTCAATTTCAAAATAGTTATAAATCTCATTTCGTTTAACCAACGCTTTAATTTTAACACATAATAATTTACAAATTAAACTCATTTTTCTTTAAAATCATAAAAATGAGTATAAACTACTTTAGATAGTTAAGATGAAAGTCTGATTACTCACAATAACAGGAGTTTGGAGTACTCCTATTCTTAGTCCTCGGGCACAATATTTGTACCTCATCAAAGGGCTCACCACCTATACATAATACACGACACGTAATTCAATACATTTGTGCCAAACTATTATAAAACTATTTCAGGCTCTATATGAATGCATGACATTGAATGAGAATTGTCCGAACAATCACTTAAAGACGATGTTCTACGTGGGTTCAATTGTGATCAGAATGAATTTGTATTCGACCTAATTCGAACTTGTCAAGCCCAGCTCGACAATATGTTTATTATGCTATTCTTACATAAGAATGCATGTTTGCTTACTTGTGTATCTTGAAAATCGTTAAAGGACGGTATTGTACCAAATGGTACAATTAAGTTGAATGAAGCCTCAAACTAGTCCAAATAGAGATTTTAAGATGAAATTGAGAATTTTAAAATCCCAGAATGACTTAAAATGGTGATTTAGAGTTCGAGGACTGATTTGGAGTCAAATTGGAATTTTCATGACCCGGGGGTAAAATGGTCATTTTGCCACCCGAGGTTAAGATGTGAGTGTTGGATGAACTTTTTTACTAAGATTGATCATTTGAATATAATTTGAGTATGAGAAGTGAAGAATTTTAATTTTGGCATGTTTTTTGAGTATAGGGGCAAAATAGTCATTTTGCCACCCTAGGGGCAAAATTCTAATTTTACACACCCAACACTTGTCCAGCACATGAAGTTCACCCATTATTATCATAAAATAATTGAAGGATTTTATGTGGTGGAGAAAGAAAGCTTAATAGTTAAGAATTTAAAAATGGACCAATGGTAAGGTGACAAGTGTCAAGCTTTTATTAGTTTATTATTTTCCTTATAAATTAGCACAAAATCAGCCCATTTCTCTTCATTATGGCCGGCCAAAGCAAGAACAAAGAAAGAAAAGGAAGAACAAAACCCTAGGTGGAAAAATTCAAGGGAAAAGTGTGAAAATTCAAGGAAACAAGTGGAAAAAAGGTAAGATTTTTCAATTAAGCTTGAGATCTCTGTTTCTTAAGCATTTTTTCTTATTTTCCATGGTCGAATCACATCATTTCATGATGGGTCTCTTGCTGGCCGAACACTTAGAGAGAGATTTTGATGCTAGATTTGGTTAGATTTCAATGTATTTTAGTGTTTTTAGCTAGTTAGTGATGTGTAGCATGAAAAGTCAACAAGAAAAATTCACTTCCTCCCATCACCCAGCATTGGCTGAATCTTCCTTGTAGAGTGTTGATGGTGGATTTGATTTTATTTCAAGTGAATTGGTTAGGAAATGATGAATGATGGTGAGAAAATCCAGTAGGAAAAATCATAGTGTTCATGCACTCACCATGGCCGAAATTCTCAAGAAGAAATGTGAGGATGGTTTTGCTAAATTTTATGTAATTTGACTTCTGTTTGGTAATTTGAAGTATTGGGAGAGAAATGGAATTATTTGGAGTTGAATTAGACGTATTGGCCAATTAATCGGGTGATAGATCGAGTTAGGCCAACACCGCATGTAGACGATAATCCAAACAATTCGCGTTCCATATCATGCATTCATATAGAGTTTAGATTAGTTTTATAACAATTTAGCACAAATGTAGTAAATGGCTTATTGTGCATTATGTCTAGGTGGTGAGCTTTCTGGTAAAAGTAAAGAGATAGTACCCGAGATCAAGAATCGGAGTACTCGGAATTCGACTACCAAAATAGTGAGTAACCTTATTATCGTCTTAATTATCTAAAGTAGGTTTTATTGGTTTTTCTGTGATTTTAAGAAAAATGAGTTTAAATGGTAAATCTTTATGTTTTAAAAGCAAAATGTGATTAAATGAAATGATTTTATAAAATTGTCTTGAAATTGAATGATGGTTTTGGAAAATGGAGTAATTTGAGACTAATTGCTGTGTTGTAAGTTATGGTTTGAATTGAATGGCTTATGATAATGTGGACATGAGTGGCTAGATTTGGTAAATGTGCTGAAATAGTATGAACTGTTGATTTGCCTTGAGAGGCTGTAAAATAAAATAATTGCCATGTCATGCTGTTGAATTTTATTGAATTGCTGGGGTTATAAATTGGTCGCTATAGTGGACGGGTTCCGTGGACCAGCCTATTAGAGGGGCACGGTAACCCTATTATATTCTTACCTCAGTATGAGAGGAGCCGATGGATAACTCCTGAGGTTAACACTTTAGAGTTCACATCATGCCAAACCACCACGTGAGGGTGAACTTAGCCAACGCCAAGAAACGACTATGTTTTCAAAATAAAAATATGATTTATGCGTACATGACTTTTTAACAGCCTTGGCAGACTCGGTTGGGATAGCCCTTGGCCAAGGTATCCCTGATAACTGAGTATGAGAATGATTTTGGCTCAAGTCAAAGTTTTAAGAAATTCATAAGCCATGTTGATTACTCGATTTATATGAATTGATTTTATTTGGTTAAAATGAGTTGAAAGGTGCTGAATTACAGTATGTTAAACTATTATATCTGTCTCCATTTACTCAACTTTAGATATTTTAGATGGTATTTATTTACTTACTGGGATTATATAATCTCACCACCCATTTCAGGCTTAGGATAGTCAGTAGATAGCTCACTTTGTTGAGGGCTATAGTTGGACTTGCATCTTCAAAAACTGTAGGTTTACCACTTTTGATACTTTTGGTCATTCGTGGGCCCATGTGTCATTGTAAATTAAATTTTATACTTTGGTTATCTGTATTACAGTATTTATGAATTTATTTAGCTTTTACGCTACAAAAATTATTTACCGATAACTCTATAAATATTGTTTTATAAGAAAATAGAATATTTTATTAAATATTTTTATTATATTCAAATAGTCATAATTTCATTTTAAATGAAGGTTTTAGACATTTAAACTTATTTTTTATTATGAATTATGTGTTTTATACTCGCATACTGCATTTTTAGCTGGTTTCGAAATTTTCGAGGAAAAAATGACCAAAATGCCCCTGTGAGACATAAATCATTTTTTTTATTGATTTAAGTTGGAAATAGCTTAAAATCTTTTAGAACATGATATTTGACAACGGTTACTCATAGGGAAATGAGAAACTGATATTAAAGCCTTGCGAGGTTTCGGTTGACATTTTGAGTAATAAGTGTCGATCGAGATACTGCGGCTGTTGTCACGGGCTCGAGAGGAGTACTGGGTTGTGACAGAATTATACACCATTGATTTAACCAAAACATCTGGTTCAACTCCAAATATATTCATTACATTCCCAATAATCTAATACACCAAAGCATTACAATGAACTTGATTTTTGACTAACTTCACCATTTTCCTAAATTCATTCCGATTCTGAACTAACAAACTAATCAATGTCTACACAGTCTCGTAAATCCATATATATAAGTAAAAATCAAATCCAAGTCCATTTACTATGATTTTCTCAGTTTCCATCAAGCCATTTTCTAAAGGAACTATACTTTTCAATAACCTGTTTCGATATCCAACACCATAATTCATCAATTCCTAGCTAAATAACATGAAATACAACCAAATCCATCATCAACAAGCCCTATAGAAATTTGGCCAAATGAGGGTGGTCGAAAAACATGTGATTTTCTTGCTTGTTTTTCCTTCCAAACATCACAAAATGACTAAAAACACTAGGATATTATGAAATCTAGCAAAATTCATCACCAAAACTTCTCTCTCTAGATTTGGCTAGCAAAGGTTCTCTCTTGAAAACTTGAATTTCAGCCATGGAGAATAAAAAAGAATATATGGGAAAGGTAGATCACAAGCAAAAATTAAAAAATCTTACCTTTACTTGCTTGATTCCTTGAAATCCAACAATTTCTCTTGAATTTTTCCTTCCTAGGGTTTGTTATTCTCTTTTTCTCTTTGTTCCCTTGCTTGGCCGGCCATAAGAGTGAAATGGGAAAAGCTTAAGTCGGTTTATAAAGGAAAATCATATAAATATTAAAGCTTGACACATGTCACCACTTGATTGGTCCATGATTAAAAGTTTAACCATTAAGCAATTTCTCACAACCACATGTAATCCCATAATTATGCAAAGTATAAAGTCATTATAGGTGAAATTCATGGGCTTGACAAGTGTCATGGTGGTGTAAAATTTCAATTACGTCCTCATGGACAGGTGAAATGATCGTTTTACCCTTATACTTTAAAAAATGTTAAAATTGAAAATTTTCACTTCTCAAATTCAAATAATGCTCTAATTAATCAAATTTAGTCAAAATATCATCCAACATTCTAATTTTGCCCTTGGGTGGCGCAATGACCATTTTGCCTCTACGGTATGAAAATTCTCGATTGAACTCCAAATCAATCCTCGAACTCTGAATCACCATATTAAGACATTCTAAGATTCAATAACTCTAAAATCCATCATAAAATCTTTATTTCGCCTAGTTTGAGGCTTTAATCAACTTAATTGTACCACTAGGTACAATACTGATTTTTAACGATTTTTCGATACATTCACTTATGCATACATTCTATCAAGCACATGAATGACATGACAAGTATATCATAGAGTGGGGCTTGACACTTGGAGAATTGTTGGAAAGAATTTCAAAGTTACAAAGCTATTAAGGTGAGTAGTAAATTAGAGTTGAATTTTTAGTGTTGAGAATGGCTAGAGATTTGACTTGTGAATATTTTGTAGTTGAGGTTGTTCATTCATTTTAGAATGATTAGGATAGTGAAAATAGATAGCCATTTAAATGGTAATTGGAAGCTAGCTAAGAGAAAGCTTTTAGAATTTATAAGCATGTGAATTGACATAATGATGATGCTAATGTGATGATAGGTTCCAACGAAGCCCCATCGCCCCATTTGGACCATTAGAGAAGTTAGAGTTAACTAAAGGTTCAACGAAATACCGGTGAGTGAACTTGCATTTCAAAATTGTTTTGGGAATGTGAATATATTTGCATAAAATATTTGAATGATTTTAACCAACTTTTCTTTAAAATTGTGTGCCGGGGAACAAGCCCTTGATAAAATGTCTTGATGTTGATAAATGTGAAATGTGTAAAAAGACGGACCTATGTGCTCCTATATTGCATTAATATATATATATATACGAATAATGTTATGTAATGATATTGACCCAGCTATGTGTGAGTAGGAGTGTGCACAAGCCGATGCTGGCCCGGCTATGTACGAGTGGGTGTGCGCATAAGCCGATGCTGACCTAGCCATGTGTTAATGGGAGTGCATATGAGCTGATGATGATGGGAGGGTGTGCTTGATGATTGATATATATATATATATACATATATACATATATGGTGTATGGTTATAATGCATGTGAAAATTTGACATGTTGAATTTTGGGAATTTATATGTGTTTCATGTTGCTCTTGTCATTTCAGTAGGATGGCCTTTTCTTGAAGGGAATGGAAACTTTTTCTTGGTGCTCTGTTTCTTGCTACAGTGAGAAACTCTCGAGTTGTGAGGGTTTTTACTAGACCTAGTTCTCGTTGTAGCAAAAAAGTTACAGTAGCTTCTTATTGCAGTGACAAACTCTTTGTTTGGCTAGTCGAATTTTGCTGTAGCGAGAAACTTTCTGTCCCACTTGGCTACCTTGTTGATTTTTGCAACATTTTCCACTCCTTTAACACCATAGTGAATCATTGACTTCCAATATCTAGGAATTAATTAACTAGGTAAAAAATGAGGGGTTTAGAGAGAAACCCTCGCCAGTTGAGAAAACCTTTGTCCAGTTAATAATTTGAGCCAAACTTCACAGCAGCGAGGACTCGTTGTTTACTTGATTTGATTTGCATGAATGCTATTAAAGTTTTCACTTTTTAAAACCTTTGTTGAGCATAGACCCTTCTCATCAATGGATTGACTTATTGGGGATTTAAATGAGGGATTTTAGTAAGAATGGAATTAAATTGCATTGTTTTGAAAATAAATGCATCATGATTTCTTTAAACATTCCTTCTTGTTTGCTTGTTCCCTTCTTATGTTCACTCATTGAGTTTTTACTCACTATTTTCAACTTCATGTTTTTAGATCAGGAGGCAGTTTGTCAAGCCCAGCTCTACAATATGTTTATTATGCCATTCTTACATAAGAATGCATGTTTGTTTACTTGGGCACCTCGAAAATCGTTAAAAGACGACAATGTACCAAATGGTACAATTAAGTTGAATTAAGCCTCGAACTAGTCCAAATACAGATTTTAAGATGAAATTGAGAATTTTAAAACCCTAAAATGACTTAAAATGGTGATTCGGAGTTCGAGGACCGATTTGAAGTCAAATTGAAATTTTCAAGACCCAAGGGTAAAATGGTCATTTTACCACCTGAGCATAAAATTGGAATGTTGGAAGAAGTTTTTGATCAAGATTGACTATCTAGAACATAATTTGAGTTTGAGGAGTGAAAAAATTTAATTCTGACATTTTTTCGAGCATATGGGTAAAATAGTCATTTTGCCACCCTAGGGGCAAATTTGTAATTTTACCCTACCCAACACCTGTCCAGCACATGGATTTTACCCAATATTATCATGGATAATTGAGAAAATTTAAGTGGTGGAGAGAGATTGCTTAATGGCTAAGTATGACACATGGACTAATGGAATGGTGACATGTGTCAAAATCTCAGCCATTTATTGTTTTCCTTATAAATTAGCACAAAATCAGCCTATTTCTCTTCATATGGCTGGCCAAAGCAAGAACAAAGGAAGAAAAAGGAAGAACAAGAACCCTAGGGTGAAAATTCAAGAGAAAATTAGTGGATTTCAAGTAATCAAGCAATCAAAGGTAAAATTTCTCGATTTTGACTTGTGATCTACCATTCCCATGCATTATTTTGCATTTTCCATGGTTGAATCACAAGATATCATGAAGGATAGTGTGCTGATCAAACCCTAGGAGAGAGGTTTTGATGCTTGATTTGGTTAGATTTCAATGTATTTTAGTTGTTTTAGTTGATTGGTTATGTGTAGCATGAAAATCAAGTAAGAAAACTTCATGTTCTCCCATTACCATTGGCTGAATTCTCCATGTAGAATATTGATGATGATTTTGATTTTTTTTTTCAAGTGATTTGGTTAGGAATTTGTGATTTATGGTGTGAGAATCAAGTAGGAAAAATTATAATGTCGATGCACCCACCATGGTCGAATTTTCCAAGAGAAAATGTGAGGATGATTTTGCCATATTTCAAGTTATTTAATTTGTGTTTGATGATTTGGAGTATCGGGAGAAAAATTAAATTATTTGGAGTTGAATTGGACGTATTGGCCAATTAATTAGGTGATAGATCGAATTAGCCCAATACCATTTAATTTAGGTACACAATTGAATTTGTGTAGAACACCGTGTTTAGACAATAATCCGACCAATTTGCATCCCATTTCATACATTAGTATAAAGCCTGAATTGATTTTATAATAATTTAGCACAATGTAGTAAATGGCTTATTGTGCATTATGTCTAGGTAGTGAGCATTTTGACAAAAGTAAAGAAATAGTACCCGACAATCAAGAATCGGAGTACTTGGAATTCGACTCCCGAAATAGTGAGTAACCTTATTATCATCTTAATTATCTAAAGTAGTTTTTATCCGATTTTGTGATTTTATGGAAAATGAATTTAAGTGGTAAATCTTTATGTTTTGTAAGCAAAATGTGATTAAATGAAATGATTTTATAAAATTGTCTTGAAATTGAAAGATGGTTTTGAAAATGGAGTAATTTGAGACTAATTGTTGTGTTATAAATCATGGTTTGAACTGAATGGCTTATGATAATATTGGCATAAATGGTTAAATTGGTAAATATGCTGAAAATGTATGAATTGTTGATTTGCCTTGAGAGGCTGTAAACTAAAATAATTGCCATGTCATGCTATCGTAAATTTTATTGTATGGTGGGTTTAGCTTGCTATAGTGGGTGGGTTTTCTGTGGATCAGCCTATTAGAGGGGCACGGAATCCCGATATATTTTACCTCGGTTGGAGAGGTGAGTAGGGTAACTCTCAAGGTATAACTTTAGAGTTCACTTCACGCCAAACCACCACGTGAGGGTGAACTCAGCCAACGCTAAGGAACGACTATGTTTTTTAAACTAAAAATATGTTTACGTGTATACGAAATTTTTAACAACCTTGGCGGACTCGGTTGGGATAGCCCTCGATCAAGGTATCCCTGATAACTGGGTATGAGAATGATTTTGGCACGAGCCAAAGTTTTAAGAAATTCATAAGCCATGTTGATTACTCGATTTATATGAATTGATTTTATTTGCTTGAAACAAGTTGAAAGGTGATGAATTACAGTATGTTAAACTATTTTATTTATCTCCATTTACTCGGCTTTAGATATTTTAAATGGTATTTGTTTACTCACTAGGATTATATAATCTCACCACCTTCATTTCTACCCATTTCAGGCTTAGAATAGGCTATAGATAGCTGATTTCATTGAGGCTACCATTGGATTTGCATCCTCCAAACTGTAAGTTCACAGTCTTCCTTACTTTTAGTTATTCGGAGGCCCACTGGTTATTGTAAAGTAAATTAAATACTCTGGCTTACTATATTATAGTATGTATGAATCTATTTTGCTTTATACACTGCTACAAAAATTATTTACATATAACTCTAAAAATATTGTTTTATAAGAAAATAGAATATTTTATTGAAATTTTTTTTATTTTTTTATTATATCCAAATAATCATAATTTTATTTTAAATGAAGGTTTTAGATGTTTAAACTTATTTTTGATTATGAATTATGTGTTTTGTACTCGCATACTATATTTTTAGCAGATTTCGAGATTTTTGAGTGAAAATGACCAAAATCCCCTTGTGAGAAAAAAATTGTTTTTCTATTGTTTTGATTTAGAAATAGTTTATAATCTCTCAAAACATAATTTTAGTGACTAATACTCAGAGGGGAAGCGAGAAAAACTGATGTTAAGCCTTGCGAGGTTTCGATTGACATTCCGGGTAATGAATATTACAGAACGATCTAAAGAGGGTCATAGCTTTCTATCAGGACTTCAAGGCGGTTGTCACGAGCTAGATGGGAATTCCGGGTAAAGACAATTCTATTGGTATCAGAGCTTTTGGTTTAAAGATTAGAGCTTTTGGGTTTAAAGTTGTTTTAAAATTTACAGTGTTAGTGTGGCCGAAGTTAAGTTAAGTTAAGTTAAGTCAAGTTAAGTTAAGTGAAGTTAGGTTAGGTTGAATAGAATGCATGTAATTGCATATAGAAACCTACCTGCTCTGGTGATGCGTAAATGATTAAGTAATTACTACTTGGTTGCGTATAGGTTTTGAGGTGCGCTGGTGACACACACACCATGTCTAGAAGAGGCGGTAGTCTTGATACCCCTCATAATGCTAGTGAGGGATCATTAGATTCTACTACTAGAAGTCGATGGCAACCCGAACCAAGTAGTCCAGAAAGTGCTGATAGTAACAAGGAAAGCTTCAAGAGTAGCCAGAATTTTGAAAATGAGAGCAGTTCTAATACTCCGAAAACTATAAAAGATTTCCTTTTGAAACAACTTGAAGAGTACCATAGGGAATGGGCGAGGAAGGCAATTGCAAGGGAAGGTATTCATCCTAGGAAGGGCGTGTCAGTTGTTCGACACTATCCTCTAGGCTGTGGGATGAATGTAAAGGAACAACAGGAAATGAATAAGGAGAAAGTAACTGTCGCAAATTATCCCCTTAGGAAGGTGAACGTTGTACGATATTTTCCTCCCTGTTATGGAAAAAATGCTGCACCGATGAGTTATGAGGAATGTAGGAGAATACAACAAGCTTGGATTGAGGAACAAATGAGAAAATCTCAAGAGGAGGAGAACCCGAAAGAGGATCTTAAGAAGGACTTAGAGTAGAATCTTCTGATAAGATCAGATTAAGATGATGATCCTAATGACATGTAATATTTTCGCAGGATTTTTTACTATTTTAACTCTAGGTAGATGTAGAGTAAAGGAGATAATAGTTATCTGTACAAAGAAGTTAATAGTTTGGCTTTTAAAGTGTGTGATTAGAATGTATTATAAAGTAGCTATTTAAGTGACTGGAGGTATATGGAATCTTAACTGTAGTCTTCGAAAGGATATGGAAGAAATCAATGAGGCTCTAGATGACATTTTGAGCAATTAATGTGATAAAGTCAAAGATTGTAAGCTTGAGGGTGAAGGAAGTATAAAATGATGCCATAACATTATAGGAAGATAATCTAATATAGTATAAAATATGGTCCATTAGAGATAAATAAAGGAACTTGAAAAAGATAAATTATTGATTAATAAAGATTGTGAGTATAAATGTAGTGAAAGATGAACTATTTTTGTGGTCTTTGTACTGGAAGTTAATAAACTATTAGAGTTATAAGACAAGGAAGATGATCAGTAATGGATAATGAAAATAGAGGGATACCATAAATAATAAGTAATTATGTGTATGATGATGTATATATTGTGAATTCATTACACCATATGGGAAAGATGTCCTAAGGTGGGACTTGAAATATGTGGATTTTTGGATATGCTCTAGGAGGGAACTTCTGCATCCTAAATTTGAGATATCTTGATCTTATAACTACAAGGACGAGATGTAATAATTAAGTGAATTATCCACTTTATAAATGTAATAGGTTAAGAGCCCTTTATGGCTAGAAAGCACGAGTAAACTGTGAGCAGCATAAAGATTGGACTCATGAGTTGGAAACTGGTCATTGGTGGTTTTGATGTTAAGCTTTGTTGTATGGAGTCTTAAGTGCATTGGGGAGGTATTAAGATAAAGATGATGAGTGAAATTGTAGAATTTCTTTATTGCTTTATATATTGGCATGTAAGAGAAAGAAAAGTTAGAGAGTTTCTAATATGGCTACATAAAAATAAATTAACATGTGGAGTGTTAAGATGAATAATATGTTGACTAAAGTCAAATCTTAAGAAATAAAGTGAGCCTTGTAAAAGGTTAAAATGGAAGTGAGGGAAAGGTTAGATGAATGTATGAGATACTGATAAGAGATGTCAATACTAAACGAGGAAAATGTAAATAAGGATTTCAATAATGATATAGCAAATGAGTTTATATAGAATATTATTATGAGAATATACTGATCTTGTCTTGACCTTGTTGAAAGGAAAGGATTAGTAACAACATAAGTAAACTAGGTGACATGTTAAAAACCCTTGGAGATAAATTGAAGCATGAGTAGTTGGGCATGCCTTTATGGAAATGATATACTTGGTGTATAAAAGAGCAAATAAGTGATTAAGTGTTTCAAGAATGTTTAAATGCCTTTGAGAAAGAATTATAAGTTATACATGATGAGCATAAGATGCGTGACTTTGAAACTTGTTAAGGAGCCAAACGGCTAAGTCTTGGGTTAAGTGATCACCTATTGTGAGACATAAGTTTAAGATAGATATCCCTAAGGAAATACTCAAGAGAGGTTCTGCCCTGGATCTCTTGAAAGCAAGCACTAACTTATGTCGTTATAAAAAGGAAGCTGTAAGTTGAGAGTGATATTAGTATTGACATTGAAAAGTACTTGAGGAGAATCTAGTTTCAAGTCTTGATATTTCAAGTACAATTTGTAAATTGGTTAAGGGAGAATGATGTTATATTCGTATGAAAGAGTGGAACAAAGGATGATAGAAGTTGACCTTGATAATGAAGTCAGATAATGAAACTTTCCTAATAATTTATGGAAATTGGAATTTAAAAATGCTTGAGGCATACATGATTTAAATGAGTCTGAGTTTTAAGTGACAAATCAATATCGGAATGCAATAAAGATACAAGGTAATGTAGAGGTATGAAGTATAATCTAGGAAAAAGGATGACTCTTAGGAATTGTGGTATTGCATAAGATGCAATGATCAAGTTAAGATAAATCTTTGAAGTATGAATGGGATTATAAAGAATACATGCATAATAGATTATAATTCAATGGAGATGACATTGTGATGCAATGATATATAGTATAAGGAAACTTAAGCATATAATTGAAAATGATAAAAAGAGAGTATAAGTATGTAAATGATCTGGAACTATGCACAGGCATGATGAGAATTTGTATGTATTATGAAGATTATTCTATTGAATCTTGGTTATGAATGGGAATGAACAAAGAGAAATTAGTCTGAAGGCATTTGAAAACCAAGACCCGTATACATAATGAGGAATATGGACACTTGAATGTGCACGTATACGTATATGTAGAGTTAGTGATGTACGCAACTAAAATGAAGAATGGTTTTAGTGGTTCGAGATTTGAACTCAATATACTTGATGAGCTGTATAGATAATATAATGATCCAGAATCATATTAGAAGTCGATTTAAGACGACCTAAGGAATTTTGGGGAAATAGTTAAGGGAATGTAATCTATAGTACGGTTAAACCATATGAGATGGATTAATAGGATTAAAAAGATTGAAATTTCCTAAATGCGAGGTAAATATGAAGTATGTGGAAATAATTGAAGCCATTAATCTTCCCTAACACTGAGGATATCTACAAGAATGAGTATGGCATGTTAATGATACTGTAAACTACACAATATTGTATGAAGATGGAATGAATGAATGAAAGTCGAGAAATTTGATATAAAATGAAGTAATAAGATAGTGATTGGTATGCCTAAATAAGTATAAAATGCGATCGAAATTGTTATGATTTAGATGGAGTTATGGTTCAAGTATAATGATAGTAATAAAAGCATACTTGGTGTTTCAATATAAGAGATCATAAATGTAAAGGTTACTATTGATATGATTTTAAAGAATAATAATAGACATAAGCAAAGTACTCGAGTTGAAATGGAGGTAAATGAGGTGAACAAATCGAAATTCTCCATAAAGGGGAAGACATAAGAAGTCGAGCACTAGATGAAAAAACAATATCCCCACCTTTTCTCTGAGTTTAGTAAATGAAATTTTGAGGTCAAAATTTTATTTTAAGGGGGGTAGTGCTGTCAAGCCCAGCTCTACAATATGTTTATTATGCCATTCTTACATAAGAATGCATGTTTACTTACTTGGGTACCTCGAAAATCGTTAAAAAACGGTAATGTACGAAATGGTACAATTAAGTTGAATTAAGCCTCGAACTAGTCCAAATGGAGATTTTAAGATGAAATTGAGAATTTTAAAACCCCATAATGACTTAAAATGATGATTCGGAGTTCGAGGACCGATTTGGAGTCAAATTGAAATTTTCACGACCTAGGAGAAAAATGGTCATTTTTCCACCCGAGGTTAAAATTGGAATATTGGAAGAAGTTTTTGATCAAGATTTACTATTTAGAACATAATTTGAGTTTGAGAAGTGAAAAATTTTAATTCCGACATTTTTTCGAGCATAGGGGTAAAATACTCATTTTGCCACCCTAGGGGCAAAATTGTAATTTTACACCACCCAGCAGTTGTCCAGCACATGGATTTTACTCAATATTATCATGGATAATTGAGAAAATTTAAGTGGTGGAGAGAGATTGCTTAATGGCTAAGTATGACACATGGACCAATGGAATGGTGACATTGTCAAAATCTCATCAATTTATTATTTTCCTTATAAATTAGCACAAAATTAGCCTATTTCTCTTCATATGGCCGGCCAAAGCAAGAACAAAGGAAGAAAAAGGAAGAACAAGAACCCTAGGGTGAAAATTCAAGAGAAAATTGGTGGATTTCAACTAATCAAGCAATCAAAGGTAATATTTCTTGATTTTGACTTATGATCTACCTTTCCCATGCATTATTTTGCATTTTCCATGGTTAAATCACAAGATATCATGAAGGATAGTGTGCTGATCAAACCTAGGAAAGAGGTTTTGATGCTTGATTTGGTTAGATTTCAATGTATTTTAGTGTTTTTAGTTGATTAGTGATGTGTAGCATGAAAATCAAGTAAGAAAAATTCATGCTCCCCCATCACCCATCATTGGCCGAATTCTCCATGTAGAATATTTATCACGACCCGGAACTCCCATCGAGCCCGTGACAACTGCCGCGAAGCCTCGACAGACATTCTTCACCCCTAATACCGATCAAAACCTCGCAAGGCTCTCGTATCAACTTCCGCATCTCCTTAGTGAGCAACAGTTATTAAATCTCGTATTTCAAGAAATCATAAGTCGTTTCCAAATCAAAAGAATAAAATATTATTTTCTAGCTCACAAGGGCATTTTCGTCATTTTTCTTCAAAAATATCGAAACCCGCCAAAAAACGTGGTGTAAAAGATAAATATGTTCATACATACTTTAAATCAGATAACTAAAGTATAAAATTACTTTTACAATGACACGTGGGCCCTCAACTGACCAAGAAGGTGTAGGGCTACGAACCCTTACTTTATAGGATGCAACTCCGAGATTAATTCTCGTCTTAACCAACTATCAACAAACTGTCCTGAGTTTGAAAAATGGATAGGAAGAGGGGTGAGATTATGATTACATAATCCCAGTGAGTAAACAGACACCATCTAAACTATCTAAAGGCGAGTAAATGGAGACGAATTAAAATATTCTTTTCCAATATATGTTTCATAACATGAATATTCAGTTTACTCAATTAATCAACATGGCTTATGTATCTCACAAAACTTGGCTTCTGCCAAAATCATTCCCGCGAGTACCTTCGTCAAGGTATCCCACTGAGACCGCCAAGGCTGTTAAATGTCTCATACCCATAAATATGTTTTCGCATCTGACACACAGTCGTTCCTTGGCGTTGGCTAAGTCTCACTCTCACTCGATGGACCACATGAAGTGCACTAAAAAAGCCCACCTCAGAAGATACCCTACGTGCCTTTACGACCGAGGTGAGAATATAAAGGAGTTTACCGTGCCCCTCTAATAGGCTGGTCCACAGAACCCCGCCACCGCAGTAGCTAATCTTTATTTTATCTACCATCTGATTTATAAAATCTTTATCTGCATGACATGGCAATTTATCGCAATCTAGCCTCTGAAGGCTGAATACATAGTATATATAATTTTGATACAAATACCAACTTTGCCATTCATGCTCACATATTGTTATAAGCCATATAATTTAAAACACAATTTATAACACAAGCAGGCAGTCTCCAATTACTCTATTTTCAAAACTAGTATTCAATTTTTTAGAAAATTTATAAAATCATTTTATAAAGTCATAATTTCTCCTAAAACCTAGCAATTTATCATTTAAACCCATTTTCTATAAAATCACACAAATTGTATAAAACTACTCTAGATAATTACGATGATAATAAGTTTACTCACAGTTCTATGAGTCGATGTATTCCTAATCTCGGTCTCCAAGCACAATCTCTGTACTTTTACCAGTGTAATTTACTCACCACCTATCCACAATGTACAATACATAATTCACCACATCAATGCTTGACCATTATAAAATCACTTCAAGCTTAGTGTAAATGCACGATATGATATGCAAAATGCGCAAGTAGCCATCTAGACCCGGTATTGGCCTAAGTCGATTTGTCATTCGATAAATTCGCCAATGCGTCCAATTTGACTCCAACTTGCTCCATTTCTTTTCCAATCCCTCAATTCACCAAGCACAACTAATTAACACACAATTAGGCAAAATTTATCTTCATTTTTCTTCTTAGAACTTTCGACCAACAATGGTACACTAACTCCATGATTTTTCCTACTTAATTTTCTCTCCATAATTCATTAATTCCTACACCAAAAACTATTATTTCTTAATCAAATCACTTAGAATAACATCCCATTCTTCCTCATTATTCACATAGAGAATTCAGCTATTGATCGGTTCCAAACCTTTGGTGGTTTTGCTTCACTTGTTTTCATGCTACACATCATTAATCACCTCAAAACACTAAGATACCTAAAAATCAAACCAATCCAAGATCATTCTCTCTCCATACCCATTTTGACCAGCCATGAATTCATCATGAAAACATTTAATTTAACCATGGAAATTAAGGGAAAATGCATGGGTAAGGTAAATCACTAGCAAAATCAAAGAAATTTTACCTTTGCTTGATCAAATCCTTGAATTCCAACACTTTCTCTTTGATTTTTCCCACCTAGGGTTTGTTCTTCCTTGGTTTCTCTTCTCTTCTGGTTTGGCTGATCACTATGCGAGAAATGGGCTGAATTTTTTACCTTTTTATAAAGAAATAATAAAATAATAAAAACATGACACATGGTATTTCCTTATTGGTTTAAATTTTAAATATTTAACTTTTAATTCTTTAATTCTCCACCACACATTTCTCATGTTTATCCATTTCCATGATGAATAAAATCCCTTTGTCTTGACAAGTGTCGGGAGTGAAAATTTACCGATTTGCCCCCGAGGTGGCAAAATTACCATTTCACTCATATACTCCAAATTATATCGGAATTAAAAATTTTCACTTCTAAACTTCAAATCATACTCCAATAAGTCAAATGGGGCCAAAAAAATCTTTTTTAAAAATTCTCATTTTGTCCTTAAGTGGCAAATGACCATTTTGCCCTTAGATAGTGAAAATTCTGATTTGACTCCAAATTGGTCCTCGAACTCCAAATTACAATTTTAAGTCATCCCTGAAGTGTGAAACTCTTAATTTCACCTTAAAATTCTTATTTGAACTAGTTCGAGGCTTAATCGACTTAATGGTACCATTAGGGGCAATATCGTCTTTTAATGATTCCTCGAACTTCCTAAATATGCAAACATTCTATTGAGCATGTAAATGACGTCGTAATTATTTTATAGAATAGGGTTTGACAATATTGATGATGATTTTGATTTTTTTTCAAGTGATTTGATTAGGAATTAGTGATTTATGGTGTGAGAATGAAGTAGGAAAAATTATAGTTAATGCACCCACCATGGCCGAATTTTTCAAGAGAAAATGTGAGGATGATTTTGCCATATTTCAAGTTATTTAATTTGTGTTTGATGATTTGGAGTATCTGGAGAAAAATTAAATTATTTGGAGTTGAATTGGATGTATTGGCCAATTAATCGAGTGATAGATCGAATTAGGCCAATACCGTTTAATTTAGGTACACAATTGAATTTATGTAGAACATTGTGTTTAGTCAATAATCCAAACAATTTGCATCCCATTTCATACAGTAGTATATAGCCTGAATTGGTTTTATAACAATTTAGCACAATGTAGTAAATGGCTTATTGTGCATTATGTCTAGGTGGTGAGCATTTTGGCAAAAGTAAAGAGATAGTACCAGAGGATCAACAATCGGAGTACTTGGAATTCGACTCCCGAAATAGTGAGTAACCTTATTATCGTCTTAATTATCTAAAGTAGTTTTTATTCGATTTTGTGATTTTATGGAAAATGAATTTAAATGGTAAATCTTTATGTTTTATAAGCAAAATGTGATTAAATGAAATGATTTTATAAAATTGTCTTGAAATTAAAAGATGGTTTTGAAAATGGAGTAATTGGAGACTAATTGATGTGTTATAAATCATGGTTTGAACTGAATGGCTTATGATAATATTAGCATGAATGGTTGAATTGGTAAATGTACTAAAAATGTATGAACTGTTGATTTGCCTTGAGAGGCTGTAAAATAAAATAATTGCCATGTCATGCTATCATAAATTTTATTGTATGGTGGGTTTAGCTTGCTACAGTAGGCGGGTTTTCTGTGGACTAGCCTATTAGAACGGCACGAAATCCCAATATATTTTACCTCGATTGGAGAGGCGAGTAGGGTAACTTCCGAGATATAACTTTAGAGTTCACTTCACGCCAAACTACCATGTGAGGGTGAACTCAACCAACGCCAAGGAACGGTTGTGTTTTTCAAACTAAAAATATGTTTACTTGTATACGAAAATTTTAACAGCCTTGGCGGACTCAGTTGGGATAGCCCTTGATCAAGGTATCCCTAGTAATTGGGTATGAGAATGATTTTGGCACGAGCCAAAGTTTTATAAAATTCATAAGCCATGCTGATTACTCGATTTATATGAATTGATTTTATTTGGTTGAAACAAGTTGAAAGGTGACGAATTATAGTATGTTAAACTATTTTATTTGTCTCCATTTACTCGGCTTTAGATATTTTAGATGGTATTTGTTTACTCACTGGGATTATATAATCTCACCACCCTCCTTTCCACCCATTTCAAGCTCAGAATAAGCTGTAGATAGTTGATTTCATCGAGGCTACCATTGGATTTGCATCCTCCAAACTGTAGGTTCACAATCTTCCTTACTTTTAGTTATTCGGGGGCCCACTGGTTATTGTAAATTAAATTAAATACTCTTGCTTATTGTATTACAGTATGTATGAATTTATTTTGCTTTTTATGCTGCTACAAAAATTATTTACGTATAACTATAAAAATATTATTTTATATGAAAATAGAATATTTTATTGAATATTTCTTTTATTTTTTTATTATATCCAAATAATCATAATTTCATTTTAAATGAAAGTTTTAGATGTTTAAACTTATTTTTGATTATGAATTATGTGTTTTGTACTCGCATACTACATTTTTAACGGATTTTGAGATTTTTGAGAAAAAATGACCAAAATGCCTCTGTGAGAAAAAATTATTTTTCTATTGTTTTGATTTGGAAATAGTTTATAATCTCTGAAAACATAATTTTAGTGACTAATACTTACAAGGGAAGCGAGAAAAACTGATGTTAAGCCTTGAGAGGTTTCGATTGACATTCCGGGTAATAAATGTCTATCGGGATTTCGCAGCGGTTGTCTCGGGCTCGATGGGAGTTCCAGGTCGTGACACAGTCGGTAACTAGGTCGATGTATCTTTGTAGATTCAACTCTTGGTAGGTGTCTCTGTATTCAGTAGCTGTACTTTCGTCCGAGTCTCTCCGTTGGAAGTCGAGTACTATTTTGTTGTGTCTAGACAAATCCCATGTAAATTATTAAGACATATATTTTAGACAATACATGTATATTTAATTGGTAATGCCATTACAAGTTTGAAATGCTTAGTATTAATTTGATTCGAAGTTAAGAAGTGTGACTTAGCAACTTTTGATGGAATGATGAACGGGTCATATCAATAGCCTTGCTTGGGCTTAGTGGACTACGTCCATTGAGCCCATGAGCTGGTCATGGCCTAAAATTTGGGTCGTGACAGGTGGTCTGTTTGTTGATTGTCCCTCAACCACTGCTGATTTTAGTTGAGCCATTTGGATCCTCCCAAAGGGTGTTAGACCTTAATAACAGGAAACTAGCTTTGATACCACTTGTTGGTCCCAATAATATGTGCTAGAGGGGGGGTGAATAGCACAATTTGGCTCTTTCAAAGATTGTCTCTAAGTGTAGACAAAGTGAGACAAATAAAGGAAAGAAAATAAAACAAAAACAGAGTAAACAAGACAGCATAATTTATAGTGGTTCGATCCAAGACCTACATCCACTACCTTCATTATCCAACTAAGGATTTTCCAAACAATCCACTAGGAATCGGTGAAATTCACAAGCTTTCACCAAGCTTTATAATGGCTTTTACAAGGCTTAGCCAAAACATTTTGCACCAGTTTTCTCTATCTTGCTATCTAGACAAAAGTTTCCAAATTAAATCCTGATTTCGCTCTTTGGCCAAATACTGTTTATCTCGCCATCCAGCTCTTTCTTGCCATCCCAAAGAGTAGAGATGACATCAAGCTGTTTCTTATTTTCTTTTATTTTTATTGATGGTGGATCTTGGGGTTCTTAAGGGCGATGAACAATGATTTTGCTCTACTATGGTGATTGAAATTAGCATGATGAATGTGGTAATTAGATGCTTTCTAGTGATGACGTGCTTATAAACATGTGTTGTGATGGAGATGCTTGTGTTGATAAGTTGGATCAGATTGGTTAAGATGATGGGCTCAGGGAGATAGAAGAACTAAAGCATGTTTGATGGGTTTTATGGTGGGTCACAGTTTTGTTATGTCTAGGATGGGGATGATTGTTAAGCATGTCTGTTGGGGATTTTGTTTCTTTTTATGAGATTTTGAGTTGGAATTGTTCAGGGAAGATTTTGTAAAGGGAGTATATTTTATTTTTGCATAAGGGGAGTGAGCATAGCCTTCCTGATAAGGATATATTTTGTATTACTTTGGAGGGTTATGGAGTTTTGTAACCTTTTTTTTTATGAATGCACAATTTCATGGCTTATCAAAGAAAAAAAGTATGTGTTTTAGGTTATTGGGTTTATTGATTTATTCATAAAACCCAAATTTGAGGAATTGAAATTGATTAGACATATCTATACATTAGAACACTGTATGACTTTGGCAACTTAATCCTAACTGCAAGCAGTCAAATCAATTAGTTATTAGATAGTACATTACTGGTTTTTAGGCAATGTGTCACTGGTTTTTAAGTATTGCAAAATTGGTTTTTATGCATTACGTGACTTAATCATTACATGACTAGTTTTTAAGCATTGCATGATTGGTTTTTAAGCATTGTGTGACTGATTTTTAAGCAATGCCTAAGTCACACAATGTCTTACTAACTAGTCACGCAATGCGTTACTAACTAGTCACGCAATGCCTTACTAACTGGTCACGCAATGCCTTATTAGCCAATCACGCAGTGCCATCAACTAGTCACATAATGCCATATCAACAAGTCATGCAATACCTAAAAATTAGTCAGACAAAGTTTTAAAACTAGTCACCCAATGCCCAAAGTCACTCACACAAAGCCTAAAAATTAGTAATGTAATGTCTAAAAACTAGTCACACAATTCCTAAATACCGATTACACAATGTCTACAAACCACCAAAACTACTTAATTCCATTTAACAAGATCAATAACTTCAAACGATACACTATATTCTATTTAACAACATAATTAACGAATATGCCTACTTGACAAAGAATGCTCAAAATGCTCAAAGGTTTTTTTTCATATATTAAAAATCACTTCAAAATGCTTAAAAATGCTCAAAACGCTCAAAGGTTTTTCTTCATGTATTAAAAACTACAAAATGCTCAAAATGCTTAAATGTTTTTCTTTCTGGTAAGGAATACCCTAGAGATGAATGGTCTAGTTAGGAAAACTCAAAGAATATGAGTCAATTTTAGGCACAGACCTAAACATACTTGACCAGTTAATAGTTTTTGGGTTGAGGTGCAGAGTGAAACAAATGGGTTAATTGAATTAAGAGTAATTTTGTCCAAATTTTAATTCTCTTGGCTAAAAATAGTTGAAATTATAAAAAGGCTTATTTTTTGAAACGCCTTATCTACAGAACCCATTTATAAAAGGAACTCTTAAAACTATACCTAAAACTCAAGAACTTAGCCGTTTTATTGCTTAAAATGTGACAAGATAACTTTATGTAATAGTGTTATCAGTGGTGTTGTCTCGCTTATGATTCCTGCCTATAGTGCTATGATGCCATCCATTGGGAGATTGCTCTAGATGATGACTATGTTTATGGTGCCACCTATTTGAGACAACTTTGGGTGATGCCATCCATTCTAAGATTACTCTGAATGATGATTGGACTTTTTACCCGTTGCCTTGACAAACATGTGATTTGATTTTTTGCAAACAACTTAGCTTCAAGCGTGACTTGACTCTGCTGGTTGGCCACCATGTGTGATTTGATGATGTCCAAGGGAGGACCAATCTATGATTATGATTTGAATTTGTGAGTGATATGACATAACCTTATATAGGCTTAGATAAATTCACTTTGAATTTCATATGATACTCTAGCGACTATGGTGTGCCCATGGAAAATGACTTTAAGGATAAGCCTAGTAATATACACTACTTGTGGAGACTCCTTAAGGATGATTGATATACCTCTAACATTAAAGATGATTCCTAGAATATTTGGTTGCACTAATAGTGCATTAAATATATATTTGTCTAATATATATGGTTGATTTATCTACACCCCTCACTGAGTATTAGATGACTCACCCATTTATTGTACCATGTGTAGATAAATAGGCCATAAGACTATGTGGAAAGGGTCGTCCATTGACAAATCAATTTTGGCATTCGGTAGTCCCCATCCTTACATGTCCACTTTGTTGAGTTTGTCATGAGCTTCCACCTTTGGAGTTTGGTTTAGCTATTGTGTATGTGGGCACCCCGTGCCATTTGAACTTGTTTTAAGGGTTGTAAAGTATGAACCCTCTTGATGGCCAATGTGTGGCTTTATGGGCATAACTTATGTGCCAAGGGGCAATGTTTATGTGTTTGAATTTAAATATTATATGAATATGTGGATTTAGAAACCCTTGGCTATGTGCATATCATTTAAAATTTTAAAACTTGGTCGGGTTTCACGAGCTTCGTTTGTCAGACTCGTGCACCGGTCATGGACCCCTAAGTTAGGGTTATGACAGCTGCATTTTCATTGGCCTCAATTGAATTATGCCATAATTAAAAAAGAATTTATAGCTCTAGTCTTTGCATTTAATAAATTTTGATCTTATCTAATTGGTTCAAAACTTGTTGTTTATACTGACCATATAGCTTTAAAATATCTTTTAGATAAGAAGGATGGCAAACCATGACTACTTAGATGGATCCTCTTTCAAGAGTTCAATGTAGAAATTCAAGACAATAGGGGGACAAAATACATAGTGGTTGACCACCTTTCAAGGCTAGAGAAACAGAATAAGAAAAATAAGGACGTTAATGAAGAATTTTCATATTAGAAAATAATTTCTATCATTTCCTTCCCTTATATTGCATCAATTTTTACGTCTCCTTGATTTGCTAATTTTCTTAATTTTATGGTAAGAAATTGGACTCCACAGCACTTCAGATATCAACTAAAGTAGAAGTTTCTCTCGAATGTGAGGCACTACTTTTGGGAGGATCCATATCTATATAAATTTTGCGTAGACCAAGTGAATAGGAAATATGTGCCAAAAAAAGAGTTTCAAGGCATTTTAAGCCATTGCCCTGCTAATGAAGCCAATGGACACTTTAGAGCAGGCCAAACCACAATTAAGGTACTCCAATTGGGCTTCTATTGGTTAACTTTCTTCAAGGATGCTCATGCTTATGTTTCTACTTGTGCTAGGTGTCAACGAACTAGTAACATCTTAGGAAGGAATGAAATGTCCTTAAATAATATTCTTGTTTGTGAAATTTTTTGTCTTTAATGTATTGATTTTATGGGACCTTATCCCTCTTCTTTCGCGAGTGAGTATATTCTAGTTGTAGTTGACTATGTTTCTAAGCAAGCAAAAGTTATTGCAACACGAACAAATGATGCCAAGGTAGTGTTAAAATTCCTAAGGAAGAACATCTTCACACAATTTAGGACTCCTAAAGCGATTATTAGTGATGGTGCAAAACACTTTCGTAACCAATTCAAAGCTTTGTTAAGGAAATATGGAGTTCCTCATAAAGTCAAAATGCCTTACCATGCATAAACAATTGGTCAAGTAGAAGTTTAAAACAAAAAGTTGAAAAGAATTTTAGAGAAAGCTTTGAATACCTCTAGGAAAAATTGGTCACTTAAGTTAAATGATGCTTTGTGGGCTTATAGAACAGCTTATAAGACACCAATAAGAATATCACCTTATAAGCTTGTTTTTGGAAAAACATGTCATTTTCCTATAGAACTTGAGCATAATATATTAGGCTATTGAATTCTTAAATTTTTATGAAAGCTATAGGTTAAAAGCATTTGTTGTAGGTAGGTGAGTGAAAGGAATTTTGACAAGGGGCATATGAGAATGCAAAGATGTACAAAGAACAAACAAAGAGGTGACATAACAAGAATATTTCCAAGAAGGAATTTACTCCCAGACAGTTAGTTCTTCTCTACAATAGTTGGCTTTACCTTGTTCGAGGAAAGCTTAAGTCACGATGGATAGTGCCATACACGGTTGTAAGTATGTTTCCTTTCAATGCCATTGAAATTCAACATCAAATAACTAATGAAAATTCAAAGTCAATAGGCAGCGATTAAAACACTATATTATGGGAGCGTTTGATCCACAAAATGCCACCACCTTGTTGCAATATCCAATGCCAACACCTTGTTGCAATGTCTATGATCCAAAGAGTCAAGCTAAAAACTATAAATTAGAACTACAACTTTTCTTCTTAATTTATTTTTTGTTTTATTTTTATGTAGTGTGCATGGTTGGATTGCTAGTTTTTTGTTTAGTTTTCTAGCACTTGAGTTTTTCTTTCCTCTCTTCTTTTTAGGTTTGAATCTAAGTTTAGGGGTGAAATTTTGGCAAAGCAAAGAAGTGTAGATCTTGGCCAAAGTCTTTGAGAAATAAAGGGAGCTTCTTTACATTTTCTTTTGTGCTTTTTAAACGTAAAAGACAATCCTAGTTTTAAGTTTAGGCATAGGGAAATTTGAGAAATTTTGAATTTTTTTTTTGCTCCTCTAAATTGTTATTCAAAACAAATTTAGTTGCATGCTCTAGCTGTTCTGGGATTTTGTGGAATTTTTTTTTATTTGGATAAGATGTGATTTAGAGAAGAAGAATGATGTTGATCTAGTTTGACGATTTATTCTTATGCTAGTTCTTTCTTTTCCTTGAATCTTGATATCACTTGTGCACATAGCCATGATTTAGTTGATTGCTTTGCAACTTAGAGAAAATTTATGTGAATTATTTGGCATGACATAATCTCATCTTAAGAGCTTTAAAACTTGTTTGACGAACTTCTAAGATGAAATCATAGACAACACATTGAGCTTGGAGATGATTTAGGCTATCTTCGGATCATTTACGCCTTTCAAGCCTACCATGAAAAGTAAATCACTAGTCACCCTATTGAGCCTTTAGAAAATTTATGACTCATATTAAAAATGAGTCATTCTTTCTTTCTAGCCACATTGACCTACCTTTTTACAGCTTGAATAATAGGTAAATAACCTTCTGATGGAACTCATAGAAATAATGATAGCATAAAGAAAGGGAGAGTGAAAAAAAAGAAAGAAAGTTTTGATCATTAGAGCCCAACCTACAAGAATAAAAAAAATATAAAAAACAATAAGGTTTGGGGTTTGGGAGAAAAAGAAAAATTTAATGATGGTGCCAAAAAAACCCCTATGTGCGCAGAACTTTTATGATTATTTTAACTTTAATGCCTCTTTACCTTGTCTTGATAGCCCATACCTAAGCCTTACATTACAAGCTTGATAAAGACCTTTTGATTTAAGTTTTTTGTGTTTGTCTATACTAGTGAGGAGAAGATTTGCAAAGCATGCATATGAAGTTCTAAAAGCCTTATATAAAGATCAATGTTGTGTTAATGGTTCATATAAATTGATCTTAGTTAATGGTTTATATAAATTGATCCAAGTTAATGGTTTATATAAATTGATCCGAGTAGCTTGCACAAAACTCTTGATTGGATAATCACACACAGACATCAAGACTTCAAGCAAAGAATTTATTAGCATTTGAATTTTGACCTTTACTTCACTAATTTTTTAAACTTCTTTTAGATTACATAGTGTTTTCAATCAAGTTAAATTGAGCATAAGCATGTTAATAAAAGTTTAATCTTTTCATCGTTTGCTTTACTCAGGGACAAGCAAAGTATACATTTGGGAGTATTAGAACAGTTCTTGTTACCTTTATTCTTGTTTTGAAATGAAAAGGTTTTTTGAACTTAATAAGCTTTGAAAATGAATGAAATGTACTTTTCAATATGAAGAAAATCCTCAAAGAAGTGTTAAAGCTGAACTTATTGAAATGCTAAGATTGTTTGAACATGTCTTAAATATGAATGATCATGCTCTTGAACTTAAATCATGCCTTTGAACTTAAAGAAATATCTTTTAAAGATTTCTTATTTTCAAAATTAAAAGTGCCAACCTAAGAATCAAAAGTCTTCAAAGAAAATACTTGATTCTTAAATGAAAAGAAAGCAAAATCTATTTCTTTATCTAAAAAAGAATTGATTTGGAAGAAAGAGAAGTAAATTCTTAAGCAAAGATCAACAGTGAAGAATTGATTCTGAGAAAAGAAGAAGTTGCTTCGTGGAAGATAGAAGCTTCAGGATTTGTGAAGAACTGACATGTCAAAGACAAAGAATAAACTCTAGAGAAATAAAATGCATAAGGCAATAATGCAAAGCAGAAAGAATCGATTTTACATGGAAAAGATATCGCTTCTCAACGAACCAAAAGTACAATTCAAAAACTTGGTGACGAAGGAAGATGTGAAACCCTACCGTGAAGTAGGATAAAAAATTAGGAAATCCTTAGGCAAGCATGTAGATTTCAAGTTTTTAGCATTGAATTTGGTTTTAACCTTAAAAAATAATTCACTTTCACCTTGGTTGGTTGTCATCGTTGAAGCAGAAAGTTTTCCATGTCCAGAAGGGATCAAAATATGTGATTTTTATAGAACAATCTTTTAGAAATAAAAAATGGCAGTAATGTTTCCCTTGATATTTAGACAACCGAAAACAATTTTTTCAAAAATTTTGAAGTATGTTTGCTATGATAAAGGAGAGCTGCAAAATTTAATTTCAGTCAAACTTTTCGATTTTGTTCTTGAAATCAAAATTTAGATTTTAATTCTTTCGGATTTGGATTTTTTTATATTTTTATTAAATCCAAATTGGGGGGTGTTTACTTAATTACATTAAATATTTTAAGTAAATGGAGAGTAAAAAGGAAAGAAATAAAAATGAGGATATTTACTTAAATGGTATTTAATGTAAATAAGCTTAGGGCTTGTTAAGGACACCTATAGTGCATTTTGGGTAAAATCTATCAATAGCAGAACGTCTTTTTAAGAGAATTGAAAAACATATATTGATAGATGTTCAACATTTATCAATAGATCAAGCCTATCTATCGATAAATAGCAACCCGAGAGCTTTTTAAAAGGACCCTATTTTTGTATATGCCCTTAAGCTAATTGGATTGGTTAATAAATATATGTATTGTCATTCAGTGCATGCTTAATCGGATAACTATATGTGATAAAGGTTTTCCTTCATGGTAGTGCAATAATAAGGAGTTATTAAGTACTAATTGGATAAAGCCCGTGGAACATAAAGGCCTTGCAAGAGAATTGTAAAGTTTTTACAATTATGAGATCACTATGCATCAAAGTCATGTTCCTAAAATTGTTCCTTGTCATTGTATTGTCAAGACAGGGCATTGACAATGCTCAAAGACTAGTACATGTTAAGCCTTCTTATTTAGGAAGTAAGCAATCGAATTCATAGATTGAAGTACATGGGATACTTAAGGATAACATGTAGGTGCTTGTTAAAGAACAAGTTCACTAAACATGACCTGCTATGAGAACTCCATTTGGTACGTCACTCAACTGTCTATGAAAAATTTTCTCATGTGATATTGTGCAGCTCGACTTTAGACTTAAGACACCAAGTCATCTTGTAGGTGGAATGACATACTTTAATTTCAACCTTATAGGTCTAGAAGTAACCAGATGCCTAAACAGAGTGTTTTTGGGTATGCCATAAAGCACGTGAAGGTGAATGAGTGGCCAAGAGAGGATTCATCACCCTAAGTGATATGAGGGGATGTATCTCACTTGTTATTAATTCTTAATTAACTTGTTTACAGTCTTTGGCCAAAGCATGATGAATTTGAGGAAAGTTAGTTTTCTAAATTCATAAGGTTAGTCATGAACTAATATGGAATGTCATAAGTAGAAACTGAGCCATGCTTAATGACATATTCGGGATATTTGATGAAAGGATCGTATTACACTGAGAGGCTTATCATTGAAGGGCTTTGTCAAATTCTTTAATTGACTCTCTAACATTTGGGTGGTCATGATGTATTGCTAGATGCTACTCATTATCAATAAATATAAATTAATTATCAAATTGATATTTGATTAGGATTTATATTTATTGTCAACATGTTAGAAGCCTAATGGGTCACACATATTAAGTGACATGATTGGGATTAAATAAGGATAATTAATTAAGTTGGATTTAATTGAAAGAGACCAAAATAAAGTGAGAAATTAATTAAGTTCACATAAACTTAATTAAATTAAAATACAATAGTTGTATTTAGGGTTACAAATTAGTTTGGCTGTATAAATATGTTATGTTAGCAAACTAAAACTCTAAGCCTTTAGCCACTTATCAACCGTTTCATAAAATAAGAAAAGAAAAATAGTTTTCTTTATCTGACAAAAATGAGATTCGGGAAGAATTTTTTCATTTTTTGTTTTAGAAACAAAACTTGCTACCACAAGTAAAAATCCTACCTTGGATAAGGCCTTATTCAATCACTGTGTGGATTACTACTAGAGCCTAAACACTTGGGTGGCTGAAGATTTGACAAATCCTAAAGGTGAAGAAGTAAAGATTATGAATTTAATTGGCTCTTGATTACGATATCTAGAGCAAGGTACATAACTCTTAAACTTATAAGTGTTCATAATTAATTTGAAAGTTATATGAAAAACACAAATATTGATCTTGTATGATTCGGCTACTTCGCTGATTAAATGCTAGTTTATTTTTTAATTTTTTGATTATTTTCATGTTTGAGCATGACGTCGAATCGCAACACTCTGAAGCTTATCTATTGTAGATGGCAAAATTTATCGATAGATGACATCAATTTTTGAAAAATAAAAAAGGGCAAATGGGTATTATCACACTGTAAAGTATAAATATGACCTTTTTTTTAAGGGTTATCATTCCCAACCAGTTTTCATCAATTTTCTCTCAATTCTAAGCTCTCTTGAAACATTTTTCAACCTTAATCACAATTTTTGGAAGATTGAAGATTGAAGATTTTCAATAAAGGTGGTTTTTTTCAACTTTGAAACTTTAAATCTATGATTTTCCAGCTCAAAAAAATACTATTTTGTGTATAGATTTTTATTAGTTCTTCAAGTTAGAGGATTAGGTGATTTTTCCAATGGATTAGAGCTCACCCAAGGTCAGGAAAAATGGGTTTAAGAATTTCCAACTTTAATTAGTGAAAAACAATGTGTTTAGTTAGCTTTAGATGAGCTTGGTTAGTTTCGAAAAGGTTTAGAAGGATTATTGCATGGTTTATAGTTTGAGTAACGATTGTATTGATTGTTTAACGTTTTAAGAATGGTAAAAAACTTTAAGGAATTCACTGGAGTAAAGTCTAACTTGTTAGTAGAGATTGACATTTTAAAGGTGAGTGGATACACCTTTTCAAGTATTCTGATACGTAAAGTAAGCATGATTTTTATGGAATTGATTTATTATGCATGAAGAAACATTATTTTAAGAATGGGTTATTAAAAAATTTGAGCTCTAATGTTTTCAAGTAGATTTCAAAATGTATGATTGAAGGATTTGATTTGATAATAATTTATTATATGAGATTATACAAATGATTTTTAGCTAGTTTGCCAATCCACTATGAATGTAAATATTCTATTATATATTAGTTTTCAACATGGGAGGACAAGCCCTTTCAACCATTTTACTTTAAAAACTTTAAATGTAACACCCTTAATTTTTAATGTAAACTAAGAATGATTTATGAAATATGTGGAGTCTTGAGGACTTTGATGATAGGATATGTATGCTTAGGGTTTAAGAGGGTACATATTGACACTTAGGCAAATATGAGAAAATATGTGATGGATCCCATAATTTGAGGTTTTGATCTAAGTTTGATGTTATGTTTGTGGATTTATGTGTATGGGATTATTTTAAATGAATGATTTGAGGTGTAATATCAATCGAGAATAATGTTGGAACGTTAAACTTTGACTTTTTGAGTTTTTGGTAAGCTTAGGGTTGCCTACCAAGGTGAAAGTATAGATACATACCCTAATATATCTATACATTCATGGCAAGATGAACAACAAAGGCCCGAGAGAGGAATATTCTATCGATACAAATTAGAATATATCGATAGATTTGACAAAGATGAACATGTATCGATACATTTGAAGGAGAGAGCACCTAAAGGGAAAAGTATCAATACATTTCCCCAATGTATTGATACATTCATTCAAAATTAGGGCAAATGTATTGATACATTGCCAAAATGTATCGATATATCAAAAAGGAAAGGCAAAAATAAAATGGGATTCCAGGCCATTCCACCCAACTCTTTCTCTCAACTCTCTCTCTTTTCTCTCTCTAAAAAGTCTAAAACCCTAACCCTTTAAATTGAATTTCTTAGCTGTTTGAAGCTATTTGGAGCTTGGGAAACCATTCTAGAGGTAAGATTCAATATTTTTACTTATTACTTTCCAATTTAATTGGCTAATAACTTTGAAACTAACTTTTCTCCATATTTGGTATTTTTCTCTCCTTGGCTTGGATTGGGGAATTTGGAGCTAAAAGTCCTACAATCCGACTTCCAAGGTATGGGTTTAGCTCATTAATGAAGGATTTAAGCTTAAATAGTTGGATTGCTAAGATTTAGTTAATTGTGTGAAAAGCTTAAACCTTTTGAAAGCTTGGAATAATTAACCTTTCGATGTTCGAATGTGCTGGAAGCGGGAAACAGAGTTAAATTGACTCATTGGCAAGCTAGACGACTATCAGAGGCTAAGGATCAAAGCTTGGTTGCGAATGCATTTTATTGTCAATGTGAGTGGGATTTAAGTTAAATGCACGTTATGCATAACACACTATAAGTGCGTTGCCATGCTAATAGCATGAAATATGTATGCCTAAACGAATGAAACTAGGCTAAAGAACAATATATGCATATATGTATATATGTGAATCATGTGTGATTGTGCTATGATGTGAGCCACATGGGTAGGTTATCCTATGTGTGCCTAGACTAGGACGTCTAGAGGCTATGATGAACCCCTAAGAGCAGATTACCCTAGGTAAATGATATGTTAAGATGATCTAACTGAATAATGCATTTGGACTTAGAGGCTCGTGGAACTTAACCGATTTTAAGATGATTGAAGCTCGACAAATGTGATTTATGGTTTAAAGAGGAAAGATAAGAATCATAAAGGCATGATGGCCTTTTTTGTAGACTTGTGTTCTGTTCAGGAAATGAATTTCAGACATTGATCTAATTTGTGGTTGAGTGGATTTCTGCCCCATATGACTATTTGTGTGCTTGCAGGGATGGTGGTAAGCAGGGACGGTGGCAATAATTCTACATGTGATTCTTGCTTGCAATGCTTTGCTGCCATCTATTGAGATTACTTCGGGTGATGCCAACGTGAGGAGTTTACTCAAGTTGATTATTTGTTCTTCGCCCGTTGCTTTGGCACGTGCTTGATTTGTTTCTCTGCCAACAGGTTTGCCTTGAGCGAGATTTGATTCTCCACCGGTTAGCCACCGTGCGTGACCAAACTGTGTCCAATGGAGGACCACTCGTTGATTTGATTTGTATATGATGTGAGATAGCCATGGAGAGGCTTAGATAAATGTGATATGATTTCAATGTGATACTTCAACGACTAGAGTGTGCTGTGGAGAACGATTTGAGTAACTTTGATCAGCATTGGGTGTAAGCCTAACGATATGTGTGATGACTTTTGGACACATTGAGGATGATGATATGCCCTCATATTGGAGATTTATGGATAATGATATGCCTGATATTAGGAGATGTTTGCTAGAGCATGCAATTACATGGAAGGTGCATATGTTTTTTTTTATACATGTGATTTTTATAAACATATATGATTTTGTTTATCTACACCACTTAGTGAGTATTATAGTACTCACCCATTTGTATACCATATGCAGATAAATAGGCCACAGAGCTTTGTGGTAAAGGTCGTCCAACGATAGACTAATTTTGGCATTTAGTAGGTTTTCCATTTTGGTCACTCTGCTGTGTCAGTTAAAGCCTTTCGCTGTGGATAATGTGTGTAGGCACTGAATGCCATGTTATATGGTGTATTAAGGGTTAATATGTATGAACCTGTTTGGATGGCCAACGTATGGCCTTATTACTATTTATATGGAAATTCAGCCAGGGATATTGTATTTTATTCGAATTTATTATGAATATTTGATGATTAAATCCCTTGGCCTATGCATGTTTGAATATGAACTCTAAGGCTTACTCTGGTCTAGTGGGCTTGCCTACTGGTCATGGCCCTCAGGTTTGGGTCATGACACTTTAATTCCATTAAGATGGGAAATGAGAAATGTAAATAAATTTATGAATGCTTATGGTTTGCTTTATGTGAGAAATATTTGAAAATGTGAAAGATGGTTCTTTGGGATAATATGTAACGTAGTTCCATATGCCCTGTAGGAAAGTTTAAAGGTGTAGCATGAGTTTACTTGAGTTGAATATGGGCTAAAAATATATTGAGATATGAGATAATGCTTTGTATGAAAATGTTTCACAACATTTTCATACAATGTGAGGCAAACATTCCACACGTGGCAAATGCATCTAGTATGATGGATAATGGTGTTTCACACGGTGTGAGGTAACATTCCACATGTGGTGAATGCGTCTAGTATGATGGATGATGGCATTCCACATGGTGTGAGATAACATTCCACATGTGGTGAATGCGTCTAGTATGACAGATGATGGCATTCCACATGGTGTGAGGTAAGATTCCACACAAGGTGAATGTGTCTATATGATGGATGATGGCTTTCCACATTGTGTGAGGTAATATTCCACATGTGGTGCCAATGCCCAATGATGTGAGTAGAGCAATCCCCACTATATGATGGCAATGCTCAATGTGAGTGAGGTCGATGTGCCACTCACCAAGTCCTAGACGTGGGCTAGGACTAACTAGTAATCCTATTGCATTCATGAATTTCATATTACTCTTGTTTTTGTGATATTATTTGTGGTTGCTTCTTATGCTCGAATGTTTGATTCAATGGTAGGTTAAGCTCTAAGTTGTAAGATAGCCAAGATATATTACTAGATAGATTAAGTTCTAATGCATTGGTTGAGTTTTACGGATTAGATATTGATCATCTATTTTGATGGATTTATAAATGATTACTTAGGTTATATGGATCGAGAGATGATTACAAAATGTTGTAACTAAATTCTATTAGATGATCTTGAGTACATGAGTAGTTTACATGGTTTACAAAAAGGTTGGAGTAAGTTACCCATAGTTTAGGGTTGATATGGATAAGTATCATTTCTCTTAGGGATGATCCGATAGCATAGGTAAAGTACAACTTCCTTGTTTTTCCTAAGGTTTTTTTGTCAGTGTTTAGCTTATGGATTTCATTATGAAAATAACACTGCTTATAACAACTCTATTCTTACGAGAAGCTTGAAATGAAGTATATTTATCTCAAGATGCATGTTTACACTAATGATCTGATTTCTTCAAAAACTCTCTCCCTTGGCTTGTCCCTTTCCCCGTATCTACTCAAAGTTTTTGTGATTGATAGTTATTTTTCGTAATTATTTTTGTTTGCAGATCAGTGATAGCATTCAGCGTCTGAGTGATGGAGGCATGATCCTTTCATCCTTCTTTGGTAGGTGTCTAGCAGGCACTTGATGCCTAAAGAGTCGGGTCATGTTCTATTAACAAGTCGGTGTCACATCCCATTAGTGATAGAACATGATCGATGCATGAACCTAGACAGGTATAGTGCTAAGCCCAAGCAAGCCTCATTTACATACATTGCTGAACATTCATTAATATGGAAGCATACATAAACATCCATATGCATACAATATCCACTCATGCACACCGTCATACGCAAGATTGCACTCATATGGAACTTCTCAACATATTAGTGTAAGTGCAAACATTTCATTCATCACCATAGTGCCACACTCCTAATGCACCATAATATTTACATGTCTCAACACCCTCGGGTGTCCATATGGGCTTTTGAGCCATTATATACATTTTAACATAACATTCATAATGTCAAGTGCCCAAACATTGGCTATATTAACATAACATGTTCATAATCCACTAAAAACACGTTCATAGTTTGTAAACATAAACATAACATAGATGGACTCCTTAGCAGAACATAAACCAACTCACTAGGCATCAAGAAGCTGGTAGACTATGAGACCTTGACCTTTATAGAGTCGTAGATAGAAGTACACGAGATACCCCGGATTCGGAGTAATTTCGTCATTTCCTTAGTAAGCCCATAAAAGTAAGATTTTAAACAATATTATGGCCTAAGTAGGCCTAAGTCATAAATGAATGATGAAAGTATGGGTAAAATGACAAGGAAACAAAAATTTTGATGATTTTCATGGTAGGGGCGAACTGGTCATTTTTCACCTCAGGTTAGAATTTTTAATTTTCATGAACCCAAGCATTTATAAACCATTATGGACCTTGTCCCAGTGTCAAAAGAGTAAAAAGATTGCATAAAGGATTGGAAGATAACAAGCTAATTTATGAAGGGGTATTTTCGTAATTTAAGTGAAGTGGATAAGCATGGGCTATAAATATCTTGTTCTGCCAACAGCTTCTTCATTCTCCAACAGCTTTTCTCCTTCTTCTTCCTCTCATTTCACGTTGCTTTCATCCCCCATGAAAGCTTGATAAGAAAGCTCCACAACCTTCCTCAAATAGCTCCAAATTTCATGCTTTTGATGCACCCTTTCCATAACCCTTTTGCTCTTCCACTTTCTCTTCTTAAAACCCTTGAAAAAAATCTTATTTCCATACTCTCTCTCACTAGTTAGGTGTTTTAAAGAGAGAAAGAGGAAGCTTTAAAAATAGCTTGAAAGTTTTGGAAAGAATTTCAAATACAAGCTACCAAGGTGAGTAGTACACTAGAATTGAGTTTTGGTGTTGAGAATGTTTAGTGTTTAGATTTGGGGGTGAATTGGTAGTTAGGGTTCTTCATTCATTTTATAGTGATAAGGGTAGTGAGAATAGATAGCCATTTAAATGGCTATTGAAAGCTAGCTAAAAGAAAGCTTTTAGAATTTATAAGTATGTGGCTTGAAATAATGGTGATGCTAATGTGATAATAGATTCCAACGAAGCCCCATTGCCCCATTTGGACAATTAGAGAAGTAGAGTCAACAAAAGGTTCAACAAGATATCAGTGAGCAAACTCGCATTTCAAAATTGTTTTGGGAATGTAAACTTATTTGCACAATATACTTGAATGATTTTATCTAACTTTCCTTAAAAATAAGTGCCTTGGGAACAAGCCTTTGAGAAATTGATTTTATGTTGTGACATGAGGTTGTTATGGATTCATGCACTACTACATTACGTTGGTATATATATAGATATATATATGTTGTGGATGATGGTTGATATTGTGTAATGATTATAACCATGTGTGTGCACATGGGGGGATGCACATGCCGGTAATGGTGGTGGTGAGGGAGATGGATGATGATAGTGCCCGTGTGCACGATGTGGGGGGATATACACGATGGCACTAAATGTGCACGATGTGGCGGGATGCACACAATGACTCTGACTATGTGCACGATGTGAGGGGATACACATGAGCTGGATGTGATGATAGTGGTATTGGTATTTATCAATGTATGTATATGTATATATGTTTAGAGAATGAAAATTCATGTATATGGTTTATGGTTGAAATGCATATGAATTTGGCATGTTGAACTTTGGAAATCTTTTTGTGTTTTATGTTGATTTTTCATTTCAGCAGGATGGCTTTTTCTTAAAAGGAAGGAAACTTTTTTCTCATTGCTCTGTTTCTCGCTGCAGCGAGAAACTCTCGGGTTGGAGGGGTAAGGTTGGCTAGAAATATTGCTGCAGCGAGAATGTTATTGTAGCTTCTCGTTGCAACAAGAAACTTTCTATTTTGCTCCTCATTTGGTTCGGTTGCTACCCTATTTTCCATTTCTTTGATACCATAGTTGAGCATGGACTTCCAACATTAAGGAATAAATGAATTAAGTTTAAAATGAGGAGGTTTGGTGAGAAACCCTTTGGCCAGTTAAGAAACCCTCGGCTACTTGATAATTTAAGTCAAGTGTCGCTACAACGAAGACCTATTGTTTATTTGACCTGATTCGTATGAATGCTAGTAAAGTTTTCACTCTCCAAATCTTTTGTTGAGTATGGACCCTTTTCATAAAGTGATTTACTCATGTGGGGTTTACATGAGGGATTTTAATAAGAACTAAAACAAATCGCATTGTTTTGAAAAATGAATGCATCATGATTTCGTTAAACATTCCATAATGTTTACTTGTTCCCTTCTTGTTCACTCACTGGGTTTATACTCACCGTTTTCAACTTCATGTTTTTAGATTAGGAGGTAGTCGGTAATTAGGTCGAGGTGACCTCGTAGATTCGACTATTGGTAGGTGTCTCAATATTCAGTAGCTGTACATTTGCCCCGAGTCTCTCCACTGGAAATCGAGTCTTCTTTTTGAGATGTATAGACAACCCTGATGTAAATTATTAAGATACATGTTATAGATAATGTATATATATATACTTGATCGATATGCCACTATGGGTTGGCAATGTTTAGTATTATTTTGATTCAAAGTTATGAAATGTGACTTCAGTAATTTTGATGGAGTAATGAATAGAACATGTAAATAGGCTTGCTTGGGCTTAGTGAGCTATGTCCATTGGGCCCATGTGCTGGTCATGGCCTAAAATTTGGGTCGTGACATAGACACCTACATATGATGAATGAATAGATCATGTCTCTATGACACAGGTTCCTAGTTAAAGAGCTATCATTGATATGTAACAAAATAGTGAGGGAAACTGACATTTGAGTCACAAAGACTTCATGAGTGGATACAAGGACGGGGACAAGCTAGGGGATATGAGTTTTTTGAAACCATGTAATTATAAATACATATGATTAACAAATCCTTTCACATTACTATGATATTCATGAAACATAGCATTTAATCATCCTTTGAATAACATTGCATTGAAATATCTTTGCATAAATCATTAGAAATCGGTTAATCTTGAAAACCTTTTCAAAATCACCTAAGAAGCCAATTCTGCAACAATTATATCGATATATTCTGGAATGTGTTGATACATGCAAGGAATTTATCAATACCCTTGGAAATGTATCAATACATTTCACACAAAATGCCTTATGTAGCATTCTGTTGAAAATGTATCGATACATACTTCATATGTATCATTACTTTTGCCATAAAGCTCACCTTTTTAGGCGTTTTCTTGAATCTAACTCATTCATAAGTCTTTCTAGAATTGAGGGATCATTCCCTAAGCTAAGGTTATGTCTAACCAAGCCAAAATCACCACGTTACAATGTGAATAACATCATTAATACTCATATAATCATAAACTAGGCATTTAAGCATAAATCATGAAGCAAAACTCATTCAATCGTTTCTCTAGCTCATTAATCTCATTTATCATAACATTCTCACTATAAATGGGTCTGTCCCATTCTAATGAATAGTGGTTTAACCCTTACTATTTTAGGTTCCTTGTGCGCTCTCGTGAATGGCACAATAGCCTCATCCTTGATCTATCAAGTGGTCTCATCCCACTTAGGCGGGTAGAAGACAAAGTCCTTACTATTGTCGAGTTCACTTTATGAGAACAAACATCATAGTCGTGTGAGTGGCACATCAGCCTCACCCACCATCATCATAAGATATATTAAGCTTAGGATCGTTCTCATCTGTAGCTTGCATCATGAACATATAACATTTCCATACATCATCATCACGCTTAGCCCATAGTGTATATGAATATCTCAACACATATATCTCATGGCATGCATTTCATAACCTCATAAATCACTCACATGCTTAAGCCATAGTATATATGACTATCTTAACACATACATCTCATGGCATGCATGTTACAATCTCATAAATGGAACTCATGCATCCAGCATTCTTATCATGCTACATCTATCTAACATGTGCATAACAACATTCATACATTAACCATATAACCATCTCATACCCACACTGTCACTACCTGGTACTCTCCTAGAGCCTATGACAACTGTTGCGATGTTTCGATAGACATTCATTACCCAAAATCCCAATCGAAATCCCACAAGGCTTTAATATAAGATTTCGCACCTCCCTTGTGAGCAACAGTTGTTAAGTATCATGTTTTGAGAGATTATAAACTATTTCCAAATCAAAACAATAGAAAAATAATTTTTCGCTCACAGGGGCATTTTGGTCATTTTTCCTCGAAAGTCTCGAAACCAGCTAAAAATGTAGTATGCGAGTGGAAAACACATATTTCATAATCAAAAATAAGTTTAGATGTCTAAAACATTCATTTAAAGTGAAACTATAACTATTGGAATGTAATAAAAATATTCAATAAAATATTATATTTTATTATAAAACAATATTTATAGGGTTCCCGGTAAAAAATTTTTGTAGCGTTTCCTTTCTCCCACCTCTACCCATCCAATAGTTGACGTGCACCTCCGTCCATATAATGCTTAAAATGGTGCCATTTTGATGCTAGCTTGGAGACTGTTCTTATAAGCAAACTCCACCAAGGGTAGCTATCGATCCTACCTGACCCCAAGGTTTATTACACAAGCCCTCAACATATCTTCCAATGTCTGTATCGTCCATTCAAATTGCCTACCAATCTGAGGGTGGAAAGCCGTGATGAAATCCAACTTAGTGCCTAATGCTTCCTGCAACTTTCCCTAGAACCGACTGGTGACTTGTGCTCCTCTATCAGATACTATAGAAATGGGAATAACATGCAGTCGTACTATCTCATCCACATAAACTCGAGCATACTGGGCAGCCCTGTAAGTAATCTTAACTGAAAGAAAATGGGCTGACTTCGTTAACCGATCTATTATGATCCAAATCAAGCGTAGCCCTCACTAGTTCGAGGCAAGCTCATTTCAAAGTCCATTGTGACATGCTCCCACTTCCATTCAAGCATTGGTAATGGCTGTAGTAGCCCCGCAGGCTTCTGATGCTCAGCTTTAATCTATTGACAAACTAGGCGCTTGGAGACAAACTCAGCTACATCTTTCTTAAGTCTTTCCCACCAATATACCTTCTTCAAATCTTGATACATCTTTGTAGCGCCTAGATGTACCACATAGGCTGCCATGTGCGCCTCTTCTAATATTCCTTTCTTCAATCCATCACTATCAGGCACATAAAGTCTGGTTCTATACCTCAATACTCCATCTTTGCCTTTTGTAAACATCTTTCCTTTCCTTCCCTGAGGATCCTCTAAGGCCTTAGCTACAAACTCATCTTTACTTTGGGCTTCTTTAATCCGGTCCATTAAAATAGGCCTCACTCTAAAATGTGCTAGCAATGCATTTGCCTCCAAAACTTTCAAATGCACACCCATGTCTCCCTAACTATGGATCTCCCTAATCAAGGATCTCCTATCTGTAGAGATATGTGCCAGACTCCCCATAGATTTTTGACTCAAGGCATCTGCCACTACATTTGCCTTACTGGGATGGTAGAGAATAGTACAATCATAATCTTTTAGGAACTCCATCCACCTACATTGTCGCAAGTTAAGATCCCTCTGCTGAAATATATACTTTAAACTTTTATGGTCCGTATATATCTCGCAAGTCACACCATACAAGTAATGTCTCCAAATCTTTAAGGCAAACATGATTGCTGCCATCTCTAAATCGTGTGCGGGGTAATTTTGCTCATGCCTTTTAAGTTGCCTTGATGCATACGCAATCACCTTCCCATGCTACATTAATACACACCCTAAACCAACCAGCGTTGCATCACAGAATATCGTATAACCCCCTGTGCCTTGCGGTAGGCTTAATATTAGAGTTGTGGTGAGACATGCCTTAAGCTTCTCAAAGCTATCCTCACAAGCACTTGACCACTCAAATTTTGTATCTTTACGTGTTAGCTTAGTTAGAGGGGCAACTATTTAGTGAAGTTCTTCATAAAGCGACGATAATAGCCAACCAAACCTAAAAAGCTTATAATCTTTGTAACTGATGTTGGCCTTGGCCACTTTTCCACTACCTCAACTTTCTTTGGATCGACTTGTACCTCATCCTTGGATACCACATGTCCCAAAAATGCAACGCTTTCAAGCCAAAACTCACACTTGGAGAACTTGGCATACATTTGATGTTCTCTCAGAGTTTGGAGCATTATCTTAAGATATTGCTCATGCTCCTCTTGGCTCTTCGAGTAGATGAAGATGTCATCAATAAACACCACCATGAACTCGTCCAAATAGGGCTTGAACACTCGGTTCATCAAATCCATAAAGGCCACAGGGGCATTCGTAAGCCCAAAAGACATCAACAGGAACTCATAGTACCCATATCTTGTTCGAAATGCAGTATTTGGTATATCTTCATTTCAAATTCTCAACTGATGGTACCCAGATCGTAGATCTATCTTAAAGAAACATTGTGCTCCTTGTAGTTGATCAAATAGATCATCTATTCTTGGAAGGGGGTACTTATTCTTCACCATCACTTTAGTAAGCTGTCGGTAGTCAATGCACAATCTAAGTGACCCATCTTTCTTCTTTACAAATAATACCGATGCTCCCCATGGTGAGATACTAGGACAGATGAAGCCTTTATCCAACAAATCTTCTAACTGATCCTTAAGCTCTTTAAGCTCTGCTGGTGCCATTCTATATAGGGGTATGGATATAGGTCTAGTGTCGGGAATCAAATCTATGCAAAATTCAATCTCCAGCTCGAGAGGCAAACCTAGTAGTTCCTCAAGAAATACATCCATGAACTCATTCACCATCGACACTTGGTTTATATCTCCAACCTTTACCTGAGTATCCCTTAGCACAGCCAAATAACCTAAACAACTCTGTCTTAATAGCCTTCTGGTAGAAATGAGCGATATCAAATTGGTTGGAGCATTACTTTTATCCCCCTAAATACTAAATAGTGGCTCATTTGGGAAATCAAATCTAACCAATTTATGATAACAATCCACGCTGGCATGGTAGGGTGATAGCCAATCCATTCCCAGGATCACTTCAAAGTCTAAGGTGTCTAACACAACTAGATTCACCAAAGTGTCTTTGTCCTTGACTCGAACTACACATGACTCATATTCTCATTCAGCTACAAATACCTTCTTTAAAGGAGTAGACACCACTAAATGTTCTTCTCTCCTAACACGATCCTTACCCAAACGAAGTACAAAACATGGAGAAATAAAAGAATTGGTCGCACCAGGATCAAATAATACTCGAGTATCCATATTACAAACAGAAAGAGTACTTGAGACCACTGCATTGGATGTTTAAGCCTTTTGGGGTGTTAAAGCATATACCCTCGCTTAGCCCCTACAAGCAGAACTCTGATGTCCGGACCCAGACGGCCTGCTATAGGAGGAAGTAACAGCACCTCTAGCACTTGATCCACTAGCTCCCCGATCAGATGAGGTGACTACTAAAGGAGCAGATAAAACTGGCTAAGTAGAGTTACGAGCAGAATCTTGTGATTGATGAGCCATCGGGCAATTCCTCTTAATATGCCCAGGTTGACCACACCCATAACAAACTCTCGTAGTATGGAAACATCGTCCACTATGCCACACTCCACAATTATTGCAACGATCAATAGCTTGACTACCCTGCCTTGAATCTTGCTGCCTTCCCTGACTAAAAGTTTTCTACCTTGATCCAATGATGGCACTAGTCAAGTCACTCCCCTGTTGGGGTAATCATGAGTCCCTCTATGGGCCCTGATGCTTAGAAGATTAAACACCGCTACTGAAGTCCTTGTGACCCTTATAGCCCTCTATCTTGACCCTCTTTGCTCTATCCCTCGCAGCCCTACTCTCACTAGTCCTCATCTCAATCTACTGAGCACAATCCACTACTGTGGAGTAGGTATTGAAATCTCGGGATGCGATAGCACTAAACAATGGCTCCACTAGCCCATCCATAAACCTTTGAATCTTCATTTCTTTAGTAGAAATTCGATAAGGCACATACCGAGCTAGTTGAGTGAATTTGATGTCGTATTCTGACACCGTCATACCTGGGGTTTGTACTAAGGCCTCAAACTCCCTAGCCCGTGCATTATGTACATTTAATGGTAAGAATCGATCTAAGGCTGTACTAAATTCCTTCCAAGTTAATAGTGTTGCATCTGGTGGCCTACCTCTACGCAACGAGCCATACCGCTCTTGCACCACGTTCTTTAATCTGAAGGCGACCAACTCTACCGATCTAATACTAGAGCATCCCAGGGCCTCACAAATTTTCTCCATCTTATCTAAGAAAACCTGGGGCTTTTTCGATGCAACAGACCCTGAAAATGATGGAGGCTTAAGCTTCAGGAAATTAGGAAGGGAAATCTCTAAATGACCCTTTTCAACCTCATGATGTTGGCGATCGGCTTGTCCTTAGGAGCTAGGGGATTCTTGTACTGTAGGTCTCCCTTCCACTACCCTCTTTATATCATCTATACGGGTTGCCATCATCTCCACAACCCGGTTAACTCCCTGTAGGCTTGTCATCAAGTCCTCGACGGTAATACCTCTGGTTGGTTGTCTACCTGCGTCACTTGAAGACTATCCCTTTTCGTGTCTGCTCACAGGAGTATCTGCCCTCACCAACTTAATGGCCCCGGCACATCTACCTTGCCCTCCACGGGTGGATGCCCATGGCCTATCTGTCATCTCATTAGAGACATATTGCTCCCCCATCCGTCTTGAGGTAGCTCATGTCTTAGGCAGCATTCTTACCTAGACAAGAGCAAACACCTTTTATTAAACACATTTTTCTATAATCATACATAAAGGAAAAGGTGGTTTCTAAGATAAGGAATCTATACGGTCCCTTGGTTGTAAAATGTGCTGCAGTTCACACTTTACAACCAAAGTTTCCACATAAAGACCCGACAATCTACTGGACCAACAAAAGGGAAGTCCTAAAACCTAAACAACCTAGGGCTCTGAAACCAAGTCTGTCACAACCCAATTTTTGGGCTATGACCGGTGCATGGCCTAGTAGACGTAGCCCACTAAGCCCAAGCAAGCCTATTTATATAATCGTATTCATTATCCCGTTAATTATTCCTACATTTATATCTCATAATCTCAACACTTTAAGTACTTTAATAGTAAATTATAATAATCAAAACTGCATTTATATTATCCCGAAATAACATTAACTATTGCCACTCATGGTAGCTTTACCAATCAAAATGTACATATATGGTCTAAGGTATACATCTTAGTACTTTACATCACAGGTACGTATTTCCAACAAAAATGACTTTGGCTTCTAGCGGAGTGACCAAGGTGAAGGTGCGGCTACGAAATGCCAAGATACCTACCAAGGATACGAATCTATGAGAATACCTCGACCTAGTTACCAATTGCCTCTTGATCTGAAAACATGAATTTAAAAGATGTGAGTATAAACTCAGTGAGTGAACATAAGGAGGGAACGAGTAATCGATAGGAAGAATTTGGAAATCATGATGCACTTGTTTCAAAAACAATGCAATTGATTTAGTTTCTTACTAAAAACCCATCCTTTCAAACTTTGATTAATAACCTCATAGTGTTGTAAAAACCCATGATCAATCCATGAAGTTAAACGGATGAAAAATATGTCAAAATCAACCAAGGTAGCAAGCATGGCAGCAAGTTTCTCATTGTAGTGAGAAATAATGTTAATTTGCATGTGTTTTAGTTTTTCTAGTATATTCCCACTACAGAAAGTCTAATTGACCTAATGTTTTGAACATTAAAAAGATGAGAGGCAGAGCTACAACTTTTATGTTTACCACATTTCCCAGTTTGGACAGGAAGGTGGTCAAAATCTTCATAGAAGTGAAAGCACTACACTAGAACCTTGAGAGTTTCTTGCTGTAGCGAGAATCAAGCTAGTGTGACCCCCAAAACCCGAGAGTTTCTCACTGCAGGGAAAATGATTCTCGTTGCAATGAGAAATAAATCATTTTAAGTTAAATGGGTCTTGTTACATAAAAAACCATTTTCTTGTTGAAATGAATAGCAATTTGAGAGCAATTAACAATACCAACACACAACACAATCACAATTATTTTCATAAACTTTCTATTGCATATATATATTTGTATATACATACATCATCATGCATGCCATCCCACCACACTCAACTCAATGCAATATTATCATCATGTGTGCACTCCCTACTCGCACACTTCAACATCATCATGTGTGCACTCCCTACTCGCACACTCTATCATGATCATGTGTGCACGCACTCCCTACTCGTACACTCTATCATCATCATGTGTGCACTCCCTACTCGCACACTTCAACATCATCACACAACATTATTCATCAATACAAAACATATATTCATATATATACCTACCAACATAAAATATAAGCGCATGGATTCATCCTTTTACACATTTTACATTTTTCACAACATCAAAACATTTTATCAAGGACTTGTTCCCTGGCACACATTTTTGAAGAAAAGTTGGATAAAATCATTCAAATGTTCATTCAAATACATTACATTTCCCTAAGAAATTTTGAAATGCAAGTTCACTCACCAGTCTTTATTAATGTTTTGGTGGGCTCTAGCTTCGACTAACATTCCGAATGGAGGTGTAGGGTTTCGTTGGAACCCATCACACAGAACAACATCACCATCAACCCAACTTGGTATTATTACTATTTCAAAGCTATTTTCTAAATTGGGTTCTACTAGTCATTCATAACTAGTTTCCAACTACTATTAAATGGCTATTATTTGCACCATCCTAATCACTTTAAAATGATTAAACAACCTCAACTACAAAACATTCCCAAGTCTCATCACTAGCTATTCTCAACACTTAAATATCAAATTCTAATTCCCTACTCACCTTGGTAGCTTCGTAGTTGAATCTCTTTCCAAATATTTCAAGCTATTATGGAAGCTCCCTTTTTCTCTCTCTAAACACCTAGCTAGTGAGAGAAAGTATGGAAGTAAGATTTTTTTTTCAAGGATTTTTAAGTGAAAGAGTGAAAGAGCACAAAGGTTCTATGAAAGGGTGCACAAAAGCATGAAAAGTGGAGCTAGCTTGAGAGAGTTACGGAAGCTTGAAGATAACTCCCATGGAGGATGAAGAAACGTGAGAGAAAAGAAGGAAGAAGAAGAAGAAGATACTGGAAAATGTGAGAAGAAGCTGCTGGAAGATGATATTTATAGCTCAAGCTTATCCAACTCCACTTAAATTACGAAAATGCCCTTAGTACGTTAGCTTATTCTTCTCCAATCCTTTATGCAATCTTTTTACTCTTTTGATTTTGAGGCCAAGTCCACAATGGTCTAAAAATACTTAGGTTTACAAAAAATTAAAATTTTGACCTGAGATGGAATATGACCATTTTGCCCATACTTTGGAAATCATCATTATTTTTATTTTTTTTAGTCATTTAATCCTTATTTTCATCATTTATTTATGCTTTAGGCCTACTTAGGCCTTAAAAATGTTTGAAAGCATACTTCTAGGGGCACACTAAAGAAATGACGAAATTACCCTTGGCTCGAGTTATCGTGTCTACACCTAGTTATGAGGCTATAGAGGTCGAGGTCTCATAAGCCTCTTCTACAATCTCCTGTCTCAAATCATAAATATTTGGCACATGTACACTAGATCCATATCAGAGTAATCCATCGGTGCCTCTTGTAAACATTTACCTTTTCATTCTTTGAGGATCTTCTAATGTCTTCGCCACAAAATCATCCTTGTCTTGGGCCTCCTTGATTTGATTCATCAACATTGGTCTCACTTTAAAATGGGCTAATAATGCAGCAGTATCATTAACCCCAAATTGAAAGCCCACATCACCTAGCTCATGCCTACACTATATCAATGATCTCTTCCACACTAAAATGTGAGCTAAACTTCCCATAGATTTTTGACTAAATGCATCTGCTACCACATTGGCTTTGCTGGGGTGATACAGTATCATACAGTCATAATCTTTATCCAGCTCCATCCATCTGCATTGCCTAAGATTTGTTGGTCCCGTTAATATGTGTTAGAGGGGGGGTGAATAGCATAATTTTGATCTTGACAAGATGTGGAACTAATTTTCAAAACTTAAGAAAGTAAAAACAGAGTACAAGGTCAACAAAAATTTAGAGTGGTTTGGTCCAAGACCTACATCCACTACCTTGATTATCGAACCAAGGATTTTCCCAACAATTCACTAAGAATCTGGTGAAATTCACAAGCTTTCACCAACCTTTTACAATGGCTTTTCGCAAGCTCAGCCAAAACCTTTACACTAGTTTTTCACGGGCTAAAGTAAAACCCAAAGTGGCTTTCCAAGGCTCAACCACAACCTATAACATTCAAGCTTTCCCAAGCTTAAACAACCCCTTAGAGTGACTTCCTCACTCCAAGTATGCAAGAAGAGAAGTTAAAGAAAGTGCCTATGATCACAAGTTGATCTAATTGGTACAAGATTGAGTGCTAAATACACTGACAAAGAGTAGGCGTTTAAGTGTAGACAAGTGCAGTGAAGCTTTTCTAGTTTTTCTTCTTTCTAAAATTCAAATCTCATTAAAGGCTCAAAAAAAACTTGTTTCTCATTGTTGGACGACCCTTTTATACTTAGAGATGCAACTCTGATGGCAATTTGGCAGTTTATATCCATTGGAAATAATTGAAGATGAGTTATGTTTCTCAAACTCTTGAGCCCGCCATTGCTCCAATTTGAATTTTTGGTCAACTAGTGTTCTTCCTTGTTTAACCAATAAGCTTCCTCCTTCTTATTCAGTTACATCCTGTTGATTTTATTCCTCTTTTTGTTTCAAATATTCTCTTTGATGATTTAAGAAATTAAATTCATATACTAATTTCTTGCACACTCAAATAAAGGAATTAGACACAAATAAATGGAAATGTTTTATTATCATCAAAAACTAATGGAGCCAACAATCTCCCCCTTTTTAATGATGACAAAACACTCCTTGATTAATAGCATAGTGTCATTTTAAATTCTTTTTAGTTTTCTGCAGGAATTGAGGATTGCTCCCCCTAAGTATAAGCTCCCCCTTAGTGTGTGCATATTTTGCTTATTTTATTTCAACAAGTTTTATTCTCATCATATAGAAAATGATATTGTATATTTAGAGAATATATATGTGCAGCAATATAGAGTGATTTGCATCCAGAATTTTTCAGCTGCAAGTTTTGACAGATTTTTATCTAGGTTCTAGCAGCTGTCAATAGTCAATTGATTTCCTATTGTGTCTACATCATCCACATTTCAATTGATTTGCTATATGCTTCATCTATAACTTATTCTCATCAGACATTATAGAAATATCATCTATTCAGCATATAAATCCATATCAGCATATTAGCAGCAGATTTCGTTTATGATAATCAAAATATCAAAACATCAGCAGACTTTAGTTTACAGTAGTTAAATATTATAAACATATCAGCATTCATGTTTCATATACATCCACATAAATAACAAAAGTAGAGCTGAGTGTTTAAGTGCCACCAAGGCACAAATAACAATTGAATAAAAAGTATTTCGAAAATGCCCCTAGACCAATTTTTCTTCCTCTCTCCTATTTCTCTAATTTCATGCTCCCCTGATTCTACTTTCTTTCCTTTCCTAGGTTCTTAGTTCCTCTACCCTAACATTTTTTATTTTTTAAACATTATATTATGGTTCCTGCTCCCTTGGTACCATACTACTCCCTCTTTTTGTCAGCATCAAATGAGAGGGATTCTACTCATCAGATGAAGTAGAGGGTGAGGATTCACTTCCATAGAAAGGGTTAAGAGGAAACGGAGAGGGTTCTCAAAAAGGAGATGACTTTTTAGGAGAGGATTTTGGAGAAGATTTGTTTGAAACATGAACTAGACTGTGAGGAGAAGAGGCTAAAACTGGTTTGGACTTCTTTGCTAATCTGGAAGACTTTTTTCTTTTGAGAAAGGTTGTCTTGGTTGCCATAATCTTCCTTTCTTTGGTTGGTTGTTTTGCCTTAGTTGGTGGTGCTGTGGTGGCCTCTGGTTTCCCTGTTTTTGCCTTTAGTTCGGGAGTTGAAACAAGTTTCTTACCTTTTCTTACATTTGCACCATCCTTTTGAGTTGTTGTCTTGACAGTGTCTTTTCAGCTTGTTCCTCTCTGTCTATTTGATGAAAAATGTCCATAATGGAAACTTCCTCTGAATTTGGAGAAGAGGCCTGATGTTTCTCAGTTTCTATACTAGCTACTTCAATCCCTTATTCTGAGTCATTTTTGCTTTGAGGTTCAAAGTAGGGTGATTTGGCTGGCTGTTCAACTCATTGTGAGGAGTCCTCAGTTTGCAAAACAGGACTAGCAGACTTGTAGGTAGAGCCTTCAACTTAAGTGCCAGAACTTGCAAACTTCTCTACTGGCTCTATTGAACCTTCAGCACCTTGCTATGCAGGTGCAGTGCTGGATGTGGCAAAACTGTCCGTAACCACAAGTTCAGATGCCATGTTTTATTTCTCCTTCAGCTTGTTTTCCAACTCAGTGATTTTATCTTCCATCTTCTGTAGCTTCACTCCTTGGTCAGTCAACTTACCATCAATCCTCATAAGCAGATTAAAAATCATCTCATTCGAAAATCTGGAAAAAGCTTCTTTAGGTTGAGCAGGCAGACTGTGATATTTTCTTGGGCCAATTTTGGAGGTTTTAATAAACTTCTCTCCATAGAGCACATACCCCATCTTAACTAAGCTGCCATAACAAATGGCTTGGTCTCTAGTTTTCACTAGGTCCATATCATACCTTTTAGCCTATATCCCTTTTCTTCTGCACAAGGGATGTAATCACATTCCCATATGGTAGATTTACCTTATCAAGTTTGCAGCCACTTTTTGTCTCGACCCAGTACTCCTTTCGAGCCAGTGACAACTGTCACGATGTCCCGATAGACATTCATTACCCGAAATGCCAATCGAAACCTCGCAAGGCTTAATATTAGTTTTCGCACCTCCCCTATGAGCAATAATTACTAAACATCATATTTTAAAAGATTATGAGCTATTTCCAAATCGAAACAATAAAAAAAATAAAAAAAAATATTTTCTGTCTCAAATAGGAATTTTGGTCATTTTTTCCAAAAATTTTAAAACCTGCTAAAAATATAACACATGGGGGAAAATACACATTTCATAAGTAAAAACAAGTTTTTATGTCTAAAACATTCATTTAGAGTGAAATCGTAGGTAATAGAATAAAATAAAAATATTGAATAAAATATTTCATTTTCTTATAAAACAATATTTATAAAACTCTACGTGAATAATTTTTATAGCATAAAAGCAAAATAAATTCATATATACGGTAACACAGATAACCAGAGTATGTAATTGAATTTACAATGACATGTGGACCCTTGAATGACTAAAAGTAACAAAGGTTGTGAACCTACGGTTTTTGAGAATGCAAATCCAACTATAGCCCTCGACGAAATCAGCTATCTACTGACTATCCTGAGCTTGAAATGGGTGGAAAAGAGGGTGGTGAGTTTATATAAACTCAGTGAGTAAACAAATATCATCTAAATATCTAAAGTTGAGTAAATGGAGACAACTTAAAATAGTTCATTTTACTATGATTCATAACGTTTCAAACTCATTTCAACTAAATAAAATAAATTCATTTCACTCAAATAATCAACATGGCTTATGAATTTCTTAAAAACTTGGCTCGTGCCAAAACTCATTCTCGGGGATACTCTGATTAGAGGCATCCAACCGAGTCCGTCAAGGTTGTTAAAGAAAAGACATATATCCATAAATCATATTTGTACGTTTTGAAACATAGCCATTCCTTAGCGTTTGCTGAGTTCACCCTCACGTGGTGGTTTAACGTGTAGTGAACTCTAAAGCTTTACCTCAGGAGATACCCTCCATGCCTCTCATACTAAGGTAAATATAACAGGGTTTACCGTGCCCCTCTAATAGGCTAGTCCGCAGAAACCCGCCCACTGCAGTAAGCTAAATACATAACCCACCAAATCAATAACATTTCGGCAACATAACATGGCTAATATAATACTATCCAGCCTGTTAAGGCAAAACAAACAATTCATACAATTTCAACACAATTTCCAATTCAGTCATTCATGCCAATATCACCATAAGCCATTCAATTCAAACCATAAATTTACAACACAATCAAACAGTCTTTAATTACTCAATTTCTAAAATCATCATTCAATTTCAAAATGATTTATAAAACTCATTTCATTTAATCACATTTTACTTATAAAACATAAGGATTTACCATTTAAACTCATTTTTCTATAAAATCACAAAAACGAATAAAAACTACTTTAGATAATTACGATGATAATAAGATTACTCACAATATCGGGAGTTCGAAATACCCTTATTCTTGGTCCTCTGGCACAATGTCTTTACTCTTGTTAGAGGACTCATCACCTACACATAATACACGACAAATAATTCAATATATTGTGTCATATCATTATAAATCTATTTCAGGCTCTATATGAATGCAGGAGGTTGTTTCGATTGTCACTTAAAGATGGTGTTCACGTTGGTTCAAGGGTGATCGGAATGGATCGGTTTTTGACCTAATTCGAACTCTCCACCTTTGGTTTAACCAAAACATCCAAATTGACTCCAATTTTATTCATCACACTTCCAATGTTCCAAAATACACCAAAGCGCCTCAATAAGCTTGACTTTCTCATTGTTATTCAACTTATTCAACAGTTTGGCAATTATTTTATTACCATAAATCATTAATTTAACAGCATTAATAAAATAAATCATGAATTTTATCCTCAAGGGCCATGGTGGGTGCATAAACACTATGGTTTTTCGTACTTGATTTTTACACCATAAATTGTTAATTCCTAACCAAATCACTTAAAATAAAATCAAATCCACCATCAACATACCATAAGGAAGATTCGGCCAATAAGGGTGATGGAAGAACAAGAATTTTTTCTTGTTTGCTTTTTATGCTACACATCACCAACCAACTAAAAACACTACAATAACATGAAATCTAGCTAAATCCAAGATCAAAACCCCTCCCCCCATGTCCGACCAACAAAGGTATCTTCATGAAAACTTGATTCTCAATTATGGAAAATGAAAAAGAATGCATAGGAAAGGTAGATCACAAGCTAAAATCAAGAAATTTTACCTTTACTTGCTTAATTCCTTGAAATCCACCAATTTTCCCTTTAATTTTTACTCACTAGGGTTTGTTCTCTCCTTTTTTCATTTTTCCTTGGTGAGGCCAAACACATGGGAGTGAAATGGGAGAGTCATGTGCTAATTTTAATGTAAATTATAAAGAAATGAAATCTTGCCACTTGTCACCATTCCATTGGTCCATGTTTAGCACTTAACAATTAAGCTTTCTTTCTCCACCACATAAAATATCTCAATTATCCATAGTATAAAATGTTAATGGATGAAATCCTTAGGCATGACAAGTGTTGGGTGGTGTAAAATTCCAATTTTGCCCTTGGGTGGCAAAATGATAATTTTGCCCCTACGTTATGAAAATTGCTATTTGACTCCAAATCAATCCTCGAACTCCGAATCACCATATTAAGTCATTTTGTGGTTTTAAAATTCTTAATTTCATCTTAAAATCTCTTTTTGGACTAGTTCGAGGCTTAATTCAGCTTAGTTGTACCACTAGGTTCACTACCGACTTTTAACGATTTTTTGGGCTTTTCAAGTATACAAACATATTATCAAGCACATGAATGACATGGCAAATATTTTATATAGTTGGGCTTGACACTTCTCATTTTCTCAATCATAAATCTCCCAAATTTAGAGACACTCCATTAAAAGCATGCTCTATCAGCCAGAGATCTTAAAGGCTAATGTAGCTAAGACTTCCACTGCTCCCTTTAATATTTGCTGCAATGAAGTAATGCAGTATCCTAATCTATGGATTGATTATTAGACCTGAATTACTTTTAGAGGAGTATTTTTCTTTCCTTCTAGTGATGATCTCCCACAGTGAGGACGAATCATATTTTTATAGAAGTTCAAATTCACCTACTTCACCCTCTAATTTAAACAGGTTGCCTAAATCTCCAGCAGTCACAACAAACTCTTTTCCATTCAAATAGACATTCAAGCCATCTTCTACATAGTTATCAGAATCTATTAATTCCTTTTCTTTTAGAGCAATGCTAGAGTAAAATTCTTTAACCAGACTTGGACTATATGACCTATTCTTAAAGGTGCTGTAACCTTTAAGTTTCAGCTAATCAAAGTACTCAGATAGACTGGTCTGGATTTCTATATTTTCCTCAAAACTCTTCCAATCAATAAACTTTTCGTAGGAGATTGGTGCATTTTTTATATTCATGCAGCTTATTTCTAAATTTCAAAAAAGAAGAGAAATTGATACCTTTTTTGAGTGAGGGTTCTGTATCTTTCTTCTTGTGTATTCTATGCTTGTTTTCTCTTAGTTTCTCGACTATTTCCTTCACTGAGGTAGGCACAATTTTCTATTTCTTCTTTTGACTTTCTATTCCAATTTCTTCCTCTATTGGCCTTTTCCCTTCCTTTTTCTCTGATACATATTTACTCTAAGATGTTCTAGCCATTTTGGTTCTAGAAATTTCTAAAGATTTGAGTTGGTTTTAGAGGCAACTAAGAAGATTTAGATTTTTGTTTTTAGAGCAACGGGTTGCAAAGGAGAGGGAAGAAGAGATTGGCAGCAGTTATTGCTCAGAAAACTTCTCATCTTCCTTTAAGAACTGCCTTACTTTTATTTCTTTATATTTTCAAATCTCCCTCTAAAATTTTGATTATTTACCTTTGGCAACTTTGCTCTATTCCTCTTTACACCTGGTAAATCAAATTTTTACCACAATTTACTCCTATTTCATTAAACTCACTGAGTCTTAGTATTTAAGGATGTCAACCCACTCTTAGTTGACTAAGAATTCCTTAGTCGACTGAATGCATTATATTTTCAGTTTAAGAGTCAAAGATTTTCTTACAATTCCTTCACATTAACCATCCCCAAATTTCTTCTAATCTCACAAAATCTATCTTCAATCAGTGGTTTCGTAAAAATGTTTGCTAATTGATGTAGAGTATTCACAAAATCTATTTTAATGTCATTTTTCACTGCATGCTCTCTAATAAAATGGTGTCGAATTTCAATGTGCTTTGTCCTAGAATGTTGTACTTTATTTTTTGATATGTTGATTGCACTTGTATTATCACGGTATATCGGTACATTATGCATAGTTATTCCATAGTCTTTTAACTATTGCTTGATCTAAAGGATTTGTGCACAATAACTACCGAATGATACATATTCAGCCTCTGCTGTAGATAGTGCTACTGAGTTTTGCTTCTTACTGGACCAAGACACAAGCATCCTTCCTAGAAATTGACATGTTCGACTAGTGCTTTTCCTATCAGTTCTACTCCCAGCAAAGTCAACATCTGAATATCTAACTAAGCTAAGAGTTGAGTTTCTAAAGTACCATATTCCTAGTTCTTGGGTGTCTATGAGGTATCTAAAACTTCTCTTAACAGCCGTTAGGTGTGATTCTTTAGGCTGTGATTGAAATCAAGCACACAAGCACACACAAAACTGAATGTCTAGACTACTTGTTGTTAAGTAAAGAAAAGAGTCGATCATAACTCTATAGAGCTTTTGATCTACATCTTTACCTTTTTCATCTAAATCGAGTTTGGTGGATGTACTTATTTATGTGGAAATTGATTTCAGGTTTAGCATATCAAACTTCTTGAGCATTTCATGAGTATATCTTTCATGGTTGATGAAAATTCCTTCCTCACTTTGTTGGATTTGAAGACCAAGGAAGTACTTAAACTCTCCCATCATGTTAATCTCAAATTCACCCTACATTTCCTTTGTAAAGTTCTTGCATAAAGCTTCATTAGTTGAACCAAATACAATATCGTCCACATATATTTACAGAACAATTAAATCATTTAGATATCTTTTTATGAACAATGTAGTATCGATGCTGCCTCTATCAATCCTTTCTCAACTAGAAATTTTGAGAGCCTCTCATACCAAGCTCTAAAAGCTTGTTTTAATCCATACAATACTTTGTGAAGCTTAAAGACATGATCAGATTTTTCAAAATCTTCAAAACCAGTTAGTTGTTCTACAAAAACTTCTTCTTGAATTAATCCATTTAAGAATGCACTTTTTACATCCATTTGGTACAACTTAAAATTCATGAAGCATGCAAAGGCTAGCAACAATCTTATGGCTTCAATCCTAGCTACGGGAGCAAAGGTTTCATCATAATTTATTCCTTCTTCTTGGTTGTAACCTTTTGCTACTAACTGAGCTTTGTTTCTAACTACATTTCCTTGCTCATCTACTTTATTTTTGAATACCCATTTAGTGCCAACAATAGGATGATTTGAAGGTCTAGGTACCAATGACCATACATGATTCCTAGTGAATTGATCAAGTTCTTCTTGCATGGCCATTATCTAACTTTTCTCCTTTTCAGCTTCTCCAAAGTTTTTAGGTTCAATTTGAGATATAAAAGCTGAAAACTCACAAGTTTCTCTAGTTGCTTTCCTAGTTCTAACTCCTTGTGAAATGTCACCTATTATTTGGTCTTGTGGGTGATCTCTTACAAATCTCCAACTCTTTGGTAGATCATCATGCTGATTTTTTGCTCTTTGCAGATTTCCTAGAAATGGAGTTTCATTTTCTCTTCTATATGAGCTTTCTTCATTATTTTTATTGTTCTCTAAGCTCATTTCCTCAAATTTTTTTTCTAGTATTTCTATATCATCATCATCATCATGAACTTCTTTTTGTAATGCATTTGACTCATTAAAAACTACATGGATTGATTCTTCAACGGTAAGGGTCCTTTTGTTAAAAGCTCTATAGGCCTTTGAGTTTAATGCATATCTTAAAAATATTGCTTCATCACTCTTTGCATCAAACTTCCCTAGAGGCTGTTTTCCATTGTTCAATACAAAGCATTTCTAACCAAAACTCCTAAGGTGAGAAATGTTTGGTTTCCCACCTTTGTAAAGTTCATATGGAGTCTTTGAAATCAAGGGTCTTATTGAGACTCTATTAAGGATATAAGCTGCTGTATTTACTGCCTTAGCCCAAAGATATTTAGGTAGGTTGTTCTCACATAACATGGTCCTAGACATTTCTTTTAATGTTTTATTTTTCCTTTCTACAATTCCATTTTGCTGGGGTGTTCTAGGTGCAGAAAAATTGTGATCCAACCCCTTTTCATTGCCAAATTTTTCAAACTCATCATTCTCAAATTCTCCTCCATGGTCACTCCTTACGTTACCTATGGCTAGTCCTTTTTCATTTTTTACTTTCTTATAATAACTTAAGAATGCTTGTAGAGCATCATTCTTATGAGCGAACAAATATACCCAAGTATATCTAGAATATTCATCAATTATTACAAAGCCATAAGACTTACCTCCTAAGCTAGTTGTGCTTATTAGACCAAATAGATCAATGTGCAACAATTCAAGAGGTCTCGATGTTGACACTATTTTCTTAGTCTTAAAGGTTGTTCAACTTGTTTTCCTAGTTGGCAAGCATCATATATCTTATTTGTTTCAAATTTCAATTTTGGCAGTCCAACAACAAGATTTTTCTTTATTAATTTAGAAATAGTATGCATGCTCACATGTCCTAATCTCCTATGCCATAACCAGCTATCACTCTCAACATTTGCAACAAGACATACTTTACTATTCACATCAAGGTCTTTAAGAAGGATTACATACATGTTCTTAAACCTGTTTCCTATAAATGAGATTTTATTTGTACTCATATCAATCACTTCACACTTGGTTGAATCAAAATATACTTTAAATCCTTTATCACATAATTGACTATACTTAGTAGATTATGCTTTAAGCCTTTAACTAGCAACACATGACTAATTTGAGTTTGGGAACTCTTACCGGCCATACCTATACCATGTATTCTGCCTTTTCAATCATCTCCAAAGGATACGGTTCCTCCCTTTCTCTTATCCAACTGAGCAAATAGCATTTCATGTCCTGTCATGTGCCATGAACAACCACTATCCAAGTACCAAGGCTGTTTCTTCTTGAGTTGAGCTCTTCAACATGTCTCTTTTAAGTCTAGCTCAACTTACAAAATAGAATTTCATTTTTTCTTTATAGGTACCCTTACTTTGATGGGTCCTTGAGTGTTAGTTGCAGCAAAGGATCCCTTAGAAACCCAAATTTTCTTAACTTTCTGTACTTTTCTTTTCTTAAAATAGTCATATGACAAATGACCATGTTTACCACAATTATAACATCTAGGTAATGCTTTAGCTGAATATTTATTGTGGTATGCTTCTCTTTTTGAAGATTCATTTTTCAAACATTTCAGAGCTATGTTTTCATCAAGGGTTATTTACAAGGCTTCAGACTTGTTTTCCAGCTCTTGTTTTAAAAACTCAAAGTATGTTTTTGAGTGTTCTAACTTAGCTTGTAAAATATTTCTTTGCTAAAAATAGAGGTGAACTCTTGTTTGATTTGTTCCAAATCATTTTCAAGTAATGCAACTTTTTTCTTCAATGATTTTGTATTTGAAAAAAGTTTTTCAAATTCATCATAAAGGTGTTCATATTCATCTTGTAAATCATCATAAGAATTAATGCAAGGGGATGAGGATACCTCTTATTCATCCTCTTGCCCCATTAAATGATGTTTGCTCTTTGCTCAGATTTTTCATCATTAGTTTCAAAGCTTGAAGGGTCACTGTCTGACCATGCAGCAGCCACCATTGCTTTCTTGGATTTCTTAATTTTCTTTGGTGTTTCATCTTTCAGCAATGGACACTCGGACTTGAAATGACTAGGTTTCTTGCATTTGTAGCAGATCATTTCCTCCTTTTTGTTAGAGTCATTTTTGTTTCTTATTTTCCATGAAGCACCTTGGTCTTTCCTGAAACCTTTTCTAGTTAGCCTTCGATTTCCTCCTTTTTGTTAGAGTCATTTTTGTTTCTTATTTTCTGAATTTTTTTGCAACTAGAGCTAAATCTTCATCATCATCACAAGAAAGCTCTTCTAGCTCTTCTTCAAGAATGCTGGCTTTAAGTGCAATGCTCTTTTTCTTTTCCTTTGCTTCCCTTCGGTCTTCTTCTTCTTCTTCCTTAGGCCCCAGCTCATGAGTGAGAAGAGAACCACATATCTCATCGAGAGTGATGATATTAAAATATTTAGCCTCTCTAATGGTAGTCACTTTTAGTTTCTAGGATTTTGGTAGGCATCTAAGTAGTCTCTTAACTAATTTATGTTCAAGGATAGGCTTGCCTAGCTGACTTAATTTATTTGTAATGTTTGTAAACCTATCAAACATGCTAGTGATGTCTTCACTAGGCTCCATTTCTGAACATTTCATAGTTACATGTTAAGAGAGCAATTTTTGACTCATTTACTTGATAAGTCCCTTCATGGATTATTCTAAGTTTTTTCCACACTTGTTTAGCTATTGTACAGCTTGAGACTTTGTTAAATTCAGTGGGGGTCAAGGCACAATGTAATGTGTTGATGACCTTAAAGTTTATTTGAACTTTCTTAGTTTTAGCCTCAGTCCATTCAGACCTTGGCTTGGGCATCAACTCATTTGTAACTGCATTCATGGTTGAGGGCATAAAGGGTCCATCAGTTATGACATCTCACATTTCATAATCTATAGCTCTAATATAAATTGACATTCTAGTTCTCCAATAAGGGTAATTAGAGTCATCAAACAGAGTTGGTTTGTTTGTTGATTGTCCCTCAGCAACTATAGTTTTTGTTGAGCCATTTGGATCCTCCCAAAAGATGTTAAGCCTTAAAAAAAGGGAACTAGCTCTGATACCAATTTTTGGTCCTATTAATATGTGCTAGAGGGGTGATGAATAGCACAATTTGGCTCTTGACAAGAGGTGGAACTAATTTCCAAAACTTAAGAAAGTAAAACAGAGTATAAGGTGCATAACAATTTAGAGTGGTTCGGTCCAAGACCTACATCCATGCCTTGATTATCCAACCAAGGATTTTCCCAACGATTCACTAAGAATCTGGTGAAATTCACAAGCTTTCACCAAGCTTTTACAATGGCTTTTCACAAGCTCAGCCAAAACTTTTACACTAGTTTTTCATTGGCTCAACTAAAAACCAAAGTGGTTTTCCAAGGCTCAACCACAACCTATAACATTCAAGCTTTCCCAAGCTTGAACAACCCCTTAGAGTGACTCCCTCACTATAAGTTTACAAGAAGAGAAGTTAAAGAAAGTACCTATGATCACAAGTTGATCTGATTGGTACAACATTAAGTGCTAAATACAATGACAAAGAGTAGGCGTTTAAGTGCAAACAAGTGCAGTGAAGCTTTTCTGGTTTTTCTTCTTTCTAAAACTCAAATCTCATTCAAGGCTTAAAAAACAACTTGTTTATCATTGTTGGAAGACCCTTTTATACTTGGAGATGCAACTCTGATGGCAGTTTAGTAGTTTATATCCGTTGGTAACAGTTGAGGATGAGTTCTAGCCGTTAATCTATCTTGTAGTGCTCTGGTTCAAATTACAGACAGAGAACTCTTAGTCGACTAAGTTGATTCTATTTCTGGTTTGCAGATTCTAACAGTGGGCACTTAGTTGACTGACTTGGTTGACTAAGTTGGTTATGTTTCTCAAACTCTTCAGCCCGCCATTGCTCCAATTTGAATTTTTGGTCAACTAGTGTTCTTCCTTGTTTAACCAATAAGCTTCCTCGTTATTCAGTTACATCTTGTTGATTTTATTTCTCTTTTTCTTTCAAAAATACTTTTTGAAGATTTAAGAAATTAAATTCATATATTAATTTCCTACACACTCAAATAAAGGAATTAGACACAAATAAATGGGAATGTTTTATTATCATCAAAAACTAATGGAGCCAACAAGATTTAGATCTCTCTGCTCAAAAATGTATTTGAGACTCTTGTGATTTGTGTAAATCTCACAAGTCTAACCATACAAGTAGTGCCTTTATATCTTCAAGGCAAATATTATGGCAGCCATCTCTAAATCATGTATGGGGTAATTTTGCTCATGCTTATTGAGTTGTCTCAACATGTACACTATCATTGAGTTGTCTCAACATGTACACTATCACCTTTCCATGTTGCATCAGCACACATCCCAGTTTTACTCGTGATGCGTTGCAATAAACAATATAGGCCCCTGAAACATATGGCAAACTCAACACTAGAGCTATGGTAAGTAAAGTCTTAAGCTTCCCAAAATTCTCCTCACATGAATCTATCCATGTAAACTTAACTCCTTTTTGTGTCAACTTAGTCATAAGAGCAACAATCTTGGAGAAATCCTTAATGAATCTCTTATACTATCCTGCCAACCTTAGAAAACTCTTTATCTCAGTCACTGAAGTAGGCCTTGGCCATTTCCTTACTGCCTCAATCTTTTTTGGGTCCACCATCACCTCATCTTTAGATGCTATGTGGACCAAGAAGCTAACACTGTCAAGCCAAAACTCACACTTGGAGAACTTGACATATAGTTGGTGCTTATTCAACATTTGTAGCACAATCCTCAAGTGTTGCTCATGTTCCTTCTGACTCCTCGAATACACTAAGATATCATCAACAAGCACAACCACAAACTTATCCAAATATGGTCTAAAAACCCTATTTATCATATCCTTAAAAGCAGTCAAGGTATTCGTAAGCCTAAATGATATTACCAAGAACTTGTAATGCCTATATTTAGTATGAAAGGTAATCTTATGCACATCCTCTTGCCTAGTTTTCAACTGATGATAGATTGACCTCAAGTCAACCTTAGAAAAACATTAGGCTCTTTGGAACTAATCAAACAAGTCATCAATGCATGGTAAAGGATACTTATTCTTCACTATCGCTTTGCTTAATTGTCAATAATTTATACATAGTCTCATTGATCTATCTTTCTTCTTTACGAATATCACCGGTTCACTTTATGGTGACACATTATGACAAATGAAGCCTTTGTCCAACAAATCCTTTAACTGATCCTTGAGCTCTCTAAACTCTATTGGTGCCATCTGATACGATGATATAGAAATCGAAATGCTGTCTTACACCAAGTCTATGCAAAACTTTGTCTCACAATTTGAAGGTAACTTGGGTAGCTCATCTGGAAATACATCTATGAACTCCCACACAATAGGCACATCTGCCATACCAACTATCACGACCTAATTTTCGGGCCATGACCGGCGCATGGGCCCAATGAGCACGACCCACTAAGCCCAAGCAAGCCATTCTTCTGTAACCTATTCATTGTTCTGTCAAATATTTCTAAAGCACATACCATAATTCTTGATCATAAGTACCTTAATAATGTACTATGACAACTAAACACTTGCATTTATATCAACCCAAAAATGTCAATTGTAGCCAACTCATAGTGGCAACATTAATCTAAATTAACATATATGGTTTATGACATATATCACAGTAGTTTACATTACGTATGCATATACACAGGCAAAATGCTTTTGACTTCCAACGAAATGAATTGGCTGAGGATACGGCTATCGAATGCCATGATACCTACCAAGGCTGAATTGCAAGTGGATGCCTCAATCTAGGTTCCAACTATTTACGAATCTGTAAACATGTAATTTAAAAGAGTGAGTATAAACCAGTGAGTGAACATAGACAAGGAAGAAGCAAACGATAAAGAATATGTAGAAATCATGATGCACATGTTTTAAAAGCAATGCAATTTAGTTTGATTTCTTGCTAAAACCCCTCATTTCAAACTTGATTAATTAATCCCTTGATGTTGAAAATCCATGATAATCCATGAAGTTGAAAAGAATGAAAATTTCAATAAATATCCAAGCAAGGCAAGTATGACAGAGCTAACAGAGGGTTTCTCGTTGCAGCGAAAAGGCATTCTCGTTTTAGCGAATTTTTGTTGTAGCAAAATTTGGAACACAATTTTTAAACCACCCAAGGGTTTCTTGCTACAACGAGATTCACTTTCGCTGTAGCGAAATTCAAAGCACAGATTTTTGACCCAAACCCTAGAGTTTCTCACTACAACGAGAATTCATTCTCGCTACAGTGAAAACCACAACAATATTTTTGCTGCAACGAACCAGGGCCAATGAGATGCTTTCACGACCCGAGAGTTTCTCGCTGCAGTGAAAATGCATTCTTGTTGCAGCGAGAAATAGGGCACTTCAGTAAAAAGGATCCTTTTGCAATAGAAAGCCATTTTGTGCTGCAATAAAAATCAATTTGAAAGTATTTAGTAATTTTGAAGATTCAACATGCAATACATTCATATATTATAATCATAAACATTCTATCATATATGCATACATAAACATTATAAACACGTATACCACCACCTCACTAAGCCAATGTGCACTCCTTACACGCACAAGGCACTATCATCATGTGCACTTCCTACTCGCACATTTCAATATCATCGTGTGCACTCCCTACTCGCACAAGCAATATCATCATCCAAACTTCCATACCCCATCATCTCTGGCATGTGCATCCCTCACATCGTGCACACGCACAGCTATATTTATTATACAGTATTAACTATCAATACACAACATATATATATATCAACATAATATAGGAGCACGTGGATTCATCATATTGCACACTCACAACATAACACGTTTCAATAAAGGCTTATTCCCATGCACAATTTCTAAGGAAAAATCAAATAAAAATCATTCACATGCTCCATCCAAATACCAATGCATTTTCCAAAACATTTTAAATGCAAGTTCACTCATGGGCCCTCGTTGATTCTTAAATCGACTCCAACTTCTTCTAATGCTTCAAATGGAATTGTGGGGTCTCGTTGGAACCTATCACACAAAATAGCATCACAAATCAACTCAATTCACATAACCATAATTCTAAAAGCTATCCCTTAAATCATGTTCTACTAGCTATTTCTAGCTAGCTTCCAACTACCATTAAGTGGCTATCTATGTTCACTATTCTTGTAGTACCCTATACTTTTAGTACGATGGCTAATAAAGTTTACGGATGCCAATTGAAGTTAATTACCGAGTTAAAAAGGGTAATTCAGAAGTGAACCTATGAAATCTCGATCTCTATAGACACATAACTAGAAGTAGACGCGATAATGCAGACTAGGGGTAATTTGGTAATTTCTCTTGGTGATCTCCTATGAGTGGGTTTTTTTGATGCTATTAAGGTCTAAATAGGTCTAAGGAATAAATAAATGATGTCTATGATGGTAAATAAATGAAGAAGATAAAAATAATGATAATTTCCATGGTAGAGGCAAAATGGTCATTTTGCATCTCGAGTTTAAATTTTTATGTTTTTTTGAACCCGAGTATTTCTAGACTATTATGTACCTTGCCCTAGTGTCAAAAGTGGAAAAGGTTGCACAAAGGATGGGACGAAGACAAAGCCACCATGCCAAGGGCATTTTGGTAATTTTAGTAAAAATTTGGATTAACTTGAAGCATAAATATCTAAGGTCCACCAGCTTCCACCAGCTTTTTCTTATTCTTTTTCCTCCCATGTCATGTTCCTTTTATCTTCCATGGAAGCTTGCTTTGCAACTTCCATAACTCTCTCTCTCTCTCTCTTTCTCTAGGTCCAATTTTTATGCTTTTGTGCACTTTTTCATAAAATCTTTTGCTCTTTTACTCTCTCACTTTAAAACCCTTAAAAAGTCTTTGTTCAACACTTTCTCTCACTAGTTGAAAATTTTAGAGGGAGAAAGAGAGAGAGTTTCCATGATCGCTTGAGTATTCTTGAGAAAGAATTCAACCACAAATCCACCAAGGTGAGTAATGAATGAGGATTGATTTTAGGTTGTTGATAATGTCTAGTAATTAGAGTTGTAAGTTGTTTTATTATTGAGGTTTGTTTATTTATTTCTAGAGTTACTAGAGTAGAAAGAATAGATAGCCACTTAATGGCAATTGGAAGCTAGTTAGGAATAACTAGTGGAACTTGATTTAGGAAAGAGCTTTTGGAATTATATTAATGCCAATTTGGGTTGGTTGTGATGTTGTGTGTGACAATAGGTTCCAATGAGGTCTCACATGTCCATTTTAAGCAATAATCAAAGTTAGAGTAAATTAAAGTTCAACAAATATCGGTGAGTGAACTTGCATCAAATTGTTTTTGGGAAATACATGTGTTGGGATGAAGCATTTAAATGATTTTACTTGGCTTTTCATTAAATTATGCATGGGAACAAGCCCTTGATAAATTGTCTCTATGTTGTGACATGTGGCTGTTATGGATTCATGTACCACTACATTATGTTGGTATATATATATATGTTGCGGATTGATAGTTGATATTATGTGATAATTCTAACCGTGCGTGTGCACGATGTGGGGGGATGCACATGCCGGTGATGACGGGGTATAGGAGTGTGGGTGACGATATTACTTGTGCACGATGTGGGGGGATGCACATGATGACTCTAGCTATGTGCACGATGTAGAGGGATGCACATGAGCTGAGTGTGGCAAGATGGTATGTGTGATGATGTATGTATATGCAAATATATATATGTTATAGAAAGTTTATGAAAATAATTGTGATTGTGTTGTGTGTTGGCATTGTTAATTGCTCCTAAATTGCTTTTCATGTCAACAAGAAAATGGCTTTTGATGTACTAAGACTCATTTCAATAAAAATGCTCTGTTTCTCCCTGCAATGAGATTCATTTTCGCTGCAACGAGAAACTCTCGGGTTTTGGGGGTCACACTAGCCTGATTCTCACTACAGCGAGAAACTCTCAGGTTTTGGTGTAATTTTTTCAATTCAATGAAGATTTTAACCACCTTCCCGTTCGAACTGGGGAAAGTAGTAAACATCAAAGTTGTAGCCCTTATTCTTAGCGTTCTAATGGTTTAAAAATAAGGTAAATTGAACTTCTATAGTGGGAGATATGATAGAAAAAATAAAACATATGCAAATTGAGACTGTTTCTCCCTACAGCAAGAAACTTGCTGTCATGCTTGCTACCTTGCTCTATTTTAACCTATTTTTCAGTGATTTAACTTCATGGATTGATCATGGGTTTTTGCAACACTATGAGGTTATTGATAAAAGTTTGAAATGAGGGGTTTTTTAGTAAGAAATTAAATCAATTGCATTGTTTTTGAAACAAGTGCATCATGACTTCCAAATTTCTTCTATTGATTGCTTGTTCCCATCTTATGTTCACTCACTGTGTCACGACCCGGTACTCCCCTCGAGCCCGTGACAATTGTTGCGATGTCCCGATCGACACTCATTACCCGAAATGTGAAATGAAACCCCGTAAGGCTTTAATATTAGTTTCTCATTTCCCATATGAGTAACCGTTGCCAAATATCATGTTCTAAAAGATTTTAAGCTATTTCCAACTTAAATGAATTAAAAAAAATGATTTTTGTCTCACACGGGTATTTTGGTTATTTTTTCCCAAAAATTTTGAAACCAGCTAAAAATGTAATATGCGAGTATAAAACACATAATTCATAATCAAAAATAAGTTTAAACGTCTAAAACCTTCATTTAAAATGAAATTATGACTATTTGAATATAATAAAAATATTTAAAAAAATATTCTATTTTCTTATAAAATAATATTTATAGAGTTACCGGTAAATAATTTTTGTAGCGTAAAAGCTAAATAAATTAATACATACTGTAATACAGATAACCAAAGTATAAAATTTAATTTACAGTGACACGTGGGCCCACGAACAACCAAAAGTATCAAAAGCGGTAAACCTACAGTTTTTGAGGATGCAAGTCCAACTGTAGCCCCCAACAAAGTGAGCTATCTACCGACTATCCTGTGCCTGAAATGGGTGGAAAGGAGGGTGGTGAGATTATATAATCCTAGTGAGTAAACAAATACCATCTAAAATATCTAAAGTTGAGTAGATGGAGACAGATAAAATAGATTAGCATAAAAATGATTCACAACATTTTGAACTCATTTTAATAAGATAAAATGCATTCATTTCACCCAAATAAACAACGAGGCTTATGATTTCTTGAAAAGTTTGGCTCGTGCTAAAATCATTATCATACTCAGTTATTAGGGATACCTTGGCTGAGGGTTATCCCAACTGAGTCCGCCAAGGTTGTTAAAAAGTCATGTATGGATAAATAATGTTTTTTATTTTGAAAACATAGCCATTCATTGGCGTTGGCTAAGTTTACCCTCACGTGGTGGTTTAGCCTGAAGTGAACTCTAAAGTGTTAACCTCAGGAGTTATCCATCTGTGCCTTTCATATTGAGGTAAGAATATAATAGGGTTACCATGCCCCTCTAATAGGCTGGCCCACGGAACCCCGTCCACTGCAGCGACTAATTTATAACCCACCAATTCATTAAAATTCAACAGCATGACATGGCAATTATTTTATTTTACAACCTCTCAAGGCAAATCAACAGTTCATACATTTTCAGCACATTTACTAAATCCAGCCACTCATGCCGACATTATCATAAGCCATTCAATTCAAACCATAATTTACAACACTGCAATTAGTCTCCAATTACTCCATTTTCCAAAACCATCATTCAATTTCAAGACAATTTTATAAAATCATTTCATTTAATCACATTTTGCTTTTAAAACAGAAAGATTTACCATTTAAACTCATTTTCAATAAAACCAGAAAAAAGAATTAAAATTCACTTCAGATAATCAAGATGATGATAAGGTTACTCACTGTATTAAGAGTTTGAATTTTGGAGTACTCTAACTATTGATCCTCGGGTGTAATTTCTTTGCCCTTTTTCGGAGGATTCACGACCAAGACATAATGCAAAATCAAGCAATTACCACATTGGTGCTAAATCGTTGTAAAACTAATCTAAACTCTATATCAATGGATGAATCCATGATAATATTGGGTAAAATCCATGTGTTGGACAAGTATTGGGTGATGTAAAATCACAATTTTGCCCTTAGGGTGGCAAAATGACTATTTTGCCCATATGCTAAAAAAAATGCTGAAATTAAAATTTTTCACTTCTCAAACTCAAATTATACTCCAAATGATCAATCTTTGTCAAAAATTTCATCCAACACTCACATCTTAACCTCGGGTAGCAAAATGACTATTTTGCCACTAAGTCATGAAAAATTCAATTTGACTCCAAATCGGTCCTCGAACTCCAAATCACCATTTTAAGTCATTCTGGAAATTTAAAATTCTCAATTTCATTTTAAAATCTCTATTTGGACTAGTTCGAGGCTTAAATCAACTTAGTTGTACTATTTGGTACATTACCGTCCTTTAACGATTTTCGAGGTACCCAAGTAAGCAAACATGCATTCTTATGTAGGAATGACATAATAAAGATATTGTAGAGCCGGGCTTGACAACACTACCCCCCTTAAAATAAAATATTGACCTCAAAATTTCATTTACTGAACTCAAAGAAAAGGTGGGGATATTGTTTTCTCATTTAATGCTCGACTTCTTATGTCCTCCCCTTTATAAGGAATTTCGATTTGTTCACCTCATTTAACTCCAATTCAACTCGAATACTTCACTTATGTCTATTATTATTCTTTAAAATCATATCAACAGTAACCTTCACAATTATGATCTTTTATTTCGAGACACCAAGCATGCTTCTATTACTATCATTGAACTTGAATCATAACTCCATCTCAATCATACCAATTTCGATCGCATTTTATACTTATTTAGGTATACCAATCACTATCTTATTACTTCATTCCATATCAAACTTCTCGACTTTCATTCATTCATCCTATCCTCATACACTATTTTGTAGTTTATGGCATATTAACACGCCATACTCATTCCTGTACATATCCTCAGCGTTAAGGAAGATTAATGGCTTCAATTATTCCCACATACTTCATTTTTACCTTGCATTTAGGAAATTTCAATCTTCTTAATCCTATTAATCCATCTCATATGGCTTAATCGCACTATAGATTACATTCCCTTAACTATTTCCCCAAAATTCCTTAGGTCTCCATAAATCTACTTCTGATAAGATTCTTTATCGTTACATTATCTATACAACTCATCAAATATATTGAGTTCAAATCTCGAACCACTAAAACCATTCTTCATTTTAGTTGGGTACATCACTAACTCCACACATACGTATACACGCACATTCAAATGTCCATATTCCTCATTATCTATACGGGTCTTTATTTTCAAATGCCTTCAGACTAATTTCTCTTTGTTCATTCCCATCCATAACCAAGATTCAATAGAATAATCTTCATAATTCATACAAATTCTCATCATGCCTGTGCATAGTTCCATACCATTTACATACTTATGCTCTCTTCTTATCATTTCCAATTATATGCTTAAGTTTCCTTGTACTATATATCATTGCATCATAATGTCATCTCCATTGAATTATAATCTATTATGTGTGTGTGCTTTATAATGTCATTGATGCTTCAAAAATTTTCCTTAACTTGATCATTGCATTTTATGCAATACCATAATTCCTAAAAGTCATCCTTATTCCTCGATTATCTTTCATGCCTCTTACTTATATTGTATCCTTATTACATTCCGATATTGATTTGTCACTTAAGACTTAGACCCATTTGAATCATGTATGCCTCAAGCATTTTCAAATTCTAATTTTCCATAATATATTAGGAAAGTTTCATTACCTCACTTCATTATCAAGGTTAACTTCAATCATCCTTTGTTCCACTCTTTCATATGAATATAACATCATTCTCCCTTAGCCAATTTATAAATTGCACTTGAAATTACAAAACTTGAAACTAGATTCTCCTCAAGTATCTTTCAATGTTAATATGAATATCACTCTCAACTTACAACTTCCTTTTTATAACCACATAACTTAGTGCTTGCTTTCACGAGATCCATGGCAGAATTTCTCTTGAGTATTTCCTTGGGGATATCTATCTTAAACTTATGTCTCACAGCATGTGATCACTTAACTCGTAACTTAGCCATTTATGTGGCATCCCTATCGGGGCCAACTCCAAGGTATTGTTATGTTTGGATCCCCATCACTTGACTTACTCGGAACCCCGCACCTAAGGGCGGCACCACAGGCCCTACAGGACCTTCTCGCCAAGTTTCGAACCCCAGACCTGTTGCTTCGCCCCCTCCTCAGAAAGGAACGCCTTTAACCATTTCAGCTTTAACTCATTTATATCGATACCTTCCAAAACCTTAAAACTCCAGTTAACAAAACTTAGAATCAAGTTTAATGACTTTAGGTCAACTCGTAAGTTCAACTTCACATTTGTCTCATTTTATTCATGCATCCTAGACATGAAGTGTTCTTAGCACCGTGACACGATGGCTGTTGGAGTTTACTTAATCAATGTTATTCATCTATGTTTAAGGTTACTACACTAATCATTGTCAACCGTTTGGTTTCCCTCCAAGCTTATGTCACAATTTTCATAACCATTTATATTCTCTTGTACTTATCACATATAATAGGTAAAGTCGATATTTTCAAATTCATCTCATCCTATAACACTTGTCAACAATCAATAAATCCCACTTTAGAATACTCTTTCCAAATTGTATAGTAACTTCACCATATAGTATCACGGCACTATGTTCCTCCATTCTATTATCATGCATACTCCACAGAAATTAATTAAAAGATTTACATGCCTTAACTAATGCTAATTCCATTTAATCATATCTTAAATACTCCAAACTTGTAAATTATAACTCCAAGTGTATGTCCATATATTGATAATCTTTATATATTTCATGATCATGAAAACTACAACTTACAAACTAGCTTTCTATCATATGCACACTATTAGAACATTAATTTCAACATGTTTAATTCTCTTTTGGTTGTATGTTAAGATCATTCCTGGATACATTTCCATATTAACATTGATATGCCACTACCATAGCATTTAGTGCAAATTTGATGAAGGAATTGTCTCCAAATAACTCTTAAATATATAATTATCAAATTGTATACCACTAAATGTTAAGATCTTGACTTTATTCATCAATAACCAATCACATTTATTAAGTGAATAATTTACTTAGTTATTACACCTTTCCTTTGCGATCATAAGATCAAAGTTGTCCTACACTTAGGATGCAGAAGTTCTCTCTCTTAGAGTATATCCAAACATCAACATTTTCTAAATTCCTTACTCTTAGGAGATCGCCTTCAAGACTGATCATTTGTATCATAGGCCACACTTTAAACCGCATAAACTTTTAAATTGATCTTTCAAGTAATTCGTATATTAGTCTCAATTATAGAATTTCATATGTCACTTAGACTAGATTCGACATTTCCAAGTCATTTAACCTCAAGCTGCCAAGTCCACATCTAGTCCTTTAATCCCTTGGCTCCTCTTACTATGCATAACAAAGTTCAAGCTCATCCTTAGAGCAGATTTGTTTACTAACTTCTTACTTCATGACCACACATCAATTATAGTAATCATTGATACTTACTCTCAAGTTAATTCACGTGCTTATATCGATGAACTATAATAGGTCCAATCAATTCTTGAAATCTCACAATCGCTTAATTGAAATCAACACCAGTTCCCTCTAAGCTGTTGTACCTATTCAACACATATTCACATATAAAATATTTCAAAATCCCAACACCACTTTTATATGGGCATAACAAGCTCAATTAACATAGTGTTCTTATCTTCATGCACATAAGTATGGGTTTACTCTTACCTCAATGCTTAATTTATACACTCCAAGTGAATTACAACCATCACTATTCATTCTAATCAAAATGCACCCCTTATTACCATTATCACATGTGCTCCTTTATATTAACCCCAATACAATCCATAGTCTCCAAATCATTTTCCAATTGACAACCATGAGTTCAATTATAACTCTACCAAATGAATAAATTATCACGGCCTATTAGTCCAACTCCAAAATTCTCCATCCTTAATCGAAGGGATATATCATTTCATTAATCTTTCATTAGAAGCATTCGTTTTAAAATCTCTTTAACATTGGCTCGTGTCACGGGTGCCATCTTAAACCCGAACAACAACCCTACTTATGACCTCTGCATGACATTAACAAGGAAGTGGATTACTGGGAATAAGAGTTCATATAGCTCCCTGTCTATGACTTATGCTTCCATAAGAGCTATAAGAAGAAACAGAATGAGTCGAAACAACTCCAAATTCTATATGTAGATGCACGTATTCTATTATATCAAACCTAACTTAACTTAATTTAACTTGGGCCACACTAACACTGTAGTTTTTAAAACAACTTTAAAACAACTTTAAACCGAAAAGCTCTAATCTTTCAAACCAAAAGCCCTGATACCACTCTAATTGTCATGATCCGGTACTCCCCTCGACCCCGAGACAACAGTCGTGGTGTCCCGATCGATACTCATTACTCGAAATGTCAACCGAAACCCCGTATGGCTTTAATATCAGTTTCTCATTTTCCTTGTGAGTAACCATTGCCAAATATCATGTTCTAAAAGATTTTAAGCTATTTCCAACTTAAATCAATAAAAAAAAATTTTTTGTCTCGTAGGGGCATTTTGGTCATTTTTTCCCAAAAATTTTGAAACCAGCTAAAAATGTAGTATGCGAGTATAAAACACATAATTCATAATCAGAAATAAGTTTAAACGTCTAAAACCTTCATTTAAAATGAAATTATGACTATCTGAATATAATAAAAATATTCAATAAAATATTCTATGTTCTTATAAAATAATTTTTATAGTTATCGGTAAATAATTTTTGTGGCGTAAAAGCTAAATAAATTCATACATACTATAATACAGATAACCAAAATATAAAATTTAATTTACTGTGACACATGGGCTCACAAACGACCAAAAGTATCAAAAGCGATAAATCTACAATTTTTAAGGATGTAAGTCCAACTGTAGCCCTCAACAAAGTGAGCTATCTACCGACTATCCTGAGCCTGAAATGGGTGGAAAGGAGGGTGGTGAGATTATATAATCCCAGTGAGTAAATAAATACCATCTAAAATATCTAAAGCTAAGTAAATGGAGACAGATAAAATAGATTAGCATAAAAATGATTCACAGCATTTCGAACTCATTTTAATAAGATAAAATAGATTCATTTCACCCAAATAAACAATGAGGCTTATGATTTCCTGAAAAGTTTGGCTCGTGCCAAAATCATTATCATACTCAGTTATCAGGGATACCTTGGCCGAGGGCTATCCCAACCGAGTCCGCCAAGGCTGTTAAAAGGTCATGTGCGCATAAATCATGTTTTTTATTTTGAAAATATAACCGTTCCTTGGCATTGGCTGAGTTTACCCTCACATGGTGGTTTAGCATGAAGTGAACTCTAAAGTGTTATGCTCAAGAGTTATCCATCCACGCCTCGCATACTAAGGTAAGAATATAATAGGGTTACCGTGCCTCTCTAATAGGCTGGTCCACGGAACCCGTCCACTGTAGCGACCAATTTATGACCTACCAATTCAATAAAATTCAACAGCATGACATGGCAATTATTTACCATTTTACAGCCTCTCAAGGCAAATCAATAGTTCATACATTTTCAACATATTTACCAAATCCAGCCACTCATGCCCACATTATCATAAGCCATTCAATTGAAACCATAATTTACAACACAACAATTAGTCTCCAATTACTCCATTTTCCAAAACCATCATTCAATTTCAAGAAAATATTATAAAATCATTTCATTTAATCACATTTTGCTTTTAAAACATACAGATTTACCATTTAAACTCATTTTCTATAAAATCACAAAAACAAATTAAAATTCACTTTAGATAATCAAGATGATGATAAGGCTACTCACTGTATCAAGAGTTTGAATTTTGGAGTACTCCGACTATTGATCCTCGGGTGTAATTTCTTTACCCTTTCTCGGAGGATTCACCACCTAGACATAATGTAAAATCAAGCAATTTGCCACATTGGTGCTAAACCATTATAAAACTATTCTAAACTCTATATGAATGCATGATATGGAAGGCGAATTGTTTGGATTATCGTCTACATGCGGTGTTGGCCGAACTCGATCTATCACCCGATTAATTGGCCAATACGTCCAATTCAACTCTAAATAATTCCATTTCTCTCCCAATACTTCAAATCACCAAACACAAGTCAAATAACATAAAATTTAGCAAAACCATCCTCACATTTCTTCTTGAGAATTTCGACCATGGTGAGTGCATCAACACTATGATTTTTCCTACTTGATTTTCTCACCATAATTCATCATTTCCTAACCAATTCACTTGAAATAAAATCAAATCCACCATCAACACCCTGCAAGGAAGATTCGGCCAATGATGAACTCATGAGGAATATGTGAATTTCAAGCTTAATTCTTACACTTAACACCACAAACAACTAAAAACATCCATATATCTTAAAAATCTATCTAAATCATCATCAAATTCTCTCTCCTAGGGTTTGATCAGCACACTATCTTTCATGATATCTTGTGATTCAACCATGAAAAATGCAAAATAATGCATAGGAAAGATAGATCACAAGCTAAAGTTAAGAAATTTCACCTTTGATGGCTTGATTACTTGAAATCCACCAATTTTCTTTTGAATTTTCACTCTAGGGTTTTTGTTCTTCTTTTCCACCTTTGTTCTTGCTATGGCCGGCCATGAGAATGAATGTGGAAGAGCTCAAATTGGCTTTATAAAGGAAAATATTAAATGGACAAAAATTTACCATGTGTCACCATTCCATTGGTTCATGTGTCATACTTACCCATTAAGCAATCTCTCTCCACCATATAAATTTTCTCAATTATCCATGCTAATATTGGGTAAAATCCATGTGTTGGACAAGTGTTGGGTGATGTAAAATTACAATTTTGCCCTTGGGGTGGTAAAATTACTATTTTGCCCTTATGCTCGAAAAAATGCCGGAATTAAAATTTTTCACTTCTCAAACTCTAATTATAATCCAAATGATCAATCTTGGTCAAAAATTTCATCCAACACTCACATCTTAACCTCGGGTAGCAAAATGACCATTTTGCCCTTAGGTCATAAAAATTCTAATTTGACTCCAAATCGGTCCTTGAACTCCGAGTCACCATTTTAAGTCATTATGAGGTTTTGAAATTCTCAATTTTATCTTAAAATCTCTATTTGGACTAGTTCGAGGCTTAAATCAACTTAATTGTACCATTTGGTACATTGTCGTCCTTTAACGATTTTCAAGGTACCTAAGTAAGCAAACATGCATTCTTCTGTAAGAATGGCATAATAAACATATTGTAGAGTCGGGCTTGAAACATTGAGTTTTTTACTAACGCTTTTAAGCTTCATGTTTTCAAATTTGAAGGCAATTGGGACATAGATTGAGTGTCCACATATGCTCATCCTCTTGGTAGGTACTATGGCATCTTAGTACCTGTACCTTCATCCACGGTCACTCCGCTAACGATCAAGAGTCTTATGCTTGTGTACATGTATAAGTAATGAAGACCTCTAAGATTCATGTTAAAAATCAAATATGTATATTTGATTACTGATGCCACTATAAGGTGGCAAATGAGTGATACTATGTTAGCATAATACAAATGTGAATATTGGATTGCTATAAAACGTTACTGAAATATTTATAGTTGAGAATTGTAATATGTGGTTTTAGAAATGATGATTAGGATTGCATAAAAAAAAGAAGAAGGCTTGCTTGAGTTTAATGGGCTATGCCCATTGGGCCCATGTGCCGGTCATGGCTTGAGATTTGGGCTGTGATAAAGTTGGTATTAGAGCTTTAGGTTTAGTCGAGTCCTAGGGATTCTCGTGTCAATCAGTGGAGTTGTCGTAGTTAATGTAGAGTCTTGTTTATGGTTTGTGACTACAGCATAATTCATAAATAAGACGCTATATAAACTTCTATTTCCAGTAACCTACCCTCTTGCTAACATTATGCAAAGGTCATAAGTGGTACCGTTGTCCGAGTTTAAGATGCCACTTGAACACGAGCTGTTGTTGGAAAGATTTTAAGCAAATGCTCCTAATGAAAGGTTAATGTAATAACAAATCCCTCCAATTAAAGATGGAGGAAATTGGAGTTGGACTAATAGGTCTGTAATGACTTATTCATTCAGTGGAGTTATAACTTGAGCCTATTATTTTCAATGAGAAGAAATTGGATGATATTGGATCCTTATTACGATCAATATAAAGAAACATATACAACAATGGTACAAGGGGCGCACTTTGATTGGAATGAATAGTGATGATTATGATTCACTTGGAATTTATAAATTTAAGCATTGAGGTAAGAGTAAGCCAATACTTATGTGCACGGAGGTAAGTGCACTAGGTTAATCTAGCTTGTTATGCCATATATAAAAAGAGTTTGTTCTGATTTTAATTAAGTAATTGCAAGATCCCAAGGTTCGATTTGAACTATTATGTTTTATAGTTATAAGTACATGAATTAGCTTAAGGGTGAAATTCAGTGACTATTATAATTGATGTGTGGTCATCAAGTAAGAGGTTGATAAACAAATCTTCTCTAAGAAGGAGCATGAACTTTGTTATGCTGTGCGTGAGGTCAAAGGATTAAAGGACTAAATGTGGATTTACCAGTTTGAAATTAAATGACATGGAAATGACAAATTTAGTCAAAGTGCCATATGGAGTTCTATATGAAGATCGATATACGAATTGCTTTAAAGGTCAATTTAAAAATATGCTTGGTTCAATATGCAACCTATGATGTAAATGATTTGTCTCGACCCAATTTCTGGGCCATGACCGATGCATGGGCTCAATGGACGTAGTCCACTAAGCCTAAGCAAGCCTATTAATATGACCTGTTCATCATTTAATCAAAAGCTGCTAAGTCACATTTCATAACTTTGAATCAAATTAATACTAAGCATTGCGAACTTTTAGTGGCATTACCAATCAAATATACATGTATTGTCTAAAACATATGTCTTAATAATTTACATGGGGTTTGTCTATACACAACAAAAGAGTACTTGACTTCCAGCAGAGAGACTCGAGTGAAAGTACAGCTACTAAATGCCGAGACACCTACCAAGAGTTAAATCTACGAGGACACCTCGTACTACTTATCGACTACCTCCTGATCTGAAAACATGAAGTTGAAAATGGTGAGTATAAACCCAGTGAGTGAACAAAGGAAGGGAACAAGCAAACAATAAGGAAGACTTAAAGAAATCATGATGCATTTATCTTTAAAATAATGCAATTTAGTTTAGTTCTTCTTAAAAGCCCTCATGTAAACCCAAAATGAGTAAATCACTTGATGAAAAGGGTCCATGCACAACAAAGGTTTTGTAGTCTTAAACGGAAAAAAATGGGCTGACTTTGTTAACTGATCTACTATGATCCAAATCGAGTCATAGCCCGTACTAGTCCGAGGCAAGCCCATTACAAAGTCCATTGCGACATGCTCTCACTTCCATTCAAGCACTTGTAATGGCTATAGTAGCCTTGTAGGCCTTTGATGCTCAGCCTTAACCTACTGACAAACTAGGCACTTAGAGACAAACTCAGCTGCATTTTTCTTAAGTCCTTCCCACCAATATACCTCTTTTAAATCTTGACACATCTTCATAGCCCCTGGATGTACCACATAGGCTACCATGTGTGCCTCCTCCAATGTTTCTCTCCTCAATCCATCATTATCGGGCACATAAAGTCTAGTTCCATACCTCAATACTCCATCTGTGCCTTTAGTAAACATCTGTCTTTTCCTTCCTTGAGGATCCTCTAAGGCCTTAGCTATGAACTCATCTTTAGTTTGTGCTTCTTTAATCTGGTCCATTAAAATAGGCCTCAATCTAAAATGTGCTAGCAATGCATTTGCCTCCAAAACTTCCAAATGTGCACCCATGTCTCCCAAGCTATGCATCTCTCTAATCAAGAATCTCCTATCTATGGAGAGATGTGCCAGGCTTCCCATCGATTTTCGACTCAAGGCATCCGCCATTACATTTGCCTTATCGGGATGGTAGAAAGTAGTACAGTCATAATCTTTTAGCAACTCCATCCACCTACTTTGTCGCAAGTTAACATCCCTCTGCTGAAATATATACTTTAGGCTTTTGTGGTCCGTATATATCTCACAACTCTCACCATACAAATAATCTCTCCAAATCTTTAAGGCAAACACGATTGCTGCCATCTTTAAATCATGTGCGGGGTAATTATGCTCATGCCTTTTAAGTTGCCTCGATGCATACGCAATCACCTTTCTATGCTGCATTAATACACACCCTAAACCAACCCGTGATGCATCACACAATACCGTATAACCCCTTGTGCTTTGCGGTAGGCTTAACACTAGAGCTGTGGTGAGACATGCCTTAAGCGTCTCAAAGTTATCCTCAAAAGCATCAGACCACTCAAATTTTGTATCTTTACGTGTTAGCTTAGTCAGAGGGGTGACTATTTTAGAGAAGTCCTTCATAAAAAGGCGATAATAACCAGCGAAACCCAAAAAGCTTATAATCTCTGTAACTAATGCTGGCCTTGGCCACTTTTCCACTGTCGTAACTTTCTTTGGATCGACTTAGACCCTATCCTTAGAAACTACATGCCCCAGGAATGCTATGCTTTCATGCCAGAACTCACACTTGGAAAACTTGGCATACAATCGATGTTCTTTCAAAGTTTGGAGCACTATCTTAAGATGTTGCTCATGCTCTTCTCGGCTCTTGAAGTAGATCAAGATGTCATCAATAAACACCACCATGAACTTGTCCAAATAGGGTTTGAACACTCAGTTCATCAAATCCATAAAGGCCGCAGGAGCATTCATAAGCCTGAACGACATCACCAAGAATTCATAAGCCTACCCATATCTTGTTCGACATGCAATCTTGGGTATATCTTCATTCCGGATTCTCAACTGATGGTATCCAGATCGCAGATCTATCTTAGAGAAACATTTTGCTCCTTGTAGTTGATCAAATAAATCATCTATTCTTGGAAAGGGATACTTATTCTTCACCCTCACTTTATTAAGCTGTCAATAGTCAATGCACAGCCTAAGTGACCCATTTTTCTTCTTCACAAATAGCACCGGTGCTCCCCATGGTGAGACGCTAAGATGGATGAAGCCTTTATCCAATAAATCTTCTAACTGATCCTTAAGCTCTTTAAGTTCCGTAGGTGCCATTCTATATGGGGGTATGGATATAGGTCTAGTGTCGGGAATCAAATCTATGCAAAATTCAATCTCTCATTTAGGAGGCAAACCTAGTAGTTCCTCAGGAAAGACATCCATGAACTTGTTTACCACCGACACTTGGCTTATATCTCTAACCTTTGCCTGAGTATCCCTTACCATAGCCAAGTAACCTGAACAACCCTATCTTAATAACCTTCTGGTAGACATGACCAAGATCAAATTGGTTGAAGCATTACTCCTATCCCCCTGAATACTAAATGATGATTCACCAGAAAAATCAAATCTAACCAATTTATGATAACAATCAACACTGGCATGGTAGGGTGATAGCCAATCCATTCCCAAGATCACGTCAAATTCTAAGGTGTCTAACAGCATTAGATTCACCAAAGTGTCTTTGTCCTTGACTCGAACTACACAGGACTCATATTTCTATTCAGCCACAAATACCTCCTTTAAAAGAGTAGACACTACTAATTGTTCTTCTCTCCTAACACGATGTTTACCCAAATGAGATGCAAAACATGGAGAGATAAAAAAGTGGGTAGCACCAGGATCAAATAAAAGTCGAGCATGCATATTACAAACGGAAAGAGTACCTGAGACCACTGCATTGGATGTTTGGGCCTCCTGGGGTGTTAAAGCGTAAGCCCTCGCTTGGCCCTTACTGGCAGAACTCTGATGTCCAAACCCAAATTACTTGCCCTAAGAAGAAGTAACAGCACCTCTACCTCTAAATCCACTAGCCTCTCGGTCAAATGAGGTGACTACTAAAAGAGCAGATGAAGTTGGCTAGGTGGAGCCGCGAGCAGAACCATGCAATTGACGAGCCATTGCGTAATTCCTCTTAATATATCTAGGTTGACCATATAAGAAACAAACTCCCGTAGCACAGAGGCATCTTCCTCTATGTCGTCCCCCACAAGTATCCCAACAACGGATAAGTTGACTTCCTTGCCTCGAATCTTGCTACCTTCCAACACTGAAAGTTCTCTGTCCCGCCCCAATACTAGCACTAAGCGAATTTCTCCCCTGTTGGGGTAATCATGAGTCCCTCTAAGGACCTTGATGGCTAGAAGACGAAATACCACCGCTGAAATCTCTATGACCTTAGTAACTTTATATCTTGGCCTTTTTTGGTCTATCCCTCGCAACTCTACTCTCACTAGTCCTTATTTCAATCCATTGAGCGTAATCCACTACTGCGGACTAGGTATTGAAATCTCGAGATGCCACAAACCGAAACAATGGCTCCACTAGCCCATCCACAAACCTATGAATCTTTATGTCCTTAGTGGAAATTAGGTAGGGCACATACCCAGCCAGTTGCGTGAACTTGATGTCATATTTTGACACCATAATGCCGGGGTCTGTACTAAGGCCTTAAACTCTCTAACCGGTGCATTACATACACTGAGTGGTAAGAATCGACCTGAAATGGCTGTATTGAATTCCTTCTAAGTCAACGGTGTTGCATTTGCTGGCCTACCTCTTCGCAATGAGCCATACCACTTTTGTACCACGTTCTCTAATCAAAAGGCGGCCAACTCGACTGATCTAGTACTAGAGCATCCTAAGGCCTCACAAATTATCTCCATCTTGTCTGTAGGAAAATTTGGGTCTTTTTCGATGTATCAGACCCTGAAAATGATGGAGACTTAAGCTTGAGAAAATCAGGAAGAGAAATCTCTAGATGTCCCCTCTCAACCTCATGATGTTAGCGGTCGGCTTGTCCTTGGGAGCTAGAGGATTCTTGTACTGTAGGTATCCCCTCTACTATCCTTTATATATCGTCCATACAGGTTGCCATCATCTTTATAACTCGGTTGACTTCCTGTAGGCCTACCGCCAAATCCTCAACTGTAATACCCCCAGTTGGTTGTCTACCCACATCACCTGAAGATTGTCCCTTCTCGTGTCTACTCATAAGCGTATCCACCCTCACCGGCCTAATGCCCCTGCCACGTCTACCTCGGCCCCTAAAGGTGGATGCCCGTGGCCTATTTGTCATCTCATTAGGAACATCTGGCTCCCCCATCTGTGTTGAGGCAGTTCATGTCTTAGGTGGCATTCTTACCTAGACAATAGCAAAACCCATTATTAAACACATTTTTCTATAATCATACACATAAAGGAAAAGGTGGTTACTAAGATAGGGAATCTATGCGGTCCCTTGGTTGTAAAATGTGCTGCGATTCGAACTGTACAACTGAAGTTCCCACAAAAAGACCCGACACTCCGCTTGACCAATAAAAGAAAGTCCTAAGACCTAGACAACCTAGGGCTTTGATACCAAGTTTGTCACGACCCAATTTTTGGGCCATGACCAGCGCATGGGCCCAATGGACATAGTCTACTAAGACCAAGCAAGCCTATTAATATGACCTGTTCATCATTTCATCAAAAACTACTAAGTCACATTTCATAACTTCGAATCAAATTAATACTAAGCATTGCCAACTTGTAGTGGCATTACCAATCAAATATACACATATTGTCTAAAACATATGTCTTAATAATTTACATGGGGTTTGTCTATACACAATAAAAGAGTACTCGACTTCCAACAGAGAGACTCGGGTGAAAGTACAGTTACTGAATGTCGAGACACCACCAGGATTTGAATCTACGAGGACACCTCAACCTAGTTACCGACTGCCTTTTGATATGAAAACATGAAGTTGAAAACGGTGAGTATAAGCCCAGTGAGTGAACAAAGGAAGGGAACAAGCAAACAATAGGGAAGACTTAAAGAAATCATGATGCATTTATCTTTAAAACAATGCAATTTAGTTTAGTTCTTATTAAAACTCCTCATGTAAACTCCAAATGAGTAAATCACTTGATGAAAAGGGTTCAAAGAGAATGCCTTTCCGCTGTAGTGATATTGGGCTCCAATTATCAACTGGCCGAGGGTTTCTCTCTAAAATTCCTCATTGCAAACTTAATTAAATAAACCCCTAAATGTTGGGAGTCCATGATCAATTATGGTGTTGATAAAATGGAAAAATATGGCAAGAATCATCAAGATAGCATACCGGACAGAAAGTTTCTCGCTGCAGCGAGATTCAAGTGGCCAAAACAGAAAGTTTCTTGCTGCAGCGAGAACCAAGTCAGGCAAACCCCTCAAACCCGAGAGTTTCTCTCTATAGCGAGAAATAGAGCACCAAAGAAAAGTTTCCATTCTCTCAAGGAAAATGCCATCCTGTTGAAATGACAAAATCAACTTGAACATGTTTTATATATCAACATGATATAGGAGCACATAAGTTTGTCCTTTTACACATTTGACATTTTCACAACATCAAAACAATTTATCAAGGGCTTGTTCCCCGGCACACATTTTTAAAGAAAAGTTGGAATAAATCATTCCAACGTTTCATACAAATACAATTATATCTCCCAAAATGATTTTGAAATGCAAGTTCACTCATCAGTATTTTGTTGAACCTTTAGTCGACTCTAACTTCACTAATGGTCCAAATGGGGCGATGGGGCTTCGTTGGAATCTATTATCACATTAGCATCACCATTAAGTCAATTCACATACTTTTAAATTCTAAAAGCTTTCTCTTAGCTAGCTTCCAATTGCCATTTAGGTGGCTATCTATGTTCACTATCCTAATCACTCTAAAGTGAATGAACAACCTCAACTACCAAAACAGCCACAAGTCTAAACACTAATAATTTTCAACACTAAAAATCAATTCTAATTCACTACTCACCTTAGTAGCTTTGTATTTGAAATTCTTTCCAAAAACTTTCAACTTATTATTGAAGCTCCCTCTTTTTCTCTCTAAAACACCTAGCTAGTGAAAGTATGGAAATAAGATTTTTTTCAAGGGTTTTAAAGTGAGAGAGTGAAAGAGCATAAGGGTTCTATGCAAAAATACACAAAAGCTTGAAAATTGGAGCTATTTTGAGAGAGGTTATGGAAGTTTCATATTAAGCTTCCATGGAGAGGGAAACAAACGTGAGATGGAAGGAAAAAGAAGAAGAAGAAACTGCTGGAGAATGTAGAAGCTACTAGAAGAAAAAGATATTTATAGTTCAAGCTCATCAAGCTCCACTTAAATTACAAAAATGCCCTCAACTAGTTAGCTTGTTCTCCTTCAACTCTTTATGCAATCTTTTTATTCTTTTAACACTGAAACAAAGTTCATAATGGTTTAGAAATGTTCGAGTTTGCAAAACTTAAAAATTTTGACCCAAGATGAAAAGTGACCATTTTGCCCCTACCGTGGAAATCATCATCATTTTTATTTTCTTTGTCATTTTGCCCTTATTTTCATCACTCATTTATGCCTTAAGCCTACTTAGGTCTTAATATTGTTTAAAAACTTATTTTTAGGGGCTTACTAAGGAAATGAAGAAACTAACCCTAGCACATGTTATTGCGTCTATGCCTAGTTACGAGCCTATAGAGGTCGAGGTCTCACATGATTAGTCTTGAATATGATTTCTCCAAAGGTAAGGAACTTAGAACATGTGGATTTTCAGATATGCTTTAAGAGGAAGCTTCTGCATCTTAAGCTTAAGAAATTTTGATCTTATGACTGCAAAAACAAGATACAAAAATTTAGTTAATTGTCTATCTTATGGATGTAATTGATTAAGAATTGATGAATAAAGTCAAGATCTTAACACTAAGTTGTGTACAATTTGATATATGTGTACCTAACGGTAAATTTGGAGATCATTGCTTAATCAATTTGCACTGAATGTTGTGGTAAAGGTATATGAATGCTAGTAGTGATGTATGTCCAAAGTGAGATATGTGGAGACTAATGTTCCGATCGCAAACTTATGATAGGAAGCTAGTTTTGCAAATTGTGAATTTTTTACCACGAAATATATGGAGGTTATCAATATGTAGGCATACACTTGGAGTTGTACATCTTGTGATCCCCATGCATCATATGGAAAGAGATATCCCGTAGGGGAGTTTACCCTGATTTATGGTTACATGACTATAGGCTTGGCATGAGATTGAGAATGCCCTAGCATAAACGTGGAATGTATTGTGAAAGGTTGAAAAGTCACATATATACCTTAACAAGGTTAATAACTTGAATGAGGGGGAAATATGGATGTTGATATGCTGAGAGCTTAAGGATAATTAATGCAATTATACTAAGTTAGATGGTATGATCCGAACTAAGAACACGAACTCCTTAGGAGATTTTAAAATAAAGTCCAGTGGGTCAGTGAGCTAAAGTGTTATCGGGCATACAATGAACGATTAAAGTTATGAGTGGCTTTAAAGATAAGCCTTTGATTGATTAAGTTCTCAATGGAACCCTACTAAAGGAAGTGTTTAAATGTTTTGGAAGTGTATGGAAAAGCATAAGAGAATATATTAGCTTGACTTGCTATAAGAGGTTGAATTTTGATGGCCATGAGTGGGTTGTGAATAATCAAGCAGTATAAACTATGTGCTCATAAAAGGAGCTATGATTGGTAGATCAAGGTGGAACTTTAGAATTTCACTGTCATAGTTATTACATTATATTTTGTATTATATGATATAGTGTAGAACTTTAATGATGGGATAGTGTTAAATGCTTTAAGCCTTGAACTGTAAGTTATGGACACGTATCCACCTTGTGAATACCCTGATGAGATAAATTTGAAACATTTTTCACAATGAGAAAACGTTAAAGTTCAAAGAGCAAATGGCTATATAGTTAAGTTAGGCTCGTGACTGATATGTCACATAAGTATGAAGATATGACACAAGCATAAGTATACTTGGAAATGCTGATTTGAGGCAATGATTATCCTACTGTTTTATGGACCTGATGAGTTTCTGGTCTTGACATAATTGTAGACGCAAGGCATAAATTGTGAAATGTGCTTCCCCCACAAGTTCCAATTTATTTTGAGTAATTATCAAGGTCAAGTGCTTGGTAAGGGTAGGCAAAGGTTGAATTGTGTTTCAAATGGTTAGAGAACGAGGGTGACACGAGTTGATTAAATGATACTACTACTAGTGTGGGAATAGAAATACGCTACGGGAATGGTAGAGATCTACTTAAAAAAGATATGATGATTTGAGAATTCAAGTACTCGTATACGAGTAAAGATTTGGTAATGAGACATGACCTAAAGTTTGAATACTGCAATATGAATTTTGACTAAGAAAATCGACTTATAAAAATGTGGTGTTTGGAGATGGTGCCAATTAGTGGTTGACTCTTGTATGAGAATAGAATATTGAAATCAACTTTGTATATTCACCACAAATGATGAGCATGATCTAACCAACCAAGAGAAGAAATGATTCTAAACTTGGTTGTTGGTTATTTTAATTTTACAGATGGCTTATTGTGCTTGAAATGCCTAAGGCTACTCGAAGTTAAAAATTTTTGGAAATATATATGTTGCATATTGGTATAAAAGCTCATGCAGAGTTAGTTATAATTTGATTCGATGATGATATTCTATCAATGTTTATAGTGCTAGACAATGATTAAGATGATTTATCGCTAATTTTGGCAGTGAACAAGTGGATTATAATGCTGTTAGCTTAAAAGTAAGTGTTTATACTTTTTGTATGAGTTCATTAAATTCTATTATATCGTGATAAAACTTGGTGTTTTGATATAGCCTGAGAAGCTTGACATATGAACTAGCTTAACTGTGAGCTAGAAATTGTTAGGTTATTATGAAGTACACAAATAGAGAAGTATGACACGAATTTAATATCCTCAGGGGAAATGGAAAATGATGTATCAGTTTTTGTATAGCTTCAATATATAGTTTTGATATATAAAGATGTGGGGAAAGGTTTATAGCTTATGTGTAAAGGTGTGCATTTGAATTTGTATAATTAAAAGTGTAAAATCTGCCTTGATTAGTATAAAGTTCATGATTCAAAATGAATGATTATGGATTTAATTTTCTAAGGGAAAAAGGACTAAAAGAAGTTAATATCAGAAACATCTTAATAGATGATTCTTAAATTTTAAAGTGAACTTATGGAGAGATAAATGTTTAATTTGATCTTCAGATTCATAAACTAATGAGGCCATGAGATATGAAGTTTGGAGTAAATTTGAGAAATATCAAGTTAGATCTGTTGTAGGTGATTGATGACAAGCAAATTAACTATGACATTGGAAATATAGAAATGATTAGTAATCAAAATGAAACTTGGAAAGGAACTTAAAGGAAAAATTTTGAGCAACTTTAATCTTGAGAGGTTGAGTTATTGATTAAAGAGATTGGTTAAGATTATAAGGGGGTATGTGGAATGTCATGATTTATTGAAATGCCTTGTGGTATAAGTTGAGATTTATCTAGTGAGCACTCAACCATGAAGGTATTTGAGTTTGTTTTTGGGAATATGATGACTAATGGTTACTAGATTTGAATCATCTTTGATATTAAAAAAAAAATAGATGAAATGAATAAAGAGCATTTGATCCTTATGTATTGTGAAATGCTTAAATGGAATTTATATGGGAGAATGAAAAATGAAATAGAGATTGGTTGACAAATTATACCCATAGTCAATGATGGAATAGATGCTTGAATATTGGAAGGTTTGATAAAGAAGTAAGGTAGAGGAGTTGTGGATGGTTAAGTAAACATGCATAATTGATGATTTAAGGACGAGTTGATTCAGGTGTGACCAGAATTAATAGCTTATTTTAATTCTCTTCATAAGATGAAGGATGATATTGTTTTTATCCAACAAGAGCAATGCACATAACTATATACTATGACATTGTCGAATTTTCTATAAGATTGGAAGTCGATATGATGCATAAACCAAGATTCTATGCTCATAATGCCTGACAAAAGTGATGTGGTAGAACTTTAGAACTTCGATTATTCAACCTACGACGATTTGAATTCGAGGATGAATTCATTTTAAATGGGGGAGATTGTAGTACCCCGTATTTTTTATGTGGTGGCTAATAAAGTTTATGGATGCCAATTGAGGTTAATTACCAAGTTAAAAAGGGTAATTCAGAAGTGAACCTGTGTAATTTCGATCTCCATAGACACATAACTAGAAGTAGACACGATAATGCAAACCAATGGTACTTTCGTAATTTCTCTTGGTGAGCTCGTATGAGTTTTTTGATGCTATTAAGGTCTAAATAAGCCTAAGGAATGAACAAATGATGTGTATGATGGTAAATAAATGAAGACGATAAAAATAATAATAATTTCCACGATAGGGGCAAAATGGTCATTTTGCATCTCGGGTCTAAATTTTTATGTTTTTATGAACTCGAGTATTTTTAGACTATTATGTACCTTGCCCTAGTGTCAAAAGAGTAAAAGGTTGCACAAAGGATGGGAGGAAGACAAAGCCATATGTTAAGGGCATTTTGGTAATTTTAATGGAAATTTGGATTAACTTGAAGCATAAATATCTAAGCTCCAAGAGCTTCTTCTTCTTCCTTCCATTTCACATTCCTTTTATCCTCTATGGAAGCTTGCTTTGCAACTTCCATAGCTCTCTCTCTCTAGCTCTAATTTTTATGCTTTTGTGCACTTTTTCATAAAACCTTTGTGTTGTTTCACTCTCTCACTTTAAAACCCTCAAAAAGTCTTTGTTCAGTACTTTCTCTCACTAGTTGGAAATTTTTGAGAGAGAGAGAGAGAGAGAGAGACTTTCCATGATAGCTTGAGTATTCTTGAGAAGGAATTCAACTATAAATCCACCAAGGTAAGTAATGAATGAGGATTGATTTTAGGTTATTGATAATGGCTAGTAATTGGAGTTGTGAGTTGTTTTATTATTGAGGTTTGTTTATTTAATTCTAGGGTTACTAGAGTAGAAAGAATAGATAGCCATTTAATGGCAATTAGAAGCTAGTTAGGAATAACTAGTGGAACTTGATTTAGGAAAGAGCTTTTGGAATTATATTAATGCCAATTTCGGTTGGTTGTGATATTGTGTGTGACAATAGGTTCCAATGAGGCCTCACAGGTCCATTTGAAGCAATAATCAAAGTTAGAGTCAATTAAAGATTCAACAAATATCAGTGAGTGAACTTGCATCAAAGTGTTTTTGGGAAATACATATGTGTTGGGATGAGGCATTTAAATGATTTTACTTGGCTTTTCATTAAATTATGCATGGGAACCAGCCCTAGATAAATTGTCTCTATGTTGTGACATGTGGCTGTTATGGATTCATGTACCACTACATTATGTTGGTATATATATATATATGTTGTGCATTGATAGTTGTTATTGTGTAATAATTATAACCGCGCATGTTCACGATGTGGGGGGATGCACATGCCGATGATGACGAGGTATGGGAATGTGGGTAATGATATTGCTTGCGCACGATGTTGGGGGATGCACACGATGATATTACTTTGCACGATGTGGGAGGATGCACATGATGATATTGCTTGTGCACAATATGGGGGGATGCATATGAGCTGAGTGTGGCAGGATAGTATGCATGATGATGTATGTATATGCAAATATAGATATGTTATAGAAAGTTTATGAAAATAATTGTGATTGTGTTGTGTGTTGGCATTTTTAATTGCTCCCAAATTACATTTCATGTCAACAAGAAAATAGCTTTGGATGTAATAAGACTTATTTCAATAAAAATGCTCTGTTTCTCGCTGCAGTGAGATTCATTTTCGCTGTAGCGAGAAACTCTCAGGTTTTGGGGGTCACACTGGCCTGATTCTCACTACAGCAAGAAACTCTCAAGTTCCAGTGCAGTTATTTCACTTCGATGAAGATTTTGACCACCTTCAGTTCGAACTGGGAAAAGTGGTAAACATCAAAGTTGTAGCCCTTCCTCTTAGCATTCTAATGGTGTAAAAATTAGGTAGATAGACTTCTGTAATGGGAGATATAATAGAAAAACTCAAACATATGCAAACTAAGACTGTTTCTCGCTACAGCGAGAAACTTGCTACCTTGCTTGATTTTGACTTATTTTTCACCCATTTAACTTCATGGATTGATCATGGGTTTTTGCAACACTATGAGGTTATTGATCAAAGTTTGAAAATAGGGGTTTTTTAGTAAGAAATTAAATCAATTTCATTATTTTTGAAACAAGTGCATCATGATTTCCAAATTTCTTCTATTGATTGCTTGTTCCCTTCTTATGTTCACTCACTGAGTTTTATACTCACGTTTTTAAACTTCATGTTTTCAGATTCGAAGGCAGTTGGGACCTAGATTGAGTGTCCACATATGCTCGTCTTCTTGGTAAGTACTATGGCATCTCAATAGTTGTACCTTCACCCATGGTCACTCCGCTGACGGTCAAGAGTCTTATGCTTGTGTACATGTATAAGTAATGAGGACCACTAAGATTCATGTTAAAAATCAAATATGTATATTTGATACTAATGCCACTATAAGGTGGCAAATGAGTGATACTATGTTAGCATAATACAAATGTGAATATTGGATTGCTATAAAACATTACTGAAATATTATAATTGAGAATTGTAATATGTGGTTTTAGAAATGACGGTTGAGAATGATGATTGGGTTTGTATATAAAAAAAAGGAAGGCTTGCTTGGGCTTAGTGGGCTATGCCCATTGGGCCCATGGGTCGGTCATGGCTCGGGATTTGGGCTGTGACAATTCTAGTCACACTAAATGAATAAACAACATCAACTACAAAACACTCACAAATCTAACCACTAGCCATTCTCAACAACAAAAAAAAATCAACTCAATTTCATTTCTCACCGTAGTAGATTGGTAACTAAATTCCTTCTCAAGAGTCCTCAAGCTATTATAAAAACTCTCTTTCTTTCTCAAAAACACGTAGCTAGTAAGAGAAAGTATGGAGGTAAGACTTTTGAGGGTTTAAGGTGAGAGTAAAAGAGCACAAAGAACCTTGTGAAAAGGTGCACAAGAGCATGAAAATTGGGGTTAACTTGAGAAAATTTATGGAGGTTTCAAAGCTAGCTTCTATGGGAGGTGAGAAAATGTGAGAAGGGGAAAAGAGGTAGGGAAGAAAAAGAAGAAGCTGTTGGAAATTAGATATTTATATCTAAAGTTTATCCAATTCCTCATATAAATTACAAAAATGTTCTTAACAAGGTCACTTTGTCTTCCGTTTACCTTTATACAATCTTTTTACTTTTTTGACACTGACACAAAGTCCATAATAGTCTAGAAATACTTGGGTTCACGAAAACTTAAAAATTGTGACCTAAGATGAAAAATGACCATTTTACCCTTACTATGGAAATTATCAGTATTTCTATCTTCTTCATTCATTTTACCATCACTCATCTATCCCTTAGACCTTAATAACATTAGAAAGCTACTTCCAGGAGCTCACCTTGAGAAATGATGAAATTACCTTAGTCCGTGTTATCGCGTCTACTTCTAGTTATGGGTCTATAGAGGTAGAGGTTCCACACCAACTACTTCCACTTAGGTGTCAGTCACCATGACCAAAAATCTTTGACATCCATGTCTTATTTAGTGACTAGTAGTTATAGCCGATATCATGCTACTTTAGGCCACGCTGCATTATCCCTATGTTTAAAAGGATGTCTCTTCAAGGTAGTCAAACTTAACCCTTTTATGGTGACAATCCACATTGCCAATCCATCCTAAGAATTACCTAAAACTCTAGTATGTCCATCAATATCAAATTTGCTTGGGTATGCTTTTTCCTTAACTTGAAGCACACAAGCTCTACATTCATATTTTGTCACAAATATCTCTCTTAGGGGTGTGGTGACTACCAATTCCTTTTCATAATCAACATTTTTCTTTATCTACAATGTCATGATAATACCTTACGCCATGATTTATAATAAGTATTGGAGACTTACATAGTTTCCCTAAAATAAATGGCTACGATCCACGTAACATCACAAACCATGATCCTTGCGATCTAACTTGGGTAATACTACCCTATATAGTTAACGTTACCATAGAGCAATTTAATCGTTTAATCACCATAAGGCCAACACATTACTTATGCATGGTTGGAAACGAAGCTCTATTGCTGCACTATGCCATTAATACCATTTAGAAAACAAGATTGATAATATTCCCAATTGTCAAGCTCAACATTTCACACTTAGACTCTCATGAGTCATTAATTTATCTATAGTGATATCCGTTGAAATTTTATCAATAAAGGCTAGTCCTACATAAGACCTTTGGATCAAAATCCTTTTCTACCATGTCTTTAGCACAAGGTATCTATCTCAACAAGAATCAAGTAAAAACATCCTAGTCCTTTATCAACCAATCAAGCCTTTCAACTTCCCATAGGTTCTTATTAGCAATCTTTTCTGAAGGGAGTGTGTACTCCAATCCTTGAAATCAGTAATAAAATTTTCATTATGCTTCACATCTAGGTTAACATGAAGGTGTTGTGTATCTATCATACACTAAAATTATTTAGTAGTTCACGTTAGTCTACGTTTTAATGCCATTATCAATTACCCATAATTCTTCATTTAATCATCCAAGGTTGTACTCAACATAAGGGTCATCATTAACACCTCTTGACCAAAATAAATAGCTTTACCTTTTTTGTCTATGCTTAAGCATTTCTAGCAGTTCTACCCCTCTATTTGGTCACCATAATTCACATATATCACCTTGTCGTTGTATCATTAAATGTCTTATACTCCAAAAATTTCTTTTAATCATGGCTTGATTTCTAGGTGACACATTCGCTTAAACTATCACATGTAATTCATGAGTTCAAACTATAAGGAACATCAACTCATCACAATCTCAACTACTACCTCAGGACACTGTCCCTCTATCTATGCACTAGTAGGGGTATTGGTCCTCTTCAAATTGGCGACCCTACGGTGTTTGCCATGGCCTTAAATAGTAAGCATATGTGGCCTATCTGTAACCTTTACGAGAACCTCGCATTTTACTATGTCTACCAGGACCTCTCTTTATAGGCATACATGGTCTAGCTGTAACATTTGTGAGAATCTCAAGTTCTACTGCATCTTTAGTACTAGCTCATGTCCTAGGTAGTATATCTCACCTAGACAAGAGCAATCATATATTGTAAGAGTCAACACTAAAGACTTACAATAAATTAGACATAACTCTTAAGCATGTAATGGGTGGACAAACAAGGAATTATATGTGGGTCTCATGTTCTCGATTTATGCCCAGGTACACAAAACAAATACAGGATTCCTACACATGACTCCAACATTCCGCTAACAACCAATGAATACCTAAGACTCTATGAACCTAGAGCTCTGATACCAACTGTGTCACATTTCATTTGTGATGGAACATGACCAGTGCATGAACCTAGACAAGTATAGCTGCTAGGCCCAAGCAAGCCTCATTTACATACATTATTGAACATTCATCAATGTGGAAGCATACATAAACATCCATAGGCATACAATATTAACTCATGCATACCGTCATATGCAACATTACACTCATATGGAACTTCTCAACATATTAGTGTAAGTGCAAACAATTCATTCACCATCAGAGTGCCACACTCCTAGTGAACCATAATATTTACATGTTGCAACACCCTTGAGTGTCCATATGGGCACTTGAACCATTATATACATTTTAACATAACATTCATAATGTAAAGTGCCCAAACATTAACTACATTAACATAACATGTCCATAATCCACTAAAAACATGTTCATAGTCTGTAAACATGAACATAACATAGATGGACTTGTTAGTAGAACATGACCCTGCTCGTTAGGCATCAAAAGGTTGTAGACACTGACCAATAAGGAATAAACAGATCACATATCCATGACACAGGCTGTTAGCAAAAGAGCTATCACTAATCTATAATAAAATAGTCAAGGAAAATAACATGTAAGCCCCAATGACTCTGTGAGTGGATATAGGGAAGGGGACAATCTAGGTGTTATGAGTATTTTGTAACCATTCAATTATAAATACATATGATTCATAAATCTTTTCCCATTACCATGATATTCATGAAACAGAGCATTTAATCATCCTCTAAATAACATTGCATGGAAAACATCTTTGCATAAATCATTAAAAACCACTTAATTTTGAAAACCTCTTCAAAATCACTTGAGAAGTCAATTCTACAATAGTTGTATTGATACATTCTGAAATGTATTAATACATGCAAGGAATCTATTGATACCCTTGGTAATGTATTGATACATTTCACACAAAATTCCCCCTGCAACATTTTGTTGAAAATGTATCAATACATACATTTACCACAAAATCCAACTTTTTGGGTATTTTCTTGAATCCAACTCATTCATAAGTCTTTCTAGCACTGAAGGATCATTCCTTAAGCTAAGGTTATATACAACCAAGATAATATCACCACGTTACAGTGTGAAAAACATCATCAATACTCATATAATCATAACCTAGGCATTTAATCATAAATCATGAAGCAATACTCATTTAATCATTTCTCTAACTCATTAATCTCATTCATCATAACATTCTACCTATGAGCAATTCCACCCTAATTTGGAAAATAGTGGTTTAACCGCCACTATTTTAGGTTCCTAGTATGTTCTCGTGGATGGAACATTAGCTTTATCCACGACCTATCGTGTGATCCCACACCACTCAAGTAGGTAGTGGACAAAGCCCTCACTATCGTCTAGTCCACCTTGTATAAACAATCATCATAGTTGTTTGAGTAGCACAATAGCTTCACACACCATCACCATAAGATCTCTTAATCTTAGGGTCATTCTCATCCTTAGCATGCATCATGAACATATAACATTTCCATACATCATTATCATGCTTAACTGATAGTGTATATGACTATCTCAACACATATATCTCATGGCATGCATTTTATAACCTCAAAAATCACTCACATGCTTAGCCTATAGTGTATATGACTGTCTCAAAACATACATCTCATGGCATGCATTTCATAACCTCATAAGTCACTCACATGCTTAGGCCGTAGTATATATGACTATCTCCACACATACATCTCATGGCATGCATGTTACAATCTCAAAATAGGAACTCATGCATCCAACATTTTCATCATGCTACATCATATCTAACATGTGCATAATACAATTCATACATTAACCATAAAATATCTCGTACCCACACGAGCTCGAAGGTCGGAGTAATCGACTGTACCACAAACATGAAAGGATTAGTCCCTCATTGTCGGAAACTGATACATAGTAAAATATTTACATACATGGTAGATTTGTAAACAATTTGAAAATCATTGTGGCACACATATCACAATCATTATCAAATCAAGTCATTTAAACATTTCCTTGCAAACTTCGTAAAACCATGTAGTTCAAATCCTTTAATAAACCATTTATGGAAATAATTTTTCAACATGCTTAAACAAACATTTCCATAAAAATCATGCTAGCTTTACATATTAAAATACTTGAAAAGGTATAACCACTCACCTAATTGGACAGTCAATTCCTAGCTCCAATCACAACTCTATTTTTACGATATTCATGGAGTTTTCAATTGTTCTTATCATACATCAATCATCACAATCATTTCCTAGAATAAAAATCTTGGAATAATCATTATAGGTACTTTTGAAACTACTTGCTTTTAGCTAAACTAATTTTTTAGCTAAAATATATACTTAAAAACCCATAAATCTTTCATCCTTACCTTAGATGAGCTAAGATGCTTAAGAAGATCATAAAACCTTTAAACTTTAATCACTAACTAAAAATCTAGGCAATAAACAACAATTGAAGTTCTAGAAATCCAAAACCAAAATATTATAAGCTAAAAATGTTATCCTTTTCCATAAAAACCCAAAACTAAGCTTTAGAATCATAAAAATGGAGTTTTAAGTTAAAAATGAGTTTGAAAAGGTTAAAAGTTGGGGTTTTACCATGCCAATGAGGTTGAGGGTTGCCAACCTTCAAAAAATGTGGTATAATTATAAGCTAAGGTGTGAAAATACGTTTTTACCCCTTTTTGTTTTTCTGAAATTGGCAAAATGTATTGATATCTTCGAAATGTATCGATACATTGGCCCATGGATCGATACATTTGGTTTTAGAGAAAATATGTCAATAGATTATGAGCATTTATCAATACATGTTCATCAAAAACCCATTCTAGGCTAAATGTATCGATACATCGTGAATAATTATTGATACATTTGAGATAGAATGCACTTTCTGAGACAGATTACCTATAAAACTTGCTTAGCTTAATTACATTAAATATGATTTTTTGTAAAGGTCTCCATTTTTACTTTTTCCCTTTTTACTCTCCATTTACTTAAGATATTTAATGTAAAAAGCAAACAAGTCCCAATTTGGGTTCAAGAAAAATATCAAAAAAATCAAAATCCATTAAAATCAAAATATAAACTTTTGTTTCACGAACAAAATCGAAAAAAGTTCGATTGAAATTAAATTTTTGGCTCTCATTTGCCATAGAAACATACTTCAAAAATTATGAAAAAGTCATTTTTGGTCATCTAAAAATCAAGGGAATCATTATCGTCATTTTTTATTTCCAAAAGATTGTTCTATAAAAATCACATGTTTTGACCCTTTCCAAACTTAGAAAATTTTTTGTTTCAAAAGTGATAGACAACTAAAAGTGTCAATGAATTCTTTTGAAGGTTAAAACTAAGTTTGATGTTCAAAATATGTAATCTATATGCTAACCTATGGGTTTCGTAACTTATCTTCTTACTCAAGGTGGGATTTCACAATCGATCTTTACTTTATGGATATTAAACATGTTTATAATGATATAGTCAATGTTTGGCATTTTATTGATGACTTTTATGGATAAATGTGCAAAGGTGGCTTGATAGCCTACATGGACACCCGAGGGTGTTGATAAATGATTATGGCATGATGTTTGAGTTTTTAACTCTGACTATGTTATTGAATGAATGCACTTAGACTATTTATGTTGAGAAGTTCCATAATTGTGTAATGTTGCCTATGGATTCATGCTCGTGCTTGATAATGTATGCCTTCATGGATAATGATTATGTTTAATGGGCCAAGTTATGAATAAAGGAATGTAAGGAGGCTTGCTTGGGCATAGCGAGCTATACCCATCAAGGTCCATGAATTGGTCATGCCCCACCAAAAAACAAGATGTGACAAATTTGTTCGTAGAGCTCTAGGTTCATAAAGTCCTAGGTTTTCTTTGGTTGTTAGCGGAATGTTTGGAGTGGTGTATAAGAAACTTGTTTTTGTTTTTCGTACTCGGGCACAAACCAAGAATGGGAAACCTACACACAATTCATTGTTTGTTTAGCACTATATGCTTAAGAGTTATGTCTAGTATTACAGTGAGTCTATGGGATTGAGTCTTACAGTATATGATTACTTTTGTGTAGGTGGGATATGTCGCTAAAGGCATGGTCTAATACTAGAGGTGCAGTGAAGGCAAATGTTCCTGTAGCAGCTAATGATAGACCATGTACGTCTACTGCTAGAGGTCGTGCCACACATGGCAAGCCCGCCCATTTAGTGAGGGCAAAGATGCCCGTTAGTGAACAGGATGAGGGTTAACCTCTAATGGTAGATGTTGAGTTCTCAGTTCAGCACGTAACTCTAAATAGTGTTGCAGCTGAAGTACATAGCCTTAATCATACTATGGAGATTGCAAAGCGAAAACATTGTGTCACATCCCATTTCCTGGAAGGATCGTGACCTCGTGCATAAACCCAGAGAGGTATAGCTTATTAAAACCAAGTAAGTCGTCTTACGTTCATTCATCATAACTCAACCATTAACCATAATCATTATACAAAAAGGATGCAATATTAGACTCATGCATGCAACCGTAGGCAACTATGCACAGTTTTAGAACTTCTCAACATAAGCTAAGCAAGTGCATTTATTCATAATAAATTCAGAGGTAACAACTCATTCATCATGCCATAGTCATTTGTAAACACCCTTAAGTGTCCATAAAAGCTCTTGAGCCACATTTGTACATTCATCCATAACATTCATAAGTATATGCCAAGCATTGGCTACATCATTATAAACTTGTTCAATATCCATAAACATAAACATAAACATTAAATCGATTCGTCGTGGAATATGACCTAACTCTCTAGCAATCAACTAAGCTACTAGACATCTACCAAAGAAAGATGAACGGATCAAGCCTCCGTGACTTGGGAGCTAAATGCTATCACTTATTTGCAAATAAAAATTTTAGGGAAAATAACGTGAGTCATAAGGACTCCGTGAATGAATACGGAAAGGGGACAAGCCGAGGGGGAGAGTTTTTGTAGAAATTATATTGTTAATGTAAATATGTATTTGAGATAAACATACTTAATTCAAATTTATGATGAAATAGAGTTGGCCCCAAAAGATATAGTTCAATAGAGAAGCAAAACATTTACAAAAAACCCTATGGAAGAAAAAGAAAGTTCCACCTTACCTGTGGTACTAGATCCTTCTTAAGGGAAATGATACTTAACCATATAACCAAAGCTAAGGGTGGTTTACTCAAATATTTTCATAAATCATATGAGTTGCTCATGTACTCAAGATTCACCAAAAGAAACCAATCATAACATTTAGTGACCGATGCCCAACCCATATAACTCAAGTAATCATTTTTCAATTTATATAACTCAGCGATCAATAATCAATCTATGGTACTCAAGTGGCCATTCTTTGTTTATAATCCTTAAGCTCTGTGAGACCTCAACCTTTATAGGCTTGTAACTAGGCATAGACACCATAACACGAGCTAGGGGTAGTTTCGTCATTTCCTTTAATAAGATCCTAGAAGAAATTTTTATTATATTTTAAGGTCTAAATAGGCATAAGACCACATAAATTATGTGCAATGATGAAAACACGAAGAAAACTAGAAGTTTCATTAATTTTCACAATAGGGGTAAAATGGTCATTTTTCACCTTGGGTTAGAATTTTAAGTTTTCATGAACCCGAACATTTCTAGACCATTATGGACCTTCTCCTAGTGTCAAAAGAGTAAAAAGATTTCATAAAATATTGGAAAAGAATAAGCTAATTTATGGATGGGCATTTTGGTAATTTAAGTGGAGTGGATAAGCTTGGGCTATAAATATCCTTTTCTTCTAGCAGCTTCTACATTCTCCAATAGCTTTTCTTCTTCTTTTTCTTTTTCTCTTTCATGTTGCTTCCCAACCTCCATGAAAGATTGATAAAAAAGCTCCACAACCTTCCTCAAATAGCTCCAAATTTCATGCTTTTAGTGCACCCTTTCCATAAACCCTTGTATTCTTTCACTCTCTCACTTAAAAACCCTTAAAAATTCCCACTTCTATACTTTCTCTCACTAACTAGGTGTTTAGAGAGAGAAAAAAAAGAAAAAGCCCTTATAATAGCTTGGGAATTATTGGAAAGAAGTTCAAGGTTTTAAAGATATTAGGGTGAGTAGTAAATTTGAGTTGAAATTTTAGTGTTGAGAATGACTAGAGATTTGAATTGTGAATATTTGTAGTTGAGATTGTTAATTCACTTTGGAATGATAGGATAGTGAAAATGGATAGCCATTTAATGGCCATTTGAAGTAAGCTAAGAGAAAGCTTTTAGACTCTATAAGTATGTGAATTAACATAATTGTGATGTTAATGTGATGATAGGTTCCAACGAAGCCACACCATCCCAATTGGACCAATAGGGAAGTTAGAGTCGGTTAAAGGCTCAATAAACACCGGTGAGTGGACTTGCATTTCAAAAATTGTTTTGGGAATGTAAACTTATTTACACTATATACTTGAATGATTTTATTCAACTTTCTTTGAAAACGAGTGCTTTGGGAACAAGCCTTTGATAAATTGGTTTTATGATGTGACATGTGGCTGTTATGGATGGTTGAACTACTACACTATGTTGATATATATATATATATATATATACGAATAATATTGTGTAATGATATTGACCTGGCTATGTGTGAGTAGGAGTGCACATAAGCCGTTGCTGACCCAGCTATGTGTAAGTGGGAGTACACATAAGCCGTTGTTGACCCGGCTATGTGTGAGTGGGGGTGCGCATAAGCCATTGCATATGAGATGATGATAATGGAAGGGTGTACATGATGATTGATATATATATATACATACATGGTATATGGTTGTAATGCAAAAATATGAGCATTTTAATTATTCACACCCATATAATAAAGTTGGTCACTTTATCGTGTTAAAGCTGTAGTGTTCAGATTACTTCTAACGAAACCAATGTGATTCACTTCAAGGGAATGATGAGTCTCAAATCATCGAAATGGTTGACTTCAAGTAATGACACTATTACACAAACTCGAATTATTTGAAAATCAAATTTCAGTTTAACTGGTATTTAAATCTTTATCTCATACTTATGCATTTGGTTATAGTAGAACCGAAATCCTGATGGATAGTGGACTCGTGTTTAATCTCCTTATAATCTTTGATTTACCATGAGCATGATCATCAGAAAGCATTGATCTAGACTTCATATTTTGGGATTATAATCGAGATGAACATTTGGGAACATATATCCAGATAATAGAGTTCATACCATTAACATCACTTCTAGTGATTTCAAGAAGATTGATGATTAATTTAGGCCTAGTGGATTGATGAATTAGCTACGCATCACATTTGGATACTGAAAAGGTTAGATCTAGAGTGTTGAATCACTAATTGGATGAAATTTGAGACTAGGGGAAAAAATTAACATAAAGTGTAAAATGGTATTTTCACCCTTAATCATCGGATGGTTATGAGGGTTCACAATATAAGGTTTGCAATTGGACAACTAATAATTAATATCAAGTATTGAATTGTTTCTTGTAATTATACTTAATCCAAGAATGCAATCATGAATCTATGGTGGAGTGATTTCATGGTTAATAAGTTTGAGTTTTTTTTAATGAGATTAAGAATAATTCTAAGTTTATTGGAGCTTGCAATATCTATGTCCAAATAGATTCCCCACTTAGCTTCATAGAATTCAACTTGTTTAAGTTGGAATGCATTTTAATTTGATAAATTAAATTGTGTACAAAAATGGTAGCTTTAACATGTTTGTCTTAATTTAGACAAGAAAACATGTTTGGTCTTAATTTAATAAGAAAATATGTTTGTTTTAATTTAAGACAAGAAAAATATTTTTTGTCTAAATCTAGACAAGAAAACATATTTGTCTTAATTTAGACAAGATAAAATTTTTTTGTCTTAATTAAAGACAAGAGTTGTCTTAAATTAAGATAATGTTAGGAGGATTCTTAAAAAATGAATCTAGACATCCAAGTTAATAAAAGAAGACTCCATGTTTGAATATCAATTTTTAATTTATTATTAATTCTTTTTAAATAGAGATGGATAATAATAAAATAAGAGTTATTATTCAATAAGAAGTTTTATTTTATCAAGAACTCTAAATGATAATTAAAGAATCAAATTATTTTTTTTTTAATTTTAATTTTGATAATTATGGAGCATATTTGATGCTTCCATAACTCTAAATGGATGGTCAAGATTGAGTCAAAGGTGTTTCATTTTGATTAAACCTTTGAGGCAAGAGTTTTAATAAAAAAAGAAGAGATTGGAAGAAAATAAAAGAACATACTTTTTCTTAAAAAAGTTTCAGCCGTCACTTTTCTTATCCTCCTCCAAACTTTTTCGAAGAAAATAGAGACAAAATCAATTGCCATCTTGTAGTCTTGCATTCCACACCTTGTCCACTCAAGGTTCGAGTTGAAAGTATTCTTGAAGAATAAGTGGTAAATTTGTATGGTCGAGAAATCATTCATTGGTGTGGTGGTGTTCGAAAATAAGTATCTCAAAATAAAAGGCATGGTTTTCAACAAAGGAGAAAACTGAGTAAAGGGCAATTTTAGATGACGATGGCAAATGGCAGATTCATTTCAACATTAGTAGTGGGAGCCATTATTCTTCAATTTCCTTATGATCATAGTTTAGTTTTGGAAAATGTTTATTACATTCCAGAGACTTATAGAAATTTGATTTCTGTTTTTTGTCTAATAAAGTCTAGATATTAAGTTTATTTCAATGAGACACTCACTATTTATTTGAATAAGGATTTTATTTGTTCTAGAATTGTAAGATATAATCTTTATTTCCTTGAGCCTATGACTTATTCTACAAATGCTATAGAAGCAATACGATTTAAAACTGAAATAGTCAAAGAATCTAGTATAAATCAAAATTATCTTAGGCATATATGTGTAGGTCATATCAATCAAAATAAACTCAATACGCTTATAAAGGATAGTACTCTACCAAACATGGTTGAGAGTCTTTTGCCAGTATGTGAGTTTTGTATTGAAGCTAAAATGACTAAAGGGCCTTTTACAGCAAAAAGTAACAGAATGCCAAACGTTCTAGACTTGGTGCACATAGATATGTGTGGACCAATGAACGTAGAAGCTAGATGAGGTTATGAATATTTCATAACTTTTATTAATGACTATTCAAGACACGGCTTTGTGTATTTAATGCATAGAAAAAGTGCATCCTTTGAAAAGTTTAGAGAATTCAAAGCCAAAGTTGAAAAGCAACTAGGCAAACCATTGAAACAACTTCGATCAGATCGGGGAGGTGAGTATTTATCAGATGAATTTTAGCAATATCTCACTGACAATGGGATAGTTTCCAATTTTTCAGCACCATTAAGAACTCAACATAATGGTGTAGCTGAAAGAAGAAATAGAACTCCTTTAGAAATGGTTAGATCAATTATGTCCTATGCTAACCTTCCAATCTCATTCTATGGATATTGTATGCAAACTGTTGAGTACTTCTCAATTTCACTCCATCTAAGGCTATGCTTGAGGCACCAAGGGAACTATGGATAGGGCGTAAATTATCTAAACGTCATCTGCAAACTTGGGGGTGTCCTGCCCATGTTTTAAAGCCTGAGTCCATAAAGATGGAACCAAAGACTGAGGTTTGCTTGTTTATAGGATATCCAAAGGGAATGAGAGCTTATTACTTCTTTAGTCCTCAAGATAAGAAAGTTTTCATTAGGGCGAATGTCACTTTCTTAGAGGAAAAGTTTGTGAGAAATCACAAACCTAGAAGTAAAATTGTCTTAGAAGAATTTTCTGATCCTTCAGACTTAAGAGTTAATTCTAAAGATGTCACAACATAGTCTAATTCAAGGGTTGAAACAGAAACACAAACTGAACATCAAATAGTTATGCCTCGACATAGTGGGAAGGTTGTGAGACAACTAGAGAGATACATGGGTTTAAGAAAAAACATGATTGCATTCTCAAATGAACATGCATCTAACCCTATTACATATAAAGAATATATTAAAGATGTAGATGCTAAAGAGTGGCATAAGGCAATGAAGTCTGAGTTAGACTCCATGGATTCCAGCAAAGATTAGACTCTAATAGATCCACCTAAAGGGTGCAAATGGATTTTCAAGAGAAAAAGAGGAAATGATGGGAATGTGGTACCCTTCAAGGCTAGACTAGTGGCCAAGGGTTTTACCCAAAGAAAAAAGATTAACTATGAGGAACCTTCTCACCGATAGCTATGCTTAAATCCATCAAGATCCTTTTATCCATAGCCGCACATCTTGATTATGAGATATGGCAAATGGATGTCATGATCGTATTTTTAAATGGAGATCTTGAAGAGTGCATTTATATGGCCCAACTAGAAGGTTTCATTAAAAAAGGCCACGAGCATAAGGTCTGTAATTGCATAGGTCCATTTATGGACTTAAGCAAGCATCTAGGTCTTAGAACATAAGATCATATATTGCTATCAAATCATACGATTTCATCCAAAATGTTGACAAACCTTGTGTCTATAAAAGGATATAAGATAAAAAAGTTATTTTCCTAGTCCTTTATGCTGATGACATTTTACTCATAGGAATGATATAGGAATGTTATCAATAGTTAAAGATTGGCTAAACCAACAATTCAATATGAAGGATTTGGTAGAAGCTAGCTATGTTTTGGGGATGAAACTTATAAAAGATCATACGAACAAGCAAATAACATTATCTCAAGCATCTTACATAGACAAGATTTTGGGCAAGTTTGCTATGCAAGATTCCAAGAAGGGTTTTATGCCCTCTAGACATGGAATCAAACTTTCTAAAAAGATGTCACCTAAAACTTCAGAGGAAGTTGAAAACATGAGATGGATTCCATATGCATCTGTCATTAGAAGTTTCATGTTGCTAAGCTGTGCACTAGGCCAAATATTTGCTATATAATTGGATTGGTTAGCAGATTTCAGTCAAACCCAAGCATGGAGCATTGGACTGTAGTCAAGTGCATTTTTAAATATCTTCATAGAACGAAGACTTACATGCTTGTATATTCTAGAAATGACCTTGTAGTAACAAGGTACACTAATTCAGATTTTTAGTCTGATGTTGATTCTAGGAAATCGACATCAATATTTGTTTTCACCATTGGAGAAGGAGCCATAGTTTGGAAGAGTGTAAAGCAATCTTGTATTATAGACTTCACTGTGGAGGTAGAGTAGGTTATGACTTGTGAAGCAGCAAAGAAAGCTACACGGCTCCATAAGTTCTTTATGGACCTTGAAGTAATTCCAGATGTGGACAAGCCTATTACACTCTATTGTGATAATAGTGGAGCAGTGGCTAACTCAAATGAACCGCAGAATCATAAAGCAGCAAAACATATTGAAAGGAAATATCATCTCATTCGAGAGATCATACAACGTGGAGAAGTACTTGTGAAGAAAATTCAAATAGAACAAAACCTTATCGATCCATTCACAAAAACTCTAACACAAAAGAGTTTCGATGGCAATTTATAAGGTCTTGGAATGAGGGATATGTCATACTTGTTTCAAGGCAAGTGGGAGATTATTAGAAATTTGGAGAATATGGTGCCTTGGAAAGCAAGTATATTCTCATATTTAATTTCATTAAATTTATTTGTAATGAAAGTACATTTTGATAATAAGACGAATGGTTTCGTTTTAGTAAGCATTCATTACCTAGTTAATAAGGTACCATGATTCTATTGAGATATTAAAATACATTTGTATGAAGAATCATATGTCACAGCCTAAATTTTAGGGCCATGATCGGCGTAAGGGCCAAATGGGCACAGCCCACTAACCCCAAGGAAGCTTATTTATGAAATTCTATTTCATCATTCCCACCATCATTTCTAACCACAATCTTTATTCTCAACAGTATGTATTTCGATAATAAAACTAGGCAACCAAATATTTATATTGGTACTAATCGAAAATACTGTCATTCATTGGCATCTCATAATGGCATCACATATACAAAATTTTTGACGACCAGCAGAGTGACTTGGGTGAGGGCACAACTACCGAATGCCATATACCTACCAAAGGGTGAATACGAGTCGTCTCCTTAATCTCGGTCCTAACTAGCTACGGATATGAAAACATGCAATTTAAAAGAGTGAGTATAAACTTAGTGAGTGAACATAAGAAGGGAACAAGCAACGATAAGGAATATTTTTGAAAACAAGATGCACTTACGATAAAACCATGCAATTTAGTCTAAGTTTTGGTTAAAGCCCCTCCTTCCAAACTTTGAATGTTTAATCCCTACTGTTAGAAGATCCATGGTAAACCATGAAGTTGAACAGAATGAAACTTTCTGCAATGACCAAGCAAGGCAAGCAAACAGAGGGTTTTCTCGCTGTAGCGAAAAGGCATTCTTAGTTTGCATATGTTTCTATTTTTCAAGCATATCTTCAACTACAAAAGTCCAATTGACATGATTCTTTGGTCCTTAGAAAGCTAAGAGGCTCAGCTAAAACTTTTATGTTTACCACTTTGCCCATTTCTGATTAGAAAGTGGTCAAAATCTTTGTCAAAGTGAAAGTAGAACACCAGAATTTTGGAACCACCCGAGAGTTTCTCGCTGCAGCGAGATTCATTTTTGCTGCAAGGAGAATCCATTCTTACTGTAGTGAAATTCAGAGCATGGATTAAGGCTGCCTACCCAAGAGTTCTTGCTGCAGTGAAAATGAATGTGGCTGTAGTGAAAAATAGAGCAATTTAGTTGAAGGGGTCTTGTGACATCAACAAACCATTTTCTTGCTGAAATGAAAAGCAATTTGGGAGCAATTAATAATTCCAACATACAACACAATCACAAATATTTTCATAAACTTTCTATAACATATAGATATATATATACATAAATCATCATGCATACCATCCTGCCACACTCATCTCATGTGCACTCCCTACACGCACAATGCAATAACATCATCATGTGCACTCCCACACCTCACATAGCTGGGTCATCATCAGCTCATGTGCACTCCCACTCTGCACATAGTTGGTTCATCATTATAATAGAAAAAGAGCATCCAAAGCATGATATACATATCAATATAATAGAAAAAGAGCATCCAAAGCATGATATACATATCAATATAATGTGATAACACATGAACTATTCATATTGCACATTTCACAAAATAGAAACATTTCATCAAGGGCTTGTTCCCCAAGTATAATTTTTAAAGCAAAAACAAATGATACTTTCAAATGATTTATTTAAACATGTAGGCATTTCCCAAAACATTTTGAAATGCAAGTTCACTGACCGGTATTTGTTAAATCTTTACCCAACTCCAACTTCCTTTAATAGTCCAATTGGGGTAGTGGGGCTTCGTTGGAACCTATCATCACAATAGCATCACAATTAACTCAATTCACATAACTATAAATTCTAAAAGCTATCTCCTAACTAGCTTCCAATTGCCATTAAGTGGTTATCTATTTTGACTATCCTAATCACTTTAAAATGAATAAACAACCTCAACTACAAGACTCTCACAAGTCTAATCATTAGCCATTCTTAACACCTAAAAATCAACTCTACTTCATTACTCACCTTGGTAGCCTTGTAAGTGAATTCCTTTCCAAGAATTTTCAAGCTATTATAAAAGCTCTCTTTCTCTTTCTCTCTCTATAACACCTAGCTAGTGAGAGATAAGCTTTGAGATAAGCTATTTTGAAATGCATGAAATTTAAGGTTAGTTTAAGAGGGTGATGGAAGCTTTGAGATAAGCTTTCATGGAGGATGAAAGAAACGTGAGATGGGAGGAAGAAGAAGAAGCTGCTGGAAAAATGAGGAAGCTGTTAGAGGAATGAGATATTTATGCTTAAAGTTTATCCAAGTTTCATGCAATTTACCAAAATGCCCTCAACAAGGTGACTTTGTCTTCTTCCTATCTTTTGTGCAATCTTTTTACTTTTTTGACATTAATACAAAGTCCATAATAGTCTACAAATACTTAGGTTCACGAAAACATAATATTTTTTGCCCCTATTATGAAAATTATCAATATTTCTATTTTCTCCATTTATTTATCATGATATACATCATTTATTTATTCCTTAAGCTACTTAGGCCTTAATAATATTAGGAAATCTACTTTTAGGAGCTCACCAAGAAAATGATGAAATTACCCCTGGTCTGTGTTATCGCGTCTACTTCTAGTTACGAGTCTATGGAGGTCAAGATTTTAGAATACGAGGTTATTGGGTGTCACAGTCTCCCCAGCTTGAATAGAATTCATCCTCGAATTCACGTTGATGTCGAGTTATTAATCTCACTTTATGATCTTATTCCATTCCTTCCTTTATAGGGAATTTTGATTTATGCACTTTGTTACCTTCCGTTCGACTAACCCCTTTTTCAAGATCAAGGTATGTAACTTATATCCATTATCATCTTCGAGTCAAAACCATGGTATTTTTCATTAATGTTCTCCTTTTTATCTTTAAGCCGCCGAGCATGCCTTTATCTTTCATCATTAACCTCGAATCATAACTCTAACTCAATCATAGCAATTTTGATCATATATTATACTTGCTTATATATACCTAATCATCATCTTATTACCTCATTCGCTGTCAACTCCCCAACATTCATTCCTTATTTTATTCCCGTACATTATTACACAACTTATGGCATTATAAACATGTCCTACTCCTTCCTATACATAATTTCAACATCAGGGCAAATTGAATCTTTCAACCGTTCCCTCACTTTTCATGTTTATTTCATATTTATGCAACTTAAATCTTTTTAATCATAGTAGTCCATCTTGCGTGTCTTAATCACGCTATAGATTACATTCCCTTGATATCCTTTCTTTGACTGTTTCTCAAAATTTGTTATATCAGCATAGCTTAACTTCTGATGAGATCTCTTTTTGTTGTACTATCCATCCAACTTCATCAAATACATCATGCTCAAATTTCAAATCACTAAGAATAATTCATTACCTTAGTTGGTTACGTCATTAATTTCACACATACGTATGTACACGTACTTCTAAATGTCAACATTCCTCATTATGTATGGGGATCCTTGCGTTCAATCACCTTCGAGCTAAATTTTACTTCTATTCATTCCTATCCATAACCAAAATTCAATATAATAAGTCTTACAGTACATGTCAATATTCTCATATTTGATCTACGAACATTTGGGGATAATCAATTTTTGATTGCCCTTTTTAGATGTTTAAATTATCAATTAACTTTTGTCTTACCATATGTTATCTCTTACGTAATCCATACGAATTCTTATCATGTCTATGCATAACTTCACATCATTTGCATGCCTATACTCCCTTCTTATCATTTTCAATTATATACTTAAGTTTCATTGTACTATATATATATCCTCGCACCACAATCTCATTAGTCACATTTCACTAACAAAATATCATTTTCATTATCTTGCAATCCAGTATGCGTATATGCTTTATAACCTCATTGATCCTTCAAAGGTTCATTTTTTCTTGATCATTGCATCTTATGCAATACAACAATCCCTAAAAGTCATCCTTATATTGTGAGACCTTGACCTTTATAGACTCATAGATAAAAATATACGCGATATCCCTAATTAGAGGTAATTTCGTCATTTTCTCAATAAGCCCATAACAATAAGTTTTAAACAGTATTATGGCTTAAGTAGGCCTAAAGCATAAATGAATGATGAAAATATGGGTGAAATGACGACGAAATAAAAATTTTGATGATTTTCATGTTCAAGGGGCAAAATGGTAATTTTGTCACCCAAGGACAAAATGGGAATTTTTAGAATTTTACACCAACTGACACTTGTCATGCCCATGGATTTCAGCCATTAACATTTTACACTGTGGATAATTGAAACATTTTATGTGGTGGAGAGAGATTGCTTAATGGATAAGTATTACACATGGACCAATGGAAACATGCCATGTGTCAATCTTGGATTATTCTAGAATTTCCTTGCAAAATCTATTTAAAACTCTCTTAGTCTCACCCATATGGCAGACCAAAGCATGAAGTGAAGAGGAAAGGAAAGAACACAAACCCTAGGTGAGAAAAATTGAAGAAAAAGTGTGGGATTTCAAGGGATTAAGCTAATTTATGGAGGAGCATTTTAATAATTTCTAAGGAAGTGGATAAGCTTGGGCCATAATTATCCTATCCTTTCAATAGCTTCTTGGGATTTCCAGCAGCTTCCTCTTCTTGTTCTCTTCCCTCTCACGTTTCTTCCATTTCTACATGGAAGCTTGATGTGAAGCTTTCATAACTTTCTCTCTCTAGCTCTAATTTTCATACCCTGCTGCCCTTTTGACTAGAACCCTTGTATTCTTCCACTCTCTCACTTTAAAACCCTTGAAAATGATGAAAATCTTACTTTCATAGTCTCTCACTAATTAGGTGTTTTAAAGAGAGAAAGAGGAAGCTTTATTAATAGCTTGAGAGCTTTTGGAAAGAACTTCAAAGTTACAAAGCTATCAAGGTGAGTAGTAAACTAGTATTGGGTTTTAAGTGTTGAGAATGACTAGAGATTTAATTTGTGAATATTTTGTAGTTGAGATTGTTAATTCACTTTGGAGTGATAGGAAAGTGAAAATGGATGGCCATTTAAATGGCAAATGAAAGCTAGCTAAAAGATAGCTTTTAGGGTTTATAGTATGTAAATTGACATTATGGAAATGTTAATTTGATGGTAGGTGCTAACGAAGCCCCATCACCTTAATTGGATCATTAGGGGAATTAAGAGTCAGCTAAAGGCTCAACGAATACAGGTGAGTGGACTTGTATTTCAAACTTGTTTTGGGGAATATGAAAGATTCTATCCAACTTGTCTTAGAAAATGTACCTTGGGAACAAGCTTTTAGTAAAATGATTTTATATTGTGAAAATGTGTTATACAATGGTTTATGTGTTATCACAATCTGATAAAATGCATGATATGCATTGGATGCTTCTTTGCATGTTGATGTGGACCCGACTATGTGCGAGTAGGAGTGCACATAAGCCATTGCTAACCTGGCTATGTGCGAGTAAAAGTGCACATAAGTCGTTGCTGACCCGGCTATGTGTGAGTGGGAGTACGCATAAGCTGTTGCATATGAGATGATGATGATGGGAAGGTGTACATGATGATTGATATATATATATATATATATATATATATATATATATATGGTATATGGTTGTAAATGCAAATATGTGAGCATTTGATTTGTTGAAATTTGGGAGTTTACATGCGTTACATGTTGCTATTGTTATTTTAGTAGGATGGCTTGTTTTAAAGGAAAATGAGACTTTTTCCTTGATGTTTTGACTCTCGTTGCAGCGAGAAACTCTCGGGTTTGAGGGCCTTCACCAAACCTGGTTTTCGCTGCAGCGAGAATGAAGTTTGCTTCAGCGAGAAACTTTCTATCCATTTTGGCTAACTTGTGGGTTTTGCTATATTTTTCGATTCTTTGGTACCATAGTTGAGTATGGATCTTTCAAGTGATTTACTCATGAGGGGTTTACATGAGGGGTTCTACCAAGAACTAGAACAAATTGCATTGTTTTGAGAAAATGAGTGTATCATGATTTCGATAAACATTCCTTATGGTATGCTTGTTCCCTTCTTGTTCACTCATTGAGTTTATGCTCACCACTTTCAACTTCATGTTTTCAGATTAAGAGACAGCCGGTAACTAGGACAAGGTGTCCTCGTGGACTTGTATCCATCTTTTGGTAGGTGTCTCGGCATTCAATAGCTGTACATTTGTCTGAGTCTCTCCGTTGGACATCGAGTCTCCTTTAGTTGTGTATAGACGAACCTAATATGAATTATTAAGATACATGTGTATACAGTGTATATACACCTGTTTGGTATGCCAATATGAAATGGCAATGCTAAATATTATTTTGATTCTAAGTTATGATATATGACTTAGCAGTTTATGATGGAATGATGAACATGTCAGATTAATAGGCTTGCTTGGGCTTAGTGGACTACGTCCATTGGGCCCATGGGCTGGTCATGGCCCGAAATTTAGGTCGTGACATATATATCCCTTTTTGCAATTCGATATTAACCAGTCACTTAAGACTTAAACTCATTCGAATCATGCATGCCTCATGCATTTTCGAATTCCAATTTCTATAATACGTTAGAAGGTTTCCATTATCCAACTTCATTATCAAGGTTACCTTCAATCATCATTTACACTATTCTTTTATACCAATATAACATCAGTTTCCCATAGCCAATTTACAATTTGTACTTGAAATTACAAGACTGAGAACAAGGTTCTTCTCAAGTACCCCTCCATGTCAATGTGAGTATCACTCTTTACTTATAGCTTCCTTTTTTTCTGTAACAACCTAACTTAATGCTTGTTTTCACAAGATTCACAACAGGATTCCTCCTAAGTATTTCCTTCCAGATACTCACCTTAAACTTATATCTCACCTCATATAGTTATTTAACCCATGGTTTAGCCATTAGGCGTTTTAGCAAGTTTCAAAATCACAAATATTATACTGGCCTCGTATAATGGGGAAATTCCTTCTCAAGGATGTTCATGCACTCCTGAAACACTTAATCACTTATTGGCTCTTTAACCTTCTGAACATATCATTGCAAAATGGCATGCACTTATTCACCAAGATATTTAAATGCCTGCTCATCTATTCATACTTCAATTTATCTTCATGGGTTTCTAGCAAGCCATATAATTGGCCTTGTGTTGTTACTAACCCTCTTCATTCAACTAAGTCAAGATGAGATTTATAAATTTTAATAACAATACTTTATATTAACTCATTTGCCATGCTACCCTTGTAATCCTTGATTCACAATTTCATCACCTGGTATTGACATACCTTGTCGATGTCCCATACCTTCATCTAACCTTTCACTCATTTTTTTTTCATTTTCATTTTTTTTCTTAGCCTTTAACAAGGCTTAACCTCTTGTCTTCTTTATTTCTTAAGATTTGACTTTAGTCAACATGTTATTCATTTTAATACTTCACATGGTAGTTTATCTCGATGTAGTTGTCTTCAGAACTCTTTAACTTCTCTTTCTTTTACTTACATGCCCATATATAAGGTGTAGTACCTCGTACTTTACGGTGGTGGCTAAAAATGCTTACCAGCTGCTAATTGAGATTGATTACCAAGTAAAAAGCGTAATTCAGAAGTGAACTTGTGAAACCTCGACCTCTATAGACACGTAACTAGAAGTAGACTCAATAAACGGACTAAGGGTAATTTTATCATTTTCTTTAGGGAGCCCCTAGAAGTATGCTTTCAAACATTATTAAGGCTTAAGTAGGCTTAAGGCACAAATGAATGATGAAAATAAGGATAAGATTACAAAGGAAATAGAAATAATGATGATTTCCAAGGTAGGGGTAAAATGGTAATTTTGCATCTCGGGTCTAAATTTTCAAATTTTCACGAACTTGAGTAGTTCTAGACCATTATGGACTTTGTCCTAGTGTCCAAAGAGTAAAATGTTGAACTGAAGGAAAGAAGAAGACAAAGTCACCTTATGGAGGGCATTTTGGTAAATTACATGAAAAATTAGATAAGCTTTAGATATAAATATCTAAAGCTCCAGCAATTTCTAGCAGCTTTCAGCCATTTCTTCTTCCCTTCTCATCTCACGTTTCTTCATCTCCATGGGAGACTCCCATAAAGCTTCAATAGCTTTCTCAATTAACTTCAATTTTCATGCTTTTGAGAACTTTTTCATAGAACCTTCTGTGCTCTTTCACTCTCTCACCTTAAAACCCTTAAAAAGTCTTACATCCATCTTCCTCTCATTAGTTGGACATGTGGAGAGAGAGAAAGAGAGCATTTCTCTTGTTACCTTGAAGAATTTTGAAAGAGAATTCAACTACAAAGACCATCAAGGTAGGTTCCAACAAGGCCTCACATGTCCATTTGGAGCATTAGTTGAGGTTAAAGTCAAGCAAAATAATCAACAAGACCGGTGAGTGAACTTGCATTTCAAAATTGTTTTGGGAATGTGAATGTATTTGCACAAAACATTTGAATGATTTTTTCCAACTTTTCTTAAAAAAAAAATGGGTGCCTTGGGAGCAAGCCCTTGATAAATTATTTTGATGTGGTGAAATGTGAAAAAAAAAAGAAGAAGATGAATCCATGTGCTCCTCCATTTTTGCTCATATATATATATAAGTATCTGTTGTGCCTTGATAAATAATAATTATGTGATGATGATGACCTGGCTATGTGCGAGTAGGGAGTGCACATCAGCTGATGATGACTCGACTATGTGAAAGTAGGGAGTGCACATGAGCCAATAATGACCCAGCCATGTGCGAGTAGGGAGTGCACATGAGCTGATAATGTTGAAATGTGCGAGTAGGGAGTGCACTTGACAATAAATGAAGTGGGGTGGTGTCCTTGTTGATATATGTTTATATATGTATATGTGATAGAAAGTTTATGATTATAATACATGATTGTTTTGAATGTTGATAACTTGATTATTGTCAATGTGTTCACTTTGATGTGCAATATGGTAGGGATGGATTTTGTGGCATGTGAAAACCCCTTAATTGTCATCTGCCCTAAATCTTGCTACAAAGAGAATGCATTCTCGCTGAAGCGAGAAACTCTCGGGTGGTGGGGGCATAAACCAACCTTGTTTCTCGCTACAGCGAGAAACTCTCAAGTGGTCCCAAAATTCTAGTGCAGTGTTTCCACTTTAATGAAGATTTTGACCACTTTTCGGTCAAAACTAGGCAAGTGGTAAACATAAAAGTTATATCCCTGACTCTTATCTTTCTAATGGTCCAAAAATCATGCCAATTGGACTTCTTTAATAGGAGATATGCTTGAAAAACTAAAACATATGCAAACTGAGACTATTTCTCGTTGCAACGAGAAACTTGTTGCCATGCTTGTCACCTTGCTTGATTTTGACATATTTTTCACCCATTTAACTTCATGGATTGATCATGGTTTTTGTAGCACTATGAGGTTATTAATCAAAGTTTGAAATGAGGGGTTTTTAGTAAGAAATTAAATCAATTGCATTGTTTGAAACAAGTGCATCATGATTTCCAAGTTCTCCTTATCTATTGCTTGTTCCCTTTTTATGTTCACTCTCTGAGTTTTATACTCATGTTTTTAAACTTCATGTTTTCATATTCGGAGCCAGTTGGGACCTAGATTCAGTGTCCACATATGCTCGTCCTCTTGGTAGGTACTATGGTATCTCAGTAGCCGTACCTTCACCCACTGTCACTCCGCTGACGGTCAAGAGTCCGTTACCTGTGAACATGTATATGTAATGTAATCTGCTATGATCCATGTTATAAGTCAAATAGGTATATTTCATTACTGATGCCACTATGAGTTGGCAAATGGGTGACATTATTTTAACATAATAAAATTGTGAGTATTGGGTCACTATAAAATGTTACTGAAATATTTTTAATTGAGAATTACAATATGTGGTTTTAGAAATAATGGTTGGGATTAATAATCGGGATTGCATAAATAGGCTTGCTTGGGCTTAGTGGGCTATACCCATTGGGCCCATGCGCCGGTCATAGCCCGAAATTTAGGTCGTGACAAAGGTGGTATCAAAGCCTTAGGTTTAGTCGAGTCCTAGGGATTCTTGTGTCAATCAGCGGAGTTGTCAGAGTTAATGGAGAGTCTTGTTTATGGTTTGTGATTGCAGCATAATTCATAGACAAGAGGCCATATGAACTCCTATTTGTTGGTCCCAATAATATGTGCTAGAGGGGGGGTGAATAGCACAATGTGGCTCTTTCAAAAATTGACCTCTAATTGGAGACAAATGCACAATAAAATAATGAACTTAAAGATGAAAAAAAATTGAAAATAGAACAGACAAACACACAGCTATTTATGGTGGTTCAGTCCAAGACGTACATCCACTACCTGGATTATCCAACCAAGGATTTTCCAAACAATCCACTAGGAACTGGTGAAATTCACAAGCTTTCACCGAGCTTTACAATCACTTTTACAAGGCTCAGCCAAAACCTTTTACACTAGTTTTTCACGGGCTCAACTAAAACCCAAAGTGGTTTTTCAAAGGCTCAACCACAACCTATAACAATCAAGCTATCCGAAGCTTGAATAACCCGTTAGAGAGACTTCCTCACTCAAAGAATACAAGAAAAAAAGTAGAAGAAAATACCTAGGATCACAAGTTGATCTAAATGGTAGAAGGTTGAGAACAGAATACAAGTACAAAGAATAGGCTTTAGGGTACAACAGGGTACAAGAGAGATTTTCTGGTTTTTCAGCTCTTATGTGGTTCAAATCTCTCTAATACTTCTAGGAACTACTTTCTAATTGTTGGAAGACCTTTTTATACTTGGAGAAACATCTTTGATGGCAGTTTGACAGTTTTATAGCCGTTGGAGACAGTTGAGAGTCGATTCTAGCCATTACTCTATCTTTTAGTGCAATTTTCAAACTTGCAAATAGAATGCTTTTGGTTGACTAACCAATATCTTAGTTGACTAAGTTGTCTCTATTTTCTACTCCCTATCTCTAGCAGTTCTAGTAGTAAACACTTAGTCGACTAGCTTATTTCTTGGTCGAGTAAATTGGTTATGGTCCTCAATAATCTTCAGCCCGCCATTTCTCCAATTTGAATCTTGGCAAACCAACATTCTTCCTTCTTCAACTAATGAGCTTCCTCCTTGTTAAGCAGTCATGTCTTCTCATTTTTATCTCTCTTTTTCTTTTGATATACACTTTTGAAAGATTGATTTATTAATTTCATACATTAATTTTCTTGCACACTTAAGTAAAGGCATTAGACACAAATGTATGGGAATGTTTTATTATCATCAAAAACTAATGGAGCCAACACTATTCCTAGTAACCTACCCTCTTGCTAAGATTATCCAAAGGTCATAAGTGGTGTTATTGTCCGGGTTTGAGATGCCACCGAGACACGAGCTGTTGTTGGAAAGATTTTAAGCAAATGCTCCTAATGAAAGGCTAATGTAATAACAAATTCCTCTGATTAAAGATGGAGGAAATTGGAGTTGGACTAATAGGTCCGTAATGACTTATTCATTCAGTGGAGTTATAACTTGAGCCTATAATTGTGAATGAGAAGAAATTGGACGATATTGGATCATTATTGCGGTCTATATAAAGAAACATATACAATAATGGTACAATGGGTGCACTTTGGTTAGAATGAATAGTGATAATTGTGATTCACTTTGAGTCTATAAATTTAAGCATTGAGGTAAGAGTAAGTCAATACTTATGTGCACGGAGGTAAGTGCACTAGGTTAATCAAGCTTTTTATGCTTTATATAAATGGTGTTGGGCTTCCGAAATATTTATATGAGAATGTGTGTTGAATATGTGTACAACAGGTTAAAGGGAGCTGCTTTTGATTCCAATTAAGTGACCATGAGATCCCAAGGGTTAATTTGAAGTATTATGGTTTAAAATTAAAGGTATATGAATTAGCTCAAAGGTGAAAATCAATGATTATTATAATTGATGGTAGTCATGAAGAAAAAGGCTAGTAAACAAACCTATTCTAAGGATGAGCTTGAATTTTGCTATGCTTAGCATGGAGCCAAAGGATTAAAGCACAAGGTGTGGATTTAGTAGTTTGAAGTTAAATGACTTAGAAATGATTAATTTAGTTTAAGTGCTCTATGGAGTTCTATATTGAGATTGATATATGAATTGCTTTAAAAGTCAGTTTAAAAATCTGTTTGGTTCAATATGCAACCTATGATGTAAGTGATTAGTCTTGAATGTGATTTCTCCAAAGGGAAGGAACTTAGAACATGTGGATTTTCATATATGTTCTAAGAGGAAACTTCTGCATCTTAAGTTTAAGAAATTTTGATCTTATGACTGCAAAGGCCAGATACAAAAAAAAATTAAGTGAATTGTTTATCTTATGGATGTAATTGGTTAAGAACTGATGAGTAAAGTCAAGATCTCAACACTAAGTGGTGTACAATTTGATATATGTGTATCTAAGAGTAAATTTAGAGATCATTGCTTAATCAATTTGCAGTGAATGTTATGGTAAAGGTATGCAAATGCTAGTAGTGAAGTATGCCCAAAGTGAGATATGTTGAGACTAATGTTCTGATCGCAAACTTATGATAGAAAGCTAGTTTTGGAAATTGTGGTTTTTATGACCATGAAATATATGGAGGTTACCAATATGTAAGCATACACTCGAAGTTGTATATCTTGTGATTCACATTCATTATGTTGAATGAGATATTCCATAGAAGGAGACATATCAGCATTCATGTCTCACACTACCATATAAACAACAAAATTTAAATTGAGTGTTCAAATGCCACCATGGCACAAATAGCAATAAAAAAGATGTTCCAAAATTGCCCCTAGACTACTTTTTCTTTCTATCCCCTATTTTTCTAAGTTCCTACTTCTGGTTCATTTCTACTTTCTTTCTTCCCTAAGTTCCTTCTTGGTTCCTCCACCTTAACATTTTTTTTAATTATTTTCTAGTTCTTAGTTCCTTCTTCCGTGGTTCTGCCATTCTACTCCCCCTTTTTGTCAACATCAAAGCAAAAGGCTTCTAGTCTTCTGATGTGTTAGAGGGTGTGGATTCAGTGTCGTAGAAAGGGTTTAAAGGAAAAGGAGAAGGTTCTCTTAGAGGTAATGATTTTTAGGAGAAGGTTCAGGTGAGGATAAATTGACTGAAGTCTGAGGTGAAGTGACTGGAGCTATCTTGGATTTGTCTGCCAATCGAGAAGAGTTTCTTCTCTTGAGAAATGCTGTCTTTGTGGCCATGGTTTTCCTTCCTTTGGTGGGTGGTTTTCTCACTGGCTGTGGTGTTGCAGTAACTTTTTATTTTCCTTTTCCAGATTTGGCTTTCATTTTTAGAACTAGTGTAGATGCATTCTGCTGATCTTTTATCTTTGTAGCTACTTTTTTAGCCTATTTCTCAACTTACTCTTCCTTGACCATTTGGTGGAATAACCCCATGATTGAAACTTCTTCAGAGTGTGGAGGAGATGGTTGAGGCTGAGGTTTAGTTAGGGTATTTTCTTGATCATAAGTAGTTTTCATAGTGCCTTGATTAGATTCATCCTTATCCTATAGCTCAGATGAAGGTGATTTTTATGGCTATTCCTCTTCTAGGTCATGACCTTCTGCTGGAACACCATAACTTGCACCATGAGAAGCAGACCCTTCTACTTGTAAAGCTGAACTTTCAGCATGTTGCTGTGCTGGTGCAGCACTTGGTGTTTCAAAGGAATCAGCAACAGCAGGTTCTGATGGGATTTATCCTTTTTCCTTTACTTCCTTTTCCAATTTAGCAAGTTTCTCTTCAATCTTCAGTAATCTAGCGCCCTGATCAGTTAACTTTCCATCCATCTTCATTAATAGATTAAAGATCATTTCACTTGAGAATTGTGAGGATGCTCCCTCTGTTGGTTCTGGTATTGTAGAAACCTTGGGTGTTTTAGTGAATTTCTCACTATCTAGCTTGTATCCCATTTTGATCAAGCTGCCAGAGTAAATGGCTTGATCTCTGGTCTTCACCGTGTCCATTTCATACCTCTTGGCCCAAACTCCATTTTTCTGGACAAGGGATGTGATGACATTCCCATAAGGCAGATTGACTTTATCAAGTTTGCAAGCTCCTCCCATTTTTTCTATCATGAACCTGCCTATATTTAGAGCAACCCCATTAAAGGCATGTTCCATCAGCCAAAGATCTTGAAAGCTGATGTAACTTAAACTTCCACTTCCTATAATGATGAGGGATTGTATTTTTCTAAGAACTCATACTCACATTCTTCACACTCGATTTTCAGTAAGCTACCTAAATCATCAGCAGTGACAACAAATTCTTTCCCATTCAAATACACATTTAAACCATTTTTGAGATAGTCATCAGAATCCTCTAATTCTTTTTCTCCTAAAGCAATGTTGGAACAAAACTCCTTTACCAGACTTGCACTATAAGATCTATTCTTAAAAGTGCTATATCCTTTCAGTTTCAGTTCATTAAAATAGTCGGATAAATTTGCCTGAATTTCTAAGTTCTCATTAAAACTCTTCCAGTCAATATATTTGCCACAGGTCATAGGTGCATTCTTAATTTTTCTGAACCTCAGTTCATGCATCCTATTTCTGAACTTAGAAGAGGAAGAACTAGTACTTTTCTTGAGTGTGGATTCCTTGTCCTTTTTCTTTTCTGTTTTTTGCTTCTTTTCTTTCAGTTTCTCTAATATCTCTTTCATTGAAGCAGACATGATTTTCTAGTTCTTCTTAGGTATTTTCGCTTCAGGCCCTTCTTCCGGTGGTCTTTTGGCTTTCTTATTTTTAATGATTTCTTTACTTTGTGAGGTTTTTCCCATTTTGAATCAAGGATTTTTCTAACTAGGGTTCTATCTAAATAGCAAAGGTTTGAATCAATTTTAGAGGAAAATGTGAAAAGATGGGTTTCAGTTTCAGAGGCTCAGGTATCAGGGGAGAGAAATGAGAAGTTATCAGCAGTTAATTCTCAAAAAATAGTTCACCTCCCCCTTAAATATTGCCTTATTCTATTTGCTCAAAATTTCAAAACTCCCTTTAAGTTTTGATTATTCACTTTAGGCAGTATTATTTCTTTCCTTATCACCCGGTACACACATTCTTTATATTATTTTATTCCTCTCATATTTTATTGACTGAGTTTTATTATTTAATGCTATGAGAACACTCTTAGTTGACTAAGATTCATCTTAGTCGACCAAATGCATTCTGTTTCATGTGCATGAGCCAAATATTTTCTCACAGTTCTTGTTGTCTAAGCATACCTAGATTTCTTCTAATTTCACAGAATCTATCTTCATTCAGCAGTTTAGTAAAAATATCAGCTAGTTGATGCAACGTATTCACAAATTCAATTTTAACATCATTTTTCACTACATGGCCTCTAACAAAATGATGTCTAATCTCAATATGTTTTTTTTCTAGAGTGCTGCACAAGATTCATTAAAATATTAATTGCACTTGTATTGTCACAGTATATTGGTATGTTATGCATTGATAACCCATAGTCCTCTAATTGTTGTTTAATCCATAATGTTTGGGCATAACAACTACCTAATAATACATACTCTGCTTCTACTATAGATAAAGCCACTGAGTTTTGCTTTCTGTTGGACCATGACATTAGCATACTACCTATAAATTGACATGTTACATTAGTGCTTTTCCTATCAGTTCTGCTGCTAGCAAAATCAGCATCTGAATATCCAACAAGGCTAAAAGTTGATTTTCTAGAATACCATATGCCTAGAGTTTGAGTCTCTAAGAGGTATCTAAAAATTCTCTTAACAACTGTTTGGTGTGATTCTTTAGGTTGTGACTGAAATCTAGCACACAAACACACACTAAACTAAATATCTAGTCTACTTGCTATTAAGTAAAGTAGTGAACCGATCATACCTCTATATAGATTTTGATCTACATTTTTTCTTTTTTCATCGAGATCAAGTCTTGTGCATGGACTCATTGTTGCGGAGATTGGTTTTAGCTTCAACATTTCAAACTTTTTGAGCATATCTTAAGTGTACTTTTCTTGGTTGATGAAGATTTCTTCCTCACTTTGCTTTATTTGAAGGCCAAGAAAGTACTTCAATTCTCCGATCATGCTCATCTCAAATTCGCCCTGCATTTCTTTTGTAAAGTTCTTGCATAAAGCCTCATTAATTGCACCGAATACAATGTCATCCACATATATTTGCAAAACAATTAAATTATTGAAACATCTTTTAATAAACAATGTGGTATCAATGCTACGTTTATCATAACCTTTTTCAACCATAAATTTTGAAAGCCTCTCATACCAAGCTCTAAGAACTTGTTTCAATCCATACAAGGCTTTGTGGAGCTTGTACACATGGTCTGTTTTTTCAAAATCTTCAAAACTTGGTGGCTGTTCAACATACACTTCCTCTTGAATGAATCCATTTGAAAATGCACTTTTTACATCCATTTGGTATGATTTGAAATTCATGAAGCATTAAAAAGCTAACAGTAACTTTATGGCTTCAATTCTAGCAACCAGTGCAAAGGTTTCATCATAGTCTATTCCTTTCTCTTGGTTGTATCCTTGGGCTATTAACCTAGCTTTATTTCTAACTACATTTCCTTGCTCATCTACCTTATTTCTAAACACCCATTTTTGTGCCAACAATAGGGTGATTTGAAGGTCTAGGTACTAGTGACCATACATGATTTTTTTGAATTGGTCAAGTTCCTCTTGCATGGCCATTATCAAACTTTCCTCATTTTCAGCTTCTTCAAAGTTTTTAGGCTCAATTTGAGATATGAATGCTGAAAATTCACATGTTTCTCTTGTTGCTTTCCTAGTTCTAAGTCCTTGAGAAATATCACCTATTATTTGATCTTGTGGATGGTCTCTTACAAATCTCCAACTTCTTGGAATGTCATTATGTTGATTTTCTGTTATTTGCAAATCTTCTAGAGGTGGAGTTTCATTTTCTCTTCTAGATGAGCTTTCTTCATTATTCTTATTATTCTCTAAGCTCATTTCTTTCATTTGTTTTTCTAGAATTTCTACATCATCATCATCAACATAAATTTCCTTTTGTGGAGCATTAGACTCATAAAAAACTACATGGATTGATTCTTCAACATTTGAAGTCCTTTTGTTGAAAACTCTTTAAGCCTTGGAGTTTAATGAATATCCTAAAAATATTGCTTCATCACTCTTTGCATCAAACTTTCCTAGGGGTTGTTTTTCATTGTTCAATACAAAACATTTCCAGCCAAAGCTTCTAAGATGATAAATATTTGGTTTCCTACCCTTATAGAGTTCATAAGGTGTCTTAGATATCATGGGTCTTATTGAGACTCTATTAAGTATATAAGCTGCTGTGTTCACTGCCTCAGCCCAAAAATATTTTGGTAAGTTAGTCTCACGTAGCATAGTCCTAGCCATTTCTTTTAAGGTTCGATTTTTCCTCTCTACAACTCCATTTTGTTGGGGTGTTCTAGCTGCAGAGAAATTGTGATCCAACCCCTTTTCATTATAAAATTCTTCAAATTCATCATTTTCAAATTCTCCTCCATGATCACTCCTTATGCTAACTATGGCTAGTCCTTTTTCATTCTCCATTTTCCTATAATGACTTATAAAAGCTGATAGTGCATCATTCTTATGAGCAAGAAAATAAACCCAAGTGTATCTAGAGTAGTCATCAACTATTACAAAGCCATAAGATTTTCCTCCTAAACTAGTTGTGCTTATTGGACCAAATAGATCAATACATAATAATTCAAGAGGTCTAGATGTTGACACAATCTTTTTAGTCTTGAAGGATGTTCTAACTTGTTTTCCTAGTTGACAAGCATCACATATTTTCTCATTTTCAATTTTTAAATCCGGCAGCCTAACAACTAAGTTCTTTCTTATCAATTTTGACATAGTATCCAAGCTTACATGTCCTAATTTTCTATACCAAAACTAGCTATCATTTTCAGCATTTGCAACAAGGCATATTTCACTATTTATTTCAAGATCCTCAAGAAAAACTATATACATATTCTTCAATCTCTTTCCTATAAATGAGACTTTGTTTGTACCTATGTCTATTACTTCACACTTATTTGAATCAAAACATACTTTACATCCTTTGTCACATAATTGACTAGTACTTAATAAACTATGCTTTAAGCCCTTTACTAACAACACATGACTAATTTGAGTTTGGGAGTTCTTACCTACCGTACCTATCCCATGAATTCTACCTTTTGAATCATCACCAAAGTATACGGTACCTCCTTTCCTCTTGTCCAGCTGAGCAAATAACATTTCATCTCTAGTCATATGTCAAGAGCAGCCACTGTCCATGTACCAAGGCTGCTTTTTCTTGAGTTTAGCTCTTGAACATGTCTCCTTTAAGTGCAGCTCAACCTACAAACCAAAGTTTCAGTTTTTCTTTATAAGTACCCATACTTTGATGGGTCCTTGAAAGTTAGTTGCAATATAAGATCCTTTAGGGACCCAAATTTTCCTAACTTTCTACACATTACTTCACTTAAAGCAGTCATATGATATATGTCCATGTTTTCCACAACTATAACATCTAGATGATGCAAAAGCAGAATTCTTCTTGTGGTATGTATTTATTTTTAGAGTTTCATTTTTTAAACATTTAAGAGTTGTGTTTTTATCAAGTAATTTTTGCAAAATTTCATATTTATTTTCCAACTCTAGCTTTAAAACTTCAAAATCTGTTTTTGAGTGTTCTACCTCAACTTGCAAGAAATTTCTTTGCTCAAAAATAGAATTGAACTCTTGTCTCACTTTTTCCAAATCATTTTCGAGAGATGTAGCCTTTTTCTTTAGAATTTTATATTTTGAAAAAAGTTTTTCAAATTCATCATAAAGGCTATCATACTCATCTTGTAAATCATCAATAGAGATATCACAAGGGGATGAGGATACCTTTGTTTCATCATCTTGTGCCATCAAGTAGAGGTTTGCTCTTTCCTCAGATTTTTCATCTTCAGTTTCAAAGCTTGATGTGTCACTGTCTAACCATGCAACAGCCACCATTGCTTTCTTGGATTTCCTATTTTTCTTTGGTGTCTCATCTTTCAGTAATGGACATTCGAACTTGCAGTGACCAAGATTCTTGCATTCGTAGCAAATCAGCTCCTCATTTTTGTTTCTAATTTTCCATGAAGCACCTTGATCTTTTCTAAACCCTCTTCTAGCTAGACTCCGATTTCTTCTTCCCATAAGCTTTCTGAATTTTCTTGCAACCAGAGCTAACTCTTCATCATCATCACATGAAAGCTCTTTCAGCTCTTCTTCAAGGATGCTAGCTTTCAATGCAATGCTCTTTTTTTTTTGCTTTGCTTCCCTTCTATCTTCTTCTTCTTACTCATTAAGCTCCGGCTCATGAGTTAGGAGAGAGCCATAAATCTCATCTAAGGTGATAACATTCACATCTTTTGCCTCTCGGATTACAGTCACTTTAGACTTCCAATTTTTTGGTAGACTTCCAAGTAGTCTTTTTAGTAGTTCATGTTCAAGGATAGGCTTGCCTAGCTGATTCAATTTTTTTGTAATGTTGTAAACCTATCAAACATGCTGATGATGTCTTCACCAGGCTCTATTTTGAACATTTCATAGTTATGTGTTAAGAAGGAAATTTTGGACTCCTTTACTTGAGAAGTCCTTTCAAGGATTATTCTAAGTTTCTCCCACACTTGATTAGCTGTTGTACAGCTTGAGACTTTATTAAATTCAGTGTGGGTCAAGGCACAATGTAATGTGTTGATGGCTTTAAAATTTATTTGAACTTTCTTAGTTTCAGCCTCAGTCCATTCAGACTTTGGCTTGGGCATCAACTCATTTGTCACCACATTCATGGTTGAGGGCAAAAAGGGTCAATCAGTTATGACGCCCCACATTTCATAGTCTATAGCTCTAATATAGATTGACATCCTAGTGCTCCAATAAAGGTAATTAGAGCCATCAAAGAAAGGTGGTTTCTTTGTTAATTGTCCCTCAGCCATTACTGATTTTAGTCGAGCCATTTGGATCCTCTCAAAGGGTGTTAGACCTTAATAATAGGGAACTTGCTCTGATACCACTTGTTAGTCCCAACAATATGTGCTAGGGGGGTTGAATAGCACAATTTGGCTATTTCAAAAATTGACCTCTAATTAGAGACAAATGAACAATAAAATAAAGAACTTAAAGATGAATAAAAATTGAAAACAGAACAAACAAACGCACAGCTATTTATAGTGATTCGGTCCAAGACCTACATCCACTACCTTGATTATCCAACCAAGGATTTTTCAAACAATCCACTAGGAACTGGTGAAATTCATAAGCTTTCACCAAGCTTTACAATGGCTTTTACAAGGCTCAGTCAAAACCATTTACAGTAGTTTTTCACGGGCTAAACTAAAACCCAAAGTTGTTTTCCAAGGCTCAACTACAACCTATAACAATCAAGCTATCCTAAGCTTGAATAACCCCTTAGAGTGACTTCCTCACTTTGAGAATACAAGAAAAGAAGTAGAAGAAAGTACCTATGATCACAAGTTGATCTAAATTGTACAAGGTTGAGAGCAGAATACAAGTAAAAAGAATGGGCGTTAAGGTGCAGCAAGGTACAAGAGAGATTTTCTGGTTTTTCAGCTCTTATGTGGTTCAAATCTCTCTAATACTTCTAGGAACTACTTTTTAACTTTTGGAAGACCCTTTTATACTTGGACAAACATCTCTGGTGGCAGTTTGATAGTTTTCTAGCCGTTGGAGATAGTTGAGAGTCGGTTTTAGCTGTTACTCTGTCTTTTAGTGCAGTTTTCAAACTTGCAGACAGAATGCTTTTAGTCGACTAACCAATACCTTAGTTGACTAAGTTGTCTCTGTTTTCTACTCCTTGTCTCTAGCAGTTCAAACAGTAAGCACTTAGTCGACTAGCTCATTTCTTGGTCGACTAAGTTGGTTCTATTTCTCAATAATCTTAAGCTCGCTATTTTTCCAATTTGAATCTTGGCCAACCAACATTCTTCCTTTTTCAACTAATGAGCTTCCTCCTTATTAAGCAGTCATGTCTATTATTCTTATCTCTCTTTTTCTTTTGATATACACTTTTGAAAGATTGATTTATTAATTTCATATATTAATTTTTCTGCACACTTAAGTAAAGGCATTAGATAGAAACGTATGGGAATGTGTTATTATCATCAAAAACTAATGGAGCCAACACTATTCGGAGTAACCTGCCCTCTTGCTAACATTATGCAAAGGTCATAAGTGGTGCTACTGTCCGGGTTTGAGATGCCACCTGAGATATGAGCTGTTGTTGGAAAGATTTTAAGCAAATGCTCCTAATGAAAGGCTAATGTAATAACAAATTCCTCCGATTAAAGATGGAGGAAATTGGAGCTGGACTAATAGGTCCGTAATGACTTATTCATTCAATGGAGTTATAACTTGAGCCTATAATTGTCAATGAGAAGAAATTAGACAATATTGGATCATTATTGTGATCTATATAAAGAAACATATACAGTAATGGTACAAGGGGTGCACTTTGATTGGAATGAATAGTGATGATTGTGATTCACTTGGAGTTTGTAAATTTAAGCATTGAGGTAAGAGTAAGCCAATACTTATGTGCACGGAGGTAAAGGATGAGCTTGAATTTTGCTATGCTTAGCATGCAGCCAAAAGATTAAAGGATTAGGTGTGGATTTAGCAGTTTGAAGTTAAATGACTTAGAAATGATGTATTTAGTCTAAGTGCCATATGGAGTTCTATATTAAGATTGATATATGAATTGCTTTAAAGGTCAATTTAAAAATCTGTTTGGTTTAATATGCAACCTATGATGTAAGTGATTAGTCTTTAATGTGATTTCTCCAAAGGTAAGTGTCAAGCCCGACTCTACAATATGTTTATTATGCCATTCCTACATAAGAATGCATGTTTGCTTACTTGGGTACCTCGAAAATCGTTAAAGGACAGCAATGTACCAAATGGTACAATTAAGTTGAATTAAACCTCGACCTAGTCCAAATACAGATTTTAAGATGAAATTGAGAATTTTAAAACCTCAGAATGACTTAATATGGTAATTCGGAGTTCGAAGATTGATTTGGAGTTAAATTGAAATTTTCATAACGTAAAGGTAAACTGGTCATTTTGCCACCCGAGGTTAAAATTGGAATGTTAGAAAAAGTTTTTGACCAAGATTGACCATTTAGAACATAATTTGAGTTTAAGAGGTGAAAATTTTTAATTTCGACATTTTTTCGAGCATAAGGGACAAAATAGTCATTTTGCCACCCACGGGCAAAATTGGATTTTTGCACCACCCAACACCTGTCCAACACATGAATTTCACCCATTATTATTATGGATAATTAAGGAATTTTAAATGGTGGAGAGAGATTGCTAATGGGTAAGTATAACACATGGGCCAATGGAATGGTGACATGTGTCAAATTTTCATCCATTTATAATTGGCTTTAGCAATTAGCACATATGTGAGACCTTGTCAAGCTCAATTAAAAGACAGTATTGTACCGAGTGGTACAACTAAGTTAAATCGAGCCTTGAACTAGTTCAAATAGAAATTCTAAGAGGAATTTGAAAATTTTAAAACCAATAGAATGGCTTAGAATAGTGATTTGAAGTTGAAGGTCCAGTTTGGAGTCCATCAGAAAATTGACCAATTAGGGACAAAACGGTCATTTTACCATTTGATGATAAAAATTGAGATTTTTAGCCAAGATTTGATCACATTTGACCAAGAATAATTATATGAAATATAATTATGATTATTGGAGTATAAAATGATGTTTAGCAGTGAAAAATTGTGATTCTCGGTATTTATGGAGCATAAGGGCAAATTGGTAATTTTGCTACTAGAGGACTAAACGAAAATTCTTTAAACAATTTTTGCCCCATTTGGTTAATATTGATCAATATTAGTGTTATTTTAGGTTGAAAAGTAGAAATAATGAGATTCCGGTACATTTCAGAGTATTTGGGTAAAATCGTAATTTTTTTTGTCTCGGGGGCAAATCAGTAAAATTTTCGCCCCAGCACTTGTCAAGACCAAGGGATTTTAATTGTGGTAGGATTGGATAAATACCAGAATATTTGTGGTGGAAAATTAAGAAGAAAAAGTCAAAAAGTTAAAAATTAGGCCAATAAGCATGTGACATATGGCATGCTTGATTATTTTATTATTTTCTATAGAAATCAGCCCATTAAATCCCCAATTCCCTCACCATATTCGGCCTAGGCATCCAGCAACAAGAAAAAAGGAAGAACAAAAGGAAAAACAAGAAAACCTAGGTGGAAATTCAAAGAAAAAGTGAAGAAATCAAGGAAACAAGCTAGGTAAGTTAAAATTTCTTTAATTCTCCTTGATACCTAGCTTACCCATGCTTTTGTTCTTGATTTCCATGGTTGAATATTGAGTTACCATGATGAATTCAATTCTGAAAAATGGGTATGGAAGAGGAATTGTTGTTGGAATGATTTGATTTTAGACTATGTTAGTGTTTAGGGATAGTTAAGCATGGTTATGAACAAAAACACAAAAGAAATATTCAATTTCTCTAGGGTTCCTTGTTGGCCAAACCATGAGGACTGAATATCAATGGGGGATTTTTTTTATTTCAAGGAAAGTGGCATGGAAAATGATGAATTAAGGTGAAATGGTTATGTAGAAAAAAATTCGATGCTAGTGCACCAAATGACCAAATTTTTCTATAAGGAACTGTGAGGGTTCTAATGCTGAATTTGGCTTTATTTAAATTAAGGTATTAGAGGAGAAATGAATTAATTTAGAGGTGATTTGGACACAATCGTCGATTAATCGGGTGATCGGTCGAATTTAATCGATACCGTGATTAAGTGATAATCGGACATATTTTTGCATTTACATATCAAGCATTAGTAATTTAAATTAATTTATATCAATTTAGGGACAATATAGTAAATTCCTTGACTTTGTTATTTGTCAAGGTGGTGAGACGTCCAGAAAAGGCAAAGGAATTGCGCCTGAGGGCTATTAGTCCGAGTGCACCCGGAATCTGGATTTTCGATACCGGTGAGTGGACTTGCATTTCAAACTTGTTTTGGGAAATATGAAAGATTCTATCCAACTTGTCTTAGAAAATGTACCTTGGGAACAAGCTTTTAGTAAAATGATTTTATATTGTGAAAATGTGCTATACAATGGTTTATGTGTTATCACAATATGATAAAATGCATGATATGCATTGGATGCTTCTTTACATGTTGATTTGAACCCGGCTATGTGCGAGTAGGAGTGCACATAAGCCGTTGCTGACCGACTATGTGCGATTAGGAGTGCACATAAGCCGTTGCTGACCTGGCTATGTGTGAGTGGGAGTGCACATAAGCCGTTGTTGCCTCCATAGCTTATAGGGCTGGATGCTTTGTGATCTTCCACCCTATGAGTGCTTTGATAGGTATGATCTGTGGCGAAGTATGACTCTCTGCCCAGGGAAGGGACTACTCCGTTGCTTCGTGATCCGGAGTGAAGTGCACCTCTTGCAGAGTGAAGGGAGAGGGGATGCTTCGTGATCTCCCACCCCCTAGTGACAATAGCATAAGTCGTTGCATATGAGATGATGATAATGGGATGATGTGCATGATGATGATGATGGGATTGTGTGCATGGTGATGATGGGTATATGGTTGTAAATGCAAATATGTAAGCATTTGTTTTGTGGAAATTTGGAAGTTTACATGTGTTACATGTTGCTACTGTTATTTTAGCAAGATTACTAGTTTTAAGGGAAAAAGGAGAGTTTTTTTCCTTGATGTTCTGGTTCTCGCTGCAGCAAGAATGAAGTTCGCTACAGCGAGAAACTTTCTATCCATTTTGCTAACTTGTGGGTTTTTACCATATTTCCCATTTCTTTGGTACCATAGTTGAGCATGGATTTTTGTAAAGTGATTTACTCATATGGGATTTACATGAGGGGTTTAAAGGAGCTAAAACAATTGCATGGTTTTGAGAAAACGAATGCATCATGATTTCAATAAACATTCCTTATGGTATGCTTGTTCCATTCTTGTTCACTCACTGAGTATTGTACTCACGTTTTATATAAAAAAAATATTTATGTTTTCAGATCAGGTGACTGTTGGACCCTAGATCGAGGAGTCCCCGTAGTGCATCTCCTGCGTATGTATCTGGCATTCGATAGTAATCCCTCTTATTGTAAATGTCTCTGCTGGAAGTCATGGGTTCTTTTGTATTTTGAATACAATCTAACAATGTGAATATGTGTATGCAATGTAAATTGCTAAATACATGACTGGTATAGTGCATGTATATTATTATCGATAATGCCATTGTGTTTTGGCTATGTTCACACCCAGGAAAAGGTGTGTGTGTATGCATGATATGATAATTTTGTTAAGCAAAGGTAAATGGATAGGCTTGCTTGGGCTTAGTGAGCTATGCTCATTGAGCTCATGCGCCGGTCATGGCCCTAGAAATTGGGTCGTGACAACATAAACCCTCCTAACTCATTTCTTTTGATTGGCCAAAGGAAGAAAAGGGAAGAAAAGAAGATGAACAAAACCCTAGCTAAGAAATTCAAGGGAAAATCACTAGATTTCAAAGAATCAAGGCATCAAAGGTGAAATTTCTTAACTCTAGCTTGTGATCTATCTTTCCTATGCATTCTTTTGCATTTTCCATGGTTGAATCACAAGATATCATGAAGGATTCATGGCTAACCAAATTTAGAGATAGAAGATTTGATGATTTATTTGGTTAGATTTTGAGATATTTTAGTGTTTTTAGTTGATTTATCATGTTTGGAAGGAAAACAAGTAAGAAAAATCACATATTCTTCATGGATTCTTCATTGGCCGAATTTCATAAAGAAAATATTGAAGATGAATCTTGTGATGTCTTATGTTATTTAGTTAGAATATAATGAATTGTGGTGGTGGAAATCTAAAATGGTAATGTTTAGCATGAAAAACTGTATACCCCTTAAGAACCTCCATGGTTGAATTTTTCCAAGAGAAAATGTGAGGATGATTTTACCATATTTCAAGTTATTTAATTTGTGTTTGATGATTTGGAGTATTGGCAGAGAAATGGAATTATTTGGAGTTGAATTGGACGTATTGTCCAATTAATCGAGTGATAGATCGAATTAGGCCAATACCATTTTATTTAGGTACATAATTGAATTTATATTGAACATCGTATTTAGATAGTTACTCGAGTATTTCACATCCCATTTCATGCATTAGTATAGAGCCTGAATTGGTTTTACAATGGTTTAGCACAAATGTAGCAAGTTGCTTATTGTGCATTATGTCTAGGTGATGAGCATTTTGGCAAGAGTAAGGAGGTAGTATCTGAGGATTCAGAATCAGAGTATCCCGAATTCAATTCCCATTACAGTGAGTAACCTTATTATCGTCTTAATTATCTAAAGTATGTTTTTATCCGATTTTGTAATTTTATGGAAAATGTGTTTAAATGAAATGATTTTATAAATTTTTTGAAATTTAATAATGACTTGAAAATGGAGTAATTAGAGACTACTTGCTGTATTGTAAATTATGTTTTGAATTGAATGGCTTATGATAATGTGGGCATGAATGGCTGGATGGGTATTTGTGTTGAAAATGTATAAACTGTTGTTTGCCTTGATAGGCTGGATAATGATAAAATTGTCATGTTATGCTATTGAATTTTTATTGAATTGGTGGGTTATAGATTGGTCACTGCAGTGGCGAGTTCTGTGGACCATCCTATTAGAGGGGCACGAAATCCAGGTATATTCTTACCTCGATTGGAGAGGCGCGTAGGGTAACTCATGAGGTAAAACTTTAGAGTTCACTTTACAATGAACCACCACGTGAGGGTGAACTCAGCCAACGCCAAGGAACGGCTATGTTTTCAAAATAAAAACATGATTTATGCGTACATGACTTTTTAACAGACTTGGCAGATTCGATTGGGATAGCTAGAGGCCAAGGTATACCTGACAACTGAGTATGAGAATGATTTTGGCATGAGCCAAGCTTGTCAGGAAATCATAAGCCTCGTTGTTTGTTTGGGTGAAATGAATCTATTTTATCTTATTAAAATGACTTCGAAATGCTATGAATCATTTTTATGCTAATCTATTTTATCTGTCTTCATTTACTCAGCTTTAGATATTTTAGAAGATATTTGTTTACTCACTGGGATTATTTAATGTCACCACCCTCCTTTGCACCCATTTCAAGCTCAAGATAGTCGGTAGATAGCTCATTTCGTTGAGGGCTACAATTGGACTTGCCTCCTCAAAAACTGTAGGTTCACAACCTTCATTACTTTTAGTCATTCGGGGGCCCACATGTCATTGTTAAATGTTTTGAATACCTGGCTACTTGTGCTACTGTATGTAGGAATTTATTTTGCTTTTACACTGTAAAAATTATTTACGTAGCGTTCTATAAAAATTATTTTATGAAAAATTTGAATATTTTATTCATTATTTTTATTTTATTCCACTAGCTATAATTTCACCTTAAATTAATGTTTTAGATATCTAAACTTATTTTCGGTTATGAAATGTGTAAATTTCTCTCATATACTAAATTTTAGCTGGTTTTGAAATTTTTGGAAAAAATGACCAAAATACCCCTGTGTAGTTGAAATTTTCTTTGACTGTTTTTGAATTGAAATTGGTTCATATCACTTTAAAACATGATTTTAGTAACTAATACTCACAAGGGAAGCGAGAAAACTGATGTTAAGCCTTGCGAGGTTTCGATTAGCATTCTAGGTAATGAATGTCTATTGGAACATCGTGGCGGTTGTCACGGGCTCGATGGGAGTTTCGGGTCGTGACAATTTATGTGGTATTAGAGCTTTTGATTTTAAAGATAAGAGCTTTTGGGTTTAATGTTGTTTTAAAGTTGTTTTAAAATTTACGATGTTAGTGTGGCCCCGAGTTAAGTTAGGTTAGACTGAATAGAATGCATGTATTTGCATGTAGATCCTGAGGTTGTTTAAACTTGCCTTATTCCTTCTTATAGATTATCATGCCACCTCGACATGAACACCCATCTCTGAGTAGATCAATTGGGAGCGAAAGATGTGTGATTTTGAAACTTGCTAAGGAGCCAAACGGCTAAGTCACGAGTTAAGTGATCACCTGTTGTGAGACATAAGTTTAAGATAGATATCCCCAAGGAAATACTCAAGAGAAGTTCTGCCATGGATCTCATGAATGCAAGCACTAAGTTATGTGGTTATAAAAAGGAAGCTATAAGTTGAGAGTGATATTAGTATTAATATTGAAAAGTACTTGAGGAGAATCTAGTTTCAAGTCTTGCAATTTCAAGTACAATTTGTAAATTGGTTAAGGAAGAATGATGTTATATTCGTATGAAAGAGTGGAACAAAGGATGATTGAAGTTGACCTTCATAATGAAGCTTTCCTAATATATTATGGAAATTGGAATTTGAAAATGGTTGAGGCATACATGATTCAAATGAGTCTGACTTTTAAGTGACAAATCAATATCGGAATGCAAGAAGGATACAAGGTAATGTAGAGGCATGAAGGATAATCAAGGAAAAAGGATGACTCTTAGGAATTGTGGTATTGCATAAGATGCAATGATCAAGTTAAGATAAATATTTGAGGCATCAATGAGATTATAAAGCACACACGCATAATAGATTATAATTCAATGGAGATGACATTGTGATGCAATGATATATAGTACAAGGAAACTTAAGCATATAATTGGAAATGATAAGAAGATAGTATAAGTATGTAAATAATGTGGAACTATGTACAAGCATGATAAGAATTTGTATGAATTATGAAGATTATTCTTTTGAATCTTGGTTATGGATGGGAATGAACAAAGAGAAATTAGTCTGAAGGCATTTGAAAAAAGAGACCCGTATACATAATGAAGAATATGGACATTTGAATGTGCGTGTATACGTATGTGTGGAGTTAGTGATGTACCCAACTAAATGAAGAATGGTTTTAATGGTTCGAGATTTGAACTCAATATATTTGATGAGTTGTATAGATAATGTAACAATGAAGAATCTTATCAGAAGTCGATTTATGGCGACCTAAGGAATTTTGGGGAAATAGTTAAGGGAATGTAATCTATAGTGCGATTAAGCCATATGAGATGGATTAATAGGATTAAGAAGATTGAAATTTCCTAAATGCAAGGTAAACATGAAGTATGTGGAAATAATTGAAGCCATTAATCTTCCCTAACGCTGAGGATATGTACATGAATAAGTATGGCATGTTAATGATGCCGTAAACTACACAATAGTGTATGAGGATAGGATGAATGAATGAAAGTCGACAAGTTTGATATGGAATGAAGTAAGAAGATAGTGATTGGTATACCTAAATAAGTATAAAATGCAATCAAAATTTGTATGATTGAGATGGAGTTATGGTTCAAGTTTAATGATAGGAATAGAAGCATGCTTGGTGTCTCGATATAAGAGATCATAATTGTGAAGGTTACTATTGATATGATTTTAAGGGATAATAATAGACATAAGTGAAGTACTCCAGTTGAATTGGAGGTAAATGAGGTGAACAAATCGAAATTCCCTATAAAGGGGAGGACATAAGAAGTCGAGCATTAGATGAGAAAATAATATCCCCACCTTTTCCCTAAGTTCAGCAAATGAAATTTCAAGGTCCAAATTTTATTTTAAAGGGGGTAGTGCTGTCAAGCCCGGCTCTACAATATGTTTATTTTGCCATTTCTACATAAGAATGCATGTTTGCTTACTTGGGTACCTTGAAAATCGTTAAAGGACGGCAATGAACCAAATGGTACAATTAAGTTGAATTAAGCCTTGAACTAGTCAAATTAGAGATTTTAAGATGAAATTAAGAATTTTAAAACCCCAAAATGACTTAATATGGTAATTTGGAGTTTGAGGATTGATTTGGAGTTAAATTAGAATTTTCATAATGTAGGGGCAAAATGATCATTTTGCCACTTGAGGTTAAAATTGGAATGTTGGAAGAAGTTTTTCACCAAGGTTGACCATTTAGAACATAATTTGAGTTTGAGAGGTGAAAAATTTTAATTTCGACATTTTTCCGACCATAAAAGGCAAAATAGTCATTCTGTCACCCATGGGCAAAATTGGAATTTTGCACCGCCCAACACCTGTCCAGCACATGAATTTCAGCTATTATTATTATGGATAATTGATGAATTTTAAATGGTGGAGAGAGATTGCTTAATGGGTAAGTATAACATATGGGCCAATGGAATGGTGACATGTGTCAAATTTTCATCCATTTATAATTGGCTTTAGAAATCAGCACATAAACCCTCCCAACTCATTTCTCTTGGTCGGCCAATAGAAAAGGGAAGAAAAGAAGAAGGACAAAACCCTAGCTAAGAAATTCAAGGGAAAATCACTAGATTTCAAAGAATCAAGACATCAAAGGTGAAATTTCTTAACTCTAGCTTGTGATCTATCTTTCCTAGGCATTCTTTTGCATTTTCCATGGTTGAATCACAAGATATCATACAGGATTCATGGCTAACCGAATTTAGAGATAGAAGATTTGATGATTTATTTGGTTAGATTTTGAGATATTTTAGTGTTTTTAGTTGATTTATCATGTTTGGAAGGAAAACAAGTAAGAAAAATGACATATTCTTCATGGATTCTTCTTTGGCCGAATTTCATAAAGAAAATATTGAAGATGAATCTTGTGATGTCTTATGTTATTTAGTTAGAATATAATGAATTATGGTGGTGGAAACCGAAAATGGTAATGTTTAGCATGAAAAACCGTATACCCCTCAAGAACCTCCATGGCCGAATTTTTCCAAGAGAAAATGTGAGGATGATTTCACCATATTTCAAGTTATTTAATTTGTGTTTGATGATTTGGAGTATTGGCAGAGAAATGGAATTATTTGGAGTTGAATTGGATGTATTGGCCAATTAATCGGGTGATAGATCGAATTAGGCAAATACCATTTTATTTAGGTACATAATTGAATTTATATTGAACATTGTATTTAGATAGTTACCTGAGTATTTCACATCCCATTTCATGCATTAGTATAGAGCCTGAATTGGTTTTACCGCAATTTAGCATAAATGTAGCAAATTGCTTATTGTGCATTATGTCTAGCTAGTGAGCATTCTGGCAAGAGGAAAAAGGTAGTATCTGAGGATCCAGAATAAGAGTATCTCGAATTCGATTCCCATTATAGTGAGCAACCTTATTATCGTCTTAATTATCTAAAGTATGTTTTTATCCGATTTTGTAATTTTATGGAAAATTGTTTAGATGAAATGATTTTATAAATTGTTTTGAAATTTAATGATGACTTGAAAATGGAGTAATTGGAGACTACTTGTTGTATTGTAAATTATGTTTTGAATTGAATGGCTTATGATAATATGGGCATGAATGGCTGGATGGGTATTTGTGTTGAAAATGTATAAACTGTTGTTTGCCTTGATAAGCTAGATAATAATAAAATTGCCATGTCATGCTATTGAATTTTTATTGAATTGGTGGGTTATAGATTGGTCATTGCAGTGGCGAGTTCTGTGGACCATCCTATTAGAGGGGCACAAAATTCGAGTATATTTTTACCTCGATCAGAGAGGCACGTAGGGTAACTCCTGAGGTAAAACTTTAGAGTTCACTTCACGCTGAACCACCACGTGAAGGTGAACTCAGCCAACGCCAAGGAACGACTATATTTTCAAAATAAAAACATGATTTATGCGTACATGACTTTTTAACAGCCTTGGCGGATTCGGTTGGGATAGCCCCAAGACAAGGTATCCTTGACAACTTAGTATGAGAATGATTTTGGCACGAGCCAAGCTTTTCAGGAAATCATAAGCCTCGTTGTTTGTTTGGGTGAAATGAATATATTTTATCTTATTAAATGAGTTCGAAATGCTGTGAATCATTTTTATGCTAATCTATTTTATCTGTCTCCATTTACTCAACTTTAGATATTTTAGATGATATTTGTTTACTCACTGGGATTATATGATCTCACCACCCTTCTTTGCACCCATTTCAGGCTCATGATAGTCGGTAGATAGCTCATTTCGTTGAGGGCTACAATTGGGTTTGCATCCTCAAAAACTGTAGATTCATAGCCTTTATTACTTTTAGTCATTCGGGGGCCCACATGTCATTGTTAAATGTTTTGAATACCTAGCTGCGTGTGCTACTGTATGTAGGAATTTATTTTGCTTTTACGCTGTAAAAATTATTTATGTAGCTTTCTATAAAAATTGTTTTATGAAAAAATAGAATAATTTATTCATTATTTTTATTTTATTCCATTAGCTATAATTTCACCTTAAATGAATGTTTTAGATATCTAAACTTATTTTCGGTTATGAAATGTGTAAATTTCTCTCATATACTACATTTTAGCTGGTTTTGAAATTTTTGAGAAAAATGACCAAATACCCATGTGTAGTTGAAATTTCTCTTTGACTGTTTTTGAATTGAAATTGGTTCTATCACTTTAAAACATTATTTGAGTAACTAATACTCATAGGGGAAGCGAGAAAACTAATGTTAAGCCTTGCGAGGTTTCGATTGGCATTCCGGGTGATGAATGTCTATCGAGACATCGCGCCGGTTGTCACGGGCTCGATGGGAGTTTCGGGTCATGACAGTAAGGAACTTAGAACATGTGGATTTTCAAATATGTTCTAAGAGGAAACTTCTGCATCTTAAGTTTAAGAAATTTTGATCTTATGGCTGCAAAGGCAGGATAGAAAAAAAATTAAGTGAATTGTTTATCTTATGGATGCAATTGGTTAAGAACTGATGAGTAAAGTTAAGATCTCAACACTAAGTGGTGTACAATTTGATATATGTGTATCTAAGAGTAAATTTGGAGATCATTGCTTAATCAATTTGCACTGAATGTTATGGTAAAGGTATGTAAATGCTAGTAGTGAAGTATACCCAAAGTAAGATATGTTGAGACTAATGTTCCGATCGCAAACTTGTGATAGAAAGCTAGTTTTGCAAATTGTGGTTTTTATGACCATGAAATATATGGAGGTTACCAATATGTAAGCATACACTCAAAGTTGTATATCTTGTGTTTCCATTCATCATGTGAAATGAGATATTCCATAGAAAGATTTGGCCTAATTGGTGATTACATGACTGTAGGCTTGGTATGAGATTGAGAATGCCCTAAGATGTATGAGAAATGTGTTGCAAAAGGCTGAAAGTCATTAAGACAAATGATGGGTGCAACATAGATGTTGTTATAACGAGTGTAAAAAAAAAACCTCAAGGATAATCAATGCAATTATATTAAGTTAGTTTGGTTCGGTCCGAAATAAGAGTAAGGACATCTTGAAAGATCTTAAAATAATGTTCAATGGGGTTAATGAGCTAAATGTTATCGAATATATATTAAATTGTTAAAGTTATGCGTGGCTTTGAAGATAAGCCTTTGATTGTCTGAATCCTCAACAGAATTCTATTAAAGGATGTGTTTAAGCATTTTTGAAGTGTATTGGAAAACATAAGAATAATATACTAGTTTGACTTGCTATAAGAGGTCGGATTTGGATGGCCATGAGTGGCTTGTAACCAATCAAGCAGTGTAAAGTATGTGCTCATAAAGGGAGCTATGACTGGTAGATAAAGGTGAAACTTTAGAATTTCATTGTCATAGTTATTAGATTATATTTTGTATTATATGATATAGCGTAGAACATCAATGATGAGATTGTGTTCATTGCTTCAGGCCTTGAGCTGTAAGTTATGGACATGTATCCACCTTGTGGATACCCTAATGAGATAAATTCGAAAGATTTTTCACAATGAGAAACATTAAAGCTCAAAGAGCAAATGGCTATATAGTTAAGTTGGGCTCGTGACTGATATGTCACATAAGTATGAAGATACGATACAAGCATAAGTATATTTAGAAATGCTAGTTTGAGGAATGATTATCCTACCATTTTGTGGACTTGATGAGGTTTTGGTCTCGACATAATTGTAGACGCAATGCATAAATTGTGAAATGTGCTTCCCCCACAAGTTCCAATTTATTTTGAGTAATTATCAAGGTAAAGTGCCTGATAGGGATAGGAAAAGGTTGAATTATGCTTCAAATGTTTAGAGAATGAGGTGACATGGTTTGATATAATGATACTACCCTTGGTAAGGGAATAGAAATACGCTACGAAAATTATAGAAATCTACGTAGAAAAGAAATAATGATTCGAGTATTTATATACGAGTAAAGACTTTGGTAATGAGCTATGATCTAGAAGCATGATATTAGAATATGAATTTTGGCTAAGAAAAATTGATTTTTAAGACACATGGTGCTTTGGGGATGGTGCCAATTAGTGGTTGATTCTCGTATGAGATTAGAATATTGGGATCAGCTTTGTGTATTCACCACAAATGATGAGCATGATCTAACCAACTATAAAAAGAATTGATTCTAAACTTGATTGTTGGTTATTTTGGTTTTACAAATGGCTTATTGTGCTTGATATGCCTAAGGCTACCTGACGTTAAAATTTTTGGAAAAATATATATGTATGGATATATATGTTGTATATTGGTACAAAAAAAAAACTCATATGGAGTTGGTTATAATTTGATTCGATGATAATATTCTATCAATGGGTATAGTGCTAGACAATGATTAAGATGACTTATCGGTGATTTTGGTAGTGAACATGTTGATTATAATGTTGTTAGCTTAAAAGTAAGAGTTTATACTTTTGGTTTAAGTTCCTCAATTTTTATTATATCGTGATCAAATTTGGTGTTTTGATGTAGGCTGAGAGGCTTGGCATATGAACTAGCTTAATTGTAAGCTAGAATTTGTTAGGCTGTTATGAAGTACCCAAATAGAAAAGTATGCCATAGATTTAATTCTCTAAAGGTTAATGGAATAGAACGTATGAGTACTAGTATAGCTTCAATATAAGGTTTTGACTTATGGAAATTTAGGTAAAAATTTATAGCTTATGCGTAAAGGTGTGCATTTCAATTCGTGTAATTAAAAGTGTAAAATCTGCCTTGATTGGCATAGAGCCCATGATTCAAAATGAAGGATTATGGATTTAATTTTCTAAGGAAAGAGGGCTAAAGAAGTTGATTTCGGAAAGGTCTTAGTAAATGATTTCTTGATTTTAAAGTACACTTATGGAAAGGTAAGTGTCAAATTTCATCTTCGGATTGATAAACTAATAAGGTCACAAGATTTAGCATTTAGAGTAAATTTGAAGAATTTCAATTTAGATATGTTGTATGTGATTGATGACGAACAAATTAGCTACGACATTGGAAATATAGAAATGATTAGTAATCAAGATGAGACTTGGAAAGGAACCTTAAAGAAATATTTTGAGCAACTTTAACCTTGAGAAGTTGAGTTATTGATTAAAGGGATTGGTTAAGATCATAGGAGGTATGCGAATGTCATGACTTATTGAAATGCGAATGTCATGACTTATTGAAATGCTTCATGGTATAAGTTAAGATTTATCTAGTAAGCACTCGATCATGAAAGTACTGGAGTTTTGTTTTTGGGAATATGGTTACTAATAGTTTCTAGATTTGAATCATCCATGGTGTTAAATATATTTGAAATAAATAAAGCTTGTTTTGATCCTTACATATTATGAAATGCTCGAATAGAATTTGTATGGAAGTATGTAAAATGAAATAGACGTTGGTTGAGGAATTAGACCCACAGTCAATGGTGGAATAAATGCTTGAATGTTGGAAGGTTTGATAATAGGTCGAGGTAGACGAATTGTGGATGGTCAAGTAAACATGTATAATTGATGATTTGAGGATGGTTTGATTTAGATGTGACCAGAATTAATAGCATATTTGAACTCTCTTCATAAGATGAAGAATGGTATCGTTTTGATCCAACAAGAGTAGTACACATAATTATATATCTTATGTTAGGATGGCCAACAAAAGTGATGTAAAAGAATTTTAGAATTTTGATTGTTCACCCCATGCCGATTCGAATTCGAGGACGAATTCATTTTAAGTGGGGGAGATTGTAGTACCTCGTACTTTGAGGTGGTGGCTAATAATGCTTACCGGTTGCTATTTAAGATTGATTACCGAGTAAAAAGGGTAATTCAAAAGTGAACTTGTGAAACCTCAACCTCTATAGACACGTAACTAGAAGTAGACTCGATAAAATAGACTAGGGGTAATTTCATCATTTTCTTTGGTGAGCCCCTAGAAGTATGCTTTCAAACATTATTAAGGCTTAAGTAGACCTAAGGCACAAATGAATGATGAAAATAAGGATAAGATGATGATGGAAATAGAAATAATGATGATTTCTAAGGTAGAGGCAAAATGGTAATTTTGCATATCGGGTCTAAATTTTCAAGTTTTCACTAACTCGAGTACTTTTAGACCATTATAGACTTTGTCTTAGTGTCCAAAGAGAAAAAAGTTGAACCGAACGAAAGAAGAAGACAAAGTCACCTTATGGAGGGCATTTTGGTAAATTACATGAAAAATTGGATAAACTTTAGATATAAATATCTAAAGGTCTAGCAATTTCCAGCAGCTTCCAGCCATTTCTTCTTCCCTTCCCATCTCAAGTTTCTTCATCTCCATGGGAGCCTCCCATAAAGCTTCCATAGTTCTCTCAATTAACTTCAATTTTCATGCTTTAGAGCACCTTTTCATAGAACCTTTTGTGCTTTTTCACTCTCTCACCTTAAAACCCTTAAAAAGTCTTACTTCCATCTTCCTCTCATTAGCTGGATATGTGGAGAGAGCGAGAGTGCATTTCCCTTGTTAGCTTGAAGAATTTTGAAAAAGAATTCAACTACAAAAACCATTAAGGTGAGTATAAGTTAAGGTTAAATTTCTTTAGTTGTTGATAATGGCTAACAATGGGGTTTGTGAGTATTTTATCATTGAGGTTGTTTATTCACTTTTAGGGTGACTAGAGTAGTGTGAATAACTAGCCACTTTGTCATGATCCGGAACCTCCCTCGGGCCCATGACAACTGTTGCAAAGTCCCGATTGACACTCATTACTCTGAATGCTAATCGGAACCCCACAAGGCTTACATATCAGTTTCTTTCCTTTCCTGTGAGCAATCGTTGTTAAACATTCCATTTAAAACAATTACCGGTCGTTTTCGGCTCAAATAAATCCAAAGAAAATTTTTTTTAAAGGATTTATAGACAAATATCTCTATTCAAAATATTGATTAAAATATAGCATTTTTATATAAAACAATATTTATAGAAACACGTGTAAGAAATCTTTTGTAATGTGTAAGTAAAATAAATTCATACATACAAAAATTTACTAAGTTATAATATACAATAATGGTTACAATCTTTTGTAATATACACCCAATGTTGGTGCTAGAAACCTACTGTCTATGTGGTAGAGATGTCAATTGGAATCCTAGACAAAATAGGGTATCTACAAGCTACCACAGACCTGAAATGTTTGGAAAGGAGGTGGATGAGATTTTACAATCCCAATAAATAAACAGACATTATCATAAATATCTAAAGGCGAGTAAAATCGTGGCAAGTTTAAACAACAAATTACGAACCATTTCATAATGTTTTCATTTTATTTCTTAAACTATAAAATATTTGTAATTTGCTAAAACAGTTGTTAAGCCTTATGTCTTTTATTAAAAACAAGGCTCAAGCCAAAACAAATCCTCGAGGATACCTTGGCCGAGGCATCTAACCGAGTCCGCCAAGGTTGTTATAACATTTACATGTAAAACACATTTTTATTTTTAAAACAAGCCATTCCTTGACGTTGGCCGAGTTACACATTCACGTGGTGGTTCGACGTGAAGTGAGGGACATTAACTCGGTAAATGTTATACTTTGTTTTTCTATCACATTTAACCATTTTTCATCATTTTCTCTTCATTTCTCTTAGAATAAAAATCAGATTATCATCATTGTACCTCATTACAGATTCGGCCAAGGGTGGGTATTGTGAAAATTTAATGCTTTCTTGGCCAATTTAATTTCTAAACACATTTAACTAACTAAAACTATCAATTTAACTAAAAATCAAAACCTAAAAATTTCAATTTCTCCCACCTTGAAATTCGTCCAGCCCTTGATGTCACTTTCGATCTCTCTCCTCAAGCATGCTAAATGGAAACAAAGGCATAGGAAAGGTAGAAATCAAGCTAAAGTCGAAAAATTTTCCTGTTAGACGCGTCAAGTGGCGAAAAACGCAAATTCCCCTTTGAATTTTCTTGTTTCTCTTCGATTTTTCTTTTTTTTCTTCCTTTTCTCTCTATTTCCTCTCTTGTTCTTCCTTATGGCCGGCCATCACTTAAAATGGGGTTTAAATGGGCTGACTTTTCATTAAAATAATATTAAATCATTAAAAGTGCCATGTGTCACTTTCCCATTGGTCGATTTTTAAAATTTCATCCATTTCTTTCCAAATTTTCACCATACACTTGTCCCACATATCCATAGCTTAGATAAAATTCTCAGACTTATCCAAAGTCTTGGTGAAGTAATTTTTGAAATTTACACTTTTGCCCCCGTAAAAGTGAAAAATTACATTTTTTCTCAAAAAATTGAAAAATTGCCCATAGACATATTTTTCATCCCTTATACTCATACCATTCCCCAATTTGTCAAATTTGATCTAAATTCTCTCAAAATCTCAAATTTTGTCCACGGGTGGTAAAATTACGATTTTGCCCCTGAACATCAAAATTTCCAATTTTAACCCAAATGAACCCTTGAACTTCGAACAATCATTTTTAGTCATTCCTAGACCATAAAATATTAAATTTCATCCTACGATTCATATTTGAACTAGTTCGAGGTTAAATCAACTCAAGTGTACCGTTAGATGCAATACCGAGTTTCATTTATTCTTAGGACTTTTCTAGCGTAATAACATGCTACCCAGTGCATGTATGTCATGACATGTGTTTATAGGGTCAGGTTTTACAATTCTACCCCCCTTAAAATAAAATTTTGACCTTAAAATTTCATTTACCAAATTCGACAAATAGATGCGGGTATTGGTTCCTCATCTGATGCTCTACTTTCCATGTCATTTCCTCCATTCGAGCACTTTTCCACAACACTTTGACCATTGAAATACTCTTGTTCCTCAATACTTGATCCTATCGATCCAAGATACTCACAAGTTGCCCCTCAAACTTCAAATCGTCATGCAAGTCGATCGGAGGTGCTTCGAGGATGTGAGAAGGATCTGGTACATATTTCTTAAGCATGGAGACATGGAAAACGTTGTGGATTCGATCTAACCCGGAGGTAATTCTAGTCAATAAGCCACTAGTCCAATTCTCTCAATGATTCGAAATGGTCCAATATACCTTGGGTTAAGCTTTCCCCGCTTCGCAAATCGAATCACACCTTTCATTATCCAACAAGATATCATAATTTACCATAATAATATAATCAAATAAAGCTTAATACCACAAAGCATTCAAATTATTACCTTTCCAAGGAGACACTTTAAGAAAAACTCTATCATCGACCTCAAACTCCAAGACTTTTCTCCGTTTATCTGCATAGCTCTTCTGCCTATCCTGGGCTACCTTTAGCCTCTCTCGTATAACCTTGATCTTGTCATTAGTTAGATAGATCAATTCCACACTAACTAACTTTCTTTCACCCACTTCATCCCAACAAAGTGGAGTACTACATTTCCTTCCATATAAAGCTTCGTACGGTGCCATACCGATGCTAGACTAGAAGCTGTTGTTGTAAGCAAATTCCATTAACGGCAAGTGTCTATCCCAACTCCCAAGAAAATCCATGACATAAGCCCTCAACATATCCTCCATAGTTTGGATAGTCCTCTCTGACTGACCATCCGTCTGTGGGTGAAAAGCAGTGCTAAATTTCAATTTGGTTCCTAGAGCTTCTTGAAATTTTGGCTAGAATCTAGAAGTGAATCGAGGATCTTGGTCTGACACTATAGAAATGAGAACTCCATGTAGCCTCACAATCTCATCTACATAGAGCTGAGCCAGCTTCTCAATAGAGTATGTACTATGGACAGCTAAAAAATGAGCAGACTTAGTCAACCGATCTACGATCACCCAGTCCCATCCTTTCCCCTCTATGTTCGCGGTAGTCCCAAAACAAAATCCATAGTTACATGCTCCAATTTCCACTCGGGAACATGTAAAGACTGATGTGTACTTGCTGGCCTCTGATGCTCCACCTTAACTTGCTAACATACGAGACACTTGGCTACGAATTCTGCTACGTCTCATTTCATACCCGGCCACCAATAATTCTCCCTGATAATCCTATACATCTTGGTGCTTCTAGGATGTAATGCATAGGCAGATGAATGGGCTTCTTCCATGATCGCCTGTCTCAACTGGTTTTCCTCAAGAACACAAACTCGGTCTCTAAACATCAAGACGTTATCCTCTCCAAATCTGAACTCACTGACTCCCCCATCGGTCAATTTTTGAATTTCTTTTCTTAACTCATCATCAGATCTCTGAATGTCTTTGATCTAATTAAGTAACGAAGGTCACACAATGAAGCTTGCCAATAAGGATCCATCCTCACCATTTCTCAACTGGACCCCAAGAGATTTCCTCTCTATTATTGCTGGAAAATAACAACTCTGAAGTGCTGCTAAAGATGATGAAGACTTACGACTTAAGGCATCAGCTACAACGTTCGCCTTTCCAAGATGATAGTCTATCACCAAGTCATAATCTTTTATAAACTCCAACCATCGCCTTTGTCTCAAATTAAGCTCCTTCTGAGTGAGTAAATATTTTAAACTCTTGTAATCCGTAAATATCCGACAATGCTCACCATACAAGTAATGCCTCCAAATTTTTAAAGCAAACACCATTGCTGCTAACTCTAAATCATGGGTAAGGTAATTTGCTTCATGCTTCTTCAACTGCCGAGAAGCATAAGCTATTACTTTCTCATCCTGCATCAACACACACCCTAACCCCAACTTAAATGCATCACTGTACACCACAAATCCCTTACTCACAGGAAGTGTTAAAACGGGAGCGGAGGTTAACCGGTTCTTTAGCTCCTGAAATCGATTCTCACAAACATCATCCCACTCAAACTTAACTCCTTTACAAGTTAGACGGGTCAAAAGAGCTGCTATTAAGGAAAACCCCCGGACAAACCTCTGATAATAATCGACTAATCCGAGGAAACTACGAATCTCCGTCACTGTCTTAGGTTGCTCCCATTGTAAAATTGCCTCTATCTTCTTGGGATCAACATATATTCCAGTTCTCGATACTACGTGTCCCAAGAATACCACTTCCTGTAACCAAAACTCACACTTTGAAAACTTTGCATACAACTGTCTTTCTCGCAAAGTTTGTAATACTATACGCAAGTGGGCAGCGTGCTCATCATTCTCTCTCGAGTAAACCAGTATGTCATCAATGAACACAATAACAAACTTGTCCAAGAAAGGGTGGAACACCCTATTCATGAGATCCATAAAAGCTGCCGGTGCGTTAGTTAACCCGAAAGGCATGACCAAGAACTCATAATGACCGTACCAAGTCCTGAACGCTGTTTTGGGTACATCCTGTTCTTTAATCCTCAACTGATGATACCTAGACCTTAGATCAACCTTAGAAAACACTGTAGCTCCCTATAATTGATCGAAAGAACATCAATCCTCGGTAACGGATACTTGTTCTTAATGGTCATTCTGTTAAGCTGTCGATAATCGATGCATAAACGAAGTGTACCGTCTTTCTTTTTCATAAATAAAATCGGTGCTCCCCACGGAGATGTACTAGGGCATATAAAACCCTTGTCCACTAACTCTTTCAACTGCACTTTCAACTCCTTCAACTTTGCCAGAGCCATTCTATATGGAGGAATAGAAATAGAGGCAGTACCCGAAAATAAATCAATGGTGAATTCTAACTCATGATCGGGAGGAAGTCCCGGTAATTCATCAGGAAATATATTAGAGAACTCACTTACTATAGGGTCATTCTCTAACTTAGGTTCCTCCCTTGATATATCAATCATGTGAGCCAAGTATGCCGAATATCCCTTTCACACTAATTTCAAAGCTTTGAGGGCTGAGATTACACAAAACGGTAATACTCGACGCTCCCCCGTAAATACAACTTCTGCTCCTCTCTAAACTCTGGAGAATCACTTCTTTCTTAAAGCAATCCACCATTGCTCGATGAGTGGACAGCCAATCCATACCCAAGATCAAATCAAAGTCCCGAATCTCCAAAGGGATTAAATCACCCATGAATTCTTCTTCCCCAACTTTAATACCACAGTCTCTATAATACGTATTTCTTACTAATCGCTCTCCTAGAGGAGTATGCACTACAATCTCTTCCTCTAATGATGATAGGTTCCTATCTAAGAATGATGCAAATGTTATGCTCACGTATGATCTATCAAAGCCTGAATCTATCAAAACATGTGCATCTCTATCAAACACAATCATAGTACCTATCACGATGCTAGGTCGAGCTCGTGCTTCATCCTCAGTCACTGCAAAGACCTTGGTCGAAATCTGAGGCTGCGGTCTGGAAGATGGCTGCTTTGGGGTATTATTCCCCATGCTTGACCGTATCACTAGGCTCTGTCTAGACTGTGATCCCGAAGTGTCTCTCCGCTGTATACTAGGACGAGTCGGAGGAGTAGAAGTAGTTATTGTACCCCGTCTCAACTGAGGACAATCTCTCTTGATATGCCCTTGTTGGCCGCATTGAAAACACTTTACAAGCTATCTACATGACCCAACCTGAAATCCTCCACAATTATGGCATCTGTCCAATCCTCCTGAAGTCCTCCCTTGACTACTCATCACTGGCTGATCAAATCTAGAAGATCTCGGCTATGATTGTTGAGATGGAGGTCTAGTGGATGCCATAGACGCTGAGGTAGTACTTCCTGCAGTAGATGTCGAATCTCTGTCTCCCTTTGAAGACTGACCCGGGAACGTAGGCGGATTCCTTCTCTTTGCGAACTCAGCTCGAATCCGTCTATTCTCAGTGACGAGCTTCTCAACCCGTAAGGCCATCTGCACAACTTCCTTATGTGGCTCCCTACCAGTCACTATCATCTGTTCCCTGATCTCATTACGGAGCCCTTCCTTGAAATAATTGGCTTGATCCTGCTCATATTTCACTAGATCCGGCACATATAACATCAACTCGTTAAAACGAGTCTCGTACTCTTCTACAGTTACAATTCCTTATTTCAAGCTCAAAAATTCTCTTTTTTTTTTCTTTCTGATGAAAGTAAGTAAAATACTGACTATCAAATTCTCTGAGGAAGTCAAACCATGTCTGAGGAGTAATGGAATGGGACTTCACCGAATTCCTCCAAGTACGGGCCCTTTTCTCTAGTAATCTAGTAGCCACCATTAACTTCATGTCGTCATCTAATCTCATATCATAAAGAGTCTCCGAAACTTGTTTAACCCAATCCTTAGCTGCGATTGCATCCAACTCATCAGTAAATGAGACGCAACCCAACTATCTAGCTTCCTTCAACTTCTTAGAAATGGAGACATCCGGTGTCTAGGGTGGAATAGGAGGTGGTGGTACTGGGGCTGTTATAGGGGAATCAGAGGGTGGAACTGGACCAGCCTGAGCCTGACCCGTAAGAGCAGCGAGAAAAATCGTTAATGCCTGAGCTGCCTCAGGTGTCATGGCAGGTACGCCAGGAGTAACAACAGGTGGTGGAGGAGGTACAGGAAGGTCCACAGACTCAGCAGTAAGAACTGCTCTAAAGGAAGACGCAACCGACTCCTCTTCTATGGAATCCGATCGACTCTGTCTAGGGTGACCTCTTCCCTTATCGGTAGATCTAGTAATAGGTGGTAGCTCACGTCAAGGAGGCATAATGATCTACAAAAAGAACAAAATTGGTTTAGACAACTATAGACTCTATATGCAACTACATGCAACAAACTAATCTTAACTGGGCCACACTGACATTGTAAATTATTTTAAAATAACTTTAAATCCAAGAACTTTAAAAATCAAAAACTTCTTTCAAAACCATAAGCTTTTAAAGTAACTGCTCTGATACTAGTTGAATTGTCATGACCCGGAACCTTTCTCGGGCCCATGACAACCGCCGCGACGTCCCGAGTGACACTCAATACCCGGAATGCCAACCGGAACCCCACAACGCTTACATATCAGTTTCTTTCCTTTCCTGTGAGCAATTGTTGTTAAACATTCCATTTAAAACAATTTCCGGTCGTTTCAGGCTCAAAAAAATCCAAAGAAATTTTTTTAAAAAAAGATTTATAGATAAATATCACTATTCAAAATATTGATTAAAATATAGCATTTTTATATAAAACAATATTTATAAAAACACGTGTAAGAAATCTTTTGTAATGTGTAAGTAAAATAAATTCATACATACAAAAATTTACTAAGTTATAATGTACAATAATGGTTACAATGACAAGTGGCCCAAAATACACCTAGTGTTGGTGCTAGAAACCTACTGTCTGTGTGGTAGAGATGTCAACTGGAATTCTCGACAAAATAGGGTATCTACAAGCTACCACAGACCTTAAATGTTTGAAAAGGAGGTGGGTGAGATTTTGCAATCCCAATGAGTAAACAGACATTATCATAAATATCTAAAGGCGAGTAAAATGGAGGCAAGTTTAAACAACAAATTACGAACCATTTCATAATGTTTTCAATTTATTTCTTAAACTATAAAATATTTGTAATTTACCAATACAGTTGTTAAGGCTTATGTCTTTTATTAAAAACAAGGCTCAAGCCAAAACTAATCCTCGAGGATACCTTGGCCGAGGCATCTAACCGAGTCCGCCAAGGTTGTTCTAACATTTACATGTGAAACATATTTTTATTTTTAAAACAAGCCGTTCTTTGGCATTGGCCGAGTTACACATTCTCGTGGGGGTTCGACATGAAGTGAGCTCTAATACTACCCTAGGAGTTACCCTCCTCACCTCTACAACCGGAGTAAGTATATAACCGGATTTACCGTGCCCCTCTAATAGGCAGTCCATGGAAACTCGTCACTGCAGTGACTAACTCACCAATTTTAATAAAATTTTGACAGTATAACGTGGCTTTTATTTATTTACCCAGCCTGCATAATAAAAACAGCTTACATAAATTCCCAATGCAATTTATCAAATATAGCCACCTATACTCACATTTCATAAGCCATTCATAGGAAAATATATATTTCAAAATAATTGGCAGCCTCCAATTACTCAATTTCATAATCAACACAATATATTTTTATTTCTCACATTTATTTCTAAAACATCAAAAATCCCGTTTTAATCTCGTTTTTATTTCATAAAATACATAAAGAGCATTTAAAAATAAACTCTAGATAATTTACAATAATAATAGGTTTACTCACTGTTTGTACAAACTAAAAGCTTTCTAAGTGCCCTGATAACTACTCGTCAGGTACGATTTCCTTGCCTTTACTGGAAGGCTCTCCTCCTAAACACATTGCAACAATTTACTCAATTCATCACATTAATGCTAAATAACTATATATTTGACTTAAATCCTATACTAATGCATGGTATGAAATGCAATAGCCAAAAACAGCTTAAACGCGGTATTAACCTATTTTTGGCACTTTACCCGATAAATTGCTAACGCACTCCATTTTAGCTCTAAATTGTCTCATTCTCTCTCCAACATTTCTAACCATTAATTATCAGCCAATATTCCTCTAAAATCACCAAAATCAGCTCACTTTCTTCCTTGGAAAATTCGGCCAAAAATGGGACATTAACTCGGTAAAATTTCTACTTTGTTTTTCTATCACATTTAACCATTTTTCATCATTTTCTCTTCATTTCTCTTAGAATAAAAATCAGATTATTATCATTGTACCTCATTGCAGATTCGGCCAAGGGTGGGTATTGTGAAAATTTAATGCTTTCTTGCCCAATTTAATTTCTAAACACATTTAACTAAAGAAAACTATCAATTTAACTAAAAATCAAAACCTAAAAATTTCAATTTCTCCCCCCTTCAAATTCGTCCAACCCCTGATGTCACTTTTAGATCTCTCTCCTCAAGCATGCAAAATGGAAACAAAGGCATAGGAAAGGTAGAAATCAAACTAAAGTCGAAAAATTTTACCGTTAGACGCGTAAACGGGCGAAAAACGCGAATTCAACTTTGAATTTTCTTGTTTCTCTTCGGTTTTTCTTTTTTTTCTTCCTTTCCTCTCTATTTCTTCTCTTGTTCTTCCTTATGGCTGGCCATCACTTAAATGGGGTTTAAATAGGCTGACTTTTCATTAAAATAATATTAAATCATTAAAAAGTGCCATGTGTCACTTTCCCATTGGCCGATTTTTAAAATTTCATCCATTTGTTTCCAAATTTCCACCATACACTTGTCCCAAATATACATAGCTTAGATAAAATTCTCAGACTTATCCAAAGTCTTGGTGGAGTAATTTTTGAAATTTACACTTTTGCCCCCTTAAAAGTGAAAAATTATATTTTTGCCTAAAAAATTGAAAAATTACCCATAGGCGTATTTTTCATCCCTTATACTCATACCATTCCCCAATTTGTCAAATTTGATCTAAATTCTCTCAAAATCTCAAATTTTGTCCAGAGTGGTAAAATTACAATTTTGCCCCTAAACATCAAAATTTCCAATTTTACCCCAAATGAACCCTTGAACTCCGAACAATCATTTTTAGTCATTCCCAGACCGTAAAATATTAAATTTCATCCTACGATTCATATTTGAACTAGTTCAAGGTTAAATCAACTCAAGTGTACCGTTATGTACAATACCGGGTTTCGTCTATTCGTAGGACTTTCCTAGCGTGATAACATGCTACTCAGTGCATGTATGTCATGACATGTGTTTATAGGGTCGGGTTTTACACACTTAATGGCAATTGGAAGCGAGTGAGGAATAACTAGTAGAACTTGATTAGGAAAGAGCCTTTGGAATTATATTAATGCCAATTTGGGTTGGTTGTAATGTTATGTGTGTATAGATTCCAACAAGGCCTTACATGTCCATTTGGAGCATTAGTTGAGGTTAAAGTCAAGCAAAAGAATCAACAAGACCAGTGAGTGAACTTGCATTTCAAAATTATTTTAGGAATGTGAATGTATTTGCACGAAACGTTTGAATGATTTTATCCAACTTTTCTTAAAAAAAAAATGGGTGCCTTGGGAGCAAGCCCTTGAAAAATTATTTTGATGTGGTGAAATGTGAAGAAAAAAAACAAGAAGATGAATCCATGTGCTCCTTCCTTTTTGTATATATATATATATATATAAGTATATGTTATGCCTTGATAAATAATAATTATGTGATGATGATGACCCGACTATATGCAAGCAAGGGGTGCACATAAGCCGATGATGACTAGACTATGTGCGAGTAGGGAGTGTACATGAGCTGATGATGACCAAACTATGTGCGATTAGGGAGTGCATATGAGCTGATGATGTTGAAATGTGAGACTAGGGAGTGCACATGACGATGAATGAAGCGGGGTGGTGTACTTGTTGATATATGTTTATATAAGTATATGTGATAGCAAGTTTATGATTATAATATGTGATTGTTTTGAATGTAGATAACTTGATTATTATCAATGTCTTCACTTTGATGTGCAATATGGTAGGGATGGATTTTGTGGCATGTGAAAACCCCTTAATTGTCATCTGCCTTGAATCTCGCTACAACAAGAATGCATTCTCGCTATAGCGAAAAACTCTAGGGTGGTGGGGGCATAAACCAGCCCTATTTCTCGCTGCAGCGAAAATGAATTCTCGCTTTAGCGAGAAACTCTCAAGTGGTCCCAAAATTCTGGTGTAGTGTTTCCACTTTGATGAAGATTTTGACCACTTTTTGATCATAACTGGGCAATGTTGTAAACAGAAAAATTATAGCTCTGCCTCTTATCTTTCTAATGGTATAAAAATTATGTCAATTAGACTTTTGTAATAGGAGATATACTTGAAAAATCAAAACATATGCAAACTAAGGCTAATTCTCGCTGCAACGAGAAACTTGTTGCCATGCTTGCTACCTTGCTTGATTTTGACATATTTTTCACCCATTTAACTTCATGGATTGATCATGGTTTTTGCAGTACTATGAGGTTATTAATCAAAGTTTGAAATGAGGGGCTTTTAGTAAGAAATTAAATCAATTGCATTGTTTGAAACAAGTGCATCATGGTTTCCAAGTTCTCCTTATCTATTGCTTGCTCCCTTCTTATGTTCACTAACTGAGTTTTATACTCACGTTTTTAAACTTCATGTTTTTAGATTTAGAGGCAGTTGGGACCTAGATTGAGTGTCCATGTATGCTTGTCCTTTTGGTAGGTACTATGGAATCTCAATAGTTGTACCTTCACCCACGGTCACTCCGCTGACGGTCAAGAGTCAATTACCTATTGTAAAACTCGACCCTATAAACACGTCATGACATACATGCACTGAGTAGCATGTTATTACGCTAGGAAAGCACTTCAGAATAGACGAAACCTGGTATTGTACCTAACGATACACTTGAGTTGATTTAACCTCGAACTAGTTCAAATAGGAATCGTAGGATGAAATTTAATATTTTACAGTCCAAGAATGACTAAAAATGATTGTTCGGAGTTCAAGGGTTCATTTGGGAAAAAATTGAAAATTTCGATGTTTAAGGGTAAAATCGTCATTATGCCACCTAAGATAATAATTTGATCATGGAGTGAAATTTTTTACCAAGATTAACTATTTGGATTATAATTTAATAATAGGAAGTGAAAAATTTCAATTCCGGCAATTTTCGAAACATAGGGGCAAAACGATAATTTTGCCGTTTCGGGGTAAAAATAGTAATTTTCACCACCCAAAACTTGTCAAAATCGTAGGATTTATTTATTTTGGTATGAATAACTATGGTATGTTAATTGGTGAAAACTTGAAGTTTAAAGGATGAAATTTTAAAAACAGACCAACGGGAAAGTGACACATGGCATTTTTTTATGAGTTAATTTTTTTTAATGAAAAGTCAGACTATTTAAACCCCATATTAAGTGGTGGCCAGCCATAAGGAAAGAACAAGAGAGAAAATAGACAGGGAAGGAAGAAAAGAGAAAAACAAAGGAAAACTAGAAAATTCAAAAGGGATATCGCGTTTTTCGCCCGTTTACGAGTCTTACGGTAAGATTTTTTGACTTTAGCTTGATTTCTACCTTTCCTATGCCTTTGTTTCCATTTAGCATACTTGAGGAGAGAGATCAAAAAGTGAATCCAAGGGCTGGCCGAAATTCTTGGGGGAGGAATTTGAAATTTTTAGGTTTAGATTTTTAGTTAAATTGGTAGTTTTAGTTAGTTAAATGTGTATAGAAATTAAATTGGGCAAGAAAGCGTGAAATTTTCACAATACCGACCGTTGGCTGAATATGCATTGATGTACAATGATGATGAACTGATTTTTATTCTAAGAGAAAAGAAGAGAAAATGATGAAAAATGGTTAAATGTGATAGAAAAACAAAGTGAAAAATTTACCGAGTTAATGTCCCATTTTTGACCAAATTTTCCAAGAAGGAAAGTGAGCTGATTTTGGTGATTTTAGAAGGTTATTGGCTGATATTTAATGGTTAGAAATGTTGGAGAGAAAATGGGACAATTTAGAGCTAAAATGAAACGCGTTAGCAATTTATCGGGTAAAGTGCCAAAAATAGGTTAATACCGCGTTTAAGCCGTTTTAGGCTATTGCATTTCATACCATGCATTAGTATAGGATTTAAGTCAATTATATAGTGATTTAGCATCAATGTGGTAAATTGTGTAAATTTTGTAATGTGTTTAGGAGGAGAGCCTTCCAGTAAAGGAATGGAAGTAATACCCGACGAATAGTGATTGGGGCACCTAAAAATCAGTTAATTTGTACAAACGGTGAGTAAACCTATTATTATTGTAAATTATATAGAGTTTATTTTTAAATGCTCTTCATGGATTTTATGAAATGAAAATAAGATTAAAATGGGATTTTTGATATTTTAGAAATAAATGTGACAAATAAATATATTGTCTTGATTTTCTGAAATAAGAAACTTTTGATTATAAAATTGAGTAATTGGAGGCTACCAATTGTCTTGAAAAATATATTTTCCTACGAATGGCTTATGATATATGAGTATATGTGGCTATATTTTATAAATGCATTGGGAATTTGTATAAGTTGTCTTTTACTATGCAGGCTGGGTAAATAAATAAAAACCACGTTATACTGTCAAAATTTTATTAAAATTGGTGGGTTTAGTCATTACAGTGACGGGTTTCCGTGGATTGCCTATTAGAGAGGCATGGTAAACCCGGTTACATAGTTACTCCGATTGTAGAGGCGAGGAGGGTAACTCTCGGGGTAGTATTAGAGCTCACTTCACGTCAAATCCCCACGTGAATGTGTAACTTGGCCAACGCCAAGGAACGACTTATTTTAAAAATAAAAATGTGTTTCACATGTAAATATCATAACAACCTTGGTGGACTCGGTTAGATGCCTCGACCAAGGTATTCCCGAGGATTAGTTTTGGCTTGAGCCTTATTTTTAATAAAAGACATAAGCCTTAACAACTGTTTTGGTAAATTACAAATATTTTATGGTTTAAGAAATAAATTGAAAACATTATGAAATGGTTTGTGATTTGTTTTTTGAACTTGCCTCCATTTTACACGCTTTTAAATATTTATGATAATGTTTGTTTACTCATTGGGATTGCAAACTCTCACCCACCTCCTTTCCAAATATTTCAGGCCTGTGGTAGCTTGTAGATACCTTATTTTGTCGAGGATTCCAGTTGACATCTCTATCTCACAAACAGTAGGTTACTATCACTAACACTTGGTGTATTTATCGGCCACTTGTCATTGTAATTATTATTGTACATTATAACTTTGTAAATTATTGTATGTATGAATTTATTTTACTTCCAAGTTATAAAAGATTTCTTACACGTATTTCTATAAATATTATTTTATATAAAAATCCTATATTTTAATCAATATTTTGAATAGTAATATTTATCTATAAATCTTTTTAAAATAGTTTTGTCTTTTGATTTACTTAAGCCGAAAACTACTGAAAATTATTTAAAATGGAATGTTTAAAAACGATTTCTCACAGAAAAGGCAAGAAACTGATATGTAAGCCTTGCGGGGTTCTGATTGGCATTTCTGGTAATAAGTGTCAATCGGGACGTCACAACGGTTATCATAGGTCTGAGGGAGGTTCCAGGGTCGTGACACCTATGAACACGTATATGTAATGTAATCCGCTAGGATCCATGTTATAAGTCAAATAGCTATATTTGATTACTAATGCCACTATGAGTTGGCAAATGGGTGACATTATTTTAACATAATAAAATGGTGAATATTGAGTCACTATCAAATGTTACCGAAATATTTTTAGTTGAGAATTACAATATGTGGTTTTAGAAATGATGGTTGGGATTAATGATCGGGATTGCATAAATAGGCTTGCTTGGGCTTAGTGGGCTATGCCCATTGGGCCCATGCATCGGTCATAGCTCGGAGTTTGGGCTGTGACAAAAGGCATTAAAAAAACCTTTCAATTCGTTCATATAAACACTCTTCCAACGTACTTAAAACTCCAAATAACAAAGCTGAACATTAATTCCAATGACCATAATTCAACTTGTGAGTTTCATCTTTATGCCACTCACAGTTTGCTTGTGCTTTCTAGCCATGAGGGGTTCTTAAAGTGGTAGCGTTGGGCAATCAGCATTGTGACGTTGCAGCTGCTGGAATTTACTTTATCGAAGCAATTCTTTTTCTTTTAAAGCTACTACACTAATCATTCTCAATCGCATGGCTTTTTTTTAAGCCTATACCATAATTTCCATATGGTGTAATGAATTCACAATACATATATCACCCTACACATAATTACTCACTATTTATGACATTCCACAAATTTGTTATTATCCATAACTAATTATCTTTCTTGTTTCATAACTCAAATAGTTTATTGACATTTCAGTACAAACGACCATAAAGATAGTTCATCTTTCTCGACATTCTACATTTGTGTCGGATTATCATTTTATAATATCAGGACACCATGTGCCTCCATTCTTATCGTCAATCGTACTTTATAAGAAACAATTAAAAGACTTTCGTACCTTTTTCTTTTTTTGTGCATTGCACACCTTTTTGGGACCTACCTACACACTACAGCCACTTGACCAATGAATCATCCTTTTTGACCCTTTTTTTTCCTATTTATCCAGCATATGCCCCTTAACATTCTCATACCCAGAAATATCGGGTCACAATTCCCTCAACACTTAAGTTTACAATTCTCGACTTAATCACATTAACCATTCAAAGTGTCATCTATAGTCTTATTAATTTCGCTGATATTCTCCCAAATTGTAACTACAATTGAAATTTCAAATTTTCACCTTTCCACAATTAACTGGTAATCATTTGTCAGGTCTCGTAGTTGTTTATACCATTAATGATGTCACAACCCAATTTTCAGGCCATGACCGACGCATGGACTCAATGGACATAGTCCTCTAAGCCCAAGCAAGCCTATTTATATAATCCTGCTCATTATCCCGTTAACTATTCTTATATTTACATCTCATAATCTCAACCCTTAAGTACTTTAATAGTAAGTTATAACAATCAAAACTACATTTATATTATCCTAAAATAACCTTAACCATTGCCACTCACGGTGGTTTTACCAATCAAAATGTACATATATGGTCTAAGGCATGCATCTTAGTACTTTACATCACATGTACGTATATACAAACAAAAATGACTCTAGGCTTCCAACAGAGTGACCAAGGTGAAGGTGCGGCTACGGAATGCCAAGATACCTACCAAGGAGACGAAACTACATGGACACCTCGACCTAGGTTCCAACTGCCTCCTGATCTGAAAACATGAAGTTGAAAACAGTAAGTACAAACTCAGTGAGTGAACATAAGAAGAGAACAAGCAACGATAAGGAAAGTTGATAATCACGATGCATTTATTTGAAAATAATGTAATTTAGTTCAAGTTCTTATTAAAATACCTCCATTAAACCCTTGGTTATTGAATCATTTAATGATGAAGGAACCACATTTAGCATGAAATTGGAAAGAGAGGAAATTCCCAACAATCATCCAAACAAGGCAGCATAATAGACAGATTATTGGTGCAGCGAGAATGAATATTTGCTGTAGCGAACTTCGAGCATAAATCATCAACGGAACGAGGGTTTCATTCAACTGCACGAGGGTTTTGCGTTAGAACCCTTTGTCTCAAACTAAATTAATTAATCCCTTGACATTGGAAATCCATGATCAACCATGATATTAAAAAAGTGGAAAATATGGCAAAAACCAACAAGGTAGCATGTAGGATAGAAAGTTTCTCACTGTAGCGAGAATGAATTCTCACTGCAGCGAGATTCAGGAGGCAAAACAGAATGTTTCTCGCTGTAGCGAGTTGAAGGTAGCAAAAATAAAATGTTTCTCACTGCACCGAGAAGCAGGGCACCTAAATAAAGAAAAATCTCCTTTGCATTAAACATCCATTTGGTGCTGCAATAAAATCAATTTGAAAGTAAGTGGAAATTTTCAAGATTCATCATGCCATACAATCACATATTATAATCATGATCTTTCTATTGCATATACAAATACCTAAACATATATCAATTCATATACCACTCTATCTCACCCAGCTCATGTGCATCCCCCACATAGTGCACATAGCCAGAGTCATCGTGTGTGTCACAGCCAAAATTTCAAGCCATGATCGGCGCATGGGCCCAATGAGCATAGCCTACTAAGCCCATGCAAGCCTTTTTATGCAATCCCAATCATCATTCTCAACCATCATTTCTAAAACCACATATTACAATTCTCAATTATAAATATTTTAGTAATGTTTTATGGCAATCTAATATTCACATTTGTATTATGCTAAAATAGTATCACTCATTTGCCACCTTACAATGGCATCAGTAATCAAATATACATATTTGATTTTTAACATGAATCTTAGTGGTCTTCATTACTTATAAATGTACACAACCATAAGACTCTTGACTGTCAGTGGAGTGACCGTGGGTGAAGGTACAGCTACTGAGATGCCATAGTACGTACCAAGAAGGTGAGCATATGTGTGCGACTCAATCTAGGTCCCAATTGCCTCTAATATGAAAACATGAATTTTAGAAACGTGAGTATAAAACTTAGTGAGTGAACATAAGAAGGAAACAAGCAATCAATAGGAAGAATTTGGAAATCATGATGCACTTGTTTCAAAAACAATGCAATTGATTTAGTTTCTTACTAAAAACCCTTCATTTCTAACTTTGATTAATAACCTCATAGCGTTGCAAAAACCCAAGATCAATCCATGAAGTTAAATGGGTGAAAAGTATGTCAAAATCAAGCAAGGTAGCAAGCATGGCAGCAAGTTTCTCACTACAGTGAAGTTCATTCTCGCTGCAGTGAGATTCAGAAAGGCCAAAATAGAAAGATTCTTGCTATAGTGAGAAATAGTGTTAGTTTGCATATGTTTCAGTTTTTCAAAAATATCTCCCTCTAAAGAAGTCCAATTGACCTGATTTTTAAACCATTAGAAAGCTAAGAGGTAGGGTTACAATTTTTATTTTTACCACTTTTCCCAGTTCAGACGGGAAGGTATTCAAATCTTCATAGAAATGAAAATACTATATCAAAATCTGAGGGTTTCTCGCTGCAGCGAGATTCATTTTCACTTGATTCGTGTATTAATTCTTAACTTTTTAGCACTAAGACAAAGGTAGGTTTTTAGATGAAAAAGAGTTCATGTAGCCTCATTTCCTTGATTCGTGTTGTGCACTCACAAACCAAGAACATGACTCTACACTAACTCTAACAACTCCGCTGATAGACACAGGAAATCCTAGGACTCAGCTAAACCTAGGGCTCTGATACCACTTTTGTCACAACCCAAATTTCTTAGCCATGATCGACGCAAGGGCCCAATGGGCATAACCCACTAAGCCCAAGCAAGCCTATTTACAAAATTCTATTTCATCATTCCCACCATCATTTCTAACCACAATCTTTATTCTCAACTATACATATTTCGATAATAAATAAGGCAACCAAATATTTATATTCGTATTAATCCAAAATACAATCATTCATTGCCATCTCATAATCGCATCATCATATCACATATACATCTATTGTTTGTAGCCTAAATCTTAGCAATTTACATCAAGTGTAAATCCACATGCAAAATTCTTGAACACCAGCAAAGTGACTTAGATGAGGGCACAGCTACCGAATGGCATATACCTACCGAGGGGTGAATACGAGTGGTCTCCTTAATATTGGTCCTAATTAGCTATGGATCTGAAAACATGCAATTTAAAAGAGTGAGTATAAACTCAGTGAGTGAACATAAGAAGGGAACAAGCAACGATAAGGAATGTTTTTGAAAACATGATGCACTTACGATAAAACCATGCCATTTAGTCTAAGTTTTGGTTAAAACCCCTCATTCCAAACTTTGAATGTTAATCCCTTAATGTTAGAAGATCCATGATAAACCATGAAGTTGAATTGAATGAAAATTTCAGTAATGACCAAGCAAGACAAGCAAACAGAGGCTTTTCTTGCTGTAGAGAAAAGGTATTCTTAGTTTGCATATGTTTCAATTTTCAAGCATAGCTCCTACTATAGAAGTTAAATGGACATGATTTTTTGGTCATTAGAAACACAAGAGGCTAGGGTACAACTTTGATGTTTACTACTTTGCCTAGTTCTCACCAGAAGGTGGTCAAAATCTTTTTCAAAGTGAAAGCACTGCACCAGAATTTTGGAACCACCTAAGAGTTTCTCGCTGCAGCGAGATTCATTTTCACTGCAGCGAAATTCCTCGTTGTAGCAAGAATCCATTTTCGCTGAAGTGAAATTCAGAGCATGGATTAAGGCTGCCTACCCGAGAGTTTCTCGCTGTAGCAAAAAACAGAGCAATTTAGTTGAAGGGGTCTTGTTACATCAAAAAGCCATTTTCTTGCTGAAATGAAAAGCAATTTGGGAGCAATTAACAATGCCAACATACAACAGAATCAAAAATATTTTCATAAACTTTCTATAACATATTTATATATATATACATACATCATCATGCATACCATCTCGCCACACTCAGCTCATGTGCACTCCCTACACGCATAATGCAATAACATCATCATGTGCACTCCCTACTCGCACATAGCCAAGTCATCATCAGCTCATATGCACTCCCACACCACACATAGCTGGGTCATCATTATCACACAAAAAGAGCATCTAAAGTATAATATACATATCAATATAATGTTATAACGCATGAACTATTCATATTGCACATTTCACAAGATAGAAACATTTCATCAAGGGTTTGTTCCCCAAGTATATTTTTTAAAGCAAAAACAAATGAAACTTTCAAATGATTTATTTAAACATGTAGGCACTTCCCAAAACATTTTGAAATGCAAGTTCACTCAATGGTATTTGTTAAATCTTTACCCAACTCCAAATTCCTCTAATGGTCTAATTGGGGCAGTGGGGCTTCGTTGGAACCTATCATCACAATAGCATCACAATTAACTCAATTCACATAACTATAAATTCTAAAAGCTATCTCCTAACTAACTTTCAATTGCCATTAAGTGGCTATCTATTTTCACTATCCTAATCACTCTAAAATGAATAAACAACCTCAACTACAAAAAATTCACAAGTCTAATCACTAGCCATTCTCAACACTTAAAAATCAACTCTACTTCATTGCTCACCTTGGTAGCTTTGTAAGTGAATTCCTTTCCAAGAATTTTCAAGCTATTATAGAAGCTCTCTCTCTTTCTCTTTCTAGAACACCTAGCTAGTGAGAGAAAGTATGGGAGTAAGACTTTTTAAGGGTTTTAAGGTAGGAAAGTGAAAGAGCATGAAAAGTCCTAAAACGAGGTGTGCAAAAGCCTGAAATTTAAGGTTAGTTTGAGAGGGTGATGGAATCTTTAAGAGAAGCTTTCATGGAGGATGAAAGAAACGTGAGATGGGAGAAAGAAGAAGAAGAAGCTGTTGGAAAAATGAGGAAGCTACTAGAAGAATGAGATATTTATGCTTAAAGTTTATCCAAGTTTCACGTAATTTACCAAAATGCCCTCAACAAGGTGACTTTGTCTTCCTCCTCTCCTTTGTGCAATCTTTTTACTTCTTTGACATTAAGACAAAGTCCATAATAGTCTAAAAATACTCAGGTTCACAAAAAAATAAAATTTTTTACCCAATATGCAAAATGATCGTTTTGCCTTTATTATGAAAATTATCTGTATTTCTATTTTCTTCATTTATTTATCATGATATACATCATTCATTTATTCTTTAGGCCTACTTAGGCCTTAATAATATTAGGAAATCTACTTTTAGAAGCTCACTAAAAAAATGATGAAATTACCCCTAGTCCATGTTATCGCTTCTACTTCTAGTTACGGATCTATGGAGGTCAAGGTTTCACAATACAAGGGTACTGGGTGTCACATCATACATAGGAGATATGTATTTTAATTGAATCTAAAAATTATTCACAGCTATATAATAAAGCTGGTCACTTTATTATGTTAAGGCTGTTGTACCTGAATTACTTCTAATGAAACGAATGTGATTCACTTCAAGGGAATGATGAGTCGAACTTAAGTTTAACCGTTACTTAAATCTTGATCTCACACTCATGCATTTGCTTATAGTAGATACAAAATCTTGATGGATAGTGGACTCGTCTTTAATCTCCTTATAATCTTTGATTTACCATGAGCATGATCTTCATAAAGTATTGATCTAGACTCCGTATTTTGGGATTATAATCGAGATGAACATCTGGGAACACATATCCAAATAATAGAGTTCATAGCATTAACATCACTTCTAGTGATTTCAAGAAAATTGGTGATTAATCTGAGCCTAATGGATTGATGAATTAGCTACTCATCACATCTGGATACTCAAAAGATTAGATCTAGAGTATTGAATCACTAATTGGATGATATTTGAGACTAGGGGACAAAATTGACATAAAGGGTAAAACAGTAATTTCACTTTTTATCATTGAATGATTATGAGGGTTCATAATATAAGGTTTGCAATTGGACAACTAATAATTAATATCAAGTATTGAATTGTTTCTTGTAATTATAATTAATCTAAGAGTGTAACCATGAATCTATGGTGAAGTGATTTCATGGTTAATACGCTTGAATTATTTTTAATGAGATTAAGAATAATTCTAAGTTTATTGGAGCTTCGAATATCTATGTCCAAATAGATTCCCCACTTAGCTTCATAAAATTCAACTTGTTTAAGTTGGAATGCATGTTTTAATTTGATTGACTAAATTGTGTACAAAAATGACAGCTTTAACAATTTTGTCTTAATTTAGACAAGAAAACATGTTTTGTCTTAATTTAGACAAGAAAACATATTTGTCTCAATTTAGACAAGGTAAAATACTTTTGTCTTAAGTAAAGACAAGATTTGTCTTAATTTAAGATAATGGTAAGAGGATTCTTGCAAAATGAATCTAGACATCTATGTTGATAAAAGGAGACTCCATGTTTGCCTATCACTCTTTTATTTATTATTAATTATTTTTAAATAAAGATGGATAATAATAAAATAAGAGTTATTATTCAATAAGGAGTTTTATTTTCTCAAGAACTCTAAATGATAATTAAAGAATAAATTATTTATTCTTTAATTTTAATTTTGATAATTATGGAGCATGTTTGATGCTTCCATAACTCTAAATGGATAGTCAAGATTGATTCAAAGGTATTTCATTTTGATAAAACCTTTAAGGCAAGCATTTTAATAAAAAGAGAATAGATTGGAAGAAAATAAAAGAACGTACATTTCTTGAAAAAGTTTCAGTCGTCATTTTTCTTCTCCTCCTCCAAACTTTTTCGAAGAAAAAAGAGACAAAATCAGTTGCCATCTTATGGTCTTGCATTCCACACCTTGTCCACTCAAGGTTCAAGTTGAAAGTATTCTTGAAGAAAAAGTGGTAAACTTGTTTGATCGAGAAATCATTCCTTGGTGTGGTGGTGCTCGAAAATAAGAATCTCAAAATAAAAGGTATGGTTTTCTCTTTCTTAATAGTTTCTTATTCTTTTTAAGATGTGATTATGTTACTTGCAATAATAATGATGCGTGTTTCCACTTGTGCAATTGGATTGCTTGCTTCCTTTATAAAATAAATTTTTGAAATCCATGCTTTACACAATCACATTAATCCACCAAGATCCTACTCCAACACCCCCTTGTTGAAAACTAATGCATAGTAGAATATTTACATATATAGTGGATTTGCAAACTAGTTGAAAATCATTTGTGTCAACTCACATAATAAATCATCATCAAATCAAATCCTTCAATCGTAAATTTAGTTGAAACCATGGGAGCTTAAATCCTTTAATAAGCTATTCTTTAAATAATGTTTCTTCATGCATAATAAATCAATTTCCATAAAAGCCATGCTCACTTTACATATCAAAATACTTTAAAAGGTGTATCCACTCACCTTTGAAGTTTTCACCTCCACCAACAAGCAAGACCTTACTCCAGCGAATTCCTTAGAGTTTTGATAGCACCTAAAGCAGTCAACAATTATTATAATCATTACTCAGACTATTAATCTTGTAATAACCTTTTTAATCCTTTTCGACTGGACCATTCACAAATTTTGTTGCTTTTTTTTTCTCTAGTATCAATAAGATAGGGACCATACCAAGATAACCAATCAAAACGGACTACATACTTATGTATTGTTATGTTAGGAGTCTAAACCAAAGTCTCAAACTCATGCCTCTTAGCCTTTTGCCAAAGGTAAAGAGCAAGCAAAGAAAACCATACTTGTCAAGACCCAGAACCTCCTTCGAGCCCATGACAACCGCCACGACGTCCTGATTGACACTCATTGCCCGAAATACCAATCGGAACCCTGCAAGGCTTACATATTAGTTTCTTGCCTTTTCTGTGAGCAATCGTTTTTAAACATTCCGTTTTAAACAATTACCAGTCGTTTCTGGCTCAAGTAAATCAGAAGACAAAATTATTTTAAAAGGATTTATAGACAAATATTACTATTCAAAATATTGATTAAAATATAGCATTTTTATATAAAACAATATTTATAGAAAAACGTGTAAAAATCTTTTGTAATGTGGAAGTAAAATAAATTCATACATACAATAATTTACAAAGTTATAATGTACAATAATAATTACAATGACAAGTGGCCCCCAAATACACCAAGTGTTGGTGATAGTAACTTACTGTCTGTGAGATACAAGGGTCAACTGGAATCCTCGACAAAATCGGTATCTACAAGTTACCACAGGCCTGAAATATTTGGAAAGGAGGTGGGTGAGATTTCGCAATCCCAATGAGTAAACAGACATTATCATAAATATCTAAAGGCGAGTAACATGGAGGCAAGTTTAAACACAAATTACAAACCATTTCATAAGGTTTTCAATTTTTTTCTTAAACCATAAAATATTTATAATTTACCAAAACAGTTGTTAAGGCTTCTGACTTTTATTAAAAACAAGGCTCAAGCCAAAACTAATCCTCAAAGATACCTTGGCCGAGGCATCTAATTGAGTTCGCCAAGGTTGTTAAGATATTTACATGTGAAACACATTTTTATTTTTAAAACAAGTCGTTCCTTGGCGTTGGCGGAGTTACACATTCACGTGGGGGTTCGACGTGAAGTGAGCTCTAATATTACCCCAAGAGTTACCTTCCTCGCCTCTACTACTGGAGTAATTATATAACCGGGTTTACCGTGCCCTTCTAATAAGCAGTCCACGAAAACCCATCACTGCAGTGACTAAACCCACCAATTTTAATAAAATTTTGACAGTATAACGTGGCTTTTATTTATTTACCCAGCCTGCATAGTAAAAGACAGCTTACATAAATTCCCAATGCAATTATAACATATAGCCACATATACTTATATATCATAAGCCATTTATAGGAAAATATATATTTCAAAATAATTGGCAGCCTCTAATTACTCAATTTCATAATCAACACAATATATTTTTATTTGTCACATTTATTTCTAAAACATCAAAAATCCAATTTTAATCTCTTTTTCATTTCATAAAATCCATCAAGAGCATTTAAAAAAAAAACTCCAGATAATTTACAATAATAATAGGTTTACTCACCGTTTGTAGAAACTAATTGCTTTTTAAGTGCCTCGATCACTGTTCGTCGGGTACGACTTCCTTGCCTTTACTTGAAGGCTCTCCTCCTAAACACATTGCAAAATTTACCCAATTCACCACATTGATGCTAAATCACTATATAATTGACTTAAATCCTATACTAATGCATGGTATGAAATGCAATAGCCTAAAACTGCTTAAACGCGATAACAACCTATTTTTGGCACTTTACCCGATAAACTGCTAAGGCGCTCCATTTTAGCTCTAAATTGTCCCATTTCCTCTCCAACATTTCTAACCATTAAATATCAGCCAATAACCTTCTAAAATCACCAAAATCAACTCACTTTCCTCCTTGGAAAATCCGGTCAAAAATGGGACATTTTCTCGGTTAATTTTCCACTTTGTTTTTCTATCAGATTTAACCATTTTTCATCATTTTCTCTTCATTTCTCTTAGAATAAAAATCAGTTCATCATCATTGTACATCATTGAACATTCAGCCAAGGGTGGGTATTGTGAAAATTCATGCTTTCTTGCCCAATTTGATTTCTATACACATTTAACTAACTAAAACTATCAATTTAACTAAAAATCAAAACATAAAAATTTCAAATTCCTCCCCCTTGAATTTTGTCCAGCCCTTGATATCACTTTTTGATCTCTCTCCTCAAGCATGCTAAATGGAAACAAAGGCATATGAAAGGTAGAAATCAAGCTAAAGTCGAAAAATCTTACCGTTAGACGCGTAAACGGACGAAAAACGCGATTTCTCCATTGAATTTTCTAGTTTTTCTTTGCTTTTTCTCTTTTCTTCATTTCCTCTCTATTTTCTCTCTCCTTATGGCTGGCCATCACCTGATGTGGGGTTTCAATGGGCTGATTTTCCTTTAAAATAATATTAAACAATTAAAAAGTGCCATGTGTCACTTTTTCATTGGCCCTTTTTTAAAATTTCATCCTTTAAACTTCAATTTTTCCCCACTTAAAGTACCATAGTTATTCATACCAAAAATAAATAAATCCTGTGATTTTGACAAGTTTTGGGTGGTGAAAATTACGGTTTTTACCCCGAAGCGATAAAATTATCGTTTTGCCCCTATGTTCCAAAAATTACCGGAATTGAAAATTTTCACTTCCTATCATGAAATTATACTCCAAATAGTTAATCTTTGTCAAAAATTTCACTCTATGATCAAATTATTATCTTAGGTGGCAAAATGACGATTTTTCCCCTAAACATTAAAATTTTAAATTTTTCCCCAAATGAACCCTCGAACTACAAATAATCATTTTTAGTCATTCCTGGACTGTAAAATATTAAATTTCATCCTACGATTCCTATTTGAACTAGTTTGAGATTAAATCAACTCAAGTGTACCGTTAGGTACAATACCGGGTTTCGTCTACTCTTAGGACTTCCCTAGCATAATAACATGCTACTCGGTGCATGTATGTCATGACATGTGTTTATAGGGTTGGGTTTTACAATACTAAATTCTTCCCATGTTAGGGAAATGGATACCAAGCAATTTCCAAGGAGATAATTGTCACACCAAGCCTCTGCTGCACCCTCTAATCTAAAATTAGTGAGCACCACTACTTCATCCTTAAAACATGTAAGTAATTTGCATTTGTCCCACACAATGTCTAGGAAAAGTTAGGGATGCTCGAATTCATCAATCCTTGTGAAAAATGGAGGATTCATCCCAAGAAAATTGAGATTTGGGAAGTGACCTTAACTTCCATGTTGTCTTTGGCAAAAATTAAGTACCCTGACTCCCAATACTAGGGAATGCCTGCGTAATAATGTGCCTATCACCCCAATGTTTTTGCTCTACAATCTCTTTAACAATAATCTCCATAGTATGATTAAGGTTGCGTACTTCAGTAGCAATACTCTTTAGAGTTACCTTCTGAACCAGGGACTCGACATCTACCACAGGAGGATGACCCTCCACTTATGCATTATCAGGCATGCTTTGTTGGGATGAGACCGTAGCCAATTAGGATTGGTTGAGGCTTGATTCCAATCATCCAACAGTATCATTCATGTTGAATGATTAGAGGCTTTCCTTCATCAATAAGACATTAATTATAATGAGTTATAAGTCTAATTGGATGAAGTCCATGAGATTAATACGCCTTGCAAGGAAACCATAATGGGTTGCAGTTATGAGATTCTTATGCAATAAAGCATAATCTCAAAATGTTCTTGGTCAATGTATCATTGAGACTGGACATCAATGATGCTTAGAGACTGGTATATTCTATGTTCCTTACTTTGGAAGTAAGGAATCGATCTTATAGATTGAAGTATAGAGATACTTGGAACTAGAATATAGGTGCTTACCTAAGAGAGCAAGTTCACTGAACATGACCCGTCATGAGAAGTGCATTTGGTAATACACTTTAGTGTCTATGCAACACTTCTCATGTGTCATTTTGTAAATGCTTCCTAGACTTGAAACACCACGTTGTCTTATGTGTGGAGTGCTATGCTTTGATTTCATTCCTACAAGTGCCTAACCAAGGATGCCAAAGCAGGATACTTTTGGGTATAGTATGAAGCATGTGAAGGTAAATGAGTGGTCAAGATAGGAATCATCACCTCAAGTGTTTTAGAGGACATATCCTATCAATTCTTGGTTAACATTAGCTTATTGAAGTCCTTGGCCAAGGCGACATGGAGATTATGAAAAAAGTTTCAAAATTCTCTATATAGCTAATGCTATAATTGTAGGAACTAATATGGAGGTCAATAACAGTAGACATTGTACCAAGCTCTTATCATATCCGGGATATATGATGAGGCAATGGATTACACTGATAGACTGTACACTTAAAGGTTGTCAAAGAACTCTTTGACTCTCCCAACAATTAGGTGGCCATGATGCATTGCTAGATGCCAATCTTGGTCTATGGAATTGTTTATAAATTAATTGATTGAAAATTATATTAATCAATTAAGTCATTAATCAATTCCATTGTCAACATGTTGGGAACTAATGGGTCACACACAATGATTGCATTTGAATTAAATTGGGAAAGTGACGATTTAAGTTGACTTAAATCACATGCTAGGTAATTAACTTCTATAAACTTAATTAAAAGAGTTTAATTAAGTTTTTGGCATAATTATAAATAGTTATAATTATAAGGCCTTGATTTCAAAATATAAAAGAAATTAATTTTGATTTTAATTTCCAAGGACTTAATTAAAAAAGTTTAATTAAGTAATGGGCCTAATATTATAATGTGTTATAATATTGAGGGCTTAATTGCAAATTTGAAGTTATTTTAACCTAACTATAAAAGTCACCTTTTAACTATTTTCCATATTAGAGTTTTTTACAATTGAAGAAAACGTAATTTTTGTCATAAAAAGAAAAACGTTTTCTTTCATTAGCACCACTCCCTTTGCGTGAAAGAGAAATTGCTTATGAAGCAATTTTCAAAAGAGGTTCAGCTAAGATTGTGAAAAAGATGAAAAGGACAATTGTTGTCCTCTTTGCTAACACAAAGTATAGTTAAAAACTTTCTCCTTTATTGAAGGTTCAAGTGCAATCGTTTGTACTACCATTGGAGGCCAAGCATTTGATTGGCTAGGGTTTTTGCTCCTTGTGGTATTCGGGGGATTGCTTCGGAAAGTGCTATTGTGATTACGAAATTACTTGGCAAGTTAACTTTCTAAACAATAATTTATTTTGTGCTTTTATGTGTTAAATATCACCAAGGTGATCCATGGGTGGAGGTATATTTTTGTTGTTTAGTTATAAAGTTTTAATTTTCTTTCTGCTGCGTATTTTGAGCATGCCATCCATAGCCAAACCCATCATGTTTGCCCTTATCGAAGTGGTGGCCTTGCCCTGTCTACCACAAGAGCATCTACCTCCACTACACCTTTAGTATTAACTTATCTTTTAAGCGGCATTTCACACCTAGACAAGATCTATCACATTCTGTAAAATTCAATTCTTATCAGCTCTTAGAAATTCTAGATGTATTACTAGACATAACTTGGGTAGGTAAACTTACAAGGAACCATATTTGAGTCTCCCATTTTTGGTTTGTGCCTAGGTAAACAAAACCAAAACAAGATTCCTCTACACAACTCTAATGTTCCGCTTGGCAAACAACAAGTTAACCCTAAGACTCTACAACCTAGAGCTTTGATACCGACTTTGTCATATCACATTTTGTGGTGGGATATGACAGGCTCATGAATCCAAACGGGGTATAGCCCTTTAGGCCCAAGCAAGCCTTCTTATGTTCATTCATCATACATAAAGCATACAATATCAAACTCATGCATGCATCTGTACAGTTATGGAACTTCTCAACATATGCTATACAAGTGCATTCCTTCATAATATCTTTAGAATTACAACTCGTACATCTTGCCATAGTTATTTCTCAACATCCTCGGGTGTCCATATAGACTCTTGAGCCACAGTTGTACATTCATCCATAACATTCATAAGTATATGCCAAGCATTGCCTACATCATGATAAACATAAACATAAAACCAAGTCATTAACAGAACATGACCTAATTCGCTAAGCATCAAATGGGCTACTAGGCACCTGCCAAAGGAAAATGTACAAATCACGCCTCTATAACTCAGAAGCTGAATGCTATCACTTATCTGCAAACAAAAATATTTAGGGAGAATAACATGTGAGTCATAAAGACTCTATGAGTGAATATGGGAAGGGGACAAGCCAAATGGGAGAGTTTTTGCACAAATTTCATCGTTAATGTAAATATGAATTTGAGATAAACATACTTCATTTCAAATTTCTCATGAAACAGAGTTGTTATAAATGAGTCTCACTTTCATAGTGAAATTGACAATTCATAAACATATAATTCAATAGATAAGCACAACATTTATGAAAAACCCTATAGGAAAAACAAGGAAGTTGTACCTTACTTGTGGTATCGAATCCTCCCTAAGGGAAATGATACTTAACCATATAACCCAAGCTAAGGGTGGTTTACTCAAATCTTTTCATAAATCATATGAGTTGCTTATGCTCAAGATTCACCAAGAAAAACAAATCATAACATTTAGTGATCAATGTCCTACCCATATAACTCAAGTAATCATTTTTCAATTCATATAACTCAGTAATCAATAATCAATCCATGAGACTTAAGTGGCCATTCTTTCTTTATAATCCTTCAACTCAACCAATACATTGGGATTTATTCTAGATCTTGGCTATTATAAAGCTTAGAGTTTAATTTACAACTCAATCAAACATCACAAACACAAGAAAGATTTACAAGAAGCATCCCAATAACAAAAGTATTATGCAATAATCATGAATGCAAGATGTCAACTAGGTCCTGGCCCACGTTTTAGCTAGTGAGCGTTACATTGGCCTCACTCAGATGGAGCATTGCCACCATGTAGTGGAATTTTGCCTAACCATGTGTGGGGGTCACTCTACTCATATCTCTGTGCACTGACACCATATGTGGAATGTTACCTCACACCATATGGAATGTTATCACATACTCGGCACAATTCACCATGTGTGAAATGTTACCTCACACTGTGTGGAGTGTTATCATCATCATACTAGACATAATTCACCACTTGTGGAACGTTACCTCACACCATGTGAAAGCTCTAGGAAATAATATACAAAGTATTATCTCATATCTCAATCTATGATCAATACATAATCAAAGTAGACTCATGCTGCACCTTTGAATCTCTTATAGAGTATGTGGAAACTACACATATTCAAATATTTCTTACATAAACCATATGATAAGCTTAACGATAGGAATGTCTACCTCCACTTAAACATCCACAAGTCTATACACATTTCTCATTTCCTACCTTAACGAAATTGAAGTTTTAAAAGTAAAACATTTGGAAGGGCTTGTCCCCCCTTGTTGAAAACTAATACATAGTAGAATATTTACATACATAGTAGATTCATAAACGAGTTGAAAATCATTTGTGTCACTCACATAATAAATCATCATCTAATCAAATCCTTCACTCACACTTTTCGAAATCTAGTTGAAATCGTTGGAGCTCAATTCATTTGATAAGTTATTCTTTAAATAATGTTTCTTCATGCATAATAAATCAACTTCCATAAAAGTCACACTCACTTTACATATCAAAAAACTTAAAAAGGTGTATCCACTCACCTTCAAAGTGTTGACCTTCACCAACAAGTAAGACCTTACTTCAGTTAATTCTTTGGAGTTTTGACAGCACCTAAAGCGTTCAACAATTATTATAGTCATTACTCAAACTATTAATCTCGCAATAACCTTTCTAATCCTTTTTGAACCTAACCAAGTTCATCTAACACTAGTTTCTAACTTAAAATATCAAGCCCGGCTCTACAATATGTTTATTATGCCATTCCTACATAAAAATATATGTTTGCTCGCTTGGGTACCTCGAAAATCGTTAAAGGACGGTAATGTACCAAATGGTATAACTAAGTTGATTTAAGCCTCGAACTAGTCCAAATAGAGATTTTAAGATGAAATTGAGAATTTTAAAACCTCAAAATGACTTAAAATGGTGATTCGGAGTTTGAGGACCGATTTGGAGTCACATTGAAATTTTCATGACCTAGGGGCAAAATGGTCATTTTTCCACTCGACGTTAAAATTGGAATGTTGGAAGACGTTTTTGATCAAGATTGACTATTTAGAACATAATTTGAGTTTGAGATGTGAAAAATTTTAATTCTGACATTTTTTTAAGCATAAGGGTAAAATAGTCATTTTGTCACCAAAGGGCAAAATTATAATTTTACACCACCCAACACTTGTCCAGCACATGGATTTTATCCAATATTATCATGGATAATTGAGAAAATTTATATGGTGGAGAGAGACTGCCTAATGGGCAAGTATGACACATGGACCAATGGAATGGTGACACATGGCAAATTTTTGTCCATTTAATATTTTCCTTCATAAAGCTAATTTAAACTCCTCCACATTCATTCTTACGGCCGGCCATATCAAGAACAAAGGAAGAAAAGAAGAACAAAAACCCTAGAGTGAAAATTCAAGAGAAAATTGGTGGATTTCAAGTAATCAAGCCATCAAAGGTCAAATTTCTTAACTCTAGCTTGTGATTTATCTTTCCTATGCATTACTTTGCATTTTCCACAGTTGAATCACAAGATATCATGAAGGATAGTGTGCTGATCAAACCGTAGGAGAGAGAATTTGATGATGATTTAGATAGATTTTTAAGATATATGGATGTTTTTAGTTGTTTATGGTGTTAAGTGTAAGAATTAAGCTTGAAATTCACATATTCCTCATGAGTTCATCATTGGCCGAATCTTCCTTGTAGAGTGTTGATGGTGGATTTGATTTTTTTCAAGTGAATTGGTTAGGAAATAATGAATTATGGTGAGAAAATCAACTAGAAAAAATCATAGTATTGATGCACTCACCATGGCCGAAATTCTCAAGAAGAAATGTGAGGATGGTTTTGATAAATTTTATGTTATTCGACTTGTGTTTGGTGATTTGAAGTATTGGGAGAGAAATGAAATTAATTGGAGTTGAATTGGACGTATTGGCCAATTAATCGGGTGATAGATCGAGTTAGGCCAACATCGCATGTAGACGATAATCTGAACAATTCGGTTTATATCATGCATTCATATAGAGTTTAGATTAGTTTTATAATGGTTTATCACCAATGTGGTAAATTGCTTGATTTTCCATTATGTCTAGGTGGTGAATCCTCCGAAAAATGGCAAAGAAATTGCACCCGAGGATCAATAGTCGGAATACTCCAAAATTCAAACTCTTGATACAGTGAGTAACCTTATGATCATCTTGATTATCTGAAGTGAATTTTAATTCATTTTTATGATTTTATGGAAAAAGATTTTAAATGGTAAATCTTTATGTTTTAAAAGCAAAATGTGATTAAATGAAATGATTTTATAAAATTGTCTTGAAATTGAATGATGGTTTTGGAAAATGGAGTAATTGGAGACTAATTGTTGTGTTGTAAATTATGGTTTGAATTGAATGGCTTATGATAATGTGGGCATGAGTGGTTGGATTTGGTAAATGTGTTGAAATTGTATGAACTGTTGATTTGCCTTGAGAGGCTGTAAAATATAATAATTGCCATGTCAAGCTGTTGAATTTTATTAATTGGTGGGTTATAAATTAGTCGCTGTAGTGGACGGGTTCCGTGGACCAGCCTATTGAGGGGCACGATAACCCTATTATATTCTTACCTCAATATGAGAGGTGTGGATGGATAACTCCTAAGGTTAACACTTTAGAGTTCACTTCACGCTAAACCACCAGGTGAGGGTGAACTCAGCCAACGCCAAGGAACGGCTATGTTTTCAAAATAAAAACATGATTTATGCGTACATGACTTTTAAACAGCCTTGGCGGACTCAGTAGGGATAGCCCTCGGTCAAGGTACCCTTGATAACTGAGTATGATAATGATTTTGGCATGAGCCAAACGTTTTAGGAAATCATAAGCCTCGTTGTTTATTTAGGTGAAATGAATCTATTTTATCTCATTAAAATGAGTTCAAAATGCTATGAATCATTTTTATGCTAATCTATTTTATTTGTCTCCATTTACTCAGCTTTAGATATTTTAGATGATATTTGTTTACTCACTAAGATTATATAATCTCACCACCCTCTTTTCCAACCATTTCAGGCTCAAGATAGTCGATAGATAGCTCACTTTGTTGAGGGCTACAGTTGGACTTGCATCCTCAAAAATTGTAGGTTTACCACTTTTGGTACTTATGGTCGTTCGTGGGCTCACGTGTCACTATAAATTAAATTTTATACTTTGGTCATCTGTATTACAGTATGTATGAATTTATTTAGCTTTTACGCTACAAAAATTATTTACCGGTAACTCTATAAATATTGTTTTATAAGAAAATAGAATATTTTGTTAAATATTTGTATTATATTCAAATAGTCATAATTTTATTTTGAATGAAGGTTTTAGACGTTTAAACTTTTTTTTGATTATGAATTATGTGTTTTATACTCGCATACTACATTTTTAGCTTGTTTCGAAATTTATAGAGAAAAATGATAAAAATGCCCCTATGAGACAAAAATCATTTTTTTATTGATTTAAGCTAAAAGTAGCTTAAAATCTTTTAGAACATGATATTTGGCAACGACTACTCACAGGGGAAATGAGAAACTGATATTAAAGCCTTACGGGGTTCCGGTTGACATTCTGGGTAATGAGTGTCAATCGGGAAACCGCGACAGTTGTCACGGGCTCGAGGGGAGTACCGGGTCGTGACAATTACATTGGCATCAGAGCTTTCGATTTTAAAGATCAGAGTTTTTCGGTTTAAAGTTATTTTAAAGTTGTTTTAAAATTTACAGTGTTAGTGTGGCCCCCGAGTTAAGTTAAGTTAGACTGAATAGAATGCATGTATTGCCATGTAGAGCCTGAGGTTGTTTAAACTTGCTTTATTCCTTCTTATAGATTATCATGCCTCCTCGACATGAACACCCACCTTTCATTAGATCGGCTAAGAGGGGAAGAGGTCATTCTCAACATCGTCAACTAGATCCTATAGAGGGGGAATCAGCTGGGTCTACTATTCGGGCAGCACCTGCTGCTTAGCTGACCAAGACTCCTCCACATCCTCCACCTCCTCCGCCACTTACTAGTATTCCTACCATGCCTCTTGAGGCAGTTCAGGCATTGGCAGCCTTCTTTACTGCTATTGCTGGCCAGGCTCAGGTTGGTCAAGCTCTTCTTGCAGTTTCTCCAACTGCTTCTTCAGTATCACCACCCTCACCTCTTGTCCCACCACCAGTGCTGGATGTTTCTAATTCTAAGAAGCTTAAAGAGACTAGGCAACATGGTTGCATTTCTTTTATGGGTGAGTCAGACATAACCGTAGCTAAAGAGCTGGTGCAAATGGCTTTAAGAGTTGAGAAGCTTGCGAATGAAAATAGGAGAATGCGAGCTGAGTTAGCGAAAAAGAGAAATTTGAGTGTATCTTCTAGTCAGCCACCAAAAAGGGACAAAAACTCATATGTTTTAGGAAGTACTACTACTGTTTCCGTAACATCTTCCCGACCTTCATTTTCACAAACACGGCGAGGCCTCTGAGATTTAACAGATCTGCGATGACTATTTCTGGGAAGAGTTCTGGAAGTGCTGATAGATGTAAAAATTGTGGGAGATATCATGTCGGGCAGTGTAGAGGGCCTGTAAATTGTTTTTATTGCGGTCAGTCGGGTCACATTAGGAGAGATTGCCCACAGTTAGGACGGGCTATGGTAGCTGCTCCAACTCCACCAGCTCGTACGGATATGTAGAGAAGAGATTTCTCTGGATTACAACCGAGACAGGGATGATTTTGACATACCACCAAGGGTAGATTAAATATGTTGAAATTAGTGTTCTAATAAAGTACATATGATAGAAAGCTAGTTTTGTAAATTGTAGTTTCCATGATCATGAAACTCTTGAACTAATAATAAGATAAGCATAAGATGTTGATTCAGGTGGATTAATTTCATGACGATTTTAAGTTGAAGTGATTGGACGATATAAGTTGTAAGACAAAGAAGATTAGTAGTTGTGAATACTAAGGAATTGTGGAACACTAGAAAACAATGAATAATTATGTGTGTGGTGTCATACGTATATGGTGAAGTCACTATACAATATGGAAAGAGTATTCTCAAGTGGGATTTATTGACTGATGATAAGTGATGTGCAATCTGAGATACATGTAGCTATGAATAAATTTGGAGATTTTTGCTTAAGCAAACTCATACGAAATGTTATGGTAAAGATATATGAATGTTAGTGGCAAAATAAATACATTAAATCAATGTTCTGATCGCACACTTGTGATAGAAAGTTAGTCTTGCTAATTGTGGTATAGACTCAGAAGGAAGCCACACGATTATGAATAATTGAGGTAATAGCTTTAAAGGTAGAAGAGTTGCTAGGATAAAGTGAATTCAAACAGTTGCAATGCCATAGTACTGACTATCAAACGATGTCGCGTTAAAAACCCCTTATGGTTAGAAAGCATGAGCAGATTATGAGCGACATAAAGATCAGACTCGCGAGTTGAAATATGGTTATTGGTTTTGATGCTAAGCTTTGTTGTTTGGAGTCTTAAGTGCATTGGGGAGGTATTAAGATAAAGATGATGAGTTAAATTGTAAAGTTTCTTTATTGCCTTATATATTGGCATGTAAGAGAAAGAAAAGTTAAAGAGTTTTTAAGATGGCTACATAAAAATATATTAACATTTGGAGTGTTAAGATGAATAATATGTTGACTAAAGTCAAATCTTAAGAAACAAAGAAGACAAAAGATTAAGCCTTGTTAAAGACAAAAGAGAAAGCGAGTGAAAAGTTAGATGAATGTATGAGATATTGATAAGAGATGTCAATACCAAGTGATGAAAGTGTGAATAAAGATTTAAAGGATGATATAGCCAATGAGTTTATATAGAATATTGTTACGAGAATTTACAAATCTTGTCTTGACCTTGTTGAAAGGAAAGGATTAGTGACAACACAAGTAAACTACGTGGTATGCTAGAAACCTTTGGAAATAAATTAAAGCATGAGTAGTTGGGCATGCCTTTATGGAAATGATATGCTCGGAGTGTGAAAGAGCAAATAAGTGATTAAGTGCTTTAAAAATGTTTAAACACCTTTGAGGAAGAATTATAAATTATACGTGAGGAGTATAAGATGTGTGATTTTGAAACTTGCTAAGGAGCCAAACGGCTAAGTCACGAGTTAAGTGATCACCTACTATGACACATAAGTTTAAGATAGATATCCTCAAGGAAATACTCAAGAGAAGTTCTGCCAAGGATCTCGTGAAAGCAAGCACTAAGTTATGTGGTTATAAAAAGGAAGCTGTAACTTGAGAGTGATATTCATATTAACATTGAAAGGTCCTTGAGGAGAATCTAGTTTCAAGTTTTGCAATTTCAAGTGCAAGTTATAAATTGGCTAAGGGAGAATGATGTTATATTCATATGAAAGAGTGGAACAAAGGATGATTGAAATTGACCTTGATAATGAAGTCAGATAATGAAACTTTCCTAATATATTATGGAAAATTGGAATTCAAAAATGGTTGAGGCATACATGATTCAAATGAGTCTGAGTTTTAAGTGACAAATCAATATCGGAATGCAAGAAAGATACAAGGTAATGTAGAGGCATGAAAGATAATCGAGGAAAAAGGATGACTCTTAGGAATTGTGGTATTGCATAAGATGCAATGATCAAGTTAAGATAAATCTTTGAGGCATCAATGGGATTATAAAGCATACATGCATAATAGATTATAATTCAATAGAGATGACATTATGATGCAATGATATATAGTACAAGGAAACTTAAGCATATAATTGGAAATGATAAGAAGAGAGTATAAGTATGTAAATGATGTGGAACTACGCACGGGCATGATGAGAATTTGCATGAATTATGAAGATTATTCTATTGAATCTTAGTTATGGATGGGAATAAACAAAGAGAAATTAGTCTGAAGGTATTTGAAAACAGAGACCCGTATACTTAATGAGGAATATGGACATTTGAATGTGCGTGTATATATGTGTGTGGAGTTAGTGATGTACCCAACTAAAATGAACAATGGTTTTAGTGGTTCGAGATTTGAACTCAATATATTTGGTAAGTGTATAGGTAATGTAACTATCAAGAATCTTATCAGAAGTCGATTTATGGTAACCTAAGGAATTTTGGGGAAATAGTTAAGGGAATGTAATCTATAGTGTGATTAAGCCATATGAGATGGATTAATAGGATTAAGAAGATTGAAATTTTCTAAATGCACGGTAAAAATGAAGTATGTGGAAATAATTGAAGCCATTAATCTTCCCAAACTCTGAGGATATGTATAGGAATGAGTATGGCATGTTAATGATGTCGTAAACTACACAATAGTGTATAAGGATAGGATGAATGAATGAAAGTCGAGAAATTTGATATGGAATGAAGTAATAAGATAGTGATTGGTATACCTAAATAAGTATAAAATGCAATCAAAATTGATATGATTGAGATGGAGTTATGGTTCAAGTTTAATGATAGTAATAGAAACATGCTTGATGTCTCAATATAAGAGATTATAATTGGGAAGGTTACTGTTGATATGATTTTAAAGGATAATAATAGACATAAGTGAAGTACTCAAGTTAAATTGGAGGTAAATAAGGTGAAAAAATTGAAATTCCCTATAAAGGATAAGACATAAGAAGTTGAGCATCGGATGAGAAAACGATACCCTCACTTTTTCTCTCAGCTCAGTAAATGAAATTTTGAGGTCAAAATTTTATTTTAAGGGGGGTAGTCTATCAAGCCCAGCTTTACAATATGTTTATTATGCCATCCCTACATAAGAATGCATGTTTGCTAACTTGGGTACCTCGAAAATCATTAAAGGACGGCAATGTACCAAATGGTATAACTAAGTTGATTTAAGCCTCAAACTAGTCCAAATAGAGATTTTAAGATGAAATTGAGAATTTTTAAAACCCCATAATGACTTAAAATGGTGATTCGAAGTTTGAGGACCGATTTGGAGTCGAATTGGAATTTTCGTGACCTAGGGGCAAAATGGTCATTTTGCCACTCGAGGTTAAAATTGGAATGTTGTAAGAAGTTTTTGATCAAGATTGACTATTTAGAACATAATTTGAGTTTGACAAGTGAAAAAATTTTAATTTCGACATTTTTTCAAGCATAGGGGTAAATTAGTCATTTTGTCACCTAAGGGCAAAATTGTAATTTTACACCATCTAACACTTGTCCAACACATGGATTTTACCCAATATTATCATGGATAATTGAGAAAATTTAAATGGTGGAGAGAGATTGCTTAATGGGTAAGTATGACAAATGGACCAATGGAATGGTGACACATGGTAAATTTTTGTCCATTTAATATTTTCCTTTATAAAGCCAATTTGAACTCTTCCACATTCATTCTTATGGCCGACCATTTCAAGAACAAAGGAAGAAAAGAAGAACAAAAACCCTAGAGTGAAAATTCAAGAGAAAATTGGTGGATTTCAAGTAATCAAGTCATTAAAGGTGAAATTTCTTAACTCTAGCTTGTGATCTATCTTTCCTATGCATTATTTTGCATTTTTCATGGTTGAATCACAAGATATCATGAAGGATAGTGTGCTGATCAAACCCTAGGAGAGAGAATTTGATGATGATTTAGATAAATTTTTAAGATATATGGATGTTTTTAGTTGTTTATGGTGTTAAGTGTAAGAATTAAGCTTGAAATTCACATATTCCTCATGAGTTCATCATTGGCCGAATCTTCCTTGTAAAGTGTTGATGGTGGATTTGATTTTATTTCAAGTGAATTGGTTAGGAAATAATGAATTATGGTGAGAAAATCAAGTAGGAAAAATCATAGTGTTTATGCACTCACTATGGCCGAAATTCTCAAGAAGAAATGTGAGGATGGTTTTGCTAAATTTTATGTTATTTGACTTGTGTTTGTTTATTTGAAGTATTGGGAGAGAAATGGAATTATTTGGAGTTGAATTGGATGTATTGGCCAATTAATCGGGTGATAGATTGACTTAGGCCAACACCGCATGTAAACGATAATCCGAACAATTTTGTTCCATATCATGCATTCGTATAGAGTTTAGATTAGTTTTATAACGGTTTAGCACCAATGTGGTAAATTGCTTGATTTTGCATTATGTCTAGGTGGTGAATCCTCTGAAAAAGGGCAAGGAAATTACACCCGAGTATTAATAGTCGGAGTACTCCAAAATTCAAACTCCTGATACAGTGAGTAACCTTATCATCATGTTGATTATCTGAAGTGAATTTTAATTCATTTTTGTGATTTTATGGAAAATGAGTTTAAATGGTAAATCTTTATGTTTTAAAAGCAAAATGTGATTAAATGAAGTGATTTTATAAAATTGTCTTGAAATTGAGTTATGGTTTTGGAAAATGGAGTAATCGGAGACTAATTGCTATGTTGTAAATTATGGTTTGAATTGAATGGCTTATGATAATGTGGGCATGAGTGGCTGGATTTGGTAAATGTGCTGAAAATGTATGAACTGTTGATTAGCCTTGAGGGCTGTTAAATAAAATAATTGCTATGTCATGCTGTTGAATTTTATTGAATTAGTGGGTTATAAATTGGTCGCTGCAGTTGATGGGTTCTGTGGACCAGCCTATTAGAGAGGCACGGTAACCCTATTATGTTCTTACCTCAGTATGATAGGCGTGGATGGATAACTCCTGAGGTTAACACTTTAGAGTTCACTTCACGCTAAACCACCACGTGAGGGTGAACTCAGCCAACACCAAAGAACGACTATGTTTTCAAAATAAAAACATGATTTATGCGTACATGACTTTTTAACAACCTTGGCGGACTTGGTTGGGATAGCCCTCTGCCAAGGTATCCCTGATAACTGAGTATGATAATGATTTTGGTGCAAGCCAAACTTTTTAGGAAATCATAAGCCTCGTTGTTTATTTGGGTGAAATGAATCTATTTTATCTTATTAAAATGAGTTCAAAATGTTGTGAATCATTTTTATGCTAATCTATTTTATTTGTCTCTATTTACTCAGCTTTATATATTTTAGGTGATATTTGTTTACTCACTGGGATTATATAATCTCACCACCCTCCTTTCCACCCATTTCAGGCTCAGGATAGTCAGTAAATAGCTCACTTTGTTGAGGGCTACAGTTGGACTTGCATCCTCAAAAACTGTAGGTTTATCGCTTTTGATACTTTTGGTCGTTCATGGGCCCACGTGTCACTGTAAATTAAATTTTATACTTTTGTCATTTGTATTACAGTATGTATGAATTTATTTAGCTATTACGCTACAAAATTTATTTATTAGTAACTCTATAAATATTGTTTGATAAGAAAATAAAATATTTTATTGAATATTTTTATTATATTCAAATAGTCATAATTTCATTTTAAATGAAGGTTTTAGACGTTTAAACTTATTTTTTATTATGAATTATGTGTTTTATACTCGCATACTACATTTTTAGCTAGTTTCAAAATTTTTGAATAAAAATGACCAAAATGCCCCTGTGAGACAGAAATTATTTTTTTATTGATTTAAGTTGGAAGTAGCTTAAAATCTTTTAGAACATGATATTTGGCAACAGTTACTCATGAGGAAAATGAGAAACTGATATTAAAGCCTTGCGGGGTTCCGGTTGACATTCCGGGTAATGAGTGTCGATCGGGACACCGCGGCGGTTGTCACTGGCTCGAGGGGAGTATCGAGTTGTGACATAAACCAACTACTACTTAACATAATAAATGCTTAGAAACCCATAAGTATGCTTCATCTTTACCTTAGGTGAGCTTTGATGCTAAGGAAAATCACAAAATCTTTGAGCTTTTGTGTTTAACAGAAATTCTACGCATAAAAATAATAATTTTAATGCTAAAAAATTCATAAATCATGATTTTAAAGTTGAAAAATATCACCTTTGTATGGAAAACCCAAAACTGAGCTTTCAATCTTCCAAAATAATGATTTGGGGTGAAAATGGGTTTGAGAGAACTTTGTGTTGCTAAAAAGCTAGTGAGAAGGGGCTTAGAATGAAAAACCATCGAGGTAGAGGTCATATTTATACTATGAGATTTGAAAATACAATTTTACCCTTTTTATTTTTTCAAAAATTGACGGAATATATTGATACATTTGGCAATGTATCAATACTTTTGGTTCTAGAAAAATTGTATCGATACATTATGAACATGTATGATACATGTTTATCAGAAACCCTTTTTGAGATAAATGTATCAACACATCATGCACATGTATTGATATATTTGAAGATAGAATGCAGTTTTTGAGAAAGATTGCTTAAAAAATTTGCCAAGCTTATTTACATTAAATGTCCTCATTTTTACTTCTTTTCTTTTTACTCTCCATGTACATAAGATATTTAATGTAAATAAGCTAACCTGCGCCTATTTGGATTCAATAAAAATAGCAACAAAATCAAAATTCTTTAGAATTTGAATTTTGGTTTCAAGAACAAAATAAAAAATTTTCAACTAAAATTAAATCTACAACTCTCATTTACCATAGCAAACATACTCTAAAAATTATGAAAAAAATCATTTTTGGTTATATAAATATCAAGGGAACCATTACTACCATTTTTTATTGCTGAAAGATTGTTTTGTAAAATCACATATTTTGACCCTCTTAGACTTAGAAAAATTTTTGCTTCAATAGTGACAACCAACCAAGGTGATAATGAATTCCTTTTTGAAGGTTAAATCTAAATTTGATGTTCAAAACATGAAAACTGCATGATTACCTAAGGATTTCCTCATTTTTTCTCCTACAACAAGGTGGGGTTTCACAGATCGGAGTGTTAAGCACACTACTACATAAGCCTTCCTCTGTTTTGAGAGTCAGGGCACTCAATCATAACTCGAGCTAGCACTGAAGTCTAGAGCACTTCCCATATCTCAAATTCTTGGGATGAATCCTTCATCTTTCATGGGGATAGATGAGTTCGAGGATCCCCATCTTCTTTTATATATCATGTAGGATACTTGTAAGACATAAGAATGTTTTGAGAATGAAGTGGTGAAACTCACTAGTTTTAGATTGAAGGGTGTAACACGTGCATGGTGCATCAATTACCTCCTTAGGAATCACTTGGCATCCGTTTCCTTGACATGGGAGGAATTTTGTATGGCTTCCATGACTCGCTTTTTAGCCTTGGAGGTGTAGAGAGCCAGGAGGCATGAGACTTTGGTACAAATTCCTAACATGACGGTGCATGAGTATGAAGTCCATTTCAATTAGTTATCTTGGTATGTTCCTTATTTTGTTGATACTAAGAGAATAAAGTGATTAAGTTTGTAAATGGTCTAGTAGAACCATTGTTTACGACTGCTGCCTCCCAAAGAATCTCTTCTTACTCAATAGTTGTGGACTTTGCGAATTTTATCAAGAAAATGAATGCACAATGTCAAGCAACAATAAAAAGGGGAAAGAAAGCTAGGATGAATGGCCATATCGGTAGTGGAAAGGTCAGAGTTGGTGTTATTCCTTCAAAGGTTAAGGACAATGTCAGGGATATGGACAACCTTGCCTTACTTGTAACAGACCACACCCAATGATGTGCCATAGTGCACATGGACTGTTTCGCAGGGAGAAATTTTAATAGCCTACATGTTGGAAATGACATAGGGGAGAATGTCTTTACATGATGGATAACTGTAACATTTGTCACCAATTAGGACACAAGAGGAAGAAGTGTCAATAGTCTCAATGACCACATAGACAACCTCTTAGTTCAACACAACCTACTTTAGCTTTAGCACTTGTGACGATACAACCTATTGAGAGCAATGATGGAACTAAGGGCAAGGATGTGGTGTGCACTTCACAGAGTATGGCATTAGAGCTTACGATATAAAACGTTCAGGCTTTGAAAATGACTGATACAAGTATGAGTTTAGATTGTTGACTAATTGTGGTATGCCTAATGTTAGCGTTATGGTATTGAATTGAGATCCTTGAGTAATGATGGAATATGATGTTAGATTATTTAATGATAAACGATGATATATTTATAATCATATGATAAAAAAATTGGTGCGAATACTAACATGTTAAGTTATGATCATAATTGTCACGACCAAATCCTGGGCCATGATCGGCCCATGGACTCAATGGACATAGCCCACCAAGCCCAAGCAAGCCTATCTATGTGACCTATTCATTATTCCATCATAGTTACTAAAGTCACATTTCATAATTTTGAATTAAAATAATGCTAACCATTGCCAACTCGCAGTGGCATTACCATCAAAATATACATATATTGTCTACAACATGTATCTTAATAATTTACATCAGATTTGTCTATACATCTTAAAAAAAAAAAGACTCGATTTCCAGCGGAGAGGCTCAGGTGAAAGTACAGTTACTGAATGCCGAGACACCTACCAAGAGTCGAATCTATGAGGACACCTCGACCTAGCTACCGACTACCTCCTGATCTGAAAACATGAAGTTGCAAACGGTGAGTACAAACTCAGTGAGTGAACATAAGAAGAGAACAAGCAAACGAGAAGGAAAGTTCAAAGTAATCATGATGCATTTATTTTCAAAACATTGCAATTTAGTTTCATTCTTAATAAAACCCCTCGTTAAACCCTTAAATGATTAATCACTTGATAGTAATGATTCCATACATAACAAAGAATTTTAAGAATGAAAGCTTCAGTGATATACAAGCTAGTCAAATGAAACGATGGTTTCTCGCTGCAGTGGGAAGGCATTCTTGCTGCAGTAAAATTTGGCTCAAGTTATTAGCTGGACAAGGGTTTCTCTCTAAAATTCTTCATTTCAAACTTAATTAAATAAACCCCTAAATGTTAGGAGTCCATGATCAACTATGGTGTAGATGAAATGGAAAAAATATGGCAAAGATTAGCAAGATAGCATACCGGACAGAAAGTTTCTCGCTGTAGTGAAATTCAAGTGGCTAAAACAAAATGTTTCTCGTTGAATCTCATTACAGCGAGAAGCTTCAAAAATTTTCTCGCTGTAGCGAGAACTAGGTCAAGCAGATCCCTCAAACCCAAGAGTTTCTCGCTGCAGCGAGAAACAGAGCACCAAAGAAAAGTTTCCATTCTCTCAAGAAAAAGGCCATCTTGCTGAAATGACAAAATCAACATGAAACACTTAAAAATTACCAAGTTCAACATGCCAAATTTTCATATGCATTACAATCATATACCATATTCAAGAGCTTTTATTTCATAAACATATATACATATATAAATAGAAAACACCAATACCACCATCGTCTCACCTAGCTCATGTGCACCCCCCACATCGTGCACATAGCCAGGGTCATCGTGTGCATCCCCCCACATTGTGCACGTGGGCATTTCCATCATCCAACTCCTTCACCTTCGTCATCACCGGCATGTGCATCCCCGTACATCGTGCACACGCACGGTTACCATTATCACACAATATCAACCATCCATGCACAACATATATATATATATACCAACAAGATGTAATAGTGCATGACTCCGTAACAGCCACAAGTCACAACATAGAGACAATTTATCAAGGGCTTGTTCCGAAGCCACCTGTTTTTAAGAAAAGTTGGATAAAATCATTCAAAGGTTCTGTGCAAATATATTCACATTCCCAAAACAATTTTGAAATGCAAGTTCACTCACCGGTATTTTGTTGAACCTTTAGTCTACTCTAACTTTCTTAATGGTTCAAATGGGACGATGGGGCTTCGTTGGAACCTAATCATTACATTAGCATCACAATTAAATCAATTCTAATACTTATAAATTCTAAAAGCTATCTCTTAACTAGCTTCCAATTGCCATCTAATTGGTTATCTATTTTCACTATTCTAATCTCTCTAAAATGGATGAACAACCTCAACTACAAAATATTCACAAGTCTAATCTCTAGCCCTTCTCAACACTTAAAACTCAACTCTAATTTACTACTCACCTTGGTAGCTTTGAAATTGAAATTCTTTCTAAAAACTTTTAAGCTCTTATTGAAGCTCCCTCTTTCTCTTTCTCTAAAACATTTAACTAGTGAGAGAAAGTATGGAAGTAAGACTTATCAAGGGTTTTAAAGTGAGAAAGTGAAAAAGTGCAAGGGTTCTATGCAAAAATGCACAAAAGCTTGAAAATTGGAGCTATTTTGAGAAAGGTTATGAAGGTTCAATATCAAGCTTCCATGGAGGATGAAAGCAATGTGAAAGAAAAGAAGGAAGAAGAAGAAGAAGCTGCTAGAAAATGGGAGAAGAAGCTACTGGAAGATGATATTTATAACTCAAGCTTATCCACTCCACTTAAATTACCAAAATTCCCTTAACAAGTTAGCTTGTTCTCCTCCAATCCTTTATGCAATCTTTTTACTCTTTTGACATTGAAACAAAGTCCATAATGATCTAGAAATGCTCGGGGTAGAGAAAACTTAAAAATTTTGACCTGAGGTGAAAAATAACCATTATGCCCTCACCTTGGAAATCATCATCATTTTGATTTCCTTCGTCATTTTACCCATATTTTCATCATTCATTTATGCCTTAGACCTACTTAGGCTTTAATATTGTTTAAAACTAACTTTTAAGGGCTTACTAAGGAAATGACGAAACTACCCTTAGCCCGTGTTATTGCGTCTATGCTTAGTACAAGCCTATAAAGGTCGAGGTCTCACAATAACAAATTTTATTTGGCACTAGTCACAAGGGTAAAGACTAGTAGTAATCCTTAAATTGAATATTGGAATGTTGTGTTAGAGTGCCATTCAATACCAATGGAAAGGTGATGAAATGGTAATGTGAATGACTACTCCACATTGTTGGTCCCAATAATATGTGCTAGAGGGGGGGTGAATAGCACAATTTGGCTCTTTCAAAAATTATCTCTAAGTATAGACAAAGGCAAGACAAATAAAGGAATAAAAATACAACAAAAACAGAGTAAACAAGACAGCACAATTTAGAGTGGTTCGATCCAAGACCTATATCCACTACCTTGATTATCCAACCAAGGATTTTTCAACAATCCACTAAGAACCGGTGAAATTCTCAAGCTTTCACCAAGCTTTACAATGGCTTTTACAAGGCTCAGCCAAAACCTTTTACACTAGTTTTTCCTAGGCTTAACTATAACCCAAAGTGGTTTTTCAAAGGCTCAACCACAACCTTTCACAATGGTTTTTCATGGGCTCAACCAAAACCCAAAGTGATTTTTCAAAGGCTCAACCACAACCTACAACAATGGTTTTTCACGGGATCAACCAAAACCCAACAACTAACTTTTCAAGGCTAAGTTAGAACCTTAACACATTCAAGCAAACCTTGCTTGAAACAACCACTTAGAGTGACTCCCTCCCTCTAAGAATACAATAAGAGAAGTAGAAGAAAGTACCTATGATCACAAGTTGATTTGAATGGTACAAGGTTGAGTGCAGAATACAAGTACAAAGAATATGCGTTTAAGTGCAATGAGGTGAAGAGAAAATCTCTTCCAAAACTTCTAAAAAACTTGTTTCTAATTGTTGGAAAACCCTTTTATACTTGGAGATGCAATTCTGATGGCAGTTTGATAGTTTATGTTCGTTGGAAATAGTTGAGGATGAGTTCTAGCCGTTAATCTGTCTTGTAGTGCTCTAGTTCATATTACAGACAAAGAGCTCTTAGTCGACTAACTTGGTCGACTAAGTTGGTTCTGTTTTAGGTTGCAGAGTCTGGCAGAGAACAGTTAGTCGACTAACTTGGTCGACTAAGTTGATTTTGTTTCTCAAACTCTTTAGCCCGCCATTTCTCCAATTTGAAACTTGGTCAACCAACATTCTTCCTTGTTTCACCAATAAGCTTCCTCCTTGTTAGACAGTTGCATCTTGTTATTTTTATCCCTCTTTTTCTTTTGATATACTCTTTGAAAGATTGATTTATTAATTTCATACATTAATTTTCCTACACGCTTAAGTAAAGGCATTAGACACAAATGAATGAGAATATTTTGCTATCATCAAAAACATATAGAGTCAACATTCTCTTTCTCTTATTTTTGATGATGACAAAACACTCCTAGATTAAAAGTGCAATGTCTATGTTCAATATGAATGCTTCAAATCTTTATGCATAATGAGTTGCTTCCCCTTAGTCAATGCGTCTAGTTTTCCTTAAAGATTTCCAATAAACTATTTATCATATCCATAACAGCTAAACAAGATATACAATGCCCACAGTAGCTAAGCAAGATATATTGAATATCCATAATAACTAGCACATAATATTCAATAAAATCCTAACTAAGCATCACACACATAAATTAAACGTGAAGACTTATTTAACTCTATTTGATTTAGTCTTCCTTCTCTTCTTTTTCTTTTTCATCATTAAACAAGATATTCAAAACTCCCCCTAATGAGTGCATCAGGATTTTCCTTTAATCTTTAAATCAAACTTTAATGAATAAGAAACATAAGCACTCATACACCTAAGTCATACAAGCTTATAGATATAGTTCAAAAACTTCAAGAGTCAAGCTTGTGTCTATGTAAGAACAAATGTATGGGAGTTAAATCATTTTAAGAAATTATCAAGGATTACTTAAATAATGTTCAAGCAAATTTGATCATTTTGCCATAATCAAAACTATAATAATTTTAAAGCTAACACACGTATGGTTTGAAAATTTGTTGTATTAAAACGGTTGTTAAAAACTAAGATTTCTCATAGCATGGGGCATGAGTTGTGAAACGTTAGTTCTTGACTTAGTAATTTAAGATGCATGATAATATGTTTTTCCAATAGTGGCATTATTGAACTAAATTACTATGTTAAAGTTCAATGTTGGATTGGTAGCTTTTGTGATCAAAAGTGTTGAATGATGAAAACATTGTGAAAAATTCAAGAGAAATCCACGATCTTAATAGGTACCATTGTTAGTTAAAATTCTACCTACACAAGTATACATATCAAAAAGATAATATAATGGGAAGCAGAGTATCGACTCTAGAGAAAATTGATCTAAAATTTTATTAAGTACTAAAATTAGAACAATTTAATCTTATCCAAGCAATCAAAATCAAATAACTAAGTTAATTACTTAAAACTGAATAGCCAAAATTTTATTAAGCCTAGGACTACAATATCCCTCACACTTCATCTAAATCTTAACTCTATTCCTTAACTTATTTCAATAGGTTGAATTGCTAACCTAAACTCCTATTTATAAGGGTCTCCATACTCGTCTTGTAAAAAAATCTATTTTAACCAAACACTATATCTCTATGTGAATTGAAATTAAAATAGATTCATTAAGTTTAGGCTATAATTCTGGTTACATATGGCATATAGGTATATCCCTATCCTATACACAAATCAATTAATATGATCGTATGTTATCCTAATTTTAGTCTACACTTAACTCCCTTTCCCAAGTTTATTTAGGTTCCTAGATTAGTTTAATTGGTGGCCAATTAGTTAAAAAGCATTAAGGACAAATTGGAATAAACAATTCAAATCCCATTAAATATAAGAAAGAAAAATATTAAAAATTTAGATTACACGTGAGTTCAATTACAATCCTAGTAATACAAAATTAGCTACTCATAATTGCAAAGACAAATAGCAATATATAAATTTCAACCATTGAGAGTAGTAAGAAAAATAAAAGCTAAGGAAGAAAACAAAACAATTGTTTGCAACCTTGCTTTATGAGTTTCTGCCTTAACTTTCAGGTTTTTAAATCTCTCAATGTTGTCTCTTTGATTTCTATTAAAACATCTTGTTTTTACTAAAAATCTTAACCTAAAATTCCATTCATGCAGTAGTATAAACATCCTAAAGTTAACCTACTACTCTAACTTTTGGGCTTAAAAGTGTAATAAGGCTCAAACATCAAATATCATCTTTAAATTTCCATTTCTGCAACAGTACACCTCATCATCTTTCGATGCACTTTTCTATATCTTTAAGGCAAAACTAGGCAAAAGGGCCCTCATGAAAGTTGTAACTCTATCTCTTAGCTTTTCAATGGCTTAAGAATTGAATCTATTTGAGTTTTATAGTGAAAGTGATGGGAAAAACACTGAAGCACATGCAAGTAGAATTCTAGGTCCTTCAAACAGTTTACTTTCCAAAATTAAGCCTTATTTCCTTAAACCCTACAAAAGCATAAAAACTAAAAAATAATAACTAAATTAAGATAAATAAACATACAATTAAAATAAGTTAATAAAATAAACTAAATAGAAAAATAACTAAATTCTAACCTAAACTCAAGAACTTAGTTTGCTTTTAAGAACAATTTGAGATAAAATAATTCTATTTCATAGAATTATCACACCCCCAAACTTAAGATTTTGCTAGTCCTCGGGGCAAAAGAAAAGAAAATAAAAAAAATAATCACCGAGTTATGATTTCCTAATTTTTCCTCAGAAATTATCCCACACTTTCAACTTAAGGTAAAATATAGATAATCTTCATATTCATGCATCAATTCAAATGAAAGCTCACTTTCGAATAGACTTCGTGTGTGTGTGTGTGTGTGTGTGAATAATCTCTGACAAAGAATATCATGCAATCCGGATTGGTTTATGCCAAATATAAGCAAAGATTAGTACTAGGATCCCATAAGTTTGGTTTCATCTCTTTCTCCATTAATGTAGACTAACACTTATTCAAGGATCAATAGGTCTTTATTAGGCTTGTGATGTAGGCTAGGGTTTAGGTATGATAAAGGAAATATTTAGACTCAAATTCACCCAAAGCACTTAATCAATCTAGGACCTATAAAGAGCTTAATTTTTTTTTCTTTTATAGCATCCCCAAACTTGAAGTAAACTTTCTTTTGTACAACACACCTTATTTCTTTCTTTTTTCTCCTTTTTTTTTACACCTCCAAACTTATTTTTGACAATTATTAATAAGGGGTAAATTTATAAATCCAATCACCCTTTTGACCTTCATTTTTTTTCTTGCTAATTAATCCACCTTTTTCCCTCAATTTAACTTTAAGCTTAAGATATTTCCTAAAAAAATAAAAATACTTAAGGGTGAAAGGTTCAAAATTAGAAATAAATAAAAAGGCTTAAAAGTATGTGGTTACAAAGAAAAGGAAAAATAGGCTCAAAAAGAGCTACTAAGGATAAATATATATCAAGGTAGGCTCAAATTGTCCAAAGATGGCCTAAATCATCTCTTATCCTAGGTATTGTTTAGGATTTTGCCTCGAGAGAGAATCAAACAAATTCTAGAATCCATAACTTCACTATACCTTTATTAACATAAACTTTTTCTATATCACATAACAATTCTAATTAAAAGAATATAGTGCTCAAATTATTGGAAGTCATATTCTATAATGAGGTTATCACAAGAATATCACCACAAATTTAAATCATACCAATATTCGTTCCAAATATTAAAATCATCAAATAATGAAAATATCATCCTAGGATAGTGAAAAATCATAAACAAGTTGTCAATTTATCTCTGATTTTAAAAAAATTTAAGCAAGCTAAAAATAAAAACTAACTAAAGATGCAAAATAATAAAGCAAATAAAGATAAATAAAGGCCAACAATTTAAAAATAAATAAAGACACAAAATAAACTAAAGACACCCCCCCAAACTTAAAACTAAACATTATCCCTAATGCTTAAAGAAAAAATAAATAAAAAAATGAAAATTCCTTTTTAAAAGTAGCCACAGAAGGAAAATGGTCTTGATATCTTCCTCTTAATGATCATCATCAATTCCATCATTTGCAAAAGATGGTAAACAGCCATAAATAGGGGTTTTTTTAACTTATTATTTTTTTATTTTTTAAGGGGGACACTTGTAAGGAAAAAAGTAGTAATTAATGACAATAAATAATAAATAAAGAAAAGAAAATAAATTAAAGTAAGTAAATTAAGTTAAAAACCTTAGGTTGCTTCTTAAAAAGCGCTTATTTATAGTCACTAGCTTGACTATGACTCCCTTTTTTACAGTTTTTCATCCTTAAAATATGGCCTCAGGCTCGGCCCATTAACCTTGAATTGGCTCGTATCGTCACTATCAATCTCAATTATTCCACAAGGATAAGCCTTTACTACTTTGAAAGAACCCCACCATATTTCTTTGTGTTTCCATGGAAAAAGCTTGAAGTATGATCAAGAAAGTAACACTACTTGTTGTCCAACCTGAAAAGGATAATTAGATGGTGGTGGTAACGTATGCTCATTCAATTCCTACTTGGGTTTAGTATTCAGAGGTGGTGGCTTAAACTCAAAGTTTGGTGCTTGCTCACTAGTAGGTTGAGACATAGGCTTCACCTTCCCTTCATCAACTAAATCCAGTTTATAGCAACTATTTCCATATGGATATTTGATTACATTGAAAATATTAAACTCCATTACCTCTTATCCAACTTTAAAAGTTATCTTGCCTTCTTTAACATTAATGATTACACTAGCAATAGCCAAGAATAGTCGTTTTATGATTAAAGGAATTTCCACATCCTCTTCCATGTCAAGCATAATAAAGTCCATCGAAATGTAAAGATGCCCAACTTTAGCCAACACATCTTCAATAATCGCCACAGGGTATCTAATTGTTCAATCAACTAATTGTAAAGAAGCTATAGTAGGTTGTATCTCATCAAGTCCAATTTTCTCAATAATTGACAAAGGCATAATCGAAACACCAACACCTAAATCACACAAAGCTTTAGAAAATTTAAATCTGCTAATAGTACAAGTTATAGAGAAACTCCATGGATCCTTCAGCTTTGGTGGAAGCTTGTTTTAAAGTATAGCACTACATTCCTCAATAAATGCAACTGTTTCAAAGTCTTTCAACTTCCTCTTCTTGGTTAAGATGTTTTTCAGAAACTTAACATAGCTTGGCATGTTTTCAAAGCTTTAGCAAAAGGAATATTTATGTCCAGCTTCTTAAAGACATGGAGAAATTTCTCAAACTGCTTATCCAACTTTTGCTTTTGCAACCTTTGTGGTAATGGTGGAGGAGGATAATTTGTTTGAGACTTCACTTGATTTTTAGCTTTCACATTATCTTTCATTTCCGCTTCAACTTCTTTCTCGATAATTACTTCATCATCATCTACATGCTCTTTTGAACACATAATTGATTTTTCACTCACCCTTCCAACTTCTTTTCCACTCCTAAAGGTAATTACATTGCATTGTTCCTTACCTTTGGGATTAATTTGTGTCACTTGGTAAGGCATCTTGGGGTCTACCATTGATGGCTTTTGCATGCTGTCCTATTTGGAACTCAAGATTTCTTAAGGAGGCTCATTGGCTTTGAATTATAGCATCAGTCTTTGATATGTATTGCATGAGAAGTTCTTCCAATTGAGACTTTTTTTCAGGAATTGGTGGTCTAGCTTGTTGTTGAAAACAAAGGCGCATGATGGGTTTTACATTTGAAGGCCCTGCATTATTGTTCCATGAAAAGTTAGGGTGGTTCCTTCAACCAAGATTATATGTATTAGAGTATGGATTATTTTGCTGCCTGTTAAAGTTCCCCATAAATTGAACCGATTCACAATTGTATGGACATCTCCACACATCTCACAAACTACAAATGAATTTTGGATAGTGTGAATGGCCAATGTGTTAAACTTCTTGGATAGTGCAGCCTCTTATGCAGTTAAGGCGCCAAGCACATCAATCTTTAATCTCGTATGCCCCAACAACTTTTCCCGAACAAGACCTTTCTAAAGGCCATCTCGTCCAACAGATTATAAAAATCTGCAGCATTCTTTCCCATTAATGCCCTACCAACAACAACATCAATTGTGCCTTTTATTGAACCAACCAGCCCATTGTAAAATGTCTGAACTTACAACAAATCAAGAATCCCATGATGTGGACATCTTCTTAGTAGGTATTTAAATCTTTCCCACGTTTCATACAAGGATGCACCTTCAAATTGTGTGAATGAGGTTATATCATTTCTTAGTTTTGTAATCTTGGCAAACAAAAAGAATTTTGCTAGAAACTTTTGAGCCAAGTCCTCCCATGTAGTAATAGACACATTGGGTAGTGAATTGACCCAACTCTTTGCTTTATCCTTCAAAGAAAATCGAAGCAGTCTCAATCTGATAGCATCATCAATTACTCCATTATATTTCAAAGAATAGTAAATTTTCAAGAAATTCACCAAATAAGAATTAGAATCATCACTGCGTAATCCACCAAATTAGAATGAAGACTGAATCATCTGAATGTAAACTTGGTTAATTTTGAAATTATTTGCATTGATGGAAGGTTTTTTAATGCTTTGATGCAAACCTTGCAAAAGAGGAATAGCATAATCCCACAGCGCTCTATTTTCTTCAAGAACTAGATTAATGGCATTATTGTCATTGTTGTTATTTTCCTCAACCATTATCTGATTTAAAGTTGCAATTTGCAAATTATCCCTTCGACATCTTCTGAAAGTTCTTTTTATCTTTGGATAAAAAGGAACAAGATTCAAATTGTTTCTTCTTTGCATACAATGACCAAAGATATCTACAAGCAAACAAAACCTAATATTAAAACAAGAAAAATAAAAATTGTAGTAAGAATAAATTGTTTGGTATTAATATTAGTAAAACTTCTAGAAACAATTCCTTGATAAGAAAGCTCCACAACCTTCCTCAAATAGCTCCAAATTTCTTGCTTTTAGTGCACCCTTTCCATAAACCCTTGTGCTCTTCCACTCTCTGTCCTTAAAACCCTTGAAAAAAAATCTTATTTCCATACTCTCTCTCGCTAGTTAGGTGTTTTAAAGAGAGAAAAAGGAAGCTTCAAAAATAGCTTAAAAGTTTTGGAAAGAATTTCAAATACAAGCTACCAAGGTGAGTTGTACACTAGAATTGAGTTTTGGTGTTGAGAATGATTAGTGTTTAGATTTGGGGGTGAATTGGTAGTTGGGGTTGTTCATTCATTTTAGAATGATAAGAGTAGTGAGAATAGATAGCCATTTAAAGGGCCATTGAAAGCTAGCTAAGAGAAAGCTTTTAGAATTTATAAGTATGTGGCTTGAGTTAATGGTGATGCTAATGTGATAATAGGTTCCAACGAAGCCCCATCGCCCCATTTGGACAATTAGAGAAGTAGAGTCAACAAAAGGTTCAACAAGATACCGGTGAGTGGACTTGCATTTCAAAATTGTTTTGGGAATGTAAACTTATTTGCACAATATACTTGAATGATTTTATCCAACTTTCCTTAAAAATAAGTGCCTTAGGAACAAGCCTTTGATAAATTGATTTTATGTTGTGACATGCGATTGTTATGGATTCATGCACTACTACATTATGTTGGTATATATATAGATATATATATGTTGTGCATGATGGTTGATATTGTGTGATGATTATAACCGTGTGTGTGCACGATGTGGGGGGATGCACATGCCAGTAATGGTGGTGGTGAGGGAGATGGATGATGATAGTGCCCGTGTGCACAATGTGGAGGGATGTACACAATGGCACTGATTGTGCACGATGTGGGTGAATGTGCACGATGACTCTGGCTATGTGCACGATGTAGGGGGATGCACATGAGCTGGATGTGATGATAGTGGTATTGGTATTTATCCATGTATGTATATGTATATATGTTTAGAGAATGAAAACTCATGTATATGGTTTATGGTTGAAATGCATATGAATTTGGCATGTTGAACTTTGGAAATCTTTATGTGTTTTATGTTGATTTTGTCATTTCAGTAAGATGGCTTTTTTCTTGAAAGGAAAGAAACTTTTTTTCTCATTGCTCTGTTTCTCACTGCAGCAAGAAACTCTTAGGTTTAAGGGGTAAGGCTGGCCAAAAATCTCGCTGCAGCAAGAATGTTACTGTAGCTTCTCACTATAGCGATAAACTTTCTATTTTGTGATTAAAAATTTCGCTGCAACGAGATTCAATCTCGTTGTAGGGAAAAACTTTCTGTTTTACTCCTCATTTGGTTTGATTGCTACCCTATTTTCCATTTCTTTGATACCATAGTTGAGCATGGACTTCCAACATTAAGGAATACATGAATTAAGTTTAAATTGAGAAGGTTTGGTGAGAAACCCTCGGCCAGTTGATAATTTAAGTCAAGTGTCGTCGCAACAAAAATGCCTTTCCGCTGCAACGAGGACCAGTCATTTATTTGACCTGATTCACATGAATGCTAGTAAAGTTTTCACTCTCCAAATCCATTATTGAGCATGGACCCTTTTCATAAAGTGATTTACGCATGTTGGGTTTCCATGAGGGGTTTTAATAAGAAATTAAACAAATTGCATTGTTTTGAAAAATGAATGCATCATGATTTCGTTAAACATTCCTTAATGTTTGTTTGTTCATTTCTTGTTCACTCACTGGGTTTATACTCACCGTTTTTAACTTCATGTTTTTAGATCAGGAGGCAGTCGGTAATTAGGTCGGGGTGACCTCGTAGATTCGAGTATTGGTAGGTGTCTCGGCATTCAGTAGCTGTACATTTGCCCCGAGTCTCTTCGCTGGAAATCAAGTCTTCTTTTTGAGATATATAGACAACCCATATGTAAATTATTAAGATTTATGTTATAGACAATGCATATAGATATGCTTGATCGATATGCCACTATGAGTTGGCAATGTTTAGTATTATTTTGATTCAAAGTTCTGAAATATGACTTCAGTAATTTTGATGGAGTAATGAACAAATAATGTAATTAGGCTTGCTTAGGCTTAGTGGGCTATGTCCATTTGGCCCATGCTCCGGTCATGGCCTGAAATTTAGGTCATGATATTTAGTCTACACTAAACTCCCTTTCCCAAGTTTGTTTAGGTTCCTAGATCAATTTAACTGGTGGCCAATCAGTTAAAATGCATTAAGAACAAATTGGAATAAAAAATTCAAATCTCATTAAATATAAGTAAGAAAGAGATTAAAAATTTAGATTACATGTGAGTTCAATTGTAATCCTAGAAAAATAAATTTAGCTCGTCATAATTGCAAAGACAAATAACAATATATAAATTTCAACCATTAAGAGTAGCAAGAAAAATAAAAGCCAAGGAAGAAATAAACAATTATTTGTAGCCTTGCTTTCTTAGTTACTGCCTCAACTTTTAGCTTTTTGAATCTCTCAGTGTTTTTTTTTTATTAGGGAGGGGGGATTCGAACTTTGCTTTCTAGGCAGAGGGATCATGCACCAATCAATGAGCCAAATGCTCAGATGCATTCTTAAATCTCTTAGGGCTGTCTCTTTGATTTCTTCTAAAACATCCTATTTATCTGACAAACTTAACTTATAATTCCCTAAGCTAACCTACTGGCTTTCACTTTTGGGCGTAAAAGTGTAATGAGGCCTAAACATCAAATATCATCTTTAAGCACCTTACTTTCCAAAATTAAACCTCATTTTCTTAAATCCTACAAAAGCATAAAAACTAATAAATATAACTAAATTAAGATAAATAAACATAAAATTAAAATAACTTAATATAAATAAACTAAATAGAAAAATAACTAAAAGTAACTAAATTCTAACCTAAACTCAAGAACTTAGCTAGCTTTTAAGAACAATTTGAGATAAAAATAATTCTATTTCAAAGAATTATTAACCATTGATAGATGCCTATATGTTGACCCATAGTTGAGTGCATGTAGTCCATGTGGGACAAAACTCTTACTAGGTGATTTTGCTTACGGTTTATGTTGATTGTTGCAAGTTGGTTTGATTTTGAGATGAATAACAACATAGTGATTTTTTTATGAATTTTGAGTGCTTGATTATTACAAGTTTCAAAAGGTGACCAAATTGCTAAGTCACAAATCGATGTATGGCATTGGGAGTAACAATACTTAAGTGAAATTGAGAAACGATTCATGAATTTAGTGCACTCATGGTCAAGTTTAAAGTGCTATATAGAAAAGACATTGAGGCCACCCATGAGTAATCAATATATTGTGAATGAATTACATATTTGCGATTATGAATCCATAGTTGATAAATATATAGTAAAAAAGGAAATAACGGCTATAAGTTGAGTTAAGTCTAGTAGTGACCTTGTATATGATGTTATGAGCATAATGATGTTGAAGTGGTGTAGACCATAAAGATAAATTAAGATGTATAAAGTTTAAATGGGGCATATGTAGAGAAAAAAAAGGCCTAGGAGAAAGAATGAATACCATCCATGAGGCAATGATTGTAAAATGTTAGAAAACTCACCTTTGTGTGCAAGCTAGAGTAGGCAATTAAAGTCACCTTTACAAGAAGGTGAGAGTGGATGATACAACGCCCACATATTGGAAGTGTGAGTGTTGATGAGTCTGATTTCCACCACTAACTAAAGTAACTGTGGACGAATAGATGCCTACCATTAAGATCATGAAACGAACGTACATGATAAAGTAATATTATGCCTTAATGATGATATAGTTATAGATAGGTTGATCATTCATGATTATGAAGGCCAAGTATGAGGCAATTACCACACGAGTATAAAACCAAGAGTTTAAGTGTACCGATGCCCATAAGAGATACGAATAGTCATGAGATCACAATGAAAGTGATCAAGTTATGTGTGACACGGTGGTTTAATATATGTAAAATGATGTGAATAATGGTACCTTTGTACTATCATCGAACTTAGAGGTATATGATTATGCAGGAAGCATAAGTGTTGGTTGATGTTAAGAATAGTTGAAGACATAATTGAATCATGAAAATTTGACACGTTGGTCATGATGAGTTTAATAAGTGATTCAAAAGTGCATAAGTAACTTTTTAAGGTTGGTTATGGAATGAAAGACCATATGGAAACTCTCCATGAGAATGTTAAGCTTGTAATGATAAATCTTTAAGAATGATGTCTCCTTGAGATTGGGCAAACTAAGATAGCAAAGCCCATGTTAAATTACGCTCATAGTGTCATTGTGTATGGAACAGAGGAATGTCTTGAAAAGACAATTTGGAGAGCCTTGGCTGAAGAAGACAACTGTCATTACCTAAATTTCGGGCCATGATAGATGCATGGGCCCAATGGACGTAGTCCACTAAGCTCAAGGAAGCCTATTTATATGACCTATTCACCATTCCATCAAAAGTTACTATGTTACATTCCATAATTTTGAATCAAAATAATACTAAGCATTGCCAACTCATAGTGGCATACCAGTCAAAATGTACATATATTGTCTAAATGTGTAATTTAATAATTTACATCACTTGTACATATTTACAAGAAAATGACTCTGGGTTTCCAGCGGAGTGAACATAGTGAAGGTGTAGTTACTGAATGCCATTGATACCAAACAAAGATACGAAGCTACAAGGACACCTTGACCTAGCTATCGGCTGCCTCTTAATCTGAAAACATGAAGTTGAAAACGGTGAGTATAAACCCAGTGAGTGAACAAGAAGGAAACAAGCAAACATTAAGGAATGTTTAACGAAATCATGATGCATCCATTTTTCAAAACAATGCAATTTGTTTTAGTTATTATTAAAACCCCTCATGTAAATACCACATGAGTAAATCACTTCATGAAAAGGGTCCATGCTCAACAAAGGATTTGTAGACTGAAAACTTTAATAGCATTCATGTGAATCAAGTCAAATAAATGACGGGTCCTCGCTGCAGCGGAAAGGCATTCTCGCTGCAGTGAAGTTAGGATTCAAGTTATTAGCCGAACAAGGGTTTCTCAACTAGTCGAGGGTTTCTCACCAAACCTCTTCATTTCAAACTTAACTAATTAATTTCTCAATGTTAGAAGTCCATGCTCAACTATGGTACCAAATAAGTGGAAAATAGGACAACAACCGAACACAAATAAGAAACAAAACAGAAAGTTATGCAAAATTTAGCGTGAATGAATCTCGCTACAGCAAAATTTATGCCATAAAATAGAAAGTTTCTCGCTGCAGCGAGATTTTGGCCAGCATTACCCCTCCAAACTCGAGAGTTTCTCGTTGCAGCGAGAAACAGAGCACCAAAGAAATATTTTCGTTCTTTCAAGGAAAAGGCCATCTTGCTGAACTAACAAAATCAACATAAAACACATAAAGATTTCCAAAGTTCAACATGCCAAATTCATATGCATTTCAACCATAAATCATATTCATGAGTTTTCATTCGCTAAACATATATACATATACATACATGGATAAATACCAATACCACTATCATCTCATCCAGCTCATGTGTATTCCCTCACATCGTGCACATAGCCGGAGTCATCGTGTGCATCCCCCCACATCGTGCACAATTAGTGCCATCATGTACATCCCCTCACATCATGCACACGAGTACTTTCATCATCCAACTCCTTCACCATAGTCATCACTGGCATATGCATTCCCCCCACATGTGCACATGCACGGTTATCATTATCACACAATGTTAGCCATCAATGCACAACATATATGTATATCAACACAACGACATAGAACAAGAATCTATAACAGCCACATGTCATATATAAAGACAATAATCAAAAGCTTGTTCCCAAGGTACCCATCTTTAAGAAAAGTTGAATAAACTCATTCAAAAGCATTGTGCAAATACATTCACATTCCCAAAATAGTTTTGCAATGCAGGTTCACTCACTAGTATCTTGTTGAACCTTTAGTCGACTCTACTTCTCTAATTGTCCAAATGAGGCGATGGGGCTTCGTTAGAACCTATCATCACATTAGCATCACCATTAAGTCAATTCACATGCTTGTAAATTCTAAAAGCTTCGTCTTAGCTAGCTTTCAAATTGCCATTTAAGTGGCTATCTAAGTTCACTATACTAATCACTATAAAGTGAATGAACAACCTCAACTACCAAAACACCCATAAGTCTAAATACTAATCATTTTCAACACTAAAAATCAATTCTAGTTCACTACTCACCTTGGTAGCTTTTTATTTTAAATTCTTTCCAAAAACTTTCAAGCTATTATTGAAGCTTCCTCTTTCTCTCTCTAAAACACCTAACTAGAGAGAGAGTATGGAAATAAGATTTTCTTCAAGGGTTTTAAAGAGAAAGAGTGGAAAAGCACGAGGGTTTATGAAAGGGTGCACCAAAAGCATGAAAAATGGAGCTATTATGAGGGAGGTTATGAAGGTTCATATCAAGCTTCCATTGAGGTTGGAAGTAACGTGAAAGAGAAGAACGAAGAAGAAGCTGCTGGAAAATGGGAGAAGAAGCTACTGGAAGAATGAGATATTTATAGCCCATGCTTATCCACTCCACTTAAATTACCAAAATGCCCCTCCACAATTTAGCTTGTTCTCCTCTAATCCTTTATGCAATCTTTTTACTCCGTTGACATTAGGACAAGGTCCATAAGGGGTCTAGAAATGCTCGGGTTCATAAAAATTGAAAAATTTTTACTCGAGGTGAAAAATGACCATTTTGCCCCTACCGTGAAAATCATCACCATTTTTATTTCCTTCATCATTTTACCCATATTTTCATCATTCATTTATGCCTTAGGCCTACTTAGGCCTTAATATTGTTTAAAACTTACTTTTAGGGGCTTACTAAGAAAATAACAAAATTATCCCTAACCCGTATTATTGCGTCTACTCCTAGTTACGAGCTTATAGAGGTCGAGGTCTCACAACAACTTTATAAAGAATAACATGACGTGCTTTATCAAGTGGAGAGTAATGTAATAAATTTGAGGATGGATTCTTCTAAAGGTGGAAGAATGTGAAACTTGACCATGATATAGGAGAATAAATTAGGAAATTCTTAGGTAAGCATGTAGATTTCTAGTTTTGAGCATCGAATTTAGTTTTAACCTTAAAATAGAATTCATTTTCAACTTGGTTGGCTATCATTGTTGAAGCAAAAATTTTTTTAAATTTGGAAGGGGTCAAAATATGTCACGACCCGGTGCTCCCCTTGAGCCAGTGACAACCGTCGCGATGTCCCGATAGACACTCATTACCCGGAATGCCAATCGGAACCCCGCAAGGCTTTAATATCAGTTTCTCATTTCCCCTGTGAGTAACCGCTGGCAAATATCATGTTCTAAAAGATTTTAAGCTATTTCCAACTTAAAACAATAAAAAAATGATTTCTGTCTCACAGGGGCATTTTGGTCATTTTTTCCTAAAAATTTTGAAATAAGCTAAAAATGTAGTATGCGAGTACAAAACACATAATTCATAATCAAAAATAAGTTTAAACATTTAAAACCTTCATTTAAAATTAAATTATTATTATTTTGATATAATAAAAAATATTCAATAAAATATTCTATTTTCTTAGAAAACAATTTTTATAGAGTTATTTGTAAGAAATTTTTGTAGCGTAAAAGCGAAATAAATTCATACATACTGTAATACAGATAGTCAAGGTATGTAATTTAATTTACAATGACACGTGGGCCCCCAAATGACAAAAGTGAACGAAGGCTGTGAACCTACGATTTTTTAAGAAGTAAAGCCAACTGTAGCCTTCGACGAAATCAGCTATCTATAGCTTATTTTGAGCCTGAAATGGGTGGAAAGGAGGGTGGTGAGATTATATAATCCCATTGAGTAAATAAACATCATCCAAAATATCTAAAGTCGAGTAAATGGAGACGATTAAAATATTCCATCTCAATATGTAATTCATAACATAAATATTCATTTCATTTAAATAATCAACATGGCTTATGAGTATCTTAAAAGCATGGCTCCTGCCAAAATCATTCTCGAGAATACCTTGGCCAAGGCATCTAATCGAGTCTGCCAAGGCTGTTAAAAATTTCACATACACGTAAACATATTTTTAGTTTGAAAAACACAGTCGTTCCTTGGCGTTAGCAGAGTTCATCATCACGAGGTGGTTCGGCGTGACGTCAACTCTAACCCTACCTTAGGAGATACCCTACACGTCTCTCCGATTTAGGTACGTATATAATCGAATTTTGTGCCCCTCTAATAGGCTGGTCCACAGAACCAGCCCACTGCAGCAAGCTAAACCCACCATACAATAAAAATTCAACAGCATGACATGGCAATTTTATCATTATCTAGCATATCAAGGCAAACAACAGTTTATACATTTTCAACTCAAATACCAATTCAGTCATTCATGCCAATATTGCCATAAGCCAATCAATTAGAACCATAAATTCACAATACATCAAATGGTCTCCAATTACTCTATTTTCAAAGCCATCATTCAATTTGAAGACAATTTATAAAATCATTTCATTTAAAAACATTTTGTTTATAAAACCTAAAAATTAACCATTTAAACTCATTTTCCATAAAATTCATAAAATCAAATAAAAAGACCACTTTAGATAATTAAAATGATGATAAGGTTACTTACTATTTCGGGAGTCAAATTTTTTGAGTACTCTGACTATCGATCCTCGGGTACAATTTCTTTGCCCTTATCGGAGGATTCACCACCTAGACATAATGCACAATCAAGAAATTTACCACATTGGTGCTAAACCATTATAAAACTATATGGATGCATGAAATGGAATGCAAATTGTTTGGATTATCGTCTAAACACGGTGTTCTACACAAATTCAATTGTGTACCTAAAGAAAACGGTATTGGCCTAATTCGATCTATCACTCGATTAATTGGCCAATATGCCCAATACAACTCCAATTAACTCCATTTTTCTTCCAATTCTCTAAACCATCAAACACAAGTCAAATAGCATAAAATTTAGCAAAATCATCTTCACATTTTCTCTTGGGAATTTCGGCCATGGTGGGTGCATCAACACTATGATTTTCCTACTTGATTTTCTCGCCGTAATTCATCATTTCCTAACCAATTCACTTGAAATAAAATCAAATCCACCATCCACACTCTACATGAAAATTTTGCCCAATGATGGCTAATGGGAGGAAGTGAATTTTTCTTGTTGGCTCTTCATGCTACACATCACTAACTATCTAAAAACACTAAAATACATTGAAATCTAATCAAATCAAGCATCAAAACCTCCCTCTAAGTGTTCGGCCAGCAAGGGATTCATCATGCTTTCATGTGATTCAACCATGGAAAATAAGAAAAGATGCTTAAGAAAGAGAGATCTCAAGCTTAAATTGAAAAATCTTACTTTTTTTCACTTGTTTCCTTGAATTTTCACACTTTTTCCTTGAATTTTTCCACCTAGGGTTTTGTTCTTCCTTTTCCTTGCTTCTCCTTGGTGAGGCCGACCATAATGAAGAGAAATGGGCTGATTTTGTGCTAATTTATAAGGAAAATAATAAAGAAATAAAAACTTGACACTTGTCACCTTACCATTGGTCCATTTTTAAATTCTTAACTATTAAGCTTTCTTTCTCCACCACATAAAATCCTTCAATTATCCATAATAATAATGGGTGAAATTCATGTTCTGGACAAGTGTTGGGTGGTGTAAAATTACAATTTTGCCCCTAAGGTGCCAAAATGACTATTTTGCCCTTATCCTTGGAAAAACGTCGAAATTAAAATTCTTCACTTCTCAAGCTCAAATTATACTCCAAATGATCAATCTTAGTCAAAACTTTCATCCAACACTCACATCTTAACCTCGGGTAGCAAAATGACCATTTTGCCTCTAGGTCATGAAAATTCTAATTTGACTCCAAATCGATCCTCGAACTCCAAATCACCATTTTAAGTCATTCTGGGGTTTTAAAATTCTCAATTTCAACTTAAAATCACTATTTAGACTAGTTCGAGGCTTATTCAATTTAGTTGCACCACTAGATACACTACCAACTTTTGACGATTTTTCGGGGCTTTCCAAGTATGCAAGCATTCTGCCAATCACATGAATGAAATGGCTAATATTTTATAAAGTCGAGCTTGACAAAATATGTGATTTTTATAGAACAATCCTTTAGAATTAAAAAATGGTGGTAATGGTTCCCTTGATATTGAGATAACTAAAAATAATTTTTTCATAACTTTTGAAATATGTTTGCTATGGTAAATGAGAGTCACAAATTTAATTTCAATCAAACTCTTTTGTTTTTGTTCTTGAAACCAAAATTTAGGTTTTGATTTTTTTGGATTTTGATTTTTGTTATATTTTTATTAAATCCAAATGGGAGTGTTTGCTTATTTACATTAAATACCATTTAAGTAAATGTAATATCTTAAGTAAATGGAGAGTAAAAAGGAAAGAAACAAAAATGAAGACATTTACTTAAATGGCATTTAATGTAAATAAGCTTAAGGCTTGTTAAGAACACCTAGAGTGTATTCTGGGCAAAATCTATCGATGGCAAAAAGTCTTTTTAAGAGAATTAAAGAACATCTATCGATAAATGACACATCTATCGATAGATTGAGCATAATAGATAGACATATCTATTGATAGATAGCAACTCGAAAGCCTTTTTAAAAGGACCTTAAAGCTTATCTATTGATAGATGACAAAATCTACCGATGGATAACGTTGATTTTTGAAAAATAAAGAAGGGCTAATAGGACTTTTCACACTCCAAAATATAAATATGATCCATTCTTTTAGGTTTTTTCATCTCCAGATCTTTTTCGTCAGTTTTCTCTCAACTCTAATTTCTCTCAAAACATTTTTCAACCTAAATCAACATTTTTGAAATATTAAAGCTTGGGTTTTGTGTTTTTCAACAAAGGTGATGTTTTTCAATTTTGAATCTTTAAATCTATGGCTTTTTAGCTTTGAAAAATACTATTTTGTGTCTAGGTTTTTATTAGTTCTTTAAGCTAAAGGATTTGTTGATTTTTCTCATGGATTAGAGCTCACCCAAGGTTAGGAAAAATGGGTTTAAGAATTTCTAGCTTTAGTTAGTGAAGAACAATGTGTTTAGTTAGCTTTAGACAAACTCAATTAGTTTTGAAAACGCTTAGAAGGATTATTACGTGATTTATAGTTTCAGCAATAATTATTTGATGTTTTAGGAGTAGTCAACAACTCTAAGGAATTCGTTTGAGTAAAATCTTTGTTTTTGGTAGAGGTCGACATTTCGAAGATGTGTGAATACACCTTTTCAAGTATTGTGATATATAAAGTGAACATGACTTTTATGGAATTTATTTATTATGCATGAAGAAATATTACTTTAAGAATGGCTTATCAAAGAATTTGAGCTTGAATGTTTTCAACTAGATTCCAACATGTATGATTGAAGGATTTGATTTGATGATGATTTATTATGTGAGGTGACACAAATGATTTTCATCTAGTTTGCCAATCTATTATGTATGTAAATATTTTACTATGTATTAGTTTTCAACAATGGGGGACAAGCTTTTTCAAACATTTTACTTCAGAAACTTCAGTTCCATTAAGATTGGAAATGAGAAATGTAAATAGGTTTATGGATGCTTATGTGGAGGTAAACGTTCCCACCCTTAAGCTTATGATATTCTTTATGTGAGAAATATTTGAACATGTGAAACATGGTTCTTTGGGATAATATGTGATGTAGTTCCACATACCCTATAGGAAAGTTCAAAGGTGTAGCATAAGTTTAATTGAGTTGAATATGTGTTGAAAATATATTGATATTCGAGATAATGCATTGTATGTAAATGTCTCCTAGCATTTTAACATGGTGTGAGATAACATTTCTTACTTAGTGAATGCATCTAGTATGATGGATGATGGTGTTTCACACAGTGTAATTTCACACATGGTGAATGCGTCTAGTGTGATAGATGATGGCGTTCCACATGGTGTGAGGTAATATTCCACAAACAGTGCCAACACCCAATGATATGAGAAGAGCGATCCTTATTGCATGATGTCGACTCTTAACAAGAGTGAGGTCGATGTGCCACTTACCAAGTCCCAAACGTGGGCTTGGACCAAAAAGGTATCCCCATTGTATTCCTGATTATGGCATATTACTCTTTGTATTGTGATTTTACTTGTGGTTGCTTTTTATGCTCGGATGTTTGGTTGAATGGTAGGTTAAACTCTAAGTTTTAAGATAGCCAAGATAAATTACTAGATAGAATAAGTTCCAATGCATTGGTTTAGTTTTTATGGATTAGATATTGATCACTGTGTTATTTATTTATAAATGATTACTTTGGTTATATGGATTAAGATATGATTACAAAATGTTATGATCTAATTCTATTGGACAATCTTGAGTACATGAGCAGCTCACATGGTTTATGAAAAGATTGGTGTAAGCTACCCTAGTTTGGGGTTTACGTGGATAAGTATCGTTTCTCTTAGAGATGATTTGATACCACAAGTAAAGTATAGCTTCCTTGTTTTTTCCTATAAGTTTTTCTTTAGTAGTTAGCTTATTGAAAGAACTACATGTTTATTAAATATCGATTTTACTATGAAAGTAAGAATGCTTTATAACAACTTTATTCTTACGAGAAGTTTGAAATGAAGTATATTTATCTCAAGATGCATGTTTACACTAACGATATAATTTGTTCAAAAACTCTCCTCCTTGGCTTTTCCCATTCCCCAAATCTATTTACAGAGTCTTTATGACTCACACGTTATTTTTTCTAATTATTTTTATTTGTAGAACAGTGATAACATTCAGCTCCCGAGTCATGGAGGCGTGATCCATTCATCATTCTTTGGTGGGTGTCTATCAAGCACTTGATGCCTAAAGAGTCAGGTCATGTTTTGCTAACAAGTCGGTCTTTACTTTATGTTTACGTTTATGGATATTAAACATGTTTATGATGATGTAGCTAATGTTTGGCATTTACTTTATTAATTTTATGGATAAATCTGCAAAAATGACTCAACAACCTACATGGACACCCAAGGGTGTTAATAAATGATTATGGCATAATGTTTGAGTTTTTAACTCTGACTATGTTATTGAATGAATGCACTTAGACTATTTGAGAAGTTCCTTAACTGTGTAATTGATAACTCTCTGATATAGAGTTATTTGGACATAATTTTGATAGTAATTTGGCTTAGTTCTTGTAGTAATGCATAGCAATTAGTAGATTTTATTTAAATTATTTTAGGTTAGTTAATTTAGGTGAGTCAATCTAATTTTAGTTAATTTTATGCTTAATTTGGTGTTAATGTGATTAAGATAGGTTGTTGATGATTTATTTGTGCTTTTATAGGTGTTTCATGAAAGAAGAATTATAATGGAAGAAGGAAAGCAATTTTGAGGTGTAGACTTCCACTGCACATATTTTAATATTTCAACCATAACTCTCTCTACAAAGCTCCAAATAAAATGATTCTTGACCATTGGAAAGATAAGAGAAAAATTTATAACTTTCATATTTACCACTTCACCCAATTCAGCCATAAAGGTAGTCAAAAATCTTGTCAAAGTTGGAGCATTGCAGTAGTCCTAGAACAATTATGATTTCTGCTATTTAAATGGTCAAGGTCGAGGCTTTGGAGGAGGTAGGCCGCTGCCATGTAGTTTGATGAGGAAATCCTGATTGGAGTTGACTTCTTTCTTCACCCAACTTAGCTTAATGTCAAAGCCTTATCAAAACAACTTTTTGGAGGACTTTTAATAGATAACGAAACACCGAATTAAAAGTTAAGATTCAAGTCGTAAAGTCATTAAAGCTGAGAAGAATTTGAAGGATTGAAGGAGATTTGGAGATCAAGATTACAATTCTTGGTTTTTTCTATTTTTTGTTATTCTTTTATTTTCTTGCTTTTGTTTTTAATGTTTAAACTTTATTTGATGATGATGTGTGACTTGATGGGGAAATTCATGTATCTAAGATTATGGTTGAACTCAATATGTAGTCTGCTTTATTTATCTCTCTTTTGCATATGTTTTATGGATTTAAGTTGTTTATTTTATTCTGTTCTTAATGCTTTTATTTAACTAGCCACCAATTAGATTGAATTGGAAACCTAAGTTAAACCTTGACGAAGGAGATTTAGGTAGACCTAGAATAGAATAGCGTATGATCAAATACGCTTAGTTGATTAGGTGGTTTGATTTGCATATAGGGTAGTCATACACCTATAAGCCATGAGCAGCCAAAATTAGAGCACGAACTTAATGAATCTGTCTTTAATTTAATTTGCATAGACATATAATAAATTAATTAGGAGAGAAATTTTTATGAGAAACTCGACAAAGACTTGTAAATAATTTAAGACTTTAGGTTAGAAACTTAATCCATTAAACTAAGTTAAGAGAGAGAGAGAAAGACAATGATCAGATAAAATTTAGAGGGACATCATAATCTTAAGTGTAGTAATCACTCAAATTTAATAAAATAATTTTGGTGATAGATTTTACATTAGTTTTAGTTATTATTTTCAATTTTTCTTTTTAGTAATTAGGTTGTTTGGATAAGATTAGGGAGTTATAATTTTAGTAATTAACAATTAGGAATTAATTCAATTCTCAGTGGGAACAAATTCTACTTTTTATTATGTTACTTGTTAATGATACATGCACTTGCGTGAGAAATCAGTAAGAAGTTTTTCGCGCCGTTCATGAGGAGTTGACTTTTAGTTCTTTCTTGTTAATATTAATACCAAGCATTCTTACTTTTAATCCAAACTTTTTTTCTTTAATTTCTAAGTACTTTTGGTCGTTGTATGCAAAGAGCCCAAAATTTGGAAATTGTTCCTTTTGATCTAGAAATCGAAAAGACCTTTCGAAGACTTCAGAGGAAAAATAAAAAAGGTTATACTCCAAGTAAAACAATGGTTGATTAACAACAGGAAGAGACCAATTCTTTAAGGGATTATGTTGTCCCATGAGTACAAAATCTCCACTCTAGTATCTGAAGACTTCCTATTCAAGCCAACAACTTTGTGTCACATCCCATTTCCTGCAAAAATTATGACAAGTGTAAGGACCCAAATGATCATAACCTGTTAGGCCCAAGCAAGCCTCTTTTCATAACATCATCAAACATTCATCATCACATGTGAAAGCATCATATCACATCCAATAACTTACATAATCGTAATACATTCATTCTTAAAACTTATTACACAATAAAGGAACTTCTCAACTTAATTGTGTAAGCTCAACTTAATACATCTATATGTATATTAATAAGTGCCACTGTCATAGTGCACGATAATATTAACATTAAATCATCAGCACCCTCAGGTGTCCGTATAGGCTTTCGAGCCATCATCATGATCTCATACAAAGCATTATTCATATAAGATGCCCAAACATTGGCAATATCAACATAAATATATTCATATTTTGTAAACATAACATCAAGTAAAGACTAACTTGTCAGTGGAACTTGATCGACCCTCTAAGCATCAAATGGCTGCTAGACACCTACCAAGGAATGAAGATCAGACATTGGTATCTATGACACTGATTGCTATCAGATGCTATCACTATCTACAATAAAATAAATCAAAAAAATAATATGTGAGTCACAAAGACTCTGTGAGTGGATACGGGAAAGGGACAAGCCAAGGGATAAAAGTATTTCATAACCATGCATTTATATCTCATGTCGTTCCTAACTTTTGAATAGTAAAATTCATTGTACATGCCATTTAAACTCATTTAAATACCTTGTGTTTAAAAACAAACTTATATAAACCTTTATAAATCCTTTACCTTTAAAATCCTCTTCAAGTTCACTTAAACGTCCTTTTCTTGTACCATATCTATCGGTACATTATTGAATGTATCGATAATTACAAGCATCTATCGATACATTGGTAAAATGTATCGATACATTTGTCACAACCCAAATTTTCGGGCCATGACCGACGCAAAGGCCCAATAAACGTAGTCTATTAAGCCCAAGCAAGCCTATCGATTTATCCTACTCATCATTCCATCAAATATCGCTAAGTCATATTTCATACTTTTGAATCAAAATAGTGATATACATTGCCAACTCGTACTGGCATTACTCCTTAAAAATTTACATACAATGTCTACAACATGTATTCTAATAATTTACATTAAGTTTGTCTATACAAAACAAAATAAAACTCGACTTCCAGCGAAGGAACTCGGATGAATGTACAGCTACTGAATGCCGAGACACCTACCAAAAGATTGACACAGGTCTACAAGGACACCTCGTCCTAGTTACCGGCTGCCTCGTGATCTGAAAACATGAATTTCAAAATGGTGAGTATAAACCTAGTGAGTGAACAAGGAAGGGAAAAAGCATACCATAAGGAATCTTTAATGAAATCATGATGCATTCTTTTTCAAAACAATGCAATTTGTTTCTATTCTTATTAAAAACCCCTCATCAAGCCTTTAAATGATTAATCATTTGAAAATCATTAACCCATACATAACGAACCATTTGAAGAATAAAAGCTTCAATATTACACAAGTAAGTCAAATACGACAACGAGAATGCCTTTCCGCTGCAGCGACGTTGGGATTTAGTTATTAACCGAACGAGGGTTTCTCAACTGGCCGAGGATTTCTCACTAAACCTCCTCATTTTAAACTTAACTCATTTAATCTTTAATGTTGGAAGTCCATGCTCCGATATGGTAGCAAAGAAGTAAAAGATAGGGCAACAATTTAACAAGATAGAATACCAAAACAGAAAGTTTTTCGCTGAATCTCGCTGCAGCGAAATTATAACCTAGGAACAGAATGTTTCTCGCTGCAGCAAAATTCAATCTCGCTATAGCGAAATTCAATCTCGCTGCAGCGAAATTGCAACCCAGCAACAGAAAGTTTCTCGCTGCAACGAGAAGCTACAGTGTCATTCTCGCTGCAGAAAAAATGCATCCTCGCTGTAGTGAGTTTTCGGCCAACCTACCCTTTCAAAGCCCGAGAGTTTCTCGCTGCAGTGAAATACAAGGCATCAAATGAAAATTTCCCTTTCTCCCAAAGAAAACCACCCTGTTTGAAATGTTCAAAACCAATATGAAACACATAACGATTTCTCAAGGTTTAACATGTCAAGTTTCACATGCAATACAACCATAAACCATTATCCATCAATTTCCTATAACACACATATTTACATATGTATATATATATACGCATATACCCATCATCATCATCACACCATCCCATCATCATCATCACACCAGCTCATGCGCATTTCCTACTCGCACATGGCTTGGTCATCACCGGGTTATGCGCACTCCCTAGTCGCACATAATCGGGTCATCCTCGACTTATGCGCACTTCCTGCTCGCACATAGCCGAGTCAATATTGTGAAACCCTGTCAAGCTCGATTTAAAGATGGTATTGTACCGAGTGGTACAACTAAGTTAAATCGAGCCTTGAACTAGTTCAAATAGAAATTCTAAGAGGAATTTGAAAATTTTGAAACCCACAGAATGACTTAGAATAATGATTCAGAGTTCAAGGTCCAGTTTAGAGTTTATCAGGAAAATTGACCGATTAGGGACAACACGGTCATTTTACCATTTGATGACAAAATTGAGATTTCTAGCCAAGATTTGATCACATTTGACCAAGAATAATTATATGAAAAATAATTATGATTATTGGAGTACAAAATGATGTTTAGCAGTGAAAAATTGTGATTCCCGGTATTTTTAGAGCACAAAGGCAAAATGGTAATTTTGCCACTAGAGAACTAAACAGGAATTTTTATAAAATGATTTTTTTGCCCCATTTGGTTAATGTTGATCAATATTAGTGTTATTTGAGGTTGAAAAGTAGAAATAATGTGATTCCGATACATTTCAGAGTATAGGGGCAAAATCGTAATTTTTTCATCTCGGGGGCAAATCGGTAAATTGATCGCCCCAACACTTGTCAAGACCAAGGGATTTTAATTGTGGTAGGATTGGATAAATATCAGAATATTTGTGGTGGAAAATTAAGAAGAAAAAGTCAAAAAGTTAAAAAATTGGGCCAATAAGCATGTGACATGTGGCATGCTTGATTATTTTATTATTTTCTATAGAAATCAGCCCATTAAATCCCCAATTCTCTCACCATATTCGGCCTAGGCAACTAGCAACAAGAACAAACGAAGAACGAAGGAAAAAACAAGAAAACCTAGGTGAAAATTCAAAGAAAAAGTGAAGAAATCAAGAAAACAAACTAGGTAAGTTAGAATATCTTTAATTCTCCTTGATACCTAGCTTACCCATGCTTTTGTTCTTGATTTTCATGGTTGAATATTGAGTTATCATGATGAATTCAATTCTGAAAAATGGGTATGGAACAGGAATTGTTGTTAGAATAATTTGACTTTAGACTATGTTAGTGTTTAGGGATAGTTAAGCATGGTTATGAACAAAAACACAAAAGAAATATTCAATTTCTCTAGGGTTCCTTGTTGGTCGAACCATGAGGGCTGAAGATCAATGGGGGATTGTTTTTATTTCAAGGAAAATGGCTTGGAAAGTGATGAATTAAGGTGAGACGGTTATGTAGAAAAAATTTTTGTGCTAGTGCACCAAATGACCGAATTTTTCTATAAGGAACTGTGAGGGTTCTAATGCTGAATTTGGCTTTATTTAAATGGTATGTGGTAAATTAAGGTATTAGAGGAGAAATGGATTAATTTGGAGGTGATTTGGACACAATCGCCAATTAATCGGTGATCGGTCGAATTTAATCGATACCGCGATTAAGCGGTAATCGGACATATTTTTACATTTACATATCAAGCATTAGTAATTTAAATTAGTTTATATCAATTTAGGGACAATATAGTAAATTCCTTGACTTTGTTATTTGTCAAGGTAGTGAGACGTCCGGAAAGGCACAAGAATTGCGCCGAGGACTATTAGTCCGAGTGCACCCGAAATTCGAATTTTCGATATCGGTGAGTGGACTTGCATTTCAAACTTTTTTTGGGGAATATGAAAGATTCTATCCAACTTGTCTTAGAAAATGTACCTTGGGAACAAGCTTTTGTTAAATGGTTTGATGTTGCGATATGTGATTGCTATGGATTCATGCATTATTGCAATATGATGATATATATATATATATATATATATATATATATATATATATATGTGTGTGTGTGTTGTGCATGATGAATGATATTGTGTATAATGACTGTAACCGTGTGTGTGCACGATGTGGGGGGATGCACATGCCAATGATGATGGTGGCATGAGAGATAGATGACGATAGTGCCCGTGTGCACGATGTGGGGGTATGTACACGATGGCACTGATTATGCACGATGTGGGGGGATGCACATGATGGTGCCGGCTATGTGCACGATGTGGGGGGATGTACATGAGCCGGGTGTGATTATGATGATATTGATGCTTGTCTATCAAATTATGCATATCTAGACTTATGAAATGAAAGCTCATGAATGTGATATATGGTTGACATATATGTGAAATTTGACACATTGTACTTTGAGAATTTTCATGAGTTTTATGTTGACTTTGTTGGTTTAGTAGGATGGCTTTTTTGTTGAGTGAAGAGAAACTTTTCTCTTGTTGCTCTGTTTCACTGCAACGAGAAACTTTCTGTCCATTTTGCTAACTTGTGGGTTTTTGCCATATTTCTCATTTCTTTGGTACCATAGTTGAGTATGGATTTTTGTAAAGTGATTTACTCATGTGGGGTTTACATGAGGGGTTGAAAGGAGGTCAAACAATTGCATGGTTTTGAAAAAATGAAAGCATCGTGATTTTGATAAACATTCCTTATGGTATGCTTGTTCCTTTCTTGTTCACTCACTGAGTATTGTACTCACGTTTTATAAAAATTCATGTTTTAAAATCAGGTGACTGTTGGACCTTAGATCGAGGAGTCCCCGTAGTGCATCTCTTGAGTATGTGTCTGGCATTTGATAGTAATCCCTTTTATTGTAAATGTCTCTGCTAAAAGTCATGGGTCTTTTTGTATTATGAATACAATCTAATAATGTGAATATGTGTATGCAATGTAAATTGCTAAATACATGACTGGTATAGTGCATGTATATTATTATCGATAATGCCATTGTGTTTTGGCTATGTTCACACTCGAGAAAAGGTGTGTGTGTGTATGCATGATATGATAAATTTGTTAAGCAAAGGTAAATGGATAGGCTTGCTTGGGCTTAGTGAGCTATGCTCATTGAGCTCATGTGCCGGTCATGGCCCGAAAAATTGAGTCGTGACAAACTTGGTATCAGAGCAAAGGGTTGTAACCCAATCCTTGGGAACTCTCGCATGTGAACAGGGGCGAAGCGTGACTCTCCGCCCAGGGGCTTATTTTTTATGAGTGCTTTGATAGGTACCGTTTGTTGCCTCCGTAGCGAAGGGGTTGAGTGGTACGTCCCTCCCTAGTGACAATGTTGGTATCAGAACCCTAGGTTATTTAGGTCCTAGGGTGTTATGGTCAGGTCCAGTGGAAAGTCGAGTTTTTATGTGGGATTTTTAATTATGAACTGTGAGCCGCGGCACATTTCATAATCGAGGAACCGCATAAATTCTCAATGTTAGAAACCACCTTATCTCTTTAACTGTGGTTAATGACAGGTGTTTGCTCTTATCTAGGTAAGAATACCACCTAAGACACGGGCCACCTTAAGACAAGTGAGGGAGCAAGATGCCCCTACTAAGATGACTAATAGGTCACGGGCACCCACCCGTAGGGGGCGAGGTAAACGTGGCTAGGTCGCTAGGCCGGTGAGAGTGAGTACGCCTGTGAATAGGAGAGAAGAATACTTGGTGGTACCTACTCCTTTAAAGGAGGTATTTGTGACTAAATAAGAAAATAAATCCTGCGTAGCTCGAATCAAGGATGAAAATACCTTAGTGAATTTAGTGATGTTAGACACCTTAAGGAGCTTAAGGATCAGTTGGAGGATCCTTATGGAAAGAAAGAAAAGATGTTTACCAATGGCACAGATGAAAAGTTGAGGTATGGAAATAGACTTTATATGCCGGATAATGATGAATTAAGGAGAGAGATATTGGAGGAGGCGCATATGGCAGCCTATGTGGTACATTCAGGAGCTTGGCAACGAGGCTGAGTGATACTGCTTGCCAAGTGCTCTGATAGGTACCCTTTGTTGCTCGTCGCGGAAGGGAGAAAGGGCTGCCCTGAAGGGTGGAGCCACCTCTAGTGACAATGTTAGTATCAGGATTTAAAGGAGGTGGCGTGGAAAGTTGAGGATGAGATGCGGACAAAGCATCCACACCTCTTCGATATGTGAAGGTAAGCCACTCTATATTGAATTTAAATTCGGGGATCGAATTTTTATTAGTGGGGGAGAATGTGAGACCTTGTCAACCTCGATTAAAGGACGGTATTGTACCGAGTGATACAACTAAGTTAAATCGAGTCTTGAACTAACTCAAATAGTAATTCTAAGAGGAATTTGAAAATTTTGAAACCCACAAAGTGGCTTAGAATAGTGATTTGGAGTTCAAGGTCCAGTTTGGAGTCCATCATGAAAATTGACCGATCGGGACGGTCATTTTACCATTTGATGATAAAATGGAGATTTCTAGCCAAGATTTGATCACATTTGACTAAGAATAATTTTATGAAATATAATTATGATTATTGGAGTCTAAAATGATGTTTAGTAGTGAAAAATTGTGATTCCCGATATTTTTGGAGCATAAGGGCAAAATGATAATTTTGCCACTAGAAGACTAAACGGGAAATTTTATAAAATGATTTTTTTGCCCCATTTGGTTAATATTGATCAACATTAGTGTTATTTGAAGTTGAAAAGTAGAAATAATGTGATTCTGGTACATTTCGGAATGTAGGGGCAAAATCGTATTTTTTCTATCCCAGGGGCAAATCGGTAAATTTTTTGCCCCAGCACTTGTCAAGGCAAAGGGATTTTAATTGTGGTAGGATTGGATAAATACCAGAATATTTGTGGTGGAAAATGAAGAAGAAAAAGTCAAAAAGTTAAAAAACATTAGGCCAATAAGCATGTGACACGTAGCATGCTTGATTATTTTATTATTTTCTATAGAAATCAGCCCATTAAATCCCCAATTCTCTCACCATATTCAACCTAGGCAACCAGCAACAAGAACAAAGGAAGAACAAAGGGAAAAACAAGAAAACCTAGGTGAAAATTCAAAGAAAAAGTGAAGAAATCAAGGAAACAAGCTAGGTAAGTTATAATTTCTTTAATTCTCCTTGATACCTAGCTTACCCATGCTTTTGTTCTTGATTTCCATGGTTGAATATTGAGTTATCATGATGAATTCAATTCTGAAAAATGGGTATGGAAGAGGAATTGTTGTTGGAATAATTTGATTTTAGACTATGTTAGTGTTTAGGGATAATTAGCATGGTTATGAACAAAAACACAAAAGAAATATTCAATTTCTCAAGGGTTCCTTGTTGGTTAAACCATGAGGGCTGAATATCAATGGGGGATTCTTTTTATTTCAAGGAAAATGGCTTGGAAAGTGATGAATTAAGGTGAGACGATTATGTAGAAAAAATTTCGGTGCTAGTGCACCAAATGACCGAATTTTTCTATAAGGAACTGTGAGGGTTCTAATGCTGAATTTGGCTTTATTTAAATGGTATGTGGTAAATTAAGGTATTAGGGGAGAAATGGATTAATTTGGAGGTGATTTGGACACAATCGCCAATTAATCGGTGATCGGTTGAATTTAATCGATATCGCGATTAAGCGGTAATCGGATATATTTTTGCATTTACATATCAAGCATTAGTAATTTAAATTAGTTTATATCAATTTAGGGACAATATAGTAAATTCCTTGACTTTGTCATTTGTCAAAGTAGTGAGATGTCTGGAAAAGGCAAAGGAATTGAGCCTAAGGACTATTAGTCCGAGTGCACCCGAAATTCAGATTTTCGATATCGGTGAGTGGACTTGCATTTCAAACTTGTTTTGAGAAATATGAAAGATTCTATCCAACTTGTCTTAGAAAATGTACCTTGGGAACAAGCTTTTGTTAAATGATTTGATGTTGTGATATGTGATTGCTATGGATTCATGCGTTATTGCAATATGATGATATATATATATATGTGTGTGTGTTGTGCATGATGAATGATATGGTGTATAATGACTGTAACCGTGTGTGTGCACAATGTGGGGGGATGCACATGCCAATGATGATGGTGGTGTGAGAAATGGATGATGATAGTGCCCGTGTGCATGATGTGGGGGGATGTACACGATGGCACTGATTGTGCACGATGTGGGGGGATGTACATGAGCCAGGTGTTATTATGATGATATTGATGTCTTTCTATCAAATTATGCATATCTAGACTTATGAAATGAAAGCTCATGAATGTGATATATGGTTGACATATATGTGAAATTTGACACATTGTACTTTGAGAATTTTCATGAGTTTTATGTTGAATTTGTTGGTTTAGTAGGATGGCTTTTTTGTTGAGTGAAGGGAAACTTTTCTCTTGTTGCTCTGTTTTGCTGCAGCGAGAAATTTTCTGTCCATTTTGCTAACTTGTAGGTTTTTGCCATATTTTCCATTTCTCTGGTACCATAGTTGAGTATGGATATTTGTAAAGTGATTTACTCATGTGAGGTTTACATGAGGGATTTAAAGGATGCATCATGATTTCGATAAACATTCCTTATGGTATGCTTGTTCCCTTCTTGTCCACTCACTAAGTATTATACTCATGTTTTATAAAAATTCATGTTTTCAGATCAGGTGACTGTTGGACCCTAGATCGAGGAGTCCCCGTAGTGCATCTCTTGGGTATGTGTCTGGCATTCGATAGTAATTCCTTTTATTAAAAATGTCTCCGCTGGAAGTTATGGATCCTTTTGTATTGTGAATACAATCTAACAATGTGAATATGTGTATGCAATGTAAATTGCTAAATACATGACTGGTATAGTGCATGCATATTATTATCGATAATGCCATTGTGTTTTGGCTATGTTCACACCCGAGAAAGGGCGTGTGTGTATGCATGATATGATAAATTTGTTAAGCAAAGGTAAATGGATAGGCTTGCTTGGGCTTAGTGAGCTATACTCATTGAGCTCATGCGCCGATCATGGCTCGGGAAATTGGGTTGTGACAAATATAATTACACAATATTATATTCAAGCATATATGTATATCAACATAATGCAACCACATAGAAATCCATAATAACCACATATCATAACATAAATCATTTCTCAAGAGCTTGTTCCCAAGACATTCATTTTCATGAAAAATCATAAAAAATCATTCAAACGTTTGTCAAATACATTATATTCCCAAAATAAGTTTTGAAGGCAGTCCACTCACCAAATGATTGTAGAGCCTTTAGATGACTCCAATTACCCTAATTGTCCAAATGGGATGATAGGGCTTCCTTAAAACCTAGGATCACATTAACATAAACAATAGATCAATTTACACACTATGAACTCTAAAAGCTATCTCTTAGCTAGTTTTCAATTGCCACATTAAATGGCCATCTACGTTCACTATCTTAATCACTAAAAGTAATGAACATACTCAACAATAAAACAACTCATAAATCCCAATTACTAGCCATTTTCTACAGCTAAAAATCGAGCTTAGTTCATTACTTACCCTAGGGCTCCTTTGTAGTCAAATTCTCTTCCAATTGCTTCCAAATCAATGGAGTAATTCTCTCTTTCTCTCTCTAAAATGCCCAACTAGTGAGAGAAAGTCTGGAAATAAGCTTTATCAAGGGTTTTGAAGTGAGAGGATGAAAGAATTCAAAGGTTCTAGTCAAAAGGGTTCAAAGGTGTGAAAACTTGAGCTAGAAAGAGAAAATCATTCAAGCTTCAAATCAAGCTTCCATGGAGTTTTGAAGAAACGTGAGAGAGGAGAAGAAGAAGAAGACCAGCTACTAGAAAATCTCTAAAAGCTGCTGGAAATTCAAGATATATATAGGCAATCTTATCCTTTCCCTTAAAATTACGAAAATACCCCTCCACCAATTAACTTATTCTCTTCCAATCTTTTATGCAATCTTTTTGCTCTTTGAACACTGGGACAAGATCCATAATGGTCTAGACATGTTCGGGTTCATAAAAACTTAAAATTTTAACTCGAGGTGAAAAATGACCATTTTGCCCCTGTTATGAAAATTATTGAAACTTCTAGTTTTCTTTGTGCTTTCATCAGCACACATCATTTATGCAGTCTTATACCCATTTAGGCCTTAAAATATCATAAAACTTTCTTCTTGAAGCTTATTAGAGAAAATGACAAAACTACCCCTGGCTCATATTATTACATCTATACTTAGTTACAAGCCTATGGAGGTTGAGGTCTCACAACATTTCACATAGAAAGTCTCCTATGGCAATCAATTTTAGAATTTATCAATACGTGCTCCATATGTATCAATACTTTGAACACAGATACTAAGTTTTTGAGCAATTTCAACATTTTTGCCATTCCTTAGGTCCTTTTACATCTCAAGAACTATCTTTAGGGCTCAATTATTCTTACTAAACACATTCTCATGCCGTCATGTGGTATTAACGCTAAACATTACTTAAATGAACTCAACATACAACATACAACATACCATAAATATAACAACCATAATCATTAACATTAAAGCTCATACATTGTGATGGTATGACCCCCATCATCCTTGGGCTGGCAATGTACATTCCCATTACACCTTGGGCCAGCAATGTATAAACCCATTGCACCTTGGGCTAGCAACATATAACCCCATTGCACATTGGGCATTTTATGATGCATCATAGGAGTGAAGTTGTCACATGCACCCTGTGAGAGAGGTATCAATCGCACTCTTTGAGTTCTCATGCTCGTAGCATGTGGCATGTGGAATGTCCTTCACATGCATGCTTATTCATCTCATAAACTATATGGAATTTACATCATATAACTAATCTGATGGCATTTATGCTAGCTCAATCATCTCATGTAGTGTATGGAATATACATCATATGCATATTCTCATGGCATTAATCATGCATACTTAATCACCTCATATGGTATATGGAATTTACATCATATACACCATCCTATAGTATACATCATGCATACTTGATCATCCCATATGGTATATGGAATTTACATCATATTCATAATCTTACGGCATTCATCATACCAACATGCATATTATGGCATCTATAAATAAGCACACAATATCTCAAGCATCAGGTGCTTGTCCCCTCTTGTTGAAAACTAATACATAGTATAGTATTTACATACATAGTAGATTCATAAACACTTTAGAAAATCCATTGAGTAAAACACATCACAATCATTATCAATTTATTCTCTTAGAAAAAAAATCATTTTCATTCTAAAATCTCAAATCCTTTGATAACCAATTTTAGAGATATAATTTCAACATGCATAAATAATCTTTTTCATTGAAATCATCCTAGCTTTACATATCAAAATAATTTGAAAGTGGTGTATCCACTCACCTAATTGGAGTGTCAATTCCTTGCTCCAATCACAACTCCCTTTCGGCGTTATCCATGGAGTTTTCAAGCGTTCCTATCATACAACCACCATCACAATCATTTCCTAGAATAAGAATTTCGTAATAATCATTTTATGTACTTTCGAAAGTACTTGACTTTGTCTAAACTAATTTTCTAGCTAAAACCCATGCTTAGAAACCCATAAATCTTCCATCCTTACCTTAAGTGAGCTTAGGTGCTTAAACAAATCATAAAACTTTTAAACTTAAATCAGCAACAAAAAGTTTGGGCAATAACACAACTATTTAAGTTATGAAAATCCAAAGCAAAAAGATTTGAAAGCTAAAAACATCATCTTTTTCCATAAAAACCTAAATCTAAGCTTTAAAATCATAAAAATAGAATTTTGGATTAAAATGTGTTGAAAGAGCTTAAGAATAGGTGTTTTACCTTGCAAATGCAGCTGAGGGTTGCCAACTCTAGAAAAATGTGATATATTTATAAGCTAAGGTGTGAAAATATGTTTTTACCCCTTTTATTTTTCTGAAATTGATGAAATGAATCGATACATTGGCCCATGTATCGATACATTTGGTTTTGGGAAAAATGTTTTGATACATTTTCATCAGAAACCCTTTCTGGGCTAAATGTATTGATACATCATGAACATCTATCGATACATTTGAGATAGAATGCAGTTTTCTAAGATAGATTGCCTAAAAAACCTACCCAACTTATTTACATTAAACACTCTTTAAGTAAATGTCCTTTTTACCTTTTACTTTCCATTTACTTAAGATATTTAATTTAAATAAGCAAACAACCCTCCTTTTGAATTCAATTTAAATATAAAAAAAATTAAAATCCAAAAGAATCAAAATATAAATTTAGTTTTCAAGAACAAAATCGAAAAAGTTTGACTGAAATTAAATTTGCGGTTCCCATTTACCTTAGCAAACATGCTCCAAAAATTAAGGAAAAATCATTTTCGATCATCTAAAAACCAAAGGAATCATTACCACCATTTTTTATTTCAAAATGAATTGTTCTATAAAAATCACATATTTTGACCCTTTTCAGACTTAGAAAATTTTCTACTTCAAAAGTGACAAACAACAAAAAGTGTCAATAATTCTTTTGGAAGGTTCAATCTAAGTTTGATGTTCAAATCATGTAATCTATATGCTTACCTAAGGATTTCCTAGCTTATCATCCTACTCAAGGTGGGATTTCACACTTTGAAATGAAAGCATTAATTATTCAAATGATTCAGACTGTTGTTCAGTTTGGGGGTTTACTTAATGATGATTTGAATGCTGATATTGTAAATTTTTTGGAAATTTACGATACATTCAAGGCTAATGGTATTACTAATGATGCCATAAGATTGAGGCTTTTCCCTTTTTCATTGAGAGATAAAGCAAAGAGTTAGTTGAATTCGCTTCCTGTCGGTTCCATTAATATTTGGGATGGTTTGGCTAAAAAATTCTTAGCAAAGTTCTTCCTACATGCTAAGTCAGCGAAAATGCGGAATGATATCACTTCTTTCATGCAATTTGATTATAAGTCACTATATAAGGCTTGGGAGAGGTATAAAGAGTTGATAAGAAGGTGTCCTCACCATGGATTACCTAAGTGGCTACTAGTTCAGACTTTTTATAATGGTTTGCTAGGAACTTTTAGAACTACCATTGATGCTGCAGCTGGAGGTACACTTGTCACGACCTGGAACTCCCATCGAGCCCGTGACAACCGTCGCAATGTCCCTATAGACATTCATTACCCGAAAGTCAATCGAAACCTCGCAAGGCGTAACATCAGTTTTTCTCACTTCCCCTGTGAGTATTAGTCACTAAAATTATGTTTTGAGAGATTATAAACTATTTTCAAATCAAAACAATAGAAAAACAATTTTTTTCTCATAGGGGCATTTTGGTCATTTTTCCTCAAAAATCTCGAAATTCGCTAAAAATGTAGTATGCGAGTACAAAACACATAATTCATAATCAAAAATAAGTTTAAACATCTTAAACCTTCATTTAAAATGAAATTATGATTATTAGAATAAAATAAAAATATTAAATAAAATATTCAATTTTCTCATAAATAATATTTTTAGAACACTACATAAATAATTTTTACAACGTAAAAACAAAATAAATTCATATATATTGTAATACAGTAAGCCAAACTATTTAATTTAATTTACAGTAACAAGTGGGCCCACGAACTACCAAAAGTATTAAAAGCAGTAAACCTACAGTTTTTGAGGATGCTAGTCCAACTGTAGCCCTCAACAAAGTAAGCTATCTACCGACTATCCTAAGCCTAAAAGTGGTGGAAAGGAGGGTGGTGAGATTATATAATCCCAGTGAGTAAACAAATACCATCTAAAATATCTAAAGCTAAGTAAATGGAGACAGATAAAATAATTTAATGTACTGTAATTCATTACCTTTCAAATTCATTTCAACCAAATAAAATCAATTCATATAAATCGAGTAATCAACATGGCTTATGAATATCTTAAAACTTTAGCTCCTGCCAAAATCATTCTCATACCCAGTTATCAGGGATGTCTTGATCGAGGGCTATCCCAACCGAGTCCGCCAAGGCAGTTAATAAGTTATGTACGCATAAATCATGTTTTTATTTTGAAAACATAGTTGTTCCTTGGCGTTGGCTGAGTTCACTCTCACGTGGTGGTTTGGCGTGAAGTGAACTCTAAAGTTGTACCTCAAGAGTTACCCTACAAGCCTCTCCGATTGAGGTAAGACTATAACGAGGTTACCGTGCCCCTCTAATAGGTTGGTCCACGGAACCTGCCCACTACAGCAAGCTAAACCCACCAATTCAATTAAATCTCAACCGCATGATATGGCAATTATATCATAATCTAGCCTTTCAAGGCTAAATACACAGTTCATATATTTTCAGCACATTTACCAATTCAGCCATTCATGCAAATATTGTCATAAGCCATTCGATTCAAACCATGAATTTACAACACATGAAAACAGTCTCCAATTACTCTATTTTCAAAACCATCATTCAATCTCAAGACAATTTTATAAAATCATTTTCATTTAATCTCATTTTGCTTATAAAACATAAAGATTTACCATTTAAACTCATTTTCCATAAAATCACAAAATCGGATAAAACCACTTTAGATAATTAAGACGATAGTAAGGTTACTCACTATTTTGGGAGTCGAATTCCAAGTACTCCGATTCTTGATCCTCGGGTAGTAAGGTTACTCACTATTTTGGGAGTCAAATTCCAAGTACTCTGATTCTTGATCCTCGGGTACTATCTCTTCACTTTTGCCAGAATGCTCACCACCTAAACATAATGCACAATAAGCCATTTACTACATCTATGCTAAATTGTTATAAAACCAATTCAGGCTCTATACTAATGTATGAAATGGGATGTGAAATACTCGGGTAACTATCTAAATACTGTGTTCAATATAAATTCAGTTATGTACCTAAATAAAACGGTATTGGCCTAATTCGATCTATCTCTCGATTAATTGGCCAATATGTCTAATTTAACTCTAAATAATTCCATTTTTCTCCCAATATTCCAAATCATCAAACACAAGTCAAATAGCATAAAATCTAGCAAAATCATCTTCACATTTTCTCTTGGAAAATTTGACCATGGTGGGTGCATCAATACTATGATTTTTCCTACTTGATTCTCACACCATAAATCATCATTTCCTAACCAATTCACTTGAAATAAAATCAAAATCATCATCCAAACTCTACATGGAAAATTCAGCCAATGATGGGTGATGGGAGAAAATGAATTTTTCTTGCTTGATTTTCATGCTGCACATCACTAATTAACTAAAAACACTAAAATATCTTAAAATCTAACCAAATCAATCATCAAGTCTTCTCTCTCTAAATTTGGTTAGCCATGAATCCTTCATGATATCTTGTGATTCAACCATGAAAAATGCAAAATAATGCATGGGAAAGGTAGATCACAAGTCAAAATCAAGAAATTTTACCTTTGATTGCTTGATTACTTGGAATCCACCAATTGTTCTCTTGAATTTTCACCCTAGGGTTCTTGTTCTTTCTTTTCTTCCTTTGTTCTTCTTTGGCCGGCCATATGAATGAGAAATGGGCTGATTTTATGCTGATTTTTAAGCCAAAAAATAAAAGGATATAAATTTGACACATGTCACCATTCCATAGGTCCATGTGTCATACTTAGCCATTAAGCAATCTCTCTCTACCACTTAAATTTCCTCAATTATCCATGATAATATTGAGTAAAATCCATGTGCTGGACAAGTGTTGGGTGGTGTAAAATTAAAATTTTACCCCTAGGGTGGCAAAATGACTATTTTACTCCTATGCTCGAAAAAATGTCGGAATTAAAATTCTTCACTTCTCAAACTCAAATTATGACTGTGAATTTTGTGGAGATGGACATTCCAATGACAATTGTCCCATCTATTCTAAGTCTTGTCAATTTGTTGGAAATAGGCAACAGAACAATCCCTATTCCAACACTTATAATCTTGGTTGGAGGAACCATCCTAATTTCTCATGGAACAACAACCAAGGGTTTTCATCAGCATCTAAGTCAAACTTTCGTCCTAGATTTCCATCTAAAGGCCCATGCTAGAGAAAAAGCCTTCAATGAAGGATATGTTTAAGCAATTCATGGCAAAGACTGATACATTAATAATGAAGACTAATGTATTTATGACAAGAACTAATGCCTCTATTCAAAATCAAGTAGCTTTAATTAGAAATACTAAGACACAAATGGGCCAACTAGCCAATGCTTTAAATACTAGACCTCATGGTACCTTACCAAGTGATATTTAACCCACACCAAGAAGAGAAGGTCAGGAACATTGTAAGGCAATCTATCTTCGTAATGGAAAAAAAGTAAGTAAAGGGGTAAGTAGTAAAGATTTAAATTTTGAAATTTCAATTTAATATGATGAAAAAGAAATTGAAAAAGATGCTGAAAAAGAAATTGTGGTTGAAAAATCTATTAAGCATTCAAAAGAAACATCACAATTAAACACTACTCCCACACCTCCACCAGCTTTTCCTCAAAGATTTTAGAAAGAAAAACTTGACAAACAATTCTAGAGATTTATTGATGGGTTTAAAAAATTACATATTAATATTCCCTTTACTGAAGCATTGGAACAAATGCCAAGATATGTTAAATTTTTGAAAGACGTCCTATCTAAAAAGAGGAAATTAGGTGAATTTCAAACTGTTGCACTTATTGAAAAGTGTAATGCCATCATTCAGAATAAGCTTCCACCAAAGCTTAAAGATCTAGATAGTTTTACTATTCCTTGCACTATTGGTGCTCTTTGTTTTGCTAAAGCTTTTTGTGATTTGGGTGCAAGTATAAATTTGAAGCCATTGTCCATCTATAAAAAATTGGGTTTGGAAGAGATTAAGCCAACTTCTGTGACTTTACAACTTGTTGATGGGTCCATAACTTATCCTTATGGTATAGTGGAAGATGTTTTGGTAAAAGTTGGTAAGTTTATTTTTCTAGTAGATTTTATTATTCTTGATATGGAAAAAGATCGTGAAATACAAATCATTCTTGGGAGACCATTCTTAAGAACTGTTCGAGGTTTAATTGATGTGGAAAATGGTGAGCTTACTTTAAGGATTGAAGATCAACAGGTAGTATTTAGTATTTTTAGAGCTTTAAAATTTTCTAATGATCATGATGAATGTTTCTCAATTAATGTGGCCAAAAACATAATGAATAATTGTTTTTTGAAAATCATCAAGATCCACAGGAAACTTCTCTGAATTCTTCATGTGATATTATTGATGAAAAATGTCACGACCCAAATTTCAGGCCATGACCGGCGCATGGACCCAATGGACATAGCCCACTAAGCCCAAGCAAGCCTTTCTATATGATCTGTTCATCATTTCATCAAAAGTTACTAAGGTTATATTTCATAATTCCATTTCAAAATAATGCTAACCATTGCCATTTCATAGTGGCATTACCAATCAAATATACATATATTATCTAAAACATATATCTAAATAATTTACATCAGGTTTGTCTATACACAACAAAAGGAATTCTCGACTTCCAGCGGAGAGACTTGGGCGAAAGTTCAGCTATTGAATTTTGAGATACCTACCAAGGAAATGAATTGTCACAACCCAAATTTCGGGCTATGACCGGTGCATGAGCCCAATGGGCATAGCACACTAAGCCCAAGCAAGCCTATTTAAGCAATCCCGATCATTAATTCCAGCCATCATTTCTAAAACCATGTATTGTAATTCTCAACTAAAAATATTTCAATAACATTTTATAGTAACCCAATACTCACCATTTTATTATGTCAAAATAATGTCACCCGTTTGTAAACTCATAGTGGCATCAGTAATCAAATATACATATTTGACTTATAACATGGATCCTAGCGGATTACATGGCATAAACTCATTCACAAGTAATAGACTCTTGACCGTTAGTGGAGTGACTCTAGGTGAAGGTACAACTACTGAGATGCCATAGTACCTACCAAGAGGATGAGCATATATGGACACTCAATCTAGGTCCCAACTGCCTCTGAATATGAAAACATGAAGTTTAAAACCTTGAGCATAAAACTCAATGAGTGAACATAAGAAGCGAACAAGCAATCGATAAAAGGAATTTGGAAATCAGGATGCACTTGTTTCAAAAACAATGCAATTGATTTAATTTCTTACTAAAAACCCCTCATTTCAAACTTTGATCAACAACCTCATAATGTTGCAAAAACCCATGATCAATCCAGGAAGTTAAATGGGTGAAAAATAGGTCAAAATCAAGCAAGCATGGCAGCAAGTTTCTTACTGCAACGAGAAACAGTCTTAGTTTGCATATGTTTCAGTTTTTCTATCATATCTCCCACTACATAAGTCCAATTGACCTTTTTTTTTACCATTAGAAAGATAAGAGGCTGGGCTACAACTTTTAATGTTTACCACTTTTCCCAGTTCAGACAGAAAAGTGGTCAACATCTTCATCGAAGTGAAAGCATTGCATCAGAACCAGAGAGTTTCTCGCTGCAACGAGAACCAGGCCAATGTGACCCCCAAAACTCGAGAGTTTCTCGCTGCAGTGAAAATGAATCTTGCTGCAGTAAAAATGAATCTCGCTGCAATGAGAAACAAAGCATTTTAATTGGAATGAGTCTTGTTACATTAAAATCCATTTTCTTGTTGAAATGAATAGCAATTTGAGAGCAATTAATAATGCCAACTTGCAACACAATCACAAATATTTTCATAACATTCTATAACATACACATATATATATACATACGCATTCATCATCATGTGTGCACTCCCTACTCGTACACTTCAACATCATCATGTGTGCACTCTCTACTCGCACAATCTAACATCAGCATGTGTGCACTCCCTACTTGCACACTTCAACATCCTCACACAACATTATTCATCAATGCACAATGTATATTCATATACATACATACCAACATAATATAGGAGCACATGGACTCATCCTTTTACACATTTCACATTTTCACAACATCAAAGCATTTTATCAAGAGCTTGTTCCCCGGCACACATTTTTAAACAAAGGTTGGATAAAATCATTCAAATGTTTCATCCAAATGCATTTACATCTACCAAAGCAAATTTTGAAATGCAAGTTCATTCATCAGTCTTGTTGATTCTTTTGCTTGACTCTAGCCTCAACTAATACTCCAAATGGACATGTGAGGCCCTGTTAGAACCTATACACACACAACATCACAACCAACCCAAATTGGCGTTAATATAATCCAAAACCTCTTTCCTAATCAAGTTCCACTAGTTATTTCTAACTAGCTTCCAATTGCCATTAAATGGCTAATTATTCATAGTACTCTAGTCACCCTAAGAGTGAATAAACAACCTCAATGATAAAACACTCACAAACCCCATTGTTAGCCATTATCAACAACTAAAGAAATTTAACCCTAACTTATACTCACCTTGATGGTCTTTGTAGTTGAATTCTCTTTCAAAATTCTTCAAGCTAACAAGGAAAATCACTCTCTCTCTACATGTCCAGCTAGTGAGAGGAAGATGGAAGTAAGACTTTTTAAGGGTTTTAAGGTGAGAGAGTGAAAGAGCACAAAAGGTTCTATGAAAAAGTGCTCAAAAGCATGAAATTGAAGCTAGAGAGAGAAAGTTATGGAAGCGTTAAAGGAGGCTCCCATGGAGATGAAGAAACATGAGAGGGGAAAGGATAAAAGAAATGGCTAGAAGCTGCTGGAAATTGTTGGAGCTTTAGATATTTATATCTAAAATTTATCCGTTTCTCACATAAATTACCAAAATGCCCTTAACATGGTGACTTTGTCTTCCTCTCATCCTTTGTGCAACCTTTTAACTCTTTTGACACTAGGGCAAGGTCCATAATAGTCTAGAAATATTCGAGTTCACGAAAGCATACAAATTTAGATTCAAGATGCAAAATGACCATTTTGCCCCTATCGTAGAAATTATCATTATTTTTATCTTTTTCATTTATTTACCATCATAAACATCATTTATTCATTCCTTAGGCCTATTTAGACCTTAATAGCATAAAAAAAACCCATTCGTAGAAGCTCACCAAGAGAAATTATGAAATTACCCCTGGTTCGCATTATAGCGTTTACTTCTAGTTATGTGTCTATGGAGATCGAGATTTCACAGGTTCACTTCTAAATTACCCTTTGTAACTTGCTAATTAACCTTCATTGGCATCCGTAAACTTTATTAGCCACCGTATCAAAATACGGGGTACTACACGAATCTACAAGCACACCTCGATCGACTTATCGGCTGCCTCCTGATCTGAAAACATGAAGTTGAAAACGGTGAGTGTAAACCTAGTGAGTGAACAAAGAACGGGAACAAGCAATCGATAAGGAAAGTTTAAAGAAAACATGATGCACTTATTTTCAAAAACAATGCAATTTAGTTTAGTTCTTATTAAAAACCCCTCATTAAACCCTTAATTGGTTAATCACTTGATGATGAAGGATTCATACATAACAAAGAATTTAAAGAATGAAAGCTTTAAAAACACTCAAGCAAGTCAAATGAAGTGACGGGTTCTCACTACAGCAGAAAGGCATTCTCGCTGCAACGAAATTTGGGCTCAAATTATCAGCTGGACAAGTGTTTCTCAACTAGCCGAGGGTTTCTCTCTAAAACCCCTCATTTCAAACTTAATTAAATAAATTCCTTAATGTTGGGAGTCCATGATCAACTATGGTATTACTGAAATGGAAAATGAGGCAGCAACCAAACAAGGTAGCATGCAAGATAGAAAGTTTCCCGTTGCAGCAAGAATTCTTTCTTGCTGTAGCGAGATTCAAGAGGCAAAACAGAAAGTTTCTCATTGCAGCGAAATTCAAGCGGTAAAACATAAAGTTTCTCACTGTAGTGAGAATCAAGCCGATGTAACCCTCCAAACCTGAGAGGTTTTCGCTACAGTGAGAAATAGGACACCAACAACAAGCTTTCATTCTCTCAAGAAAAGGCCATTTAGCTGCAAAGACAGAATCAACTTGAACATGCTTAGAAATTTCCAAGGTTCAACATGCAAGATTCACATGTATTACAACCATATACCATACTCAGGAACTTTTTATAACACACACTGTAGACACTAAATTATAAACAAAAAAAAAATGATGAATTAAAAATATATATAATAAATTTTAAAAAAAATGAAAAAAGAAAGGAGAGAGGTACGACTGGCAGGGTGCGGACGCACCCTGCCAGGCACCTCTCTCACCTGCCAGACGCGAAAAATTCGCATCTGGCAGGGTAGTGTATCTTGCCCCCTGGTGCCCAGGGGCAAAGCAGTGGAGCGTGCCCCCTCTAGAGCCCAAGAACCGGGTATAAAGGGGAGGGGGCACTGTAGCATCCGAGAGGAGGGGAAACCTGCAAGCAAAAACAACCAAAAACCACAAAATAGCAACAAGGCATAACCTGCAAATGAAATCCCTAGTCTAACAGCCAAAACAAAATCCACAATCCAGAAATCAAAAATAGAGACCAAGCAATACCAAAAGGAATCAGAAAATATGGGCAGAACGGAGTAGAAAGCCCTGGGTTTTGGGGATGGTTGTGATGCAGGTTTTAGACAAAGATAGAGAGAGAAGGAAGTCGGCAGAATAGCGAGAGGGTGAACTGATCGACGGTGAAGGGAGAGATTGGACTTTGGGTGCCGCTAACGGAGAAAGAGGCAGATCCGGTCGTGGAAGGGAACCGGGGACAGCGTAAAAAAAGGGGATCTAGTTTGGGTAAAAGCAAGGGGTGCTGCCGGTCTTGAGTGAGACGCCGGAGACGTCGGAGTGAACAAAGAGAGGAAGCTCGACCGTCGAGCCACCAAATCCGGCGCAGGGAAGAGGGCGGAGGTACCCTATCGGTGCCAAGGGGGTTGGTTGTCGGTCAGAGGAGAGAAAGAGAGGGTTAGCCGGCGGCATAGCTGGCTTTGGATGTTCGTCGGTCAGAAGGGAAGCTGGTGAAAGAGTAGAGAGAAGGGAGAGAGAGCCGGCGGGTAGAGAGAGAAAGAAAAAAAAGAAAATGAAAGAGCAGAAAGGAAATGAGGTTTTTATAGCTAGGGTTCAAAGGGCTTAAACGACGTCATCTAGTAACCCATCCAAAGTCCGCTTTATTCCCTCCAAACGGCGTCGTTTTGGGCGCACCAAGGGCTGCTGAACAAGACACCGAAACGGTGCGTTTTGGGAGTGGTCTGAAAGCCTTGGGAAGCAGATCAGTTGGAGTGATCCGGTTATCTTGGGCCACTCTAGCCCATAAAAGGTAAATTTTTCTTCTGATTTGGACTTTGTGGTTGTCTTTGGCCCAATGTTTGATAGAACGATAAATTAGTTATAGTATGTTATTAGGTAAAATAAAAAGATAAAATACTTTTAAAATGATTAGATGCCAAGAGAAAATAGAAATAATAATAAAAAAAACAACAAACAAGGAAAATATAAAAAAAAATCAAGGAGGATAAAAATAGAATGTTTAACGATATATGAAAAAATGATGATAAAAAAGAAAATGATGAGAGTAGATAAAAAATATAAGAATATATCTATATATTTGTTTATATAATAAATAATAATAAATCGAGTGAAATAGCTATTTAACTAAAAAAAATACCCAAGCATAATATATATAAAGAAATAAATAAGCATTTAATTATTAAAAGATTAATGAACTTATTTAAGTAGTAAAAATGGGGAAAAGTAAACATTTAATGATAAAAATAGATTTATATAGATTGATAATATATGTACATATTTGGATTTAGAATGTTTGTTTTAAAAATACATAAACGTGGGAAAAGATGAAATGTGGAACATATTTATGAGATACATAGTCATGAAAATTTATGTAGAGATAATAAGAGTGAAAATAAATTAGGAAGAACTAGAATTAAAATATGATGAAACAAAAGGTGGAAAAATCGAATTAGGTGAAAAAGGTAGTTCTATATAAATGGAGAGAGAATGAAAATAGGATAAGATAAAGAACTATTTAATATAAATAAGATAATTGCTTAATTTGATGCCAATGATGGGATGATCGGTCGGGACGCGAGAAGTTGCAATCTCGGGCTTATATTCCCTAGGTTCGGAATCCGAATCAAGGCTCCACTAGTACGATGGGAGGGCCTCGACTTCAAGATCCCGAAATTTTAATAAATAAAGAATTTGACGATACGAAAATTATTAAATACAATAATAATAAAAATATAAAAATATAAAATAAAAATAATAATAAAATTCTTGTTCACTAAAAATAACACGGACTCATAAATAATTCGTCTAATTATAAAAGGAAAACATAAGAACTCAGAACAAAAAATGTAAAGTATAAACAAAAATAATAATAATAAGAAATAAGAATAAAAAAATATGATAATGAAAAATGTAATAAAATAAAAAATAATTAATAATAACTAAAAAATATAGATAATTACGTTAGCATAGCATATATATATATATATATATATATATATATATATATATATCGCATCATACATATCATTGCATATAAATATTTTTGTTTTCGAGTTTAAGCCCCGATGATGGGATATTTCGGGAATCTTGCGAAGGCAAATATTTCTCGAAAAGTTCTTTAGGTGAAAAGACGCCCTCGGGTCTCACCAGCATGATGGGAGGGCTCGAGGACCGTCTTTAATAAAAGGCTTTTGCCCGAATTAGGTTCATTATGCACAAAAATATTATTTTAAAAAGAAAACGAACGATGACCCCGATGACGGGAATTATTCGTCGAATTTGCGAAGGTGAGTTTCTCGGATAATTCCCTAGGTGAGAGAATATCTCGAGTCCCACTAGTATGATGGGCGGATTTAGGAAAATACCCTCGATAAAAGGTTATACGTCCGGCATTTTTGTCTCACGCCATGCATTTCATCTCGCCACCCATTTGCATTCCATTTTAAGTTAAATAGGAGATTAAATAAAAAAATAATAATTAAGGAAATCTAGTGAAATTAAAAAATTAAAGCCCAATAGGATAATCTAAAAATGGTACCGTTCATGGAACGGGCGTCCGAGGGGTGCTAATCCTTCCCCGGGCGTAACCGTACTCCCGAACCTAGATCCAGAAAATTGTAGACCGGTTTAAGGTTTTTTTCGGTGGGCTTAAAATTAATTTAAGTTTTCATCGATTAGAATCGAGTCAATAGGTGGCCAATCGCACCTAGTAAAAAAGATTGGTGGCGACTCCTAGTTTAATTTTTTAGTGAGTTTTCACATTTACGTCTAGCGATCGGGTTCCCGGACCCTCACGTTAAGACAGCTGGCGACTCCACTGGGGACTGCCGAGAGTCGAACCATTAAATAATAATAAGTTATCCAAGGCTTTAAATAATTCAATATTTCCTTAGTGTTAATGATTTGTTCTTCATATTTTGTTTGGTGCATTAGTTTATTTCCCATTTATTACTTTATTGCTTTTAATAATTGTGGGGATTTAGGATAGAGGGATGTGAGATTGTTACTTTAAACTCATGATTTCCTTCACACACACAGCACATTTTGCATTCATGCATAAACCCTCCACCCGGGTCATGTCCTTTTTAGGAGGGAGTTTATTAGCTACGCTCTCGTGAGGTGATAACCTCCGCACGGGCTAGTGAAGACTCCCACTCAAATCGAACCTAGTCCGTTTGAAGCCTGTAATGGGTGAGGACCGGGGTGCCTTATTAGTCCGTGTGGACGACAGTGAGGAACGATTTTGGAACCTTAGCTTTATTTATAAACCCCGCTCAGCATATAGAGTACCGAGGGCAGCTTAACTCTAGAAAGGGCCATGCCCGTGAGAATATACCTTATAAGTAGGTACACGTGAAGGAATTCCTTCCACTCCCTCTATTTTAAATTATGTCACGAGATAATAAAGTATCGTGGAGTAGACAATAATACCCACGATATTGCTTGTTATTCTCTCATTATTTTTAACATTCCATTCTTTCTTTTTACCATACTAACTTAAGTTTATTTTGCTTGTCATGCGCATGTTACATGTTCATTTGCATGCATCGTAATTGCATATAGGAAAAATATTGGCTACAAAACATTCAACCTAAGAGATCCCGGTTATATCCATGGCATCGTCATCGGCAGGTCCGCTCAACATATACAGAAATGACTATGAGATAGAGTTACAGATGGGGCAGATCCAACAAGAAAAAGGAGACTGTTTGACCCAAAGACATGTCTCAATTTTACCCGAGAGAGTTCACTTGGACCTTCAGCAGAATGACTTTACAGAGATGGTAGGAATTTGGGAACAGTGGAGACGTGCTCACCGAGACAATTTTTAGAACAAGTATGGACACATTGCATGGCTCCTATATGTACCTGTTGATGACCAGATGCTCCGAGCCATTGTCCAGTTTTGGGATCCCTCATACCGTTGCTTTGTCTTTAACAAGGTGGACATGACCCCTACCATAGAAGAGTACTCCTCTCTGCTCCGGATAGACCACATGCAACTTGACAAGATCTATTGGAGGGCCCAAAAAACGGGACACCGATGAAAGTTGGCCAAGTTGTTAGGAATGACTACGGTAGAAGTGGATAGCATTTGAAGAAGAAAGGAGACACATAATGCCTTCCGTGGAGTTTCTTGAATGGATATATTAAAAAACACATGGAGGATGAACAAGGTCTTTTGGCTTTTGCGATGGCAATTTACGGCTTAGTGGTCTTCCCGAAGGTTCTAGGTCATGTGGAGGTGTCAGTCATAGACTTCTTTGATCAGGTGACAAGGAGCATCAACCCGGCCCCATCCATCTTAGCTGAAACCTTCAGATCCTTGAATTTCTGTCGACTCAAAGGTGAGGACGATTCATCGGATGTGCTCAACTCCTAACCATATGGATCAAAAGCCACTTCGAATGCAAAGAGAGCAAATTTCGAAAGCTTTATCTGTCTGCAAGTTGTCCTATCCTTGAGTTCTGCGAAAGTGAATGGCCCGACTGCAAAAGGAAAGAAGAGTGGGTCGCAAGGCTCCGGAGGTTAATGAGCATTGAAGTGACTTGGAGAGCTCCATGGATGCCACGAATGCAAGTAATGTATAAATGTGGGGATAAGCCGTGGGTACCACTAATGGGACCATGGGGAGCCATCAGCTATGCCCCAATAATGGTACGGAGACAGTTCGGATCTGAGCAGTTCGTACCCATGACTCACAAGCTCGACCAGTTAGAGTTTACATATGGAGAGCCGAAAACGCTAAAGAGAATTGAGGAAATTGCACAAGACTGGAAGAAAACTTGCCGAGTAGATCAGGGAAGGGTTACTGATGAAGTCACCACAGGATATCATACTTGGCATGACCAAAGGGTGGAAAATGTCATACACCCCCCGAAAAATCCATCAAAACATCCCATAAACCCAGAACCTCAAGACGTCATGCTGGAGAGTGAGTTGACGAGAAAAAGACTTGAAAAGGAGATGATGAATATGAAGCGAAGACATGAGGATGAGCTAGAAGAAGTGAAGAAAGAGACTGCAAGAAAGGTACGGGTGGCTCTGAAAGAGCGGGATGAGTGGCAAAGCAAGTTTGAGGAAGTGAGCATGACAAATTCTTCACTGTTAGCCAGAATACAAGAACTCCAAAGTGCCAACAATGCTTTGTAGCACGAGGTACGAAGACAAGGACAAACCATCCAAGAGATGAAAAATGACTGCGACTTGTTGGAAACTGCCATGGAGGGCTACAAGTCACAGTACGAAGCAGTAAGGCAAGAATATTTCCAAATGAGGGAAAGAAACAATTCATGCACACAAAGCCTTCAAAGGAAAGAAGCTGAGATGCAATGGATATTGAGACAGATGAGAGAAGTGGCATTTAGGGCTCGAGTAATGGCAGACAAGACCGAAGAACTTAGGCGAGAGATTCTTCCCAAGGATGAATTGAGTGAGCGGTTGATCGATCACCTCAAGATGGTTAGGGACCAATATGACAAAGTCGGTTTTTCTTTTTGATAGTTATGTATGGTTTTAGACAATGATGTAATCGGATATTTAAGCTTTATGGATCCGGATTTTCTTATGGTAAATGTTGGATGGCCAATATTTTTCCTATTCAAATACATTTCATTTGCATCATAATGCATGATTCAAATAAAAGTAATAAATAATAATGCACTCAACGTAAAATTCTAACTTATTCCTTGAACTAATAGAACAAAATTCTAGAAAAACAAATTCTCCACAGATACAATACAAGAGCCCGTTCTAAGATCATGGGGGACGAGCATTCAGAGAGGATGGATAAGATTGAGAAGAAGCAAGAAGAAATCATGGGTCAGTTATCAAAAATTTTGGAGTTAAGGAAAGAAAGCGGCAGGGAGTTCTGGTACACCAGAAGACGTTCAACAGACAGAAACCAATACAGACCCCGTGTATCCACCAGGATTTACACCTCCACCTGCAAGGAATGCGTCTATTCCCATGCCATCCGTGGGTCAATATCCATTTTTTAGGATGCCAATAGGACCACCACCGACTTATGTTCAACAAAGGCCAATTGGAGGGGCAAGTCCTTCAGATCCCATCTCTATACCTGATCTGGATGATCCAAAGGAACAAGAGAAGCTCAAATGTGGATCCGTTGAATCGAAAGATAATCCCGATACCCATAAAAAATTTGACCTTTTTGAGGAAAGACTGCGTATGGTAGAAGGAATGGGAATGTATTGTTCTATGGATGCAATTGAGCTCTGTCTGGTTCCAGATGTGGTTATACCCCCAAAGTTCAAAGTTCCAGACTTTGAGAAGTATGATGGAACCAAGTGCCCGGTCACACATATCACCATGTATTGTAGAAGGATGGCCGCATATGCTCATGATGACAAACTCTTGATACATTGCTTCCAAGATAGCCTTACTGGTGCTGCAGCAAAGTGGTACGTCCAACTGGACCGCAATCGAATCCACACGTGGAAAGACCTTGCTCAGGCATTTGTAGCTCAGTATAAGCACGTTACAGATATGGCTCTGAATCGTCTTTCTTTACAAAACATGGAGAAGAAAACCACTGAAAGCTTCAAAGAATATGCTCAAAGATGGAGGAATGCGGCCTCTCAAGTTCAGCCACCATTGACTGAAAAAGAAACCACTGTAATGTTTGCTAACACCTTGCGAGCCCCTTACTATGAACGTTTGGTTGGTAGTGCCACAAAGAACTTTGCTGATATGGTGATTTCGGGAGAAATGATAGAAACCGCCATTAAGCAAGGGAAGATAGAAGGAGGTGATACGGCAAACACAAGGAAAGGGGGAACTTTCAAGAGGAAAGAGGAAGAAGCCCAAGCCATCACTTCAGGACAACACCAAGGAGGAGCATACAACCCTTACCAGCCATACCTACCATACCCCTATTACCCAGCTGTGAACAACACTTCACAAAGCCCATACCCATACCCGCCTATGCCAAATGCCTTCCCTAACCCGTACCCATATAATCCCATCCAACGGACACCTTACCCCACAAATATTCACTCACCTGCTTCCACACCTGTTACAGCTTCAACCACACAACAAACAACACCTTCAAACAACCATACTACCGGTGAATCAAGAGGATGGCGAAACAAGCAAGAGAAAGTGCAGTTTGACCCAATCCCAATCCCTTATGCTGAACTCTTCACTCAGTTAGTTGCAAACCATCTAGTAGCACCCTTATACATAGAGCCATTAAAACCTCCGTTCCCGAGATGGTATGACACTTCCGCCCACTGTGATTATCATTATGGAATCGAAGGTCACTCGATCGAGAATTGCAAGGCATTCAAGCATAAGGTGCAAGGGTTGATCAAGGCAGGAATCCTGAACTTTGAAAAAAAGCCAGAACAGAATGTTAACAACAACCCACTGCCAAATCATGCTGGGGCAGGGGTAAATGCAATCGAAAGGGAGGTGTATGTTAGAAGGAACATTCGGGAAGTGGAAACCTCCATGGAGAAAGTATTTGAAGCCTTGGTAAAAGCCGATATGCTCGAGGTGTGGCCTGAATGTCCTAATGTGAATGACTCAGGAGATATCCAAAGACTATGTTGCTTGTATCACCAAGGATGTGTGGGGCATTTAATCCAGGATTGTAGTTCTTTCTGGAAGGAAGTGCAAAGGATGATGGACGAATCAAAGATCGAGTTTTATAAGGAAGCTTTAGAGTCAGCAGTAAATGTGATGTCCAAGGAGTCCATTCACCCAATGAAGATAAAACCTTTAACCATTTTCTACGAACCAAAAGGAGAGTTTGTGGAAGACAAAACCCATGCCAAGATGATCATCAAAGTCCCTAAACCCTTCCCCTACAAAGACAACAAAGCTGTCCCATGGAACTACAACTGTAGTGTACAAGTTTCAAAAGCGAAGAAATGGATAGCTGAATCTCAAGATGTTGCTGCAAATATAACCGGTGTTGGAGGGATTACCCGCAGCGGACGTTGCTATTCACCAAAAGCATTCGAGAATCTCAAGAATGAGAAGGGAAAGGAAAAAGAGCAAAGTCCTAGAGAAGAAAAGGTACAACCTCCGAAATCGACAGATGACTCAAAAAGATCGGTGACAGAAAAAGAAGCTGCCGAGTTCCTCAAGTTCATCAAACATAGTGAGTACAATGTAGTCGAGCAATTGAACCGGTTGCCCGCTCGTATTTCACTACTATCTTTGCTCCTCAGCTCAAAACCACATAGAAACTCTCTAATGAGGATTCTGAACCAAGCATATGTGGATCACGATATCTCAGTTGAAAATTTGGACTACATCGTTGGGAACATTTCGGTGGGTAACATAATATCCTTTAGCGATGAAGAAATCCCTTCTAGAGGAAGAGGAAATTACAAAGCCTTGCATATCACTACTAAGTGTAAAGGTTGTACCGTCGCAAAGGTACTACTTGACAACGGATCGTCCTTAAATGTGATGCCCATGAGGACCTTGGCCCGTTTACCCATCAACATGTCCTACATGCGAAAAAGTCAGATGATCGTGAGAGCTTTCGATGGAACAAGGAGAGAAGTAGTAGGGGAAATTGAGATACTGGTAGAAATTGGCCCATGTACCTTTACCATTGAATTTCAGGTTATGGATATTGCTCCTTCATACAACTATTTGTTGGGAAGACCTTGGATCCATATGGCTGGGGCCATACCTTCATCTCTTCGTCAAAAGGTCAAGTTCATCGTGGAAGGGAAGATTGTCTGTGTCAACGGGGAAGAGGACTTACTCATAAGCAAGCCAGCAGATACGCCTTACGTGGAAGCGGCGAAAGAAGTGCCTGAATGTTCCTTCCGATCCTTCGAGTTTGTTAACACCACGTATGTTGGAGAAGGAACCACACCGCCTATTCCGAGGCTTTCCAAAACCACCAAGATGGTTGTCAGTCAGATATTAGGAAAAGGATACTGAGCGGAAGCAGGATTGGGAAAAGAACTACAAGGCATTAGAAGTCCCATACGTACTACCAAAAATGAAGAAAGGTTTGGCCTGGGGTACAAGCCAACGAAAAAGGAAAGAGAAGAAGTGATAGCCGAAAGAAGAAAAGAAAGGTTGGCTCGCTTTAAGGGGCATGAGTTGGAAATCCAAGGAATGACATATCCTCATCTTTACGAGACATTCCGATCTGGAGGTTGCATCTTTCCTAAATTACTCACCGTTGGGAGCCGAGAATCAGTGTCAACTATAGGGGAAGCCTTTTCTGATTTATCAATATGTGCAACGGAGGAAGGTGAAGAACAGTCAGGAAATGTGGATGAGATTCCTACTACATACCTTGGGCCACCGAATCTAAAGTTGAGCAGCTGGACCACCATGAGTTTACCAGTCACTTGTGATTCAATTTCAAAGTAATGCAAACTAAACATCCATGCTTATGCCCAAAAGCATTGGAATTTTATGTATCGGGCTTTTTATCATTTATCATTTTAATAAATTGACATGCGTAGTGCATTTCTCATATCTCTTCTCATAATTAATCATTTCCATTCGTGTCATTTCATCCCTTTATTTTAACTATTTACCTATACAATAACTCTACATATTTCAATTCCCTTTACCTTCCAGGATTCCAAATAATGAATGCGAAGATGATAATGACAGCGGTTTTGAAGTTAATTTTGAAAAAGGTACAAGTGTCAGTGAACTTGACAATATAGAAAACATGGAGGATTATGATTTAACTCCGGACTTGTTAAGACTAGTAGAACAGGAGGGGAGACAAATTGTCCCATATCAAGAGACACTTGAAACGATTAATTTGGGAAATGAAGAAAATAAGAAAGAAGTTAGAATTGGTATGACGTTGGTGTCAATAGAAAAAGAAAAATTAATAAAGCTACTCCATGAATATGTAGATGTGTTTGCATGGTCTTATCAAGATATGCCAGGACTCAATTAATAATGCTGTTGAAAATTAAAGAAGAGGTGAAAAAGCAATTTGATGCAAGATTCTTGGAAGTAGCTAAGTACCCTGAATGGGTTGCAAATATTGTCCTAGTTCTTAAGAAAGACGAGAAAGTGAGAATGTGTGTGGATTATCGAGACTTGAATAGAGCTAGCCCAAAAGATAATTTTCCTCTTCCCCACATTGACACCCTTGTTGACAATATTGCCCGTCACTCCATGTTTTCCTTTATGGATGGCTTTTCAGGGTATAACCAAATTAAGATGGCACCGGAGGATAGAGAGAAAACTACCTTCATAACTATGTGGGGGACCTTTTGTTATAAGGTAATGCCATTTGGTTTGAAGAATGCCGGGGCAACTTATCAGCGAGCTATGGTGACTCTCTTCCATGATATGATGCACAAAGAGGTTGAGGTGTATGTGGATGATATGATTGTAAAAGCTCACAAAACAGAGTACCATGCGACCAATCTTGAAAGATTATTTAAGAGGTTACGAACATTTCAGCTCAGATTAAATCCGGCAAAGTGCACTTTTGGAGTCACTTCAGGAAAGCTACTGGGTTTCATCGTCAGTGAAAGAGGAATAGAAGTTGACCCAGATAAGGTTCAAGCAATCCGCGATTTGCCTCCTCCCAAGACGCAAAAAGAAGTTAGAGGATTTTTTGGGAGATTAAATTATATAGCCCGGTTCATATCTCAGCTCACACTCAAATGTGACCCGATCTTCAAACTCCTTCGCAAACATAATCCGGGGGCGTGGAATGAGAAGTGCCAAGTTGCTTTTAACAAGGTTAAAGAATATTTGTTGAGTCCGCCAGTATTGGTACCACCTGTGGTCGGGAGACCTCTCATCTTATACTTGACGGTAAATGAAGGATCCATGGGATGTGTGTTAGGACAACATGATGAAACTGGTAAGAAAGAAAGGGCAGTTTACTACTTGAGTAAAAAGTTCACTGAATACGAGTCCAAGTATTCCTCGTTGGAAAAGATGTGTTGTGCTTTACCATGGACGGCACATCGACTCAAGCAGTACATGCTATATCATACCACTTGGCTCATTGCGAAGTTGGACCCGATTAAATACATCTTCGAGAAACCTTCCTTATCAGGTAGAGTGGCAAGATGGCAAGTGTTATTGTCTGAATATGATATTGTATATGTGTCCCAAAAAGCTATCAAAGGAAGTGCAATCGCAGATTTTCTTGCAGAAAGGGTGGAAGAGGATTATGAACCAATGGAGTTTGAGTTTCCAGATGAGGACTTGATGTCAATATGTCAAACAAGTGGGGAGGAATCAAAGAAAGAGAATTGGAAGATGTTTTTCGACTGAGCTTCGAATGTCTTGGGGCATGGCATAGGGGTCGTGTTAGTGTCACCAGAAGGAGATCATTATCCCGTCATAGCTAAACTCAACTTCTATTGCACCAATAATGTAGCTGAATATGAAGCTTGTGTCATGGGCCTTCAAGCAGCAATCGAGAGGAAAATTCACATTTTGGAAGTGTATGGGGACTCTGCTTTGGTTATTTATCAGTTGCGAGGAGAATGGGAGACACGTGACTCGAAGTTAGTTCGGTATCACAAGTATGTATCAAAGCTGATTGAAAATTTTGATAAAATTTGCTTCACCCATTTGCCCCGAGAGGAGAACCAAATGGCCGATGCATTAGCCACGCTGGCGGCAATGTTCAAAGTTGGTACCAATGTCAAGATCCAACCCATCATGATTAATCTTCGAGAGTGCCCCGCACACTGCTCTAGTGTAGAAGAAGAAATAGACGGGAAACCGTGGTACCATGATATTGTGCATTATCTCAAATTTCAGCAGTACCCGGATCAAAGCTCAGAAAATGATAAGAAAACCATTAGAAGGTTGGCAATGAATTTCTTCTTGGATGGGAACATCTTATACAAGAGAAGTAGGGATCAAACGCTTTTGAGATGCGTGGATTCAACCGAAGCTCGGAGAATAGTTGAGGAAGTTCACGAAGGAGTTTGTGTAGCACATGCAAGTGGACGTAAGTTGGCAAGACAGGTCATGAGGGCAGGGTATTACTGGCTCACGTTGGAAACGGATTGTATAGACTTCGCTCGAAAGTGTCACAAATGTCAGATATATGTGGACAGAATCCACACCCCTGCTAATTCACTGCATGTATTGACATCACCATGGCCATTCTCAATGTGGGGCATGGATGTGATTGTGTTGATAACCCCGAAGGCATCAAATGGGCATCGGTTTATTCTGGTGGTAATTGACTACTTCACTAAGTGGGTAGAAGCAGCATCTTATGCCAATGTGACCCAGAAAGTGGTATGTAAGTTCATCCAAAAGGAAATAATATGCCGCTATGGTCTCCCGGAAAGGATCATCACGGATAACGCTAGTAACCTCAATGGTTCGATGATGAAAGAGGTTTGTGTCAAGTTCAAGATCAAGCATCACAATTCAACACCTTATCGCCCAAAGATGAATGGAGCAGTGGAAGCAGCCAACAAGAACATCAAAAGGATAATTGAAAAGATGACAGATATATACAAAGATTGGCATGAGAAGTTACCTTTTGCTTTGCATGCTTATCGCACAACAGTCCGAACTTCCACGGGAGCTACACCGTTCTCTTTGGTGTATGGGATGGAAGCAGTTTTGCCAATTGAAGTGGAAATTCCTTCCCTTCGGGTCCTTAAAGAAGTACAGCTGGAAGAAGCCGAATTGGTTAATGCTCGTTATGAGCAATTGAATCTCATAGAAGAAAAAAGGTTGACGGCACTTTGCCATGGGCAGTTATATCAAAAGAGAATGATGAGGGCATATGACAAGAAGGCACACTCTCGACAGTTCCGAAAAGGAGAATTAGTATTGAAAAGAATTCTCCCGAACCAGCATGATCCTCGCGGGAAATGGACACTGAATTGGGAAGGACCATTTGTGGTGAAGAAAGCTTTTTCAGGAGGAGCACTAATTTTGGCAGAGATGGATGGAAGGGAGTTTTCCAACCCGGTGAATGCCGATGCTGTCAAGAAATATTTTGCATAAAAAAAAAGGAAGAAAAAGAAAATTTTCAAGTTGAAAACCTGAAAAGGCGGCTTGAATTTGGGAGATGTGTTTAGGGCGAAAACCCGAAAGGCCGGTCTAGACACAAAAAAGGTCCAAGTACTACAAAAGCTTAACACAGAAAGGGTGAAGATCATGATCCGAGATGTTCATACAAAAGACAAAGGAGTTGACAAATGTGCCTATTTCGAGATAAAATTTTGAGACTACTGTTAATATCTATCGAAACAGTCATTAAGAAAGGACTGTATCCCCTTTGTATTAATCAATTTTCCCCTGTTCCTTGTCATTATACTTGATTGTAGAAACTTCACTTTTTTCTAATGAAAAGTAGCCTTTCTGCTCCCAACAATGTCATCATTTCCATTCTGCCAAAAGAGGAGATATGAGTACATTGCATTGCATTTGTCATAAAATTGGAATGATACTTAATGAAGAGCATGATAAAGTAAGAAATGTTTGCAATATTTTGAAAAAGGATCGTAATTGATAGGGAATGAAATGGAGTCTAAGAAGAGAAAGAAAGGAATGGGATTAGCAATAGAATGGAGCACAATAAAAATGTGAAGAATGATTGGACCATGCATATGATAAAGGAAGAAAATAGTTATGAGCAATGAATTGGGGAAGACGAGAGATCGGAAGTGTGATCGATTCATCCCCGATTGATCAAAGAAAAGGCTCTAAAAACACAAAAAAAAAAAAGGGAAACTGATAAAGATGAATTGACATGTTCAAAATTTTAAAACAATTGAAAAAGAGGGAAATTCATCTTTAAAATCATATGAATTTCAGATGAGGAATTGATTATTTTTCACCATTTCAAAAAAAGAAAAAAAGTTTCGTTGCCTCAGTTTTGAGGAGTTCATTTTAAAGTTTCGGTGCCTCAGTTTTGAGGGGTTCATTTTTTAAAAAAGTCTCGTTGCCTCAATTTTGAGGAGTTCATTTTTAAAGTCTCATTGCCTCAGATTTGAGGAGCTCACTTTTAAAAATTCTCATTGCCTCAGTTTTGAGGAGTTCATTTTAAAAGTCTTGTGGCCTCAGTTTTGAGGAATTTATTTTAAAATATATATATATATATATAATAATAAAAATTTGCTAAGAGAATTAAAGAATTTAGTCAAATACAGTGTCTACGTCTTTGCACTATTTCGAATTTTCGAAAAGCTCAAAGAGGGGCAGCTGTAGACACTAAATTATAAACAAAAAAAATGATGAATTAAAAAATATATAATAAAATTTTTAAAAAAAATGAAAAAAGAAAGGAGAGAGGTACGACTGGCAGGGTGCGGACGCACCCTGCCAGGCACCTCTCTCACCTGCCAGACGCGAAAAATTCGCATCTGGCAGGGTAGTGGAACTTGCCCCCTGGTGCCCAGGGGCAAAGCAGTGGAGCGTGCCCCCTCCAAAGCCCAGGAACCAGGTATAAAGGGGAGGGGGCACTGTAGCATCCGAGAGGGGGGGAAACCTGCAAGCAAAAACAACCAAAAACCACAAAATAGCAACAAGGCATAACCTGCAAATGAAATCCCTAGTCTAACAGCCAAAACAAAATCCACAATCCAGAAATAAAAAATAGAGACCAAGCAATACCAAAAGGAATCAGAAAATATGGGCAGAACGGAGTAGAAAGCCCTGGGTTTTGGGGGTGGTTGTGATGCCGGTTTTAGACAAAGATAGAGAGAGAAGGAAGTCGGCATAATAGCGAGAGGGTGAACTGATCGGCAGTGAAGGGAGAGATTGGGCTTTGGGTGCCGCTAACGGAGAAAGAGGCAGATCCGGTCGTGGAAGGGAACCGACGACAGCATAAAAAAGGGGGATCTAGTTTGGGTAAAAGCAAGGGGTGCTGCCGATCTCGAGTGCGACGCCGGCGACGTCGGAGTGAACAAAGAGAGGAAGCTCGACCGTAGCACCACCAAATCCGACGCAGGGAAGAGGGCGGAGGTACCCGATCGGTGCCAAGGGGGTTGGTTGTCGGTCAGAGGAGAGAAAGAGAGGGTTAGTCGGCGGCATAGCTGGCTTTGGATGTTCGCCGGTCAGAAGGGAAGTCGGTGAAAGAGTAGAGAGAAGGGAGAGAGAGCCGACAGGTAGAGAGAGAAAGAAAAAAAAGAAAATGAAAGAGCAGAAAGGAAATGAGGTTTTTATAGCTAGGGTTCAGAGAGCTTAAACGACGTCGTCCAGTAACCCATCCAAAGTCCGCTTTATTCCCTCCAAACGGCGTCGTTTTGGGCGCACCAAGGGCTGCTGAACAAGACACCGAAACGGTGCGTTTTGGGAGTGGTCTGAAAGCCTTGGGAAGCAAATCAGTTGGAGTGATCCGGTTATCTTGGGCCACTCTAGCCCATAAAAGGTAAATTTTTCTTCTGATTTGGACTTTGTGGTTGTCTTTGGCCCAATGTTTGATAGAACGATAAATTAGTTATAGTATGTTATTAGGTAAAATAAAAAGATAAAATACTTTTAAAATGATTAGATGCCAAGAGAAAATAGAAATAATAATAAAAAAAACAACAAACAAGGAAAATATAAAAAAAAATCAAGGAGGATAAAAATAGAATGTTTAACGATATATGAAAAAATGATGATAAAAAAGAAAATGATGAGAGTAGATAAAAAATATAAGAATATATCTATATATTTGTTTATATAATAAATAATAATAAATCGAGTGAAATAGCTATTTAACTAAAAAAAAAATACCCAAGCATAATATATATAAAGAAATAAATAAGCATTTAATTATTAAAAGATTAATGAACTTATTTAAGTAGTAAATATGGGGAAAAGTAAACATTTAATGATAAAAATAGATTTATATAGATTGATAATATATGTACATATTTGGATTTAGAATGTTTGTTTTAAAAATACATAAACGTGGGAAAAGATGAAATGTGGAACATATTTATGAGATACATAGTCATGAAAATTTATGTAGAGATAATAAGAGTGAAAATAAATTAGGAAGAACTAGAATTAAAATATGATGAAACAAAAGGTGGAAAAATCGAATTAGGTGAAAAAGGTAGTTCTATATAAATGGAGAGAGAATGAAAATAGGATAAGATAAAGAACTATTTAATATAAATAAGATAATTGCTTAATTTGATGCCAATGATGGGATGATCGGTCGGGACGCGAGAAGTTGCAATCTCGGGCTTATATTCCCTAGGTTCGGAATCCGAATCAAGGCTCCACCAGTACGATGGGAGGGCCTCGACTTCAAGATCCCGAAATTTTAATAAATAAAGAATTTGACTATACGAAAATTATTAAATACAATAATAATAAAAATATAAAAATATAAAATAAAAAAAATAATAAAATTCTTGTTCACTAAAAATAACACGGACTCATAAATAATTCGTCTAATTATAAAAGCAAAACATAAGAACTCAGAACAAAAAATGTAAAGTATAAACAAAAATAATAATAATAAGAAATAAGAATAAAAAAATATGATAATGAAAAATGTTATAAAATAAAAAATAATTAATAATAACTAAAAAATATAGATAATTGCGTTAGCATAGCATATATATATATATATCGCATCATACATATCATTGCATATAAATATTTCTGTTTTCGAGTTTAAGCCCCGATGATGGGATCTTTAGGGAATCTTGCGAAGGCGAATATTTCTCGAAAAGTTCTTTAGGTGAAAAGACGTCCTCGGGTCTCACCAGCATGATGGGAGGGCTAGAGGACCGTCTTTAATAAAAGGCTTTTGCCCGAATTAGGTTCATTATGCACAAAAATATTATTTTTAAATGAAAACGAACGATGACCCCGATGACGGGAATTATTCGTCGAATTTGTGAAGGCGAGTTTCTCGGATAATTCCCTAGGTGAGAGAATATCCCGAGTCCCACCAGTATGATGGGCGGATTTGGGAAGATACCCTCAATAAAAGGTTATACGTCCGGCATTTTTGTCTCACGCCATGCATTTCATCTCGCCACCCATTTGCATTCCATTTTAAGTTAAATAGGAGATTAAATAAAAAAATAATAATTAAGGAAATCTAGTGAAATTAAAAAATTAAAGCCCAATAGGATAATCTAAAAATGGTACCGTTCATGGAACGGGCGTCCGAGGGGTACTAATCCTTCCCCGGGTGTAACCGTACTCCCAAACCTAGATCGAGAAAATTGTAGACCGGTTTAAGGTTCTTTTCGGTGGGCTTAAAATTAATTTAAGTTTTCATCGATTAGAATCGAGTCAATAGGTGGCCAATCGCACCTAGTAAAAAAGATTGGTGGCGACTCCTAGTTTAATTTTTTAGTGAGTTTTCACATTCACGTCTAGCGGTCGGGTTCCCGGACCCGCACGTTACGACACACACACACACATATATATATACATCATCATGCATACCATCCCATCATCATCAGCTCATGTGCACTCTCACAAGCACATAGGTGGGTCATCATCAACTCATGTGCACTCCCACACGCACATAGCTGGTGTAACGACCCCTTCCTTTGTCGTTACCGATGTTCGAGACTTTCAAAGAATTTTTGCTAAGTCTCGAACAAGCCTCATTTAAAACTTTCGCTAGATTCATTAAATACATATAATCACGTGTGTAAGCGAATATATAAAAAATAAACTACTATCTACTCCATTCAAATAATAATAATTCACATTTATGAGTTGACAACATTTTTCAACACCTAGTAAATTTCATTTTAACATAACACTAAACAACGGAGTGACTCAGAGCAAGGCTAGGAGATGCATTTACCTACTCTGCGGTGGTTCGTATGCACCGATGCTTACACGTTAGACTGATCTCTATCTGCAAAAAGGGAAAAATAAGAGGGGTGTGAGTCTCATAAACTCAGTGATAATCATTGACCCCGTGAGTAGGCAAAGAGGAGAAACAACATAAAGGTGGAATGTTTATAAACTCAAGAGTAAGAGTAGAAAATACATTCCATAAAAATGAGAGATTTTGTTTTATACCTTGCAATTCTTAAAATAAAAATCCCCAAATAAACATGTATTAAAACAGTTATATGTAGGATACTAAAAACAATCTTTCAACCTCGACATCTAGTCATCATTAAATTCAATGACAAGTGAGACATGAAAATTCTCAAATATAAAAAGGCGAATTAATTGATCACCAATGAATAGGTAAATTTCGCTTGCCATTAAATAAATAAAAATTTTCAAGTATTAATGCCATGCATAGTGAAATAAAAAATCTACAAATGAGCATTATACTCAGGTAGGTTTAATATAGCCCTTAGGCTTACTATCTCAGACATCATCACCTACTCGTGGGAATTGTCTATGCCACCATATAAATCAGGGCTTCAGGTCCCCCTTTACCTACTCGTGGGAACTACCCAAGTCACCAAATATAAATTGGGGCTTTAGATCGCCCTTTGCCTACTCGTAGGAACTACCCACGTCACCAAATATAAATCGGGGCTTCAGGTCCCCCTTTACTTACTCGTGGGAACTACCCACGTCACCAAATATAAATCGAGGCTTCAGGTCCCTCTTTGCCTACTCGTGGGAACTGCCCATGCCACCATATGAATCGGGGCTTCAAGTCCCCTTTTAAAATCAAATATCAAAAATCATTGCAATTTGAAGCATTTGCAAATCATAATAGTTTGTAAACAATATAATCATAAATCAATGTTGTGCTTATTTTATCTCAAAGCATGGTATATTTACCAAATCAGCTTGTCACATGAAATAAACAATTTATTCAGTTTTATGGACCAACACAAAGGCCATTGGCCCAAACATCACACAAACTTGCAAGGTACGATTTTTGAAGTGAAAGCCAGTCAAAGGTTTGTTTCCCCATATTTAAAAACATGTAGATATATATATATTTATATATTTTAAAGAAAAGCATATATAAAATCCTTGTCACAAGCACAAATAACCTAAGGCTTTCTACCAACTCATGCTGTCCACAATTTCATCAACTATCAAATGTCACCTATATAATATATTATAAGGAAATAATTTTAAAATCTGGCACCCACTCGCCTCACAATAGCGGGACGTTACTTCGCTATTATTTCGCAAGTGTACTTAGCTATTCTCTCTTCCTTTTCATTTTTTTTCTTCTTTTTTTTTCCTTTTGTGTCGCTGCTCTTTCTCTCCTTCTTCTTCTTTTTTTTTTCTTCTTTCTTCTTCTTCTTTCTTCCCCCTCGTTGTCGTGCTCCCTCTTTCCTTCTCCTTTTTTTTCTTTCTCTTCTTTCTTCTCCCTTGTCACCGTGCTTCCTCTCTCATTCTCCTTCTTTTTCTTTCTCTTATTTCTTCCCTCTATTTCTTCTCCCTCGTCGCCATGCTCCTTCTCTCCTTTTTCTTCTCTTTCTCTTTCCTTTCTTTATGCTCTGTCATGCTCTCTCTCTCTCTCTCCTTTCTTCTTCTCTTTCTATTTTTTTCTCTTTCTCCTCTCTACTTTCTCTCCCTCGGGCCCCCCACTCTCTTCTTTCTCTTTCTTTTTCTCTTTCTCCTTTGTCTTTTCTCCCTTTTTTGTCAACATTGACTTTTCTTCTTCTTTCTCTTTTCTTCCTTCTCCATTTTGGCCGGCCCCCCTTTTTCTTCTTCTCTCTTCTTCTTTCTTTTCTCCTCATTTGTCTTTTATGAGTGGGGCATCACAGCTGGGTCATCATTATCACATAAAAAGGAACATCCAATGCATATTATACACATCAACATATTGTGATAACACATGAACCATTTATATGGCACATTTTCACAAGATAGAAACATTCACCAAAGGCTTGTTCCCCAGGTAGATTTTTAAGGAAAAGTTGGATAAAATCATTCAAATGTTTCACCCCAAATACATCTACATTTCCAAAGAAATTTTGAAATGCATGTTCACTCACCCGGTATTCGCTAAATCTTTACTCAACTCCAACTTCCTCTAATGGTCCAAATGGGGTGGTGGGGCTTCATTGGAACCTATCATCACCATCAACCCAACTTGGCATTAATACTATTCCAAAGCTATTTTCTAAATTGAGTTCTACTAGTCATTTCTACTAGCTTCCAACTACCATTAAATGGCTATTATTTGCACTACTCTAGTCACACTAAAAATGATTAAACAATCTCAACAATAAAACACTCACAAATCAAATTTAGTAGACATTATCAACAACTAGAATATCAACTCAATTTCAACACTCACCTTGCTAGATTTGTAATTGGATTCCTCCTCAAGAATTCTCAAACTATTATAAAGAGTCTTTTTTTCTCTCTCTAAAAAACCTAGCTAGTGAGAGAAAGTATTAGTTTAAGACTTTGGAGGTTTTTAAGATGAAAGAGTAAAAAAGCACAAAGACTTTGTGGAAAGGTGCACAAAAGCATGAAATTTGAGACAACTTGAAAGAGTTATGGAAGCTTGAAGAGAACTCCCATGGAGGATGAAGAAACATGAGAGGGAAGAAAGAAGAAGAAGAAGAAGTTGATGGAGATGTGAGAAGAAGCTGTTGGAAGAGGATATTTATAGCTCAAGCTTATCCAACTCTACTTAAATTACGAAAATACCCTTAACAAGTTAGCTTGTTCTCCACCAATCTTTGATGAAATCTTTTTACTCTTTTGACACTGTGACCAGGTCCATAATAGTCTAGAAATACTCGGGTTCACGAAACTTAAAAATTTTGCCCCGAGCTGAAAAATGACCATTTTGCCCCTACCTTGGAAATCATCATTATTTTTATATTCTTCGTCATTTTACCCTTATTTTCATTATTCATTTATGCCTTAGGCCTACTTAGGCCTTAATATTGTTTAAAAACTTACTTTTAGGGGCTCACTAAAGAAATGACAAAATTACCCATAGTTAGTGATATCGCGTCTACTTCTAACTACAAGTCTCTAAAGATCAAGGTCTCACAAAAAAGTTCTTGAATATGCTAACCATCTTGATGCCCATTCACGTCTCCCAAGATCCTAATTTGAGTTTTCGGAATTATCAATTACAACTTGACCAATCAAGCCTTCTATTGAAGAACCTCTTTCACTCGAGCTCAAACCACTGCCTAATCATTTAAGGTATGCTTTTTTGGGAAATTCTTCTACACTACCAATAATTATTTCTTCTTTTCTTTCTAATGAACAGGATAATAAACTCCTTTGAGTTTTAAGAGACTACCAAAAAGCAATTAGGTGGACCATTGCAGACATCAAAAGAATTAGTCCATCAATTTGCATGCACAAAATTTTTTTGGAAGAAAATCACAAGGCAACCATTAAGCATCAACGAAGGCTAAATCCGATCATGAAAAATGTAGTAAAGAAAGAAATTATCAAGCGGCTAGATGTAGGTAATATCTATCCTGTTTTTGATAGTTCATGGGTAAGTCCAGTTTAATGTGTCTTTAAGAAAAAAGGTATGACTATAGTCTCTAATGAAATAATGAGCTCATTCCCACTAGAACTGTAACTGGATGGAAAGTATGTATGGACTATAGAAAATTGAACAAAGCCCATTAGAAAATTGAACAAAGCCCATTAGAAAATATCACTTTCCCTTACCTTTTATTAATCAAATGCTTGGTAGACTAGCAAATAAGGATTTTTATTATTTTTTGGATGGATATTCTGGTTATAATCAAATTGCCAATGCTCTTGAAGACCAAAAAAAAAAACACATTTACTTGTCCATATGTAACTTTTCGTTTTCATAGAATGCCTTTTGGACTTTGTAATGCTCTAGCTACTTTTCAAAGATGTATGATGGCAATTTTTTCTAATATGGTTGAAAAGTTTTTTAAAGTATTTATCGATGATTTTTGAATTTTTGGGGATAATTATGATGATTGTCTATTTAATCTTACTAGAGTACTTAAGAGATGTGAAGAAACTAATTTAGTTTTAAATTGGGGAAAATGTCACTTTATGGTGTAAGAAGGCATAGTCTTAGGTCATCTAGTCTCTAGAAAAGGTTTAGAAGTAGATAAAGTAAAAATTGAAACAATTAAAAACCTTCCACCTCCCACCTCTATTACAGGAATTCGTAGATTTTTTGGACATGCTAGATTTTATAGGAGATTCATTAAAGATTTTTCTAAAATTTCTAAGCCACTATGTAATTTGTTAAAAAAGGATACTCCTTTAATTTTGATGATGCTTGCCATGATGCTTTCGTTGAATTAACAAAGAGATTAATCTCTGCATCTATTATCATTGTTCTTGATTGGAATCTTCCTTTTGAACTAATGTGTGGTGCTAGTGATTATGCAGTTAGCGCATTTTTAGGCTAACGAAAAGCAAAGATGTTACATCTTATTTATTATGCTAGCATAACATTGAATAAGGCTCAAGCAAATTACACCACAACTAAAACGAAGTTGCTTGCTATTGTTTTTACTTTTAATAAATTTCGCTCCTATCTTGTTGGTGCTAAAGTAATTGTCTACACTAACCATGTAGCTATTAAATATTTGATCGAGAAAAAGGATGCAAAACCACGCTTGATAAGATGGGTACTTTTGCTTCAAAAATTTGACTTAGAAATTCGAGATAAAAGAAGTACAAAAAATCAAGTGGTAGATCATTTATCTAGATTGGAGAATGGAGAATAAATTAGGAATTCAATAGTGATCAATGAGACCTTTCTTGTTGAGCAATTATTTCATGTCGAGAAGTAGAAAAATTTGCCATGGTATGCTGATTTTGTGAACTATCTTGTGAGTAAACTCTTCCCTCTTCAATTTAATTCTCAACAAAGAAGAAATTGTTGCGTGATGTCAAATATTACATGTGGGATGAGCCTTTTCTTTACAAGAATTGTGGAGATCAAATCATTAGACAGTGTGTTCCTGAAGAAGAATTTGAAAATATTCTTCATCATTGCTAGTCAACTAATTATAGAGGACATTATGGGGGAAAACGAACTACTGTAAAGGTTCTACAATCAGGTTTTTATTGGCCATTTCTTTTCAAAGATGCCCATAATTTTGTTGAAAGATGTGATAGACGTCCAAGAATGGGCAATATTTCTAAAAGACATGAGATGCCTCTCAACAACATCTTAGAAGTCAAATTTTTTTATGTATGGGGAATTGATTTTATGGGTCCATTCATTCCATCCTTTGATAATTAATACATTTTGGTTGTTGTTGATGATGTCTCTAAATGGGTTGAAGCTATTGCATTACTAAGGAATGACTCTAAGGTAGTGATAAACTTCTTGCAAAGGAACATCTTCACACATTTTGGTACACCTAGCGCCATAATTAGTGTAGCTTGATTTCTAGAGCTCTAGAAGTTGTTTTAGTGGATTAACTATCCATATGAATCGTGTAATCATTACTAATTGAGCAAATTTTTTATCTTTGCAAGCAAAAATCCCTCTAAACTTCTATAAAACTTGATTAGGAAAAGCTAAACTTGAAAATCAATATTTGAACACATAAGCACAGAAGTTAGACATAAACAATTTTTTTTTCTCATTTAAAACAATATGAAATCAACGAAGAAGTTGGAAGATTTTGGTGTAGTGACATTTTGATTTTATTTTATTTTTGTAAGTTTCATATTGAGACTACATTTAGATATGAGATTAGTTTGTCCTTAATATTCTTCATATTCTTTTTCTTCAATATAATTTTGATTTTTTTTGTTTCTTTTTTTTTAAGCTTTGTTTACCTTTTTCTTCTTAGTTTTTATTCCAATAAAATTTAGCATGAGTAGATTGTTTTATTAAGGGAACCTCTTTTCAACTTTGGAATTGCGTGTATACGGGACACACACATATTTTATATACAGAAAAAAACATATAATGTATGTATGGCCTTTTTTCTTTGAGTTATCTTTGACAAAGCAAAAGCTAACCATGCAAAGCACGAGCCAAAGAAACCTAGTTAAAGATGAATCTAAAATTACTTAATCTCACAACGTAATTTTGTAGTTAAAAGGAGTCTTGTTTACAAGAAAAGGAAAAGAAATAAAATAAGAATTGGAGAAGAAAACATCAAAGGATATATTTATCTTGGAATAAATCTTTTGGACTAATATTCTATTAACCGTTGGTGGAGAATTATCATGTCTTTTTATTTATCATGTTAATATCTTAAATATACTTTAATATGGTATGTGATACTCTATAAACACCATCGACAGTGTATTAGTAATTTTTAAAAGCTTTAAATAATAGCTGATTTTAATATTTTTACTTTTTCAAGGGTGAAATTATTATATTTAAACTAATGAAAAAGTGAATTTTCAAACAATAAGGTGACTTTTGTAATTTATCCTCAAATTTTTAAGGATAATGTTATTTTGTCCGAGAATAAGATAATATGGCAAATTGCAAATGATTTGAAGGTAATGAACAACAAATTTTTGGATTCTTATAACAAAATAAATTTAGGAACATTTATATCTTATAAACAACTAAATAGGAGATTTTTAGTTTTCTCATTTTCAATCCATTTCATAATTGGAAAATAACTTATTATGGGAAAAAAAAAATTTTTAATTTTTATAGAAAAATTTAATGTTTTTTATTGTTTGGATAAACTATTGAAAACATTTTCTTTAAATTATTACATGGAAAATATTTTCCACTGTCACTCAAATTTTAAAAATTTTAAGACAAAATGTTCAAAAAAGCTCCTAAACTATTTTAAAAAATTCAAATAAATCTTTATTTTTTTATTACGTTCAATTACGTCCATGTACATTTTATTTGAGATCAAATAAGCCCTTATAAATAATAATTGACTAATTGTTATTTGTCAAAATACCACTTACTATTTTATTTCCACATGGTATTGACGCGATGTTGATGTGGGGGGTAAAAAAAGGTCATATGGGCATATTATTATGCGATATTAACATGTCACATTATTATTAATTATGACTATTAGTTTGTCGCGTTATCAACAATTATGACATGTCAATATGTCATATAGCATAAAATGACAAGTGATATTTTCAATAATTAGATATAATAGTTTATTTAGCTTAAAATAAAAGTATAAGAGTTTATTCGACTTAAAATAAAAATATAAGACTTCGGTTGAACATAATAAAAAAGTAAAAATTTAGTTAAATTTTTTTAAATAGTTTAAGGGCATTTTTAAGTAATATGCCTAATTTTAAATAGAAAAGGTATAAACTAGATTGTTAGACTTAAACCATTGTTGGGAAATTTAGATCTAAATAATTCTCAATGTGTTTTAGGTTTAAACAATTTTTTTTAATTTTCTGCAAAATGTCTTATGCATCTTAGGGGTATAAAACATTTTACATGATCAACAAAAGTTTTTCCCCTTGACTACTATGATGTTTACCTCTAAAATAAATTTTTAATATTCTAAATAAGTATAAGTACAGAAAATTTTTTTTGAAAAATATTTTTCATCCAAACAAATGGATTCTAAATTCATCCGCCAATTCCTCGAGGCAAAATGTGGCGTATTGATGACGTAAAATGTGATAAAAGACAGCACGCCGTAATGAAATTAAACATCAGCAACCACAGAAGGATAAAAAATTAACAAGCACATTAGGCAGTGGAGCTCCCACTGAGAATGAAAAATCCATTTTCTTTATTTATTTTTTTTTTTTTTGTGGTTCAATGAGATTGAAAACTACTTCTATGGCATGAATGCCTTGAAATCCTTTGGGTTCGGTGTGATGGGGCCATTTTATTATTGCTCTATCATGGGGCGATAAAGTGGTGAAAACATTAACTAAAACCTTATATTCAACTTGAAAAAGAAAAACGAAAAAAAGTTTGATACGTATATCATCGATCTTCATCAAAGGCAGCAGTCTGGGCGTTGGATGAAAGATCGGACGGCTAAACGAGGTTCCAGTGAAAAGCTTGGCAAAGAACACGGTCAGATGATTGGGACAGCTCAGATTGTAGTGGACAGGTGTTGCACAGTATCATCAATCTCAAAGGGAAAAATTTTTTTGGAAGGGGGAGACAGAGAAGGGCAATGAGCAAGGGAAAGAGAAAGAGAAAGAGAATCCTGCACCGCTGACTTAGGGCTGAGGCTTTATATCTCTACTTTTATTTCTTTCTTTCGTTTTTTTATGTTTCAAGTGATAGGCAAATCCATGGAAAAGTGATTTAGCTACTCTACCCACTTTTTCCCTTTCTTTGTTTTACTCAATTACTACTTTAGGCCTTTAGCTTCTTCCCCCATCAAACTTAAAAGGATGTTTTTGTGTCGCAACAAATATACAATATCTCTATCCCACCAACAAAAATCGACAGTCGCTTTTGCAATTATTTCTTGAAATCCAAGTCTGTCTGTACCCCACCACATTTTGACAAAAATGTATGATGTTTCCTCTTTCTCTCCTGCGTTTGCCTTTCCGCGCATTATCTTGATTCTATTTGTTCGATTGATTAATTGAGTTACAGATTTAAACCTCACTTATCCTTTTACCTATTCCCTTGTTTATTTATGATATAAAAAAAAAAACGAAATCTATTGTGAATGAAATCTTGTTTATTTATGATATAATATTTTTAAAAAATTTTAAATTAATCCAAGTAGTGTTGATGAAAAAATTAAAAAAGTCGGAGTGTTTATATCATTATGTCTATCAATATCTACTACTACAGCATGTTGATATGTCAAGTTAGTGCCACATTGTATAAAAATGAAAAGGAGTATTTTGACGTCAAAGTAAAAAAATAATGAATCGATTGGAAATAATACAAAATAAAAAATTATTTAAAATTTAAAAAATAGTTAAAATTCTTTTTAGATATTATGTTTTTATTTGTTTATGATGATCAAAGAAATGGAACCCTTTCTAACCAAGGGTAACACTGATCAATCTATTTGACATTTCAAGTGTTTGACAACTCTCAAAGAGAACACCCAGGTAATCAATAATAATTTTGTAGAGCAGTGGGACAATCCAACTATTGGCTTTTTCTAACATTTTTCTTTAGCTAAATATTTTCTCATGAAATTCTTTTTGTGTGGAGATTAATTATTGTGTTCACAAGAAGTATCTTTTCTTTTAATATGGGGAAAACATGAACTAATCCATTAAAGTATAGATAAAAGAATTAACTTCAAGTGTCAGCTTGAAACAGAAATTAATATAATCAACAATCAAATCATGAATACGTGCGGCTAACCCGTAGCAAGAACTAAGTTTGTTAAGGATTATTCTCAAGTTATTATCGTTAGTCTCAATTTTTTTGAATCGATAAAATCGAAAATTTGTATCTTAATTTTAAAAAGAAAACTAAAAATTGAATGTTGAAACGAAAATTTTATATATTTTAGATCTTAAAATGACTATTTAAGCTGTAACATCTGACATCAAAATTAGAAAGTGCATTTGATGAGAGAAGGCAAATATATATTTTTTCAGTACAGTTCAGTAATAACCATAATTAATTACCTTAAAGAAGATGAAGTTAAATTTAATATCGATAGCTTCACCAAAGGTAAATCAGAGCCAACGGATTGTGGAGGAACTTTAAGAGATGCATCGAGGTTCCGTAGTTGGCATCTTTTCTGGTGGACTTGGTGAACAAGAATCAAATTCTGCTGAATTGTTGGGAATCAAAATGGCTTCCATTTCTTCCGGCTCTCATCTTGGTTGGATAAGAAAACTCTTATTATTGAATATGAATCTTTGGTGGCAATATTATAGGTATTTAATCTGGACTTAAGATTGCGAGATAAATGACGGATTTTTAATAAAATTGATAAGTTAAAGAAAATCATTGGAAATGTTAATTTTTGTGCACAATTATGGAGCAATTCGTCTGTAATAAAGTCCGAAATGTTTTATACTTTGTGGAAACAGGAATTGATAAGGAATATTAATTTACGTTATGTTGTCTTTATCTCAAATTTTTTAGATCACAAACATTGTATCAATTTGTTGATTTAAGCAAATTTATATTTGATTGAGAAAAAAAATTTGCTACCAAGTAACATGAGTTAGGTGACTTGTTCCAAATTTGTTCATGGGTGTACGATATCAAATCAGGCAGCTTGACTAGGCTGACAATCTTCGCATTGGTACATGGGCATCTTGATTCCCTTCCCACGCGCATGCGCAGGCTGATGTCAAATTACAATTTCATCTGCAACCAGGTAAGCACCAGCTATTTTTTTCGAAGCTTTTAAGCCTTACCGCCTATTTTTTTGGCGTGATACACAATTCTAAGGGAAGAACCCTGCCTGCGAGCAAGGTTGACTAATGGTATCAGAGTTGAAAGTCGAGAACCTTACCCACCACTTTTTCTTGCCAGAAAAGCATCTAACCACCCAATACTAATGATTTTGTTTCAAAGTTGGCACACTAATTTCATCCAAAGTTGGTCCATTCTGAACAGCAGCGTCCCAAAAAGCTAAAATTCTTTAATTTAATATTTTTCGGCCAGGACATATAGGCATGTACCTAGTTAACTCATGTAACCCTACAAGTTTGAACAGGCTATTACTCAGCTGAAACTCTGTTCATTTGTGGGTATAATCCTGCAGGTTGGAGCTAATTTTTCTTTGTTGATGTGTCTTATATGTTTTTGTAATTGCGCTTTTTTTATTTCTAAGGTAAACGGAGATGCATTCAAGAAGCTAGCGACAGCCCGGTGCCCCCGCAGAAAAATTTCTGTTCCAGCCCGGAGCAGGCTATCTTTTTGGAACCGAACCATTGAAAATACCAAAAACTAAGAAGTAATATTACAAGAAACCACTGACAATAAAACTTTTCCTAGATAAAGTTGTCCTATTGCTTTTACCTTTTTGCAATACTTAATTTCATTTGTGACTCAAATTATTCAATTTTGTGTTAGTGATTATTTTGAATTTGTTTCAAATTTACGCATTTATCAACATACATTATTAAGCTGTAAACAAAATTCGTCATGCCTATGTTTGCACAAGGGTGTTCATGATCGGGTTGAGCCCAATCCAGTTAACATCTAAAAGACCCAAGTCCAAGCTTTTGCTTTTTAAACAAATTAAGATGTTAAAGGCTTCTGTTTTTTGTTTTTCTCAATGGTGGGTTGTGCGCTTCCAATTTATCCATGCACAGCAATCCAGGCGATGACTGGCCATGTATGACTACACTTACCCAACTCTCAATAATAGGGTAACAAAACTAGAAAGGTTGGCAATGAAGACTTTTATCTTGAGCTGAGTGAGACTTATATTCATTTATAAATTGCAGCAAACAAGCCACGTTCACATACACAGACAAACAAACCCCATCACTGCCCACTTTTTTTCTCGTCCATGAGAATAATATGAAAACTCCAAGAGCCTTGGAAATCGAGTTAGTGGAGTTATTTGCGTTCCCCACAAACATGCCCTTAACCTCAGCTTGGACTGAGGATTTCAACATTCACTTTAACAAATTATATTAAACATTTTTTTTAAAGCAACAAACATTAGGAGGCAAAAAAGGGAAAAAGCTACGATCTCGCCTTTATATACGACCCATCATGTGCCCTCAGGCCTATAACCACACCTCCCTTACTCGCTCTTTCTTTACTAAGCCACTTACCTCTTTGCTTTTGAGCACAAATTCTAGCTTAAGCCGTGCTACTTATATTTTCACTTTCTTCGTACATTAATTATATCAAAGATGATTGCCGGCGACCTCCGAGGATTAGTTGACGTCGGCCGAAAACACAAAGGAAGCGGTGGTTGGTGGTGGTGGTGGCATGGCGACGAATGGTTCTTTTGTAAATACGGGTGAAAGAATGGACAAAAAGAAACAAACAAGGCTTTGCAATTGCGCTCTCCTGAGTTTCTAGCCTAGTAAAGAGGCAGAATTGGGAGAGCGGCATCATTGCATTGCGGGGAATTGAGGGTAGCGGTCCGATTTTACTTTAACTCTGGTTCTCTAATAATCCTTTTTTTCTTGGTTCCTTGTTTAATCTCGAATCTTGTGTTTCTTTCTTTTCTTTACTCTTTTCATCTGTATCTTCCCTTATTTGACTGCTTTTTCCTTTATTTAGGATTATTCTTAATATTTTTGAGATGAACATGGGATGTAAGAGATGCATACGAAGTAGCTAGCTAGCTCGTTTAAGGTCGTACTTAAAAGTGTAGGATTTTGAGTTTGGGGTTTCGGATTGGAATTTGGTTTTGGGGTTTTGGTAGTTTTATGTATAAAATGCTGCTGGGCATGCATCACTTACAACTATCATGTATTTTCTTTTCTATTATAGACTTGGTAATGTTTCTCTGTCTCTGGCTGCACAGTTTGCCATATGAATTAGCACTTGGTGTAAATTTCGGGTTTCCATTTTGTTCAGTTGGCCCAACTTGCCTATAATTATCCCTTTTCCGATCTCCGTCTTAATCGCTGGCTTATAAAAAATAAAAGAAATATGTTTTGGCCTGTAAAGCTTGGTGATTTCTAAGGAAATGCTTGGCAATCAGACTTGTCCTTTTCAGCATGGGAATCACTAAGCAAGATGTTTGACTGCTGCTATTACTTTATTTTTCTGAAACCCTTTTGCAGGAGGATTCATTTGCTGCTACTTCAGACGATAGCACACTGGTCAGTTGGTCATCGATTCTTTTAGACCCTGGTGCTAATTTAGATCTATTATGCGGATAATCAAACCTATTTTAGGCTCTTCGAGTATGTTTGGTATTGTAATTGGAGCGACAAATGCAATTTTAAATAATATAGAAATTGTGATTATATTTCTCGATTAAAGTGATTTTGTTCATAATAACAAAAGTAAGTAGGAATTTCGATTGCTATAACTTTTAATCGCAATCTCAATGTTAAATTGGACCTAAATACTCTTGAAAAAAAAAACATTTGTAATTTCTTAAAAAATGAAAAAGAAGGAAATTATTTACCAGTGGTAGATTGACTCAACTGATAAGGTTGTCCCCATCACGTAAGTGGTTTTTGTTCAAGCCTTACTAATGATCTCTCTTGGCCTATCCAGTTAGAAAGGTAATTAATTCCAATATCTAAGCCTTCAATCTTTCGGGACCCAAGCTAGGCAATGCTAGAGGGAGAGTGAATAAAGATGGAATCGATTTGTGCTCTACATGCCAACCAACATGTTTTTCAGAAAACATTGATATCATTTTATGCACTGCAATTAATAGAAAGTTTCTTTTTATCTATGAGTTTATACAATTTATGTTATTTCACTAAATAAAATTTTGTCAGTAAAACATTTGTCAACAATCTTGTCGATTAGAAAATGTAACACCCTCGACTTTGACATAGATTAAGTATGATATTAATTAAGCTATTTGAGGAGTTAATTTCAACTTTGGTTTATATGCTTGTAAACTTAAGGATATGTATGTTAATAGAGAATGACTTTAAATTTTGACATGTTTAGGGACTTCTGATAATGTGGTGTATATGGTAAGTCTATGAAAGTATGAACCATGATACTAAGCCAAAATATTGAATTTATAATCAATAAACTACAGTAAAATCTCTATAAATTAATATTTTTGAGACCATGAACATTTCTTAATTAATTGAGATATTATTTGATCTATAAATTAAAAATTTATTAATTTATACATTAAATAATAAAAAATTAATTTATCAAGGTATTCTTTAATTTTTTTTCAAAACATTGAACTTAATACTTGTATTGTGTATTATGATTATACAAATATTACCTAATTACCAAATTATAATATATCATTATTCTATTTATACTTAATTAATGTACTTCATAAACATTAAGTCAAGCAAAAACATCTATAAAAAAACATAAAATATCTTAAACTGCAAAGATAAATATAGTGGCTTTTTATCTCCAAAGTGTAAAAAAATCAACAATGATGGATGAAATACGTAAAGCATTGTGTGAGTACAATATAAAAAATCCAAATTGCACCCAAAAGCAATTGCAACAGTGGGTGTCAGAAAAGTTTAACTTGCAAGTGAACCAAGCAATAATATCAAATACGATCAAGAGGTCATCAGAGTATTTATCAACCAACATTGAAAAGGTGATGCTAAACGATACAAAACTGTAAAATTCCTGGAGTTAAAGATGGTTCCCTACTAGTGGTTTGTTCAATACTAAGAATATTTAGAGATGAGGTTCAAAGAAACATCAATTTCAAGAAAAACAAGTAATATTGGAGTCATATTTTACAAAGGCCTCCTAATTGAGTTTTCTATATATATAATTTTGATGTATCATTTTCAAAAAAAAAATTGATGCATAATGAGTTTATTAATTTATATATCAAGTGACACCTAAATATTTTTTTAAATGTATTATTTTATCAATTTAGCCAATTATTAATTTACCACGCTAGTCCCAAGTTAAAAATATTATTTAATTAAGATTATTAATTTATCAAGTATTAATTTATAGAGGTTTTACTGTAGTATGTTTTGGAGTTTGATCAAATATTCGATCAAACCTTGAATATCTGTATTGAAATTGTGAGTTGTACAGTTGCATTGATGTGTGGTGGAAGTCAGAAATGATTTGAGATGGACTTGGGAGGTTGGATTCGAACTTAGAAAGCTTAAAGTTTTGAAAATTTAGCTTTTAGACAAGATCTATCAACACATTAGAGAATGTATCGATAGATTTTTGGTAAAAAGCCTTGAGGAAGCATTCTGTAAATTTTCTATCAAGATAAATTTAAACTCGGAGACATTTTGTTGAATTTCTATCGATACATTCATCAAATGTATCGATAGATTTATAAAAAATGACATTTTCTGAAAAATTTATCGATTGATTTCCACAATCTATCGGTACACCTAAAGCAGAGAGAATTCTATTTGATTTCTATTGATACATTGCCTCAAGTATCGATAGATTTATGGGAAACCCGTAAAAATATATCGATACATTTACAAATGTATCGATACATTTACAAATGTATTGATACATGCATGTAAGTTAACAAAAGAAAAGAGCTTTGGGTCGTTTACCCATTTGAGAAACAAAAGAAAAACAACCCCATTACTTTGCCCATTGAGACCCTACGTTCCCCATGGTTAAATGAAGCTTGATTAAGGTAGTTTAGAGCTTAGAAAATGTAAAGGGAGGTAAGATTAAGCTTCCTAGCTAATTGGTTTAGGATTTAAACAGTTTATAGTTTCAGAACTTTGTTTTGGTTTAGTTGAGGTACATCTCCCTCAAGTTGGCCAACTACTAAGTTGGATTTGAGTTTGATTGAGACTTAGGGTAAGGATTTTAAGTGTACTCATTCTAGAATATGGAACGAGACTAAAAATGTGGAGTAGTTAAAAAGCTATAAGTTGTTGTGTATTTTGTGTGAGGGAGAGTTAAGGACTGAAGCTCGTTGCCTTAATTAAAAGCTTGTTGGTGAGTAGAGAAATTCAATTGGTTGCAGAAAGAGTGCTTATTTCAATGTGAGTGGGGCTTTTTGTTTGAACTAGGAGTGTGCATTTATCTATATAATGTATATATATGTATCAATGTTAATTTGTTAGTTTATTATATTGTGTTAGCCTAGAAGTATAATGCCTAGGTTATTGTTTAAATTTGAAATACATGACTTTGTCTTTGTTAGAGAAATGTTCTGAAATTTTATAAAAACTTTAACAGCTATAAGTACGTGTGTGTGTATATATTTATATTTATATTAATATGATTTGAAAACGGGAATCAAGCCTCCTTGGAAGTGTTTTATCATCAATGATATTATGAGTTTGCTTGCTTGTTGTGAGTTATACTTTGGCTAGTGCGTTTGCTTTGTCCTACACTTACAACCATGACCTAACAATTTGACTGCAATTATTGATATGAGTTAACAATTGATGATCTTGGTACCATTGACTTGGCATGATAATGCATTTAGAATGCTAAGTTCTATGGTTTGATTAGTATTTTGATAAGTCTAATATCTTTAATTTGTGAGAGTCATAAGAAATTTAAAATAGTGGATGAATGCAAACACATTGAAAAGGGATAATGTGAATTGGGTAAACATATAAGGCATACTGAATTATGATCAATTGATATGTGTTGAGTTTATAAGGTGTTAATGGCATGATGGCATTGAATTTGGATATGTGTTCGTCTAATGCTTATGACTTTTGGACGTGATTTGTTTGTGGTTGAGTGGCATCTTTCCTCTATGAATCTATTTTCTGTCGGTTGTTGTGGCACCGAGCATGATCTGCTTTCCATTAGCTACTTTGGCGGTGTATGTGATTTGTTTCTTCATTGGTTGCTTCAGCATCGAGGGTGATTTGTTCTTCACCAAATGCTTTGGCATTGTGCGTGATTTGTTTTTCCACTGGTTGTTTTGACGCCGTGGTTGATTTGTTTCCATTCGGTTGCTTTGGCATCGAGCATGATCTGATTCTCGTCTGTTGGCCACTAGAGAATGATTATGTTATGTCCAAAGAGAACCCCTCATTGATTATGTTTTGTGTACTATGATATGGATTTGTTGGCAATAAGTTATATTATTCAAATGTGAAAACTTGTGTTGTTGGTTGATGACTACGATAAGTTATGATAGCCGTCCCTAGGGGATGACACTATGTGGTCAATGGACATAGAATCTTTAAGGATTAGTTGATTGCTTCATGATATATGTGTTGGTATGAGCCTTACAAGAAAATTTGTGGTTGTATAGGAATCACAATTTGACACATTCTGTTATTTATGACAACATTGATGTAGTTATTTATCCATAAGTTTGTAATTTAATTAGTATTTACACTTACGTAGATAAAGCCCAAGGAACTATATATGCCTTGAAAAATAATTGTATTGTGACACAAGTATGAGATCTTTATGCATCAAACCATTATTTCTAAAAGTTCCTGATCATTGAATTATTGAGACGGGGCATCAATAATGATCAAAGATCGACACTTGATATGTTCATTACTTGTAAAGTAAGTAACCGCTATCATAGGTTTAAGTATAGAGATACTTGGAAGTAGCATGTGGGTGCTTGCAATGGGAAAGCAAGTTCACTAAACATGACTTAACATGAGAAGTGCATTTGGTATCTCACTCTAGTGTCTATGCAATACTTCTCATGTGTCAGTTGTGTAACTACTCCCTAGACTTGAGACACTAGGTTGTCTTATATGTGAAGTACTACATATTGGTTTCATCCCTAAAGGTCCTACCAAGGATGCCAAATTAGGATGCTTTTGAGTATAGTAAGAAGCATATGTAGACAAATGAGTGGTCAAGATAGAAATTATCACCCCAAGTGATTCAAGGGGAAATATCTCATTAGTTCTTGGTTAACATTAGCTTAATCAAATTCTTGGTCAAGGTGATTGGGAGATTGTGAAATGAGTTTTATAAGTTTCTACAAAAGCTAATGATCTAACCACAAGAATAAATATAGAGGTTAATAAGAGAAGACATTATACTAAGCTCTTATCATCTCTGAAATATATGATGAGAGAATGAATTACACTGATAGATTGTACATTGAAAGGTTGTCAAAGAACTCTTTGACTCTCCTAACAATTGGGTGGCTATGATGCATTACTAGATTCTAATCTTGGTATATGGAATTGAATTGATTAATTTAATATAAATTGGATTCATTTAAATTAATTAATAAAGATTGATAATTCAATTTCATTGCCAACATGTTAGGAACCTAACGGATCACACGCATAAGGTTGCATTATGAATTAAATTGAGAATGTGACAATTTAAGTGGACTTAAATCATGAACTAGTTTAATTAACTAATAAGGACTTAATTAAAAGGGTTAAATTAAGTGCTAAGGTCGATATTATAAGAGGTTATAATATTGAGGACTTATTAGCAAACTTAATAAGTTAATGAACCTTGGTATAAAGTCATCTTTCAACCACATTTGGTCATTAGTTTTAGTTTTACAAAAAACTAATACAACTCTCTTTAGTGCTGTCATCCCTTGTGAGAGCCTTTTGGAAGAGTTTTTTGTGTGATTTGATTAGAGACTAAGAAAGGAAGAGAAGGACAATTTGTTGGCATAAAAGTGTGGTTGGAAGTTCCCATATCATTGAAGATTCCATTGCGGATATGTGTGCAACATTAGAGGCCAAGCGACTAAGTGGCTCTAGTTCTTACACACTTCGGGGTGTACACGTGTTTTAAACATCAAAAGGATACGATTTGATTATGACATCATTTGGCAAGGTAATCAATTTTGATTGCATTTCTCATAATGTTCTATATTCATTAAAACAATAAGGTGATCTGAGGTAGGTGCTACATTTTATTTTTCTATTCTGCTATGTTTTTTTAATTTGATCATGTCGTACCTAACAATATGATTAGGGTTACTATAACATATTGACATAAATGATCGGAAGGAAATTGTAACATCCCCGACATTTATATAGATTATGTATGGTTATGGATAAGCTAATTAATGAGTTGACACATGAATGTGAAGTAAGAAATGATTTTGGAAGTTTGAATTTGGAGTTAAGGAGTTAGAAGTGCTAAAAATCTAGTTTCTGGGGAAAATGTATTGATAGATGCATCAATTTATTGATACATTCTTGAAAGCAAGCTTTGGGGAAGCATTTTGTAAGAAAAGTATCGATACATTTAAGGATGTATCGACAGATTCGTGTTAGGGGACATATTGTATAAAAACTATTGATACATTACAAGAATGTATCAATAGATTTGACTTGGGGAAACATTATGTTGAATATCTATTGATACATTCGATAAATGTATCGATAGATTTTGGAAGGGGAGCATTCTGTTGAATTATCGATACATTGGCACATGTATCAATAGATTTAAAGGAACTTATAAAGAATGTATCGATACATTAGTAAATGTATCGATACATGCATGAGAAATTACAAAAATAAAAAAGGTTAAAGTAGTCCGCCCATTTGAAAACCAAAAGAAAAACCCTCCCCACTCTCAACCTTTCAAAACCCTAAGCCCCAATCAAACTTTAGAGCTCATTTGAAGTGAATCTGAGCTTGGAAAATTGTTATTAAGGTAAAATAAAACCTTTTTACTCATAATTTGCGATTTAAATGTTTATAACCTTGAAACCCATTTGCTTCAGCTTTGGTGATACTCCTTTTGGACTTTATTAGGAATTTGGAGTTAATATTGATTAAACGCAACACCAAAGGTAAAGGTTAAGCATTTTGAACTTAGGATTTGAAACCTAGGTTTTTCTACTTTGAGTATTTGAATTGAACCTAGATTGAAATGCTTAAAATTTTTGAAAGCTAAGAAATAATTATATTCTAATTGGTACAAGGGAGAAATGAAGCTGTTAGAGCATTATTGACCTAGAGAAACATTAGAGGCAAGAAAAGCTCGATTTGGTTATGGAGTAGCCTTTATTTGTTACAATGAATGGTGTTTTTATGTTTGAAAAATACATGTGATGGATAACGCATGATAAATATGCTATCATGGTACTTAATTGATATGTATATGCTTAGATGGTATGCCTAGGTTTATAAATTGTTTGATATAAAGTATTGTGCTTGTGTGTTATGATGTGAGCCACATGGTGGCACTAAGTAGAATTGACTTGCATATGAAACTTAGACTATGACGTTTATTTATGCTATGATGTGAATACTAATCTTTTGGTTATGCTACATTAAAAAGGAGTAGATTGCCTTAATGTGTATGTGATCATGATATGTATTTGGTGTTGGTCCTGTTAATATGTGCTAGAGGGGGGGTGAATAGCACAATTTGGCTCTTGACAAGATGTGGAACTAATTTCTAGAACTTAAGAAAGTAAAAAGGAGTATAAGGTGCACAACAATTTAGAGTGGTTCAGTCTAAGACCTACATCCACTACCTTGATTATCCAACCAAGGATTTTCCCAACGAATCCTTAAGAATCAGGTGAAATTTACAACTTTCACCAAGCTTTTACAATGGCTTTTCACAAGCTCAGCCAAAACCTTTACACTAGTTTTTCACGGGCTCAACTAAAACCCAAAGTGGTTTTCCAAGGCTCAACCACAACCTATAACATTTAAACTCTCCTGAGCTTGAACAACCCCTTAGAGTGACTCCCTCACTCTAAGTATACAAGAAAAGAGGTTACAGAAAGTACCTATGATCACAAGTTGATCTGATTGGTACAAGATTGAGTGCTAAATACAATGACAAAGAGTAGGCATTTAAGTGCAGACAAGTGTAGTGAAGCTTTTCTGGTTTTTCTTCTTTCTAAAGCTCAAATCTCATTCAAAGCTTCTAAAAACTTGTTTCTCATTATTGGAAGACCCTTTTATACTTGGAGATGTAACTCTGATGGCAGTTTGGTAGTTTATATCTGTTGAAAACAATTGAGGATGAGTTCTAGCCGTTAATCTGTCTTGTAGTGTTCTGGTTTAAACTGTAGACAAAGAGCTCTTAGTCGACTAACTTGGTTGACTAAGTTGATTCTGTTTCTGGTTTACAGATTCTGGCAGAGGGTACTTAGTCGACTGACTTGGTTGACTAAGTTGGTTATGTTTCTCAAACTCTTCAGCCTGTCATTTCTCCAATTTGAAATTTGGTCAACCAATGTTCTTCCTTATTAAACCAACAAGCTTCATCCTTGTTATTTAGTTACATCTTGTTGATTTTATCCTTTTTTTTCTTTCAAAAATACTCTTTGAAGATTTAAGAAATTAGTTTCATGTATTAATTTCCTGCACACTTAAGTAAAGGAATTAGACACAAATAAATGAGAATGTTTTATTATCATCAAAAACTAATGGAGCCAACATTTGGATTAATGGTACATGATGGATAGCTTAGTAGAAAACCCTTATGCTCAATATGTTTGATTAGTGAAAGCACATAGAGATTGATGATGAGCTGTTAAGCATGTGAGGCCTTGGAGCCATGGTTAATTGATGAGAATGATGTATGTGTATGCTTTAATTATCTGTTTGAGGATCATTGTGTATGATGAATAGCCTATTAGAAAGGCATTATCCTAACATATTTGATGTATGTGTATACCTGCTTAATTGAGGTTGAATTGTTGAAGCACATAAGGTTGTTGAGCCATGATTAATTGGTGTGAATAGTTTGAACACACATGTGGAGTTAAAGGCATGATGGCCTATAGATTTGATTATGTTTCGTTTGATGTGTGAATTTCATACGTTGATTTGATTTAAGGTTGAGTGACATCCTTCCTCTATAACTATATTCTACACTTGTAGGGATGGTGGTAAGCAAGGACGGTGGTAGAAGTGCTGCTTGTGATTCTCACCTATAGTGCTTTGATGCCATCCGTTGAGTGATTTTGGATGATGACTTTGTGTCACATCCCATTTCCTGAAGGGATTGTGACTAGCGCATGGATCAGATGAGCATAACTCGCTAGGCCTAAGCAAGCCTCTTACCATAACCTTATTAAACAATTCCACTTGACATGCGAAAGCATCTTATAACATCCATTTACACATGAAACCATCAAGCATGCATTCATAAAACTCATTATACAATTAGGGAACTTCTCAACTCAATTCTAGAAGCTTAAGCTTTTGGTATACATATATATCTGAAAAAGCGGCACTACTAGATAGCATATTAACATTAGCTGTCAACACTGCCCTCGAGTGTCCATGTAGGCTCTCGAGCCATCATTATAATCTCATACATAACATTATCAATATAGAATGCCCAACATGGCAACATTAACATAAACATGTTCATAGTTTATAAGCACAAACATAAAGTAAAAGACCGACTAGTCAACGGAACGTGATCAACCCTTTAGGCATCAAGTAGCTACTAGACACCTACAACAAATTGAAGACCGGACGCTAGTATTTGCGACACTGGCTACTATCAAAAGCTATCACTGATCTGTAGCAAAATAAATGGGGAAAATAACGTGTGAATCATAATGACTTCGTGAGTGGATACGAGAAGGGGACAAGCCAAAGGATAAGAGTATTTCGTAAACATGCACTTGTAATCTCATGTCTTGCATAAACAATTTAATCATAGAATTCCTAAAACATGATATTTGAACACATTTGAATAGTATTTGTATGAAAACATGTCAGTATAGACCTTTGGAATCCTCTACCTTTGAAATTCTCATTAAATTCAGTCAAACAATATATTTTGCACCAAAACTATTGATACATGCTTGAATGTATCAATACTTCCATACATCTATCAATACATTAGTAAAGTGTATTCATACATTTTATACAAAAAGCCTCCTAAAAGCATTCTGTTTAGTACGTATCGATACTTAACCCATATCTATCGATACTTTCAGCCTAGAGCCCAAATTTCTAAGTAAGATCCTTTATTTTTTTATCATTCCTCAAGTTCCCTTACCTCTTGGGACTTTTTCCAAGGCTCAATTTTTGTGAAACCCAATACCCTCGTATAAAAGTCAATATGACCTTATCAACAAGACAAAGGGTCAATGGATGTTGAATTAAGTGCTAAAGGATGGAGACGGGTGAAAAGAGTATTTTAAGATAAAATATTCTACATGTGAAGAAATAATAAAAAATAATAATATTTTTATCGAGAAAGAATTTACGAGAAAAAAGGTGATTTAGATGTGAATCCGAGCAAAATAAGATGTTTTAGAGCCCTAAAAGACTAGTGGAAAATTTTGAGATAAAATAATATTTTATTCGATGTTGAAATTTTCCATGAAGGAGAAATACATGGTCAATCTAAGTGGGGGAAAAGAAAAATGAGGAAATTTCAAAGAAAAATGATGTTAATGGGGCCCTCGTGTCTTTATTAAATAAAGATAGTGCGAGTAAATAAATATTTTAAATATTGTGGGGACACTGCGTTGGAGTACAAACTTTATATTTCATTTGTACATGTATAAAAGAAGATAATAAAAGAAAATTAAAATTTAGAAGAGGGTTGGGAGGACTAAATTGAAAGGATGGGAACCTAAGAGGGTAAAACAATAATTTTTCTATCAAGCTTGGTCAAAGGTTCCTTTGGAAGTTTTGACCCTTCATCCTTATCACATGGCTGGTCATCATCTCCAAAGCATCATTTTCCTTCTCCTTCTCCTCCCAATGCCATTTTTGTTCCTCCACCATAAAAATCAAGATTTTTCATTTTCTTTTCCTTGTTTTCTTTTCTTTTCTTTCTTTTTCTTGCTTCTTCCTTCTCCTAAGTCTTTGTGCACCAAAGTTACAACTTTTAACTCCATTTTTCAGCACAATCAAACCCTAGGAGAGAGAAAGAAAATCTCTCTTTCTTTTCTTTATTTTTCCAATATACTCCATTTTCATCACTGCGTAAGCTTTGTAGCTTTAGATCTGCGCTTTTAAAGCCCAAAGGTATATTTTCAACTCTTGGATTTTCAAAATTTATGGGTTTATATATATTTTCAGATTTTATTTCCTAATTTCTTCAATTTCTTTTTCTTGAAAATATTAGGTTTTTGTTGACTTTTATGCCTCCAAGCTCCTCAAGGTAAAGCAACCTTGAATTTGGATAGTCAATTTAATGGGTTTGTGAATTGGACTAGAAATTTAGGTTAAATGTTAGGTTAGAGTGTAGATTGCCCAATGAAAATTTATTAGAATTATTAAATTCAATTTATGACACAATTGAGATTTTTATGGTTTACTGATAAATATTGGTGCTAACGGTACTTCAGGACTTATTTGGATTAGGACCTTGTTGGTGCTAGTTTTGCAAGGTGAGTCAACTTGCATTAAAATGTTTTGGAATAAATGATTATATGCTTGATTGAACCACTTAAAATATTTTGTTGGTTTTTCTCTAAAATTTGCATGGGAACAAGCCTTTCATAAAACGTTTTTATGTTGTGAAATATGAAAGTGATGAATTCATATGTTTCTACATTATGTTAACGTGTATGTTATGCATTGAATGGCACTATTGGCTCATAATTGTAACCGTCCGTGTGCGGTGTGGGAGTGCACATGACGGTGATAGTGGTGTGCTATGTGAGTACACACACTGATGATATATACCATGATGTGATAATGGTGTGCTGTGTGAGTGCACACACTGATGATATAAGCCATGTGCGTGATAGTGGTGTGCTGTGTGAGTGCACACACTAATGATATATGCCATGTGCGAGGTGGGAGTACACATGATGATATTGCCTTGTGCGGTGTGAAAGTGCACAGGATGATTATAGCTATGTACAGTGTGGAAGTGCACATGAGCTGCTGAGATGGAAGTTGTATACATGTATACACATAACACATAGTTGTTAAAGGAATAAAATGTGATTGTATTGCATATTGAATGTTGAAATTTGAAAAATGCTTTCTAATTGATTTTTCATTGCAGCAAAAATGGATTTTCATTTTGACAAGAATTCTTTAACTTGTTAGCCCTAGTTTTCACTGTAGCGAAAATGCATTCTTACTATAGTGAGAAACTATCGGGTTGTTTGTTCAAAATTTTGTCCTGAAGTTCGCTACAATGAGAATGCCTTTCCGCTGCAGCGAGATTTGCTCTCTTATGCTTACCTTGCTTGAACTTCCTAAATGTTTTAAAATGAGTTGAAAAATAGCACGGCATTGAGTTTTGCTCATAATATACAAAATTGCATTGTTTTTAAACGAGTGCATTATGTTTTTGAAAAGCTCTTTGTATCGTTTGCTTATTCCCTTCCTATGTTCACTCATTGGGTTTATACTCACTCTTTTTAACTTCATATTTTCAGATTCAAAGATAGTTGGATCTTAGATAGAGGCATTTCCTCCTGTTCATCTTACGGTAGGTTTGCCAAAACACTCCATGATATTATCCACGCCAAAGTCACTCTGCTGATAGTCAAGGTCTTTTGTATAAGTATATGGTTAATTAAATGTAATTCATAAGATTTGTTGTAAACATTGTATGTTTGGTTTGCATGATAATGTCTCCACAAGTTGGAATATGGTAATATTATTTTGTGGATGGTATTGTTCAGTTGCCATGATTTATTTTCAGAAGGAAATTATTTTTGAAAACAATGAATTAAGAACCTTGGAGGTAAAAGAGGGACAGATGGTCTAATAAACAAGTTTCATAGAAAGGCTTGCTTGGGCCTAGTGGGCCACGCTTATTGGGTTCTTGCCCTGTCATGGCCTAGGAATTGGGCTGTGATAGTTTTCCTCACTACGCACATTTTCATGTTATCATAGAGTATAGATCATGAACAATGCTAAAAAACATTAATATGCAACAAGCCATAAACATAATAATTATGGTCATTCCATAAACATTAAACTCATACTTTGTGATGGTATGTCCCCCATTAGGCTTGGGCTGCCAATGTACAGTCCCATTGCACCTTGGACGTTTATGATGCATCATAGGAGTGAAGTCGTCACTTGCACCCTGTGAGAGTAGAATCAATCGCACTTATAGAGTTCTCATGCGCGTAGCGTTAGGTATATGGAATGTCCTTCACATACTAGCTTACTCATCTTATAAAGTATATGGAAAATACATTATATACATAATCTCATGGCATTCATCATGCTTTCTTAATCATCTCATGTAGTATATAGAATATACATCATATACATTATCTCATGGAATTTATCATGCATACTTAATCACCATATATGGTATATGGAATTTACACCATATACACAATCTTATAGTATTCATCATGCATTCTTAACCATCTTATACGGTATATGGAATTTATATCATATACATAATCTTATGGCATTCATCATACCACACATGCACATCATAGTATCATAAATAAGCATATAATATCTCGTACCCACACTAGTCCAAAAATCGGACTAATCAAGCGAACTTCGAACATAAGGTGCTTGTCCCCCCTATTGAAGTAGGATCTTAATGGGTTGATCTGATTGTGTAAAGCATGAATTTCAAAAGATTTCTTTTACAAAGAAAGCAAGCAATCCAATTACACAAGTGGAAACACACATCATTCTTATTGCAAGTAACATAATCACATCCTAAAAAAAAAAAAAGAATCTATTAAGTAAAAAAGGCATACCTTTTATTTTGAGATTCTTATTTTCGGATACCACCACACCAATGAATGATTTCTCGACCAAACAAGTTTACCACTTATTCTTCAAGAATGCTTTCAACTTGAATCTTGAGTCGACAAGGTGTGGAATGATAGACTACAAGATGGTAACTGATTTTGTCTCTGTTTTCTTCTTAAAAATTAATGACTATTTTCTTTCATAAAATTCAGCCAAGAATGGAAAAAAGGAAGAAAGATACAGCAAAGTTTGGCAAAGGAAGAGAGAAGTGATAGCTAAAACTTTTTCAAGAAAAAGTACGTGCTTTTTTTTTTCTTCCAATCTCTTCTCTTTTTATTAAAACTCTTGCCTCAAAGGTTTAATCAAAATCAAACACCTTTGAATCGATCTTGACTGTCATTTAGAGTCATGGAAGCATCAAGCATGCTCCTTAATTATTAAAATTAAAGAATAAATAATTTAATTCTTTAATTATCATTTGGAGTTCTTGATAAAATGAAACTCTTTCTTGAATAATAACTCTTATTTTATTATTATCCATCTTTATTTAAAAAGAATTAATAATAAATAAAAGAGTGATAGTCAAACATGAAGTCTCTTTTTATCAACATGATGTTTAGATTCATTTTGCAAGAATCCTCCTAACATTATCTTAATTTAAGACAACTCTTGTCTTTAATTAAGATAAAAATATTTTATCTTGTCTAAATTGAGAAAAATATGTTTTCTTGTCTAGATTAAGATAAACATATTTTCTTGTCTAAATTAAGACAAACATGTTAAAGCTGTCATTTTTGTATACAATTTAATTAATCAAATAAAATATGCATTCCAACTTAAACAAGTTGTATACTATGAAGTTAAGTGGGGAATCTATTTGGACATAGATATTCCAAGCTGCAATAAACTTAGAATTATTCTTGATCTCATTAAAAAATAATTCAAGCTTATTAACCATGAAATCACTCCACCATAGATTCATGGTTGTACTCTTGGATTAACTATAATTACAAGAAACAATTCAATACTTGATATTAATTATTAGTTGTCCAATTGCAAACCTTATATTGTGAACCCTCATAACCATCCATTGACAAAAGGTGAAATTACCATTTTACTTTTTTTGTCGATTTTGTTCCTTTGTCTTAAATTTCATCCAATTAATGATTTAGCACTCTAGATCTAATCTTCTAAGTATCCCAAATTTCATCCAATTAGCGATTCAGTACTCTAGATCTAATATTTTAAGTATTTTGATGTGATGAGTAGCTAATTCATCAATCCACTAGGCCCAGATTAATCACCAATCTTCCTGAAATCACTAAAAATGTTATTAATGATATAAACTCCATTATTTTGATATATGTTCCTAGATGTTCATCTCGATTATAATCCCAAAATATAGAGTCTAGATCAACGCTTTATGATGATCATGCTCATGGTAAATCAAAGATCATAAGGAGATTAAACAAGAGTCCACTACCCATTAGGATTTCGATTTTACTATAAGCAAATCCATAAGTGTGAGATCAAGATTTAAGTAACGGTTAAACTTAAATTTTGTTCTCACATGATTTCAATTTATGTTATAGTGTCATTACTCGAAGTCAACCATTTCGACGATTTGAGACTCATCATTTCGTTGAAATGAATCACATTTGTTTCGTTCGAGGTAATCTAAAAATTGTTCACATTACAGCCTTAACATAATAAAGTTACTAGCTTTATTATATGGCTGTGAACAATTTTTAGATTCAATGAAAATACATGTCTCCTATGTATGACTCTTCATACAAATGTATTTTAACATCTCAATAGAATCATGGTGCCTTAATAGCTAGATAATGAATGCTTACTTAAAATAAACTCTTCGTCTTATTATCAAAATGTACTTTCATTGTAAATAAATTTAATGAAATTAAGCATGAGAATATACTTGCTTTCCAGAGCACCATATTCTCAAAATTTCTAACAATGTCCCACTTGCCGTAAAGCAAGTATGACATATCCTTCATTCCAAGACCTTCTAAGTAACCATTGAAATTCTTTTGTGTTAGAGTCTTTGTGTATGGAATGGCGAGCTTCTGTTCTGTTGGAATTTTCTTCACAAGTATTTCTCCACGTTTTATGATCTCTCGATTGAGATGATATTTCCTTTCAATATGTTTTGCTGCTTTATGATTTTGCGGTTCTTTTGAGTTAGCCACTGCTCCACTATTATCACGATAGAGTGTAATAGGCTTGTCCACATCTAGAATTACTTCAAGGTCCATAACGAACTTATGGAGCCATACAACTTCCTTTGCTGCTTCACAAGTCATAACATACTCTGCCTCTATAGTAGAGCCTGCAATACAAGATTGCTTTACACTCCTCCAAATTATGGTTTGTCCTCCAATGGTGAAAGTAGATCCTGATGTCGATTTTCGAGAATCAATATCAAACTGAAAATCTGAATCAGTGTACCTAGTTACTATAAGGTGTGAGACCTTGACCTATATAGATTCGTAAATAGAAGTACACACGATATTCCTGATCAAGGGTAATTTTGTCATTTTCTTAGTAAGCCCCTAAAAGTAAGTTTTAAACAATATTAAGGCCTAAGTAGGCCTAAGGCATAAATGAATGATGAAAATATGGGTAAAATGACGAAGGAAATAAAAATAGTGATGATTTTCACGAAAGGGGCAAAATGGTCATTTTTCACCTTGGGTCAAAATTTTTAAGTTTTCATGAACTCAAACATTTCTAGAACATTATGGACCTTGTCCCAGTGTCAAAAGAGTAAAAAGATTGCATAAAGGATTAGAGGAGAATAAGTTAACTTGTGAGGGTATTTTGGTAATTTAAGTGGAGTGGATAAGCTTGGGCTATAAATATCTCTTTCTTCCAATAGCTTCTTCTCCCATTTTCCAGTAGCTTCTTCTTCTTCTTCCTTCTTCTCTTTCATGTTACTTCCAACCTCCATGGAAGCTTGATATGAACCTCCATAACCTCCCTCAAAATAGCTCCACTTTTCATGCTTTTGGTGCACCCTTTCATAAACACTTGTGCTCTTCCACTTTCTTACTTTAAAACCCTTGGAAAATCATACTTCCATACTTTCTCTCACTAGCTAGGTGTTTAGAGACAGAAAGAGAGAACTCTCATAATAGCTTGGAAAATTTTTTGAAAGAATTTCAAAGTTACAAAGCTATCAAGGTGAGTAGTAAATTGGAGTTGAGTTTTAAGTGTTGAGAATGGCTAGTAATCAGATTTGTGAGAGTTTATTTGTTGGGATTGTTATTCATTTAACTGTGAATAGAGTATTGCAAACAATAGCCATTTAATGGTAGTTGGAAACTAGTTAAGAATGACTAGTAGAACCCAATTTAGAAAATAGCTTTGGAATAGTATTAATGTCAAGTTCGGTTAATGGTGATGTTGTTGTGCATGATAGGTTCCAACAAATCCCCACCGTCCCATTTGGACCATTAGGGAAGTTAGAATCGACTAAAGGTTCAACGAAATACCAGTGAGTGGACTTGCATTTCAAACTTATTTTGGGAATGCAAATGTGTTTGCGCAAGATATTTGAATGATTTTATCCAACTTTTCTTTACAAATGTGAGCCAGAAACAAGCCTTGATTAAATGTTTTTGATATTATGAATTGTGAGATGTTTATAAGGATGAATCTATATGCTTTATATTATGTTGGTATGTATGTATATATCTTATGAATATGTGCTGTGGATTGATGAATGATGTTGGGTGTTGATGTTGAAGTGTGCGAGTAGGAAGTGCACACATGATGATGATGAAGTGTACGAGTAGGGTGTACACATGTGATGATGACAGAGTGTGCGAATAGGGAGTGCACACATGATGATGATGTATGTATATGTAGATGTGTGTGTTATAGAAAGTTCATGAATATGGTTTATGGATGAAATGCATGTGGAATATTGCATGTTGAACTTTCAAAAATTTCTAGGCATGCTTAAGTTGAGCTTGTCTTTGCAGCTAAATGGCCTATCCTTAAGAGAATCAAAAGTTGTTGTTGGTGTCCTGTTTTCGCTACAGCGAGATTCTAGGCATGTTTAAGTTGAGCTTGTCTTTGCAGCTAAATGGCCTATCCTTAAGAGAATCAAAAGTTGTTGTTGGTGTCCTATTTTCGTTGTAGTGAGAATGAATCTCGTTGCAGCAAGAAACTCTCAGGTTTGGAGGCGTAATGCTGGCCGGAATCTCGCTGCAGCAAGAAAGTTACTGTAGCTTCTCACTGTAACGAGAAACTTTCTGTTTTATGGCAAAAATTTTGCTGCAACGAAAATGAATCTCGCTGCAGTGAAAAACTTTCTGTTTTGTTCCTTATTTTGTTTGGTTGTTGTCCTATTGTCCACTTCTTTGGTACCATATTGAGCATGGACTTCTAACATTAAGGTATTAATTAATTAAGTTTGAAATGAGGAGGTTTGGTGAGAAACCCTCGGCCAGTTGAGAAACCCTCGTTCGGCTAATAACTTGAATCCTAACTTTGTTGCAGCTAGCTGCAGCGAGAATGCCTTTTCGTTGCAGCGAGGACCCGTCGTTTATTTGACTTGATTCGCATGAATGCTATTAAAGTTTTCACTCTCCAAATCCTTTGTTGAGCGTAGACCCTTTTCAAAAAGTGATTTACTTATGTGGGGTTTACATGAGGGGTTTTAATAAGAACTAAAACAAATTGCATTGTTTTGAAAAATGAATGCATCATGATTTCGTTAAACATTCCTTATTGTTTGCTTGTTCCCTTCCTGTTCACTCACTGGGTTTATACTCACCGTTTTCAACTTCATTTTTTCAGATCAGGAGGTAGCCAGTAACTAGGTCGAGGTGTCCTTGTAGATTCGTATCTTTGGTAGGTATCAATGGCATTCAGTAGCTACACCTTCATTGTGGTCACTCCACTGGAAACCTAGAGTCATTTTGTTGTAAATATGTACAAGTGATGTAAATTATTAAATTGCATGTTTAGACAATATATGTACATTTTTATTGGTATGCCACTATGAGTTGGCAATGCTTAGTATTATTTTGATTCAAAGTTATGGAATGTACTTAGTAACGTTTGATGGAATGGTGAACAGGACATATAAATAGGCTTGTTTGGGCTTAGTGGACTATGTCCATTGGGCCCATGCGCTGGTCATGGCCCAAAATTTGGGTCGTGACATAAGGTCACTTCCAGAATATACAAGCATGTAATTCTTTGTTCTATGAAGAGATTGAAAAGTGTACTTGACTGCAATCTAGTGCTCCATGCTTGGGTTTGACTAAAAACTACTAACCAATCCAACTATATAACAGATATTTGGCTTAGTGCACAACATAACATACATGAGACTTCCAACAGCAGATGCGTATGGAATCCGTCTCATGCTTTCAACTTCCTCTAGGGTTTTAGGTGACATCTCCTCAGAAAATTTTATTCCATGTCTAGAGGGCATATAACCCTTCTTGGAATCTTGCATAGCAAACTTGGCCAAAATCTTGTCTATGTAGGATGCTTGAGATAATGCTATTTGCTTGTTCTTACAATCCCTTATAAGCTTGATACTTAAAACATAGCTAGCTTCTCCCAAATCCTTCATATTGAATTGTTGGTTCAACCAACCTTTAACTGTTTATAACATTCCTACATCATTCCCAATGAGTAGAATGTCATCAACATAAAGGATCAAGAAAAATAACTTTTTTATCTAGTATCTTTTTATAGACACAAGGTTCATCAACATTTTGTTGGAAACCATATGATTTTATAACAGTATCAAATCTTATGTTCCAAGACCTAGATGCTTGCTTAAGTCCATAAATGGACCTATGCAATTCACAAACCTTATGCTTGTTTTCCTTTTTAATGAAACCTCCTGGTTAAGCCATATAAATGCGCTTTTCAAGATCCCAATTTTAAAATGTGGTCTTGACATCCATTTGCCATATCTCATAATCAAGATGTGCGGCTATGGATAGGAGGATCTTGATGGATTTAAGAATAGCAACCGGCAAGATGGTTTCCTCATAGTCAATCCCTTCTATTTGAGTAAAACCCTTAGCCACTAGTCTAGCCTTGAATGTCTCCACCTTCCCGTCACTTCTTTTTTTTCTCTTGTATATCCATTTGCACCCTATGGGTTTTATCCCTTCAACTGAATCTACTAGAGTCTAGACTTTGTTGGAATCCTTGGAGTCCAACTTAGATTTCATTGCCTTATGCCGCTTTTCAATAGCTACATCGTTAATAGCTTCCTTATATGTAATGGGGTCAGATTCATGTTCATTTGAGAACTCAATCATGTTTTCTCCCAAACCTATGTATTTTTCTATTTGTTTCTCAACTCTCCCACTACGTCGAGGCACCATTATTTGATGTTTAGTTTGTGTTTCTATTTTAACCCTTAAACTAGACTGTGTTATGACTCTTCATAATTAACTCTTAAAATTGAAGGATCAGACAATTCTTCTAATACAATTTTACTTTTAGGTTTGTGATTTCTCACAAGCTCTTCTTTTAATAAAGTGGCATTTGTACTAACGAAAACTTCCTTATCTTGAGGACTATAGAAGTAATAACCTCTTATTCCCTTTGGATATCCTACAAACAAGCACACCTCAGTCTTTGGTTTCATTTTTGTGGACTCAGGCTTTAAAACATGTGCACGACATCCCCAAGTTCGTAGATGACGTACAGATGATTTATGCCTTATCCACAGTTCCCTTGGTGTCTTAGGCACAACCTTAGATGGAGCAAAATTAAGCAAGTACTCAGTAGTTTGCATACAAAATCCCCAAAATGAGATTGGAAAGTTAGCATAGGACATCATTGAGCTAACCATTTCTAAAAAGGTCCTATTTCTTCTTTCAGCTACACCATTATGTTGAAGTGTTGTTGATGCTAACAAATTGCAAATTATCCCATCGCTAGTGAGATATTGCTGAAATTCATCTAATAAATACTAACCTCCCTAATATGATCAAAGTTGTTTCAATGGCTTACCTAGTTGTTTTTCAATTTTGACTTTGAATTCGACTTTGAATTCTTTGAACTTTTCAAAGGATTCACTTTTTCTGTGCATTAAATACACAGAGCCATGTCTTGAGTAGTCATCAATAAAAGTTATGAAATATTCATAATATCCTCTAGCTTCTATGTTCGTTGGTCCACACACATCTTTGTGCACCATGTCTAGAACATTTGGCATTCTGTTACCTTTTGCGTTGAAAGGCTCTCTAGTCATTTTAGCTTCAATACAAGACTCACATACTAGAAAACGATCCTCAACCATGTTTGGTAGAGTACTATCCTTTATAAGCCTATTGAGTCTATTTTGATTGATATGACCTAAACACAAATGCCAAAGATAATAGATTCTCTGACTCTTTCAGTTCTAAATCTATTGCTTCTAGAGCATTTACAGAATAAGTTGTAGGCTCAAGGAAATAAAGATTATACCTTACAATTCCACAATAAATAAATTCCTCATTCAAATAAATAGTGAGTGTCTCACTAAAACAAACTGAATATCCAGACGCACCTTGAGCATTTGGCTCATTGATTGGTGCATTATCCTTCTGCTTAAAGAGCAGGGTTAGAATCCCCCTTCCCCCAATTATAAAAAAAAAAAACTGAATATCCAGGCTTTATTAAACAAAAGACAGAAATCAAATTTTGATAAGTCTCTAGAATGTAACAAACATTTTCCAAAACTAAGCTACGACCATAAAGAAATTAAAGAATAATGGCTCCCACTACTAATGCTAAAATGAATGTGCCATTTACCATTCTCATACAAAACTAACTTTTACTTAGTTTTCTCCTTTGTTAAAACCCTTGTAAAGAGTTACAAACATGGTTAGTGGCACTAGAATCTACTATCCAAGTATCCGTATAATCAATCACTAAATAGACTTCTAACATATTTAGAAAACCCATACCTTGTTTACTCTTCTAGATTTCTTCAAGGTAAACCTTGCAATTTCACTTTCAATGTCCTTTCGCACCACAATGGAAACATTTTCCTTTGGTGTTGTCTTTTGAAACAATCTTTTTCTTTATGGGCTTTTTCTTTGCTCCCATTGAGCCTTTAAAAGTCTTTTTTATTTCTGGCTATCTTCTTTTTGCCCTTGGGTTTGGGCTTAGAAGTGGAAATTGCATGTGCTTTAGTGTCACAACCCAAGTTTTGGGCCATGATTGGCGCAAGGGCCCAATGGGCATAGCCCACTAAGCCCAAGCAAGCCTATTAATGAAATTCTATTTCATCATTCCCACCATCATTTCTAACCACAAATCTTTATTCTCAACTATACGTATTTCGATAATAAACAAGATAACCAAATATTTATATTTGTACTAATCCAAAATACTGTCATTCATTGCCATTTCATAATGGCATCATCATATCACATATACATCTATTGTTTGTAGCCTAAATATTAGCGATTTACATCGAGTGTAAATCCACATACAAAATTCTTGACGACCAGCGGAGTGACTTGGGTGAGGGCACAACTACTGAATGCCATATACCTACCAAAGGGTGAATATGAGTGGTCTCCTTAATCTTGGTCCCAACTAGCTATAGATCTGAAAGCATGCAATTTAAAAGAGTGAGTATAAGCTCAATGAGTGAACATAAGAAGGGAACAAGCAACGATAAGGAATGTTTTAGAAAACATGATGCACTTATGATAAAACCATGCAATTTAGTCTAAGTTTTGGTTAAAACCCCTCATCCCAAACTTTGAATGTTTAATTCTTTAATGTTACATGATCCATGATAAACCATGAAGTTGAATAGAATGAGAATTTCAGCAATGACCAAGCAAGACAAGCAAATAGATGGTTTTCTCGCTGTAGCGAAGAGGTAGCCTTTGTTTGCATATGCTTTGGTTTTTCAAGTATAACTCCCACTACAGAAGTCCAATTGATATTATTTTTGAGTCATTAGAACGATAAGAGGCTGGGCTATAACTTTGATGTTTACCACTTTGCCCAGTTCTGAATGAAAGGTGGTCAAAATCTTTGTAAAAGTGAAAATATTGCACTAGAATCTTGGAACCACCCGAGAGTTTCTTGCTGTAGCGAGAGAATGAATCTCGCTGTAGCGAGAAATAGAGCAACTTAATTAAAAGGGGTATTGTTACATCAAAAAGCCATTTTCTTGCTGAAATGAAAAGCAATTTGGGAGCAATTAACAATGCCAACATACAACACAATCACAAATATTTTCATAAACTTGCTATAACATTTATATATATATATATATATATATAGATATATACACACATCATCATGCATACCATCCCGCCACACTCAGCTCATGTGCACTCCTTACTCGCACATAGCCGAGTCATCATCAGCTCATGTGCATTCCCACACCGCACATAGCTGGGTCATCATCAGCTCATGTGCACTCCCACACTGCACATAGCTGGGTCATCATTATCACACAAAAAGAGCATCTAAAGCATAATACACATATCAATATAATGTGATAATGAATGAACTATTCATATTGCACATTTCATAAGATAGAAACATTTCATCAAGGGCTTGTTCCCTAAGTATATTTTTAAACCAAAAGCAAATAAAACTTTTAAATGATTTATTTAAACATGTGGACACTTCCCAAAATATTTTGAAATGCAAGTTCACTCATTGATATTTGTTGAATCTTATATCGACTCCAACTTCCACTAATGGTCCAAATGGGGCGGTGGGGCTTCGTTGGAACCTATCATCACAATAGCATCACAATAAACTTAATTCACATAACTATAAATTCTAAAAGCTATCTCTTAACTAGCTTCCAATTGCTATTAAGTGCTATCTATTTTCACTATCCTAATCACTCTAAAATGAATAAACAACCTCAGCTACAAAACACTCACAACTCTAATCACTAGCCATTCTCAACACTTAAAAATCAACTCTACTTCATTAGTCACCTTGGTAGCACTGTAAGTGAATTCCTTTCCAAGAATTTTCAAGCTATTATAGAAGCTCTCTCTCTTTCTCTCTCTAAAACACCTAGCTAGTGAGAGAAAGTATGGGAGTAAGACTTTTTAAGGGTTTTAAGGTGAGAGTGAAAGAGCATGAAAAACCCTATAACAAGGTGTGTAAAAGCATAAAATTTAAGGTTAGTTTAAGAGGGTGATGGAAGCTTTGAGAGAGGCTTTCATGGAGGATGAAAGAAATGTGAGACAGGAGGAAGAAAAAGAAGAAGGTGTTGGAAAATGAGGAAGCTGCTGAAAAAATGATCTTTTATGCTAAAGCTTATCCAAACTTCACTTAAATTACGAAAATGCCTTTAACAAGTTGGCTTTGTCTTCCTCTAATCCTTTGTGCAATATTTTTTTTACACTTTTCACATTGAGATAAAGTCTATAATAGTCTAGAAATACTCGAGTTCACAAAAACTTAAAAATTTCGACTCGAGAAGAAAAATGACCATTTTGCCCATACCTTGAAAATCATCATTATTTCTATTTCCTTCATCATTTTATCCTCATTTTCATCATTCATTTATTCCTTAGGCCTACTTAGGCCTTAATAATATTAGAAAACCCACTTCTAAGAGCTCACTAAGGAAAATGATGAAATTACCCCTAATCCGTGTTATCGCGTCTACTTATAGCTATGAGTCTATAAAAATCAAGGTCTCACATTCAGGCTTCTTTTTCAAATGAAGAACCTCCTCCACATTTTGGAGATCACTCATTAGCCCACTTAGGGTGTAATCCCTAGTGTGTAGTTCATAATCTAATTTGAACTATGAAAATGATGAATTCAAGCTATGAACGATCATTAATATTTGCATTTCTGCATGTAACTCAACATAATTTAGTTCTGCCTCATAGAGACAAGGGATCACTTTCAACATGTAATCTCTAACTGGTTCCCCAAATTTCTACTTAAGGTCCTTAAAAGCATTGATTGCTTTCACCTTAGCAGACCTTGTTTTCATACCAAACATCTCATGTAGGTGCAACATTACCATGCCTTCCTGCTGCTTTTGCTCTATACTGATCATAGAGGCCATTATATAGCATTTAGCCAAGTCATTTGCATCATGCCATTTCTTATGTTATTCAATATCTTGTGGAGTTGATTGAGGAGTTAGTGCTTCAAGCTCATAGTTAGAAAGAACCCATGTGATCTTGTCATAATTACGGGTGATATTAAGGTTTCCTTTCCATTTATTGTAGTTATCACCATTCAGAGTGCATTTGTTCAGTAAAATTGAAAGTGCATTCATATTTGTAATGCATATATGTTTCTGAAAGTACATTTGAAATTATGTAAGCATACTAATTATTTATGGCCTTTGAACATTTCATGATGCATGTATGTGTGATTAAAATATATAAATCCCTATAAATTGTATTATTAGTTTGACGATCATCTACTTTTTTGTAATAAATTAACTGATTATGGGCCTAGAGAATTTACTACCTAGCAAACTAGGACCCGCCGACTTAACTATGTTGCCCAATATCTTCATACTTAACATGGTTAAGCAGCGCCTTTATTTGGTCGACGAAGTTTACTAACAGAGCTACTGTAGGCAGGTTAATAGTAAATTCATGTTGAGTGTAACAACAATTGTTTCATTCTTTTATGCTCCTTACTTAGTGAGCCTCTATGGGAGGTCTAACTTCATAATCCACCTAAAAGGATTTATCCTTTCAGAGTCCTAGTTCATCATGATCTAGATTCATGTCCACTTGTAAGGAGTGACATGTTTCACAGGCTAATGGGCCAACAATGGAGACCGTGGACTCTAGGATTACTAACATCCTCTCCCACTCAATATTTTTATACTTAGGGTTTTGATTGACTTTTTACTAGATTTTCTAAATGCATATTTAGAATATCATAAGTCAAATTATGGGCTTGGTTGTGTTTCCAATTAAACGCTTTTAGTATATAACTAAGTCCATATTACCATCTTGTCTAGATGTGATTTATTTTCCTATATTCATTATGTATCTCATAGCATAAAACTCCTTTTAAACTAAAATACATAATGCATGCGTGGCATTCCTTAAGAGAAGTTGGTACCTTTATTCTAGATGACATGTTTTCAAACATACAAATAATATTTAGATACATATAAATATATATAATAAGAAGCCACATTAATGACCATCCTAGAAAAATAATTAAAAAAATTACAACTTGTAATTCTCTTCAATCTTGCTTGCTTCCACTCCTTGTTAGGATCACATCCATTTGGCACTCTTTTGAATTTTATGACTATTTAAAATCGTCAATTTTAATTTTAATTTTAACCCAATTTGAGAAAATAATTTTATTTTGTATAACTAATTAATCTCATTAATTAATACCAAAAAATTAATTTTCAATCCAAGATTAAAATAAATTAATTTTTCAAAAAAATTTTTCAAAAATTTTGAATAATATATATATAATTTTTTTTAAAAAATTAATTTATTATAAAAAATTAGAAAAGGCCCACCCTAATGGGATGTTGCCCAATAGCCCAAGGGTGGGCTGTTGCACTGTCTAGCAACATGTGCTGTTGTGTGCTTTTTTGTAGCTACAACACCCCATACCCTCGTATAGAGACCAATATGACTTTATTAACAACTTAAAGGGTCAATTGATGTAAATTTAACTGCTTAAGAGTGTTGAAAGATGAAAGGGATATCTTAGAATAAAATATTTCGGATGCGATAAAATAATAATAAAATAATAATATCTTGTTGAGGTTGAAGTTATAGAGTTAAAAGGTGCTATAGAGCTAAACCAGAGCAAAGTAAGGTATTTTGGAGCTCTATAAGGTTAGAGGAAAATTTTAGAATAAAATAATATTGAAATAATACCAATGTCAAATTGACTATATTACACGAAGAATGTGTGATTTGTATAGGTTGTCTATGTGAAACCTTGACCTTCATAGACGTGTAACTCGAGGTGAAACTTATGTTTAAAGGTTTAATTTGAGCTAATGATGCTAGTTTTACGTTACTTATAATTATTTTATATCATTATAGGAGTGGGATCAAAAATAATTTTAATTGGTGAAGAAAGGTGCATAATGAACAGTAGCTCTATTTGCATATGTTTTAGTTTTTTAAGTATATCTCCCACTACAGAAGTTAAAATAACATGATGTTTGGATCATTAGAAACTTGAGAGGTAGGGCTACAATTTTGATGTTTACCACTTTGCCTAGTTTTGACAAGAAGGTGGTAAAAATCTTTGTCGAAGTGAAAGAACTAGGCTAGAAAAACCAAAATTGGCAAAATGTTTAAGCATGGCGGCGCTGGAAATTGAAAGTTACGGCCCTCATCGTAAATTTTACAAATAATAGGACTTTGGGGTTTTTGAAGTTAGGACTTTTGGGGGCTACTTAAGGGACATCTTTAAGAGGATTTTGGACCTTTCCCTAGTGTCAAAAGAGTAAAAGATTTCACAAGAACAAGAGGAAGACAAGTGGCATTGCTAAGGGCATTATTGTAATTTTATGAACAATTAGATAAGTTTTAACTATAAATATCTTCATTCTCCAGCACCTTTCTCAGATTTCCAGCACTTCATCTTCTTCTTCTTCCTCCTATCCCACATTTCTTCACTTTCCATGGGAGTACTCTTCAAGCTTCCATAACTTTCTCAAGTTAGCCTTCATTTTCATGCTTTTGTACATTTTTTTTATAGAACCTCTTATGCTCTTTCACTCTTTCACTTTAAAACCCTTTAAATGTCTTATATCAATACTTTCTCTCATTAACTAAGGTTTCAGAGAGAGAAACAAAGACCTTCTATAATAGTTTAGGAATTCTTGAGGAGATATTCAACTACAAATCTAGCAAGGTGAGCATTGAAATTGTGTTGATATTTTAGTTGTTGAGAATGATTAATAGTTAGATTTATGAGTGTTGTGTAGTTGAGGTAGTTTATTCATTTTGGTGCGATTATAATAGTGCAAATAAATAGCCACTTGATGGTAGTTGGAAGCTAGTTAGGAATAACTAGTGGAACATGATTTAGGAGATAGCTTTTAGAATTACGATTATGTGATTGAGTTGATTGTGATGTTAATGTGTGATAGGCTCCACTGAAACCCCACATCACCATTTAGGGCATTAGTGGAAGTTGGAGCTGTTTTAAGAATCAACAATGATAGGTGAGTGAACTTGCATTTCAAAACTGTTTTGGGATATGTGAATGTATTTGGACAAATATTTTGAATGATTTATCCAATTCTCTTTAAAAAAAAAAAAAGTGCATGGGAACAAGCCCTTATGAAATGTCTTTACGTTATGAAATGGAAAGTGTGATGAATCCATGTGTATCGATATAATAATGATATATATATATAGTACATTGGTAAAGAATATTGTGTAATGGATATAACCATGTGTGTGCACGATGTGGGGGGATGCACATACTGGTAATGACGGTGGTGAGGTAGGCAGATGATGATATTGCCGTTGTGCATGATGTGGGGGATGTACACGACGGCATTAGATGTGCACGATGTGGGGAGATGCACACGATAACTTCAACTATGTGCACGATGTGGGGGAATGCACATGAGCTGGGGAGGCAGTGGATGTATATATATACATATATGTTTGCATATGTTCACATGCATTAATGTAATAAAGATTTTATGAATAACATGTGTGACTATAATGTATGTGGAATCCTGCTTGCTGAACCTTGAGCATTTTTTTTAGTGTTCCAAATTGATTTGTATTGTAGTGAAATGGTTTATTTAGGATGAAAGGAAGTCTTTCTTGTTGCTCTATTTCTAGTTGCAGCGAGAATGAAACTTTCTGTTCCGCTTATAATTTGGTGGTTTTTGCCATATTTTCCACTTTTCCAATTTCTTGTGAAATATGAATTCTCTATCGTCACATGATTTATCAACCAAGGGTTAAATTGAGGGTTTTAATAAGGACTTAAGCTAAAGTGCATCGTTTTCAAATGAGTGCATTATGATTTCAAATTTTTTCTTATTATATTGCTTGGTCCCTTCATATGTTCACTCACTGGGTTTACACTTGTCGTTTTCAACTTCATGTTTTAAATGAAAAGGCAGCTGGTAACTAGGTCGAGGTGTCTTTATATATTCGACCCTTGGTAGGTGTCTCAGCTTTCACTAGCTATACATTCGTCTGAGTCTCTCCGCTGAAAATCGAGTCTTCTTTTTGATATGTATGGTCAAACCTGATGTAAATTGTTAAGACATATATTTTAGACAATGTATGTATATTTGGATTGGTATGTCACTAAGAGTCAGAATTAGTTAGCATTATTTTGGTTCGAAATTACAAAATGTGACTTTAGTAACTTTGATGGAATAATGAGCAGGATAATATAGATAGGCTTGCTTGGGCTTAATGGACTACGTCCATTGAGTCCATGCGCCGGTCAGGGCTTAGAAATTGGGTCGTGACAGACTTGGTATCAAAGCCCTAGGTTGTTTAGGTCTTAGGACTTCCTTTTGTTGATCCAACGGAGTGTCGGGACTTTATGTGGAAACTTCGGTTATGAAATGTGAACCACGGCACATTTTACAACCAAGGGACCGCATAGATTCCCTATCCGAAAAACCAACTTCTTCCTTAGATATGATTATAATTGTAAAAGGTGTTTAATAACATGAGTTTGCTCTTGTCTAGGTAAGAATGCCGCCTAAGACATGGGCCGCCACAAGACTGATGGGGGAGCAAGATGCTCCTGATGAGCTGATAGATAAGCCACCAGCATCCACCTTTAGGGGCCCAGGTAGAAGTGGTAGGGCCACTAGGCCGATGAGGGTGGATACACCTATGAGTAAACGAGAGGAGGGGCAGTCTTCGGGCTATGTGGATAGACAATCAGTTGGGGGCATTACCATTGAGAACTTGGCGGTAGGCCTATAGGGTGTCAATCGGTTTGTAGAGATGATGGCGACCCGTATGGATGACATTCAGAGAATAGTGGAAGGGAGATCTATAGTACGAATGCCCTAGCTCCCAAGGACAAGCCGATCGCCAACATCATGAGGTCAAGAGGAATCATTTAGAGATTTCTCTTCCTGATTTTCTCAAGCTTAAGCCTCCATCATTTTTAGGGTCTGATGCATCGAAAAAGCCCTAGATTTTCTTAGATAAGATGGAGAAGATTTGTAAAGCCTTAGGATATTCCAGTGTTCGATTAGTCGAGCTAATCGCCTTTCGACTAGAGGACGTGGCACAAGAGTGGTATAGCTCTTTACTTAAAGGCAGACCAACGGATGCAGCGTCGTTGACTTGGAGTGAGTTCAGTACAGCTTTTTTAGATCAATTTTTACCACTCAGTGTACGTAATGCCAGTGCTAGGGAGTTTGAGGCTTTAGTACAGACGTCAAGTATGAAAGTGTCAGAATACGACATGAAATTCACGTAGTTGGCTCATTATGCACCTTATTTAGTGTCCACTGAGGAGATGAAAATTCAGAGGTTTGTGGATGGGTTAGTGGAGCCACTGTTCAGGGCTATGGCCTCTCGAGATTTCAATACTTACTTCGCAGTAGTGGATTGTGCTCAGCGAATTTAGATGAGGACTAGTGAGAGTAGGGCTGCGAGGGATAAAGCAAAGAGGGCCAAGACGGAAGGTTATCAAGGTCGTAGAGATTTCAACAGTGAGATGTCATCTTCTAGCCGTCAGGGTCCACAAAGGGATTCACAATTGCCCCAAAATGGGAGTGATGTGGCTAGTGCCAATGTTGGATCAGGGTACAAAACCATTGGTGGGGGAAGACAGAAACATTTTAAACAAGGCAATCAAGTTATCCATCCTTGTGATACTTGTGGGAGACAACATAGTGGATGATGCTTGTGTGCTACGAAAGTTTGTTATGGGTGTGGGCAACCAGGACATATTAGGAGGAATTGTCCGATGGCTCATCAATCACAAGATTCTGCTTTTGGTTCCACCCAGCTAGCTTCGTCTGCTCCCTTAGTAGCTACCTTATTGGGTCGGGAGGCTAGCGGATCTAGACGTAGAGGTGTTGGTATTTCCTCTCAGGGTAGGCCTTTTAGGTCTGGACGTCAAAGTTCCACCGGTAGGGGTCAAGCAAGGGTGTTTGCTTTAACACTGCAAGAGGCCTAGACATCCAATGTAGTGGTATCAAGTATTCTCTCATTTTGTAATATGAATGCTCGGGTATTGTTTGATCTTGGTGCTACCCACTATTTTATTTCTCCATGCTTTGCATCTCTCTTGGGTAAAGACCGTGATAGTAGAGAAGAACAATTAGTGGTGTCTATTATTTTAAAAGGAGGTATTTATCGCTGAATGAGAATATGAGTCTTGTGTAGTTCAAGTAAAGGACAAAAACACTTTGGTGAATCTAGTGGTGTTAGACACCTTGGACTTTGATGTGATTTTGGGAATGGATTGGCTATCACCCTGCCATGCCAATGTGGATTGTTATCATAAATTGGTTAGATTTGATTTCCCGGATGAGCCATCATTTAGTATTCAGGGGGATAGAAGTAATGCTCCAATTAATTTGATATCAGTCATGTTTGCTAGGAGGCTATTAAGACAGGGTTGTCAAGGTTACTTGGTCATTGTAAAGGATACCCAGCCGAAGGTTGGAGATATAAGCCAAGTGTCGGTGGTGAATGAGTTCATGGATATATTTCTCGAGGAACTACCAGGTTTGCCTCCCGAGCGGGAGATTGAATTTTGTATAGATTTGATTCTCGACACTAGACCTATATCCATACCCCCATATAGAATGGCACCTGCAGAGCTTAAGGAACTTAAGGATCAGTTAGAAGATTTGTTGGATAATGGCTTCATCTGTCCTAGCGTCTCACCATGGGGAGCACCGGTGTTATTTGTAAAGAAGAAAGATGGGTCACTTAGATTGTGCATTGACTACCGACAGCTTAATAAAGTGACAATGAAGAATAAGTATCCTCTTCCAAGAATAGATGATTTATTTGATCAACTACAAGGAGCACAATGTTTCTTTAAGATAGATTTGTGATCTGGGTACCATCAGTTAAGGATCCAAAATGAAAATATACCAAAGACCACATTTCAAACAAGATATTGGCACATGAGTTCTTGGTGATGTCATTTGGGCTTACTAATGCCCCTGCGACCTTTGTGGATTTGATAAACTGAGTGTTCAAGCCTTATTTGGATAAGTTCGTGGTGGTGTTTATTGATGACATCTTGATCTACTCAAAGAGCCTAGAGGAGCATAAGCAGCATCTTAAGATAGTGCCCCAAACTTTAAAAGAATATCGATTGTATGCCAAGTTCTCCAAGTGTGAGTTTTGGCTTGAAAGTGTCACATTCTTAGGACATGTGGTTTCCATGGATGGGGTACAAGTCGATCCAAAGAAAGTTGAAGCAGTGGAAATGTGGCCAAGGCCAACATCAGTTACAGAGATTAGAAGCTTTTTGGGTTTGGTTGGCTATTATAGTCATTTTGTGAAGGACATTTCGAAAATAGTTGCCCCTCTGACTAAGCTAACACATAAAGATATAAAATTTGAGTAGTCTAACGCTTGTGAGGTTAGCTTTGAGAAGCTTAAGGCATGTCTCACCACAGCTTCAATATTAAGCTTACCACAAGGCACAAGGGGGTTATACGGTATTCTGTGATGCATCGCAGATTGGTTTAGGGTGTGTATTAATGCATCATGAGAAGGTGATTGCGTATGCATCAAGGCAACTTAAAGGGCATGAGCAGAATTACCCCGCACACGATTTGGAAATGGCAGCAATTGTGTTTGCCTTAAAGATTTGAAGACATTATTTGTATGGTGAGACTTGCGAGATATATACGGACCATAAAAGCTTGAAATATATATTTCGGCAGAAGGATCTTAACTTGCGGCAACGTAGATGGATGGAGTTGCTAAAGGATTTTGATTGTACCATTTTCTACCATATCGATAAGGCAAATGTAGTGGCGAATGCATTGAGTCAAAAATCGATGGGAAGCTTGGCACATATCTCCTCAGATAGGAGATTCTTGATTAGGGAGATGCATAGTTTGGGAGACATGAGTGTGCATTTGAAGGTTTCAGAGGCGAATGCATTGCTAGCACATTTTAGAGTGAGGCCTATTTTAATGGACCTAATTAAAGAAGCACAAAGCAAAGATGAGTTCGTAGCTAGGGCCTTAGAGTATCCTCAGGGAAGGAAAGGAAAAATGTTTACTAAAGGCACAGATGGAGTGTTGAGGTATGGAACCAAACTTTATGTGCCTGATGGTGACAGGTTGAGGAGAGCAATATTGAAAGAAGCTCACGTGGCAGCTTATATGGTACATCCAGGGGCTACAAAGATGTATCAAGATTTGAAAGAGGTATATTGGTGGGAAGGACTTAAGAAAGATGTAACTGAGTTCGTCTTCAAGTGCTTGGTTTGTCAACAGGTTAAAGCAGAGTATCAAAGGCTTGCAGGGCTACTACAACCATTACCAGTGCTCGAATGGAAGTGGGAGCATATTGCAATGGATTTTGTAATGGGTTTGCCTCGAGCTAGTGGGGGCTACAACTCGATTTGGGTCATAGTAGACTAGTTAACAAAATTAGCTTATTTCCTTCCGGTTAAAACTACATACAGGGCAGCCCAGTATGCCCAGCTTTATGTAGACGAGGTAATACAGTTGCACGGCATTCCTGTTTTTATAGTATCTTACAGGGGGGCACAATTCACCAGTAGGTTCAGGGAAAAGTTACAGGAAGTGTTGAGCATTAAGTTGGATTTTAGCACGACTTTCCACCCTCAGACTGATGGACAGTCTGAACGGACAATACAGATATTGGAAGATATGTTGAGGGCTTATGTAATAGACCTTGGGGTCAGGTGGGATCGATATCTACCCTTAGTGGAGTTTGCCTACAACAACAGTTTCCAAGCTAGCATCCAAATGGCACAATTTGAAGCGTTATATGGACGAAGGTGCAGGTCACCCATTAGATGGCTAGAGGTGGGAGAAAGGAAACTTTTGGGGCCTGAGTTGGTATAGGACACCATCGAGAAAATACGTATGATTCATCAAAGGATGTTCTCAGCCCAAAGTAGGCAAAAGTCATATGCTGATAACAGACGGAGGAACTTGGAATTTCAAGTGGGGGATCATGTATTTTTGAAGGTTTCACCAACAAAAGGGGTAATGAGGTTTGGCAAGAAGGGAAAATTGAGCACTCAGTATATAAGACCCTTCGAGATCTTAGAAAGGGTTGGAGACCGCTAGACTTTTCAAATATTCACCACGTGTTTCATGTGTCAATGCTTAGGAAGTATAACCCAGATCCATCTCACGTAATACAGTATTAAACCATCTAGTTAAGAGATGATTTAACATATGAGGAGCAACCGGTAGCTATCCTTGATAGACAAGTCAAAAAGCTTCGTTTAAAGGAGATAGTCTTAGTGAAGGTGTTATGGCAAAACCACACCAACGAAGAGGTAACATGGGAAGCCGAGGAGGTGATGCGGACAAAGTATCCACACCTTTTTAATATGTAGAGGTATGATACCTTATAATTCGATTTAAATTCGGGGATCGAATTTCTTTTAGTGGGGGAGAATGTCAAACCTCGACCTTTATAGATGCATTACTCGAGGTGGAACTTATGTTTAAAGGTTTAATTTGAGCTAATGATGCTAGTTTTACGTTACTTATAATTATTTTATGTCGTTATAGGAGTAGGATCAAAAATAATTTTAATTGGTGAAGAAAAGTGCATAATGAACAGTAGCCCTATTTGTATATGTTTCAGTTTTTCAAGTATATCTCCCATTACAGAAGTTTAAATAACATGGTGTTTAGACCATTAGAAAGCCAAAGGTAGGGCTGCAACTTTGATGTTTACAATTTTGCCCAGTTTGGATGGAAAAATGATCAAAATCTTTGTCGAAGTGAAAGGACTGTGCTAGAAGAACCAAAATTGGTAAAATATTTGAGCGCCGTGGCGCAGGAAATTGAGAGTCGTGGCCCTTATCGTAAATTCTACAAATAACAAGATTTTGGGGTTTTTGAAGCTAAGACTTTTAGGGGCTACTTAAGGGACCTCTTTTAGTGGATTTTGGACCTTTCACTAATGTCAAAAAGCAAAAGATTTCACAAGAACAAGAGGAAGACAAATGGCATTGCTAAGGGCATTATTGTAATTTTATGAGCAATTGGATAAGTTTTAACTATAAATATCTTCATTCTCCAGCACCTTCCTCAGATTTCTAGCACTTCATCTTCTTCTTTTTCCTCCCATCCCACATTTCTTCACCTTCCATGGGAGTACTCTTCAAGCTTCCATAACTCTCTCAAGTTAGCCTTCATTTCATGCTTTTGTGCATTTTTTTTTATAGAAGCTCTTATGCTCTTTCACTCTTTCACTTTAAAACCCTTGAAATGTCTTAGATCAATACTTTCTCTCACAAACTAGGGTTTTAAAGAGAGAAAGAAAGACCTATAATAGTTTAGGAATTCTTGAGGAGATATTTAATTGCAAATCTAGTAAGGTGAGCATTGAAATTGAGTTGATATTTTAGTTGTTGAGAATGATTAATAGTTAGATTTATGAGTGTTGTGTAGTTGAGGTAGTTTATTCATTTTGGTGCGATTATAATATTGCAAATCAATAGCCACTTGATGGTAGTTGGAAGCTAGTTAGGAATAACTAGTGGAACATGATTTAGGAGATAGCTTTTAGAATTATGGTTATGTGATTGAGTTGATTGTGATGCTAATGTGTGATAGGCTCCACCGAAACCCCACATCACCATTCGGGGCATTAGTAGAAGTTGGAGCTGCTTTAAGAATCAACAAAGACAGGTGAGTGAACTTGCATTTCAAAACTGTTTTGGGATATGTGAATGTCTTTGGACAAATATTTTGAATGATTTATCCAATTCTCTTTTAAAAAAAAAAGTGCCTAGGAACAAGCCCTTATGAAATGTCTTTATGTTGTGAAATGGAAAGTGTGATGAATCCATGTGTTTCGGTATAATGTTGATATATATATATGTATAGTACATTGGTAGATAATGTTGTGTAATGGATATAACTGTGTGTGTGCACGATGTGGGGGGATGCACATATCGGTAATGACGGTGGTGAGGTAGGTGGCTGATGATATTACCCATGTGCACGATGTGGGGGGATGTACACGTTGGCATTAGATGTGCATAATGTGGAGGGATGCACACGATGACTCCAGCTATGTGCAAGATGTGGGCGGATGCACATGAGTTGGTGAGGCGGTGGATGTATAAATATAGATATATGTTTGCATATGTTCACATGTATTAATGTAATAAAGATTTTATGAATAACATGTGTGACTATAATGTATGTGGAATCTTGGTTGTTGAACCTTGAGCATTTTTTTTAGTGTTCCAAATTGATTTGCATTGTAGTGAAATGGTTTATTGGGGATGAAAGGAAGTCTTTCTTCTTGCTTTGTTTCTCGCTGCAGCGAAAATGGAACTTTCTGTTCTGCTTATCATTTGGTGGGTTTTTGCCATATTTTCCACTTTTCCACTTAAGCTAAAGTGCATCGTTTTCAAATGAGTGCATTATGATTTCAAACTTTTTCTTATTATATTGCTTGTTCCCTTCATATGTTCACTCACTGGGTTTATACTCATCATTTTCAACTTCATGTTTTTAGATCAAGAGGCAGTTGGTAACTAGGTCAAGGTGTCTTCATATAATCGACCCTTGGTAGGTGTCTCGGCATTCAGTAGCTGTATATTTGTTTGAGTCTCTCCACTGAAAATCGAGTCTTCTTTTTGATATGTATGGTCAAACCTGATGTAAATTGTTAAGACATATATTTTAGACAATGTATGTATATTTGGATTGGTATGTCACTAAGAGTTGGAAATGGTTAGCATTATTTTGGTTCGAAATTACAAAATGTGATTTTAGTAACTTTGATGGAATAATGAGCAGGATAATATAGATAGGCTTGCTTGGGCTTAATGGACTACGTCCATTGAGTCCATGCACCGGTCACGGTTTGAAAATTGGGTTGTGACAATCTAAGTGGGGGAGTGGAAGTAAGGAAGAAATTTTGAAGAAAAAGTGACGTTGGTGGGGCTCACGTATCTTTATTAAATAAAACTATAACGGGTAAGGATATATTTACATATTATGGTGATACTTTGGTGAAGTGCATATTTTTATTTTGTTTGCACACGTGTAAAGGAAGGAAAATAGAGGGAAATTGGAATCGAATAAATGTTGGAAGGACCAAGTTGTGAAGGATGAAAGTTTGGAGGGTCACATGGTAAATAAGGAAAAGTTTGAGGACTTATGTGCAAATTTCAACATTTGAAGTTAAATGGGAATTTACTAATGAAGGAAGGTTAGATTATGTGGAATATGAGATATACATATGAAATGAACTATTACATGCAAATTATTGCATGCAAAAAGGAGGAAGTTAGTGGGAAACATGTGGGACCCCAGCATGTGAAAGTTGATAAACTGAAAAAGAATAAAGAGTATTTAAGTGAAGGAAAACCATGGTTTGGCAAAGATAGCCCATGGTAAAGCAAGTAAGGTTGCTAATCTGATATAATAAGAAAAAGAAAGAATAATTTAGTTGCATGAAATTTTATTGGTTTTGAGGGAGGTCAAATAGGATTCAAGAGTGGAAAAATGCATGAAGCCTTATTGGTTCATAGGATGGCAAAGGTTATTAGCAAAGGAAATGTGCATGAAATGTTATTGAGTGATAAGGTGGCATTAAAAAGGAAATGAAAATGAAATGCATAGAAATAAAAGTGAAATGAATTGCAAATAAACCAAATAAAGAAATTTGAGTTGAATGGCATGACATGTAAACAGAAAAAAAAGAAAATAATAGAAAAAAGGAGTGACTTTGGGCAATCCACTCATGAGAGAAGAAAAAGAAAGGAAAAAAAGGCTTCACAAGACCATTTCATAGTCATTTTCTTGCAAAGTCCACCCACACCAAAGAAATGAAAAGAAAACAAACAATTTGACTTTGTTTTGAGAAAACTGCACTATTGAGACAAAAAAAGGGAGAATCGGCTTAGAAGCAAAGAAAGGAAGAAAGAAAGGAGAAAAAAGAAAGGAGAACGGAAGAAAGGAGAAAAGAAGAAAGGAAGAAAGAAAGAAATGAGAAAGAAGAAAAAGACAAGGAAGGCTCGGCCTAGTGGCTCCAAGCTAAGGAAGGTAAGTAGAACTTTCATTTTAGTTGCAATTTCTTGAGGAAATGAGTTGGTAATTGTGTGAGAATGCTTATGGTAGCAAAGGTCCTCCAAGATTTGAAAGAAATAGATGCATGCATGTGGGTCAATCTTGGAATGCATGGTGATTTTAGAGCTAGATAAGCAATGGGTGAGTATTTTAGTCTTGATATCATAAATAGACAAGAGAAATGAGATGTTTGCTAATTTTTTATGCTTGTGGCAGCAATGGTGACAGAGAATGTGAGGAATGGTGGAACTTATGTGGAGCTCGAGCTGAAACCGAAAGGTAAGAATGCAATGTGACTACATTATGATGTGTAAGCTTTGGTTGGTTGATAGTATGTTCAATGACTATGAATCATGTTGATGGAAACTATGAAATTAGGTTAAGGATTTATTGATTGCTGTGCTGCCCGTATATGAGTATAATTAAATATATTGAGTTTGAATTGTTGCTAGGAAGTTGTGTAAGTGAAGAAGATTTGCTATGGTGGCGTACAAAAGAAGGTAATGGGTGACCGGTAAGTGGAATTAGCTAGATACGCACCCGAATCAATAGCGACGTAGTATCTCCCTATTGTGAGGTGAGTAGGGGGTGTTGATTACCAAATTTCCATATTATATATATATATATTGCTATACGATTAATAGATGTGTCAATTTACTTTAAATGCGATTTGTGGAAAGCATGAGCTGGTAGAAACCATAGGAAATTATGGATGCAAGTTGTTTTGAAAGTTGTTTTGGATATATCTATAGATAAGCTATATATGTAAAGTGTTTTAGAAATTGGGAAACAAGCCTTTTTACGATGTTTGCATCAAAATCTGTGCCTTGTATTTTTGTGTGATATGCATAGCTAAATGCATTTGTTAAATGATTTAAAATGCAAGTTTTGAGCACTGGTTTTATTACAATCTTTGTACAAAGTGTTTACACCATGCCATTTAAAGTGAAAGCAATTTGAAGGGTTATCGAACCTTGATTTCAAATGTTTTAAAGAAAAAGCCTTAGAAAACTTGATTTGGTTTTGAAAATGGTTTTGACAAACCGAGAGCATCAAGAGTAGGTCGAATGTCACATCGAGATAGTGTGACCTTGTGTATAAGTAAGCTTTAGCTAGAGAACCTTTGGGTCACCAACGGGCTGTTAGACGTGACTGAAGCTGTGGTCTGTAATTATACGTGGCAAGGCCACGGGTTATTATATGTGGCTAGGCCACAAGTTGTGTACGCGGTTACGACTGCTTGATTTCTTCGATGTCGGCCAACATCGTTGAGACTGCCATGGCTGTGGGAATTCGATGGAGCGAGGCTTCCAGATTGTTATTGTCACGACCCAAATTCTGGGCCATGACCGGTGCAAGGGCCCAATAGACGTAGTCCATTAAGCCCAAGCAAGCCTATTAATCTGACATGTTCATCATTCCATCATAAACTGCTAAGTCATATTTCATAACTTAGAATCAAAATAATATTAAACATTGCCACCTCATATTGGCATACCAAACAAGTGTATATACATTATCTACAACATGTATCTTAATAATTTACATTAGGTTTATCAATACACAATAAAAGAATACTCGACTTCCAACGGAGGGACTCGGATGAATGTGATGTTACTGAATGCCGAGACACCTACTAAAAGATGGATATAAGTCTACGAGGACACCTTGTCCTAGTTACCGGCTGCCTCGTGATCTGAAAACATGAAGTTGAAAACGGTGAGTATAAACTCAGTGAGTGAACAAGGAAGGGAACAAGCAACAACAAGGGAGAATTTAAAATCATGATGCACTTGTTTCAAAACAATGCAATTAGTTCCATTCATATTAAAAAACCCTCATCAAGCCCTTAAATGATTAATCATTTAAAAATCATGAATCCATACATAACGAACCATTTGAAGAATGAAAGCTTCAATGACACGCAAGCAAGTCAAATACGACACTATAGCGAGAATGAATTTTTGTTGCAGAGACGTTGGGATTAAGTTATTAGTCAAACGAGGGTTTCTCAACTGGCTGAGGGTTTCTCACTAATCCTCCTCATTTTAAACTTAACTTATTTAGTCCTTACTGTTGGAAGTCCATGCTCAGATATGGTAGCAAAGAAGTGAAAAATAGGGTAGCAATTGGACAAGATAGGAGACAAAACAGAAAGTTTTTTGCTGCAGCGAGAAACTATAGTACCTTTCTCGCTGCAGCGAAAATGGATTCTCACTGCAGCAAGAAGCAGGGCACCAATAAAAACTTTGCCCTTCTTCCCAAAGAAAAACCACCCTGCTAAAATGTCTAAACCAACATGAAACGCATAACAATTTTCCAAAGTTTAACATGTCAAGTTTCACATGTATTACAACCATATACCATTACTCATTAATTTCCTATAACACACATATTTACATATGTATATATGTATATGTATACCCATCATCATCATGCACACCATCCCATCATCATCATACACACCATCACATCATCATCATCATCACCAGCTCATAGGCACTCATTACTCGCACATGGCTGGGTCATCACCGGGTTATGCGCACTCCCTACTTGCACATAATCGGGTCATTCTCAGCTTATGCGCACTCCCTACTCACACATAGCCGAGTCAATATAATTACACAACACTATATTCAAACATAGATGTATATCAACATAATGTTGCAGCATAGAGATCCATGATAACCACATGTCATAACATAAAATTGATTTATCAAAGGCTTGTTCCTAAGGCACTTGTTTTAACAAAAGTTGTATAGAATCATTCAAATACTTTGTACAAAACGGTCATATTCCCAAAACAATTTTGATAGGTAGTCCACTCACCGGTATATTGTTGAGCCTTTTGTTGACTCTAATTCCCTTAATGATCCAATTGGGATGATAGGGCTTTGTTAGAACCTAGAATCAGATTAATAGCAGCAATAGGTCAATTCACATATTATAAACCCTAAAAGTTATCTCTTAGCTAGCCACTTTAAATGGCTATCTATGTTCACTATCTTAAGCACTATCAAGTTGATGAACATCCTCAACAATAAAACAGCTCATAGTCCCAATTACTAGCCATTATCCACAGCTAAAAACCAAGCTTAGTTCATCACTTACCCTAGGGTTCCTTTGTAGTCGAATTCTCTTCCAATAGCTTCCAAACAAATAGGGTAATTCTCTCTTTCTCTCTCTAGAACTCCTAGCTAGCGAGAGAAAGTATGAAAATAAGATTTTTCAAAGGTTTTAAGGAGAGAGAGTGGAATAATACAAGGGTTTTAGTGAAAAAGGCACAAAGGTATGAAAACTAGAGTTAGAAAGAGAAAATTATGCAAGCTCCATATCAAGCTTCCATGGAGGTTGGAAGCAACATGAGATGGAAGAAGAAGAAGAAGACAAGCTACTGAAAATTCAAGAAGCTGCTGAAAGGAGAAGATATTTATAGCCCAAGCTTATCCATTCCCTTGAAATTACTAAATTGCCCCTCCACAAATTAGCTTATTCTCCTTGAATCTTTTATGCACTTTTTTTGTTCTTTTGACACTAGGACAAGGTCCTTAATGGTCTAGGCATGCTCTGGTTCATGAAAACTTAAAATTCTAACTTGAGGTGAAAAATGACCATTTTACCCCTATTATGAAAATCATCAAAATTTTTGTTTCCTTGTCATTTTACCCATATTTTCATCATTCATTTATGCCTTCGGCCTACTTAGGCCTTAATATTGTTTAAAACTTACTTTTATGGGTTTGGTAAGGAAATGACGAAATTACCCCTGATCAAGGATATCGAGTATACTTCCTTTTACGAGTCTATAAAGGTCAAGGTCTCACATTCTCCCCCACTTAAAGACCCGAATTTAAAATCACTATAAGGTAACGTACCTCTAAGTATCAAAGAGATGGGGATACTTTGTTCGTATCTCTTCCTCGGCTTCCCACGTTACCTCCTCGTTAGTGTGATTCTGCCACAACACTTTCACTGAGGCTACATCATGTGAACGGAGCTTTTTGACTTACCGATCGAGGATAGCTACCGATTGCTCCTCATAGGTCAAATCATCTTTTAGCTGGATGGTCTCATACCGTATTACATGAGATGGATCCGGGTTATATTTCCTAAGCATTGACACATGAAATTTTGGGTGGACATTTGAGAGGTCTAGTGGTAATGCCAAATGATAAGCCACTAGTCCAACCCTTTTTAAGATCTCAAAGGGTCCTATATATTGAAGGCTTAATTTTCCTTTCTTGCCAAACCTCATTACCCCTTTAGTTGGTGAGACCTTCAGAAAAACGTGATCCCCCACCTAAAATTCCAAGTTTCTCCGTCTGTTATCAACATATGATTTCTATCTACTTTGTGTTGTTAACATCCGTTGTCGAATCATGTGTATTTTCTCAGTGGCGTCCTGCACCAACTCAGGCCCTAAGAGTTTCCTTTCTCCCACCTCTAGCCATCCAATGGGTGACCTACATCTCCGTCCATATAATGTTTCAAATGGTGCCATTTGGATGCTAGTTTGGAAACTGTTGTTGTAGGCAAACTGTCACGACCCAATTTCTCGGGCAATGACCGGCGCATGAGCTCAATGAGCATAGCTCACTAAGCCCAAGCAAGCCTATCCATTTACCTTTGCTTAACAAATTTATCATATCATGCATACACACACACCTTTTCTCGGGTGTGAACATAGCCAAAACACAATGGCATTATCGATAATAATATACATGCACTATACCAGTCATGTTTTTAGCAATTTACATTGCATACACATATTCATATTGTTAGATTGTTTTCACAATACAAAAGGACCCATGACTTCCAGCGGAGACATTTACAATAAAAAGGATTACTATCGAATGCCAGACACATACCCAGGATATGCACTACGGGGACTCCTCGATCTAGGGTCCAACAGTCACCTGATCTGAAAACATGAATTTTTATAAAACGTGAGTACAATACTCAGTGAGTGAACAAGGAAGGGAACAAGCATACCATAAGGAATGTTTATTGAAATCATGATGCATTCGTTTTCTCAAAACCATGCAATTGTTTTAGCTCTTTAAACCCCTCATGTAAATCCCACATGAGTAAATCACTTTACAAAAATCCATGCTCAACTATGGTACCAAAGAAATGGGAAATATGGCAAAAACCCACAAGTTAGCAAAATGGACAGAAAGTTTCTCGCTGTAGCGAACTTCATTCTCGCTGCAACGAGAACCAGAACATCAAGGAAAAAAAAAGTCTCATTTTTCCCTTAAAACAAATCATCCTACTAAAATAACAATAGCAACATGTAACACATGTAAACTTCCAAATTTCCACAAAACAAATACTTACATATTTGCATTTACAACCATATACCCATCATCAACATGCACACCATCCCATCATCATCATCATGCACATCATCCCATTATCATCATCTCATATGCAACGGCTTATGCTATTGTCACTAGGGGGTGGGAGATCACGAAGCATCCCCCCCTTCACTCGGCAAGAGGTGCACTTCACTCCGGATCACGAAGCAACGGAGCAGTCCCTACCCTCCTCCTCCAAGCTCTTGGGTGGAGAGTCATACTTCGCCACAGATCATACCTATCAAAGCACTCATAGGGTGGAAGATCACGAAGTATCCAGCCCTATAAGCTATAGGGGCAACAACGGCTTATGTGCACTCCCACTCACACATAGCCGGGTCAGCAACGGCTTATATACACTCCTACTCGCACATAGTCGGGTCAGCAACGGCTTATGTGTACTCCTACTCGCACATAGCCGGGTCAGCAACGGCTTATGTGCACTCCTACTCGCACATAACCGGGTTCAAATCAACATGTAAAGAAGCATCCAATGCATATTATCATATTGTGATAACACATAAACCATTGTATAGCACATTTTCACAATATAAAATCATTTTACTAAAAGCTTGTTCCCAAGGTACATTTTCTAAGACAAGTTGGATAGAATCTTTCATATTTCCCAAAACAAGTTTGAAATGCAAGTCCACTCACCGGTATCGAAAATCCAGATTCCGGGTGCACTCGGACTAATAGCCCTCAGGCGTAATTCCTTTGCCTTTTCCGGACGTCTCACCACCTTGACAAATAACAAAGTCAAGGAATTTACTATATTGTCCCTAAATTGATATAAATTAATTTAAATTACTAATGCTTGATATGTAAATGCAAAAATATGTCTGATTATCGCTTAATCACGGTATCAATTAAATTCGACCGATCACCCGATTAATCGAGATTGTGTCCAAATCACCTCCAAATTAATTCATTTCTCCTCTAATACCTTAATTTACCACATACATTTAAATAAAGCCAAATTCAGCATTAGAACCCTCACAGTTCCTTATAGAAAAATTTGGTCATTTGGTGCACTAGCATCGAATATTTTCTCTACATAACCGTTTCACCTTAATTCATCATTTTTCATGCCATTTTCCTTGAAATAAAAACAATCCCCCACTGATATTCAGCCCTCATGGTTCGGCCAACAAGGAACCCTAGAGAAATTGAATATTTCTTATGTGTTTTTGTTCATAACCATGCTTAACTATCCCTAAACACTAACATAGTCTAAAATCAAATTTTTCCAACAACAATTCCTCTTCCATACCCATTTTTCAGAATTGAATTCATCATGATAACTCAATATTCAACCATGGAAAACAAGAACAAAAGCATGGGTAAGCTAGGTATCAAGGAGAATTAAAGAAATTTTAACTTACCTAGCTTGTTTCCTTGATTTCTTCACTTTTTCTTTGAATTTCCACCTAGGTTTTCTTGTTTTTCCTTTTGTTCTTCCTTTTTTCTTGTTGCTGGATGCCTAGGCCGAATATGGTGAGGGAATTGGGGATTTAATGGGCTGATTTCTATAGAAAATAATAAAATAATCAAGCATGCCATGTGTCACATGATTATTGGCCCAATTTTTAACTTTTTGACTTTTTCTTCTTAATTTTCCACCACAAATATTCTGGTATTTATCCAATCCTACCACAATTAAAATCCCTTGGTCTTGACAAGTGCTGGGGTAAAAAATTTACCGATTTGCCCCTGGGGCAAAAAAATTACTATTTTGCCCTTTTACTCCGAAATGTACCGGAATCTCATTATTTCTACTTTTCAACCTAAAATAACACTAATATTGATCAATATTAACCAAATGGGGCAAAAATTGTTTAAAAGAATTTTTGTTTAGTCCTTTAGTGGCAAAATTACCATTTCGCCCTTGTGCTCCATAAATACCGAGAATCACAATTTTTCACTGCTAAACATTATTTTATACTCCAATAATCATAATTATATTTCATATAATTATTCTTGGTCAAATGTGATCAAATCTTGGCTAAAAATCTCAATTTTATCATCAAATGGTAAAATGACCGTTTTGTCCCTAATTGGTCAATTTTCTGATGGACTCCAAACTGGACCTTGAACTCCAAATCACTATTCTAAGCCATTCTGTTGGTTTTAAAATTTTCAAATTCCTCTTAGAATTTCTATTTGAACTAGTTAAAGGCTCGATTTAACTTAGTTGTACCACTCGATACAATACCGTCTTTTAATCGAGCTTGACAAGGTCTCACACAAACTCTACTAAGGGTAGATATTGATCCCACCTGACCCTAAGGTTTATCACACAGGCCCTTAACATATCTTCCAATGTTTGTATCATCTGTTTAGACTGTCCATCAGTCTGAGGGTGAAAAGCAATGCTGAAGTCCAACTTAGTGCCTAACGCTTCTTGCAGCTTTCCCCAAAACCTACTAGGGAACTGAGCTCCTCAGTCTGATACTATAGAAATGGGAATACCATGCAGTCGTACTATCTCATCCACATAAACTCGAGCATACTAGGCAGCTCAATAAGTAGTCTTAACCGAAAGAAAATGGGCTGACTTCCTTAACCTGTCTACTATGATCCAAATCGAGTCATAACAGCCATTAGTTCGAGGCAAACCCGTTACAAAGTCCATAGCAATATTCTCCCACTTTCATTTGGGCACTAACAATGGCTGTAGTAACCCTGCAGGTCTTTGGTGCTTGGCCTTAACTTGCTGACAAACCAGGCACTTGGAGACGAACTCAGCTACATCTTTCTTGAGTCCTTCCCACCAATACACTTCTTTCAAATCTTGATACATCTTGGTAGCCCCTGGACACACCACATAGGTTGGCATATGTGCTTCCTCTAATATTTCTCTTCTCAATCCATTACTATCCGGCACATAAAGTCTAGTTCCATACCTTAATACTCCATTCGTGCCTTTAGTAAACATTTTCCCTTTTTTTCCTTAAGGGTCCTCTAAGGCCTTAGCCATGAACTCATCTTTACTTTGTGCTTCTTTAATTCGGTCCATTAAAATAGGCCTTACCCTGAAATGTGCTAACAATGCATTTTCCTCTAAAACTTCCAAGTGCACACCCATGTCTCCTAAGCTATGCAACTCCTTAATCAAGGATCTCCTATCTATAGAGATATGTGCTAAACTCCCCATAGATTTTTGACTTAAGGCATCTGGCACTACATTTACTTTACCGGGATGGTAAAGAATAGTACAGTCATAATCTTTTAGCAACTTCATCCATCTATGTTGCTGTAAGTTAAGATCCCTCTGCTGAAATATATACTTTAAACTTTTGTGGTCCGTGTATATCTCGCAAGTCTCACCATATAAGTAATGCCTCCAAATCTTTAAGGTAAACACAATTGTTGCCATTTCCAAATCGTGTGAAGGGTAATTCTGCTCATGCCTTTTAAGTTGCCTTGATGCATACGCAATCACCTTCCCCTGCTGCATTAATACACACCCTAAACAAACTCGCGATGCATCACAGAACACCGTATAATGCCCCGTGCCTTAGGGTAGGCTTAATACTGGAGCTGTGGTCAGGCATGCCTTAAGCTTCTCAAAACTATCGTCATAAGCATCAGACGACTCAAATTTTATATCCTTACGTGTCAGCTTAGTCAGAGGGGCGACTATTTTGGAGAAGTCTTTCACAAAACGACGATAATAGCCAGCCAAACATAAAAAAGCTTCTAATCTCCGTAACTGATGTTGGCCTTGGCCATTTTTCCACTGCCTCAACTTTCTTTGGATCAACTTGTACCCCGTCCTTAGATACCACATGTCCCAAGAATGCAACGCTTTCAAGCCAAAACTCAGACTTGGAGAACTTGGCATACAATCGATGTTCTCTTAAAATTTGGAGCACTATCTTAAGATGCTGCTCATGCTCCTCCTTACTCCTAGAGTAGATCAAGATATCATCAATAAACACTACTACGAACTTGTCTAAATAAGGTTTGAACACTCGGTTCATTAAATCCATAAAAATCGTAGGAGCATTCGTGAGCCCAAATGACATCACCAAGAACTCATAGTGCCCATACCTTGTTCAAAATGCGATCTTTGGTACATCTTTATTTCAAATCCTCAATTGATGGTACCCAGATCATAAATCTATCTTAGAGAAACACTGTGCTCCTTGTAGTTGATCAAATAAATCATTTATTCTATGGAGAGGATACTTATTCTTCACTATCACTTTATTAAGCTATCGGTAATCAATGCACAGCCTAAATGACCCATCTTTCTTCTTCACAAATAACACCGGTGCTCCCCATGGTGAGATGCTAGGACGAATGAAGCCTTTATCCAACAAGTCTTCCAACTGATCCTTAAGCTCCTTAAGCTCTGCAGGTGCCATTCTATATGCGGGTATGGATATAGGTCTAGTGTCAAGAATTAAATCTATGCAAAATTCAATCTCTCGCTTGGGAAACAAACCTGGTAGTTCCTCAGGAAATACATCCATGAACTCATTCACCACTGACACTTGGCTTATATCGCCAACCTTCGCCTGAGTATCCATTACCACAGCCAAGTAACCTATACAACCCTGTCGTAATAACCTTTTGGCAAACATGACCGATATCAAATTGGTTGGAGCATTACTTCTATCCCCCTGAATACTAAATGATGGCTCATTGGGGAAATCAAATCTAATCAACTTATGGTAACAGTCCACACTAGCATGGCAAGGTGATAACCAATCCATTCCCAAGATCACATCAAAGTCTAAGGTGTCTAACACCACTAGATTCACCGAAGTGTCCTTGTCCTTGACTTATACTACACAGGACTCATATTCCCATTTAGCCACAAATACCTCCTTTAAAGGAGTAGACACCACTAATTGTTCCTCTCTCCTAACACGATCTCTACCCAAACGAGATGCAAAACATGGAGAGATAAAAGAGTGGGTAGCACCAGAATCAAATAGTACCCGAGCATTCATATTACCAACTTAGAGAATACTTTAGACCATTGCATTGGATGTCTGGGCCTTCTACTGTGTTAAAGCAAACACCCTTGCTTAACCCCTACCAGTAAAACTCTGACGTTTAGACCCAGATGGCCTGCCTTGAGAGGATGTACCAGCACCTCCACCTCTGGATCCACTAGCCTTTCGACCCGATGGAGCAGCAACGGAAGGAGCAGATGAAACTGGCTAGGTAGAGCCACGAGTAAAATTTTGTCATTGATGTGCCATCGGACAATCCCTCCTAATATGCCTAGGTTGACCGCACCCGAAACAAGTTCATGTAATAAGGAAGCATCGTCCACTATGTCGTCTCCCACAAGTATCACAAGAACGGGTGACTTGATTACCTTGTTTAGAATCTTGCCGCCTCCTACAACTAAAAGTTCTTTGTCCCGCCTCAACATTAGCACCAGGCGAGTCACTCCCCCTCTGGGTCAATCGTGAGTCCCTTTATGGACCCTGACGGCTAGAAGATGACATCCCACTGCTGAAATATCTATGGCCTTGATAACCCTCTGTCTTGGCCCTTTTTGCTCTATCACTCGCAGCCCTACTCTCATTGGTCCTCATCTCGATGCGTTGAGCACAATCCACTGTTGCAGAAAAAAGGTAGTGAAATCTCAAGATGCCATAGCCCTAAATAATGGCTCCACTAACCAATCCATAAACCTTTGAATCTTTAACTCCTCGGTAGAAACTAGATAGGGTGCATAGCGAGCCAGCTGCGTGAACTTGATGTCATACTCGGACACCGTCATGCTCGAAGTCTATACCAAAGTCTCAAACTCTCTAGCTTTGGCATTACGTACACTGAGTGGTAGGAATCGATCCAAGAAGGCTGCACTAAACTCACTCCAAGCCAATGGTGCTGCATCCATCGGTCTACCTCTGCATAAAGAGCTATACCACTCCAGCGCCACATCCTCTAATCAGAAGGCAACTAACTCAACTGATCGAGCACTGGAACATCCCAAGGCTTTGCAAATCTTTTACATCTTATCTAAGAAAACTTGGGGTTTCTCCGATGCATCAGACCTTGAAAATGATGGAGGCTTGAGCTTCAAGAAATTAGGAAGAGAAATCTCTAAGTGACCTCTCTCAACCTCATGATGTTGGCGATCGGCCTATCCTTGAGAGCTAGGGGATTCTTGTTCTATAGGTCTCCCCTCTACCACCTTCTGTATATTGTCCATACGAGCTGCCATCATCTTTACAACCCGATTAACTCCCTCCAGGCCTGTTGCCAAGTCCTCAATGGTAATGCCCCCGGTGGGCTATCCATCCACATCGCCCAAGGACTATCCCTCATCTCGTCTACTCACAGGAGTATCTGCCCTCACTGACCTAGTGGCCCAACCATGTCTACCCCAGCCTAGTAGGATGGATGCTTGTGGTCTATCTACCATCTCAGTAAGAGCATCTTGCTCCCCCATCCGTCTTGAGGTGGTTCGTGTCTTAGGTGGCATTCGTACCTAGACAAGAGCAAACACCTATTATTAAACACATTTATAATCATACTTAAGGCAAAAGGTGGTTTCTAAGATAGGGAATCTATGTGGTCACTTGGTCATAAAATGTGCCGTGGTTCACACTTCACAACCGAAGTTCCCACATAAAGACTAGACTCTTCGCTAAACCAACAAAAAGAAAATCCTAGGACCTAGACAAACCTAGAGCTCTGATACCAATATGTCACGACCCAAATTTCGGGCCATGACCGGCGCAAGGGCCCAATAGACATAGTCCATTAAGCTCAAGCAAGCCTATTAATCTAACATGTTCATTATTCCATCATAAATTGCTAAGTCATATTTCATAACTTAGAATCAAAATAATATTAAACATTGCCATCTCGTATTGGCATACCAAACATGTGTATATATATTATCTACAACATGTATCTTAATAATTTACATTAGGTTTGTCTATACACAACAAAAGAATACTCGACTTCCAACGGAGGGACTCGGACGAATGTACTGCTACTGAATACAAAGACACCTACCAAAAGATGGATACAAGTTTACGAGGATACCTTGTTCTAGTTACCGGCTGCCTCGTGATCTGAAAACATGAAGTTGAAAATGGTGAGTATAAACCCAGTGAGTGAACAAGGAAGGGAACAAGCAACAACAAGGGAAAATTTAAAATCATGATGCACTTGTTTCAAAACAATGCAATTTAGTTCCATTCATATTAAAAACCCCTCATCAAGCCCTTAAATGATTAATCATTTGAAAATCATGAATCCATACATAACGAACCATTTGAAGAATGAAAGCTTCAATGATATGCAAGCAAGTCAAATACAACACTGCAGCGAGAATGAATTTTCGCTACAGCGACATTGGGATTAAGTTATTAGCTGAACAAGGGTTTCTCAACTAGCTGAGGGTTTTTCACCAATCCTCTTCATTTTAAACTTAACTCATTTAGTCCTTGATGTTGGAAGTCCATCAGAAATGGTAGCAAAGAAGTGAAAAATAAGGCAACAATTGGACAAGATAAGAGACAAAACAGAAAGTTTTTCGCTACAGCGAGATTTTGGTCATAAAACAGAAAGTTTCTCGCTGTAGCGACAATGAATCTCGCTACAGCAGGAAGCTACAGTACCTTTCTCGCTACAACGAAAATGGATTCTCACTGCAGCGAGTTTTCGGCTAGTCTACCCCTTCAAAACCCGAGAGTTTCTGGCTGCAGCGAAAATGATTCTCGCTGCAGCGAGAAACAGGGCACCAATGAAAAATTTTCCCTTCTTCCCAAAGAAAAACGACCCTATTGAAATGTCCAAACCAACATTAAACGCATAACAATTTTTCAAAGTTTAACATGTCAAGTTTAACATGCATTACAACCATATACCATTACTCATTAATTTCCTATAACACACATATTTACATATGTATATATGTATACGTATACCCATCATCATCATGTACACCATCCCATCATCATCATACACACCATCACATCATCATCATCACCAGCTATGAGCACTCTCTACTTGCACATAACCAGGTCATTCTCTGCTTATGAGCACTCCCTACTCGCACATAGCCTAGTCAATTTAATTACACAACACTATATTCAAACATATATGTATATCAACATAATGCTACAGCATAAAGATCCATGATAACCACATGTCATAACATAAAATTGATTTATCAAAGGCTTGTTCCCAAGGCACTTGTTTTAACAAAAGTTGTATAGAATCATTCAAATACTTTGTATAAAACAGTCATATTCCCAAAATGATTTTGATAGGCAGTCCACTCACCGGTATATTGTTGAGTCTTTAGCTGACTCTAATTCCCTTAATGATCCAATTGAGATGATAGGGCTTCATTAGAACCTAGAATCACATTAGCAACAACAATAGGTCAATTCACATATTATAAATCTTAAAAGCTATCCTTTAGCTGGCCACTTTAAATGGCTATCTATGTTCACTATCGTAAGCACTATAAAGTGGATGAACATCCTTAACAATAAAATAGCTCATAGTCCCAATTATTAGCCATTATCCACAGCTAAAAACCAAGCTTAGTTCATCACTTACCCTAGGGTTCCTTTATAGTCGAATTCTCTTCCAATAGCTTCCAAACAAATGGGGTAATTCTCTCTTTCTCTCTCTAAAATGCCCAACTAGTGAGAGAAAGTATGTAAAACAGATTTTTCAAGGGTTTTAAAGAGAGAGAGTGGAAGAATACAAGGGTTCTAGTCAAAAGGGGACAAAGGTATGAAAATTAGAGCTCTAGAGAGAAAATTATGCAAGCTCCATATCAAGCTTCCATGGAGTTTGGAAGCAACGTGAGATGGAAGAAGAAGAGGAAGACAAGCTGTTGGAAATTCAAGAAGCTACTAGAAGGAGAAGATATTTATAGCCCAAGCTTATCCATTTCCTTGAAATTACCAAATTACCCTTCCACAAATTAGCTTATTCTCCTCTAATCTTTTATACACTCTTTTTGTTCTTTGACACTGGGACAAGGTCCATAATGGTCTAGGCATGCTCGGGTTCATGAAAACTTAAAATTTTAACCCGAAGTGAAAAATGACTATTTTTCACCTGTTGTGAAAATCATCAAAAATTTTGTTTCCTTGTCATTTTACCCATATTTTCATCATTCATTTATGCCTTAGGCCTTAATATTTTTTAAAACTTACTTTTATGGGTTTAGGGTTTAGATGAAATCACCCTTGATTAGGGATATCGTGTATAGTTCCCTTTACGAGTCTATAAAGGTCAAGGTCTCACAGTTATTACATGGAAGTGGGTCCACGGGTGATTACTATGCTTACCTACTCAGAACCTTGTGTGTTTTTCGACGTATACTCTTTTGCATGGTGAAGAGTTAAGGCTTCTCTGCAGCTCCCCTTGTTTGAATAAAAGCTTTCAGTGCTTACTTGACGATCATGAGTTGCTTTATGTGGCTGTACACATTGATTTCTTTTAATGCCACACATTTTGGGAGTGTGTATACTTTTATACTATTTTTTATGTTTTGATGGCAAGTGATGTTTTCAATGATTGAACTTTGTTTTACTACACTTGTTTTTGGCATCATTTTACCAAGTGAAATATTGCATTATGATTTTACGACATCATTTTTTTTACAAGGCACAAACACTCTACTTGTGATTTTTTTTTTAAGATTGTTATTCTTATTCTGGTTTTATCATTCAAATGATTTGCCTTAAGCTTGTTTCCCATCTATGTCTTGCTCACGGAGCTGATGATCACTGAGTCTTTGAGACTCACCCCCGTTATTTCCCCTTTTACGGATAGAGATTGGCCTTGCATGCAATCATCGGTGCTTATGGTCCACCATGGATAGGTAAAAGCATCTCATAGTACCTTATTCTAAGTCGCTCCGCTACTAGAGGTCGAGTCATTTATAGCTTGATGTATTTGTAGATAGTGTCCATGTAAATGTGCAGTTAGATACTATAGACTTTAATGTATTCTTACGATTATGGTGAATAAAGGATAAGATGGCTTAATATGATTTATGTTCAAATCTTATAACAAAGAGGTATATGGTTCAAAGTAATTTTATGGATTGATGGCATATTAACTAAAGTTTCAAATAAGGCTTGTTCGAGACTTGGCGATTTTCTCCACTAGACTTGAACACCGGTAGCGATCGAGGAGTGGTCGTTACAGTAGCACATGGTAATGTGTTGCCCAATAGCACATAACAGGCGATTGTGCTACTGGGTAGAACACCCCACCCCACTTTCCTTTTTTTTTTAAATCAAAAAAATATTTTAATAAAAAATATATATATATGTTTTTATAATAACAAAATTTTAATATAAGAAAAACTCTTTTTCTTTAAAAAAATTGATATAAGAAAAACTCATTTTTCTTAAAAAAAATTAAAGAGACCAAATATTACCTAATTATTTTTTTTCTTTTGGCTTTCAACTTTTTCTCCATGGATGCACCAAATACATCAAGTAATATTAAAATTATTTGACTTTTCCAATATACATAAATCTAAGGAAAAATAAAAAAATCAAGAAGGAAACATGGTGATGATAGGCCACCCTTCTTATTACATAGCCAAAAGAAAAATGTTACATGTAAAATTTTCTAGGACAATTAATGTGGCAAAAACCTTGAATCATGCATTATAACATACAACTATACATTGATCACATCAAGATAGTTAAATATATGTAAGGGTGCCAACCATGCAAAATAAATATAGGAAACAAAACTAGTAATAATCCTTGCTCTAATGCCAATTGTTGGAGTAAGATCTTAGTGGATTAATGTGATTGTTTAAAGCTTGGATTTCAAAACATTTCTTTTTTAAAGAAAGCAAGTAATCTAATTACACAAGCGGAAATACACATCATTCTTATTGCAAGTAACATAATCACATCCTAAAAATATAGGAATCTATTAAGTAAAAAAGAATACCTTTTATTTTGAGATTTTTATTTTCAAAGACCACTACACTAATGAATGATTTCTTGACCAACAAGTTCACCACTTATTCTTCAAGAACGATTTCAACTTGAACTTTGAGTGGACAAGGTGTGGAATGCTAAACTATAAGATGGCAACTAATTTTGTCTCTCCTTTCTTCCTAAAAATTAATGGCTATTTTCTTTCCTAAAATTTAGTGAAGAATGGGAGAAAGGAAGAAAGATACGACAAAGTTTGGAGGAGGAGAGAAATGATGGCTAAAACTTTTTCAAGAAAAAGTACATACTTTTATTTTCTTCCAATCTCTTCTCTTTTTATTAAAACTTTTACCTCAAATGTTTAATCAAAATCAAACACCTTTGAATCGATCTTGACCATCTATTTAGAGTTATGAAAGCATCAAACATGCTTCATAATTATTAAGATTAAAGAATAAATAATTTAATTTTTTAATTATCATTTGCAGTTCTTGATAAAATAAAATTCCTTCTTGAATAATAATTCTTATTTTATTATTATCCATCTTTTATCAACATGGATGTTTAGATTCATTTTGTAAGAATCCTCCTATTATCTTAATTTAAGACAACTATTGTCTTTAATTAAGACAAAAATATTTTATCTTGTCTAAATTAAGACAAATATGTTTTCCTGTCTAGATTAAGACAAAAAATATTGTTTTTGTCTTAAATTAAGATAAACATATTTTCTTTTCTAAATTGAGACCAAACATGTTTTCTTATCTAAATTAAGACAAACATGTTAAAGCTGCCATTTGTGTATACAATTTAATTAATGAGATAAAACATGCATTCTAACATAAACAAGTTAAATTCTATGAAGCTAAGTAGGGAATCTATTTGGACATAGATATTCCAAGCTCCAATAAACTTAGAATTGTTATTAATCTCATTAAAAAAAATTCAAGCTTATTAACCATGAAATCACTCTACCATAAATTCATGGTTGAATTCTTAGATTAACTATAACTACAAGAAACAATTCAATACTTGATATTAATTATTAGGGGTCCAATTGCAAACCTTTTATTATGAACCCTCATAACCATCCAATGATAAAAGGTGAAATTACCGTTTTACCCTTTATGTCAATTTTATCCCTTAGTCTTAAGTTTTATCCAATTAGTGATTCAATACTCTAGATCTAATCTTTTGAGTATCTAGATGTGATAAGCAATTAATTCATCAATCCATTGGACCTAGATTAATCACTAATCTTCCAGAAATCAATAGAAGTGATATTAATGTTATGTACTCCATTATTTCGATATGTGTTCCCAGATGTTCATCTCGATTATAATCCCAGAATATGAAGGCTAGATCAATGCTTTATGATGATCATGCTCATGGTAACTCAAAGATTATAAGGAGATTAAACATGAGTCCACTTGGCATCAAGATTTTGGTTCTACTATAAGCAAATGCATAAGTGTGAGATCAAGATTTAAGTAACGGTTAAACTTAAATTGATTCTCACATGATTCCAGTTCATATTGTAGTGTCATTACTCGAAGTCAACCATTTCGACGATTTAAGACTCATCATTTTCTTGAAATGAATCACATTCGTTTTGTTGGAAGTAATTTGGACGCTACAGCCTTAACACAATAAAGTGACCAGCTTTATTATATGTCTGTGAATAATTTTTAGATTCAATTAAAATACATGTCTCCTATGTATGACTTTTCATACAAATGTATTTTAATATCTCAATAGAAACATGGTACTTTAATAACTCGATAATGAATGCTTACTTAAAACAAACTCTCTGTCTTATTATCAAAATGTACTTTCTTTACAAATAAATTTAATGAAATTAAGCATGAGAATATACTTGCACTCGAGTATTTGGCTCATTGGTGGGTGCATTATCCTTCTGCCTAAAGAACAGGGTTCGACTCCCCCCTTCCTCAATTATAAAAAAAAAGCACGAGAATATACTTGCTTTCAAGGGCACCATATTCTCAAAATTCCTAACACCCCCTTGTTGAAAACTAATACTTAGTACAGTATTTACATACATAGTAGATTCGTAAACAATTTGAAAGCCATTGCATCAATCATATCATAATCATTAAGAATTTATTTTTCTTTGAAATTCATTTTTCATTCTTGAAGCTCAAATCGTTTGATAACCACTTTAGTGATATCATTTCAACATACATAAATAATCTTTTTCATAGAAATCATGCTAGCTTTACATATTAAAATAATTTAAAAGTGGTGTATCCACTCGCCTAATTAGAGATTCAATTCCTAGCTCCAATCACAACTCCGTTTCAACGAAATCTGTGGAGTTTTCATGCATTCCTATCAAACAACATTGATTACAATAATTTCCTAGAATAAGAATTTCGTAATAATCATTTTAGGTTTTTTTGAAACAACTCGATTTTGGCTAAACTAATTTTCTAGCTAAAACCCATGGTTAAAAGCCCATAAAATCTTCCATCTTTACCTTAGATGAGCTTAGATGGTTAAGGAAATCACAGCCTTTAACATTTAATTACCAATAGAAAATATGGGTAATAAAACAACTATTTAAGTTCTGGAAATCCAAAGCCAAAAGATTTAAAAGCTAAAAATGTCATTTTTTTCCATAAAAACATAAAACTAAGCTTTAGAATCATAAAAATGGAGTTTTGGGTCAAAAATGAGTTGGAAAAGCTTAAGAATAGGTGTTTACATTGCAAATGCGGCTAAGGGCTGTCAACCATTGAAAAATATGATATATTTATAAGCTAAGGTGTAAAAATACTTTTTTACCCCTCTTATTTTTCTGAAATCAATGAAATGTTTTGATACATTAGCCCATGTATCAATACATTTGGTTTTGGGGAAAATGTACCAATACATTATGAACATGTATTGATATATGTTCATCAGAAACCCATTCTAGCTAAATTTATCAATACATCATGAACATATATCGAAACATTTGAGATAGAATATAGTTTTCTAAGACAAATTGCCTATAAAACCTGCCCAAGTTATTTACATTAAATACCATTTAAGTAAATGGTACATTTACCTAAGATATTTAATGTAAATAAGTGAACAACCCCTCATTTTGATTCAATAAAAATATTAAAAAAATCAAAATCTAAAAAAAGAAAAATCTAATTTTTGGATTCAAGAACAAAATCAAAAAAGTTTGATTGAAATTAAATATGTGGTTCCCATTTACGATAGCAAACGTACTCTAACAATTATGAAAAAATCATTCTTGATCATCTAAAATTCAAGGGAATCATTTTTTTAATTTTTATTTCCAAAAGATTGTTTTATAAAAATCTCATATTTGATCCTTTCTATACTTAGAAAAATTTTTACTTCGAAAGTGTAAATAGATTCTATTAAAGGTTTAAACTAAGTTTGATGTTGAAAATATCTAATCTATATTCTCATTTAAGTATATCCTAACTTATGTTTTTACTCAAGGTGGGATTTCACACTTTGATTCTCCGTTGGTCACTTCGACGTCATGCGTGATTTGACCCTCAACTAGTTCCTTTAGCACTAGGCGTGATTTGACTTTTCATCGATTGCTTTTGCACTGTGTGTGATTTAACTCCGTCGATTGCCCACCATACATATTTGACCATGTCTAGGGGAGACCAAGTTGGGATGAGCCCTACAGCCAATTGAGATCGGTTAAGGCTTAGTTTTAATAATGTAAAGAAATCATTCATATTGAATGATTAGAGGTTTTTCTTCATCAATAAGACATTAATTATAATGAGTTAGAAGTCTAATTAGATGAAGTCCATGAGATTAATATGCCTTGCAAGGGAACTATAATGGGTTGTCGTTATGAGATCCTTATGCATCAAAGAATAATCTCAAAATGTTCTTGGTCAATGTATCATTGAGAATGGATATCAATGATACCTAGAGATTGGTACATTCTTTGTTCCTTACTATGGAAATACGCAATTGATCTCATAGATTGAAGTATAAAGATACTTGGAACTAGAATATAGATGTTTGCCTAGGAAAGCAAGTTCACTAAATATGACTCGTCATGAGAAGTGCATTTGGTAATACACTCTAATGTCTATGCAACACTTCTCATGTGTTTGTCATGTAAATACTTTCTAGACTTGAGACACTAGGTTGTCTTAATGTGGAGTGTTATGCTGTAATTTCATCCTTACAGATGCCTAACCAAAGATGACTAAACAAGATGCTTTTGGGTATAATATCAAGCATGTAAAGGCAAATGAGTGGTCAAGATAGGAATCATCACCTTAACTGCTTTTAGAGGACATTTCCTATCAGTTCTTAGTTAACATTAGCTTATTGAATTCCTTGGCCAAGGCAACTTGGAGATTATTGAAAAGGTTTCATAGGTCTCAATAAAGTTAATGCTATAACTGTAGGAATGAATATGGAGGCCAATAAAAGTAAACATTGTACCAAGCTCTTAACATCTTTGGGATATATGATAAGGGAATGAATTACACTGATAAATTGTACACTAAAAGGTTTTTAAAGAACCCTTTAACTCTCCTAACAATTAGGTGGCTGTGATGCATTACTTGATGCGAATGTTGGTCTATGAAATTGATTATCAATTAATTGATTGAAATTTATATTAATCAATTAAGTGATTAATCAATTTCATTGCTAATATGTTAAGAACCTAATGGGTCACACACAATGATTGCATTTGAATTAAATTGGAAAAGTGATGATTTAAGTTAGACTTAAATCACATGCTAGGCAATTAACATCTATAAACTTAATTAAAAAGATTTTAATTAAGTTTTGGGCATAATATATTAATAGTTGTAATTATAATGCTGAAATTACAATATTGTAAAGAAAATTATTTCAATTTAATTTCCATTAGGCTTAATTAAAATAGATTAATTAAGTCATGGGCCTATATTGTAATGTGTTATAATTTAGAGGGCCTTATTGCAAAATTAAAGTTAATTTAACCTAGCTATATAAATCATATTTAACTATTTTCCACATATGAAGAAAAAAAGTTATCGAAAAGAAAAAAAAAATTTCTCTTTATGTGCCATCACTTATTTCATGAAGAAGAAAAATTAGTTTGGAAGCAATTTTTCAAGTATGTGATTCAGCCATCCTTATGTGAAGTGGAAAGGGACAAACGTTGTTCCTTTTTGCTAGCAAAAAAGCATAGTTAAAATCTCCTTTTGCTAAAATGTTCAAGTGAAATCGTGTGTATTGGAATTTGAGGCTAAGAGCTTGATTAGCTAAGGTTCTTTCTTCTTGTGGTGTTCGTGAGTTGCATTGAAGAGATTGCTATTTTGATTAGAAGGATGTTGGCAAGGTTAGCTTATGATTTTATGATTTTATATGACATTCTATGTGTTAAAATATTACCCATGGTGATCTGTGGGTGGAGGCATGTTTTGTTTTTAAAGTTTTTAATTTTCATTCCCTTGTGTAATTTTGAGCATGTCGCCCATAGCCAAACCCAATAATGGTATCAAAGCCTTCCATGGCTTGATTTTAACATAATAAGATGTCTAACAATTATTGATGCCCTTTTTGAAAGGATTATCAAGTTTACGGATATTGTAGGAAACAAATAAGTAAGTTTTAAACTTTACAATATGTTCTAGTTATTTGGATTTCTGGGTAGATTTTATTGTGAATTTTTAAATCTTACTTCTCGCCATACTAATCTCACTTTAATGTCAAATTTCTGAAGATTAGTTAGTGCATAAGATGCATAAATTAATTCTGCAATTAAAGTGGTAATCCAATGACATTTTGGAGCATTATTTATGGGAGAATCCGATTCTGCCCGATTTTTGTAAAGATCGAGTTTTAAGCTTTTAATAAGGTTTAAGTGCCTTATAAAATGTTAGAAAATTAAGAGATCAATATACATGGGAAATTTTCAAAGATGGGTGATTATGTGTAGCTGATGGTGGAGGTAAAGCTATCAGAATGTGGTTGAAACAATTGTTGTTTACAGTAGTGACAAGCATGGTTTTGTTCGGATTGGCAACCAAGTTAGGCCTAAATTTGTGTAATTAGTTGCACCAATTGGCTGAGAATTTTTTTTATGGTAAGGTTACATAAATTATCTAAATTGCTGTCTAGAATTTTAAAGATTTAAATGTAAAACCCTGTACTTGATGTGGTGACTAATAAAGCTTATTAGATGCCAATTGAGGTTAATTATAATATTTAAAAGTGATGAAAGATGAAAGGAACAGTTGAGATAAAATATTTCGCACGCGAAGAAATAATAATAAAATAATTATTTTTTATCAGAGAAGAATTTACGAGATAAAAAGTGATTCAGAAGTGAATTGAGGCATAATAAGGCATTTTGGGTACCAATGAGACGAAAAGAGACAATAGGAAATTTTTGAAATAAAATAATATTAAAATATTAATATTTATTCAGTGTCAGAATTTTTTTTTATGAAGGAAGAGTATATGGTCAATCTAAGTGGGGGAGAAGAAGAATGAGAAAATTTTGGAGAAAAAATGATGTTAATGGGCCGCGTGTCTTTATTAAGTAAAGATAGCGCGGGTAAATAAATATTTTAAATATTACGGGGACACCGCATTGGAGTACAAACTTCATACTTTGTTTGTACATGTGTAGAAGAACATAATAGAAGGAAGTTAGAGTTAAATGAGTGTTGGGAGGTCTAAATTAAAATGGAAGGAAACAAAAAAGGGCAAAACGGTAATTTTTTGTGAAGTTTGGTCAAAGCTTCCAAAGGAAGCTTTGACTTTAATTTTTTTAGGCCAAGACTGACCTTATCCTTTCCCCCAGCAAATTTTTCTTCTTCTTCATCCATGCTCCACGCCATTCTTGACGCTTCCATGCCATTTTCTCTTTATCGACCATGAAATCAACTTTTCTTCACTTTCCTTTCCATGTTTTCTTTTCCTTTCTTCTCCAAACTTCTTGAGCATTAAATTTACAGCCTTTAACCCCAATTTCAAGCACACCTAAACCCTAGAAGGAGAAGAATGAAAAAGAGAGAAAGGAAGAAAAGCTTGGTTTTGGTGATTCAAGCAAGGAATGGTAAGAATTCTTGTTTTTGGTTTGAGCAGTCTTTGAAAATGAGCTAGTGACTTAGAGAAATGTCTTGTGGCAGCAAAGATTGGCTTGATTGGAGAAAAATTGGTAACATGTAAGCCAATAAACCCATGGGTACATGAAGGACTCAAAGTGGAAAAGGAAAATGGTAAGCTTAACACTATGTTTTAAAGCCTACGGTGTCACGACCCAATTTTCGGGCCATGACCGACGTATGGGCCCAATGGACGTAATCCACTAAGCCCAAGCAAGCCTATTAATCTGACGTGTTCATCATTCCATCATAAACTGCTAAGTCATTTTTCAAAACTTAGAATCAAAATATCATTAAACATTGCCATCTCATACTGGCATACCAAACAAGTGTATATACATTATCTACAACATGTATCTTAATAATTTACATTAGGTTCGTTTATACACAACAAAAAAATACTCGACTTTTAGTGGAGGGACTCGGACGAATGTATAGCTACTGAATGCCGAGACACCTACCAAAAGATGAACACAAGTCTACAAGGACACCTCATCTTAATTACCGGTTACCTCGTGATTTGAAAACATGAAGTTGAAAACAGTGAGTATAAACCCAGTGGGTGAATAAGAAAGGGAACAAGCATACCATAAGGAATGTTTAATGAAATCATGATGCATTCTTTTTCAAAACAATGCAATTTATTTTTGACCTTATTAAACCCTTTATGTAAACCCCACATGAGAAAAATCACTTATTGGAAGAAGTCCATGCTCAACAAAGGATTTGGAGAGTGAAAACTTTATTAACATTCATGAGAATCAAGTCAATAAACGACGGGTTCTCTCTGTAGTGGAAAGGCATTCTCTCTGCAGCGTAGCTGCAGTGAGAATTAATTTTTGTTGCAGCGACACTTGATTTAAATTATCATCTAATCGAGGGTTTCTTGACTGGTCGAGGGTTTCTCACCAAACCTCCTCATATTAAGCTTAATTCACTTATTCCTTAATGTTGGAAATCCATGCTCAAATATGGTACCAAAAAAGTAGAAAATAAGGCAACAATGGACCAAAATGAGGTGAAAAACAGAAGGTTTTTTGCTGTAGCGAGATTCAATCTTGTTGCAGTGACATTTTGGTCATAAAACATAAAGTTTCTCATTGCAGCGAAAATGAATCTCACTGCAACGAGAAGCTACTGTACCTTCCTTGCTAAAGAAAAAATGGATTCTCGCTGCAGCGAGTTTTCAGCCAGCCTACCCTTTCAAAACTCGAGAGTTTCTCACTGTAGCGAGAATTAGAACATCAAGAAAAAAGGTTCCCTTTTCCGTTAAAACAAGGCCATCCTGCTAAATAACAAAAGCAACATGTAACACATGCAAACTCCCAAATTTCAACAAAATCAAATGCTCACATTTTTGCATTTACAACCATATACCATATATGTATATATATATATATATATATAGATATCAATCATCATATACACCCTCCCATCATCATCATTTCATATGCAACGACTTATGTGCACTCCCACTCGCACATAGCCGGGTCAATAACGGCTTATGTGCACTCCCATTCGCACATAGTCGGGTCAGCAACGGCTTATGTGCACTCCTACTCGCACATAGCCGGGTCCACATCAACATACAAAGAAGCACCTAATGCATATCATGCATACTATCATATTTTGATAACACATAGCACATTGTATAGCACATTTCCAAAATATAAAATCACTTCACCAAAGGCTTGTTCCCAAGGCACATTTTCAAAGTCAAGTTAGATAAAATCATTCACATTCCCCAAAACAAGTTTGAAATGCAAGTCCACTCACCGGTATATTGTTGAGCCTTTAGATGACTCTAATTCCCTTAATTTTCCAAATGGGATGATGGGGCTTCCTTGAAACCTACCATCACATTAACATCACCATTATGTTAATTCACATATTATAAACCCTAAAAGCTATCTCTTAGCTAGCCTTCAATTGCCACTTGAAATGGCTATCTATGTTCACTAACTAAATCACTATAAAATGAATGAACATCCTCAGCAATAAAATAGCTCATAATATAAATTACTAGCCATTATCCACAGCTAAGAACCAAGCTTAGTGCATCACTCACTCTAGCGTTCCTTTGTAGTTGAATTCTTTTCCAATAACTTCCACACAAATGGGGTAATTCTCTCTTTCTCTCTCTAAAACTCCCAGCTAGTGAGAGAAAGTATGAAAATAAGATTTTTCAAGGGTTTTAAGGAGAGAGAGTGGAAGAATATAAGGGTTCTAGTCAAAATGGCTTAAAGGTATGAAATTTAGAGCTAGAGAGAGAAAATTATACAAGCTCCATATCAAGCTTCCATGGAGGTTGGAAGCAACGTGAAAGAGAAGAAGAAGAAGAAGACAAGCTGCTAGAAAATGGGAGAAAAAGCTTTTGGAAACAAGATATTTATAGCTCAAATTTATCCATTCCCTTAAAATTACCAAATTACCCCTCCACCAATTAACTTACTCTCCTCCAATCTTTTATGCAATCTTTTTGCTCTTTTTTGACACTAGGACAAGGTCCATAATTGTCTAGACATGCTCAGGCTCATGAAAACTTAAAATTCTAACCCGAGGTGAAAAATGACCATTTTAACCTTATCGTGAAAATCATCCAAATTTTGGTTTCCTTTCCATTTTACCCTTAATTTCACCATCCATTTATGCCTTAGGCCTACTTAGGCCATAATATTGTTTAAAAATCTTACTTTTATGGGCTTACTAAGAAAATGACGAAATTACCCCTAATCAGGGATATCTCATATACTTCCCTTTACGAGTCTATAAAGGTTAAGGTCTCACATACGGTTAGTTGAATATTGTGAGGCATTATGGTTGTTGAAAGGATTTATTTGCCTAAGCTAGTTGAAAATTATTAAGATTGTATGGCATGTTGTTTGAAAGAAATGAAAAAAAAAATATTGTGGATGGAGGATTGAGAAACAAAGTATTGAATATTAGATAGATAACGATGCATATAAACTAGGAAATAATTGAGTGAAAGTGAGAATGATTGTTGTTGCCATATATGTGGATTATGTGTGGAAATATAAGATGGATTTGGGCAAAAATTATTGAGAAAGGTTGAAGTAGGCACGTGACATCATAAATAAGTTGCCAGTGATATAATTCAAGGAATTTCGTAAGCAATGGATATAAATAAGTTTGGTAAAAATGTATTAAGATGTGAGTTAGTTGAAGATGGTTTCATGATAGGATGAAAAATATAAATTTGAGTAGGAATTAATTGATTGAAGTGCTGCCTGTATACGTATATAATTAAATATATTGAGTTCGTATTATTGTTAGGAAATGCAAAGATAAGGTTAGAGTACTGTGATGGCGTGCCGAAGTAAACATCGAGTAATCGGCCAGTGAAAATAATCAGAGACACCTCCGATCAAATAGTGATGTAATATCCTTCTATCGTAAGGTGAGTGAACTTGCATTTCAAAATCGTTTTGGGAGACATAATTGTATTAGTATGAAACATTGAATGATTTATTACAACTTGTCTTTAAAACCGTGTGCGTTGGGAACAAGCCTTTGATAAAATATTTTGATGTTGTGAAAATGTGAAATGTGTAATAGGACGGACTTATGGTGTCACGACCCGGTACTCCCTTCGAGCCCGTGACAACCGTCGCGGTGTCCCGGTAGACACTTATTGCCTTGAATGTCAACCCGAAACCTCGCAAGGCTTTACTATCAGTTTCTTTGTTCCCTTGTGAGCAACCATTATCAAATATCGTGTTCTAAAAGATTTTAAACTGTTTCCAACTTTAAACAAATAAAATATTAATTTTTCGTCTCACAGGGGTATTTTGGTCATTTTTTTCAAAAATTTCGAAACTAGCTAAAACGTAATATACAAGTACAAAACACATAATTCATATTCAAAATGAGTTTAAAAGTCTAGAATCTTCATTTAAAACAAACTTACGGTTATTTGAATATAATAAGAAAATAAAAGAAATATTAAGGGAAATATTCTATTTTCTTATAAAACAATATTTATAGAGTTATACGTGAATAATTTTTATAGCGTAAAAGCTAAATAAATTTATACATACTGAAACACAGTAAGCAAAAATATTTAATTTAATTTACAATAACAAGAGAGCCCCCGAATAAATAAAAGTAAAAAGGACTGTAAACCTACGGTTTGGAAAATGCAGATCCAATGGTAGTCCTTGATGAGATCAGCTATCTACAGTCTATACTGAACTTGAAATGGGTGGAAAGGAGGGTGGTGAGATTATAAAATCCCAATGAGTAAACAAACATCATCATAAACATCTAGAGTTGAGTACATGGAGACAATAAAGTAAATCATCATAAACTGGGTTATACAATTATAACACATCTCGTTCAAAATACGTAAAAAGGCTTATGAATCTCATAAAAATCTAAGCTTATGCCATAAATCCATTCTCGGAGACACCTTGGCCGAGGCATCCTACCGAGACCGCCAAGGCTATTAAAATTCACATTTCACATAAATCATGTTTTTGTTTTGAAAACATAGCCGTTCCTTGGCGTTGGCTGAGTTCCCCCTCACGTGGTGGTTTAGCGTGAAGTGAACCCTAAACTTTACCTCAAGAGATACCCTACGCGCCTCTCCGTTCGAGGTAAGAATATAATGGGGTTTACCGTGCCCCTCTAAAAGGCTGGTCCACAGAAACCCCCTACTGCAGTGATTAATTAATATATAATCCACCATATAATAAAACTCAATAACATGATATGGCAATTTTGAAATTCGCAGTTTTTCAAGGTAACCAAACAATTCCCATTTCAATACAATTGCCAACTAGCCAATCATGCTCGATTTATCATAAGCCAGTTAATTTAAACAATCAAATTGCCACAATTAACAATCTCCGTGTACTCTATTTTTCAAAATCACTATTAATTTCAAAACAATTTATAATTTAATTTCATTGAAACTCATTTATTCATAAAACATGAAAATTTATCTTTTTAAATTCCTTTTTCCATAGAATTCATGAAAGCATCTAAAAACCACCCTAGATAATTAAAATGACAGTAAGTTTACTCACAATGTCTAGAATGCAGACTTTCGAAGCACTCTGTCTACTGGTCCTCGAATGCAATTTCCTTGCCTTTATCGGAGGAGTCACCACCTTGACACAGTACAAAATCGAGAATTTCACCAAGTTGGTACTAAATCAAAATTAAACTAATTTCGACTACCAATGCATGATATGGAATGCAAAAATGCACTGGTAACTATCTAAACTCAGTATTGGCCTAATTCGTCTTATCACCCGATTAAATTCCTAACGCGTCCGTTTAAACTCCAATTTAATTCTTTTCAGTTTCTATACCTGAATTGCACCCAAATTAACTTAATGTCCCTTAGTGTGCTGCAAATTATCAGTCTCGATAGTAAATTACAAAAATATCCCTAGTGGGTAAAAATTTGTATTTTTGCTCCGAAAATTCCCATTATTTTTCTAGGCTCATAATTCATTATTCCTTAACCAATTCTCCTAGAATAAAATCAAACTCATCCTCACTCACTACATGGTAAATTCAGCCATTAATGGTTGGGGGAGAAAATAAATTCTTTTCTTGTTGTTTTGTTTCTAAATATGCTAAACTAACTAAAAACACTAACATAAATTAAAATCAAATAAATCCAACAACTTTCTCTCTCCTAACCCATTTTTTCCAGAATTGAATTCATCATGAAAACATGTAATTCAATCATGGAAAATAAAGAGAAATGCTTGGGAATAAGAAATCTCAAGCTTAATAGAAAAAATCTCACCTTTTTCACTTAATTTCCTTGAAAATTCACACTTTTTCTTTGATTTTCTCTCTCTAGGGTTTTGTTTTTGTTTTCTCTCTCTTCTTGCTGGTTTGGCAGGCCATGGGGTGGAAGATGAGCTGATTTTTGTGCCTTTTCAAAAGGAAAATAATAAATTAATAAAGGCATGACACGTGGCATCATGTCATTGGTCCGTTTTTAAAATTTAAAAAATTTAAACATTTTATCTCCACCACATGATTAGTCAGGGGTCAAAGATGAAGATAAAGGAAGACCATGTGCTGGAAAAATATCTTGGTGGTGGAAAATTACAATTTTTCCCCTGAGGTGGTAAAATTACCATTTTACCCTTTTACTCCAAATTATACCGAAATTAAAATTTTTCACTTCTAAACCTCAAATCATACTCCAATAAGTCAAATTATACTCCAATAAGTCAAATGGGGTCAAAAAAATCTTTTCTAAAATTCCCATTTTGTCCTCAGGTGGCAAATGACCATTTTACCCCTAGTTAGTGAAAATTCCAATTTGACTCCAAATTGATTTTCAAACTCCAAATTACCATTTTAAGTCATCCATGAACTGTGAAACTCTTAATCTCACCTTAAAATTCCTATTTGATCTAGTTCGAGGATTAAATAAATTTTGTTGTACCTCTAGGTACAATATCGACTTTTGTAAATTTTTTGGGACTCTCCTAGCATGCAATCATGCTATCATCACATGTATGTCATAAATAGTATTTTATAAGGTCGGGCTTTACAGCACTACCCCCCTTAACATGAAATTTTGACCTCAAAATTTCACTTACCGGATTAGAAGAAAAGATGTGGATATTGGTTTCTCATCTGACCCTTGACTTCCCACGTCATCTCCTCCATTCGAGCATTCTTCCACATTACTTTCACCATTGGAATGCTCTTGTTCTTTAGCACTCGATCCTTTCAATCTAGAATACGTACAGGCTGCACCTCGAACTTCAAATCCTCATGCAACTCAATGGGAGGTGTCTCTAAAATGTGAGAGGGATCGGGAACATACTTTTTCAACATCGAGACATGGAAGACATTATGAATCCGATCTAACTCTGGGGGTAATTCAAGTCTGTAAGCCACTGGCCCAATCCTTTCAATGATACGAAAGGGTCCAATGTATCTTGAATTGAGCTTTCCCCTCTTCGCGAATCGAATCACACCTTTCATCATCCAATAAATACCACAAATTATCACAATAGTATAATCAAATAAGATTTAATACTCGAAATTTTCAAATTATTACCTTTCCAAGGAGAAACCTTAAGAAAAACTTTATCGTCAACTTCAAACTTCAAATCTTTCCTTCGTTTATCCAAATAATTCTTCTACCTATCTTGAGCTGTCTTTAATCGCTCTCGGATAACTTTGACCTTATCGTTTGTCAAATCAATCAATTCCACATTCACCAATTTCCTCTCACCTACTTCATCCCAACAGAGTGGAGTTCGGCATTTCCTTCCATACAAAGCCTCGTATGGTGCCATCCCAGTACTAGACTGAAAACTGTTATTATAAGCAAACTCCACCAATGGCAAGTGTCTGTCCCAACTCTCGATAAACTCAATGACACAAGCCCGTAACATATCCTCTAATGTCTGAATAGTTCTCTCAGATTGACCATTTGTCTGTGGATGAAAGGCAGTACTAAATCTCAATTTAGTTCCAAAAGCTTTCTGAAATTTTGGCCAAAATCGAGAAGTAAATCGAGGGTCCCGATCTGACATAATAGAAACTGGAACTCCATGTAATATCACAACCTCATCTATATAAAGTCTTGCCAGCCTCTCAATAGAATTCGTGCTATGGGTAGCCAAGAAATGGGCGGACTTAGTCAATCTATCCACAATCACCCAAATAGCATCCTTCCCACTTTGTGTCCACGGTAAACCTAATACAAAGTCCATAGTCATGTGTTCCCACTTCCATTCAGGAATCGGTAAAGGCTGAAGAGTACCTGACGATTTTTGATGCTCCGTCTTGATCTGTTGGCATGTGAGACATTTCGCTACAAACTTTGATATGTCTCATTTCATACCCGGCCACCAATAACTTTCTTTAATAGTCTGATACATCTTGGTGCTTCCGGGATGTAAAGCGTAGGCAGAAGAATGAGCTTCCTCCAAAATAGCTCGTCTCAACTGATCATCCTTAGGGACACAAATTCGGTCTCTAAGCATCAAAGTACCATCATCGCTGAGTCTAAACTCACTAGCTTCTCCATCTTGCAACTTTTGAACTTCCTGTTTCAACCAATCATCAAATTTATGCAATTCTCTGATCTGATTTAACAATGAAGGTCTCACGACGAAACTAGCAAGTAGGGTTCCATCCTTACCATTATTCAACTGGATCCCTAGAGATTTCATCTCAAGTAACATCGAAAAATCAGAACTCCGAAGTGTTGCTAACGACGATGAGGATTTACGACTTAAGGCATTCGCTATAACATTTGCTTTTCCCGGATGATAATCAATCACTAAGTCATAATCCTTAATCAACTCCAACCATCGTCTCTGTCTCAAGTTAAGCTCTTTCTGGGTGAGCAAATACTTCAAACTTTTATGATCAGTAAAAATTCGACAACGCTCACCATATAAATAATGTCTCCAAATCTTCAATGCAAAGACTACTGCTGCTAACTCCAAGTCGTGAGTAGGGTAATTCGTCTCGTGCTTCTTCAACTGTCGGGAAGCATAAGCTATTGCCTTCTCGTCCTGCATCAACACACACCCTAATCCCAACTTAGATGCATCGCTATATACCACAAATTCTTTTCCACTAACAAGAAGTGTTAAAACAGGAGCGGAGGTTAACCAGTTCTTTAGCTCCTAAAATCGATTCTCACAAACATCATCCCACTCAAACTTAACTCCTTTACGAGTCAAACGAGTTAGAGGAGCTGTTATCAAAGAAAATCCCTGAACAAATCTCCGATAATAACCGGCTAAGCTAAGAAAACTACGAATCTCTGTAACTGTTCTTGGTTGCTCCCATGGTAAGATTGCCTCTATCTTCTTAGGATCGACATAAATTCAAGCTCCGGACACCACATGTCCCAAGAAAACCACTTCCTTCAACCAGAATTCACATTTAGAGAACTTGGCATAGAGTTGTCTCTAGCGCAAAGTTTGCAACACAATGCGCAAATGGGCAGCATGTTCATCATCATTCTTCGAATAAACTAGGATGTCATCGATGAATACTATCACAAACTTAACCAAGTATGGATGGAACACCCTGTTCATAAGATCCATAAAAACTGCCGAGGCATTAGTCAAACCAAACGGCATCACCAGAAACTCATAATGCCCATAATGCGTTCTGAAGGCAGTCTTGGGTACATCCTGCTCCTTAATCCTCAACTGATAGTACCCAGATCTCAAATCAATCTTAGAGAATACCATAGCACCTCGTAATTGATCAAAAAGATCATCTATCCGGGGTAAAGGGTATTTATTCTTGATGGTCACTCGGTTCAGCTGACGGTAATCGATACACAATCGAAGAGTGCCATCCTTCTTATTTACAAATAGGACTGGTGCTCCCCAAGGAGAAATGCTAGGGCGAATGAAACCTTTATCCACTAAATCTTGCAACTGGACTTTTAGTTCCTTCAACTCTGCTGGAGCCATTCTATATGGAGGAATAGAAATAGGTGCAGTACCCGAAAGTAAATCAATAGGGAACTCAAGCTCTCGAGCAGGAGGTAGTCCCGGTAAATCATCAGGAAATACATCAGGAAACTCACTTACTATTGGGACATCTTCTAACTTAGGTTCCCCCTTTGAAGTATCGATCACGTATGCCAAATAAGCCGGATACCCTTTTTGCACTAATTTTGAAGCTTTGATGGCTGAGATTACACAAGATGGTAATACTCGACGTTCCCCTACAAACACAATCTCTGCTCTCTCCGAATTTCGAAGAACAACTTCTTTTCGAAAACAATCCACGTTCGCCCGATGTGCAATTAACCAGTCCATACCCAATATTAAATCAAAATCCAAGATCTCTAGAGGAATTAAGTCACCCCTAAATTCTTCCTCACCTACCCTTACCCCACAGTCTCTATAACAAGTATTTCTAATCAACTGTTCTCCTAGAGGGGTATGCACTACAATTTTTCCCTCTAATGGTGACAGGTTTCTATCAGCAATTGATGCAAATGTCGTACTCACATAAGATCTATCTGAGCCAGAATCTATCAAAACATAAGCATCTTTATCAAATAAAGACATAGTACCTGTCACTGCTCCAGGTTGGACCCGTGCCTCATCTTCTGTCACAGCAAAAACTCTTGTCGCGGTACGAGTCTGTGGTCTCGAAGGTGGATGTGTCGGGGTATTACTCTCCACACCGGACCGTATGGCTACTCCCTGTCTCGGTGGTAACCCAGAAGAATCTCTCCTCTGCATATCAGTGCGAACTGGTAGAGATGATGCAGCTATAGTGGCTCGTCCTAACTGTGGGCAATTACTCCTAATATGACTCGTCTGTCCACATTGGAAACATCTTGTTGGCCCTTTACATAGCCCACTATGATAATTCCCACAATTTCTGCATCTGTTAGAACCTATGGAACTCTTCCCAGAACCAGTCATAGTAGATCTGCTAAACCTCGAAGGTCTCTGCTGTGATGGTAGAAATGGAGGTCGAGGAGATGTCACGGAAACAGAAGTAGTGCTCCCTGAAGTCGCTGAGTCCTTGCCTCTTTTTACTGGCTGACTAGAAGACATACCAGGATTCCTCCTTTTTGCAAACTCAGTCCCAATCCTTCTATTCTCAGTCGCGAGCTTCTCAGCCCGTAAAGCCATTTGTACCACCTCCTTATGTGGCTCCCTACCAGTCACTGTCATTCGCTCTCTAATCTCATTGCGGAGCCCTTCCTCGAAATAGCTGGCCTGATCTTGCTCAGATTTCACCAGATCCGGCACATATAACATCAACTCGTTAAAACAAGTATCGTACTCCTCTACAATTAGATTTCCCTGTTTCAAACTTAGAAATTCTCTCTTCTTTTCTTTCTTATGGAAATAAGTGAAATACTGACCATCAAATTCCTTGAGAAAATCGGACCATGTCTGAGGAGTAGCGGAACGGGACTTCACCGAATTCCACCAAGTACGAGCCCTCTTCTCTAAAAATCTCGTAGCCACCATCAGCTTCATGTCGTTGTCTAATCCCATATCAGAGAGAGTCTCTGAAACTTGATTAATCCAGTCCTTTGCCATAGTGGCATCCAACTCACCTGTGAAAAATACACAACCCAATTGCCTAGCCTCCTTCAGCTTCTTGGAAATGAATACATCCTGTACTTGTGGTGGAACTAAAGGAGTAGCTGGAGGCACTATAGGTGGAACTTGACCAGTCTGAGCTTGACCAGCCATTGCTGCACAGAAAGCTGCCAATGCTTGTGCTGCCTTAGTAGGCATGGCAGGAATACTCGTACGTCGCTGAGGAGATGGAGAATGTGGAGGACTATCGGCCTGCTCAGCAGCAGGTGCTGCCCGAATGGTAGATGCAACTGATTCCTCCTCTATTGTATTTGGCTGATGACGTTGGGAACGACCTCTTCCCCTCCCAACCGATCTAGTGAGAGGTGGGCATCCGCGTCGATGAGGCATTGTAATTTATAAAAAAATACGAGCAAGTTTAGGTAACTTTAGGCTCTATATGCAGATGCATGCATTCTATTCAACCTAACCTAACTTAACTTAATCCGGGGCCACACTGATATTGTAAATTTTTAAAACAACTTTAAAACTAAAAACTTTGATCTTTAAAACCAAAAGCTCTGATACCAATCGAATTGTCATGACCCGGTACTCCTCTCGAGCCCGTGACAACCGTCGCGGTGTCCCGGTAAACATTTATTGCCCGAAATGTCAACCCGAAACCCCGCAAGGCTTTACTATCAGTTTCTCTGTTCCCTTGTGAGCAACCATTGTCAAATACCGTGTTCTAAAAGATTTTAAGCTGTTTCCAACTTTAAACAAATAAAATATTAATTTTTCGTCTCACAAGGGTATTTTGGTAATTTTTCTCAAAAATTTTGAAACTGGCTAAAACGTAATATACAAGTACAAAACACATAATTCATATTCAAAATGAGTTTAAAAGTCTAAAATCTTCATTTAAAACGAAATTACGGTTATTTGAATATAATAAGAAAATAAAAGAAATATTAAGGAAAATATTTTATTTTCTTATAAAACAATATTTATAGAGTTATACGTGAATAATTTTATAGCGTAAAAGCTAAATAAATTTATACATACTGAAACACAGTAAGCCAAAATATTTAATTTAATTTACAATAACAAGAGGGCCCCCGAATAAATAAAAGTAAAGAGGACTGTGAACGTACGGTTTGAAAAATGCAGATCCAATGGTAGTCCTCGATGAGATCAGCTATCTACAGTCTATACTGAACCTGAAATGGGTGGAAAGGAGGGTGGTGAGATTATAAAATCCCAATGAGTAAACAAACATCATCATAAACATCTAGAGTTGAGTACATGGAGACAATAAAGTAAATCATCACAAACTGGGTTATACAATTAGAACACATCTCGTTCAAAATACGTAAAAAGGCTTATGAATCTCATAAAATCTAGGCTTATGCCATAAATCCATTCTCGGAGACACCTTGGCCGAGGCATCCTACCGAGACCGCCAAGGCTATTAAAATTCACATTTCACATAAATCATGTTTTTGTTTTGAAAACATAGCCGTTCCTTGGCGTTGGCTGAGTTCCCCCTCACGGGGTGGTTTAACGTGAAGTGAACCCTAAACTTTACCTCAGGAGATACCCTACGCGCCTCTCCGTTCGAGGTAAGAATATAATGGGGTTTACCGTGCCCCTCTAAAAGGCTGGTCCACAGAAACCCCATACTGCAGTGATTAATTAATATATAATCCACCATATAATAAAACTCAATAACATGATATGGCAATTTTGAAATTCACAATTTTTCAAGGTAACCAAACAATTCGCATTTCAATACAATTGCCAACTAGCCAATCATGCTCGATTTATCATAAGCCAGTTAATTTAAACAATCAAATTGCCACAATTAACAGTCTCCGTGTACTCTATTTTTCAAAATCACTATTAATTTCAAAACAATTTATAATTTAATTTCATTGAAACTCATTTATTCATAAAACATGAAAATTTATCTTTTTAAATTCCTTTTTCCATAGAATTCATGAAAGCATCTAAAAACCACCCTAGATAATTAAAATGACAGTAAGTTTACTCACAATGTCTAGAATGCAGACTTTCGAAGCACTCTGTCTACTGGTCCTCGAATGCAATTTCCTTGCCTTTATCGAAGGAGTCACCACCTTGACACAGTACAAAATCGAGAATTTCACCAAGTTGGTACTAAATCAAAATTAAACTAATTTCGACTACCAATGCATGATATGGAATGCAAAAATGCACTGGTAACTATCTAAACTCAGTATTGGCCTAATTCGTCTTATCACCCGATTAAATTCCTAACGCGTCCGTTTAAACTCCAATTTAATTCTTTTCAGTTTCTATACCTGAATTGCACCCAAATTAACTTAATGTCCCTTAGTGTGCTGCAAATTATCAGTCTCATTAGTAAATTACGAAAATACCCCTAGTGGGTAAAAATTCGTATTTTTGCTCCGAAAATTCCCATTATTTTTCTAGGCTCATAATTCATTATTCCTTAACCAATTCTCCTAGAATAAAATCAAACTCATCCTCACTCACTACATGGTAAATTCAGCCCTTAATGGTTGGGGGAGAAAATAAATTCTTTTCTTGTTGTTTTGTTTCTAAATATGCTAAACTAACTAAAAACACTAACATAAATTAAAATCAAATAAATCCAACAACTTTCTCTCTCCTAACCCATTTTTTCCAGAATTGAATTCATCATGAAAACATGTAATTCAATCATGGAAAATAAAGAGAAATGCTTGGGAATAAGAAAACTCAAGCTTAATAGAAAAAATCTCACCTTTTTCACTTAATTTCCTTGAAAATTCACACTTTTTCTTTGATTTTCTCTCTCTAGGGTTTTGTTTTTGTTTTCTCTCTCTTCTTGCTGGTTTGGCTGGCCATGGGGTGGAAGATGAGCTGATTTTTGTGCCTTTTAAAAAGGAAAATAATAAATTAATAAAGGCATGACACGTGGCATCATGTCATTGGTCCGTTTTTAAAATTTTAAAATTTTAAACATTTTATCTCCACCACATGATTAGTCAGGGGTCAAAGATGAAGATAAAGGAAGACCATGTGCTGGAAAAATATCCTGGTGGTGGAAAATTACAATTTTGCCCCTGAGGTGGCAAAATTATCATTTTACCCTTTTACTCCAAATTATACCGAAATTAAAATTTTTCACTTCTAAACCTAAAATCATACTCCAATAAGTCAAATTATACTCCAATAAGTCAAATGGGGTCAAAAAAATCTTTTTTAAAATTCTCATTTTATCCTCAGGTGGCAAATGACCATTTTGCTCTTTGTTAGTGAAAATTTTGATTTGACTCCAAATTGATCTTCAAACTCCAAATTACCATTTTAAGTCATCCATGAACTGTGAAACTCTTAATCTCACCTTAAAATTCTTATTTGATCTAGTTCGAGGATTAAATAAACTTTATTGTACCTCTAGGTACAATACCGACTTTTGTAAATTTTTCGGGACTCTCCTAGATGCAATCATGTTATCATCACATGTATGTCATGAATAGTATTTTATAAGGTCGGGCTTTACATATGGGTTCCTATATTATGTTGATATATATATATATATATATATGTGTGTGTGTGTATACGAATAATGTTGTGTAATGATATTGGCCCGGCTATGTGCGAGTATGAATGTGCATAAGCCGATGCTGATCCAGCTATGTGCAAGCGGGTGTGCACATAAGTCGATGCTGACCCAGCTATGTGTGAGTAGGAGTGTGCATAAGCCGATGCTAACCTAGCCATGTGCTAGTGGGAGTGCATATGAGCTGATGATGATGGGAGGCTGTGTATGGTGATGGATATATATATATATATATATATATATATACATATATAGATGTGTGTGTTATAGAAAGTTCATGAGTATGGTATATGGTGTTGCACATGTGAATCTTGCAAGTTGAACTTTGGGAATTATTATGCATTTCATGTTGATTTTTTTGTCATTTTAACAGGATGGCTTTTTTTTTTCTTGAAAGAAAAGAAACTTTTTCATGGTGCTCTGTTTCTCGCTGCAGCGTGAGTAATTCTCACTTTGGCGAGAAACTCTCGGATTTGGAAGGGTAATGCTAGTCGAAATCTCGTTGCAGTAAGAATGCCTTTCCGCTGCAGCGAGGACCCGCCGTTTACTTGACTTGAATTGCACGAATGCTATTAAAGTTTTCACTCTTCAAATCCTTTGTTGAGCATGGACCTTTTTTATTAAGTGATTTACTCATTTTGGGTTTACATGAGGGGTTTTGATAAGAGCTAAACTAAATTACATTATTTTCAAATATGTGTATCATGATTTCTAAACCTTCCTTGACGTTGCTTGTTCCCTTCCTATGTTCACTCACTGAGTTTCTACTCACGTTTTTAAAATTCATGTTTTAGGTTTTCAGAGTCAAAGGTGATTGGATCCTAGGATGAGGTGCTGCTCCCGATCCATTGCTCGACAGGTTTACCATGACATTAAATGTTAGCAACCATGCCTAGAGTCACTCTGCTGACGATTAAGTTCTAATTACGTGTATATGACTACTTGTGAAATGTTGTGATTCACTTGTCAAATTATATGTATGTAGATAATGGTTGATGATGCCATTATGAATTCGTGTTTTATATGTATGTACTCACGTTTTTGAGTTGTTTTCAAAGGAATTATAATTGAGCATTATGAATTTCAGATTCTAAAGGAATATGAATTAACATATAAGATCATGTAAGTAGGCTTGCTTGCGCATGGTGGGCAAGGCCCATTAGGACCTTGCCGCTATCATGGCCCCGAAAATTGGGTTGTGACAAAGGTGGTATCAGAGCTCTAGGTTTAGATGAGTCCTAGGGATTCTTGTGTGGTCAGCGGAGTTGTTGGAGTCTGTGTAGAGTCTTGTCCTTGCATTGTGGGTGCGTAACACAAGTCAAGGACGGGAGGCTACATGGGCCTCTAGTTCATTAGAAATGTGAGACCCTGTCAAGCTCGATTAAAAGACGGTATTGTATCGAGTGGTACAACTAAGTTAAATCGAGCCTTGAACTAGTTCAAATAGAAATTCTAAGAGGAATTTGAAAATTTTAAAACCAACAGAATGGTTTAGAATAGTGATTTGGAGTTCAAGGTCCAGTTTGGAGTCCATCAGAAAATTGACCGATTAGGGACAAAACGGTCATTTTACCATTTGATGATAAAATGGAGATTTTTAGCCAAGATTTGATCACATTTGACCAAGAATAATTATATGAAATATAATTATGATTATTGGAGTATAAAATGATGTTTAGTAGTGAAAAATTTTGATTCTCGGTATTTATAGAGCACAAGGGCAAAATGGTAATTTTGCCACTAGTGGACTAAACGAAAATTTTTTTTTAAACAATTTTTGCCCCATTTAGTTAATATTGATCAATATTAGTGTTATTTTAGGTTGAAAAGTAGAAATAATGAGATTCCGGTACATTTCGGAGTATAAGGGCAAAATCGTAATTTTTTTGTCTCGGGGGCAAATCAGTAAAATTTTCGGCCCAGCACTTGTCAAGACCAAGGGATTTTAATTGTGGTAGGATTGGATAAATACCAGAATATTTGTGGTGGAAAATTAAGAAGAAAAAGTCAAAAAGTTAAAATTTTGGCCAATAAGCATGTGACACATGGCATGCTTGATTATTTTATTATTTTCTATAGAAATCAGCCCATTAAATCCCCAATTCCCTCACCATATTCGGCCTAGACATCCAGCAACCAGAAAAAAGGAAGAACAAAAGGAAAAACAAGAAAACCTAGGTGGAAATTCAAAGAAAAAGTGAAGAAATCAAGGAAACAAGCTAGGTAAGTTAAAATTTCTTTAATTCTCCTTGATACCTAGCTTACCCATGCTTTTGTTCTTGATTTCCATGGTTGAATATTGAGTTATCATGATGAATTCAATTCTGAAAAATGGGTATGGAAGAGGAATTGTTGTTGGAATAATTTGATTTTAGACTATGTTAGTGTTTAGAGATAGTTAAGCATGGTTATGAACAAAAACACTAAAGAAATATTTAATTTCTCTAGGGTTCCTTGTTGGCTGAACCATGAGGGCTGAATATCAATGGGGGATTGTTTTTATTTCAAGGAAAATGGCATGGAAAATGATGAAGTAAGGTGAAACAGTTATGTAGAAAAAATTCGATGCTAGTACACCAAATGACCAAATTTTTTTTCTATAAGGAATTGTGAGGGTTCTAATGCTGAATTTGGCTTTATTTAAATGTATGTGGTAAATTAAGGTATTAGAGGAGAAATGAATTAATTTAGAGGTGATTTGGACACAATCGTCGATTAATCGGGTGATCGGTCGAATTTAATCGATACCGTGATTAAGCGGTAATCGGGTATATTTGTGCATTTACATATCAAGCATTAGTAGTTTAAATTAATTTATATCAATTTAGGGACAATATGGTAAATTCCTCGACTTGGTTATTTGTCAAGGTGGTGAGACGTCCGGAAAAGGCAAAGGAATTACGCTTGAGGACTATTAGTCAGAGTTCACCCGGAATCCGAATTTTCGACACCTGTGAGTGGACTGCCTATCAAAATTGTTTTGGGAATATGACTATTTTGAACAAAGTGTTTGAATGATTTTATGAAATTTTTCATGAAAATGAATGCGTTGGGAACAAGCTTTTAAGAAAAGGTTTATGTTATGAAATGTGGTTATTATGGATTTCTATGTGGCTGCATTATGTTGATATACATATATGCTTGAATATAATGTTGTGTAATTATGTTGACTCGGCTATGTGCGAGTAGGGAGTGTGCATAAGCCGAGGATGACCCGGTTATGTGCGAGTAGGGAGTGCGCATAATCCGGTGATGACCCAGCCATGTGCGAGTAGGGAGTGCGCATGAGCTGGTGATGATGATGATGATGAGCTGGTGATGATGATGATGGGTTGATGAGATGATGATGATGGGTATATACGTATATATATATATACATATGTAAATGTGTGTGATATAGCAAATTGATGGACAATGATTTATGGTTGTAATGTACGTAAAATTTGACACATTATACTTTGAGAATTTTCATGAATGTTAGGTTGATTTTATTAGTTTAGTAGGATGGCTTTTGTTGAGTGAGGAAAAATGTTTATCTTGTTGCCTTGTTTTCACTGCATCGAAATTCATGCTCGCTGTAGCGAAAAAAAACTCTGGGGTTTGGAGGGGTTTTAAATAGGAATGAACTAAATTGCATTGTTTGAAACAAGTGCATCATGATTTTAAATTTTTCCTAATTGTTGCTTGTTCCCTTCCTTGTTCACTCACTGGGTTTATACTCACCATTTTCAAATTCATGTTTTCAGATCACGAGGTAGCCGATAATTAGGACGAGGTGTCCTTGTAGATCTGTGTACATCTTCTGGTAGGTGTCTCGGCATTCGGTAGCTGTATATCCATCTGAGTCACTCCGCTGGAGGTCGAGTATTATTTTGTTATGTATAGATGAACTTAAATGTAAATTTTAAAAGAGTAATGCCAGTACGAGTTGGCAATGTATATTACTATTTTGACTCAAAGTCATGAAATAGGACTTAGTGATAATAAATAAAATCATAAGTAAAATAAATAATAGGCTTGCTTGGGTTTAGTGGATTACGTCCATTGGACCCATGCGCCGGTCATGACCCGGAATTTGGGTCGTGACAGTATTGGTATCAGAGCCCTAGGTTTGTCTAGGTCCTAGAACTTCCTTTTTGTTAGTCCAGCGGAGAGTCGGGTCTTTATGTGGGAACTTCAGTTGTAAAGTGTGAACCGCGGCACATTTTACAACCAAATGACCGCATAGATTCCCTATCTTAGAAACCACCTGTTGCTTTAAGTATGATTATAATATGTGTTTAATAACAGGCGTTTGCTTTTGTCTAGGTAAGAATGCCGCCTAAGACACGAGCCGCCTCAAGACGGGCAGGGGAGCAAGATGTTCCCATTGAGATGGCAGATAGACCACGGGCATCCACCCAGAGAGGCCGAGGTAGACGTGGCAGGGTCACTAGGCCGGTGGGGTTGGATACGCCTGTGAGTAGGCAAGAAGAGGGACAGTCCTCAGGTGATGTAGATAGACACCCAGCTAGGGGTATTACTATTGAGGATTTGGCGGCAGGCCTACAGGGAGTTAACCGGGTTGTAGAGATGATGGCGACCCGCATGGAAGATATACAAAGGGTAGTAGAGGGGAGACCTACAGTACAAGAATCCCCTAGCTCCCAAGGACAGGCCGATCACCAACATCATGAGGAGGAGAGGGGACATCTAGATATTTCTCTTCCTGACTTTCTCAAGCTTAAGCCTCCAACATTTTCAGGGTCTGATGCATCGGAGAAACCCCAGGTTTTCTTGGATAAGATGGAGAAAATTTGTAAAGCCTTGGGATGTTCTAGTGTTCGGTCAGTTGAGCTAGCCGCCTTCCAATTAGAGGATGTGGCGCAGGAATGGTATAGCTCTTTATGTAGAGGCAGACCGACTAATGCAACACCGTTGGCCTGGAGTGAGTTCAGTGTAGCCTTCTTAGATCGATTCTTACCACTCAGTGTGCGTAATGCTAGAGCTAGAGAGTTTGAGACTTTGGTACAGACTTCAAGCATGACGGTGTCTGAGTATGACATCAAGTTCACGCAGCTAGCTCGTTATGCGCCCTATCTCGTTTCTACTGAGGAGATGAAGATTCAGAGGTTTGTGGATGGGTTAGTGGAGCCATTATTTAGGGCTGTGGCATCCCGAGATTTCACTACCTATTCTGCAGCAGTGGATCGTGCTCAACGCATCGAGATGAGGACCAGTGAGAGTAGGGCTGCGAGAGATAGAGCAAAAAGGGGCAAGACAGAGGGTTATCAGGGCCGTAGAGATTTCAGCAGTGGTGGTTCATCTTCTAGCCGTCAGGGTCCACAGAGGGACTCACGGTTACCTCAGCAGGGGAGTGACGCACCTGGTGCTAATATTAGGGTGGGACAGAGAACCTTCAGTTCTAGGAGGCAGCAAGATTCTAGACAGAGTAGTCAAGTCATTCGCTCTTGTGATACTTGTGGGAGACGACATAGTGGACGGTGCTTCCTTACTACAAAAACTTGTTACGGGTGCGGTCAACCTGGGCATATTAGGAGGGATTGTCCGATGGCACATCAATCACCAGATTCTGCTCGTGGTTCCACCCAGCCATCTTCATCTGCTCCGTCAGTTGCCGTCTCATCTGGCCGGGAGGTTAGTGGATCGAGAGGTAGAGGTGCGGGTACTTCCTCTCAAGGCAGACCATCTGGGTCCGGACATCAAAGTTCTATTGGTAGAGGCCAAGCGAGGGTGTTTGCTTTAACACAGCAGGAGGCTCAAACATCCAATGCCGTGGTCTCAGGTATTCTCTCCGTTTGTAATATGAATGCTCGAGTACTATTTGATCCTGGTGCTACCCATTCTTTTATCTCTCCATGTTTTGCATCTCGGTTGGGTAGAGGTCGTGTTAGGAGAGAGGAACAATTAGTGGTGTCTACTCCTTTAAAGGAGATATTTGTGGCCGAGTGGGAATATGAGTCTTGTGTAGTGCGAGTCAAGGATAAAGACACTTCGGTGAATCTAGTGGTGCTAGACACCTTAGACTTTGATGTAATCTTGGGGATGAATTGGTTATCACCCTGTCATGCTAGTGTGGACTGCTATCATAAATTGGTTAGATTTGATTTCCCCGGTGAACCATCATTTAGTATTCAGGGGGATAGGAGTAATGCTCCAACCAATTTGATATCGGTCATATCTGCCAGAAGATTATTACGACAGGGTTGTATAGGTTACTTGGCTGTTGTAAAGGATAGTCAGGCAAAGATTGGAGATGTAACTCAAGTGTCGGTGGTGAAGGAGTTCGTGGATGTATTTCCTGAAGAGCTACCAGGTTTGCCTCCTGAACGGGAGGTTGAGTTTTGCATAGATTTGATTCCCGACACTAGACCTATATCCATACCCCCATATAGAATGGCACCTGCAGAGCTTAAAGAGCTTAAGGATCAGTTGGAGGATTTGTTGGATAAAGGTTTCATACGACCTAGTGTATCCCCATGGGGAGCACCAGTGTTATTTGTGAAGAAGAAAGATGGGTCACTTAGGCTGTGCATTGATTATCGACAGCTTAATAAAGTGACGGTGAAGAATAAATATCCTCTCCCAAGGATAGATGATTTATTTGATCAACTACAAGGAGCACAATGTTTTTCTAAGATAGATCTGCGATCTGGGTACCATCAGTTGAGAATCCGGAACGAAGATATACCCAAGACCGCATTTCGAACAAGATATGGGCACTATGAGTTCTTAGTGATGTCATTTGGGCTCACGAATGCTCCTGCAGCCTTTATGGATTTGATGAACCGAGTGTTCAAACCTTATTTGGATAAGTTTGTAGTGGTGTTTATTGATGATATTTTGATATATTCAAAGAGTCGAGAGGAGCATGAGCAGCATCTTAAGATAGTGCTCCAAATTTTGAGAGAACATCGATTGTATGCTAAGTTCTCCAAGTGTGAGTTTTGGCTCGAAAGTGTTGCATTCTTGGGGCATGTGGTATCTAAGGAGGGGATACGAGTTGATACAAAGAAAATTGAAGCAGTGGAAAAATGGCCAAGGCCAACATCAGTTACGGAGATTAGAAGCTTTGTGGGTTTAGCTGGCTATTATCGTCGCTTTGTGAAAGACTTCTCCAAAATAGTTGCCCCTTTGACTAAGCTGACACGTAAAGATACAAAATTTGAGTGGTCTGATGCTTGTGAGAATAGTTTTGAGAAGCTTAAGGCATGTCTCACCACAGCTCCAGTGTTAAGCCTGCCGCAAGGCACAGGGGGTTACACGGTGTTTTGTGATGCATCGGGGGTTGGTTTAGGATGTGTATTGATGCAACATGGGAAGGTGATTGCGTATGCATCTAGGCAACTTAAAAGGCATGAGCAGAATTACCCCATACACGATTTGGAAATGGCAGCAATCGTGTTTGCCTTAAAGATTTGGAGACATTACTTGTATGGTGAGACTTGCGAGATATACACGGACCACAAAAGTCTGAAGTATATATTTCAGCAGAGGGATCTTAACTTACGGCAACATAGATGGATGGAGTTGCTAAAGGATTATGATTGTACTATTCTTTATCATCCCGGTAAGGCCAATGTAGTGGCAGATGCCTTGAGTCGAAAATCAATGGGAAGCTTGGCACATATTTCCATTGGTAGGAGATCTTTGGTTAGAGAGATCCATAGTTTGGGAGACATAGGTGTGCGTTTGGAAGTTGCGGAAACAAATGCTTTGTTAGCACACTTTAGAGTGAGGCCTATTTTAATGGACAGGATTAAAGAAGCACAAAGTAAAGATGAATTTGTGATTAAGGCCTTAGAGGATCCTCAGGGTAGGAAAGGAAAAATGTTTACTAAAGGCACAGATGGAGTGTTGAGGTATGGAACCAGACTTTATGTGCCTGATGGTGACGGGTTGAGGAGAGAAATATTGGAGGAAGCTCACATGGCAGCTTATGTGGTACATCCAGGGGCTACAAAAATGTATCAAGATTTGAAAGAGGTGTATTGGTGGGAAGGACTTAAGAGAGATGTAGCTGAGTTTGTCTCCAAGTGCCTGGTTTGTCAGCAGGTTAAGGCCGAGCATCAAAAGCCTGCAGGGCTACTACAGCCATTACCAGTACCCGAGTGGAAGTGGGAACATATTGCTATGGACTTTGTAACGGGTTTGCCTCGAACCAGTGGGGGATATGATTCAATTTGGATAGTAGTGGACCGGTTAACAAAGTCAGCTCATTTTCTTCCGGTTAAGACTACTTATGGGGCTGCCCAATATGCTCGAGTTTATGTGGATGAGATAGTGCGACTACATGGTATTCCCATTTCTATAGTATCTGACAGAGGAGCTCAGTTTACTAGTAGGTTTTGGGAAAAGTTGCAAGAAGCATTGGGCACTAAGTTGGATTTCAGCACAGCTTTCCACCCTCAGACTGATGGACAATCTGAACGGACCATACAGACATTGGAGGATATGTTGAGGGCTTGTGTGATAGACCTTGGTGTCAGGTGGGAACAATATCTACCCTTAGTGGAATTTGCCTACAACAACAGTTTCCAAACTAGCATCCAAATGGCACCATTTGAGGCCTTATATGGACGAAGATGTAGGTCACCCATTGGATGGCTAGAGGTGGGAGAAAGGAAACTTTTGGGGCCTGAATTGGTGCAGGATGCAACCGAGAAAATACACATGATCCGTCAGAAGATGTTAACAGCACAAAGTAGACAGAAATCATATGCTGATAACCGACGGAGAGACTTGGAGTTCCAAGTAGGAGATCATGTATTTTTGAAAGTTTCGCCAACTAAAGGGGTAATGAGGTTTGGCAAGAAAGGGAAGTTAAGTCCTCGGTATATAGGGCCATTCGAGATCTTAGAAAAGGTTGGAGCGGTGGCTTATCGTTTGGCATTACCACCAGACCTCTCTAATATTCATCCCGTGTTTCATGTGTCCATGCTTAGGAAGTACAACCCAGATCCATCACATGTAATACGGTATGAAACTATTCAGTTGCAAGATGATCTAACCTATGAGGAACAACCGGTAGCTATCCTTGATAGGCAAGTTAAAAAGCTCCGTTCAAAGGATGTAGCCTCAGTGAAAGTGTTGTGGCGGAATCACACTAGCGAGGAGGTAACGTGGGAAGCTGAGGATGAGATGCGGACAAAGCATCCACACCTCTTCGATATGTAAAGGTAAGCCACTCTACATTGAATTTAAATTCGGGGACCGAATTTTTATTAGTGGGGGAGAATGTGAGACCCTGTCAAGCTCGATTAAAAGACGGTATTGTATCGAGTGGTACAACTAAGTTAAATCGAGCCTTGAACTAGTTCAAATAGAAATTCTAAGAGGAATTTGAAAATTTTAAAACCAACAGAATGGTTTAGAATAGTGATTTGGAGTTCAAGGTCCAGTTTGGAGTCCATCAGAAAATTGACCGATTAGGGACAAAACGGTCATTTTACCATTTGATGATAAAATGGAGATTTTTAGCCAAGATTTGATCACATTTGACCAAGAATAATTATATGAAATATAATTATGATTATTGGAGTATAAAATGATGTTTAGTAGTGAAAAATTTTGATTCTCGGTATTTATAGAGCACAAGGGCAAAATGGTAATTTTGCCACTAGTGGACTAAACGAAAATTTTTTTTTAAACAATTTTTGCCCCATTTAGTTAATATTGATCAATATTAGTGTTATTTTAGGTTGAAAAGTAGAAATAATGAGATTCCGGTACATTTCGGAGTATAAGGGCAAAATCGTAATTTTTTTGTCTCGGGGGCAAATCAGTAAAATTTTCGGCCCAGCACTTGTCAAGACCAAGGGATTTTAATTGTGGTAGGATTGGATAAATACCAGAATATTTGTGGTGGAAAATTAAGAAGAAAAAGTCAAAAAGTTAAAATTTTGGCCAATAAGCATGTGACACATGGCATGCTTGATTATTTTATTATTTTCTATAGAAATCAGCCCATTAAATCCCCAATTCCCTCACCATATTCGGCCTAGACATCCAGCAACCAGAAAAAAGGAAGAACAAAAGGAAAAACAAGAAAACCTAGGTGGAAATTCAAAGAAAAAGTGAAGAAATCAAGGAAACAAGCTAGGTAAGTTAAAATTTCTTTAATTCTCCTTGATACCTAGCTTACCCATGCTTTTGTTCTTGATTTCCATGGTTGAATATTGAGTTATCATGATGAATTCAATTCTGAAAAATGGGTATGGAAGAGGAATTGTTGTTGGAATAATTTGATTTTAGACTATGTTAGTGTTTAGAGATAGTTAAGCATGGTTATGAACAAAAACACTAAAGAAATATTTAATTTCTCTAGGGTTCCTTGTTGGCTGAACCATGAGGGCTGAATATCAATGGGGGATTGTTTTTATTTCAAGGAAAATGGCATGGAAAATGATGAAGTAAGGTGAAACAGTTATGTAGAAAAAATTCGATGCTAGTACACCAAATGACCAAATTTTTTTTCTATAAGGAATTGTGAGGGTTCTAATGCTGAATTTGGCTTTATTTAAATGTATGTGGTAAATTAAGGTATTAGAGGAGAAATGAATTAATTTAGAGGTGATTTGGACACAATCGTCGATTAATCGGGTGATCGGTCGAATTTAATCGATACCGTGATTAAGCGGTAATCGGGTATATTTGTGCATTTACATATCAAGCATTAGTAGTTTAAATTAATTTATATCAATTTAGGGACAATATGGTAAATTCCTCGACTTGGTTATTTGTCAAGGTGGTGAGACGTCCGGAAAAGGCAAAGGAATTACGCTTGAGGACTATTAGTCAGAGTTCACCCGGAATCCGAATTTTCGACACCTGTGAGTGGACTGCCTATCAAAATTGTTTTGGGAATATGACTATTTTGAACAAAGTGTTTGAATGATTTTATGAAATTTTTCATGAAAATGAATGCCTTGGGAACAAGCTTTTAAGAAAAGGTTTATGTTATGAAATGTGGTTATTATGGATTTCTATGTGGCTGCATTATGTTGATATACATATATGCTTGAATATAATGTTGTGTAATTATGTTGACTCGGCTATGTGCGAGTAGGGAGTGTGCATAAGCCGAGGATGACCCGGTTATGTGCGAGTAGGGAGTGCGCATAATCCGGTGATGACCCAGCCATGTGCGAGTAGGGAGTGCGCATGAGCTGGTGATGATGATGATGATGAGCTGGTGATGATGATGATGGGTTGATGAGATGATGATGATGGGTATATACGTATATATATATATACATATGTAAATGTGTGTGATATAGCAAATTGATGGACAATGATTTATGGTTGTAATGTACGTAAAATTTGACACATTATACTTTGAGAATTTTCATGAATGTTAGGTTGATTTTATTAGTTTAGTAGGATGGCTTTTGTTGAGTGAGGAAAAATGTTTATCTTGTTGCCTTGTTTTCACTGCATCGAAATTCATGCTCGCTGTAGCGAAAAAAAACTCTGGGGTTTGGAGGGGTTTTAAATAGGAATGAACTAAATTGCATTGTTTGAAACAAGTGCATCATGATTTTAAATTTTTCCTAATTGTTGCTTGTTCCCTTCCTTGTTCACTCACTGGGTTTATACTCACCATTTTCAAATTCATGTTTTCAGATCACGAGGTAGCCGATAATTAGGACGAGGTGTCCTTGTAGATCTGTGTACATCTTCTGGTAGGTGTCTCGGCATTCGGTAGCTGTATATCCATCTGAGTCACTCCGCTGGAGGTCGAGTATTATTTTGTTATGTATAGATGAACTTAAATGTAAATTTTAAAAGAGTAATGCCAGTACGAGTTGGCAATGTATATTACTATTTTGACTCAAAGTCATGAAATAGGACTTAGTGATAATAAATAAAATCATAAGTAAAATAAATAATAGGCTTGCTTGGGTTTAGTGGATTACGTCCATTGGACCCATGCGCCGGTCATGACCCGGAATTTGGGTCGTGACAAGAAACCTACCTATTCTTATGATGTCTAGATGGATGAGTAATTAATACTTGGTTGCGTATAGGTAGACGTGCGTCAGTTGCACACATCATATCTAGAAAAGATGGCAGTCTCGATACCTCTCATAGTACTAGCGAGGGTTTAGTAGATTCCACTGCTCGAAGCTGATATATGCCCGAGGGTGAAAGCGTAACAGCTAACTTGACTCGATTTTCGAGTGAATCGGTTTCCTTGAGAGGTAAACCACTATTTAAGAGCTTGAGGAGTCTCGCAAGACTGATGTGTAATGAAATCAATCCGAGGAAAAAGAACACGTACAAGATGGGAAAAAGGATTATCAGTAATTATCGCCCTAGAAAAGTATCTGTATCCGTTGTCCGACACTTTCCTCCTGGTTGTGGGAGAGGTGCTGTACCTATTAGTAAGGAGGAATTTGTGGGCCAGCAACAAGCTTGGATTGAGAATAAAAAAAAATGAGAAAATCTCAAGAGGAAGAGGAGAACCCGAAAGAGGATCCGTCGATGTGCTCTGATCAAGGAGACAAGAATCCTAAAGACACTTAAAATTTTCATTGAAGTTCGTATCACTTTAAGTATAAGCAAATGCGGCGTAAAGGAAATTGTAGTAGTTACCTATACAAAGGAGTTAAGAGTCGGCTTTTATTTTGTATGACTCAAATGGATTATGAAACAGCTGTTTTAATGACTTGATACGTATTGGAGTCCTTCGATATGATAGAGATAGATTAGCGATATACTGATTGAGGGAGGATATTCACCTTAGTGGCATGGTTGGTCGCCTTGGATAATTGTTAAGAATCGATGTAGAAAGTCATTAATGGTACAAATAACTACTAGACCTAATAAAGGATTACCTATTTATCGTGGAAAGGTGAAATTTGAAATCCTAGTTGCAATTACAATTTGGAAGGATATGGGAGAAATCAATGAGGGTATAGGTGACACTTAGAATGGATGATGTGATTAAGTCAAGGATTGTAAAATTTAAGTTTGGAGGGAGTTACAAAATGATGCCATGACACTACAAGATGATAATTGGGCACAAATATGGAACTTGGGAAAAAGGTGAAACCTTGATTTAATAAAGATTGTGAATGTAGAGCGTGGAGAAAGATGAACTATTTTCATGGTCATTTGTACTAAAAGTCAACAAAACTATTTGAGTTACATGACAAGAAAAACAATTAATTGTGAATGTTAAGGAATTGTGGAATGTCATAAACGGTGAATAATTTTGTGTGTGGTATTATATATTGAGAATTTGATGCACAATATGGCAAGATTGTCCTAAGGTGGGACTTATTCGTTGAAGATAAATGTTAAAGAATAAAATGAGTTTGAAAATATTGACTCTACTTAGTGCATATGATAAGCAAAAGAGAAGATATGCATGGTCATGAAAATGTGGGATAGGCCTGGAGGAAAGCCAAATGGTTGAGCATGATCCCTGTAGTAACTTTAAAGATGGAAGAACTTATTCATGGAAGAAATTTCCAGCAGACAGTGCTACAGCACTAACTCTTTAGTGCTGTAGCGTTGGAACTATTCCATGTCCAGTAGCTAAGATGCTGCAGCACTAACTGTCCAGCGTCGCAACGCTAGGGACACTTCATGTCTAGGATGCATGAGCAAGATGGGAGTTTTAAATGTTCTAGAGAAAGTTTATATGAAGGAATTGAAAAGTTTCTTTATTGCCTTGTATAGGGGTATATAAAAGAAAAAGAGAAAGTTGAAAGATTCTTAAGATGACTACATTGAGATAAGATACCATGTGAAGTATTAGGATGAATAATATGTTGACCAAAGTCAAATCCTAAGAAATAAGGGAGACGAGAGATTAAGCCTTGTTAAAGGCTAAGGAAAAAGTGAGCGAAGAGTTAGATGAATATATGAGTGATGGGTACGGGATGTCAATACCAAGTAATGAATGTGTGAATGAAGAATTACAAGGGTGGTATAGCAAATGGGATTATCCTGAATATTGTTATGAGAATTTGCAATTCTTATCTTGACTCAGCTAAATGAAAAGGAATAGTAACAATGCAAGGCCAATTATGTGGCACACTAGAAACCTATGAAGACAATTTGGGGATTGAATGGACGAGTATGTATTTATATATCTTTAAGAATAAGTGCATGTCTATAGAACGACATGTTCGGGATGTTAAGGAGCACATGAGAGACTAAGTGTCTTGGGAATGCATAAACCTCTTTGAGAAGGAATTACCAATCATACATAGCAAGTATAAAATGTTGGATTTTTGAAACTTACTGAGGAGCCTAACTGCTAAGTCACGGGTTAAGTGATCACATGCGGTGAGACATGAGTTTAAGATAGGTATCCCCAAGGAAATACTCAAGAGTAGTTCTGCTATGGATCTTGTGAAAGCAAGCATTAAGTTATGTGGTTACAAAGAAAAAGCCATAAGCTGAAAGTGAAACTCGCATTGACATTGAAAAGTACTTAAGGAGAACCTTGTTTCAAGTCTTGCAGTTTCAAATACAAACTGTAGATTAGTCCAGGAAAATGATGTCATATCAGTATGAAAGAATAGAACAAAGGATGATCGAAGATAATTTGAATAATGAAAACTTCCTAAGGTAGTATGGAAATTGGAATTTGAAAATGCTTAAGGCATGCACTGTTCGAATGAGTCTAAGTTTTGAGTGATTCATTAAAGTCGAAATGCAACAAGGATATAATGTATATATTAGAGGTATGAAGAATAATTGAGAAACAAGGATGACTTTTAGAGATTATGGTATTGCATAAGATACAATGATCAAGTAAAAATGAATCTTTAAAGGATCAATGAGGTTCTAAAGCATATATGCATATTGGATTGCAAGATAATGAAAATGATATTTAGTAAGTGAAATATGACTACAGACATTATGGTGCAAGGATATATATAGTACAATGAAACATAAGTATATAATTGAAAATGATAAGAAGGGAGTATAAGCATGTCAATGATGTGAAGTTTTGTGTAGGCATAATGAGAATTCGTACAGATTATGTAAGAGATAACTTGTGGTAAACGCAAGTGGAATAGTGATTTAAACATATAAAAAAGGTAATCTGAAATTGATTATACCCCAATGTTTATAGATTAAATATGAGAATTATTATAGCGAATCTTGGTTATGGAGAAGAACAAATAAAGGGAAACTTAGTCCAAAGACACTTGAACACAAAGATCCCTACACACAATGAAGAATTTTGACATTAAAAGTGCGTGTACATACGTATGTGTGGGATTGATGACGTGGCCAACTAAAATGAAGAACTGTCTTTAGAGATTCGAGATTTGAACTCGATATATTTGATGAGTTGTATGGATAATACAATGATAAGAACTACCATCAAAAGTTGAACTATATTGATATAAGAAATTTTGGAGAAATATCCAAGGAAATGATATCAAGGAAATGTAATCTATGGCATGATTAAGCCATGCAAGATGGACTGATATGATTACGAAGATTTAAGTTGCATAAATATGGAAAAAAAAAGAGACATGAAGTATGAGGGAACGATTGAAAGATTCAACTCCCTAGAATGTTGGAAATATGTATAGGAATAAATAGGTCACTTTATGATGCCATAAGTCATATAATGGTGTATGAGGATAAGATGAATGAATGAATGTTGAGAACCTTGGAAAGGAGCGAAACAATAAAATGGTGATTAAGTATACATAAGTAAGTATAATATGTGATCAAAATTGGTATGATTGAGATGAAGTATGGTTCAAATTTAATGATAGTGATAGAGGCATGCTTAGAGTCTTAATATAAGAGATTATGATTGTGAATGGTACTGCCGATTTGATTCTAAAGGATAATAATAGACATAAGTGAAGTATTCAAGTTGAACTGGAGGTAAATGAGGTGAATAGATCGAAATTCCCTATAAAAGGAGAAATGGAATAAGATCATGGAATGAGATTGATAACTCGACATCGACGTGAATTCGAGGACGAATTCTATTTAAGTGGGGGAGACTGTAATACCCTGTACTTGATGTGGTGACTAATAAAGCTTAATAGATTCCAATTGAGGTTAATTATAATATTTAAAAGTGATGAAAGATGAAAGGAACAGTTGGGATAAAATATTTTGCACGCGAGGAAATAATAATAAAATAAAAATATTTTATCGGAGAAGAATTTATGAGATAAAAAGTGAATTGAGGCATGTAAGGTATTTTGGGTACTAGGGAGATAAAAGGAGACAAGAGGAAATTTTTAAAATAAAATAATATTAAAATATTAATATTTTATTGAGTGTCAGATATTTTTTTCATGAAGGAGGAGTATATGGTCAATCTAAGTGGGGGAGAAGAAGAATGAGAAAATTTTGGAGAAAAAATGATGTTAATGGGCCACGTGTCTTTCTTAAATAAAGATAGTGCGGGTAAATAAATATTTTAAATATAACGGGGACACCGTGTTGGAGTACACACTTCATACTTTGTTTGTACATGTGTAGAAGAAGATAATAGAAGGAAGTTGGAGTTAAACGAGTGTTGGGAGGACTAAATTAAAATGGAAGGAAACAAAAAAGGGCAAAACAGTAATTTTGTTTAAAAAGGGCAAAACAGTAATTGTTTAAAAACAATTGCTCACAGAAATGGCAAGAAACTGATATGTAAGCCTTGCGGGGTTCTGATTGGCATTTCGGATAATGAATGTCAATTGGGACGTCGCGGAGGTTGTCATGGGCCCGAGGGAGGTTCTGGGTCATGACAGTGCTTGTTCCCTTCCTATGTTCACTCACTGAGTTTGTACTCACGTTTTTGAAATTCATGTTTTAGGTTTTCAGAGTCAAAGGTGATTGGATCCTAGGAAGAGGTACTGCTCCCGATCCATTGCTCGGTAGGTTTACCATGACATTAAATGTTAGCAACCATGCCTAGAGTCACTCTACTGATGGTCAAGTTCTAATTACGTGTATATGACTACTTGTTGTGAAATGCTGAGATTCACTTGTCAAATTATATGTATGTATATCATGGTTGATGATGCCATTCTGAATTCATGTTTTATATGTATGTACTCACATTTTTGAGTTGTTTTCAAAGGAATTGTAATTGAGCATTATGAATTTCGGATTCTAAAGGAATATAGATTAACGTATAAGATCATGTAAGTAGGCTTGCTTGGGCTTTGTGGGCTATGCCCATTGGGCCCTTGCGCCGGTCATGGCCCGAAAATTGGGCTGTAACATTAAATCCCTAGAATTAAGCCTTCATAAAACTGAGTTGGTGGAACCAAAACCGTTGTTGCCTTTGCAGCAGCTAGCCACTGTTTTTGAATTTTTTGGATAGCCAAAAACATTTCCTAAAATCATGGAAAATTATTATAAAATTGTTCCATAAGGTTTCTATCAAGAAAAATTTAATTGGGAATTTAATTCCTGATTTTATGCTACCAAATAGCTTCCAAAGAAAGACAAAACCAAAACTGCCTCTACAGATAAAAGTCACGGTTTTGAATTTTTTTGATAGCCAAAAATGCATCCTAAAATCCTAAAAATTTATTTTGGAATAGTTCCATGAGTTATTTATCAGCATAAATTTTATTAGAAATTAAATTCCAAAGTTAAGTAGTAAAGAATTTTGAAAGTACTCAAAAATCTGTTTTGCCACCAGCAAATAATGCTCACAGTTTTTAAATTGTTTAAATAGACAAATCATCTCATAAAATCCTGAAAATCTTTTATGGAATAGCTCCATGAGTTATCTATTAGCATAAATTTTATTGGAACTAAATTTCTAAAGATACATCACCATAATGCCACATAATTAGGATATGTCTGCTAGTGTTTGCAACAGGACACTATCTTGGTAAAGACATAGGACTTGTCAAAATTTTACACCAATAAATGATCAATGAAATTAGTTAATCGGCTGAGGATAAGTTATGGAATTAGTTCTATAATAATGCTAATTTTTGAAACATTTAATTTAAGGAATATATTTCCTAAAATTAAGGCTGTCAAAGATGACGCATTAACATCCATAAATAAAGAAATGTGATTTTTAAAATTATGGAAGTTAAAATATCTTCATTAGCTAATTAAATATTTATGGAATATGTTCCACAAAGATTGATAATTGATTTAATAAATTATGGAATATGATTCTTTAATTTAAGGGTGTCAAAATTTAAATAATTTAAGACAACATTAATCTAGGAATTAGATTCCTAGTAGTAGTGGGAGTTTAAATATTTATGAACAAATTTGGTTTTGAATTGACTTCTTACAAGAATCCAATTTGACATTAAATTTAAAGATTAAATTGTTTAAGATATTTCTTAATAAGTTTAGGCAATAATAGACTTTCAATCTTTAGTTAAATGAGATTTAAAATTTGTTGCCTTAAATGTTTCGGAACACAAATTAAAATTATTTTAATTTATAATTTGTAATAAAATTTTAATTCTAGTTCTAATGATATTAGGAGTTAAAGAATTACTAATTTTGATTAGTAAAATTCTCTAATGCTAAAATTAAAAAAAATTAAATACCTCATATGATTTACAATTTGAATAAAAGATGTTTTAAATTTTTGTATATTCATGTTGATGAATGTATGTAGATATTTATTGACTTAGGCCCAGTATGATTATGCTACGATTGAAGTCTATATTTATGTCAAGTAGTTTGCATATGATAGATTTATTTTACGAGATTTAATAAATGCTAATCATGTAAAATGAGACCTTAATATATTTGTAAAACAAAATTCCTCATGAAAATATTGAGTCACATTCTATGCATGACTAAGTTGCCTTCAACCATATAGGAAGATAACCTGGTTGCTCTTTTAATCGGAGGCTTGTTGAGCACACTCAAGGCCACACTTTTACACGAATATGTTTGAGCTATTGGTGGGTCTTACTCAACTAGTTTCATAAAATTTGGATGTTTGGAAACTTGATTATTATGGAAACTAGAAGCAATGGATAGGCAAAACATATATGATATGTTCGATAAGGAAGGGCACATTGAGAGATATGAGATCTCTAAGGAATTGTTCTAATGCAAGATGGGAAAAGGAGTTCTGTCAGATCCCACGGATTAAAGATGATTGGAATCATTGAAAGGCTTGGACAATTAGGACTGGCAATGGATCATGAGCTGAGTACTAACTTAGTTTTACAGTATCTTCTTAATAGCTTTAGTCAATTCTTGTTGAACTACCATATGAATCGTTTGGAAGCTACTTTTCCCAAACTTCTAAATATGCTGGACACTATAAAAAGTCCATCAAAAGGGAAAATGGAGCTTTACTTCTTTTTTTCTCTTCAAAGGCTCAAACAAAACAAAAAAAGGAAACCCAAAAGGGGAAGAAGGTAATATCCCAAAATCCGAAGGCATTAAAGCTTGAAGGAGGTGTTAAAAAGGACAAAGAGAAAGACATTTGCCATCACTATGGCCAACCTGGGCATTAGAAGAGGAATTACAAAGAGTACCTAGCTACTGTAAGCAAGAAAGAGAAACTTATTTAAGTTTCTAATTCAAGTACCATCTGTTCAAAGATACTACTTTATATTATAAAAGTATATGATACTTTATGTTGGTTCTAATATGTATGACATATTGCAGAGACAAAAGACAAAGATGAGTAGGATCTTAGTTGAGGAGGTGACCACATTGATGCACTACTTGAAGCATTGAATGCTGTATATGGATGGTCGTGCTCCTATTTAAACTTATGATTTGATTTTTTGGATAATTTGGTTAAATGTTTTAACATTATTGCCATATGGATAACTTGTGAAACATTTATATTTAGCATTTAGGTGTTAAAGTTTTAATGTTTCATGTTTGGATAATTATTTGGAATAATTATATCTTACCTTATTATTATCCACATTTCATATTTCTCCTTACAATGGTATTTGATCAATTATAAATTACGATTTATGTCAAATTAGTTTGATTAAAATAAAATTAATCAATTAAGATTAATCAACTAATCAAGTGACCTTACTTAAGATAAGATCTTAGTAAAAGATCGTTTTAGTTTATGATTAATTGATCAAAGGAATGACTGTCGATTCATGTAAAGGTGGAACTTTCTTGTAAATAGAACATAGAGATGTTTATTCAAAAGAAGAAAGCAAAGTCATATTGTGATATGATTTGGTCCATACCTCTTTAATACATTAAACCTATAATAGTATTCTAAAACCAATACAATTTCAAGCATGCATTAGCATGTATGCATGTAACTTCATGGAATATCCAAAAGAATTTGAATATTACTATCACAAAGAATCTTGGATAGTGGGAGCATGATGACATTAAGAAAATAGTTTCTTAATATTACTATGTTACGTTGGAATTCGATACTAGAGATTTTGCATTAAGTTGCATAATCAATATAATTGTATGAGCATTCCATGGATTTAGTAAGATACATTGAGATGTATTATTCATATTAAATGAATCTACTAAATATGATTTAATGGAATTTCACACTTTATTTTATTAAATGAAATCCAAAGAGTTGGATGTAATAAAATATGTTAGTGTACTTGTCTTATACACATGAGGAGGTTAGTGGGAGTGAATATAGTTCTTTGTTGATACAATTACATAAGATGTAATATGTATAAAGAAAAGGCCAAGTTTTAATAAGTAGTTGATGGCACAATACTAAGTAACAAAATGCATGTGATGCATGAAACATAGTCAAGTTGGAATAGTTCCAAAGTTAGAAGAGGACTATGAACATGTATATAAATAAGGTCATATACATCCTATTAAAGGCTCGAGTAGGAGGACATTTAGATCTTTAGCTCATGGAACTAATAAAAGGTTTTAGCCATTATTAATATAACAATGAAGCCACTCTAAGAACCTGGGTCTCATTGGGTTTAAATATAGTAATATGACAAGATGTTGTGACATCACAAAGACAAGAGCAACTAACCACATTAAAGGGCACAAGCAAGTCTATAAAGAGACATGGTTGCTAAGTGGATTGGATCCACTTTGCGATGAGGTAGCAATTAGCTTTGTTCTAGTGCGAGAATGTTGGGATGAGCCGTACAGCCAATTAAGATTGGTCAAGGCTTGGTTACAATCATGCAACGATATCATTCATATTGAATGATTAGAGGTTTTTTTTCATCAATAAGACATTAATTATAATGAGTTATAAGTCTAATTAGATGAAGTCCATGAGATTAATATGCCTTATAAGAGAATTGTAATAGGTTGCCATTATGAGATTCTTATGCATCAAAGCATAATCTCAAAATGTTCCTCATCAATGTATCATTGAGACGGCACATAAATGATGCTTAGAGACTAGTACATTCTATGTTCTTTACTTTGGAAGTAAGCAATTGATCTCTTAGATTGAAGTATAGAGATACTTAGAGCTAGAATGTAAGTGCTTGTTGAGGACAACAAGTTCATTGAACATGACCCGCCATGAGAAGTGCATTTGGTAATACACTCCAGTGTCTATGCAACACTTCTCATGTGTTAGTCATGTAAATACTTCTTAGACTTCAGGCATCAGGTTCTCATATATGTGGAGCGCTATGCTTTAATCTCATCCCTATGGGTGCCTAACCAAGGATGCCGAAACAAGATGCTTTTGGTTATAGTATGAAGCTTGTGAAGGCAAATGAGTTGTCAAGATAGGAATCATCACCTCAATTATTTCAAAGGACATATCTTTTCAATTATTGGTTAACATTAGTTTATTGAAGTGCTTGGCCAAGGCAACTTGGAGATTATGAACAAAGCTTCATAAGTCTCTGTAAAACTACTGCCATAACAGCAAGAATGAATATGGAGGTCAATAAGAGTAGACATTGTGTCACTATCTACAGATCCATGACCAATACAACCCACCACTGTCGATGCAGCAGCATGCATGTCTCTTATCTAGCCTAAAAGCACGATTGGTGCAGGGAGTTCATTAAGGACTGCAAGCAGGTAGCTTGTAAGAGGGGGTTTCCAAACAGCCCTAACTATCATGACCCGGAACTCCCATCAAGCCTGTGACAACCGCCGCAATGTCCCGATAGACATTCATTACCCGAAATGCCAATCAAAACCTCACAGGCCTTAAGATCAGTGTTCTCGCTTCCCCTGTGAGTATTAGTTACTAAAATCATGTTTTAAAGTGATATGAACCAATTTAAATTCAAAAACAGTCAAAGAGAAATTTTAACAGGGTAATTTGGTCATTTTTCTCAAAAATTTCGAAACCAGCTAAAACGTAGTATATGAGAGAATTTTACACATTTCATAATCGAAAATAAGTTTAGATATCTAAAACATTCATTTAAAGTGAAATTATAGCTAATGGAATAAAATAAAAATAATGAATAAAATATTCTAATTTTTCATAAAACAATTTTTGTAGAACGCTACGTAAATAATTTTTACAGCGTAAAAACAAAATAAATTCCTACATACAGTAGCACACGCAGCCAGGTATTCAAAACATTTAACAATGACATGTGGGCCCCCGAATGACTAAAAGTAATGAAGGTTGTGAACCTACAGTTTTTTTTTTTTTTTTGAGGATGCAAGTCCAACTGTAGCCCTCAACAAAATGAGTTATCTACCGACTATCTTGAGCCTGAAATGGGTGGAAAGGACGGTGGTGAGATTATATAATCCCAGTGAGTAAACAAATACCATCTAAAATATCTAAAGCAAAGTAAATGGAGACAGATAAAATAGATTAGCATAAAAATGATTCACAGCATTTCGAACTCATTTTAATAAGATAAAATAGATTCATTTCATCCAAATAAACAACGAGGCTTATGATTTCCTTAAAACCTTAGCTTGTGCCAAAATCATTCTCATACTCAATTGTCAAGGATACGTTGGCCTGAGGCTATCCCAATTGAGTCCGCCAAGGCTATTAAAAAGTCATGTACACATAAATCATGTTTTTATTTTGAAAACATAGCGGTTTCTTGGCTTTGGCTGAGTTCACCCTCACGTGGTGGTTCAGCGTGAAGTGAACTCTAAAGCTTTACTTCACGAGTTACCATACGCCTCTCGTACCGAGGTAAAATATAATCGGATTTACCGTGCCCCTCTAATAGGCTGGTCCATAGAAACTCGCCCACTGCAGTAAGCTAATCGATATCCCACCAAATCAATAAAATTTCAACAGCATAACTTGGCAATTATTTTACAACACAGCATGTCAAGGCAAAACAACAGTTCACATATGTTTAGCACAATTACCAATCCAGCCACTCATACCCGCATTATCATAAGCCATTATATTCAAATCATAATTTACAACACAGCAAGTAGTCTCCAATTACTCCATTTTCAAAACCATCATTCAATTTCAAGACAATTTTATAAAATCATTTCATTTAATCACATTTTGCTTATAAAACATAAAGATTTACCATTTAAACTCATTTTCCATAAAATCACAAAAGCGAATTAAAATTCACTTAAAATAATCAAGATGGTGATAAGGTTACTCAGTATAAAGGGAATCGAATTCGGGATACTCTGATTCTTGATCCTCGGATACTACCTCTTTACTCTTCCTAGAATGCTCACCACCTAAACCTAATGCACAATAAGCAATTTGCTACATTTGTGCTAAACCGTTGTAAAACCAATTCAGGCTCTATACTAATGCATGAAATGGGATGTGAAATACTCGGGTAACTATCTAAATACGGTGTTCAATATAAATTCAATTATGTACCTAAATTAAGAAATTTTACATTTAATGGCTTGATTCCTTGAAATTTGGTGAATTTCTCTTGAATTTCTTAGCCAAGGTTTTGTTCTTCTTCTTTTCTTCCCTTTTCTTCCTTTGGTCGACCAAGTGAAATGAGTTGGGAGGGTTTATGTGCTGATTTCTAAAGCCAATTATAAATGGATGAAAATTTGACACATCACCATTCCATTGGTCCATGTGTCATACTTACCCATTAAGCAATCTCTCTCCACCATTTAAAATTCCTTAATTATCCATAGTAATAATGGGTGAAATTCATGTGCTGGAAAAGTGTTGGGTGGTGAAAAATTCTAATTTTGCCCCTAGACGACAAAATTACTATTTTGCCCCTTATGCTCGAAAAAATGCCGAAATTAAAATTTTTCACCTCTCAAACTCAAATTATGTTCTAAATGGTCAATCTTGGTCAAAAACTTCTTCCAACATTCCAATTTTAACCTCAGGTGGTAAAATGATCATTTTGCCCCTACGTTATGAAAATTTCAATTTGACTCCAAATCGGTCCTCGAACTCCGAATAACCATTTAAAATCATTTTAAGATTTTAAAATTCTCAATTTCATCTTAAAAACTCTATTTGAACTAGTTCGAGGCTTAATTCAACTTAATTGTACCATTTGGTATATTACTGTCCTTTAATGATTTTCGAGGTACCCAAATAAGCAAACATGCATTCTTATGTAGGAATGGCAGAATAAACATATTATAGAGTTGGGCTTGACACAACATTAAGGTTGTTGGGCCATAATAGCAGCACATAGGCTAGTAAGCAGCACACCTTGGAGCAGTTCGATGGACATGGCATTCCAGTTTGGCAGCCTAAGCCCACTTAGACACATTGTATGGGCATTCCATTGATCCGTATGCTGAATGCACTAGCAGATCTGGGCCACACAGGCCATGCAGCACATAGCCTGGTGGTAGGGTTAGTGCACAAGAGTATTAGGCAGCAAATGGCATTACTGTAGGGGGTGGTAGACACATAGGCCACGCACATTACAAGTTCGCAAGAAGAGTCTGTGTATACATCAGCCTAGCATTATCGGGTAGCATAACAAAAGCCTGAAAAGGCACATCTCATTAGCAGGTTGCGTGCAGGACAACAACATTTATGGGCAACGTGACATCATCAGTAAAACACATGGGCCTCACACCATCAGCACCCACGAGCTAGACCCACAAGCAAACAGACCCTACATGGGCAGCGCATTTCATAGTCTAGCAATAGGGGGTTGTGCATCACTAGGGCTTGTGCAAGCTTAGTGCCCATCAGGCACACAAGGGTGCCATACATCAGGACAGCCAGTCTAGAAGCCACTCCCCCATGGACACTAACCTTGAGGAGGACCACACCTTGGCAAGCCTTGCCTTGGAGGACCTAACATGAACACCAACTAGCTGACTTGTGAACAACATGCATAGTGAGATGAGCCAGACACTTGAAAGGCTCATCCGAGTGAGGCGCACACCACTGAGGCACATTACACCGTGCCACACTCACATTGGGCCATGAAGCTTAACAGAATCTGGGCCACCTATAAGCATGCCATCTGTACCAAGCCAGCTAGTTGCAGCAATAGCCTGTACGCTCACATTAGCCAACACATAGAGGCATAGTGCTGTCGATTTGGTAGCCAAACAAGTTTCTATTGTTTCTAAAATACTTGCCAATTTTCCTTACTTGTGAGATTACTTGCTTACCAAGTAGGCTTAGTTTTAGGACTTTCCTTTCATGAACTTTTAATTTACTTGCACACTAAGTTTAAGTCAAGTAGGCTATTATAAATACCACCTTAGAGAGTTTTTATAAGGCATCAAATTGCGCAAATACTAATTTGTTCACTCATCCTTTTTTTATACTAACTTGTTGTTTTTCTTTGTTTTCTTCAAACTTAACTTTAGTTCTCGTTGGTATCAGAGAAAAGTTTGTCATCTTTAAGGGCCAAAGGTGAGAAGAGTTGTTCTAATACAGGTTTGAAAACTACAAGGTAGAATGTCATTAATTGATGAAAGACTATGTCGTTCTTGAATGCCTTGGTTCAAGATTGTGTGAGTTTTGTAAACAAGAAAATTGCACACACACATGCCATGGAGTGTTATGAGTCTGAGGACATCATGCAAGCACTGGATAATCACGTATGTCTCTTGAAGATGGTTATCACTCATGAGATGTGGAGCAACTTTGAATACGTTGAAGACAACATCGATCAACTAGAGTTTGATAGCAACGGGCTTCAAAAAGATTGGCACAACATAGTGAATGGGGTTATTCATTGAGATGAAGGGCTAGATGAATTGATGATAGTGACATGGCGGCAACACTACCAACTCGTAAAGGATGTCAAGGATCTCAAGGAAATGTTGGTGCATTTAGTTGACAAGTTTGAGGAAAAACGAGATTTTCTTAAGAGGCGATTTGATAAATCGAGCATTAACAGTACTTATGCGTCAAGCTCAAAACCTATGTGTACTAAACATATAAGAGCCATGTACTTGGATGACAAAGGTTAGTAGTGAGTCTAAAGTCAACATGGACGAACACACCTAGAGTTCCTAAATAGTAAAGGAAAAGCAGTCTCAAATGCACCCACATAGAATGTGGGGAATCTGTCAAAGACTTATGGCAAGAGATCGCCAAGCAATGAGGGTGTTGCCTACATCAAGTGGGGGAAAATGTCACGGTCTGCAAATCCATGCCTAGTCCAACTTGCCATTGCCAACCCAATGACACGCATGTCTACTACCTAACCCATAAGCATGACTAGGGTAAGGAATTTATTAAGGACTGCAAGTAGGCAATCTGCAGTAAGGGGTTTTTAGATAGCCTCAGCATCAGGGTGGTCAGGTCACAACAGCAGCACTCAAACCAGCAGTTCAACACACATGGAATGGCAGTTCGATAGGCCAAGCCCACACAATTGCATGACATGCACACTAGGTGCGCATTCCACAAATTCACATGCCAAACACACTAGCAAATCTATGGCACATAGGCCTCACAGCACACAGCCCAGCGATAGGGGTTAGTACACAAAGTACTAGGCAGCACAGGGCGTTGTAGAAGGGCACACAATAGAACCTCTTAGGAGGAGGCTGCACATACATTAGCCCAGCACTGTCGGGCCACACAATTGAAGCCCTAATAGGGCACATCGTGCTAGGAGGCTATGCTCATGATAATAGTACAGATGGGCTGCGCAACATCATTAGTAGCGTGTATGGGCTGCACACCATCAGTGTCCGTGTGCCAAACCCACTAGTAGATAGACCCTTCACAAGCAGCATACTACATAGCCTAGCAATAAGTGGTTGCGCACCATAGGGGCTTGCACATGCTGACTGCCCATTAACAATGTAACGACCTTCTTCCCGATCGTTACCGGTATCCGAGACTTGTGGGAGAACACGTCAAATCCTAGACAAGCCTTAGTTGATATCCCTGTTAATTAAATCAAACATTTTAATGCATATGTGATTCGACGTGTAGTAATACTATTGTTTACTTAAACTGAATAAGAAGTTATAATTAAGACGTAGCAAGTAGATAACAATACCTAATTCTAGTAGGCTTTACGATAAATTCAAACATCACACTTAGAATTCATTACACAACCTCATGGTTTTGAGCGATACCATTTGATAAATTAATAATTTTTATAAGTCTAACTGTTTTACACAGCAAGATCCCTATGCAGCAGAGCTACTAGGAGTGGAAGTCTAAGAGATGCCTTTATCTATGTCGTAGTGAGTCTAAATATGTTAAGGGAATACAATTGACCTGATCACTTATCTGTAAAAAAGAAAAAGGAAGTTAAGGGGGTGAATCTCACAGACTCAGTAATCATCGGCTTTGTGAGCAGGCGTAGATGGGAAACAAGCTAGGGATAGAAGATTTGAATATTAAAACATAAGAATATATATAAATAATTTAACTCCAAAGAAGATTTGTTCCTTATATGTAAAACCAAGCATTTTAATACAAAGTAATCATTTAAATCAATGTATGAAAACTAGTGCAAGTGAAAGATTTTTACCCTCGAAATTCATTTAACATCCTTCCTCAAATCAAACCAACGTAAGCATGCATGCCCCCATAAAATCAAGCATTATCAAAGCTTATACATAAGCTCATAAATCAACTTGTCCTCAAGGAATTAAATATAAAATCATTGTATAAATAAAGGAGTTGTGAAAAACTTATGATTTTCAGCATGTGAAATCATGCATGTTTGAAAACCCAAAGAGATATCACTATCGAGTAGGTAATCTTAGTAATCAACTCATGGACCCGCTTCCAAGGAAATAACATCTGAGAGGCCCTTTCCACCAAATTCCCATAGCCATGGTAGTCTCGACTATGTTGGCCGACATCGGAGAAATCATGGGGTCACAACCACGTATATCAACTGGCGGCCTAGCCATGTATATCATCCTGTGGCCGTGCCACGTGCATATATCACAAACTGTGGCTTAGCCACATCTAATAGCCCGTCGGTGACTCAAAGGTTCTCTAGCTAGAGCTCACTTGGGCACAAGGGTCACACTATCCTGATTTGACATTCGACCTACTCTCAAATCTCCCGATTTGACAAAAACCATTTAAAAAAAAAATAGGTTCTCAAGAGCTTATTTTAAATCTATTTCTAAAGTACCAATCATAGTGACGTGATAAAATCCCTTTTTGTAAGACTTTATAATGTAAAACCTTTGCATAAGGTTTAAATATCAAATTAGCATGGTGAACATATAATTATTCATGAATGCACATCACACAAACAATAAGGCACATTTTGACATAAACTGTGGTAAAGAGCTTGTTTCTCGATTTCTAAAACCCTTTACATATATAATTTATATATATATATATATATATATATATACAAAACCTTTCTAAAAGAATGGCATTTACAAGCACCTAGCATTCTACCAACTCATGCTGTCCACAATTGCACTTAAAGAAAATCGACATGTCTATTAAATGCATATCGATATATATAGTTTATGGAATTTTTTTGAAATAGACACCCTCTACTCACCTCACAATAGCAAGACACTATGTCGCTATTGGTTCAGGTGCGTCTCTAGCTAATTCCACTTGCCGGTCACCCGTTATCTCCTTCAGTACACAACCACGATAAACCTTCATCACTTACACACTTCCTAGCAACAAATTAAACTCAATATACTTAATTGTATACATATATGGGCAACACTTCAATCAATGAATCTTTAATCTAGCTTCACATTTTTCATCATTGTTATTCACAATAATCTAACATGCAATCTATGAACTTTTAACTAACCAAGTCCAATATAACATAATGTACTCACATTACATGCTTACCTTATGATTTTTTTATCTTGAATTCCACATATAGCTCACAATCTCCTCACATCCTTAGTCACTATTGCTGCCACAAGCATAAACAATTAATACACATCTCATTTTTCCTTTCCACTTATGATCTCAAGATTAAAACACTTACCCATCACTTGTCTTGCTCAAAATCACCATACTTCTAAGATCCACCTACTTGCATGCACTTGGCTCTTTTGAATCCTTGAAGATTCTTGCTATCACAAGCACAATCCCACATTACATTCAGTTCACAAGGCATGCATTCAAACAAAATGATAACTTTCACCTTTTTTAGCTTAGAATCACCAAGCCGAAGCTTCACTTTCTCCTTCAAGCTCCAACAATGGCATGCAAGAGAAAACTTTTTGGTTTTTCTCCAATTTTCTCCAAAATTGAGCCTCCTCCAAGCCTTTTTCTTATTTCTGCTTTCTCTTTTCTTCTTTCTCCTTCCTTCCATTTTTTTGCTTTCAAGGCTGATTCTCTTTCTTTTCTCTCAAAGGTGTAGATTTCTCAAGGCAAACTCACTTTGTTTGCTTTTTCTTTGGTATGGGCGGATATAACAAGAAATGAGCTTGAAATGGCCTTGTGAAAGTTCCCATTTCCTTTTTGTTTCTTTTAGGGCTAGATTGCCCAAAGCTTGGTAACTTTTGGCATTTTTCTTTTTCTTTTATGTGGGTAAATATCACAAGGCAAAAAAGCTTTGAAACCTTACTTTTTCACTTGTATGGGCGGATTCTACCAAGTTCCCCATCAACTCAAATTTCTTTATTTTGTTTTCCTTCCATTAAATGTTATGATTATGCCTTTTTCTTTTCAAGTCACATTACCAATATTGCTTTGTTTACCATGGGCTATCTTTGCCAAATCATGGTTTTCTTTCCATTAAATACTCTTTATTCTTTTTCTCTTTGTCATCTTCCACAAGGTGGGGGGTCCCACATGTTCTCCACTAACTTTCTCCTTTTTGCGTGCAATAGTTTGCACGTAATAGCGAATTCACATGCACATCTCATTATCCCACATAATTTTTTGTGCCTTCATTCCTTCCAAAATTACATGTACTAGTATTAGTACTTACATCAGTAAAGTTTTACTTATTAAAATAATACTCTATAATCAATAAAATAATATTTTATCCATCAAATCATCAAAATTATGGTATAACTCCCCCACTTAAGTTCAACACATAGATTATGTGAGTTTATCCACCACTCACAATAGAAGTATTTTAATATTATTTTAATAATATTTTACTAATAAAATATTATTAAATTCCAAAATTCTCTATTTGGCTTTCAGGGTTCCAAAAAATTTTCATTTATATTGGTTTAGCTCCATCGCTCCTCTCTACTGCATTACGAAGACCTTAATAAATATTATTATTTTATTACTTATGGAATATTTTTATTCTAAAATATTCTATTCCTCCTCCACCACTCCTAAACTCTTAAATTAACCTTTATAGGTCTCAATCTTGTTCTTACAATCGTATTAACCACTATTTTAGGTCACGAGGTGTTACAAACAGGAAGACTAGACCAGAAACACATGGGGTGCCATCGATTAGGCCAGCCCTTCCAAGAGCTATTCGCCCATGGAGACCGACATTGAGAAAGACCATAGGTTGGTAGGCTTTGCCTTGGAGGATTTGACATGAACACCGGCTAGCTCACCCATGAGTAAGACACTAAGTGAGATGAGCCACACACACAAAATGATCATCTAAGTGAGGCGCACTACTCCAAGCCATACTTACACCGGGCCACAGAGCTTAAAAGAAATTTAAGCCACCTGTAAGCGTGCCATATGCACTAGATAGTAGCCCGCATGCAGTAACAAGCTAAAGCAGTAGCCTGCACACTCACACTAGTCAGCATATAGAGGCATAGTGCTGCTGACATGGTAGCCAAGCATGTTGTAAGGGTTCCTAGAATACTTGCAATTTTCCTTACTTGTGAGATTACTTGCTCACCAAGTAGGCTTAGTTTTAGGACTTTTCTTTCATGTAATTTTAATTTACTCGCACAGCAAGTTTGGGTCAAGTAGGCTATTATAAATATCAACTTAGAGAGTTTTTGTAAGGCATTAACCTGCTGAGTCTTATCATCAAGCAATTACGCAATTTACTTTGTGCTTAGATCTTAGCTACTTTACTTTTCTCTCATTAGAGCAATAATACTTTTTATTCTGCCTAATCTTTTTCTTCATATTTATTTACTTTACGTTTCTGAGCTAATATTCAAGAAATGTTGTTAAGGCTTGCTTAGTCTTAGGAACACAAAACTACAAAGCCACACGGAACATGGCTAAAGTTCCAAGCCTGTGACACACTGTACCAAGCTCTTATTATCTCTAGGATATATGATAAGAGAGTGAATTACACTGATAGACTGTATACTGAAAAGTTATCTAAGAACCCTTTGGCTTTCCTAACAATTGTGTGGCCATAATGCATTGCTAGATGCTAATCTTGGTGTATGGAATTGATTATATATTAATTGATTGAAATTTATATTAATAAATTCCATTGCCAATATGATAGGAACCTAATGGGTCACGCACAATGATTGCATTTGAATTAAATTAAAAAAGTGATTTAAGTGAAACTTAAATCACATAGTAGGTAATTAACTTCTATAAACTTAATTAAAAAGAGTTTAATTAAGTTTTGGGCATAATATCTAAATAGTTATAACTACAACGCCAAAAATACAATAATATAAAGAAAATTATTTTAATTTAATTTCCATTAGGCTTAATTAAAATAGTTTAATTAAGTCATGGGTCTATATTGTAATGTGTTATAATTTAGAGGGCCTTATTACAAAATTAAAGGTAATTTTAACCTAGCTATATAAATCACATTTAACTATTTTCTACATATGAAGAAAAACATTTGTCAGATAAGAAAAAGAAAGGTTTTTCTCCTTGTGTGCTGTCACATACTTTGTGAAGAAGAAAAATTGTTTTTCAAGCAATTTTTCAAGTGTGTGATTCACCCACCCTTGTGTGAAGTGGAAAAGGACAAATGTTGTCTTTTTTGGCCACCACAAAAGCATAGTTAAACTCTCCCTCTTTTGTTGAAAGGTTCAAGTGAGATCATCTGTTCTACCATTGGAGGTTAAAGCTTGATTGGCTAGGGTTTTTTGCCTCTTGTAGTGTTCACGAGTTGCATTGAGGAGATTACTATTTTGATCATAAGAACGTTGGCAAGATTAGCTTCTAATTTTATGATTTTATATGTTATTCTATGTGTTAAAATATCGCCATGGTGATCTGTGGGTGGAGGCATGTTTTGTTTTTAAAGTTTTTAATTTATTTTCTACTACATAATTTCAAGCATGCCCTCCATAGCCAAACCCAACAGACCACTCGTTGACTATGTTTGATCATTGATGAAATGCATTGTAAATGGCATAATATAATATACAAACATGTGATTATCGATGTAAAATTTAATTATGTTTGATATCTAACGAAAAGCTTTGAGGTAAGGAATTTATATATTACAATTTGATATTGTGCTCGACAACTATGGTGTGCCTATGGAGCTTGGCTTAGTGATGGTTGTAAAAGTAAGCCTTGATTTGATATACATTATTTACGAAGACATAGATTAGATTAATCTTGAATGCAGAGATGCCGTTTGAGATGTGTTCACAGCGAGATATGATATGATGAGGTGAGCACATAGGATCATAGAATGATCCTGGAACTTTTTTCTATGGAGATGTTTGATAAATAGGCATGTTTACTTTATGGCTAGATATGTTTCTATATATTTACATATAAGTGTTTATGATGATATGTTAGCTTCCTTATCACTAAGTATTAGATGACTCACCCTTCTATTGTACCATGTGTAGATAAGTGAAGCTATGGGATTGCATGGCTGACATCGTCTCTTGATAGAGAAATTTTGGCATCCAGTATGTTTTTTACCTAATGTGTCCATTCTGTTGAGTCCAAGTTATGGTAGATTTCACTTATAGTTTTGGTTTCCTAACCGTGTTAGGTTTGGATTTATGTAGGCATGACGTGGCATATGTTATTATGTTAAGGGTTCTATGGGATAAACCAGCTTATTAGCCAATGTATGGCTTGTGTATGGTATGTTAATTACTGAGTATGAACTAAGTGCCACAAGGCACCATTTATGCATTTGAATTTTTAGTTATAATGCGAATATGCTAATCTATAGAACTTTTGAAAATTTGATTTGATTCAAATTTTTAAGGCTTGTTCGAGTTTCATAGACTTTGCTTGTTGAACTTGTGCATCGGTCACAATTTCCTGATTTGGATCGTGACAAAGTTGGTATCAAAGCCTTAGGCTTAGAGTGTCTTAGGCCCTTTTGTGTTTGTCAGTGAAGTGTCAAGATTAGTGTAGAGTCTTGCCTTTGGTTTGTGGCTGCGTAGCATAAATCATGGACAAAAGGCTACATGAATTCCCATGTCTTTAGTAAGCCAACCTACCTTTGAACTTTGCGTTTTGAATAAGATTGTTGTTACCTTTTTTTTTTCAAGAAGAATACCACCTAGAGACATGAGCCATCATTGAGTTAATTTTGGCACAAAATGCTTTAATGAGATATTAAGGAGAATATGCTTCTACGACTTTTAGTCGTGGTGGATAAGATGGGACTATTAGGTCCAATAGAACCTAATTACATGTTAAGGCAATGGTTTAAAGCCTCTGGCAACAAATTGAATGATTGAATTTGTATTAAAGTAAGTGCATTATGTTAATTATGTTTGGTTGTTTCTGTCCATAAGACTATGGTCAATCGACCTTGCTATTCAATTTTATACATGTTTACTAGTTATTGTTTATGCATGATGATGGTATAATGAGCTTGCCATGCACATGTAAAAAAGGTATTAGGCTTTCGAAATAATTTATATGCATATATGTGTTGAATATGGGCATGGCAGCTTAGATGGAGCTAATTTTAATTTCGATCCGGTGGTCGAGAATTCCCAAGATTGATTTTGGCCTACTACGGCTTAGAATTTACAAGTACATGAATTAGACCAAGGGCAAGCACCAGTGTTTGTCATAGTTGACATATGGTCATAGTTTAACGGGGTTAGTAAATGAATTAGCTCTAAGGATGAGCTTAAGTTTCGCCATGCTTGGCATGAAGGCCGTCAAATAAAGGATTAATAAAGAATTTGATTACTTAAAGGCAAATGACTTGGAAATTTTGATTCTAGTGGAGTTCTTTATGGGAGTTTTGTATTTGAACTTGGCACATAAACTGCTTTGGAGATCAGTTTAAAAATCTGTTTGGTACATGATTGTTTGGTATTAGAAAATGCCCAAAAAATAATTTCGGCATACTACATAATATGGAATAGTCACATTAGAGTAATCTTCTGAGTGTGTACTTGCGAATGTAAAGAAGTTTTACAAATTATGGTTACATGATCATGGACTATTTAAAGCTTACCAAATATGTAAGCATATTTTCAAACTTGTATAATTTATGAATTTGGGTGCATTATATGGAAAAAGATGTTCCATAGGAGGGAATTGTTAACTAGTGGTTATGTCTAGAGGATGGATATAAGACTAAGAATGCCCTGCCACGTATGTAATATGTAATATGAAAAGCCTGAAAGCACACATATGCATACAAGTCTTGTATAGTCTAGATTAAGAACTAGGACTCTTCGGCAAATTTGATGATATTGACTTCTAGGATAAACAAATTAGATTGCTATTAAGTAAGATTTGATTTCCCGAATTATGAGTAAATATGGATGCTACTATATGAGTAGTTTTGAATGTTTGGGAACAACTTCTTTGAATGATTTAATCCTTAAGAGGTTTCATAAGAATATGAGCCAACAAAACGATGACTTTGATAGTTTTTCGCACTCAAAAAAAGTGAACAATTTGAAACCCTAGTCGTGTTGCCATTGATTACAACTGGCAATGCTTTAGATTGACTTTGGACTTGGAAGATTATGGCTCTAAGTTTTTTGGACTAGATGGAAACATGTTTAAAAGATCCTTCGAATTGGCAGTTGTGTTTAAACATGAATTAATCTAGGAGTAAAGACGTTTGGTTATAGCAACAAGCATAACCTTATGCCTAAATTTTGAAACCCACCATAGTAAATTAAGTGTAGGCCTTGTGGGAACAATGATTGCTCGTATGATGCAAATTTGGTAGAGTAGAGATTCTTGCCATGTGACTTTGATATTTTGTCAGTGGCTTTGGTATTGGATGATGATTCTGATATATTCGTCAGTGACTTCGACACTGGACTATGATTCTAATATTTTGTTAGTGGCTTTACCACTAGAAATGTTTACTATGATGAAATGAATATCCTGATGTGTGCATCAGATACAAATATTTCATGGGAGATTAAATACCTAATTAGGCTGAGTTAGACAATATTTAGGATTGAATTTAGGTGTTTTTAGTTATTTTATTGGTTTAGCTTAATTTATGTTTAAATCTTTATTTTAAGTTAATAATGTTAGTTTTATATTTTTTATGTTTATTTTATGTTTTTGTAGGAGTAGGATCGAAAATAACTTCAATTGGTGAAGAAATGAGCATAATGGACTCATGTTTTATTTGCATAGATTTATTTTTTGAGTAAAAGTTAAACTACAAAAGTTTAATTGATACAATATATTATCCATTGGAAAGATCATAGGAAGAGCTACAACTTTGGTGTTGACCACTTCACCCCATTCTGATTGTATCATGGTCAAAAGCCTTGTCAAATTTGGAGCATAGTAGTAATCTGCATGAACTGAACATGATATGGTATTGTGAGCATATCTTTCACTCCAAAAGTTCAATTGACGTGATTCTTAATCCATTGGAAAGATAGGAGGCATAGATATAACTTTCATGTTTACCAGTTTGCCTAGTTTGAGAAAAATCATCAAGAATCTAGCACCACGGCAATGGAAAAATGATGCCATCTAGTTTTCCAAAAATAAAACTCTTGACGGGGATTTTGGAAATTAGGTTATTTGGAGCCTATTTAAGGGGCCTTTTTTCAGAGCTTTAATTGAAAACGGCAATAGCTATTTTAAAGATTAGAGCCAAGAACAAAGCTAGAAAGCAAGAGAGATTGAGAGATTTTCAAGATAAAAAAGCTTCAACGATATTTTCTTTCTTTATTTTGTGTTTCTCTTATTTTCTTTGACTTACATTCATGGCTAAATTTCTTCGGATAATGTTTTACTTAGATATTATGAACTAATTTATTGTTCTAGCATTATGGTGGATTTCAACATATAGTTTCAATATTAGTTTCTCTTTTATTTATTATGAATGGGTATAATTTTGCTTATTCAAATAAGTTCTTAATTCTTTTAATTGCCTGATCAACAAGTAATTAATATGTGAATTTAATTGAGACTCAATGAGAGATTTTAGATTGGACTAAGATTTGAATAGTGTATGTTCACCTCACTTAAGTGATCTGATTTGCGATTTGGGTAGACATATGCTAATTGCCATAGATAGCCAAATTAGAGCACTAGCTTAATGAACCTTATTTAATTGATTCCTATAAACATATAATGACCCAATTAAGTTAGGTTTTTGTGCAAGCATCTTGACAAAGACTTGTACATAGCTTTGGATTCTAGGATAGTAAAACCACCCATGAATGTAAATAATAAGAGAACTGGTGTCAAATTAATTGTTGAATGAACCCATAAGCCTAGGTTTTAATCTATTGCCTTTCTCTAGTGAATTTTAAATTTTTGTTACTTAGTTTAGTTTTTGATTAAATTTGGTTTTAATTAATTACCTCCAAAATCCAATTACTTGAATAAGATTAGTTTGTCATAATTTTAGTGTTTAACAAAGATATGTATATTACTTGTTTGATATGTATACTTGCGTACAAATCGACAACTTATCTGTTCTTATCCAATGAGGATTGCTTTTTTGTATTTGCTTGATGGGCAACTTTGTTTTGGATAAACTCCCCAAGATCAGTTTGTTCAGTTTAATTTTGATTTAGTATATGTGATTATGTTGAGCCCAATTAAGAGGCCAAATTTGGATAGTTGTGAGTGATATATGAGTGGTTTAGCAGTGTACGTGTATACCCGGTGAAGGGAGCTATGATTGGTAGCTAAAGGTGGAGCCCTTGAGTTACATTGTTATCGCTATAAGGTTAGCTTTGAGGCAAAATGATACAGGACAGGACTTTAATGATGAGAATAGGGTTGTTGCTTTAGGCACTGGACCACATGAAACAAGCTTGTTAACTATTTTATGAACACCTTTGATGATTGATATGTCATGTAGTATATAGAATTACTACGAGAATAAGAATGAACGGAAATGTTGGTCTGAGGTAATGATTTTTTTGCCCTTATTTAGACTTGATGATGTTTTAGCCCCCGATAAGCCTATAAAGGCAAGGTACAAAACCTTGGAGGGTGATTCTCTCAATGTGCTCATTTTTAGTTAAAATAGCAAACAAGGAAGAGCTCTCAATAAGACAAGGCAAAGATATGGTGGTGATCCACAAGTATTCAATGTTATGATCTAATGGATAGAATAAGTTGTAAAAGGCAACCAGATAAATTAGAGTTGTAATAGTAGATGACACTCTAGTGCATGTGAGGGATACGTGTAACACGTAAAAGTTACACTCTAGATGCTTAAAGAGAATTGTTTATATGTCAAGCCCTTAAAACGAATTCTAATTAAGCAATATTGGCTTTTAAAATATGTGATGTCTAAAGTGGGTTACAAGTAGATCCAAGTAAATGGAGACGGTGGAGAAATGGCTAAGGCCCATGCTAATAATCTAGACATGTAAATTGTCGGGGTGCTCATCAACTATTTTCAATGATTTCTTTAGAACTCCACTTTGATGTATCCCTTGTGTATGTGCAAACTCAAAGGGGGGCATCATTTATTAATCGATTTGGGGAAAGGCTACAAGAAGCCTTATGTGTCAGATTGAAATTTTAAGTACAGCTTAACATCCGTACGTGGATGGTTGGCAAGAGCTCACAATTTGAACACTTAAAAACATGCTAAGAATTGATGTGTTAGATTAGGGAGTCTCCCAGAGATTGTCATTTGTATTTGGTAAAATTTGACTAGACTAATGATTACTAGTTCAAAGAGTTATTAAAGGGTCTGCTATGTTTTGATGTGTATCAAGAAGTATGTATGGTTTAACCAATGGTTCATGGACCTTGTTGTTTTTCTCAAAAATAAGTTGATAAACTTGTTATGATTATATGTATGAGAGATGCTACATTTCTAAGGATAGAGATCCACCTACGATCAAATGGTTTGACTAAAAAAATTGTTAAGTTTAATGATCTTTGCTTAGAAATAGAATATTGAGATTAATATTTTGTATTTACTAGATTCTATTAAGCTTGCCATGATTATGGAAATCGCTATGAACCATCGAGGTAAAAAATCCGCCAGTGGAATGATGTGCTTGGTTTCCATTCCAATTGAATGAATTTTTACATGTCTAAGAGGATTAACATATGATGCAATTTCAAAATAAGGTTTAAGATGAATTCTAAAGGGAATGATTCCATAGCTTTGGGAAGGGATTAAATTCCTAAGTTGTATATTGGTCATGCATTAAATATGCCTTAAGAATAGTATCATGTCTAGCTTAATATGTTGTAAAGCCAGACCGTATAAAATACTTGTCATGACATACATGTGATGGATAGCATGTTTGCATGCTAGGAGAGTCCTTTGAAAAATTTACAAAAGTAGGTATTGTACCTAGAGGTACAACAAAGTTGATTTAAGTCTCGAACTAGATCAAATAGAGATTTTAGGGTAAAATTGAAAATTTTACAGTCCAAGAATGATTTAAAATGGTGATTTAGAGTTCGAGGAGCGATTTGGAGTCAAATTGGAATTTTCATGTTCTAAGGGCAAAATGGTAATTTTGTCATTCAAGGACAAAATAGGAAATTTTTTGAAAGATTTTGCTCACATTTGACTTATTGGAGTATGATTTGAGGTTGAAAAGTGAAAAATTGTAATCCTAGTATTTTTTGAAGCATAGGGATAAAATAGTCATTTTGCCGCTCAAGGGCAAAATTATAATTTTACACCACCCAACACTTGTCCAGCACATGGATTTTATCCAATATTATCATGGATAATTGAGGAAATTTAGGTGGTGGAGAGAGATTGCCTAATGGATAGGTATTACACATGGACCAATGAAAACATGCCACGTGTCAAGCTTGGATTATTCTAGAATTTCCCTATAACATCTATTTAAAATTCTCTTAGTCTCACCCATATGGCCGACCAAAGCATGAAGTGAAGAAGAAAGGAAAGAACACAAACCCTATGTGAGAAAATTGAAGAAAAAGTGTACGATTTCAAGGGATTAAGCTAACAAAGGTAAAATTTTGTGATTTTATCTTGTGATTTATACTGCCCATGCTTTCTTTTTCATTTTTCGTGCTTAGAACTCAAGTTTGCATGATGAACCCATGCTGGCCGAATTTGAGAGGAGAGGTTTTGAGCATTGATTTTGCTAGATTTCAAGCTAATTAAGTGTTTTTGGTTGTTTAGTAATGGAAAGTATGAAAATCTAGCAAGGAATCACTTTGTTCTTCACAAGCCCACAAGAGGCCGAATTTTCTAGGGAGGATATTGAGGCTGAAATTGATGATATTTCATGATATTTTGGTGGTATTTAATGATTGGCGAGGCTAGAAATTTAATGGGAAATTTTGGCATGAAAATCTTAATTTTTACCTAATGTATAGACATGTGCGATTTATGGTTCAGACTGATAAATTGAATCATATTCACAGTCATTGAGGTATTTTAAATATAATTGGAGTGTAGAAGGTGAAAGAAATTGATTTGGAGTTAAATTGAAGGTTTTAGCCAATTACATCGAGAATAGTGCGAATTAGGTCGAATACTGTATTTAAAAGGCTATACGAACATTTTGCATCACATTTCGTGCATTCATATAGATTTATAGAGCCTGAAATACTTTATGATAAATTGATACAATTTATTGAAATTCGTGTCACGTATGATGTATAGGTGGTGAGCTCTCTAACAAAGGTAAAGAGGTTGTGCCCGAAGATCGAGAATAGGAGTATATCGAACTCCTAGTACTGTGAGTAACCTTACTATCATCTTAATTATCTAAAATGGTTTTTATCTGATTTTGTGATTTTATGGAAAATGAGTTAAATGGTAAATCTTTGTGTTTTGTAATTAAAATGTGATTTAATGAAATGATTTTATAACATTGTCTTGAAATTGAATGATGGTTTGAAAATAGAGTAATTGGAGACAGTTTTCATCTGTTGCAAATTCATGGTTTGAATTGAATAGCTTATGACAATATTTGCATGAATGGCTAAATTGGTATTTGTGTTGAAATATATGAACTATGCATTTAGCCTTGAGAGGCTGGATTGTGATATAATTGCCATGTCATGTTGTTGAATTTTTATTGTTTGGTGGGATATTGATTAGCTTACTGCAGTGGGCAGGTTCCGTGAACCAGCTTATTAGAGGGGCACAATAACCCCGTTATATTCTTACCTCAGTATGAGAGGCGCGGGTGGATAACTCCTAAGGTTAACACTTTTAGAGTTCACTTCACGTCAAACCACCACGTGAGGGGGAACTCAGCCAATGCTAAGGAACGACTATGTTTTGAAAACAAAAACATGATTTATGCGTACTTAACTTTTTTTAACAACCTTGGCAGACTTGGTTTGGGTTAGCCCTCGACCAAGGTATCCCTGATAACTGAGTATAAGAATGATTTTGGCACGAGCCAAAGTTTTAAGAAATTCATAAGCCATGTTGATTACTCGATTTATATGAATTGATTTTATTTGGTTTAAACAAGTTGAAACGTGATGAATTTCGGTATGTTAAACTGTTTTATCTGTCTCTATTTACTCAACTTTAGATAGTTTAGATGGTATCTGTTTACTCACTGGAATTTTATAATCTCACCACCTTCCTTTTTAACCATTTCAGGCCCGAGGTAGCCTGTGGATAGCAAATATCCTCAAGGATTATAGTTGGCTTTACTACTCCAAAAACTGTAGGTTTACTGCCTTTGTGCACTTCTGTTCCTTGTGGGCCCATGAGTCACTGTAAAGTAAATTTCATATCCCAGTTATCTGTATTATAGTACGTATGAATTTATTTAGGTTTTACATTAAAAAAAATTATTTACTGATGACTCTATAAATATTGTTTTACAAGAAATTAGAATATTTTATTGAATATTTTTATTTTATTCAATCAGTTGCAATATCATTTTTAATAAATGTTTTAGACACCCAAATTTATTTTAAATCATGAAATATGTGTTTTCCACTCATCTATTACATCTTTAGTTGGGTTCAGAAAATTTCGAGAAAAAATGACCGAAAACGCCCTCGTGAGGCGAAAATTATTTTTTCACGGATTTGAAAGGGAAAAGCTTAAAATTCTTTAAAAACGAGGTTTGGCGATGATTACTCACAAGGGAAATGAAAAAAAAATGGTACTAAAGCCTTGCAAGGTTCCAGTTGGCACTCCGGGTAATGAATGTCTATGAGGAGGTCGCGGCGGTCGTCACAGGCTCGAGGGGAGTATCGGGTCGTGACATATGTTCTAACTTATGCTTTATTTTGATGGATATCATTAACTAGTAAAGGGATAGGTGAGTCTTCAATATACGGGATAATTGAAATGAAAGTTGTTGATGGAAAAGACCCTAGATCTGTTTGACAAGCTCTGTATGGTCCAAGACCCCTATTTCAATGAATATGAACATTGTGATAGACTTCTCCAATTAGCCTTTATTGGCAATGGTAACAACTTAAGCATGGCTTATTCTTGTTACACTTCAGTTAAATTTAGGGACCAAATTTTTTTAAGGAAGGGAAGATGTTACACCCCTAACCTTGGTATAGATTATGGATGACTATGGATAAGTTAATCAATAAGTTGACACATGCATGTGAAGTAAGAAATGATTTTTGAACTTTGAATTTGGCATTAGGGACTTAGAAGTGTTGAAAATCTAGTTTCTGGAGCAAATGTTTCGATAAATCCATCAATCTATTAGTACAGTCTTAGCAACAAGCTTTAGGGACACATTCTATAAGAAAAGTATTAACACTTTTAAGGATGTACAGATAGATTCATGTTAGGTGACATTCTGTGTAAAAACTATTCATACATTACAAGAATGTATTGATAGATTTGAGTTGGGGAAACATTTTGTTGAATTTCTATTGATACATTCAATAATGTATCAATAGATTTTGGAAAGGGAGCATTTTGTTGAATTTCTATCGAAACATTGTCACATGTATAGATAGATATAAGGGAAATTCAAAAGAATGTATCGATACATTAGTAAATGTATTGATACATGCATTAGAAATTGCATAAATAAAAAAGGCTTAAGGTGGTCCATTCATTTGAAAACAAAAAGAAAAATCCTCCCCACTCTTTGCCTTTCGAAACCCTAAGCTCTAACCAACCTTTAGAGCTCATTTGGAGTGGATCTAAGCTTGGAAAATTGTTATTAAGGTCAAATGAAACCTTTTACCAATTGATTTGCAATTTCAATGGTTTATAACCTTGAAACCCATTTGCTCTAGCTTTGGAGATATTCCATTTGGACTTTGCTGGGAATTTGGAGTCGAGATTGGTTAAGCCCAAAACCAAAGGTAAGGATTAGGCATTTTGAAGTTAGGATTTGAAACCTACATTTTTCTACTATGAGTATTTGAATGGAACCTAGTTTGAAATGCTAGAAATTTTTGAAAGCTAAGAAATATTTATAGTCTGATTGGTACAAGGGGAAAATGAAGCTGTTAAAGCATTGTTGATCTGGAGAATCATTCGAGGCAAGAAAAGCTTGATTTCACTGTGGAGTAGCCTTTTCCTATTACAGTGAATGTGGTTTTATGTTTAAAAAATGCATGTGATGCATAACACATGATAAATGAGCTACCATGGTACCTAATTGATATGTATATGCCCAGATGGGTATGCCTAGGCTAATAAATTATTTGATATAAAGTATTATGCTTGTGTGTTATGATGTGAGCCATATAGTGGCATTAAGTAGAATTGAATTACATATGAATCTTAGACTATAACGTTTATTTATGCTATGATATGAATATTGAGCTATTGGTTATGCTACGTTACAAGGGAGTAGACTACCCTATTGTGTATGTGATCATGATATGCATTTGGATTAACGGTACATGCTGGATAGCTTCAAAGAAAACCCTTATGCTTAATATGTCTGATTAGTGAAAGCACATAAATATTGTTGATGTGTTACTAAGCATGTGAGGCCTTGGACCCATGGTGAATTGATGAGAATGATATATGTTTATGCTTTAGTTATGTCTTTGAGGATAATCATATATGATAGCCTATTTGAAAGGCATTATCCTTACATATTTGATGTGTGCATATACCTGTTTAATTGAGCTTAAATTGTTGAACCACATAAGGTTATTGAGCCATTATTAATTAGTGTGAATAGTTTGAACACAAGTGTGCATTTAAAGGCATGATCGCTTATAGATTTGATTATGTCTCGTCTGATGTGTCAATTGCAGATGTTGATTTGATTTAAGGTTGAGTGGTGTCTTTGCCTTGTGACTATGTTCTACACTTGTAGGGATGGTGGTAAGCAGGGATGATCATCGAAGTCTCACTTGTGATTCCTATCACAGTGCTTTGATGCCATCCATGGAGTGATTCCAGATGATGACTTTGATTCTCCGTTGATCACTTCGGTGTTGTGTGTGATTTGACTCTTCATTAGCTGTTTTGACCCTAGGCATGATTTGACACTCCGTTGGTTGGTTCTGCACCATGCATAATTTAACTTTGTCAGATAGCCACCTACGTAATTTTACCATGTCCAAGGAGGACCATTCATTGACTATGGTTGATCATTCATGATATGCATTGTGAATGGCATAATATAATATATGAACATGTGATTATCGATGTAAAATTGAATAATGTTTGATATCCGACAAAAAGCTTCGAGGTAAGCAATTTATATATATAGGCTTGATATTTGTCAGAGCCCAAATCTTGAGCCATGACCGACGCATAGGCCCAATGGGCATAGCCTACTAGGCCCAAGCAAGCCTCTTTATATGATTATGCTCATCATTCTATCTTTCGTACATCATCAATCCTAAAAGCACATTTCGTAATTCTTAACTATAAGTATTTCAGTAATATACAATGGTAACTAAATTTTTACATTGTTATCATCCCAAAATAATGTCATCAACTGCCAACTCATAGTGGCATTATCGATCCAAAATATATATATATATTGTTTATAACGTAAATCTTAGCAATTTACATCAAGTGTACATGTACACATGCAAAAGACCCTTGACTACCAGCTGAGTGACTTTGAGAATGAATTCTGCTACTGAATGCCATGGTACCTACCGAAAGGTGAGTATAAATGGACACCTCAGACTAGGTCCTAACTACCTCTGAATATGAAAAATATGAAGTTGAAAAGAGTGAGTATAAATCCAATGAGTGAACATAGGAAGGGAACAAGCAAACAATACGAAAAGTTTTGGAAAACATGATGCACATATGTAAAAAACAAAATGCAATTTAGCTTAATTTCTTGTAAAAAAACTTCAATTCAAACTTTGATTATTTTATCTCTCAATGTTAAAGGATCCTTGACAACAATGAAATTGAAGAGTGAGAATAATAACAAATGTCCAAGCAAGACAAGCAAGATAGAGAGTTTCTTGCTGCAGCGAGAATACAGTTTCGCTGTAGAGAAAATTAGGGTAAAAAACCACCTGAGAGTTTCTCGCTACAGTGAGAATACAATTTCACACGCACGATTACAATTGTCACACAATAATACCATTCAATGCATAACATACACATCAGCGTAATGTAGGAACACATGAGTTAATTTCATTCCACATTTCATGACGAAAGAACATTTCATCAAGGGCTTGTTCCCAAGTATAATTTAAAGCAAAGACAATAAAATTTTCAAGTGATTCATTAAAACACATATGCATTTCCAAAAAAATTTTAAATGCAAGTTCACTCACATGTCCTTGTTGATTCTGTAATCGACTCCAACTTCCACTAACGCTCCAAGTAGAGATGTGGGGACTCATTGGAGCCTATCACACACAATAGCATCAAAACCAACTTAATTTACATGAATATTATTCCTAAAACTGTTTCCTAAATCAAACTTTACTAGTTATTCATAACTAGTTTCCAATTACCATTTGACTAGTCATTAGTTTGCACTACTTTAGTCACACTAGAAATAAATAAATAACCTTTAACATAAAACAACCCATAATTCTAATTATTGGCCATTCATCAACAACTTAAAAATCAAACCTAACTCATTACTCACCTTGGTGAACTTGTAGTTGAATCCTTTAGTAAGGATTAAAGAGGGAAAATTCTTTTAAGGGTTTTCTCAAGCTAATTTGAAGAGTCTCTCTCTCTAAAATGTTCAACTAGCGAGAGAAGTGCAGAGGGAAGACTTTTGAGGATCTTTGAGGTGAAAAAGTGAAAGAACACAAAGAATCCTATGAAAAAGTTTACAAAAGCATGAGAATTAGAGTTAATTTGAGAAAGTTATGGAGGTTTCAAGGGTGGCCTCCATGGAAGATGGAATGTTTGGAATGGAGAGAAGGGATGGGAAGAAGAAGAAGAAGCTACTGGAAGTGAGGAGAAAGTTGTTGGAAAATTAGATATTTATTCCTAAGGTTGACTAAAGTTTCACCTATTTACAAAAATGCCATTGCATAGTTGACTTTGCCTTCTTTCCTTTGGCTCAAACTTTTTTCTCTTTTTATACTAAGAAAAGGTCCACAGTAGATTAGAGGTACTCGAGTTCATGCAAACTTAGAAATTTATATTTGAGACCCAAAATGACCATTTTACCCCTATTGTGGAATTATCATTATTTCTATTTTCTTCATTTATTTCATTATTATATACATCATTCATTTATTCCTTAGGCCTACTTAGACCTTAATAATATTAGAAAAATCCACTCTAGGAGCCCACCAAGAAAATGACAGACTACTCCTAATCCACGTCATCTTGTCTATTTGCGCTACATGTCTGTGAAGGTCGAGGTTCACATTCTCCCCCTTTAAAAGAAATTTGATCCTCGAATTTAAATCTAACTATAAGGTAGCATACCTCTACGTATTAAAGAGATGCGGATACTTTGTTCGTATCTGCTCTTCAGCTTCCCACATTACCTCTTCACTGGTGTGGTTTCGCCATAACACTTTCACTGAGGGTACATCCTTTGAATGGTGCTTTTTGACTTGCCTATGAAGGATAGCCACCGATTGTTCTTCATAGATTAAGTCATCTCTCAATTGAATGGTTTCATATTGTATTACATGAGATGGATTCAGGTTATACTTCCTACGCATTGACACATGAAATGCGAGGTGGATATTCGAAACGTCCAGTGGTAGCACCAAACAGTATGCTACTGCTCCAACCTTTTCTAAGATCTCGAAGGGTCTTATATACTGAGGGATTAATTTTCCCTTTTTGCCAAACCTCATTACCCCTTTTGTTGGTGAGACCTTAAAAATTACATGATCCCCCACTTGAAACTTTAAGTCTCTCTATTTGTTATCAACATATAACTTTGGTCTACTTTGTGCTGATAACATCCTCTAACGAATCATGCGTATCTTCTCGGTGACATCTTGCACCAACTCTAGCCCCAAGAGTTTCCTTTCTCCCACCTTTAGCCACCCAATGGGTGACCTGCACCTCCATCCATATAATGCCTTAAATGGTGCCATTTGGATGCTAGCTTGGAAGCTAATGTTGTAAGCAAACTTCATTAAGGGTAGATCCGATCCCACCTGACCCCAAGGTCTATTACACATGCCTTTAGCATATCTTCCAGTGTGTGTATTGTTCGTTCAGACTGTCCATCAATCTGAGGGTGGAAAGCCATGCTAAAATCTAATTTAGTGCCCAACGCTTCCTACAACTTTCCCTAGAACCTACTGGTGAACTGTGTCCCTCTATCAGATACTATAGAAATGGGGATACCATGCAGTCATACTATCTCGTCCACATAAACTCGGGTGTACTGGGCAGCCCCGTATGTAGTTTTAATTGGAAGAAAATGAGCTGACTTCATTAACAAGTCTACTATGATCCAAATGAGTCGTAGCCCCCACTAGTTCAAGGCAAGCCCATTACAAAGTCCATTGCAACATACTCCCACTTCAATTTGGGCACCGGTAATGGCTGTAGTAGTCTTGCGGGCCTTTGGTGCTTTGGCTTAACCTGTTGACAAACTAGGCACTTAGAAACAAACTCAGCTACATCTTTCTTAAGTCCTTCCCACCAGTATACCTCTATCAAATCTTGATACATCTTTATAGCTCTAGGATGTACCACGTACGCTGCCATATGCACCTTCTCTAATATTTTTCTCCTCAATCCATCACTATCAGGCACATAAAGTCTGGTTTCATACCTCAATACTCCATCTGTGCCTTTAGTAAACATTTTTCCTTTTCTTCCATGAGGGTCCTCTAAGGCCTTAGTTACGAACTCATCTTTACTTTGTGCCTCTCTAATCTAGTCTATTAAGATGGATCTAACTCTAAAATGTGTTAAAAATACATTTGTCTATGAAACTTCAAAATAAACACCCATATCTCCTAAGCTATGCATCTCTCGAATCAAGGATCTCCTATCTACAGATATATGTGCTAGGCTCCCTATTGGTTTTCAACTTAAGGCATCTGTCACTAAATTTGCCTTACCGGGATGGTAGATAATAATACAATCATAATCCTTAAGCAACTCCATCCACCTACGTTGTCGCAAGTTAAGATACATCTTTAAGCTTTTGTGGTTTGTATATGTCTCGCAAGTCTCATCATACAAATAATGGCTCCAAATCTTTAGGCAAACATGATTGCTGCCATCTCCAAATCGTGCGCGGGGTAATTTTGCTCATGCCTTTTAAGTTGCCTTGATTCATATGCAATCACCTTCCCATGCTGTATTCATACACACCTTAAACTAACCCGTGATGCATCACAAAATACCGTATGACCCTTCTGCCTTGCGGTAGGCTTAATACTGGAGCTGTGGTGAGACAAGCCTTAAGCTTTTCAAAGCTATCCTCACAAGCATCTGACCACTTGAATTTTGTATCCTTATGTGTCAACCTAGTCAGAGGAGTGGCTATTTTGGAGAAATCCTTCAGAAAAAGATGATAATAGCTGGCCAAACCCAAAAAGCTTTTAATCTCTGTAACCGAGGTTGGCCTTGGCCACTTTTCTACTACCTCAACTTTCTTTAGGTCGACTTGTACCCCATCCATAGAGACCACATGTCCTAAGAATGCAACACTTTCAAACCAAAACTCACACTTGGAGAACTTGGCATACAATTGATGTTCTCTCAGAGTTTGGAGCACTATCTTAAGGTGCTGCTCGTGCTTCCCTCAGCTCCTCAAGTATATGAAGATGTCATTAATAAATACCACCAAAAACTTGTCCAAATAAGGCTTGAACACCCGGTTCATCAAATCCATAAATGTCGTAAGGGCATTCGTAAGCCGAAATAACATTACTAAAAACTCATACTGCCCATATCTTGTTCGAAATACGATCTTTGGTATGTCTTCATTCCTGATCCTTAACTGATGGTCCCAGATCGTAGACCTATCTTAGAGAAACATTGTGCTCCTTGTAGTTGATCAAATAAATCATCTATTCTCGGAACGGCGTACTTATTCTTCACTGTCAATTTATTAAGTTGTCGGTAGTCAATACACAATCTAAGTGACCTATCTTTCTTGTTTACAAATAGCACCAGTGCTCCCCATGGCGAGATGCTAGGGCAGATGAAGCCTTTATCTAGCAAATCTTCTAGTTGATCCTTAAGTTCCTTAAGCTTTGTCGGTGCCATACGGTATGGGGGTATGGATATGGGTCTGGTACTCGGAATCAAGTCTATACAAAATTCAATCTCCCGTTCAGGAGGTAACCCTAGTAGTTCATCTAGAAATACATCTATAAACTCATTCACTACCAACACTTGGTTTATATCTTCGACCTTCGCTTAGGTATCTCTTACAATAGCCAAGTAACCTAAACAACCCTGTCTTAATAGCCTTTTAGTAGACATGACTGATATCAAATTAGTTGGAGCATTGTTCCTATCCCTCTGAATATTAAATGATGGCTCGCTTGGAAAGTCAAATCCAATCAATTTTGGTAACAGTCCACGCTGGCATGGTAGGGCGATAGCCAATCCATTCCGAAGATCACATCAAAATCTAAGGTGTCTAATTGCACTAGATTTACCAAAGTGTCTTTGTACTTGACCCCGAACTACACAAGACCTATATTCCTATTCTGCCACAAATAACTCCCTTAAAGGGGTTGACACCACTAATTGTTCTTCTCTCATAACGCGATCTTTACCCAATTAGGGTACAAAACATGGAGAAATAAAAAAGTGGGTAGAACAAGGATCAAATAACACCCGAGCATTCATATCACAAATAGAAAGAGTACTTGAGACCATTGCATTGGATGTCTGGGCCTCTTGAGGTGTTAAAGCATATACTCTCAAGTGGCCCCTACTTGCAGAACTCGGATGTCCAAACCCAGAGGGCCTACTCTAAGAGGAAGTAACAACACCTTTACCTCTTGATCCACTAGCCTCTCGATCAGATAAAGTGGCTAAAGAGTAGACGAAGCTAGTTAAGTAGAGTTATGAGCAGAACCTTGTAATTGATAAGCCTTCGGGCAACTCCTCCTCAGATGTCCAGGTTAACCACACGCATAACAAACTTTCATAGCACGGAAGCATCATCCACTATGTCGTACCCCACAAGTACTACAATGCTTGATAGCTTGACTACCCTGCCTTGAATCTTGTTGCCTTCTAACAATGAAGGTTTCTGTCCTAATCCAACGTTGGCACTAGTCAAGTCACTCCCCTATTGGGGTAACTGCGAGTCCTTTTGTGGGCTTTGACAGCCAGAAGATGAAATACCACTAATGAAGTCTCTATGACCTTGATGGCCTTTTATCTTAGCCCTCTTGGTTCTATCCTTAGTAGCCCTACTCTCATTGCTCCTCATCTTAATCTATTGAGCACAATCTACGACTGCAGAGTAGATATCAAAATCCTGGGATGCTATAGCCTTAAACAATGGCTCTACTAGCCCATCCACAAACCTTCGAATCTTTATTTCCTTAGTAGAAACTAGATAGGGCGCATATCGAGCCAATTGTGTGAATTTAATGTCGTATTTCGACACCATCGTACTTGGGGTCTGTACTAAAGCCTCAAACTTCCTAGCTCACGTATTTCGTAGATTGATTGGTAAGAATCGATTCAAGAATGTTGTGTTAAACTCATTCCAAGTCAACGATGTTGCACCCAATTGCCTACCCCTACGCAAGGAGCTATACCACTATTGTGCCACATCCTCTAATTGGAAAGTGGCTAGCTAAACTAATCTGGTACTAGAACATCCCAAGGCATCACAAATTTTTTCCATCATGTCTAAGAAAACCTGGGTTTCTCTGATGTATCAGACCCTGTAAACGACGGAGGCTTAAGCTTCAGGAAATTAGGAAGTAAAACCTCTACATGACCCTTCTCAACCTCTTGATGTTGGCGATTAGCTTATCCTTGTGAACTAGAGGACACTTGCGCTGCATGTCTCCCTTCTGCTATTCTCTGTATGTCGTCCATACAGGTTGTCATCATCTCCACAACCTTATTAACTCATTGTAGACCTGCAGCCTAGTCCTTGATGGTAATGCCCCCAATTAGGTGTCTATCCGCATCACCTAGAGGTTGTTCCTCCTCATGTCAACTCACAAGCATATCTACCCTCACCAACCTAGTGGCCCCGCCACATCTACCTCACCCCTTAGGGGTGGATGCCCATGACTTACCCCATCATCTCATTAGGAGCATCTTACTCCCCCGTCCTTCTCGAGGTGGCTCGTGTCTTAGGCAGTATTCTTACTTAGATAAAAGCAAACACCTGTTATTAAACACATTTTACAATTATACATAAGGGAAAAGATGGTTTCTAGAATATGGAATCTATACGGTTTCTTGGTTGTAAAATGTGTCGCGGTTCACAATTCACAATCGAAGTTTCCACATAAAGACCAGATACTCCGTTAGACCAAATAAAAATATCCTAGGACCTAGACAACCTACGGCTCTGATACCAACTTTGTCACAACCTAAATCTTGAGCCATGACCGGTGCATGGGGTCAATGGGCATAGCCCACTAAGCCCAAGCAAGCCTCTTTATATGATTTTGTTCATCATTCTATCATTCATACATCATCAGTCCTAAAGCCACTTTTCGTAATTCTCAACTATAAGTATTTTAGTAATATACTATGGTAACCAAATGCTTACATTGGTATCATCTCAAAATAATGTCATCCACTACCAATTCATAGTGGCATTATCGATCCAAAATATACATATATTGTTTATAATGTAAATCTTAGCAATTTACATCAAGTGTACATGTACACATGCAAAAGACCCTTGGCTATCAATAGTGTGACTTTGGGAATGGGCACTACTATTGAATGTTGTGGTACCTACCAAAAGGTGAATATAACTAGACACCTCGATCTAGGTCTTAACTACCTTCGAATCTGAAAAATATGAAGTTGAAAACAGTGAGTATAAAACCAGTGAGTGAACATAGGAAGGGAACAAGCAAACAATACGGAAAGTTTTAGAAAACTTGATGCACTTATGTAAAAAATAAAATAATGCAATTTAGCTTAATTTCTTGTAAAAACAACTTCAATTCAAACTTTGATTATTTTATCTCTCAGTGTTAAAGGATCCTTGATCAACAATGAAATTGAAGAGTGCGAAAAATAGCAAATATCCAAGTAAGACAAAGAGTTTCTCACTGCAGCGAGAATACAATTTTGCTACAGGGAAATCAGGGCAAAAAACTACCCGAGAGTTTCTAGCTGTAGGGAGAATGCATTCTCACTGCAGCAAAAACCAAGAGCTAGGTCAAGCCCCCAAGAACCCGAGAGTTTCTTGTTGTAGAGAAATTCAGGGTGAATGAAATTAGAGGGATTTTTTTTCTGCAACGAAAATCTATTCCTGCTGTAACAAAAATCAATTTGACCGTATTTAACAATTTTCAACATTCAACATTCAATACAATCATATTTTATTTCATTAACCTTTCTATAATAGATATAAACATGTATACAACTATCGGCCCCCCTAGCTCGTGCACTCCCACACCGCACATAGCTAGGTCATCATGTGCACTCCCACACCGCATATTACAATATCATCATGTGTACTCTCGTACCACATCACCACCGGCATGTGCACTCCCACACTGCACGCGCACGGTTACAATTGTCACACAATAATACCATTCAATGCATAATATACACATCAGCATAATGTAGGAACACATGAGTTAATCACATTGCACATTTCACGATGTAAGAACATTTCATCAAGGGCTTGTTCCTAGGTATATTTTAAACCAAAGACAAATAAACTTTTCAAGTGATTCATTCAAACACATATGCTTTTCCTAAAACATTTTAAATGCAAGATCACTCACATGTCCTTGTTGATTCTTTAATCAACTCCAACTTCCACTAATGCTCCAAGTGGAGATATGGGGACTCGTTATAGCCTATCACACACAATAGCATCAAAACCAACTCAATTTACATGAATATTATTCCAAAAGTTGTTTCCTAAATCAAACTTTACTAGTTATTCCCAACTAGTTTCCAATTACCATTTGACTAGTCATTAGTTTACACTACTTTAGTCACACTAGAAATAAATAAATAACCTTCAACATAAAATAGCCCACAATTCTAATTATTGGCCATTCATCAACAACTTAAAAATCAAACCTAACTCATTACTGTTGGGATGAGCCCTGCAGCCAATTGGGATTGGTTGAGTCTTGATTCCAATCATGCAACAGTATCGTTCATGTTGAATGATTAGAGGTTTTCCTTCATCAATAAGACATTAATTATAATGAGTTATAAGTCTAATTGGATGAAGTCTATGAGATTAATATGCCTTGCAAGGAAACTGTAATGGGTTACAGTTATGAGATTCCCATGCATCAAAGCATAATCTCAAAATGTTCCTAGTCAATGTATCGTTGAGATTGGACATCAATGATGCTTAGAGACTGGTATATTCTATGTTCCTTACTTTGGAAGTAAGCAATCGATCTCATAGATTGAAGTATAAAGATACTTCAAACTAGAATATAGGTGCTTGCCTATGAGAGCAAGTTCACTGAACATGACCTGCCATGAGAAGTGCATTTGGTAATACACTCTAGTGTCTATGCAACACTTCTCATGTGTCAGTTGTGTAAATACTCCTTATACTTGAGACACTAGGTTGTCTTATGTGTGGAGTGTTATGCTTTGATTTCATCTCTATGGGTGTCTAACCAAGGATGCCAAAACAAGATGCTTTTGGGTATAGTATGAAGCATGTGTAGGCAAATGAGTGGTCAAGATAGGAATCATCACCTCGAGTGTTTTAGAAAACATATCCTATCAGTTCTTGGTTAACATTAGCTTATTGAAGTCCTTGGCCAAGGCAACATGGAGATTCTGAAAAAGGTTTCATAACTCTCAATAAAGCTAATGCTATATTTGCAGGAACAAATATGGAGGTCAATAAGAGTAGACATTGTACCAAGCTCTTATCATCTCCGGGATATATGATGAGGGAATGGATTACACTGATAGACTGTACACTGAAAGGTTGTCAAAGAACCCTTTGACTCTCCCAACAATTGGGTGGCCATGATGCATTGTTGATGCCAATCTTGGTCTATGGATTGATTATAAATTAATTGATTGAAATTTATATTAATCAATTAAATCATTAATCAATTCCATTGCCAACATGTTGGGAACCTAATGGGTCACACACAATGATTGTATTTGAATTAAATTGGGAGAGTAACGATTTAAGTTAGACTTAAATCACTTGCTAGGTAATTAACTTCTATAAACTTAATTAAAAGAGTTTAATTAAGTTTTTGCCATAATTATAAATAGTTATAATTATAAGGCCTTGATTGCAAAATATAAAGGAAATTAATTTTGATTTTAATTTTCAAGGACTTAATTAAAAGAGTTTAATTAAATAATGGGTCCAATATTATAATGTGTTATAATATTGAGGGCTTAATTGCAAAATTTAAGTTATTTTAACTTAACTATATAAGTCACCTTGTAACTATTTTCCACATGAGAGTTTTTCACAATTGATGAAAATGTAGTTTTTGTTAGAAAAAGAAAAAACATTTTTTTCTTTGCCACCATGCCCTTTGTGTGAAAGAGAAAATTGCTTATGAAGCAATTTTGAAGAGAGGTTCGGCTAAGATTGTGAAAAAGAAGAAAAGGGCAATTGTTGTCCTCTTTGCTAGCATAAAGTATAGTTAAAAACTCCTTCCTTTGTTGAAGGTTCAAGTGCAATCATATGTACTACCATTGGAGGCCAAGCACTTGATTGGCTAGGGTTTTTGTTCCTTGTGGTGTTCGCGGGATTGTTTCGGAAAGTGCCATCTTGATAACTAAATTACATGGCAAGGTAACTTTCTAAACAATAATTTATTTTGTGCTTTTATATGTTAAATATCACCAAGGTGATCCATGGGTGGACGCATGTTTTGTTGTTTAGTTATAAAGTTTTTAATTTTCTTTTCGTTACGTATTTTGAGCATGCCATCCATAGCCAAACCCATCAGTGGTATTAGAGCCTTCCTTGGTTCGATTTTAACACATGGTTATGTCTGTTGTTGTTAATGCCTTGTTGAAAAGGAATATGAGGTGTTCATGTTTTCTTCTACACAAATTAGTAAGTTTTAAAATTTTACAATTTGTTCTAGTTATTTTGATTTTTAGATAGATTTAAATTGTAAATTTTAAAATTTATTTGTCATAATTTTAATCTCGTTTTAATGTCAAAATATTGCAGATTAACAAGTGCATGAGATGCACAAATTAATTTAGCAAATAAAGATTCGATCTCATAACATTATGATGTGATTTAAATGGTAGAATTCGATTCTGTCCAGCCATGGTATTGGTCCATTTTCAGCCATAAAAGTGAGCCTTAAGTGCTTCATAAAATGCAGGAAAATTAAGAGATCAATACACATTGGAAATGTTCCAAGATGGGTGATTATGTGTGTGGCTAATGGTGGAGGTAAAGTTGCCAAAACGTGGCTAAAACAGTTGATGTTTGCAACAGAGACAGTCATAGTTTTGTTTGGCTTAGCAACCAATAAAGGCCAAAATTTGTGCAATTAGTTGCACCAATTGGCAGAGGATTTTTTTATGAAAAGGTTCCATAAATTATCCAAATTGTTGCTAAGAATTTTAAAGAAGGCTTCATAAAACTGAGTTGATGGAGTCAAAGCTGTTGCTGCCTCTGCAGCAGCAAGCCACAGTTTTGAACTTTTTTGACAGCTAAAAAGGTTTTCTAAAATCCTGAAAAATTACTATGGAATTGTTCCATAAGCTGTCTATCAACGAAAATTTAATTGGGAATTAAATTCCTGATTTTATGCCACCAAATAGCTTCAAAAGAAAGACAAAACCGAAACAACCTCTGCAAATAAAGGTCACGATTTTGAATTTTTTTGACAGCCAAAAACGCCTCCTAAAATCTTGAAATTTATTCTGGAATAGTTCCATGAGTTATCTATCAGGATAATTTTTATTAGGAATTAAATTCTTAATTTTTAGTCACAAAGAATTTCGAAAGGAATCAAACCAATTCTGCCTCCTGCAGATAAAGGTCACGGTTTTTGAATTTTTTGAATGGCCAAATCATCTCCTAAAATCATGAAAATTTATTCTGGAATAGTTCCATCAGTTATCTATCAGGATAAATTTTATTGGAATTAAATTCCTAAATATACAGCACCATAATGCCACGTAATTAGGACATGTCTGTTGCTGTCTGCAGCAATACACTGTCTTGGTTAAAACATAGAATTTGTCAAAATTTTACACCAATAAATGATCAATTAAATTAGTTAATTGGCTGAGGATAAGTTATAGAATTGGTTCCATAATTATGCTGATTTTTTGAAACATTTAATTTAAGGAATATGATTCCTAAAATTAAGCATTTCAAAGATGATACATTAACATCCACAAATAAAGAATGTGATTTCTAAAATTATGGAAGTTAAAATATCTTCATTAGCCAATTAAATATTTATGGAATATGTTCTGTAAAGATTGATAATTTATTTCATAAATTACGGAATGTGATTCCTTAATTTAAGGGTTTCAAAATTTAAATAATTTAAGACTACATTAATTTAGGAATTAGATTCCTTAGAGTAATGGGAGTCTTAATATTTATAGACAAATTTTATTTTGAATTGACTTCTTACAAGAAGATAATTCTAATTTGACATTAAATTTAAAGATTAAATTGCCTAAGTTATTTCTTAATAAGATTAGGTAATAATAGACATTCAATCTTTAATTAAATGAGATTAATAATAGGTTGTGTAAAATGTTTATGTAAAACCTGACCCTATAAACACATGTCATGACATACATGCACTGAGTAGCATATTATTATGCTAGGAAAGCACCTAAGAATAGACGAAACCCGGTATCGTACCTAACGGTACACTTGAGTTGATTTAACCTCGAACTAGTTCAAATAGGAATCGTAGGATGAAATTTAATATTTTATAGTTCAGGAATGACTAAAAAATGATTGTTCGAAGTTCGAGGGTTCATTTGGGGTAAATTTGGAAATTTTGATGTTCAGGGGCAAAATCGTAATTTTGCCATCCGCAGACAAAATTTGAGATTTTGAGAGAATTTAGATCAAATTTGACAAATTGGGGAATGTTATGAGTATAAGGGATGAAAAATATGTCTATGGGCAATTTTTCAGTTTTTTGGGCAAAAATGTAATTTTTCACTTTTACGAGGGCAAAAGTGTAAATTTCAAAAATTTACTCCACCAAGACTTTGGATAAGTTTGACAATTTTATCTAATCTATGGATATGTGGGACAAGTGTATGGTGAAAATTAGGAAACAAATGGATGACATTTTAAAATTAGGCCAATGGGAAAGTGACACGTGGCACTTTTTTATGATTTAATATTATTTTAATGAAAAGTCAGCCCATTTAAACCCCATTTTAAGTGATGGCTGGCCATAAGGGAGAACAAGAGAGAAAATAGAGAGGAAAGGAAGAAAAAAAGACAAACCAAAGAGAAACAAGAAAATTCAAAGGGGAATTCGTGTTTTTCGCCCGTTTACACGTCTAACAGTAAGATTTTTCGACTTTAGCTTGATTTCTACCTTTCCTATGCCTTTGTTTCCATTTAGCATGCTTGAGGAGAGAGATTTAAAAGTGACATCAAGGGCTGGCCGAATTTCAAGGGGGGAGAAATTGAAATTTTTAGGTTTTGATTTTTAGTTAAATTGATAGTTTTAGTTAGTTAAATGTGTTTAGAAATTAAATTGGGCAAGAAAGCATTAAATTTTCACAATACCCACCCTTGGCCGAATCTGCAATGAGGTAAAATGATGATGATCTGATTTTTATTCTAAGAGAAATGAAGAGAAAATGATGAAAAATGGTTAAATGTGATAGAAAAACAAAGTAGAAAATTTACCGAGTTAATGTCCCATTTTTGGCCGAATTTTTCAAGGAGGAAAGTGAACTGATTTTGGTGATTTTAGAAGGTTATTGGCTGATATTTAATGTTTAGAAATGTTGGAGAGAGAATGGGATGAGATAGAGCTAAAATGGAGCGCGCTAGCAATTTATCGGGTAAAGTGCAAAAAAATAGGTTAATATCTCGTTGAAGCCGTTTTAGGTTATTACATTTCATACCATGCATTAGTATAGGATTTAAGTCAATTATATAGTGATTTAGCATCAATGTGGTGAATTGGGTAAATTTTGCAATGTGTCTAGGAGGAGAGCCTTCTAGTAAAGGCAAGGAAGTCGTACCCGACCAACAGTGATCGGGGCACCTAGGAAGCATTTCATCTGTACAAACGGTGAGTAAACTTATTATTATTGTAAATAATCTAGAGTTTATTTTGAAATGCTCTTTATGTATTTTATGAAATGAAAACGAGATTAAAATAGGATTTTTGATGTTTTAGAAATAAATGTGACAAATAAAAATATATTGTGTTGATTATGAAATTGAGTAATTGGAGGCTAACAATTATTTTGGAATATATATTTTCCTATGAATGGCTTATGAAATATGAGTATAGGTGACTATATTTGATAAATTTTATTGGGAATTTATGTAAGCTATTTTTATTATGCAGCCTGGGTAAATAAATAAAAGCCACGTTATACTGTCGAAATTTTATTAAAATTGGTGGGTTTAGTCACTGCAGTGACGGGTTTTTGTGGACTGCCTATTAGAGGGACATGGTAAACCCGGTTACATAGTTACTCTAGTTGTAGAGGCGAGGAGGGTAACTCCCGGGGTAGTATTAGAGATCACTTCACGTCGAACCCCCACGTGAATGTGTAACTCGGCCAATGCCAAGGAACGGCTTGTTTTAAAAATAAAAATGTGTTTCATATGTAAATATCATAACTACCTTGGCGGACTCGATTAGATACCTTGGCCAAGGTATCCCCGAGGATTAGTTTTGGCTTAAGCCTTGTTTTAATAAAAGTCATAAGCCTTAACAACTATTTTGGTAAATTACAAATATTTTAGGGTTTAAGGAATAAATTGAAAACCTTATGAAATGGTTTGTAATTTGTGTTTAAACTTGCCTCCATGTTACTCGCCTTTAGATATTTATGATAATGTCTGTTTACTGATTGGGATTGCAAAATCACACCCACCTCCTTTCCAAACATTTCAGGTCTGTGGTAGCTTGTAGATACCCTATTTTGTCGAGGATTCCAGTTGACATCTCTACCTCACAGACAGTAGGTTACTATCACCAGTACTTGGAGTATTCATGGGCCACTTGTCATTGTAATTATTATTGTACATTATAACTTTGTAAATTATTGTATGTATGAATTTATTTTACTTACACGTGTTTCTATAAATATTGTTTTATATAAAAATGCTATATTTTTGTCTTTTGATTTACTTGAGCCGGAAACGACTAGTAATTGTTTAAAACGGTATGTTTAAAAACGATTGCCCACAGAAAAAGGCAAGAAACTGATATGTAAGCCTTGCAGGGTTTCGATTAGCATTCCGGGAAATGAGTGTCAATCGGGACGTCGAGGCGGTTGTCATGTGCCCGAGGGAGGTTTCGGGTCGAGACAGTTTAGGAGCACAAATTAAAAATGTTTTAATTTGTAATTTGTAATAAAAATTTAATTCTAAACCTAAGAAGATTAGGAATGGATAAATTACTAATTTTGATTAGTAATACTTACCATATATGAAAGAAGTTTCCATATATATAGAATTAAATGGTTACCCGAAAATTTGAAATTGGCAAAATTCAATGTTGAAAATTGCTAATCTCAAATACCTCATATGATTAACAATTTGAACGAGACATGTCTTTAAATTTTATTCATATTGATGAATATATGTGGATCATTATGGACTTAGGCCTAATATGATTATGCTATGGTTAAATATATATTCTTGGTATTTTTGAAATAGGACTTGCGTGTCCTGCCTTATCTCTTTATCTTAGTTTGTAAAATTCTTTCCTTATCTTACTCTTTTCGAATGTAACTTGAGGTTTCTACATTCAAATGTAATTAGAATTAGGATAGATTAGGAATTGAATTTGGAAAAATTGACGATGGAGATTCAAGAAAATTTTGAAGATTCTTATATGTAATCCCTTAGGTTTGACCAAGCTAGTTTCCTTTGATGGCTCAAGGAAATTAGTATAGTTAAAGTCCATAATCATCCAAAGTAGTTTGCATGTGATAGATTTATTTTATGCAATTTAATAAATGCTATGCAATGCAAAGTAGTATGCATGTGATAGATTTATTTTATGCAATTTAATAAATGCCATGCATGCAAAGATGAGACCCTAATAAAGGCGAAACAAAATCCTTCATTATATATTGAGTCACATGCCATGCATGAGCAAGTTGCCTTCCACCATATAGCAAGATAACCTTGCTACTCTTTTAATTGGAGACTTGTTAAGCACACTCAAGGTCACACTTTTACACGAGTATATTTGAGCTATTGGTGGGTATTACTCAACTAGTTTCATAAAATCCGGATGCTTGGAAACTTCTAGAGGCAAAGGCTAGGCAAAATATATATGATATGTTTAGGCAATGTGTTGTCACCTAGCTGATCTAGGAGTTGTATAAAAATACAATTGGTAAGCTTAGTTACCTACCTAATCCACCGATCATGGTTTGTTGAGCACACTCAAGGCCATGACTTGATGGATGGGATCCTAGCCCACTAAGAGAATCCTAGTAGAGATCTCTTGAAGTGATATGGAAGGTTATCATCTTGTAAAAAATAGTGGGAAAACTATTTAAAATTTTAAAACCTTGTTTTAAATAGTTTATGATGATATTTACTTATTGCTTTATTTTATCTATTTAGACATAATTTATATACATGGCTAATAATCTGTCACTATGGTGCATCTTGGATGCAAATCAAACTCACTAGACAAAACCCTTTTTCAAGGTACTAGGACTTGAGAAATGTTCTCAAGTGAAAGGCTGTTCGTTCCACAATCTCTACCAAATACAATTCATAATTAGGACTGTACTTCCATGAGATGGAATTTATATTGCCTTAATTATGAATTAGGAAGACAACCATGATAATGGCAGTAATTAGGAAATGTTCTCAAACATCTTTATGGTAAAGATGGACAAAGGAGGGACTAAAAAAAAATAATTTCTTTAACAAAGTTAAAGAAGAGGAAGCTTATAGAAGCCTTTACTTTGCCAAAGTCTATGATTGAGTTAGAAGTTACTACTATTGTACTAACATCATAAGTATTTGATACTAGATGTTGAATGCATTTAAGTAATGACATAAATCGTAAAACAATAGTAGTAAGTCAATGCTCAATATAAATGTCAAGAAAACTTGTCACGACCTGGAACTCCCATCGGGCCTGTGACAACAGCCGCGACGTCCCGATAGGCACTCATTACCCTGAATGCCGATCGGAACCTCGCAAGCCTTAGCATCAGCTTCCGCATCTCCCCGGTGAGTGACAATTATTAAATCTTGCATTTCAAGAAATCATAAGTCATTTCCTAATCAAAATAATAAAATATTACTTTTTGGCTCATAGGGGCATTTTCGTCATTTTTTTTCGACAATATCGAAACTCGCCAAAAACATGATGTAAAAGCTAAATATGTTCATACATATTTTAAATCAGATAACAAAAGTATAAAATTACTTTTACAATGACACGTGGGCCCCCAACTAACCAATAAGATGCGAGTTTGTGAACCTACAATTTTGACAATGCAAGGCTAACTGAAGTCCTTGATGCAATCGGCTATCTACAGGCTATCCCGAACCTGAAATGTGTGGAATTGAGGGTGGTGAGATTATAAAATCCCAGTGAGCAAACAGACACCATCTAAACTATCAAAGGCGAGTAAATTGAGACAATTAAAAATAATTAACTTTAGCAAATTTTTCACATCACGAATATTCATTTCAACCAAATAATCAATATGGCTCGTGAATTACTCAAAACCTGACTCATGCCAAATCTTGTACTCAGGGACACCTGGACCAAGGGTACCCAACTGAGTCTGCCAAGGTTGTTAAAAATTCATATTTCGCATACATCATATTTTTATTTTGAAACATAGTCATTCCTTGGGGTTGGTTGAGTCTCACTCTCACGCGGTGATCCACGTGAAGTGCACTCAAAAAGCCCACCTCAAGAGATACCCTAAGCGCCTCTACGACTGAGGTGAGAATATAAGGTACTTTACTATGCTCCTCTAATAGGCTAGCCCACGGAACCCCCCACCACTGCAGTAGCTAATCTTTTATCTACCACGTGATTTATAAAATCTTTTTCTGCATGACATGGCAATTTATCGCAACCTAGCCTCTCAAGGCTAAATACACAGTACAAATAATTCTAACACCAAAATCAGTTTAGCCATTCATGCTCATTTATTGTCATAAGGCATTCAATTTAAAACCATAAATTTACAACACAAGCAGGCAGTCTCCAATTACTCTATTTTCAAAACTAGTATTCGATTTTCTAGAAAATTTATAAAATCACAATTTCTCTTAAAACATAGCAATTTACCCTTTAAACCATTTTCCATAAAATCACACAATTGTATAAAACTATTCTAGATAATTAAGATGATAATAAGTTTACTCACAGTTTTCGAAAACTAAATTCGGGTACTCCAACTATTACTCCTCGGGTGCGATTTCTTTGCCCTTGTCAAAGGATTCGCCACCTTGACAAATTGCACAATTAAGAGGTTTACTACTTTGGTACTAAACCAAAATAAACTAATTTATACTACTAATGCATGATATGAAGTGCAAAATGTCTAAATTTTGCCTAAACGCGATGTTAACCTATTTCGATCTTTTACCCGATAAATCGATATACGCGTTCGTTTAAACTCCAAATTAAGTTTTTTCAGTTTCTATACCTCAATTGCACCCAAATTGACTTAATGTTCCTTAGTGTTGTACAAATTATCAGTCTCGATAGCAAATTACGAAAATACCCCTAGTGGGTAAAATTTGTATTTTTGCTCCGAAAATTCCCATTATTTTTCTAGGCTCATAATTCATCATTATTCATCATAATTCCTCAAATAAACATCAAGATCAACAGCCAATATTCCCCTAGAAAATTCAGCCAATAATGGTAATGGAGGAAAATGAATTCTTTTCTTGTTGTTTTGTTTCTAAATATGCTAAACTAACTAAAAACACTAACATAACTTAAAATCAAATTAATCTAACTTCATTCTCTCTCCATACCCATTTGGGAAGCCATGAATTCACCATGAAAACATGAAATCTAACCATGGAAAATAAGGAAAAAAGCATGGGAAAGGTAGATCACAAGTCAAAATCAATAAATTTTACCTTTGATTGCTTGATTCCTTGAAATCCCACACTTTTTCTTCAATTTTCCCCACCTAGGTTTTTGTTCTTTCTTTTCTCTCTTTGTTCTTCCTTTTTCTTTATTTGGCCGGCCATGTAAAAGAAAATTGGCTGATTTTTATGCATATTTTAAAGCTAAATAAATAATGAATATAAACTTGACACATGTCACCTTATTATTGGTCCATGACTCATTTCTTAACTATTAAGCTTTCTCTCTCCACCACACAATATTCGAGGGTCCAAAATGATGATGGGTGAAGACCTTGTGCTAGAAAAATGCTTTGGGGGTGCAAAATTACCGTTTTGCCCCCGAGGTGGCAAAATTACATTTTTGCCTCAAAAACTGAAAAATTGCCCATAGACATATTTTTCATCCCTTATACTCATACCATTCTCCAATTTGTCAAATGTGATCTAAATTCTCTCAAAAATCTCAAATTTTGTCCGCGGGTGGAAAAACTACGATTTTGCCCCTACACTCTAGAAATCACCGAAATTAAACTTTTTCACTGCCAAACCCTCAAATTATACTCCAATACTCAAATCATACTCCAATAAGTTAAATGGGGCAAAAAAAATCTTTTCTCAAAATTCCCATTTTGTCCCCAAGTGGCAAATGACCATTTTGCCCCTAGATAGTGAAAATTTCGGTTTGACTCCAAATTGATCCTCAAACTCCGAATTACCATTTTGAGTCATCCCTCAACTGTGAAAGTCATAATTTCACCTCAAAATTTCTATTTGAACTAGTTCAAGGCTTAATCGACTTAATGGTACCATTAGGGGCAATATCGTCTTTTAACGATTCCTCAAAATTCCTAAATATTCAAACATTCTATTGAGCATGTAAATGACGTTGTAATTATTTTATAGAACAGGGTTTGACAACACTACCCCCTTTAAAATAAAATTTTGTCCTTAAAATTTCACTTATCAAACTCAAAGAAAAAGTGGGGTACTTTCCTCCATTATTTCCACATTCTTCCTGTTTATCTCACAGGTATGAAATATCAATCTTCTTAATCATATTAATCCATCTCGTACAGCTTAACCATGCTATAGATCACATTTCCTTGATATTATCTCCTTCACTATTTCTCAGAGTCTTTTATGTTCACATAGTTCAATTTTTTATAAAATTTCTTATCATGGTACTACCTACATCACTCATCATCTATTAAGTTTGAATCTTAATTCACTGAAAACCATTCTTCATTTTAGTTGATCACAATATCAACCCCACATACGTGTATATGCCTTATAATCCCATTTATGCTTCCAAGATCTACCTTGATTTGATTATTGAATACGATGCAATATCATAATTTCTCAAAGTCATCCTTTTATCCTTAATCATCTTTCATGCCTTTATATTACCTTGTATCTTTCTTGCATTACGATATTGATTTGTCATTTAAGACTCAAACTCATTTGAATCATGTATACCTTAAGCATTTTCGAATTCCAATTTCCATAATGTATTAGAAAAATTTCATTATCTAACTTCATTTTCAAGGGTAACTTCTATCATCCTTTGTTCTACTCTTTCATATAAATACAACATCATTCTTCCTTAACCAATTTACAAATTGTACCTAAAATTGTAAAACTTAAAACTAGATTCTCCTCAAGTATTTTTCAATATTAATATGAATATCACTTTCAGCTTACAGCTTCCTTTTTATAATCACATAACTTAGTGCTTGCTTTAACGAGATCCAGAGCTAAACTTCTCTTAAGTATTTCCTTGGGAATATCTATCTTAAACTTATGTCTCACAACAGATGATTACTTAACTCGTGACTTAGCCATTTGACTCCTCAGCAAGTTTCAAAATCACACATCTTATACTCATCTCGTATAATGTATAATTCTTCCTCAAAGGTATTTAAATATTTTTGAAACACCTAATCACTTATTTGCTCTTTCATACTGCAAGTCTATCATTTCCATAAAGGTATACCCAACTATTCATATTTCAATTTATCTCCAAGAGTTTCTAGCATGTCACCTAGTTTACTTGTGTTGTTACTAATCCTTTCCTTTCAACAAATTTAAGACAAGATCAGTATATTCTCATAACAATATTCTATATCAACTCATTTGCTATATCATTATTGAAATCTTTATTTACATTTTTCCTCACTTGGTATTGACATCTCTTATCAGTATCTCATACTTTCATCTAACCTTTCGCCCGCTTCCTCATTAGTCTTCAATAAGACTTAATCTCTTATCTTCCTTATTTCTTAAGATTTGACTTCAGTCATCATATTATTCATCTTAACACTCCCCATGTTAATTTATTTTTATGTAACCATCTAAAAAACTCTTTAACTTTTCTTTCTCTTACATGCCAATATACAAGGCAATAAAGAAACTTTACAATTTCACTTATCATCTTTATCTTAATACCTCCCCAATGCACTTAAGATTCCAAACAACAAAGCTTAGCATGAAAACCAATGACCATTCCTCAACTCGTAAGTTTCATCTTCATGCCACTCTCAATTTGCTCATGCTTGCTAGCCATCAAGGGTTCTTAACACGACAACGTTTGAGAGTCAGTACTGTGGCGTTGCAACTATTTGATTTCACTTTATCCCAGCAACTCTTCTACCTTTAAAGCTACTACCTCAATTATTCACAATGGTGTGGCTTCCCTCTGAGTCTATACCACAATTAGCAATACTAACTTTCTATCACAAGTACACGATCAGAACATTGATTTAATATCTTTATTTTGCCACTAACATTCATATATCTTTACCATAACATTTAGTACGAGTTTGCTTAAGCACAGATCTCCAAAGTTATTCATAACTACATGTATCTTAGATTGTACATCACTTATCATCAGACAATAAATCCCACTTTAGAATACTCTTTCCATATTGTATAGTAACTTCACCATATAGTATCATGATACTATATTCCTCCATTCTACTATCATGCGTACTCCATAGAATTTAATTAAAAGATTTATGTACCTTAACTAATGCAAATTCCATTTAATCATATCTTAAATACTCCAAACTTGTAAATTACAACTCTAAGAGTATGTCCATATATTAATAATCTTTATATATTTCATGATCATGAAAACTACAACTTAGAAACTAGCTTTTGATCATATGCACACTATTAGAACATTAATTTTAACATGTTTAATTCTCCTTTGGTGATATGTTAAGATCATTCCTGGATACATTTTCATATTAACATTGATATGCCTTTACCATAGCATTTAGTGCAAATTTGATGAAGAAATTGTCTCCAAATAACCCTTAAATACATAATTATCAAATTGTATACCACTAAACATCAAGATCTTGACTTTATTCATCAATAATCAATCACATTTATTAAGTGAATAATTTACTTAGTTATTACACCTTGCCTTTGCAATCATAAGATCAAAGTTGTCCTAAACTTAGGATGCAGAAGTTCTCTCTCTTAGAGTATATCCAAACATCAACATTTTCTAAATTCCTTGCTCTGGGGAGATCACCTTTAAGACTGATCATTCGTATTATAGGCCACACTTTAAACCGAATAAACTTTTAAATTGATCTTTCAAGTAATTCGTATATCAATCTCAATTATAGAACTTCATATGGCACTTAGACTAGATTCGACATTTTCAAGTCATTTAACCTCAAGTTACCAATTCCACATCTAGTCCTTTAATCCCTTGGCTCCTCCTTACTATGCATAATAAAGTTCAAGCTCATCCTTAGGGCATATTTGTTTACTAACTTCTTCCTTCATGACCACACATCAATTATAGTAATCATTAGTACTCACTCTCGAGTTAGTTCACGTGCTGATATCCATGAACTATAATAGATCCAATCAATTTTTAAAATCTCACAATTGCTTAATTGAAATCAACACCACTTTTATATGGGCATAACACGCTCAATTAACATAGTGTTCTTATCTTCATGAACATATGTATGAATTTACTTTTACCTTAATGCTTAATTTGTACACTCCACCAAATGAATAAATTATCACGGCCTATTTGTCCAATTCCAAATTTCTCCATCCATAATCGAAGGGATATATCATTTCATTAATCTTTCATTAGAAGCATTCGTTTTAAGATCTCTCCAACACTGGCTCGTGTCACGGGTGGCATCTTAAACCCGAACAACAACCCTACTTATGACCTTTGCATGACATTAACAAGGAAGTGGATTACTGGGAACAGAAATTCCTATAGCTCCTATAAGATCTATAAGAAGAAACAAAACGAGTCTAAACAACTCCAAATTCTATATGCAGATGCACATATTTTATTCTCTCAAACCTAACTCAACTTAACTCGGGCCACGCAGTGTCAGTGTGGATTTCTTAAAACAACTTTAAAACCAAAAACTTTAAAATCCAAAGCTTTAAAATCAAAATCTCTTATCTTTAAACCATGCTCTGATACCACTTTAATTGTCAGGACCCAAAACTCCCATCGGGCCCGTGACAATCGCAGTGACGTCCCGATAGGCACTCATTACCCTGAATGCCGATCGAAACCCTGCAAGGCTTAGCATCAGCTTTCGCATCTCCCTGGTGAGCGACAGTTATTCAATCTTGCATTTCAAGAAATCATAAGTCGTTTCCAAATCAAAACAATAAAATATTATTTTCTGGCTCACAAGGGCATTTTCGTCATTTTTCTTCGATAATATCAAAACTCGCCAAAAACATGATGTAAAAGCTAAATATGTTCATACATATTTTAAATCAAATAACGAAAGTATAAAATTACTTTTACAATGACACGTGGGCCCCCAACTAACCAATAAGATGTGAGTCTGTGAACTTATAATTTTGACAATGCAAGGCTAACTGAAGTCCTTGATGCAATCAGCTATCTACCAGCTATCCCAAACCTGAAATGTGTGGAATTGAGGGTGGTGAGATTATAAAATCCTAGTGAGTAAACAGACACCATCTAAACTATCAAAGGCGAGAAAATGGAGACAATTAAAAATAATTAACCTCAGTAAATTTTTCACATCATGAATATTCATTTCAACCAAATAATAAACATGGCTCGTGAATTACTCAAAACCTGACTCATGCCAAATCCTGTACTCGGGGACACCTGGACTAGGGATATCCAACCAAGTCCGTCAAGGCTGTTAAAAAATTCATATTTCGCATAAATCATATTTTTATTTTGAAACATAGCCGTTTCTTGGCGTTGGCTGAGTCTCACTCTCACGCGGTGGTCCACGTGAAGTGCACTCAAAAAGCCCACCTCAGGAGATACCCTATGCGCCTCTACGACCGAGGTGAGAATATAAAGGAGTTTACCATGCCCCTCTAATAGACTGGCCCACGAAACCCCCCACCACTACAGTAGCTAATCTTTTATCTACCATCTGATTTATAAACTCTTTTTCTGGATGACATGGCAATTTATCGCAACCTAGCCTCTCAAGGCTAAATACACAGCACAAATAATTCTAACACCAAAATCAGTTTAGCCATTCATGCTCATTTATTGTCATAAGCCATTCTATTTAAAACCACAAATTTACAACACAAGCAGGCAGTCTCCAATTACTCTATTTTCAAAGCCAGTATTCGATTTTTCAAAAAATTAATAAAATCATTTTATAAAATCATAATTTCTCTTAAAACATATCAATTTACCATTTAAACCCATTTTCCATAAAATCACACAACTGTATAAAACTACTCTAGATAATTAAGACGATAATAAGTTTACTCACAGTTTTCGAAAACTAAATTCAAGTACTCCAACTATTACTCCTCGGGTGCGATTTCTTTGCCCTTGCGAGAAGAGTCGCCACCTTGACAAATTGCACAATTAAGAGGTTTACTACTTTGGTACTAAACCAAAATAAACTAATTTATACTACTAATGCATGATATGAAGTGCAAAATGTCTAAATTTTGCCTAAACGCAGTGTTAGCCTATTTCGGTCTTTTACCCGATAAATTGATATACGCGTCTGTTTAAACTCCAAATTAATTTTTTTCAATTTCTATACCTCAATTGCACCCAAATTGAATTAATGTTCCTCAGTGTGGTGCAAATTATCAGTCTTGGTAGCAAATTATGAAAATACCCTTAGTGGGTAAAAATTCGTATTTTTGCTCCGAAAATTCTCATTATTTTTCTAGGCTTATAATTCATCATTATTCATCATAATTCCTCAAATAAACATCAAGATCAGCAGCCAATATTCCCCTAGAAAATTCGGCCAATAATAGTAATGGAGGAAAATGAATTCTTTTCTTGTTGTTTTGTTTCTAAATATGCTAAACTAACTAAAAACACTAACATAACTTAAAATCAAATTAATCTAACTTCATTCTCTCCGCATACCCATTTGGGCAGCCATGAATTCCCCATGAAAACATGAAATCTAACCATGAAAAATAAGGAGAAAAGCATGGGAAAGGTAGATCACAAGTGAAAATCAATAAATTTTACCTTTGATTGCTTGATTCCTTTAAATCCACACTTTTTCTTCAATTTTCCCCACCTAGGTTTTTGTTCTTTCTTTTCTCTCTTTGTTCTTCCTTTTTCTTTGTTTGGCTAGCCATAGAAAAGAAAATTGGCTGATTTTTATGCTTATTTTAAAGCTAAATAAATAATGAATAAAAACTTGACACATGTCACCTTATTATTGGTCCATGTGTCATTTCTTAACTACTAAGCTTTCTCTCTCCACCACACATTATTCAAGGGTCAAAATGATGATGGGTGAAGACCTTGTGCTGGAAAAATGCTCTGGGTGTGCAAAATTACTGTTTTACCCTTGAGGTGGCAAAATTACATTTTTACCCCAAAAACTAAAAAATTGCCCATAGACATATTTTTCATCCTTTATACTCATACCATTCTCCTATTTGTCAAATGTGATCTAAATTCTCTCAAAATCTCAAATTTTGTCTGCGGGTGGAAAAATTACAATTTTGCCCCTATGCTCCAAAAATCACTGAAATTAAACTTTTTCACTGCCAAACCCTCAAATTATACTCCAATACTCAAATCATACTCCAATAAGTTAAATGGGGCCAAAAAAATCTTTTCTCAAAATTTCCATTTTGTCCCCAAGTGGCAAATGACCATTTTGCCCCTGGTTAGTGAAAATTTTGGTTTAACTCCAAATTGATCCTCAAACTCCGAATTACCATTTTGAGTCATCCCTGATCTGTGAAACTCTTAATTTCACCTCAAAATTCCTTTTTGAACTAGTTCGAGTCTTAATTGACTTAATGGTACCATTAGGGGTAATATCGTCTTTTAACGATTCCTCGAAATTCCTAAATATTCAAACATTCTATTGAGCATGTAAATGACGTTGTAATTATTTTATAGAATAGGGTTTGACAAAACTGATTGCATATGATCTCAATTATGGCATTTTTGTCTTGGTCATTGAAGTAAGAATTAGAGTATGAAGATACTTAGATCTTTTTGATTATGAATCATGAAGGAGCTAGTAATTCTTATATGACCAAATCAATTTTCATGCAAAAAGTGAATGACTTGGTATGTTCAAAAGGTCTTCTACATATAGATCCATACGAACCATTGAACATAAAATGTTATGGAAAATGTTCCTAATTCATTAAGTTTACACAAGACCAAATTGAGATTTTGTCTTGTATACTTAAAGAAATAAAATTTGAAACCATGAAATGTTCAGAGAACTCAAATATAAGATCATACGAGCTATATAGTATGAAGTACTCTTATTAAGATATGATCTTAGTGAAGATTACTCCTACTTATTAATTAATCATTCAAAAAATGAATGTAGATACATGTGAAATGGAACTTTCTTATGAATAGAACATAGAGATGTTTGTTCAAATAAGAAAGCAAACTCATATAGTGATATGATTTGGTCATATCTCTCTGAGTTATATGTAGCCAATTATATTATTCCAAACCAATATGATTCCAAGTATACATTGAGATGTATTTATGTAACATCATGAAAAATTCAAAAGAGTTTGATTATTACTCTCACAAAGGATCTTGGATTTAGTGGGAATATGATGACACTAAAAAAAAGAGTTTTTTAGTTATTATATGGTTACATTGGAATCTAACTCTTAAGATTTTGCATAGAGATGCATAATCATATGTATGAGAACTCCATGAATTTAGTAAGATACATTGAAGATGTATTATTCATATGAGATGAACTACTAAATATGTTTTCTGTTGGAGTTATACACTTTGTTCTATTATATGGGATCCAAAGGGTTGAATTTAATAATATGTACAAGTGTATTTATCTCATAGACAAAAGGAAGTTAGTGGGAGTGAATACAATTCTTTCGTGATACAATTACATGGGATGCAATGTGTGTTAAAAGAAAATGCCAAAATTTAAAAGGGGCAGATGCTACAATGAAAAGTGACAAATGCATATGATGCATACAACATAGTTTAGTTGGAATGGTTCCAAAGAAAGAAAGAGGACTATGTACATGTATATAATTAAAGTCATATACATCCTATTAAAAGGGCTCTAATAGGAAGATACTTAGATCATTAGTCCATGGAACTAATTAAAGGTTTTGAACATTGTTAATGTAACAATGGAGCCATACAAGTAGAACCTGGGTCTCATTGGATCTAGATATAGTAATATGACATGATGTGGTGCATGGACATCATGAAGATAGATAAAAGTAATTAACCACATTGAAGGGCACAAACGAGTCTACATGCACACACGATTACTAGATGGATTGAATCCACATACGATGAGGTAGCAATTGGCTTTGTGCTAGTGGGGGATGTTGGGATGAGCCCTGCAGCCAATTGGGATTGGTTGAGGCATGATTTCAATCATGCAACAGTATCATTCATGTTGAATGATTAGAGGTTTTCCTTCATCAATAAGACATTAATTATAATGAGTTATAAGTCTAATTGGATGAAGTCCATGAGATTAATATGCATTAGAAGGAAACTGTAATGGGTTATAGTTAAGAGATTCTTATGCATCAAAGCATAATCTCAAAATGTTCCTGATAAATATATCATTGAGACTGGACATCAATGATGCTCAGAAACTGGTATATTCTATGTTCCTTACTTTGGAAGTAAGCAATTTGTCAAACTCGACCTTATAAAATACTTGCCATGTCCTTCATGTGATTGACAATATGATTGCATACTTGGAAACCCCGAAAAATTATCAAAAGTCGATATTGTACCAAATGGTACTATTAAGTTGAATTAAGCCTCGAACTAGTCTAAATAGAGATCTTAAGATGAAATTGAGAATTTAAAAACCTCAGAATGACTTAATGTGATGATTTGGAGTTCAAGGGCTAAATTGGAGTCAATTTGGAATTTTCATGTTCTAGGGGTAAAATGGTAATTTAATCATTTGAGAACAAAATAAGAATTTTTAGAAAAGATTTTGATCACATTTGACTCATCGGAGTATAATTTGGGTTTGAGAGGTGAAAAATTTAAATTTTGACTTTTTTGGAGTCTTAGGGGCAAAATGGTAATTTTACGAGTTTACAGGGGCAAAGTTGAAATTTTAGAATTTTACACCACCAAACACTTGCCGTGCCCATCGATTTCAGCCATTAACATTTTAAATTATGGATAGTTGAAACATTTTAAGTGGTGGAGAGAGATTGCTTAATGGATAAGTATTACACATGGACCAATGGAAACATGCCATGTGTCAAGCTTGGATTATTCTAGAATTTCCTTGTAAAATCTATTTAAAACTCTCTTAGTCTCACCCATATGGTCGGCCAAAGTATGAAGTGAAGAGGAAAGGAAAGAACACAAACCCTAGGTGCGAAAATTGAAGAAAAAGTGTGGGATTTCAAGGGATTAAGCTAATAAAGGTAAAATTTTGTGATTTTATCTTGTGATTTACACTACCCATGCTTTCTTTTTCATTTTCCATGCTTAGAACTTAAGTTTGCATGATGAACCCATGTTGGCCGAATTTGAGAAGAGAGGTTTTGAGCATTGATTTTGCTAGACTTCAAGCCAATTAAGTGTTTTTGGTTGTTTGGTAATGGAAAGTATGAAAATCTAGCAAGGAATCACTTTCTTCTTCACAAACCCACAAGAGGCCGAATTTTCTAGGGAGGATTTTGAGGCTGAATATTATGATATTTCATGATATTTTGGTGCTATTTAATGATTGGTGAGGCTAGAAATTTAATGGGAAATTTTGGCATGAAAATCTAAATTTTACCTAATGTATAGGCATGTGCGATTTATGGTTCGGACTGATAAATTGAATCATATTCATAGTCATTGAGGTATTTTAAGTATAATTGGAGTGTAGAAAGTGAAAGAAATCGATTTGGAGTTAAATTGAAGGTTTTAGCCAATTACATCGAGAATAGTGTGAATTAGGTCGAATATCGTATTTAAACGGCTATTCGGACATTTTACATCACATTTCGTGCATTCATATAGATTTATAGAGCCTGAAATAGTTTATGATAAATTGACACCATTTATTGAAATTCGTGTCACGTATGATGTATAGGTGGTGAGCCCTTTAACAACGGTAAAGAGATTGTGCCCGAAGACGTGGAATAGGAGTATATCGAACTCCTAGTATTGTGAGTAACCTCATTACCGTCTTAATTATCTAAAGTGGTTTTTATCCGATTTTGTGAATATCCTGAAAAATGAATTAAATGATTAATTTTTCGATTTTATAAACCAAATTGTGATTTAATGAAATGATTTCATAAAATTGTTTTAAAATTGAATAATGGCTTTGAAAATAGAGTAATTGGAGACCATTTGAAGTATTGTGAATTTATGGTTCTAATTGATTGGCTTATGACAATATTGGCATGAATGGCTAAATTAGTATTTGTGTTGAAATTTATAAACTGTTGTTTGCCTTGATAGGTTGGATAATGATAAAAATGCCATGTTATGCTGTTGAATTTTCATTGTATGGTGGGTTTAGCTTGCTGCAGTGGGCTGGTTCTGTGGACTAGCTTTTTAGAGGGGCACGAAACCTGGTCATATTCTTACCTCGGTTGGAGAGGCGAGTAGGGTAACTCGCAAGGTATAACTTTTAGAGTTCACTTCACGCCAAACAACCATGTGAGGGAGAACTCAGCCAACGCCAAGGAACGACTATATTTTCAAAATAAAAACATGATTTATGAGTACATAACTTTTTAATAGCCTTGGCGGACTCAGTTTGGGATAGCCCTCGACTAAGGTATCACCAATAATTGAGTATCAGAATGATTTTGGCACGAGCCAAATCTTTTAAGAAATTCATAGGCCATGTTAATTACTCGATTTATATGAATTGATTTTATTTGGTTGAAACTTGTTGAAAGGTGATGAATTACAGTATGTTAAACTATTTTATCTATCTCCATTTACTCAACTTTAGATATTTTAGATGGTATTTTTTACTCACTAGGAGTATATAATCTCACCACCCTCTTTTCCACCAATTTCAAGCTTAGAATAGATTGTAGATAACTAATATCGTCGTGGACTACAGTTGGACTTGTCACATCAAAAAACTGTAGGTTCATTTCTTTTGATACTTTTAGTCATTCGTGGGCCCACGTGTTACTGTAAATTAAATTTTATACTTTGGTTATCTGTATTACAATATGTATGAATTTATTTAGCTTTTATGCTACAAAAATTATTTATCGGTAACTCTATAAATATTATTTTATAAGAAAATAGAACATTTTATTGAATATTTTTGTTATATTCAAATGGATATAGTTTCGTTTTAAATGAACGTTTTAGACATCTAAATTTATTTTTGATTCTGAAATATGTGTTTTCCACTCGTATACGACATTTTTAATTGGTTTCGAGATTTGTGAGGAAAAATGACCAAAATGCCCCTGTGAGACAAAAGAATTATTTTTCTATTGTTTTGATTTGGTAATAGTTTATTGTCACGACCCAAATTTCGGGCCATTTTCGGCCCATGGGCCCAATGGATGTAATCCACTAAGCCCAAGCAAGCCTATTAACCTAACATACTCATCATTCCATCATAACTACTAAGTCCTATTTCATAACTTAGAATCATAATAAAATTAAACATTCGCCAACTCATACTGGCATATCAATTAAGTGTACATTGCCTACAACATGTATCTTAATAATTTACATCAAGTTTTTCTATACATCTCAAAAAAAGAAGACTTGACTTCTAGCGGATGGACTAGGACGAATGTATAGCTACTGAATGCTGAGACACCTACGAAAAGATGGATATAAGTCTACAAGGACACCTCATCCTAGTTACCTGCTGCCTCGTGATATGAAAACATGAAGTTAAAAACGATGAGTATAAACCTAGTGAGTGAACAAGAAAGGGAACAAGCATACCATAAGGAATCTTTAACGAAATCATGATGCATTCTTTTTCAGAACAATGCAAATTGTTTCTATTCTTATTAAAAACCCCTCATCAAGCCCTTAAATGATTAATCCTTTGAAAATCATGAACCGATACATAACGAACCATTTGAAGAATGAAAGCTTCAATATTACAAAAGCAAGTCAAATACGACAATGAGATTGCCTTTCCGCTGCAGTGACGTTGGGATTTGGTTATTAGCCGAACAAGGGTTTCTCAACTAGCCAAGGGTTTCTCACTAAATCTCCCCATATTAAACTTAACTCATCTAATCCTTAATGTTGGAAGTCCATGCTCCGATATGGTAGCAAAGTAATGAAAGATAGGGCAGCAATTGGACAAGATAGGAAACCAAAACATAAGGTTTTTTGCTGCAGTAAGATTCTTTCTCGCTGCAGCGAAATTGTAACCCAGAAACAGAAGGTTTCTCGTTGCAGCAAAATTCAGCTGATGAAACAGAGAGTTTTTCGCTGCAGCGAGATTCCTTTTTGCTGCAGCGAGAAGCTACAGTGACTATCTTGCTATAGCAAAATACATTCTCGCTGCAGCGAGAACCAATTCTAGTGAAGGTTCTCAAACTTGAGAGTTTCTCGCTGCAGAGAAATATAGGGCACCAAACGAAAATTTTCCTTTCTCCCAAAGAAAACCACCCTGCTTGAAATGTTCAAAACCAATAAGAAATGCATAACAACTTCCCAAAGTTTAACATACCGAATTTCACATACATTACATCCATATACATAACTCATAAATGTATTATAACACACATGTTTACATATATATACATATACATATACCCATCACCATCATGCACACCATCCCATCATCATCATCACCAGCTCATGCGCACTCCCTACTCGCACATGGCTAGGTCATCATCGGGTTATGCGCACTCCCTAATCGCACATAACCTGGTCATCCTCGGCTTATGTGCACTCCCTACTCGCACATAGCCGAGTCAATATAATTACATAACATTATATTCAAGCATATATGTATATCAACATAATGCAGCCACATAGAAATCCATAATAACCACGTATCATAACATAAACCATTTCACAAGAGCTTGTTCCCAAGGCATTCATTTTTGAGAAAAGTTGTATAAAATCATTCAAACACTTTGTTCAAAACAGTCATATTCTCAAAACAATTTTGATAGGCAGTCCACTCATCAATTGATTGTTGAGCCTTTAGATGACTCCAATTCCTCTAATTGTCTAAATGAGATGATAGGGGTTCCTTAGAACCTAGGATCACATTAGCATAAGCAATAGGTCAATTTTACACACTATGAACCCTAAAAGCTATCTTTTAGCTAGTTTTCAATTGCCACATTAAATGGCCATCTATGTTCACTATCTTAATCACTAAAAGTAATAAACATACTCAACAATAAACAGCTCATAAATCCCAATTACTAGCCATTTTCTGCAGCTAAAAACCAAGCTTAATTTATCACTTACCCTAGGGCTCCTTTGTAGTCAAATTCTCTCCTAATAGCTTCCAAATAAATGGTGTAATTCTTTTTTTCTCTCTCTAAAATGTCCAACTAGTGAGAGAAAGTATGAAAACCAAATTTTTGAAGGGTTTTAAAGTGAGAGGATGAAAAAGCATAAGGGTTTATGGAAGAGTACACCAAAAGCATGAAAATTAAAGCTAGAGAGAGAAAGTTATGGAAGCTTGAAGAAAACTCCCATCGAAAAATTGAAGAAATGTGAGAGAGGAGAAGGGAAGAAGAAGACCAGCTGCTGAAAATTCAACAAGGTGTTGGAAATTTCAAGATATTTATAACCAATCTTATCCTTTTCCTTAAAATTACGAAAATGCCCCTTCACCAATTTACTTATTCTCCTCCAATCTTTTATGCAATCTTTTTGCTCTTTTAACACTAGGACAAGGTCCATAATGGTCTAGACATGTTCAGGTTCATAAAAACTTAAAATTTTAACCCGAGGTGAAAAATGACCATTTTGCCCCTATTATGAAAATTGTTGAAACTTCTAGTTTTCTTCGTGTTTTCACCAGCACACATCATTTGTGCTGTCTTATACCCATTTTAACCTTAAAATATCATAAAACTTTCTTCTGGAAGCTTCTTAGAGAAAATGACGAAATTACCCCTATCTCGTATTATTACATCTATGCTTAGTTACAAGCCTATAGAGGTTGGGGTCTCACATTTATAACCTCTCAAAACATGTTATATTACAACTATTGATCATAGGAGAGGTGACAAAACTGATATTAAGGCCTTGCGAGGATCCAATCAGCATTTCGAGCGATGAATGTCTATCGGGACATCGCGACGATTGTCACGAGCTCAATGAGAGTACCGGGTCGTGACAATTCTAGTGGTATCAAAGCTTTAGGTTTTAAAGTTATTTTTAAAAACTACAGTGTTAGTGTGGCCCAAGTTAAGTTAAGTTAAGTTAGGATTGATAGAATAGAATACGTGCATCTGCACATAAAATTTGGAGTTGTTTAGACTCCTTCTATTTCTTCTTATAGATCTTATGAGAGCATAAGTCATAGACAGGGAGCTATATGAACTTCTGTTTCCAGTAATCCACTTCCTTATTAATGTCATGCAAAGGTCATAAGTAGGGTCGTTGTCCGGGTTTAAGATGCCACCCATGACACGAGCCAGTGTTAGAGAGATCTTAAAATGAATGCTCCTAATGAAAGATTACTGAAATGATATATCCCTCTGATTAAGGATGGAGAAATTTGGAGTTGGACTAATAGGTCGTGATAATTTATTCATTTGGTGGAGTTATAATTGAACTCATGGTTGTCAATTGGAAAAAGATTTGGGGACTATGGATTGTATTGGGGTTAATATAAAGGAGCATGTGTGATAATAGTAATAAAGGGCGCACTTTGATTAGAATGAATAGTGATTGTTATAATTCATTTGGAGTGTATAAATTAAGCATTGAGGTAAGAGTAAACCCATACTTATGTGCATGAAGTTAAGAACACTATGTTAATTGAGCTTGTTATGCCCATATAAAAGTGGTGTTGAGATTATGAAATATTTTATATGTGAATATGTGTTGAATAGGTACAGTAGCTTAGAGGGAACTGGTGTTGATTTTAATTAAGCGATTGTGAGATTGCAAGAATTGATTGGACCTATTATAGTTCATGGATATAAGCACATGAATTAACTCGAGAGTGAGTATCAATGATTACTATAATTGATGTGTGGTCATGAAGTAAAAAGTTAGTAACCAAATCTGCTCTAAGGATGAGCTTGAACTTTGCTATGCATAGTAAGGGGAGCCAAGGGATTAAAGGACTAGATGTGGAATTGGCAGCTTGAGGTTAAATGACTTGAAAATGTTGAATCTAGTTTAAGTGCCATATGAAGTTCTATAATTGAGATTGATATACGAATTACTTGAAAGATCAATTTAAAAGTTTATTCAGTTCAAAGTGTGGCCTACGATACGAATGATCAGTCTTGAAGGTGATCTCCCCAGAGTAAGGAATTTAGAAAATGTTGATGTTTGGATATACTCTAAGAGAGAGAACTTCTGCATCCTAAGTTTAGGACAACTTTGATCTTATGATCGCAAAGGCAAGGTGTAATAACTAAGTAAATTATTCACTTAATAAATGTGATTGGTTATTGATGAATAAAGTCAAGATCTTAACATTTAGTGGTATACAATTTGATAATTATGCATTTAAGAGTTATTTGGAGACAATTTCTTTATGAAATTTGCTGTAAATGCTATGGCAAAGGCATATCAATGTTAATATGGAAATGTATTCAGGACTGATCTTAACATACCACCAAAGGACAATTAAACATGTTGAAGTTAATGTTCTAATAGTGTGCATATGATAGAAAGCTAGTTTGTAAGTTGTAGTTTTCATGATCATGAAATATATAAAGATTATCAATATATGGACATACACTTGGAGTTGTAATTTACAAGTTTAGAGTATTTAAGATATGATTAAATGGAATTAGCATTAGTTAAGGTACGTAAATCTTTTAATTAATTTTTATGGAGTATGCATGATAGTAGAATGGAGGAACATAGTGCCGTGATACTATATGGTGAAGTTACTATACAATATGGAAAGAGTATTCTAAAGTGGGATTTATTGACTGATGATAAGTGATGTGCAATCTGAGATACATGTAGCTATGAATAAATTTGGAGATTTTTGCTTAAGCAAACTCGTACTAAATGTTATGGTAAAGATATATGAATGTTAGTGGCAAAATAAATACGTTAAATCAATGTTCTGATCGTACACTTGTGATAGAAAGTTAGTCTTCCTAATTGTGGTATAAACTCAGAGGGAAGCCACACGATTATGAATAATTGAGGAAGTAGCTTTAAAGGTGGAAGAGTTGCTTGGATAAAGTGAATTCAAACAGTTGCAATGCTACAGTATTGACTATCAAACGCTATCGCGTTAAGAACCCCTAATGACTAGAAAGTAAGAGCAAACTGTGAGCGGCATAAAGATGAAACTCATGAGTTGAAATATGGTTATTGGTTTTGATGCTAAGCTTTGTTGTTTGGAGTCTTAAGTGCATTGGGGAGGTATTAAGATAAAGATGATGAGTGAAATTGCAGAGTGTCTTTATTGCCTTATGTATGGGCATGTAAGAGAAAGAAAAGTTAGAGAGTTTTTGAGATGGATACAAAAGAAAATAATAATAATAGTAAATTAATTAACATGTGGAGTATTAAGATGAATAATATGTTGACTAAAGTAAAATCTTAAGAAATAAAGTAAATCTTGTAAAAGGGTAAAGAGGAAGTGAGGGAAATGTTAGATGAATATATGAGATGTTGATAAGAGATGTCAATACCAAGTGATGAGAGTGTGAATGGAGATTTCAAGAATGATATAGCAAATGAGTTTATATAGAATATTGTTATGACAATTTACTAATCTTGTCTTGACCTTGTTGAAAGGAAAGGATTAGTGACAACAGAAGTAAACTACGGGGTATGCTAGAAACCCTTGGAAATAAGTTGAAGCATGAGTAGTTAAGCATGCATGTAAATATTTTGGTGAGCAAGTGCATGTCTTTATGGAAATGATATACTTGGAGTATGAAAAAGCAAATAAGTGATTAAATGTTTCAAGAATGTTTAAACACTTTTGAGAAAGAATTATAAGTTATACATGATGAGCATAAGATGCGTGACTTTGAAACTTGTTAAAGAGCCAAACGGCTCAGTCTTGGGTTAAGTGATCACCTGATGTGAGACATAAGTTTAAGATAGATATCCCCAAGGAAATACTCAAGAAACGTTCTACCCTGGATCTCGTGAAAGCAAGCACTAAGTTATGTGGCTATAAAAAGGAAGCTGTAAGCTGAGAGTGATATTAGTATTAATATTGAAAAGTACTTGAGGAGAATCTAGTTTCAAGACTTGTAATTTCAAGTACAATTTGTAAAATGGTTAAGGAAGAATGATACTATATTGTGTGAGAGAGTGGAACAAAAGATGATAGAAGTTGACCTTGATAATGAAGTTGGATAATGAAACTTTCCTAATATATTATGAAAATTGTAATTCAAAAATGCTTAAGGCATACGTGATTCAAATGAGTCTGAGTTATAAGTGACAAATCAATATGGGAATGCAAAAAAGATACAAGGTAATGTAGAGGTATGAAGGATAATCGAGGAAAAAGGATGACTCCTAGGAATTGTGGTATTGCATAAGATGCAATGATCAAGTTAAGTTAAATCTTGGAGGCATCAATGGGATTATAAAGCATACATGCATAATAGATTATAATTCAATGGAGAAGACATTATGATGCAATGATATATAGTACAAGAAGACTTAAGCATATAATTGGAAATGATAAGAAGAGAGTATAAGTATGTAAATGATGTGGAACTATGCATAAGCATGATGAGAATTTGTATGAAATATGAAGATTATTCTATTGAATCTTGGTTATGGATGAGAATGAACAAAGAGAAAGTAGTCTAAAGGCATTTGAAAACAGAGACCCGTGTAAATAATAAGGAATATGGACATTTGAATGTGCGTGTATACATATGTGTGGAGTTAGTGATGTACCTAACTAAAATGAAGAATGGTTTTAGTGGTTCGAGATCTGAACTCAATATATTTAATGAGTTGTATAGATAATGTAATGATCCAAAATCATATCAGAAGTCGATTTGTGACGACCTAAGGAATTTTGGGGAAATAGTTAAGGGAATGTAATCTATAGTGCGAATAAGCCATATGAGATGGATTAATAGGATTAAGAAGATTGAAATTTCCTAAATGTAAGGTAAATATGAAGTATGTGGAAATAATTGAAGCCATTAATCTTCCCTAACGTTGAGGATATGTATAAGAATGAGTATGGCATGTTAATGATGCCGTAAACTATACAATAATGTATAAGGATAGAATGAATGAATGAATGAAAGTCTAGAAGTTCTATATGGAATGAAGTAACAAGATAGTGATTGGTATACCTAAATAAGTATAAAATGCGATCGAAATTGGTATGATTGAGATGAAGCTATGGTTCAAGTTTAATGATAGTAATAGAAGCATCCTTGGTGTCTTGATATAAGAGATCATAATTGTGAAGGTTACTGTTGATATGATTTTAAAGGATAATAATAGACATAAGTGAAGTACTCAAGTTGAATTGGAGGTAAATGAGGTGAAGAAATTGAAATTCCCTATAAAGGGGAGGACATAAGAAGTGGAGCATTAGATGAGAAAACAATACCCCTACCTTTTCTCTGAGCTCAGTAAATAAAATTTTGAGGTCAAAATTTTATTTTAAGGGCGGTAGCGCCATCAAGCTCGACCTTATAAAGTACTTGCCATGTCCTTCATATGATTGACAATATGCTTGCATACTTGGAAAGCCTCGAAAAATCGTCAATAGTCAATATTGTACCAAATGGTACTATTAAGTTGAATTAAGCCTCGAACTAGTCTAAATAGAGATCTTAAGATGAAATTGAGAATTTTAAAACCCCAGCATGACTTAAAATGATGATTTGGAGTTCGAGGGTTGAATTGGAGTTAATTTGGAATTTTCATGTTCTAGAGGTAAAATGGTAATTTTATCACCCGAGGATAAAATGGAAATTTTTAGAAAAGATTTTGATCACATTTGACTCATTGGAGTATGATTTGAGTTTGAGAGGTGAAAAATTTTAATTTAGACATTTTTAGAGTCCTAGGGGCAAAACGATAATTTTACAAGTTTACGGGGGCAAAGTTAGAATTTTGGACCTAACACTTGTCATGCCCATGGATTTCAGCCATTAACATTTTGCATTGTGGATAATTGAAACATTTTAAGTGATGGATAGAGATTGCTTAATGGGTAAGTATTACACATGGACCAATGGAAACATGCCATGTGTCAAGCTTGGATTATTCTAGAATTTCCTTGTAAAATCTATTTAAAACTCTCTTAGTCTAGCCCATATGGGCGGCCAAAGCATGAAGTGAAGAGGAAAGGAAAGAACACAAACCCTAGGTGGGAAAATTAAAGAAAAATTGTGGGATTTCAAGGGATTAAGCTAATAAAGGTAAAATTTTGTGATTTTATCTTGTGATTTACACTACCCATGCTATCTTTTTCATTTTCCATGCTTAGAACTCAAGTTTGCATGATGAACCCATGCTGGCTGAATTTGAAAGGAGAGGTTTTGAGCATTGATTTTGCTAGATTTCAAGCTAATTAATTGTTTTTGGTTGTTTGGTAATGGAAAGTATGAAAATCTAGTAAGGAATCACTTTGTTCTTCATAAACCCACAAGAGGCTGAATTTTCTAGGGAGGATATTGAGGCTGAAATTGATGATATTTCATGATATTTTGGTGGTATTTAATGATTGGTGAGGCTAGAAATTTAATGGGAAATTTTGGCATGAAAATCCAAATTTTACCTAATGTATAGACATGTGCGATTTATGGTTTGGACTGATAAATTGAATCATATTCACAGTCATTGAGGTATTTTAAGTATAATTGGAGTGTACAAAGTGAAAGAAATCGATTTGCAGTTAAATTGAAGGTTTTAGCCAATTACATCGAGAATAGTGCGAATTAGGTCGAATACCGTATTTAAACGGTTATTCAGACATTTTGCATCACATTTTGTGCATTCATATAGATTTATAAAGCCTGAAATAGTTTATGATAAATTGACAAAAATTATTGAAATTCGTGTCACGTATGATGTATAGGTGGTGAGCCCTCTAACAAGGGTAAAGAGATTGTGCCCGAAGACCGAGAATAGGAGTATATCGAACTCCTAGTATTGTGAGAAACCTTACTATCGTCTTAATTATCTAAAGTGGTTTTTATCCGATTTTGTGAATATCCTGGAAAATGAATTAAATGATTAATTTTTTGATTTTATAAACCAAATGTGATTTAATGAAATGATTTCATAAACTTGTTTTAAAATTGAATAATGGCTTTAAAAATAGAGTAATTGGAGACCATTTGAAGTATTGTGAATTTATGGTTCTAATTGATTGGCTTATGAAAATATTGGCATGAATGGCTACATTGGTATTTGTGTTGAAATGTATAAACTATTGTTTGCCTTGATAGGCTGGATAATGATAAATTTGCCATGTTATGCTGTTGAATTTTTACTGTATGGTGGCTTTATCTTGCTGCAGTGGGCTGGTTATATGGACTAACCTATTAAAGGGGCACAAAACCTGGTCATATTCTTACCTCGGTTGGAGAGGCGAGTACGGTAACTCCCGAGGTATAACTTTTAGAGTTCACTTCATGCCAAACCACCACGTGAGGGTGAACTCAGCCAACGCCAAGGAACGGCTATATTTTCAAAATAAAAACATGATTTATGAGTACGTAACTTTTTAATAGCCTTGGCGGACTCTATTTTGGATAGCCCACGGCCAAGGTATCCTTGATAACTGAGTATGAGAATGATTTTGGCACGAGCCAAATCCTTTAAGAAATTCATAAGCCATGTTAATTACTCGATTTATATGAATTGATTTTATTTGGTTGAAACTTGTTGAAAGGTGATGAATTACAGTATGTTAAACTATTTTATCTGTCTCCATTTACTCAGTTTTAGATATTTTAGATGGTATTTGTTTACTCACTGGGATTATATAATCTCACCACCTTCCTTTCAACCCATTTCAGACTCAGAATAGATTATAGATAACTGATACCGTCGAGGACTACAGTTAGACTTGCCACATCCAAAAACTGTAGGTTCATTTTTTTTGAAACTTTTAGTCATTCGTGGGGCCACATGTCACTGTAAATTAAATTTTATACTTTGGTTATCTGTATTATAATATGTATGAATTTATTGAACTTTTACGCTACAAAAATTATTTATCTGTAACTCTATAAATATTGTTTTATAAGAAAATAGAATATTTTATTGAATATTTTTGTTATATTCAAATAAATATAGTTTCGTTTTAAAAGAATGTTTCAGACATCTAAATTTATTTTTGATTATGAAATATGTGTTTTCCACTCGTATACCACATTTTTAATTGGTTTCGAGATTTGTGAAAAAAAATGACCAAAATGCCCCTATGAGACAAAATAATTATTTTTCTATTGTTTTGATTTGGTAATAGTTTATAGCCTCTCAAAACATGTTATATTACAACTGTTGATCACAAGGGAGGTGAGAAAACTGATATTAAAGGCTTAAGAGGTTCCAATCGGTATTCTAGACGATGAATGTTTATAGGGACATCGCGGTGGTTGTCACGGGCTCGAGGAGAGTACCGGGTCGTGACACAATCGATCTCGTAGATTGAAGTGTAGAGATACTTGGAACTAGAATATAGGTGCTTGCCTAGGAGAGTAAGTTCACTGAACATGACCCGCCATGAGAAGTGCATTTGGTAATACACTCTAGTGTCTATGCAACACTTCTCATTTGTCAGTTGTGTAAATATTTCTTAAGCTTTAGACGCCAGGTTATCTTATGTGTGGAGTGCTATGCTTTGATTTCATCCCTATGGGTGCCTAACCAAGGATGCCAAAGTAGAATGCTTTTAGGTATAGTATGAAGCATGTGAAGGCAAATGAGTGGTCAAGATAGGAATCATCACCTCGAGTGTTTTAGAAAACATATCTTATCAGTTCTTTGTTAACATTAGCTCATTGAAGTCCTTGGCCAAGGTGACATGGAGATTATGAAAAAGGTTTCATAACTCTCTATAGAGCTAATGCTATAATTACAGGAACAAATATGGAGGTCAATAAGAGTAGGCACTGTACCAAGCTCTTATCATCTCCGGGATATATGATGAGGGAATGAATTACACTGATAGACTGTACACTGAAAGGTTGTCAAAGAACCCTTTGACTCTCCCAACAATTGGGTGGCCATGATGCATTGCTATAGGCCAATCTTGGTCTATGGAATTGATTATAAATTAATTGATTGAAATTTATATTAATCAATTAAGTCATTAATCAATTCCATTGCCAACATGTTGGGAACCTTATGGGTCACACGCAATGATTGCATTTGAATTAAATTGGGAGAGTGACGATTTAAGTTAGACTTAAATCACATGCTAGGTAATTAACTTCTATAAACTTAATTAAAAGAGTTTAATTAAGTTTTTGGCATAATTATAAATAGTTATAATTATAAGGCCTTGATTGCAAAATATAAAGGAAATTAATTTTGATTTTAATTTTCAAGGACTTAATTAAAAGAGTTTAATTAAGTAATGGGCCTAATATTATAATGTGTTATAATATTGAGAGCTTAATTGCAAAATTGAAGTTATTTTAACCTAACTATATAAGTGACCTTTTAACTATTTTCCACATGAGAGTTTTTCACAATTGATGAAAATGTAGTTTTTGTTAGAAAAAGAAAATCGTTTTTTTCTTTGCCACCACTCTCTTTGTGTGAAAGAGAAAATTGCTTATGAAGCAATTTTCAAGAGAGGTTCGGCTAAGATTGTGAAAAAGAAGAAAAGGGCAATTGTTGTCCTTTTTGCTAGCACAAAGTATAGTTAAAAACTCCTTCCTTTGTTGAAGATTCAAATGCAATCGTGTGTACTACCATTGGAGGCCAAGCACTTGATTGGCTAGGGTTTTTGTTCCTTGTGGTGTTCAAGGGATTGCTTCAAAAAGTGCCATCGTGATTACAGAATTACATGGCAAGGTAACTTTCTAAACAATAATTTATTTTGTGCTTTTATGTGTTAGATATCACCAAGGTGATCCATGGGTGGAGGCATGTTTTGTTGTTTAGTTATAAAGTTTTTAATTTTCTTTCCGCTGCGTATTTTGAGCATGCCATCCATAGCCAAACCCATCAATTACTTACCTTGGTGAACTTGTAGTTGAATCCTTTAGTAAGGATTAAAGAGGGAAAATTCTTTTAAGGGTTTTCTCAAGCTAATTTGAAGAGTTTCTCTCTCTAAAATGTTAAACTAGTGAGACAAAGTGCTGAGGGAAGACTTTTGAGGATCTTTGAGGTGAAAAAGTGAAAGAGCACAAAGAATCCTATGAAAAAATGTACAAAAGCATGAGAATTGGAGTTAATTTGAGAAAGTTATGGAGGTTTCAAGGGTAGCCTCCATGGAAGAAGGAAAGTTTGGAATGGATAGGAGGGATGGGAAGAAGAAGAAGTTGCTGGAAAATTAGATATTTATTTCTAGGGTTGACTAAAGTTCCACCTATTTACAAAAATGCCATTACATAGTTGACTTTGCCTTTTTCTTTCCTTTTGCTCAAACTTTTTACTCTTTTGATACTAAGAAAAGGTCCAGAATAGATTAGAGGTACTCGAGTTCATGAGAACTTAGAAATTTAGACCTATGACCCAAAATGACCATTTTGCCTTTATTGTGGAAATTATCATTATTTCTATTTTCTTCATTTATTTCATTATTATATATATCATTCATTTATTCCTTAGGCCTACTTAGACCTTAATAATATCAGAAAAACCCACTTCTAGGAGCTCACTAAAAAAATGATAGAACTACCCCAAATCCACGTCAATGTGTTTACCTCCGCTACACGTCTATGAAGGTCGAGGTTTCACAATTTTGTGCTAAGCAACTATGGTGTGCCTATAGAGCCTAGCTTAGTGATGGCTTTAAAGGTTTCATAATATTTATGGAGATGTAGATTAAATTAATCTTGAATGTGGAGATACCATTTAAGATGTGATCATGACGAGATATGATATGATGAGGTGAGCACATAGGATATTAGGATGACCCTTGCACCTTTATTTGTGGAGATGTTTGATAAATAAGCATGTTTGCCTTATGACTAGATATGTCTCTATATATTTACATATAAGTGCTTATGATTATATGTTAGCTTCCCCCTCACTGAGTATTAGATGACTGACCTTTCTGTTATACCATGTACAAATAATTGAAGCTACAAGATTGCGTGGCTAACATTGTCTTTTGATAGACAAATTTTAGCATCCGATAGTTTTCCTATTTGACTAGTCCACTTCGCTAAGTCCGAGTTACAATAACTTTCGCTTCTGGTTTTGGTTTCCCAATCGTGTTTGCTTGGGATTTGTGTAGGCACGACATGCCATATGTTATTATGTTAAGGGCTTGTTTGGGATGAACTCGCTTGTTAGCTGACGTATGGCTTGTGAATGTCATGTTAAATATTGAGAATGAACTAAGTGCCAAAGGTCATGTTTATGCATTTGAATTTTTAGTTATAATGCAAATATGCTAATGTGCAGAACTTTTGAATATTTGATTTGATTTGAATTTTCGAGGCTTGTGCGATTTTGTGAGCTTTGACTGTTGGACTTGTGCATTGGTCAGGCCTCCCAGATTTGGGTCGTGACAGAGACCAACAGGTGGTTTTCTAAACCTTAGATACATGATATGAGATATTGGGACTTACCCCATATAGGTTTGATTATATTGGGGATGATTGGTATTTCATTCTGTTTAAAATTATGGCATGTTTTGTAACATTTTGTTTTAATAAAAACTCTTTTGTTATGGCTTGATTCCCTCCGTATCCACCCATTGAGTTATGAAAGACTCGCCCAATTAATTGTTGCATTGTGCAGATAAATAGAATGTGGGATTTGAGTGGCTAGCGTCGTCTTCTAGACATACACTTTTAGCATCTAGTAAGCATTCTTCATCTATTGAGTCCACTCAACTGAGTTTGAATTCGAGTTTGTTTCCATTTCCCATTTTGGCTTTCAAATAAACTATATTTCATACTTTATTTTCTTTGTTCGGATTATGTAGGCACTACATTGCCTCAAACATATTTTTTGTTGAAAATTCTATGGGAAATGTCGACGAAATGCATCAGAAATATGAATGAATTCAATCAAGATTTTGCCTCAAACATGGTCCTTCCATCAGAAATTTTATTGGAAATCAATTAAAATATGAAAAATATGTAACACCCCATACTCCCGTATAGTAGTCAACATAACCGTATCGATAAGACGAAGGGCTAATTGATGTGGATTTAAGTGTCAAAGAGTGGTGGCGAGTGAAAGGAATATTCTAAAGTAAAATATTTCACACGCGAGGAAATAACAATTAAATAATAATATTTTTATTGAGGATCAATTAGTGAGATAAAAGGTGATTTGGAAGTGAATCGGGGCATAATAAGACATTTTAGGTTCCAAGAAGACAAGTGAAAAATCTTAAGATAAAATAATATTAAAATATTAATATTTTATTTGATATCGAAATTAGTCATGAAGGAGGAGTATATGGTCAATTTAAGTAGGGGAGAAGAACAATGAGGGAAATTCGAAGAAAAACGACGTTAGTGGGGTTCGCGTGCCTTTCTTAAATAAAGCTAGCATGGGTAAGTATATATTTAAATATTATGGTGATACCTCGTTGAAGTGCAAACTTTATATTTTATTTGTACAAGTGTAAAGGAAGAAAAATAGAAGAAATTGGAGTTAAAAGATTGTTTGGAGGACTAAATTAAAAAGGGGAGAAACATGGCCCAAATGGCAATTTTTCCATTAACTTGGTCAAAGCTTCCAAAGGAAGCTTTGACTCTTTTCTTCTTTTTCCATAGCAGATCCTTATATTGGAAGCTTTGACTCTTTTCTTTTTTTTCCATAGCTGGTCCTTATCTCCCAAAAGGTATTTTTCTTCTTCATCTTCTTCCTCTAATGCCATTTTCCTCTCTTCACCATGAAAATCAATTTTTTTTTCATTTTCTTTTCTTTCCTTTATTTTCCTTTCCTTTCCTTTCTTACTTCTTCTGTCACGACCCGATACTCTCTTCGAGCCTGTGACAACCGTCGCGATGCCCCGATAGATATTCATTATCGTGAATGCCAATTGAAACCTTAGAAGGCTTAATATCAGTTTTCGCACCTCCCTTGTGAGCAATAATTACTAAATATCATATTTTAAAAGATTATAAGCTATTTTCAAATCAAAACAATAATAAAAAAATATTTTCTGTCACACAGGGGCATTTTGGTCATTTTTCTAAAAATTTTGAAACTTGCTGAAAATATAATGTATAAGGGAAAATACACATTTCATAACTAAAAACAAGTTTTTATGTCTAAAACATTTATTTAGGGTGAAATTGTAGCTAATAGAATAAAATAAAAATATTAAATGAAATATTCCATTTTCTTATAAAACAATATTTATAGTACTCTGTGTAAATAATTTTTGTAGCGTAAAAGAAAAATAAATCCATACATACAGTAACACAAATAACCAGAGTATGTAATTTAATTTACAATGACGTGTGAGCCTCCAAATGACCAAAACTAACAAAGGCTGTTGACCTATAATTTCTGAGGAGTCGAGTCCAATAATAACCCTCGATGTAATCAGCTATTTACGAGCTGTCCTAATCCTGGAATGAGTGGAAAGGAGGGTGGTGAGTTTATATAAACTCAATGAGTAAACAAACATCATTTAAAATATCTAAAGTCGAGTAAATGGAGACAACTTAAAATAGTTCATCGTACTATGATTCATAGCGTTTCAAACTCATTTCAACTAAATAAAATAATTTCATTTCACTCAAATAATCAACATGGCTTATGAATTCCTTAAAAATTTGGCTCGTGCCAAAACTCATTCTCAAGCATACCTTGGCCGGGGCATCCAACCGAGTCCGCCAAGGCTATTAAAGAAAAGTTCATATATGCATAAAACACATTTTTACGTTTAAAAGCATAGCCATTCCTTGGCGTTGGCTGAGTTCAACCTCACATGGTGGTTTAGCGTGTAGTGAACTCTAAAGCTTTACCTCAGGAGATACCCTTCGCGCCTCTCGTACTGAGGTAAAATATAACCGGGTTTACCGTGCCCCTCTCTAATAGGCTAGTCCACGAAAACCCACCACTGCAGTGACTAACCACCAAATCAATAAAAGTTTCGACAGCATGACATGGCAATTATATTACTACCCAGCCTGTTAAGGCAAAACAAACAGTTCATACAATTTGAACACAATTTCCAATTCAGCCATTTATGCCAATATCACCATAAGCCATTCAATTCAAACCATAAATTTACAACACAATCAAATAGTCTCCAATTACTCAATTTCTAAAATCATCATTCAATTTCAAAATGATTTATAAAACTCATTTCATTTAATCACATTTTACTTATAAACATAAGGATTTACCATTGAAACTCATTTTTCTATAAAATCACAAAAACGAATAAAAACTACTTTAGATATGTAAAACCAGACCCTATAAACACATGTCATGACATGCATGCACTGAGTAGCATGTTATTATGCTAGGAAAGCATCTAAGAATAGACGAAATTCGGTATCGTACCTAACGGTACACTTGAGTTGATTTAACCTCGATCTAGTTCAAATAGGAATTGTAGGATGAAATTTGATATTTTATAGTCCAGCAATGACTAAAAATGATTGTTCGGAGTTCGAGGGTTCATTGGAGGTAAAATTGAAAATTTTGATGTTTAGGGGCAAAAATCATCATTTTGCCATCTAAGATAATAATTTGATCATGGAGTGAAATTTTTGACCAAGATTAACTTTTTGGAGTATAATTTAATGATAGGAAGTGAAAATTTTCAATTCCGGCAATTTTTGGAACATAGGGGTAAAACGGTAATTTTGTCATCCTAGGGTAAAAACCGTAATTTTCACCACCCAAAACTTGTCAAAATCATAGGATTTATTTATTTTTGGTATGAACAACTACGGTATGTTAAGTGGTGAAAAATTGAAGTTTAAAAGACGAAATTTTAAAAATAGGCCAATCGAAAAGTGACACATGGCACTTTTAATGATTTAATATTATTTTAATGAAAAGTCAGCCCATTTAAACCCCATTTTAAGTGATGGCCGGCCATAAGGGAGAACAAGAGAGAAAATAGAGAGGAAAGGAAGAAAAAAGAAAAATTAAAGAGAAACAAGAAAATTCAAAGGGGAATTCGCGTTTTTCGCCCGTTTACGCGTCTAACGGTAAGATTTTTTGACTTTAGCTTGATTTCTACTTTTCCTATGCCTTTGTTTCCATTTAGTATGCTTGAGGAGAGAGATCTAAAGTGACATCAAGGGCTGGCTGAATTTCAAGGGGGGAGAAATTAAAATTTTTAGGTTTTGATTTTTAGTTAAATTGATAGTTTTAGTTAGTTAAATGTGTTTAGAAATTAAATTGGGCAAGAAAGCATTAAATTTTCACAATACCCACCCTTGGCCGAATCTGCAATGAGGTACAATGATGATGATCTGATTTTTATTCTAAGAGAAATGAAGAGAAAATGATGAAAAATGTTTAAATGTGATAGAAAAACAAAGTAGAAAATTTACCAAATTAATGTCTCATTTTTGGCTGAATTTTCCAAGGAGGAAAGTGAACTGATTTTGGTGAGTTTAGAAGGTTATTGGCTGATATTTAATGGTTAGAAATGTTGGAGAGAGAATGGGACGATTTAGAGCTAAAATGGAGGGCGTTAGCAATTTATCGGGTAAAGTGCTAAAAATAGGTTAATACCGTGTTTAAGCCGTTTTAGGCTATTGCATTTCATACCAAGCATTAGTATAGGATTTAAGTCAATTATATAGTGATTTAGCATCAATGTGGTGAATTAGGTAAATTTTACGATGTGTCTAGGAGGAGAGCCTTTCGATAAAGGCAAGGAAGTCGTACCCGACCAACAGTGATTGGGACACCTAGGAAGCATTTCATCTGTACAAACGGTGAGTAAACCTATTATTATTGTAAATTATCTGGACTTTATTTTTAAATACTCTTTATGTATTTTATGAAACGAAAATGAGATTAAAACGGAATTTTTTATGTTTTAGAAATAAATGTGACAAATAAAAATATATTGTGTTGATTATGAAATTGAGTAATTCGAGGCTACCAATTGTCTTGAAAAATATATTTTCTTATGAATGGCTTATGATATATGAGTATATGTGGCTATATTTTATAATTGCATTGGGAATAGAATGTAAGCTGTCTTTTACTATGCAGGTTGGATAAATAAATAAAAGCCACGTTATGCTGTCGAAATTTTATTAAAATTGGTGGGTTTAGTTACTGCAGTGACTAGTTTCCGTGGACTGCCTATTAGAGGGGCACGGTAAACCTGGTTTCATAGTTACTCCGGTTGTGGAGGCGAGGAGGGTAACTCCTGGGGTAGTGTTAGAGTTCACTTCACGTCGAACCCCCATGTGAATGTGTAACTCGGCGAACGACTTGTTTTCAAAACTAGAATGTGTTTAACATGTAAATATCTTAACAACCTTGGCGGACTCGGTTAGATGCCTTGGCCAAGGTATCCCCAAGGACTAGATTTTGGCTTGAGCCATGTTTTTAATAAAGGTTCATGTTTTTAATAAAGGTTATAAGCCTTGACAACTGTTTTGGTAAATTACAAATGTTTTATGGTTTAAGAAAGAAATTGAAAACCTTATGAAATGGTTTGTGATTTGTTGTTTAAACTTGCCTCCATTTTACTCGCCTTTAGATATTTATGATAGTGTCTTTTTACTCATTGGGATTGCAAAATCTCACCCACCTCCTTTCCAAACATTTCAGGCTTGTGGTAGCTTATAGATATCCGATTTTGTCGAGGATTCCAGTTGACCCCTCTATCCCACAGATAGTAGGTTACTATCACCAATATTGGGTGTATTTATGGGCCACTTGTCATTGTAATTATTATTGTACATTATAACTTTGTAAATTATTGTATGTATGAATTTATTTTATTCTCACGCTATAAAAATTATTTATGTATAGTTCTATAAAAATTGTTTTATAAGAAAATGAAATATATTATCAAATATTTTTATTTAGTTTAATTAGCCAACTTTTCACTCTAAATGAATGATTTAGATTACAAAAATTTATTTTTAATCAGTAGTGGATATTTTTCTACCATACGTTGTATCTTTATCAGGTTTCGAAATTTTTTGATAAAAATGACCAAAATACCCCTATGTGGCAAAAATTTTATTTTGATTGTTTTCGATCTAAAGTAGTTTATATTTTCTTAAAACTGGATATTTAACAACGATTGCTCATAGGAAAGGCAAGAAACTGATTCATTAGCCTTGTGGGGTTTCGATTTGCATTCCGGATAATGAGTGTCAATCGGGACGTCGCGGCGGTTATCATGGGCCCAAGGGAGGTTTCGGGTCGTGACAAGATAATTAAGATGATAATAAGGTTACTCACAATATCGGGAGTCAAAGTACTCCTAGTCTCGGTCTTCGAGTACAATCTCCTTACCTTTATCTGAAGTTTCACCACCTAAACATAATGCACAACAAGCAATTTATTATATTTGTACTAAACCATTATAAAACTAATTTAGGCTCTATATGAATGCATGAAATGGGATGCGAAATGTTCAGATTATTACCTAAATATGGTGCTCTACAATTATGTATCGAAATAAAATGGTATTGGCTTAATTCGATCTATACACCAGTTAATTGGCCAATACATCCAATTCAACTCCAATTAACTTGATTCCACTTCCAACACTGCAAGTCATCAATTAGAAGTTAAATAATATGTAATATCACAAAAATCCATCATCAATATCTTCCTTGTAAAATTTGGCCATTGAAGGTTTAGTGTAGAAGAGGTAATTTTCATGCTTGATTTTTACACCTTACATCATAAAACAACTAAAAACACCTAAATAGCATGAAATTCATCAAAGTCCATTATCCAATTTCTCTCTTGAAAATTTCAGCCAAGGAGTGTGGGTGAAGGGCATGAAATTTCTTGCTTGTTTTTCATGCTAAACATCACCAAACAACTAAAAACACTAAGATACCTTAAAATCTAACCAAATAAATCATCAAATCTTCTCTCCCTAAATTCGGTCAGCCATGAATCCTTCATGAGATCTTGAATTTTAACCATGGTAATTGAAAAAGAATGCATAGGAATAGTAGATCACAAGCTAGAATTAAGAAATTTTACCTTTACTTGCTTAATTCCTTGAAATCCAATGAATTTTCTCTTGATTTTCTTCTCTAGGGTTTGTTCTATGCTTTTTCCCTTTTGTTCTTGCCTTGGCCAGCCAAGGGAAATGAGATGGGAGAGTTTTAGTTGTGTTTATAAAGGAAAATATAATAATATTAAAGCTTGACACTTGTCACCATGTGATTGGTCCATACATAAAACTTGATAATTAAGCATTTCTTCTCCACCACATAAAATCCCTCAATTATCTAAAGTATAAAACAAATTTCATGGGTTTGACAAGTGTCAAGGTGGTGTAAAATTCCAAAAATTCTAATTATGTCCTTGTGGACACGTGAAATGACCTTTTTGCCCTTATGTTCGAAAAATTATCGGAATTAAAATTTTTCACTTCTCAAGCTCAAATTATGTTCCAAATAGTCAAACTTGATCAAATTTCATCTAGCATCCCAAATTTGCCCTCGGGTGGAAAAATGACCATTTTACCCATACGTTATGAAAATTCCAATTTAACTCCAAATCAATCCCAGAACTCGGAATCACCATATTAAGTCATTCTAAGATTCAATAACTCTCAATTGTATCTTAAAATCTTTATTTGAACTAGTTCGAGGCTTAAATCAACTTAGTTGTACCACTAGGTACACTACCGACTTTTGACAATTTTTTCGAGGTATTCAAGTATGCAAGCATGTTATCAAATACATGAATGACATGGCAAGTATATTATATAGTAAGGCTTGACATCTTCCTTCTCTTATCTCCTTGCGCACCAAACCCATAACTTTCAACATCATTTTTCAGCACAACCAAACCCTAGGAGAGAGAAACTCTTCAAACTAGCTTGAAAACTCTTGAAGGAATTCTTCCCATTTTAATCCTCACTAAGAAAAATTAACTAGAGTCCACCAAGGTGAGTGATGGGTTAAGGCTATTTTTTTTTTAAGTTTGTTAATGATAGCTAATAATTAGATCTATGGGTTGTTTTATTGTTGATGGTTATATTGTGGTGAAAATGCGATTATTTATTACTAGTGTAATTAGAATAGTGCAAATAAATGGCTAGCTAATGGCTTGAATGTTAGCTTTGTAAATTTACAAGTAAATTAATACTTGGAATGGAAATTAGGGGCTGTTTTGATGGGTTGAGATTGTTGGTGTAAGACCTCGACCTCTATAGCCTTGTAACTAAGATGCGATAACCCGGACCAGGGGTAATTTCATCATTTCCTTAGTGAACCCCTAGAAATATGGTTTCAAACAATATTAAAGCCTAAGTAGGCCTAAGGCATAAATGAATGATGAAAACAAGGGTAAATGACGAAGGAAATAAAAATAATGATGATTTTCAAGGTAGAGCGAAATGGTCATTTTTCATCCTGGCTTAAAAATTTTTAAGTTTTCGTGAACCCAAGTATTTCTAGACCATTCTAGACTTTGTTATAGTGGAAAAAGAGTAAAAAGATTGCACAAAGGATAGGAGGAGAACAAGCTAACTTGTTGAGGGCATTTTTGTAATTTAAGTGGAAATTGGATAAGTTCTAGCTATAAATATCCTTTTCTTCTAGCAGCTTCTTCATTCTCCAGCAGCTTTTTCTTCTTCCTTCTTCCATCTCACGTTTCTTCATCCTCCATGGGAGTTTTCTTCAAGCTTTCATAACTCTCTCAAGCTAGCTCCACTTTTCATGCTTTTATGTACCCTTTCATAGAACCTTTTTGCTCTTTCACTCTCTCACTTTAAAACCCTTGAAAAGTCTTACTTCCATATTCTCTCTCACTAGCTAGGTGTTTTAGAGAGAGAAAGAGGGAGTTTCTATAATAGCTTGAAAATTATTGGAAAAAATTTCAAATTTACAAAGCTACAAAGGTGAGTAGTGAATTAAAATTTCTGTTTAGTTACTGATAATGTCCAGTAATTTCATTTGTGAGTGTTTTATTGTTTAGATTATTTAATCATTTTTAGTGTGAATAGAGTAGTGCAAATAATAGCTATTTAATGGTAGTTGCAAGCTAGTAGGAATGACTAGTAAAACTCAATTTAGAAAATAGCTATTGAATAGTATTAATGCCAAGTTGGGTTGATGGTGATGATGCTAATGTGATGATAGGTTCCAATGGAGCCCCACCACCCCATTTGGACCATTAGAGGAAGTTGGAGTTGAGTAAAGATTTAACGAATATCGGTGAGTGAACTTGCATTTTAAAATTGTTTTGGGAATGTGAATGTATTTGCACAAAACATTTGAATGATTTTATCCAACTTTTCCTTAAAAATCTACCTATGGAACAAGCCTTTGGTGAATGTTTCTATCTTGTGAAAGTGTGTCATATAATGGTTCATGTGTTATCACAATATGTTGATATGTATAATATGAATTGGATGTTCTTTTTTTTATGAGCTGATGATGACCCAGCTATGTGCGTGTGGGAGTGCACATGAGCTGATGATGGTGGGATGGTATACATGATGATGTGTATATATATGTAGATAAATATGTGTGTTATAGAAAGTTCATGAGTATGGTATATGGTTGTAATACATGTTAATCTTGCACGTTAAACCTTGGGAATTTCTAAGCATTTTCAAGTTGATTTTGTCTTTACAACTAAATGGCCTTTCCTTGAGAGAATGAAAATTTGTTGTTGGTGTTCTGTTTCTCGCTGCAGCGAGATTCATTCTCGTTACAGAGAAAAACTCTTGGGTTTAGAGGGTTACATTGGCTTGATTCTCACTGCAGTGAGAAACATTATGTTTCTGCTGCCTGCAACTCACTGCAGCGAGAAACTTTCTATGTTGGCCACCTGAATCTCGCTGCAGCGAGAAACTTTCTGTCCAGCATGCTACCGTGTTGGTTTTTGCTACATTTTCCATTTTTTTAACATCATGGTTGAGCATGGACTTCCAACATCAAGGAATTTATTTAACTAAGTTTGAAATGAGGTGGCTTGGTGAGAAACCCTCGACCAATTGACAATTTGAGCCAAATTTTGCTACAGCGAAAATTCATTCTCGCTTGAATACTATTAAAGTTTTCACTCTTCAAATCCTTTGTTGTGCATAGACATTTTCGTCAAGTGATTAACTCATTAAGGGTTTAATGAGGGGATTTAATAAGAACTAAACTAAATTGCATTGTTTTTGAAAACAAATGCATCATGATTTCTTTAAATTTTCCTTATTGTTTGCTTGTTCCTTTCCTTTGTTCACTCAATGGGTTTATACTCATTGTTTTCAACTTCATGTTTTCAGATCAAGAGGCCGCCGGTAACTAGGTTGAGGTGTCCTCATAGATTCGTATCCTTGGTAGGTATCTTGGCATTCCGTAGCTGCACCTTCACCTTGGTCACTCCGCTAAAAGCCTAGAGTCATTTTTTTGTTGTAAATACGTACATCTGATGTAAAACACCAAGATGTATGCCTTAGACCTTATATGTATATTTTGATTGGTAATGCCACGACGAGTTGGCAATCGTTATCAATATTTCTAATTGAAATTATGGAATGTGACTTTAGCAACAATGATGGAATGATAAACAAGTCATATAGATAGGCTTGCTTGGGCATAGTGGGCTACGTCCATTGGGCCCATGCGCCAGTCATGGCCCGAAAATTAGGTCGTGACAGTTGGAGGGAGAAATGATTAATAATTATGGTAATTCATAGTTTAACTAGTTGGATGGATGACTAATTTAATAGAGGGCATTGTGTTGGTGTAAGAGGTCACTAAGGGAATTAATTAAGTTTGGAATTATGAATTTTAAGGATGATATAGGTGTTGGAAAATGGAAGTAATAAATGAAGTGTTATGAAATTGTTGGAGTTAGTATTAGGTTGACTAGCCAAATGGTAATTGAAAACTACTTAGGAAAAACTAGTAAAGTTTAATTAAGGAAATAGAATTATGATTTATATTCATTCGAATTAGGTTGGTTGTAATACTAATTGTGTGTGATAGGTTCCAACGAAACCCCACATTTCCACTTGAAGCACTAGTCGAGGTTCGGAGTTTATAAAAAAAAAAAGAAACTACTGTGTGAACTTGCATCAAACATGTTTTGAACAAATGCATACGCATTTGAATGAAGTACCTGAATATCCTTGATTGACTCTTTAAAAATTATGCATGGAAACAAGCCCTTCATGAGTGTTATTTCTATGTTGTTAAATGCATAATGTGATGAATCACGTGTTTGAAATATTATGTTGAATCGTCGATTGAATTGTAGCATGTGATGCATTCGAAATCTTCAGATGTTATAACTAGTGGCATAACGGTTAATATTATTTTCCTTGAATGTTGGATTGTGTAACCATGCATATGACCAATAAAATAATGAACTATGTGGGATGTATTGTTATGCTAAAATTCTTGTTACATGTTGTTAAGTATGCTATGCCTTTAAAGGTAATATTGAATGATAACTGTAACTGTGCATGTGCGGTGTGGGAGTGCACATGACGGCAATGGTGGTGTGCATTGTGGGAGTGCACATGATGATATTTGCCATGTGCGGTGTGGGAGTGCACATGAGCTGAGTTGCGGATGGTGGTTGTGTGAGTTGAACCCTGTTGACTAATTTAGGATTGACCTTGATGTATTTTATGTATATTTGAAAATGTCTATATATATATATATATATATCTATGCATAATGTATATATACATGAATTCTTATACGCATGTGCAACTGTCCTGTAGAGTAAAGATGTGTGGAAAATGAAATGTGATTGAATTGAATATTGAAATTTGATATTCTTAAATGTTTTTAAAATGAGTTAAAAGTCAACAAGGCATCGAGTTTGTTTATGATATACAAATTGCATTGTTTTAATACAAATGCATCGTGTTTCCTAAAAATCTTCCATATCGTTTGCTTGTTCCATTCATATGTTCACTCACTGGGTTTATACTCATTCTTTTCAACTTCATATTTTAGTTTTCAGGTCTGAAGGTAGTTGGATTCCTAGGTCAAGGGGCTTCCTCATATTCATCCTTCGGTAGGTTAACCATGTCACTCGATGATAGTACCCATGTCTAGAGTCAATCCGCTGGTCGTTAAGGGTCAGTTGTATGTTTATATGTGATGGTTTAATGTAAATTGTGAGATTTGTCATAAACTTTGTATGACTGGTTTGATTAACAATGTTGTTCAGGGTCGACAATGATTGTTGGTCCTAAATAAATGTGGTAGAGGGGGGGTGAATAACACTTTTTGGCTCTTGCTAAAATTTGCTCCGAATTGGAAGCAAGTTAAAGATCAATAATGACTAATTCAATGGAGGATGAAGGAATGATTTAAGAAAGAATGAAAATGAAACATAAAACAAGGCAGATAATACTCAACAATTTACAATGGTTCGGTCAAAGACTACATCCACTACCTTGATTGTTCAACCAAGGATTTTCTAAACAATATCACTAAAAATGGTGGAATTCCCAAGCATCCACCAAGCTTTTACTATGGCATTTTATAAGCTCAGCCACAACCTTCCACAATGGTTTTTCACGGGATCAACCAAAACCCAAAATGGCTTTTCAAAAGCTCAACCACAACTTTTAACAATGGTTTTTCACGGGATCAACCAAAATCCAAAACTAACTTTTCTAAGGCTAAGTTAGAACCTACCACAACAACCAAGCTAACCCAAGCTTGATCAACCCGTTAAAGTGCCTTGCACACTCTAAGTAGTCAAGAAATGAAGAAAAGATGAAGTACAATTGATCACCTAGTTGATCTAAGATGCACAAAGTTAAGCTCAAACACTTTTTCAGAGGATGGGAGTGAAATACAAGTGTAAAGAGAAGGTTTTTGGTGTTCTAAGCTCAAAATCACTATGGATGGCTTCTCTTTCTTGTTTTTGACTGTTAGAGAGGCTTTAAATACTTGCAAAATCAATTCTAGCAGTTAGAGACAGATACTAGCCATTTCTAGCTGTTATTTTGTCTTTTAGTGCTCAATTCAAATTTTCTGACAGAATGATATTAGTTGACTAACTACGCTCTTAGTCGACTAAGTTGTTTCTGTCTTCTGATTCTAGTTTGGCGGTGAGCACTTAGTCGACTAACTTCCTTCTTAGTTGATTAAGTTGTTTCTGTTTTGAAGTCCAGATTTCTGGCAGTATGCTTTTAGTCGATTAACTTATTTTGTGAGACCTTGTCAAGCTCGATTAAAAGACGGTATTGTACCGAGTGGTACAACTAAGTTAAATCGAGCCTTAAACTAGTTCAAATAGAAATTCTAAGAGAAATTTGAAAATTTTGAAACCCACAAAATGGCTTAGAATAGTGATTCGGAGTTCAAGGTCCAGTTTACAGTCCAACAGGAAAATTGATCGATTAGGGATAAAACGGTCATTTTACCATTTGATGATAAAATGGAGATTTTTAGCCAAGATTTGATCACATTTGACCAAAAGTAATTATATGAAATATAATTATGATTATTGGAGTATAAAATGATGTTTAGCAGTGAAAAAAAATTATGATTCCTGTATTTTTGGAGCATAAGGGCAAAATGATAATTTTACCACTAGAAGACTAAACGGGAATTTTTATAAAATGAGTTTTTGCCCCATTTGGTTAATATTGATCAATGTTAGTGTTATTTGAGGTTGAAAAGTAGAAATAATTTCATTCCGGTACATTTCGGAGTATAGGGGCAAAATCGTAATTTTATGCTCTAGGGGCAAATCGGTAAATTTTTTGCCCCAGCACTTGTCAAGGCCAAGGGATTTTATTCATCCTGTAAATGGATAAACATGAGAAATGTGTGGTGGAGAGAGATTGCTTAATGGCTAAGTATGACACATGGACCAATGGAATGGTTACATGTGTCAAAATCTCATCCATTCATTATTTTCTTTATAAAAGGCATAAAAATCAGCCCATTTCTCCCATAGTGATCAGCCAAACCAGAAGAGAAGAGAAACCAAGGAAGAACAAGCCCTAGGTGGGAAAAATCAAAGAGAAAGTGTTGGAATTCAAGGAAACAAGCTAGGTAAGTTAAAATTTCTTTCATTCTCCTTGATACCTAGCTTACCCATGCTTTTGTTCTTGATTTTCATGGTTGAATATTGAGTTATCATGATGAATTCAATTCTGAAAAATGGGTATGGAAGAGGAATTGTTGTTGGAATAATTTGATTTTAGACTATGTTAGTGTTTAGGGATAGTTAAGCATGGTTATGAATAAAAACACAAAAGAAATATTCAATTTCTCTAGGGTTCCTTGTTGGTCGAACCATGAGGGCTGGATATCAATGGGGGCTTGTTTTTATTTCAAGGAAAATGGCTTGGAAAATGATGAATTAAGGTGAAATGGTTATGTAGAAAAATTTTCGGTGCTAGTGCACCAAATGACTAAATTTTTCTATAAGGAACTGTGAGGGTTCTAATGCTGAATTTGGCTTTATTTAAATGGTATGTGGTAAATTAAGGTATTAGAGGAGAAATGGATTAATTTGGAGTGAAATTGGACGTATTGGCCAATGTATCGGATGAAAAATCGACTTAGGCCACTACCGGGTCTAGATGGCTACCCGTGCATTTTTCATTTCATATCATATATATATCGAGCCTGAAATAACTTCTGACTGTTAGACACAATTTAATTGGAATATGTGTCATGGATTATGGCTAGGTGGTGAGCCATTGGATACGGGTAAAGGACTGTACCCGCGGACTGGAAATAGGAGTATTTTTACTCCTAATACAGGTGAGTGGACTTGCATTTCAAACTTTTTTTGGGGAATATGAAAGATTCTATCCAACTTGTCTTAGAAAATGTACCTTGGGAACAAGCTTTTAGTAAAATGATTTTATATTGTGAAAATGTGCTATACAATGGTTTATGTGTTATCACAATATGATAAAATGCATGATATGCATTGGATGCTTCTTTACATGTTGATTTGAACCCGGCTATGTGGAAGTAGGAGTGCACATAAGCCGTTGCTGACCCGGCTATGTGTGAGTAGGAGTGCACATAAGCCGTTGCTGACCCGGCTATGTGTGAGTGGGAGTGCACATAAGCCGTTGTTGCCTCCGTAGCTTATAGGGCTAGATGCTTCGTGATCTTCCACCATGTGAGTGCTCTGATAGGTATGATCTGTAGCAAAGTATGACTCTCCGCCTAGGAGCTTGGAAGAGGAAGGAAGGGACTGCTCTGTTGCTTCGTGATTCGGAGTGAAGTGCACCTCTTGCCGAGTGAAGGGGGGGGAAGCTTGGAAGAGGAGGGAAGGGACTGCTCCGTTGCTTCGTGATCCGGAGTGAAGTGCACCTCTTGTCGAGTGAAGGGGGGGGGATGCTTCGTGATCTCCCACCCCCTAGTGACAATAGCATAAGTCGTTGCATATGAGATGATGATGATGGGATGGTGTGCATGATGATGATGATGATGGGATGGTGTGCATGTTGATGATGGGTATATGGTTGTAAATGCAAATATGTAAGCATTTGTTTTGTTGGAATTTGGAAGTTTACATGTGTTACATGTTGCTATTGTTATTTCAGCAGGATGACTTGTTTTAAGGGAAAAATGAGACTTTTTCCTTGATGTTCTGGTTCTCGTTGCAGCGAGAATGAAGTTCGCTACAGCGAGAAACTTTCTGTCCATTTTGCTAACTTGTGGGTTTTTGCCATATATCCCATTTCTTTGGTACCATAGTTGAGCATGGATTTTTGTAAAGTGATTTACTCATGTGGGGTTTACATGAGGGGTTTAAAGGAGTTAAAACAATTGCATGGTTTTGAGAAAATGAATGCATCATGATTTTGACAAACATTCCTTATGGTATGCTTGTTCCCATCTTGTTCACTCACTGAGTATTGTACTCACGTTTTATAAAAAAATTCATGTTTTTAGATCAGGTGACTGTTAGACCCTAGATCGAGGAGTCCCCGTAGTGCATCTCCTGGGTATGTGTCTGGCATTCGATAGTAATCCCTTTTATTGTAAATGTCTCCGCTGGAAGTCATGGGTCCTTTTGTATTGTGAATACAATCTAACAATGTGAATATGTATGTGGTATGTAAATTGCTAAATACATGACTGGTATAATGCATGTATATTATTATCGATAATGCCATTGTGTTTTGGCTATGTTCACACCCGGGAAAAGGTGTGTATGCATGATATGATAAATTTGTTAAGCAAAGGTAAATGGATAGGCTTGCTTGGGCTTGGTGAGCTATGCTTCTTGAGCTCATGCACAGGTCATGGCCCGAAAAATTGGGTCGTGACATATTTCTTGGTCGACTAAGTCTTCTCTCTCTCTCAATCTTCTTGAGCTTGCCAACTTCTAATTTGAATTTTAGCTAACTAATACCCCTTACTATCTAACTAAGAGGCTTCTGTTTTTACCCAGCACCCGTTTAACTGATTAAATCTTGTGTTAACCAATTAAGACCATTTTGTCTTCATTAAATCTCTTTCTTCTTTGCTTGTTTAACCAATTAACCCATCTTGCAATTGAACAAACATCTTGACTTGCTTTCAAATACCAAATATATTAACGAATTTAAGCTTTCTCCTGCACACTTAAACAATATAATTAGACATCAATGAATGGGAATATTTTGCTATCATAAAAAACATATAGAGTTAACATTCTTTATCTCTTATTTTTTATGGTCACAAAACACTCCTAGATTAAGAGTGCAATGTCTATGTTCAATATGAATGCTTCAAATCTTTATGTGTAAAGAGTTGCTCCCCCTTAGTCAATGCATCTAATTTTCTTTACATAATATTCAACAAAAACAAAACTAAGCATCACACACATAAATTAAACATGAAGACCTATCAAACTCTATTTAACTTAGTCTTCCTTTTCTCATTTTTCTTTTCCATCATTAAACAAGATATTCAAAACTCCCCCTTAATCAGTGCATTTAGATTTTCCTTTAATCTTTAAATTAGACTTTAATGAATGAGAATCATAAGCACTTATACACCTTAGTCATACAAGCTTATAGATATAGTTCAATAACTTCAAAAGTCAAGCTTGTAACTATGTAGGAACAAATGTATGGGAGTTAAATCATTTCAAGAAATTGTTAAAGATTACTCAAATAATGTTCAAGCAAATTTGATCATTTTGTCATAATCAAAACTATAATAATTTTAAAGCTAACAATCTCCCCTCTTTTGATATGACAAAACTATGAGCAGAATTTGCATTTGAAATGATTTTAAAATCTCCCCCTCAACATATGCTTAAAATTAAATTTCCTCATAAACCTTTTCCCCCTTTTTGTTATATCAAAAAGGTTAAGAAGAGTTTGTATTGAACTGTTAAGCTCAAGAAATAATGGTTAGCAAAATCCATCAAGAATATAATCATTAAAACCATGAATATGTAACCATAAAGTCACCAAGTCATCATATATCTACAGTTAATATCCTTAACCAAGTCAATAAGAAATATACCCTTAAGCACATTCAAGTATTAATTCATCAAGAAAATCATCAATAAGAAAGCCACATGTATATATATCTATAAGCAAAATGTGGACATAACAATTATGAAGTTCAAGAAAGATAATCATAAAGATGTTCAACAAGCACATAAGCCATATTTCAACTCCAATACTAAATGTTAAACCTCAATATACCGATTGATAGATATAAGTAAAATCTCCCCCTTTGTAAAAGCACAATATCAATTATGAGAGATGGAATCATTTTAAAGCTCATTATATCAATTGGTAAAGCACTAGTAAAGACTTCCCATATCACTAAGCATTCCAAGCATATCAACTTCAAGGCTCAAAACATTTAAGAAAGATATGATCAATTTAAAGCTCAAGAACGAAGAGACAATTATAAAGCATGATGCTAATTTTAAAGCTAGACACTAATCGAGAAAACTTAAGGCTTGATACCAATTATGCATTTCAACATTCAAGTTTAAGTGAGAAGCAATATAAGGCACAATATCTATTTTTGTGTTTAGAAAGATGTTACCTGTAGCTAAGAACACCAAATGTTGAATCTCACCAAACCTTGTTGTCGAAGATGTTAATTCCTTATGTTATCAAGGACAATGATTGACTCCCCTTTAAGAAATCATATGGTTAAGAAACATTGTTAGAAATCCTTAATAGATCAAACATTAGGAGAGAAATCATGAGCCTAGAATAAATGAGCATTCAAATGGATATTCAATTTATTTTCCTAATACTCAAATATTCATAGAACTAAAAAAGTATGAGCATTTGAATAAATGTTCAACATATGCATCAAATACTCACATTTTCAAGAAGTGTTTACAAAGTAGTTCCTAGGCATGTCTAAGGTATCATTAGTCTTCAAGCATTATTCTCAATTATCATCAAGTATTATCAATCATCATCAAGCATTCATTATTTATTCTCAATATCAATCAACCAAGCAGTGTTAATCAAGCATTTCTAGGAAATTCCCTAAAATTAGCAACTCAAGGAGAAAAAATATCATTATTAAGCATTTTTAGCAAGTATTTTCCCAAATCAATTTCAAGTGGTCATTTATCCAAGTCATTTTGAAGCAAGCATTACAAGATGTATTCTCCAAATCATATATGAAATTGTAAATTCAAGGAGAACTTTCACAAAAGGCATATCATTATTAATGAAGCATGACTAAAGCATTTTTCATTTATTGTAATCATGTATGAGAGTTATTATCAAATAAGCACAAACATGGTTACAAGAAATAACATGGCTATCTTCCTTAATCATTATTCCAATTTTGTTCATCAAAATGCAAGCATGAGTTCAATATAGACATATACCCATTCAAAAAATATGCAACCATTGAAGTTCAAGGTACATGCAATTTCTCAATAATTGATGATTCAGGAATGATATCAATTGTTATAGAATATTGAAAGTAGAGCACTCAACTCATGAATATATTCAAAGTGATCATTCAATCATCAATGAATACCAATTATCAAGATTCAAGAAAGAGATATTTAATCCAAGCACATTAGGCATTCATTGCAAACTAGAGCCATAGGCCATATTTTATTTGACATGTCAAGTTGTTTATGGTGACCTATAAGCTAAAGTTGGATGCATACAAAATCTTTCGATCATGTAAACATTAAGGCTTAATGAAGACATAGTTAACATTTAAATGCATATTCAAAGTAAATTTCAACTATGTCCATGATCAAACTTGACAATTACACTCATGTTCAAATGCATAGCTCAAGTCAAGTTTTAGACTTCAAACTTTAAGGTCAATCATAAAGAAAAATCATATAAGCATGTGCCTTGACCAATATAGTAGATGAACCAAGAATATTTTCATTAAATTCAATGAGCTCATCCTAATCGAATAAGTATGCATAATCAAGCAATCAATTTTGAAATAATCATTTGAGCACAAACGTAAAATATATTTCAAGAATTGTTCCTAGATTAGCATTTGAACATTTCAATTTTCATGAGAAGATATGTTCTATATATGCACATGAAATTCCAATCGAATTAACAAATTCAAGCATTGATGAACAATTTATAATATTTCTATTTGTTTATTATAAAAACATGAGAATTTATGGAATCAATATGAGTGTCATGCTTGGGAATAACTAGATTTATGTCATCAAAAAGGATTTCCCATTTTTCAGCAAGTTTTGCAATTTCAAGAACATGTACTTACACCAAATGATCATGACAGTATTTAAAATACATGTTATTCAGAGTCAAGAATCATCTTTGAAAAGGAAATTCAGAGAAGAAAATATTGTAATGGACAAGAAGTAAAGTCAAAAGACATTTTGGAACTCAAAACTTGTCCATTTTGGCTTTAGAGCACTCAAGATTCGACTACATATCCCTTGGGTCCACTTTTTATCATTCCAGTAGCATTGTTTGCATTTTCTTCTACAATAGTCGACTAGCTATGTTAAGGAGTCAATTATGCTTGATTCCTGCATATTGAAAAGCTAGAAAAAGGTGTAAAACAAGCAATGTTCCAAGGTATAATGATCTCAAAACATGGCTTTGTGTGAGAACAATTTAGAATTTCATTTCAACCATGTTTAGAACATCATTCTGAACAGTATAATCAAAGATTCTTCCAGAAAAACATGTGAACTCAAATTTTGGCTTTTATTGCTCATTGTTCACAAATGCTAAATAGTTGAAATGCTCATTTGAAGAATCATGTCTCTAATATGCTCAAACATATTCAATTTACATCATGATGCGTGACTATGACTTATAACATATACAAAAATCATTTAAAAAATGTTTAAGCATAATAAGCATCAAATTTAACATTTTTAACAATTTTCCAGCTTATGAACAAAAATGCCTTTAAGGTTATTCAAGCATTCATTTGCAACAAGAACAAGATATAATGGCATTTTCAACATAAAGCACTCTTGTTCAAGTTTTATATCATTGAAATCATTGTAGCCTCAAGGAAGTCAAACATTGCAAATAAAACTGTTCTATTGCTGGAAAAATGCCATCAATGTCAAATTATCACACTAAAGATCATGCTTAAGAAATCCCTTTCAATCAATTTTATAAATCATGAGAGAAATATCAACCAAAATGGGATTTATGCAACTCATATATCAAATCAAGTTTGCTCAACCATGCTATCATTAAAAAAAAAAATTAATAAATCATTTTCAATCAAGGAGGATAAAAAGATTTTGCAAGAAAATCAATTGATAAAGATTTAATCTTTCTTTGCAAACTTTTAACTTTAAACATTCAAGATTAGACTTGCTTTGTGAAAAATCATGAGCTCAATGTCACTCAATTTTGTTTCATTATGCTCTAAATGATTTAGGAAATATGTAATGGGCATAATGAATCATGTATATCCTTGTCAAGGGTCATTGCAAATATCTCACAATCATGTACCAAAAATGCCCTTATGACCATTCAAGCTTACAAGCGAGCAAGCACATCCAATAAGAACAAGTCCATAAGTACTTTCATCATGAAACAAACTTGTCTAATTGATAAATCATTATAAACTTAAGGATGGCAACACTTTTCTCATATAAGCTCATTTTGCTTTAAAAGTACCAATTAAGGTAGTCAAAATTTTCAAGCTCATTGTCAACCATCTTGAACTATTCAAGCAAGTTCTAGAATGTAAATCAAGATTGTTCAAATGGTCAACTTATGTTAGCCACAAGCAAATCAAGGACAATTTTTTTAACTCAATTTTCCTCGTTTTAAGCTACTTTAATAGGTGTGAGTGTAAGTCATCAAGTATGCTCATATTTCTATCACATTATCCAACCTTTATGTTTCAAAACTATGCTAAAAAATCATTTTTCCTCAAAGAAGTAGTATGAAAATAATTTCACAAAACATGAGGAAATTTTATAGAAACAAATTTTCCATAATCAAGCAATCTTAATAAAACAATTTTCTCAAAATAAGGATGATGATATATTCAAGATCAAATATAAGTACATACTCCATCTTTAGATTCATACTTCTTTGCAACTTATAGCATGTATCATATCAAATGAAGTTGCATAGCTAAGATTTATCAATAAAGCTCAAGGAATTATGCACTTAATATCCAAGAAAGAATAGGCAACCAAAATTTTCAATGTAGGAAAGCAAAGAATTTTAGAAACCAAACCAAATGAATGAAACATTCAATAAATAAGCAATCAAGATTCTCACTAAAAAAAATTTTAGCATAGAAATCACCCATTTTCCTTTATGTGTGACTAAATTGCATTCATTCTTCAAGAGTTGTTCCTCCTTGCTCTAGCACACCTACAAGAGACATTTTTCATTTGATTTTTGGTATCCAAATTGCTTTGCATCCTTGAAAGTTAGTCTCGTTGCATAAAGTTCCTTTTGGAACCCACATTTGTCTAAATTTATAAGGTAAGCATTTTTTAATTGGACAAGTATATGAATAATAACTAGAAAATGTGAAATGATTGAATTTGGTCATTTTGGAAGATGAGGAATTCATGCAAGCCTTTTGTTTCTCATTTAATAAATCTTCAAATTTCCTTTTCACATCAAAATTTCCTTTTTCCAAAATATCAATTTTCTATTCGTAAGCTTCAAAATCCTTTTCCAAATTTTCATTTTCTTTTTCCTAGTCAATTTTTGCTTTCATCAAATTTCATTCTCAACATCGAGTATGGCAATAATTTTCTTATGCTTCATATTTATTTTCTCAAACTCAAATGCTAAATCTTTAAAAGCATCATGGAATTCATCAAAAGCATATGAATTAAGTTCACAAGATGAAGAACTTATCTTTATCTCTTCAAAAGCCATGAAGCATAATTCAATTTGATTTGAGGATTCATCTTTACTTGATTCCTTGTCCGTATTTGCCATGTTACTTGTTGAGCATTCATTATCACAAGAATTGTCTTCCAATTCCTTTTGCATCTTTGTTTCTCCATATAACTCTTCTAATTTTTGCCAAATTTCCTTGGCACTTTTGCACATGAACACTTTATCGTATTCTATATAATCAAGTGCACAAATGAGACTGTGCATGGCCGTAGAGTTCATTTGTACTCTCCTCATTTCAGCTTCAGTCCACTTATTTCTATCTTTAGGAGTTTTCTCACCATTTACCGAATTTGTAATCGTAGGAATGAAAGGACTATCGGTAATGACATCTCATATCTCATAGTCATAAGGCCTAATATAAATGAACATTCTAGTGCTCTAATAAAGGTAGTTTGATCCATCAAATAGAGGTGGTCTGTTTGTTGATTGTCCCTCAGTAACTACTGATTTTTGTAGAGCCATTTTGATATTCTCAAGGGTGTTAGACCTTAATAACAGGGCTTTGGTTCTGATACCACTTGTTGGTCCCAAATAAATGTACTAAAAGAGGGGTGAATAACACTTTTTGGCTCTTGATAAAATTTACTCCGAATTGAAAGCAAGTTGAAGATCAATAATGACTAATTCGATGGAGGATGAAGGAATGATGTAAGAAAAAATGAAAATGAAACATAAAACAAAAAAGATAATACTCAACAATTTATAGTGGTTCGGTTAAAGCCCTACATCTACTACCTTGATTGTTCAACCAAGGATTTTCCAAATAATATCACTAAAAACGATGGAATTCCCAAGCATCCACCAAGCTTTTTCAATGGCTTTTTATAGGCTCAGCCACAACCTTTCACAATGGTTTTTCACGGGATCAACCAAAACCCAACATGGCTTTTCAAAGGCTCAACCACAACCTTTAACGATGGTTTTTCACAGGATCAACCAAAACCCAAAACTAACTTTTCTAAGGCTAAGTTAAAACCTACAATAATAGTTAAGCTAACCCAAGCTTGATCAACCCATTAGAGTGCCTTGCACACTCTAAGCAATCAAGAAATGAGGAAAAGATAAAGTACAATTGATCACCTAGCTGATCTAAGATGCACAAAGTTAAGCTCAAACACTTTTCCAAAGGATGGGAGTGAAATACAAGTGTAAAGAGAAGGTTTTTGGTCTTCTAAGCTCAAAATCACTATGGGTGGCTTCTCTTTCTTCTTTTTGACCACTGGAGAGGTTTTAAATACTTGCAAAATCAATTCTGGCCATTAGAGACAAAAACTAGCAGTTTTTAGCTATTATTTTGTCTTCTAGTGCTCAACTCAAATTTTTTGATAGAATGATCTCAGTTAACTAACTGCGCTCTTAGTCGACTAAGTTGTTTCTATCTTTTGATCCCAGTTTTTGGCAGTGAGCACTTAGTCGACTAACTTCTTTCTTAGTCAATTAAGTTGTTTCTGTTTTGAAGTCCAGATTTCTGACAGTATGGTTGTAGTCGACTAACTTACTTCTTGGTCAACTAAGTTTTCTTTGTCTCTCAATCCTCTTGAGCCCGCCAACTTCTAATTTGAATTTTAGCTAACTAATACCCTTCATTATCCAACTAAGAGGCTTAACTGATTAAATCTTGTGTTAACTAGTTAAGACCTTTCTGTCTTCATTAAAGCTCTTTCTTCTTTGCTTGTTTAACCAATTAACCCATCTTGCAACTAAACAGGCATCTTGACTTGCTTTCAAATGCCAAATATATTAATGAATTTAAGCTTTCTTCTGTACACTTAAACATAATAATTAGACATCAATGAATGGGAATATTTTGCTATCATCAAAAACATATAGAGTCAACATTCTTTATCTTTTTTTTTTTATAATCACAAAACACTCCTAGATTAAGAGTGTAATGTCTATGTTCAACATGAATGCTTCAAATCTTTATGCGTAATGAGTTGTTCCCCCTTAGTCAATGTATCTAGTTTTTTTTACATCATATTCAACAAAACCAAAACTAAGAATCACACACATAAATTAAACATGAAGACCTATCAAACTTTATTTAACTTAGTCTTCCTTCTCTCATTTTTCTTTTTCATCATTAAACAAGATATTCAAAACTCCCCCTTAATGAGTGCATTTAGATTTTCCTTTAATCTTTAAATTAGACTTCAATGAATGAGAATCATAAGCACTCATACACCTAAGTCATACATGCTTGTAGATATAGTTCAATAACTTCAAGAGTCAAGATTGTAACTATGTAGGAACAAATGTATGGGAGTCAAATCATTTCAAGAAATTATCAAAGATTATTCAAATAATGTTCAAGCAAATTTGATCATTTTATCATAATCAAAACTATAATAATTTTAAAACTAACAATGATAACTTTATTTTGCGAATAATATATACTTGGTTTTTACGATTTAATTTTGAAGGAGTTATTATTAGAAATTATGAGGTTTATGTCACAACCCAAATTTCGGGTCATGATCGGCACATGGGCCCAATGGACGTAGTCCACTAGGCCCAAGCAAGCCTATTAATCTGACATGTTCATCATTCCATGATAAACTACTAAGTCATATATCATAACTCAAAATCAAAATAATATTAAGCATTGCCACTTCATAGTAGCATACCAAACAAGTGTATATACACTGTCTACACATGTATCTTAATAATTCACATTAGGTTCATCTATACACAACAAAAGGAGACTCGATGTCCAGCTAGGAGACTCGAACCAATGTACAGCTACTGAATGCCGAGACACCTACCAAAAGATGGATACAAGCCCACAAGGACACTTCGTTCTAGTTACCGACTGTCTCTTAATCTGCAAACATGAAGTTGAAAGCGGTGAGCATAAATTCAGTGAGTGAACAAGAAGGGAACAAGCATACCATAAGGAATGTTTATCGAAATCATGATGCACTCATTTTCTCAAAACAATGCAATCTGTTCTAGTTCTTAGTAGAACCCCTCATGTAAACCCCTCATGAGTAAATCACTTAAAAGATCCATACTCAACTATGGTACCAAAGAATCGAAAAATATAGCAAAACCCATAAGTTAGCCAAAATGGACAGAAAGTTCTAGCTGTAGCGAACTTCATTCTCGCTGCAGCGAGAACCAGGTCTGGTGAAGGCCTTCAAACTCAAGAGTTTCTCGCTGCAGTGAGAGTCAGAACATCAAGGAAAAAGTCTTATTTTCCTTTAAAACAAGCCATCCTGCTAAAATAATAATAGCAACATGTAACACATGTAAACTCCCGAATTTCAACAAATCAAATGCTCACATATTTGCATTTACAACCATATACCATATATGTATATATATATATATATATATATATCAATCATCACATACACCCTCTCATCATCATATTCTCATTTGCAATGGCTTATGTGTACTCCCACTCACATATAGTCGGGTTAGCAACTGGTTATGTGCACTCCCACTCAAACATAGCTGGGTTAGCAACTGGTTATGTGCACTCCCACTCAAACATAGCCGGGTCAGCAACGGGTTATGTGCACTCCCACTCGCACATATCCGGGTCAGCAACGGCTTATGTGCACTCCTACTCACACATAGCCGGGTCAACAACACTCCTACTCACACATAGCCGGGTCAGCAACGGCTTATGTGCACTCCTACTTGCACATAGCCGGGTCAGCAACGGCTTATGTGCACTCTTTACTCACATATAGTCGGGTCCACATCAACATGCAAAGAAGCATCCAATGCATATCATGCATTTTATCATATTGTGATAACGTATAAACCATTGTATAGCACATTTTCACAATATAAAATCATTTTACTAAAAGCTTGTTCCCAAGGTACATTTTCTAAGACAAGTTGGATAGAATCTTTCATATTTCACAAAACAAGTTTGAAATGCAAGTCCACTCACCAGTATTCGTTGAGCCTTTAGCCGACTCTTAATCTCCCTAATGATCCAATTGGGGTGATGGGGCTTCGTTAGCACCTACCATCAAATTAACATTTCCATAATGTCAATTTACATACTATAAACCGTAAAAGCTATCTTTTAGCTAGCTTTCAATTGCCATTTAAATGGCCATCCATTTTCACTTTCCTATCACTCCAAAGTGAATTAACAATCTCAACTACAAAATATTCACAAATGAAATCTCTAGTCGTTCTCAACACTTAAAACCCAATACTAGTTTACTACTCACCTTGATAGCTTTGTAACTTTGAACTTCTTTCCAAAAGCTCTCAAGCTATTAATAAAGGTTCCTCTTTCTCTCCCTAAAACACTTAAGTAGTGAGAGATTATGGAAACAAGATTTTTATCATTTTCAAGTGTTTTAAAGTGAGAAAGTGGAAGAATACAAGGGTTCTAGTCAAAAGGGCACCAAGGTATGAAAATTAGAACTAGAGAGAGAAAGTTATGAAAGCTTCACATCAAGCTTCCATGGAGGAATTGAAGAAATGTGAGAGGGAAGAGAACAAGAAAAAGAAGCTACTAGAAATCCCAAGAAGTTGCTAGAAGGAGATGATATTTATGACCCAAGCTTATCCATTCCCTTAGAAATTACTATAATGCCCATCCACAAATTAGCTTAATCCTTGAAATCCCACACTTTTTCTTCAATTTTCCCACCTAGGGTTTGTGTTCTTTCCTTTCCTCTTCACTTTATGCTTTGGCCAACCATATGGGTGAGACTAAGAGAGTTTTAAACAGATTTTACAAGGAAGTTCTAGAATAATCCTTGCTTAACACATGGCATGTTTCCATTGGTCCATGTGTAATACTTATCCATTAAGCAATCTCTCTCCACCACATAAAATGTTTCAATTATCCACAATGTAAAATGTTAATGGCTGAAATCCATGGGCATGACAAGTGTCAGGTGGTGTAAAATTCTAAAAATTCTCATTTTGTCCTCGGGTGACAAAATTACCATTTTGCCCCTAAAACATGAAAATCATCAAAATTTTTATTTCCTTGTCACTTCACCCATATTTTCATCATTCATTTATGCTCTAGGCCTACTTAAGCCATAATATTGTTTAAAACTTACTTTTATGGGCTTATTGAGAAAATGATAAAATTATCCTTGATTAGGGATATCGCGTATATTCCTATCTACGAGTCTATAAAGGTCAAGGTCTCACAGTTTAGATCTTAAAGAAAGAAAAGTGATTGATGGACTACTGAATAGGTTTACATAGATAGGCTTGCTTGGGTTTAGTAGGTTATGCCTATTGGGCCCATACGCCGTTTATGGCCTAGGATTTAGGTTGTGACAAAGTTGGTATCAGAGCTTTAGGTTTAGGTTGAGTCCTAAGGATTCTTGTGTCTGTTAGCGGAGTTGTTGGAGTCTGTGTAGAGTCTTATCCTTGGATTATGGGTGTGCAACACAAGCTAAGGACGAGAGGCTACATAGGCCCCTAATTCATTAGAAAACCTACCTATCCCTATAATGTATAAATGACTAAGTAATTGATGCTTGGTTGTGTACAGGTTTGGAGGTGTGCTTGTTACACACGCCATGTCTAGGAGCAACGGTAGTCAAAATGCCCCTCATAGTACTATCGAGGGATCGCTAAATTTCACTGCTAGAAGCTAGTGGCTCCTTGATCTAGGTAGTCAAGAAAGTGGCCAGTCCCGAATTCATATTGGATAGATTCCACTGGGATTGGAAATAATGTTTTGCAGTGAGGGAAGCCTCGAAAGTAGCAAAAGTCTTGAGAATGAGGAAAGCCATGACATTTGGGAAGGTATGAAAAATTTACTTGAGGAAAAGTATAAGGAAAAGATGAAAGAAATAGTTGTAAAGGGAGGTTATCGTCCAAGAAAAGTGTCAGCTATTCGAGACTTCCCTCCCTTCATGGAGAGAGGTGTCACAACTCTCAACTTAGAAAAAGATGTCGGGAAACAACAAGAAGAGAATAAGAAAAAAGTAATTGTTGCAAACTATCGCCCTAGAAAGGTATCTACAGTACGAGATTTCCCCTCTAGTTGCGGAATAGGTGCAGCACTTGTCAGTAGGGAGGAATTTGAGAAGCAACAGTAAGCCTGGAAGAATAGGAACCAAGAGGATGAAGAGGATCTTGAAGAGGACGAGGATGACGACTCGTTGATAAGTATGAGCTCTAGTAGCAATTCTTTTGAGATCATATGGCCTAAAGGAAATGAGTAAGATGGTGAAACTGTGGTGATGTAGATGAAATTAAAGTATGTTGTAAAATTTGTGTCTGGAGACTTTCAGATATGGTTAAACTTGTATGATTTACACTGGTTATGTGGTAGTTAATTTAACGAGTTAGCCAAGTGTTTGAAACTTGTTATGCATGGTTGGATGAGATTAGCATTGGTAAGAGTTTGTGAATCTCTTAACTATTTCTTGTGGAGCATGAAAGTTGATGGAATAGAGGCACATAGTGCCATGATATTGTGTGATGGTAATTGACATAATATACATCATTGGAAGTGTATGTGATAAGTAAGAGAATATAAACAATTAAAGGAATTGTGGCATAGGCTTAGAGGAAAGCCATGTGCTTAAGAATGATTAGTGTAGTAATCCTAAAGGTAGAATAATTGTTTGATAAAGTAAATTCCAATAACTGTAATGCCGCAGCGTCGACTACTCAACGCTGCCTTGCTAAGAACCCCGTCATGGCTAAAAAGCGTGAGCAAATAGTGAGTGGCATGAAGATGAAACTTACAAGCTGAATGATGGTCAATGGTCTTCATGTTGAGCTTTGTTATTTAGAGTTTCAAGTGCATGGGAAAAGTGTTTATATGAGTGAATTGGAAGGTTTCTTTATTGCCTTATATATATTGGCATGTAAGTAAAAGAGAAGTTAAAGAGTTCTTTTGGATGTCTACATTGAGATAAATTACCATGTGAAGTATTAAGATGAGCAAGATGTCCACCAAAGTTAAATCTTAAGAAATAAGGGAGACAATAGATTAAGCCTTGTTAAAGGCTAAGGAAAAAGTTAGTGAAAAGTTGGATGAACGTATGAGACATTGATAAGGGATGCCAATACCAAGTGATGATAATTGTGAATGAAGTATTACAAGGTTAGCATAGCTAGTAAGTTAATATAAAGTATTGCTATGAGGATTCGTAACTATTGTCCTGACTTAGTTGAATGAAAAAGGATTAGTAACAACACAAGGCCAAGTAGGTGGCATGATAAAAACCCATGAAGATAAATTGAGGTATGAATAGATAAGAATGCATTTAAATATATTGGTGAATAAGTGCATGACTTTTGGAATCATATGCTTTGAATGTTAATGAGCAAATAAGTGGTTAAGTGTTTTAGGAATGCATGGACATCCTTCAAAAGGAATTACCAATCATACGCGACAAGTATAGTATGTGGGATTTTGAAACTTGCTAAGGAGCCGACAGCTAAACCACGGGTTATGTGATGATATGCCGTAAGACATAAGTTTAAGGTGGGTATCTACAAGGAAATACTCAAAAGGAATTTTGCTATGAATGCTGTGAAAACAAGCATTAAGTTATGTAGTTACAAAAAGGAAGCTGTAAGCTGAAAGTGATACTCGCATCTACATTGAGAGGTACTTGAGAAGAACCTTGTTTCAAGTCTTGCAATTACAAGTACAAATTGTATAATGGGTAAGGGAGAATGATGTTATGTTAATAGAAAAGAATAGTACAAAAGATGATGGAAGGTAACCTTGATAATGAAGTCGAATAATGAAAACCTCTTAATGTAGAAATTAGAATTTGGAAAATACACGAGGCATGCATGATTTAAATGAGTCTAAGTTTTAAGTGACTAGCTAATATCAAATTGCAATAAGGATATAATTTGTATGTTAGAGGTATGAAAGATGATTGAGAAATAAGTATGATCTTTAGGAATTGTGGTATTGCATAAGATGCAATGATGAAGTGAAGATGAATCTTTGAAGGATCAATGAGATTAGAAAGCATATACGAATATGAGATTGCAATTTAATGAAAATGACATTCAGCAAGTGAGATGTGATTAATGACATTGTGATGCAAGGATGTATATATATAGTACACTGAAACTTATGCATATGATTAGAAATGATAACAAAAGAATATAAGTATGTAAATTATGGGAAGCTATCCATAGGCATAATGTGAATTCATATGGGCCACATAAGAAATAATTTATGATAAAATGTCAATCAAGTGGTAGCTGAACATCCAAAGGGTGATCTAGCATTGATTATACCTTAATGTTTGCAGATTAAACTAATTTATAAAAATGAAATGGAAAGGTAAGTTAGAAATGTCGAAATTAAGAAAAGTAAAAAGGGGATCACATGTTACGAGGATATGATATTGGATTGGAATGAATAAAGGGAAGTTTAATCCAAAGGCATTTGACACAAGGATTCCTACACATAGTGATGAATGTCGACATTTAAATATGTGTCTACATACATATATGTGGAGTTAATTATTGTGACTGACTAAAGTGAAGGATTATCCATAGTGATTTGAGGTTAGAACTCAATATGTTCGATGAGTTGTATAGATGATACTGTGACAGGAGATTCTATCGAAAATTAAGTTATGTTAATATAAGAAATAACAAGAAATGGAATCTGTAGTGTGGTTAAGCCATACAAGAGTGATTAATTGGGTTGAGAAGTGAGAATTAATGAAGTGCTAAGACATAGTTATATTAGAATCTCCATACGGCGATAATGCAATGGATGGACCATCAATGGTGGTGGTTTTACAAATGAGTAATTGGAGAAATTAATTAAAGAAGACAAACTTTAATATTTTCAATAATGATTGAAAAGGTCAAGTTAGAATAATTATAGAATGTTCAAAGACATGAAGGATTAGAACTAATGAAAAGAATCTGATAGTGAATGGAAGAAATTGCAATTAGAATTAAGGATTGGCAAGTGAGTTGCCTTTCCACGTAACATAAATTGCATCGGATTAAGAATGATGTAGAAGTGTGAATCTTTGAACGTGCAATTAATAGGAAAACTAAGAAGGCTTGAGTCACAAAAAGGTAAGGTAAATATGAAGTATATGGGAATAATTGAAAGTTTTAACCTTCCCTGATGTTTAAAATATGTATAGGAGTAAATATGGCATGTTTATAATGCCATAAGTTATATAGTAATGTAAGGAGATAAAATGAATGAATATTGAAAAGCTTGACAAGAAATGAAGCAAAGAGACAGTGATTAGATATGCACACATAAGTATGATTTGTGATCGAAATCGATATGATTGAGATTGGGATCTTTGTGATGAGAGAGAACAATGGTTGAAAGGTACAGTTGTTTGATTCAAAGATGATAAAAGGTATAAGTTACGTACCTAACCTGGTAAAGTGTTCTATTCGAAGTGAAAGTAAGTAAGGAGGATAAATCAAATTCCTTATGAAGAAGGAAATAAAATATGATTATAGAGTAAGATTAATAACCCAACCTCGACGTGAATTCGAGGATGAATTCTATTTAAGTGAGGGAGACTGTAACACTTCGTACCCCCATATAGTAGTCAACATAACCGTATCGATAAGATGAAGGGCTAATTGATATGGATTTAAGTGAAAAAGAGCGGTGGCAGGTGAAATGAATATTCTAGAGTAAAATACTTCGAATGCAAGGAAATATAATTAAATAATAATATTTTTATTGAGGATGAATTAGTAAAATAAAAAGTGATTTGGAAGTGAATCGAGACATAATAAGACATATTTGGGTTCCAAGGAGACAAGTGAAAAATCTTGGAATAAAATAATATTTTATTAATAAAATAATATTAAAATATTAATATTTTATTTGTACAAGTGTAAAGGAAGAAAAATAGAAGAAATTGGAATTAAAAGATTGTTGGGAGGACTAAATTAAAAAGGGGAGAAACATGGAGGGCTAAATGGTAAATTTTCCATTAACTTGGTCAAAGCTTCCTTTGGAAGCTTTAACTCTTTTCTTATTTTTCCATAGTTGATCCTTTTCTCCTCAAGGCATTTTGCTTCTTCATCTTCTTCCTCCAACACCATTTTCCTCTCTTCACCATGATAATAATATTTGTTTTCATTTTCTTTTCCTTTCCTTTCCTTTCTTACTTCTTCCTTCTCCTATCTCCTTGTGCACCAAACCCACAACTCTTAACACCATTTTTCAGCACAACCAAACCCTAGGAGAGAGAAACTCTTCAAACTAACTTCAAAACTCTTGAAGGAATTCTTCCCATTTTAATCCTCACTAAGGAAAATTAACTACGAGTCCACCAAGGTGAGTAATGGATTAAGGCTAATTTTTTTTAAGTTTGTTAATGATAGCTAATAATTAGATCTATGGGTTGTTTTATTGTTGATGGTTATATTGTGGTAAAAATGTGATTATTTATTACTAGTGTAATTAGAATAGTGGAAATAAATGGCTAGCTAATGACTTGAATATTAGCTTTGTAAATTTACAAGTCAATTAATACTTGGAATGGGAATTAGGGGTTGTTTTGATGGGTTGAGATTATTGAAGGGAGAAATGATTAATAATTATGGTAATTCATAGTTTAACTAGTGGTGTGGATAACTAATTTAATAAAGGGCATTGTGTTGGTGTAAAAGGTCAATAAGGGAATTAATTAAGTTTGGAATTATGAATTTTAAGAATGATATAGGTGCTGAAAAATGGAAGTAATAAATGAAGTGTTATGAAATTATTGGAGTTAGCATTAGGTTGACTAGCCAAATGGTAATTGAAAACTAGTTAGGAAGAACTAGTAAAGTTTAATTAAAGAAAGAGAATTTGGATTTATATTCATGCGAATTAGGTTGGTTGTGATACTAGTTGTGTGTTATAGGTTCTAATGAGACCCCACATGTCACGACCCAATTTCTCGGGCCATGACCGGCGCATGAGCTCAAAGAGCATAGCTCACTAAACCCAAACAAGCTAATCCATTTACCTTTGCTTAACAAATTTATCATATCATGCATACACACACACCTTTTCTCGGGTGTGAACATAGCCAAAACACAATGGCATTATCGATAATAATATACATGCACTATACTAGTCATGTATTTAGCAATTTACATTGCATACACATATTCACATTGTTAGATTGTATTCACAATACAAAAGGACCCATGACTTCCAGCGGAGACATTTACAATAAAAGGGATTACTATCGAATGCCAGACACATACCCAGTAGATGCACTACGGGGACTCCTCGATCTGGGGTCCAACAGTCACCTGATCTAAAAACATGAATTTTTATAAAACGTGAGTTCAATACTCAGTGAGTGAATATTAGAAGGGAACAAGCAATCTCAACTAGGAAACTTGACAATCATGATGCACAGGTTGAAAATAAGGCCATTTTCATCTAACTACTATTCCGAACCCTTTTTCCCTTAAAACAAGCCATCTTGCTAAAATAACAATAGCAACATGTAACACATGTAAACTTCCAAATTTTAACAAAACAAACGCTTACATATTTGCATTTACAACCATATACCCATCATCAACATGCACACCATCCCATCATCATCATCTCATATGCAACGGCTTATGCGCATATAGCCGGGTCAGCAACGGCTTATGTGCACTCCTACTCGCACATAGCCGGGTCAGCAACAGCTTATGTGGACTCCTACTCACACATAGCCAAGTCCAAATCAACATGCAAAGAAGCATCCAATGCATATCATGCATTTTATCATATTGTGATAACACATAAACCATTGTATAGCATCTTTTCACAATATAAAATCATTATACTAAAAGCTTGTTCCCAAGGTACATTTTCTAAGACAAGTTGGATAGAATCTTTCATATTCCCCAAAACAAGTTTGAAATGCAAGTCCACTCACCGGTATCGAAAATCCGAATTTCGGGTGCACTCGGACTAATAGCCCTCAAGCACAATTCCTTTGTCTTTTTCGGACGTCTCACTACCTTGACAAATAACAAAGTTGAGGAATTTACTATATTGTCCCTAAATTGATATAAACTAATTTAAATTACTAATGCTTGGTAGGTAAATGCAAAATACCTCTGATTACCGTTTAATCGCAGTATCAATTAAATTCGACCGATCACTCGATTAATTGGCGATTATGCCCAAATCACCTCCAAATTAATCCATTTCTCCTCTAATACCTTAGTTTACCACATACCATTTAAATAAAGTCAAATTCAGCATTAAAACCCTCACAGTTCCTTATAGAAAAATTCAGTCATTTGGGACACTAGCATCGAAATTTTTCTACATAACCGTTTCACCTTAATTCATCATATTTCCTAACCATTTTCCTTGAAATAAAAACAATCCCCCATTGCTATTCAACCCTCATGGTTCGACCAACAAGGAACCCTAGAGAAATTGAATATTTCTTTTGTGTTTTTGTTCATAACCATGCTTAACTATCCCTAAACACTAACATAGTCTAAAATCAAATTATTCCAACAACAATGCCTCTTCCATACCCATTTTTCAGAATTGAATTCATCATGATAACTCAATATTCAACCATGGAAATCAATAACAAAAGCATGGGTAAGCTAGGTATCAAGGAGAATTAAAGAAATTTTAACTTACCTAGTTTACTTGATTTCTTCACCTTTTCTTTGAATTTCCACGTAGGTTTTATTGTTTTTCCCTTTGTTCTTCCTTTTTTCTTGTTGCTGGTTGCCTAGGCCGAATATGGTGAGAGAGTTGGGGATTTCATAGGCTGATTTCTACAGAAAATAAGAAAATAATCAAGCATGCCCAGTGTCACATGCTTATTGGCTCAATTTTTAACTTTTTGACTTTTTCTTCTTAATTTTCCACCACAAATATTCTGGTATTTTTCCAATCCTACCACATTTAAAATCCCTTGGTCTTGACAAATGCTGAGGTGAAAAATTTATCGATTTGCCCCCAAGATGAAAAAATTACGATTTTGCCCCTATAGTCCGAAATGTATCGAAATCACATTATTTCTACTTTTCAACCTCAAATAACACTAATATTGATCAATATTAACCAAATGGGGCAAAAAAAATGGTTTTATAAAGTTTTCTGTTTAGTCCTCTAGTGGCAAAATTACCATTTTACCCTTGTGCTCCAAAAATACCAGGAATCACAATTTTTCACTGCTAAACATCATTTTATACTCCAATAATCATAATTATATTTCATATAATTATTTTTGGTCAAATGTGATCAAATCTTGGCTAGAAATCTCCATTTAATCATCATATGGTAAAATGATCGTTTTGTCCCTAATCGGTCAATTTTCCTGATGGACTCCAAACTGGACCTTGAACTCTGAATCACTATTCGAAGCCAATCTGTAAGTTTCAAAATTTTCAATTTCCTCTTAGAATTTTTATTTAAACTAGTTCAAGGCTCGATTTAACTTAGTTGTACCACTCAGTTCAATACCGTCTTTTAATCGAGCTTGACAGGGTCTCACACCACATTTCCACTTGAAGCAGTAGTCGAGGTTCAGAGTTTATCAAAAAAAAAAAAAAGAAACCGGTGAGTGAACTTGTATCAAAAATGTTTTGAACAAATGCACATGCATTTGAATGAAGTACTTGAATATCCTTAATTGACTCTTTAAAAATTATGCATGGGAACAAGCCCTTCACGAGTGTTATTTCTATGTTGTTAAACACATAATGTGATGAACCACATGTTTGAAATATTATGCTGAATCACCGATTGAATTGTGGAGTGTGATGCATTGGAAATCTTGAGATGTTATAACTAGTGGCATAACAGTTAATATTATTTTCCTTGAATGTTGGATTGTGCAACCATGCGTATGACCAATAAAATAATGAACTATGTTGAATGTATTATTATGCTAAGATTCTTGTTATATGTTATTATGTGTGCTATGCCTTGAAAGGTAATATTGAATGATAATTGTAACCGTGCGTGTGTGGTGTAGAAGTGCACATGACGGTGATGGTGGTGTGCAGTGTGGGAGTGCACACGATGATGATGATATTTGCCATGTGCGGTGTGGGAGTGCACATGATGATATTTACCATGTGTGGTGTGGGAGTGCATATGAGCTGAGTTGCAGATGGTGGTTGTGTGAGTTAAGCCCTGTTGACTAGTTTGGGATTAACCTTGATGTATTTGATGTATATTTGAAAATGTCTATATATATATATATATATATGCATAATGTATATATACATGAATTCTTATACGCATGTGCAGTTGTCCTATAAAGTTAAGATGTTTGGAAAATGAAATGGGATTGAATTGAATATTGAAAGTTGATATTCTTAAAACTTTTTAAAATCAGTTAAAAGTCAACTGGCATCGAGTTTGTTTATGGTATACAAATTGCATTGTTTTAATACAAGTGCATCGTGTTTCCTAAAAATCTTCCGTATCGTTTGCTTGTTCCTTTCCTATGTTCACTCACTGAGTTTATACTCATTCTTTTCAACTTCATGTTTTAGTTTTCAGGTCCGAAGGTAGTTGGATTCCTAGGTCGAGAGGCTTCCTTATATTCATCCTTTGGTAGGTTTACCATGTCACTCGATGATAGTACCCACGTCCACAGTCATTCCACTGGTAGTCAAGGGTCTGTTGTATGTTTATATGTGATGGATTAATGTAAATTGTGAGATTTGTTCTAAACTCTATATGATTGGTTTAATTAACAATGTCGTTTAGGGTCGACAATGATAACTCTATTTTGAGAATGATATATACTTGGTTTTCACAATTTAATTTTGAAGGAGTTATTATTGGAAATTATGAGGTTTAAATCTTAAACAAAGAGAAGTGATAGATGGACTACTGAACAGGTTTACATAGAGAGGCTTGCTTGGGTCTGGTGGGCTCTGCCTATTAGGCCCATGCACCGGCCATGGCTAGGGATTTGTCCTGTGGCAAAATTGCTATTTTTATATTTTATGTTTCACCAAATTTTAAGAATACACAATACTTGTACAATTGAAAGGTTTGGATATATAATAACATGTTGTACAAGGAAAATTACTAATATATCATTAAGAGTCCTTGTCTCTTGCTACAACCTCTTTCCCATTTTGGAAGTTCTTACTTGCTGTGGTTATGAAATGATAATACTTCCTATCATTTGTAGCATTCGATCAATCTACACCATTTGATCCTTAAGAGTTTGTAATTTTGTTTGTGGATTCTGTTGACCTTTTGCACTTGTTGGGATAAGACAATATGCTGACTTAAATGTTGATGCAGTGGTGCGTGTTGCATCAACTTAATAAGCTACAAGTACTTTTATACCAAAATCATGATGTGAAAAAGGCATGCAATCGAATTAAAAATACAATATTTACCATACGTAAACCTTAACTTGAGAATTAAGAGTATTATACCATTTGTCGTTGGTTGTTGCAAACTTCCAAGTGTGCAACCTCAAATGGTGATCAACACATATGGCAATTTATGAATAACTCTAAAAAAGATTGTGGTTGCTTATGCTTGTAGAATTTAACCAACAAACAAAAAAAAAAACACAACCAAGATCACAAGGAAGATCAATCAACAACAAGGAGATTAGCTTTCAAGCTAGTTGTGATCCACATGGTTTCCGTTTTTTAAGTTGATCCACATGGTTTCAAACAATCATTGCGTAAATCTTAATAAGTATATGGAAACCAAGAGTCGCACTAAAGAATAGAAGAAACAATGGTTAAATTCAAGAAGAAAGTGAGTGGTTAGCTCACAAGGTTTAGGAAGATGAATGTCAATTCACAAGAACTCGAAAACCTACTTTTTGAATTCCTTACAAGTCTATAAGGTTTTGGTTGTTTATGAATTGATTGGAGCCTTAATTGATCCTTCTCAATGTGCAACATAAGTATCATATTTATAGGTAATTAAATTAATCCTAATCTTAGTATGATTTGCATAATGTCACATCCCATTTATGAAGGTGTAACACCCCGTGACCTAAAACGGTGGTTAATACGACTTTATGAACAAGATTAAGACCAATAGAGGTCAATTTAAAAGTTTAGGAGTGGTGAAGGAGGAATGGAATATTTTGGAATAAAATATTCCATACGTAATAAAATAATAATATTTATCGAGGTAGTCGTAATGGAGTAAAAAGGAGCAATGGGCCTAAATTGAGATAAACCAAACTGTTTTGGGACCCCGAAAGCTAAATGGAAAATTTTAGAATTTAATAATATTTTATTAATAAAAAATTATTAAAATAATATCAAAATATTCCTATTGTGAGTGGCGAACAAACTCACATAATCTATGTGTTGAACTTAAATGGGGGAGTTATAACATAATTTTGATGATTTGATGAATAAAATATTATTTTATTGATTCTAGAATATTATTTAAATGAGTAAAATTTTAGTGATGTAAGTACTAATAATAGTACATGTGAGTTTGGAAGGAATGGAGAGATGAAGAATTAATTGGGATAATGAAATGTGCATGTGGATTCACTATTACATGCAAAAAGGAGAAGGTTAGTGGGAAACATGTGGGATGCGCACCATGTGAAGTAAAAAGAAGAATGAGAATAAATGTTGTTGCATGTAATGAGATTGGTACATCAGGTGGCCAAATGAGGAAAGAAAAAGGTGGGATGCATGTGACTTGAATGGTTTAATGAATGACCAAATAAAATATAAAGTAAAGGTTATGCATGAAATATGATTGTAGGTATAAGGTGATGCATAGAATAAAGGATGAAGAAAGAAAGAATGAGGGAGTGAAGGTGGCGGATGGAGAAGATAAAAAAGGATAGATATTGGGCCAATGAATAAGGGAGAAAATTGGTGCATGAAAATTGAGTGGGAAATAAATTGGTCTAATGAGAAGTGAGGAATAAAATAAAGAAGAGAAAGGTGGAGAAAGGTTTTGAGAACATTGGCAAAACCGTACCTTTGAAAGTAAAGGAAAAGACTCAATTTTCAAAGCAAAAAGAAGGAAGAAAGGAGAAAGAAAGAGAAAAGAGAGAGAAGAAAGAAGAAAAGCTAGAAGAAGGTTCGGTTTTGGAGAAGATTGGAGAAAATTGAAAGGTTTTCTCTCACATGCCATTGTTGAAGCTTGAAGGAGAAATTGGTGGTTCGTGTCACAGCCCAATTTTCGGGCCATGACCAGTACAAAGGACCAATGGGTTCAGCCCACCAAGCCCAAGCAAGCCTACTTGCATGATCTTATACGTTAATCCATATTCCTTTAGAATCCAAAATTCATAATGCTCAATTATAATTCCTTTGAAAACAACTCATAAAACCCAGTCATGTATTCATAATGGCATCATCAACCATTATATACATACAAATAATTTGACAAATGAATCTCAGCATTTCACAACAAGTAGTCATATACATGTAATTAGAACTTGACCGTCAGCGGAGTGATTCTGGGCATGCTTGATAACACTTAGTGTCATACTAAACCTACCGAGCAATGTATAGGGTAGAGCACCTCGTCCTAGGATCCAATCACCTTTAACTCAGGAAACCTAAAACATGAATTTAAAAAACATGAGTATAAACTCAGTGTGTGAACATAGGAAGGGAACAAGCAACGTTAAGGAAGGTTTAGAAAGCATGATGCACTTAAGTTTAAAACAATGCAATTTAATTTATCTCTATTTTAAAACTCCTCATTCAAACCCTTAGTCGTTTAGTTACTTGATGACAAAAGACTCATGAACAATAAGGAAGTTGAGAAGTGAAAATTTTAGTAGATTTCAAGTAAGTCAAGCATGATAGATTGACTTTCATCGCAGCGAAAAGGCATTCTCGCTACAACAAAATTCAAGCCAGATAAAAATCCAAAGGGCTTTCATTGCCACTGGAAAGATCCATTCATGCCACATTGCACATTAAATTGAACACATTGACAATACTCAAGTTTTCAACAGTCAATGCAATCACATTTTAAATCCAAACATCTCTATATAGTAAATATATATATAAGCACTTACACCACCATCACCTCAGTCGGCTGATGTGCATCATTACCGGCATGTGCACTGCCCACTCTGCACATGCACGGTTGGGCTCCACTCATAAGGGATGACCTTCACTACAAGCAGCCCTTTCCTCCTTCAGCGGCGGCTCCACTCATAGGGGACAACCCTCGCTACAAACAGCCCTTTCCTCATTCAGCAGTGGCAACAAACGGTACCTATTAGAGCACTCGTAGGGGATAGCTCTCTCTATAAGCCCCTGGGTGGAGAGTCACGCTTCGCCACTGTTCACATGTGAGAGTTCCCAAGGATCGGGTTAAACCCTTTGCTTTGATACCAACATTGTCACTCAACCGGTATGTGCACTGCTCACTCCGCACATGCACGGTTACATCAATTATACAAAATTACTTAACAATATATATATCATATATCATTATATACATATCAGCATCATATAAAAGTACATAGATTAATCAGAATCATGTTGCACATCAGAAAATCATTTCACTAATGGCTTGTTCCTATGCATTTTGAAGAAAAGATAATTTAAACAGTTTAAGTGGTTCGTTCAAACGTATATACCTCTTCCCAAAACATTTTTGTGCAGGTTCACTCACCGATATTTGTTGAATCTTTGCTCGACTCCAACCTCCAGTAATGGTCTAAATGGAACTGTGGGGCCTCGTTGGGACCTATCATCACAACAACATCACAACTAATCCGATTTGCATAATTATAGTTCTAAAAGCTATCCACTAAATCATGTTCAGCTAGTTATTTTTAACTAGTTTCCATCTACCATTAAGTGACTATATATTTTCACTATTCTAGTCACACTACAATGAATAACCCACCTCAACAACAAAACACTCACCGATCTAGCCACTAGCCATTCTCAACAACTAAAAACAAATCAACTCAATTTCACTACTCACCTTGGTAGCTTTACAATTGAATTTCTTTTCCAAAAGCTTTTAAACTATCATGAAAATCTCACTTTCTCTCTCTAGAACATCCAGCTAGTGAGAGAGTGTAATAAGGAAAGGTTTTTGAGGGTTTTATGGTGAAAAAATAGAAGAGCACAAAGAACTCTGTGAAAAGGTACACAAAACATGAAAAATCGAGGTTAATTCAAGGAAATATATGGAAATTCAAGGCAAGCTTCCATGGTGGGGGGAGGGGTGAGAGAACATGGGAGAGGAAGGAGAAGAAGAAGAAGTGTTGGAAATTTGAAGAACATCCTAGAAACTTAGATTTTTATGGCTTAAGTTTATCCATTTCTACCAAAATTACCAAAATGCCCTTAACTATGTCATTTTGTTTTTCCATTGCCTTTATACAATCTTTTCACTTCTTTAACACTGAGACAAGGTCCATAAGGGTCTAAAAATGCTCGGATTCATGAAAACTTAAAAATGTTAACTCGAGATGCAAAATGACCGTTTTACCCTTTTTTGTTTCCTTCTATTTTAATTTAGTCCTCCCAACATTTATTTAACTCCAATTTCCTTCTATTACCTTCTTTTACACATGTACAAACAAAGTATGAAGTTTGTACTCCAACGCAGTCTCCCCATAATATTTAAAATATTTATTTACCCGCGCTATCTTTACTTAATAAAGACACTCGGCCCCATTAACGTCATTTTCCTCCAAAATTCTCTCATTCTTCTTCTTCCCCACCTAGATTAACCATATACTCCTTCTTTATGAAAAATTTTGATACTGAATAAAATATTAATATTTTAATATTATTTTATTAATAAAAATTATTTTATTCCAAAAATTTCCTCTTGTCTCCTCTTGTCTCCTTGGTACCCAAAATACCTTATTAGGCCTCAATTGACTTCCGAATCACTTTTTATCTCACAAATTCTTCTTTAATAAAAATATCATTATTTTATTATTATTTCCTCGTGTGCGGAATATTTTATCCCAAACTATTCCTTTCATCTTTCATCATTTCTAAACATCATAATTAACCTCAATTAGCATCCAGTAAGTTTTTATTAGTCACCATATCAAAGTACGGAGTATTATAGTTCAGTTTAGTGATTCCAAGGTAAGGAAGGTAGAAGCTGTCATTTTGTTTGAATGCATGCCTTGTGAACTGATTGTAATGTGAGATTATACTTGTGCTAGCAAGAATCTTCAAGAATTCAAAAGAGCAGGGTGCATGCATGTGGGTTGATCTTAGAAATACGATGACTTTGAGCAAGACAAATAATGGGTAAGTGCTTTTAACATTGAGATCATAAATGGAAAGGAAAAATAAGATGTGTATTGATTATTTGTGCTTATGGCAGCAATGGTGACCGAGGATGTGAATAGATTGTGAGCTATATGTGGAATTCAAGATAAAAATCGAAAGGTAAGCAAGGTGGAACTTATGTTTAAAGGTTTAATTTGGCAGCAATGTGGGTACCTTATATTATATTGGACTTGGTTGGTTGAGAGTTCAAAGATTACATGTTAGATTATTGTGAATAATAAGGATGAAAAATGTGAAATTAGATTAAAGATTCATTGATTAAGGTGCTGCTCATATATATGTACAATTAAGTATAAATATGGAAGTAGACATAATAGAGAGGTAGATTTATGAAACCCTGACCTTCATAGATGCGTAACTCAAGGTGGAACTTATGTTTAAAGGTTTAATTTGAGCTAATGATGCTAGTTTTATGTTACTTATAATTATTTTATGTTATTATAGGAGTAGGATCAAAAATAATTTTAATTGGTGAAGAAAGGTGCATAATGAATAGTAGCCCTATTTACATATGTTTTGGGTTTTCATGTATATCTCCCACTAAAAAAGTCCAAATGATATAATATTTGAACCATTTGAAAGCTAAGAGGTAGGGCTACAACTTTGATGTTTACCACTTTTCCATGTTCTAGCGGCAAGGTGGTTAAAATCTTTATCAAAATGAGAGGACTGTGCTAGAAGAACAAAAATTGGCATAATGTTTGAACACCATGACGCTGGAAATTGAGAGTCGTGGCCCTCACGTAAATTTCACAAATAATAAGATTTTGGGGTTTTTGAAGCTAGGACTTTTGGGGGTTACTTAAGGGACTTCTTTCAGAGGATTTTGGACCTTTTCCTAGTGTTAAAAGAGTAAAAGCTTGCACAAGAACAAAAGGAAGACAAGTGGCATTGCTAAAGGCATTATTGTAATTTCATGAACAATTGGATAAGTTTTAACTATAAATATCTTCATTCTCCAGCACCTTCCTCAGATTTCTAGCATTTCATCTTCTTCTTCTTTCTCCCATCCCATATTTCTTCACCTTCCATGGGAGCACTCTTCAAGCTTCCATAACCCTCTCAAGTTAGCCTTCATTTTCATGCTTTTGTGCATTTTTTTTATAGAACCTCTTATGCTCTTTCACTCTTTCACCTTCAAACCCTTGAAATGTCTTAGATCAATACTTTCTCTCACTATTAGGGTTTTAGAGAGAGAAAGAAAGTCCTTTTATAATAGTTTGGGAATTCTTGAGGAGATATTCAATTACAAATCTATCAAGGTGAGAATTTAAATTGAGTTGATATTTCAGTTGTTGAGAATGATTAATAGTTAGATTTATGAGTGTTTTGTAGTTGAGGTAGTTTATTCATTTTGGTGTGATTATAATAGTGTAAATAATTAGCCACTTGATGGTAGTTGGAAGCTAGTTAGGAATAACTAATGGAACATGATTTAGGAGATAGCTTTCCGAATTATGGTTATGTGATTGAGTTAATTACGATGTTAATGTGTGATAGGTTCCACCGAAACCCCATATCACCATTCAGGGCATTAGTGGAATTTGGAGCAACTATAAGAATCAACAAAGACAGGTGAGTGGACCTGCATTTCAAAATTTGTTTTGAGAATGTGAAGGTAATTATACAAACATTTAAAAGATTTTATCCAGCTTTTCTTTAAAAATGTACCTTGGGAACAAGCCTTTGGTGAAGTTTTTTTCTCTTTTGAAAATGTGCTATATAAATGGTTTATGTGTTATCACAATATGATGATATGTATAATATGCATTGGGTGTTTCTTTCGTATGTTGATGTGGACTCGGCTATGTGCGAGTAGGAGTGCGCATACGTCGATGATAACTCAGCTATGTGCGAGTAGGAGTGCGTATAAGTCGATGCTGACCCAACCATGTGCTAGTGGGGAGTGCACATGAGCTGATGTCGATGGGAGAGTGCGCATGGTGATGGATATATATATATATACATATATGTTTGCACATGTGTGACTATAATGTATGTGGAATCCTACTTGCTAAACCTTGAGCATTTTTTTTTAGTGTTCCAAATTGATTTGCATTGTAGTGAAATGGTTTATTTGGGATGAAAGGAAGTCTTTCTTGTTGCTTTGTTTCTCACTGCAGCAAGAATGAAACTTTCTGTGCTGCTTATCACTTGGTTGGTTTTTGCCATATTTTCCACTTCTCGAATTTCATGTTGAATATGAATTCTCTATCATCACATGATTTATCAACCAAGGGTTCAATTAAGGGTTTTAATAAGGACTTAAGCTAAAGTGCATCATTTTCAAATAAGTACATTATGATTTCAAACTTTTCCTTATTATATTGCTTGTTCCCTTCCTTCTTCACTCACTGGGTTTATACTCACCATTCTCAACTTCATGTTTTCAGATCAAGAGGCAGTTGGTAACTAGGTCGAGGTGTCTTCGTATATTCGACCCTTGGTAGGTGTCTCGGCATTCAATAGCTGTACATTTCTTCAAGTCTCCCCACTGGAAATCAAGTACTCTTTTTTATTGTGTATAGACAGACCCAATGTAAATTATTAAGACGTATGTTTAGATAATACATGTATCTTTGATTAGTAATGCCACTACGAGTTGGCAATGTTTAGTATTATATTAATTCAGAGTTATGAAATGTGATTTAGCAACTTTGATGGAACGATGAACAGGTCATATGAATAAGCTTGCTTGGGCTTAGAGGGCTATGTCCTTTGAGCCATTGCGCCGGTCATGGCCGGGATTTGGGTCGTGACAAGATTATTGTGAGGGATTCTTGAAAATAAAGAGAACTAAGAATATGGAATATAGACGTCACAGCCTAATTTCCAGGCCATGATGGTGCAAGGGCCCAATGGGCTCAGCCCATTAAGCCCAAGCAAGCCTACTTAATTGATCTTATACATTAATCCATATTCCTTTAGAATCCAAAGCTTGAAATGTTCAAATACCGTTTATTTGAAAATGATTCATAAAACCCAATCATACATTCATAATGGCATCATCCACCAATATATTCATTAATAGATTAACAAGGATTCTTAATGTTCATATTAAGTATTCACATACACATAATTAGACCTTGACCGTTAGCGAAGTGACTTTAGGCACGATTGATAACACTTAGTGTCACATTAAACCTATCGAGCAATGTACAGGGAGGAGCACCTTGTCCTAAGATCCAATCACCTTTAACCCAGGAAACCTGAAACATGAATTTTAAAAACGTGAGTATAAACTCAGTGAGTGAACATAGGAAGGGAACAAGCATCAATATGGGAGGTTTTAGAAATCATGATGCATTTATGTTGAAGACAATGCAATTTAACTCAATTTCTTGTCACAACGGAAATCTGTCTTTGCTGCGGTGAAAATCAAATGGGAACCGTTTTTCAAGTTTTAACATTCAAAAATCAATGCAACCACAATATAATTTCCAAAACCTCTATATATATATCATATATAAACATATATATAACCACCAGCCTCACCCCTAACTCTATCTCAGCTTATTTGCACTACCACACCACACATAGCCGGGTCAGCACAGCTCATGTGCACTCATACACTGCACATGGCTGGGTCAGCACAAATCATGTGCACTCTTACACCGCACATGGCTGGGTCAACACAGCTTATGTGCACTCCTACACCGCACATGGCTGCGTCATAATTATCACACAAAAATATCATTTAATGTATAATATACACATCAACATAATGTATAAACTCATGAATTCATCATGTTCATATCTCATAATATCAAAGCATTCCATCAAGGGCTTGTTCCCATGCAACTTTTAAAGAAAAACCTACAAAATATTTCAAGTGGCTCAATCAAGCATAAAATCATTTATTCCTAAACATTTTAATGCAAGTTCACTCACCTGGCAACAACGAGATATTAAGTTACTATTTGTTCGGAGGTGTCTCTAACTATTTTGACTGGCCGCTCGTTATTTACCCGACATGCCCCCACAATACTCTAACTTTATCTTTGCACTTCCTAGCAATAATACGAACTCAATATATTTAATTACATATGATACGAGCAACACTTCAATCAATTAATCCTTACTCATATTTATATTTTCCCTCCTATCATGAAACCACCTTTAATTAACTCACATCTTAATACATTTTTACTAAAATTACTTATATCCATTGCTCATGTAATTCCTCAAATTATATCACCGGCAACTTAATTATGATGTCACGTGTCTACTTCAGCCTTTCTAAATAATTTCCACCCAAATCCATCTTATATTTCCACACATAATCCACATATATGGCAGCAACAATCATTCTCACTTTCACTCGATTATTTCCTAGTTTACACGCATCGTTATCTATCTAACTTTCAATACTTTGTTTCTCAATCCTCCATCCACAATATTCCTTTTTCATTTCTTTCAAATGACATGCCATACAATCTTAACAATTTTCAACTAGCTTATGTAAGTAGATCCTTTCAACAACCATAATTTCCCACAATATTCAACTAACCGTAGGCTTTAAAACATAGTGTTAAGCTTACCGTTTTCCTTTTCCACTTTGAGTCCTTCATGTACCCATGGATTTATTGGCTTACATGTTATCAATTTTTCTCCAATCAAGCCAATCTTTGCTGCCACAAGAGATTTCTCTAAGTCACAAACTCATTTTCAAAGACTACTCAAGCCAAAAACAAGAATTCTTACCGTTCCTTGCTTGGATCACCAAAACCAAGCTTTTTTTTCTTCTTTTCTCTCTTTTTCTTTCTTCTTCTCTTAGAGTTTATATGTGCTGGAAATTAGGGTTAGAAGTTGTAACTTTGGTGCACAAGAAGTTGGGAGAAGAATGAAGCAAGAAGAGAAAAGAAATGAAAAGAAAATAAGGAAAGAAAATGAAAGAAAATTAGTTTTCCATGGGAGAATGAGAGAATGGCACTGAAAGCTTCAACAATGAAGAAGAAAATATCTTGCTGAGAGGATAAGGACTGTTTTGGGCTGATAAGGATGAGAGTCAAAGCTTCCTTTGGAAGCTTTGATCAAACTTTATGCAAAATTATCATTTTACCCTTTAAGTTTCTTTCCATTTTAATTTAGTTCTCCCAACACTCATTTAACTCCAATTTCCTTCTATTATCTTCTTCTACATATGTACAAACAAAGTATGAAGTTGGTACTCCAACGCAGTGTCTCCATAATATTTAAAATATTTATTTACCTGCGTTATCTTTACTTAATAAAGACATGCGGCCCCATTAACGTCATTTTTCTCCGAAAATTTTCTCATTCTTCTTCTCCCCTAATTAGGTTGCCCATATACTCTTTCTGCATGAAAAATTTTGACACAGAATAAAATATTAATATTTTAATATTATTTTATTCAAAAAATTTCCTTTTGTCTCCTCTTGTCTCCTTGGTACCCAAAATACCTTATTATGCCTCAATTGACTTCCGAATCACTTTTTCTCTCGCGAATTCTTTTCCCAAAAAAAAATTATTATTTTATTATTATTTCCTCATGTGCGGAATATTTTATCCCTAACCATTCCTTTCATCTTTAATCATTTCTAAACATTACAATTAATCTCAATTGGCATCCAATAAGCTTTATTAGTCACCATATCAAAGTACAAGGTATTATAATAGAGCAGTAAATATGAGTTGAATTGTGGTGACATTTACTAAGTATATTGAGTTTAATTTGCTGCTAGAAAGTGCATGAGTGAGGAAGGTTTGCTGTGGTGGTGTACCGGAGGGCGTAACAGGTGACCAGCAAGTAGAATTAGCAAGAGGCACACTCAAATCAATGGTGAAGTAACATCTCGCTATTGTGAGTGTCACGACCCAATTTCCCGGGCAATGATCGGCGCATGAGCTCAATGAGCATAGCTCACTAAGCCCAAGCAAGCCTATCCATTTACCTTTGCTTAACAAATTTATCATATCATGCATACACACACACCTTTTCTCGGGTGTGAACATAGCCAAAACACAATGGCATTATCGATAATAATATACATGCACTATACCAGTCATGTATTTAGCAATTTACATTGCATACACATATTCATATTGTTAGATTGTTTTCACAATACAAAAGGACCCATGACTTCCAGCGGAGACATTTACAATAAAAGGGATTACTATTGAATGCCAGACACATACCCAGGATATGCACTACGGGGACTCCTCGATCTAGGGTCCAACAGTCACTTGATCTGAAAACATGAATTTTTATAAAACGTGAGTACAATACTCAGTGAGTGAACAAGGAAGGGAACAAGCATACCATAAGGAATGTTTATTGAAATCATGATGCATTCGTTTTCTCAAAACCATGCAATTGTTTTAGCTCTTTAAACCCCTCATGTAAATCCCACATGAGTAAATCACTTTACAAAAATCCATGCTCAACTATGGTACCAAAGAAATGGGAAATATGGCAAAAACCCACAAGTTAGCAAAATGGACAGAAAGTTTCTCGCTGTAGCGAACTTCATTCTCGCTGCAACGAGAACCAGAACATCAAGGAAAAAAAAAATCTCCTTTTTCCCTTAAAACAAGTCATCCTACTAAAATAACAATAGCAACATGTAACACATGTAAACTTCCAAATTTCCACAAACAAATACTTACATATTTGCATTTACAACCATATACCGATCATCAACATGCACACCATCCCATCATCATCATCATGCACATCATCCCATTATCATCATCTCATATGCAACGGCTTATACTATTGTCACTAGGGGGTGGGAGATCACAAAGCATCCCCCCCTTCACTCGGCAAGAGGTGCACTTCACTCCGGATCACGAAGCAACGGAGCAGTCCCTTCCCTCCTCCTCCAAGCTCTTGGGTGGAGAGTCATACTTCGCCACAGATCATACCTATCTAAGCACTCATAGGGTGGAAGATCACAAAGCATCCAGCCCTATAAGCTATGGGGGCAACAACGGCTTATGTGCACTCCCACTCACACATAGTCGGGTCAACAACAACTTATATGCAGTCCTACTCGCACATAGCCGGGTCAGTAACGGCTTATGTGCACTCCTACTTGCACATAGCCGGGTCAGCAACGGCTTATGTGCACTCCTACTCGCACATAGCCGGGTTCAAATCAACATGTAAAGAAGCATCCAATGCATATTAACATATTGTGATAACACATAAACCATTGTATAGCATATTTTCACAATATAAAATCATTTTACTAAAAGCTTGTTCCCAAGGTACATTTTCTAAGACAAGTTGGATAGAATCTTTCATATTTCCCAAAACAAGTTTGAAATGCAAGTCCACTCACCGGTATCGAAAATCCAGATTCCGGGTGCACTCGGACTAATAGCCCATCAGGCACAATTCCTTTGCCTTTTCCGGACGTCTCACCACCTTGACAAATAACAAAGTCAAGGAATTTACTATATTGTCCCTAAATTGATATAAATTAATTTAAATTACTAATGCTTGATATATAAATGCAAAAATATGTCTGATTACCGCTTAATCACGGTATCAATTAAATTTGACCGATCACCCGATTAATCGACGATTGTGTCCAAATCACCTCCAAATTAATTCATTTCTCCTCTAATACCTTAATTTACCACATACATTTAAATAAAGCCAAATTCAGCATGAGAACCCTCACAGTTCCTTATAGAAAAATTTGGTCATTTGGTGCACTAGCATCGAATTTTTTCTCTACATAACCGTTTCACCTTAATTCATCATTTTTCATGCCATTTTCCTTGAAATAAAAACAATCCCCCATTGATATTCAGCCCTCATGGTTCGGCCAACAAGGAACCCTAGAGAAATTGAATATTTCTTATGTGTTTTTGTTCATAACCATGCTTAACTATCCCTAAACACTAACATAGTCTAAAATCAAATTATTCCAACAACAATTCCTCTTCCATACCCATTTTTCAGAATTGAATTCATCATGATAACTCAATATTCAACCATGGAAAACAAGAACAAAAGCATGGGTAAGCTAGGTATCAAGGAGAATTAAAGAAATTTTAACTTACCTAGCTTGTTTCCTTGATTTCTTCACTTTTTCTTTGAATTTCCACCTAGGTTTTCTTGTTTTTCCTTTTGTTCTTCCTTTTTTCTTGTTGCTGGATGCCTAGGCCGAATATGGTGAGGGAATTGGGGATTTAATGGGCTGATTTCTATAGAAAATAATAAAATAATCAAGCATGCCATGTGTCACATGCTTATTGGCCCAATTTTTAACTTTTTGACTTTTTCTTCTTAATTTTCCACCACAAATATTCTGGTATTTATCCAATCCTACCACAATTAAAATCCCTTGGTCTTGACAAGTGCTGGGGTGAAAAATTTACCGATTTGCCCCTGGGGTGAAAAAATTACTATTTTACCCTTTTACTCCGAAATGTACCAGAATCTCATTATTTCTACTTTTCAACCTAAAATAACAATAATATCGATCAATATTAACCAAATGGGGCAAAAATTGTTTAAAAAAATTTTCGTTAGTCCTTTAGTGGCAAAATTACCATTTTGCCCTTGTGCTCCATAAATACCGAGAATCACAAATTTTCACTGCTAAACATCATTTTATACTCCAATAATCATAATTATATTTCATATAATTATTCTTGGTCAAATGTGATCAAATCTTGGCTAAAAATCTCAATTTTATCATCAAATGGTAAAATGACCGTTTTGTCCCTAATTGGTCAATTTTCTGATGGACTCCAAACTGGACCTTGAACTCCAAATCAGTATTCTAAGCCATTCTGTTGGTTTTAAAATTTTCAAATTCCTCTTAGAATTTCTATTTGAACTAGTTCAAGGCTCGATTTAACTTAGTTGTACCACTCGGTACAATACCGTCTTTTAATCGAGCTTGACAAGGTCTCAGAGTGAGGTAAGTAGAAGGTGTCTATTTCAAAGTTTCATAAACTATATAATGCTATACGTATAATAAATATTGCCAATTTTCTTTAAATGCATTGTGAAAAGCATGAGTTGGTAGAATGCTAGGTACTTGTGAATGCCATGTGTTTAAGAACGTTATATATATATATATATATATATATATATAAGCTATATATGTAAAAGGTTTTAGAAATTGCGAAACAAGCTCTTTACCATGATTTATGTCAAAAAGTGCCTTACTGGTTTTTGTGATGTGCATTCATGAATAAGCTTTATGTTCACCATGCTTGAATTTAATATTTCAACCTCATGCAAAGGTTTTATATCATGAATTCTTACAAGCGGATTGATAATGTCACCGTGATTGGTATTTTGGAAATAGATTTAAAATAAACTTTTGAAAACCTAAATTCAGTTATAAATGGTTTTGTCAAACCAGTAGATTCGAGAGTAGATCACATGTCACATCAGGATAGTGTGACCCTTGTGCACAAGTGAGCTCTAGCTAGAGAACCTTTGGGTCACCAACAGGGTGTTAGATGTGGCTAGGCCACAGTCTGTGATATATATATATATATATATATATACGTGGCAAGGCCACGAGATGATATACGTGGCTGGGCCATGAGTTGATATACGTAGTTGCGACCACATGGTTTCTCTGATGTCAACCAACATTGACGAGACTGGCATGGCTGTGGGAATCCAGTGAAGGGGGGCCTCCTGGATGTTATTACGTGGAAGCGGGTCCACAAGTTGATTATTACGATTACTTACTTGAGAGTGATATTTCTTTGGGTTTTTAAAAATGTATTCTTTCGCATGGTGAGAATTACAAGTTTGTCCACAGCTCCTTTATTTATACAATGATTTTGTATTTAATTCCTCAAGGATGAGATGATTTATGAGCTTGTGTATAAGCTTTGATAATGCTTGATATTACGGGAGCATGCGTGCTTATGCTAGTTTGATTTGACTAAAGGATATTAAATGATTTCGATGGTAGAAATCTTTTTGTAACGACCCCTCTTCTGTCACTACTTGCATCCGAGACCTCCGGCAGATCCCACCAAGTCCCCAACAAGCCTTAATGGAATTTCTCGATAACTCATCATACACGACCACCAGTCCATGTAATGCTTAATCACATATATTCTCGTGTCATGAATTGAGCCATAGACATAATGAAACAATGCAATTTTTAAATCATGTGGTCATAAATACATATATATATATATATATATATATACAATGGAGTCTAAAATTTCCAAGTTATCATTTATATCAAATCTCATATCTATTACACATTAAATAGCTTGGTGCTACAACACAACCTCTAATAGCGGAGTGACTTGGGATAAAATGCTAGGAGATGCCTTTACCTTTTTGCGGTGGACTGTGTGCATCAATGATTACATGCTAGGCTGATCCCTGTTTGTAAAAGGGGAAATAAATGGGGGTGAGTCTCACAAACTCAGTGATCATCGGCTTTGTGAGTAGGACGTAGATTGGAAACAAGCAAACAACAGATAATTTTGAATATTAAAATGCATGATTATCAAAAAAAAATTAATTAAAAGGGAAGTTTGTTATCACAGCCTAATTTCCAAGCCATGACCCGCATAAGGGCCCAATGGGCTCAACCCACAAAGCCTAAGCAAGCCTATTTATATAATCTTGTACATTAATCCATATGTTTTGAAAATCCAAAATTCGTAATGTTCAAATATAATTCCTTTGAAAACAATTCATAAGACCCAATTATGTATTCATAATGGCATCATCAACCATAATATACATCTATAGCTTGACAAATGAGTCTTAGCATTTCACATCAAGAATTCATATACACATAATTAGACCTTGATTGTCAGCGAAGTGACTCTAGGCACGGTTGCTAACAGTTATTGTCATGGTAAACCTATCAAGAAATGGATAGGGACGAGCATCTCTTCCTAGGACCAGTCACCTTTAACTTACAAAACCTAAAACATGAAGTTTAAAAACGTGAGTGAACATAAGAAGGTAACAAGAAATGTTAAGGAAGGCTTAGAAATCATGATTTCCTTAAGTTCAAAAATAATGGAATTTAGTTTATTTCTTATTAAAAACCCCTTATTCAAACCCTTTGTTGTTTAATCACTTGATGATGAAGGATCCATGACCAACAAAAAAGTTGAAAAGTGAAAACTTTAGTAGAATTCAAGCAAGTCAAGCCTAATAAATTGATTCTCATCGAAGCGAATAGGCATTCTCGCTGCAACAAAATTCTGGCCAGATAAAATTTAACGGGTTTTCACTACCACAAGGAAAATCCACTCATGCCACATTGTACATTAAATCAAGCACATTGACAATAATCAAGTTTTCTCAATATTCAATGTAGTCACATATTATTTTCATAACCTTTTCTATAGCATATAAGAAACATATTTATAGCATATATATATACAAGCATGTATACAACCACCACCTCACCCAGCTCATGTGCACTCTGCACCGCACATAGTCAAAGTCATCGTGTGCACCCCCACCTTGTGCACAACTAATGCCATCATGTGTTTCCCCCACATCGCGCATATAACATATATCATCATCATCATGTGCACCCTTACATCGCGCACATGGCATATATCATCATCATCATCATCTGCACCCCCACATCACGCACAACTAATGCCATCATGTGCCCCCCCACATCGTGCACATAGGCAATCTCATCATCCACACTCCCTCACCTTGTCATCACCAACATGTGCAACCCCCATATCTCGCACATGCACTGTTATAATTATCACACAATATTAATGGCACATCCTAAATTTCGGGCCATGACTGGCGCATGGGCGCAATGGACATAGCCCACTAAGCCCAAGCAACCCTATTTACATGACTCCATTCATCGATTTCATTATTCGTTCTTACAACTGTATTTCGTAATTTTCACTAACGAGTATGTCAATACTTTTCTATTGACTATATATTCACATTTATATGATTCAAAATAATGTCATCCGTGCCATTACATAGTGGCAACATTAATCAATATAGACATCTATTCGCTTAAGATATATATATATACATGTCTTAACAATTTACATCAAGGCACGTGTGTTCAACAAAAAGGATTCTAGATTTCTAGCGGAGCAACCGTAGCAAAGGTGCAGCTACTGAATGCCATTGATACCTACCAACAGATGGATACAAGTCTATGAGGACACCTCCACCTAGTTACCGACTGCCTCTTGATTTGAAAACATGAAGTTGAAAATGGTGAATATAAACTCAGTGAGTGAACATAAGACGGGAACAAGCAATCAATAGGAAGGATTTGGAAATCATGATGCACTTGTTTCAAAAACAATGCAATTGATTTAGTTTCTTACTAAAAACCCCTCATTTCAAACTTTGATTAATAACCTCATAGTGTTGCAAAAACCCAAGATCAATCCATGAAGTTAAATGGGTGAAAAATATATCAAAATCAAGCAAGGTAGCAAGCATGGCAGCAAGTTTCTTGCTGCAGCGAAGTTCATTCTTGTTGCAGCAAGATTCAGGAGGCCAAAATAGAAAGTTTCTTGCTGCAGCGAGAAATAGTATCAATTTGAATGTGTTTTAGTTTTTCTATCATATCTCTCGCTACAGAAGTCCAATTGACCTGATTTTTGACCATTAGAAAGCTAAGAGACAAGGCTACTACTTTGATGCTTACCACTTTTCCCAGTTCGGACGGGAAGGTGGTCAAAATCTTCATCGAAGTGAAAGCACTACATTAAAACCCGAGAGTTTCTCGCTGCAGCCAGTTGTTGGCTACCAAAACAAAATGTTTCTTGCTGCAGTGAGAAAGCATTCTCGCTGCAGCGAGAAGTGGGGCACCTAAGTGTAAAAATGACCTCCTTTGCACTAAAAATCCATTTAGTGTTGCAATAAAAATCAATTTGCAAGAAAATGGAAAATTCTCAAGATTCATCATGGCAAATTTCACATGCATTACAACCATATACCATATTCAAGAACTTTTATTTCACAAGCATATATATACTTATATAGATAAATAAACACCAATACCACCATCATCTCACTCAGCTCATGTGCATCCACCCACATCGTACACATAGCTGGTGTAAAACCCAACCTTATAAACATGTCATGACATACATGCACTGAGTAGCATGTTATTACGCTAGGAAAGCACATAAGAATAGACGAAACCCGATATTGTACCTAACGGTACACTTGAGTTGATTTAACCTCGAACTAGTTCAAATAGGAATCATAGGATGAAATTTAATATTTTACAGTCCAAGCATGACTAAAAATGATTGTTTGGAGTTCAAGGGTTCATTTGGGGAAAAATTAGAAATTTTGATGTTTAGGGGCAAAATCGTCATTTTGCCACCTAAGATAATAATTGGATCATGGAGTGAAATTTTTGACCAAGATTAACTATTGGGAGTATAATTTAATGATAGGAAGTGAAAATTTTCAATTTTGGCAATTTTTGGAACATAGGGGCAAAACGATAATTTTGTCGTCCCAGGGTAAAAACCGTAATTTTCACCACCCAAAACTTGTCAAAATTATAGGATTTATTTATTTTTGGTATGAATAACTATGGTATTTCCAGTGGTGAAAAATAGAAGTTTAATGGATGAAATTTAAAAAACGGGCCAATGGGAAAGTGACACATGGCACTTTTTAATGATTTAATATTATTTTAATGAAAAGTCAGCCCATTTAAACCCCATATTAAGTGATTGCCAGCCATAAGGAGAGAACAAGAGAGAAAATAGAGAGGAAAGGAAGAAAAGAGAAAAACCAAAGGAAAACTAGAAAATTCAAAGGGGAAATCGTGTTTTTCGTCCGTTTACGCATCTAACGGTAAGATTTTTTGACTTTAGCTTGATTTCTACCTTTCTTATGCCTTTGTTTCCATTTAGCATGCTTTAGGAGAGAGATCAAAAAGTGATATCAAGGGCTGGACGAAATTCAAGGGGGAGGAATTTGAAATTTTTATGTTTTGACTTTTAGTTACATTGATAGTTTGAGTTAGTTAAATGTGTATAGAAATCAAATTGGGCAAGAAAGCATGAAATTTTCAAAATACCCACCCTTGGCTGAATGTTCAATGATGTACAATGATGATGAACTAATTTTAATTCTAAGAGAAATGAAGAGAAAATGATGAAAAATGGTTAAATGTGATAGAAAAACGAAGTGAAAAATTAATCGAGTAAATGTCCCATTTTTGACCAAATTTTTCGAGGAAGATGAGCTGATTTTGGTGATTTTAGAAGGTTATTGGCTGATATTTAACGGTTAGAAATGTTGGAGAGAAAATGGGATAATTTAGAGCTAAAATGAAGCGCGTTAGCAATTTAACGGGTAAAGTGCCAAAAATAGGTTAATACCGCGTTTAAGTCGTTTTAGGCTCTTGCATTTCATACCATGCATTAGTATAGGATTTAAGTCAATTATATAGAGATTTAGCATCAATGTGGTGAATTGTGTAATTTTTGCAATGTGTCTAGGAGGAGAGCCTTCCGGTAAAGGCAAGGAAGTCGTACCCGACGAACAGTGATCGGGGCACCTAAAAAGTAATTAGTTTGTACAAACGGTGAGTAAACCTATTATTATTGTAATTTATCTAGAGTTTATTTTTAAATGCTCTTCATGGATTTTATGAAACGAAAATGAGATTAAAATGGGATTTTTTATGTTTTAGAAATAAATGTGACAAATAAATATATTGTCTTGATTTTCTGAAACAAAAAACTTTTAATCATGAAATTGAGGTATTGGAGGCTGCCAATTGTCTTGAAAAATATATTTTCCTATGAATGGCTTATGATATATGAGCATATGTGGCTACATTTTATAATTGCATTGGGAATTTATGTAAGCTGTCTTTTACTATGCAGGTTGGGTAAATAAATAAAAGTCACGTTATATTGTCAAAATTTTATTAAAATTGGTGGGTTTAGTCACTACAGTGATAGGTTTTCATGGAATGCCTATTAGAGGGGCACGGTAAACCCGGTTATATAGTTACTCCGGTAGTAGAGGCGAGGAGGGTAACTCCAGGGGTAGTATTAGAGTTCACTTCACGTCAAACCCCCACGTCAATGTGTAACTCGGCCAACGCCAAGGAACGACTTGTTTTAAAAATAAAAATGTGTTTCACATGTAAATATCTTAATAACCTTGGCGGACTTGGTTAGATGCCTCGGCCAAGGTATCCCCGAGGATTAGTTTTGGCATGAGCCTTGTTTTTAATAAAAGTTATAAGCCTTAATAACTGTTTTGGTAAATTACAAATATTTTATGGTTTAAGAAATAAATTGAAAACCTTATGAAATGGTTTGTAATTTGTTGTTTAAACTTGCCTCCATGTTACTTGCCTTTAGATATTTATGATAATGTCTGTTTACTCATTGGGATTGCGAAATCTCACCCACCTCTTTTCCAAATATTTTAGGCTTGTGGTAGCTTGTAGATACCCATTTTGTCGAGGATTCCAGTTGACCCCTCTATCTCACAGACAGTAGGTTACTATCACCAACACTTGATGTATTTAAGGGGCACTTGTCATTGTAATTATTATTGTACATTATAACCTTGTAAATTATTATATGTATGAATTTATTTTACTTACACGTGTTTCTATAAATATTGTTTTATATAAAAATACTATATTTTAATCAATATTTTAAATAGTAATATTTATCTATAAATCCTTTTAAAATAATTTTGTCTTTTGATTTACTTAAGTCGGAAACGATTGGTAATTGTTTAAAACAGAATGTTTAAAAACGATTGCTCATAGAAAAGGCAATAAACTGATATGTAAGCCTTGCGGGGTTCCGATTGGCATTCCGGGCAATAAGTGTCAATCGGGACGTCGCGATGGTTGTCATGGGCCCGAGGGAGGTTCTGGGTCGTGACAGCTGGAGTCATCGTGTGCATCCCCCCACATCGTGCACACGAGCACTTTCATCATCTAACTCCCTCACCACCGTCATCACCGGCATGTGCATCCCCCCACATCATGCACATGCACAGTTATCATTATCACACAATATCAACCATCCATGCACAACATATATATATATATACCAACACAATGTAATAGTGCATATATCCATAGCAGCCACAAGTCACAACATAAAGATAATTTATCAAGGGCTCGTTCCCAAGGCACTCATTTTTAAGAAAAGTTGGATAAAATCATTCAAAGGTTTTGTTCAATACATTCACATTCCCAAAACAATTTTGAAATCCAAGTTCACTCACCGGTATTTTGTTGAACCTTTAGTCGACTCTAACTTCCCTAATGGCCTAAATGGGACAATGGGGTTTCGTTGGAACCTATTATCACATTAGCATCACCATTAAGTCAATTCACATACTTATAAATTCTAAAAGCTTTCTTTTAGCTAGCTTCCAATTGCCATTTTAGTGGCTATCTATGTTCACTATCCTAATCACTCTAAAGTGAATGAACAACCTCAACTACCAAAACACCCACAAGTCTAAACACTAATCATTTTCAACACTAAAAATCAATTTTAATTCACTACTCACCTTGGTAGCTTTGTATTTGAAATTCTTTTCAAAAACTTTCAAGCTATTATTGTAGCTCCCTCTTTCTCTCTCTAAACACCTAGCTAGTGAGAGAAAGTATGGAAATAAGATTTTTTAAAGGTTAAAGTAAGAATGTGAAAGAGTATAAGGGTTCTATGCAAAAGTGCACAAAAGCTTGAAAATTGGAGCTATTTTAAGGAAGGTTATGGAGCTTTCATATCAAGCTTTCATGGAGGATGAAAGCAATGTGAGATGAGAGGAAGAAGAAGAAGAAAAGCTACGAGAGAATGAAGAAGCTGCTGGAAGAAAGAGATATTTATAGCTCAAACTTATCCACTCCATTTAAATTACCAAAATGCCTTCAACAAGTTAGCTTGTTCTCCAATCCTTTATGCAATCTTTTTACTCTTTTGACATTGAAACAAAGTCCATAATGGTCTAGAAATGCTCGAGTTCGCGAAAACTTAAAAATTTTGACCCGAGGTGAAAAATGACCATTTTACCCCTATCGTGAAAATCATCATCATTTTTATTTCCCTCGTCATTTTACCCATATTTTCATCATTCATTTATGCCTTAGGCCTACTTAGGCCTTAATATTATTTAAAACTTACTTTTAGGGGCTTACTAAGGAAATGATGAAACTACCTTTAGCCCATGTTATTACGTCTATGCATAGTTATGAGCCTATAGAGGTTGAGGTTTCACAATTAACTATCAATAGACAACATATATATATCAACATAATATGGGAGCACAAGGATTCATCATATTACACTTTCATAACATATAATGATTCATCAAGGGCTTGTTCCCATGTGAATTTTAAGAAAAACTAGTAAAATAATTCAAGTGGTTCAATCAACCATATAATCATTTATTCCAAAACATTTTGATACAAGTTCACTCACCTTACGATAGCTGGATATTACATTGCTATTGGTTCGGAGGCGTATCTAGCTATTGCTACTTGTCGGTAGCTCGTTATTTCCTCTAGCACGCTACCACAGTTCACTACCTTTACTTTTGTACTTCCTAGCAACAATCCGAATTCAATATCTTTAGTGTACCTCATTTCTACTTCTTTTTTTCCTTTAATCATGAATCCTTATTCAGCTAACTAATATCTTGACAGATTCTTTACCAAAGTGGCCTTTATCCTTTACTTGCGTAATTCTTTAGATTATGGATACCGACAACTTATTTATGACTCTAGCACATATATAAATCTTGTCTAAGGATATTTATCAAGTTTATCCATCATTTCCACAATAATTACCTAGCATATGGCAGCAACTATAAATTTACTTCCATCAAACATTTTCTAAGTCTACATGTACCACCATCCTCATTTACATGTTGCCACCATCCTCATTTACATGTTGCCACCAAGCATAACATTAATATTCATTCATGCACACCAACATGGTCACCATAGTTACCACAAAATGATTCACACATCATTTTTCCAAAGATTTAACCAACCAGGAGCTTAAAACACAAAAACCCTTATCTTATGTTTCTTGAATCTTGAGACCCACTTGATATTTTTTTAATTACTCTTGAATCACTTACTACCCAAGCCTTCCACCTTTCTCTCCTTTCTTTTCTTAGCTGATTTTCTCTATTTTCTCTTCAATTGCATCGGAGTCAAGTGAAAATGGGGTGGAAGTACGAAAATGGTGTGGAAGGAAGGAGATGGAGAAGAAAAAATGCCATCTTGAAGAGATAAGGATCAGCCAAGGATAATGATGAAGAGTCAAAGCTTCCTTTGGAAGCTTTGACCACTTTAATGGCAAAATTACCATTTTGCCCTCTAAGGTTTTCATCCTTTTTAATTGTATCCTCCCACAATCTTTTCATTCCAATTTCTTTCCATTATCTTCTTTTCCACATGTACAAATGAAATATAAAGTTTTAATTCCAACACAGTGTCCTCATAATATTTAAAATATTTATCTACCCGCACTATCTTTATTTGATAAAGGCACGCGGCCCCATTAATATCATTTTTCTCTGAAATTTCTTCGTTTGTCTTCTCTCTCACTTAAATTGACCATATACTCTTTTTTCATGAAAAATTAAGATACTGAATAAAATATTAATTTTTAATATTATTTTATTCTAAAATTTTCCACTTGTCTCTTTGATACCCAAAACACCTTATTATACCTCGATTCACTTTCGAATCACTTTTTATCTTGCTAATTCATCCTCAATAAAGATATTATTATTATTTTATTATTATTTCCTCACGTGCGAAATATTTTATCTTAAAATACTCTTTTCACTTTTCATCACTTTTAAACATTCCAGTTAACCTCAATTAGCATTCGATAAGCTTTATTAGCCACCATAACAAAGTACGAGATATTACAATCTCTCCTACTTAAATAGAATTCGTCCTCGAATTCTCTTCAACATCGGGTTGTTAATCTCACTCAATGATCATATTTCATTTCCTTCTTCGTAGGGAATTTGATTTACGCACCTCATTATCTTCAATTGGACTAGAACATTTTACCAGGTTAGGGTACGTAACTTATATTTATTATCATCTTTGAGTTAAAACCACGGTACCCTTCTCAATTGTTATTTCTTATCACTAAGATCCCTAGTATGCCTTTAATTCCGTCACTAACCCCAAATATATCTTTATTTCGATTCTTGTCAAACCTTTACTCATTCACTCACCTCGTTTACCTCCAGTTCAACTAGAATGCTTCACTTATGTCTGTTATCATCCTTTTTAGGGCCTTTAAAGTCAATAATCAGATTATAAAACCATTTAAAGCGAGTAATAGGGCTTTTAAAGGCATGAGTGACTATAAATAGACTTTTCTTGTCAATCGATGGCTTTCGCTTAACGTTTTCTATGGAAAACATTCACCCATAATCTGTTTAACAAAAAATGTAAAAAAAATCAACTTAAAATCAATAATGAGATTATAAAACTATTTAAAGCAAGTAATAAGGCTTTCTAAGGCATGAGTGACTATAAATGGACTTTTCTTGCTTATGGATGGCTTTCGCTTCACGGTTCTTGAGGTAAACATTCAATTATAACCTTTCTTAACCAAAACTGTAAAAAAACTCAACTTAAAGTCAATTATGAGATTATAAAACCATTTAAAGTGAGTAATAAGGCTTTCGAAGGCATGAGTGGTTATAAATAGACTTTTCTTATTAATCGATGGCTTTTACTTCATATTTCTTGAGGCAAACATTGAATTATAACCTATTTTAACCAAAAATGTAAGAAAATTCAACTTAAAATCAATGATGAGATTATAAGACCATTTATAGTCCATTTATTGCACGATGTAGGGGTGCACACGATGATAATGATATATGCCATGTGCGCGATGTGGGGGGAGCACATGATGGCATTAATTGTGCGCGATGTGGGGGTGAACACGATGATGATGATATATGCCATGTGCACAATGTGGGAGGAGCACATGATGGCATTAGTTGTGGGTGATGTAGGGGTGCACACGATGACTCCGGCTATGTGCAGTGCGGAGTGCACATGAGATGGGTGAGGTGGTGGTTGTATACATGCTTGTATATATATATGCTATAAATATTTTTTTTATTTGTTATAGAAAAGGTTATGAAAATAATATGTGACTACATTGAATATTGAGAAAAATTAATTATTGTCAATGTGCTTGATTTAATGTACAATGTGGCATGAGTGGATTTTCCTTGTGGTAGTGAAAACCTTTTAGATTTTATCTTGCCAGAATTTTGTTACAACAAGAATGCCTTTTCGCTATAGTGAGAATCAATTTATTAGGCTTCACTTGCTTGAATTAAACAACCAAGGGTTTGAATGAGGGGTTTTTAATAAGAAATAAACAAAATTGCATTGTTTTTAAACTTAAGTGCATCATGATTTCTAAGCCTTCCTTAACGTTGCTTGTTCCCTTCTTATGTTCACTCAGTAGGTTTATACTCACGTTTTTAAACTTCATGTTTTAGGTTTTCTGAGTTAAAGGTGATTGGTCCTAGGACGAGGTGCTCCTTCTTATCCATTGCTTGGTAGGTTTACTATGAGACCTTGACCTTCATAGACTCGTAGATAGAAATACACGAGATATCCCTAATCAGGGGTAATTTCGTTATTTTCTCAATAAGCCCATAAAAGTAAGTTTTAAACAATATTATGGCTTAAGTAGGCCTAAAGCATAAATGAATAATGAAAATATGGGTGAAATGACAAGGAAATAAAAATTTTGATGATATTCATGTTCTAGGGACAAAATGGTAATTTTGTCACCCGAGGACAAAATGAGAATTTTTGAAATTTTGCACCACCTGACACTTGTCATGCCCATGGATTTTAGCCATTAACATTTTACATTGTGGATAATTGAAACATTTTATGTGGTGGAGAGAGATTGCTTAATGGATAAGTATTACACATGGACCAATGGAAACATGCCATGTGTCAAGCTTGGATCATTCTAGAATTTCCTTGTAAAATCTATTTAAAACTCTCTTAGTCTCACCCATATGGCTGGCCAAAGGATGAAGTGAAGAGGAAAGGAAAGAACGCAAAACCTAGGTGGGCAAATTGAAGAAAAAGTGTGGGATTCCAAGGAATTAAGCAAGGTAAAGTGAAAATTCTTTATTTTTACTTGAGATTTACAATACCCATGCTTTATTTTCTTATTTCTATGGTTGAGAAACATGATTTCATAGCGAATAAGTGGTAGGCAAAATGGGTATGGAGAGAGATTGATTTTGGATTGATTTGATTTTTAGGTATGTTAGTGTTTTTAGGTGATTAATGATGTGTAGCATGAAAACAAGTGAAGAAAACCACCAAAGGTTTGGTGCCCATCAATAGCCGAATTCTCTAAGTGAATAATGAGGAAGAATGGGATGCTATTCTAGGTGATTTGATTAAAAAATAATAGTTTTTGGTGTAGAAATTAATGAATAATGGTGAGAAAATTAAGTAGGAAAAATCACAGAGTTTGTCATGACCCAGAACCTCCCTTGGGCCCATGACAACAACCGCGACGTCCCGTTTGACACTCATTATTTGAAATGCCAATCAAAACCCCGCAAGGCTAACGAATCAGTTTCTTGCCTTTCTTGTGAGCAATCATTGTTAAATATCGAGTTTTAAGAAAATATAAACTATTTTAGATTGAAAACAATCAAAATAAAATTTTCGCCACATAGGGGTATTTTGGTCATTTTTACCAAAACATTTCGAAACCTGATAAAGATACAACGTATGGTAGAAAAATATCCACTGCCGATTAAAAATAAATTTTTGTAATCTAAATCATTCATTTAGAGTGAAAAGTTGGCTAATTAAACTAAATAAAAATATTTGATAATATATTTCATTTTCTTATAAAATAATTTTTATAGAACTATACATAAATAATTTTTGTAGCGTGAGAATAAAATAAATTCATACGTACAATAATTTACAAAGTTAAAATGTACAATAATAATTATAATAACAAGTGGCCCATAAATACACCTAGTATTGGTGATAGTAACCTACTGTTTGTGGGATAGAGGGGTCAACTGGAATCCTCGACAAAATCGGATATCTACAAGCTACCACAGGCTTGAAATGTTTGGAAAGGAGGTGGGTGAGATTTTGTGATCCCAATTAGTAAACAAACATTATCATAAATATCTAAAGGCGAGTAAAATGGAGGCAAGTTTAAACAACAAATCACAAACCATTTCATAAGATTTTCAATTTCTTTCTTAAACCATAAAACATTTGTAATTTACCAAAACAGTTGTCAAGGCTTATAACCTTTATTAAAAACATGGCTCAAGCCAAAATCTAGTCCTCGGGGATACCTTGGCCGAGGCATCTAACCGAGTCCGCTAGGGTTGTTAAGATATTTACATGTTAAACACATTTTAGTTTTGAAAAGAAGCCGTTCCTTGGCATTGGCTGAGTTACACATTCACGTGGGGGTTCGACGTGAAGTGAGCTCTAATACTACCTCGGGAGTTACCTTCCTTGCCTCTACTACTGGAGTAACTATATAACCGGGTTTACCATGCCCCTCTAATAGGCAGTCCACGGAAACCCGTCACTGCAGTGACTAAACCCAACAATTTTAATAAAATTTCGACAGTATAACGTGACTTTTATTTATTTACCCAGCTTGCATAATAAAAACAACTTACATAAATTTCCAATGCAATTTATCAAATATAGCCACTTATACTCATATTTCATAAGCCATTCATAGGAAAATATATATTTCAAAATAATTGTCAGCCTCCAATTACTCAATTTCATAATCAACACAATATATTTTTATTTGTCACATTTATTTCTAAAACATCAAAAATCCCGTTTTAATCTCGTTTTCATTTCATGAAATACATAAAGAGCATTTAAAAATAAACTCTAGATAATTTACAATAATAATAAGTTTACTCACCGTTTGTACATATGAAATGCTTCCTAGGTGCCCCGATTACTGTTGGTCGGGTACGACTTCCTTGCCTTTACCAGAAGGCTCTCCTCCTAAACACATTACAAAATTTGCCCAATTCACCACATTGATGCTAAATCACTATATAATTGACTTAAATCCTATACTAATGCATGGTATGAAATGCAATAGCCTAAAACGACTTAAACGCAGTATTAACTTATTTTTGGCACTTTACCCAATAAATTGCTAACGCTCTCCATTTTAGCTCTAAATCGTCCCATTCTCTCTCCAACATTTCTAAACATTAAATATCAGCCAATAACCTTCTAAATCACCAAAGTCAGTTCACTTTCCTCCTTGGAAAATTCAGCCAAAAATGGGACATTAACTCGGTAAATTTTCTACTTTGTTTTTCTATCACATTTAACCATTTTTCATCATTTTCTCTTCATTTCTCTTAGAATAAAAATCAGATCATCATCGTTGTACCTCATTGCAGATTCGGCCAAGGGTGGGTATTGTGAAAATTTAATGCTTTCTTGCCTAATTTAATTTCTAAACACATTTAACTAACTAAAACTATCAATTTAACTAAAAATCAAAACCTAAAAGTTTCAATTTCTCTCCCCTTGAAATTCGGCCAACCCTTGATGTCACTTTTAGATCTCTCTCCTCAAGCATGCTAAATGGAAACAAAGGCATAGGAAAGGTAGAAATCAAGCTAAAGTCAAAAAATCTTACGTTAGACGCGTAAATAGGCGAAAAACGTGAATTCTCCTTTGAATTTTCTTGTTTGTCTTTGGTTTTTCTTTTTTTCTTCCTTTCCTCTCTATTTTCTCTCTTGTTCTCCCTTATGGCCGGCCATCACTTAAAATGGGGTTTAAATGGGCTGACTTTTCATTAAAATAATATTAAATCATTAAAAAGTGCCATGTGTCACTTTTCCATTGGCCCATTTTTAAAATTTCATCCTTTAAACTTCAATTTTTCACCACTTAACATACCATAGTTATTCATATCAAAAATAAATAAATCCTATGATTTTCACAAGTTTTGGGCGGTGAAAATTACAGTTTTTACCTCGAGACGACAAAATTATCGTTTTGCCCCTATGTTCCAAAAATTGCCAGAATTGAAATTTTTCACTTCCTATCATTAAATTATACTCCAAAAAGTTAATCTTGGTCAAAAATTTCACTCCATGATCAAATTATTACCTTAGGTGGCAAAATGACGATTTTTGCCCTTGAACATCAAAATTTTCACTTTTACCCCTAATGAACCCTCGAACTCCGAACAATCATTTTTAGTCATTCTTGGACTATAAAATATTAAATTTCATCCTACAATTCCTATTTGAACTAGTTCGAGGTTAAATCAACTCAAGTGTACCGTTAGGTACGATACCGAATTTCGTCTATTCTTAGGTGCTTTCCTAGCATAATAACATGCTACTCAGTGCATGTATGTCATGACATGTGTTTATAGGGTCGAGTTTTACAGAGTTAGTGTACCATTGTTGGCCGAAAGTTCCAAGAAGAGAAATGAAGATCAATTTTGCCTAATTATGTGTTAATTAGTTTCTGCTTGGTGAATTGAGGGATTGGAAAAGAAATGGAGCAAGTTGAAGTGAAATTGGACGCATTGGCCAATTTATCGGATGAAAAATCGACTTAGGCCAATATCGGGTCTAGATGGCTACCCGTGCATTTTTCATTTCATATCATATATATATCGAGCCTGAAATAGCTTATGATTGTTAGACATAATTTAATTGGAGTATGTCTCATGGATTATGGCTAAGTGGTGAGCCATTGGATACGGGTAAAGGACTGTACCTGCAGACTGAAAATAAGAGTATCTATACTCCTAATACTGGTGAGTGGACTTGCATTTCAAACTTGTTTTGGGGAAAATGAAAGATTCTATCCAACTTGTCTTAGAAAATGTACCTTGAGAACAAACTTTTAGTAACATGATTTTATATTGTGAAAATGTGCTATACAATGGTTTATGTGTTATCACAATATGATAAAATGCATGATATGCATTGGATGCATCTTTGCATGTTCATGTGGACTCGGCTATGTGCAAGTAGGAGTGTACATAAGCCGTTGTTGACCTGACTATGTGCGAGTGGGAGTGAACATAAGCCGTTGCTGACTCAGTTATGTGCGAGTAGGGAGTGCTCATAAGCCGATGATGACCCGATTATGTGCGAGTAGGGAGTGCGCATAACCCGATTATGTGCGAGTAGGGAGTGCGCATGAGCTGGGAATGATGATGATGGGATGGTGTGCATGATGATAATGATGGGATAGTGTGCATGATGATGATGGGTATATGGTTGTAAATGCAAATATGTGAGCATTCGATTTGTTGAAATTTGGGAGTTTACATGTGTTACATGTTGCTATTGTTATTTTAGTTGGATGGCTTGTTTTAAGGGCAAAAGAGACTTTTTCCTTGATGTTTTGATCCTCGCTGCAACGAGATTCATTCTCGCTACAACGAGAAACTCTCGAGTTTGAGGGCCTTCACCAGACCTGGTTTTCGCTTCAGCGAGAATGAAGTTCGCTGCAGCGAGAAACTTTCTGTCCATTTTGCTAACTTGTGGGTTTTTGCCATATTTCCCATTTCTTTGGTACCATAGTTGAGCATGGATCTTTGTAAAGTGATTTACTCATGTGGGGTTTACATGAGGGGTTTAAAAGAGCCAAAACAATTGCATTGTTTTGAGAAAATGAATGCATCATGATTTCGTTAAACATTCCTTATGGTATGCTTGTTCCCTTTCTTGTTCACTCACTGAGTTTATGCTCACCGCTTTCAAGTTCATGTTTTCAGATTACGAGGCAACTGGTAACTAGGTCGAGGTACTTTTGTAGACTCGACTATTGGTAGGTGTCTCGGCATTTAGTAGCTGTACATTCGTCAAGTTTCTCCGCTGGACATCAAGTCTTCTTTTGTTATGTATAGACGAACCTAATGTGAATTATTAAGATACATGTTGTAGACAGTGTATATACACTTGTTTAGTATGCTAGTATGAGGGGCAATGTTCAATATTATTTCGATTCTAAGTTATGATATGTAACTTAGAAGTTTATGATGGAATGATGAATATGTCAGATTAATAGGCTTGCTTGGGCTTAGTGGACTACATCCATTGGGTCCATGCGTCGGTCATGGCCCAAAATTTGGGTCGTGACATTTACCATGATACTAAATGTTAGCAACCATGCCCAGAGTCACTCCGCTAATGGTCAAGGTCTAATTATATGTATATGAATGCTTGATGTGAAATGCTAAGACTCATTGGTCAAGCTATATATGTATATTATGGTTGATGATGCCATTATGAATACATAATTGGGTCTTATGAATTGTTTTCAAAGGAATTATATTTGAACATTACGAATTTTAGATTTTGAAGACATATGGATTAATGTACAAGATTATATAAATAGGGTTGCTTGGGCTTAGTGGGCTGAGCCCATTGGGCCCTCGCACTGGTTATGGCTCAAAAATTAGGTTGTGACAGACTTGGTATCAAAGTTCTAGGTTTAGTTGAATCTTAGGGATTTCTGTGTTGTCAACGTAGCTGTGGGAGTTTGTGTAGAGTCTCATCCTTGGATTGTGGGTGCGCAACGCAAGCTAAGGACGGGAGGCTACATAGGCTCCTAATTCTTTAGAAAACTTACCTATTCCTATGATATATAAATGGCTAAGCAATTGATGCTTGGTTGTGTATAGCTTTAAAGGTGCATCTGTTGCACATGCCATGTCTAGAAGAGATGGTAGTCTCGATACCCTTCATAGTACTAGCGAGGGGTCACTAGATTCTACTGCTAAGAGCCAATGGCGCCCTGATCCAGGGAGTTAGGAAAGTGGCCTGTCCCAGGTTCCTATTGGATGGATTTCATCGAATTTGGAAATATTGTGTCGTAGTAGAAAAAGCCTTGAAAGTAGTGAAAGTCTTGAAAGTGAGGATGACACTAATATTCGAGAATGGTGTGAAAATTTTCTTCAAGAATGGTATAAGGAAAAGTTTAAGGAAAAAGATGTGGGGAAATAACAAGAAGAGAATAAGGAAAAAGTAATTATTGCAAACTACCATCCAAGAAACGTATTTGCTGTCCGACATTTTCCTCCAAGTTGTGGGAGAGGTGCTGCGCCTGTGAGTAGTGAGGACTACAGAAGACTACAGCAAGCTTGGATTAAGGATAAAATGGAAAAGTCTCAAGATATAGAAGAGGACCCGAAGGAGGATCCATCAATGTGTTCGATCAAGGTGACGATGATCCTAAGGACAATTGATATTTCTATTGAATTTTGTATTACTTTAAGTCTAGGCAGATGTCACAGTCCAAATCTCGGGCCATGACCGGCATATGGACTCAGTGGGCATAGCCCACTAGGCCTAAGCAAGCCACTTTATGAGATCTTGTTCCTCATTCCATCCATCATCTCTAAAACCACATATTGAAATTTTGAACTAAAAATAATTCAGTAATATTCTATAGTAACCCAAAACTCACAATTTTATTATGTCAAAATAATGTCACCCGTTTGCTAACTCATAATGGCATCAGTAATCAAATATACATAATTGACTTATAATATGGATCCTAGCGGATTACATTACATATACACGTTCACAGGTAACAAACCCTCGACCGTCAGCGGAGTGACCGTGGGTGAAGGTATAGCTACTGAGATGCCATAGTACCTACCAAGAAGGCAAGCATATGTGGACAACTCAATCTAGGTCCCAACTACCTCCAAATCTGAAAACATGAAGTTTAATAACATGAGTATAAAACTCAGTGAGTGAACATAAGAAAGGAACAAGCAATCAATAGGAAGAATTTGGAAATCATGATGCACTTGTTTAAAAAATGATGCAATTGATTTAATTTCTTACTAAAACCCCCTCATTTTAAACTTTGATCAATAACCTCATAGTGTTTCAAAAACCCATGATCAATCCATGAAGTTAAATGGGTGAAAAATATGTCAAAATCAAGCAAGGTAGCAAGCATCGCAGCAAGTTTCTCACTACAGTGAGAAATAGTCTTAGTTTGCATATATTTTAGTTTTTCTATCATATCTCCCACTACAGAAGTCTAATTGACCTGACTTTTAGACCATTAGAAAGATAAGAGGTAGGATACAACTTTTATGTTTATCACTTTTCCTAGTTTAGACGGGAAGGTGGTCAAAATCTTCATCAAAGTGAAAGTACTACACCAGAACCCGAGAGTTTTTTGCTACAGCGAGAACCAGGCCAATGTGACCACCAAAACCCGAGAGTTTCTCACTGCAGCGAAAATGAATCTCACTGTAGTGAGAAATAGAGCATTTTAATTGAAATGGGTCTTCTTACATTAAAAGCCATTTTCCTGTTGAAATGAAAAGCAATTTGAGAGCAATTAACAATGCCAACTTGCAACACAATCACAAATATTTTCATAACTTTCTATAACACACACATCTATATACATATGCATTCATCATCATGTTTGCACTCCATACTCGCACACTTAAACATCATCATGTGTGTAGTCCTTACTCGCACACTCTAACATCATCATGTGTGCACTCCTTACTCGCACACTCTAACATCATAATGTGTGCACTCACTACTCGCACACTTCAATATCCTCACACAACATTATTCATCAATGCACAATGTATATTCATATACATACATACCAATATAATATAAGAGCACATGGATTCATCCTTTTACATGTTTCAGATTTTCACGACATCAAAGCATTTTATCAAGGGCTTGTTCTCCAGCATGCATTTTTAAACAAAGGTTGGATAAAATCATTCAAATGTTTCATCCAAATACATTTACATCTCCTAAAGCAAATTTTGAAATGCAAGTTCACTCACTTGTCTTATTGATTCTTTTACTTGACTCTAACCTCAACTAATACTCCAAATGGACATGTGCGGCCTTGTTGGAACCTATGCACACACAACATCACAACCAACCCAAATTGGCATTAATATAATCCAAAAGCTCTTTCCTAATCAAGTTCCACTAGTTATTCCTAACCAGCTTCCACTTGCCATTAAATGGCTAGTTATTCACACTACTCGAGTCACCCTTAGAGTGAATAAACAACCTCAATGATAAAACACTCACAAACCCCATTGTTAGCCATTATCTATAACTAAAGAAATTTAACCCTAACTTATACTCACCTTGATAGTCTTTGTAGTTGAATTCTCTTTCAAAATTCTTCAAGCTAACAAGGGAAATCACTCTTTCTCTCTCTACATGTCCAACTAGTGAGAGGAAGATGGAAGTAAGACTTTTTAAGGGTTTTAAGGTGAGAGAGTGAAAGAGCATAAAAGGTTCTATGAAAAAGTGCTCAAAAGCATGAAATTGAAGCTAGAGAAAGAAAGTTATGGAAGCTTTAAGAGAGGCTCCCATGGAGATGAAGAAACGTGAGATGGGAAGGGAAGAAGAAGTGGCTAAAAGTTGTTGGAAATCATTGGAGCTTTAGATATTTATATCTAAAGTTTATCCAATTCTCATGTAATTTACAAAAATGCCCTCCATAAAGTGACTTTTTCTTCTTCTTTCCTTTGGTTCAACTTTTTACTCTTTAGACACTAAGACAAAGTCCATAATGGTCTAGAAGTACTCAAGTTCATAAAAACTTAAAAATTTAGATCCAAGATGCAAAATGACCATTTTACCCCTACCTTGGAAATCATCATTATTTCTATTTCCTTCGTTATCTTATCCTTATTTTCATCATTCATTTATGCCTTAGGCCTACTTAAGCCTTAATAATGTTTGAAAGCATACTTCAAGGGCTCACTAAAGAAAATGATGAAATTACCCCTAGTTCGTTTTATCGCATCTACTTCTAGTTATGTGTCTATAGAGGTCGAGGTTTCACAGGTTCACTTCTAAATTACCCTTTTTACTCGGTAATCAGCCTCAGTTAGCAACCGGTAAGCATTATTAGCCACAACCTCAAAGTACGAGGTACTATAGCAAAAGTGGTGTAAATGAAGTTGTAGTAGTTATCTGTATAAAGGACTTAAGAGTTTGGCTTTTATTTTCATGTGACTCTAACAGATTATGAAGTAGCTATTTAAATGACATGGTGCATATGGTAATCTTTTGGTATGATGAGGTGGACTAGTAATATAATTATTAAAGAAGGATATTCACCTTAGTGGTGTGGTTGGTCACCATAGATAACTATTAAAGGTCGACGTAGAAAGTCATTAATGGTACAAGCAACTACAAGACTTGACAACGATTACCGATTAATCGTGGAAATGTGAAATTTAAAATCTCAATTGTAGCTACAATTCGGAAGGATATGAGAGAAATTAATGAGACTATAGATGACACTTTGAATGGTTAATCTGATTAAGTTGAGGATTGTAAACTTAAGTATTGAGGAAATTGTAACCCGATATTCCTATGGATGAGAAATGTTAAAGGTATATGCTAGATAAACAGGAAAAGGGTTAAAAAGGATAATTCATTGGTCAAGTATCGATAGTGTGTAGGTAGGTCCAAAAGAGTTATGCAATGCATAAAAGAAGAAAAAAGATATGTAAGTCTTTTAATTGTTTCTTATAAAGTATGATTGGTGGTAAGAATGGAGGCACATGGTGCCATAACATTATAAATAGATAATTTGGCACAAATATAAACCATTGGGGGTAAATGATGGAACTTGAGGAAGATGAATTCTTGATTAGTAGGATTGTAAGTATAAGGTGTGGAAAAGATGAACTATTTCATGGCCGTTTGTACTAAAATGTCGATAAACTATTTGAGTTACAAGACAAGAAAGACAATTAATTATGGATGATAAGAATTGTGGGATGTCATAAATAATGAGTAGTTATGTGTGTGGTGCTGTATATATATCTTGTGAAGTCATTAGACAATATGGAGAGGATGTCCTAAGGTGGGACTTATTGATTGATGATGAGTATTAAAGGATAATATGAGTTGAAAGTGTTGACTTGGCCTAATGCATATGATAAGCAAAATGAAGATACACATGTTGATGGAAATTGTGGTATAGGCTTAAAGGGAAGCCATGCGGTTGAGAATGATTGGTGCAGTAGCCTTAAAGGTAGAAGAATTGCTTCGATAAAGTAAAAAAATATTTATCAATTGCAAAGCCGCAGCGCTGATTGCCCAACACTGTCGAGTTCAAAACCCCTCATGGCTAGGAAGCGTGAGCAAATTATGAGTGGTATGAAGATGAAACTCACAAGTTGAATTATGGTCATTGGCTTGATGTTAAGCTTAGTTATTTAGAGTTTTAAATGTGTGAAAAAGTGTTTATATGAGGGAATTGAAAGGTTTCTTTAGTGCCTTATATATTGACATGTAAGAGAAAAAGGATTTAAAGAGTTCTTGAGATGGCTACATTAAGATAAATTACCATGTGGAGTGTTAAAATGAATAATATGTTGACAAAAGTCAAATCTTAAGAAATAAAGAAGACAAGAGATTAAACCTTGTTAAAGGCTAAGGAAAATGTGAGTGAAAGGTTAGATGAATGTATGAGACATTGACAAGGGATGTCAACACCAAGTGATGAAATTGTGAATAAAGGATTATAGGGATAGCATAGCAAATAAGTTAATATAAAGTATTTCTATGAAGATTTACAAATCTTGTCTTGATTTAGTTGAATGATGAGGATTAGTAACAATACAAGGCCGATTACGTGGCATGCTAGAAACCCTTGGGGATAAATTGAAGTATGAATAGTTGAGCATGCATTTAAATATCTTGGTGAATAAGTGCATGCCTTTTTGGAATGATATGCTCAGAAGATTAAAGAGCCAATAAGTGAATAAGTGTTTCAAGAAAGCATAAACATCCTTGAGAAGGAATTACCAATCATATGTGGCAAGTATAACATCTGGAAAATTTAAACTTGCTAAAGAGCCTAACGGCTAACCACGGGTTAAATAATCATATGCGGTGAGACTTAAGTTTAAAGTGAATATCTGCACAGAAATTCTCAAGAGAAATCCTGCTATGCATCTTGTCAAAACAAGCAGTAAGTTATATTGTTACAAAAAGGGAAGTTGTAAGCTGAAAGTGATACTCACATTGACATTGAGAGGTACTTGAGAAGAACCTTGTTTCCAGTCTTGTAATTTGAAGTACATATAGTTAATTGGCTAAGGGAGAATGATATAATATTTGTGTGAAAGAGTAGTGCAGAAGATGATTGGTGGTAATCTTGATAATGAAGTCAGATAATGCAAACCTCTTAATGTATGATTGAGTTTGGAAACGCATGAGGCAGGCATGATCTGAATGTATCTAAGTTTTAAGTGACTAGTTAATCTCGAATTGCAAAAAGGATATATTCTATATGTCAGAGGCATGAAAGATAATTGAAAAATAAGGATGGCTTGTAGGGATTGTGTCAAGCCCAGCTTTATAATATATTCACCATATTGTATAGGTACTTGATAGAATGTCTGCATACTTGAATGCCTCAGAAATCGTTAAAAGACAATATTGTACCTAATGGTACAATTAAGTTGATTTAAGCCTCGAACTAGTCCAAATAGAAATTTTAAGATGCATTCGAGAGTTATTGAACCTTAGAATAACTTATTATAGTGATTTGGAGTTCGGGGATTGATTTAGAGTTAAATTGGAATTTTCATACCGTAAGGGTAAAATGGTCATTTTGTCATCCGAGGGCAAAATTGGAATGGTGGATGAAATTTTGATCAAGTTGGACTACTAGAACATAATTTGAGCTTGATAAGTGAAAAATTTTAATTCCGACATTTTTTCGAATATAAAGGCAAAACGGTCATTTTACGTGTCTATGGGGGCAAAATTAGAATTTTTGAAATTTTGCACCACCATGACACTTGTGAAGCCCTTGAATTTTACCTATTATACTTTGGATAATTGAGATATTTTATGTGGTGGTGGGAGAATGCTTAATTATTAAGTTTAAAAATGGACCAATTAAAAAGTGACACATGGCAAGCTTTAGTTATTTTAATATTTCCTTAAAAAAAAAAACCAGCACACACCTCTCTTATTTCATTCTTCATGGTCAGCTAAGACAAGAACAAAGAGAAAAAAGAAGAGAACAAACACTAGTGAGCAAAAATTCAAGGGAACATTGGTGGATTTCAAGAAATTAAGCAAGGTAAAATTTCTTGATTTTAGCTTGTGATCTACCTTTCCTATGCATTCTTTTTCATTTTCCATGGTTGAGAATCAAGTTTGCATGAAGATACCTTTGCTGGCCGGACATGGGGGGAGGGGTTTTGATCTTGGATTTAGCTAGATTTCATGTTATTCTAGTGTTTTTAGTTGTTTGGTGATGTTTAGCATGGAAAACAAGCAAGAAATTTCATGCCCTTCACCCACACCCATTGGCTAAATTTTTCAAGAGAGAAATTGGAAAATGGACTTTGATGAATTTCATGCTACTTAGGTAATTTTAGTTGTTTTATGATGTAAAGTGTAAAAATCAAGCATGAAAAAAACCACATATTATTCATGAACCCTCCATGGTCGAATTTTTCGAAGAGAAAATGTTGAGGATGATTTTGCTATAATTCATGTTATCTAGCTTATATTTGATGATTTGGAGTATTGGAAGTGAAATGAATTTCTTTGGAGTTGAATTGGATATTTTGGCCAATTAACCGGCATATAGTGTGAATTAGGTCAATACCATTTCAGCCCCATACACAATTGAACCTACATAGAACACCGTAGTTAAATAATAATCCGAGCATTTCACATCCCATTTCATGCATTCATATAGAGCCTAAATTAGTTTTATAAAGGTTTAGCACAAATATAGTAAATTGCTTGTTGTGCATTATGTCTAGGTGGTGAAACTTTCGATAAGGGTAAGGAGATTGTACCCGAAGACCGAGATTAGGAGTACCTCGATTCTCGATATTGTGAGTAACCTTATTGTCATCTTAATTATCTAAAGTAGTTTTTATTCGTTTTTCTGATTTTATAGAAAAATGAGTTTAAATGGTAAATCATTATGTTTTATAAGTAAAATGTGATTAAATGAAATGAGTTTTATAAATCATTTTGAAATTGAATGATGATTTTAGAAATTGAGTAATTAGAGACTGTTTGATTGTGTTGTAAATTTATGGTTTGAATTGAATGGCTTATGGTGATATTGGCATGAATGGCTGAATTGGAAATTGTGTTGAAATTGTATGAATTGTTTGTTTTGCCTTAACAGGCTGGGTAGTAATATAATTGCCATGTCATGCTGTCGAAACTTTTATTGATTTGGTGGGATATTGATTAGTCACTGCAGTGGTGGGTTTTCGTGGACCAGCCTATTAGAGAGGGGCATAGTAAACCCGGTTATATTTGACCTCGGTACAAGAGACGTAAAGGGTATCTCTTGAGGTAAAGCTTTAGAGCTCACTTCACGTCGAACCACCACTTGAGGGTGAACTCAGCCAACGACAAGGAATGGTTATGTTTAAAAACGTACAAATATGATTTATGGATATATGTCTTTTTTTTAACAGCCTTGGCAGACTCGGTTGGATGCCTCTGATCAAGGTATCCCCGAGAATGAGTTTTGGCACGAGCCAAGTTTTTAAGAAATTCATAAGCCATATTGATTATTTGAGTGAAATGAATTTATTTTATTTAGTTGAAATGAGTTTGAAACGTTATGAATCATAGTACGATGAACTATTTTAAGTTGTCTCCATTTACTCGACTTTAGATATATTAGATGATGTTTGTTTACTCACTGAGTTTACATAAACTCACCACCCTTTTTTCCACCTATTTGAAGCTCAGGGCAGTCTGTAGACCGCTGATTATGTTGAGGGTTTGCTTTTGGGTTTGCACTTTTAGAAATCGCAAGTCTATAGTCTTATACAAGTATGCTTATTTTGGGGGCCCACATGTCATTGTAGAATATTTTGTATACCTGGCTGCGTGTGCCACTGTATGTATGAATTTATTTTGCTTTTACGCTACAAAAATTATTTACGCAGAGTTCTATAAATATTGTTTTATAGGAAAATGGAATATTTTATTTAATATTTTTATTTAATTTGAATAGCTATAATTTCACTTTAAATTGATGAATTAGATAACGAAACTTATTTTAGACATGAAATGGATGCTTATTACTCGTATATCATATTTTTACTGTGTTTCAAAATTTTTGAGTAAAAATGACCAAAACACCCTTGTGTGGTAGAAATTATTTTTTTGTTTGTTTTGATTTAAAAATAGTTTATATTCCCTTAAAACATGATATTTAGTAACTATTGCTCATAGGAGAGATGTATGCGAGAGCCTTGCGAGGTTTCGGTTGACATTCTGGGTAATGAATGTCTATCGAGACATCGCGGAGGATGTCAAGGGCTCGAAGGGAGTACTGGGTCGTGACAGATTGTGGTATTACATAAGATGCAATGATCAAGTAAGAGATAAATCTTTGATAGATCAATTAGGTTACAAATCATATATGAATACCGGATTGCAATTTAATGAAAATGACATTTGTCAAGTGAGAGGTGACTAATGACATTATGATGCAAGGATATATAGTATAATGATATTTAAGCATATAATTGGAAATGATAAGAAAAGAGTATGGGCATGTAAAGGACGTTAAGCTATGCATAGGCATAATGAGAATTCATATGGATTACGTAAGAGATAACTTATGGTAAGATGCGAGTGGAATGGTGATTTAAACATATAAAAAGGGTAATCTGAAATTGATTATACCCCAATGTTCATAGATTAAATATGAGAACGTTAACATGAACTATGAAGATTATCATATTGAATCTTGGTTATGGATGGGAATGAACAAAGAGAAATTAGTCTGAAGGCACTTGAAAACAAGGATCCCCACACATAATAAGGAATGATGACACTTAAATGTGCGGGTACATACGTATGTGTGGAGTTAGTGATGTGCCCAACTGAAGTGAAGAATTGTTCTTACTGATTCGAGCTTTGAACTCAATAATTGATGAGTTGTATAGATAGTACAACGATAAAATATCCCATCAGAAGTTAAGTTATGTTGATATAAGAAATTTTAGAGAAATAGTCAAAGAAATGATACCAAGGAAATGTAATCTATAACGTGGTTAAGCCAAACAAGATGGACTAATATGATTCAAAAGATTGAAGTTGCATAAATGCAAGGTAAACATGAGTATATGGGAATAATTAAAGCCATTAACCTCCCCCAACTTAAATCTTTTTCAACTTAAAACCATTTAAAGTGAGCAATAAGGCTTTCGAAGGCATGACTGACTATAAATGGACTTTTCTTGACAATCGATGGCTTTCACTTCATGTTTCTCGAGGCAAACATTTAATTATAAACTTTCTTAACCGAAAATGTAAACAAATTCAACTTAAAATAAAATATGAGATTATAAAACCATTTTAAGCGAGTAATAAGACTTTTGAAGGCATGAGTGACTATAAATGGTCTTTTCTTGTTGAAGGACGGTTTTAGCCGATCGTTTCCGGAGGTAAACATTTAACTATAATCTATTTTAACAAAAAATGTAAAAACATTCAACTTAAATGGACTTTTCTTGACAATCGATGGCTTTCACTTAATGTTTCTCGAGGCAAACATTTAATTATAAACTTTCTTAACCGAAAATGTAAACAAATTCAACTTAAAATAAAATATGAGATTATAAAACCATTTTAAGCGAGTAATAAGGCTTTTGAAAGCATGAGTGACTATAAATGGTCTTTTCTTGTTGAAGGAGGGTTTTAGCCTCACGTTTCCCAAGGTAAACATTTAATTATAATCTATTTTAACAAAAAATGTAAAAACATTCAACTTAAAATCAATAATCATATTATAAAACCATTTAAAGTGAGTAATAAGGCTTTCGAAGGCATAAGTGGCTATAAATAGACTTTTCTTGTCAATCGATGGCTTTTACTTCACATTTCCCAAGGCAAACATTCAATTATAATCTATTTTAACCAAAAATGTAAAACAATTCAACTTAAAATCAATAATGAGATTATAAAACCATTTAAAGCGAGTAATAAGGCTTTCGAAGGCATTACTGGCTATAAATGGACTTTCTTGTCAATCAATGGTTGTCGCTTCATGTTCTTCAAGGCAAACATTCAATTATAATCTGTTTTAACCAAAAATGTAAGAAAATTCAACATAAAATCAATAATGAAATTATAAAACCATTTAAAGCAAGTAATAAAGTTTTTTGAAAGCATGAGTGACTATAAATGGTCTTGTCCTGTTGAAGAAGGGTTTTAGCCTCACGTTTCTCGAGGTAAATATTTAATTATAATCTGTTTTAATAAAAAATATAAAAACATTCAACTTAAAATCAATAATGATATTATAAAACCATTTAAAGTGAGTAATAAGGCTTTCGAAGGCATAAGTGGCTATAAATAGACTTTTCTTGTCAATCAATGACTTTACTTCACGTTTCTCGAGGTAAACATTCAGTTATAATCTATTTTAATCAAAAATGTAAAAAATTTGAACTTAAAATCAATAATGAGATTATAAAACCATTTAAAGCGAGTAATAAGGCTTTCAAAGGCATGACTGGCTATAAATAAACTTTCTTGTCAATAGATGATTGTCACTTACGTTTCTCAAGGCAAACAATCAATTATAATCTGTTTTAACCAAAAATGTAAAAAAATTCAAAATAAAATCAATAATGAGATTATAAAACCATTTAAAGCGAGTAATAAGGCTTTTGAAGGCAAGAGTGACTATAAGTAGACTTTCGTGTCAATGGATGGCTTTCTCTTCATGTTTCTTGAGGCAAACATTTAATTATAAACTTTCTTAACAAAAAATGTAAACAAATTTAACTTCAAATCAATTATGAGATTATAAAGCCATTTTAAGTGAGTAATAAGGCTTCCGAAGGCACGAGTGACTATAAAAGGACTTTTTCTATTGACAAAGGGTTTTAGCCTCACATTTCCTGAGGAAACATTCAATTATAAGCTTTCTTAACCAAAAATGCAAAAATATTCAACTTAAAGTCAATTATGAAGTTATAAAACCATTTAAAGTGAGTAATAAGGCTTTCGAAGGCATGACTGGCTATAAATGGATTTTTCTTGTCGATCAATGGCTTTCACTTCATGTTTTCTCAAGGCAAACATTTAATTATAAACTTTCTTAACCAAAAATGTAAACAAATTAAACTTAAAATCAAATATGAGATTTAAAACCATTTTAAGCGAGTAATAAGGCTTTTGAAGGCATGAGTGACTATAAATGGTCTTGTCCTGTTGACGGAGGGTTTTAGCCTCACGTTTCCTGAGGTAAACATTTAATTATAATTAGTTTTAACAAAAAATGTAAAAACATTTAACTTAAAATCAATAATAATATTATAAAACCATTTAAAGTGAGTAATAAGGCTTTCGAAGGCATGAATGGCTATAAATAGACTTTTCTTGTCAATCGATGGCTTTTACTTCATGTTTCCTGAGGCAAACATTGAATTATAATTTATTTTAACTAAAAATGTAAACAAATTCAACTAAAAATTAACAACGAGATTATAAAACCATTTAAAGCAAGTAAAAAGGCTTTTCGAAGGCATAACTGGCTATAAATGGACTTTCTTGTCAATCGATGGCTGTTGCTTCACGTTTCTCAAGGTAAGCATTCAATTATAATCTGTTTTAACCAAAAATGTAAGAAAATTCAACATAAAATCAATAATGAGATTCTAAAACCATTTAAAGCGAGTAATAAGGCTTTTGAAGGCATGAGTGACTATAAATGGTCTTTTCTTGTCAATGGATGGCTTTCACTTCATGTTTCTTGAGGTAAACATTTAATTATAAACTTTCTTAACCGAAAATGTACGCAAATTCAACTTCAAATCAATTATGAGATTATAAAACCATTTTAAGTGAGTAATAAGGCTTCTAAAGGCACGAGTGACTATAAATGAACTTTTCCTATTAATGGAGGGTTTTAGCCTTTTTTTTCCGAGGTAAACATTTAATTATAATCTGTTTTAACAAAAAATGTAAAAAAATTCAACTTAAAATTAATAATAATATTATAAAACCATTTAAAGTGAGTAATAAGGCTTTCGAAGGCATGACTGGCTATAAATGGACTTTTCTTGTCGATCGATGGCTTTTGCTTCATGTTTCTTAAGGCAAACATTCAATTATAACCTTTTTTAACCAAAAATGTAAGAATATTCAACTTAAAATTAATTATGAGATTATAAAACCATTTAAAGTGAGTAATAAGGCATTTTAAGGCATAAGTGGCTGTAAATGGACTTTTTCTATTGACAGAGGGTTTTAGCCTCTCATTTCCCAAGGTTAACATTCAATTACAATTTGTTTTAACAAAAAATGTAAAAAAGTTTAACTTAAAATCAATGATGAGATTATAAAACTATTTAAAGTGAGTAATAAGGCTTTCAAAGGCATGGGTGACTATAAATGGACTTTTGTTGCCAATGATTGGCTTTCACTTCATGTTTCAGAAGGCAAACATTCAATTATAATCTGTTTTAACCAAAAATGTAAAAAAACCCAGCTTAATATCAATAATTAGATCATAAAACCATTTAAAGCAAGTTCTAAAGCTTTTGAAGGCATTAATGACTATAAATGGACTTTTCTTGTCAATGGATGGCTTGTGCTTCACGTTTCCTAAGGCAAACATTTAATTATAATCTGTTTTAACCAAAAATATAAAAAAATTCAGCATAAAATCAATAATCAGATTATAAAACCATTTAAAACGAGTAATAAGGCTTTCGAAGGCATGACTGACTATAAATGGACTTTTCTTGTCAATGAATGCCTTTCGCTTCAAGTTTTCTGAGGGAAACATTCAATTTTAATCTCTTTTAACCAAAATTGTAAAAAAAGTCAACATAAAATAAATAATGAGATTATAAAATCATTTAAAGTGAGTAATAAAGCTTTCGAAGGCATAAGTGATTATAAATGGACTTTTCTTGTCAATCGATGGCTTTTACTTCACATTTCTCGAGATAAACATTGAATTATAGTCTGTTTTAACAAAAAATGTAAGAAAATTCAACACAAAAAGTCAATAATGAGATTATAAAACCATTTAAAGTGAGTAATAAGGTTTTCGAAGGAATGAGTGACTGTAAATGGACTTTTCTTGCTAATGGATAGCTTTCGCTTCCCGTTTCTTGAAGCAAACATTCAATTATAATATGTTTTAACCAAAAATGTCAGAAAATTGAACTTAAAATCAATAATGAGATTATAAAACCCATTAAAGGGAGTAATAAGGCTTTCGAAGGCATGAGTGACTATAAATGATCTTTTCTTGCTAATTGATGGCCTTCGCTTCACGTTTCTCAAGGCAAACATTCAATTATAGTCTGTTTTAACCAAAAATGTAAGAAAATTCAACATAAAATCAATAATGAGATTATAAAATCATTTCAAGTAAGTAATGAGGCTTTCGAAGGCATGAGTGACTATAAATGGACTTTACTTGTTAATCGATGGCTTTCGCTTCACATTTCTCGAGCTCAACATTCAATTATAATCTGTTTTACCATAAAAAGGAAGAAAATTCAACTTAAAATCAATAATTAGATTATAAAACCCATTAAAGCGAGTAATAAGGCTTTCGAAGGCATGAGTGACTATAAATGGACTTTTCTTGCTAATGAATGGCTTTTGCTTCATGATCCTTGAGGCAAACATTCAATTATAAACTTTATTAACTGAAAATGCAAAAAAATTCAACTTCAAATCAATTATGAGATTATAAAACCATTTAAAGTGAATGATAAGGCTTTCGAAGGCATGAGTGGCTATAAATAGACTTTTCTTGTCCATCGATGGCTTTTTCTACATGTTTCTCAAGGCAAACATTCAATTATAACCTATTTTAACCAAAAATGTAAGAAAATTAAACTTAAAGTCAATGATGAGATTATAAAACCATTTAAAGCGAGTAATAAGGCCTTCGAAGGCATGAGTGGCTATAAATAGACTTTTCTTGTCAATTGATGGCTTTTACTTCATGTTTCTTGAGGTAAATATTCAATTATAATCTATTTTAACCAAAAATGTAAAAACATTAAACTTAAAATCAATAATTAGATTATAAAACCATTTAAAGCGAGTAATAAGGCTTTCGAAGGCATGACTGGCTATAAATGGACTTTCTTGTCAATCGATGGCTATCGCTTCACATTTCTCAAGGCAAACATTCAATTATAGTCTGTTTTAACCAAAAATATAAGAAAATTCAATATAAAATCAATAATGAGATTATAAAATCATTTAAAGTGAATAATGAGGCTTTTGATGGCATGAGTCAGTATAAATGGACTTTTCTTGTCAATCGATGGCTTTCGCTTCATGTTTCTTGAGGCAAACATTTAATTATAAACTTTCTTAACCGAAAATGTAAGCAAATTCAACTTCAAATCAATTATGAGAGTATAAAACCATTTTAAGTGAGTAATAAGGTTTCTAAAGGCACGAGTGACTATAAATGGACTTTTCTTATTGACGGAGGGTTTTAGCCTCACGTTTCCCGAGGTAAACATTTAATTATAATCTATTTTAACAAAAAATATAAAAAAATTCAACTTAAAATCAATAATCATCTTATAAAACCATTTAAAGTGAGTAATAAGGCTTTCGAAGGCATGACTGGCTATAAATAGACTTTTCTTGTCGATCGATGGCTTTTGCTTCATGTTTCTTGAGGCAAACATTCAATTATAACCTTTTTTAACAAAATATGTAAGAAAATTCAACTTAAAGTCAATGATGAGATTATAAAATCATTTAAAGCGAGTAATAAGGCTTTTTAAGGCATGAGTGACTGTAAATGGACTTTTCCTGTTGATAGAAGGTTTTAGTGTCAAACCCTATTCTATAAAATAATTGCGACGTCATTTACATGCTCAATAGAATGTTTGCATATTTAGGAAGTTCAAGAAATCGTTAAAAGATGATATTGCCTCTAATGGTACCATTAAGTCTATTAAGCCTCGAACTAGTTCAAATAGGAATTTTAAGGTGAAATTAAGAGTTTCATGATCTAGGGATGACTCAAAATGATAATTTGGAGTTCGAGGATCAATTTGGAGTCAAACTAAAATTTTCACTATCTAGGGGTAAAATGGTCATTTGTCACTTGGGGACAAAATGAGAATTTTAGAAAAGATTTTTTTGGCCCCATTTGACTTATTGGAGTATGATTTCAGTATTGGAGTATGATTTGAGGTTTAGAAGTGAAAAATTTTAAATTTTGGTATAATTTGGAGTATAGGGGCAAAATGGTAATTTTGTCACCCTAAGGACAAATCGGTAAATTTTCACCCCTGACACTTGTCAAGACCAAGAGATTTTATTCATCATGGAAATGGATAAACATGAGAAATGTGTGGTGGAGAATTAAAGAATTAAAAGTCAAATATTTAAAATTTGAACCAATAAGGAAATGCCATGTGTCATGCTTTTATTATTTTATTATTTCTTTATAAAAAGGCAAAAAATCAGCCCATTTCTCCCATAGTGATCAGCCAAACCAGAAGAGAAGAGAAACCAAGGAAGAACAAACCCTAGGTGGGAAAAATCAAAGAGAAAGTGTTAGAATTCAAGGATTTGATCAAGGAAAGGTAAAATTTCTTTGATTTTGCTAGTGATTTACCTTACCCATGCATTTTTCCTTAATTTTTATGGTTAAATTACATGTTTTCATGATGAATTCATGGCTAGTCAAAATGGGTAAGGAGAGAGCAAGATGTTGGATTGAATTGATTTTAAGATATGTTAGTGTTTTTAGTTAGTTTTGCATATTTAGAAGTAAAACAACAAGAAAAGAATCCATTTTCCCCACGAATCTTCATTGGTCGAATCTTCCTTTGTCATGACCTGGAACCTCCCTCGGGCCCATGACAACCGTCGCGATGTCCCGATTGACACTCATTGCTCAAAATGCCAATCGAAACCCCGCAAGGCTTACATATAAGTTTCTTGCCTTTTCTGTGAGTAATCGTTTTTAAACATTTTGTTTTAACCAATTACCAGTCGTTTCCGGCTCAAGTAAATCAAAGACAAAAATATAACATTTTTATATAAAACAATATTTATAGAAACACGTGTAAGTAATCTTTTGTAACTTAGAAGTAAAATAAATTCATACATACAATAATTTACAAAGTTATAATATACAATAATAATTACAATGACAAGTGGCCCATAAATACACCAAGTGTTGGCGATAGAAATCTACTATTTGTGAGATAGAGGGGTTAACTGGAATCCTTGACAAAATCGGTATCTACAAGCTACCACGGCTTGAAATATTTGGAAAGAAGGTGGGTGAGATTTCGCAATCCCAATGAGTAAACAAACATTATCATAAATATCTAAAGGTGAGTAACATGGAGGCAAGTTTAAACAACAAATTACAAACCATTTCATAAGGTTTTCAATTTATTTCTTAAACCATAAAATATTTGTAATTTACTAAAACAGTTGTTAAGGCTTCTGACTTTTATTAAAAACAAGGCTCAAGTCAAAACTAATTCTCGGGGATACCTTGGTCGAGGCATCTAACCAAGTCTGCCAAGGTTGTTAAGATATTTACATGTGAAACATATTTTTATTTATAAAACAAGCCCTTCCTTGGCGTTGGCCAAGTTGCACATTCACGTGGGGGTTCGATGTGAAGTGAACTCTAACATTACCCCGGGAGTTACCCTCCTCGCCTCTACTACCGGAGTAACTATATAACCAGGTTTTGTCTATTCTTAAGACTTTCCTAGCATAATAACATGCTACTCAGTGCATGTATGTCATCACATGTGTTTATAGGGTCGGGTTTTACATCCTTGATGTGTGTGGATGATGGATTGTTATTATTTCAAGAGAAATGGCTTAGAAAATGATGAATAATGGTGAGAAAATTAAGTAGGAAAAATCATGGTGTTAGTGCACTGTAATGCCCGAGTTTTTCCATGAAGAAATGGGAAGGTTTTGATGTTGAAATTGGTGTTATTTGAATAATGTTTGGTGAATTGAGGTATTAGAAATGAAATGGAGCAATTTGGAGCCAAATCAGACACAATTGTCATTTAATCCGGTAATAGGCCAACTAGGTCAGCACCGCATTTAAGAGGTAGTCGGATAAGTTGCATATTATATCATGCATATACATCGAGCCTGAAATAGCTTATGACTGTTAGACACAATTTAATTAAAATATGTGTCATGGATTATGGCTAGATGGTGAGCCATTGGATACAGATAAAGGACTGTACCTACGGACTGAAAATAGGAGTATTTCTACTCTTAATACTGTGAGTGGACAATTCAACATCTTAAATATCTAGAGTAATTATACTTGTTTGATGCTTTTAGTGAATGGTGACTTTAAATTATAAAATATTATAATTTCCAATTAAAATGTTTTTTAATAAAAATGAGATTTATACTGGTTTTAAAATCAAATATTGTTTTAGGAAAATTGAGTATATGGAGACTGTGTTGAATTTATGATTTTATATGTTATTGAAATTGTGGCTTAGGACACTATGGTAGCATGATGGCTAAATTTTTGGGGTTGGCATGAAATATATGACAATTTTGGATTGGTCTCGGTAGACTGGATTAAATTTTATTCGCCATATTATGCTATTGGAAATTTTATGGGTCTGATGGTATATTAAACGGTCACTGTAGTGGTGGGGGTTTCCGTGGACTGCCTATGAGAGGGGCACGATAACCCAATTATATATTTACCTCCAAGGGGAGATGTTAGATGAAGTATCTCCTAAGGTAAGATTTGAGTGCACCTTAGTTTGGGCCACCATGTGAGAGTGAGACTTAGCCAACCCCAAGGATCGGCTGTGTGTCAGATGTGAAAGCATGTTTATGGGTATGGGACATTTAACAGCCTTAGCGATCTTAGTGGGATACCTTGATGAAGGTACTCATGAGAATGATTTTGGCAAGGGCCAAGTTTAAGAAATTCATAAGCTGGGAAATTTTGATGAAAAGAAATTGTTTGGTATAGATTGAAACGAATTTTGCGTTATGAATATTATTGAGATATAACTTTTTTATATTGTCTCCATCTACTTGGCTTTAGATGCTTTTGATGGTAATTGTTTACTCACTGGGGTTATGTAATCTCGCCTCTATTCCTATCCATTTTTCAGGCTCAGGACAGTTTGTTGATAGTTGATTAAGACGAGAATTAATCACGGAGCTGCATCCTAGAAAGTAAGGGTTCGTAGCCCTACACCTTCTTGGTTAGTTGGGGGCCTACGTGTCACTGTAAAAGTAATTTTATACTTCAGTTATCTGATTTAAAGTACGTATGAACATATTTAGCTTTTACACCATGTTTTTGGCGGGTTTCGGTATTTTAAAAAAAAAAATGACGAAAGTACTCCTATGAGGTAGAAATAAATATTCATTGTTTTTGGATGGGAAAATGGTCCATTTCGTTTCAAACACGATTTTAGTTACTATCGATCACAAGGGAGGTAAGAAAACTGATACGAAAGCCTTGCGATGTTTCGGTCAGCATTCGAGTTAAAGAATATTTGACGAGACTTTTCGACGGTTGTCACAGGCTCGATGGGAGTTTTGGGTCGTGACATTTAGCCTCTCGTTTCCCAAGGTAAACATTCCATTATAATCTATTTTAACCAAAAATGTAAAAACATTAAACCTAAAATCAATAATTAAATTATAAAACCATTTAAAGTGAGTAATAAGGCTTTCAAAGGCATGACTGGCTATAAATGGACTTTCTTGTCAATCGATGGTTGTCGTTTCACGTTTCTTCAGGCAAACATTCAATTATAATCAGTTTTACCCAAAAATGTAAGAAAATTCAACATAAAATCAATAATGAGATTATAAAACCATTTAAAGCGAGTAATAAGGCTTTTGAAGGCATGAGTGACTATAAATGGACTTTTCTTGTCAATTGATGGCTTTCGCTACATGTTTCTCGAGGCAAACATTTAATTATAAACTTTCTTAACTGAAAATGTAAGCAAATTCAACTTCAAATCAATTATGAGATTATAAAACCATTTTAAGTGAGTAATAAGGCTTTTCAAAGCACGAATGACTATAAATGGACTTTTCATATTGACGGAGGGTTTTAGCCTCACGTTTCCCAAGGTAAACATTTAATTATAATCTGTTTTAACAAAAATGTAAAAAAATTCAACTTAAAATCAATAATCATCTTATAAAACCATTTAAAGTGAGTAATAAGGCTTTCGAAGGCATGACTGGCTATAAATGGACTTTTCTTGTCGATCGATGGCTTTTGCTTCATGTTTCTCGAGGCAAATATGTAGTTATAACATTTTTTAACAAAAAATGTAAGAAAATTCAACTGAAAGTCAATAATGAGATTAGAAAACCATTTAAAACGAGTAATAAGGCTTTTTAAGGCATGAGTGACTGTAAATGGACTTTTCTTGTTGACAGAGGGTTTTAGCCTCTCGCTTCCCAAGGTAAACATTCAATTATAATTTGTTTTAAAAAAAATGTAAAAAAACTCAACTCAAAATCAATCATGAGATTATAAAACTATTTAAAGCGAGTAATAAGGCTTTCAAAGGCATGGGTGACTATAAATAGACTTTTCTTGTCAATGGATGGCTTTCACTTCACGTTTTCGAAGGTAAACATTCAATTATAATGTATTTTAACAAAAAATGTAAAACAATTCAGCTTAAAATCAATAATCATATCATAAAACCATTTAAAGCAAGTGATAAAGAGTTCGAAGGCATTAGTGACTATAAATGGACTTTTCTTGTCAATGGATGGCTTATGCTTCACGTTTCCTGAGGCAAAAATTTAATTATAATCTATTTTAACATAAAATGTAAAAAAATTCAGCTTAAAATTAATAATCAGATTATAAAACCATTTAAAAAGAGTAATAAGGCTTTCAAAAGCATGATTGACTATAAATGGACTTTTCTTGTCAATGGATGCCTTTTGCTTTAGGTTTCCCGAGGTAAACATTTAATTATACTCTCTTTTAACCAAAATTGTAAAAAAATTCAAGATAAAATAAATAATGAGATTATAAAATCATTTACTGTGAGTAATAAGGCTTTCGAAGGCATGAGTGATTATAAATGGAGTTTTCTTGTCAATCAATGGCTTCACTTCACGTTTCTCGAGACAAACATTTAATTATAGTCTGTTTTAACAAAAAATGTAAGAAAATTCAACACAAAATCAATAGTGAGATTATAAAACCGTTTAAAGTGAGTAATAAGGTTTTCGAAGGCATGAGTGACTGTAAATGGTCTTTTCTTCTCAATCGATGGCTTTTGCTTCACGTTTCCTGAGGCAAACATTCACCCATAATCTGTTTTAACAAAAAATAAAAAAAAATTCAACTCAAAATCAGTAATGAGATTATAAAACCATTTAAAGCGAGTAATAAGGCTTTCGAAGGCATGAGTGGCTATAAATAGACATTTTTTGTCAATTGATGACTTTTGCTTCACGTTTCTTGAGCCAAACATTCAATTATAATCTATTTTAGCCAAAAATGTAAGAAAACTCAACATAAAATAATAAGGAGATTATAAAATCATTTAAAGCGAGTAATAGGGTTTTTGAAGGCATGAGTGACTATAAATGGACTTTTCTTTTTAATGGATGGCTTTCGCTTCACGGTTTTTGAGGTAAACATTCAATTATAACCTTTCTTATCCAAAAATGCAAAAATATTCAACTTAAAGTCAATTATGAGATTATAAAACCATTTAAAGTGAGTAATAAGGCTTTCGAAGGCATGAGTGGCTATAAATAGACTTTTCTTGTCAATCGATGGCTTTTACTCCATGTTTTTTAAGGTAAACATTTAATTATAACCTATTTTAACAAAAAAATGTAATAAAATTCAACTTAAAATCAATGATGAGATTATAAAACCATTTAGAGTCCATTTATAATTACCAATATCATCGTGTACACCCCCACATCGCGTAATAAATGGACTATTTTAACCAAAAATCAATGTTGATATATATTATTTCGATTCGCGCACAACTAATGCCATCATGTGCTCCCCCCACATCGCGCACATAGGTAATCTCAATATCCATACTCCCTTATCCCGTCATCACCGACATGTGCAACGCCCACATCGTGCATATGCGCAATTATAATTATCACACAATATTAACTATCAATACACAACATATATATATCAACATAATATGGGAGCACAAGGATTCATCATATTACACATTCATAACATATAACATTTCATCAAAGGCTTGTTCCATGCAAATTTTAAGAAAAACCAGTAAAAATAATTCAAGTGGTTCAATCAAGCATATAATCATTTATTCCAAAACATTTTAATGCAAGTTCACTCACCTTACGATAGCTGGATGTTACATCGCTATTAGTTTGGAGGCGTATTTACTTGTTGCTACTTACCGGTCGCTCGTTATTTCCTCTGGCACGTTACCACAATACACTATCTTTACTTTTGTACTTCCTAGAAACAATCCAAATTCAATATCTTTAGTGTACCTCATTTCTAATTCTCTTTTTCCTTCAATCATGAATCCTTATTCAACTAACTTATATCTTGACACATTCTTTACCAAAGTGGCTTTTATCCTTTACTTGCGTAATTCTTTAGATTATGGATACCGGTAACTTATTTATGACTCTATCACATATATAAGTCTTGTCTAAGGATATTTATCAAGTTTATCCATCATTTCCACAATAATTACCTAGCATATGGCAGCAACTATAAATTTACTTCCATCAAACATTTTCTAAGTCTACATGTACCACCATCCTCATTTACATGTTGCCACCAAACATATCATTAATATTCATTCATGCACACCAACATTCGTAACCTTTTAAACCTTTCCTAACAACACATATCTACACACCAAACTTCCAATTAATATAATTGCCTTCCAACCTGTGAGACCTTGATCTTTATAAACTTGTAGCTAGAAGTAGACGCGATATCACTAACTAGGGGTAATTTCATCATTTCCTTAGAGAGCCCCTAGAAGTATGCTTTCAAACAATATTAAGGCCTAAGTAGGCCTAAGACATAAATGAATGATGAAAATAAGGATAAAATGATAAAGGAAATAGAAATAATGATGATTTCTAAGGAAGCGGCAAAATGGTAATTTCTCATTTCGAGTCAAAATTTTAAGTTTTCATGAACTTGAGTATTTCTAGACTATTTTGGACCTTATCCCAGTGTCAAAAGAGTAAAAAGATTACACCAAGGATTGAAGGAGGACAAGGCAACTTGTTAAGGGCATTTTCATAATTTAAGAAGAGATTGCATAAGCTTTAGCTATAAATATCATTTGTTCTAGTAGCTTCTTCATTTCTCCAACAGCTTCTTCTTCTTTTTCTTCCCACCTCATGTTGCTTTCATCCTCCATGGAAGCTTGTTTTGAAACCTTCATAGCTTCTCTCAAGCTAGCTCCAATTTTCATGCTTTTGTGCACCCTTTCATAAAACCTTTTGTGCTCTTTCACTCTCACTTTAATACCCTTGAAAAGTCTTACTTTCATACTTCCTCTCACTAGCTAGGTGTTTTAGAAAGAGAAAGAGAGAGCTTCTATAATAGCTTGAAATTTTTTGAAAGAATTTCAATTACAAAGCTACCAAGGTGAGTAGTGAATTAGAGTTGATTTTTAGTTGTTGATAATGTCTAGTAATTTAATTTGTGAGTGGTTTATTGCTGAGATTGTTTAATCATTTTTAATGTGACTAGAGTAGTGCAAATAATAGCCATTTAATGGTAGTTGGAAGCTAGTAGGAATGACTAGTAGAACTTAATTTAGAAGATAGCTTTGGAATAGTATTAATGCCAAGTTAGGTTGATGGTGATGTTGTTGTGTGTGATAGGTTCCAATGAAAGCCCACACCTCCATTCGAAACCTTAGCCGATGTTAGAGCCCACCAAAACATCAATAAAGACTGGTGAGTGAACTTGCATTTCAAAATTTCTTTGGGAAATGTAAATGTATTTGGATGAAACATTTGAATGATTTTATCCAACCTTTCTTTAAAAATGTGTGCCGGGGAACAAGCCCTTTGTAAAACCTAACCATATAAACACATGTCATGACATACATGCACTGAGTAGCATGTTATTATGCTAGGAAAGCACCTAAGAATAGACAAAACCCGGTATCTTACCTAACGATACACTTGAGTTGATTTAACCTTGAACTAGTTCAAATAGGAATCGTAGGATGAAATTTAATATTTTATAGACAAGGAATGACTAAAAATGATTGTTCAGAGTTCGAGGGTTCATTAAGGGTAAAATTGAAAATTTTGATGTTCAGGGGTAAAATCGTCATTTTGCCACCTAAGATAATAATTTGATAATGGAGTGAAATTTTTGACCAAGATTAACTTTTTGGAGTATAATTTAATGATAGAAAGTGAAAAAGTTTAATTCAGGTGATTTTTAAAGTGTAAGGGCAAAATCGTAATTTTGCCACCCGCGAACAAAATTTGAGATTTTGAGAGAATTTAGATCAAATTTGACAAATTGGAGAATGGTATGACTATAAGGGATGAAAAATATGTCTATGGGCAATTTTTCAGTTTTTTGGGCAAAAATGTAATTTTTCACTTTTACGAGGGCAAAAGTGTAAATTTTAAAAATTACTCCACCGAGACTTTGGATAAGTCTGAGAATTTTATCTAAGCTATGGATATGTGGGACAAGTGTATAGTGAAAATTTGGAAACAAATGGATGAAATTTTAAAAATGGGCCAATGGGAAAGTGACACGTGGCATTTTTAATCATATAATATTATTTTAATGAAAAGTTAGCTCATTTAAACCCTATTTTAAGTGCTGGCAGGCCATAAAGGAGAACAAGAGAGAAAATAGAGAGGAAAGGAAGAAACAAAGAAAAACCAAAGAGAAACAAGAAAATTCAAAGGGGAAGTCACGTTTTTCGCCCGTTTACGCGTCTAACGATAAGATTTTTCGACTTTAGCTTGATTTCTACCTTTCTTATGCCTTTGTTTCCATTTAGCATGCTTGAGGAGGGAGATCTAAAAGTGACATCAAGGACTGGATGAAATTTTAGGGGAGAGATTTTTAAATTTTTAGGTTTTGATTTTTAGTTAAATTGGTAGTTTTAGTTAGTTCAATGTGTTTAGAAATTAAATTGGGCAACAAAGCATTAAATTTTCACAATACCCACCCTTGGCTGAATCTGCAATGAGGTACAATGATGATGATCTGATTTTTATTCTAAGAGAAATGAAGAGAAAATGATGAAAAATGGTTAAATGTGATAGAAAAACAAAGTAGAAAATTTACCGAGTTAATGTCCCATTTTTAGCCGAATTTTTGAAGGAGGAAAGTGAACTGATTTTGGTGATTTTAGAAGGTTATTGGCTGATATTTAATGGTTAGAAATGTTGGAGAGAGAATGGGATGATTTAGAGCTAAAATAGAGCGCGTTAGCAATTTATCGGGTAAAGTGCTAAAAATAGATTAATACAACGTTTAAGCCATTTTTGGCTATTGCATTTCATACCATGCATTAGTATAGGATTTAAGTCAAATATATAGTGATTTAGCATTAATGTGATGAATTGAGTATATTTTTGCAATGTGTCTAGGAGGAGAGCCTTCCAGTAAAGGCAAGGAAATCGTACCCGACGAGTAGTTATCGGGGCACCTAAAAAGCAATTAGTTTGTACAAACGGTGAGTAAACCTATTATTATTGTGAATTATCTAGAGTTATTTTAAAAATGCTCTTTATGTATTTTATGAAACAAAAATGAGATTAAAACAAGATTTTTGATGTTTTAGATATAAATGTGACAAAAGAAATATATTGTGTTGATTATGAAATTGAGTAATTGGAGGCTGTTAACTGTCTTGAAAATTATATATTTTCCTATGAATGGCTTATGAGATATAAGTATATGTGGCTATATTTTGTAAGTGTATTGGGAAATTTATGTAAGCTGTTTTTACTATGCAGGTTGGATAAATAAATAAAAGCCACGTTATACTGTCGAAATTTTATTAAAATTGGTGGGTTAGTCACTGCAGTGACGGGTTTTCGTGGACTGCCTATTAGAAGGGCACGATAAACCCGGTTATATAGTTAGTTCGGTTGTAGAGGTGAGGAGGGTAACTCCTAGGGTAGTATTAGAGCTCACTTCACGTCGAACCCCCACGTGAATGTGTAACTCGGCCAACGCCAAGGAATGGCTTGTTTTAAAAATAAAAATGTGTTTCACATGTAATGTTATAACAACCTTGGCGGACTCGGTTAGATGCCTCGGCCAAGGTATCCCCGAGGATTAGTTTTGGCTTGAGCCTTGTTTTTAATAAAAGACATAAGCCTTAACAACTGTTTTGGTAAATTACAAATATTTTATGGCTTAAGAAATAAATTGAAAACATTATGAAATGGTTCGTAATTTGTTGTTTAAACTTGCCTCCATTTTACTCGCCTTTAGATATTTATGATAATGTCTGTTTACTCATTGGAATTGCAAAATCTCACCCACCTCCTTTCCAAACATTTCAGGTCTGTGGTAGCTTGTAGATACCCTATTTTGTTGAAGATTCCAGTTGACATCTCTACCACACAGACAGTAGGTTTCTAGCACCAACACTAGGTGTATTTTGGGTCACTTGTCATTGTAACCATTAATGTACATTATAATTTAGTAAATTTTTGTATGTATGAATTTATTTTACTTACACATTACAAAAGATTTCTTACACGTGTTTCTATAAATATTGTTTTATATAAAAATGTTATATTATAATCAATATTTTGAATAGTGATATTTGTCTATAAATTCTTTAAAAAAAATTTCTTTGGATTTATTTGAGCCGAAAACGACCTGTAATTGTTTTAAATGGAATGTTTAACAACGATTGCTTACAAGAAAGGAAAGAAACTGATATGTAAGCCTTGCGAGGTTTCGGTTGGCATTCCGAATAATGAGTGTCAATCGGGACGTCACGGCGGTTGTCATGGGCCCGAGGGAGGTTTCGAGTCGTGACACCCTTGATAAAATGTTTTGATGTTGTGAAAATGTGAAATGTGTAAAAGGATGAATCCATGTGCTCCTGTATTATGTTGGTATGTATATATATGAATATATGTTGTGCATTGATGAATAATGTTGCGTGATGATGTTGAAGTGTGTGAGTAGGGAGTGCACACATGATGATGTTAGAGTGTACGAGTAAGGAGTGCACACATGATGATGTTGAAGTGTGTGAGTAGGGAGTGAACACATGATGATGATATTGCATTGAGCTGAGTGTGCCGGGATGGTATGCATGATGATGTATGTATATATATATATATGTGTGTGTGTGTACGTGTGTGTGTGTGTGTGTGTTATAGAAAGTTATGGAAATATTTGTGATTTTGTTGCATGTTGGCATTGTTAATTGCTCCTAAATTCCTTTTCATTCAACAAGAAAATGGTTTTTGATATAAAAAGACCCCTTTTAACCAAATTGCTCTGTTTCTTGCTGCAGCGGGATTCATTTTCCCTGCTGCAAGAAACTCTCGGGTAGGGGGGGTCACACTGGCCTGGTTCTCGCTATAGCGAGAAATTTACTAAAGTAGAAACTCTCAGGTTTTGGTGTTGCACTTTCACTTTGAAAAAATTTTCACCACCTTCCAATAAGAGCTGGGCAAAGTAGTAAACATTAAAGTTGTATCCCAGCCTCTTATCTTTCTAATGGTCTAAAAATCATGTCAATTGGACTTCTGTAATGGGAGATATGATTGAAAAGCCAAAACATATGCAAACTAAGACTGTTTCTCACTGCAGTGAGAAACTTGCTGTCATGCTTGCTACCTTGCTTGATTTTGACATATTTTTCACCCATTTAACTTCATGGATTGATCATGGGTTTTTGCAACACTATGAGGTTATTAATCAAAGTTTGAAATGAGGGGTTTTTAGTAAGAAATTAAATCAATTGCATTATTTTTGAAACAAATGCATCATGATTTCCAAGTTCTCCTTATCGATTGCTTGTTCCCTTCTTATGTTCACTCACTGAGTTTATACTCACCTTTTTCAAATTCATGTTTTCAGATCAAGAGGTAGTTGGGACCTAGATTGAGGTGTCCACATTCATACATCTTTTGGTAGGTATCAATGGCATTCACTAGTTGCACCTTCACTATGGTCTCTCCATTGGAAGTCTAGAGTCCTTTTCATGGAACATACGTACCCTGATGTAAATTGTTAAGACATATATATCTTAAGCAATAGATATTTATGTTGATTAATGTTGCCACTATGAGATGGCACGAATGACATTATTTTGAATCATATAAATGTGAATATATGATTTCAATAGAAAAGTATTGAAATACTTGTTGATAAGAAATACGAAATACAGTTGTAAGAACGAATGATGAAATCGATGAATGGAGTCACATAGATAGGCTTGCGTAGGCTTAGTGGGCTATGTCCATTGAGTCTGCAACAATTTCTCCCCGGTCGCTGTCGGCGCCTAAGACTTCCGGAAAAGACCCGCCAAGTCTCGAACAAGCATGTCTAGAATTTGCTCGTTAATCCACTACTTTCAATCACCATATAATATTGATACTTTCATATACTAACTTGAACCATAAATATAAAAATCAATACAAATTTTTTCCTTTTATTCGTAAGTATATGCATTAAAATCTATAATCTCCAAATTAATGCTTATATAAAAATTTAGAATTCGTTTACAACTTAATAAATAAAATGCTACGACTTGACCTCTAACAGCGGAGTGACTCGGAATAAAATGCTAGGAGATGCCTTTACCTATTCATAGTGGACTGAATGCATCACTGACTACATGCTAGGCTGATCCCTACCTGCAAAAGGGAAAATAAAAAGGGTGTGAGTCTCATCGACTCAGTGATAATTATCGACTCAGCGAGTAGGGCGTAGATGGGAAACAAGCAAATGGCAGATCAGTTGAATATAAAAATGCAAGATTATAAAAGCAATTCGTTTCAAATGAGAGTTTGTGCCTTATATAAAAATCGAGAATTTCTTATACAGTATAAATAATTAAGATAATAAAATTTTTCACATCAAAATATATTAATAATCATTTTCAAATCAAATCAATAAAGTTTAGCAAGCTCCCGCGAAACCAAATAATATTTAAAATCATGCACAAATCATAACTCGCTCCATATGCGAGGAATTACTGATTCATTTCATAGATAAACAAATAGGGAAGCTGAGAGAAATCGTTTAATTCTATTTTCACCATGCAAAGAAGTATAATTCATAATATTAAAACTTATTTCAACTCATATAAAACCATTACATTTTTGTCAAAAATAAACAATATGGCTTATGACTTTCTTAAAAGCTTGGCTTGTGCCAAAATTATTCTCATACTCGGTTGTCAGGGATACCTTGGCTTGGGGCTATCCCAACCGAATCCGTCAAGGCTGTTAAAAAGTAATGTACACATAAATCATATTTTTATTTTGAAAACACAGCCATTCCTTGGCGTTATTGGAGTTCATCATCACGAGGTAGTTCGGAGTGACGTGAACTCTAACCATACCTCAGGAGATACCCTACGCACCTCTCCGACCAAGGTACATATATAACCAGATTTCCTGCCCCTCTAATAGGCTGGTCCACAGAATCCGCCCACTACAACAAGCTAAACCCACCATACAATAAAATTTGTAATAGCATGACATGGCAATTATTTCACAATCTAGCTTGTTAAGGCTAAATACGCAGTTCATATATTTCAACACAAATACCAATTCAACCATTCATGCAAATATTGTCACAAGCCATTCGATTTAAAATACAATTTATAACACAACAAGTAGCAATCTCCAATTACTCTTGAATTTCTTGGTTAAAATGAAATCACCTTTTAAAAGAATTCAAATTTGATCTTCAAGGGGATATTTTAAATCTTTCTCAAAATATCGGTCCCCACATCACGTTAAAACTCTCTTTTCGTAAAATGTTCATTGTAAATATTTGCATGATATTTTGTATAAAAATAGCATGGTGAATATGTAATAAATTTCATGAATGCACACCACACAAACAATAAGGCACAATTTCCTTTGATATAAATCTTTTCGAAAAGCTTGTTTCCTGGTTTAAAACACTTTACGTCTAATATATATATATATATATATATATATATATTTCAAATGATTTCTAAAAATAACTTACACCCACAATTCCTTAAAATTCTATCAACGCATGCTTTCCATAAATTTTGCACTTCACGTAAAATATACGTACATGTATATATATACGAAATTCTTTAAAATTGACACCCTCTACTCACCTCATAATAGTGGGATATTACTTCACTATTGATTCGTACGCGTATAATTATTCCTATTTGTCGGTCATATACTTTGTTCGCCACGCCTCCACGATAACTTTCCTAGTAACAATTTAAACTTAGTATACTTAATCACACATTTATATGGGTAGCAACTTAATTAAAAATTCCTTAAGCAACTTAATTAAAAATTCCTTAAGCAACTTGCATATTTTTCATCCAAAATATGCACAATATTAAACTACCCATAAATCTTAAAATATAAAATTAACTTACCATTGGGCCTTCTCCATGGGCTTCTCCATTTTCTCTATTTGGGCCAAACTTATTTATTTTTATTTTCTGTTGGGCCATGCCCACTTATTTTCTATTAGGTCATGCCCATTTATTTTCTATTTGGGCCATGCCCATTTTTATTTTCTATTTGGGCCATGCCCATTTTTATTTTCTATTTCTTTTCTTTTCTTTTCTTTTTCTTTCTTTTTTCTCTCTTTCACAGTCACTCCCTTCACCACCATGTCTTCCTCTCTTCACCACCGTGGCTTCCTCTCTTCCTTGGGTCGTTTTCTTCCTTCTCCGATGGCAGCACTTTTAGCTTTCTTTTCCTCAAAAATTTGGTAGCACCAAACTGCTTTTTCTCCCTCAAATTGGTAGCACAATGTTGTCCAATTTTTCTGCACAAATTGGTAGCAAACAGCTCCAATTTTTTTGCATAAACAGCTCCAATTTTTCTGCAGCAAACAACTCCAATTTTTTTGCACAAACAGCTCCAATTTTTCCGCAGCAAACAGCTCCAATTTTTCTGCACAAATTGGCAACAAATAGCTCCAATTTTTCTACACAAATTGGTAGCACTTTACTTCCCTTTAATGGCAGCAAAACCTCCAAAATTTCCAGCTGCAAATTCACACAATTTCAGCAGCAACAACCTTGAATTTTCAGCACCAAAATCAACCATAAAAACCTCAAAAATTCCAACAATTAACCTAAAAAAAAATCAGCTTTCTTACCTCAAAAATTTTAGCTTTTTCTTCCTCCAAAAATTGCAGCAAAAAGCTTTCTTTTCCTCCCTTAAAGTGTAACAAAACTGTGCCAAAAAAAGGAGCATAATTTTTGTTCCTTTTTCTCTTCCTCTCCCACGGTTTTTCTCTCCTTTTTTCTCTTCATTTCTTTCTTCCTCTCTCAACTGACTTCCTCTCATTTTCTTTATTCTTTTGTTCAACCTTTTGGTCCTTTCTTTCCTCTTCATAGCCGACTTCTCCTTTCTTTCCTTTCGCATGGCCGGTCCCACCATCATTTCGACATTTTCTCTTTATTTTCTTTGTTTCTTTGTGTCTTTGTTCCCTTAATATTTTTTGTATGGCCGGCCATTGAATTTAGAATTCTTGGGTTTGACTTTTCTTCATTCCCATCCATACCACATCATTCCTATTCTATTTATTTCCTTATTATTTTATTATTTATTTATTTTATTCTCTCTAAATTATGCAATTTACATGTAATTCCTCAACTTTATTTTATTTATTACTTAATCTTCCAATTTTCGTATCTTAAAATTTAATCATTCCGACACATTTAAAAATTCTAATTTTCTTCTATCTTCCCTTTCTTACACGTGTATAATAAAAATATCAAGATCGCATTTCAACGCGGTGTCACCATAATATTTAAATATTTACTTACCAGCGTTAGCTCGATTTAATAAAATCACGTTGTCACAATTGTCGTCGTTTTCCTTCAAAATTCTTCTTTACTTCTTCTCCCCCACTTAAATTAGTCATATTCCATTTTTCATGACTAATTTCGATAACATATAAAATATTAATATTTTAATATTATTTTATTAAATAAAATATTATTTTATTTCAAAAATTTTAACTTGCCTTCTTTGGTCCCAAAACGCATTATTACATCTCGGTTTATTTTCGAATCATCTTTTAGCTTACTAATTAATCTCCAATGAAAAATATTATTATTTAATTATTGTTTCGCACGCGCGAAGCATTTTATTCTTGAACGTTCCTTTCATCCTTTGTCACTCTTTAGCACGCCAATTCGCATCAAACGATCATTAGTTTGATCAATAAGGTCTTATTTGTGTCCAACAAGGGTGCGGGGTATTACAGAGTCCATGCACCGGTCATGGCCCAAGATTTAGGTCATGACATAACCATACCCATGACATCACAATAACACTACATATGCATACAATCATTCTCACAATATTAAACCAATCATAAGCTTCAAATTGTAGCATTAAGCTTACCACTTGGTTTTAGCTTGGATTTCACCCAACAAAATTCATAATTTCCTCACACCCATGGTCACCATAGCTGCCAAAAAATGATTCACACATCATTTTTCCAAAGATTTAACTAACCATGAGCTTAAAACACAAAAACCCTTACCTTATGTTTCTTGAATCTTGAGACCCACTTGATATTTCTTCAATTACTTTTGAATCATTTATTACCCAAGCCTTCCACCTTTCTCTCCTTCCTTTCCTTAGCTAATTCTCTCTATTTTTCTCTTCAATTGCATGAAAGTCAAGTAAAAATGGGGTGGAAGTATCGAAGTGGCGTGGGAGGAAGGAGATGGAGAAGAAAAAATGCCATCTTGAAGAGATAAGGATTAGCCAAGGATAAGGATGAAGAGTCAAAGCTTCATTTGGAAGCTTTGACCACTTTAATGGCAAAATTACCATTTTACCCTCCAAGGTTTTCACCTTTTTTAATTGTATCCTCCCATAATCTTTTAATTCCAATTTCTTTCAATTATCTATTTTTACACATGTACGAATGAAATATAAAGTTTTAACTCCAATGCGGTGTCCCCATAATATTTAAAATATTTATTTACCCACGCTATCTTTATTTAATAAAGGCAAGCGAGCCCCATTAACATCATTTTTCTCTAAAATTTCCTCGTTTGTCTTCTCCCCCACTTAGATTGACCATATACTCCCTTTTCATGGAAAATTACGATCTTGAATAAAATATTAATATTTTAATATTATTTTATTGTAAAAATTTCTACCTGTCTCCTTGGCACCCAAAACACCTTGTTATACCTCGATTCACTTTTGAATCACTTTTTATCTCGTTAATTCATTCTCAATAAAAAAATTATAATTGTTTTATTAATATTTTCTCACGAGCGAAATATTTTATCTTAAAATACTCTTTTCACCTTTCATCACTTCTAAACATTCCAATTAACCTCAATTAGCATTCGATAAGCTTTATTAGCCACCATAATAAAGTATAGGATATTACAATTATGCCTTATAGAAATGATGCTGTAAAATCACAGTGTAATATTTAATTTGGCAAAACAATGTCGAAAACAAGTGTAGCAACTCAGTGTTAAATCATCGAAAATATGACTTACCATCAAAATATAAATAATAATATAAAGGTATGCATGCTCCCAAAACACGTGGCATGTAATGAAATCAACTTGATTAGCCATATAAACCATCTCGTAATCATAGAGTAAGAATTTAAAAGCTTTTGTTAAAAACAAAGGGAGTTGTAGAGAAATCTTGACTCTCCACCAACAAAAGAGTCTCGTCAAAAAATGCACAAGGCCCTCGAGTAGGAAGTATAATATCAACATGTGGACCCACTTCCATGTACAAATAATCTGGGAACATAGCTTCCACCGGATTCTCACATGCCATGGCAATCTCAACGATGTTGGCCGACATCGGAGAATCAAGTGGTTACAATCGTGTATATCACTTGTGGCCTAGCCACATGTACAACCCGTGGCCTTGCAACGTATATCACAGACCATGGCCCCAACTATGTCTAACAGCCCGTCGATGACCCAAAAATTCTCTAGCTAGAGCTCACTTGTGCACGAGGGTCACACTTAACCGATGTGGCATCCAACCTACTCTCGACGCTCTCGGTTTGTCAAAAACGGTTTTCAAAACGAAATCAAGTTTCTCGACACTTTTTCCTTAAGTTGTTTGAAATCAAAGTTTGATAACCCGATAAATTGGTTTCCAAATTAATTGTCATGGTGTAAATACTTTTATAAAAATCAGACTAAAACCGGCTCTCGAAAGCTTACATATAAATCATTTAGCTAAAGGATTTAACTATGCATATCACACAAAAATGCAAGGCATAGATTTTTGATGCAAAATAGTGTGAAAGGCTTGTTTCTGGGTTTCTAAAACACTTTATGTATATAATTTTATACATATATATATATATATTCAAAATATGTCCAAACATCATAACAATCACAAAATTCCTAAAAATTCTACCAACACATGCTTTCCACAATTTTTGCATTTAAAATAAATCATATGTATATATATAGTTACGAAAATTTTAAAATGGACATCTCTTACTCACCTCACAATAGCAGGATTACTATGTTGCTATTGGTTCGTATGTGTATATAATTATTCCTATTTGCCGGTCACATCTTACTTCGTCCGGCAAGCCACCACGACAAATTTTCCTAGCAACAATTTAAACCCAATATACTTAATCACACACATGTATGAGCAGCAGCTTAATTAAAAATTCCTTAACCAAATTGCATAATTTTCATCCAAAATATTCACAATATTAAACTACCCATAAACTTTAAAATATAGTATTAGCTCACCATTTTTTTTCTTCCTTTTTTTCTTTCTTTTCCTTCCTCTATTTTTCTCTCTTTCTTCTCCTTTTTTTCTTTCTCTAGTCGCCGCTCACCTCTTTCTTTCTAACTCTCCAACTGCCATTTTTTTCTCCATCTTTCTTTTTTCTTCCCCCTTATGCCAGCTACCCAAACCAAGACTCTCATTCACCAACCAGTAGCCAATAGCCTTTTCTTTCTCCTTCATAAACTAGCAGCCAATAGTCCCCTTTTTACTCTCCTAGATCGGCAGTAGCTTCCCCCCATTTTACCCAGTCTAAACGGTAGCAGCTACCTCCCCTTTTTCCCATTCTTCTTTTCTCCGTAAATGGCTTCCTTTCTTCTCTATTTCTCCCCTCAAGATTGGCTGCAACCACCAAAGAAATTCTCTCCTTAAAATCGACTGCAACCACCCAAGAAAATCTCATTTGCTCACCCAAACTGGTAGCTCAAAGCCTCTTCTCTATATCCCTTTGTCAACATAAAAACCAAGCTCTTTCTCCCATTTTGTCTCTATAAAAAGCTAATGGTAAGGAATAACAAAAAAACAAATAAAATTGTAAATGATGTGGCTGCATTTTGGGGGGAAAGCCGACATGACAAGCTTGCTTCTCATGTCCCCCCCCCTTTTTTTTTTTATTTCTCTTCTTCCTTTATTGTTTCATTCGGCCAACCCCTACCGTCCTTTCTTCTTCTTCTTTTATTGTTTCATTTGGCCGGCCCCTACCATCCTTTCTTCTTCTTCCTTTATTGTTCCATTTGGCCGGCCCCTACCATCCATTCACAAAGCAAAAACTTAGTTTTAAATTTTTTTTTTTTTACTTTCATTCCACACATGGGCAACTGCCCATTCTTTCTTTATTTTATTATTATTTATTTATTTATTATTATTATATATTTATTTTATTTAACTTCAATTAACAAATTGTGCACATAATCCTCAACTTCATTTTATTTACTACATAACCCTCCAACTTTTATATTTTAAATTTTGGTCCTTCCAACACCTTTAAAAATTCTAATTTGTTTTTATCTTTCCTCCTTTACACGTATACAACCGAAATATCAAAGTTACATTTCAACGCGATATCATCATAATATTTAAATATTTACTTACCCACGTTAGCTTGATTGAATAAAATCACGTGGGCACAATTACCGTCATTTTTCTCCAGAATTCTTCCTGACTTCTTCTCCCCCACTTAAATTAGTCATATACCTTTTTTCCTGACTAATTTCTATAATTAATAAAATATTAATATTTTAATATTATTTTATTTATAAAATAATATTTTATTTTAAAATATTCTTTTCGCCCGTAACCGCTCTTCGGCACTTAAATTTAAATCAAGTGACCCTTCATCTTATCGATAGAGTCTTATTAATGACTAAATGAGGGTACCGGGTGTTACACTTTCACTTGCACTGGCTTTGATACATTAAATGAAATGATTATTTTGCATTAAAATTCTTGGGTTATATGTAAGGCACAAATGTTCCATTTGAGTTTAAATTGTTTATATAGATTCTCATGTTTTTAATATTAAAATTTTCTGTCCTTGGCTTGTTTCCCACCTATTACCTACTCACAGAGTCGATGATCACTAAGTCTATGAGACTCACCCCCTTATCTTCCCCTTTTTGTAGATAAGTGATCAGCTCAAGTGCATTGCCTTAGCATATTTGACTTGCTGCAACATCGGTAATGGCATCTCTTAGACTTCCATTTCGAGTCACTCTGCTGCATAGGGGTTGTGTTGTGTAAAACAGTTAGACTTATAAAATTATTAGTTTATCGAAAATGTATTGCTAAAACCCTTGAGGTTGTGTAATGGATTCTAAGTGTGATGTTTGAATTTATCTTGCAGTTTACTAGAATTGGATATTGTTATCTAGTTGCTACATCTTAATTGCAAGTTTTTATTTGGTTTAAGTAAACGATAGTATTATTACAAGTCGATAGAATTTTTAGTAATCATCACAAGTGGATATTATATAAAATCCAAGTCAATTCATTTATGTAGTAAAATGTTTGATTAGTTAACAAGAATCTCAACTAAGGCTTGTTTGGGATTTGGCGGGTTCTCTCGCAAGTCTTGGACCTCGGTAATGATTAGGAAGGGGGTCGTTACAGAAGGGATTTTGATTGACGCATGGACCTACATGGGTATAGCCCATTAGGCCCAAGCGAGCCTAATCAATAATGCATGGGCTAGTCATCCATCGCATTCACAACATTCCCATTAACAATTAAGGATATGCAAATAACCAACAAATCCACCACGTTCCGTAACTTCTCAACGTAAGTGGGGTTTCTATCACATTTCATATAAATATTCACAAATGTTATAACAATTGTGGTTTGGCACGCATCTCGTGCCTATACTCTGTGGTTTGTCCACTATAAGCTTACCATTCACATGCTCCCATATTTGGGGCGCAACATAATTTGTGGAAACATAAACAGTTATGAGTATATAAACATTATTTACATGATCAAGTTCATTATCAACATGACAATTCAAGAACTAGTTTCGACACATTGTGGATTGTATGACGCTAGGAGGCTAGAACGAAGGCTCTACCACACTTATCACTAATAAGTTGATCCACTACTCCACAAGTCGCCTAGTCAAGCAAGCTACTGATCTAAAACAAAATAGGGAAAAATAATGTGTCAGTCACAAAGACTTCGTGAGTGAATAAGGGGAAAAGGACAAGCCAAGGGGGAAGAATTTTGCAATAAACCATAATTACAAAGCAACAGCATAATCATATAAATCCTTTTAATAGTCATAAAGATATTTGATAACTTTGATTGAATCAAATAATATAATAACCACATACAAGGTCAACTTACAAAATATTTGCAAAGAGATAACGAAAGGTAATCTTCATGTCACGACCCAAATTTTGGGCCATGACCGGTGCATGTGCCCAATGGACGTAGTCCACTAAGCCCAAGCAAGCCTATTAATTTGACATGTTCATCATTCCATCATAAACTGCTAAGTCATATTTCATAACTTAGAATCAAAATAATATTAAACATTGCCACCTCATATTGGCGTACCAAAGAAGTGTATATACATTATCTACAACATGTATCTTAATAATTTACATTAGGTTTGTCTATACACAACAAAAAAATACTCGACTTCTAGCAGAGGGACTCAGATGAATGTACAGCTACTAAATGCCGAGACACCTACCAAAAGTTAGATACAAGTCTACAATGACACCTCATCTTACTTACCGACTGCTTCATGATCTAAAAACATGAAGTTGAAAAACGGTGAGTATAAACCCAGTGAGTGAAGAAAAAGGGAACAAGCATACCATAAGGAATGTTTAACGAAATCATGATGCATTCCTTTTCAAAACAATGCAATTTGTTTTTGAACTTATTAAACCCGTCATGTAAACCCCACATGAGAAAAATCACTTATTGGAAGAAGTCCAGGCTTAACAAAGGGTTCGGAGAGTGAAAGCTTTAATAGCATTCATACGAATCAAGTTAATAAATGACGGGTCCTCGCTGCAGCAAAAAGGCATTCTCGCTGCAGCGACACTTGATTTAAATTATCAACTAACCGAGGGTTTCTTGACTAGCCAAGGGTTTCTCACAAAACCTCTTCATATTAAGCTTAATTCACTTATTCCTTAATGTTGGAAATCCATGCTCAAATATGGTAGCAAAGAAGTGGAAAATAAGGCAATAATTGATTAAAATGAGGTGAAAAATAGAAGGTTTTTCGCTGCAGCGAGAAGCTACTGTACCTTCCTCGCTACAGCGAAAATGGATTCTCGCTGCAGCCAGTTTCCGACCAGCCTACCCTTTCAAACACTCACATTTTTGCATTTACAACCATATACCATATATGTATATATATATAGATATCAATCGTCATATACACCCTCCCATCATCATCATCTCATATGCAATGGCTTATGTGCACTCCCACTCGCAGATAGCCGGGTCAACAATGGCTTATGTGCACTCTCACTCGCACATAGCTGGGTCAGCAATGGCTTATGTGCACTCCTACTCGCACGTAACCGGGTCCACATCAACATACAAAGAAGCACCCAATGCATATCATGCATACTATCATATTTTGATAACACATAGCACATTGTATAGCACATTTCCACAATATAAAATCACTTCACCAAAGGCTTGTTCCCAAGGCACATTTTCAAAGTCAAGTTAGATAAAATCATTCACATTCCCAAAACAAGTTTGAAATGCAAGTCCACTCACCGGTATATTGTTAAGCCTTTCGCTAACTCTAATTCCCCTAATTGTCCAAATGGAATGATGAGGCTTTCTTGGAACCTACCATCACATTAATATCACCATTATGTTAATTCACATACTATAAACCCTAAAAGCTGTCTCTTGACTAGCTTTCAATTGTCACTTTAAATGGCTATCTATGTTCACTATCTTAATCACTATGAAAGGAATAAATGTACTCAACAATAAAATAGCTCATATTCTAAATTACTAGCCATTATTCATAGCTAAAAATCAAGCTTAGTTCATCACTCACCCTAGGGTTCCTTTATAGTAAAATTCTCTTCCAATAGCTTCCACACAAATGGGGTAATTCTCTCATTCTCTCTCTAGAATGCCCAACTAGTGAGAGAAAGTATGGAAATAAGATTTTATCAAGGGTTTTAAGAAGAGAGAGTGGAAGAATACAAGGGTTCTAGTCAAAAGGGCTCAAAGGTATGAAAACTAAAGCTAGAGAGAGAAAATCATGCAAGCTCCATATCAAGCTTCCATGGAGGTTTTAAAGAAATGTGAGAAGGAAGAAGGAAGAAGAAGACAAGCTGCTGGAAAATGGGAGAAGAAGCTGCTAGAAGAAGGATATTTATAGGCCAAACTTATCCATTCCCTTAAAATTATGAAAATGCCCTTGACTAGTTAGCTTGTTCTCATGCAACCTTTTGTGAAATCTTTTTACTCCTTTGACACCGAGACAAGGTACATAATGGTCTAGACATACTCGGGTTCATGAAAACTTAAAATTTTAACTTGAGGTGAAAAATGACCATTTTGCCCCTACCATGAAAATCACCAAAATTTTTGTTCTCTTTTCATTTTACCCCTAATTTCATCATCCATTTATGCCTTAGGCCTACTTAGGCCATAATATTGTTTAAAATCTTACTTTTCTGGATTTGGTAAGGAAATGATGAAATTACCCCTAATTAGGGATATCGCGTATACTTCCCTTTACAAGTCTATAAAGGTCAAGGTCTCACACTTCAATCCTTCAAGCTCAACATTAAACATTTAAATCAAGAATGTATTATTCGTTTAACAACTCATCTCATCATTTCCATATAAACACAATAGTCATCAATCGCCAATCATAGGCATCATAATATCCATATACAAATAACACATCAATATATGTTATTAGCAACTTATGGGGAGAATGGGAACTTTTGCCTAACTCATCCTTCTGGTATTCTTAGCCCTACTTCAAGATTCATAAAGAGGGGAAAGGTGGTATGATTCCCAACTTAACCTTGTGGTATTCTTACCCCCACACCGAGACTAGAGCTAACATAGAAAAGAGGAAAAAGTGGCATGTCGAACAAGCTTAACCCTATGGTATTCTTACCCCTATAGTGAGATTGGAGCCAATCACAGAACGATCAAAATTTCATACAAGATCGTACTACGATCAAGAGTCAATATCAAATCATGTCAAACACATGAACCATAAATAAAGGTAGAACTTCTCAATCCTTATACACATTGCTCACAAGCAGATATCATTTATAGCATCCACAGTAACAATCTCAATTATTGTCTCATACCTACACTAGCCTGAAGGCTGAAGTAATCAAGGGAATTATTTAAAACATTTGAAAAGGTTTGTCTCCCTTTGTTGAAAACTACTACATAGTAAGATATTTATTTATACATAATAGTTTTGAAAGCCATTTCCAAACATTTTTATCATCTACAAACACATTTTTATTTATGGAAACCATGCTCACAAAAAATCCATCAAATCATTCAACCATGCTTTCAACTTTATGTACTGAAATAATTTCAAAAATGGTGTACCCACTCACCTCAAAAAGTCGACCACTATAATCAAGGACAAATCTATGTCGACAATTCCTTTGGGTTTTGATCGTTTGTCAACATTCAATAATTCTTATAGTCAACAACCAGTCTAAGAATCAAGTTCTAACCGTTCTAAACTTTTTCAAATCTTGCTAGATTCTTCTAAAACTAATTTTCAACCTAAGTTCAATATTCTACAAAAACCCATGTGCAAAAATTAATATATCCATCATCCTTAACTTAAGTGAGCTTTAATATTTAGGGAAAATCATAAAAACTTAGACCTTAGCAATCAACAGAAAGTTCTAGGCTGTAAAACAAAATCTTTAGTTTGGAAATCCAAGATTGAATGTTTTCAAAGGTTAAAAAAATACCATTTTCATCATAAAAATTTAAAACCAAGCTCAAAATCATCAAAATGGTGATTTAGGCCAAAAATGAGTTGAAAGAGCTTAACAGTTAGGGTTTTACCTTGCGAATGCAGCTAGGGGCTACCAATTCTTGGAAAATATGGTCTATTTATAAGTTAAGATGGGAAAATACATTTTTACCCCATTTATTTTTCTAAAATTTATGAAATGTAGCAATACATTTGGCCAATGTATCAATACATTTTATTCTAGAAAAATTATATCGATACATTATGAACATGTATTCATACATGTTCATCGGAAACTCTTTTAGGGCTAAATGTATAGATACATCATGAACATCTATCGGTACATGCAGTTGCTGAGGGAAATTGCATATAAAAACCTACATAGTTTATTTATATTAAATACCATTTTAGTAAATGCCTTCATTTTTACTTGTTTCCTTTTTACTCTCCATGCATTCAAGATTTTTACTTTCCATTTACTTAAGATATTTATTGCAAATAAGAAAACACCCCCCATTTAGATTCAATAAAAAATAAAAAAATAAAAATCCAAAAGAATAAAAAATCTAAATTTTGGTTTCATGAACAAAATCTAAAAAGTTCAATTGAAATTAACTTTGTGGCTCCCATTTACCATAGCAAACATACTCTAAAAATTATGGAAAAATCATTTTTAGTTATTTAAATATCAAGGGAATCATTATCGTCATTTTTTATTTTCAAAAGATTGTTCTATAAAAATCACATATTTTTAACTCTTCCAAACTTAGAAAACTTTTTGCTTCAAAAAGTGGTAGACAACTAAAGTGTCAATGAATTCTTTTTGAAGGTTAAAACTAAATTTGATAATCAAAACATGAAATCTATATGCTCATCTAAGGGTTTCTTAACTTATCATTTTACTTTATGTGGGATTTCACATTCTTCCCCCTAAAAAAAATTCATCCTCGAATTTAATTAAAGTGCTAACCTCCACTGAATAAGTATGGGTATTTCGTTTGAATGTCATCCTTGACTTCCCAAGTCATCTCCTCACTCTGGTAGTGGCCCATTGCACTTTAACCAATGCTATCTCATTGGTGCATAACTTCTTCAGTTGCTTGTCTAGTATAGTTACTGGTACTTCTTCATAACTCTAATCATCTTTCAATTGTAGGGACTCATGCTGAATCAAGTACGATGGATCCAGTTGATAATTTTGTAGTACCTAAACATGTAACATGGGATGACCACTAGAGAGATCCAATAGAAGTTCTAGTCGATATGCTACTACACTAACACTCTATAGAATCTCAAAGAAAGGTCCAATATACCTTGGGCTTAACTTGCTTTTCTTACCAAATGTCATAATGCATTTGGTTGGCAAAACCATCAAGAACACGTGGTCAACAACCTTAAACTCTCACTCATGACATTTATGGTCGGCATATGACTTTTGATGACTTTGTGTTGTCAATATCCTCTTTCTAATCAACTGAATCTTGTCTGCATTTTCTTGAACGATCTTCAGTCCAAGTAACTTCTTTTCGCGGACCTCAAACCAACATGTGGGCGATCTACATCTACACTCGTATAATGCCTTATAAGGCACCATCTGAATATTGGACTAAAATTGATATTATAGGCAAATTCTATAAGTGGCAAGTGTTGATCCCAAACAACTCTAAAGTCTATGACACAAGCCCTTAACATGTCCTCTAGCGTGTGAATGGTCCTTTCAGATAGTCCATCTGTATGTGGATAGAAAGTAGTGCTAAAATTTAACTTTGCCCCTAAAGCTTCTTGAACTTTCCCCTAATATCCACTAGTAAACTGTGTGCCTCTATCTAACTATATAGTGACTAAAACTCCTTGCAACCACACTATCTCATCAATGTATAACTGTAATACCCTGTACTTTGAGATGGTGGCTAATAAAGCTTATTGGATGCCAATTGAGGTTGATTACTAAGTTAAAAGGGTAATTCAGAAGTGAGCCTATGAAACTTCGACCTCCATAGACACGTAACTAGAAGTAGACGCGTGGGTTTTCTAATGTTATTAATGCCTAAGTAGGCCTAAGGCATAAAATGAATGATGAAATAAGGATAAAATAATGAAGAAAATAGAAATAGTGATGACTTCCATAGTAGGGGCAAAATGGTCATTTTGCACCTCGAGTCAAAAGTTTTAGGCTTTTGTGAACTTGAGTACTTCTAGACCATTATGGACTTTGTCTCAGTGTCTAAAGAGTAAAAAGTTGAACCAAGGGAAAGAAGAAGACAAAGTCACCTTATGGAGGGCATTTTGGTAAATTACATGAGAATTGGATAAACTTTAGATATAAATATCTGAAGCTCCAACAACTTCCAACAACTTCTAGCAACTTCTTCTTCTTCTTCCCAAACTCTTCTCTCAATTTCACGTTTTTCTTCATCCTCCATGGGAAGGAACCTTGAAACTTCCATAGCTTTTTCAAGTTAATTCCAATTCTCATGCTTGTGAGCACTTTTCCATAGGGTTTTTCATGCTTCTTCACTTCTACACCTCAAGAACCCTCAAAAGTCTTTCCTTAATACTTTCTCTCACTAATTGAAAGTTTAGAGAGAGAGAGAGAGAGAGAGGGGATTTTCCATGATAGCTTGAGTATTCTTGAGAAGAAATTCAACTACAAATCCACTAAGATGAGTAATCAATTAGGATTGATTTTAGGTTGTTGATAATGGCTAGTAATTGAAGTTGTGAGTTGTTTTATTGTTGAGGTTTGTTTATTTATTTCTAGTGAAACTAAAGTAGAAAGAATAGATAGCTAATCAAAAAGCAATTGGAAACTAGTTAGGAATAACTAGTAGAACTTGATTTAGGAAAGAGCTTTTGGAATTATATTAATGCCAATTTGGGTTGGTGGTGATATTATGTGTGTATGGTTCCAACAAGGCCTCACATGTCCATTTGGAGCATTAGTTGAGGCTAGAGTCAAGCAAAAGAATCAATAAGACCAGTGAGTGAACTTGCATCAAAGTGTTTTTGGGAAATACATATGTGTTGGGATGAAGCATTTAAATGATTTTACTTGGTTTTCATTAAATTATGCATGGGAACAAGCCCTTGATAAAATATTTTGATGTTGTGAAGTCGTGAAATGTGTAAAAAGATGAATCCATGTGCTCCTATATTATGTTGGTATGTATATATATGAATATGTGTTGTGCATTGATGAATGATGTTGTGTGATAATGATGACCTAGTTATGTGCGATGTGGGAGTGCACATGAGTTGATGATGACCCGGCTATGTGCGAGTAGGGAGTATGCATAAGCTGATGATGACCCAGCTATGTACGAGTAGGGAGTGCGCATAAGCCGATGATGATGACCTGGCTATGATAATGAATGAAGTGCAGTGGTGTACATGTTTATATATGTTTATATATGTATATGTGATAGACAGTTTATGATTATAATATGTGATTGAAATGAATAATGAGAAACTTGATTATTGTCAATGTGTTAACTTTGATGTGCAATATGGTAGGAATGGATTTTGTGGCATGTGAAAATCCCTTAATTGTCATCTGCCCTGAATCTCGCTGCAGCGAGAAATTTCACTGTAGTGAAATTGGATTCTCGCTGTAGTAAGAAACTCTAGGGTAGACCCAAAATTCTGGTGCAGTGCTTTCACTTTGACAATGATTTTGACCACTTTTCAGTCAGAACTGGAAAAAGTGGTACACATCAAAGTTGTAGCCAAGCCTCTTAGCTTTTTAATGATCACAAATCAGGTCAATTGGACTTCTGTAGTGGGAGATATGCTGAAAAAACTGAAACATATGTAAACTGAGACTGTTTCTCGCTACAGTGAGAAACTTGCTGTCCTGCTTGCTACCTTGCTTGATTTTCACATATTTTTCACCCATTTAACTTCATGGATTGATCATGGGTTTCTGCAACACTATGAGGTTATTAATCAAAGTTTGAAATGAGGGTTTTTAGTAAGAAATTAAATCAATTGCATTGTTTTTGAAACAAGTGCATCATGATTTTCAAATTCTTCCTATCGATTGCTTGTTCTCTTCTTATGTTCACTCATTGGGTTTTATACTCACTTTTTTAAGCTTTATGTTTTCAGAATTCAAGACATTTGGGACCTAGATTGAGCGTCCATGTATGCTCGTCCTCTCGGTAGGTACTATGACATCTCAGTAGCTGTACCTTCACCCATGGTCACTCCGCTGACGGTCAAGAGTCTGTTGCTTGTGAACGCGTATATGTAATGTAATCCTCTAGAATCCATGTTATAAGTCAAATATGTATATTTGATTACTGATGCCACTATGAGTTCGCAAACAGGTGACATTATTTTGACATAATAAAATTGTAAGTATTGGGTCACTCTAAAATATTACTGAAATATTTTAGTAGAGAATTACAATATGTGGTTTTAGAAATGATGGTTGGGAATGATGATCGAGATTGCATAAAAAGGCTTACTTATGCTTAGTGGGCTATGCCCATTGAGCCCATGCACCGATCATGTCCGAGATTTGGACTGTGACAATAACCTTGCACATTGTGCTACACCATAGGTGGTCTTCATTGGTAAGAAGTGTGCAGACTTAGTCCATCCACATTTACCCATATAGAATCATAGCCTTTACTCATGCAGGGTAACCTAGTCACAAAATCCATAAAGATATGCTGGCACTTCCATTTGGGAATTGGTAATGGTTGTGACAGTTCGGCAAGCATCTGATACTCTACCTTAGCTTGTAAAGTCCCACAATAAGTAAAATGATAATTTAAGAAATCCTTAGGTGAGTAAGCGAAACTTTCATTTTAAATAATTTTTAGAGTCAATTAACTTACATGTCTCTTATGTAAGACTCTTCATGCAGATGTATTTTAATATCTTAATAGAATCAAGGTACCTTTATAACTAGAAAATAAATGCTTACTTAAAACATATTTTTCTTCTCATTATCAAACTATACTTTCATTACAAGTAAAATAAAAAGAATTAAACATGAGAATGTACTTGCTTTCTAAGGCACCATATTCTCAAATTCCTAATAAGGCACATGTTCATTATGATGATATTGGTAAGCTATGTGAATAGAATGACCCTAGATAGCAAGGGTGGCACTATCCCTTGTGTTATTAGGCCCTTGGTTTGTTATTATGCTCTTCTTGAGAATGTCTAGAAAAGAATTTTTATAGGGTGATTTTTATGACTTAGAATGTTTATCTCACTTTTGATTTAGATCAAAATTTTAAAATTATTCTACAAAATATGTTTATTAACACAATTGGTTATTCACTGACTATGTATCTTAATAGTCTTATATATTTTAAGTAAATTTGTTTTATCTCAAAAATTTGTTTGTCGGCTTGTTTCCCTTTTCTATTATACGCTTACTAGGTCCTATACTCATTCCTTTTACCTTAAGATTTTTTATTCTGAATCCATTGGTTGCTTGGGTCCTTGTTCTTGGAGGAATCTCTAACCACACTTTTGGTATATTTCGACTATAGGCATTTGGTTTGTAGCCGTTAGCTATCCTTGTGCAAACACTTCATTGTCCATGTATTGTATGTGTTTATGTTTAGTATGCACTGTATGATAGCCATAAGTTTTGGTCACATGATATAGACTTATAAGATGAATATATGATATTGTTGGGTTGATGTTTGAATGCATAACTTGAGTTCTTGTCTTGGAAAAATGTTTCATTTTAAGAATTAAGTCTATTTAATAAATGTTAAAGAAAGAGAAGTCAAATGGACTTATTTCCAAGTTTTTTTTTTAACTTTTTGGAGTAGAGGTAACGATGCTTACAGCCCATGTATGAATACTTGTCTCCATTTTCACAAAAATAAAAAATGTAAGATAGTATTTTCTCACCCAAAATTTACCTAAAAGGGTTACCTTAAACCCTTTTCAGTTATATTTTGCCACCCTTTACCATTTTTATAAGCTTACACCATTTTGAAGAATTTTAAGCTTGGTTTGATTTTTGAAAATACCAAGGTAAGAGTTCCAACTTTTAAACTATTTAAGCTTGGTTTCAACCCTCTTATCCATGCTTATCCCAACATATTTACATTTCTTTCTCCAAGGGTTTTGAACCTAAATTTGTTTATTCACTCTGCAAGCTCACTAAGGTAAGAAAATGTTAGTTTCAAACATATAAATCATTAGTTTATATTTGAACATTGGATTTTTTTTTGAAAAGTATATTTGAATATTGGATTAACTAGTTAAAACGCTAGCTTAAACTAGATTTAGTTAGTGTTAATGATGGCTTCACCTCGAAATCTAAAATTTATATTCTAAGATTTGTTTACAATCATGTGTTTACTTTTATAAGATTGATTGAAGCTCCAAAGATTTAGCGTAACAAGGACACGGTGTTTCAATCGGGTGCTAAGTCAATGACTTGGTCGAGGTGGGTAGACACAATGTTTTAAATTATTTTGCTATGTATAAAACTAAGCATGATTATTGAGTTCGTTGTTTTATATGATTACCATGATTTCTCTATGAATGAAATGATTTAGCTTCAACATCAATAATTTTCAAGATGGATTTCAAAACTACATATGATATGTAAATGTGAATACTATGTATTAGTTTTGATTATATATTATTGTCACAGCCCAAAACCTGGGCCATGACCGGTGCATGGGCCTAATGGGCAAAACCCGCTAAGCTCAAACAAGCCTCTTTATGAAATCTTGTTCATCATTTTCTTATGTCACCATTCCTAAACCACAAATCTTGATTCTCAACTATGCGTATTTCAGTATCATACATGAGAACTAAATATTTATATTTGTGTTAACCCAAAATATTGTCATTCATTCATTGCCATCTCATAATGGCGTCATCAATCCAAATATACATCTATTATTTGTAACCTAAATCTTAACGATTTACATCGAGTATATATATATATATATATATATATATATACATATAAAAGACTTTTGATGACCAGTGACCTTGGGTGAGGGTACAGCTACTGAATGCCAAAATACCTACCAAAGGGTGAATGCATGTGAACGCCTCAATTTAGGTCCCAACTACCCCTGAGTCTGAAAACATGAAGTTCAAAAGAGTGAGTATAAACTCAATGAGTGAACATAAGAAAGAAACAAGCATTAATACGGGAAGTTTTAGAAAACATGATGCACTTATGTTGAAAACAATGCAATTTAGCTCAATTTCTTGTTAAAACCCCTTAATTCAACTCTTCATCATTTAGTGCCTTAGTATTGAAAAATCCATGATCAATAAAGAAGTTAAAGAGTGAAAGTACAATAGAGTTCAAGCAAGGCAAGCATAGCAGAACGAATCTCGTTGTAGCGGAAAGGCATTCTTGCTGTAGCAAAAATTCATTCGCTGCAGCGAACTTCAGGGCAAAATTTTGAACCAATAACCGAAGAGTTTCTCATTACAGCAAGAATGCATTTTCGCTGCAGCGAAAATTTGGGCAACATTTTTACCCAACCACCCGAGAGTTTCTCGCTGGAGTGAGAATGCATTTTCGCTATAGTGAAACCTGAGCCATGAAATTCCCTAGCACCTGAGAGTTTCTCGCTGCTGCAAGAATGAATTTTGCTGCAGCAAGAAATAGGGCAATTAAGTTAGAAGAATTTTTGTCATAATAAAAATCCAGTTTTGCTATAATGCATTTCAATTTAGAAGCATTTAACAATTTCAACATTCAATATTCAATGCAAATACATATTAATTCTAAACCTCTTTATATAGCAAATATATATTTATATATAAACACATATACCACCACCGCCTCACCCAGCTCATGTCCACTCCCACATCGCACATAGCTAGAGTCATCGTGTGCACCCCCACATCGCGCACAGCTAATGCCATTGTGTGCTCCCCTACATCGCGCATAGGCAATATCATCATTCACACTCCCACACCCTGTCATCATCGGCATGTGCACTCCCACACCGCACATGCGCCATTATAATTATCACACAATATTAATTATCTATACACAACATATATATATCCAAATAATATAAGAGCACAAGGATTCATCATATTACACATTCACAACATACAATGTTTCATCAAGGGCTTGTTCCCATGCAATTTGAAAGAAAAACCAATAAAATATTTCAAGTGGTTCAATCAAGCACATAATCATTTATTCCAAAACATTTTTAATGCAAGTTCACTCACATGTATTTGTTAATCCTTGTGGATCGACTCCAACTTCGACTAATGCTCTGTGTGGAGGTGTGAGGCCTCGTTGGTACCTATTACACATAATAGCATCACAATCAACTCAATTCACATAACTAAAAATTCTATCTCCTAAATCATGTTCTACTAGTTATTTCTAACTAGCTCCAATTACCATTAATTGGCTATTTATTTTCACTATTCTAGTCACACTAAAGATGACTAAATAACCTCAACTATGAAACACTCACAAATCTAGCCATTAGCCATTCTCAACAACTTAAAAATCAACTCAATTTCATTACTCACCTTGGTAGATTTGTAATTGAATTCCTTCTCAAAATTTCTCAAGCTATTATAGAAAGTCTCTCATTCTCTCTTTAAAACACCTAGCTACTGAGAGAAGGTATTAAGGTAAGACTTTTGAGGGTTTTAATGTGAAAGAGTAAAAGAGCACAAAGGACTTTGTGAGAAGGTGCACAAAAGCATGAAAATTGGGGTTTCAATTGAGCAAGTCATGGAGGTTTTTAAGGAGGCTTCCATGGAAGATAAAGAAAGTGAAATGGAGAGAAGAGATGAGACGAAAAAGAAGAAGCTATTGGAAATTTTTTATATTTATCCTATAGTTGACTAATATTCCTTTTATTTACAAAAATGCAATTCAAGAGTTGACTTTGCCTTCTTCTTCCACTTGGCTCAAACTTTTTACTCTTTTGACACTAAGAAAAGGTCCATAATAGATTAGAGGTACTCAGGTTCATAGAAACTTAAAATTTTCGACTCGAGACCCAAAATAATCATTTTGCCACTACCGTGGAAATCATCATTATTTTAATTTTCTTCATTTATGTCATTATTATATACATCATTCATTTACTCCTTAGGCCTACTTAGGCTTTAATAATATTAGAAAACCCACTTCTAAGAGCTCACTAAGGGAAATGATGAAATTACTCGTAGTTGGTGTTATCGCGTCTACTTCTAGTTATGTGTCTATGGAGGTCGAGGTTTCACAATTATGGTCAAAACTTAATTAAACTCTTTTTAATTAAGTTCATATAAGTTAATTATCTAGCATGTGAATTAAGTTTAACTTAAATCATCACTCTCCCAATTTAATTCAAATGCAAGCATTGTGTTTGACCCATTAGGTTCCTAACATGTTGGCAATGGAATTGATTAACGACTTAATTAATTAATATAAATTCCAATCAATTAATTTATAATCAATTTCATAAACCAAGATTGGCATCTAGCAATGTATCATGGTCACCCAATTATTAGGAAAGTCAAAGGGTTCTTTGACAACCTTTAGTGTACAATGAATTAGTGTAATTTATTCCCTCATCATATATCCCAGAGATCATAAGAGCCCGGTACAGTGTCTGTTCTTATTAACCTCCATATTCGTTGCTGCAGTTACAACATTAGCTTTTTAAAGACTTATGAAACCTTGTCAAAACCTCCAAGTCACCTTGGTCAAGGACTTAAATAAGCTAAAGTTAAACAAGAACCGATAGAATATGTCCTTTAAAAACACTTGAGATAATGATTCTTATCTTGACCACTCATTTGCCTTTACATGCTTTATACTATATCCAAAAGCATCTTATTTAGGCATCCTTGGTTATGCACCTATAGGGATGAAATTAAAGTATAGCACTCCACAAATAAGACAACCTGGTGTCTAAAGTTTAAAGAGTATTTACACGACTAACACATGAGAAGTGTTGCATAGACATTGGAGTGTATTACCAAATGCACTTCTCATAGCGAGTCATGTTTAGTGAACTTGCTCTCTCCTAAGCAAACACCTACATTCTAGTTCCAAGTATCTTTATACTTTAATCTATGAGACCGATTGCTTATTGTTAAAGTAAGGAACATAGAATGTACCAATCTCTAAGCATTATTGATGTCAAATCTTAATGATACATTTTAATTTATAATTGCTACCCATTACAGTTCCTTTGCAAAACATATTAATATCATGAACTTCATCTAATTAAACTTATAACTCATTATAATTAATGACTTATTGATGAAGAAAAAACTCTAATCATTTAGTATGAATGATATCATTGCATGATTGGGACCAAGCCTTGACCAATCTCAATTGGTTGCAAGGCTCATCCCAACATTCTCCCACTAGTAGAAAACTAATTTCTACCTCATCGTAAGATGGATCCAATCTATATAGGAATCGTGTCTTTTTATAAACTCGCTTGTGCCCTTTAATGTGGTTAATTGCTCTTGTCTTTGTGATGTCACAATATCTCATCATATTACTATATTTAGACCTAATGAGATCAAGGTTCTTAGTTTGGCTTCATTGTTATATTAACAATGGCTAGAACCCTTTATTAGTTCCATGAACTAAAGATCTAAATATCCTCCTACTCAAGACTCTAATAGGATGTATATGACCTTATTTATATACATATTCATAGTCCTTTTCTAACTTTGGAACTATTCCACTAGACTATGATTCATGCATCACATGCATTTTGTCACTTAGTATTGTGCCATCCACTACTTATTAAACCTTGGCCTTTTCTTTATACACATATTACATCTTATGTAATTGTATTAATAAAGAACTATATTCACTTGCACTAACATCCTCATGTGTATGAGACAAGTACACTAACATATTTTGTTACATCCAACTATTTGGATCTCATTAAATAGAATAAAGTGTGAAATTCCATTAAATCATATTTAGTGCATTCATTTAATATGAATAATACATCTCAATGTTACTTACTAAATCCATGGAGTTCTCATACAATTATATTGATTATGCAACTTAATGCAAAATTTTTAGTATTGAATTCCAATGTAACATAGTAATATTAAGAAACTATTTTCTTAATGTCATCATGTTCCCCCTAAATCCAAGATTAATTGTGAGGCTAATATTCAAACTTTTTAGAATATTCCACGAAATTACATGCATTCATGTCAATGCATGCTCGGAATTATATTGGTTTTAGAATACCATTATAGGCTTAATGTATTAGAAATGCATGGACCAAATCATATCACAATATGACTTTTCTTTCTTCTTTTGAATAAACATCTTTATGTTTTATTCTTAAGAAAGTTACATCTTTACATGAATCGACATTCATTCCTTTGATCAATTAATCACAAACTCAAATGATTTTTTACTAAGATCTTATCGTAAGTAAAGTCACTTGATTAATTAATTAATCTTAATTGATTAATTTATTTTAATCAAACTAATTTAACAAAAATCATAATTTATAATTGATCAAATACCATTGTAAGGAGAAATATGAAATATGGATAGTAATAAAGTAAGATATAGTTATTCTAAAATAGTTATCCAAACATGAAATATTAAAACTTTAACATCCAAAAGCTAAATATAAATGTTTTAGAAGTCATCCTTATGGCAATAAATGTCAAAAAATTTAACCAAATTATCCAACAAATCAAATCATAAGTTTAAATAGGAGCGCCACCCAATGCTTCAAGTAGTGCATCAATGTGGTCACCTCCTTAGCTAAGATCCTACTCATCTTTATCCTTGGTCTTTGCAATATGTCATACATATTAAAGCCAACATAAGGTATCATATACCTTTATAATATAAAGATGTATATCCTAACAAATGGTACTTCAATTAGAAACTTCAAGAAGCTTGTTCTTCTTACTAACAGTAGCTAGGTACTCCTTGCAATTCCTCCTTTAATTGCCAGGTTTGCCATCATGATGGTGAATATCCTTCTCTTTGTTGTTTTTGACACCTCCATTAGGCTTTAATGCCTATTGATTTTGGGATGTTACCTTTTTCCCCTTTTGAGTTTTCTTCTTCATTTGCTTCATTTGAGCCTTTAAAGAAGAAACAAGAAGTAAAGCTCTGTTTTCCCTTTTGATGGACTTCTTTGCAATGTCTAACATGTTCAGAAGTTTGGGAAGAATAGTTTCCAAACAATTCATATGGAAGTTCAACATGAACTGATTGAAGCTATCAGGAAGAGATTGTAGAACTAAGTTAGTACTCTGCTCATGATCCATCGTTAGTCCTAATTGTCCAAGCCTTTCAATGAGTCCAATCATCTTCAATACGTGGGCTTTGACAAAACTCCCTTTTGCCATCTTACACTAGAGCAAATCCTTAGAGTTCTCATGTCTCTCGGTGTGCCCCTCCTTCTAGAACAATTCTCTAAGGTGAAGAATCATGGATTGGACATCCATGTGCTCACGTTACTTTTGGAGCTCAAGGGTCATATTGGCTAGCATCATGCATACTGCCTAATCATCGCCATCCTTATGCTGTTGATATGCCTCTTTATCATCAACACTAGCATCATCAGTAGGGGCTGGTGGAATAAATGTGTCAAGGACATATGATTTCTTCTCTCGTTTGAAGACGATCTTGAGGTTTCGAAATCAATTCAGGAAGTTTGGGCCAATGAGTTTGTTTGCATCAAAGATGCTCCGAAGTGACAAGTTGTTAGCCATGTATATAGATTATGTTTGAATAATTATGATAAAAGTAATAAGTGTAGTCATGCATAAACTATTTAAAACAAGGCTTTAAAATTTTAAATAAGTCTCATACTATTTCATATGCAAAATGACAATCCTTAAAATCATTTCGAAAAATCTTTTCTAGAAACTTTCTAGTTGGTTAGGACCCCTTTCAACTTACCATGACTTTGAGTGTGCTTAACAAGCCATGATATGCCTAATTGGGTAGATAACTTAGCTTACCAATCACATCTCTTATATGACTCCTAGATCATCTAGGTGACAACATATTGCCTAAACATGTCATATATGTTTCGCCTAGCCATTGCCTTTAGTTTCCAAGCTTCCAGATTTTATGAAACTAGTTAAGTAAGACCCACTAATAGCTCAAACATACTCATGTGAAAGTGTGGCCTTAAGTGTACTCAACAAGCCTCTGATTAAAAGAGTAGCAAAGTTATCTTGCTATATGGTGGAAGTTAACTTAGTCATGCATAGCTAGTGACTCAATATTTTCATGAGGGATTTTGTTTTACAAATTTATTAAATCCTATATTAATGTTGTCTTAAATTATTTAAGTTTTGACACCCTTAAATTAAGGAATCACAGTCCATAATTTATTATATCAATTATCAATATTTGTGGAACATATTTCACAAATATTTAATTAGCTAATTGTCACATCCCAATTTTCGGGCCATGACTGGCACAAGGGCCCAATAGGCATAGCCCACTAGGCCCTAGCAAGCCTTATTGTATAAACTTGTACATTAGCCCATTTATCATCCATATTCCCTTTTAAGATCTATAACTCATAATGTTCAAATAATACCTTCATTTAAATCAATTCATAAAATCCAAGCTTATGCCTATAATGGTATTCATCAATTATAATATACATTAATAGTTTACCAAACAATTCTTAGCAAATTACATCCAGTTTACATGTACACATTTAAAGACTCTGATCGTCAGCAGAGTGACTTTGGGCGTGGGTGCTAACACTTAGTATCATGCCAAAGCTACCGAACAATGGATAGGGAGGATCACCTCGTCCTAGGATCCAGTCACCTTTTTCTCAAAAACCTCAAACATGAAGTTTTAAAAAAAATGAGTATAAACCCAGTGAGTGAACATAGGAAAGGAACAAGCAAGCAGTATAGAAAGTTTAGAAAACATGATGCACTTAATTTAAAAACAATGCAATTTAGTTTAATTCTTATTAAGACCCCTCATTTCAAACTTGATTAATTAATCCCTTGATGTTGAAAATCCATGATAATCCATGAAGTTACAGAAAGAATGAACATTTCAATAAATATCCAAGCAAGAAAAGTATGACAGAGATGACAAAGGGTTTCTTGCTATAGTGAAAAGGCATTCTCACTACAGTGAAATTCGGAACATAATTTTTAAACCACCCAAGGGTTCCCACTGCAGCGAGATTCACTTTCACTACAGCGAAATTCAGAGCACAGATTTCAAACCCAAACTCGAGAGTTTCTCGATGCAGCGAAAACCATTGCAAGATTCTTTCTGCAGGGAAACTAGGGCCATTGCAATGTCCTCACCACCTGAGAGTTTCTCGTTGCAGCAAAAATGCATTCTCGCTGCAACGAGAAACAGGGCACTTAAGTAAAAAGGATCCTTTTGCAATAAAAATTCGTTTTGTGCCGCAACAAAAATCAATTTGAAAGTATTTAGCAATTTTCAAGATTCAATATGCAATACATTCACATATTATAATCATAAACGTTTTATCGTATATGCATACATAAACATATGTAAACATGTATACCACCACCTCACTCAACCAATGTGCACTCCCTACACGCACAAGCCAACATCATCATGTGCACTCCCTACTCATACATTTCAATATCATTGTGTGCACTCCCTACTCACACAAGCAATATCATCATCCACAATTCCACACTGCATCATCATCGGTATGTGCATCCCCCACATCACACACACACACGGTTATATTTATTACACAATATTAACTATCAATACACAACATATATATATATATATATATCAACATAATATAGGAGCATGAGGATTCATCATATTGCACACTCACAACATAACACGTTTCAATAAAGGCTTGTTCCCATGCATAATCTTTAAGGAAAAAATCAAGTAAAAATCATTCACATGCTTCATCCAAATACGAATGCACTTCCCAAAACATTTTAAATGCAAGTTCACTCACCGGTCCTCGTTGATTCTTAAATCGACACCAACTTCCACTAATGCACTAAATGGAATTGTGGGGTCTCGTTGGAACCTATCACACACAATAGTGTCACAAATCAACTCAATTCACATAACCATAATTCTAAAAGCTATCCCTTAAATCATGTTCTACTAGTTATTCCAAGCTAGCTTCCAACTACCATTAAGTGGCTATCTATTTTCACTATTCTAGTCACACTAAAATGAATAAACTACCTCAACTACAAAACACTCACAAATCTAAACACTTGCAGTTCTCAACAACCTAAAAATCAACTCAATTTCATTACTCACCTTGGTAGCTTTGTAATTGCATTTCTTCTCAAGAGTCCTCAAGCTATTATAGTAACTCTTTTTCTCTCTCTAAAAACCTAGCTAGTGAGAGAAAGTATGGAGGTAAGACTTTTGAGGGTTTTAAGGTGAGAGAGTAAAATAGCATAAAGAACCTTGTGAAAAGGTGCACAAAAGCATGAAAATTAGGGTTAACTTGAGAAAATTTATGGAGGTTTCAAAGCAAGCTTCCATGGAAGGTAAGAAAAGGTGAGAAGGGGAGAAAAGATGGGAAGAAGAAGATGCTGGAAATTAGATATTTATATCCAAAGTTTATCCAATTCCTCATATAAATTACCAAAATGCCCTTCACAAGGTCACTTTGTCTTCCCTTTACCTTTATACAATCTTTTAACTTCTTTGACACTAAGACAAAGTTCATAATAGCCTAAAAATACTCGAGTTCATGAAAGCTTAAAAATTTTGACTTAAGATGTAAAATGACCATTTTGCCCCTATTATGGAAATTATCAACATTTCTATCTTCTTCATTCATTTTGCCATCATTCATCTATTCCTTAGGCCTACTTAGACCTTAATAACATTAGAAAGCTACTTCTAGGAGCTCACCATGAGAAATGATGAAATTACCCTTGGTCCGTGTTATCCCATCTACTTCTAGTTACGTGTCTACGGAGGTTGAGGTTTCACATTCCATTACCCTTTTAGGGCTCCAAACATCTTATTTTGCCCTAATTCACATTCGAATCACCTTTTATCTTGCAAATTCTTCTCCTATAAAAAATTATTATTTTATTATTATCTCTTCATGTGTGGAACATTTTATCTTAAAATACTCTTTTGACCTGTCTCCATCCTTTGGCACTTAAATCAGCATCCATTAACCCTTTGTCTCATTGATAAGGTCATATTGACTTCTATATGAGGGTACTGGGTGTCACACTAATGAAGATATTTTAACTTCCATAATTTTAGAATTCACATTTCTTTATTTATGGATGTTAGTGCAACATCCTTGACATCCTTAATTTTAGGAGCATATTCCTTAAATGAAATGTTTCAAAAATCAGCAAATTATGGAACTAATTCCATAACTTCTCCTTAGCCAATTAACTAATTTAATTGATCATTTATTGGCATAAAATTTGGACAAATCCTATGTCTTAACCAAGACAGTGTCCTGTTGTAGACAACAACAGACATGCCATAATTACGTGGCATTATGTTGGTGTATCTTTAGAAATTTAATTCCAATAAAATTTATCTTGATACATAACTCATGGACCTATTTAAAAATATTTTTTTAATATTTTAGGAGGTGATTTGGCCATTCAAAAAATTAAAAAACCATGACCATTATCTGCAGGTGGCAAAATTAGTTTTTGAGTACTTCTGAAATTCTTTGCTACTAAAACTTAGGAATTTAATTCCTAATTGTTGGCTCTATTAGTTTTTGATGATAATAAAACATTCCCATTTATTTGTATCTAATACCTTTACTTAAGTGTGTAGGAAAATTAATATATGAAATTAGTTAATTAACTTTTCAAAGAGTATATCAAAAGAAAAAGAGGGATAAAAATAACAAGATGCAACTGTCTAACAAGGAGGAAGCTTATTGGTGAAACAAGGAAGAATGTTGGTTGACCAAGTTTCAAATTGGAGGAATGGTGGGCTAAAGAGTTTGAGAAACAGAACCAACTTACTCGACCAAGTCAGTCAACTAACTGCTCTCTGCCAAAATCTGTAACTTGAAATAGAACCAACTTAGTCGACCAAGTCAGTCGACTAAGAGCTCTTTGTCTAGAATTTGAACTAGAGCACTATAAGACAGATTAACTGCTAGAAGTCAACCTCAACTGTTTCCAACGGATATAAAACTGTCAAACTACCATCAGAGTTGCTTCTCCAAGTATAAAAGGGTCTTCCAACAATTAGAAACAAGTTTTTAGAAGCCTTGAATGAGATTTGAGCTATAAAAAGTTGAAAAACCAGAAAATCTTCACTGCACTTATCTGCACTTAAATGTCTACTCTTTGCATTTGTATATTGCACTCAATCTTGTACCAATCAGATTCACTAGTGATCATAGGTACTTTCTTTTACTACTTTTCCTGTATTCTTAGAGTGAGGAAGTCACTCTAAGGGGTTATTCAAGCTTGGGATAGCTTGATTGATTTAGGTTGTGGTTGAGCCTTGGAAAACCACTTTGGGTTTTAGTTGAGCCCATGAAAAACTAGTGTAAAAGGTTTTGGCTAAGCCTTGAAAAGCCATTGTAAAGCTTGGTGAAAGCTTGTGAATTTCACAGAATCTTAGTGGATTTGTTGGGAAAATCCTTGGTTGGATAATTAAGGTAGTGGATATAGGTCTTGGACCGAACCACTCTAAATTGTTGTGCTTCTTGTACTCTATTTTTATTTTCTTAAATTCTGAAATTTAGTTTCCAATATTGTTAAGAGCCAAATTGTGCCACTCACCCCCCCTCTAGCACATATTATAGGGACTAACAAGTGGTATTAGAGCTAGTTCCTTGTTATTAAAGCTTAACATCCTTAGGGAGGATCCAAATGGCTCTCCAAAAATCAATAGTGGCTGAGGGACAATCAACAAACAGACCACCTCTATTTGATGGCTCTAATTACCCTTATTAGAGCACTATAATGTCAATTTACATTAGAACTATAGACTATGAAATGTGATATGTCATAACTAATGGGCCCTTCATGCCCTCGACCGTGAATGTGGTGACAAATGAGTTAATGCCCAAGCCAAGGTCTGAATAGACCGAGGCTGAAACTAAGAAATTTCAAATAAACTTTAAAGCCATTAACACATTGCATTGTGCATTAACCCCCACTAAGTTTAACAAAGTCTCAAGCTGTACAACAGCTAAACAAGTGTGAGAAAAACTTAGCATAATCCATGAAGGGACTTCTCAAGTAAAGGAGTCCAAAAATGCTCTCTTAACACATAGTTATGAAATGTTCAAAATGGAGCCTGGTGAAGACATCACCAGCATGTTTGATAGGTTTACAAACATCACAAATAAATTGAGTCAGCTAGGCAAGCCTATCCCTGAACATGAATTAGTAAAAAAACTGCTTAGAAGCCTACCAAAATCTTGGAAGCCAAAAGTGACTGCCATTAGAGAGGCTAAAGATTTGAACATCATCACACTCGATGAGATTTATGGTTCTCTTCTTACTCATTAGCTGGAGCTTAAGGAAAAAGAAGAAAAAGACCAAAGGGAAGCAAAGGAAAAGAAAAAGAGTATTGCACTTAAAGCCAGCATCCTTGAAGAAGAGCTGGAAGAGCTTTCCTGTGATGATGATAAAGAATTAGCTCTGGTTGCAAGAAAATTCAGAAAGCTAATGAGCAGAAGAACTCGAAGGCTAGCTAGAAGAGGTTTCAGGAAAAACTAAGGTGCCTCATGGAAAGTATAAACAAAATTGACTCCAGTAAAAAGGAAGAGCTCATCTGCTATGAGAGCAAGAAACCCGGTCACTTCAAGTCTGATTGCCCATTGTTGAAAGATGAAACTCCCAAGAAAAATAAGAAATCCAAGAAAGCAATGGTGGTTATTGCATGGTTGGACAGTGACACTTCAAGCTTTGAAGCTGAAGATGAAAAATTTGAGGAAAAAGCCAATATTTGTTTGATGGCACAAGATGATGAAACATAGGTATCCTCATCCCCTTGCAATAATTCTTTTGATGACATACAAGATGAGTATGAATGCCTTTACGATGAATTTGAAAAGCTTTTTTCAAAATACAAATCATTAAAGAAAAAGGCTCCATTACTTGAAAATGATTTGGAACAAATCAAACAAGAGTTTACTTCTGTTTTTGAGCAAAGAAATATTTTGCAAATTGAGTTAGAACACTCAAAAACAGACTTTGAGGTTTTAAAACAATAGTTGAAAAACAAGTCTGAAGCTTTGCAAATAACTCTTGATGAAAACACAACTCTTAAAGTTTAAAAAATGAATTTCCAAAAAGAGATGTGTACAAAAAGAAAAATTCTGCTAATGCATCACTAAGATGCTACATTTGTAGTAAAATTGGTCATTTATCACATGACTATTTTAAAAAAAGAAAAGTGTAGAAAATTAAGAAAATCTGGGTTCCTAAGGGATCCTTTGTTGCAACTAACACTCAAGGACCCATCAAAGTATGGATACCTATAAAGAAAAACTGAAATTCTACTTTGTAGGTTGAGCTGGAATTAAAGGAGACATGTTCAAGAGCTTAACTCAAGAAGAAACAACCTTGGTACATGGACAGTGGCTGTTCACGGCACATGACAGGACATGAAATGCTATTTGCTCAGCTGGATAAGATAAAAGGAGGAACCGTATCCTTTGGAGATGATTCAAAAGGCAAAATCCATGGTATAGGTACTGTTGGTAAGAATTCCCAAACTCAAATTAGTCATGTGTTGTTGGTTAAAGGCTTAAAGCATAATTTACTAAGTATTAGTCAATTATGTGATAAAGGATTTAAAGTATGTTTTGATTCAACTAAGTGTGAAGTGATAGATATGAGTATAAATAAAATCTCATTTATAGGAAAAAGATTGAAAAATATGTATGTAGTTTTTCTTGAAGATCTTGAAGTGAATAGTGAAGTATGTCTTATTGCAAATGCTGAAAATAATAGTTGGCTTTGGCATAGGAGATTAAGACATGTGAGCATGCATACTATGTCAAAATTAATTAAGAAAAATCTTATTGTTGGACTGCCAGAGTTAAAATTTGAAACTTATAGGATATGTGATGCTTGCCAACTAGAAAAACAAGTTAGAACATCCTAAGAAGATAGTGTAAACATCTAGACCTCTTGAATTGTTACACATTGATCTATTTGGTCCATAAGCACAACTAGCTCAGGAGGAAAATCTTATGGCTTTGTAATAGTTGATGACTATTCTAGATATACTTGGGTGTATTTTCTTGCTCATAAGAATGATGCTCTGCAAGCATTCTTAAGTCATTGTAAGAAAGTAGAAAATGAAAAAGGACTAGCCATAGTTAGCATAAGGAGTGATCATGGAGGAGAATTTGAAAATGATGAGTTTGAAAAATTTTACAATGAAAAGGGGTTGGATCACAATTTTTCTGCACCAAGAACACCCCAGCAAAATGGAGTTGTAGAGAGGAAAAATCGAACCCTAAAAGAAATGGCTAGGACTATGTTGTGTCAGAACAACCTACCTAAATATTTTTGGGCTAAGGTAGTAAATACAACAACTTATATTCTTAAAAGAGTCTCAATAAGACCCTTGATTTCAAAGACTCTATACGAACTTTACAAGGGTAGGAAACCAAATATTTCTCACCTTAGGAGTTTTGGTTGTAAATGCTTTTTATTGAACAATGGAAAACAACCCCTAAGGAAGTTTGATGCAAAGAGTGATGAAGCAATATTTTTAGGATATTCATTAAACTCAAAGGCCTATAGGATTTTTAACAAAAGGACCTTAACCGTTGAAGAATCAATCCATGTAGTTTTTGAAGAGTCAAATGCTTTACAAAAAGAAGTTCATGATGATGATGATGATGATGTAGAAATCTTAGAAAAACAAATGGAGGAAATGAGCTCAGAGAACAACAAAAATAATGAAGAAAGCTCACCTAGAAGAGAAAATGAAACTCCACCTCTAAAAATCTGTGAAGAGTAGAAAATCTGCATGATGATCTATCAAGGAGTTGGAGATTTGTAAGAGATCACCCACAAGACCAAATAATAAGTGACATTTCACAAGGAGTTAGAACTAGGAAAGCAACTAGAGAAACTTGTGAGTTTTTAGCTTTTATATCTCAAATTGAACCTAAAAACTTTGAAGAAGCTAAAAAAGAGGAAAGTTGGATAATGGCCATGCAATAAGAACTTGATCAATTCACAAGGAATCGTGTATGGTCATTGCTACCTAGACCTTCAAATCACCCTATTGTTGGTACAAAATGGGTATTTAGAAATAAGGTAGATGAGCAAGGAAATGTAGTTAGAAATAAAGCTAGGTTGGTAGCAAAAGGATACAACCAAGAGGAAGGAATAGATTATGATGAAACCTTTGCTCCTTTTGCTAGGATTGAAGCCATAAGGTTGTTGCTAGCTTTTGCATGTTTCATGAATTTTAAACTATTCCAAATGGATGTAAAAAGTGCATTCTTAAATGGATTAATTAAAGAGGAAGTATATGTAGAACAACCACCTAGTTTTGAAGACTTTGAAAAATCTGATCATGTTTTCAAACTTCATAAAGCATTGTATGGATTGAAACAAGCTCCTAGAGCTTGGTATGAGAGGCTTTCAAAATTTCTAGTTGAAAAAAGGGTATGATAGAGGCAACATCGATACTACATTGTTCATTAAGAGATATCTAAATGACTTAATTGTTGCGCAAATATATGTGGATGACATTGTATTTGGTGCAACTAATGAGGCTTTATGTAAGAACTTTGCTAAGGAAATGCAGGGTGAATTTGAGATGAGCATGATGGGAGAGTTGAGGTACTTCCTTGGTCTTCAAATTAAACAAAGTGAGGAAGGAATCTTCATCAACCAAGAAAGATACACTCAAGATATGCTCAAGAAATTCGATATATTGAAGTTGAAATCAATTTCCACACCAATGAGTCCATCCACCATACTCGACTTAGATGAAAAAGGTAAGGATGTAGATCAAAAGCTCTATAGAGGTATGATCGGCTCTCTTCTTTACTTAACAGTAAGTAGACCGGATATTCAGTTTAGTGTGTGCTTGTGTGCTATATTTTAGTCACAGCCTAAAGAAACACCCCCAACAACTGTTAAGAGAATTTTTAGATACCTCATAGATACTCAAGGACTAGGAATATGGTACTCTAGAGACTTGACTCTTAGCTTAGTTGGATATTCGAATTCTGACTTTGCTAATAGCAGAACTGATAGGAAAAGCACTAGTGGAACATGCCAATTTTTAGGAAGCATGCTTGTGTCTTGGTCCAGTAAGAAGCAAAATTCAGTAGCTTTGTCAACAACCGAAGCAGAGTATGTATCACTAGGTAGCTGCTGTGCACAAATTCTTTAGATCAAGCAACAATTAAAAGAATATGGAATAACTATGCATGACGTACCAATATATTGTGATAACACAAATACAATCAATATATTGAAAAATCTTGTGCAACACTCTAGGACAAAGCACATTGAAATTAGACACCATTTTATTAGAGACCATGTAGTGAAAATGATATTAAGATAGAATTTGTGAACACTTTACATCAATTAGCAAACATTTTTACCAAACCTCTGAATGAAGATAGATTCTGTGAGATTAGAAGAAATTTAGGGATGATTAGTATGAAGAAATTATAGGAAAACCTTTGGCTCTCACATAGAAAACAGAGCGTATTTAGTTGACTAAGGATGCAAAGAGAATGAAGAGAGGAATTTTTTCGGATGCAAAGACTCAGTCAGTTTAGAGAAAGAGGAGAAAAATGAGGTAAAAATTAGGTTTACCGGATGCAAAGAGAATGAAGAAAAACTGCCAAAGGTAAATAACCATAATTTTATAGGGAATTTTGAAATTATGAAGAAATAAAAGTAGGGTAGTACTTAAAGGAAAGTGAGCAATTTTTCTAAGAAATAACTGTTGACAACCTCTCCTTTTCTCTCCCTTGAAACTGGTTGCTCTAAAAACAAAAACCCAAATCTTTCTATTTGCCTCTGAAACTAACTCAAACCTTAACCATTAAAAATTTCTGAAATCAAAATGGCAAGAACATCTCAGAGTCAAGAGATATCAAAAAAGAAGAAAGGGAAAAGGCCAATGGAGGAAGGAACAGGAATGTAAAGTCTGAAGAAGAAACAGAAAATCATGCCTACTTCAATGAAAGAAATATCCGAGAAACTAAGAGAAAAGAAGTAGAAAATTGACAAAAAGAAGGATATAGAATCCTCACTGCACAAAGGTGCTAGCTCTTCTTCTTCGAAGTTTAGGAATAAGTTGCATGAATATAGGTTCAAAAATATTGAGAATGCACCAATCTCCTGTGGCAAATTTATTGATTGAAAGAGTTTTGATCAAAATGTAGAAATCCATACTAGTTTATTTGAGTACTTTGATGAACTGAAACTAAAAGGTTACAACACCTTTAAGAATAGGTCTTATAGTCCAAGTCTGGTTAAAGAGTTCTATTCTGGGATTGCTTTGAAAGGAAAGGAATTAGTAGATTCTGATTATTATGTCGAAGATGGTTTAAATGTATATTTGAATGGAAAACAATTTGTTGTGACTGTTGAAGATTTAGGAAACCTGCTGAAAAATATAATGTAAAGAAGGTTAGTATGAGCTCCCTGAAAATATGATCCATCCTCATTGTAGGAGATCATCATCGGGAGAAAGGAAGAATATTCTTCAAAGAGCAATTCAGGTTTGATAATCAACCCTCAAGTTAGGATTTTACATTATTTCATAGCAGCAAACATTCAGGGTAGAAGTGGAAGCCTTAGCGACATCAGCCTCCAAGACCTTTGGCTAATGGAACATGCCTTTAACGGCGTATCTTTGAATCTGGGAAGATAGATGACTGAAAAAATGAGAAGTGCCTGCAGACTTGATAAGGTTAATTTGCCATATGGAAATGTCATTGCATCCCTTGTACAGAACAAGGGAATATGGACAAAGATGTATGATATGGACTTGGTAAAAACCAGAGATCAAGCTATTTATTATGGGTGCTTGGTTAAAATGGGGTATATACTCGATGGGGAAAGGTTCATTAAAAATACCAAGATTGGTCCAAGAAAAGAACACAACCTATATGCTCAACCTGAATGAGCCTATTCCAAATTCTCAAATGAAGTAATTTTTAATTTGCTCATGAGGATTGATGGAAAGCTGACTGACCAAGAAAAAAAGCTACAGAAAATTGAAGAGAAAATCACTAAGTTGGAAAACAAGCTGAAGGAGAAGGAAAACATGCCATCTGAACCTATGACTGCAGACAACTCTACAACATCTAGCACTGCACCAACACAACAAGGTGCTGAAGGTTCAACTAAGCCAGCAGAAAAATCTGCTCCTCCTGTTGGAAGTTATGGCATTCAAGCTGAAGATTCCACCTACAAATCTGCCAGTCCTATTCTGTAAACTAAAGACTCTCACCAAGGGGATGATCAGCCAGCGAAGACACCCTTTCTTGAACTTCAAAGCAAAAATGAATCAGAACAAGGGACTGAAGTGGTTGGTTCAGAAACAGAGAAACACTAGGCCTCTCTTCCAAATTCAGAGGAAGTTTCCATTATGGATGGCTTCCACCAAATGGTTAAGGAGGGTCAAGTTGAAAAAGACACTACTAGGACAAAAACTCAAAAAGATGCTAGAGATGTAGGAAAAGGAAAGAAACCTACCTCAGCTCCGAGAATAAAGGCAAAATCTGGGAAAGAAAAAGCCACTACAGCACCATCAACTGAGGCAAAACTACCAACCAAAGGAAAGAAGATTATGGCCACCAAGACAGCTTTTATCAAGAGAAGAAAGTCTTCCAGGTTGGCAGACAGATCAAGTGTAAAACCCGACCCTATAAATACATGTCATGACATACATGCACTGAGTAGCATGTTATTACACTAGGGAAGTTTCTAAGAATAGACGAAACCCGGTATTGTACCTAACAGTACACTTGAGTTGATTTAACCTCGAACTAGTTTAAATAGGAATCGTAGGATGAAATTTAATATTTTATAGTCCAGGAATGACTAAAAATGATTTTTCGGAGTTCGAGGGTTCATTTGGGGAAAAATTGGAAATTTTAATGTTTAGGGGTAAAATTATCATTTTGCCACCTAAGGTAATAATTTCATCATGGAGTGAAATTTTTGACCAAGATTAACTATTTGGAGTATAATTTAATGATAGGAAGTGAAAAATTTCAATTCCGACAATTTTCGAAACATAGGGGCAAAACGGTAATTTTATCGTCTCGTGGTAAAAATCGTAATTTTCACCACCCAAAACTTGTCAAAATCATAGGATTTATTTATTTATTTTTGGTATGAACAACTATGGTATGTTAAGTGGTGAAAAATTGAAGTTTAAAAGACGAAATTTTAAAAATGGGCCAATGGGAAAGTGACACATAGCACTTTTTTAATGATTTAATATTATTTTAATGAAAAGTCAGCCCATTTAAACCCCATTTTAAGTGATGGCCGGCCATAAGGGAGAACAAGAGAGAAAATAGAGAGGAAAGGAAGAAAAAAAGAAAAACCAAAGAGAAACAAGAAAATTCAAAGGGGAATTCGCGTTTTTTGCCCGTTTACGCGTCTAACGGTAAGATTTTTCGACTTTAGCTTGATTTCTACCTTTCCTATGCCTTTGTTTCCATTTAGCATGCTTGAGGAGAGATTTAAAAGTGACATCAAGGGCTGGCCGAATTTCAAGGGGGGAGAAATTGAAATTTTTAGGTTTTGATTTTTAGTTAAATTGATAGTTTTAGCTGGTTAAATGTGTTTGAAAATTAAATTGGGCAAGAAAGCATTAAATTTTCACAATACCCACCCTTGGCCGAATCAACAATGAGGTACAATGATGATGATCTGATTTTTATTCTAAGAGAAATGAAGAGAAAATGATGAAAAATGGTTAAATGTGATAGAAAAACAAAATAGAAAATTTACTGAGTTAATGTCCCATTTTTGGCCGAATTTTCCAAGGAGGAAAGTGAACTGATTTTGGTGATTTTAGAAGGTTATTGGCTGATATTTAATTGTTAGAAATGTTGGAGAGAGAATGGGACGATTTAGAGCTAAAATGGAGCGCGTTAGCAATTTATTGGGTAAAGTACCAAAAATAGGTTAATACCGCGTTTAAGCCGTTTTAGGCTATTGCATTTCATACCATGCATTAGTATAGGATTTAAGTCAATTATATAGTGATTTATCATCAATGTCGTGAATTGGGTAAATTTTGCAATGTGTCTAGGAGGAGAGCCTTCCGATAAAGGCAAGGAAGTCGTACCTGACCAACAGTGATCAAGGCACCTAGGAAGCATTTCATCTGTACAAACGGTGAGTAAACCTATTATTATTGTAAATTATCTAGAATTTATTTTTAAATGCTCTTTATGTATTTTATGAAACGAAAATGAGATTAAAATGGGATTTTTGATGTTTTAGAAATAAATCTGACAAATAAAAATATATTGTGTTGATTATGAAATTGAGTAATTGAAGGTTACCAACTGTCTTGAAAATATATTTTCTTATGTATGGCTTATGATATATGAGTATATGTGGCTATATTTTATAATTGCATTGGGAATAGAATGTAGGTTGTCTTTTACTATGCAGGCTAGATAAATAAATAAAAGCCACGTTATATTGTAGAAATTTTATTAAAATTAGTGGGTTTAGTCACTGCAGTGACGGGTTTCCACGGACTGCCTATTAGAGAGGCACGGTAAACCCAGTTTCATAGTTACTCTGGTTGTAGAGGTGAGGAGAGTAACTCCCAAGGTAGTGTTAGAGTTCACTTCACGTCGAATGTCACGACACGGAACCTCCCTCGGACCCATGACAACCGTCGCGACGTCCCAATTGACACTCATTACCCGGAATGCCAATCAGAACCCCGCAAGGCTTACATATCAGTTTCTTGCCTTTTCTGTAAGAAATCGTTTTTAAACATTTCATTTTAAACAATTTCCAGTAGTTTTTGGCTCAAGTAAATCAAAAGACAAAAATATTTTAAAAGGATTTATAGACAAATATTACTATTCAAAATATTAATTAAAATATAAGATTTTTATATAAAACAATATTTATAGAAATATGTGTAAGAAATCTTTTATAACTTGGAAGTAAAATAAATTCATACATACAATAATTTACAAAGTTATAATGTACAATAATAATTACAATGACAAGTGGCCCAAAATACACCAAGTATTGGTGATAGTAACCTACTGTTTGTGAGATAAAGATGTCAACTAGAATCCTCAACAAAATAAGGTATCTGCAAGCTACCACAGACCTGAAGTGTTTGGAAAGGAGGTGGGTGAGATTTTGCAATCCCAATGAGTAAAAAAACATTATCATAAATATCTAAAGGCGAGTAACATTGAGGCAAGTTTAAACAACAAATCGCAAACCACTTCATAAGGTTGTCAATTGATTCCTTAAACCATAAAATATTTGTAATTTACCAAAACAATTATTAAGGCTTATGTCTTTTATTAAAAAACAAGACTCAAGCCAAAACTAATCCTCAGGGATACGTTACCCGAGGTATCTAACCGAGTCCGCCAAGGTTGTTATGATATTTACATGTGAAACACATTTATATTTTTAAAACAAGTCGTTCCTTGGCGTTGGCCGAGTTACACATTCACGTGGGGGTTCGATGTGAAGTGAGCTCTAATACTACCCCGAGAGTTACCCTCCTCACCTCTACAATCGGAGTAACTATGTAACCGGGTTTACTGTGCCCCTCTAATAGGCAGTCCACGGAAACCCGTCACTGCAGTGACTAAACACACCAATTTTAATAAAATTTCGACAGTATAACATGGCTTTTATTTATTTACCCAGCCTGCATAATAAAAATAGCTTACATAAATTCCCAATGCAATTTATCAAATATAGCCACCTACACTCATATTTCATAAGCTATTCATAGGAAAATATATATTTCAAAATAATTGTCAGCCTCCAATTACTCAATTTCATAATCAACACAATATATTTTTATTTGTCACATTTATTTCTAAAACATCAAAAATCCCGTTTTAATCTCGTTTTCATTTCATAAAATACATAAAGAGCATTTAAAAATAAACTCTAGATAATTTACAATAATAAGAAGTTTACTCACCGTTTGTACAAATTAACTGATTTTTAGGTGCCCCAATCACTGTTCGTCGGGTATTACTTCCTTGCCTTTACCGAAAGGCTCTCCTCCTAAACACTTTACAAAATTTGCACAATTCACTACATTGATGCTAAATCACTATATAATTGACTTAAATCCTATACTAATGCATGGTATGAAATGCAATAGCCTAAAACGGCTTAAACGCGGTATTAACCTATTTTTGACACTTTACTCGATAAATTGCTAACGCATTCCATTTTAGCTCTAAATTGTCCCATTTTCTCTCCAACATTTCTAACCATTAAATATCAGCCAATAACCTTCTAAAATCACCAAAATCAGCTCACTTTCCTTCTTGGAAAATTCGGTCAAAAATGGGACATTAACTCGGTAAATTTTTCACTTTGTTTTCTTATCACATTTAACCATTTTTCATCATTTTCTCTTCATTTCTCTTAGAATAAAAATCAGTTCATCATCATTGTACATCAATGCATATTCATCCAAGGGTGGGTATTGTGAAAATTTCATGCTTTCTTGCCCAATTTAATTTCTATACACATTTAACTAACTAAAACTACCAATTTAACTAAAAATCAAAACCTAAAAATTTCAAATTCTCTCCCTTAGAATTTTGGCCAGCCCTTGGTTTCACTTTTTGATCTCTCTCCTCAAGCATTCTTAATGGAAATAAAGGCATAGGAAAGGTAGAAATCAAGCTGAAATCGAAAAATCTTACCGTTAGACGCGTAAACGGGCAAAAAACGTGATTTCCCCTTTGAATTTTCTAGTTTTCCTTTGTTTTTCTCTTTTCTTCTTTTCCTCTCTATTTTCTCTCTTGTTCTTTCCTTATGGCCGGCCAGCACCTAATATGGGGTTTACATGGGCTGGCTTTTCATTAAAATAATATTAAACCATAAAAAATGGCATGTGTCACTTTCTTATTGGCCCGTTTTTAAAATTTCATCCATTTGTTTCCAAATTTTCACCATACACTTGTCCCACATATCCATAGCTTAGATAAAATTCTCAGACTTACCCAAAGTCTTGGTGGAGTAATTTTTGAAATTTACACTTTTGCCATCGTAAAAGTGAAAATTACATTTTTACCCAAAAAACTGAAAAATTGCCCATAGACATAATTTTCATCCCTTATACTCATACCATTCCCCAATTTGTCAAATTTGATCTAAATTCTCTCAAAATCTCAAATTTTGTCCTCGAATGGCAAAATTACGATTTTACCCCTGAACATCAAAATTTCCAAGTTTACCCCAGATGAACCCTCAAACTCCGAACAATCATTTTTAGTCATTCTTGGACTATAAAATATTAAATTTCATTCTACAATTCCTATTTGAACTAGTTCGAGGTTAAATCAATTCAAGTGTACCGTTAGATACGATACCAGGTTTCGTCTATTCTTGATGCTTTCCTAGCATAATAACATGCTACTCAGTGCATGTATGTCATGACATGTGTTTATAGGGCCAGGTTTTACAATTCTACCCCCCTTAAAATAAAATCTTGACCTCCAAATTTCACTTACCAGATTCGACAAATAGATGCGGATATTGGTTCCTCATCTGATGCTCTACTTCCCATGTCATTTCCTCCATTCGAGCACTTTTCCACAACACTTTGACAATTGAAATACTCTTGTTCCTCAGTACTCGATCCTTTCGATCCAAGATACTCACAGGTTGCACCTCAAACTTTAAATCGTCATGCAACTCGATCGGAGGTGCTTCGAGGATGTGAGAGGGATCTGGTACATATTTCTTAAGCATGGAGACATGGAAAACATTGTGGATCCGATCTAATTCTGGAGGTAATTCTAACGGATGAGCCACTGGTCCAATTCTCTCAATGATTCGGAATGGTCTAATATACCTCGGGTTAAGCTTTCCTCGCTTCGCAAATCGAATCACACCTTTCATTATCCAACAAGATATCATAATTTACCATAATAGTATAATCAAATAAAACTTAATACCACAAAGCATTCAAATTATTACCTTTCCAAGGAGACACCTGAAGAAAAACTCTATCATCGACCTCAAACTCCAAGTCTTTTCTCCATTTATCTGCATAGCTCTTTTGCCTATCCTAGGCTACCTTTAGCCTCTCTCATAGAACCTTGATCTTGTCATTAGTTAGATCAATCAATTCCATACTAACTAACTTTCTTTCACCCACTTCATCCCAACAAAGTGGAGTACAACATTTCCTTCCATATAAAGCTTCGTACGGTGCCATACCGATGCTAGACTGGAAGCTGTTGTTGTAAGCAAATTGCACTAATGGCAAGTGTCTATCCCAACTCCCAAGAAAATCCATGACACAAGCCCTCAACATATCCTCCGTAGTCTAGATAGTCCTCTCTGACTGACCATCCGTCTGTGGGTGAAAAGCAATGCTAAATTTCAATTTCGTTCTGAGAGCTTCTTGAAATTTTGGCCAGAATCGAGGATCTCAGTCTGACACTATAGAAACGGGAACTCCATGTAGCCTCATAATCTCATCTATATAGAGTTGAGCCAGCTTCTCAATAGAGTATGTACTATGGACAGCTAAAAAGTGAGCGAACTTAGTCAACCGATCTACAATCACCCGAATTGCATCATTTCCCCTCTGTGTCCGCGGCAGTCCCAAAACAAAATCTATAGTTACATGCTCCCATTTCCACTCGGGAACAGGTAAAGACTGAAGTGTACCTGCTGGCCTCTGATGCTCCGCCTTAACTTGTTGACATACTAGACACTTTGCTACAAATTCTGCTACGTCTCATTTCATACCTGCCCACCAATAATTCTCCCTGATAGTTCTATACATCTTGGTGCTTCCGGGATGTAATGCATAGGCAGATGAATGGGCTTCTTCCATGATCGTCTATCTCAACTGGTTTCCCTCAGGAACACAAACTCGGTCTCTAAACATCAAGACTTTATCCTCTCTGAGTATAAACTCACTAACTCCCCCATGGATCAATTTTTGAATTTCTTTTCTTAACCCATCATCAGACCTCTAAATGTCCTTGATATGATTAAGTAACTAAGGTTGCACAATGAAGTTTGCCAATAAGGATCCATCCTCACCATTTCTCAATAGGACCCCAAGAGATTTCATCTCTAATAATGCTGGAAAATAACAACTCTGAAGTGCTGCTAAAGACGATGAAGACTTACGACTTAAGGCATCAGCTACAACGTTTGCCTTTCCTGGATGATAGTCTATCACCAAGTCATAATCTTTTATCAACTCCAACCATCGCCTTTGCCTCAAATTAAGCTCCTTTGGAGTGAGCAAATATTTTAAACTCTTGTGATCTGTAAATATCCGACAATGCTCACCATACAAGTAATGCCTCCAGATTTTTAAAGCAAACACCCCAGCTGCTAACTCTAAATCATGGGTAGGGTAATTTGCTTCATGCTTCTTCAACTGTCGGGAAGCATAAGCTATTACTTTCTCATCCTGCATCAACACAAACCCTAACCCCAACTTAGATGCATCACTACACACCACAAATCCCTTACCACTCACAACAAGTGTTAAAATGAGAGCGGAGGTTGACCGGTTCTTTAGTTCCTGAAATCGATTCTCACAAACATCATCCCACTCAAACTTAACTCCCTTACGAGTTAGACGGGTCAAAGAAGCTGCTATTAAGGAAAACCCTTGAACAAACTACGAATCTTCGTTACTATCTTAGGTTGCTCCCATTGTAAAATTGCCTCTATCTTCTTGGGATCAACATATATTCCAGCTCCCGATACTACGTGTCTCAAGAATACCACTTCCTGTAACCAAAACTCACACTTCGAAAACTTTGCATACAATTGTCTTTCTCGCAAAGTCTGTAATACTATACGCAAGTGGTTAGCATGCTCATCATTATCTTTCGAGTAAACCAGGATATCATTAATGAACACAATAACAAACTTGTGTAACTAAGGGTGGAACACTCTGTTCATGAGATCCATAAAAGCTGCCGGTGCGTTAGTTAACCGGAAAGGCATAACCAAGAACTCATAATGACTGAACCGAGTCCTGAACGCTGTCTTGGGTACATCCTGTTCTTTAATCCTCAACTGATGATACCCAGACCTTAGATCAACCTTAGAAAACACTGTAGCTCCCTGTAATTGATCGAAAAGATCATCAATTCTCGGCAACGGATACTTGTTCTTAATGGTCATTCTGTTAAGTTGTCGATAATCTATACATAACCGAAGTGTACCATCTTTCTTTTTCACAAATAAAAGCGGTGCTCCCACGGAGATATACTTGGCCGTATAAAACCCTTGTCAACCAACTCTTGCAATTGTACTTTCAACTCCTTCAACTCTACCGGAGCCATTCTATATGGAGGAATAGAGATAGGGGCAGTACCCGAAATTAAGTCAATGGTGAATTCAAACTCACGATCGGGAGGAAGTCCCGGTAATTCATTAGGAAATACATCAAGGAACTCACTTACTACGGGGACATTCTCTAACTTAGGTTCCTCCCTCGATATATCAATCACATGAGCTAAGTATGTCGGATATCCATTTCGTACCAATTTCAAAGCTTTGAGGGCTGAGATTACACGAAACGGTAATACTCGATCATCCCTTGTAAATTCCACTTCTACTCCTTCTGAACTCTAGAGAATCACTTCTTTCTTAAAAGAATCTACCTTTGCTCAATGAGTGGATAACCAATCCATACCCAAGATCAAATCAAAGTCCCGAATCTCTAAAGGGATTAAATTACCCATAAATTCTTCTTCTCTAACTTTAATACCACAGTCTCTATAATACGTATTTCTTACTAACTGCTCGCTTAGAGGGGTATGCACTACAATCTCTTGCTCTAATGGCGACAAGTTCTTATCTGAGAATGATGCAAATGATATGCTAACGTATGATCTATCAGAACCCGAATCTATCAAAACATGTGCATCTCTATCAAACACATTCATAGTACCTGTCACTATGCTAGGTCGAACTCGAGCTTCATCCTCAGTCACTGCAAAGACCCTGGTCAAAATCTGGGGTTACGGTCTAGAAGATGGCTGCTCTAGGGTATTACTCCCCATGCTTGATTGTATCACTTGGCCTTGTTTGGACTGTGATCCCGAAGTGTCTCTCCGCGGTATACTAAAACGAGTCGAAAGAGTATAAGTAGTTACTGTACCCCGTCTCAACTGAGGATAATCTCTCTTGATATGCCCTTGTTGGCCACATCGAAAACACTTTACAGGCTGTCTACATGACCCAACATGAAATCCTCCGCAATTATGGCATCTGTCCAATCATTTTGAAGTCCCCCTTGTCTGCATATCACTGGCCGATCAAATCTAGAAGATCTCGACTGTGACTGTTGAGATGGAGGTCTAGTGGATGCCATAGATGCTGAGGTAGTACTTCCTGCAGTAGATGTCGAATCTCTACCTCTCTTTGAAGACTGACTCGGGAACGTAGGCGAATTCCTTCTCTTTGTGAACTCAGCTCGGATTCGTCTATTCTCAGTGGCGAGCTTCTCAGCCCGTAAGGCCATCTACACGACTTCCTTATGTGGCTCCTTACCAGTCACTGTCATTCGTTCCCTAATCTCATTACGGAGCCCTTCCTCGAAATAATTGGCCTGATCTTGCTCAGATTTCACCAGATCCAGCACATATAACATCAACTAGTTAAAACGAGTCTCATACTCCTCTACAGTTAGATTTTCTTGTTTCAAGCTCAGAAATTCTCTTTTCTTTTCTTTCTGATGAAAGTAAGTAAAATACTGACCATCAAATTCTCTGAGGAAGTTAGACCATGTCTGAGGAGTAGTGGAACGAGACTTCACTGAATTCCACCAAGTACGAGCCCTCTTCTCTAGTAATCTAGTAGCCACCATTAGCTTCATATCGTCATCTAATCTCATATCAGAAAGAGTCTCTGAAACTTTATTAACCCAATCTTTAGCTGCGGTCGCATCCAACTCACCAGTAAATGAGACGCAACCCAACTATCTAGCTTCCTTCAATTTCTTAGAAATGGAGAAGTCCGGTGTTTGGGGTGGAATAAGAGGTGGTGGTACTGGGGCTGTTACAGGGGAATCAGCGGGTGGAACTGGACCAGCTTGAGCCTGGCCCGTAAGAGCAGCGAGAAAAGTTGCTAATGCCTGAGCTGCCTCGGGTGACATGGTAGCTATGCCAAGAGTAGCAACGGGTGGTGGAGGAGGTACAGGAATGTCCGTAGACTCAGCAGTAGGAACTGCTCTAAAAGACGACGCAACAACTCCTCTTTTATGGAATCCAGCCGACTTGTCTAGGGCGACCTCTTCCCCTACTAGTAGATCTAGTGATAGGTGGTAGCTCATGTCGAGGAGGCATAATGATCTATAAAATGAACGGAATTGGTTTAGATGACTTAAGGCTCTATATGTAACTACATGCAACTAACTAATATTAACGGGGCCACACTGACATTGTAAATTATTTTAAAAATAACTTTAAATCCAAGAACTTTAAAAATCAAAAACTTTTTTCAAAAGCATAAGCTTTTAAACCGAAAGCGCCGATACCGATAGAATTGTCACGACCGGGAACCTCCCTCGGACCCATGACAACCGCCACGACTTCCCGATTGACACTCATTACCCGGAATGCCAATCAGAACCCCGCAAAGCTTACATATCAGTTTCTTGCCTGTTCTGTGAGAAATCGTTTTTAAACATTCCATTTTAAACAATTTTCAGTAGTTTTCGGCTCAAGTAAATCAAAAGACAAAAATATTTTAAAAGGATTTATAGACAAATATTACTATTCAAAATATTGATTAAAATATAAGATTTTTATATAAAACAATATTTATAAAAATACGTGTAAGAAATCTTTTATAACTTGGAAGTAAAATAAATTCATACATACAATAATTTACAAAGTTATAATGTACAATAATAATTACAATGACAAGTGGCCCAAAATACACCAAGTATTGGTGATAGTAACTTACTGCTTGTGAGATAAAGATGTCAACTGGAATCCTCGACAAAATAAGGTATCTACAAGCTACCACAGACCTGAAAAGTTTGGAAAGGAGGTGGGTGAGATTTTGCAATCCCAATGAGTAAACAGACATTATCATAAATATCTAAAGGCGAGTAACATGGAGGCAAGTTTAAACAACAAGTCACAAACCATTTCATAAGGTTTTCAATTTATTCCTTAAACCATAAAATATTTGTAATTTATCAAAACAATTGTTAAGGCTTATGTCTTTTATTAAAAAACAAGGCTCAAGCCAAAACTAATCCTCGAGGATACGTTTGCCGAAGTATCTAACCGAGTCCGCCAAGGTTGTTATGATATTTACATGTGAAACACATTTTTATTTTTAAAACAAGCTGTTCCTTGGAGTTGGCCGAGTTACACATTCACGTGGGGGTTCGACATGAAGTGAGCTCTAATACTACCCTGGGAGTTACCCTCCTCACCTCTACAACCGGAGTAACTATGTAACTGGGTTTACCGTGCCCTTCTATTAGGTAGTCCACGGAAACTTGTCACTGCAGTGACTAAACCCACCAATTTTAATAAAATTTTGACAGTATAACGTGGCTTTTATTTATTTACCCAGCCTACATAATAAAAACAGCTTACATAAATTCCCAATGCAATTTATCAAATATAGCCACCTATACTCATATTTCATGAGCCATTCATAAGAAAATATATATTTCAAAATACTTGTCAGCCTCCAATTACTCAATTTCATAATCAACACAATATATTTTTATTTGTCACATTTATTTCTAAAACATCAAAAATCCTGTTTTAATCTCGTTTTCATTTCATAAAATACATAAAGAGCATTTAAAAATAAACTCTAGATAATTTACAATAATAATAAGTTTACTCACCGTTTGTACAAATTAACTGAGTTTTAGGTGCCCCAATCACTGTTCGTCGGGTATTACTTCCTTGCCTTTACCGGAAGGCTCTCCTCCTAAACACATTACAAAATTTACACAATTCACTACAATGATACTAAATCACTATATAGTTGACTTAAATCCTATACTAATGCATGGTATGAAATGCAATAGCCTAAAACGGCTTAAACGCGGTATTAACCTATTTTTAGCACTTTACCCGATAAATTGCTAACGAGTTCCATTTTAGCTCTAAATTGTCCCATTTTCTCTCCAACGTTTCTAACCATTAAATATCAGCCAATAACTTTCTAAAATCACCAAAATCAGCTCACTTTCCTTCTTGAAAAATTTGGTCAAAAATGGGACACTAACTCGGTAAATTTTTCACTTTGTTTTTCTATCACATTTAACCATTTTTCATCATTTTCTCTTCATTTCTCTTAGAATAAAAATCAGTTCATCATCATTGTACATCAATGCATATTCAGCCAAGGGTGGGTATTGTGAAAATTTCATGCTTTCTTGCCCAATTTAATTTCTATACACATTTAACTAACTAAAACTACCAATTTAACTAAAAATCAAAACCTAAAAATTTCAAATTTCTCTCCCCTAGAATTTCGGCCAGCCATTGGTTTCACTTTTTGATCTCTCTCCTCAAGCATTCTTAATGGAAATAAAGTTATAGGAAAGGTAGAAATCAAGCTAAAATCGAAAAATCTTACCGTTAGACGCGTAAACAGGCGAAAAACGCGATTTCCCCTTTGAATTTTCTAGTTTTCCTTTGTTTTTCTCTTTTCTTCCTTTCCTCTCTATTTTCTCTCTTGTTCTTTCCTTATGGCCGGCCAGCACCTACTATGGGGTTTAAATGCGCTGACGTTTCATTAAAATAATATTAAACCACAAAAAAATGGCATGTGTCACTTTCCCATTGGCCCGTTTTTAAAATTTCATCCATTTGTTTCCAAATTTTCACCATACACTTGTCCCACATATCCATAGCTTAGATAAAATTCTCAGACTTATCCAAAGTCTTGGTGGAGTAATTTTTGAAATTTACACTTTTGCCTCCGTAAAAGTGAAAAATTACATTTTTGCCCAAAAAATTGAAAAATTACCCATAGACATATTTTTCATCCCTTATACTCATACCATTCCCCAATTTGTGAAATTTGATCTAAATTCTCTCAAAATCTGAAATTTTGTCTACGAGTGGCAAAATTACGATTTTACCCCTGAACATCAAAATTTCCAATTTTACCCCAAGTGAACCCTCGAACTCCGAACAATCATTTTAGTCATTCTTGGACTATAAAATATTAAATTTCATCCTACAATTCCTATTTGAACTAGTTCGAGGTTAAATGAACTCAAGTGTACCGTTAGGTACGATACCTGGTTTTGTCTATTCGTAGGTGCTTTCCTAGCATAATAACATGCTACTCAGTGCATGTATGTCATGACATGTGTTTATAGGGTCGGGTTTTACATCGAACCCCCACGTGAATGTGTAACTCGGCCAATGCCAAGGAACGACTTGTTTTCAAAACTAGAATGTGTTTAACATGTAAATATCTTAACAACCTTGGCAGACTCGGTTAGATGCCTCGGCCAAGGTATCCCTGAGGACTAGATTTTGGCTTGAGCCATGTTTTTAATAAAGGTTATAAGCCTTGAAAACTGTTTTGGTAAATTACAAATGTTTTATGGTTTAAGAAAGAAATTGAAAACCTTATGAAATGGTTTGTGATTTGTTGTTTAAACTTGCCTCCATTTTACTCGCCTTTAGATATTTATGATAATGTTTGTTTACTCATTGGGATTGCAAAATCTCGCCCACCTCCTTTCCAAACATTTCAGGCCTATGGTAGCTTGTAGATATTCGATTCTGTCGAGGATTCCAGTTGACCCTTCTATCCCACAGACAGTAGGTTACTATCACCAATACTGCGTGTATTTATGGGCCACTTGTCATTGTAATTATTATTGTACATTATAACTTTGTAAATTATTGTATGTATGAATTTATTTTATTCTCACGCTATAAAAATTATTTATGTATAGTTCTATAAAAATTATTTTATAAGAAAATGAAATATATTATAAAATATTTTTATTTAGTTTAATTAGCTAACTTTTCACTCGAAATGAATGATTTAGATTACAAAAATTTATTTTTAATTGGTAGTGGATATTTTTCTACCATACGTTGTATCTTTATCAGGTTTCGAAATTTTTTGCTAAAAATTACCAAAATACCCTTATGTGGCGAAAATTTTATTTTGATTGTTTTCGATCTAAAATAGTTTATATTTTCTTAAAACTCGATATTTAACAACGATTGCTCACAAGAAAGACAAGAAACTGATTCGTTAGCCTAGCGGAGTTCTGATTGGCATTCCGGATAATGAGTGTCAATCGGGACGTCGCGGCGGTTGTCATGGGCCCAAGGGAGGTTTCGGGTCGTGACATCAAGACCAGTTTCAGCCTCTTCTCCTCAGAGTCCAATCCCTGTCTTAGACAAGTCCTCATCAGAACCTTCCGTTAGAGAGTCATCACCTCTCCGAGAACCTTCTCATTTTCCTCTAAACCCTTTCTATCGCTTTGAATCGTCACCCTCTGACACATCAGATGAATAGAAGCCCATTCCTTTGATGTTGACAAAAAGGGGGAGTAGAATGGTAGAACTAGGGATGTAGGAACCAATGAACAAAATTTAAAAAAAAATGTTAAGGTGGAGGAACCAAGAACCTAGGAAAGAAAAGAAAGTAGAATCAATAGCAAGAACCTAGAAAAATAGGAGATAGGAAGCAAAATAGTCTAGGGGCAATTTCGAAATACGTTTTCATTAATTGCTATTTGTGCCATGGTGGCACTTGAACACTTAAGTTTAATTCTGTTGTTTATATGGTTGTGCGTGAAAAGTGAATGTTGAAATGTTTATGTTGTTTAACTACTACAAATTGAAGTTTGCTGATATTTTGTTATCTTGGTATTTTTACTATCATGAACAAAATCTGCTGATGCTATGCTGAAAATTTATTTACAAGCTGATAAATGATTTTCAATATGGCATTGAGAATAACTTCTGTTTATAAATAGATATAGATGCTGTGTATAGAATTTCAATTGAATCATGAAGGGAATAGATAAAATCTGATGACTGTATGCTGTTGACAGAACTTTGCTGAATTCTTTATGAAAATCTATCAACATTCATTACTATAAATCATTCTAGGTTTCTGCGCATGTTTATACACATATATAATCTAAGTGTACAATGTCATTCTCTCTATATGATAAGAATAAAATTTGCTGGAACAAAGTAAGCAAAATATGGACACACTAAGAAGGAGCATATACTTAGGGGGAGCAATTCTCATTTTCTGCAAAAAACTAAAAAGAGTAAAAAGATACTATGCTGTTAATCAAGGAATGTTTTGTCATCATCAAAAAGGGGGAGATTGTTGGCTCCATTAGTTTTTGACGATAAAAAACATTCTCATTTATTTGTGTCTAATACCTTTACTTAAGTGTGTAGGAAAATTAATATATGAAATTAATTAATTAACTCTTCAAAGAGTATATCAAAAGAAAAAGAGGGATAAAAATAACAAGATGCAACTATCTAACAAGGCTGAAGCTTATTGATGAAACAAGGAAGAATGTTGGTTGACCAAGTTTCAAATTGGAGGAATGTTGGGCTGAAGAGTTTGAGAAACAGAACCAACTTAGTCGACCAAGTCAGTTGACTAACTGCTCTCTGCCAGAATCTGTAATTTGAAACAAAATCAACTTAGTCGACCAAGTCAATTGACTAAGAGTTCTCTGTCTGTAATTTGAACCAAAGCACTACAAGACAAATTAATGACTAGAACTCATCCTCAACTATTTTCGACAGACATCAAACTGCCAAACTGAAATCAGAGTTGCATCTCCAAGTATAAAAGGGTCTTCCAATAATTGGAAACAAGTTTTTAGAAGCCTTGAATGAGATTTGGGCTATAGAAAGTTGAAAAACCAAAAAATCTTTACTGCACTTGTCTGCACTTAAACGCCTACTCTTTGCATTTGTATTTTGCACTCAATCTTGTATCAGTCAGATCAACCAGTGATCATAGGTACTTTCTTTTACTACTCTTCTTGTATTCTTAGAATGAGGAAGTCACTCTAAGGGGTTATTCAAGCTTGGGATAGCTTGATTGTTGTAGGTTGTGGTTGAGCCTTTGAAAACCACTTTGGGTTTTAGTTGAGCCCGTGAAAAACTAGTGTAAAAGGTTTTGGCTGAGCCTTGAAAAGCCATTGTAAAGCTTGGTGAAAGCTTGTGAATTTCACCGAATCTTAGTGGATTTGTTGAGAAAATCCTTGGTTGGATAATCAAGGTAGTGGATGTAGGTCTTGAATCGAACCACTCTAAATTGTTGTGCATCTTGTACTATGTTTTCATTTTCTTAAGTTTTGAAAATTAGTTTCCAATATTGTTAAGAGCCACATTGTGCTATTCGGCCCCTCTCTAGCACATATTATAGGGACCGACACTAATAAAATTTATCTTAATAGATAACTTATGGAACTATTCCAAAATACTTTTTCAGGATTTTAGAAGGCGTTTTTGGCTGTCAAAAAAATTCAAAATCGTCACCTTTATTTGTAGAGGTAGTTTCGCTTTTGTCTTTCTTTTGAAGCTATTTGGTAGCATAAAATCAGGAATTTAATTCCCAATTAAAATTTTTTGATTGAAAACTTATGGAGCAATTCCATAGTAATTTTTTAAGATTTTTAGAAATGTTTTTGGCAATCAAAAAATAAAAAAACTGTGGCTTGCTATTGTAGAGGCAGCAACTATTTTGACTCCACCAACTCAGGTTTATGAAGTTTAATTCTAGGATTAAAATCCTTAAAATTGTTGGCAATAATTTGGATAATTTTTTTATGGAACCTTTCCATAAAAAAATCCTCAGCCAATTGGTGCAACTAATTGCACAAATTTAGGCCTTTCTTAGTTGACAAGTTATACAAAATCGTGATTGTCACTACTACAAACAACAGCTGTTTCAGCCAAGTTTTGGTAGATTTACCTCCACCATCAGCCACACATAATCAACTATCTTGGAATATTTCTAATACGTATTGATCCCTTAATTTTCCAAAATTTTATAAGGCACTTAACCTATTTAAAAGTTGAAAGCTAGATCTTTGTAAAAGTTGAGAAGAATCAGATTCTCCCATAAATAACACACCATAATGTCAACGGATTACCACTTTAATTGCAGAATTCATTTGTGCATCTTATACACTATCTAATCTTCAAATATTTGAGAATAAAATGAGATTAGTATGGCAAGAAGTAAGATTTTTAAATTCACGACAAAATTTGCCCAAAAATAAAAATAACTAGAACATATTGTAAATACTTCTTTGTTTTCTACAAAAATCGTACACCTCATGACCTTTTCAAACAAGGCATTGAACAATTGTTAGACATCTTAATGTGATAAAATCAATCCATGGATGGCTCTGATACCACTATTGAGTTTGGCAATGGACGACATGCTCAAAATTATGTAGCGGAAAGAAAATTAAAAACGTTGAAAACAAAACATACCTCTACCCACGAATCACCATAATGATATTTTAACACATAGAATGGCATACAAATCATAAAATCAAAAGCTGACGTTGCCAATGTTCTTCTAATCGAAATAGCAATCTCCTCAATGCAACCCGGGAACACCTCAAGAAGCAAGAACACTAGCCAATCAAGCTTTGGGCCTCCAACAATAGTACACATGATTTCACTTGAACCTTTCAACAAAGGATAAAGATTTTAGCTATGCTTTTATGCTAGCAAAAGAGGACAATGTTTGTCCCTTTCCACTTTTCACAAGGATGGTTAAATCACACATTTGAAAATTTGCTTCAAAAACAATTTCTTCTTTTCAAAGTAGGTGATGGCATACAAGTAGATAACTCTTTTTTTTTTCTATTCTAACAACTCATTTTCTTCATCTAGGGAAAAATAGTTAAATGTGATTTATATAGCTAGGTTAGAATTAACTTTAATTTTGCAATAAGGCCCTCCAAGTTATAACACATTACAATATAGGTCCATGACTTAATTAAACTATCTTAATTAAGCCCAATGGAAATTAAATTGAAATAATTTCCTTTATATTATTGCAATTTCTGCATTATAATTATAACTAATTATATATTATACTGAAAATGTAATTAAACTCTTTTTAATTAAGTTCATAGAAGTTAATTACCTAGCATGCGATTTAAGTCTAACTTAAATCATCATTCTCCTAATTTAATTCAATTGCAATCATTGTGTGTGTCCTATTAGGTTCCTAAAATGTTGGCAATGGAATTGATTAATGACTTAATTGATTAATATATGTTTCAATCAACTAATTTATAATCAATTTCATGAACCAATATTGGCATCTAGCAATGCTTTATGGCCACCTAATTGTCAGGAGAGTCAAAGGATTCTTTGACAACCTTTTAGTGTGCAGTCTATCAGTATAATTCATTCCCTCATCATATATCTCAGAGATGATAAGAGTTTGGTATAGTGTCTACTCTTATTGACCTCCATATTCATTCTTGCAGCTATAGCATTAGCTTTATAGAGACTTATGAAACCTTTTCAAAATCTCCAAGTTGCCTTGGCCAAGTGCTTCAATAAGCTAATGTTAACCAATAACTGATAGGATATGTCCTTTAAAAACACTTGAGCTGATGATTCCCATCTTGAGCATTTATTTGCCTTCACATGCTTCATACTATACCCAAAAGCATCATGTTTAGGCATCCTTGGTTAGGCACCTATAGGAATGAAATTAAAGCATAGCACTCCACATATAAGATAACTTGATGTCTCAATTCTATGGAGTATTTACATGAGTAAGAGATAAGAAGTGTTGCATAGACACTAAAGTGTATTACTAACTGTACTTCTCATAGGAAGTCATGTTCAGTGAACTTGCTCTCCTAAACAAGCACCTACATTCTAGTTCTAAGTATCTCTATACTTCAATCTATGAGATCAATTACTTACTTCCAAAGTAAGAAACGTAGAATGTACAAGTCTTTAAGCATTATTGATGTATAGCCTCAATGATTCATTGACCAAGAACATTTTGAGATTATGCTTTGATGCATCGGGATCTCATAGCTGCACATTATAGTTCCCTGACAAGGCATATTAATCTCATGGATTTTATCTAATTAGACTTATAACTCATTATAATTAATGTCTTATTGATGATGAAAAACCTTTAATCATTCAATATGAATGATATCATTACATGATTGGAACTAAGCCTTGACCAATTTCAATTGGCTGCAAGGCTCATCCCAATAATAACTCCACTCCCATGATGCCATTACGTGTTAGAATGAGCTTTACAGCCAATTGAGATAGGTCAAGGCTTAGTTTCAGACATGCAATCATATCATTTACATTGAATGATTAGAGGTTTTCATTCATTAATAAGGCATCAATTATAAAGGTTATAAGTCTATTGGATGAAGTCCATGAGATTAATATGCCTTTCAAGGGAATTGTAATGGGTTATAATTATGAGATCCCTATGCATCATAATCTCTAAATGTTCTTGGTCGATGTATCATTAAGATTGGACATCAATGATGCTTAGAGACTAGTGCATTCTATGTTCCTAACTTGGGAATTAAGCAACCAATCTCATAGATTAAAGTATAGAGATACTTGAAATTAGAATGTAGGTGCTTGTTCCATGAACAAGTTCACTAAACATGACCTGACATCATAAATGCATTTGTTATCTCACTCTAGTGTCTATGCAAATGTTTTTCACGTGTCACTTGTGTAAATACTACTTAGACTTGAGACACTAGGTTGTTTGATCATATCCCTACGAGTCCTACCAAGGATGCCAAAATAGGATATGGATGGTTGTAGCATGAAGCATGTGAAGACAAATGAGTGGTCAAGAAAGGAATCACCAACCCAAATGATTTAGGGGACATATCCTAACAGTTCTTCGTTGATATTAGCTTGTTGAAGTCTTTGGCCAAGGCGACTTGGAGATTATGAAAAAGAATTTCACAAGTCTTTATAAAGCTCATGATCTAACTTCAAAAATGAATATGGAGATCGATACGAGTAGACACTAGACCATCTTTTTATCATTTCCAGGATATATGATGAAGGAATGAATTACACTAATAGATTGTACATTGAAAGGTTGTCAAAGAACCCTTTGACTCTCTTAACAATTAGATGGTCATAATGCATTGCTAGATGCCAATCTTGGTCTATGGAATTGAATTAATTAATTTAATAAAAATTATAATTCAATTAGGAACTTAATGGGTCACACACACGAAGTTGCATGATGAATTAAATCAAGAATGTGATGATTTAAGTCCAACTTAAATCATACACTAGGTTTTTAACTTCTAAGAACTTAATTAAAATAGTTTATTTAAGTATAAGGCTAATATTATATTTAGTTATAATATTAAAACCTTAATTTCAATCGAATAAAGTAAATTTAATTTAATTTTAATTTACAATGACTTAATTAAAAAGGTTTAATTAAGTGTTGGGTAAATATTATAAAGGGTTATAATACTGAGGCCTTATTTGTAAATTATGAAGTAAATTAACCTAGATATAAATATCACTTTTTAGGTACTCCTCATAATAGAAGTGAAAAACACAAGTTATGTTTTTAATTGTCAAAAAACTAAGTTGGCAAGGACTTTTGAGCAAAATCATCCCATGTTGTTATTGATCTAATGGGAAGCGTATTCAGCCATGCTTTAGCTTTATCCCTTAATGAGAAATGAAAAAGCCTAAAATGAATTGCATCATCTTTGATGCCATTGTGTTTGAACGTATCACAAATTGTCAAAAAATTTGATATATAGCCATTTAGATCATCATTTAGAAAGCCCCTAAACTAGACTAAAGTTTGAATCATGGTGATGATAGCCAGCTTGATTTCAAAATTGTTTGCTTGAATAGATGGCCTTCGAATGTTCAATGAAATGTCTTGTACTAAAAGAACAACACAATCCCTTAAGCAATGATTTTTAGCTGCTACGCACTCTTGGATTTTCTGTTCACCCTGTTGATCATCCATTCTATTTGTTACAGCAAAACCTTGTTGATTTTCTCGTCAAAGTTTGAGGAATGTTATTTCAATATTTGGATCACAAGACATAATCTCCAAGTTGTTTACTATTCTCATACAACGACTGAACACACTTGAAAAACAAATAAATAAAACTTAAATTAAGACTAATCTATAAAATTTTAATATTAGCAAATAATAAAGAAAATAAAATTCTTGACAACAACGCCAAAAACTTGTTGTCGAATTTTGCACATGCAAGTATACGTATCAAACAAGTAATATAGATAGTAAGTCCAAATTATCATTCCCATAGGGATTAGTTTCTAAAGTTTCAATAAGTACAACAATTGTATAACAAATTAATCTTATTTAAGCAATTTGAAAATTGAAAAGCTAATCAAAAATGAAATTAAAATAAACACTAAATTTACCAGTAAAAAGTAAATATGTTGAGCAAAGATGTAGATTAAAGACCTAAGATTATGAGTGTATTCAACATTTCATCTGATACCAGCTTATCTTGTTATTTATCTTTCTTGGGTGGTTTTTCTAACCTAGAATTCGAAGCTATGGACAAGTCTCCATTGAGATGCTTGCACAACGACCTAACTTAATTAGTTCACTATATATCTATAGAAATCAATTAAATTAAGTTCATTAAGCAAATGTCTTAATTTGGCTATGTATAGCAATTGGCATATGTCTACTCGAATCGCGAATTAGATCACTTAAGTGATGTGAACATACACTACTCAAATCTTAGTCTAGCATAAAATATCTTTGTCAAGTTTCAATTAGATTTGCTAATAAATTAAATGTTGATCAGACAATTAAAGGCATTAAGAACATATTTGAACAACTAAAACAATACCCATTCATGATAAATATTTGACAAACAATTATTCAGACTACATGTTGAAATCCACCACAATCCTAGAAAAGCAAATTAGTTCATGTTATCCAAATAAAACAATATCCAAAGAAATTCAACCATGAATTCAAAACAAGAAAATAAGTATAACACAAAAGATAGAAATTGTGATGACCAGGTACTCCCCTCGAGCTCGTGACAATCGCCGTTGTGTCCTGATCGACACTCATTACCCGAAATGTCAATCGGAACCCCGCAAGGCTTTAATATCAATTTCTCATTTTTCCTATCAGTAACCGTTGCCAAATATCATGTTCTAAAAGATTTTAGGCTATTTTCAGCTTAAATCAGTAAAAAAAATTATTTCTGTCTCACAATGGCATTTTGGTCATTTTTCCTTAAAAATCTCGAAACTAGCTAAAAATGTAATATGCAAGTGGAAAACATGTATTTCATAATCAAAAATAAGTTTAGATGTCTAAAACATTCATTTTAAGTGAAACTATAACTATTTGAATAGAATAAAAATATTTTATTTTCTTATAAAACAATATTTATAGAGTTTCTGGTAAATAATTTTTATAGCATAAAAGCTAAATAAATTCATACATACTGTAATACAAATAACCAAAGCATAAGATTTAATTTACAGTGACACGTGGGCCCACGAACGACTAAAAGTATCAAAAACGGTAAACTTACAGTTTTTTAGGATGCAAGTCCAACTATAGCCCTCAACGAAATGAGCTATTTACCGACTATCCTGAGCCTGAAATGGGTAGAAAGGAGGGTGGTGAGATTATATAATCCTAATGAGTAAAAAAATTCCATCTAAAATATCTAAAGCTGAGCAAATGGAGATAGATAAAATAGTTTAACATACTGTAATTCATCACCTTTCAACTCATTTCAACCAAATAAAATCAATTCACATAAATCGAGTAATCAACATGGCTTATGAATTTCTTAAAACTTTGGCTCATGCCAAAATCATTCTCATACTCAGTTATCAAGGATACCTTGGTCGACGGCTATCCCAACCGAGTCCGCCAAGGTTGTTAAAAAGTTATGTACGCATAAATCATGTTTTTATTTTGAAAACATAGTCGTTCCTTGGCATTGGCTGAGTTCATCCTCACGTGGTATTTGGCGTGAAGTGAACTCTAAAGTGTTAACCTCAAGAGTTATCCATCCGCGCCTCTCATACTGAGGTATGAATATAATAGGGTTACCGTGCCCCTTCTAATAGGCTGGTCCATGGAACTCGTCCATTGCAGCGACTAATCAATAACCTACCAATTCAATAAAATTTAACAGCATGACATGGCAATTTTATCATTATCCAACCTATCAAGGCAAACAATAGTTTATACATTTTCAACACGAATACCAATTCAGCCATTCATGCCAATATTGCCATAAGCCAATCAATTAGAACCATAAATTCATAATACATCAAATGGTCTCCAATTATTCTATTTTCAAAGCCATCATTTAATTTCAAGACAATTTATAAAATCATTTCATTTAAACACATTTTGTTTATAAAACATAAAGATTTACCATTTAAACTCATTTTCCATAAAATCTCAAAATCAAATAAAAACCACTTTAGATAATTAAGACGATAGTAAGGTTACTCACTATTTCGGGAGTCGAATTTTGAGTACTCCGATTCTTGATCCTCGGGTACTATCTATTTACTTTTGCTAGAATGCTCACCACCTAGACATAATGCACAATAAGCCATTTACTAAATTTGTGCTAAATTGTTATAAAACCAATTCAGGCTTTATACTAATGCATGAAATGGGATGTGAAATACTCGGGTAACTATCTAAATACGGTGTTCAATATAAATTCAATTATGTGCCTAAATAAAATGGTATTGGCCTAATTTGATCTATCACTCGATTAATTGGCCAATATGTCCAATTTAACTTCAATTAACTCCATTTTTCTCCCAATACTCCAAATCATCAAACACAAATTAAATAACTTGAAATATGGCAAAATTATCCTCACATTTTTCTCTTGAAAAATTCGGCCATGGTGGGTGCATCAACACTAAAATTTTTCCTAGTTGATTCTAACACCATAAATCACTAATTCCAAACCAAATCACTTGAAATAAATCAAAATCATCCTTAATAATCCACATGGAGAATTTGGCCAATGATGGGTGATGGAAGAACATGAATTTTTCTTGCTTGATTTTCATGCTGCACATCACCAATCAACTAAAAACACTAAAACACATTGAAATCAAACCAAATCAAGCATCAAAACCTCTCTCTAAGTGTTCAGCCAGCAAGATACCCATCATGAAATCATGTGATTCAACCATGGAAAATGCAAAAGAATGCATTGGAAAGGTAGATCACAAGTCAAAATCAAGAAATTTTACCTTTGATTGCTTGATTACTTGAAATCCACCAATTTTCTCTTGAATTTTCACCCTAGGGTTCTTGTTCTTTCTTTTCTTCCTTTGTTCTTGCTTTGGCCGGCCATATGAAGAGAAATGGGCTGATTTTGTGCAGATTTTTAAGCCAAATAATAAATGGATGAAAATTTGACACATGTCACCATTCCATTGGTCCATGTGTCATACTTACCCATTAAGCAATCTCTCTCCACCACTTGAATTTTCTCAATTATCCATGATAATATTGGGTAAAATCCATGTGCTGGACAATTGTTGGGTGGTGTAAAATTACAATTTTGCCCCTGGGGTGGCAAAATGACTATTTTGCCCTTATGCTCGAAAAAATGCCAGAATTAAAATTTTTCACTTCTCAAACTCAAATTATGTTCTAAATAGTAAATCTTGATCAAAAACTTCTTCCAACATTCCAATTTTAACCTTGGGTGGCAAAATGACCATTTTGCCCTTAGGTCATGAAAATTCCAATTTGACTCCAAATCGGTCCTCGAACTCTGAATCACAATTTTAAGTCATTCAGGGGTTTTAAAATTCTCAATTTCATCTTAAAATCTCTATTTGGACTAGTTCGAGGCTTAAATCAACTTAATTGTACCATTTGGTACATTGCTATCTTTTAAAGATTTTCGAGGTACCCAAGTAAGCAACCATGCATTCTTATGTAGGAATGGTATAATAAACATATTGTAGAGCCGAGCTTGACAGAAATAAACTAATGTTGAAGCCTATTTAATCTCGAATCTCTTACAATTGCTCTTGATTTCTTGCTTGATTCTTAGCTCTAATTCTCTAAAAAAGTTTCTTCCATCCTCTCCTCTGAATGCTCTCAAAAAGTCCCTTAAATATGTGCAAGGTGCCTTACTTTCCAATTTTTCATCAAAATTTTATTTTTTGAAATTGGAGTGGCGTTGTGGCCATAACTTCTTGGTGCCATGACATTGTGGCAAGCATTGGTAGTGTCGTGGTGCTTTGCTCTTGGACATTTGTGTGGTGCACCTCACCAACTCAGTGTCGCAGCCACAATCCTCACAACGCTGCAACGGTAACTCTTTAAGTACCACGGCCATGAGTAACTCAAAGCCGCTATAATACTTGGTACTTTGATATGGTGGCTAATCGTGAAACCCCAACCTCCACAGATGCATGACTAGAGGTAGACTGTTGAGTGCATCAAATTCACATATTTAATGAGAGATTAAATACTTAATTAGTCTAAGTTGGACTAGATTTATGATTGAATTTAGGTATTTTTATTTATTTTATTAGTTTAGTTTAATTTATGTTTAAATGTTTATTTTGAGTTAATGATGCTAGTTTTACCTTATTTATAATTATTTTATGTTTTTATAGAAGTAGAATCAAAAATAATTTCAATTGGTAAAGAAAGGTGCATAATTAACTGTTGCTCTATTTGCAAATGTTTTAGTGTTTGAAATATATCTCCTACTACATAAGTCAAAATGACATGATTTTTAGACCATTAGAAAGCTAAGAGGTAGAGCTGCAACTTTGATGTCTACCACTTTGCCCAGTTCTGATCGAAAAGTGGTTAAAATCTTTGTCAAAGTGAAGGTATTGCACTAGAAGAATAAATAGGGGGTATTTTTGTAAATTTAGTGAAACTTTGATTGACTTTAGGATAAATATCTCATTTCTTCCAGCACCTTCTCCTCACTTCCAGTAGCTTCTTCTTCTTCTTTCCATCCTTTTCCCTCACTAAACGTTTTCCCCCTTCCATGGGAAAGAAACCTTAAAGCTTCCACAACTTTCTAGAATTAACTCCGATTCTCATTCTTTTATACACTTTTTCATAGGGTTTTTCATACTCTTTCACTTTTGCACCTCAAGAACCCTCAAAAGCTGTTTCTCTGCACTTTCTCTCACTAGCTGAACATTTTGAGAGAGAGAGAGATAGACTTTCCTTGATAGCTTGAAGAACTCTTGAAAAGAATTCCACTATAAAACCACTAAGGTGAGTAATGAATTAGATTTGGTTTCTGAGTTGTTGATGATGGCCAATAATTAGGTTTGTGGGCTGATTTATTGTTGAAAGTTATTTAATCATGTCTCGTGTGAACAATGACTACTTAAATGGTAAGTGGAAGCTAGTTAGGAATAGCTAGTAAAACTTGATTTAGGAAACAACTTTTGGAATAGTACTTATGTAAATTGAGTTGGTGTGATGTTATTGTGTGTGATAGGTTCCAACGAGACTCCACATCTCCATTCGGAGCATTAGACGTAGTTAGAGTCAATCCAAGCATCAACAAAGACACTGTGAGTGAACTTGCATATAAACTATTTTGGGCAATGCATATGTGCTCGAATGAATCATTTGGAAATCTTATTTGTTTTTGCTTTAAATTATATGGGGAATAAGCCCTTGACGAAATGTTTTTATCTTATGAAATGTGCAATATGATTAGTTCATGTGTTCCCACATTGTATTGATATGCATGTTATGCATTGGATATTATTTTGTGTGATAATGATGACCCAGCTATGTGTGGTGTAGGAGTGCACATGAGCTAATGATGACCCAGCTATGTGCTGTGTATGAGTGCACATGAGCTGATGAGATGGGAGTTGTATGCATGTATACACATACATAGAGAGGTTAGGGAAAATATCATGTGTTTGCATCAAAAATTGAATGTTAAAATTTGATAAATGCTTTTAAAATGATTTTCATTGTAGTAAAAATGGATTTTCGTTGTGACAATAAATTAAGCTAAATTGGATTGTTTTCAACATAAGTGCATCCTGTTTTCTAAAACTTCCCGTATTGATGCTTGTTCCCTTCCTATGTTCACTCACTGAGTTTATACTCATTATTTTCAACTTCATATTTTAGTTTTCAGGTTTGAAGGTAGTTGGATTCTAGCCGAGGTACTTCCTCTTATCTGTTTTTCGATAGGTCGCCCTGACACAAAATGTTAGCACCCACTGTCACGACCCAGAACCTCCCTCAGGCCCATGACAATCGCCGTGACGTCCCGATTGACACTCATTATCCGGAATGCCAACCGAAATCCCACAAGGCTTACATATTAGTTTCTTTCCTTTCCTGTGAGCAATCATTGTTAAATATCGAGTTTTTAGAGAATATATACTATTTTAGATAAAAAACAATCAAAATAAAATTTTCGCCACATAGGGGTATTTTGGTCATTTTTTTCTCAAAAATTTCGAAACTGGCTAAAACATAATATACAAGTACAAAACACATAATTCATATTCAAAATGAGTTTAAAAGTCTGAAATCTTCATTTAAAACGAAATTACGGTTATTTGAATATAATAAGAAAATAAAAGAAATATTAAGGAAAATATTCTATTTTCTTATAAAACAATATTTATAGAGTTATACGTGAATAATTTGTATAGCGTAAAAGCTAAATAAATTTATACATACTGAAATACAGTAAGCCAAAATATTTAATTTAATTTACAATAACAAGAGGGCCCCCGAATAAACAAAAGTAAAGAGGACTGTGAACCTACGATTTGGAAAATGCAGATCCAATGGTAGTCCTCGATGAGATCAGCTATCTACAGTCTGTACTGAACCTGAAATGGGTGGAAAGGAGGGTGGTGAGATTATAAAATCCCAATGAGTAAACAGACATTATCATAAATATCTAAAGGCGAGTAAAATGGAGGCAAGTTTAAACAACAAATTTCAACCCATTTCATAATGTTTTCAATTTATTTCTTAAACCATAAAATATTTGTAATTTACCAAAATAGTTGTTAAGGCTTATGTCTTTTATTAAAACAAGGCTCAAGCCAAAACTAATCCTCGGGGATACCTTGGCCGAGGCATCTAACCGAGTCCACCAAGGGTGTTAAAATATTCACACGTGAAACACATTTTTATTTTTAAAACCAGCCGTTCCTTGGCGTTGACCGAGTTACATATTCACGTGGGGGTTCGACGTGAAGTGAGCTCTAATACTACCCCGGGAGTTACCCTCCTCGCCTCTACAACCGGAGTAACTATATAACTGGGTTTACCGTGCCCCTCTAATAGGCAGTCCACGGAAACCCGTCACTGCAGTGACTAACCCACCAATTTTAATAAAATTTCGACAGTATAACGTGGCTTTTATTTATTTATCCAGCCTACATAGTAAAACAACTTACATAAATTTCCCAATGCATTCACAAAATATAGCCACATATACTCATTTCTCATAAGCCATTCCTAGGAAAATATATATTTTTCAAGTCAATTTGTAGCCTCCAATTACTCAATTTCATAATCAATACAATATATTTTTATTTGTCACATTTATTCCTAAAACATCAAAAATCCCGTTTTAATCTCGTTCTCATTTCATAAAATACATAAAGGGCATTTAAAAATAAACTCTAGATAATTTACAATAATAATAAGTTTACTCACCGTTTGTACAAACTAAAAGCTTTCTAAGCGCCCCGATCACTACTCGTCGGGTACGACATCTTTGCCTTTTCCGGAAGGCTCTCCTCCTAGACACAGTACAAAAATTTACACAATTCATCATATTGATGCTAAATCACTATATAATTAACTTAGATCTTATACTAATGCATGGTATGAAATGCAATAGCCTAAAACGGCTTAAACGCGGTATTAACCTATTTTTGGCACTTTGCCCGATAAATTGTTAACGCGCTCCATTTTAGCTCTAAATCATGCCATTCTCTCTCCAACATTTCTAACCATTAAATATCAGCTAATAACCTTTTAAAAACAACAAAATCAGCTCACTCCCTTCCTTGGAAAATTCGGCCAAAAATGGGACATTAACTCGGTAAATTTTCTACTTTGTTTTTCTATCACGTTTAATCGTTTTTCATCATTTTCTCTTCATTTCCCTTAGAATAAAATCAATTCATCATCATTGTACAGCATTGAGCATCCAACCAAGAGTGGGTATTGTGAAAATTTAATGATTTCTTGCCCAATTTAATTTCTAAACACATTTAACTAACTAAAACTATCAATTTAACTAAAAATCAAAACCTAAAAATTTCAATTTCTCACCCCTACAATTTCGTCCAGCCCTTGATATCACTTTTTGATCTCTCTCCTCAAGCATGCTAAATGGAAATAAAGGCATAGGAAAGGTAGAAATCAAGCTAAAATCGAAAAATCTTACCGTTAGACGCGTAAACGGTCGAAAACCGCGAATTTCCCTTTGAATTTTCTTGTTTCTCTTTGGTTTTTCTTTTTTTCTTCCTTTCCTCTCTATTTCCTCTCTTGTTCTTCCTTATGGCCGGCCAGCACTCAAAATTTGGGTTTAAATGGCTGACTTTTCATTAAAATAATATTATTTCATTAAAAAAAATGCCACGTGTCACTTTCCCATTGGCCCATTTTTAAAATTTCATCCATTTGTTTCCAAATTTTCACCATACACTTGTCTCATATATTCATAGCTTAGATAAAATTCTCAGACTCATCCAAAGTCTTAGTGGAGTAATTTTTACAATTTACACTTTTACCCCAGTAAAAGTCAAAAATTACATTTTTGCCCCAAAAATTGAAAAATTGCCCATAGACATATTTTTCACCCCTTATACTCATACCATTCTCCAATTTGTCAAATTTGATCTAAATTCTCTCAAAATCTCAAATTTTGTCCGTGGGTGGCAACATTACGATTTTGCCCCTACACTCCAAAAATCACCAGAATTAAACTTTTTCACTTCCTATCATTAAATTATACTCCAAATAGTTAATCTTGGTCAAAAATTTCACTCCATGATCAAATTATTATCTTAGGTGGCAAAATGACGATTTTACCCTTGAATATCAAAATTTCTAATTTTACCCCAAATGAACCCTCGAACTCCGAACAATCATTTTTAGTCATTCCTGGACTATAAAATATTAAATTTCATCCTACAATTCCTATTTGAACTAGTTCGAGGTTAAATCAATTTAAGTGTACCGTTAGGTACAATATCGGGTTTCGTCTATTCTTAGGTGCTTTTCTAGCGTAATAACATGCTACTCAATGCATGTATGTCATGACATGTATTTATAGGGTCGGGTTTTACAATTCTACCCCCCTTAAAATAAAATTTTGACCTCAAAATTTCACTTACCAGATTCGACAAATAGATGCGGGTATTGGTTCCTCATCTGATGCTCTACTTCCCATGTCATTTCCTCCATTCGAGCACTTTTCCACAACACTTTGACCATTGAAACACTCTTGTTTCTCAGTACTCGATCCTTTCGATCCAAGATACTCACAGGTTGTACCTCAAACTTCAAATCGTCATGCAACTCGATCGAAGGTGCTTCGAGGACGTGAGAGGGATCTGGTACATATTTCTTAAGCATGGAGACATGGAAAACGTTGTGGATCCGATCTAACTCTGGAGGTAATTCTAACCGATAAGCCACTGGTCCAATCCTTTCAATGATTCGGAATGGTCCAATATATCTCGGGTTGAGCTTTCCCCTCTTCGCAAATCGAATCACACCTTTCATTATCCAATAAAACACCATAATTTATCATGATAGTATAATCAATAAGATTTAATACTTCAAAGTATTCAAATTATTACCTTTCCAAGGAGAAACCTTAAGAAAAACTTTATCATCGATCTCAAACTCCAAGTCTTTTCTCCGTTTATCTGCATAGCTCTTTTGCCTATCTTGGGCTACCTTTAGCCTCTCTCGTATAACCTTGATCTTGTCATTAGTTAGCTCGATCAATTCCACACTCACTAACTTTCTTTCACCCATTTCATCCCAACAAAGTGGAGTACGACATTTCCTTCCATATAAAGCTTTGTATGGTGCCATACCAATGCTAGACTGAAAGCTATTGTTGTAAGCAAATTCCACCAATGGCAAATGTCTGTCCCAACTCCCAATAAAGTCAATGACACAAGCCCGTAACATATCCTCCAAGGTCTGGATAGTCCTCTCTGACTGACCATCCGTCTGTGGGTGAAAAGCAGTGCTAAATTTCAATTTGGTTCCGAGAGCTTCTTGAAATTTTGGCCAGAATCGAGAAGTGAATCAAGGATCTCGGTCTGACATTATAGAAACGGGAACTGCATGTAGCCTCACAATCTCATCTATATAGAGCTGAGCCAGCTTCTCAATAGAGTATGTACTATGGACAGCTAAAAAGTGAGCGGACTTAGTCAACCGATCTACGATCACCCAGATCGCATCCTTTCCCCTCTGTGTCCACGGCAATCCCAAAACAAAATCCATAGTTACATGCTCCCATTTCCACTCGGGAACAGGTAAAGACTGAAGTGTACCTGCAGGCCTCTGATGCTCCGCCTTAACTTGCTGACATACGAGACACTTTGCTACGAATTCTGCTATGTCTCGCTTCATACCCGGCCACCAATAATTCTCCCTGATAGTCCTATACATCTTGGTGCTTTCGGGATGTAATGCATAGGCAGATGAATGGGCTTCTTCCATGATCGCCTGTCTCAACTGGTTTCCCTCAGGAACACAAACTCGATCTTTAAACATCAAGACGTTATCCTCTCCAAATCTGAACTCACTGACTCCCCCATCGGTCAGTTTTTGAATTTCTTTTCTTAACTCATCATCAGACCTCTGAATGTCCTTGATCTGATTAAGTAACGAAGGTCGCACAATGAAGTTTGCCAATAAGGATCCATCCTCACCATTTCTCAACTGGACCCCAAGAGATTTCATCTCTATTAATGCTGAAAAATAACGATTCTGAAGTGCTGCTAAAGACGATGAAGACTTACGACTTAAGGCATCAGCTACAACGTTCGCCTTTCCCGGATGATAGTCTATCACCAAGTCATAATCTTTTATCAACTCCAACCATCGCCTTTGCCTCAAATTAAGCTCCTTTTGGGTGAGCAAATATTTTAAACTCTTATGATCCGTAAATATCCGACAATGCTCACCATACAAGTAATGCCTCCAGATTTTTAAAGCAAACACCACTGCTGCTAACTCTAAATCATGGGTAGGGTAATTTGCTTCATGCCTCTTTAGCTGTCTAGAAGCATAAGCCACAACTTTTTCATCCTGCATCAATACGCACCCCAACCCCAACTTTGAGGCATCACTATATACTACAAATCCCTTACCATTAACAGGAAGTGTTAAAACGGGAGCGGAGGTTAACCGGTTCTTTAGCTCCTGAAATCGATTCTCACAAACATCATCCCACACAAACTTAACTCCCTTACGAGTTAGACGGGTCAAAGGAGCTGCTATTAAGGAAAACCCCTGAACAAACCTCCGATAATAACCGACTAATCTGAGGAAACTACGAATCTCCGTCACTGTCTTAGGTTGCTCCCATTGTAAAATTGCCTCTACTTTCTTAGGATCAACATATATTCCAGTTCTCGATACTATGTGTCCCAAGAATACCACTTCCTGTAACCAAAACTCACACTTCGAAAACTTTGCATACAACTGTCTTTCCCTCAAAGTTTGTAATACTATACGCAAGTGGGCAGCGTGCTCATCATTATCTCTCAAGTAAACCAGTATGTCATCAATGAACACAATAACAAACTTGTCCAGGTAAGGGTGGAACACCCTATTCATGAGATCCATAAAAGCTGTCGGTGCATTAGTTAACCTGAAAGGCATGACTAAGAACTCATAATGACCGTACCGAGTCCTGAACGCTGTCTTGGGTACATCCTGTTCTTTAATCCTCAACTGATGATACCCAGACCTTAGATCAACCTTGGAAAACACTGTAGCTCCCTGTAATTGATCGAAAAGATCATCAATCCTCGGTAACGGATACTTGTTCTTAATGGTCATTCTGTTAAGTTGTCGGTAATCGATACATAACCGAAGTGTATCGTCTTTCTTTTTCACAAATAAAACCGGTGCTCCCCATGGAGATATACTAGGGCGTATAAAACCCTTGTCCACCAACTCTTGCAATTGTACTTTCAACTCCTTCAACTCTGCTGGAGCCATTCTATATGGAGGGATAGAAATAGGTGCGGTACCTGGAAGTAAATCAATAGGGAACTCAAGCTCTCGATCAGGAGGCAGTCCTGGTAAATCATCAGGAAATACATCAGGAAACTCACTTACTATCGGGACATCTTCTAACTTAGGTTCCCCCTTTGAAGTATCAATTACATATGCCAAATAAGCCGGATTCCTTTTCTGCACTAATTTCGAAGCTTTGATGGCCGAGATTACACAGGATGGTAATACTCGGCGTTTCCCTACAAACACAATCTCTGCTCCCTCCGAATTTCGAAGAACAACTTCCTTTCGGAAATAATCCACGTTCGCTCGATGTGCAGTTAACCAGTCCATACCCAATATTAGATCAAAATCCAGGATCTCTAGAGGAATTAAGTCACCCCTAAATTCTTCCTCGCCTACCCTTACCCCACAGTCTCTATAACAACTGTTTCTAACTAGTTTTTGTCCTAAAGGGGTGTGAATTACAATTTCTTCCTCTAATGGTGACAAGTTTCTATCAGCAATTGATGCAAATGTGGTGCTCACATAAGACCTATATGAGCCAGAATCTATTAAAACATAAGCATCTTTATCAAATAAAGACATAGTACATGTCACTGCTCCAGGTCGGACCTGTGCCTCATCTTTCGTCACAGCGAAAACTCTTGTCGAGGTACGACTCTGTGGTCTCGAAGGTGGATGTGTCGGCGTATTACTCTCCACACCGGACCGTATGGCCACTGCCTGTCTCGGTGGCAACTCAAAAGAATCTCTCCTCTGTATATCAGTGCGAGCTGGTGAAGATGATGCAACTACCGTGGCTCGTCCTAACCGTGGGCAATTACTCCTAATATGACCCGTCTGTCCATATTGGAAACATCTTGTTGGCTCTCTACATAGCCCACTATGATAATACCCACAATTTCTGCATCTGTCAGAACCTCCGAAACTCTTCCCAGAACCAGTCATAGCAGATCTGCTAAACCTCGAAGGTCTCTGTTGTGATGGTGAAAATGGAGGTCGAGGAGATGTCACGGAAACAAAAGTAGTACTCCCTGAAATCGCTGAGTCCTTGCCTCTTTTTACTGGCTGACTAGAAGACATACCAGGATTCCTCCTTTTTGCAAACTCAGTTCGAATCCTCCTATTCTCAGTCACGAGCTTCTCAGCTCGTAAAGCCATCTGTACCACCTCCTTATGCGGCTCCCTACCAGTCATTGTCATCTGCTCTCTAATCTCATTACGGAGCCCTTCCTTGAAATAACTGGCCTGATCTTGCTCAGATTTCACCAGATCCGGCAAATATAACATTAACTCGTTAAAACGAGTCTCGTACTCCTCTACAGTTAGATTCCCCTGTTTCAAACTCAAAAATTCTCTCTTCTTTTCTTTCTGATGAAAATAAGTGAAATACTGACCATCGAATTCCCTGAGAAAATCGGGCCACGTCTGAGGAGTAGTGGAACGGGACTTCACTGAATTCCACCAAGTACGAGCCATCTTCTCTAATAATCTCGTAGCCACCATCAGCTTCATGTCGTCGTCTAATCTCATATCAGAGAGAGTCTCTGAAACCTGATTAATCCAGTCCTTTGCCACCGTGGCATCCAACTCACCCGTGAAAGATACACAACCCAATTGCCTAGCCTCCTTCAGCTTCTTGGAAATGGATACATCCTGTACTGGTGGTGGAACTAAAGGAGTAGTTGGAGGCACTACAGGTGGAACTTGACCAGTCTGAGCTTGACCACCCATTGCTGCAAAGAAAGCTGCCAATGCTTGTGCTGCCTCAGTAGGCATGGCGGGAATACCCGTAGGTGGCTGAGGAGATGGAGGATGTGGAGGACTATCGGCCTGCTCAGCATCAGGTGCTGCCCGAAGGGTAGATGCAGCTGATTCCTCCTCTACTGTATTTGGCTGATGACGTTGGGAACGACCTCTTCCCCTCCCAACCGATCTAGTGAGAGGTGGGTGTCCGCATCGAGGAGGCATAATAATCTATAAGAGAAAACGAGCAAGCTTAGGGAACCTTAGGCTCTATATGAAAATGCATGCATTCTATTCAACCTAACTTAACTTAATCCGGGGCCACACTGATATTGTAATTTTTTTTAAAACCATTTTAAAACCAAAAGCTCTGATACCCATAGAATTGTCACGACCCGGAACCTCCCTCAGGCCCATGACAATCGCCGTGACGTCCCGATTGACACTCATTATCCGGAATGCCAACCGAAACCCCAGAAGGCTTACATATTATTTTCTTTCCTTTCTTGTGAGCAATCATTGTTAAATATCGAGTTTTTAGAGAATATATACTATTTTAGATCAAAAACAATCAAAATAAAATTTTCGCCACACAGGGGTATTTTGGTCATTTTTTTCTCAAAAATTTCGAAACCGGCTAAAACATAATATACAAGTACAAAACACATAATTCATATTCAAAATGAGTTTAAAAGTCTGAAATCTTCATTTAAAACGAAATTATGGTTATTTGAATATAATAAGAAAATAAAAGAAATATTAAGGAAAATATTCTATTTTCTTATAAAACAATATTTATAGAATTATACGTGAATAATTTGTGAGCTCTAATACTACCCCGGGAGTTACCCTCCTCGCCTCTACAACCGGAGTAACCATATAACTGGGTTTACCGTGCCCCTCTAATAGGTAGTCCACGAAAACCCGTCACTGCAGTGACTAACCCACCAATTTTAATAAAATTTCGACAGTATAACGTGGCTTTTATTTATTTATCCAGCCTGCATAGTAAAACAACTTACATAAATTTCCCAATGCATTCACAAAATATAGCCACATATACTCATTTCTCATAAGCCATTCCTAGGAAAATATATATTTTTCAAGTCAATTTGTAGCCTCCAATTACTCAATTTCATAATCAATACAATATATTTTTATTTGTCACATTTATTCCTAAAACATCAAAAATCCCGTTTTAATCTCGTTCTCATTTCATAAAATACATAAAGGGCATTTAAAAATAAACTCTAGATAATTTACAATAATAATAAGTTTACTCACTGTTTGTACAAACTAAAAGCTTTATAAGCGCCCCGATCACTACTCGTCGGGTACGACATCTTTGCCTTTTCCGGAAGGCTCTCCTCCTAGACACAGTACAAAAATTTACACAATTCATCATATTGATGCTAAATCACTATATAATTAACGTAGATCCTATACTAATGCATGGTATGAAATGCAATAGCCTAAAACGGCTTAAACGCGGTATTAACCTATTTTTGGCACTTTGCCCGATAAATTGTTAACGCGCTCCATTTTATCTCTAAATCATCCCATTCTCTCTCCAACATTTCTAACCATTAAATATCAGCTAATAACCTTCTAAAAACAACAAAATCAGCTCACTCCCTTCCTTGGAAAATTCGGCCAAAAATGGGACATTAACTCGGTAAATTTTCTACTTTGTTTTTCTATCACGTTTAATCATTTTTCATCATTTTCTCTTCATTTCCCTTAGAATAAAATCAATTCATCATCATTGTACAGCATTGAGCATCCAGCCAAGAGTGGGTATTGTGAAAATTTAATGATTTCTTGCCCAATTTAATTTCTAAACACATTTAACTAACTAAAACTATCAATTTAACTAAAAATCAAAACCTAAAAATTTCAATTTCTCTCCCCTACAATTTCGTCCAGCCCTTGATATCACTTTTTGATCTCTCTCCTCAAGCATGCTAAATGGAAATAAAGGCATAGGAAAGGTAGAAATCAAGCTAAAATCGAAAAATCTTACCGTTAGAAGCGTAAATGGTCGAAAATCGTGAATTTTCCTTTGAATTTTCTTGTTTCTCTTTGGTTTTCTTTTTTTCTTCCTTTCCTCTCTATTTCCTCTCTTGTTCTTCCTTATGGCCGGCCAGCACTCAAAATTTGGGTTTAAATGGCTGACTTCCATTAAAATAATATTATTTCATTAAAAAAATGCCACGTGTCACTTTCGCATTGGCCCATTTTTAAAATTTCATCCATTTGTTTCCAAATTTTCACCATACACTTGTCTCATATATTCATAGCTTAGATCAAATTCTCAGACTCATCCAAAGTCTCGGTGGAGTAATTTTTGTAATTTACACTTTTACCCCCGTAAAAGTCAAAAATTACATTTTTGCCCCAAAAATTGAAAAATTGCCCATAGACATATTTTTCACCCCTTATACTCATACCATTCTCCAATTTGTCAAATTTGATCTAAATTCTCTCAAAATCTCAAATTTTGTCTGTGGGTGGCAACATTACGATTTTGCCCCTACACTCCAAAAATCACCAGAATTAAACTTTTTCACTTCCTATCATTAAATTATACTCCAAATAGTTAATCTTGGTCAAAAATTTCACTCCATGATCAAATTATTATCTTAGGTGGCAAAATGACGATTTTACCCTTGAAGATCAAAATTTCTAATTTTATCCCAAATGAACCCTCGAACTCCGAACAATCATTTTTAGTCATTCTTGGACTATAAAATATTAAATTTCATCCTACAATTCCTATTTGAACTAGTTCGAGGTTAAATCAATTTAAGTGTACCGTTAGGTACAATATCGAGTTTCGTCTATTCTTAGGTGCTTTTCTAGCGTAATAACATGCTACTCAATGCATGTATGTCATGACATGTATTTATAGGGTCGGGTTTTACACCCACGTTTAAAGTCACTCTGTTGACGATCAAGGTATTTGTATGTGCACATATATGTTTAATGTGAATTGTTAAGATACATTTGACAAACTATCTATGTGTATTTTAATTTATGATGCCAGTGCGAGTATTTACTTGGGTTCTACAAATTGTCTTTGAAGAAATTAGCATTCGAACACTATTAAGTATAGATCTTAAAGAAATATGAATGATAGATGGACTAATGTACAGATTCATATAGGAAGGCTTGCTTGGGCCTAGTGGGCTGTACCTATTGGGTCTTTGTGACGGTCATGGCTCCGGATTGGGTTGTGACAGCCACGACCTCTAGTCACCATGCTACCTTGTGTAGAACTGCATCTATCCATCATCTTATGATGTGATTTTCACCTTGATCTGCTCTGAACTAGGTAGAGTGGAAAACATAAAAGTTGTACACCATTCCCTTATCTTTCTAATGGACAAGAATCATATCAATTGGACTTCTGTAGCTCATGTTATCTTTGAATTACTTCAAAATGTATGAATGGAGCCTTCACCATACTTGTGCTATTTTGACTCAAACGCACCTTGCTCATCACATATCCTGCACTAAACTATGAGAGAAATCGACACTAACTCTTTTAAAAGTAAAATAAAAATAAAGCAAACTTCAACTAAAATAACTTAATTTAACTTTTCAACACGTAATCTAACTTAAACTAGAAAAAAACCTAAAAGACTAAAATCAAAATCTAAAAACTCAAAGATCTAGCTACTTAGGCCCTCAAAATCTGTCAAAATAACTCTATATACTACAGTTATCAAGATTATATCTAACAATTCCAGAACAAATAAAATTATTACTTGAATAAATAGTGAGAGTTTCACTAAAGTAAACTGAATATACAAACTTTATTAAGCAAAAAATAAAAATTAATTTTTTACAACTCTCTAGAATATAATAAACATTTTTGAAAACTAAGCAACGACCATAAGGAAATTAAAGAACAATGGCTCCTACTGCTAATGTTGAAACAAATGTGCCATTTGCCATCCTAGTCTGAAATTGCCTTTTACTCAATTTTCTCCTTTATTGAAACCCTTACGAAGATTAAAAACATGGTTACTGGCTCTAAAATACATTATCCAAGTATTCGTAGAATCAACATCTAAATAGGCTTATAACATATTTAGAAAGCCCATACCTTGTTTCGTATTCTATATTTCAAGGTAAACATCGTAGTTTCATTTTCAATGTCCTTTCTCACCACAGTGGGAACATTTTCCCTTGGTGTTGTCTTTTGAATTAGTCTTTTCTTCATGGGCTTTTCTTTGCTCCCATTGAGCCGTTAGCACTCATTTTATTTCCTATTAGGTTGAATTAAAATTCAAGAAACCAATTCAAGAAGGAATAAAACACATTGGCTATAAATACACCTAGGCTTTAGTGGTAGAAAACACACGGAATGAGAGACAGAAAAAAAAAGAAGAGAGAAAAATTAGAGAGAGAATGAAAGAAAATAGTTCTTTGGTTCTTAGGTTTCAATCTCTTTATATCTAAGAAAATTAATTTAATTTCTAAAAAAAGCATTTTGATTAAAAAGAGAGATTATATAAGGGAAAAGCAAAAAGAGTGTCTTAGTTTTTTTAATAGGGTTTAGAAAGTGCTCCTTATTCTTGTCAATGTTCACTTGGTATATGGATTTGTAGTTCGGTTTTCCTTTCTAGTTTTTCAACCCAGTTAGGTAAGTTTTTTTATATGATTATAATTTTTTATTTTTATTTATTTATTCATTTTTTGGGTGACATTTATAATTAGGAGTTTGCATAATTTATGTAAGTTCTCTGATGATGAAATCTCAATAATGCCAACAATGGCTTCTTAGGAATTTCTAGGTGAGAAAATTGTCCAAAATTATGAGATAAGCATTTGGAGGTTTTGGAAAATTTTCAATATCAAGAATTTTTATTTATTTATTTCTAAAAACTAACAAAATAAAAATAAAAAAAGGAAATAAAATTAAATATTGAACTAGATTTCATTTAATAAGGCTTAAAAGACACATAATTAATAGGGTACCAATTAAATAGGTGTTGTGAAGGTGCTAATACCTTCCTTGCACGTAAAGAACTTTTGAGCCAAATCTGTTTTGTAGACTAGAACCTATTTTTTTAAATGAACCTAAGTCATGCCTAGGACCTCATAAAAAATAGATTCACTTGGTTGGTCAATCACTTCTAAGTTAAAAAAAAAAGAGATTGATGGTGACTCCTTTTTACGTTCAATGGTTGAGTTCTCAGACTCATACGTTATGACAGCTTGGTGACTCCACTAGGGACATTAGAAAGTTGGGCCAATAGTTAGTTATGTGTTGTCTGAAAGCCTTGTAGTTAACAATTGTTTAATTTTTAAGTTTATTTTCCTTAGTTGTATTTTTTCTTCTCTTTATATGTATAATATGCTTCTTCACACATTCACTGTGCATGCAGAAGCCTTTTACCTAGGCTTTGTCATTATTAGGAGGAAGTAAAGTATCTCTACTCTCATGAGGTGATAACCTCTGCTTGGGCTAATGAAATAATTCCACTCAGATTGAACCCTTTCCGTTGGTAGCTTGAAATGGGTGAGGATTGGTGTGCCTTACTAGCCTAGAGTGGATGATAGTGAGGAATAATTTGGGAGCCTTTAGCTTTGTGTCAAATCCTAGCCCATATGTAGTGAAATATAAGAGCCAACCTTAAGTAAAGCCTTTCTACCTTATTCTTAGAAAAACCTTAAAGTTATTGCACATTATAATTGTGATATTTATTGTGTAATTTCTTGCATATACTAACTTTTTGTTTTATAATAATGCATTTGCATCAACCATTCACTATATAAGGATATTTGCCACGTGATGGCACATGATAAAAGCAACTTCTGTTGCATTCATGGAACACTTAGATTATGATTTGAAACAACAATAAGAAGAAATACAACAAAAAGAAAGTGACTACTTGGTAGAAGGTCATATTTTTGCTATCCCTAAGAATATTCATTATGATCTTCAACAAATTGATTTCTCTAATTTGTTTAAAATATGGGTTAAGGAAAAAATAGCAACAAAAAAATTTTCAACATAAGTATGGACATATTGCGTCACTACTCAAAATTAGTTTTAACAACCAAATGATTCGAGCTATCATCCAGTTTTAGGATCCTTCGTGCAACACACTTGATTTTTTTAATATGGACTATATGTGATGTTGACCTAGTGAGTTAAGGAGTATTTTAATGTTTGATGAATACGAATATGTCTACAGGGTAAATGATTATGAATGTGGGTTTAAATTAAGATCCTTTAAAAAATTGTGCAGATGTTTGGCACTTTGACATCTAAATATGACATTAAGGTATATATAAATGAAAATGATGAATTATTCCTATAGATTGAGGGTTTGATTTAATTTGATGCATATTTGAGGATATATGTATAAGGAATTGAATTATATGAGTTATATGAGGTATGAGATCAATAGGAAATGATTTTGGGGTGTTAAGTTCAGATTCTTGGAAGTTTGGGTGCTGAAAAGGTGTAATCTGGGTAAGATGTATCGATACATTAGCAAATGTATCGATACATTTTTGGAAAGATGAACATATATCGAGACGTTGTCCCAAGGTATCAATATATTTCAAGTAGAGGGCATTCAAGACCATTTTGCTCGAAATGTATCGATATATGTAGTCAAAATTAAGGCATATGTATCGATACATTGCCAAATGTATCGATACATCAGAGAGAAAAGGCAAAAAATAAGAAGGGGTCAATGGGCATTCTGCCCCATTTCTCTCTCAACTCTTTCTTTTATTCTCTCTCAACTCTTTCTCTTCGAACCCTAAGCCCCTAAATACCATTTGGAGCCATTTAAGCTAGATCCAAGCTTGGGAAATGATCTGGAGGTAAGATTAAGCATTTTTACTAATTGATTTTCAATTTAATTGATTAATAACCTCAAATCCAAATATTTTCAAATTTGGCCAAAACTCTCTCCCTTTGAGTTTATTAGAGATTTAGAGCCTAGATTTAGGCAACCTGGCTTCTAAGGTAACGGTTTAGCTCATTTGTTGAGAGATTGACTATATATATTGAATTTCGATATTTTTGAAAAGCTAGGATATTTTTTATCGCTAAGAAATAATTATGATTTTGATGTTTTGATGAGCTAAGGGGAGAATAGAGGCTATTGATGCATTTGTGAGCTAGAGGACATTTAGAGGCTAAAGGTTGAGCATGATCGCGGTGTGCCTCTGATTGTCAAGGTGAGTGGGATTTAATTAAACACATGTGATGCATTTCACATAAATATGTGCTACCATCGTACTTAAATGTTGTGTGTATGCCTAGATGAGAATTCCTAGGCTAAAGAATTGATACATGTAGATATATATATTTATATATATGTGTATATGTATGTTTGCCTAGAGGTATATGTCTAGGCTAGAGAACAATTATGATTGTGTGCCTAGATGAGGATGGCTAGGCTAACTAGTTATCTGAGATAGGAAATATGTGTTTGTGTGAATTATGGGGAGCCACATGATGGCATTGTGTTGGAACCCATGGTATGTAAGACCTAGAGCAAAAGGCCTACACATGGTGTGATATGAATTATGAATTAAGGATTGTGCCAAATTGTGATGAATGGATTTCCTAGATAGGTATATGGGCACAATATTGATGGGGTTAATGGCATAGCAATTGAGTGATATTGAATATGTGGGGCCAAAGGGCCATGATTTCTCATGGATAGGATCTGTATATGAAAACCCACATAATTGTGGTTGATTTGAGGATAATTATAAGGCTATTAAGCAGTGATTGAAATGACTGAATATGATTAATACCCATGTGGGGTTATAGGCATGAGAGCCTAAAGATAGACTACATTTTGTTTAATGATGCCTTAGAGATTCGAAGGCATTTAGAATTATATTGAGCTTAGAGATGACTGAAGCTCGATGAACTTGAATGTGATTTGATGTGGACATATGGAATGTCACAAGCAAGATGGCCTGATTTGTGGTTCTGTGTTTCATCCTAGGGATGAATTTCAGATGTTGATTTGACTTGAGGTGGAGTGGAGTCCCACGCCTTGTGACTACTTGTGTGCTTGCAGGGATGGTGATAAGCAAAAATGGTGGCACTAATCTCACCTGTGATTCCTACTTACTATGCTTTGATGCCATTCGTTGAGATTACTCCGAGTGATGTTGATGTCAGGAGTTTACTCCGTCAATGATTTGTTATCCACAATCTACTTTGGTGCCATTTGCTATGCTTTGATGGTCGATTGGCCACTTTACGTAATCTGATTGTGTTTAGGGTAGGACCACTCACTTGATTTCATTTGACCATAACATGCATTGAGTATGGCATGTTTGATTTGAATATGAAATTGTGGTGACTGGTTGTGGATGATATTTGAGGAAAAGCCCAAAGATAAGCAAATTATATGCAAATGAAATTTGAGATTGGGCTCGATAGCTAAGGTGTGCCTATGAAGCCTAGTTTGATGGTAATGGCTTTAAGGGTAAGCCTTGATTTGATAAGATTTGATGTGAGGACATCAAAACTTGGATATGATATGCTGATGATATGTGATTCGATGAGCTTGACTGTGATAAATTGTGCATGTAGGATATTAGGATGATCCTTGCACTTTTGACTTGGAGATGTTTGAATATGAATATATTATGGCTAGATAGGCCTAGATGTATGATATATATATTAAATATTATGTTGTGATAGCATCTCTTCATTGAGTATTAGATGACCACCCCTCTATTGTACCATGTGCAGATAAGAAAAGCTATGAGGTCACATGGCAAGCATCATCGATTGGGTGGACACGTAATTGGCATCTAGTAGGTCTCCTTCCCAACGTGTCACTCTGTTGAGTTTGTATAGGCCTTCCACCATTCGATTTGATTAGTTGGTGAAGATGTTAGGCACGATTTGCCATTTGAACTGTATAAAGGTTGTTATGTACAAACCTGATTTGATGGCTATTGAATGGTCTTATGCATAATTGTATGGACTGTGAGCTAGAGATAATGTAATACATTTGAAATTGTTACGAATATTTGATTATAAATCCCTTGGCATTTGAGTTACATGGTTGTGAACATTGAGGCTTACTTGGGTCTAGTGGACTTGTCTGCTTTGTCTTCAATGAAGTAGACTTGGCCCCAACTATTGAGGAATATGCAGTTTTACTTGGTCTAATACCTTTGATTCATATAAGGTATATTGGAGAAAGAGGAAGTCTGTTTTTTTTTTTTAAATGCTAGCAAGAATAATGCAAATAAGTCTACAAGGGGCGAATGCTAATATAATTCATAAATGAGAAAATACTTGCATATCATGGAGTTTCCTTCGAGACTTTATCATAAAGCACATAGAGCATGAGCAAGGTATGAGTATGATGGCTTTAGCAATCTATGGGTTGATCATTTTTCCAAAGTATTAAGACACATTGAATTGAGAATCGTTGGCTGTTTTGAACAAGTGGAAAATGGAATTCATCCTTGATCAGCGATTTTGGCAGAGACCTTCAGATCCTTGAGCTATTGTGGATGAAATGGAAAAAGGATTTTATTGGCTGTGCACAACTCCTATTTGTGTGGATTCGAAGTCATTTCGAATGTCAGAAACATGCCTTTCGTAAGCCTTCCTTTTCATATACTCCTATCTTAGAGTTTTGCAAAAGTCAACCGACCAAGAAAAAGTCCAAAGTAGAGTGGGTTTCAAGGCTTTCACGTCTTATTAGTACAAAAATACTCTGGAGAGCACCTTGGATGTCTTGAGAATCCATGATATACAAATGAAGAAATGATCCATTGGTTTCACATTTGGGACCCTAAGAAGCAATAAGCTATGCTTCAATTATGGTACGAAGACAATTCAGAAAAGAACAATTTATCCCAATGACGCATGGGCTCAACCAACTCAAGTTTTCTTATGGTCAACCAGGAACAAAAATGAGGGTTGATGAAATTGTTAAGACATGGACACAAACACATATAATGTGTTGGGATGAGCCCTGCAGCCAATTGGGATTTGTTAAGGCTTGATTCCAATCATGCAACAACATCATTCATGTTGAATGATTAAAGGTTTTCCTTCATCAATAAGACATCAATTATAACAAGTTATAAGTCTAATTGGATGAAGTCTATGAGATTATTATGCCTTGCAAGGGAACTGTAATGGATTGCAGTTATGAGATCCTTATGCATCAAAGCATAATCTCAAAATGTTCCTGGTCAATTTATCATTGAGATTGGACATCAATGATACTTAGAGACTGGTACATTCTATGTTCCTTACTTGAAAAGTAAGCAACCGATCTCATAGGTTGAAGTATAGAGATACTTGGAACTAGAATGTAGGTGCTTGCCTAAGAAAGCAAGTTCACTGAACATGACCTGCCATGAGAAGTGCATTTGGTATTTCACTTAAGTGTCTATGCAATACTTCTCATGTGTTAGTTGTGTAAATACTCCCTAGACTTGAGACACCAGGTTGTCTTATGTGTGGAGTGCTATGCTTTGATTTAATCCCTACGGGTGCCTAAACAAGGATGCCTAAACAGGATGCTTTTGGGTATAGTATGAAGCATGTGAAGGCAAATGAGTGGTCAAGATAGGAATCATCACCCCAAGTGATGCAGGGGACATATCCTAACTGTTCTTGGTTGATATCAGCTTATTGAAGTCTTTGGCCAAGGTGACTTAAAGATTATGAAAGGAGTTTCATAAGTCTTTATAAAGCTGCTGATCAAACTTTATGAATGAATATGGAGATCAGTAAGAGTAGACACTGCACCATGCTCTTATCATCTCCAGGATATATGACGAGGGAATGAATTACACTGAAAGGCTGATCACTGAAAGGTTGAGTCAAACCATCTTGACTCTTCTAACATTTGGGTGGCGATGATGGATTACTAGATCCCAATCTTGGTCTATGAACTCTAGGTAGTTAACTTCATTAATGATAAATTTAAAGTAGTTTAAATGTATCTAATTAAATTTTAACTTAAGAATTTTTTGTTGAGTTCATTGCCAACATGTTAGAAGCCTAATGGGTTACACACCTAAAATGAATGTTGAAAATAAAATGAGAGAGGTGATTAAGTTAGACTTAATGAAATTAGAATTTATGAGCTTCTCAAGCACTTGCTTAAAATTGTTTAATTAGGTTGTGCGTAATTAACAAAATTTGTAATTAAATCATTGGGCCTAATTAATTAAATTGTTTAATTAAGTCATTGGGCCTAATTAATTAAATTAAACAATTAAGTTATTGGGCCTAATTGATTAAATTTGTTTATTTAAGTCATTGGGCCTAATTGATTAAATTGTTTCAAATTGTTGGGCTTAATTAATTAAATTATTTAATTAAGTTATTAGGCCTAATTGATTAAATTAAACAATTAAGTTAATTGGGCTTCTAAAGGACTTAATTAAATTATTTATTCAAATTATTGGATTAATTGGCAATTACAAAATAGTTTTGTAATTAGGGTTTAAAATTAATCCAAGGTATAAATACCTTGCTATAGCCTCCAAACAAAAAGAGTGGGAACGACTAAAAAAAAAAGAAGAGAATGAACTACACATTAGAAATTCTTTTGTCTTACCATTCATTGTGAGAGGAAAAATAGTTTTTCATTCACTTCATTTTTTTTTTGTGTGTTCAGCCCCACAATTTTGTGTGGATTATGAGTTTATGAAACTCATCTTTGCTAGCAGATTGTCAAGTCACAGCACTCCCAATCCTTAAAGAAGGATTTTCTCATTCATTGGTGTGGATCACCATAGAGGCTACATAAAGATTCCTTGGACAGCTTTGGTTTGCAACAACCGGGATGAGGTGGTTGAGCTTTTTGAAGGTTGATTTGGTGGTTTAACAAAGGAGTCATCAACCTTTGTTAGTTAGATAAAGTGATATGATCACATACTTTTATTTTAATTTAATTTTGTACTCAATTTGACGTGAAAGAGATCCTAGGAAGATGAGACGTGATTTAATTTTTTAAATTTATTTCCACTGCATTTTATTTGTATTTGATGCATAATCAGCCCTCACCCAATAGTGGTATCAGAGCCCCTTTCATGCCATTTGAGTGCTTGTTCATGTTCAAAGGATGCTTGATTAACTAATAGTTTTTTTGTATTTTGATTTGGTGCGATTTTGTTAAAATCGATTTTTCAAATATTTGCTTTGCCAATTTCATTTAATTCTATCCAGTAACCTTTGTACCCTCTTTCAATCTTATCTTAACTTATTTGAATCATTTATAGACTTAATTAATGTGTGTTTTACATTGTGCTAAGGAAGCACAAGAAAAAGGGACACCATAAGGCACGGTTTTGGAGGCTGTCTTGCAAGGCAGCACACACACGGTGTTGGTGCAAAATTCTGCTTCTATTTGTGCTTAATTTCCAGCAAATAAAATATGGAATTGTTACACATTTATTGCTGGATATGTGGACAGCGAAATCATGAAATGTTCATGATTGAATAGGCTGATGTTAAGCAAGAAATTGGAGCAAAAAGTGAAAGCAGCCAGCTCACTATTATGACATGAATTTCAGTTTTAATTAGCAAGAAAGTCTTGGAAATTAACTCTGAAAAATTCCAGGAAAATTATCTTTATTAAAGTGTTCAATAAGGATTAATTATGAAAAATATCATGGTCAAATATGCTGATTTCGTGCAAGAAAATCAATGCAAATATAAATCTATCTAGCTCACTGTTTTGGTATGAATTTCAGTTTTAATTGACAAGAAACTCTTGAAAATTAATTATGAAAAATTTCAGAAAAATTATCTTTATTAAAATGCTCAATGAGGATTATTGTGGAATTTTTCATGGCCAAACAAGCTGATTTAAGCTATTAATTATTGAAAGTTTGAAAACAGTTTAGAGAATTGTTATAGCTTGGAAATCGGTTTTGAATGGCAAGATAATCTTGCAAAATTAATTCTGAAAATTTCAGAATATTATCCTCATTTAAAAGGTTCAATTAAAGGATAAAATTTTGAATTTGAATTAATTTTTGAGTGGCTGGACACTAAACTAAATTAAAAGAATGTCCTTTACATGTGAAACTGCACTCATGATAAAAGTTGTGCATGGTGCTGCCACACATGGATGCTGCACCTCCCATTGCCATGGATGCAACCGCTTTATGGAAAGAGGTTGTTTACTGGAGAAATTGGACACTCAATGATCAGGAAGGATTCTTTCCTTAGCTGATCATTGACTCCTAAATGTTAGGGATACATGCCTAAAATCAAGGAGTTTGAATCCTTGATGGAATCAATCAATTTTGAATTGATTGATAGTAAATCTCCAAAATATTAAGTCTTCCTCATTTGATGAGGACTCCCTAAATTAAGGGATTATGATTTAAATTTATACACATCTAATGAGACTAGATAATTTTAATTAAAATTGAAAGTCAACTTGAGTAGATGACATCCTAATTCGATTAGGATAGATTTTAATTAAGATAAATTTACTAATAAATTAGGACTTCTAATAATGATTAGAACTCTACAATTAGTGAATGGATAAAACAAGATTAAAAGGTGGATAAAGACCTTTCTAAAATATTGAGGACACATGATTTGGATCATGAAACCTTTTAAAATGGTTTATGATAGATACTCAAATTAGGAAGTTTCCTAAATTGGTTTAGATTTCTAATTAAAGAAGTTTAATTAGAAAAAACTTACTAATAGAATTAATTCAAATATGTTTTGAGCTAGCTAAAGGCCTTGATATAATCAATTCCTTTACTAAGTAATTTAAAAAAAAATTACTAAATCTTTTCAAACCTAAGCACCAAATGATTTGAACTATGATCTTCAATTGTTGAGTGACATTTTTCAAATGAAATGCAAGATCATCATCATATTGAGCATGTTTACTTTGTATGTTCATAACTAGAGTAGAAAAGTCCATAACCATCTTAGTAGAACAACATGTGATAGATTTAATTTTATGTGATATATGAAATGCTTTGCATGCTAATCAAATGAGACCTTAATAAAACGAAAATGATAAAATCCCTTGGTAAATATTGAGTCACATCCCACGATAATTAAGTTGCCTTCCACCATATAGTAAGATAGCTTGGCTGCTTTTTTATTCGGAGGCTTGTTGAGCACACTCAAGGCCACACTTTTACAAGAGTATGTTTGAGCTATTGGTGGGTCTTACTTAACTAGTTTCATAAAATCTAGATGCTTGGAAAATTGATTATTTTGGAAACTAAAGGCAAAGGCTAGGCGAAACATATATGATATGTTTAGGCAATGTGTTATCACCTAGCTGATCTAGAAGTTGTATAAAGATACAATTGGTAAGCTTAGTTACCTACCTAATCTATCTATCATGGTTTGTTAAGCACACTCAAGGCCATGGCTATATGGATGGGATACTAGCCCACTAAGAGAATCCTAGTAGAGATCTCTTGAGGTGATATGGAGGGTTATCATCTTGTAGAAAATAGTGGGAGAACTATTTAAAATTTTAAAACCTTGTTTTAAATAGTTTATGCATGATGTTTACTTATTGCTTTATTTTATCTATTTAGGCATAATTTATATACATGGCTAATAATCTGTCATTGAGGAGCATCTTGGATGCAAATAAACTCACTAGCCCTAACTTCTTCGATTGGTTTTGGAACCTTAAGATCGTCTTTAAACAGAAGAAGAAATCCTATGTCCTTCACACTCCTGTTCCACCAGTCCTTGCTACTGATGCTAGTGTTGAGGATAAGGAAGCATATCAACGTCACAAATATGACGATGATCAGACAACATGCATGATGCTAGCCAGTATGACCCCTGAACTCCAAAAGCAGCATGAACATATGGATGTCCAATCCATGATTCTTCACCTTAGAGAACTGTTCGATAAGGAAGGGCGCATTGAGAGATATGAGATCTCTAAAGAACTATTCCGATGCAAGATGGCAGAAGGAAGTTCTATTAGACCCCATGCGCTGAAGATGATTGGACTCATCGAGAGACTTGGACAATTGGGATTGGCAATGGATCATGAACTAAGTATAGACTTAGTTCTATAATATCTTCTTGACAGCTTTAGTTAGTTCGTGTTGAACTTCCATATAAATCGATTAGAAGCCGCTCTTCCAAAACTTTTGAATATGCTAGACACCGCTGAGAGGTCCATTAGGAAAGATAAGGGATCATTGCTTCTTGTTTCTTCTTCCAAGGCTCATACAAAGCAACAAAAGAAAAAAGCCCAAAAAGGGAAGAAGGTAAAATCCCAAAATGAAAAGGCCTTGAAGCCTAAGGGAGGTGTCGAAAAGAACAAAGAGAAAGACATTTGCCATCATTGTGGCAAACTTGGGCATTGGAGGAGAAACTGCAAGGAGTACCTAGCTACTGTGAGCAAGAAAAGAAGCTTATTGAAGTTTCTGATTCAGGTACCATTTGCTAAATAATTCTACTTTATATATTAAAGGTATATGATACCTCAAAGTTGGTTCTCATATGTTTGACATATTGCAGGGACCAAAGATAAAGATCAGTAGGATCTTGGTTGAGGAGGTGACCACATGGATGGACTACCTAAAGCATTAGATGCTACATTGGATGGTTACACTCCTATTTATTTCGATATGTTGGATAATTTATTTGGATGTTTTTGAAACATTAATTATGTGATTGCCATGGGAATGGTTGGTGAAACATTTGTCTTTAGCATAACAACGTGGAAGCTTATGTGTTTCAAGTTTGAATAATTATTTGGAATAATTATGTCATATTTAATTATCCATGTTTCATGTTTATTTTTGCAATGATATTTGATCAATTATGAATTATGTTCAATTGATCAAAAAGGTATTGATCAAAAGGTTGAATATTGATTCATATAAAATGGAACTTTTTTAAGAGCAAAACATAGAGATGAATGTTCAAGAAAGAAAGGAACTTCATATTGCAATATGATTTGGTCCATATCTCTCCAACATAAAAGCCCATTATGATATTCCAAACCAATATGATTCCAAGCATACATTGAGATGTATATATATCATGAAATATTTAAAAGAGTTTGAATATTACTCTCACAAAGGATCTTGGATTTAGTAGGAGCCCAATGACAATAAAAGTTTAAAAAGGCCAGATGACATAACATAGAGTGACACATGCATATGATGCATGCAACATAATCTAGTTGGAATAGTCCCAAAGAGCAAAAGGGATTATACATGTATAAAAATAAAGTCATATACATCCTATTATAAAGGGCTCAAATAGGAAGATATTTAGATAATTAGTTCATGGAACTAATAAAGGGTTTTGAACATTGTTAACGTAACAATAGAGCCACAATAGTAGAACCTGGGTCTCATTGGATCTAGAAATAGTAATATGACATGATGTGATGCATAAACATTTCGAAGATAGATAAAAACAATTAACCACATTGAAGGGCACAAGCGAGTCTACATGGAGACACGATTGCTAGATGGATTTCAATCCACATACGATGAGGTAGCAATTGGCTTTGTGTTAGTGGGAGATATTGGGATGAGTCCTGTAGCAAATTAGGATTGGTTAAGGCTTCATTCCAATCATGCAACAACATCATTCATGTTAAATGATTAAAGGTTTTTCTTCATCAATAAGACATCAATTGTAACAAGTTATAAGTCTAATTCAATGAAGTCCATGAGATTAATATGCCTTGCAAGGGAACTGTAATGGGTTGCAGTTATGAGATCCTTATGCATTAAAGTGTAATCTCAAAATGTTCCTAGTCAATGTATCATTGAGACTGGACATCAATGATACTTAGAGACTAGTATATTCTATGTTCCTTACTTGAAAAGTAAGCAATCGATCTCATAGGTTGAAGTATAGAGATACTTAGAACTAGAATGTAGGTGCTTACCTAGGAGAGCAAGTTCACTAAATATGACCCGCCATGAGAAGTGCATTTGGTATTTCACTCAAGTGTCTATGCAATACTTCTCATGTGTTAGTTGTGTAAATACTCCCTAGACTTGAGACACTAGGTTGTCTTATGTGTGGAATGCTTTACTTTGATTTCATCCCTACGGGTGCCTAACCAAGGATGCCTAAACAGGATGTTTTTCGGTATAGTATGAAGCATGTGAAGGCAAATGAGTGGTCAAGATAGGAATCATCACCCCAAGTGATGCAGGGGACATATCCTAACTGTTCTTGGTTGATATCAGCTTATTGAAGTCTTTGGCCAAGGCGACTTAAAGATTATGAAAGGAGTTTCATAAGTCTTTATAAAGCTAATGATCAAACTTTAAGAACGAATATGGAGATCAATAAGAGTAGAAACTGCACCATGCTCTTATCATCTTCAGGATATATGATGAGGGAATGAATTACACTAAAAGGCTGATCATTTAAAGGTTGAGTCAAACCATCTTGACTCTTCTAACATTTGGGTGACCATGATGGATTGCTATATCCTAATCTTGGTCTATGAACTCTAGGTATTAAACTTGATTAATGATAAATTTAAAGTAGTTTAAATTTAACTAATTCTAAGTCTAACTTAAGAATTATATGTTGAGTTCATTGCCAACATGTTTGAAACGTAATGGGTAACACACCTAAAATGAATGTTGAAAAAAAAATGAGAGAGATGATTAAGTTGGACTTAATCAAATTAGAAGTTATGAGCTTCTCAAGCACTTGATTAAAATTGTTTAATTAAGTTCTACCTAATTAACTAAATTGTTTAATTAAATCATTAGGCCTAATTAATTAAATTGTTTAATTAACTCATTGGGCCTAATTAATTAAATTGTTTAATTAAGTTATTGGGCCTAATTGATTAAATTTGTTTAATTAAGTCAGTGGGCCTAGTTGATTAAAATTATTTAATTAAATTGTTGGGCTTAATTAATTAAATTATTTAATTAAGTTATTGGGCCTAATTGATTAAATTAAACAATTAAGTTAATTGAGTTTCTAAAGGACTTAATTAAATTGTTTATTCAAATTACTGGATTAATTGGCTATTACAAAATAGTTTTGTAATTAGGTTTTAAAATTAATCCAAGGTATAAATACCTTGCTATAGCCTCCAAAAAAAAAAAGAGTGGAAACGGCTGAAAAAAAAAAAAAGAGAGTGAATGGCACATTAGAAATTCTTTTATCTTGCCGTTCATTGTGTGAAGAAAAATATTTTTTCATTCACTTCAGTTTTTTTTGTGTGTTCAGCCCCACAATTTTGTTTGGATTATGAGTTTATGAAACTCATATTTGTTAGCACATTGTTAAGGCATATCACTCCTAATCCTTAAAGAAGGATTTTCTCATTCATTGGTGTGGATCACCATTAGACGCTGCACAAGGATTCCTTGGATAGCTTTGGTTTGCAACAATCGGGCTGAGGTGGTTGAGCTTTTTGAAGGCTGAGTTGGTGGTTTAACAAAGGATTCATCAACCTATGTTATTTAGGTAAAGTAATATGATCACATACTTTTATTTTTATTTAATTTTGCACTCAATTTGACATGAAAGAGACCTTAGGAAGGTGTCTCGTAATTTAATTTTTTAAAATTATTTTCGCTGCTTTTTTTTTGTATTTGATGCATGATCAGCCTTCACCCAACATAATGAGTCCAAAGAGGTTATCTAACAAAGTTACTTTTTGGTATTTATATGGCAACAACAGGCGTCAAACACATAGCACTTCTGTAAAAGCCTAAAGTTGGCAATGTAACTGAAACAAAATGTGAGACCTCAACATCTATAGGTTCATAACTAGGCATAGACGTAATAACACGGGCTAGGGGTAGTTTCATCATTTCCTTAGTAAGCCTCTAAAAGTAAGTTTTAAACAATATTAAGGCCTAAGTAGGCCTAAGGCATAAATGAATGATGAAAATATGGGTAAAATGATGATGATTTCCACGGTAGGGGTAAAATGGTCATTTTTCACCTCAAATAAAAATTTTTAGTTTTCGTGAACCCGAGCATTTATAGACCATTATGAACTTTGTTTTAGTGTCAAAAGAGTAAAAAGATTGCATAAAGGATTGAAGGAGAACAAGCTAACTTGTTGAGGGTATTTTGGTAATTTGAGTGAAGTGCATAAGTTTGAGCTATAAATATCTCTTTCTTTCAGCAACTTCTTCATTCTCCGACAGCTTTTCTTCTTCTTCTCATCTCACGTTGCTTTCATCCTCCATGAAAGCTCCATAACCTTCCTCAAAATAACTCCAATTTTCTAACTTTTGTGCACTTTTGCATAGAACCCTTGTACTCTTTCACTCTCTTACTTTAAAACCCTCAAAAAATCTTATTTTCATACTTTCTCTCACTAGCTAGGTGTTTACAGAGAGAAAGAGGGAGCTTCAATAATAGCTTGAAAGTTTTTGAAAAGAATTTCAAATACAAAGCTACCAAGGTGAGTAGTGAATTAGAATTGATTTTTAGTGTTGAAAATGATAAGTGTTTAGACTTGTGGGTGTTTTAGTAGTTGAGGTTGTTCATTCACTTTAGAGTGAGTAGGATAATGAACATAGATAGCCACTTAAATGGCAATTGGAAGCTAGCTAAGAGAAAGCTTTTAGAATTTATAAGTATGTGAATTGACTTAATGGTGATGCTAATCTGATAATAGGTTCAACGAAGCCCTATCATCCCATTTAGACCATTAGGGAAGTTACAGTCGACTCAAGGCTCAACAAAATACCGATGAGTGAACTTGCATTTCAAAATTGTTTTGGGAATGTGAACATATTGAACAAAACCTTTGAATGATTTTATCTAACTTTTCTTAAAAACGGGTGCTTTGGGAACAAGCCCTTAATAAATTGTCTTTATGTTGTGACTTGTGGCTGTTATGGATTCATGCACTATTACATTGTGTTGGTATATATATATATATATATATGTTGTGCATGGATGGTTGATATTGTGTGATAATGATAATTGTGCGCGTGCATGAAATGGGGGGATCCACATGCCTGTGATGACGGTGGTGAGGGGGTTGGATGATAAAAGTGCCCGTATGCACGATGTAAGGGGATGCACACGATGGCACTAATTATGCACGATATAGGGGGATGCACACTATGACTCTGGCTATGTGTACGATGTGGGAGGATGCACATGAGCTGGGTGAGATGATGGTGGTATTGGTGTTTATTTATGTAAATAAGTATATATATGCTTGTGAAATAAAAGTTCATGAATATGGTATATGGTTGTAATGCATGTGAAATTTGGCATGATGAATCTTGAGAATTTCCCATTTTCTTGCAAATTGATTTTTATTGCAACACCAAATGGATTTTTAGTGCAAAGGAGGTCCTTTTTACACATATGTGCCCTGTTTCTCACTGTAGTGAGAAACATTCTGTTTTGGTAGCCAACAACTAGTTGCACCAAGAATAAATCTCGCTGCAGTGAGAAACTTTCAGGTTCTGATGCAGTACTTTCACTTCGATGAAGATTTCGACCACCTTCCCGTCCGAACTGTGAAAAGTGATAAACATCAAAGTTTTAACCTTGACTTATCTTTCTAATGCTCCAAAACTCAAGTCAATTGGACTTCTGTAGCGGGAGATATGCTCCAAAACTCAAGTCAATTGGACTTCTGTAGCGGGAGATATGATAGAACAACTAAAACACATGCAAATTCACACTGTTTCTCGCTACAGCGAGAAACTTTCTGTTTTGGCCGCCTGAATCTCGCTGCAGCGAGAAAGTTGCTGCCATGCTTGCTACGTTGCTTGATTTTGACATATTTTTCACCCATTTAACTTCATGGATTGATCTTGGGTTTTTGCAACACTATGAGGTTATTAATCAATGTTTGAAATGAGAGGTTTTTAGCAAGAAACTAAATCAATTTCATTGTTTTTGAAATAAGGGCATCATGATTTTCAAATTCTTCCTATTGATTACATGTTCCCTTCTTATGTTCACTCACTAAGTTTATACTCACCGTTTTAAACTTCATGTTTTTAGATCAAGAGGCAGTCGGTAACTAGGTCGAGGTGTCCTCATAGACTTGTATCCATTTGTTGGTAAGTATCAATGGCATTCGGTAGCTGCACCATTGCTATGGTTGCTTCGCTGGAAGTCTAGAATCCTTATTGTTGAACACACGTGCCCTAATGTAAATTGTTAAGACATGTATATATATATCTTAAGCGAATAGATGTTTATATTGATTAATGTTGCCACTATGTAATGGCACGGATGACATTATTTTGAATCATATAAATGTGAATATATAGTCAATAGAAAAGTATTAACATACTCGTTAGTGAAAATTATGAAATACGGTTGTAAGAACGAATAATGAAATCGATGAATGGAGTCATGTAAAAAGGCTTGCTTGGGCTTAGTGGCCTATGTCCATTGGGCCCATGCGCTCGTCATGGCCTGAAATTTGTGTCGTGACAAAGTTAGTATCAGAGCCTTAGGTTGTCTAGGTTCTATGACTTCCTTTTGTTGGTCAGTGAAGTGTCGAGTCTTTATGTGGGAACTTCAGTTTTGAAGTGTGAACCTCGACAGACTTTACAACCAAAGAACCGCATAGATTCCCTATCTTAGAAACCACTTTTTCCTTTATATATGATTATAAAAAATGTGTTTAATAATAAGTGTTTGCTCTTGTCTAGGTAAGGATGCCGCCTAAGAGACGAGCTACCTCAAGACGGATGGGAGAGCAGGATGCCCCTAATGAGATGAAAGATAGGCCACGGGCATCCACCTTTAGGGGTCGAGGCAGACATGGCAAGCCCATTAGATCAGTGAGGGCAGATACGCCTATGAGTAAGCGAGAGGAAGGACAGTCTTCGGGTGATGTAGATAGACAACCAACCAGGGGTATTACCATTGAGGATTTGGCAGTAGGCTTACAGGGAGTCAATCGAGTTGTAGAGATGATGGCGACCCGTATGGATGATATACAGAGGGTAGTAGAGATGAGACCTACAATAAAAGAATCCCCTAGCTCCCAAAGACAGGCTGACCGCCAACATCATGAGGTTGAGAGGGGTCATCTAGAGATTTATTTTCTTAATTTTCTCAAGCTTAAGCCTCCATCATTTTCATGGTCTGATGCATCGGAGAAGACCCTGATTTTCTTAGATAAGATGGAGAAAATGTGTGAGGCCCTAGGGTGCTCTAGTACTAGATTAGTCGTGCTAACCGCCTTCCAATTAAAGGACGTGGCGCAAGAGTGGTATGGCTCTTTACGTAGAGGTAGACTGGTGGATGCAGTGTCGTTGACTTGGAAGAAATTCAGTACAACCTTTTTAGACCGATTCTTACCACTCAGTATACATAATGCCAGAGCTAGAGAGTTTGAGGCTTTGGTATAGACCTCGAGTATGATGGTGTCAGAATATGACATCAAATTCACGCAGCTGGCTCGGTATGCGCCTTATTTAGTTTCTACTTAATAGATAAAGATTCAGAGATTTATGGATGGGCTAGTGGAGCCGTTGTTTAGAGCTGTGGCATCTCGAGATTTCAATACCTACTCCGCAGTAGTGGATTGTGCTCAACGGATTGAGATGAGGACTAGTGAGAGTAGGGTTGCGAGGGATAGAGTAAAAAGGGCCAAGATAGGGGGTTATCAAGGCCGTAGAGATTTCAGCAGTGGGATGTCATCTTCTAGCTGACAGGGTTCACAAAGGGACTCACGACTGCCCTAAAAAGGGAGTGACATCACTAGTGTCAATGCTGGATCAAGGCAGAAAACTTTTAGTGGAGGAAGGTAACAAGATTCTAGACAGGGTAGTCAAGTTATCCACCTTTGTGATACTTGTGGGATACGACATAGTGGACAATGCTTCCGTATTGTGAGAGTTTGTTATAGGTGTGCTTAACCTAGACATATTAAGAGGAATTGTCCGATGGCTCATCAATCACAAGATTTTACTCGTGGCTCCACCCAGCCAGTTTCATCTGCTCTTTCAGTTGCTGCCTAATCAGGTTGAGAGGCTAGTGGATCAAGAGGTAGAGGTGCTGTTACTTCTTCTCAGGGTAGGCCATAGGGTCTTGATGTCAGAGTTTTATTGGTAGGGGCCAGGCAAGGGTTTATTCTTTGACACCCCAAAAGGCCCAAACATCCAATGCAGTGGTCTCAAGTACTCTTTTCGTTTGTAATATGAATGCTAGAGTCTTATTTGATTCTGGTGCTACCGACTCTTTTATCTCTCCATGTTTTGCATCTCGTATGGATAAAGATCATGTTAGGAGAGAAGAACAATTAGTAGTGTTTACTCTTTTAAAGGAGGTATTTGTGGTTGAATGGGAATATGAGTCCTGTGTAGTTTGAGTCAAGGACAAAGACACTTTGGTGAATCTAGTGGTGTTAGACACCTTAAACTTTGACGTGATATTGGGGATGGATTGGCTATCACCCTGCCATGCTAGTGTGGACTGTTATCATAAATTGGTTAGATTTGATTTTCCTGGTGAACCATCATTTAGTATTCAGGGGGATAGGAGTAATGCTCCAACCAACTTGATATCGATCATGTCTACCAGAAAGTTATTGAGACAAGGTTGTTCAAGTTACTTGGCTGTGGTCAGGGATACTCAAGAGAAGGTTGGAGATATAAGCCAAGTGTCGGTAGTGAATGAGTTCCAGGATGTATTTCCCGTATAACTACCAGGTTTGCCTTTCGAGCGGGAGATTGATTTTTACATAGATTTGATTCCTAGTACTAGACCTATATCCATACCCCCATATAGAATGGCACCTGAGGAGCTTAAGGAGCTTAAAGATCAATTAGAAGATTTGTTGGATAAAGGCTTCATTCGTCCTAGCATCTCACCATGAGGAGCACCAGTGTTATTTGTGAAGAAAAAAGATGGGTCACTTAGGCTATGCATTAACTACCGACAGCTTAATAAAGTGACGGTGAAGAATAAGTATCCCTTTCCAAGAATAGATGATTTATTTGATCAACTACAAGGAGCACAATGTTTCTCTAAGATAGATTTGCGATCTGGGTACCATTAGCTAAGGATCCGAAATAAAGATATACCAAAGACAGCATTTCGAACAAGATATGGGCATTATGAGTTCTTGGTGATGTCGTTTGGGCTTACGAATGCCCCTACGACCTTTATCGATTTGATGAACCGAGTGTTCAAGCCCTATTTGGACAAGTTTGTGGTGGTGTTTATTGATGACATCTTGATCTACTCGAAGAGCCGAGAATAGCATGAGCAACATCTTAAGATAGTGCTCTAAACTTTGAGAGAACATCGGTTGTATGCCAAGTTCTCCAAGTGTGAGTTCTGGCTTGGAAGCGTTGCATTTTTCGAGCATGTTGTATCCAAGGATGGGGTACAAGTTGATTCAAAGAAGTTAAAGCAATGGAAAAATGGCCAAAGCAAACATCAGTTACGGAGATTAGAAGCTTTTTGGGTTTGGCTAGCTATTATTGTCGTTTTGTGAAGGACTTCTCCAAAATAATGGCCCCTCTGACTAAGCTAACATGTAAAGATACGAAATTTGAGTGGTCTGATGTGTGTGAGGATAACTTTAAGAAGCTTAAGGCATGTCTCACCACAGCTCCAGTATTAAGCCTACCACAAGGCATAGGGGGTTATAAGGTATTCTGTGATGCATCGCGGGTTGGTTTAGGGTGTGTACTAATGTAGCATGGGAAGGTGATTGCGTATGCATCAAGGTAACTTAAAAGGCATGAGCAGAATTACCCCACACATGATTTGGAAATGGCAGCAATCATGTTTGCCTTAAAGATTTGAAGGCATTACTTGTATGGTGAGACTTGCGAGATATATACGGACCACAAAAGCCTAAAGTATATATTTTAGCAGAGGGATCTTAACTTACGGCAATGTAGATGGATGAAGTTGCTAAAGGATTATGATTATACTATTCTTTACCATCTCGGTAAGGCAAATGTGGTGGAGGATGCCTTGAGTCGAAAATCAATGGGAAGCTTGGCACATATCTCCACAGATAGGAGATTCTTGATTAAAGAGATGCATAGCTTGGGAGATATGGGTGTGCACTTGGAAGTTTCGGAAGCAAATGCATTACTAGCATATTTTAGAATGAGGCCTATCTTAATGGACCGAATCAAAGAAGCACAAAGTGAATATGAGTTCATAGCTAAGGCTTTAGAGGATACTCAAGGAAGGAAAAGGAAAAATGTTTACTAAGGGCACAAATGGAGTGTTGAGGTTTGGAACTACACTTTATGTGCCCGCTAGTTATGGATTGAGGAGAGAAATATTGAAGGAAGCGAACATGGCAGCCTATGTGGTACATCTAGGGGCTAGAAAGATGTATCAAAATTTGAAGGAGGTGTATTGGTGGGAAGGACTCAAGAAAGATGTAGCTGAGTTTGTCTCCAAGTGCCTGGTTTGTCAACAAGTGAAGGCAGAACATCAAAGGGCCGCGGGACTACTACAGCCATTACCAGTGCCCGAGTGGAAGTGGGAGCATATTGCCATGGACTTTGTAACGGGTTTGCCTCGAACTAGTGGGGGCTACGACTCAATTTGGATAGTAGTAGACCGGTTAAGACTACGTATGGTGCCGCCCAGTACGCCCAGCTTTATGTAGACGAGCTAATATGGCTGCATGGCATTCCTGTTTCTATTGTATCTGACAAGGGGGCACAATTCACCAGTAGGTTCTAGGAAAAGCTACAAAAAGCATTGGGCACTAAGTTGGATTTTAGAACGACTTTCAACCCTCAAACTGATCGGTAGTCTGAACTGATGATACAAAAATTGGAAGATATGTTGAGGGCCTGTGTAATAGACCTTGGGGTCAGGTGGGATCGATATCTACCCTCAGTAGAGTTTGCCTACAACAACAGCTTCCAAGCTAGCATCCAGATGGCACCATTTGAGGCATTATATGGACGGAGGTGCAGATCACTTATTGGATGGCTAGAGGTGGGAGAAAGGAAACTCTTGGGGCCTGAGTTGGTGCAGGACACCACTAAGAAGATACATATGATTCGATAGAGGATGTTGTCAGTACAAAGTAGGCAAAAGTCATATGCTGATAATAGATGGAGAGACTTAGAGTTTCAAGTGAGGGATCACGTGTTCTTGAAAGTCTCACCAACAAAAGGGGTAATGAGGTTTGGCAAGAAAGGAAAATTAAGTCCTCCGTATATAGGACCATTTGAGATCTTAGAAAGGGTTGGAGCAGTGGCTTATCATTTGGCGCTACCACCAGACCTCTTAAACATTCACCCCGTATTCCATGTATCAATGCTTAGGAAATATAATCCAGATCCATCTCATGTAATACCGTATGAAACCATTCAGTTGCAAGATTATTTAACATATGAGGAGCAACTAGTGGCTATCCTAGATAAGCAAGTCAAAAAGCTCTGATCAAAAGAAGTAGCATCAGTGAAAGTGTTGTGGCGAAACCACACCAGTAAAGAGGTAACGTGGGAAGCCGAGAAGGAAATACGAGCAAAGTATCCCCACCTCTTTGATGCTTAGAGGTACGCTACCTTATAGTTGAATTTAAATTTGGGGATAGAATTTCTTTTAGTCGGGAAGAGTGTGAGACCTCAACCTCTATAGGCTCATAACTAGGTATAGACGTAATAACACGGGCTAGAGGTAGTTTTGTCATTTTCTTAGTAAGCCCCCTAAAAGTAAGTTTTAAACAATATTATGGCCTAAGTAGGCCTAAGGCATAAATGAATGATGAAAATATGGGTAAAATGACGAAGGAAATAAAAATGATGATGATTTCCATGATAGGGGTAAAATGGTCATTTTTAACCTCGAGTCAAAATTTTTAAGTTTTCGCCAACCCGAGCATTTCTAGACCATTATGGACTTTGTTTCAGTATCAAAACAGTAAAAAGATTGCATAAAGGATTGGAGGAGAACAAGCTAACATATTGAGGGCATTTTTGTAATTTAAGTGGAGTGAATAAGTTTGAGCTATAAATATATTTTTCTTCCAACAGCTTCTTCATTCTCCAGCAGCTTTTCTTCTTCTTCTTCCTCTTATCTCACGTTGCTTTCATCCTCCATGAAAGCTTGACATGAAAGCTCTATAACCTTCCTCAAAATAGCTCCAATTTTCAAGCTTTTGTGCACTTTTGCATAGAACCCTTGTACTCTTTCACTCTCTTACTTTAAAACCCTTGAAAAATCTTATTTCCATACTTTCTCTCACTACCTATGTGTTTAGAGAGAGAAAGAGGGAGCTTCAATAATAGCTTGAAAGTTTTCAGAAACAATTTCAAATACAAAGCTACCAAAGTGAGTAGTGAATTAGAATTGATTTTTAGTGTTGAAAATTATTAATGTTTAGACTTGTGGGTGTTTTGATAGTTGAGGTTGTTCATTCACTTTAGAGTGATTACGATAGTGAACATAGATAGCCACTTAAATGGCAATTGGAAGCTAGCTAAGAGAAAGCTTTTAGAATTTATAAGTATGTGAATTGACTTAATGGTGATGCTAATGTGATAATAGGTTCCAACGAAGCCCCATCGTCCCATTTGGACCATTAGGTAAGTTAGAGTCGACTAAAGGTTCAACAAAATACCAGTGAGTGAACTTGCATTTCAAAATTGTTTTGGGAATGTGAATGTATTGAACAAAACCTTTCAATGATTTTATCCAACTTTTCTTAAAAACGGGTGCCTTGGGAACAAGCCCTTGATAAATTGTCTTTATGTTGTGACTTGTGGCAGTTATGGATTCATGCACTATTACATTCTGTTGGTATATATATATATATATATATATATATATATATGTTGTGCATGGATGGTTGATATTGTGTGATAATGATAATTGTGCGTGTGCACGATGTGGGAGGATGTACATGTCGATGATGACGATGGTGAGGGAGTTGGATGATGAAAGTGCCCGTGTGCACGATGTGGGGGGATGCACATGATGACTTCGGCTATGTGTACGATGTGGGGAGATGCACATGAGTTGGGTGAGATGATGGTGGTATTGGTGTTTATTTATGTAAATAAGTATATATATGCTTGTGAAATAAAAGTTCATGAATATGGTATATGGTTGTAATGCATGTGAAAGTTGGCATGATGAATCTTGAGAATTTCCCATTTTCTTGCAAATTGATTTTTATTACAGCACTAAATGGATTTTTAGTGCAAAGGAGGTCCTTTTTACACATAGGTGCCCTACTTCTCACTGCAGTGAGAAACATTCTGTTTCTGCAGCCAACAACTCGCTGCAGCGATAAGCTCTCGGGTTCTGATGCAGTACTTTAACTTCAATGAAGATTTTGACCACTTTCCCGTCTGAGCTGGGAAAAGTGGTAAACATCAAAATTCTACTCTGTCTTAACTTTCTAATGCTCCAAAACTCAGGTCAATTGGACTTCTGTTGTGGGAGATATGATAGAAAAACTAGAACACATGCAAACTGACACTATTTCTTGCTGCAGCGAGAAACTTTCTGTTTTGGCCGCCTGAATCTCGCTACAACGAGAAACTTGTTGCCATGCTTGCTACCTTGCTTGATTTTGACATATTTTTCACCCATTTAACTTCATGGATTGATCTTGGGCTTTTGCAACACTATAAGGTTATTAATCAAAGTTTGAAATGGGGGGCTTTTAGTAAGAAACTAAATCAATTGCATTATTTTTGAAACAAGTGCATCATGATTTCCAAATCCTTCGTATTGATTGCTTGTTCCTTTCTTATGTTTAATCATTGAGTTTATACTCACCGTTTTCAACTTCATGTTTTCAGATCAAGAAGTAGTCGATAACTAGGTCGAGGTGTCCTCATATACTTGTATCCATTTATTGGTAGGTATAAATGGCATTCGGTAGCTGCACCTTTGCTATGGTTGCTCAGCTGTAAGTTTCGAATCCTTTTTGTTGAACACACGTGCCCTGATGTAAATTGTTAAGACATGTATATATATATATATCTTAAGCGAATAGATGTTTATATTGATTAATGTTGCCACTATGTAATGGCACGGATGATATTATTTTTAATCATATAAATGTGAATCTATGGTCAATAGGAAAGTATTGACATGCTCCTTCGTGAAAATTACGAAATACGATTGTAAGAACGAATAATGAAATCAATGAATGGAGTCATGTAAATAGGCTTGCTTGGGTTTAGTGGGTTATGTCCATTGAGCCCATAAGCCAGTCATGGCCCGAAATTTGGGTCGCGACACAAAAACTCGTGAATCACTAGATGATGGAATAGCCAAATGGAGAAATGAAAATAAAAGACTACAATGAGAAATAAAGGACTTGACCAAAGAAAGAGAACAAAAAATTAAAATCTTCGCAAGAAACGTGATGAATGGAAGAAATGTGAATGCTTAGATTATACACTCTCATCAGTGACTAGGGATCTTAGTGAACTACAGGAAGATTTGAGTGTGAAGGAAAAAGATTTGAGCAAGAAGTAGGACCAAATAGACATGCTCCAAGCATTTGCAGAAAATATGGGATAGAGAATGCGCTTTCAATGAGAAAAAATTCAAGCACTTAAAGGAGAATGTAAGTGACATGCACACACCATTCTAGACCTTCAAATGAGTTATGATCAAGCCAAACAAGAATGCCTTTCGTGTCAAGTTTATGCAAGATTACGAAACATTGGGGAGACAAGAAGGCATGAGCTTTTAGCCAAGCAAGCTCAAGTGGAACTCTTCGCAAGGTAAACTAATAAAGCGGTCCTTGTTAAAAATATCGAGTCACTCAAACTTGAAATCCATCCAAATGGAGTCTATGGACAATGATTCTTAATTTCATGGATGAAGTACACGATCACAACAAACAAGTTGGACGTTTCAAGTATTTTGAATTAGATTTTTAAGTTAGATTTTTTCTTTTTTTCTAAGTTGGATGATTTAAGTATTGAATGTAAGCAGTTTTAGTTGTTTTGTAATTTTTGTAAGTAAGAGAAATCTCCTTTCTTCATTTACCATGGCGTGGCAAATATCTAGAACATATTTAGAACATGCATTTACATTTGAACATACAATTCAAAGCATCTAATTCATACTTATGGTAAAAAAGGTCCTCAAGATAGCTTGACCTCTAAAACCACTTGCTTGTCACCCATATAATACTCTGCTATAAACCAAGAATATGGAAAACGAACAATCTGTGTGAATAGATCAAATCAAGAAAGCTCAAGAAGACTGTCACGACCCGGAACCTCCCTCGGGCCCATGACAACCGTCGTGACGTCCCGATTTACACTCATTACCCAGAATGCCAATCGGAACCCCGCAAGGCTTACATATTAGTTTCTTGCCTTTCCTGTGAGCAATCATTGTTAAACATTCTGTTTTAAACAATTACTAGTCGTTTTCGGCTCAAGTAAATCAAAAGACAAAATATATATTTTTTTAAAGCATTTATAGACAAAATATTACTATTCAAAATATTGATTAAAATATAGCATTTTTATATAAAATAATATTTATAGAAACACGTGTAAGTAAAATAAATTCATACATACAATAATTTACAAAGTTATAATGTACAATAATAATTACAATGACAAGTGACCCATAAATACACCAAGTGTTGGTGATAGTAACCTACTGTCTGTGAGATAGAGGGCTCAATTGGAATCCTCGACAAAATCAGGTATTTACAAGCTACCACAGGCCTGAAATATTTGGAAAGGAGGTGGGTGAGATTTTACAATCTCAATGAGTAAACAGACATTATTATAAATACCTAAAGGCGAGTAAAATAGAGGCAAGTTTAAACAACAAATCACAAACCATTTGATAAGGTTTTCAATTTATTTCTTAAACCATAAAATATTTATAATTTACCAAAACAGTTGTTAAAGCTTATGATTTTTATTAAAAACAGAGCTCAAGCCAAAAACTAGTCCTCAGGGATACCTTGGCCGAGGCATCTAACCGAGTCTATCAAGGTTGTTAAGATATTTACATGTTAAACACATGTTAGTTTTGAAAACAAGTCGTTCCTTGGCGTTGCCCGACTTACACATTCACGTGGGGGTTCGACGTGAAGTGAGCTCTAACACTACCTCGGGACTTACCCTCATCGCCTCTACAACCGAAGTAACTATATAACCGGGTTTACCGTGCCCCTCTAATAGGCAATCCACGGAAACCCATCACTGCAGTGACTAAACCCACCAACTTTAATAAAATTTTGACAGTATAACGTGGCTTTTATTTATTTACCCAGCCTGCATAGTAAAAGACAGCTTACATAAATTCCCAATGCAATAATAAAATGTAGCCACATATACTCATATATCATAAGCCATTCATAGGAATATATATTTTTTCAAGACAATTGGCAGCGTCCCATTTACTCAATTTCATAATTAAAAGTTTCTTATTTCAGATAATCAACACAATATATTTATTTGTCACATTTATTTCTAAAACATCAAAAGTCCCATTTTAATCTCATTTTAATTTCATAAAATACCTAAAAAACACATTTAAAAATAAACTCTAGATAATCTACAATAATAGTAGGTTTACTCATAGTTTTTGAAAACTAAATTCGGGTACTCCAACTATTACTCCTCAGGTGCGATTTCTTTGCCCTTGCTAGAGGATTCGCCACCTTGACAAATTGCACAATTAAGAGGTTTACTACTTTGGTACTAAACCAAAATAAACTAATTTATACTACTAATGCATGATATGAAGTGCAAAACGTCTAAATTTTGCCTATACGCGGTGTTAGCCTATTTCAGTCTTTTACCCGATAAATCGATATACGCATCCGTTTAACTCCAAATTAATTTTTTTCAGTTTCTATACGTCAATTGCACCCAAATTGACTTAATGTCCCTCAGTGTGGTGCAAATTATTAGTCCCGATAGCAAATTATAAAAATACCCCTATTGGGTAAAACTTCGTATTTTTACTCCGAAAATTTCTATTATTTTTCTAGGCTCATAATTCATCATTATTCATCATAATTCCTCAAATAAACATCAAGATCAGCAGCCAATATTCCCCTAGAAAATTTGGCATAATGGGTTTCAATGGGAGAAAATTATTTCTCTAGCTTATTTTTGCTATATTACAATATAACCTAACTAAAATCACTTAATTCAATTAAAATCAACCAAAACTCAAGCTCAAAACTCATCCATGGAGGTTTGGCCAGCATGGGTGTCCATACCCAGTTTCTAATCTTGCATGGAAATGAGAAAAATGCATGGGTAGGTAAAATCACAAGGAAAATCAATGAAATTTACCTTTTTAATACTTGATTTCTCTTGATTTTCTCCAAATTTTTCAGCTAGAGTTCTTATTTCTTTTCCCCTTTTCTCTCCTGGTTTGGACGGCTTGAGGAAGATGAGAATTCTGGAAATTTTGACCTTTTTAAAGGCTAAAATAATATAATATTATTTTTTTCATTTTTTTAAATATTTTATTAATTCCTTAAATTCTAGCCATCCATTTGTTTCCAAATTTTCACCATACACTTGTCCCACATATCCATAGCTTAAATAAAATTCTCAGACTTATCCAAAGTCTTGGTGGAGTAATTTTTTTGAAATTTACACTTTTACCCCAATAAAAGTCAAAAATTACATTTTTGCCCCAAAAACTGAAAAAATGCCCATAGACATATTTTTCATCCCTTATACTCATACCATTCTCCAATTTGTCAAAGTTGATCTAAATTCTCTCAAAATCTCAAATTTTGTCCGCGAGTGGCAAAATTACGATTTTGCCCCTACACTCTAAAAATCACCAGAATTAAACTTTTTCACTTTCTATCATTAAATTATACTCCAAATAGTTAATCTTGGTCAAAATTTTAACTCCATGATCAAATTATTATCTTAGGTTGCAAAATAATGATTTTGCCCCTAAACATCAAAATTTTTAATTTTTCCCCAAATGAACCCTCAAACTCCGAACAATCATTTTTAGTCATTCCTGAACTGTAAAATATTAAATTTCATCCTACGATTCCTATTTGAACTAGTTCGAGGTTAAATCAACTAAAGTGTACCGTTAGGTACAATACCGAATTTCGTCTATTCTTAGGGACTTTCCTAGCGTAATAACATGCTACTCAGTGCATGTATGTCATGACATGTGTTTATAAGGTCGGGTTTTACAAAGACATAAAAGAGTAGTTGGCTAAGATGATAGAGCTAATTATGAATATCAACAAGGGGAAAACAGTGATTGAAGAATCTACCAACCAAATGAGTCAATAGATTTTAAGCAACAATGACTCCATGTACTACCCCCCAACATTTTAAAAGCAACACCAGTACTCCATAACATTTATGGGAAAACATCTTTATGGGGAATAGTTATTGATGTAGGGAACCATAAATGGAGTGAACCTCGCTAACTTGTAACAATTCTCGATCTGGATGATCCAAAAGAATAAGAAAAATTGAATAGAGGTGCGTTCGAGGCTATGGATAATCTGAGAGCATAGAAAAAGTTTGACATTTTAGAGGAACGATTATGTGCTGTGGAAAGGACAGATGCTTTGGGTAATATTGATGCATTAGAATTGAGTCGTGTACCAGGATTAATGATTCCCCCCAAATTTAAGGTTCTTAATTTCAGGAAGTATGATGGGACTAAGTGCCAATGGCACATGTAACCATGTATTGTCATAAGATGGTTGCTTATTGTGAGACCTTGACCTTTATAGACTCATAGTTAGTAAAATACGCGATATCCCTGATCAGGGGTAATTTCGTCATTTCTTTTTTAAGCCCATAAAAGTAAGATTTTAAACAATATTATAGCCTAAGTAGGCATAAGGCATAAATGGATGTTGAAATTAAGGGTAAAATGGAAAGGAAACAAATTTTATAATTTTCACGGTAGGGGCAAAATGGTCATTTTTCACCCCAGGTTATAATTTTCAGTTTTCATGAACCCGAGTATGTCTAGACTATTATGGACCTTGTCCTAGTGTAAAGGAGTAAAAAGATTTCATAAAGGGTTGGAGGAGAGTAAGTTAATTGGTGGAGGGGCAATTTGGTAATTTAAGTGTAATGGATAAGATTTGCTATAAATATCTTTCTTCCAACAACTTCTTCTCCCACTTTCCAGCAGCTCTTTCTTTTTCCTCCTTCTATATGGAGCTTGCGTAATTTTCTTTCTCTAGCTCTAGTTTTCATACCTTTGTGCCCTTTTGACTAGAACCCTTGTATTCTTTCACTCTCTTGAAACCCTTGAAAAATCTTATTTGCACACTTTCTCTCACTAGTGGGTGTTTTAGAGAGAGAAAGAGAGAATTACCTCATTTGTTTAGAAGCTATTGGAAGAGAATTCGACTACAAAGGAACCCTAAGGTAAGTTATGAACTAAGCTTGGTATTTAGCTGTGGATAATGGCTAGTAATTGGGACTATGAGCTATTTTATTGTTGAGGATCTTCATCCACTTTATAGTGCTTAAGATAGTGAACATAGATAGCCATTTAAAGTGGCTAACTAAGGGATAGCTTTTAGGGTTTATAGTATGTGAATTGACCTATTACTGTTGCTAATGTGATTCTAGGTTCTAACAAAGCCCTATCATCCCAATTGGATCATTAGGGGAATTAGAGTCAACTAAAGGCTCAACAATATACCGGTGAGTGGATTACCTATCAAAATCATTTTGGGAATATGACTGTTTTTTACAAAGTATTTCAATGATTCTATACAACTTTTGTTAAAACAAGTGCCTTCGGAACAAGCCTTTGATAAATCAATTTTATGTTATGACATGTGGTTATCATGGATCTCTATGCTGCAGCATTATGTTGATATACATATATGTTTGAATATAGTGTTGTGTAATTATATTGACTCGGTTATGTGCAAGTAGGGAGTGCACATAAGCCGAGGATGACCCGATTATGTGCGAGTAGGGAGTGCGCATAACCAGGTGATGACCCAGCCTTGTGCTAGTAGGGAGTACGCATGAGCTGGTGATGATGATGATGTGATGGTGTGCACGATGATGATGGGTATACATATACACATATACATATGTAAATATGTGTGTTATAGGAAATTAATGAGTAATGGTATATGGTTGTAATCCATGTGAAACTTGACATGTTAAACTTTGGAAAATAGTTATGCGTTTCATGTTGGTTTGGACATTTCAGCAGGGTGGTTTTTCTTTGGGAAGAAGGGCAAATTTTTCATTGGTGCCCTGTTTCTCGCTGCAGCGAGAATCATTTTCGCTGCAGCTAGAAACTCTCGAGTTTGGAGGGGTAGACTGGAGAAAACTTGCGGCAGCGAGAATGACACTGTAGCTTCTCACTGCAGCGAGAAACTTTCTATTTCTGGGTCACAATTTCGCTGCAACAAGATTGAATCTTGCTGCAACGAAAAACTTTATGTTTTGTCTCCTATCTTGTTCAATTGCTGCCTTATTTTTCACTTCTTTGCTACCATATCTAAGCATGGACTTCCAACATTAAGGACTAAATGAGTTAAGTTTAAAACGAGGAGGTTTAGTGAGAAACCCTTGGCCAGTTGAGATTCGTTGTCGTATTTGACTTGCTTGCGTATCATTGAAGCTTTCATTCTTCAAATGGTTCATTATATATGGGTTCATGATTTTCAAATGATTAATCATTTAAGGGCTTGATGAGGGGTTTTTAATATGAATGGAACTAAATTGCATTGTTTTGAAACAAGTGCATCATGATTTTAAATTCTCCTTTGTTGTTGCTTGTTCCCTTTCTTGTTCACTCATTAGGTTTATACTCACCGTTTTCAACTTCATGTTTTCAGATCACGAGGCAGTTGGTAATTAGGTCGAGGTGCCCTTGTAGACTCGACTATTGGTAGGTGTCGAGGCATTCAGTAGTTGTACATTCGTCGAGTTTCTCCGCTGGACATCGAGTCTCTTTTTGATATGTATAGACAACTTAATGTAAATTATTAGAATACATGTTGTAGACAATGTATGTATATTTTAAATGAGTAATGCCAGTACGAGTTGGCAATGTCTATCACTATTTTGATTTTAAGTTATAAAATGTGACTCAGCGATATTTGATGGAATGATGAGTAGGATAAATAGATAGGCTTGCTTGGGCTTAATGGACTACGTCCATTAGGCCCTTGCGTCGGTCATGGCCCAGAATTTGGGTCGTGACACTAACACTCACGATGATAAGTTGTTGATCCGCTATTTATAGGATAGCTTTACAAGATCAGCCATCTGAGAGTACAACAAGCTGGATAGAAGTCATGTGCATTCACTAAAAGACTTCGCACGAGCATTCATAGCTTAGTATAGACATGCAGTAGACATGGCTCTAGATCGTTTGACCTTCCAAAACGTGAAGAAGAAAGCTACTGAGGGCTTCAAAGACTATGCGCGAAGGTGGAGAGATATTGCCTCACAAGTCCAACCACCATTGACTGAAAAAGAAATAATAGTCATGTTTGTTACACTCTGAAGCCCTAAAACTATGAAGGATTGATCGAAAATGCCACCAAAAACTTTGCAGATATGGTTTTGTCAGGGGAAATAATTGAAGCTGCAATTAAGAATGGTAAGATCGAAGAAGGAGACACCACCAATGCTAAAAAAGAAGGTGTGGCGAAGAAAACAGAAGTTGAATCTCAAGCGGTTACAATTGAAGGGCCTCAAGCTAGAGCATACAATCCATATCAACCTTATCTCCCTTACCAACCCTACTATCCTACCTCAAACAATATTTCTCAAAACCCTTACCAATGGGCCCCACAATTAGCTTTCCAAACAAATGTCTAAGCTTTGTCATCAACCCCACCAACCTAATCCACTACTCGACCATATAATGCTAGGGAACCCAAAAATACTCTAAAGAAATTTGACCTTATCCCCATATCTTACACAGCTCTACTTTAACAACTAATTAAGCCTCATCTCTTGGCAAAAGTTCACTTAGAACCTTTGAAACCACTTTACCCAAAATGGTATGATGTCAATGCTTAATGTGATTACAACTATGGAATTCAAGGTCACTTAATAGAGAATTGCATAGCCTTGTAACGTAAGGTGCAAGGTTTGGATAGGATTGGATTTTTGAACTTTGTAAAGAAGCTTGAGCCAAATGTGAATGAAACCCTTTGCCCAATCACTCAGGGACATCTATGAATGTTATGGGAAATGAGGTAGCTCAATACATCAAATAGAATGTAAGCAAGGTTTAAACCCCAATGGGGGATATGTACAAAGATTTAGTCAATGCTGGTATGATTCAACATATTTGGATCGATCAAAGTCTCAAATATCTAAGATACTATTCCAAGCATGCATATAGGTACCATATGGGAATCAATGGACACTCTATTCAAGAATGTGGAGCATTTCTCAAAAAGTAAAAGAAATGATGGATTTATCCAAAATTGACTTTTTTGAAGAATGTGAGGAAAACACAATAAACATAATAATAGAAAATTCATGTCCTTATACTACCCTTAAGGTTTTGACTATTTATTATGAAGAGGAGACAAATTTAGAAGTTAATAAGCTCACTAATGTTATTAAGCTAGCGGTGACTATTGAAATCCCTAGCCTTTTCTCTTATCAAAGCAGTAAGGCAGTCACTCATAAATACGATACAAAATCATCTCATAGAAGATATTTAATTGTCTACCTCAAGATGGAAAACTTCTTGCATAACTGATGCTGGAAGAAAAACTCGGAGTGGGAGATGTTATACCTTGAGCTACTTGAAAAGGCAAAAAAAGTGAAGGTGACAAATGAGAATCAATGACCAAAAACTCTACCAAGAAGATAAGCAAGTAAGCTTATAGTAGTATAAGATCACGAACACAAGAAACTAATCATCGAGAAAGAAACTTGCGAATTTCCTAAGTTTCTCAAGCATAGCGAATACAATGTAGTAGAGCAGTTGAATTGGATGCCAGCTCACATATCGCTTCTATCTCTACTTTTAAGCTTTGAGCTTCATCAAAATGCCTTGCTTAGAATACTCAATCAAGATCATGTGCCACATAACATATCAATCAAGAATTTGGACCAGATTATAGGGAACATTATTGCAACAAACTTCATAACCTTTAATGATGATGAGATCTCACCAGATGGTAGAGGACATAATAAAGCACTCCATATAATCACCAAGTGTAAAGACCATATTATAGTTAGGGTCCTCATCGATAATGGCTCCTTATTGAATGTTAAGCCAATGACCACATTAGCTAAGCTACCTGTAGACATGTCTTACATGCAAAAAAGTCACATGATTGTAAGGGCTTTTGATGGAACAAGATAAAAGGTAATTAGGAACATAGAGGTGCTAATACAAATTGGCCCTTGCGTCTTTACCATCAAATTCCAAGTCATGGACATTACATCCTCATGTAGTTGCCTACTGTGATGACCATGGATACACATGGCTGGTGCAATACCATTATCTCTAGACCAAAAAGTCCAGTTCATAGTGGATAATCAGTTGATAATAGTTTCAGGTGAAGAAGACATCTTTGTCACTCAACCACCATCAACCTCTTACATTGAGAATTCAAAAAAAACATTGGATTGTTCTTTTAGATCTTTTGAAGTTGTCAATGCTACTTATGTAAGTGAATGATTTATGATACCTACTCCGCGATTATCGAAAAATTCGAATATGATATTCAAGCAAACTGTGGGGAAAGGATGTCATGCTGGTTTTGGACTTGGCAAAAAATTGCAAGAAATCAAAAAAACCAATGTTACAAAAGAAAAATGAGGAATACTTTAGTCTCGGGTATAGACCCACAAAGGAAGAAAATGTGAAGATGATAGTTGTGAAAAAAAGAAGAAGATTGGATAGTTTCCAAGGCACTAAGCTAGAAACTAAAAGATTGGATATCCCTCATTTGAATGAAACCTTTCGTTTAGTTGGCTATGCTAGGAACAACATGATTAGAGCATCAACAAAGCAAACTAACAAAAATTGAAGTAAAATAAATCGAAGCAAATTTAAGCTCATCTTTAGAGCAAATTTATTTACTAGCCTTCTACTTGATAACCACACATCAATTATAACAATCACTGATTTTCACCCTTGAGCTAATTCAATCACCTTTTTTTTTTTTAATTATTGGGATCTCACAGTCACTTAATTGAAATCAAAACTAGCTCTCTCTAAGCTGCTACACACATATTCAACGCATATTCGCATATAAAATATTTCGAAAACCCAACACCATTTATATATATGGGCATGACAAGCTCAATTAACATAGTGCACTTACCCCCGTGCACATAAGTATTGGTTTACACCTCCCTCAATGCTTAGATTTATAAACTCCAAATGAATTATAACAATCACTATTCATTCTAGTCAAATTACACCCCTTAGTACTATTATTGCACGTGCTCCTTTATGTCGATCTAAAATACAATCCATAGTCATCTAATTTTCCTCCCATTGACAATCATGGGCTCAAAATATAGCTTCACCAAATGAGTAAGTTATTATGGTCCTATTAGTCCAGCTTCACTTTCCTCCATCCTTTGTCGGAGGGATACGTCATTATAGTAACCGTTCATTAGGAGAATTTGCTTTAAAATCTTTCTGACAATAGTTCATGTCTCAAGTGGCATCTCAAACCCAAACAACGGCAGCACTTATAACCTTTATATGACATTAGTAATAGGTAGATTACTAGGAATAGGAGTTCATACAGCCTCTTGTCTATGACTTGTGCTACAGTCAGAAATCATAAACAAGACTCTACACTAACTCTGACAACTCCGCTGACTGACACAAGAGTTCCTAGGACTCGACTAAACCTAGGCTTTGATACCACGTTTGTCATAGCCCAATTCTCGAGCCATGACCAGCGCAAGGGCCCAATAGGGTTATCATTCTTCAACCCTAACTAACAGGGGTAATCAATCAACATACAGAGTGCATAACAATCTCATAATTTACATTTCAGTAAATATATACATTGACAAGAGACCTTGACTATCAGCGAAGTGACTCTAGGCATGGGTGTCGCTACAAGATACCGTGGTACCTATCAAATGGCGAATACAAATGGACACTTCAATCTAGGTCCCAACTACCTTTGAATTTGAAAACATGAAGTTAAAAAGAGTGAGTATAAACCCAGTGAGTGAACCTAAAAAGGGAACAAGCAAACGATAGGAGAGCTTTTTGAAAACATGATGCACTTGTGTAAAAATAATGCAATTTTATATATTATCAACAAAACTCGATGCCGTGCTATTTTCCAACTCATTTTAAAACATTTAGGAAATTCAAACAAGGCAAGCATAACAGAGCAAATCTCACTGTAGCAGAAAGGCATTCTATAGCATATAATACAATCACATTTTTTTATTTTCATAACTTGTCTATACCATATATATATATATATACATGTACACCGTCGCCGCCTTACTTAGCTCATGTGCACTCCCTACACACACAAGGCAATATCATCATGTGCAGGCACATTTCAATATCATCACACGCACTCCCGTCCACATCATTATCGGTATGTGCACTCTCACACCGTAAACCACCGGCATTGTCACGTGCACTCCCTCACCGCACGTGCACGGTTATAGCTATTATACAACATTATTACTCAAAGCATAACACACATAGCCACATAATATAGGAACACATGGTTTCATTATATCACATATTTTACCACATAAAAATATTTCATCAAGGGCTTGTTCCCATGCAGGCTTTAAAGAAAAGCCTGATAAAACATTTCAGGTGATTCAATTAAATACGTATGCATTTATCCAAAACATTTTAATGCAAGCTCACTCATTTTACGATAGCGGGATATTACATCGCTATTAGTTCGGAGGCGTATCTAGCTATTTCTACTTGTCGATCGCTCATTATTTCCTCTGGCACGCCACCACAGTCTACTATCTTTACTTTTGCACTTCCTAGCAACAAATCCAAATTCAATAATCTTAGTGTTTATCATTCCCATTTTCCTCCTTATTCAAACATTACCATCATGTTAATAACCCATACTATGCTAGAATCACCACTTTTCCTCACTTAACATTGCATATTCATATACATCTTGACACATGTTTAGCAAAGTTGCCTTTATCATTTGCTTGCGTAATTCTTTAAATTATAAGTATCGGCAACTTGTTTATAACATCAAGTGCCCATTTCAACCTTTCCAACGATATTTATTCAAATTCATCATATATTTCTCAACATAAACTACATATATGGCAACAACAATCATTCTCACTTTTACTCAATTCTTTCCAAGTTTATATGTATCATTATCTATCTAACTTTTAATACTTTGTTTCTCAATTCTCCATCCATAATATTCCTTTTTCATTTCTTTCAAACAACATGCCATACAAACTTAACAATTTTCAACTAGCTTATGCAAATAGATCCTTTCAACAACCATAATTCCTCACAATATTTAACCAACCGTAGGCTTTAAAACATAGTGTGAAGCTTCCCGCTTTCCTTTTCCACTTGAGTCCATCATGTACCCACGAGTTTATTAACTTGTATGTCACCAATTTTTCTCTAATCAAGCCAATCTTTGCTGCCACAAGATATTTCTCTTAGTCACTAACTCATTTTCAAAGATTACTCAAGCCAAAAACAAGAATCTTTACCTTTCTTTGCTTGAACCACCAAAACCAAGCTTTTTTTCTTCTTTTCTCTCTTTTTCTTTCTCCTTTCTTTATTTCCTTTCTCCTTTCTTTCAACTGATCTCATTTATTTTCTTTCCAAGAGTACATTTTTCCTTGCAAAACAAAGCCATTATTCCTTTCAAATGGATGGTGGTAAGGTGAAATAGCATGGAAGCTTGAAAATGGCGTGGAACATGGAAGAGAAGAGGAAAATATCTTGTGGCTGGAGATAAGAAATAGCCATGGGATAAGGATGGAGAGTCAAACCTTTCTTTAGAAGCTTTTACCAACTTAATGGCAAAATTACCATTTTACCCTCCAATGATTTCACCCTTTTTAATTGTATCCTCCCATAATTTTTTAATTCCAATTTCTTCCCATTTTTCTTCCTTAACACTTGTATCAATTAAATATCAAGTTCATGCTTCAACATGGTGTCACCGAAATATTTAAATATTTACTTACCCGCGCTAGATTTAGTTAACAAAAACACGTGGGCCCCATTAACGTCATTTTTCTCCAAAATTTCCTCATTCTTCTTCTCCCCCACTTAGATTAACCATATACTCTTTTTTCATGAAAAATTTTGACACTGAATAAAATATTAATATTTTAATATTATTTTATTCCAAAAATTTTCCACTTGCTCCTTGGCACCCAAAATATCTTATTATGCCCCAATTCACTTCCAAATCACTTTTTATATCATAAATTGATCCTCAATTGATATCTGACAAGTTCTATTAATCAACATATCAAAGTACGGGGCGTTACACTTTCCAAGTGATATCATAATCAAATGGATTCCTTTTGGTGCTGACAAACATGAACACCTTCTTATGTGAAACAATCCTAGCCACTCAATCGCTTGGCCTCCAAAGTTGCACACATGATTGCAACGGATCTTTCTCAAGGAGAAAGCTTTATCCCACGGGTTTGTGCTAGCAAGTGGACAATGATTTGTCCACTTTTCTTTTTTGATTTTTAGCAAAGAATCAATGCAGAAGTTTTCTAAAAAACCCCTCTCAAGAATGGATGCACCGAAGAGAAAAAACAAACTATTAGTTTTTTTTTTTTGTTGCCTTAGAAAAAAGTGGTTATAATGTGATATTTATATCTAGGTTTATTTTATTAGACTTATTAAAATTTGCAAAACAAGTGTTTAATATTATAACAACTATAATATTTAACTAATGCCTAATTAAACTCTGTTAATTAGGTCCTTGGTAGTGAAAACCTAGAATTTGATTTAAGCTTAACTTAAATCTTCACACTCTCAATTTAATCCAAATTGCAACCATTGTGTGTGACCCATTAGATTTCTAATATGTTGGCAACTTCATTGAATTATAATTTTACTAATTAATTAATTTAAATGAATCATATTCAATTTTAAATTAACTAGTTTAATTCCATAGACCAAGATTGGCATCTACTAATGCATAATGGTCACCCAATTGTTAGGAGAGCTAAAGGATTCTTTAACAACCTTTCAGTGTATAGTTTATCGGTGTAATTCATTCCCTCATCATATATCCTAGAGATGATAAAAGCTTGGTGTAGTGCCTACTCTTATTGACCTCCATATTTGTTCTTGCAGTTAAATCATTAGCTTTACAGAGACTTATGAAACTCATTTCATAACCTCCTAATCACCTTGGCCAAGGATCTGATTAAGTTGACAAACCAAGAACTAATGAGATATTTCCCCTTGAATCACTTGGGGTGATGATTCCTATCTTAACCACTCAATTGCCTTTATATGCTTCAAACTACACCCAAAAACATCCTGTTTTGGCATCCTTGGTTAGGCATCCGTAAGGATGAAACGAAAACATAGTACTCCATATACAAGACAACTTGGTGTCTCAAGTTTAGGGAGTAGTTACACAACTAACACATGAGAAGTATTGCATAGACACTTGAGTAAGGTACTAAATGCACTTCTCATGGTGGGTCATGTTCAGTGAACTTGCTCTTCCAAGGTAAACAACCACATGGTAGTTCCAAGTATCTCTATACTTCAACCTATGAGAGCGGTTGTTTACTTCACAAGTAAGGAACATAACATGTGTAGATCTTTGAGCATATTAATACCCCGTCTCCATAATACAATGATCAGGAACTTTTTGGAACAATGCTTTGATGCATAAAGACCTCATAATTGTATCCCAATACAATTCCTTTGCAAGGTATATATAGTTCCATGGGCTTTATTTACATAAGTACAAAAAGTAATTAAATCACAAACTTATGGATAAAGAAGTACCTTAATGTTGTTATGTATAACAAAATGTCATACATTAATATCTCAAAATTGCAATTCGCATGTAACCACAAATTGGCTTATAGGGTTCATACTAACAATCTCCCACTTGCAATAAAGCGAATCACCTATGTATCTAATACCAATGTTCTTAACATGAGGATTATGCTTCTGTTGGGCCAGTGCTTTAGTGAGAGGATCAACAATATTTTCCTCAATGGGTAAAGGCTTTCTACATATGTCTCCTCTTCCAATGATCTCCTTGATCACATGGTAACACCGCAATACATGTTTAGATTTCTGATGAGACCTTGGTTCCTATGCTTGTGCAATGGCTCCATTGTTATCACAATACAAAGATATTGGATAAAAAATGCTAAGAACCACATCTAGTTCAGTAATGAACTTCTTAATCCAAACTACCTCTTTCATTGCGTTAAACGCAGAGATGTATTCGACCTTGGCTGTAAAATATGTAATTTTCTCTTGTTTGGAACTCTTCCAAGTTATTACACCTCCATTAAGCGTGAAAACATATCCACTTTGCAACTTGCTATCATCTTTGTCAATTCGATAGCTTGCATCTACATAACCCCTAACTTGGAGTTTGCCTCCTCCATACACCAGAATGTCACAGTACAAAACTCAAGCCATGACCGGCACATGGGCCCAATAGGCATAGCCCACCAAGCCCAAGCAAGCCTCTCTATGTAAACCCATCAATAGTCCATCTATCACTTCTTTTTCTTTAGGATCTAAAGCTCGTAATTTCTAATGACAATCTTTTCAAAATTTAATTGTGAAAATCAAGTACATACAAAGTTCAAAACAAATCTCACAATTTACATTAAACCATCACATATAAACATACAATAGAACCTTGACAACCAGCGAAGTGACTTTGGGCAAAGGTGCTATCATTGAGAGTCGTAGTGAACCTACCAAAAAATGAATAGGAGGGAGCCCCTCGACCTAGGATCCAACTACCTTCGATCCTGAAAACTAAAGCATGAAGTTGAAAAGAATGAGTATAAACTCAGTGAGTGAACATAGGAAGGGAAAAAGCAAACAATATGGAAGATTTTTGTAGAAAACATGATGCACTTGTATTGAAACCATGCAATTTGTATATCAGAAACAAAACTCGATGCCATGTTGTTTTTTAACTCAATTTGAAAACATTTCAGAATATCAACTTTCAATATACAATTCAATCACATTACATTTTCCACAAATCTTTACTCTACAGGACAAGTGCACATGCGTGTAAAAATTCATGTATACATTATGTTTATATAAATATATAGATAATTTAAACATACACCAAGGTCATCCCCAGACTAGTCACTACCGCTCCGCCCATGCACCCACTAACCTCAACTCAGCTCATGTGCACTCCTACACCTCACATAGCTAATATCCTCATGTGCATTCCCACACCGCACATGGCATATATCATCATCATGTGCTCTCCCACACAGCACATGGCATATATCATCGACGTGTGCTCTCCCACACTGCACACTACCGGTACCATCATGTGTACTCCCACACTGCACATGCACAGTTATAATTATCATTCAACATTACATTTCAATGCATGGCACACATAACAACATGTAACAAGAATCTTTGCATAACAATACATCACATGCCACAATTCAATTGGCAATTCAACATAATATTTCAAATACGTAATTCATCACATTATACATTTAAAAACGCAGAAGTATCACTTGTGAAAAGCTTATTCCCGTGCATAAATTTGAAAAGAGTCAACCAAGGATATTCTAGCATTTCATTCAACACTTATGCATTTGTTCAAAACCTTTTAAATGCAAGTTCACTCACTTTACGATAACGGGATACGGCATCGTTATTAGTTCGGAGGTGTATCTAGCTTATTCTACTTGCCAGTTGATCATTATTTTCTCCTGCAAGCCACCACAATACACTATCTTTACTTTTGTACTTCTTAGCAACAATCCAAATTCAATATCTTTAGTGTATATCATTTCTACTTCTCTTTTTCATTCAATCGTGAATCCTTATTCAACTAACTTATATCTTGACACATTTTTACCAAAGTTGCCTTTATCCTTTGCTTGCGTAATTCTTTAGATTATAAATACCGGTAACTTATTTATGACTCTAGCACATATATTAATCTTTTCTAAGGATATTTATCAAGTTCAATCATCATTTCCACACCAATAACCTAGCATATGGTAGCAACTATAAATTTACTTCCATCAAGCATTTTCTAAGTCCACATGCACCACAATTTACTTTTACATGCTGCCACAAGCACAAACAATCAATACATATCTCATTTTTCCGTTCCACTTGTGATTTAGAGGTTAGAACGCTTACCCACTACTTAATCTAGCTCAAAATCACCACGCATTCTAAGATTCTTCCACATGCATACCTAGGGTTCCTTGGATCTTTAATGATCGTTGCTACCACAAACAGAACCTCACATCATAATCGGTTTAAACTACATGCTTTCAAACAAAACATCGATTTCTATCTTCCTTACCTTCAAATCCACAAGGAAAACCACTAAAATCTTTTCAAACCTCAACAATGGTATGTGGGTGGGGAGGAAAACCTCTTGATTTTCTCTTTTCTCCTCCAAGGCCGAGCCTCCTTCTAGCTTTTCTCTTCCTTTTTACTTTCTTCTTTCTTCCTTTCGCTCTCTTAGGGTTCAATTGGGATGAAAAATGAGGTTGAGAGTTGTGGGTTGGGTGAATAAAGGGGTAAGAGAATAGAGAAGTAAGAAAAGAAGAGAAAAGAGAAGAAAAACTTGATTTTTATGGTGAAGAAAGGAAAATGGCATGGGAGGAAGAAGATGGAGAAGAAAATGCCTTTTCGAGAAGATAAGGATTAGCCATGGATAAGGAAAAAAAGAGTCAAAGCTTCCTTTGGAAGGTTTGACCAAGCTAATGGAAAAATTATGGTTTTGCCCTCCATTTTGGCCTCCAAGTTTCTCCCTTTTTTAATTTAGTCCTCCCAACAATCTTTTAATTCAAATTTCTTTCTATTTTTCCTCCTTTACATGTGTGCAAACAAAATATAAAGTTTCCACTTCAACACGGTATCACCATAATATGTAAATGTATAGTTACTCGCACTAGCTTTATTTAATAAAGACATGCGAGCCCCACTAATGTTATTTTTCTTCGAAATTCCTTCATTCTTCTTCTCCCCCACTTAGATTGACCATATACTCCTCTTTCATGACTAATTTCGACATCAAATAGAATATTAATATTTTATTAATAAAATATTATTTTACTTCAAGATTTTCCATTTATTTCCTTGGAACCCAAAATGCCTTATTAAGCCCCGATTCACTTCCAAATCACTTTTTATCTCACTAATTCATCCTCAATAAAAATATTATTATTTAATTGTTATATCTTCGTGTGCGAAATATTTTACTCTAGAATATTCCTTTCACCCGCCACTACTCTTTGACACTTAAATGCATGTCAATTAGCCCTTCGTCTTATCAATATGGTTATGTTGACTACTATACAGGGATACGAGGTATCACAATCTCCCCCACTTAAAAAGAATTCATCCCTCAATTAACGTTAGTGTCGGGTTATTAATCTCACTCTATGATCTTATTCTACTTCTTCCTTTATAGGGAATTTTGATTTATTCACCTCATTTACCTTCAGTTCGTCTAGTACACTTCACTTATATCTATCCTTATCTTTTAGAATCAAATCAATAGTACCCTTCACAATCATTATCCCTTATTATTAAAAAGCTGAGTATGCCTTTATCTCTATCATTAACTTTGAACCATAATTCCATCTCAATCATATTGATTTCGATCACATATTATACTTACTTATGTATACCTAATCACCATTTTATTACTTCTGCCTTGTGACACTTCTCGACATTCATTCATTCATCTCATTCCCATACACTATTATCTAGCTTACAATTTTATAAACATGCCATATTCATTCCTGTATGTATTCTCAATGTTGGGGAAGTTAAATCCTTCAACCATCCCTTTTTATTTCATGTTTATCTTGTATTTATGCAACTTAAATCTTCTTAATTATATTAGTCCATCTTGTGTGTCTTAACCACGCTACAGGTTACATTTCCTTGATATCATTTCTTTGGTTATTTCTCCAAAATCTCTTATATCAACATAGCTCAACTTCTTATGGGATTTCTTATCATTGTATTATCTATACAACTCATTAAATATATTGAGTTCAAATCTCGAATCACTAAGAACAATTTTTCACTTTAGTTGGTCACATTATCAACTCCACACATACGTATGTACATGCACATTTAAATGTCCACATTCCTCATTATGTGTAGGGATCCTTGTGTTCAAGTGCCTTCAGACTAATTTCTCTTTGTTCGTTCCCATCCATAACCAAGATTCAGTATAATAATTCTCATATTGCATGTCAACACTCTCATATTTAATCTACAAACATTAAGGTATAATCAATTTCAGATTGCTCTTTTTAGTTGTTTAAATTTACCATTCAACTTGTGTCTTACCACAAGTTATCTCTTACGTAATCCATTCAAATTCTCATTATGCCTATGCATAGCTTCACATCCTTTTCATGCTTATACTCTTTTCTTATCATTTTTAGTTATATGGTTAAGTCTTATTGTACTATATATATCCTTGCATTACAATATCATTAATCACATCTCACTTGCTAAATGTCATTTTCATTAAATTACAATCCAGCATGCGTATATGCTTTATAATCTCATTGATCCTTCAAAGATTTATCTTTACTTGATCATTGCATCTTATGCAATACCACAATTCCTAAAAGTCATCCCTATTTCTTGATTATCTTTCATACCCCTATCATATATATATATATATATATATATATATATTATATCCTTATTGCATTTTGATTTTAATGAGTTACTTATGACTTAGACTCATTTGAATTAGCATGCCTCATGCATTTTCGAATTCCAATTTCCATAATACATTAGGAGGTTTTCATAATTCGACTTCATTATCAAGGTTACATTCAATAGTCTTTTGTACCATTCTTTCATACTAATATAACACCATTCTCTTTTAGCCAATTTACAATTTGTAGTTGATATTGCAAGACTTGAAATAGGTTCTTCTCAAGTACTTCTCAAAGTCAATACGAATATCACTTTCAGCTTATAGCTTCCTTTTTGTAACCACGTAACTTAATACTTGTTTTCATAAGATTCATATCAAGATTCCTCTTGAGTGTTTCCTTGTGGATACCTACTTTAGACTTATGTCTCACCGCATATGATCGTTTGACTCGTGGTTTAGCCATTAGGCTCTTTAGCAAGTTTCAAAATCCCACATATTATACTTGTCGCGTATGTTGGTAATTCCTTCTTAAGGATGTTCACGCATTCTCGAAACACTTAATCACTTATTTGCTCTTTGATATCCCGAGCATATCATTCCAAAAAGGCATGCACTTATTCACCAAGATATTCAAATGAATGCTCATCCATTCATACTTCAATTTATCTTCATGGGTTTCTAGAAAGCCACATAATTGGCCTTGTGTTGTTACTAATCCTTTTCATTCAACTAAATCAAGACAAGATTGTGTAAATCCTCATAGTAATACTTTATATTAACTCATTTTCTATGCCACGCTTATAATCCTTCATTCACAATTTCTCACTTGGTATTGACATCCCTTGTCAATGTCTCATACATTCATCTAGCGTTTCACTCATTTTTTTTTTAGTCATGAGGGATTCTTAGCGCGGTAGCGTTGGGCAATCAGTGCTGTGATGTTGCAGCTGCTGGAATTTACTTTATCAAACAATTCTTCTACCTTTAAGATTACTACACTAATCATTTTCAAGCACATGGCTTTCCTCTAAGCCTATACCATAATTTCTTTAATCGTTTATATTCTCTTACTTATCACATACACTAGGCCCAACCAACATCTTTAAACTTTTGTTATCTCTTAAAACTTGTTATCAATCACATAAGTCTCACTTAACAACATCCTTCCATATTGTATGATGAATTCTCAATTACATACTACCACGCATAATTACTCACCATTTCTAGTATTTGACAATTCCTTAATATTCGCAACTGATTGTTTTCCTTGTCTTACAACTCATATAGTTCAATCACTTCAACTTAAAATTGTCATAAAATTAATCCATCTTGATCAACACCTTATGCTTACCTTATTATTAATCCAAGAATTTCATCTTTCCCTACCTCCATATTTACTTTAAATAGTGCATATTATGCCAACTATTATCATATAGTGTCACGACACTATAGGCCTCCATTCTACTATCATTCATACTCCTCAAGAATTAATTAAAGATTTACATACTTTTACTAATGCTAATTCCATTCAACAATGCATGATAAATTCTAACACTCAACCAAATCATTTAAATTAGCTACCACATAACCAGTTCAAATTACATGAAATTAACCATATCTTAAATTCTCCATACACATAAGTTACAACTCCAAATGTATGCCTACATATTGATAACCTTCATATCTTTCATGATCATGAAAATCATAAATTCCCAACTTGCCCTTTTATCATAGGTACACATACAAAACGTTAATTCCGACATATCCATTCCACATTTCACCTTTTGTGGTTTGCGAAGATCGTCCTTTGAGCATATTTCACTACTAACAATCATATACCTTTACCATAGCATTTAATGCAAACTTGGTTAAGCAATTGTCTCCAAATAACTCTTAAGTACATAATTATCAAAGTGTACATTACCTCGCATTGTGATCTTACTTTACTCATCAATCCTTAACCAATGACATTAGTAAAGTGGACAATTCACTTAATTGTTGTACCTTGCCTTTGCGGTCATAAAACCAAAATTTTCTAAACTTAAGATGCAAAAGCTTTCTCTTAGAGTTTATCGAAAAATCAACATTTTCTAAATTCCTTACCTTTGGGGAAATTAAATTCAAGATTAATTATTTACATCATAGTTTGCATACTAATCCAATTAGACTCTTAATTTGATCTTTTAAAGCAATTAGTATATCAAGCTTAAATTTAGAACTCCATAGGGCATTTAGACTAGAATCAACATTTCTAAGTCATTTAACTTCAAACTACCAATCCACCACTAGTCCTTTAATCCTTTGGCTTTATACTAAGCATAGCAAAATTCAAGCTCATCCTTAGAGCAGATCGTTTACTAGCCTTTTACTTCATGACCACCATCAATTATAATATTCATTGATTTTCACCCTTGGACTAATTCATGCAGTTATAACTATAAACCATAATAGTTCAAATTAAACCTTGGGATCTCATAATCACTTAATTGAAATCAAAACCAACTCCATCTAAGCTGCTATACTCATATTCAACACAGATTCGCATATAAAATATTTTGAAAGCCCATCACCATTTATATATCGGCATGGAAAGCTCAATTAACACAATGCACTTACCTCCGTGCACATGAGTTTTGGTTTACACCTCCCTCAATACTCAAAGTTATAAACCTCAAGTGAATCACATCGGTCATTATTCATTCCAGTCAAAGTGTGCCCCTTATTACCATTATCGTATGTTCTCCTTTATATTAACCTCAATAATGATCCAATGTCCTCTAATTTGTTCCCATTGACAATCATGAGCTCAAAATATTTACTCCACAAACTGAATAAGTTATTATGAACCTATTAGTCCAGCTTCACTTTCCTCCATCCTTAGTCGGAGGGATATGTCATTATAGCAACCATTTTTTTTTTATGCTGGAAATTCTTGCAGGGCCCAACTACCCTGTAATTAATTTATTAATAATAATAAAAATTAAACACATAACGAAGGGGGATCGAAATCTAACCTCCAGAATTACATCAGTGAAGAGAGATAGAATTCCTAATACAGAGATTTCTACCTTTGCAATAATTTCTTGTGCAAGAGATAAGAAATTTACCTATGTACAAGGATCTAAGTAAATTAAAACAAGAATAGTAATAACAATAGGAAAGTTAAAAATGAGGAGTACTATTCCTTTACATCTATTTAAATCTAACATTAGGAAAAGTACTTTGATCCAATCGTAAAATTCCTCGTAATTTTCCTTGAGCCATAGTGAAGACTTTTAAATTTTGATGTGCATGGCCCATGTTCGCTAATAGATCTACTGCATGATTGCCTTCCCTGTAAATATGAGATATGCGAAAGGAAAACTAGGATAGTAGTTGTGAATAGTAACTAGTCAATACCTGATATCATATGACCCTCTATAATTCTCTTGTAATAGTCGAATAACAACCATAGCATCCATCTCAATCCAAAGACTTGTAATGTTATACTCTCGGCATAAGACAAATCCTTTATATAAGGCTCATAATTCGGCTTGTAGAGAGTTTTTGACTCCTAAATTTTTAGAAAAGCCAAATAACATTATGCCTTTATGATCTTGTGGGATTCCACTTGCTGCTGCAGTCTGAAAATGTTTAGAGCTACCATCAACATTTAACTTATACTCACCTATTGATGGTTTTTTCCAAGAAAAAAATTTTGGAGGAGTAGGCATGTTTTTTGGGAAAACTATGCCCCACTCTCGAGCCACTTGCATATCGCCCCTCCATTGCCATTTTTGTAACTACTTTCCAAGGAACAATTGGTGAATAAGCTTTAAAATTCTCCACACTACTCTATTAGAATACATACCGAGGTTCTGATATTTTGCATCATTCCGCTCCACCCATAAGAAACATAAAACTAACAGAGGTATTAAAGTTCGGATGTGACCATGTTTAGAATAATCACCAAAATATAACCAAGCACAAATAATCTGATTAACATTATGAGGATTAATAACATAGATTTGGAAGAATTTTGCAAAATAATTCCAAACCTGTTTGGCTACCAGATTATCCCACATGACATGAATGAGTGATTCCTTCGAGTTATAGCATCTACATCTGGATGCTAGTTGGAAACCTTCTGTTTTTATTTTCAGCTCCACAAGTATCCAATCATGTAATAATCTCCATAAAAAGAATGAAGTAGTTAACGAGATACTGTTATGCCAAATGTAGCTAAAGGTCTGATTAACAACCCTTCGTTGTCGTACTATTTCCCATGCACTATTCGTTGAGAAATTTTCATCTGAAGCAGGCACCCAATATGCCGCATCATCACTTGTTGTGTCAATGGGAATTTGCAAAATTTCCATCACTTGCTCCTCAGGTAAAACAGCTTTTAATTTGTCAACATCCTAGGTGTTAATTAAAAAGAAATCATAGACCTGTGACTTTGAGGAAATAAATGACTGATGATGATTTACTAATGGCTCTTCTCCCATCTAGCAACCATGCCAAAAAAACACCTTGCCCTGTCCAATCCCTCATCTTATATTTTCTTCTGTAGCTGCACAAATAGCAAACATTCTTTTCCAGGTTAAGGAATCATGAATTTTTTGTTTAACATGCCTCGGAATCTGGCCAGCACAATACTTTGCTTTCATAAATCGGGTCCACAAGCCATTGTAGGTTCGAAATCTCCACCAAAGTTTCACACTAAAAGGCTTAAACACATCCTCTAGGCCTCTAATATCTAAACCTCCTTCTAATGTTGGCAGTGTAATGTTCGACCATGAGGTCCAATGAATTTTTCTAAAAGTAGCCAAACCTCCCTATAAAAAGTTATTGAATAATCTGTCAATTCTCTCAAGGACACATACAGGAGGTTTTAGTACTTGGAGCAAATAAATAGGAAGAGATGATAAAACACTTCGCAATAACATTGTCCATCCATCTAGGGATAGTATTTTGTTCTCCCATCCTATAATCCATTCTTGTATCTTTGCTGCAATATCATTAAAAAGGGTTACCTTTTTATGGCCTTTGTAAAGAGGAGCACCTAAATATGTTATAGGTAAAAATCGATGACTGAAACCAGTAGTTTGGGATATGATTTGGCTCCGAGAGTTTGCAATATTTCTGTGAGTAATAAAGCAGCTCTTTTGAGCATTTAATCGCTGCCTAGATATCTCCTTGTACTCTTGTAGAAAAGCAAAAATTTTTTGCAAAGCCGATTTTGAGCCATTAGTGAAAATAAGAACTTCATCCGCGATGGCCAAGTGACTTACAACCATTGAACAACTAGACAAATAATTAATGGATGGATGTTAAGCAAATAAAGCATTTAATCCTTTGGACAAATATTCTACAGTTAGGATAAACAACATAGGTGAGATGGAATCCCCCTAGCGTAGCCCACGTTAAAATTTAAAGTACCCTACTGTACGACCATTAAGAAGTAATGAAAACTAGTAGTTAGATATGCAACTGGAAATCATTTCAATTCAATAAGCACTGAAACCAAACTGCTGCAGCATTCTACAAAGAAACTTCTAATCAAGCCGATCGTATGCTTTCATCATATCTAGCTTTGAGGCTACATTACCTCCTCTAACTTTTTGGTCTAGTTTTCCCATCAATTCCTGAGCTAGCAATATGTTATCACTAATCAGTCTGCCACCAACAAAACCACTTTGATTTCAGTGATAATAGAAGGAATAAGCTTTGCCAGCCGTTTAGCTAAAAGTTTTGTGATTATTTTGTTCAGCACTGTACAGAGACTTATTGGCCTGAACTCACTCCATTTGGATGCATTGTCTTTCTTTGGCAATAGAACCAACGTAGTAGAAGTAACTCCTCGTGGTAGATTTGCAGCGTGGAAGAAATCCATTACTGTTGCTAGAAGGTCCTGTGCAATAATATCCCAACACTGCTGATAAAAATATGAAGAAAATCCATCTGGTCTAGCAGCCTTTTCTAGATCAATATCAAAGGCTACAACTTTTAACTCGTTCATGGAAGGCACTGCACATAGGAAATGGTTGTCAGATTCAAAAATAATGGAAGGAATGAGAGAGCTTTGAAACCTGGACATATCACACGGTTCAGCTTTTAATAAAGCAGAAAAGAAATCCATTGTAGATTGTTGTAGCAGCTCTGGATCTTTTATCCAACTGCCATCCGGTTCTTGTATTTTAAAGATATTGTTCTTGATCCTCTTTTTCTACATTTTCATATGCAAAAACTTAGTGTTCCGCTCCGCCTCCACTATCCACTTTACTCCAGATTTTTGCTTCCAAAATATTTCCTCCATGCTAAGATATTTATTTAGTTGTGCATAGGATTTCTACAAATTAATTTTGCTGCCCAGAAATTGTTCTTGTTGATGAATTATCTCGCATTCTTCCACTCTTTTTTCTGCCTCCCTAAGGTTCTGAAATATGTCACCAAAAATAGTTTTATTCCACCCTTTGAGCTATTATTTTAGCCTAAGATGCTTTCCTCAAAAAGCCTTTAAGCCCGTACCCTGGAAAGGTAAATACCAGTTTGCTTTCACAAATGTTTTAAAATCATGGTGAAGGACCCATGCATACAAAAACGGAACGAAGAAGGAGCTTTGTCCCGAGACCTAAAACAGGAAATTAAAAGGGGGCAATGGTCCGAGCCATCCCTATTTAAGTGTTGTATCCTTGTGACTAGAAAACAGTCTATCCATTGGTGATTATAGACTACCTGATCCAATCTCTAGAACATATGATTATTTGTCCAACTATACGAGTTCCCTTCAAATCCACCATCCATCAAACCACAATCAAGTAACACAGAAGCAAAATCTTCCATTGAGCCTTCATGCGGTATAGCACCATATAGTCTCTCATCTCGTTTTAGAATGATATTGAAAGCTCCTCTAACAAGCCAAGGCACTTGTATGTCGACTACTAAGCTTCTCATGCACTCCCAAAGTGGCATTCTCTTGGACTGGGTGCATTTGGCATAAACAAATGATGCAAGAACAGGATATTCCAACCAAGGCATGGAGAACCGAACATGGAAGCATTGGAAATGGTCAAAAATTACTTCACAGTTTAAGTCAAAAAAATAAAAGAGCCAAATTTTATGTGAGCAATTAGTAAGCATTTTTTTAAGACCCATTTTCCTCATAAAAAATTTCACTTTGCTAACATCCACCATAGGTTGCAATATAGCTAAAATCTTGATTTTATGCATTAGCTTCAATTTTCTAATTCACCTTTGAATGATAGCACCCAAAAGGCCTCTCACGTTCTAAATCATAGCACTAATCATTGAAAAGTGTTGGCTAGGTAGTATGTAGAGACAGAATCTTCCATTTCATCATTTTCCTCACTTGCAACATCTTCTTCTGAGGGATGATTTGAACTCGGTACAATTAAGATATTACTCTCAAACCTGTTCCTATGTATGGTTCTCGGTTACACTTCCACGACTACATGGCTCTTACCTTGCTAAACTCGTGGGATAGTTGAACACTACTTGCCTCAGCAGCTTTTGTTTCTCTAGGTAGCATCTAGTGTCCATCCTTTTCCATTCCTTGTTCCAAATCTCGATTTCCTTTTATAGATTCCACATTCAACACAAGTACCAAGTTAGCTAGAACTAGTTTAGCTTTCTTTCTCATTTTTTGCTTCCAAACCATTATATTTTGAGAATTTTCAACAACCCATTGAACGTGATCCTGGTCCCCATTAAACTGCACATTATCAGCTAAGGTCTGCCCAATTCCAGTACTATCCACGAGCCTTCCATCTGTCACCGCCTCAAAAGCAACCTCAACATTTTGAATATTCACCAAGCTATGCTCCAAACCCTTGTAAGCTAACCCTTGCCCTATCGTTCGTTGATCTCTGATATGGATCAACACTAACACTTCCAAGATCCTGCTCCGTATCAGCACTATCATTGACTGTCCCTTCAATAGAGACCCGATAAGCATCTAATATAGGCAGATTTGAAGTCCCATCAAATACTGATTCGTTTGCTTTCAAGATAGAATTATTCCCTCTAAAAAAACCTTCCTCGGCTTGTACTTAAGCCCTAGGGACCGTTCTTGCATCCAACTAGTAGATTGGAAGAATGCCAAAATTTTTTACGGCTTGCATGGCACTGTTCACCCCCTCTGTTTGCCCCTGTTTTACATGATTTTTTTGTTTTCCACTTCCACTCCTCGGATCACTTCAAAATGATTGACTGTCATCACTTGCACCTTTCTCGACTCCTCTTGAGCAAATTCCTCTCCGTTTGAACCCTTAGTACCATTTTTTCCTTGATTACCCACGACTTGCCTTTGCTTGCTCTATTTCCACTCCCCTACCCGAATCTCGTCTTTCTTTTTGTGCTCCATCAAGGCCAGATCTCTTCCTTCTCCCTTCGCATATGATTTCTAGGTATTGGTTTTATCTTCCGACTGCTTCCCGACCCAAAATGGCTATAGCTTTTTGATTCCTAGTTTATCTAGTTTATTCCTAAGAACCAAGCAGTCCGAAACAATGTGCCTTACATGGCAGCAATGAAAACAATAATCTGGCAATTTCGTGAACTCCACCCTCTCCATAAATCCTCTAGTCATATTGCCAGTTTTTCAATCTCAACTCACAATCCAATTATGGTCCAAAGGTGGTTTTTGACAGTCATATTCCACACATACAGGAGCCACGCTAGGATGACTTCCATTTGCAGTTGCTTCATCGACAAAAAGAGGTTTACCTACTGCCTTAGCAATCATCATCAACGCAGATTTCTCTTGGAGATGAGTTCACATATTTGGAAAAGAGATCCAAATGGGAACCAAGGAGGATTCTTTCTTGGGTTGAAAATAGGGTGACCACTAGAAGACTCTCAACTTCTGGTTTGCAATAAACCAAATCTGGCGAATCTAGATCCAGTTAAAATCATGCTCATTTGTGAGGTAGATGAAAATGTGTTTATAGTCAAGCCAACGGATTTCATAAGCACCAACCAACACGATTCCTTTGAATGCCAACTTGATCTCTAGCATACGCTACATTCTGGAAAACTTTCCAATGACAGAGTGTTTGAAAGGCTGGGCCAGAATATAGAACTCGTCCTCAAAAAAAGAAACAGCAGGCCGAACCTTGTACCAGAAACTTTCACGATTGGGAGGGATGATAGGCGATTTTTCCCCAGCCGCAACAGACAAGAAAGATTTTTTGAGAGTGTGTGGTGACATAAAAAGTTGTTTTGTGGGCTGTGTGGCTTGTGGCTGCTCTTGGATGATTGGCGACGAAATCTTTTCACTTCCTTGTGGGTTGTGGGTGATCACCAAAGGGCAGGAAAGGGCAGTGGCCACCAACGAGAAACCATGAGGGGGGTCAAGCAGTCTTCCAACTGCCAAACCTTGAGTGCTTGGGAGGGGGGGAAGGCATTAAAGTTAAGAGTGTTTTTCATTTGTATTTTATTTTCGTCATTATAGTAACCGTTCATTAGGAGCATTTGTTTTAAAATCTTTTCAACAATAGCTCGTGTCTCATGTGGCATCTCAAACCCAGACAACGACACCATTTATAACTTTTATATGACGTCAGCAAAAAGGTAGGTTACTAGGAATAGGAGTTTATATAGCCTCTTGTCTATGACTTGTGCTATAGTCACAAACTATAAACAAGACTCTACATTAACTCTGACAACTCCATTGACTGACATGAGAATCCCTAGCACTCAACTAAATCAAGAGTTCTAATACCAACTTTGTCACAGCCCAAAACCCGGGCTATGACCGACGTATGGGCCCAATAGGCATAGCGCACTAAGCCCAAGCAAGCCTCTCTATGTAAACCTATCAGTAGTCCATCTATCACTTCTTTTTCTTTAGGATCTAAAACTCTTAATTTCTAATGAAAATCTCTTTAAAATTTAAATTGTGAAAACCAAGTACATACAAAGTTCACAACAAGTCTCACAATTTACATTAAACCATCACATATAAACATATAACAGACCCTTGACAACCAGCGGAGTGACTCTAGGCATGGGTGCTATCATTGAGAGTCGTAGTGAACTTACCAAAAGATAAATAGTAAGGAGCACAACGACCTAGGACCCAACTACCTTTGATCTTGAAAACTAAAACATGAAGTTGAAAAGAATGAGTATAAACTTAATGAGTGAACATAGGAAGGGAACAAGCAAACGAAACGAAAGATTTTTGTAGAAAACATGATGCACTTGTATTAAAACCATGCAATTTGTATATCATAAACAAAACTCGATGCCATGTTGTTTTTCAACTCATTTTGAAAACATTTAAGAATATCAACTTTCAATATACAATTCAATCACATTACATTTTCCAAAAATCTCTACTCTATAGGACAGATGCACATACGTGTAAAAATTCATGCATACATTATGTGTATATAAATATATAGATAATTCAAACATACATCAAGGTCATCCCCACACTAGTCACCATGGCTCCACACATGCACCCGCCAACCTCAACTCAGTTCATGTGCACTCCTACACCGCGCATAGCTAATACCCTCATGTGCACTCCCACATCACACATGGCATATATCATCATCTGTGCTCTCCCACACCGCACATGGCATATATCATCAGTGTGTGCTCTCCCACATCGCACATGATCGACACCGTCATGTTCACTCCCACACTGCACACGCACGGTTATAATTATCATTCAACATTACATTCAATGCATGGCACACATAACAACATGTAACAAGAATCTTTGCATAACAATACATCACATGCCACAATTCAATTGGCAATTCAACATAATATTTCAAATACGTAATTCATCACATTATACGTTTAAAAATGTAGAAGTATGACTTGTGAAAAGCTTGTTCTCGTGCATAAATTTGAAGAGAGTCAACCAAGAATATTCTAGTATTTCATTCAACACATATGCATTTGTTCAAAACCTTTTAAATGCAAGTTCACTCACTTTACGATATTGGGGATACTACATCGCTATTAGTTCAAAGGCGTATCTAGCTATTTCTACTTGCCAATCGCTCGTTATTTTCTCCAACATGCCACCACAGTATATTATCTTTACTTTGCACTTCCTAGCAACAATCCAAATTCAATATCTTTAGTGTATGTCATTTCTACTTCTCTTTTTCATTCAATCGTGAATCCTTATTCAACTAACTTATATCTTGACACATTTTTACAAAAGTTACCTTTATCTTTTGCTTGCGTAATTCTTTAGATATCGATAACTTATTTATGACTCTAGCACATATATTAATCTTTTCTAAGGATATTTATCAAGTTCAACCATCATTTCCACACTAATAACCTAGCATATGGCAGCAACTATACATTTACTTCCATCAAGCATTTTTTACGTCCACATGCACCACAATTTACTTTTACATGCTACCAGAAGCACAAACAATCAATACATATCTCATTTTTCCTTTCTACTTGTGATTTAGAGGTTAGAACGCTTACCCACCACTTAATCTAGCTCAAAATCACCACGTATTCCAAGATTCTTCCACATGCATACCTAGGGTTCCTTGGATCTTTATTGATCCTTGCTACCACAAACAAAACCTCACATCATAATTGGTTCAAACTACATGCTTTCAAACAAAACATCGATTTCTATCTTCTTGACCTTGAAATCCACAAGGCAAACCACCAAAATCTTTTCAAACCTCAACAATAGTGTGTGGGTAGGGAGGAAAACCTCTCGATTTTCTCTTTTCTCCTCTAAGGTCAAGCCTTTTCTGAGCTTTTCTTTTCCGTTTTCCTTTCTTTCTTTCTTTTCTTCTTTCTTCCATTCTTTCTCCTAGGGTTTAGTTAGGATGAAAAATGAGGTTGAGAGTTGTGGGTTGGGTGAATAAAGGGGTAGGAGAATAGAGAAGTAAGAAAAGAAGAGAAAGGAGAAGAAAAACTTGATTTGTATGGTGAAGAAAGGAAAATGGGGCGGGAGGAAGAAGATGGAGAAGAAAATGCCTTTTGGAGAAGATAAAGATCAGCCATGGATAAGGAAGAAAAGAGTCAAAGCTTTGACCAAGCTCATGAAAAAATTATCGTTTTGCCCTCCAAGTTTCTCCCTTTTTTAATTTAGTCCTCCCAACAATCTTTTAATTCCAATTTCCTTCTATTTTTCTTCCTTTACATGTGTGCAAACAAAATATAAAGTTTGCACTTCAATGCGGTAACACCATAATATTTAAATATATACTTACCCACGCAACCTTATTTAATAAAGGCACGTAGGCACCACTAACGTCGTTTTTCTCCAAAATTTCGTCATTCTAGTTCTCCCCCCACATAGATTGACTATATACTCCTCCTTCATGACTAATTTTGACATCAAATAGAATATTAATATTTTAACATTATTTTATTAATAAAATATTATTTTACTCCAAGATTTTTCACTTATCTCCTTGGAACCAAAATGTCTTATTATGCCCCGATTCACTTCCGAATCATTTTTTATCTCAATAAATTCATCCTTAATAAAAATATTTTTATTTAATTGTTATTTTATCGCATGTGAAATATTTTACTCTAGAATATTCCTTTCACCTACCACCGCTCTTTAACACTTAAATCGACATCAATTAGCCCTTTGTCTTATCAATACGGTTATGTTGACTACTATACGGGGGTACGGGGTATCACACAGAAATACATCCTTAGTTCTTCATAAGTTCTTTAGAATGTTTTTCATAGCTATCCAGTGACCTTTACCAAGAATAGCTTCATACCTCCTCATGACACTTAGAGCATAAGATACATTTAACCTAGTGCAAAGCATCACATATGTGATAGATCCTATTGTTGAAGCACAGAGGATCTTATCCATGCGATCTCTCTCCTCTTGATTCTTTGGGCACATGTCTTTGGAGAGATAGATGCCTTGTGAAATAGGCAAATGTCCCTTCTAGGACTCCATCATGCAAAACCTCTTTAGCATCTTGTTTATGCATATGGGTTGGGAGAGACCTAACAACCTTTTATATCTATCTTTACAAATCTTTATTCCCAAAATGTAGGTTACTTCTCCCAAATCCTTCATGGAGAATTGTTTGGACAGCCAAATCTTTATAGATTACAGCAATGGTATATCATTTCCTATGAGAAATATGTCATCAACATCGAGCATTAGGAAAATTATGGCACTCCCACTTACCTTTTTATAGACACATGGTTCATCCTCATTTTTGATGAAGTCAAACCCTTTTCTAGCTTCATCAAAATGGATGTTCCAACTCCCACTACCAGAAAAACTAGTTTCTGTGACAAAAGAAATCATTATAGAAAGTCCCAAAATCGTCACAAATAGAAATTAGTAACAAAAATTGTGACAGATATTTTCTCACACTATAAGTCTCCTCATTGATACTTTTATCATAATTTTTTTTCAAATACGTCACTATTTAGTGACAGATTTACTGTCACAAATTAGTGTAGTTTTTGTCACAATTATTTGTTAATTTGAGCAGTTGCTTGTCCTACATTCTGTCATAGATTTAAGAGAACGGAAACTAAATTCGTCATAATATTCTGTCACAATTGTAAATACTGTAACTCATTTTGTTACAACAATATGTCACAAAATCTATTTTGTCACTAATTCCGCCACTAGTATTTGTCATGATGTGATAATGTTCTCATTAGTTTCGTCACTAGTATTTGTCATAATGTGAGAATATTGTCACTATTTTCTGTCATAATTTCTATTACACAAGACAATTCTCACTAATTCTATCACAATTTTGTCACTATTTAGATGCTATTGTCACTAAATCTATTATAATTTATGTTTGTGAATTACTTGATTCTTCACTAATTAAAAATTCTATTATTAATAGAATAATTTGTCGTAATAAATTATATTTGTCACAAATAATTACATCCATCACAATAAATAATATGTAATACCTAATTCCGTACCTGCTGCAATTCAATCATCAATAATATACAATGCCCAAAGTAAACATGTCAACACATAACTCAGATTTATCTAAGTCAATCAAAACTAAGAATGAATTAAGGTAAAATTCCCCTTTTGAATCTATAAAATGTTATACATTTTCTAGTAAATAGTTTGCTACCAACTCTTTGTTGCGATCACAAGCCAAAAAGGCTTTAATGGCAAGTGCTCTATCAAATCCCATTGCTTCAAGCTATTGACATTAAGGAAAATAATTAAAAAATAATAATTTAAAAGATAGAAACCTAAATAAAATAGATAAACAAAGGCAACTAATTTGTTTACTCGTTCAATAGCCTCCTATTTTGCTGAGGTGACATTAATAGCATAAGGCATGTCTTGTTCAGCTTGATCAATATATCACTAAAACATCAATTCAATTTTAATGTTATTAATGATGCTAAGCCATTGAATAGATAGCCTATACTCTTAATGATACAAAAAGACTTCTGTTAAATTCAATAATTTATACTATCAAGCTTTTAGATAGAGTTTTAAATGGTGAATAACAAGATAGTATTACAAAGCAAAATAAGATAAATTAACTAACCTTCACATCTATCTTAAATAAAACAATAGATGCTTCATCAAATTTAGGTGATATCTTGTAAGTACTCACCCTTCAAAACTTTCAAAAGGTTCATTTATTAGTTGAAGAAATTCTGCATGATGATCTTGAATTAATCTTGAATTAGTCTTAAAAGCTAAGGGTTTTGCTTTCCAAGCTCTTGTAGCATGGGCTGTAACTGTCACAACCCAATTTTCGGGCCATGACTGGCACAAGGGCCCAATAGGCTAGCCCACTAAGCTCAAGCAAGCCTACTTATATGATCTTATACATTAATCCACGTTTCTTTAAAATCCACAATTCGTAGTGTTCAAATATAGTTCCTTTAAAAACAATTCATAAAACCCAATCATGCATTCATAATGGCATCATCAACCATTATATACATATATAGATTAACAAATGATTCTTAATATTTCACATCAAGTATTCATATACACATGATTAGACCTTGACCATCAGCGGAGTGACTCTGAGCACGGTTGCTAACGTTTAATATTATGTTAAACCTACCGAGCAATGGATAGAGAGGAGCACCTCGTCTTAGGATCGAATCACCTTTAACTTAGTAAACCTAAAACATGAATTTTAAAAACATGAATACAAACTCAGTGAGTAAACATAGGAAGAGAACAAGCAACGTTAAGGAAGGTTTATAAATCATGATGCACTGAAGTTCAAAACAATGAAATTTAGTTTATTTCTATTTAAAAAACCCCTCATTCAAATCCTTGTCGTTTAGTCACTTCATGACGAAAGACCCATGAACAACAAAGAAGTTGAAAAGTGAAAACTTTAGTAAAATTCAAGCAAGTCAAGCATAATAGATTGACTCTCACCACAGCGAAAAGGCATTCTCACTGCAACGAAATTCTGACCAGAAAAAATCTAAGGGGCTTTCACTGCCATTGGAAAAATCCACTCATGCCACATTGCACATTAAATTGAACACATTGACAATACTCAAGTTTCTCATTATTCATTTCAATCACATATTATAATCATAAACTTTCTATCACATATACATATATAAACATATATAAACACGTACACCACCCCACTTCATTCATCGTCATAGCCGAGTCATCATCATCGATTTATGTGCACTCCCTACTCGCACATAGCCGGGTCATCATCGGCTTATGCGCACTCCCTACTCGCACATAGCTGGGTCATCATCGACTTATGGGCACTCCCTACTCGCACATAGCTGGGTCATCATCAGCTCATGTGCACTCCCACATCGCACATAGCTGGGTCATCATCATCACACAACATCATTCATCAATGCACAACACATATTCATATATATACATACCAACATAATATAGGAGCACATGGATTCATCTTTTTACACATTTCACATTTTCACAACATCAAAACATTTTATCAAGGGCTTGTTCCCATGCATAATTTAATGAAAACCAACTAAAATCATTTAAATGCTTCATCCCAAAACATATGTATTTCCCAAAAACACTTTGATGCAAGTTCACTCACCTGGCAACAACGAGATATTAAGTCACTATTTGTTTGGAGGTGTATCAAGATATTCCTACTTGTCGGTCGCTCGTTATTTCTCCCGGTACACCACCACAGTACTCTAACTTTACCTTTGCACTTCCTAGCAACAATACAAATGCAATACCTTTAGTGTACATCATTCCTACTTCTCTTTTCCCTTCAATCACGAATCCTTATTCAACTAACTTACATCTCGACACATTTTTACCAAAGTTTCCTTTATCCTTTACTTGCGTAATTCTTTAAATTATAATTACATGAAACTTAATTATGACTCTATGTCACGACCCGAAACCTCCCTCGGGCCCATGACAACCGTCTCGAAGTCTCGATAAACCTTCATTACCCAGTATATCCACCAAAACCTCGCAAGGCTCTTGCATCAGTTTTCCACCTCCCTTATGAGCAATAGTTACTAAATATCGAGTTTTAAGAGAATAGAAACTATTTTAGATCGAAAACAATCAGAATAAAATTTTCGCCACACAGGGGTATTTTGGTCATTTTTATCAAAAAAATTTTGAAACTTGAGAAAAATAGAACGTATGGTAGAAAATATCCACTGCCATTTTAAAATAAATTTTTGTAATCTAAATCATCCATTTAGAGTGAAAAGTTGGCTAACTAGACTAAATAAAAATATTTGATAATATATTTCATTTTCTTATAAAACAATTTTTATAGAACTATACATAAATAATTTTTGTAGTGTGAGAACAAATAAATTCATACATACTATAATTTACAAAGTTATAATGTACAATAATAATTACAATGACAAGTGGCCCATAACTACACCAAGTGTTGGTGATAGTAACCTACTGTTTCTGAGATAAAGATGTCAACTGGAATCTTCGACAAAATAAGGTATCTACAAGCTACCACAAGCCTGAAATATTTGGAAAGGAGGTGGATGAGATTTTGCAATCCCAATGAGTAAACAGACATTATCATAAATATCTAAAAGCGAGTAAAATGGAGGCAAGTTCAAACAACAAATCACAAACCATTTCATAATGTTTTCAATTTATTTTTTAAACCATAAAATATTTGTAATTTCCCAAAACAGTTGTTAAGGCTTATGTCTTTTATTAAAAACAAGGCTCAAGCCAAAACTAATCCTCGGGGATACCTTAGCAGAGGCATCTAACCGAGTCCGCCAAGGTTGTTATGATATTTACATGTGAAACACATTGTTATTTTTAAAACACGTCGTTCCTTGGAGTTGGCCAAGTTACACATTCACATAGGGGTTCGACGTGAAGTGAGCTCTAACACTACCTCGGGAGTTACCCTTCTCGGCTTTACTACCAGAGTAACTATATAACCGGATTGACCGTGCCCCTCTAATAGGCAGTCCACGAAAACTCGTCACTGCAGTGACTAAACCCACCAATTTTAATAAAATTTTGACAGTATAACGTGGCTTTTTTTATTTACCCAACTTGCATAATAAAAACAGCTTACATAAATTCCCAATGCAATTTATCAAATATAGCCACCTATGCTCATATTTCATAAGCCATTCATAGGAAAATATATATTTCAAAATAATTGGCAGCCTCCAATTACTCAATTTCATAATCAACACAATATATTTTTATTTGTCACATTTATTTCTAAAACATCAAAAATCTTGTTTTAATCTCGTTTTCATTTCATAAAATACATAAAGAGCATTTAAAAATAAACTCTAGATAATTTACAATAATAATAAGTTTACTCACCATTTGTACAAACTAATTGCTTCCTAGGTGCCCCGATCACTGTTCGTCGGCTACGACTTCCTGGCCTTTATCGGAAGGCTCTCCTCCTAAACATATTGCAAAATTTACATAATTCACCACATTGTTGCTAAATCACTATATAATTGACTTAAATCCTATACTAATGCATGGTATGAAATGCAATAGCCTAAAACGGCTTAAACGCGGTATTAACCTATTTTTGGCACTTTACCCGATAAATTGCTAACGCGTTCCATTTTAGCTCTAAATTGTCCCATTTTCTCTCCAACATTTCTAACCATTAAATATCAGCCAATAACCTTCTAAAATCACCAAAATCAGCTCACTTTCCTCCTTGAAAAATTCGGTCAAAAATGGGACATTTACTCCGTTAATTTTCCACTTTGTTTTTCTATCACATTTAACCATTTTTCATCATTTTCTCTTCATTTCTCTTAGAATAAAAATCAGTTCATCATCATTGTACATCAATGCATATTCAGCCAAGGGTGGGTATTGTGAAAATTTCATGCTTTCTTGCCCAATTTAATTTCTATACACATTTAACTAACTAAAACTACCAATTTAACTAAAAATCAAAACCTAAAAATTCCATAATCTCTCCCCTTGAATTTGGGCCAGCCTTTGGTTTCATTTTTTGATCTCTCTCCTCAAGCATGCTAAATGGAAATAAAGGCATAGGAAAGGTAGAAATCAAGCTAAAATCGAAAAATCTTACCTTTAGACCCGTAAACAGACAAAAAAACGCGATTTCCCCTTTGAATTTTCTAGTTTTCCTTTGTTTTTCTCTTTTCTTCCTTTCCACTCTATTTTCTATCTTGTTCTTTCCTTATGGCCGGCCAGCACTTAATATGGGGTTTAAATGGGCTGACTTTTCATTAAAATAATATTAAACCATAAAAAAATGACATGTGTCACTTTCCCGTTGGTCCGTTTTTAAATTTTAATCCTTTAAACTTCAATTTTTCACCACTTAACATACCATAGTTATTCATACCAAACATAAATAAATCCCATGATTTTGACAAGTTTTGGGTGGTGAAAATTACGATTTTTACCCTGAAACGACAAAATTACCGTTTTGCCCCTATGTTTCGAAAATTGCCGGAATTGAAATGTTTCACTTCCTATCATTAAATTATACTCCAAATAGTTAATCTTGGTCAAATATTTCACTCCATGATCAAATTATTATCTTAGGTGGAAAAAAGACGATTTTACCCCTAAACATCAAAATTTTCCATTTTACCCTAAATGCACCCTCGAACTCCGAACAATCATTTTTAGTCATTCTTGGACTGTAAAATATTAAATTTCATCCTACGATTCCTATTTGAACTGGTTCGAGGTTAAATCAACTCAAGTGTACCGTTAGGTACAATATCGGGTTTCGTCTATTCTTAAGGACTTTCCTAACGTAATAACATGTTACTCAGTGCATGTATGTCATGACATATATTTATAGGGTCGGGTTTGACACTCTAGCACCCATATTAACCTTTTCTAGCCATTTTCATTCAAATTCGTCTTATATTTCCACACATAATCTGTAATACCCCATACTTTGATATGATGACAAATAAAGCCTATCGGATGCGAATTGAGGCCATTTATAATGTTTAAAAGTGATGAAAGATGAAAGAAATAGTTTAGGATAAAATATTACGCACGTGAGGAAATAATGATAAAATAATAATATTTTTATCAAAAGAGAATTTGTGAGATAAAAGGTGATTCAAAAGTAAATTGAGGCATAATAAGGTATTTTATGTACCAAGGAGATAAGAGGAAATTTTTAGAATAAAATAATATTTTATTAATAAAATAATATTAAAACATTAATATTTTATTCAGTGTCAAAATTTTTATAAAAAGAAAAAGAAGAAAAAGGATCATATGGTTGATCCAAGTGGGGGAGAAGAAATACAAATAAAATTTTGGAGATGAATGACAAAATTAAAATACGCGTGTTTTGCTAAGTCGAGCCAACGCCAATAAGTAAATATTTAAATATTATGGTAATACTGCGTTGAAGTGCAATTTTGATATTTTGGTGGTACACGTACAGAGGAAGGAAGATAGATAAAAATTGAAATTTTTGGACGTATCAAAAGGATCGAATTTAAAATATAAAGGTTGAAGGATTATGTAGTGGAATTAAATGAAAGAAATAAAATAAACAAATAGTAAAATAATAATACAAGTATTAATATAAAATAAATAAATAAATAAATAAAGACCAACATGGGCAACTGCCCATGTGGTCAATAAAAAGAGTCAAAAACTCTTTATTTTATATGATGGAAGGGGGGCCGGCCATGTGGAACAAGGTGAAGAAGGAAAGAAATATAGGGGGGCCGGCCAAATTGGAAAACAAATGGAGAAAAAAAAATATAATAAATAAGTAAATAAATAAAGTAAAGAAAAAGAAAGAGAGAAGTTGGTTAGTGGAAGAGAAGAAAAAGAAACAAGAAGAAGGCATCGGGCATAAGAGAGTAAAAGGAGAGCAAAAGGAGCAAAAAGAAAAGAAGAGAAAGCCTAGCGATGAGAAAGAAAGGGAAAAGAGAAGGAGCTGATTAAGGGGGCGGTGTTGCTGCCAGTTAGGGATGAAAGGAGAGCTATTTTTTTTGTCAATTTAAGGGCGAGAAGAGATGTTTTAGCTACTGATTTTGAAAGCTGAAAGGTACTATTTTGGCTACTGATTTTGAAGGCTGAAAGGTGCGATTTTGGCTGCTGATCTTTGAAGCTTTGGCTGTCAAGTTTTGAGGGAGGAAGGAACAGCTTGGCTGCTGATTTTTAGAGGGAGAATTGAGTAGCTTAGCTGCTGATTTTTGAGGAAAAATAGAGCAGCTTGGCTACTGATTTTGATGTTGATATGAGCAGCTTTGGCTGTTGAAAATTTTTGGTTGAAAGAAGCAAGAAATTGTTGCCGGCTGTGAGAAAGAGAGAGAGGAGGAAGTTGTGGCCAGCTTGTGCATGTAAGAAAGGAAAAAGAAGGACAAGCAAGGTGTTGCTAACCGACAGGAGAGAGGAGAAAGAGAAAGAGAGAAAGAAAAGAAAAGAAAAGAAAAGAAAATATATATAATAATGATGTTATAATAAAATAATATATATAGATATATTAATTAAGTGGGTTTCAATATTTTGGAGAAATAAATAAGTGCTGCACTGTGGTGAAAGGCTGAAGGAAATAACGAACGATCGTTAAAAAGGAGTAGCTCGATACGTCTTTGAATTAATAGCGACGTAACATCCCGCTATTGTGAGGTGAGTAAGGGGTGTCAATTTTAAACTTTCCATAAATATATATCTATACATATGATTTATTTTAAATGTGAAAATTATGGATAGCATGTGCTAGTAGTAATCTTAGGAAATTGTGATTTCAAATTATGTTTAGAAATTGTTTTGAATATATATATGTATAAATTATATGTAAAGTGTTTTAAAAATCAGGAAGCAAGCCTTTCTTACTGTTTTACATCAAAATGTGCCTTATATATATGTGCAGTGTGCATTCATGGTTATATTGCTTAATCACCATGCAAATTATTGTTTTAAATATCATGTATAAGTATATTTTGAGAAAATGATAGATTTTATCATACCCTGTGACGAATGCTTTAGAAATAATTTTGAGACAAGCTTTTAAGGACATAACAGAATTGTAAAATGGTTTTACAAATCGAGAGCATCGAGAGTAGGCCGAATGTCACATCGGTTAAGTGTGACCCTCGTGCACGAGTGAGCTCTAGCTAGAGAACCATTGGGTCACCGACGAGCAGTTAGGCATGGTTGGAGCCACGACCTATGATATATGTATGTGTGGCTAGGCCACAAGATGATTATACGGTTGCGATCGCTTGATTCTTCGATGTTAGCCAACATCGTGAGACTGCCATGGCACATGGGAATTCTGTGGAAGTGATGCCCCCGGATGTTATTACTTGGTAGCGGGACCACGAGTTTACTTTCATTCCCTACTCGAGAGTGGCATCTCTGGGTTTACAAACTTATATTTCTTTGCATGGTGAAAGCGAAATTTAAAAGGTTTTCCTGTAGCTCCCCTTATCTTTACAGTGAAATGGATTTTAACTCCTCGAGTGCAAGGTGATTTGTGATTCACGTATGAGTTTGATTAACATTTGATTTCATGGGAGCTTGCCGAATATATTGATTTGATTTGAGTAAAATTGTCACGACCCAATTTCCCGGGCAATGACCGGCGCATGAGCTCAATGAGCATAGCTCACTAAGCCCAAGCAAGCCTATCCATTTACCTTTGCTTAAAAAATTTATCATATCATGCATACACACACACCTTTTCTCGGGTGTGAACATAGCCAAAACACAATGGCATTATCGATAATAATATACATGCACTATACCAGTCATGTATTTAGCAATTTACATTGCATACACATATTCATATTGTTAGATTGTATTCATAACACAAAAAGACCCATGACTTCCAGCGGAGACATTTACAATTAAAAGGGATTACTATCGAATGTCAAACACATACCCAAGAGATGCACTACGGGGACTCCTCGATCTAGGGTCCAACAGTCACCTAATCTGAAAACATGAATTTTTATAAAACGTGAGTACAATACTCAGTGAGTGAACAAGGAAGGGAACAAGCAACAATTAAGGAGAATTTAAAATCATGAAGCACTTGTTTCAAAACAATGCAATTTAGTTCATTCCTATTTAAAACCCCTCCAAACCCGAGAGTTTCTCGCTGCAGCGAGCATGAATTTCGCTGCAGCGAAAACGGAGCAACAAAAGAAACATTTTTCCTCACTCAACAAAAAGCCATCTTGCTAAACTAATAAAATCAACATAAAATTCATGAAAATTCTCAAAGTACAATGTGTCAAATTTCACGTACATTACAACCATAAATCATTGTCCATTAATTTGCTATAGCACACACATTTACATATGTATATATATATACCCATCATCATCATCTCACCAACCCATCATCATCATCACCAGCTCATCATCATCATCATCATCACCAGCTCATGCGCACTCCCTACTCGCACATGGCTGGGTCATCACCGGGTTATGCGCACTCCCTACTCGCACATAACCGGGTCATCACCGGGTTATGTGCACTCCCTACTCGCACATAACCGGGTCATCCTCAGCTTATGCGCACTCCCTACTCGCACATAGCCTAGTCAACATAATTACACAACATTATATTCAAGCATATATGTATATCAACATAATGCAGACACATAGAAATCCATAATAACCACATTTCATAACATAAACCTTTTTTTCAAAAGCTTGTTCCCAAGGCATTCATTTTCATGAAAAATTGCATAAAATCATTCAAACACTTTGTTCAAAATAGTCATATTCCCAAGACAATTTTGATAGGCAGTCCACTCACAGGCGTCGAAAATCCAGATTTCGGGTGAACTCAGACTAATAGTCCTCAAGCGCAATTCCTTTGCCTTTTTCGGACGTCTCACCACCTTGGCAAATAACAAAGTCGAGAAATTTACTATATTGTCCCTAAATTGATATAAATTAATTTAAATTACTAATGCTTGATATGTAAATGCAAAAATATGTCCGATTACCGCTTAATCACAGTATCGATTAAATTCGACCGATCACCCGATTAATCGGCGATTGTGTCCAAATCACCTCCAAATTAATTCATTTCTCCTCTAATACCTTAATTTACCACATACATTTAAATAAAGCCAAATTCAGCATTAGAACCTTCATAGTTCCTTATAGAAAAATTTGGTCATTTGGTGCACTAGCATCGAATTTTTTTCTACATAACCGTTTCACCGTAATTCATCATTTTTCATGCCAATTTCCTTGAAATAAAAACAATCCCCCATTGATATTCAGCCCTCATGGTTCGGCCAACAAGGAACCCTAGAGAAATTGAATATTTCTTTTGTGTTTTTGTTCATAACCATGCTTAACTATCCCTAAACACTAACATAGTCTAAAATCAAATTATTTCAACAACAATTCCTCTTCCATACCCATTTTTCAGAATTGAATTCATCATGATAACTCAATATTCAACCATGGAAATCAAGAACAAAAGCATGGGTAAGCTAGGTATCAAGGAGAATTAAAGAAATTTTAACTTACCTAGCTTGTTTCCTTGATTTCTTCACTTTTTCTTTGAATTTCCACCTAGGTTTTCTTGTTTTTCCTTTTGTTCTTCCTTTTTTCTTGTTGCTGGATGTCTAGGCCAAATATGGTGAGGGAATTGGGGATTTAATGGGCTGATTTCTATAGAAAATAATAAAATAATCAAGCATGCCATGTGTCACATGCTTATTTGCCCAATTTTTAACTTTTTGACTTTTTCTTCTTAATTTTCCACGACAAATATTCTGGTATTTATCCAATCCTATCCCAATTAAAATCCCTTGGTCTTGACAAGTGCTGGGGTGAAAAATTTACCGATTTGCCCCCGAGACGGAAAAATTATGATTTTGCCCCTATACTCCGAAATGTACCGGAATCTCATTGTTTCTACTTTTCAACCTAAAATAACACTAATATTGATCAATATTAACCAAATGGGGTAAAAATTACTTAAAAAAATTTTCGTTTAGTCCTCTAGTGGTAAGATTACCATTTTGCCCTTGTGCTCCATAAATACCGGGAATCAAAATTTTTCACTGCTAAATATCATTTTATACTCCAATAATCATAATTATATTTCATATAATTATTCTTGGTCAAATGTGATCAAATCTTGGCTAAAAATCTCCATTTTATCATCAAATGGTAAAATGACCGTTTTGTCCCTAATCGGTCAATTTTCTGATGGACTCCAAACTTGACCTTGAACTCCAAATCACTATTCTAAGCCATTCTATTGGTTTTAAAATTTTCAAATTCCTCTTAGAATTTCTATTTGAACTAGCTCAAGGCTCGATTTAACTTAGTTGTACCACTCGATACAATACCGTCTTTTAATCGAGCTTGACAGGGTCTCACAAAAATGTCAATTGATTTTGACAGCAGAATTTTCTTTATGTAAAATTGTTTTAATTCAATATTTTAAATGATTAACTCGAATAAGGTTATTGATCTGTTTTGTAGCAAAAATTTATATCTACCTTGGTTGATTTATCAATTGAAGTATTTACAATGCGTAAGAAATCCTCGATTTTTCATATCAGGCACAAACTCCCGTTGGAAATAAATTATTTTTATAATCCTGCATTTTAATATTCAACTGATCTGCTATTTGCTTATTTTCCATCTACGCCCTACTCACGGAATTGATGATCACTGAGTCTGTGAGACTCACACCCCTCTTTTTTCTGCTTTTGTAGACAAGGATCGGTCTAGAGTGTAATCGTCAGCACGTACGGTCCATCGCAGATAGGTAAAGGCATCTCATAGCATTTTATCCCGAGTCCGCTGTTATACGTTGAGTTATAGTACTTGGTTTTACTATGTAAACAAATATTAGTTTTGATATAAACAAAAATTTGGAATTTTTTTGAACTCAATATATTTAATTGTGATATCATGACTTAAAATCAAATTTTAATGGCTATGCTTGTTGTTGAATTCACGTTATGAACATATATGGTTCAAACATTAATATGGTTTAGTAAAACTGTACAATGAGTTATTGAGAAATTTCATGAAGGCTTGTTCGAGACTTGACGGGATGTTCCGAAAGTCTCGGAGGCCGTTGCGATCGAGGAAGGGTTGTTACATAATCCACATATATGGCAGCAACAATCATTCTCACTTTCACTCGATTATTTTCTAGTTTATATGCATCGTTATCTATCTAACTTTCAATACTTTGTTTCTTAATCCTCCATCCATAATATTCCTTTTTCATTTTTTTTTCAAACAACATGCCATACAATCTTAATAATTTTCAACTAGCTTAGGCAAATAGATCCTTTCAACAACCATAATTCCTCACAATATTCAACTAACCATAGGCTTTAAAGCATAGTGTTAAGCTTACTGTTTTCCTTTTCCACTTTGAGTTTTTCATGTACTCACGAGTTTATTGGCTTATATGTTACAAATTTTTCTCCAATCAAGTCAATCTTTGCTGCCACAAGATATTTCTCTAAGGCACTAACTCATTTTCAAAGACTACTCAAGCCAAGAACAAGAATCCTTACCTTTCTTTGCTTGAATCACCAAAACCAAGCTTTTTCTTCCTTTCTCTTTTTTTCTTTCTTCTTCTCCTAGAGTTTATATGTGCTGGAAATTGGGGTTAGAAGTTGTAACTTTGGTGCACAAGAAGTTGGGAGAAGAAAGAAGCAAGAAGAGAAAAGAAATGAAAAGAAAACAAGGAAAGAAAATTAGGTTTCCATGGGAGAATGAGAGAATGGCGTTGGAAGCTTCAAGAATGAAGAAGAAAATATCTTGCTGGGAGGATAAGGACAGTTTTCGGCTAATAAAGATGACAGTCAAAGCTTCATTTGGAAGCTTTGACAAAACTTTATGCAAAATTACTGTTGTACCTTTTAAGTTTCTTTTCATTTTAATTTAGTCCTCCCAACACTCATTTAACTCCAATTTCCTTCTATTATTTTTGTCTACACATGTACAAACAAAGTATGAAGTTTGTACTCCAACGCGGTGTCCCCATAATATTTAAAATATTTATTTACCCACGCTATCATTACTTAATAAAGACACGCGACCCCACTAATGTCATTTTTCTCTGAAATTTTTCTCATTCTTCTTCTCCCCCACTTAGGTTGCCCATATACTCCTTCGTGAAAAATTTCGACACCAAATAAAATATTAATATTTTAATATTATTTTATTCCAAAAATTTTCTCTTGCCTCCTCTTGTCTGCTTGGTACCCAAAATACCTTATTATGCGTCAATTGACTTTCGAATCACTTTTTATCTCATAAATTCTTCCTCGATAAAAATATGATTATTTTATTATTATTTCCTCACGTGCGGAATTTTTATCCCAAACTATTTCCTTTCATCTTTCATCACTTTTAAACATTATAATTAACCTCAATTGGTATCCGATAATCTTTATTAGTCGCCATATCAAAGTACGAGGTATTATAGTAATAGAGGAAGCAGTTCAAATTTAGAATAATTAAAACCACTAATGTTTAACTAGTGAAAACATAGAAATGAACACTTGTAGAATTTGTGGGTTTGATCACACCATTGAATGCAATGCTTGGAACAAGAATGCAAACAAATATGCACTTAGTATTTCATATGTCAAAGAACTAAAAATCTTCAGAGTTATAAGAAAGGAAAAGAACAATCCAATATAAAACATAATTTTTTGTAGGACAAAAATAAAGAAATTTTTTTTTTATGCTGGAAATTTAGGCAGGGACCAACTACCTTATTAAATTTTAATAATGACAAAAATAAAGAAATTGATAACTTTATTTTCAATTGTCTAAATATGTGTGTAATTAGTTTTAAATTAATATAAAAACATAGGCATTCTCCTACTGCCCCGTAAGTTTTACTTACTCTACTCTGAATGGTATTTGAACCTTCCTATATTTCATATTCATAACAAGAAACTCAAGTTGTTAGGCTTATTGGAAGACATAATAAAAGAAGCCCAAACAAGTAAAAAGCCTTTTCTTTATTACTACTGAAAGCACCAAGACTAAACTATTGTTTCCCATTGGTCAAATATCATCTTGATGAATATCTTTAAGGTTAATTGTACAATCTGAGAATCTAATTAAGCAATCATTCAACCACTATTACCTTGACCGAATGAACTTTTAAACTCTAAATTAGAGCATGCATGTGAGATCATGGGCTGTGAGACTTGCCAGTCAACTTAAAATGTGAAATTGCTGGGTAAGAATATTAAGAATAAGATTTAGTAATTTCTAAGTTGTAACTCCAGTTTAGTTATGCACCAGATTGCATCAATGAGTGAAACTTTGATATTCCAAGGGTATTCTAAAACATCTTCAGACATTAAGGATAGTATTTGGGATCAATTAATTTGAATTATTCACTACTAAGTACAAAAAACTTTGTCTTGATTATCGGAGCAAAACTTGTAGCTCTAAGAGCATCAGCATTAGCTTGTACACCATTAATTCTTGCATTATTCATCAGCACATGACTCTAGTGTCCTTCATCATTAAATATCAAATGAAAGGGAAAAAGAACTAAAATAGAAAATAAAAAAGAAGGGAGAAGGACCAATTATGTAAAACCCGACCCTATAAATACATGTCATGACATACATGCACTGAGTAGCATGTTATTATGCTAGGGTACACTTGAGTTGATTTAATCTCGAACTAGTTCAAATAGGAATTGTATGATGAAATTTAATATTTTATAGTCCAGGAATGACTAAAAATGATTGTTCGGAGTTCGAGGGTTCATTTGGGGTAAAATTGGAAATTTTGATATTCAAGGGCAAAACCGTCATTTTGCCACCTAAGATAATAATTTGATCATGGAGTGAAATTTTTGACCAAGATTAACTATTTGGAGTATAATTTAATGATAGGAAGTGAAAAAGTTTAATTCTGGTGATTTCTGAAGTGTAGGGGCAAAATCGTAATTTTACCCCCCACGGACAAAATTTGAGATTTTGAGAGAATTTAGATCAAATTTGACAAATTGGAAAATGGTATGAGTATAAGGGATGAAAAATATGTCTATAGGCAATTTTTCAATTTTTTGGGCAAAAATGTAAATTTTCACTTTTACGGAGGCAAAAGTGTAAATTTCAAAAATTACTCCACCGAGACTTTGGATAAGTCTGAGAATTTTATCTAAGCTATGGATATGTGGGACAAGTGTATGGTGAGAATTTGAAAACAAATGGATGAAATTTTAAAAATGGGCCAATGGGAAAGTGACACGTGGTATTTTTTTAAAATAAAATAATATTATTTTAATGAAAAGTCAGCTCATTTAAACCCCATTTTAAGTGCTGGACGTCCATAAGGAAGAACAAGAGAGGAAATAGAGAGGAAATGAAGAAAAAAAGAAAAACCAAAGAGAAACAAGAAAATTCAAAGGGGAATTCGCGATTTTCGACCGTTTACGCTTCTAACGGTAAGATTTTTTGATTTTAGCTTGATTTCTACCTTTCCTATGCCTTTATTTCCATTTAGCATGCTTGAGGAGAGAGATCAAAAAGTGATATCAAGGGCTGGATGAAATTCTAGGGGAGAGAAATTGAAATTTTTAGGTTTTGATTTTTAGTTAAATTGATAGTTTTAGTTAGTTAAATGTGTTTAGAAATTAAATTTGGCAAGAAATCATTAAATTTTGACAATACCCACTCTTGGCTGGATGCTCAATGCTGTAAAATGATGATGAATTGATTTTATTCTAAGGAAAATGAAGAGAAAATGATGAAAAACGATTAAACGTGAAAGAAAAACAAAATAGAATTAACCGAGTAATTGGAGGCTGCAAATTGGCTTGAAAAATATATATTTTCCTAGGAATGGCTTATGAGAAATGAGTATATGTGGCTATATTTTGTGAGTGCATTGGAAAATTTATGTAAGTTGTTTTTACTATGCAAGCTGGATAAATAAATAAAAGCCACGTTATACTATCGAAATTTTATTAAAATTGGTGGGTTAGTCACTGCAGTGACGGGTTTCCGTGGACTGCCTATTAGAGGGGCACGGTAAACCCAGTTATATAGTTATTCTGGTTGTAGAGGCGAGGAGGGTAACTCCCGAGGTAGTATTAGAGCGCACTTCACGTCGAACCCCCACATGATGTGTAACTCGGCCAACGCCAAGGGACGACTTGTTTTAAAAATAAAAATGTGTTTCACGTGTGAATATTTTAACACCCTTGGCTGACTCGGTTAGATGCCTCGGCCAAGGTATCCCCGAGGATTAGTTTTGGCTTGAGCCTTCTTTTAATAAAAGACATAAGCCTTAACAACTGTTTTGGTAAATTACAAATATTTTATGGTTTAAGAAATAAATTGAAAACATTATGAAATGGGTTGAAATTTGTTGTTTAAACTTGCCTCTATTTTACTCGCCTTTAGATATTTATGATAATGTCTGTTTACTCTTTGGGATTTTATAACCTCACCACCCTCTTTTCCACCCATTTCAGGTTTAGTATAGACTGTAGATAGCTGATCTCATCGAGTACTACCATTGGATCTGCATTTTTCAAACTGTAGGTTCACAGTCTTCTTTACTTTTGTTTATTCGGGGGCCCTCTTGTTATTGTAAATTAAATTAAATATTTTGGCTTATTGTATTTTAGTATATATAAATTTATTTAGCTTTTACGCTATAAAAATTATTCACGTATAACTCTATAAATATTGTTTTATAAGAAAATAAAATATTTCCCTTAATATTTCTCTTATTTTCTTATTATATTCAAATAACCGTAATTTCATTTTAAATGAAGATTTTAGACTTTTAAACTCATTTTGAATATGAATTATGTATTTTGTACTTGTATATTACGTTTTAGCCAGTTTCGAAATTTTTGAGAATAAAATGACCAAAATACCCCTGTATGGTGAAAATTTTATTCTCTAAAAACTCGATATTTAACAACGATTGCTCACAGGAAAGGAAAGAAACTGATATGTAAGCCTTGCGGGGTTCTGGTTGGCATTCTGGATAATGAGTGTCAATCGGGACGTCGCGGTGATTGTCATGGGCCTAAGGGAGGTTCCGGGTCGTGACAATTCTATTGGTATTAGAGCTTTTGGTTTTAAAGATAAGAGTTTTTGGTTTTAAAGTGGTTTTAAAAATTTACAGTATCAGTATGGCCCCTGATTAAGTTAGGTTAGGTTGAATATAATGCATGCATTTTCATATAGAGCCTAAGGTTCCCTAAGCTTGCTCGTTTTCTCTTATAGATTATTATGCCTCCTCGACATGGACGCCCACCTCTCACTAGATCGGTTGGGAGGAGAAAAGGTCGTTCCCAACATCGTTAGCTAGATGCAGTAGGGGAAGAATCGACTGCGTCTACCATTCGGGCAGCACCTGCTGCTGAGCAGGCCAATAGTCCTTCACATCCTCCACCTCTTCCGCCACCAACTGGTATTCCTGCCATGCCTATTGAGGCAGCATAGGCATTGGCAGCTTTCTTTACTGCAATGGTTGGTGGAGCTCAGACTGGTCAAGTTCCACCTATAGTACCATCAGTTACTCCTTTAGTTCCACCACCGGTACAGGATGTATCCATTTCCAAAAAGCTAAAGGAGGCTAGACAGCTCGGTTTTGTGTCTTTCGCGGGTAAGTTGGATGCCACTGTGGCAAAGGATTGGATTAATCAGGTTTCAGAGACTCTCTTTGATATGAGATTAGACGACGACATGAAGTTGATGGTGGCTACGAGATTATTAGAGAAGAGGGCTCGTACTTGGTGGAATTCAGTGAAGTCCCGTTCCACTACTCCTCAAACGTGGTCTAATTTTCTCAAGGAATTCGATGGTTAGTATTTCACTTATTTTCATCAGAAAGAAAAGAAGAGAGAATTTCTGAGTTTGAAACAGGGAAATCTAACTGTAGAGGAGTACGAGACTTGTTTTAACGAGTTGATGTTATATGTGCCGGATCTGGTGAAATCTGAGCAGGATCAGGCCAGTTATTTCGAAGAAGTACTTCGTAATGAGATTAGAGAGCGGATGACAGTGACTGGTAGAGAGCCGCATAAGGAGGTGGTACAGATGGCTTTACGAGCTTAGAAGCTCGCGACTAAGAATAAGAGGATTTGGACTGAGTTTGCAAAAAGGAGGAATCCTGGTATGTCTTCTAGTCAGACAGTAAAAAGACGCAAGGACTCAGCGATTTCAGGGAGTACTACTTCTGTTTTCGTGACATCTCCTCGACCTCCATTTCCACCATCACAACAGAGACCTTCGAGGTTTAGCAGATCTGCTATGACTGCTTCTGGGAAGAGTTTTGGAGGTTCTGACCTATGCAAAAATTATGGAAATTATCATAGTGGGCTATGTAGAGGGCCAACAAGATGTTTCCAATGTGGACAGACGGGTCGTATTAGGAGTAATTGCCCACGGTTAGGACGAGCCACTGTAGTTGCATCATCTTCACTAGCTCACACTGATATACAAAAGAGAGATTCTTCTGGGTTGCCACCGAGACTAGGAGTGGCCATACGGTCCGGTGTGGAGAGTAATACCCCGGCACATCCACCTTCGAGACCACAGACTCGTACCTTAACAAGAGTTTTCGCTATGACGGAAGATGAGGCACAGGTCTGACTTGGAGCTGTGACAGGTACTGTGTCTTTATTTGATAAAGATGCTTATGTTTTGATAGATTATGGCTCAGATAGGTCTTATGTGAGCACCACATTTGCATCAATTGCTGATAGAAACCTATCACCATTAGAGGAAGCAATTGTAATTCACACCCCTTTAAGAGAAAAGCTAGTTAGAAACAGTTGTTATAGAGACTGTGGGGTAAGGGTAGGCGAGGAAGAATTTAGTGGTGACTTAATTCCTCTAAAGATCCAGGATTTTGATCTAATATTGGGTATGGACTGGTTAACTGCACATCGGGCGAACGTGGATTGTTTTCAAAAGGAAGTTGTTCTTCAAAATTCGGAGGGAGCAGATATTGTGTTTGTAGGGAAACGCCGAGTATTACCATCTTGTGTAATCTCGACCATCAAAGATTCGAAATTAGTGCAAAAAGGGTATCCGGCTTATTTGGCATACGTGATTGATACTTCAAAGGGGGAACCTAAGTTAAAGGATGTCCCAATAATAAGTGAGTTTCCTGATGTATTTCCTGATGATTTACCGGGACTACCTCCTGATCGAGAGCTTGAGTTCCCTATTGATTTACTTTTGGGTATCGCACCTATTTCTATCCCTCCATATAGAATAGCTTCGCCAAAGTTAAAGGAACTGAAAGTCCGGTTGCAAGATTTGGTGGATAAAGGTTTCATTCGGCCTAGCATTTCTCCTTGGGGAGCACCAGTTCTATTTGTCAAGAAGAAGGATGGCACTCTTCGATTGTGTATTGATTACCGTCAGCTGAACCAAGTGACCATCAAGAATAAATATCCTTTACCCCGGATAGATGATTTGTTTGATCAATTACGAGGTGTTATGGTATTCTCTAAGATTGATTTGAGATCTGGGTACTATCAGTTGAGGATTAAGGAGCAAGATGTACCCAAGACTGCTTTCAGGACGCGTTATAGGCATTATGAGTTTCTGGTGATGCCGTTTGGTTTGACTAATGCCCCGACAGTTTTTATGGATCTTATGAACAGGGTGTTCCATCCACACTTGGATAAGTTTATGATAGTATTCATAGATGACATCCTGGTTTATTCGAAGAATGATGATGAACATGCTGTCCATTTGCGCATTGTGTTGCAAACTTTGAACGAGAGACAACTCTATGCCAAGTTCTCTAAATGTGAATTCTTGTTGAAGGAAGTGGTTTTCTTGGGACATGTGGTGTCTGGAGCTGGAATTTATGTCGATCCCAAGAAGATTGAGGCAATCTTACAATGGGAGTAACCGAGAACGGTAACTGAAATTCGTAGTTTCCTTGGCTTAGCTGGTTGGAGATTTGTTCAGGGATTTTCTTTGATAGTAGCTCCTCTGACTTGTTTGACTCGTAAAGGAGTTAAGTATGAGTGGGATGACGTTTGTGAAAATCGATTTCAGGAGCTAAAGAACCGATTAACCTCCACTCCCATTTTAACACTTCTTGTTAATGGTAAGGGATTTGTAGTAAATAGTGATGCTTCAAAGTTGGGGTTGGGGTGCGTATTGATGTAGGATGAAAAAGTTGTGGCTTATGCTTCTAGACAGCTAAAGAGGCATGAAGCAAATTACCTTACCCATGATTTAGAGTTAGCAGCAGTGGTGTTTGCTTTAAAAATCTGGAGGCATTACTTGTATGGTGAGCATTGTCGGATATTTACGGATCACAAGAGTTTAAAATATTTGCTCACCCAAAAAGAGCTTAATTTGAGGCAAAGGCGATGGTTGGAGTTGATAAAAGATTATGACTTGGTGATAGACTATCATCCGAGAAAGGCGAACGTTGTAGTTGATGCCTTAAGTCGTAAGTCTTCATCGTCTTTAGCAGCACTTCAGAGTTGTTATTTTTCAGCATTAATAGAGATGAAATCTCTTAGGGTCCAGTTGAGAAATGGTGAGGATGGATCCTTATTGGTAAACTTCATTGTGCGACCTTCGTTACTTAATCAGATCAAGGACATTCAGAGGTTTGATGATGAGTTAAGAAAATAAATTCAAAAACTAACCGATGGGGGAGTCAGTGAGTTCAGATTTGGAGAGGATAACGTCTTGATGTTTAGAGATCGAGTTTGTGTTCTTGAGGGAAACTAGTTGAGACAGGCGATCATGGAAGAAGCCCATTCATCTACTTATGCATTACATCCCGGAAGCACCAAGATGTATAGGACTATCAGGGAGAATTATTGGTGGCCAAGTATGAAGCGAGACGTAGCAGAATTCGTAGCAAAGTGTCTCGTATGTCAGCAAGTTAAGGCGGAGCATCAGGGGCCAGCAGGTACACTTCAGTCTTTACCTGTTCCCGAGTGGAAATGGGAGCATGTAACTATGGATTTTGTTTTGGGATTGCCGCGGACACAGAGGGGAAAGGATGCGATCTGGGTGATTGTAGATCGGTTGACTAAGTCCGCTCACTTTTTAGCTGTCTATAGTACATACTCTATTGAGAAGCTGGCTCAACTCTTTATAGATGAGATTGTGAGGCTACATGGAGTTCCCGTTTCTATAGTGTCAGACCGAGATCCTCGATTCACTTCTCGATTCTGGCCGAAATTTCAAGAAGCTCTCGGAACCAAATTGAAATTTAGCACTGCTTTTCACCCACAGATGGATGGTCAGTCAGAGAGGACTATCCAGACATTGGAGGATATGTTACGAGCTTGTGTCATTGACTTTATTGGGAGTTGGGACAGACATTTACCATTGGTGGAATTTGCTTACAACAATAGCTTCCAATCTAATATTGGTATGGCACCATACGAAGCTTTATATGGAAGGAAATGTCGTACTCCACTTTGTTGGGATGAAGTGGGTGAAAGAACGTTAGTTAGTGTGGAATTGATTGAGCTAACTAATGACAAGATCAAGGTTATACGAGAGAGGCTAAAAGTAGCCCAGGATAGGTAGAAGAGCTATGCAGATAAATGGAGAAAAGACTTGGAGTTTGAGATCGATGATAGAGTTTTTCTTAAGGTTTCTCCTTGGAAAGGTAATAATCTGAATACTTTGTGGTATTAAGTTTTATTTGATTATATTATTGTGGTAAATTATGGTGTTTTATTTGATAATGAAAGGTGTGATTTGATTTGTGAATAAGGGAAAGCTCAACCCGAGATATATTGGACCATTCCGAATCATTGAAAGGATTGGACCAGTGGCTTATCGGTTAGAATTACCTCCGGAGTTAGATCGGATCCATAATGTCTTCCACGTCTCGATGTTGAAAAAGTATGTTCCCGATCCTTCCCACATTCTAGAGACACCACCGATTGAGTTGCATGACGATTTGAAGTTCGAGGTGCAACCTGTGAGTATCTTGGATCGAAAGGATCGAGTACTGAGGAACATGAGCATTTCAATGGTCAAAGTGTTGTGGAAAAGTGCTCGAATGGAGGAAATGACATGGGAAGTAGAGCATCAGATGAGGAACCAATACCCGCATCTATTTGTCGAATCTGGTAAGTGAAATTTTAAGGTCAAAATTTTATTTTAAGGGGGGTAGAATTGTAAAACCTGACCCTATAAATACATGTCATGACATACATGCACTAAGTAGCATGTTATTATGCTAGGAAAGCACTTAAGAAAAGACGAAACTTGGTATCGTACCTAACGGTACACTTGAGTTGATTTAACCTCGAACTAGTTCAAATAGGAATTGTAGGATGAAATTTAATATTTTATAGTCCAGGAATGACTAAAAATGATTGTTCGGAGTTCGAGGGTTCATTTAGGGTAAAATTGAAAATTTTGATATTCAAGGGTAAAATCGTCATTTTGCCACCTAAGATAATAATTTGATCATGGAGTGAAATTTTTGACCAAGATTAACTATTTGGAGTATAATTTAATGGTAGGAAGTGAAAAAGTTTAATTCTGGTGATTTCTGAAGTGTAGGGGCAAAATCGTAATTTTACCACCCACGGACAAAATTTGAGATTTTGAGAGAATTTAGATCAAATTTGACAAATTGGAGAATGGTATGAGTATAAGGGATGAAAAATATATCTATGGGCAATTTTTCAGTTTTTTGGGCAAAAATGTAATTGTTCACTTTTACGGGGGCAAAAGTGTAAATTTCAAAAATTACTCCACCGAGACTTTGGATAAGTCTGAGAATTTTATCTAAGCTATGGATATGTGGGACAAGTGTATGGTGAAAATTTGGAAACAAATGGATGAAATTTTAAAAATGGGCCAATAGGAAAGTGACATGTGGCATTTTAAAAATGAAATAATATTATTTTAATGAAAAGTCAGCTCATTTAAACCCCATTTTAAGTGCCAGCCGGCCATAAGGAAGAACAAGAGAGGAAATAGAGAGGAAATGAAGAAAAAAAGAAAAACCAAAGAGAAACAAGAAAATTCAAAGGGGAATTCGCGGTTTTCGACCGTTTAGGCGTCTAACGTTAAGATTTTTCGATTTTATCTTGATTTCTACCTTTCCTATGCCTTTATTTCCATTTAGCATGCTTGAGGAGAGAGATCAAAAAGTGATATCAAGGGCTGGATGAAATTCTAAGGGAGAGAAATTGAAATTTTTAGGTTTTGATTTTTAGTTAAATTGATAGTTTTAGTTGGTTAAATGTGTTTAGAAATTAAATTGGGCAAGAAATCATTAAATTTTCACAATACCCACTCTTGGCTAGATGCTCAATGCTGTAAAATGATGATGAATTGATTTTATTCTAAGGAAAATGAAGAGAAAATGATGAAAAACGATTAAACGTGATAGAAAAACAAAGTAGAAAATTAACCGAGTTAATGTCCCATTTTTGGCCGAATTTTCCAAGGAAGGGAGTGAGCTGATTTTGTTGTTTTTAGAAGGTTATTGGCTGATATTTAATGGTTAGAAATGTTGGAGAGAGAATGGGATGATTTGGAGCTAAAATGGAGCGCGTTAGCAATTTATTGGGCAAAGTGCCAAAAATAGGTTAATACCGCGTTTAAGCCGTTTTAGGCTATTGCATTTCATACCATGCATTAGTATAGGATTTAAGTTAATTATATAGTGATTTAGCATCAATGTGATGAATTGTGTAAATTTTTGTAATGTGTCTAGGAGGAGAGCCTTCCGGAAAAGGCAAAGAAGTCGTACCAGACGAGTAGTGATCGGCGCGCTTAGAAAGCTTTTAGTTTGTACAAACGGTGAGTAAACTTATTATTATTGTAAATTATCTAGAGTTTATTTTAAATGCCCTTTATGTATTTTATGAAATGAGAATGAGATTAAAACGAGATTTTTTATGTTTTAGGAATAAATGTGACAAATAAAAATATATTGTATTGATTATGAAATTGAGTAATTGGACGCTGCAAATTGACTTGAAAAATATATATTTTCCTAGGAATGGCTTATGAGAAATGAGTATATGTGGCTATATTTTGTGAGTGCATTGAGAAATTTATGTAAGTTGTTTTTACTATGCAGGCTGGATAAATAAATAAAAGTCACGTTATACTGTCGAAATTTTATTAAAATTGGTGGGTTAGTCACTGCAGTGACGGGTTTTCATGGACTGCCTATTAGAGGGGCACGGTAAACCCAGTTATATAGTTATTCTGGTTGTAGAGGGTAACTCCCGAGGTAGTATTAGAGCTCACTTCACGTCGAACCCCCACGTGAATGTGTAACTCGGCCAACGCCAAGGGATGACTTGTTTTAAAAATAAAAATGTGTTTCACGTGTGAATATTTTAACACCCTTGGCGGACTCGGTTAGATGCCTCGGCCAAGGTATCCCCGAGGATTAGTTTTGGCTTGAGCCTTGTTTTAATAAAAGATATAAGCCTTAACAACTGTTTTGGTAAATTACAAATATTTTATGGTTTAAGAAATAAATTGAAAACATTATGAAATGGGTTGAAATTTGTTGTTTAAACTTGCCTCCATTTTACTCGCCTTTAGATATTTATGATAATGTCTGTTTACTCATTGGGATTTTATAATCTCACCACCTTCCTTTCCACCCATTTCAGGTTTAGTATAGTGTGAGACCCTGTCAAGCTCGATTAAAAGACGGTATTGTATCGAGTGGTACAACTAAGTTAAATCGAGCCTTGAACTAGTTCAAATAGAAATTCTAAGAGGAATTTGAAAATTTTAAAACCAACAGAATGGTTTAGAATAGTGATTTGGAGTTCAAGGTCCAGTTTGGAGTCCATCAGAAAATTGACCAATTAGGGACAAAACGGTCATTTTACCATTTGATGATTAAATGGAGATTTTTAGCCAAGATTTGATCACATTTGACCAAGAATAATTATATGAAATATAATTATGATTATTGGAGTATAAAATGATGTTTAGTAGTGAAAAATTGTGATTCCCGGTATTTATAGAGTAGAAGGGCAAAATGGTAATTTTGCCACTAGTGGACTAAACGAAAATTTTTTTAAACAATTTTTGCCCCAATTGGTTAATATTGATCAATAGTAGTGTTATTTTAGGTTGAAAAGTAGAAATAATGAGATTCCGGTACATTTCGGAGTATAAGGGCAAAATCGTAATTTTTTTTGTCTCGGGGGCAAATCAGTAAAATTTTCGGCCCAGCACTTGTCAAGACCAAGGGATTTTAATTATGGTAGGATTGGATAAATACCAGAATATTTGTGGTGGAAAATTAAGAAGAAAAAGTCAAAAAGTTAAAATTTTGGCCAATAAGCATGTGACACATGGCATGCTTGATTATTTTATTATTTTCTATAGAAATCAGCCCATTAAATCCCCAATTCCCTCACCATATTCGGCCTAGACATCCAGCAACCAGAAAAAAGGAAGAACAAAAGGAAAAACAAGAAAACCTAGGTGGAAATTCAAAGAAAAAGTGAAGAAATCAAGGAAACAAGCTAGGTAAGTTAAAATTTCTTTAATTCTCCTTGATACCTAGCTTACCCATGCTTTTGTTCTTGATTTCCATGGTTGAATATTGAGTTATCATGATGAATTCAATTCTGAAAAATGGGTATGGAAGAGGAATTGTTGTTGGAATAATTTGATTTTAGACTATGTTAGTGTTTAGAGATAGTTAAGCATGGTTATGAACAAAAACACTAAAGAAATATTTAATTTCTCTAGGGTTCCTTGTTGGCTGAACCATGAGGGCTGAATATCAATGGGGGATTGTTTTTATTTCAAGGAAAATGGCATGGAAAATGATGAAGTAAGGTGAAACAGTTATGTAGAAAAAATTCGATGCTAGTACACCAAATGACCAAATTTTTTTTCTATAAGGAATTGTGAGGGTTCTAATGCTGAATTTGGCTTTATTTAAATGTATGTGGTAAATTAAGGTATTAGAGGAGAAATGAATTAATTTAGAGGTGATTTGGACACAATCGTCGATTAATCGGGTGATCGGTCGAATTTAATCGATACCGTGATTAAGCGGTAATCGGGTATATTTGTGCATTTACATATCAAGCATTAGTAGTTTAAATTAATTTATATCAATTTAGGGACAATATGGTAAATTCCTCGACTTGGTTATTTGTCAAGGTGGTGAGACGTCCGGAAAAGGCAAAGGAATTACGCTTGAGGACTATTAGTCAGAGTTCACCCGGAATCCGAATTTTCGACACCTGTGAGTGGACTGCCTATCAAAATTGTTTTGGGAATATGACTGTTTTGAACAAAGTGTTTGAATGATTTTATGCAATTTTTCATGAAAATGAATGCCTTGGGAACAAGCTTTTGAGAAAAGGTTTATGTTATGAAATGTGGTTATTATGGATTTCTATGTGGCTGCATTATGTTGATATACATATGTGCTTGAATATAATGTTGTGTAATTAGGTTGACTCGGCTATGTGCGAGTAGGGAGTGTGCATAAGCCGAGGATGACCCGGTTATGTGCGAGTAGGGAGTGCGCATAATCCGGTGATGACCCAGCCATGTGCGAGTAGGGAGTGCGCATGAGCTGGTGATGATGATGATGGGTTGGTGAGATGATGATGATGGGTATATACGTATATATATATACATATGTAAATGTGTGTGATATAGCAAATTGATGGACAATGATTTATGGTTGTAATGTACGTAAAATTTGACACATTATACTTTGAGAATTTTCATGAATGTTAGGTTGATTTTATTAGTTTAGTAGGATGGCTTTTGTTGAGTGAGGAAAAATGTTTATCTTGTTGCCTTGTTTTCACTGCATCGAAATTCATGCTCGCTGTAGCGAAAAAAAAACTCTGGGGTTTGGAGGGGTTTTAAATAGGAATGAACTAAATTGCATTGTTTGAAACAAGTGCATCATGATTTTAAATTTTTCCTAATTGTTGCTTGTTCCCTTCCTTGTTCACTCACTGGGTTTATACTCACCATTTTCAAATTCATGTTTTCAGATCACGAGGTAGCCGATAATTAGGACGAGGTGTCCTTGTAGATCTGTGTACATCTTCTGGTAGGTGTCTCGGCATTCGGTAGCTGTATATCCATCCGAGTCACTCCGCTGGAGGTCGAGTATTATTTTGTTATGTATAGATGAACTTAAATGTAAATTTTAAAAGAGTAATGCCAGTACGAGTTGGCAATGTGTATCACTATTTTGACTCAAAGTCATGAAATACGACTTAGTGATAATAAATAGAATCATAAGTAAAATAAATAATAGGCTTGCTTGGGTTTAGTGGATTACGTCCATTGGACCCATGCGCCGGTCATGACCCGAAATTTGGGTCGTGACAGTATTGGTATCAGAGCCCTAGGTTTGTCTAGGTCCTAGAACTTCCTTTTTGTTAGTCCAGCGGAGAGTCGGGTCTTTATGTGGGAACTTCAGTTGTAAAGTGTGAACCGCGGCACATTTTACAACCAAATGACCGCATAGATTCCCTATCTTAGAAACCACCTGTTGCTTTAAGTATGATTATAATATGTGTTTAATAACAGGCGTTTGCTTTTGTCTAGGTAAGAATGCCGCCTAAGACACGAGCCGCCTCAAGACGGGCAAGAGAGCAAGATGTTCCCATTGAGATGGCAGATAGACCACGGGCATCCACCCAGAGAGGCCGAGGTAGACGTGGCAGGGTCACTAGGCCGGTGGGGTTGGATACGCCTGTGAGTAGGCAAGAAGAGGGACAGTCCTCAGGTGATGTAGATAGACACCCAGCTAGGGGTATTACTATTGAGGATTTGGCGGCAGGCCTACAGGGAGTTAACCGGGTTGTAGAGATGATGGCGACCCGCATGGAAGATATACAAAGGGTAGTAGAGGGGAGACCTACAGTACAAGAATCCCCTAGCTCCCAAGGACAGGCCGATCACCAACATCATGAGGAGGAAAGGGGACATCTAGATATTTCTCTTCCTGACTTTCTCAAGCTTAAGCCTCCAACATTTACAGGGTCTGATGCATCGGAGAAACCCCAGGTTTTCTTGGATAAGATGGAAAAAATTTGTAAAGCCTTGGGATGTTCTAGTGTTCGGTCAGTTGAGCTAGCCGCCTTCCAATTAGAGGATGTGGCGCAGGAATGGTATAGCTCTTTATGTAGAGGCAGACCGACTAATGCAACACCGTTGGCCTGGAGTGAGTTCAGTGTAGCCTTCTTAGATCGATTCTTACCACTCAGTGTGCGTAATGCCAGAGCTAGAGAGTTTGAGACTTTGGTACAGACTTCAAGCATGACGGTGTCTGAGTATGACATCAAGTTCACGCAGCTAGCTCGTTATGCGCCCTATCTCGTTTCTACTGAGGAGATGAAGATTCAGAGGTTTGTGGATGGGTTAGTGGAGCCATTATTTAGGGCTGTGGCATCCCGAGATTTCACTACTTATTCTGCAGCAGTGGATCGTGCTCAACGCATCGAGATGAGGACCAATGAGAGTAGGGCTGCGAGAGATAGAGCAAAAAGGGGCAAGACAGAGGGTTATCAGGGCCGTAGAGATTTCAGCAGTGGTGGTTCATCTTCTAGCCGTCAGGGTCCACAGAGGGACTCACGGTTACCGCAGCAGGGGAGTGACGCACCTGGTGCTAATATTAGGGTGGGACAGAGAACCTTTAGTTCTAGGAGGCAGCAAGATTCTAGACAGAGTAGTCAAGTCATTCGCTCTTGTGATACTTGTGGGAGACGACATAGTGGACGGTGCTTCCTTACTACAAAAACTTGTTACGGGTGCGGTCAACCTGGGCATATTAGGAGGGATTGTCCGATGGCACATCAATCACCAGATTCTGCTCGTGGTTCCACTCAGCCAGCTTCATCTGCTCCGTCAGTTGCTGTCTCATCTGGCCGGGAGGTTAGTGGATCGAGAGGTAGAGGTGCGGGTACTTCCTCTCAAGGCAGACCATCTGGGTCCGGACATCAAAGTTCTATTGGTAGAGGCCAAGCGAGGGTGTTTGCTTTAACAGAGCAGGAGGCTCAAACATCCAATGCCGTGGTCTCAGGTATTCTCTCCGTTTGTAATATGAATGCTCGAGTACTATTTGATCCTGGTGCTACCCATTCTTTTATCTCTCCATGTTTTGCATCTCGGTTGGGTAGAGGTCGTGTTAGGAGAGAGGAACAATTAGTGGTGTCTACTCCTTTAAAGGAGATATTTGTGGCCGAGTGGGAATATGAGTCATGTGTAGTGCGAGTCAAGGACAAAGACACTTCGGTGAATCTAGTGGTGCTAGACACCTTAGACTTTGATGTAATCTTGGGGATGAATTGGTTATCACCCTGTCATGCTAGTGTGGACTGCTATCATAAATTGGTTAGATTTGATTTCCCCGGTGAACCATCATTTAGTATTCAGGGGGATAGGAGTAATGCTCCAACCAATTTGATATCGGTCATATCTGCCAGAAGATTATTACGACAGGGTTGTATAGGTTACTTGGCTGTTGTAAAGGATAGTCAGGCAAAGATTGGAGATGTAACTCAAGTGTCGGTGGTGAAGGAGTTCGTGGATGTATTTCCTGAAGAGCTACCAGGTTTGCCTCCTGAACGGGAGGTTGAGTTTTGCATAGATTTGATTCCCGACACTAGACCTATATCCATACCCCCATATAGAATGGCACCTGCAGAGCTTAAAGAGCTTAAGGATCAGTTGGAGGATTTGTTGGATAAAGGTTTCATACGACCTAGTGTATCCCCATGGGGAGCACCAGTGTTATTTGTGAAGAAGAAAGATGGGTCACTTAGGTTGTGCATTGATTATCGACAGCTTAATAAAGTGACGGTGAAGAATAAATATCCTCTCCCAAGGATAGATGATTTATTTGATCAACTACAAGGAGCACAATGTTTTTCTAAGATAGATCTGCGATCTGGGTACCATCAGTTGAGAATCCGGAACGAAGATATACCCAAGACCGCATTTCGACCAAGATATGGGCACTATGAGTTCTTAGTGATGTCATTTGGGCTCACGAATGCTCCTGCAGCCTTTATGGATTTGATGAACCGAGTGTTCAAACCTTATTTGGATAAGTTTGTAGTGGTGTTTATTGATGATATTTTGATATATTCAAAGAGTCGAGAGGAGCATGAGCAGCATCTTAAGATAGTGCTCCAAATTTTGAGAGAACATCGATTGTATGCTAAGTTCTCCAAGTGTGAGTTTTGGCTCGAAAGTGTTGCATTCTTGGGGCATGTGGTATCTAAGGAGGGGATACGAGTTGATACAAAGAAAATTGAAGCAGTGGAAAAATGGCCAAGGCCAACATCAGTTACGGAGATTAGAAGCTTTGTGGGTTTAGCTGGCTATTATCGTCGCTTTGTGAAAGACTTCTCCAAAATAGTTGCCCCTTTGACTAAGCTGACACGTAAAGATACAAAATTTGAGTGGTCTGATGCTTGTGAGAATAGTTTTGAGAAGCTTAAGGCATGTCTCACCACAGCTCCAGTGTTAAGCCTGCCGCAAGGCACAGGGGGTTACACGGTGTTTTGTGATGCATCGGGGGTTGGTTTAGGATGTGTATTGATGCAACATGGGAAGGTGATTGCGTATGCATCTAGGCAACTTAAAAGGCATGAGCAGAATTACCCCATACACGATTTGGAAATGGCAGCAATCGTGTTTGCCTTAAAGATTTGGAGACATTACTTGTATGGTGAGACTTGCGAGATATACACGGACCACAAAAGTCTGAAGTATATATTTCAGCAGAGGGATCTTAACTTACGGCAACGTAGATGGATGGAGTTGCTAAAGGATTATGATTGTACTATTTTTTATCATCCCGGTAAGGCCAATGTAGTGGCGGATGCCTTGAGTCGAAAATCAATGGGAAGCTTGGCACATATTTCCATTGGTAGGAGATCTTTGGTTAGAGAGATCCATAGCTTGGGAGACATAGGTGTGCGTTTGGAAGTTGCGGAGACAAATGCTTTGCTAGCACACTTTAGAGTGAGGCCTATTTTAATGGACAGGATTAAAGAAGCACAAAGTAAAGATGAGTTTGTGATTAAGGCCTTAGAGGATCCTCAGGGTAGGAAAGGAAAAATGTTTACTAAAGGCACAGATGGAGTGTTGAGGTATGGAACCAGACTTTATGTGCCTGATGGTGACGGGTTGAGGAGAGAAATATTAGAGGAAGCTCACATGGCAGCTTATGTGGTACATCCAGGGGCTACAAAAATGTATCAAGATTTGAAAGAGGTGTATTGGTGGGAAGGACTTAAGAGAGATGTAGCTGAGTTTGTCTCCAAGTGCCTGGTTTGTCAGCAGGTTAAGGCCGAGCATCAAAAGCCTGCAGGGCTACTACAGCCATTACCAGTACCCGAGTGGAAGTGGGAACATATTGCTATGGACTTTGTAACGGGTTTGCCTCGAACCAGTGGGGGATATGATTCAATTTGGATAGTAGTGGACCGGTTAACAAAGTCAGCTCATTTTCTTCCGGTTAAGACTACTTATGGGGCTGCCCAATATGCTCGAGTTTATGTGGATGAGATAGTGCGACTACATGGTATTCCCATTTCTATAGTATCTGACAGAGGAGCTCAGTTTACTAGTAGGTTTTGGGGAAAGTTGCAAGAAGCATTGGGCACTAAGTTGGATTTCAGCACAGCTTTCCACCCTCAGACTGATGGACAATCTGAACGGACCATACAGACATTGGAGGATATGTTGAGGGCTTGTGTGATAGACCTTGGTGTCAGGTGGGAACAATATCTACCCTTAGTGGAATTTGCCTACAACAACAGTTTCCAAACTAGCATCCAAATGGCACCATTTGAGGCCTTATATGGACGAAGATGTAGGTCACCCATTGGATGGCTAGAGGTGGGAGAAAGGAAACTTTTGGGGCCTGAATTGGTGCAGGATGCAACCGAGAAAATACACATGATCCGTCAGAAGATGTTAACAGCACAAAGTAGACAGAAATCATATGCTGATAACCGACGGAGAGACTTGGAGTTCCAAGTAGGAGATCATGTATTTTTGAAAGTTTCCCCAACTAAAGGGGTAATGAGGTTTGGCAAGAAAGGGAAGTTAAGTCCTCGGTATATAGGGCCATTCGAGATCTTAGAAAAGGTTGGAGCGGTGGCTTATCGTTTGGCATTACCACCAGACCTCTCTAATATTCATCCCGTGTTTCATGTGTCCATGCTTAGGAGGTACAACCCAGATCCATCACATGTAATACGGTATGAAACAATTCAGTTGCAAGATGATCTAACCTATGAGGAACAACCGGTAGCTATCCTTGATAGGCAAGTTAAAAAGCTCCGTTCAAAGGATGTAGCCTCAGTGAAAGTGTTGTGGCGGAATCACACTAGCGAGGAGGTAACGTGGGAAGCTGAGGATGAGATGCGGACAAAGCATCCACACCTCTTCGATATGTAAAGGTAAGCCACTCTACATTGAATTTAAATTCGGGGACCGAATTTTTATTAGTGGGGGAGAATGTGAGACCCTGTCAAGCTCGATTAAAAGACGGTATTGTATCGAGTGGTACAACTAAGTTAAATCGAGCCTTGAACTAGTTCAAATAGAAATTCTAAGAGGAATTTGAAAATTTTAAAACCAACAGAATGGTTTAGAATAGTGATTTGGAGTTCAAGGTCCAGTTTGGAGTCCATCAGAAAATTGACCAATTAGGGACAAAACGGTCATTTTACCATTTGATGATTAAATGGAGATTTTTAGCCAAGATTTGATCACATTTGACCAAGAATAATTATATGAAATATAATTATGATTATTGGAGTATAAAATGATGTTTAGTAGTGAAAAATTGTGATTCCCGGTATTTATAGAGTAGAAGGGCAAAATGGTAATTTTGCCACTAGTGGACTAAACGAAAATTTTTTTAAACAATTTTTGCCCCAATTGGTTAATATTGATCAATAGTAGTGTTATTTTAGGTTGAAAAGTAGAAATAATGAGATTCCGGTACATTTCGGAGTATAAGGGCAAAATCGTAATTTTTTTTGTCTCGGGGGCAAATCAGTAAAATTTTCGGCCCAGCACTTGTCAAGACCAAGGGATTTTAATTATGGTAGGATTGGATAAATACCAGAATATTTGTGGTGGAAAATTAAGAAGAAAAAGTCAAAAAGTTAAAATTTTGGCCAATAAGCATGTGACACATGGCATGCTTGATTATTTTATTATTTTCTATAGAAATCAGCCCATTAAATCCCCAATTCCCTCACCATATTCGGCCTAGACATCCAACAACCAGAAAAAAGGAAGAACAAAAGGAAAAACAAGAAAACCTAGGTGGAAATTCAAAGAAAAAGTGAAGAAATCAAGGAAACAAGCTAGGTAAGTTAAAATTTCTTTAATTCTCCTTGATACCTAGCTTACCCATGCTTTTGTTCTTGATTTCCATGGTTGAATATTGAGTTATCATGATGAATTCAATTCTGAAAAATGGGTATGGAAGAGGAATTGTTGTTGGAATAATTTGATTTTAGACTATGTTAGTGTTTAGAGATAGTTAAGCATGGTTATGAACAAAAACACTAAAGAAATATTTAATTTCTCTAGGGTTCCTTGTTGGCTGAACCATGAGGGCTGAATATCAATGGGGGATTGTTTTTATTTCAAGGAAAATGGCATGGAAAATGATGAAGTAAGGTGAAACAGTTATGTAGAAAAAATTCGATGCTAGTACACCAAATGACCAAATTTTTTTTCTATAAGGAATTGTGAGGGTTCTAATGCTGAATTTGGCTTTATTTAAATGTATGTGGTAAATTAAGGTATTAGAGGAGAAATGAATTAATTTAGAGGTGATTTGGACACAATCGTCGATTAATCGGGTGATCGGTCGAATTTAATCGATACCGTGATTAAGCGGTAATCGGGTATATTTGTGCATTTACATATCAAGCATTAGTAGTTTAAATTAATTTATATCAATTTAGGGACAATATGGTAAATTCCTCGACTTGGTTATTTGTCAAGGTGGTGAGACGTCCGGAAAAGGCAAAGGAATTACGCTTGAGGACTATTAGTCAGAGTTCACCCGGAATCCGAATTTTCGACACCTGTGAGTGGACTGCCTATCAAAATTGTTTTGGGAATATGACTGTTTTGAACAAAGTGTTTGAATGATTTTATGCAATTTTTCATGAAAATGAATGCCTTGGGAACAAGCTTTTGAGAAAAGGTTTATGTTATGAAATGTGGTTATTATGGATTTCTATGTGGCTGCATTATGTTGATATACATATGTGCTTGAATATAATGTTGTGTAATTAGGTTGACTCGGCTATGTGCGAGTAGGGAGTGTGCATAAGCCGAGGATGACCCGGTTATGTGCGAGTAGGGAGTGCGCATAATCCGGTGATGACCCAGCCATGTGCGAGTAGGGAGTGCGCATGAGCTGGTGATGATGATGATGGGTTGGTGAGATGATGATGATGGGTATATACGTATATATATATACATATGTAAATGTGTGTGATATAGCAAATTGATGGACAATGATTTATGGTTGTAATGTACGTAAAATTTGACACATTATACTTTGAGAATTTTCATGAATGTTAGGTTGATTTTATTAGTTTAGTAGGATGGCTTTTGTTGAGTGAGGAAAAATGTTTATCTTGTTGCCTTGTTTTCACTGCATCGAAATTCATGCTCGCTGTAGCGAAAAAAAAACTCTGGGGTTTGGAGGGGTTTTAAATAGGAATGAACTAAATTGCATTGTTTGAAACAAGTGCATCATGATTTTAAATTTTTCCTAATTGTTGCTTGTTCCCTTCCTTGTTCACTCACTGGGTTTATACTCACCATTTTCAAATTCATGTTTTCAGATCACGAGGTAGCCGATAATTAGGACGAGGTGTCCTTGTAGATCTGTGTACATCTTCTGGTAGGTGTCTCGGCATTCGGTAGCTGTATATCCATCCGAGTCACTCCGCTGGAGGTCGAGTATTATTTTGTTATGTATAGATGAACTTAAATGTAAATTTTAAAAGAGTAATGCCAGTACGAGTTGGCAATGTGTATCACTATTTTGACTCAAAGTCATGAAATACGACTTAGTGATAATAAATAGAATCATAAGTAAAATAAATAATAGGCTTGCTTGGGTTTAGTGGATTACGTCCATTGGACCCATGCGCCGGTCATGACCCGAAATTTGGGTCGTGACATATAGACTGTAGATAACTGATCTCATCGAGGACTACCATTGGATCTGCATTTTCCAAACCGTAGGTTCACAGTCTTCTTTACTTTGTTTATTCGGGGGCCCTCTTGTTATTGTAAATTAAATTAAATATTTTGGCTTACTATATTTCAGTATGTATAAATTTATTTAGCTTTTATGCTATAAAAATTATTCACGTATAACTCAATAAATATTGTTTTATAAGAAAATAAAATATTTCCCTTAATATTTCTTTTATTTTCTTATTATATTCAAATAACCGTAATTTTGTTTTAAATGAAGATTTTAGACTTTTAGACTCATTTTGAATATGAATTATGTATTTTGTACTTGTATATTACATTTTAGCCAGTTTCGAAATTTTTGAGAAAAAAATGACCAAAATACCTTTGTGTGGTGAAAATTTTATTTTGATTGTTTTTGATCTAAAATAGTGTATATTCTCTAAAAACTCGATATTTAACAACGATTGCTCATAGGAAAGGAAAGAAACTGATATGTAAGCCTTGCGGGGTTCTGGTTGGCATTCCGGATAATGAGTGTCAATCAGGATGTCGTGGCGATTGTCATGGGCCTGAGGGAGGTTCCGGGTCGTGACAAATTAACTAAAATATTGATATTAAAGATATTCCAATTTTGCAATAACTTGGAACTAAAATAATACCAAAATATCAAGCTTTCCGAATTGTGTTTTGATGAAGTCTACCAAAGAAGCAATACTAGTAGGGTCTACAACATTAATTTGATGAAAAACTACACTATCAGATAGGCTGCACTGTTTTAGCTTTTCTCAACAGCTTCAAGACCCCTATTCTTATCTTTAGTAGTTACCAACACTGTGATTCCTTTTGAAGCTAGCCGTTTACATATTTCCAATCCAATTCCCTTATTTGCACTAGTAACCACTACATATCTAATTAACTTTTACACATATTTATGTAATTATAAAAAGATGACTTGGTAAGCATGACGTAGTTCAAAACATATAAATGTAAAGAACATAGAACACAAAGGAACATGCAAGAGAGAGATATTAACATTTGAACCTCCAAAGCAACTTGACCAGATTCTTTGACACGAGCCCACACATACTCTATTTTCCTTACAAAGAATTTACTTTAAGAATAGAGAAAAGTACTTATGATCTGCTCCTTTCGTTGATGATGGGAACAAATTGAAGTCGAACAAAGATTAGGTTTTATGGAAGATGATCGGGTATATGACAAGCCAACAAATAAAGCAAAATGCACAGATGCCATCTATGCATTTAAACAAGAAACAAGGCAGCAATTAAACAAGAAAAAAGGTAGAAAAAAGTCATACCTTCCTACACAAATAAAAGAATGACAAGGCAACAAGAGCGATGGGTTAGCGAGGCATTTATAGTTTAATAGAACGATAAGGCAGTAAGAGGAAGCGTTAGTTAGCAATGCACATCGAAGGTCAACGAGGTTCATTGGTGGTCAGCAAAGGTTAGCAAGAAGTGGCAAGGGGTCGCAAGGATTTTGGGGTGATAAGGGTTTTGTGGGTAGAGGGATTCTGAAAGATTGAAAATTTGAGGGAAATGGGGCGACAAGGCTAGTTTTTTTTAGTATTCCTTTCCAATTTAAATTAAAAGAATAAAACTTTTAAAATTTTATACATGTATAAAATAATATTTACAAATAATCATAATATGTTATATACTAATGTATAATATATGTAATATTATATAAAATATGAACCATTAGCAATAAACTTTAATATACTTATACTAAACTTTACTATATAAATTATAAACATAATTACACATAATATTTTATATATGTATTAAAATAATATTTACAGATAATCATAATATATTAATATTTTATATATTAATGTATAATATAAAATGTGTAATATATTATTTTGTTGATTATATAATATATTGTTTATGAATTATTATTAATTAAATATATTATTTTGTAAACTATAACTTACTTATATATCAATATCTATAAATTACATATTAATATTACATATTAAACTTTACTATACAGATGTCGCAGAGGAAGAGAGTGGCTAGGATGGGAGGGGTGGTGGAAGAGAAAACTTTGGCTTCGGAGAGCGGTGAGGTAAGGTTAGGGTTAAGGTTGGAGTGGGAAAGGATTTGAGTGGCTCTTCGTCTCAAGAGCTACGTCACCATTGATTGTGCTAGGTTATGACCCCTCGACTATGTTAAAATACAAAACTAAAAATATATTTTTAGTACCATATAAAGATATATTACTCCTAAGTTTTGCTAGTCAGGACAAATTTTCTCATCTTTTTTTAATTATTTTTTTAATGAGATGCCATGTGTATTTGCATTTTGGAGTTTTTTTTTCGAATATTTTATTAGCTGATCAAAATTGAAAATGTCTAATTTTTTATTTAATTATATAAATGAAATTGAAACTAACCTTTGTGACAGATTTTCAATGACAAACTTGTGACAACCAATTTTATTTTAATTTATAAAGGCACTTCTTTTTCCTTCCAAATTATTTATCACAAATTCGTTACTATTTTTGTCACAAAAATTTAATATTAAATTAAACTAATCCTTGTGACAAATTATTCTGTCACAATAATCTGTAACTATACTTAAAATGGTTAATGTTATTTACTTGGGTTGCCCGAATTAAATTTCTATCACAATTTCGTCACTAAATTGTCACCAAACAAGGAATTCTAATTTTGTAACGTTTTTTGTCACAAGATTTTGTAACTAATTTTGGCGCCAAGAAAAAACTTTCATGACCTAATTAATTGTAATAGATTTAGTGACAAATTTAAAATGCCATCACAATTCTGTTAGAAATTCTCAAAACAAATTTATCATTAATTCTATCACAGAACTATCACAATTCCATCACTATAAATCATCATCAATGACAGAAAAATAGTAACAGAAAATTTTTTATCACAATTGCCCGATTTTCTGGTAGTGTCCAAGAAGCTTGCTTAAGTCCATAAATGGATTTTTGAAGCATGCACAGCTTATAAACATTGGCATTGGATATAAAACCTTCAGGTTGTATCATGTACACTTATTCTTGCAAATTCCCATTAAGAAATGTCGTCTTTCAAATCCATTTCCCATGTTTCAAAGTCATGGTATGCAGCAATTGCAAGCAAAATCCTAATGGATTTAAGCATAACAGCTGGTGAAAAGGTTTTTTTTCAAAATCAATTCCTTGTCTTTGTTTGTAGCCTTTTACAACTAGTCTAGTTTTAAAATGTTTACACCTTAGCATCTACATCAGTCTTTCTCTTAAAGACCCACTTGCACCCAATGAGTTTTTTCCCTTCAGGTGGATCCACCAAAGTCCATGCTTAATTGGTATCCATGGAATCCATTTCAAATTTCATGGCTTTTAGCCATTTTTCCGAATCAATGTCCAACATCGCCTCCTCATAAGTTGTAGGCTCGTCATTTATGGGCAGTGCATCCCTTTCCAAGAGAAATCTATATCTATCTTGAGCTTGATGTATCTTACTTGACCTTTTGAGTTGTTGTGACTCTTGAGATTGTGGTTGTACATTAGATGTCACAATCTCAGGCTCAAGTTCTAATGGAATGTCAATTTGTTGGTCTCAAACTTCTTCGAGTACAACTTTACTCCCAATAGCCCTTTCAATTAAGAAACTTTCTCAAGGAAAGTGGCATGCCTTGAAATAAACACCTTTTGCTCAATGAGATTATAGGAATAAAATTTGTGTGTTTCTATAGGATATCTTGTAAATGTACATTTGTTTGATCTCATTCTTAGCCTTTTAGACATTGTATGCTTCACATAAGTAATACATCTATGAGACCTCGACCTCTATAGGCCTGTAACTAAGTGTAGACGCTATAACATGGGCCAAGGATAATTTCATCATTTTTCATGGTGAGCCCCTAGAAGTAGACTTTCAGACATTATTAAGGTCTAAGTAGGCTTGAGGAATAAATGAATAGACTATTATAGACTTTGTCTCAGTGTCAAAGGAGTAAAAAGAGTGCATAAAGGAAAGGAGGAAGACAAGTGGCCTTTGTTAAGGGCATTATTGTAAATTGTATGAAAATTGGATAAACTTTAACTATAAATATCTAATCTTCAGCAGTTTTTCTTCAATTTTCCAGCAGCTTCTCTTATTCTTCTTCATCCTATCATTCTGTCTATTCCATGTTTCTTTGCACCTTTTATGGAAGTATCCTTCAAAACCTTTAAAACTTCCCCAAATTAGCTTTATTTCTCATGTTTTTTTACACCCTTTCATAGGGTTTTTCATGCTCATCCACTTTTACAACTCAACAACCTTCAAAAGTCTTTCTTAAGTACATTCACTCACTAGTTGGACGTGTAGAGAGAGAGAGAGGGAGTGATTTCCTTATTAGCTTGGAAGAATTTTGAAAAGAAATTCAATTACAAATCCACCAAGGTGAGTGAACTTGCATTTAAAATATTTTGGGAAATGTTTTGGTATTTGGATGAAGCATGTGAATGATTTTTATTTGATTTTTCCTTAAAGATTATGCATGGGAACAAGCCTTTATTAATATGTTTTATGTGGTGAGTGTGCAATATGATGAATCCTTGTGCTCCTATAGGATGCTGATATATATATATATATATATATATATATATATGTTGTGTATCAATAGTTAATATTTTGTAATAAATATAACCATGAGTGTGTGCGATGTGGGGGATGCACATGCCGGTAATGACGGGTGCAGAAGTGTGGATGATGATATTGCCTGTGCGCGATGTGGGGGATGCATAAGGCGGTATTAGCTGTGCACGATGTGGGGGATGCACATGATGACTCCAGCTATGTGTGCGATGTGGGGCTTGCACATAAGCTGGGTGAGGCGGTGGTGGTATTGGTGTTTATATATGTATATATATATATATATATATATATATATATATATATATATATATATATGAAATAGAAAGTTTATGAATATGGTATATGGTTGTAATGTATGTGAAATCTTGCATGTTGAACCTTGGAAATTGCTAAGTATTTTCAAGTTGATTTTGTCATTGCAACAGGATGGCCTTTTCTTGATATAATGAGAACTTTCTTCTTGGTGTTCTGTTTCTCGTTGCAGCGAGAAACTCTCGGGTTGGGAGGTTGGCTGCAGTCCTGTAACTCACTGCAGCGAGATGTCTACAGGTGGTTTCACTACAGCGAGAAACCTTCTGTCGTGCTTGCTACCTTGCTTAGTTTCTGCCATATTTTCCACTTCTTTAACATCATAGTTGATCATGGATTTCCAACATCAAGGAATTAATTAATTAAGTTTGAAATGAGGGGTTTTAGTGAGAAACCCTTGGCCAGCTGATGATTTGAGCCCAAATTTTGTGGCAATAAGGATCAGTTATTTCGCTTGACTTGCTTAAATGCTACTAAAGTTTTCACTCGTCAAATTCTTTGTTGTGCATGGATCCTTCATCATCAAGTGATTAACCAATTAAGGGTTTAACGAGGGGTTTTAATAACAACTAAAGTAAATTGCATTGTTTTTGAAAATAAGTGCATCACGATTTCTTTAAACTTGTCTTATCGTTTGCTTGTTCTCTTCCTTTGTTCACTCACTAGGTTTATACTCACTGTTTTCAACTTCATGTTTTCAGATTAGGAGGAAGTCGGTAACTAGGTCGAGGTGTCCTCATAGATTCATCTCCTTGGTAGGTATCTCAGCATTCAATAGCTGTATTGTCGCCTAGGTCTCTCCGCTGAAAGTCGAGTATCCCTTTTGTTGTGTATAGACAAACCCGATGTAAATTATTAAGATGTATGTTTTAGACAATATATGTATATTTTGATTAGTAATGCCACTATGAGTTGGCAATGGTTAGCATTATTTTGAATTGGAATTATGAAATGTGACTTTAGGAACTTTTGATGGAACGATGAACAGGTCATATAAACAGGTTTGCTTGGGCTTTGTGGGCTATGCCCATTGGGCCCATGCGCCAGTCATGGCCCGAAAACTGGTTTATGACAACATTTCCAAATCTTGGCATAAGACAAGTTAGGCCTTTTCCCACTCCATATCTCATATGATGTCTTATCAACTAATTTGGTAAGAACCTGGTTCAGTATATGAGAATTAATTTCTAGGGCATGTCTTGGGAATGATATAGAAAAATCTATACAACTCATCATGGATCAAACCATGTCAAATAATCTTCAATTCGTTCTCTCAAACATCCCATTATGCTGTGAAGTCCTTAAAGGAGTCCATTGTGCGAGAATCTCATTCTCTTTTAAATAATCCTGAAATTCTTGGCTAAAATATTCTTTTCCTCGATTAGATCTAAGAGTGAGAATACTCTTCCCAATTTGTTTCTGAACCTATGCTTTGTATTCTTTGAACTTGTCAAAGGATTTAGATTTATATTTCATCAAATACACATAACCATAGAGAGAATGGTCATTTATGAAGGTGATGAAGTAAGAGTATCCTGCTCTAGCAATAATATTCATAGGACCACATACATCTGAATGTACAAGTCCTTGTAACACCCTAGCTTATTCACCTTCTTGGTGAAAGGTGACTTGGTCATCTTACCAAGGAGACAACACTTACAAGTTCCATAAGATTCATAATTAAATGGATCGATATAAACTTGTTTGTCTAACTTGGTTAAGCGAGTCTCATTGATGTGGCCAAGCTTACAGTGCTAGATGTAGGATAGTTTTGGATCATCATTCTTTGCCTTCTTGAACTCTATATTGAATATGGGTCTTTTAGGATCAAGAATATAGTGATCGTTTGAATGTCTCCCTACACCATAATGCATTTATCCCTTCAAGAATGAACAATTACCCTTAATGCAAAATTCAATATCATCATATAGTGCCAATGACACACATATGATATCTCGAGATATGGAAGGAACATAGTAGCAATCTTTTACTTCCAAGATTAACCCAGAAAGTCAAGGTATGGTAACTGTCCCTATAGCCAATGCAGAACCCTTTGCTCCATTCCCTATTCTTAGGACCACCTCTCCCTTCTTTAATCTTCGACTTGTTTCCAACACCATCATGTCATCACATAAGTGTGACCCATATCCAATATCTAATACCCATGATGACAGATCAATAGTAGACATATTTACTTCAATCATATACATAGTAAAAGGTGAAACTTCCACAAGTTTCCCATTCTTTGACGTTGTCAAGAAGGTAGGGATATGTTCCTTAATAACATATATTCTTAATAGATATTTGAGAACGTTTCTCAACTTGATATACTAGTCCAAACATTTTGTCCCAAGTTTCATGATGGCATCAAGTATGCCGTGCAAAGTGATGTGTATTAGCATTCTAACAGCCTAGACATTTAACGAACATTTATGAGTAATCATGTATTATAATCAATTAAGATGAGTTAGCAAATCTTAAATTGATTGCTCTCACTATTTTCCTTAAGATGATAACCCTCCATATCACCTCAAAAGATCTCTACAAGGATTCTCTCAGTGGGCTAGGATCCCTTTCCATTCTAATCATGATATTGAGTGTGCTTAACAAACCATGATAGGTGGATTAGGTAGGTAACTGAGCTTACCAATTGTATTTCTAAACAACTCCTAGATCAGCTAGGTGACAACACATTGCTAAAACATATCATATATGTTTCGCCTAGCCATTACCTTTAGTTTCCATAATAATCAAGTTTCCAAGCATATGGATTTCATGAAACTAGTTGAGTAAGACCCACCAATATATCACACATACTCGTGTAAAAGTGTGACATTGAGTGTCTTAACAAGTCTCCGATTAAAAAACAGCTAGGTTATCTTGCTATAAGGTGGAAGGCAACTTCATCAAACATGGCATGTGACTTAATATTTATCGAGGGATTTTCTTTTATTTTTTATTTAGTTAAGATTTCATCATTGCATGCATAGTATTAATTAATCGCATATAATAAATCTATCTCATTCATACTACTTTGCATCACATAACATTTATTAAATGGCATAAATAAATCTATCGCATGCATTCTACTTTGGATGATTGTGGACTTTATCTATACTAATTTCCTTAAGCCATCGAAGGAAATTAGCTTGGTCAAACCTAGGGGATAACATACAAAATATTGTAATCTTCCTCCTTGTATCTTCATGGCGCCTTTAAGTCTTCATCTTCGAATTATAAAATAACTCCTAAACTAATCCTAATTCTACACTTTTATGTAACTAGTTACATTTTAGTAAAGAAACCTTGTGGTACATTCGATGGGAGTTAGGTGAGGAGAGAATTTTACAATCCTTGAAAATCAAGAGAGTGGCAAAGTGCATAGACTATTGGGTGAGGGCTAATCATGCATCAAATACAAATAAAACGCAGTGGAAATAAATTTAAAATTAAATTTACACCTCACATTTCTAGGATCTCTTTCATGCCAAATTGAGTACAGAATTAAATTAAAATAAAATTATATAATCATATCACTTTACCTAAATTCAAAAGGTTGATGAATCCATTATTAAATCACCAAATCAGCCTTCAAAAAGGTCAACCACCTCAGTCCGGTTGTTGCAAACCAAAGCTATCCGATGAATCCTTATGCAACCTCTAATGGTGATCCATACCAATGAATGAGAAAATCCTTCTTTAAGGATTGGGAGTGCTATGCCTTGACAATGTGCTACCAAAGATGTGTTTCAAAAACTCATAATCCACACAAAATTGTGGGGCTGAACACACAAAAAAAGAAGTGAATGAAAAATTATTTTTCTTCACACAAGGAATGGCAAGACAAAAGAAATTCTAATGTGCCATTCACTTTTTTTTTAAGCCGTTTTCCACACTTTTGTTTGGAGGCTATACAAAGGTATTTATACCTTGGATTAATTTTAAACCCTAATTACAAAACTATGTTGTAATTGCCAATTAATCTAATAATTTGAATAAACAATTTAATTAAGTCTTATAGAAGCCCAATTAACTTAATTGTTTAATTTCATCAATTAGGCCTATTAACTTAATTAAACAAATTTAATCAATTAGGCCCAATAACTTAATTGTTTAATTTAATTAATTAGGCCTAAACAATTTAATTAATTAAGCCCAATGATTTAATTAAACAATTTAATTAATTAGGCACAACTTAATTAAACAATTTTAATCAACTTAAGTAAACAATTTAATTGTACTTCAACGCGATATCTTCATAGTATTTAAATATTTATTTACTCACGCTATCTTTATTTAATAAAAACACGCGGGCCCCATTAATATTATTTTTCTCCAAAATTTCCTCGTTCTTCTTCTCCCCCACTTAGATTGACCATATATTTCTCCTTCATAAAAAATTTCGACACTGGATAAAATATCAATTTTTTAATATTATTTTATTAAAAAAATATTATTATATTCCAAAATTTTTCACTAGCCTTCTAGGGCTCTGAAACATCTTACTTTGCCCCGATTCACATCCGAATAACCTTTTATCTCGCAAAATTCTTTCTAGATAAAAATATAATTATTTTATTATTATTTCTTCGCGTGCAGAGTATTTTATCTTAAAATACTCTTTTCACCTGTTTCCATCCTTTGGCACTTAAATCAGCATCCATTGACCCTTTGTCTCATTGATAAGGTCATACTTACTTCTATACGAGGGTACTAGGTGTCACACTCTTAGAGTACACCAAAATGTCGCTTATAAACATAACCATAAATCCATCCAAATATGCTTGAAAAACTCTATTCATCAAATCCATAGAGCCTACAAGGCATTAGTGAGCCCAAATGACTTCGCTAAGAATTTATAATAACCATAGCATGTACAGAACATTATCTTTGGTATATCACTCTCTTGAATTCTGAACTAGTGATAGCCAGAGAGTAAATTAATCATGGAAAAGTACACTGCACCCTACAATTAATCAAATAAATTGTCTATTCTCAAGAGTTGATATTTATTCTTAATCGTCACTTTATTGAGTTGTTGGTAGTCAATACACAATCGAAGGCTATCATCCTTCTTTTGAACGAAAACTAATAGAACTCCCCAAGGAGAAACACTCATGTGAATGAAGTCCTTATTTAACAAATCCTCCAATTTCTTCTTAAGCTCCCTTAACTCAGTTGGAGCCATTCAGTATAGGGGTATAGATATCAGCCCTATCTTTGAAACTAAATCAATATAAATTCAATCTCCCTGTTCGAAGGCAATCTAGGCAATTCATCTAGAAACACATCCGAATATTCACCTACTACCGATACAGAATCCAAACTCCTTTTGTCCATTGGAATATTTCCTTTCATCGTTAAATACCCTTGGCCTTCCTGCCTTGGCTTTCTTCTAATGGCCATAATTGACATAACTTCTGTATACATTGGATTGTTATGCCCATAAATCACAAACAAAGGTTTCTCCCAAAAACTTAAACTTTACTAACTTATAGTGGCAATCCACCTTAGCAAAATAGGATGCTAACCAGTCCATTCCTAAAATTACATCAAAGTCCAAAGTCAACAAGAATAGCAAGTCTACTAAGGTGTCCATGTCCTTAATGCAAACCACACAAGACTTGTATACATATTCTACCACAAACACATCCTCTTAAGGAGTAGTCATAATCAAGGGTTCTTTCATATTACCTCAAAATCCATTCAACTTTCGTACAAAATGTGGTGACACAAATGAATGAGTTGATCCAAGATCAAACAAAACTAATGCTTCGGTATCACAAATAGAGTGTACTTGTGACTATTGTTATAATACCCCTATCACGAGTCGATTTCCTAGCCATGACAGGTGCATGGACTCAATGGACGTAGCCCACTAAGCCCAAGCAAGCCTATTTACGTAATCTTGCTTGTCATCCCATCAATTATTTTGAAAGCTACATCTCAGAATGCCACCCTTCAAGTACTTTACTAATAAGCTATAGCAATCAAAACTGCATTTATATTAATCCATAATAATATTAACCATTGCCACTCATGGTGGCTTACTAAATCAAATATACATATATGGTCTAAGGCATGCATCTTAGTATTTTACATCACATGTACGTATTTATAAACAAAAATGACTGTGGGCTTTTAATGGAGTGACCAAGGTGAAAGGACGGCTACTAAATGCCAGCATACCTACCAAAAAGACGAAACTACATGAACACCTTAACCTAGGTTCCAACTGCCTCTTGATCTGAAAACATGAAGTTGAAAACAGTGAGTACAAACTTAGTGAGTGAACATAAAAAGGGAACAAGCAACAATAAGGAAAGTTGATAATCATGATGCACTTATTTGAAAACAATGCAACTTAGCTCAAGTTCTTATTAAAATCCCTCCATTAAACCCTTGGTTATTAAATCATTTAATGATGAAGGAATCATATTTAGCATTAAATTTGAAAGAGAGGAAGTTTTTAGCAATCATTCCATCTTACCCAGCTAATGTGCATCCCACTACATCGTGCACATAGTCGGACATCCCATCTCACCCAGCTCATATGCATCCCACCACATCATGCACATAGCCGGACAGTATCACCATCCATCTCCCTCACCACTGTGAGACCTTGACCTTTATAGGCCCGTAACTAGGCATAGACGTAATAACACGGGCTAAGGGTAGTTTCATCATTTCCTTAGTAAGCCCCTAAAAGCAAGTTTTTAAACAATATTTTGGCCTAAGTAGGCCTAAGGCATAAATGAATGATGAAATACGAGCAAAATGGTGAAGAAAAAAAAATGATGATTCTCGAGGTAGGGGCAAAATGGTCATTTTTCATCTCGGGTCAAAATTTTAAGTTTTCGTAAACTCGAGTATTTTTAGACTCTTGTGGACCTGGCCTTAGTGTCAAAAGAGTAAAAAGATTGCACAAAGGATTGGAGAAGAATAAGCTAACTTGCTAAGGGCATTTTTGTAATTTAAGTGAAGTTGGATAAGCTTGAGCTATAAATATCAGCTTCCAGCAACTTCTTTTCACAGTTCCAGCAGCTTCTTCCTTTCCTTCCTTCTTCCCTTTCACGTTTCTTCATCCTCCATGGAAGCTTGATATGAAACCTCCATAACCTCTCTTGATATAGCTCAAATTTTTAAGCTTTTGTGCACTTTTGCATAGAACCCTTGTGCTCTTTCACTCTCTCACTTCAAAACCCTTGATAAGTCTTACTTCCATACTTTCTCTCACTAGCTAGGTGTTTTAGAGAGAGATAGCTTGAAGGTTTTTGGAAAGAATTTGAATTACAAAGCTACCAAGGTGAGTAGTGAATTAGAATTGATTTTTAAGTGTTGAGAATGTCTAGTAATTAGATTTGTGAGTGTTTTATTGTTGAGGTTGTTCATTCACTTTGGAGTGATTAGGATAGTGAAAATAAATAGCCATTTAAATGGTAATCGGAAGCTAGCTAAGAGATAGCTTTTAGAATTTATAAGTATGTGAATTGACATAATGGTGATGCTAATGTGATGATAGGTTCCAACGAAACCCCATCACCCCATTTGGACCATTAGGGAAGTTAGAGTCGACTAAAGGTTCAACAAAATACCGATGAGTGAACTTGTATTTCAAAATTTTTTTAGGAATGTGAATGTATTTATACAAAACCTTTGAATGATTTTATCCAACTTTCTTAAAAAACGGATGCCTTGGGAACAAGCCTTTGATAATTTGTCTTTATATGTGACATGTGGCTGTTATGGATTCTTGTACTACTACATTATGTTGATATATATATGTTGTGCATTGATGGTTGATATTGTGTGATAATGATAATCGTTCATGTGCACGATGTGGGGGGATGCACATGCCGGTGATGACGGTGGTGAAAGAGTTGGATGATGAAAGTGCCCATGTGCACGATGTGGGGGGATGCACACGATGGCACTAATTGTGCACGATGTGGGGGGATGCACATGAGCTGGGTGAGACAATGGTGGTATTGGTGTTTATCTATGTATATTGGTATATATATTTTACTAAATAAGAGTTCATGAATATGGTATATGGTTGTAATGCATGTGAAAATTTGGCATGTTGAACTTTGGGAATTTTTAAGTGTTTTATGTTGATTTTGTCATTTTAGCAGGATGGCCTTCTTCTTGAGAAAATGGAAACTTTTCTTTGGTGCCCTATTTCTTGCTGCAGCGAGAAACTCTCAGGTTTAAGGGGTCTGCCTGACTTGGTTCTCGCTGCAGCGAGAAAAATTTCTAGAGCTTCTCGCTACAGCGAGAAACATTCTATTTTGGCCACTTGAATTTCGCTGCAGCGAGAAACTTTCTGTCTAATATGCTATCTTGCTGGGTTTCGCCATATTTTTCCATTTCATTTACACCATAGTTGAGCATGGACTCCCAACATTTAGAGGATTATCTAATTAAGCTTGAAGTGAGGAATTTTAGAGAGAAACTCTCGGCCAGTTGAGAAACCCTCGTCCAGCTAATAACTTGAGCCAAATTTTGCTGCAGCAAAAATTCATTCTCGCTATAACTATGCTGCAGCGAGAATGCCTTTCCACTACAGCGAGGACCCGTTGTTTCATATGACTAGCTTGTATATCACTGAAGCTTTTGTTCTTCAAATTTTTTGTTATGTATGGAATCATTACTATCAAGTGATTAATCATTTAAGGGTTTAACGAGGGGTTTTAATAAGAATGAAACTAAATTGGATTGTTTTGAAAATAAATGCATCATGATTTCTTTAAACTTTCCCTTTTGTTTGCTTGTTCCCTTCTTATGTTTACTCACTGAGTTTGTACTCACTGTTTTCAACTTCATGTTTTCAAATCAGGGGGCAGTCGGTAACTAGGTCGAGGTGTCCTTGTAGATTCGACTCTTGGTAGATGTCTCGTCATTCAGTAGCTGTACTTTCGCTCGAGTCTCTTCGCTGGGAATCGAGTTTCCTTTTTGAGATGTATAAGCAAACCTGATGTAAATTATTAAGATACATGTTGTAGACAATATATGTATATTTTGAAGGGTAATGCCACTACGAGCTAGAAATGGTTAACATTAATTTGATTCAAAATTATGAAATGTGACTTTAAAAACTTTGATGGAATAATGAACAGGTCACATAGATATGCTTGCTTGGGCTTTTTGGGCTATGTCCATTGAGTCCATGCGTCAGTCATGGCCCAGGATTTGGGTCGTGACAACCACCATCATCACCGGTAAGTGCACACTCACCCCGCATATGCATGGTTGCATTTGTCATACAATGGTACCATTTATGACATAGTATACATATATATATCAACATCATACAAAAACATATGGATTCATCCTTTTACACATTTCACATTTCACAACATCAAACATTTTATCAAGGGCTTGTTCCCAGGCAATTTTAAACCAAAAATCGATAAAATTCCCAAATGATTCATTGAAACACATAAACATTTCCCCAAAACATTTTGAAATGCAAGTTCACTCACCAGTCTTTGTTGATGTTTCGGTGGGCTCTAACTTCGACTAATGTTTCGAATGGAGGTGTGGGGTTTTGATGGAACCTATCATACACAACAACATCACAATCAACCCAACTTGGCATTAATACCATTCCAAAGCTATTTTCACAAATCAAGCTTCACCAGCCCTTCATGTTTATCTTCCATTACCATTTGATTGGCTATTTAGTTCTCTACTTTAGTAACACTAGAAATATATAAACAACTTTAGCAATACAAATTTCTTAATTCTAATTATTAGCCTTTATCAACAACTTAAAACCAGTCCTAATCCATCACTCACCTTGGTGGATTGTAATGAAATTTCTTCCCAAGAGTCCTCAAGCTATCATGAAACCTCTCTTTCTTTCTTTACAAAGTTCAGCTGGTGAGAGAAAGTATTGAAGAAAGACTTTTAAGGGTTTGTTTAAGGTGAAGGAGTAAAATAGTATGAGAAACCCTACAATAGGGTGTGTAGAGCACAACAATTGAGGTTAGTTTGGAAGAGTAATGGAAGCTTGAGAGAAGCTTTCATGGAAGAGGAGAGAAGCGTGAGATGAGAGGAAAGAGAAGAATAAGTTTTTGGGGAAGTGAAAAAGCTGCTGGAAGAATGAGATTTTTATAGTTAAAGCTTATCTAAATTTTCATGCAATTACAATAATGCCCTTAACAAGGCCACTTGTCTTCCTCCTTTTCTTGTGCAATCTTTTACTCTTTTAACACTGGAAAAGTCCAAAATCTTCTGAAAGAAGTCCCTTAAGTAGCCCTCAAAAGTCCTAGCTTTAAAAATCCCCTCAACTTATTATTTGTGGAAATTACAGTGAGGATCGCGGCTCTCAATTTCTAACATCGTAACTCTCAATTTTTAGCACCGCGGTGCTCAAATGTTCTGTCCGAATTTGTTCTCTTGGTAGAGTACTTCCACTTCAACAAAGATTTTGACCACTTTCCCTTCAAAACTGGGAAAAATGATAAAAATAAAAGTTGTAGCCCTATCTCTTATCTTTCTAATCGTTTAAAAATAATGTCATTTAAACTTCTGTAGTGGGAGATATACTTGAAAAACTAAAACATATGCAAATAGAGGAATAACCCATTATACACCTTTCTTCACCAATTGAAATTATTTCTGAATCCTACTCCTATAATGACATAAACTAATTATAAGTAATCTAAAACTAGCATCATTAGCTCAAATTAAACCTTTAAACATAGGTTCCACCTTGAGTTATCCGTCTATGAGGGTCGAGGTTTCACAACCCCGTACTTTGACATGGTGGCTAATGAAGCTTATCGAATGCCAAATGAGGTTAATTAAAATGTTCAAAGGTGAGGAAAGGTGAAAAGAGTATTTTAAGATAAGATATTTTGCATGCGAGGGAATAATAATAAAATAATAATATTTTTATCGAAGAAGAATTTACGAGATAAAAAGTGATTTGGAAGTGAATTGAGGCATAATAAGGTATTTTGGGTACCAATGAGACAAGTAAAAAATTTTAGAATAAAATAATGTTAAAATATTAATATTTTATTCAATGTCAAAATTTTTCATGAAGGAGTATACGGTTAATCTATGTGGCGAAAGGAAGAACGAGGAAATTTTAGAGAAAAATGAAGTTAGTGGGGCCCGTGCGTTATTAAATAAAACTAATGCGGGAAAAAAATAATAAATATATTTTAAACAGTATGGAGACGCTTCGTTGGAGTACAAGCTTTATATTTCATTTGTACATGTGTAAAAGAAGATAATAGAAGAAAATTAGAGTTAAAAGAGTGTTGGGAGGACTAAATTAAAAAGGGAAGAAACTTAGAGGGTAAATCGATAATTTTACATAAAGTTTGGTCAAAGCTTCCAAAGGAAGCTCTAACTTTCATCTTTATCAGCCATGACCGTCCTTATCTCCTCTAGCAAGATATTTTCTTCATCTTCTTGAAGCTTCCAACGCCATTTTCATTACAAGTTCATGAAAATCAAATTTTTTTATGTGATTTCCCTTGTTGCTTTTCATTTCCATTCTTTTCTTACTTCTTTCTTCTCCAAACTTCTTGGGCACTAGACCTGTAGCTTCTAACCCCAATTTCTAGCGCATCTAAACCTTAGGCGAAGAAGAAATAAAAAGAAAGAAAGGAAGAAAAGCTTGGTTTTGTAATTCAAGCAAGCTAAGGTAAGGATTTTTGTGTTTTAAGCTCATGGTTGGTTAAATCTTTGGAGAAATAATGTGTGAATCATTTTGGCAGCTTGATGATTAATGTTTTGAAGGAATATTGGAGTGCAAGTACTGGTCAAGAAACCATAAAGGTAAAGACAAATGATGTTTTAAGTGTAGTTGAGGAATCTTGAGAAATTGGGTATTGTTGTGTAGTTGACATTTTAAGTGGCATATTGTGAGAAATTGTGGTTCTTGTGGAAAGGATGGTTGAACTTGATAAATATCCTTAGACAAGATTAATATATATGTTAGATTCATAAACAAGTTGCTGGCAATCATAATTTAAACAATTACATAAGCAAGGGATAAAAACAACTTTGGTAAAAATTGTGTTAAAGAATTACGCTTTGGATGCTCCTTTTGTGTGATAATAATGACCCAGCTATGTGTGATGTAGGTGTGCACATGAGATGATGATTACCCAGCTATGTGTGGTGTGGGAGTGCACATGAGCTCATGATGACCCGACTATGTGCGAGTAGGGAGTGCACATGAGTTGAGTGTGACGGGATGGTATGCATGATGATGTATGTATATATATATATATATATGCTATAGAAAGTTTATGAAAATATTTCTGAATGTGTTGTATGTTGGCATTGTTAATTGCTCCCAAATTGCTTCTCATTTCAGCAATAAAATGGTTTTTTGATGTAACAAGACCCCTTCAACTAAATTGCTCTGTTTCTCGCTGCAGCGAGATTCATTTTCACTGCAGCGAGAAACTCTAGGGTAGGCTCCCTTAATCCACGCTCTGAATTTCACTACAGCAAGAATGGATTCCCGCTGCAGCGAGGAATTTAACTGCAACGAAAATGGATTCTAGCTGCAGCGAGAAACTCTTAAGTGGTTCCAAAATTGTGGTGCAGTGCTTTCACTTTGACAATGATTTTTATCACCTTTCAATCAGAACTGGGCAAAGTGGTAAACATCAAAGTTATAGCCCAGCCTCTTAGCTTTCTTATGACTTAAAAATCATGTCAACTGGACTTCTTTAGTGGAAGATATGCTTGAAAAACCAAAATATATGTAAACCAAGAATGCCTTTTCACTACAGTGAGAAACCCTTTGTTTTGTTTGTCTTGCTTGGACATTTGCTGAAACTTTCATTCTTTTCAACTTCATGGTTTATCATGGATCTTTCAACACTACGGGATTTAATAATCAAAGGTTGATTATGGGGTTTTACAAGAATTTAAACTAAATTGCATTGTTTTTAACAAAAGTGCATCATGTTTTCAAAATTTTTCCGTATCGGTTGTTTGTCCCCTTCTTATGTTCACTCACTGAGTTTTATACTCACTCTTTTAAACTTCATGTTTTCAGATTCAGAGGCAGTTGGAACCTAGATTGAGTTGTCCATGTATGCTCACCTTCTTGGTAGATACTATGGCATCTCAATAGTTGTACCTTCACCCAAGGTCACTCCGCTGACGGTCAAGAGTCTTATGCTTGTGTATACGTATAAGTACTGTAGACCACTAAGATTCATGTCAAAAATCAAATATGTATATTTGATTACTGATACCATTATAGGTTGGCAAACTAGAGACATTATTTTAACGTAATACAAATGTGAATATTGGGTTGCTATAAAATGTTACTGAAATATTTATAGTTGAGAATTACAATATGTGGTTTTAGAAATGATGGTTGGGAATGATGATCGGGATTGTATAAAAAGGCTTGCTTGGGCTTAGTGGGGTATGCCTATTAGGCCCATGCGTCGGTCATGGCCTAGAAATTGGGCTATGACAATTGCGTTCAAAGTTTGTGCACCTTTTTGTGTCAGAGCAAATACCTTTGCTTGACCACCATTTTCATTAATTGGTTGTGTTGATCTACCCTGAAAGGATGAGGCCACTCCCATGCCTTTATCATCTCTAAGGTTCTTTCCAAACCATGTTGTTCTAGGCAAGGTAGTGCTAACGGATCGCATATATTTGTAGTCAACTTCTAACAACTACCTTTGCCTTAGACAATCTCTTAACAAATGCCTAGACTGGTCACATCCAAAACATAATTTAGTTGCTTTGTGGCATGGTCCACCATGTGTCTTTCCCCAATAATTACGTAAAACACCCCCTACTTGAGGGCTAAATTAGATACTCTGACAGATTGATCTCATCTATTAAGTGGGATAAACAAATCATTATTCTTTGGTGGCCTGTGTATCGAAGTGGTTCCTTCATGGCTTTGACGATTTATAGATAATAGGCTTTTAGTCTCACCAGTATCTTTTTGGCCCTGTTGGCATTGTGTTTGAGTTCTTCAACCTTTATTTCTTTCCATCCCAGTTTTAATTCTCTTGGTCTTATTCAATCTGGCTACATCCACCACTATAGAATAAGAAGCAAATCTCTTTGTGGCAAGGACTCTAAATAATAGCTCAATCAATCCTTTGACAAATCTTTTGATCCTTTTCTCCTCAATCAAGATTAAGTCAAGATCATAACGAGATAGTTAGGTGAATCAGATATCATACTCTGTCCTTAACATGTTTGGGGTTTGAACCAAAGTCTTAAACTTTTGTGCCTTTGTGTCTCTAGTGCTCTCAGGTCAAAAGCAATCCACAAAAGGTTAGACAAATTTCTTCAAAGTCATTGGGGCTGAACCAGATGGTCAACTTCTCTTGAAGGATACAAACCATATTAATGCCAAATCTTTTAATCTAAATCCCACCAGGTCTATTGACTAATAAACGAAGCATCCCAAGGTGCAACATATGCACTCCTTATCTTTCAAAAATCTTTGTAGATCTTTTTGCGCAATTGATCTCGTGAATAGTGAGGGCTTAAGTTTCAGAAAATTTGCCAAGTTAACCTCAATAATGCCTCTTTGATGCACACATTGAGCTACGTATTCTAGATCCTAAGAATTGGAGTCAACCTATTCTCTAGAATGAGCCTCACCACTATTATAAAAGTTAGAAAATTCATATGCCAAGTTTTGCAATCCTATTGCTAAATCCTCTAGGGTGACACCTCTTCATGTCAAATGGTCATCCTTAGCTCCCTCAAAACTATCATTAGGATACATCTCACTAGGATCTACATTTCAAGCGCATCTAATGGCTTCATTCCTTCCATGAGTATTAGATGGGGAGCTTCTTGTTCTCCTCTGGCCCTTGAGGCGACTCTCATTTTATGCAGCATCCTGTACTAAGATGAAGCAACACCATGTTAAAAATTTCAAAATTCATGGTTTAAAATGGTTATCTTATTAAAGAACTTCAGAGTTTATGCAGCCTCCCAATCATGACTCGTGCTACAGTCACAGACCATGAACAAGACTCTACACTAATCTCGACACTGTACAAACAGACATAGAATGACCTAAAAAACTTTAATCTTAGCCTTTGATACCAACTTTGTCACAACTAATCAGATCACCTAACAAATCTTAGCCTTTAATCAGATCACCTAAAAAACAGACTAGGGGCCATGATCGGTGCACGAGTTCAGTATGCAAGGCCCATAAGACTTGAGCCAGCCTTAGAAATTCTAACTAATCAGATCACCTAACAAATAGCCAAGGGTTTTTCACATCAAATATATTCATAGTATAACTTAAGTTCAAATACATAAACAGTGCCCTTTAGCACTTACTTCATACACAATATTTAACACAATAAACACAGGCCATACATTGGCTAACGTAATGGGTTTATACAATATAATCCTTAGTCAAAATAATGGTAATACGTTGCATACATATAAATTTCGAACTGGAACATAATCCGAAACAAAACTAGAAGAGGAAAGACCCAAAGTTGGACTTAGCAAAGTGAGCACATCAAATGGAGAATGCCTACTAGATGCCAAAATTGTCGATCTAGAGATGACATTAGCCACGTAAGTTTTATAGCCTATTTACCTGCACATGGTACAAATAGAAGGTAGGTCATCTAATACTTAGTCAGTGGGAGTAGATAATTCAAATATAACTATGCAGATATATATACATACATATAATGCATTCTGAATACATCAAAATATTCTAACAATCATCTCCAACAATAAAGGTGTATCCAAGTGATCCCCGAAAGGTATTCTCTAAACATACTAATCGTAATAATGCCACTGTATCTCTATAAATAATGTATACCAAATCAAGCTTACCTCAGAAGCTGATACTAAAGCTAAGTCCTTAAGGCATCTTGTAATTTCCAGGGACAATATCAAAATCAAACTCATTTGGGTTACCTCAAAGATTTCCATCAAATACTATTATCTTTCATTCACTAATCACATAGTCAACTCTATAGCATGTTATACACAAATCATACCATTATAGTCAAAGAGTGGTCCTTCTTGGAGATATCAAATCTTGTACAAAGCTAAACCAATGAAGTCAAATCAAGCATTGCGCAAAAATAATTGACGAAGAGTCAAATCACGCATGGCACCGAAGTGACCAACGAAGAGTTAAATCATGCTTAGTGCCACAGCCACTAGCAATAAATCCAATCACATTCAAAGTCGAAGCGTCCAATAGATATTATAGGACTTCATTTAACCACAAGCAAATCAATGTCCAGAATTTATCGTCATTGGATGGATCAAATACCCACAATCCAAGCCATCATGCCATTAATATTGCATATGAGCCGTTTCACATCAAAGATCATGCTTTATAGGTTTCGAACACCTAACCAGTTCAATGTCACTTCTATATGCCTTTGACCATCAAAAGATCAACACTTATAATTCACTAAGAGTTTATTTGTTTCAAGTAAATTATTCCCAGACACATATCATAATCTCATAAAATTCATCATAGCTAGACCTCCTAGTCTAGGTTTCAAACATAAGCCTCTAAATGGCTTTACACAATGCACACACAGAGATTCACATATAATCAATGTACTAGCCAAAGCCCATTTATCTAGGCAAGTACATGTCATTCAAGTACCATGGGAGCGCATTAACAATGTGTTGTGCATCACATGCATTAACTCAAAGAAAAAAACCCATTCACAGTGACAAACAAAGGTTCTTCCATAGTTAAATTGAGCTTTCTTTGCCTCGAATGGTTTTGCAGCTCACTAGCATGCTAATAGCTTGTTTTTCTCTAAAGAAATCAAAATAATAATTATTCTCAGCTTTCAACACATTTTTAGCATTTATATTTTAATATTTTTGTAGCTACCCAAATCCACATTTTCAAAATCACATCTTTCCTAGGTTCTAACGCTTAGGGTAGTTGAAATCTTATCTTTGATGTCAAATAAACCTAAATCTCCAACTCAATCAACCAACCAACTTAACGGGAAAGTTGGAGTAACATAAATTTCTCATTATTACCAATTAAATAAAAAAAATCAATCTATAGAAAGGTTTGATCTTCCCTCAAAAACACTTCCCTAAGCTCAAATCCACTTCAAATGAGCTCTAAGTTCAACTTAAGGTTAGGGTTTCAAAGGGTAAAGAATAGGGCGGGTTTTCCTTTTTGTTTTAAAATGGGCAAACAGACCAAAACCCCTTTTATTTTTGCATTTTCGCACACATCTATTGATAGATGGAAAGCATCTATCGATAGATACCTCTTTTATTATTGGTGTTGACCTTCCATCTATTGATAAATGGTGCATTGGACCTATTCACATTTTCCATGTTTACCTATCTATTAATATATTCCTTTGATCTATCAATAGATGCTTCTTAACTTGGTTTCCATCAAACTCGTCTAGCTATCTATTAATAGATTTCAACCAAAATGCTTCACTAAATTCCTTAGTGGTCATCTATTGATAGTCATGTGGATTCTATCAATAAATGTTCATTTAATTTGTCTTCCTTACACTTTCTATCTTGCATTTATCAATAGATGCAAAACATCTATTGATAAATTATGCCTAGATTTCAATTTTCACTCCTTACACTTTCTATCTTGCATTTATCAATAAATGCAAAACATCTATCGATAGATTATGCCCAAATTTCAATTTTCACCTCTCCAATCTCCAAATTCACTCCTTTAAGTCTCCAATGCATTTTTTGTCAAACAAGTACTTCAAATCTTTCATATAACTGAAGATTTTTTCATATATACTCAAATATAAAAATCAAATCTCCATCTAAACTTTAAACTTTAAGATTCATCGATCATTTTCTAACAATTTGCCTAACAATCATGGTACATGCTTCCATACACTTAGCATCTTTAACATATCATCAAAAGTCCTCAATGCACAATAAATTTTAATGTCATTCTTTATACAAATAAGCATTGTGAAGACCGCATCCTGATCTTTACCAACATCTGAGACTTGTGGGAGAACCCGCCAAATCCCAAACAAGCCTTGGTTGAGATTCTTGTTAACAAAACTAGACATTTTAATGTGTATATTAAACAACTCAGATTTCCTTATAATGTTTCGCTTTGTGATGATTATTAAAAATTCTACGGACTTGTATAAATATGATCGTTTACTTAAACCGAATAAAAAACTTTAATTAAAATAAGCAATTAGATATCAATATCCAAATCTAGCAAATTTTGAAATACATTCAAACATCACACTTAGAATTCATTACACGAAATCAAAGTTGTTCAGTGATACAATTCCAATAAACTAATTTTAATACATATGACCATTGTACACAAACATGACCTCTATGTAGCAGAATGACTTAGAGTGGAAGTCTAACAGGTGCCATTACCTACATCACAGCGAGTCAAAATGTGCGGAGGCAATACACGCAAGCTAATCACTTATCTGCAAAAAGGGAAAGATAATGGGGTGAGTCTCATAGACTTAGTGATCATCAGCTCCGTAAACAAGGCGTAGTTGGGAAATAAGCCAAGGATAAAATTTTTGAATATTAAAAGCATATGATTATATAAGCCATTTAAAATCAACTACAACATTTGTGCCTTGCATATATACCAAAGAATTATGATGCAAAGAAACCATTTCAAGTAATATATTAAATCGGTACAATTAAAGATTTCTACCATCGAAATCATTGATGTCTTTTCCTCAAAATCGAACTAACATAAGTGCACACGCTCCCATAAAATCAAGCAATGTCAATGCTTATACATAAGCATACAAACAAGCTCATACTTAAGGTATTAAACACAAAACCATTGTATAAATGAGGGAGCTGTGAAAAATCGGCCTATGGACCATGCAAAAGAATACATATTTGAAAACCCAAAGAGATATCACTCTCGAGTAGGTAATAGACCTATGGACCCACTTCCACGTAATAACATCTAGGAGGCCCCATCCACTAGATTCCCATAGCCATGGCATTCTCGATGACATTAGCCAGCATCGGAGAAATCATGTGGTCGCAACCACGTATATCAACTCCTGGCTTAGCCACGTGTATCAACCTGTGGCCTCGCGACGTATATCTCACAGACCGTGGCCTAATTACATCAAATAGCTCGTCGATGACCCAAAGGTTCTCTAGCTAGAGCTCACTTGTGCACAAGGGTCACATTATTTCGATGTGGCATTCAACCTACTCTCGAATCTCCTAGTTTGACAAAACCATTTACCAAATTGGGTTTTCAAAAGCTTATTTTAAATTCATTTTGAAACAAATCACGACAACGTTATAAATTCGTTTGTAAGAATTCATGATGTAAAACCTTTGCATGAGGTTTAAATATTAAATCAAAGCATGGTGAACATAAAGCTTATTCATGAATGCACATCACAAAAACAAGTAAATCACGTTTTGACATAAACCGTGGTAAAAAGCTTATTCCCCAATTTCTAAAATTTTTTACATATATAACTTATATATATACAAATGTTTCTATGAAACATGGCATTCACAAGTGCCTAGCATTCTACCAGCATATGCTATCCACAATTGCAAGTACAATCCGATTGCAAATTAATTTAAAAATCACTTGCTAGAGCTAACAACTCATGCTATCCATAATTGCATTTAAAGAAAACTGGCAACGTTTACTATATGTATATCATTATATAATTTATGAAACTTATAAAATAGACACCCCTTACTCACCTCACAATGGAGGGGTGCTACTATCACGACCCAAATTATGGGTCATGATCGGCCCATGGGCCTAATGGAGGTAGTCCACTAAGCCCAAGCAAGCTTATTAATATGACCTGTACATCATTCCATCAAAGTTGATAAGTCACATTTCATAACTTTGAGTCAAAATAATACTAAGCATTGCCAACTCATAGTGGCATACCAATCAAAGTGTACATATATTGTCTAAACATATATTTTAATAATTTACATTGGTTTGTCTATACACAACAAAAGATTACTTGACTTTCAGCGGAGAGACTTGGGTGATGTACAGCTATTAAATGCCGAGATACCTACCAAAGAGACGAATCTATGCTGGCACCTCAACCTAGTTATCGACTGCCTCCTGATCTGAAAACATGAAGTTGAAAACGGTGAGTATAAACCTAGTGAGTGAACATAAGAAGGGAACAAGCAATCAATAGGAAGAATTTGAAAATCATCATGCACTTGTTTCAAAACAATGCAATTTAGTTTCATTATCATTAAAACCCCTCATTAAACCCTTAAATGGTTAATCACTTGATAATGATGAATCCACACATAACAAAGAAATTGAAGAATAAAAGCTTCAGTGATACACAAGCAAGTCAAATGAAACGATGGGTCCTCGCTGCAACGGAAAGGCATTCTTGCTGTAGCGTAGTTGCAGTGAGAACGAATTTTTGCTACAGCGAAATTTGGCTCAACTTATTAGCTGGACAAGGGTTTCTTTCTAAAATTCCTCACTTTAAACTTAATTAGATAATCCCTTAAATGTTGGGAGTCCATGCTCAACTATGGTGTAAATGAAATGGAAAAATATGGCAAAAACCAGCAAGATAGCATACCGGATAGAAAGTTTCTCATTGCAGCGAAATTCAAGTGAACAAAACAGAATGTTTCTCGTTGCAACGAGAAACTCTAGAAATTTTCTCATTGTAGCGAGAACCAGGTCAAGCAAACCCCTCAAACCAGATAGTTTCTCGTTGTAGCGAGAAACAGGGCACCAAAGAAAAGTTCCCATTCTCTCAAGAAAAAAGCCATCCTGCTGAAATGACAAAATCAACATGAAACACCTAATAATTCCCAAAGTTAAGCATGCCAAATTTTCATATGCATTACAATCCTATACCATATTCATGAACTTTTATTTCATAAACATATATATACATATATACATATAAAAACACCAATACCACCATCATCTCACCCAGCTCATGTGCATCCCCCCACATCATGCACATAGCCGGGGTCATCGTGCGCATCCTGCCACATCCTGCACAATTAGTGCCATCGTGTGCATCCTCTGACATTGTGCACACGGGCACTTTCATCATCCAACTCCCTCACCATCGTTATCACCGGCATGTGCATCCCCTCACATCCTGCACACGCACGATTACCATTATCATACAACATCAACCATCCATGCACAACATATATATATATATATATATATATATATATATACATTCCAACACAATGTAATAGTGCATGAATCCATAAAAGCCACAAGTCACAACATAGAGACAATTTATCAAGGGCTTGTTCCCAAATCACTCGTTTTTAAGAAAAATTGGATAAAATCATTTAAAGGTTTTGTGCAAATACATTCACATTCCCAAAACAATTTCGAAATGCAAGTTCATTCACCTGTACTTTGTTGAACCTTCAGTCGACTCTAACTTCCCTAATGGTCCAAATGGGATGGTGGGGCTTTGTTGGAACGTAATCATCACATTAGCATCACAATTAAATCAATTCCAATACTTATAAATTCTAAAAGCTGTCTCTTAACTAGCTTCCAATTGCCATCTAATTGGCTATCTATTTTTACTATTCTAATCACTCTAAATGAATGAACAACCTCAACTACAAAATATTCACAAGTCTAATCTCTAGCCCTTATCAACACTTAAAATTCAACTCTAATTTACTACTCACCTTGGTAGCTTTGAAATTGAAATTCTTTCTAAAAACTTCAAAGGTCTTATTGAAGCTCCTTTTTTGTCTCTCTCTAAAATGTCTAGCTAGTGAGAGAAAGTATGGAAGTAAGACTTATCAAGGGTTTTAAAGTGAGAAAGTTAAAAAACATAAGGGTTCTATGTAAAAATGCACAAAAGATTGAAAATTGGAGCTATTTTGAGAGAAGTTATGGAGGTTTCATGTCAAGCCCGACTTTATAAAATATTAGCCATCTCATTCATGTGATTAACAGGCTGCTTGCATTCTTGGAAAGCCCCGAAAAATCATCAAAAGTCGGTAGTGTAACTAGTAGTGCAACTAAGTTGAATTAAGCCTCAAACTAGTCCAAATAGAGATTTTAAGATGAAATTGAGAATTTTAAAACCCCATAATAACTTGAAAGGGTGATTCAAAGTTCGAGGACCGATTTGGAGTCAAATTGGAATTTTCATGACTTAGGGGCAAAATGATCATTTTGCCACCCGAGGTTAAGATGTGAGTGTTGGATGAAATTTTATAACATAATTTGAGTTTGAGAAGTGAAAAATTTTAATTTCGATATTTTTTTGAGCATAGGGGTAAAATAGTCATTTTACCATCCTAGGGGCAAAATTGTAATTATACACCACCCAACACTTGTCCAGCACATGGATTTTACCCAATATTATCATGGATAATTGAGGAAATTTATATGGTGGAGAGAGATTACTTAATGAGTAAGAATGACACATGGACCAATAGAATGGTGACATGTGTCAAATTCTTATCCATTTAATATTTTTCTTATAAATTAGCATAAAATCAGCCTATTTCTCTTCATATGGCCAGCTAAAACAAGAACAAAGGAAGAAAAGAAGAACAAAAACCCTAGGTGGAAAAATTCAAGGGAAAAGTGTGAAAATTCAAGGAACCAAGTGAAAAAAGGTAAGATTTTTCAATTCTAGCTTGTGATCTACCTTTCCTATGCATTTTTTTTCATTTTCCATGGTTGAGAATCAAGTTTGCATGAGGATACCCTTGCTGGCCAGACATGGGGGGAGTAGTTTTGATGCTTGATTTGGTTAGATTTTAAGATATTTTAGTGTTTTTAGTTAGTTAGTGATGTGTAGCATGAAAATCAAGCAAGAAAAATTCATTTTCTTCCATTACCCATCATTGGCCAAATTTACCATGTAGAGTGTGGATGGTGGATTTGATTTTATTTCAAGTGAATTGATTAGGAAATGATGAATTACGGTGAGAAAATCAAGTAGGAAAAATCATAGTGTTGATGCACCCACCATGGCCGAAATTCCCAAGAGAAAATATGAAGATGATTTTGCTAAATTTTATGCTATTTGACTTGTGTTTGATGGTTTGGAGAATTGCAAGAAAAATGGACTTAATTGGAGTTAATCAGTCTTGTGTGGTTTGTATTAAGGACAAGGACACTTTAGCAAACCTAGTGTTGTTAATGACGTTGGATTTTGATGTTATTTTGGGGATGGACTGGTTAACATCCTGTTTTACTAAAGTGGATGGCTATCGTAAATTGATAAAGTTTAAGTTTCTATGTCACAGCCCAATTTTTGGGCCATGACCAGTACAAGGGCCCAATAGGCATAGCCCACTAGGCCTTAGAAAGCTTTTCAATATGAACCTATACATTAGTCCATCTATCGTCCATATTTCATTAAGATCTATAATTCATAATGTTCAAATAATAATTTCTTTGAAAACAATTTATAAAACCCAAGTATATACTCATAATGGCATCATCGATCAAAACATACATAAATAGTTTGCCAAATGAATCTTAGTAATTCACATCAAGTATACAGATACACATACAAAGACCTTGATCGCTAGCGGAATGACTTTGGGAATGGGCGTTAACATTTAATGTCATGGCGAAACGACCGAAAAGTGGATAAGAAGGAACACCTCGACCTCGGATCCAATCACCTCCAATTCAGAAAACTTAAATCATGAAGTTAAAAAGAATGAGTATAACCCAGTGAGTGAACATAGAAAGGGAATAAGCATACGATACGGAAAGTTTTAAAAAACACGATGTACTTTTGTTAAAAACAATGCAATTTAACTTAATTTCTTGTTAAAGCCCCTCAATTCAACATGGATTATTTATCCCTTTAGTATTGAAGAATCCATGATCAACAATGAACTTGAAAAGAGAGAAAATTATATTAGATACCCAAGCAAGATAGAGATTTTCTCACTGCGGTGAGAATCAATTTCGCTATAGCAAAAACCAAGGTAAGAAATTAAACCATTCACCCGAAAGTTTCTCGCTACAGCGAGAATGCAATTTCGCTATAGTGAAATTCAAGGCATTTAAGTTAGAAGGATTTGGAAACATTTGACATTTTCAATTTTTAACATTCAATACAATCACATATTATTTCTCTAATCTCTCTATAGTATGTGTAAACATGTACCCATCTACCACTTCAACCTAGCTCATGTGCACTCCCACACCGCACATAGCTAGAGTCATCATGTGCACTCCCACATCGCACATGGCAATATCATCATGTGCACTCCCACTCTACATCACCACCGACATGTTCACTCCCACACCACACATGCACGGTTACAATTATCACACAATATTACCATTCAAGGCATAACATAGACATCAACATAATATAGGAACACATGAGTTAATCACATTGCACATTTCACAACGTAAGGACATTTCATCAAAGGCTTGTTCCTAGGCATTTTTAAAGCAAAGACAAATAAAATTTTCAAGTGATTCATTCAAACACATGTGCATTTACTCCAAAACATTTTAAATGCAAGTTCACTCACCTTGGTAATGCCACCTTACAAAATTAGGACCAATAAGATTTCACTCCAAGTTAAGTCTTGAAGTACCATTAAAACCTATATTTGCCAATAAACAATAATAGCTTTAAATATATCATTTATTTGAACTCAATAATTCTAATAAATATACACTAGCTAAATTACATTTTAACCTAACATTTAACCTAGAATTCTAGTATAATTAACAAACCCATTAAATTGACTATTCAAATTTAATGTTTCTTTACCTTGATGAGCTTGGAGGCATAAAAGTCAACAACAACCTAATATTTCCAAGAAAAAGAATTTGAACAAATTAGGAAATAAAATCTGAAAATATAACCATAAATTCAAAAATTTCAATAGTTGCAAATATATACCTTTTGGCTTCAAAAATGAAGATTTAAACCTGAAAACTAAAGTGTTGATGAAGGTGGAGTAGAAATAGAAAATGAAAGAAAGAAAGAAAGAGAGATTTTTCTCTCTTTCCCTTTCCTAGGGTTTAGTTGGGTTAAAAAATGGGGTTAGAAGCTGCGATTTTGGTGCACAATAAGGTAGGAGAAGGAAGAAGTAAAAAAAGAAATGAAAGGAAAAGAAAATGAAAAAAAAATTTGATTTTTCGTGGTGGTAAAATGAAAATGGCGTGGGAGGGTGAAGAAGAAGAAGAAAATGCCTTTTGGTGGACATAAGAACCGGTCATGGAAGAAGAAGATAATAGTCAAAGCTTCCTTTAGAACCTTTGACCAAGTTAATGGCAAAATTACCATTTTACCTTCCAAGGTTTTCACCCTTTTTAATTAAGTCCTCCCACAATCTTTTAATTCCAATTTTTTTCTATTTTTCTTCCTTAACAATTGTACCAATAAAATATCGAGTTCGCACTTCAACACGATATCACCATAATATTTAAATATATACTTAACCGCACTCACTTTATTTAATAAAGACACGCAGGCCCTACTAACGTCAGTTTTCTCTGAAATTCTCTCATTTTTCTTCTCCCCCACTTAGGTTGACCATATACTCCTCCTTCATGTCTAATTTCGACATCGAATAAAATATTAATATTTTAATATTATTTTATTTCATAATTTTCCACTTGTCTCCTTGGTACCCAAAATATCTTATTATTCCCTGATTCACTTCTGAATCACTTTTTATCTCGGTAATTCATCCTCAATAAAAGTATTGCTATTTAATTGTTATCCCCGCTTGTGCGAATTATTTTACTCTAGAATATTCTTTTCGCCCGTCACCGCTCTCTGACTCTTAGATTCACGTCAATTAGCCCTTCGTCTTATTGATACGGCTATGTTGACTACTATACAAAGGTACAGGTTGTTACATTCTAGGAGAACCATCATTTGTGATTTATGGGCATGATAGTCCAATATCTATAAAGGTTATGGCAACTCTAGTCACTAAGTAAGTGTTACGGCAAAATTGCCAAGAATACCTAGCATTGACAGGAGATGTCGAGATGAATCAAGGGAGTGTGGATTCTATGCTAATAGTTGGTGAGTATTTTGATGTCTTTCCACATGAATTATGTGGATTACCTCTTGAGCGATAGATTAAATTTTGCATTGATTTAGTTCCAGATATGAGACCTATCTCAATACATGCGTATCACCATGGCATCGATTGAGTTGAGAGAGCTCCAAGAATAGTTTAAAGATTATTGAGTAAAGACTTCATTCACTTGAGTGTTTCACCCTGGGGAGCTCCGGTGTTGTTTGTGAGAAAGGAAGATGGTAGCCTCAGTTTATGTATAGTCTATCGAGAACTTAATAAAGTTACGATTAAAAAAAATATCCACTCCCGAAAAAAGATGATCTGTTTGATTAGTTGCAAGGTTCAGTGTGCTTTTGAAACATTGATTTGCACTCTGGGTACCACCAGTTGAGTTGTCAAGACCCAAATTGAGGAGATGTGACCGGAACACGAGTCTAACAAGCAAAGCTCACGAGACCTAAGCAAGCCTCAAAAATTAAAATTGAATCAGATATTTGAAAGTTCTACAAATTAACATATTCACATTATAACTAAGAATTCAAATGCATAAATGGTGCCCTTAGGCACTTACTTCTTACTCAATATTTAATATAACATACACAAGTAATACATTGGCTAACAAGAGTATTCATCCCATATGACCCTTACATAAGAACATATGGCACGTCGTGCCAACACAAATCCCAAGCTAACATGGTTGGGAAACCAAAACTAGAAGTAAAAGTTACCATAACTCGAACTTAACAGAGTGGACTTACCATATAGGAAATCGACCGGATGTCAAAATTTGTTTATCAAGAGACAATGTGTCACGACCCAAATTCTAGGCCATGAGCGACGCATGGGCCCAATGGACGTAGTCCACTAAGCCCAAGTAAGCCTATTAATCTGTCATGTTCATCATCCCATCAAATATTGCTAAGTCACAAATTATAACTTTAAATCAAAATAGTAATAGACATTTTCAACTCCTATTGGCATTACTCATTTAAAATATACATACATTGTCTACAGCATGTATCTTAATAATCTACATCAAGTTTGTCTATACATCTCAAAAAGAAGACTCGATTTTCAGCGAAGGGACTCGGACGAATGTACAGCTACTGAATGCCGAGACACTTACCAAAAGATGGATATAAGTTTACAAGGACACCTCATCTTAGTTACTTACTGCCTTGTGATCTGAAAACATGAAGTTAAAAACGGTGAGTATAAACCCAGTGAGTGAACAAGAAAAGGAACAAGCATACCATAAGGAATCTTTAATGAAATCATGATGCATTCTTTTTCAAAGCAATTCAATTTGTTTGTATTCTTATTAAAAACCCCTCATCAAGCCCTTAAATGATTAATCATTTGAAAATCATGGACCCATATATAACGAACCATTTGAAGAATGAAAACTTCAATATTACACAAACAAGTCAAATACGACAACGAATCTTTGCTGCAACTACGCTGCAACGAGAATCAATTTTCGTTGCAGGGACGTTGGGATTTAGTTATTAACCGAACGAGGGTTTCTCAACTGGCCGAGGCTTTCTCACTAAACCTTCCCATTTTAAACTTAACTCATCTAATCCTTAATGTTGGAAGTTCATGCTCTGATATGGTAGCAAAGAAGTGAAAGATAGGGCAGCAATTGGACAAGATAGGAGACCAAAATAGAAGGTTTTTTGCTGCAGCAGCGAAATTGTAACCCAGAAACCGAAGGTTTCTCGCTGCAACAAAATTTCACTGAGGAAACAGAGAGTTTTTCGCTGCAGTGAGATTCTTTTTCGCGACAGCGAGAAGCTATAGTGACTATCTCGCTATAGCGAGAACCAATTCTAGTGAAGGTTCTCAAACCCGAGAGTTTCTCGCTGTAGCGAGAATGAATTTCGCTGCAGCGAAAACAAAGCAACAAGAGAAAAGTTTCCCCTCACTCAACAAAAAGGCTATCCTGCTAAATCAACAAAATCAACATACAGCACATGAAAATTCCCAAAGTACAATGTATCAAATTTCTCATATATGTCGATCATATATCACATTCATAAGTTTTCATTTCATAAGTCTAGATATGCATAATTACATAGATAAACATCAACATCGTCATAATCACACCCGGCTCATGTACATCCCCCCACATCGTGAACATAGCCGGCACCATCATGTGCATCCCCCCACATCCTGCACAATCAGTGCCACCATGTACATCCCCCCACATCGTGCACACGGGCACTATCATCATCCATCTCTCACGCCACCATTATACTGGCATGTGCATCCCCCCACATTGTGCACACACACAGTTACAGTCATTATACACAATATCGTTCATCATGCACAACACACACATTTATATATCATCATACTACAATAGTGCATGAATCCATAGCAATCACATATCACAATATAAAACCATTTTACAAAAGCTTGTTCCGAAGGCACTTGTCTTTGTGAAAAACTAGATGATTCATTCAAATGGGTGGCAAATACATTATATTTCCCAAAACAAGTTTTGAAGGCAGTCCACTCACCAATTGATTGTAGAGCCTTTAGATGACTTCAATTCCCTTAATTGTCCAAATGAGATAATGGGGCTTCCTTAAAACCTAAGATCACATTAGCATAAGCAATAGGTTAATTTACACACTATGAACCCTAAAAGCTATCTCTTAGCTAGCTTTCAATTGCCACATTAAATGGCTTTCTATGTTCACTATCTTAATCATAAAAAAATAATGAACATAGTCAACAACAAAATAGCTCATAAATCCCAATTACTAGCCATTTTCTGCAGCTAAAAACCAAGCTTAATTAAACACTTACTCTAGGGCTCCTTTGTAGTCAAATTCTCTTCCAATTGCTTCCAAATCAAAGGGGTAATTCTCTTTTTCTCTCTCTAGAACACCCAACTAATGAGAGAAAGTATGAAAACCAGTTTTTTTAGAAGGGTTTTAAAGTGAGAGGATGAAAGAGCATAAGGGTTTATGGAAGAGTACACCAAAAGCATGAAAATTAGAGCTAGAGAGAGAAAGTTATGGAAGCTTGAAGAAAACTCCCATGGAGGAATTGAAGAAACGTGAGAGAGGAGAAGGGAAGAAGAAGACCAGCTGCTGGAAATTCAAGAAGGTGCTGGAAATTTCAAGATATTTATAGGCCAAACTTATCCATTCCCATAAAATTACGAAAATAACCTTCCACCAATTAACTTATTCTCCTCCAATCTTTTATGCAATCTTTTTGCTCTTTTAATACTAGGACAAGATCCATAATGGTCTAGACATGTTCGGGTTCATAAAAAACTTAAAATTTTAACCCAAGGTGAAAAATGACCATTTTGCCCTTACTATGAAAATCGCCAAAATTTTTGTTTCCTTTCCATTTTACCCTTAATTTTACCATCCATTTATGCCTTAGGCCTACTTAGGCCATAATATTGTTAAAAATCTTACTTTTATGGCTTACTAAGGAAATGACGAAATTACCCTTGGCTCGTATTATTACACCTATGCTTAGTTACAAGCCTATAGAGGTTGGGGTCTCACACAATGTTAGCCACACAATCCCATAGCTTCACTTATCTGCACATGGTATAACAGAGTGGTGAGTCATCTAATAGTTAGTGAGGGGAAGCTAACATATCATCATAAGCACTTATATGTAAATATATAGAGACATATCTAGTCATAAGGAAAACATGCCTATTTATCTAATATCTCCATAGATAAAGGTTCGAGGATCATCCTAATATCTTATGCACTCACCTCATCATATCATATCTCATTGTGATCACATCTCAAACAGCATCTCCACATTTAAGATTAATCTAATCTATGTCTCCGTAAACAATGCATATCAAATCAAGGCTTACCTTTAAAGCCATCAATAAGCTAGGCTCCATAGGCACATCTTAGTTGTGGAGCACAATATCAGACCTCAATATATAACTTGTTTACCTTGAAGCTTTTCATCAGATATAAAAAATAATTCAATTTTACATTGATAATCACATGTTCATGTACTATATTATGCCATTCACAATGCATATCATCAATAATCAAACCTAGTCAACGAGTGGTCATCCTTGGACATTGTCAAATCATGTACGGTGGCTAGTTGATGGAATCAAATCATGCATAATCCAAAAGCAATTAGCAGAAAGTCAAATCACACCTAGCATCGAAGTAGTTGATAGAGGGACCAATCATGCTCAATTCCAAAGCAATTGGTGGAGGGTTCAAATCACGCATGGCACTGAAGTGACCGAGGAGAATCAAAGTCATCATTCGAAATTACTCAATGGATGCATCAAAGCACTACAAGTGAGAAACACAACCGAGACTTTTACCACCATCCTTACTTACCACCATCCCTACGGGTGCAAAACATAGTCACGGGGGAAGGACACCACTCAACCTTAAATCAAATCAACATTCAGAATTCACACATTGCACATAACATAATCAAATCTATAAGCCATCTGCCTTTAATTCCACGCATGTGTTCAAACAATTCACACCAATTAATAATGGCTTAATAGTCTTATGTGCTTTAACAATTCAACCTTAACTAGATATATGCATACATCAATTGTCTTAGGTTAATGCCCTTCTAATAGGTTATTCATATATGATTATCCCTAAAGACATAACTAAAGCATATACATACATCATTCTCATTAATTAACCATGGCTCCCTAGCCTCACATGCTTGACAACTCATAATCAATCTTTGTGTGCTTTCACTAATCAAACATATTGAGCATAAGGGTTTTCAACTAAGCTATCCATCATGTATCGTTAATCCAAATACATATCATGATCACATGCACAGTAGGGCAATCTACTCGCTTTTAATGTAGCATAACCAATAGCTCAGTTTTCATATCATAACATAAATAAATGCTATAGTCTACGCTTCATATGCAATTCAATTCTACTTAGTGCAACCATATGGCTCACATCATAACACACACAAGCATAATATTTTATATCAAATAATTTATTACCTTAGGCATATACATATTAATTAGGTACCATGGTACCGCATTTATCATGCATTATGTGTAACATGCATTTTCAAACATAAAAATCCCACTACTATAACAGGTGAAGGCTACTCCATAGCCAAATCTAGCTTTTCTTGCCTTCAATGGTTCTTTAGCTTAATAATGCCCTAAACCAATCAAAATATAATTATTTCTTAGCTTTCAAAAATTTTTAACATTTCAAACTAGGTTCAATTCAAACTCAAAGTATAAAAACCTAGGTTTCAAATCTTAAGTTCAAAATGCTTAATCCTTACCTTTAGTGCCAAGTTTAACTAATCTTAACTCTAAATTCCCAACCAAATCCAAAGGGAGCATCACCAAAGCCAGAGCAATTGGGTTTCAATGTTATAAACCTTTTAAATCACAAATAAATTGGTAAAAAGGTTTCATTTTACATTAATAACAATTTTTCAAGCTCTAATCCATCCAGATGAGCTTTGAAATCTAGTTTGGGCTTAAGGTTTAGAAAGGGTAAAAGTGGGGAGGGTTTTTTTTTTTTTTCAAATGGATCGGTTGCCCTAAGCTTTTTTTCTTTTTTTGTAATTTCTCAGGCATGTATCAATACATTTACTAATGTATCAATACATTCTTTTGAATTTCCCTTAAATATATCAATACATGTGCCAATGTATTATAGAAATTCAACAGAATGCACCATTCCAAAATGTAGAGATACATTTATTGAATGCATCAATAGAATTTTAACAAAATGTTTCCCCAACTTAAATCTGTCAATACATTCCTATAATGTATCGATAGTTTTTACATCGAATGTCCCCTGACATGAATTTATCTATGCATCCTTAAATGTATCAATACTTTTCTTATAGAATGCTCCCCCAAAGCTTGCTGCTAAGAATGTACTGATAAATTGATGGATCTATTGATACATTTGTTCCAAAATCTATCATAATCTTTACCAAGAAGATTAATCTCCAAATAATCATCATAGGTATTTTTGCAACTTCTTGGATTTAGTTGAAACTAGTTTTCTAGCTAAAACCCACTACTATTTAACTCAATACTTGTTTAGAAACTGTAAACCCATTCCTTCCTACCCTAAGTGCACTTATTTGCTAAGTAAAATATCAAAATCTTTTATCTTTAGTGTAACACCCCTAATTTTGATGTGAACCTATGTGTGTGAGAACTATGATGATATGTTGAAATGGCTAAGCTAACAGATAAGCTTAGTTGAATTTTTGGTGTATATGCCTATAAGATTAAGGGTATGCTTATGTCCATAGAGCAATGAATTTGAAATATGAGTATATGAAGGCTCTAAACGATGTTGTGCATATGTTTGGCACATGAATGATAAAGTGCATTATTTGACACTTAGGAGAATATGATGCTTAAGCAAAATTGTGCTATGGTTTGATTTTTACACTATGTGACATAGAGCATAATGAGCATTTGAAACTTGTGTGATAAGTTTATGCTTTGATATTGAGCATTCTTGATGAATTGAAATGAAAATGAAAATGATAATTGTGAAACTTAGACCAGAAAACATTGAGGCTTGATATGGATAATTATGTGGGTTGAAGCCTAAGTGATATTTTGATATTTAATGATATATTTTAATGTTGTATGTGAAGATTTCATGCTACATGAATGATTTGAAATGAATTGTGAGTGGAAATCAATTAAGGAACCTAAAGGAAATAACTTGGGAGTTTGAATTTGGAGTTTTAGAAAGTTAGAATGCAAAAAATGTTCATTCTAGGCAAAATGTATCGATACATTCTTGGTATAATGAACAATGAAAGCTTTTTGGGAATTTTCTATCGATAGATCCATGAATGTATTGATAGATTTGAAGAACACGAGGGTACAATGCAATTCTATTGATACATTATCCAAATGTATCAATAGATTTGAAGTGGGAGACTTTTCACGAAAAAAAAATGTATCTAAAGATTTCTACAATTTATCAATACATTCCAAGCAGAGAGCAATTTGAATGACATGTATCTATACGTAGCCTTATGTATTGATACATTTAAGGGGAATTCATTAAAAATGTATCGTTACATTCCTAAATGTATCGATACATTCATGGGCAAAGACAAAAATAAAAAAGGGTTTCAAGCATTCCACCCATTTTAAAAGGAAGTCTGTTTTCTCTTTACCCCCTTCAAAACCCCTAAGCCCTCAAATGCCCTTTGGAGCTCGTATGAGCTAGATCTAAGATTGGGAAATGATTCGGAGGTAAGAGTACACATTTCTACTATTGATTTTTTATTTAATTGGTTAATAAAATTGCATCCATTTATTTTTAAATTTGCTATAATTCTCTCCCCTTGAGTTTAATGAGGATTTGGAGGTAAGACTTGAATAACCCAACCATTAAGGTAAGGATTTAGCTTATTATTTAAGAATTTAAGCTTTTTTATTGAGTTAGGTTATTTTGGAAAGTTGAATAGTTTCGAAAGCAAAGAAATAACTAACTCGTTCGGATGTTTTGATGTGTTTAAAGAAAAGTTAAAGCTACCTAACTCGTTGGTGAGCTAAAGGAAGGTTGGAGGCTAAGGATTAGAGCTCAACTGTGGAGCACCTCAGATTGTCACTCTGAGTGGGTTTTATTATTTGGATAAATGCATGTGATGCATGACGCATTGGTAAATGCCCTGCCTTGTTACTTAAATGTTATGTGTGTTGGAATGGCATGAAACTCAAAGATAACAATTATCATACACAGCAAAAAATAAAAATTTAAACATACCATGCCATATTGCCACCCATGGATCACCTTGGTGGTTTTAATACAAACAAAACTAGAAGAGAAGAATAACCAAAAAATAACATTACCTTTACCAAGTGATGTGTCTATCACAATGGTACCTCTTCCTAGTCCAACCCATGAACACCACGAAAGGAGCAAAGAACCTGAGCCATTCAAATGCTTGGCCTCCAACGATTGCAAACACAATTGCACTTGAACCTTAACAAAGAGGGAGGTTTCTTAACTATGCCTTTATACTAGCAAGGTGGACAACAACTTGTCCTCTCCACACAATCTCACTCTTTTTAGTCAAATCACAAAGTTGGAAACTATTTTTCAAGTCACTCAAGAAAGTGTATGGCGAAGGCTTTCTTGTTAGTTTTCTGACGACTCAATAAACCTAACTTGTGTGTTTCACTTGTATTATGAGGAGTAACAGGAGAGTGATACTTATATCTAGTTTAATTAACTTCTTAAATCGTAAATAAGGCCTCAGTGTTATGACCTTTTATAATATTGGCCCAACACTTAATTAAACCTTTTTAATTAAGTCATTGTAAATTAAAATTTAATTTAATTTACTTTATTTGTTTGCAATTAAGGCATTAATATTATAACTAATTATAATATTGGACTTATACTTAATTGAACTATTTTAATGAAGTCCTTAGAAGTTAAAAACCTAGTGTATGTTTTAAGTTCAATTTAAATCATCACACTCCCAATTTAATTCATAATGCAACTTATTATGTGTGACCCATTAAGTTCCTAACATGTTGGCAATGGAATTGAATTATAATTTTTATTAAATTAATTAATTCAATTCCATAGACCAAGATTGGCATCTATTAATGCATCATGGGCATGCAATTGTTAAGAGAATCAAAGGGTTTTTTGATAACCTTTTAGTGTATAGTCTATCAGTATAATTCATTCCATCATCATATGTCCTAAAGATGATAAAAACATGGTGTGATGTCTACTTTTATTGATCTCCATATTCGTTCTTGAAGTTAGATCATTAGTTTTATAGAGACTTATGAAACTCTTTTTCATACTCTCCAAGTCATCTTGGTCAAAGACTTCAACAAGCAAATATCAACCAAGAACTATTAGGATATGTCTGCTAAATCACTTGAGGTGATGATTCCTTTCTTGATCGCCCATTTGCCTTCACATGCTTCATGCTATACCCAAAAGCTTTTTGTTATGGCATCTTTGGTTAGGAACTCATAGGGATGAAATCAAAGCATAGCACTCCACACATAAAACAACCTAGTGTCGCAAGTTTAGGTAGTATTTACAAAACTAACACATAAGAAGTATTGCATAGACACTTGAGTGAAATACTAATGCACTTCTCATGGCAGGTCATGTTTAATGAACTTGCTTTCCTAGGTAAGCAGTTACATTCTAGTTCTAAGTATCTCTATACTTCAACCTATGAGATTGGTTGCTTACTTCTCAAGTAAGAAACATAGAATGTACCAGTCTCTAGGTATCATTGATGTCCGATTTCAATGATACATCAACCAAGAACATTTAGAGATTATGCTTTGATGCATAAGGATCTCATAACTACAATCTATTACAATTCCCATGCAAGGCATATTAATCTCATGGACTTCATCCAATTAGACTTATAACCCATTATAATTAATATCTTATTGATAAAGGAAAACCTTTAATTATTCAACATGAATGATATTGTTGCATGATTGAAATCAAGCCTTAACCAATCCAAATTGGTTGCAAGGCTCATCTCAACAATGTGAATGCCTATATGAATGTTCCTAGGCTAAAGAACAATATATATATATATGTGAATTGTATGTGCTGTGTTATGTGCCTTAGTGCAAGCCATCTTATGGCCTATGTTGTGTGAGCTTAGACTAAGAAGTCTAGTGACTATGATAGAGATCTAGGAGTAGTTTATTCTAGACACTAAACCTCATGGAGGAGTATGATTATTTGATGCCTTAGAGATTTAAGGGCATTTAGAACCGTATCGAGCTTATAAGCAATTCAAGCTTACCAAATATGATTTGTGGCTTATGTGGACATATGGAATTGTTGAAGGCGCGATAGCCTTGTTCATGAATTATGAAGCCAAACTGCCTAAGTATGTAAGGCTATTGAGCCATGATATTTAATGTGAGTTGTTTAAGTATATGAGGCTAGAGAGCCAGATTAATACATAAATTATGACTTGTGAACTATAAGGCAATGATGGCCCATGAGTTTGATGATGTTTCGTTTGATGGGTGAATTTTGGATGATGATATGATTTGAGGTTGAGTGGAGTCAGACCCTTGTGATTAGGTGTGTGCCTATAGGGATGGTGGTTTTAATCCTGCCTGCAATGCTTTCATGCCACCTTTTGAGAGTATTATGGGTGATGCCATCCGTTGAGAGATTACTTTGGATGATTATTAGATATGTGATGCCACTCGTCTGAGATTACTCTAGGTGATGTCATCTATTGGAAGATTACTCCAAACGATGATTTAATTCTCCATCCATTGCTTCAGCACGAGCGTGATTTGATTCTCCACCAGCGGCTTAATCCTTGAGTTTGATTTGACTCCGTCGATTGGCCACCATGTGTGATTTGATCATGTCTAGGGAAGACCACTCAAATATTGCGATCTAACTTGTGAATGATTTGACATAGCCTTGGATAGGCTCTGATAAATATGATTTGAAATCGACATCATACCTTGGCAACTAATGTATGCCTATGAATAATTACTTTGATATAGCTTTGAAGTTAAGCCTAGTGATATATGTAAGACCTCCAATTCCCATATAGTAGTCAATGTAACCGTCCTGGTAAAACGAAGGATTAATTGATGCGAATTTATGTGTTAAAAAGCGATAAATAGCGAAAGGAATGCTCAAGAGTAAAATATTCTACATGCGATGAATTAACAATTAAATAATAATATCCTTGTCGGGGATGAATTAGCAAGCTAAAAGATGAACTAGAAGTGAATCGGGACATAATAAGACGTTTCGGGACTAGAGGAGACACGTGAAAAATTTTGGAATAAAATAATATTAAACTATTAATATTTAATTAGAGGTTGAAATTAATAATTAAGAATGATTATATGGTCAACTCAAGTGGGGGAGAAGAAGTACGAAAGAATTTCGGAGATAAATGACGTAAGTGAGACTCGCGTATTTTTATTAAATTGAGCTAGCGCAGGTAAGTAAATATTTAAATATTATGGTAATACCGCGTTGAAGTGCAACTTCAATATTTTGATTGTATACATGAAAAGGAAAAGGAATAGAAGAAAATTGAAATTTAATAAAGGTTGAAAGGACCAAATTATAAAGGATGAAAGCTCAGAGGGTCACACGGTAAATAAAGAATAAAAATTAAAACTAGTTTGTATGAAATTTGATCAGTGCAATGGTTGTAAAATGTTGGAAGAATAAAGTGGGGTGAATGTGGTTTGGATGGGACCATGAAAGAATAAATAAAACATAAAGTAGAGATGGTGTAAAGGTTAAAAGAATAAAATAATGAATAAATGAAGAAAGTTTAACATCAAGAAAATGAGCATGCCTTGGGAATCCGTCTATAAGAAAGATAAAGAAGAAGAAATAAACGGCAAATTTGGAACAAAGGAGGAAAGGGCAGCCGCCCATGTGCTAATCATGTCAAAAAAATTAAAATAATAAAATAGTAATAAAGGGAGAAAAAATGATGATGATGGGGCCGGCCGCTTGAACAAAAAGGAAAAGAAAAGGAACAAGAAATGGAGAAAACAAAGAAAACAAAGGTGTCGGGCATAAAAGAGAGAAAGAGTAGAATTTTAAGAGAGAGGGAGAGTACGAGGTGCCGAAGGAGAAAGAGGAGAGAGAAGAAAGAAGAAAGAAGAAAAAGAAGAAGAAAGATAGAGGGGGAGCGACGTGCCGGAGGAGAAGAAAAGGAAAAAGGAAGAAAAAGGGAGAGCGACGGTGTCGGAGGAGACAGAGGAGAGAGAAGAAAGAAGAAAGAAGAAAAGAAGTAGAAGAGAAATGTCGGTTATGCAGAAGGTCGACAGCAAGCGGAGAAAGGAAAGGAAGAGAAAGAAAAAAAATAAAAAATAAAAAAAAATAAAAAGAAAAGAGGAGCAAGAAAAAGAAAGAAAGAAACGGGAAAGGAAGAAAGAATAGCTAGATACATGCACAAACCAATAGCAAAGTGGCATCCCGCTATTGTGAGGTGAGTGGGTGCTAAATTTCAGAAACTATATCCCTATAAATATATTATATATATTACCTTTGATGGTTGATGAAATTGTGAAAAACATGAGTTGGTAAAAAACCTTAGGTTGTTTGTGATTGCAATCAAGGATTTTAAATTCATTTTTTTTATATTATACATAAATATATATCTACAAGGTTTTAATTATGGAAAAACAAACCTTTGACTGGCTTTTCATTTCAAAATCATACCTTGCAACCTTGTGTGATGTTTGGGCCAATGGCCATTATTTGATTCATGGGATTTGATAAAAAACTTATTTATTTCACTTAGCATGTTGATTTGATGGATATGCCATGCTTTGAAATAAATTATGCATAACATTCAATTTATGATTATATTACTTTTGATCTGTCATGTTTTCCAAATGCATTAAATTGCAATGATTTTCATTTTAACGTGATTGAGATACTCTAGGTAGGACCTCTTACAACACCAGGTTAAGTGTGGTCTTTGTGCACAAAGTAGTGATTGTTGATTATCGATTTAAATTGTAAAGGGGGACTTGAAGCCCTGATTCATATTGAGTGACGTGGGCAGTTCCCACGAGGAGGTAAAGGGGGACCTGAAAACCCGATTTATATTAGGTGGCGTGGGCAGCTCCCGCGAGTAGGTAAAGGGGGACCTGAAGCCCTGATTTATATATGATGGCGTGGGCAGTTCCAACGAGTAGGTGATGATGTCTAAGAGAGTAAGCCTAAAGGCTATACTAAACCTACCCGAGGATGATGCTCACTTGTGGATTTTTATTACATAATGCATGGCATTAACACTTGAAATTTACTATTAAATGGCAAGTGAAATTTACATATTTATTGGTGATTAGTTATTTCACATTTTTATGTTTGAGACTCTTCATTCTACACTTGCCATTGGATTTACTGTTGACTGAATATCAAAATTGAATGATTTTTTTTAGTACCTTAAATATAACCGTTTTCATATATGTTTACTTATGATTTATTATTTTTAAGACTTGCAAGGTATAAAAACAAAATCTCTCAGTTTAATGGAGTGTGTTTTCTACGCTTACTCTTGAATTTATAAACATTCCATCTATATGTTTGTTTCCCCTCCTCGCCTACTCACAGGGCCGATGATCACTAAGTTTGTGAGACTCACACCCCTCTTATTTCCCCTTTTTACAGATAAGGATCAGCCTAGCAGGTATTCATCGATGCATACGGTCCACCGCAGATTAAGTAAAGGCATCTCCTAACCCGCTCTGAGTCGCTCCGCTGCCTAGGGTTATGTCATAAAGAAATTGTTAGATGTTATAAAATGTTGTAAACTCATGGACATGAATGGTTTAAGACCTTATGATTGATATTTAATTGTTATTATTTTGAATGGAGTAAACAGTTGTACAATTAATAATATTCACTTACGCACGTGAATGTATATTTAAGGAATCTAATGAAAATCTCAAATGAGGCTTGTTCGTCACTTGACGAAATTCCTCAAAAGTCTCGGATGCCGGCAGCGATCTAGGAGGGGTCATTACAATATATATATTAGATACAGAGTGTCAAAGCCCAAATTTCGGGCTATGACCAGTGCATGGGTCTAATAGGCATAGCCCGCTAAGCCCAAGCAAGCCTATTTATGCAATCCCGATCATTAATTCCAACCATTATTTCTAAAACCACATATTACAATTCTCAATTATAAATATTTCCATAATGTTTTATAGCAATCCAATATTCACATTTGTATTATGCTAACATAGTATCACTCATTTGCCACCTTACAGTGGTATCAGTAATCAAATATACATATTTGATTTTTAACATGAATCTTAGTGGTCTTCATTACTTATACATATACACAAGCATAAGACTCTTGACCATTAGCGGAGTGACCTTAGGTGAAGGTACAGCTACTGAGATGCCATAGTACCTACCAAGAGGGCGAGCATATGTCTGCGACTCAATCTAGGTCCCAACTTGCCTTCGAATCTGAAAACATGAAGTTTAAAAACATGAGTATAAAACTCAGTGAGTGAACATAAAAAGGGAACAAGCAATCAATAGGAAGAATTTGGAAATCATGATGCACTTGTTTCAAAAACAATGCAATTGATTTAGTTTCTTACCAAAAACCCCTCATTTCAAACTTTAATTAATAACCTCATGGTGTTGTAAAAACCCAAGATCAATCCATGAAGTTAAATGGGTGAAAAACATGTCAAAATTAAGCAAGATAGCAAGCATGGCAGCAAGTTTCTCACTGCAGCAAAGTTCATTCTCGTTGCAGTGAGATCAGGCAGCCAAAACAAAAAGTTTCTCGTTGTAGAGAGAAACAGTGTTACTTTGCATGTATTTCAGCTTTTCTAGCATATCTCCTGCTACAGAAGTCCAATTGACCTGATTTTTTGACCATTAGAAAGATAAGGGATAGGGATACAACTTTTCTGTTTACACTTTTCCCAGTTCGAACGAGAAGGTGGTCAAAATCTTCACCGGAGTAAAAGCTATGCATTAGAACTTGAGAGTTTCTCACTACAGCGAGTTAGCAACCAAAACAGAATGTTTCTCGCTGCAACGAGAATGCTTTCTTGCTGCAGTGAGAAGCAGGGCAGCTAAGCGTAGAAAGGACCTCTTTTGCACTAAAAATCCATTTGGTGTTGCAATAAAAATCAATTTGCAAGAAAATGGGAAATTCTCAAGATTCATCATGCCAAATTTCACATGCATTACAACCATATACCATATTCATGAACTTTTATTCCACAAATATATGTATACTTATATACATAAATAAACGCCAATACCACCATCATCTCACCCAGCTCATGTGCATCCCCCCACATCATGCACATAGCCGGAGTCATCATGCGTATCCCCCCACATAGTGCACAGTCAGTGCCATCGTGTACTTCCCCCCACATCGTGCACACGGGCACTATCATCATCCATCTCCCTCACCACAGTCATCACTAGCATGTGCATCCCCCTACATCATGCACACGCACGGTTATAATTATCACACAATATCAAGTATCAATGCACAACATATATATATATATATATCAACATAATGTAGTAGTGCATGAATCCATAACAGCCACATGTCACAACATAGAGACAGTATCTCAAAAGGGCTTATTCCCAAGGCACACGTTTTAAAGAAAAATTGGTTAAAATCATTCAAATGTTTTGTGCAAATACATTCACATTCCCAAAACAATTTTGAAATGCAAGTTCACTCACTAGTCTTGTTGATTCTTTTGCTTGACTATAACCTCAACTAATGCTCCAAATGGACATGTGAGGCCTTGTTGGAACTTAGACACACACAATATCACAACCAACCCAAATTGGCATTAATATTGTCACGACCCAAATTTCGGGCCATGGACCCAATGGATGTAATCCACTAAGCCCAAGCAAGCCTATTAATCTAACGTACTCATCATTCCATGATAACTACTAAGTCCTATTTTATAACTTAGAATCATAATAAAATTAAACATTCGCCAACTCATATTGGCATATCAATTAAGTGTACATTGCCTAGAACATGTATCTTAATAATATACATCAACGTTGTCTATACATCTCAAAAAAAAAAAAACTTGACTTCCAGCGGAGGGACTCGGACGAATGTACAGCTACTGAATACCAAGACACCTACCAAAAGATGGATATAAGTCTACAAGGACACCTCGTCCTAGTTACCTGTTGCCTCATGATCTGAAAACATGAAGTTAAAAATGGTGAATATAAACCCAATGAGTGAACAAGGAAGGGAACAAGCATACCAAAAGGAATCTTTAATGAAATTATGATGCATTCTTTTTCAAAACAATGCAATTTGTTTCTATTCTTATTAAAAACCCCTCATCAAGCCTTTAAACGATTAATCCTTTGAAAATCATGAATCCATACATAAGGAACCATTTGAAGAATGAGAGCTTCAATATTACACAAGCAAGTCAAATACGACAACGAATCTTCACTGCAGCGAGAATGCCTTTCTGCTGCAACGACGTTAGGATTTAGTTATTAGCCGAACGAGGGTTTCTCAACTAGCCAAGAGTTTCTCACTAAACCTCCCCATTTTAAACTTAACTCATCTAATCCATAATGTTGGAAGTCCATGCTCCAATATGGTAGCAAAATAGTGAAAGATAGGGCAGCAATTGGAGAAGACAAGAGACAAAAACAGAAGGTTTTTCGCTGCAACGAAATTGTAACCTAGAAACAGAAGGTTTCTCGTTGCAGCGAAATTCTTTCTCGCTACAGCGAAATTCAGCTGATGAAACGAAGAGTTTTTCATTGCAACGAGATTCCTTTTCGCTACAGCGAGAAGCTACAGTGACTATCTTGCTAAAGCGAGAACCAGTTTTGGTAAAGGTTCTCAAACCCGAGAGTTTCTTGCTGCAGTGAAATACGGAGCACCAAACAAAAATTTTCCTTTCTCCCAAAGAAAAACCACGTTGCTTGAAATGTTCAAAACCAATAAGAAATACACAACAACTTCCCAAAGTTTAACATACCGAGTTTCACATACCTTACATCCATATACATAACTCATAAACGTATTATAACACACATGTTTACGTATGTATACATATACATATACCCATCACCATCATGCACACCATCCCATCATCATCATCACCAGCTCATGCGCACTCCCTACTCGCACATGGCTGGGTCATCACCGGGCTATGCGCATTCCCTACTAGCACATAATCGGGTCATCCTCGGCTTATGCGCACTCCCTACTCGCACATAACCGAGTCAATATAATTACACAACATTATATTCAAGCATATATGTATATCAACATAATGCAGCCACATAGAAATCCATAATAACCACATATCATAACCTAAACCATTTCACAAGAGCTTGTTCCCAAGGGATTCATTTTTTAGAAAAGTTGTATAAAATCATTCAAACACTTTGTTCAAAATAGTCATATTCCCAAAACAATTTTGATAGGCAGTCCACTCACCAATTGATTGTAAAGCCTTTAGATGACTCCAATTCCTCTAATTGTCCAAATGGGATGATGGGGCTTCCTTATAACCTAGGATCACATTAGCATAAGTAATAGGTCAATTTACACAGTATGAACCCTAAAAGCTATCTCTTAGCTAGTTTTCAATTACCACATTAAATGGCCATCTATGTTCACTATCTTAATCACTAAAAGTAACGAACATACTCAACAATAAACAGCTCATAAATCCCAATTACTACCCATTTTCTGCAGCTAAAAACTAAGCTTAATTCATCACTTACCCTAGGGCTCCTTTATAGTCAAATTCTCTCTCAATAGCTTTGAAATAAATGGTGTAATTCTCTCTTTCTCTCTCTAAAACGTCCAACTAGTGAGAGAAAGTATGAAAACTAGATTTTTGAAGGGTTTTAAAGTGAGAGGATGAAAGAGCATAAGGGTTTATGGAGGAGTACACCAAAAGCATGAAAATTGGAGCTAGAGAAAGAAAGTCATGGAAGCTTGAAGAAATCTCCCATGGAGAAATTGAAGAAACGTGAGAGAGGAGAAGGGAAGAAGAAGACCAACTGCTGAAAATTCAAGAAGGTATTGGAAATTTCAAGATATTTATAGCCAATCTTATCATTTCCCTTAAAATTACGAAAATACCCCTCCACCAATTTACTTATTCTCCTTCAATCTTTTATGCAATCTTTTTGCTCTTTTAACACTAGGACGAGGTCCATAATGGTCTAGACATGTTTGGGTTCATAAAAACTTGAAATTTTAACCAGAGGTGAAAAATGACCATTTTGCCCCTGTTATGAAAATTGTTGAAACTTCTAGTTTTCTTCTTGTTTTCACTAGCACACATCATTTATGCAGTCTTATACCCATTTTGACCTTAAAATATGACAAAACTTTCTTCTGGAAGCTTATTAGAGAAAATGATGAAATTACCCTTAGCTCGTATTATTACATCTATGCTTAGTTACAAGCCTATAGAGGTTGAGGGTCTCACAAATATAATTCCACAAGCTCTTTCTTAAATCAAGTTCCACTAATTACTCATAACTAGCTTCCAATTGCCATTAAATGGCTATCTATTCTTTATACTCTAGTAACTCTAGAAATAAATAAACAAACCTCAATAATTAAACAACTCACAACTCCAATTACTGGCCATTATCAACAACCTAAAATCAATCCTCATTCATCACTCACCTTGGTGGATTTGTAGTTGAATTCCTTCTCAAGAATACTCAAGCTATCATGGAAAGTCTCTCTATCTCTCTCTCTAAAATTTTCAACTAGTGAGAGAAAGTGTTGAGCAAAGACTTTTTAAGGGTTTTAAGGTGAGAGAATGAGAGAGAACAAAAGGTTCCATGAAGAAGTGCTCAAAAGCATGAAAATTGAAGCTAGAGAAAGAAAGTTATGGAAGTTGCAAAGCAAGCTTCCATGGAGGATAAAATGAACGTGAAAGGGGAGGAAGAAGAAGAAGGAGAAGTTGCTGGAAGCTGTTGGAGCTCAAATATTTATGCTTCAAGTTAATCCAAATTTCAACTGAAATTACCAAAATGCCCTTAACATGGTGGTTTTGTCTTCCTCCCATCCTTTGTGCAACCTTTTTGCTCTTTTGACACCGAAACAAAGTCTATAATAGTCTAAAAATACTTAGGTTCACGAAACTTAAAAATTTAGATTCAAGATGCAAAATGACCATTTTGCCCCTACCATGGAAATTATCATTATTTTTATCTTCTTCATTTATTTACCATCATAAACATCATTTATTCATTCCTTAGGCCTATTTAGATCTTAACAGCATAAAAAAAACCCACTTGTAGGAGCTCACTAAGAGAAATTATGAAATTACCCCTAGTCTGCATTATCGCGTCTACTTCTAGTTACGTGTCTATAGAGGTTAAGATTTCGTAGGTTCACTTCTGAATTACCCTTTTAACTAGGTACTTAACCTCAATTGGCATCTGTAAACTTTATTAGCCATCGTATCAAAATACGAGGTACTATAGTCTCCCCCACTTAAAATGAATTCGTCCTCAAATTCAAATCGGCGTAGGGTGAATAATCAAAGTTCTAAAGTTCTACCACATCACTTTCATCGGGCATTCTTAACATAGAGCCTTGGTTTATGCATCATATCGATTTTCAATCTCATAGAAAACTCGACAATGTCATAGTATATAGTTACGTGTACTACTCTTGTTGGATCAAAATAATATCATTCTTTATCTTACGAAGAGAATTCAAATATGCTATTAATTCTGGTCACACCTTAATCAAATCATCCTTAAATCATCAATCATGCATGTTTACCTAACCATCCACAATTCCTCTACCTTGATCTTTTATCAAACCTTCCAACATTCTAGCATTTATTCCACCATTAACTATGGGTCTAAATGGTCAACCAACCTCTATTCCGTTTTACATACCTCCATACAAATTCCATTCAAGCATTTCATAATATATAAGGATCAAACACTCTTTATTTATTCATATATATTTAACATCACGGATGATTCAAATCTGGTAACCATAAGTAACCATATTCCCAAAAACAAACTCCGATACTTTCATGATCGAGTGCTCACTAGATAAATCTCAACTTATACCACAAGGCATTTAAATAAATTATGACATTCCACATACCCCCTTATAATCTTAACCAATCTCTTTAATCAATAACTCAACCTGTGAGACTTCAACCCTTATAGGCTCATAAGGAGGCATAGGCGTAATAACTCGAGCTAGGGGTAGTTTCGTCATTTCCTCTAATAAGTTCCCAAAAGGAAGTTTTATGATATTTAAGGTCTAAATAAGCATAAAGACCAAATAAATGATGTATAATGATGAAAACACGAAGAAAACTAGATGTGGCAATAATTTTCGTAACAGGGGCAAAATGGTCATTTTGCACCCCGGGTCAAAATTTTTAAGTTTTCACAAACCCAAACATGTTTAGACTATTATGGACCTTGTCTTGGTATAAAAAGAATAAAATGATTGCACCAAGGATTGAAGGAGAACAAGTTAATGTGCTAAGGGCATTTTCATAATTTCAAGTGGAATGGATAAGCTTGAGCTATAAATATCTTTTTCTTCCAGCAGCTTCTTCATTCTCTAGCAGCTTTTTCTCCTTCTTCTTCTTCCATCTTACGTTGCTTCAATCCTCCATGGAAGCTTGCTTTGCAACTTCCATAACTTTCTATCTTGAGCTCTTAATTTCATGCTTTTGCCCACTCTTTCATACGGTTTTTCATGCTCTTCCATTTTTACACCTTAAAACCCTCAAAAAGTCTTTGTTCAGCACTTTCTCTCACTAGCTGAAAGTTTTAGACAAAGAAAGAGAGACTTGCCATAGTAGCTTGGAAGCTTTTGAAAAGGAATTCGACTACAAAAAACAAAACCACTAAGGTGAGAAATGAGTTAGAATTTGATTTTAAGGTGTTAGAGATGGCTAGAAATTTGATTTGTGGGTTGTTATATTTTTTATAGTTATATTGTGGGTGATGGGTTCCAACAAGGCCTCACATGTTCGTTTGAAGTAATAATCGAAGTTAGAGTCGATTAGAGGTTCTACAATCCCAGTGAGTGAACTTGCATTAAAAGGTTTTGGGATGTGTATACAAGTATGTTTGATTGAATCCCTAAAGTATTTTATTTGTTTTATCTTCAAAACTGGTGTCTTGGGAACAAGCCTTTGATAAATTGTTTCTATATGTGACATGTTGCTGTTATGGATTGTTGTACTACTACATTATGTTGATATATATAAATACGAATAATGTTGTGTAATGATATTGACCCGGCTATGTGCGAGTAGGAGTGCGCATAAGCCGTTGCTGACCTGGCTATTTGCAAGTAGGAGTACACATAAGCCGTTGCATATGAGTTGATGATGATGGGAGGGTGTGCATGATGATTGATATATATATATATATACATATATGGTATATGGTTGTAATGCATGTGAAATTTTGGCATGTTGAACTTTGGAAATTTTTGAGCATTTCATGTTGAAATTAGCATGATGAATCTTGAGAATGTCCCATTTTCTTGCAAATTAAGTTCATTGCAACACCAAATGGATTTTTAGTGCAAAGGAGGTCCTTTTTACACTTAGGTGCCCTACTTTTTGCAGCAGCAAGAAAGCATTCTCGCTGCAATGAGAAACATTCTGTTTTGGCAGCCAGAAACTCGCTGTAGCGAGAAACTCTCGGGTTCTAATACAGTGACTTTATTTTGATGAAGATTTTTACTACCTTCCCGTCCGAACTAGGAAAAGTGGTAAACATCAAAGTTGTAGCCCTACCTCTAAGATATCTAATGGTCTAAAAATCAGGTCAGTTGGACTTCTATAGCTGAATATATGCTAGAAAAGATGAAACACATGCAAACTGATACTGTTTCTCATTGCAGCGAGAATGAACTTCGCTACAACGAGAAACATTATATCCTGCATGATACCCTATTCAGTTTTTGACATATTTTTCACCCATTTAACTTCGTGGATTGATCATGGGTTGTTGCAACACTATGAGGTTATTAATCAAATTTTGAAATGAGAGGTTTTTAGTAAGAAATTAAATCAATTGCATTGTTTTTGAAACAAGTGCATCATGATTTCCAAATTCTTCCAATTGATTGCTTTTTCCCTTCTTATGTTCACTCACTGAGTTTTATACTCACATTTTTAAAATTCATGTTTTCAGATTTGGAGGCAGTTGGGTCCTAGATTAAGTTGCACACATATGCTTGCTTTCTTGGTTGGTACTATGGCATCTTAGTAGCTGCATTTTCATTTGGTCGCTCCACTGGAAGTCAAGAGTTATTTTGTTTTTATGAGTACGTTCATGTGATGTAAAATACTAAGATACATGTCTTAGACAAAATATGTATATTTTAAATGTTAATGCCACCATGAGTTGAAATGTTAACATCATTTTGGGTTTATATTAATGAAATTCTTGATTGCTATAGCCCATTATTAAAGTGATTATAAGTTGGAATTATGAAAAGTGACTTGAGAATAGTTTAACGGATGTTAAGCAAGATTACATAATTGGCTTGCTTGGGCTTAGTGGGCTATACCCATTAGGCCCATGCGCCAGTCATGGCCCGGGAATTTGGGTTGTGACACAACCTCTCAAGACTAAATTTGCTCAAAATTTTCCCTTTAAAGTTCCTTTCCAAGTCCCATTTTGATTACTAATCATTTCTAGATTTCCGATGTCATAGCTAATTTGCTCGTCATCAATCACCCATAACATATCTAACTTGATATTTCTCAAATTTACTCCAAACATCAGATCTCATGGCCTCATTATTTCATCAATCTGAAGATCAAATTAAACATTTATCTCTCCTTAAGTGCACTTTAAAATTTAAGAATTATCTATTAAGACCTTTCTGATATTAACTTTTTTTGTCCATTTTACCTTAGAAAATTAAATCCATAATCATTCATTTTGAATCATGAGCTTTATACCAACCAAGGCAGATTTTTACACTTATAATTATATGAATTCAAATGCACACCTTTACACATAAGTTATAGACTTTTCCCCACATCTTTATATATCAAAACTATATATATTGAAGCTATACCAAAACTGATTCATCATTTTCCATTGCCCCTTAGGATATTAAATTCATGTCATACTTCTCTATTTGTGTACTTCATAATAACCTAATAATTTCTCGCTCACAGTTAAGCTAGTTTATATGCCAAGCCTCTCAGGCTATATTAAAACACCAAATTTTATCACGATATAATAGAATTTGATGAACTCATACCAAAAGTATAAACACTTACTTTTAAGCTAACAACATTATAGTCCACTTGTTCACTGCCAAAATCAGTGATAAATTATCTTAATCATCTATAAAACCAAAATAACCAACAATCAAGCTTAGAATCATTTCTTTTCTTGGTTGGTTAGATCATGCTCATCATTTGTGGTGAATACACAAAGCTGATTTTAATATTTCATTCTCATACAAGAGTCAACCACTAATTGGCACCATCTCCAAACACCACGTGTTTTATAAGTCTATTTTTTTAGTCAAAATTCATATTGTAGTAGTCCAACTTTAGGTCATGTCTCATTACCAAATCTTTACTCGTATACGAGTACTTGAATTCTCAAATCATCATCTCTTTTCTAAGTAGATCTCTGCCATTCCCCGTAGTGTATTTCTTTCCCCTCACCAGTAGTAGTATCATTTAATCAACCCGTGTCACCTTCATTCTCTAAACATTTGAAACATAATTCAACCTTTTCCTACCGTTACCAAGCACTTTACCTTAATAATTACTCAAGATAAATTAAAACTTGTGGGGGAAGCACATTTCACAATTTATGCCTTGCGTCTACAATTATGTCAAGACCAGAACCTCATCAGGTCCACAAAACAATAGGATAATCATTGCCTCAAACCAGCATTTCCAAGCATACTTATGCTTGCATCATATCTTCATACTTATGAGACATATCAGTCACGAGCCCAACTTGACTATATAGCCATTTGCTTTTTGAGCTTTAATGTTGTCTCACTGTGAAAAATCTTTTGAATTTATCTCATCAAGGTATCCACAAGGTGGATACATGTCCATAACTTACAAATCAAGGCCTAAAGCATTGAACACTATCTCATCATTAAAGTTTTACACTATATCATATAATACAAAATATAATCTAATAACTATGACAATGAAATTCTAAAGTTCCACCTTTATCTACCAATCATAGCTCCCTTTATGAGCACATACTTTACATTGCTTGATTGTTTGCAAGCCACTCATGGCCATCCAAATTCAACCTCTTATAGCAAGTCAAACTAGTATATTATTCTTATGTTTTCTAATACACTTCCAAAATGCTTAAATACATCCTTTAATAGAATACTGTTGAGGACTCAGACAATCAAAAGCTTATCTTCAAAGCCACACATAGCTTTAACAATTTAATGTATATTTGATAACATTTAGCTCATTAACCCTATTAAACATTATTTTAAGATCTTTCAAGATGTCCTTACTCTTATTTCAAACTGAACCAAACTAACTTAATATAATTGCATTAATTACCCTTGAGCTTTTTATGCTCATCATAACAACATCTATGTTTCACCCATCATTCGTCTTAATGACTTTCAACCTTTCACAACACACTTTTCATAAATGTTAGAGCATTCTCAATTAGGCCAAATCCTTTTATGGAATATCTCCTTCCATATGATGAATGCGAATCACAAGATATACAACTCCGAGTGTATGCTTACATATTAGTAACCTCCATATATTTCATGGTCATGGAAACCACAATTTGCAAAACTAGCTTCCTATCACAAGTTTACGATCGGAACATTAGTCTCCACATATCTCACTTTGGACATACTTCACTATTAACATTCATATACCTTTACCACAACATTTAGTGCAAATTGATTAACAATGATCTCCAAATTTACTCTTAAGTACACATATATCAACTTGTACACCACTTAGTGTTAAGATCTTGACTTTACTCATCAATTCTTAACCAATTACATCAATAAAATAGACAATTCACTAAATTTTTGTATATTGCTTTTGCAGTTTAAGATCAAAATTTCTTAAACTTAAGATGCAAAAGCTTCCTCTTAGAGCATATCTAAAAATTCACATGTTTTAAGTCCCTTTCCTTTGGAGAAATCACATTCAGGACTCATCATTTACATCATAGGTTGCATATTGAACCAAACAAATTTTTTAAAATGACCTTTAAAGCAATTCATATATCAATCTCAATATAGAACTCCATATGGCACTTAGACTAAATTCATCATTTCTAAGTCATTTAACTTCAAACTGCTAAATCCACAACTAGTCTTTTAATCCTTTGGCTCCACACTAAGCATAGCAAAATTCAAGCTCATCCTTAAAGTAGATCATTTACTAGCTTTTTACTTCATGACCATAAGTCAATTATAATAATCAGCGATTTTCACCCTTGAGCTAATTCATGCAATTATAACCATAAACCACAATAATTCAATTCAAGCCTTGGAATCTCGCAGTTACTTAATTAGAATCAAAACCAACTCCATCTAGGCTACTACACACATATTCAGCACATATCCGCATATAAAATATTTTGGAAGTCCGACGCCATTTATATAGGGTTTGGGCAAGGTTAATCAACATAGTGCACGTGCATCTGTGCACACAAATATTGGTTTACTTTTACCCCAAATGCTTAAATTTATACACTCCAAGTGAATTACAACCATCACTATTCATTCCAATCAAAGTATGTCCCTTATTATCGTTATAACATGTGCTCTTTTATATTAACCTCAAATACCATCCATGGTCATCAAATGTCAAGCCCAGCCTTAAATTATCTCTCAGGTCATACATATAGTTGACATCATGCTTGTGTACTAGAATATCTCAATAAAATAGGTAAAAGTCGGTATTGTACTTAAAAGTACAACTAAGTTCATTTATACCTCGAACTAATTAAAATAGGAATTTTAAGATGAAATTTCAAATTTCACAATCCAGGGATTTCTCAAAACAGTGATTCGGAGTTCGAGGTCCAGTTTAGAGTCAATCGAGAGAATTGACCGATTAGGGATAAAACGGTCATTTTGTTATTTAAGGACAAAACGGGAATTTTTAAAAAAAATTTTGGTAACAATTGATCAAGATTAATTATTTAGATTATTTAGAACATAATTGGAGTTTGAGGAGTGAGAAATTTTCAATTCTCAATATTTCTAGAGTATAAGGGCAAAACAGTAATTTTGCCATATCGGGGGTAAAATGGTAATTTTTCACCAACAACACTTGTCAAATTTGTGGAATTTAATTATGGTGGGAATGGATAAAGATGGAATAAAGGTGTGGTGGAAAAGTAAAATGAAAAGTCAAAATTTAAAAAAAACGGGCTAATGACATGATGCCACGTGTCATGTCTTTATTAATTTATTATTTTTCCTTTTTAAAAGGCACAAAAACCAGCCCATCTTCCACCCCATGGTCAGCCAAACCAGCAAGAAGAGAGAGAAAATAAAAACCAAACCCTAGAGAGAGAAAATCAAAGAAAAAGTGTGAATTTTCAAGAAAATTAAGTGAAAAAGGTAAGATTTTTTCTATTAAGCTTGAGTTTTCTTATTCCCAAGTTTTTCTCCTTATTTTTGATGATTGAATCGCATGTTTTCATGGTGATTTCATGGCTGGTCATATGGGTCTAGAGAGAGAAAATTGTTGGATTGATTTGATTTTGATATACGTTAGTGTTTAGTGTTAGTTTAGCATGTTAGTAAAAACAATATGTAGAAAAACATTCATTTTTTCCATTACCTAGCCTTAGCTGAATTTTCAAGTCAATGGTGAGGAAGAATGTGATGTTATTTTAGGTTATTTGATTATGAAATCATGGTTTTTGATATGAAAATTAATGAATTATGGAAAGAAAATCAAGTAGGATAAATTGTGACAATGATGCACCATTTTGGCCGAATTTTTCCAAGGAATATGAATGTGGCTTTGCTGATTTTTGGGTTATTTGGTTGGACATTAGTGATTTGAAGCATTAGAAAAAGAAATGGGATCAATTGGAGCCAAATTGGATGTGTATTTCAATTTATCGGGTAAAAGACCGAAATAGGTCAATACGGTGTTTAGGCAAAATTTAGACCTTTTGCATTTCATACCATGCATTAGTGATCTAAATTAGTTATTTCAATTTAAAGGCAACGTAGTAAATTCCTTGATTTTATATTGTGTCAAGGTGGTGTGCCCTTCGACAAAGGCAAGGAAATTACGCTCGGGGATCACTAACCTGAGTACACCCGAAATCTGAACTTTTGAAACTTGTGAGTAACCCTATTGTCGTCTGAATTATCTAGAGTAGTTTTTATTCAATTTTGTGATTTGTGAAAATTATTTTAAATGATGAATTTCTTGTTTTATGAGAAAAATATGAATTTATAAAATAAATGAAATTATAAAATAAATTGAATTTTTTATAAATTGATTTGAAAATAGAATGTTGGATTTGAAAATTTGAGTAATTGGAGACCATGTGATTTATTGTAGTTTATGATTTGAATTAAATGGCTTGTGATAAATTGGCATAATTGGCTGAATTTATACTTATGTTGAAAAATATGAACTGTCTGTTTTGCTTTGATAAATTGGTTAGTAATGTAATTGCCATGCTATGCCATTGAGATTTGATCAATTGGTGGATTAAAGATTAGCTAATGCAGTGGCGGGGTTCCGTGGACCAACCTATTAAAGGGGCACGGTAAACTCCTTTATATTCTCACCTCGATCGTAGAAGCGCGTAGGGTATCTCCTGAGGTGGGCTTTTTGAGTGTATTTCACGATAACCACCACGTGAAGTGAGACTTAGTCAACGCCAAGGAACGACTGCTTTTTTTTTAAACTAAAAATAAGTTTTATGATTATATAAAATTTTTCACAACCTTGGCGGACTTGGTTGGATACCCCTGGTCTAGGTGTCCCCGAGTACAGGATTTGGCATGAGCCAACTTTTGAGAAATTAATGAGCCATATTGATTATTTGGTTGAAATGAATATTCGTGTTGTGAAAATTTTACTGAAATGAAATATTTTTAATTGTCTCCCTTTACTCGCCTTTAGATTATTTAGATGGTGTTTGTTTACTCACTGAGATTTTATAATCTCACCCTTTTTTTTATCCCATCATTTCAAGCCGGGTTAGCTTGTAGATAGCAGACATCGTCGAGAACTATAGTTGGCCATACTACTTCAAAAACTGTAGGTTTACTGTCTTTACTACTGTTGTTCATTTGTGGACCCACATAGTATTGTAAATTAAATTTCATACTCTGGTTTTCCATATTATAGTTTGTATAAATATATATAACTTTTACGCTACTAAAAATCATTTTCAAAATACTCTATAAATATTAATTTGTAAGAAAATAAAACATTTTGTCGAATATTTTTATTTTATTTAAATGGTTATAATTCCATTTTAAATTACGTTTTAGACATTCAAATTTAATTTCGATTTTGAAATATGCATTTCTCGCTTAAGTACTACATTTTGGTCGAATTTGAAATTTTTGACAAAAAATGACCAAAATGCCCTTGTGAAGTGAAATTTATTTTTTCACTGTTTTAAATCGAAAAAAGGCTTAAAAGCCTCTAAAAGTATGACATTTGACAACGATTAACCATAGGGGAGATAAGAAACTGATATGAAAGCCTTGTGAGGTCTCGATATGGTATTCGGGGGATAAGTGCCTATTGGGACATAGCGACGGTTGTCACGGACTCAAGGATGCTTCCGGGTCGTGACATCAAATTTCTTCCCATTGACAATCATGGCTCAACAGTTAACTCCACCAAATAAATGAGTTATTTCGAACCTATTAGTCCAACTCCAATTTCCTCCATCTTTAATCGGAGGGATTTGTTATTACATTAACCTTTCATTTAGGAGCATTTGCTTAAAATCTTTCCAACAACAGCTCGTGTCTTGGGTGGCATCTCAAGCCCAAACAACAACATCACTTATGACCTTTGCATAACATTAGGAAGAGGGTAGATTACTTGGAATACAAGTTCATATAGCCTCTTGTCTATGAATTGTGCTGTAGTCACAAACCATAAACAAGACTCTACATTAACTTCGATAACTCCGTTGACTGACACGAAAATTTCTAAGACTTGACTAAACCTAGAGCTCTGATACCACCGTTGTCACTAGGGGCAGGAGATCACGGGGCACCTTTTCCTCTTCGCTACGACAGCAACAAATGGTACCTATCAAAGCACTCATAGGGTGGGAGATCACAAAGTACCCTCCCCTATAAGCCCCTGGACGGAGAGTCATGCTTCGTCACTGTTCACATGCAAGAGTTCCTAAGGATTAGGTTACAACCTTTTGCTCTGATACCACCTTTGTCACTAGGGGTGGCAGATCACAGAGCACCCTTTCCCCTTCGCTACGATGGCAACAAATGGTACCTATCAAAACACTCATAGGGTGGGAGATCACGAACCACCCACCCCTATAAGCCCTTGGGTGGAGAGTCATGTTTCACCACTATTCACATGCGAAAGTTTTCAGGGATCGGATTACAACCCTTTGCTCTAATACCACCTTTGTTGCAGCCCAAATTTTGAGCTATGACTGGCGCATGGGCCTAATGGGCATAGCCCACTAAGCCCAAGCAAGCCTATTGATGCAATCTCGTTCATTAATCCCAACCATCATTTTTAAAACCACATATTGCAATTCTCAATTATAAATATTTTCGTAACGTTTTATAGCAATCCAATATACACATTTGTGTTATGCTAACATAGTATCACTCATTTGCCACCTTATAGTGGCATCAGTAATCAAATATACATATTTGATTTTTAACATTAATCTTAGTGGTCTTCATTACTTATACATGTACACAAGCATAAGACTCTAGACCGTCAGCGGAGTGACCGTGGGTGAAGGTATAGCTATTGAGATGTCATAGCACCTACCAAGAAGGCAAGCATATGTGTGCGACTCAATCTAGGTCCTAACTTGCCTTCGAATCTGAAAACATGAAGTTTATAAACGTGACTATAAAACTTAGTGAGTGAACATAAGAACAGAACAAGAAATCAATATGAAGCATTTGAAAATCATGATGCAGTTGTTTCAAAAACAATGCAATTGATTTAGTTTTTTACTAAAAACCCCTCATTTCAAACTTTGATTAATAACCTCATGGTGTTACAAAAACCCAAGATCAATCCATGAAGTTCAATGGGTGAAAATTATGTCAAAATCAAGCAAGCTAGCAAGCATGGCAGCAAGTTTCTTGCTATAGCAAAGCTCATTCTCATTGCAGCGATATTCAGGTGGCCAAAATAGAAAGTTTCTCGCTGCAGCGAGAAATAGTGTTAGTTTGCATGTGTTTTATTTTTTCTATTATATCTCCAAGTACAAAAGTCCAATTGACTTGATTTTTAAACCATTACAAAGATAGGAGATAGGGCTACAACTTTTATGTTTACTAGTTTTCCCAGTTCAAACAGGAAAGTGGTCAAAATCTTGATCGAAATAAAAGTAATGCATTAGAACCTGAGAGTTTCTTGCTGCAACGAGATTTATTCTCGTTGTAGTGGGTTGTTGGCTGCAAAAACAGAATGTTTCTCACTACAGCGAGAAGTAGGGCAGCTTAGTGTAAAAGGGACCTCTTTTGCTCTAAAAATCCATTTGGTGTTGCAATAAAAATTAATTTGCAAGAAAATGAAAAATTCTCAAGATTCATCATGCCAAATTTCACATGCATTACAACCATATACCATATTCATGAACTTTTACTTCACAAACATATATATACTTATAAACATAAATAAACACCAATACCACCATCATCTCACCCAGCTCATGTGCATCCCCCCACATCGTGCACATAGCCGGTGTCATCGTGTGCATCCCCCCACATCGTGCATAGTCAGTGCAATCGTGTACATCCCCCCCACATCATGCACACGGGCACTATCATCATCCATCTCCCTCACCACAGTCATCACAAGCATGTGCATCCCCCCACATCGTGCACACGCACGGTTATAATTATCACACAATATCAACTATCATTGCACAACATATATATAGATATATATCAACATAATGTAGTAGGGCATGAATCCATAACAGCCACATGTCACAATATAGAGACAATATCTCAAAAGGGCTTGTTCCCAAGGCACACGTTTTTAAGAAAAATTGATTAAAATCATTCAAATGTTTTGTGCAAATACATTCACATTCCCAAAATAATTTTGAAATGCAAGTTCACTCACCGGTCTTGTTGATTCTTTTGCATTCACATGTGAGGCCTTGTTGGAACCTACACACACACAACATCACAACCAACCCAAATTGGCATTAATATAATTCCAAAAGCTCTTTCTTAAATCAAGTTCCACTATTTATTCCTAACTAGCTTCCAATTGCCATTAAATGGCTATCTATTCTTTCTACTCTAGTAACTCTAGAAATAAATAAACAAACCTCAATAATAAAACAACTCACAACTCCAATTACTAGCCATTATCAACACCTAAAATCAATCCTCATTCATCACTCACCTTGGTGGATTTGTAGTTGAATTCCTTCTGAAAAATACTCAAGCTATCATGGAAAGTCTCTCTCTCTCCCTCTAAAATTTTTAGCTAGTGAGACAAAGTACTGAGCAAAGACTTTTTAAGGGTTTTAAGGTGAAAGAGAACAAAAGGTTCCATGAAGAATTGCTCAAAAGCATGAAAATTGAAGCTAGAGAGAGAAAGTTATGGAAGTTGCAAAGCAAACTTCTATGGAGGATAAGAGGAACGTGAAAAGGGAGGAAAAAGAAGAAGGAGAAGTTGTTGGAGCTCAGATATTTATGCTTCAAGTTAATCCAAATTTTCATCGAACTTACCAAAATGCCCTTAACATGGTGGTTTTGTCTTCCTCCCATCCTTTGTGCAGCCTTTTTGCTCTTTGGACACTGAAACATAGTCCATAATAGTCTAAAGGAACTCAGGTTCACAAAACTTAAAAATTTAGACTCGATATGCAAAATCACCATTTTGCCCCTATTGTGAAAATTATCATTATTTTTATCTTTTTCATTTATTTACCATCATAAACATCATTTATTCATTCCTTAGGCCTATTTAGATCTTAATATAAAAAAAAACACACTCGTAGGAGCTCACTAAGAGAAATTACAAAATTACCCCTAGTTTACATTATCGCGTCTACTTCTAGTTACGTGTCTATAAAGGTTGAGATTTCACAGGTTCACTTCTGAATTACCCTTTTAACTAGGTACTTATCCTCAATTGGCATTCGTAAACTTTATTAGCCACCGTATCAAAATACGGGGTACTACACAGAGACTCCTTAGAGATGATTGATGTGCCCTTAATATGGGAGATGTAGAATCAAAATATGGTTGAAACTTGATGAAATGCTTCAAGGTAAGGGAATCATATATTAAGTGTTGTGATTATGCTCAACTACTAGGGTGAGCCAAGAAAGCTTAACTGATGATGGCTTTGTAATGTGAGCCTAAATTGATACATGTGTCATGGAGATATGGATATGAGTAACCATGAATGTGGATAATGCCGTTGAGATGTTGTCACTGCCAAGCATAGCGTGATGAGATATGCATATAAGATATTAGGATGGTCCTTGCACTTTTGAATTGGAGATGTTTGATTATGATTGTCTTATAGGAAGAGATGCTAAATATATTTGTATATGAATTATTATGCTATGTTAGTCTTTCCCCTCACTGATTATTAGACAACTTACTCCTTTATTGTACCATGTGCAAAGAAGTGAAGCTACGAGACTGCATGGCCGACTTCGCCCTGGATAGATTCTTTTGGCATCGAGTAGGTTCCTTATTCTATGAGTCTACTCTGCTATGTCCAAACTATGTTAGCTTCTATTGGTGGTATGCTTTACCAACCATATGTATTTGGGATTTGTGTACACACATTGTTGTTGTTTATATTGTATAAGAGTTGTGTGATACGAACCTACTATGATGGCTAGTGTATGGCCTTGTAAGTAATGTATTAAATATTGTGTATTATTATGTGCCAAAAGGCCATGTTTATGTAATTAAATCCAATTATATATGAAAATATGAGTTTGGAAGTCCTTAGCAATTTGTTAACAATTTGAAATTTTGAGGCTTGCTCAGCTCTTACGGGCTTCACCAGTCAAGCTCCTGAGCTGATCACGAACCCCTAGGTTAGGGTCGTGACATTTAGTATCAAACAAAAACTCTGGGCTTGTAAATCATATTTCTAAAAACTAAAAATCAAGATTTAGAGGTTTTAAAGCTTAAAAACGTCATCGTTTTCATAAAAACCCAAAACCAAACAATTTAATCCTCAAAATGAAGATTGGCATAAAAAATGGGTTGAGAGAGCTTAGGGTTTGAGGAAAATACCTTAGGAAAAACAGCTAAAAATTGAAAACCCTCATTCCATAAGATATATTATAGTATGTGGTGTAAGAATATGCTTTTTCCCTTTTATTTTTCTGAAAACTACGTCATTGATCGATACATGGGATCCATTTATTGATAGATAGGCTCTAGAATGTTTGAAAAAGCTCTTGGGTTGCTATCTTTTAACAGAGGTGACAAATCTATCGATAGATAGACTCTAGTAAGCAAAAACATACTTAAAAACTTGCCTAGCTTGTTTAAATTAAATACCATTTAAGTAAATGTCCACATTTTTACTTCTCTCCTTTTTACTCTTCATTTACTTAATATATTTCATGTAAATAAGCAAACAACCCTCATTTCGATTCAATAAAAATATAAAAAAATCAAAATCCAAAAGAATAAAAATCTAAATTTTGATTTCATGAACTAAATCAAAAAAGTTTGATTCAAATTAAATTTGCAGCTCTCATTTTCCATAGCAAACATACTCCAAAAATTATGAAAAAATCATTTCTAGTTATTTAACTATCAAGGTAACCATTATCGCCATTTTCTATTTCTAAAAGATTGTTTTATAAAAATCACATTTTTTGACCCTTTCCAAACTTAGAAAATTTCTACATCAACAATGATAGCCAAACCTAGGTGACAGTGAATTCTTTTTCTTTTAAAGGTTCAAACTTAATTTGATGTTCAAAACATGAAATCTATGTGCTCATCTAATGATTTCTTAATCTATCCTTTTATTTAAGGTGGGATTTTGCATTCCTTCCTTTTATGAAAATTCATTCTCTAATTTAAATAACGTACTTACCTTTTTCAAATTAGTGCGGGTACTTCGCTTGCATGTCATCTTCATTTCCCAAATTATCTCTTCACTCGGGTGATTGTGTCATTGCACCTTAACCAATGCAACCTCCTTGGAGCGTAATTTTTTCACTTGTCTATCAAAAATAGCTATCGATATCTCTTCATAGCTCAATTCATCTCCCAGATATAAGCACTTGTGCTGAATCATGTGAGAAAGATCCAGTTGGTACTTTCGTAGTACTAAAACATGAAACATAGGATGAACGTTAGCAAGATCCAACGGAAGTGCCAATCGATAAGCCATTGCACCAACTCTCACAATAATCTTGAAAGGTCCAATATACCTTGAGCTTAGCTCGCTTTTCGTGCCAAAACTTATAATGCCTTTGGTTAACGAAACCTTCAATAACACATGATCACCAACCTCAAACTCTAACTCTCAACACCTATGGTCGGCATATAACTTTTGTCGACTCTACATTGTCAACATCCTCCATCTAATCAACTATATCTCATCAGTGGTTTCTTGAACTATTTCATATCTAAGTAATTTCCTCTCACCGACCTCAAGCCAACATATTGAGGATCTACATCTACACTCATATCAAGCCTCATAAGGTGCCATTTGAATGATAGCTTGAAAACTGTTATTGCAGGCAAACTCCATCATTGGCAAGTGTTTGTCACAACCCAATTTCTTCGCCATGACCGACGCATGGGCCTAATGGACACAACCCACTAAGCCTAAGCAAGCCTCTTATGTAACCCTATTCACCATTACGTCTATCATATTAAATGCCATATTTCGTAGTTCTCAACTATAATTATTTCAACAATATAACATGGCAACCAACTACGTATGTTTATATCATCCAAAATACTGTCACCCATTACCAACTCATAGTGGCAACAATAATCAAAATAAACATATATTGTTTATGACATGTATCTTGGTGATTTACATCACGTGTATCTATACACAAGCAAAAAGACTCTTGACTTCCAGCGGAGTGACTTTAGGTAAAGGTATAGCTATTGAATGCCACGATACCTACCAAAAGGCGAATAAAAGAGGACACCTCAATCTAGGTCCCAACTACTTCCGAATATGGAAACATGAAGTTCGAAAGAGTGAGTATAAACCCAATGAGTGAACATAAAAAGGGAACAAGCAAACGATAAGGAAAGCGTAGAAATCATGATGCATTTATGTTAAAGACAATGCAAGTTAGTTTTTTTTTTATTTTCTTGCTAAAACCCCCTGATTTCAAACTTTGATTATTTAATCCCTTAGTGTTGAAGAATCTACGATTAACCATGAAGTTGAAAAGAGTGAAAACTGCAGCAGAATCCAAGCAAGGCAAGTATGGCAGAGTGAATCTCATTGCAGGAAAAAGGCATTCTCGCTGTAGCGAAATTCAGGGAAAAAATTTTGAACCAACCACTTGAGAGTTTCTCGCTGCAGTGAGAATAAAATTTTGCTACAGCGAACTTCAGGGCAAAAATTTTGAACCAACCACCCAAGAGTTTCTCGTTACAGTGAGAATAAAATTTCACTGCAGCGAAATTCAGGGCAAAAATTTTGGACCAACCACCCAAGAGTTTCTCACTACAGTGAGAATTAAATTTTGCTATAGCGAAATTCAGGGCAAAAATTTTGAACCAACCACCTGAGAGTTTCTCGCTGTAGCGAAAATCTAGACTAGGTCAAGCCCCTAGCACCCGAGAGTTCTCGCTGTAAGGAGAATGCAATTTCACTGTAGTGTGAAACAGGGCAATTAAGTTAGAAGGATCTTTAGTACAACGAAAATCCATTTTTGCTGCAATGAAAATCAATTTGGAAGCAATTAACAATTTCAACATTCAACATTCAATGCAATCACATAACATTTTCCTTAACCTCTCTATGGCATGTGTAAACACATATACAACTGCCGTCTCACCAACTTATGTGAACTCCCACACCGCACATAGCTGGAATCAACATGTGCACTCCCACACCACACAAGGCAATATCATCATGTACACTCTATACCACACCATCATCGGCATGTGCACTCTTACACTGCACAGGCTCGATTGTAGTTATAACACAACATTATCATTCAAGGCATAGCATATATATCAATATAATATAGAAACATATGAATTCATCACATTACATATTTGACAACATAAAAACATTTCATCAAGGGCTTGTTCCCATGCATATTTTAAAGAAAGGCCAATAAAATATTTCAAGTGATTCAATTAAACATATATGTAATTATTCCAAAACATCTTAATGCAAGTTCACTAACTTGTCTTTGTGGATTCTTTAATCGACTCCAACTTCCACTAATGCTCCAAGTGGAGATGTGGGGTTTCATTGGAACCTATCACACACAATAGCATCCCACCAACTCAATTTACATGAATATTACTCCAAAAGTTGTTTCCTAAATCAAGTTTTGCTAGTTATTCCTAACTAGCTTCCAATTACCATTTGACTGGCTATTTATTCACACTACTCTAGTCACACTAGAAATAAATAAATAACCTTCAGCAATAAACAGTCTACGATTTAATTATTGACCATCATCCAACTTAAAAATCAACCCTAACTCATTACTCACCTTGGTGAATTTGTAGTTGAATTTCTTTTCAAGAGTTTTCAAGCTATTATGAAAAGTCTCTCTGTTTGTCTAAAACATCCAACTAGTGAGAGAAAGTATTAAGGAAAGACTTTAGAGGGTTCTTGAGGTGTAGAAGTGAAAGGGCATGAAAAATCCTATGACAAGGTATATAAAAACATAAGATTAGGGGTTACCACGAGAAAATCATGGAGGTTTCAAGGGAGGCTTCCATGGAAGATGTAAAACTCGAAATGGGGAGAAGAGATGGAAGGAAGAAGAAGAAGCTGCTAGAAGTGAGGAGAAAGTTGCTGGAGAATTAGATATTTATGCTTAAAATTGACTAAAGTTCCTTTTATTTATAAAAATGCCATTGCATAGTTGACTTTACCTTCTTTCTTTCTTTTGGTTCAACTTTCTTTTTACTCTTTTGACACTGAGAAAAGGTCCATAATAGACTGGAGGTACTTGAGTTCACGAAAACTTAAAAATTTAGACTCGAGATCCAAAATGACCATTTTGCACGTATTTTGGAAATTATCATTATTTCTATTTCCTTCGTTTATTTTATTATTATATGCATCATTCATTTATTCCTTAGGCCTACTTAGACCTTAATAATATTAAAAAAACCCACTTCTAGGAGCTCACTAAGAAAATGACAAAACTACCCTTAACCCACGTCATCTTGTTTGCCTCCGTTACATGTCTTTGAAGGTCGAGGTTTCACAGTGTCGGTCCCAAGCAACTTCAAAGTCTACGACACAAGTCTTTAACATATCCTTTAATGTCTGAATGGTCCTCTTAGACTATCCATCTATTTGTGAGTGCAGAGCAATACTAAAATTCAGCTTGGTTCCCAAAGCCTCCTGTACTTTCCCCTAAAATTGACTAGTAAACTGTCTGCCTCTATCTGACACTATAGTGACTAGAACTCCATGTAATTGCACTACTTCATCAATGTACATTCTAGCATACTTTGCTGCTCCGTAGGTGGTCCTCACTAATAAGAAATTAGCAAACTTAGTCAATTTATCCATAATCACCCAATTAGAATATGCCCCTTACTTGTACGAGGTAGTCTAGTCACAAAATCCATAGAAATGTGCTCCCACTTCCACTCTGGAACAGATAAAGTTTATACTAATTTGGTAGGTCTTTCATGCTCTACCTTAACTTGTTGGCACACTAAACACTTGGCTACAAACTTAGCCACATCCCTTTTAATTCTTTCCCACTAGTACATTTCCCTCAAGTCATGGTACATCATAGTGGTGCTTAGACGAACAATATATGTCATCATGTGGGCCTCCTTTAGAATCTCTAGCCACAAATCATTAATATCCAACACATACCCTCTAGGTCCATATCTAAGTAATCCGTTGATGCCTTTAGTAAATATTTGTCCTTTCCTTCTTTAAAGATTCTCTATAGCTCTAGCTACAAAGTCATCATTTCCTTGGGCTTCCCTTGATGTGATCTATCAACATCGATCCACCTCTAAAATGGGCTAATAATGCACCGATATCATCAACCCCAAATCATATACCTATATCACCTAACTAGTCCATACATTGCACCAATGATCTCCTCTTCATAAACATGTGGGCTAAAACTTCCCATAGATTCCAAACTGAATGCATCTGCCACCACATTGGCTTTACTGAGATGATACAATATCATACAGTCGTAATCCTTAAGCAATTCCATCTATCAACATTGCCTCCGATTAAGATCTCTTTACTGAAAAATATACTTGAGACTTTTATGATCCTTGTAAATCTCACAAGTCTTACCATACAAGTAAAGCCTTAAAATCTTTAAGGCAAGACTATCGAAGCCATCTCTAAATCATGTGTGGGATATTTTTTCTTATGTCTCTAGAGCTGTTTAGAAGCATAGGAAATCATCTTCCTGTGTTGCATCAATATACATCCCAATCTCACTTGTGATGCGTCACAATAAACTATATAAGCCCCTGTACCACAAGGCAAACTCAACACTAGAGCTCTAGTAAAACAAGTCTTAAGCTTCTTAAAGCTCTCCTCACATGCGTCTATCTATATAAGCTTCACACCCTTCTATGTCAACTTAGTCACGAGATCTACGATATGGGAGGAATCCTTAACAAATCTCCTCTAATATCTGGCCAACCTTAGGAAACTCCATATCTCAGTCACCAAGGTAGGCCTTAGCCATTTCTCTACGGCCGCAATCTTCTTTAAGTCCACCATCACACCATCCTTTGATACTATGTGGCTTAAGAAGCTGACACTTTCAAGCCAAACTCACATTTGGAGAAGTTGGCATACAACTCATGCTCTCTCAAAGTTTGGAGCACTATCCTCAAATGCTACTTATGCTCCTCTTTACTCCTCTAGTAAATCAATATATCATCAATAAATATTACCACAAACTTATCCAAGTGTGGCTTGAACACTTGGATCATCATGTCTATAAAAACAGCTGGAGCATTTGTAAGCCCAAATGACATCACCAAGAACTTATAATGCCCATACCTAGTACGAAAGGCGATCTTAGTCATATCCTCTTACATAATCCTTCACCAATGGTAGCCTAACCTCAACTCAATGTTAGAAAAACATTGAGCTCCCTAAAGTTGATCAAACAAATCATCAATGCATGCGTCACAACCCGGTACTCCCCTCAAGCTAGTGACAACCGTCGTAGTGTCTTGATAGACACTCCTCGCTCGGAATGCCAACTGAAATCCCGCAAGGCTTTAATATCAGTTTCTCATTCCCCCTGTGAGTAACCATTACTAAATATCATGTTCTAAAAGATTTTAAGTTATTTCCAACTTAAAACAAATAAAATAATAATTTTCATCTCACAGGGGTATTTTGGTAATTTTTTCCAAAAATTTTGAAACTAGCTAAAAATGCAGTATGCGAGTACAAAACACATAATTCATAATCAAAAATAAGTTTAAACATTTAAAACCTTCATTTAAATTAAAATTATGATTATTTAAATATAATAAAAAAATAAAATAAATATTCAATAAAATATTCTATTTTCTTATAAAACGCTATTTTTAGAGTTATACGTAAATAATTTTCACAGCGTAAAAGAAAAATAAATTCATACATACTGTAATACAGTAAGCCAGAGTATTTAATTTAATTTACAATAACCAATGGGCCCCCTAATAACGAAAAGTAAGGGCGACTGTGAACCTACAGTTCGGAGGATGCAAACCCAATGGTAGCCTCTGTGAAATCAGTAATCTACAGTCTATTCTGAGCTTGAAATGGGTAGAAAGGAGGGTGGTGAGATTATATAATCCCAGTGAGTAAACAAACATCATCCAAAATATCTAAAGTTGAGTAAATGGAGACGATTAAAATATTTCATCTCAATATGTATTTCATAACATAAATATTCATTTCATTTAAACAATCAACATGGCTTATGAGTATCTTAAAAGCTTGGCTCCTGCCAAAATCATTCTCGGAAATACCTTGGCCGAGGCATTTAACCGAGTCCGCCAAGGCTATTAAAAATTTATGCACGCATAATTCATGTTTTTATTTTGAAAACACAGTCGTTCCTTGGCATTAGCTGAGTTCATCATCACGAGGTGGTTCGGCATGACGTGAACTCTAACCATACCTCAGGAGATACCCTACGTGCCTCTCCGACTGAGGTACATATATAACCAGATTTTGTGCCCCTCTAATAGGCTGGTCCACAGAACTCACCCACTGCAGCAAGCTAAACCCACCATACAATAAAATTTAGACAGCATGACATGACTAATATTATACTACCCAGCTTGTAAATGTAAAACAGAACAATTCATACAGTTCACAAACCACAATTCCAACCAGTCATGCCAACACATTATCATAAGCCATCAATTAAAATCATAAATTACAACACATCAAGTGGTCTCCAGTTACTCTATTTTCAAAGCCATCATTCAATTTCAAGACAATTTATAAAATTTTTTCATTTAAACACCTTTTGTTTATAAAACCTAAAAATTAACCATTTAGACTCATTTTCCATAAAATTTACAAAATCAAATAAAAAGATCACTTTAGATAATTAAAATGATGATAAGGTTACTCACTATTTCGGGAGTCGAATTTATAGAGTACTTTGACTACCGATCCTCGAGTCCAATTTCTTTCCTTTAGTAGAGGATTCACCACCTAGACATGATGCAAAATCAAGCAATTTACCACATTGGTGCTAAACCGTTATCAAACTATATGGATGCATGAAATGGAATGTAAATTATTCGGATTATCGTGCAAACACGGTGTTCGCCTAATTCGAGCTATCACTTAATTAATTGGCCAATTCAACTCCAATTAACTCCATTTTTCTTCTTATTCTTCAAACCATCAATCACAACTTCAATAGCATTAAATTTAAGAACATCACCTTCACATTTTCCCTTGGGAATTTCGGCCATGATGGGTGCAGCAATACTATAATTTTTCCTACTTGATTTTCTCATCGAAATTCATCATTTCCTAACCAAATTACTTGAAATAACAATCAAAATCATCATCAATATTCCACATGGAGAATTCGGCCAATGATGGGTAATGGGAGAAAATGAATTTTTCTTGTTGGTTTTGTAAAACCCGACCCTATAAATACATGTCATGACATATATGCATTGAGTAGCATGTTATTACGCTAGAAAAGCACCTAAGAATAAACGAAACCTGATATTGTACCTAACGGTACACTTAAATTTATTTAACCTCGAACTAGTTCAAATAGGAATTGTAGGATGAAATTTAATATTTTATAGTCCATGAATGACTAAAAATGATTGTTCGGAGTTCGAGGGTTCATTTGGGGTAAAATTAGAAATTTTGATATTTAAGGGCAAAATCGTCATTTTGCCACCTAAGATAATAATTTGATCATGGAGTGAAATTTTTGACCAAGATTAACTATTTGGAGTATAATTTAATGATAGGAAGTGAAAAAGTTTAATTCTGGTGATTTTTGGAGTGTAGGGGCAAAATCGTAATTTTGCCACCCATGGACAAAATTTGAGATTTTGAGAGAATTTAGATCAAATTTGACAAATTGGAGAATGGTATGAGTATAAGGGGTGAAAAATATGTCTATGGACAATTTTTCAATTTTTGGGGTAAAAATGTAATTTTTGACTTTTACGGGGGTAAAAGTGTAAATTGCAAAAATTACTCCACCGAGACTTTGGATGAGTCTGAGAATTTTATCTAAGCTATGAATATATGAGACAACTGTATGGTGAAAATTTGGAAACAAATGGATGAAATTTTAAAAATGGGCCAATGGGAAAGTGACACATGGCATTTTTTAATGAAATAATATTATTTTAATGAAAAGTCAGCCATTTAAACCCAAATTTTGAGTGCTGGCCGGCCATAAGGAAGAAAAACAGAGGAAATAGAGAGGAAAGGAAGAAGAAAAGAAAAACCAAAGAGAAACAAGAAAATTCAAAGAGAAATTCGCGGTTTTTGACCGTTTACGCGTCTAACGGTAAGATTTTTCGATTTTAGCTTGATTCCTACCTTTCCTATGCCTTTATTTCCATTTAGCATGCTTGAGGAGAGAGATCAAAAAGTGATATCAAGGGCTGGACGAAATTCTAGGAGAGAGAAATTGAAATTTTTAGGTTTTGATTTTTAGTTAAATTGATAGTTTTAGTTAGTTAAATGTGTTTAGAAATTAAATTGGGCAAGAAATCATTAAATTTTCACAATACCCACTCTTGGCTGGATGCTCAATGCTGTACAATGATGATGAATTGATTTTATTCTAAGGGAAATGAAGAGAAAATGATGAAAAACGATTAAACGTGATAGAAAAACAAAGTAGAAAATTTACCGAGTTAATGTCCCATTTTTGGCCGAATTTTCCAAGGAAGGGAGTGAGCTGATTTTTGTTGTTTTTAGAAGGTTATTGGCTGATATTTGATGGTTAGAAATGTTGGAGAGAGAATGGGATGATTTAGAGCTAAAATGGAGCGCGTTAGCAATTTATCGGGCAAAGTGCCAAAAATAGGTTAATACCGCATTTAAGCCGTTTTAGGCTATTGCATTTCATACCATGCATTAGTATAGGATTTAAGTTAATTATATAGTGATTTAGCATCAATGTGATGAATTGTGTAAATTTTTGTAATGTGTCTAGGAGGAGAGCCTTCCGGAAAAGGCAAAGAAGTCGTACCCGACGAGTAGTGATCGGGGCGCTTAGAAAGCTTTTAGTTTGTACAAACGGTGAGTAAACTTATTATTATTGTAAATTATCTAGAGTTTATTTTAAATGCCCTTTATGTATTTTATGAAATGAGAACGAGATTAAAACGGGATTTTTGATGTTTTAGGAATAAATGTGACAAATAAAAATATATTGTATTGATTATGAAATTGAGTAATTGGAGGCTACAAATTGACTTGAAAAATATATATTTTCCTAGGAATGGCTTATGAGAAATGAGTATATGTGGCTATATTTTGTGAATGCATTGGGAAATTTATGTAAGTTGTTTTACTATGCAGGCTGGATAAATAAATAAAAGCCACGTTATACTGTCGAAATTTTATTAAAATTGGTGGGTTAGTCATTGCAGTGACGGGTTTCCGTGGACTGCCTATTAGAGGGGCACGGTAAACCCAGTTATATAGTTACTCCGGTTGTAGAGGCGAGGAGGGTAACTCCTGGGGTAGTATTAGAGCTCACTTCACGTCGAACCCCCACGTGAATGTGTAACTCGGCCAACGCCAAGGGACGGCTTGTTTTAAAAATAAAAATGTGTTTCACGTGTGAATATTTTAACACCCTTGGCGGACTCGGTTAGATACCTCGGCCAAGGTATCCCCGAGGATTAGTTTTCGCTTGAGCCTTGTTTTAATAAAAGCCATAAGCCTTAACAATTGTTTTGGTAAATTACAAATACTTTGTGGTTTAAGAAATAAATTGAAAACATTATGAAATGAGTTGAAATTTGTTGTTTAAACTTGCCTCCATTTTACTCGCCTTTAGATATTTATGATAATGTCTGTTTACTCATTGGGATTGCAAAATCTCACCCAACTCCTTTCCACCCATTTCAGGTTCAGTATAGACTGTAGATAGCTGATCTCATCGAGGACTACCATTGGATCTGCATTTTCCAAATCGTAGGTTCACAGTCCTCTTTACTTTTGTTTATTCGGGGGCCCTCTTGTTATTGTAAATTAAATTAAATATTTTGGCTTACTGTATTTCAGTATGTATAAATTTATTTAGCTTTTACGCTATAAAAATTTTTCACGTATAACTCTATAAATATTGTTTTATAAGAAAATAGAATATTTCCCTTAATATTTCTTTTATTTTCTTATTATATTCAAATAACCGTAATTTCGTTTTAGATGAAGATTTTTGACTCTTAAACTCATTTTGAATATGAATTATGTATTTTGTACTTGTATATTACGTTTTAGCCAGTTTTGAAATTTTTGAGAAAAAAATGACCAAAATACCCTTGTGTGGCGAAAATTTTATTTTGATTGTTTTTGATCTAAAATAGTAAATATTCTCTAAAAACTCGATATTTAACAATGATTGCTCACAGGAAAGGAAAGAAACTGATATGTAAGCCTTGCGGGGTTCCGGTTGGCATTCCGGATAATGAGTGTCAATTGGGACGTCGCGGCGATTGTCATGGGCCTGAGGGAGGTTCCGGGTTGTGACAGGTTTTTCATGCTACACATCATTAACTAACTAAAAACACTAACATATCTTAAAATCTAACCAAATCAAGCATCAAAACTCCTCCCCCCATGTCCGACCAGCAAGGGATTCATCATGTTTTCATAAGATTCAACCATGGAAAATCAAAAAGAATGCATGGGAAAGGTAGATCTCAAGCTTTATTGAAAAAATCTTACCTTTTTCACTTGTTTCCTTGAATTTTTCACACTTTACCTTTGAATTTTTCCACCTAGGGTTCTTGTTCTTTCTTTTCTTCCTTTGTTCTTCTTTGGCCGGCCATAAGAATGAGAAATAGGCTGATTTTGTGCTGATTTTAAAGCTAAATAATAAATGGATATAAACTTGACAAATGTCACCATTCCATTGGTCCATGTGTTATACTTACCCATTAAGCAATCTCTCTCCACCACTTAAATTTTCTCAATTATCCATGATAATATTGGGTAAAATCCATTTGCTGGACAAGTGTTGGGTGGTGTAAAATTACAATTTTGCCCCTGGGGTGGCAAAATGACTATTTTACCCCTATGCTCAAAAAAATGTCGGAATTAAAATTTTTCACTTCTCAAACTCAAATTATGTTCTAAATAGTCAATCTTGATCAAAAACTTCTTCCAACATTCACATCATAACCTCGGGTAGCAAAATGACCATTTTGCTCCTAGATCATGAAAATTCCAATTTCACTCCAAATCAGTCCTCGAACTTCGAATCACTATTTTAAGTCATTCTAGGGTTTTAAAATTCTCAATTTCATCTGAAAATCTCTATTTGGTCTAGTTCGAGGCTTAATTCAACTTAGTTGCACCACTAGGTACACTACCGACTTTTGATAATTTTTCGGGGCTTTCCAAGTATGCAAGCATATTGTCAATCACATGAATGACATGGCAAGTATTTTATAATGTCGGGCTTGACAGCGTGGTAAACGATACTTGTTCTTTATCGTTGCCTTCTTTAACTATCTATAATCTATACACAACCTTATAGGACCATCCTTTTTATTCATGAAAAGCACCCCATGGGGACACATTAGGATGAATGAAGCCCTTGTCCAATAAGTTCTCCAACTAATCCTTAAGCTCTCTAAGCTTTACTAGTGTCGTTCGGTATGGCGGTATAGATATCAAAGTCGTACCTTGTACCAAGTTGATGCAAAACTCTATGTCTCTATCTGAGGATAATCTTTGTAACTCCTTGAGGTACACATGTATGAAATCCCTTACAATTGGCATGTTGGCCACCTCACTCACCACTATCTAGGTGTCCTTAACTAATGCCAAGAATCCCTAACATCCATGATCAATCAATCTCCTAGCCTTTAAGGCTGAAATCACACTACCCATCACTGCACTACGATCTCCCTAAATACTAAACGGTATCTCTCCTGGATAGTTAAAGTACACCACCTTCTAGTGGCAATCAAGACTACCATAGTTGGGTGATAACCAATCCATACCCAATATCACATCAAACTCTAACATGGCATGCAAAACCAAATTTGCTAAGATGTCCTTACTCCCAATTCGAACAATACAATCTCTATACTAATATACTGCCATGAACACCTCTCTCAAAGGTCTAGTGACTACTAAATCTTGCTCCCCCTTGGAGTGCTCAATACCTAATTTAGATGCACAGTATGGAGACATAAAAGAATGCATAGCACTAAAGTCAAACAATACACATGCACCAATAGAACAAATGGGTAGTATACCCATAACAACTGCATTGGATACTTGTGCATCTTGTGGAGTCAAACCATAAACTCTGGCCTATCCTCAACTAACTATGCCTTGAGTACAAGATCCTTTACCTTGAGATAAACTACCAACATTTCACCCTTAGCTCATTTGCCCTCTCTAACTGGCTATTTAGCAATAAGCGAAGCAAGTAAAGCTGGTTGTGTCTATCCCTGAGTCACTCTTTATGACCTCTAACCATTAGGACAATATCTAGTGTAACACACCCAATTTTCAATGTAAATTAATGAAACTAAGAATGATGTATGAAACATGTGGAGTCTTGTAGACTCTAATGATATGATATGTATGCCAAGTGTTTGAGAGTGTATGTATTGACACTTAGGCAAAATTTTGGAAAAATATGTGATAAATCCCATAATTTAAGGTTTTGATCTAAGTTTGATATTATGCTTGGAGATATATATGTATAGGGTTAAGTTAAGTGAATTATTTGAGGCGTGATATTAACAAGGAATGATTTTAGGGTGCTCAACTTGGATTTTTTTGGAGTTTTTGAGAAACCTAGAATTGCCTGCAAGGGTAAAAGTATTGATACATACCCCAATGTATCAATACATGCTTGACAGGAAGAACAACAAAGGCCCTAAGAAGAATATTCTATAGATACATTTGAGAATGTATAGATAGATTTGGCCAAAGATGAACATGTATCGATACATTGTCCAAATGTATCAATACATTTGACCCAAAAAGTACCCAAGGCCATTCTGCTCGAAGTGTATCGATACATTCATTCAAAATAAAGGCAAATGTATCGATACATTAGAGAGGAAAGGAAAATATAAAAAAGGATTTCGGGCCATTCTGCCCAACTCTTTCTCTTAACTTTTTCTCTCCCTTTCTCTCTCTACGTACTCGAAACCCTAAGGCCTTAAATTGACTTTTGGAGTGATTTAAAGCTAATTGGAGCTTGGGAAACCATTCTAGAGGTAAGATTTAATGTTTTTATCGATTATTTTTCAATTTAATCGATTAATAACTTTGAATATGACTCTTCTCCAGATTTGGTATTTTCCTCTATTTGGCTTGGATTGAAGAATTTGGAGTTAAGACTAGTGCAATCCAGCTTCTAAGGTATGGGTTTTGCCTGCTAATGAAGGATTTCAGCTTGAGTAGTTGGATTGCTAAATTTTAGTTAATTTTGTGAAAAGTTAGCATTTATTGAAAAGCTAGGAATAATTAACATTTTTATGTTCTGATATGTTTGAAGGGAGAAACAGAGTTAAATCATTTGATTGGCAAGCTAAATGATGATTAGAGGCTAATGATCGAAGCTTGGCAGAGAGCACCTCTTATTATCACTATGAATGGGATTTGAGCTAAACGCACATGATGCATAACGCACTATAAATGCACTACACTGGTACTAGATTTTGTACATAAGCCTAGATGAATGAACCTAGGCTAGAGAACAATAAACGTGTATATGTATATATGTGATTATGTGTTCGAATGTGAGCCACAAGGGTGACCTATGCTGTGTAAGCCTAGACTAGGAGTCCTGTAGGCTATGTTGAACACCTAAGAGTGGATTACCCTAGGTGATTGATATGTCGAGACGATTTGATTGAATAAGGCCTTAGTGACTTAGAGGCACTTAGAATCTAATCGAGCTTAAGACGATTAAAGCTCGATAAATGTGAATCAAGGTTTGGTACAAAAAATGTGGATGATAAAGGCATGATAGCCTTAATTATGGATTTGTGTTTCCATTCGATGGGTGAATTTCGAATGTTGATCCAATTTGTTGATGAGTGAAGTCTGATGCCTTGTGACTATGTTTGTGCCTCAGGGATGATGGTAAGCAAGGGCAGTGGTTGATATCCCACCTATGATTCTTGCCCGCAATGTACGATGCCATCAGTTGGGAGATTATTTCAGATGATGTTTGTGATGCCATCCATTAAGAATGCTTCGGGTGATGCCGACTTTAGGAGTTCACTCTAATCGATGATTTGTTTATCGCCCATTGCTTTGGCACGTGTGTGATTTGCTCTTCACCAGCTTTGCCCTGTGCGTGATTTGATGCTCCACCAGTTGTCCATTAAATGTGATCTGACTATGTTCTGGAGAGGACCACTCATTGATTTGATTTGTATATGACGTGAGATAATAACGGAAGGCTCAGATAACTAAGACGTGATTATGATGTGATACTCCGGCGACTAGAGTGTGCCATGGAGAATGATTCGAATGATTGAAACGGCTTCAAGGGTAAGCCTATTGATATATGTGATGATCTTTGGAGAGATTGAGGACATTGATATGCCTTCATACGAGAGATTATAGGGATAATGATATGCCTTACATTTGGAGATGTTTGCTAGAATATCTAGATGCACGAATGGTGCATATATTTTATATATGAGTTTAATATATATATATATATATAATTTTGTTATCTGCACCACTCACTAAGTATTATAGTACTCAGCCATTTGTGTATCATGTGTAGATAAATAGACAACGAAGGAATGTGGCAAAGGTCACCTATAGACAGATTGATTTTGGCATCTGGTAGTTCCTCCATTTTGGTTACTTCGCTGAGTCCGTCGTGAGCTTTTACTTATGGTTGGCTTCAATGTATGTAAGCACAACATGCCATTTGAGCTTATAGGTAAGGGTTGTTATGTACAAACCTAATTTGAATGGCCAATGTGTGGCCTTTTGAATATTTATATGGGTTGTACGCTAGGGATAATGTATTTATGTTTGAATTTGTTATAAATATTTGATTATAAATCCTTTGGCATATGTGTAACATGATTTTGAACTCTAAGGCTTGCTTGGGTCTAGGGGGCTTGCTTGTTGGGCTTATGCACTAGTCATGGCCCTCGGGTTTGAGTCATGACATCTAGCATAATGTCCATTCAACTTGCAAGAATAACATGAAGTAGATACTTGGACACACTGCCCTTAAGGCGTTTTACCACATGAAAAACATAATGGTCAATCTCCTTGTGATTGTCTAGCAGTCTGCTATCTAGGTTGTTTGGCAACCTTTTTTCTTTTCTAAGAACTGCCTTTAAAACCATTCCACTGATGGGATGACTATGAACCTCTCTGTTGGCCTTACAAACCCTTGATCCTAGCCCTCTTAGGCTTATCCTAACCTCCGTAGGTCTCCATATCCTTCATCTTTAGTCTTTGAGCATAGTTCACTACCTTGGAATATTTAGTGAACTCCTAGGGCACTACAGCTCTATATAGAGTTCACACTAATCCATTAACGAACCTTATAACCCTCATTTCCTTGGTAGCCACCAAGTATGGTGCATACTATGATAACTTACTGAACTATATACTGTACTCTAATAATATCATACCCTGAGTTTGTACTAGCATCTTAAACTCACTAGCTCTAGCCTTCCTAACATTGACATGTAGGAAAAGCTAAAGAAAGTTGTATTGAACTCTTGCCAAGTAATTGATGCAGCACCAGGTGCTCTGCCTCTACATAGCTAACTACACCACTAGCGGGTTATGTTACCCAATCTGAATACAGCTAACTTTACCATTGCAGTACTAGTGCAACTTAAAGCATTGCATATGAGCTCAATATCATCCGAAAAATCCTAACCATCCTGTGTTGCATTTGATATAGAAAAAGTAGGAGGTTTCAGTTTCATGAACTTTAACAGTTGAACCTCTGTCAAAAAACTTGGGGAATGCTTGAACAGTAGGACGATCCTTGCCTTGTTGTCTTTGATCTAAGATTTTTTGAGCAAGAAGCTCCATAGTCTAACAAACACTTATAAGTTGACTATTAGATCCTCTAAAGTCATTGCTCTGCTATGGGCATTACAACCTAAAGGGTCTATTGTGAGACCCTGTCAAGCTCGATTAAAAGACGGTATTGTATCGAGTGGTACAACTAAGTTAAATCGAGCCTTGAACTAGTTCAAATAGAAATTCTAAGAGGAATTTGAAAATTTTGAAACCCACAGAATGGCTTAGAATAGTGATTTAGAATTCAAGGTCCAGTTTGGAGTCCATCAGGAAAATTGACCGATTAGGGACAAAAAGGTCATTTTACCATATGATGATAAAATGGAGATTTTTAGCCAAGATTTGATCACATTTGACCAAGAATAATTATATGAAATATAATTATGATTATTGGAGTATAAAATGATGTTTAACAGTGAAAAATTGTGATTCCTGGTATTTTTGGAGCACAAGGGTAAAATGATAATTTTGCCACTAGAGGATTAAACGAGAATTTTTATAAAATTATTTTTGCCCCATTTGGTTAATATTGATCAATATTAGTGTTATTTGAGGTTGAAAAGTAGAAATAATGTGATTTCGATACATTTCGAAGTATAGGGGCAAAATCGTAATTTTTTTGTCCTGGGGCAAATCGGTAAATTTTTCTGCCCAGCACTTGTCAAGACCAAGGGATTTTAATTGTGGTAGGATTGGATAAATAACAGAATATTTGTGGTGGAAAATTAAGAATAAAAAGTCAAAAAGTTAAAAAAAAATTGGGCCAATAAGCATGTGACACGTGGCATGCTTGATTATTTTATTATTTTCTATAAAAATCAGCCCATTAAATCCCCAATTCTCTCACCATATTCGGCCTAGGCAACCAGCAACAAGAACAAAGGAAGAACAAAGGGAAAAACAAGAAAACCTAGGTGAAAATTCAAAGAAAAAGTGAAGAAATCAAGGAAACAAGCTAGGTAAGTTAGAATTTCTTTAATTCTCCTTGATACCTAGCTTACCCATGCTTTTGTTCTTGATTTCCATGGTTGAATATTGAGTTATCATGATGAATTCAATTCTGAAAAATGGGTATGGAAGAGGAATTGTTGTTAGAATAATTTGATTTCAGACTATGTTAGTGTTTAGGGATAGTTAAGCATGGTTATGAACAAAAACACAAAAGAAATATTCAATTTCTCTAGAATTCCTTGTTGGTCGAACCATGAGGGCTGAATATCAATGGGGGATTGTTTTTATTTCAAGGAAAATAGCTTGGAAAATGATGAATTAAGGTGAAACGGTTATGTAGAAAAAATTTCGGTGCTAGTGCACCAAATGACCGAATTTTCTATAAGGAACTGTGAGGAATGCTGAATTTGGCTTTATTTAAATGGTATGTGGTAAATTAAGGTATTAGAGGAGAAATGGATTAATTTGGAGGTGATTTGGACACAATCGCCAATTAATCGGGTGATCGGTCGAATTTAATCGATATCTCGATTAAGCGGTAATCGGACGTATTTTTGCATTTACATATCAAGCATTAGTAATTTAAATTAGTTTATATCAATTTAGGGGCAATATAGTAAATTCCTTGACTTTGTTATTTGTCAAGGTAGTGAGACGTCCGGAAAAGGCAAAGGAATTACGCTTGAAGGCTATTAGTTCGAGTGCACCCGAAATTCGGATTTTCAATATCGGTGAGTGGACTTGCATTTCAAATTTGTTTTGGGGAAATATGAAAGATTCTATCCAACTTGTCTTAGAAAATGTACCTTGGGAACAAGCTTTTGTTAAATGGTTTGATGTTGTGATATGTGATTACTATGGATTCATGCATTATTGCAATATGATGATATATATATATGTGTGTGTTGTGCATGATGAATGATATTGTGTATAATGACTGTAACCATGATTGTGCACAATGTGGGGGGATGCACACGATGGTGCCGGCTATGTGCACGATGTGGGGGGATGTACATGAGCTAGGTGTGATTATGATGATATTGATGATTGCCTATCAAATTATGCATATCTAGACTTATGAAATGAAAGCTCATGAATGTGATATATGGTTGACATATATGTGAAATTTGATACATTGAACTTTGAGAATTTTCATGAGTTTTATGTTGATTTCGTTGGTTTAGTAGGATGGCTCTTTTGTTGAGTGAAGGGAAACTTTTCTTTTGTTGCTCTGTTTCGCGGCAACGAAATTCATTCTCGCTGCAGCGAGAAACTCTCGGGTTTGAAGGCCTTCACCAGAACTGGTTCTCGCTACAGCGAGAAACTTTTTGTCCATTTTGCTAACTTGTGGGTTTTTGCCATATTTCCCATTTCTTTGGTACCATAGTTGAGCATGGATTTTTGTAAAGTGATTTACTCATGTGGGGTTTACATGAGGGGTTTAAAGGAGCTAAAACAATTGTGTGGTTTTAAGAAAATGAATGCATCATGATTTCGATAAACATTCCTTATGGTATGCTTGTTCCCTTCTTGTTCACTCACTGAGTATTGTACTCACGTTTTATAAAAATTCATGTTTTCAGATCAGGTGACTGTTGGACCCTAGATCGAGGAGTCCCCGTAATGCATCTCCTAGGTATGTGTCTGGCATTCGATAGTAATCCCTTTTATTGTAAATGTCTCCGCTGGAAGTCATGGGTCCTTTTGTATTGTGAATACAATCTAACAATGTGAATATGTGTATGCAATGTAAATTGCTAAATACATGACTGGTATAGTGCATGTATATTATTATCGATAATGTCATTGTGTTTTGGCTATGTTCACACCTGAAAAAAGGTGTGTGTGTGTGTGTATGCATGATATGATAAATTTGTTAAGCAAAGGTAAATGGATAGGCTTGCTTGGGCTTAGTGAGCTATGCTTATTGAGCTCATGCGCCGGTCATGGCCCGAAAAATTGGGTCGTGACATCTATCCCTTAACTATAACCTCGGGACCTTGTCCTTCTATTTATGCACTAGTGGTATCAGTCCTCCTTGAACTGGTGGTCTAACCACATTTGCCATTACCTCTAACAGTAGGTATATGTGGTTTGTCCATGGTCTCCACGAAAGCCTCGTGCTCTACTGCATCTCTAACACTAGCCTATTTCCCTAGACAACATATCTCAGTTAGACAAAAGCAATCATGTACTACAAGACTCAACTCTATAGACTTACAATAATTCTAGACATAACTCTTTAGCATAGAGTGGGTAAACAGAAAAGGAATTATATGTGAGTCTTGATGGGTTTGGCTATGGATGGCATGCTCAAATACGTAGCGGAAAGAAAATTAAAAACTTTATAACTAAACAACAAAACATGCCTCCACCCATGGATCACCTTGGTGATATTTAACACATAAAAGCACAAAATAAATTATTGTTTAGAAAGTTACCTTGCCATGTAATTTCGTAATCACAATGGCACTTTCTGAAGAAATCCCGCGAAGACCACAAGGAGCAAAAACCCTAGCCAATCAAGTGCTTGGCCTTCAATGGTAGTACACACGATTACACTTGAACCTTCAACAAATGAAGGAGTTTTTAACTATACTTTTATGCTAGCAAAGAAGGCAACAATTGTCCTTTTCTTCTTTTTCACAATCTTAGCCGAACCTTTCTCAAAAAATTGCTTCATAATCAATTTTCTCTTTCACACAAAGGGAGTGGTGGCAGAGAAAGAAAACGTTTTTCTTTTTCTGACAAAAACTACGTTTTCTTCAATTGTGAACAACTCTCATATGGAAAATAGTTAAAAGGTGACTTATATAGTTAGGTTAAAATAACTTCAATTTTGCAATTAAGCCCTCAATATTATAACACATTATAATATTGGGCCCATCACTTAATTAAACTCTTTTAATTAAGTCCTTGGAAATTAAAATCAAAATTAATGTCCTTTATATTTTGCAATCAAGGCCTTATAATTATAACTATTTATAAGTATGCCAAAAACTTAATTAAACTCTTTTAATTAAGTTTATAGAAGTTAATTACCTAGCATGTGATTTAAGTCTAACTTAAAACGTCACTCTCCCAATTTAATTCAAATGCAATCATTGTGTGTGATCCATTAGGTTCCCAGCATGTTGGCAATGAAATTGATTAATGACTTAATTGATTAATATAAATTTTAATCAATTAACTTATAATCAATTCCATAGAACAAGATTGGCATCTAGCAATGCATCATGGCCACCCAATTGTTGGGAGAGTCAAAGGGTTCTTTGACAACCTTTCAGTGTACAGTCTATCAATGTAATTCATTCTCTCATCATATATCCTAGAGATGATAAGAGCTTGGTACAGTGTCTACTCTTATTGACCTCCATATTCGTTTATGCAATTATAGCATTAGCTTTATAGAGAGTTATGAAACCTTTTTCATAATCTCCATGTCGCCTTAGCCAAGGACTTCAATAAGCTAATGTTAACCAAGAACTGATAGGATATGTCCTTTAAAACACTTAAGGTGATGATTCCTATCTTGACCACTCATTTGCCTTCACATGCTTCACACTATACCTAAAAGCATCCTGTTTTGGCATCCTTGGTTAGGCACCCGTAGAGATGAAATCAAATCATAGCACTCCACACATAAGACAACCTGGTGTCTCAAGTCTAGGGAGTATTTACACAACTGACACATGAGAAGTGTTGCATAGACACTAGAACGTATTACCAAATGCACTTATCATGGCGGGTCATGTTCAGTGAACTTGCTCTCCTAGGCAAGCACCTATATTCGATTCCCAAGTATCTCTATACTTCAATCTATGAAATCGATTGCTTACGTCCAAAGTAAGGAACATAAAATATACTAGTCTCTAAGCATAGTTGATGTCCAATCTCAATGGTACATTGACCAGGAACATTTTGAGATTATGCTTTGATGTATAGGAATCTCATAACTACAACCCATTACAATTTCCTTGCAAGGCATATTAATCTCATGGACTTCATCCAATTAGACTTATAACTCATTATAATTAATGTCTTATTGATGAAGGAAAACCTCTAATCATTCAACATGAATGATACTGTTGCATGATTGGAATCAAGCCTCAACCAATCCCTATTGGCTACAGGGCTCATCCCAACAAGTCTCTCATTCTCGATTTGTGCCTGGATACATAAAAAAAAATAAGATTCATACATATGACTCCAATTCCATAGAGATCCAAAGAAAACCTAGGACTTTTTGAACCGACTTTGATACTGACTTTTGTCACATCCCATTTTGTAGTGGGATTTAACCAACTCATAAATCAAGATGGGTATAGCCCGTTAGGCCCAAGCAAGCCTCTTTAACATACATCATTGAACATTCCTCAATGTAGAAGCATCCATAAACATCTATAAGCATACAATATCAACTCATGCAGACCATCATATGCAATATTACACATATATGGAACTTCTCAACATATTAGTGTAAGTGCAAACATTTCATATATCTTTAGAGCGCTACATTAACATAACATGTTCATAATCCATAAACGTAAACATAATTATAAACATAAATATAAGACTGACTTGTTAGAAGAACATGACCCGATTCGCTAAGCATAAAGAGGCTACTAGACACCTGCTAATGAGGAATGAATAGATCACATCTTTGTGACACTAGTTGCTAGCTAGAGAGTACTATCACTGATTTGTATCAAAACTAGTGAGGGAAAATAATGTGTCAGTCATAAAGACTCCATGAGTGGATACAGGAAAAGGGATAAGCCAAGTGGGAAAGTGTTTTGGAAACATGCATTTGTAATCTCATGCCATTCATGAACCATTTAATCATAAAGTTCATGAAACATGTTATTTAAATACATTTTAAATAACATTTGCATGGAAAACAAGTTTACATAACCTTTGGAAACAATGTCGCCTCTAAAAAACCTTTAATCAGGCATAACAATCCAATTCCATCTTGTATCTATTGATAGATGAGGGTATCTACTGATAAATGGGACACAGAATGCCTCTTGAAGCATTTTGTCTTCTTTCTATCAATAAATATTCTTTAAGCATTGATAGATAGCTTTTAAAACCCTATTTTCTAGGTAAAATCTTTCACTTTACCATACCTTATGTCACGACCCGGAACCTCCCTCGGGCCCATGACAACCGCCGCGACGCCTCGATTGACACTCATTATCCGAAATGCCAACCGGAACCCCGCAAGGCTTACATATAAGTTTCTTTCGTTTCCTGTGAGCAATCGTTGTTAAACATTCCATTTAAAACAATTAGCGGTCGTTTCAGACTCAAATAAATCCAAAGAAATAATTTTTTTTTAAAAGGATTTATAGACAAATATCACTATTCAAAATATTGATTAAAATATAGCTTTTTTATATAAAACAATATTTATAGAAACACATGTAAGAAATCTTTTGTAATGTGTAAGTAAAATAAATTCATACATACAAAAATTTACTAAGTTATAATGTACAATAATGGATACAATGACAAGTGGCCCAAAATACACCCAGTGTTGGTGCTAGAAACCTACTGTCTGTGTGGTAGAGATGTCAACTGGAATCCTCGACAAAATAGGGTATCTACAAGCTACCACAGACCTGAAATGTTTGGAAAGGAGGTGGGTGAGATTTTGCAATCCGTATGAGTAAACAGAGATTATCATAAATATCTAAAGGCGAGTAAAATGGAGGCAAGTTTAAACAACAAATTACGAACCATTTCATAATGTTTTCAATTTATTTCTGAAACTATAAAATTTTTGTAATTTACCAAAACAATTGTTAAGGCTTATGTCTTTTATTAAAAACAAGGCTCAAGCCAAAACTAATCCTCGGGGATACCTTGGCCGAGGCATCTAACCGAGTCCACCAAGGTTGTTATAACATTTACATGTGAAACACATTTTTATTTTTAAAACAAGCCATTCCTTGGTGTTGGCCGAGTTACACATTCACGTGGGGGTTCGACGTGAAGTGAGCTCTAATACTACCCCAAGAGTTACCCTCCTCGCCTCCACAACCGAAGTAACTATATAACCGGGTTTGTTGTGCCCCTCTAATAGGCAATCCACGAAAACCCGTCACTGCAGTGACTAACCCACCAATTTTAATAAAATTTTGACAGTATAACGTGGCTTTTATTTATTTATCCAGCTTGCATAGTAAAAACAGCTTACATAAATTTTCCAATACACTTACAAAATATATCTCATAAGCCATTCATAGGAAAATATATAATTTTCAAGACAGTTAATAGCCTCCAATTACTCAATTTCATAATCAACCCAATATATCTTTGTTTGTCACATGTATTTGTAAAACATCAAAAATCTCGTTTTAATCTCGTTTTCATTTCATAAAATACATAAAGAGCATTTAAAAATAAACTCTAGATAATTTACAATAATAATAAGTTTACTCACCGTTTGTACAAACTAAAAGCTTTCTAGGTGCCCTAATAACTACTCGTCGGGTACAATTTCCTTGCCTTTACCAGAAGGCTCTACTCCTAGACACATTGCAAAAATTTACTCAATTCATCACATTAATGCTAAATCACTATATATTTTACTTAAATCCTATACTAATGCATGGTATGAAATGCAATAGCCAAAAACGGCTTAAATGCAGTATTAACCTATTTTTTGCACTTTACCCGATAAATTGCTAACGCGCTCCATTTTAGCTCTAAATTGTCCCATTTTCTCTCCAACATTTCTAACCATTAAATATCAGCCAATAACCTTCTAAAATCACCAAAATCAGCTCACTTTCCTCCTTGGAAAATTCAGCCAAAAAATGGGACATTAACTCGGTTAATTTTCCACTTTGTTTTTTTATCACATTTAACCATTTTTCTTCATTTTCTCTTCATTTCCCATAGAATAAAAATCAATTCATCATCATTGTACATCATTGAACATTCAGCCAAGAGTGGGTATTGTGGAAATTTCATGTTTTCTTGCCCAATTTAATTTCTATACACATTTAACTAACTAAAACCATCAATTTAACTAAAAATCAAAACCTAAAAATTTCAAATTCTCTCCCCTAGAATTTCGCCCAGCCCTTGGTTTCACTTTTTAATCTCTCTCCTCAAGCATTCTTAATGGAAATAAAGGCATAGGAAAGGTAGAAATCAAGCTAAAGTCAAAAAATCTTACCGTTAGACACGTAAACGGGCGACAAATGCGAATTCCCCTTTGAATTTTTCTAGTTTCCCTTTGTTTTCTTTTTTTCTTCCTCTCCTCTCTATTTCCTCTCTTGTTCTTCCTTATGGCCGGCCATCACTTAAAATGGGGTTTAAATGGGCTGACTTTTATTAAAATAATATTAAATCATTACAAAAATGCCATGTGTCACTTTCCCATTGGCCCATTTTTAAAATTTCATCCATTTGTTTCCAAATTTTCACCATACACTTGTCCCAAATATCCATAGCTTAGATAAAATTCTCAGACTTATCTAAAGTCTCGGTGGAGTCATTTTTGAAATTTACACTTTTGCCCCCGTAAAAGTCAAAAATTACATTTTTGCCCAAAAAACTGAAAAATTGCCCATAGACATATTTTTCATCCCTTATACTCATACCATTCTCCAATTTGTCAAATGTGATCTAAATTTTCTCAAAATCTCAAATTTTATCTACAGGTGGAAAAATTACGATTTTGCCCCTAAACATCAAAATTTTTAATTTTTTCCCAAATGAACCCTTGAACTCCGAACAATCATTTTTAGTCATTCCTTGACTATAAAATGTTAAATTTCATCCTACGATTCCTATTTGAACTAGTTCGAGGTTAAATCAATTCAAGTGTACCGTTAGATATAATATCGGGTTTCGTCTATTCTTAGGGACTTTCCTAGCATAATAACATGCTACTCAGTGCATGTATGTTATGACATGTATTTATAGGGTCGGGTTTTACACGTTAAGTCCTTTTAATTTTATGGCTCATTCCCTAGGTTAAGTGTGAGACCTTGATCTTTATAGATACGTAACTAGAAGTAGACACGATATCACTAACTAGGGGTAATTTCATCATTTCCTTAGTGAGCCCCTAGAAGTATGCTTTCAAACAATATTAAGGCCTAAGTAGGGCGAAGGCATAAATGAATGGTGAAAATAAGGATAAAATGACAAAGGAAATAGAAATAATGATGATTTCCAAGGTAGGGGCAAAATGGTCATTTTTCATCTCGGGTCAAAATTTTAAGTTTTCGTGGACTTGAGTATTTCTAGACTATTATGGACCTTGTCCTAGTGTTAAAATAGTAAAAAAATTGCACCAAGGATTGGAGGAGGACAAGCCAACTTGTTAAGGGCATTTTCGTAATTTAAAAAAAAATTGGAGAAGCTTTAGCTATAAATATCATTTGTTCCAGCGGCTTCGTCATCTCTCCAATAGCTTTTTCTTTCTCCCATCTCACGTTGCTTTCATCCTCCATGGAAGCTTGTTTTGAAACCTCCATAACTTCTCTCAAGTTAGCTCTAATTTTCATGCTTTTGTGCACCCTTTCATAGAACCTTTTGTGATCTTTCACTCTCTCACTTTAAAATCCTTGAAAAGTCTTACTTTCATACTTCCTCTCACTAGCTAGGTTTTTTAGAGAGAGAAAGAGGGAGCTTCTATAATAGTTTGAACTTTTTTTTAAAGAATTTCAATTACAAAGCTATCAAGGTAAGTAGTGAATTAGAGTTGATTTTTAGTTGTTGATAATGTCTAGTAATTTGATTTGTGAGTGTTTTATTGTTGAGATTGTTTAATCATTTTTAGTGTGACTAAAGTAGTGCAAATAATAGCCATTTAATGGTAGTTGGAAGCTAGTTAGGAATGACTAGAAGAACTCAATTTAGAAAATAGCTTTGGAATAGTATTAATGCCAAGTTGGCTTGATGGTAATGTTGTTGTGTGTGATAGGTTCCAACAAAACCCCACACCTCCATTCGGAACCTTAGTTGAAGTTAAAGCCCACCAAAACATCAATAAAGACTGGTGAGTGAACTTGCATTTCAAAATTTCTTTTGGAAATGGAAATGTATTTGGACGAAACATTTGAATGATTTTATCCAACCTTTCTTTAAAAATGTGTGCCGGGGAATAAGCCCTTGATAAAATGTTTTGATGTTGTGGAAATGTGAAATGTGTAAAAGAATGAATCCATATGCTCCTATATTATGTTGGTATGTATATATATATGAATATATGTTGTGCATTGATGAATAATGTTGTGTGATGATGTTGAAGTGTTCGAGTATGGAGTGCACACATGATGATGTTGAAGTGTACGAGTAAGGAGTGCACACATAATGATGATATTGGATTGAGTTGAGTGTGGCGGGATGGTATGCATGATGATGTATTTATATGTATATATATGTGTGTTATAGAAAGTTATGGAAATATTTGTGATTGTGTTGCATGTTGGCATTGTTAATTGCTCCTAAATTGCTCCCAAATTGCTTTTCATTCAATAAGAAAATGGCTTTTGATGTAACAAGACCCCTTTTAACCAAATTGTTCTGTTTCTTGCTACAGTGAGATTCATTTTGGCTGCAGTGATAAACTCTCGGGTTGGGGGGGTCACACTAGTCTGGTTCTCGCTGCAACTAGAAACTCTCAAGTTCTGGTGCAGTGCCTTCACTTCGACAAAGATTTTGAACACCTTCCAATCAGAACAGGGTAAAATAGTAAGCATTAAAATTTAGCCCAGTCTCTTAGCTTTCTAATGGTCTAAAAATCATGTTAATTGAACTTCTGTTGTCACGACCCGGAACCTCCCTTGAGCCCATGACAACTGTCGCGACATCCCGATTGACACTCATTACCCGGAATGCCAACAAGAACCCCGGAAGGCTTACATATCTATTTCTTTCCTTTCTTGTGAGCAATCGTTGTTAAACATTCCATTTAAAAAAATTACCGATCGTTTCCGGCTCAAATAAATCCAAAGAAATTTTTTTTAAAAGGATTTATAAACAAATATCACTATTCAAAATATTGATTAAAATATAGCATTTTTATATAAAATAATATTTATAGAAACACGTGTAAGAAATCTTTTGTAATGTGTAAGTAAAATAAATTCATACATACAAAAATTTACTAAGTTATAATGTACAATAATGGTTACAATGACAAGTGGCCCAAAATACACCCAGTGTTGGTGCTAGAAACCTACTGTTTGTGTGGTAGAGATGTCAACTGGAATCCTCGACAAAATAGGGTATCTACAAGCTACCACAAACCTAAAATGTTTGGAAATGAGGTGGGTGAGATTTTGCAAAGCGAATGAGTAAACAGACATTATCATAAATATCTAAAGGCGAGTAAAATGGAGGCAAGTTTAAACAACAAATTACGAACCATTTCATAATGTTTTCAATTTATTTCTTAAACTATAAAATATTTGTAATTTACCAAAACAGTTGTTAAGGCTTATGTCTTTTATTAAAAACAAGGCTCAAGCCAAAACTAATCCTCGGGGATACTTTGGCCAAGCATCTAACCGAGTCCACCAAGGTTGTTATAACATTACATGTGAAACACATTTTTATTTTTAAAACAAGCCGTTCCTTGGCGTTGGCCGAGTTACACATTCACGTGGGGGTTCGACGTGAAGTGAGCTCTCATACTACCCTGGGAGTTACCCTCCTCGCCTCTACTACCGGAGTAACTATATAACCAGGTTTACCGTGCCCTTCTAATAGGCAGTCCACGAAAACCCATTACTGTAGTGACTAAACCCACCAATTTAATAAAATTTTGACAATATAACGTGGCTTTTATTTATTTACCCAGCCTGCATAGTAAAAGACAACTTACATAAATTCCCAATGCAATTATAAAATATAGCCACATATACTCATATATCATAAGCCATTCATAGGAAAATATATTTTTTCAAGGCAATTGGCAGCCTCCAAATTACTCAATTTTATGGTTAAAAGTTTCTTATTTCAGATAATCAACACAATGAATTTATTTGGTACATTTATTTCTAAAACATCAAAAGTCCCATTTTAATCTCATTTTCATTTCATAAAATCCATGAAGAGCATTTAAAAATAAACTCTAGATAATTTACAATAATAATAGGTTTACTCACTGTTTGTACAAACTAAAAGCTTTCTAAGTGCCCCAATAACTACTCGTCGAGTACGATTTCCTTGCCTTTACTGGAAGGCTCTCCTCCTAGAAACATTCCAAAAATTTATTCAATTCATCACATTAATGCTAAATCACTATATATTTGACTTAAATCCTATACTAATGCATGATATGAAATGCAATAGCCAAAAACGGCTTAAACACGATATTAACCTATTTTTGACACTTTACCCGATAAATTGCTAACGCGCTCCATTTTAGCTCTAAATTGTCCCATTCTCTCTCCAACATTTCTAACCATTAATTATCAGCCAATATTCCTCTAAAATAACCAAAATCAGCTCACTCTCTTCCTTGGAAAATTCGGCCAAAAATGGGACATTAACTCGGTTAATTTTCCACTTTGTTTTTCTATCACATTTAACCATTTTTCACCATTTTCTCTTCATTTCTCTTAGAATAAAAATCAGTTCATCATCATTGTACATCAATGCATATTCAGCCAAGGGTGGGTATTGTGAAAATTTCATGCTTTCTTGCCCAATTTAATTTCTATACACATTTAACTAACTAAAACTACCAATTTAACTAAAAATCAAAACCTAAAAATTCCAAAATCTCTCCCCTAGAATTTCGTCCAGCCCTTGATATCACTTTTTGATCTCTCCCCTCAAGCATGCTTAATGGAAATAAAGGCATAGGAAAGGTAGAAATCAAGCTAAAATCGAAAAATCTTACCGTTAGACGCGTAAACAGGCGAAAAACGCAAATTCCCCTTTGAATTTTCTTGTTTCTCTTTGGTTTTTCATTTTTTCTTCCTTTCCTCTCTATTTCCTCTCTTGTTCTTCCTTATGGCCGGCCATCACTTAAAATGGGGTTTAAATGGGCTGACTTTTCATTAAAATAATATTAAACCATTAAAAAAATGCCATGTGTCACTTTCTCATTGGTCCGTTTTTAAAATTTCATCCATTTGTTTCCAAATTTTCACCATACACTTGTCCCACATATCCATAGCTTAGATAAAATTCTCAGACGTATCCAAAGTCTTGGTGGAGTAATTTTTAAAATTTACACTTTTGCCCCCGTAAAAGTCAAAAATTACATTTTTGCCCCAAAAACTGAAAAATTACCCATAGACATATTTTTCATCCCTTATACTCATACCATTCTCCAATTTGTCAAATTTGATCTAAATTCTCTCAAAATCTCAAATTTTGTCCATGGGTGGAAAAATTACGATTTCACCCCTAAACATCAAAATTTTCAATTTTTCCCCAAATGAACCCTCAAACTCCGAACAATCATTTTTAGTCATTCCTTGACTACAAAATGTTAAATTTCATCCTACGATTCCTATTTGAACTAGTTCGAGGTTAAATCAATTCAAGTGTACCGTTAGGTACAATACCGGGTTTTGTCTATTCTTAGGGACTTTCCTAGCATAATAACATGCTACTCAGTGCATGTATGTTATGACATGTATTTATAGGGTCGGGTTTTACATCTGTAGTGGGAGATATTCTTGAAAAATCGAAACAAATGCAATCTAAGACAGTTTTTCACTATAGCAACAAACTTGCTGTCATGCTTGCTAACTTGCTTGATTTTGACATATTTTTCACCCATTTAACTTCATGGATTAATCATGGGTTTTTGCAACACTATGAAGTTATTAATCAAAGTTTGAAATGAGGGGTTTTTAGTAAGAAATTAAATCAATTACATTGTTTTTGAAACAAATGCATCATGATTTCCAAGTTCTCCTTATCGATTGCTTGTTCCCTTCTTATGTTTACTCACTGAGTTTATACTCACCTTTTTCAAATTCATGTTTTCAGATCAGGAGGTAGTTGGGACCTAGATTGAGGTGTCCACGTTCGTCCATCTTTTGGTAGGTATCAATTGCATTCAGTAGCTGCACCTTCACTATGGTTTCTCCGCTGGAAGTCTATAGTCCTTTTCGTGGAACATAAGTACCCTGATGTAAATTGTTAAGACATATATATCTTAAGTAATAAATGTTTATGTTGATTAATGTTGCCACTACAAGATGGCAGGGATGACATTGTTTTGAATCATATAAATGTGAATATATGGTTTCGATAGAAAAGTATTGAAATACTCGTTGATAAGAAATACAAAATATGGTTGTAAGTACGAATGATGAAATCAATGAATGGAGTCACATAGATAGGCTTGCTTGGGATTAGCGAGCTATGTCCATTGAGTCCATACGCCAGTCATGGCTCGGGATTTGGGTCATGATATTAAGGTTCCATCTAACCAAGCCAAAAATCACCATAACCTAGTGTGAATAACATCATCATTAAACATTACACCATAACATAAACATTAAACATAAAACACATCATTTTCATACTCATTCAATCATAGCTTAGACTCATTAACGTCATTCATCTTGACATCCTTAACTATTAGTGGGTTTGCCCCATTCCAAGGAATAGCCCAAAATATCTTGGGTTCCTAGCACATTCTCATGGATGGCACATCGGTATCACCCTCGAACTAATGAGTGGTCCCTCCCTACTCGAGCAGGTAAGGGACAAGGTCCTCATTACCATCTAATCCACCTCACCTAAACATCCATCATAGTTACGTGAGTGGCACATCGGACCCACTCACAACCATCATAAGATCTCTTAAGCTTACGACCGTTCTCATCCTTAGCTCACATCATAAACATGTGCATTGGCATAAATCAATCTCATACATGTAAACCTTTTCATACTTAGCCTATAGTGTACATGAATTCTTCCTTAACACATATAACTCATGGCTTATTGTCACAGCCTAATTTTCGGGCCATAATTGGTGCATGGGCCCAATGGGCATAGTCCACTAAGCCCAAGCAAGCCTCTTTATGTAATATCGATCGTCATTTCAACAATCATTCCTAAAGTCACATTTCGTAATTCTCAACTATAAAAATATTTAGTGATATAGTATGGCAATCAAATATTTACATTTAGATCATCCAAAATAATATCATCCATTGTCAACTCATAGTGGCATCATCAATCAAAATATAAATATATTATTTATACTATGAATCTTAGTGATTTACATCATGCGTACGCATACACAAGCAAAAAACTCTTGACTACCAACGGAGTGACTTTGGGTGAAGGTACAACTACTGAATGCCATGGTACCTACCAAAAAGATGAATATACGTGGACACATCAATCTAGGTCCCAACTGCCTCTAACTTTGAAAACATGAAGTTTAAAAGAGTGAGTATAAACCCAGTGAGTGAACATAGAAAGGGAACAAGCAAATGATACAAAAAGTTGTAGAAAACATGATGCACTTATGTTAAAAACAATGCAATTTAGCTTAATTTCTTGTAAGGGCCCTTAATTCAAACTTTGGTTATTTAATCCCTTAGAGTGAAGGATCTATGATCAACAACGAAGTTGAAAAGAGTGAAAACTACAGCAAATATCCAAGCAAGAAAAGCAAGACAGAGAGTTTCTCATTGCATTGAAAGTCAATTTGGAAGCAATTAACAATTTCAACATTCAACATTCATTGCAATCACATAATATTTTCTCTAACATTTCTATGGTATGTGTAAACATGTAAACAACCACCAGCTCATCAGCTCATGTGCACTCCCACACCGCACATAGCTAAAATCACTCGTCATCACTGGCATGTGCACTCCCACACCGCACACGCGCGGTTACAATTATCACACAATATTATCATTCAAAGCATAACATATATATCCTTAGAATATAGGAACACATTGGTTCATCACATTACACATTTTACAACATAAAACGTTTCATCAAGGACTTGTTCTCAGGCATGAGAAAAAAATATCAAATAAAATCATTTAAGTGCTTTATCCCAACACATGTGTATTTCCCAAAAAAAATTTAATGCAAGTTCATTCACTTGTCCTTGTTGATTCTTTTGATCGACTCTAACTTCAACTAAACTCCAAATGGACATGTGGGGCCTCGTTGGAACCTATCACACACAGTATAACCATAAACAATATAACAGCCCACAAATCTAATTATTAGCCATCTTTAATAACTTAAAATCAACCCTAACTCATTTCTCACCTTAGTGGACTTGTAGTTGAATTTTCTTAGTGAGGATTAAAAGGGGAAAACTCCTTCAAGAGTGTTCAAGCTAATTTGCAAAGTTTCTCTCTCTAAAAATGTTCAGCTAGTGAGAGAAAGTGCAGAGGAAAAACTTTTTTTTGAAAATTTTTTAGGTGAAAAATTGAAAGAGAACGAAAATCCCTATGAAAAAGTGTGCAAAAACATGAATTTTGTAGTTAGTATGAGAAGGTTATGGAGGTTTTAAGGTTTCTTTCCATGGAGGATGAATTGTTCTGCAAAAAAGAAAGAAGAAATGAGAAGAAGATGAAGAAGGTGCTGGAACTTTACACATCTAACTCTAAAGTCAATCAAAGTTTCACGTAATTTACAAAAATGCCACTTTTTGTTCTTTTAGTGCAGTACTTTCATTTTGATAAAGATTTTGACAACTTTTTGATTAGAATTGGGAAAACTAGTAAACATAAAAGTTGTAGCCCTCCCTCTTAGCTTTCTAATGGTCTAAAAACTATGTCATTTGGACTTATTTAGTGGGAGATATGATTGAGAAACCGAAATATATGCAAATAAAGCAACAGTCCATTATGCACCTTTCTTCACCAATTGAAATTATTTTTGATCCTACTCCTATAAAAACATAATATAATTATAAATAACATAAAACTAACATCATTAACTTAAAATAAACATTTAAACATAAATTAAACTAAAATAATAAAATAAATAAAAATACCTAAATTCGATCCTATATCTAGTCCAACTTAAACTAATTAGGTATTTAATCTACCATTAAATATGTGAATTTGATGCACTCATCAATCTACCTCTAGTTACACATCTATGGAGGTCGAGGTTTCACACTTGTATATCATTTCTTAACTTAAGAGGGAAATCATACATCCTTCAACATATAGACATCATATGCATATATGTCATATCTCTCATTATCACTTAAGCGGAAACTCATAAATCCACAATCATAGCATCATCATGTTCATAAATAGCATCACGAATGATGTAACACCTTGTACCCTGGTATAAAAGTCAATAAGACCTTGTCGACAAGATGAAGGGTCAATTAACGCTAATTTAAGTGACAAAGAGCGATGACGGGTGAAAGGAATATTTTGAAATAAAATATTTCATACAGGAGAATAATATTAAAATAATAAAGTAATAATAATATTTTATCACAAAAGTAATAGCAAGTTAAAAGGCACTTTTGGAAGTGAACTAGGACAAAGTGAAACACTTTAGGATCCGAGGAGACAAGTGGAGAATGTTGAAATAAAATAATATTAAAATATTAATATTTTATCTTTTGTTGAAATTAGTCATGAAGGAGGACTATATGGCTAATCTAAGTGGGGGAGAAGAAGTCAGAAAGAATTTTGAAGAAAAACAACATTAGTGGGGCCTTTATGCCTTCATTAAATAAAGCAAGAGAGGATAAGTGTATATTTAAATATTATGATGACACCTTGGTGAGGCATGAATTTGATATTTTAGTGTAAAGGAAGAAAACTAGAAGGAATTTGCAATTAAAGGAACGATGGGATGACCTAATTGACAAGAATAAGAAGTTAAGGGTGGAATTGCAAATAATGAAAAGTAAAGAGCTGAAGTTGTAACTATGAACAAGTTGAAGGATTAAATTACAATTTATGAGATGTTTGAAGGACCAAATTATAAAAATTGAAAAGTGTCAAGGGTCAAATGGTAAATAAGGAAAAATTAGAGGACTTATGTGCAATTTCACCATTTTAAGTTAAATGAAAATTAACCAACCAAGGAAAATTAGATTATATGGGAGGATGGAATATGCAAGTAACAAATACTATTACATGCAAAGATATGCATGCAAGGATGTACTTGGAGTAAGGAACATGTGGGACCCCCACCATGTGACAAACAAAAAGGCATAAGACAAAATGAATAAGATAACACATGCATGTGGATTTTAAAGTTAAAAGAATGCATGGAAGATTTATGCATGATGGACACTAGGTGACAATTGGACTAAAGGGAAGAAAATGTAATGCATGTGATTTTATTGGCTAAACGGGAGGCCAAATGAGAAATAATATGGAAGGATGCATGTAAGGCCATTAGACAAAAGTATGTGGTGTAAGTAGAAACCTATTAAACTAATGGAAGAATGGGAAAATGGGAGAATAGAAGTGTAAATTGAATGGTCGGCCATGCATGAAGGTGAATGGGATGGATAACGTAAAAAAATTTCCAACCAATGGCCAAAGGGATAGAATTGTTGCATGAAGATTCATAGGTTTGCAAGGTGGCCAAATAGCATGAAAAGATAAAATAATGCATGAATTGTAATTGGCTAAGTGGGTGGCCAAATAGAATAAAAAGATGAAAATGTGCATGCAATTTGATTAGTTGAATGGGTGGCCATATAAATACAAAATTCCAAAGAGTAAAAGAGAACAAACAATTGGCCTTGAGAAGCTTGAAAGAATTGGCCATTAATAGAGGAAAAGAAAGAAGCAATTGTTCTTGAGCTCTCCACCTAAGAGGAAGAAAAGAAAAAAAAGAGAAAGAAAGAGAGAAAATGGAGGAAAGCTAGTGTTTGTGAGGATTCAAGAGAAACCATGGGTTCCTTACTTTTTCTTTGTTGAGTCTTGATGCTCACTTACCATTCAAAGTGTAGATTTGAAGCTTGAAGGAGATTAGTGTTTTGATTTGACTATTCAAGAGAAAGGAAGGTAAGGGTTGTGATTTTGCTTGCATGCATGTTTTGAAAACTGTTTGTAACCATAAGGAACATTTTGTGGCAACAAGATCTTCAAAGAATCAAAGGATCGGATCCATGCATGTTGATTGTACACAAGTATATGGTGATTTGAGACAAAAGAAATGATGGGTAAGTGTTCTTGACCTTGAGTTTCATGAATGGAAAGAAAGATAGAACATTTGTTTATGATTTGTGTTTGTGGCAGCAATGTTGAACAATGTTATGAGGAGATATTGAATTGCATGTAAAGTTCAAGGTGATTTGGAAGGTAAGCATGCTATGTGGGTATGTTATGGAACATTATGTTCGGCTAGTTGAAAATTAGTGGTTGCATGTTAGATTATTTATAAGAATAAAGATGAACAATGTGGATATTGATTAAGGATTCTTGGTTAAGATGCTACCCATGTATAATTGTGTATGTGCTGAAATTGGAAATAATGTATGAGGTCGGTTATGTAAGAAACAAATTATTTGAAATGTGAAGAGTTCTTGAAAATGAAAGGAACTAAGAATGTCGTACATAGGGCAGAAAATGTAAGCTGAATTGGAATGATAAATACTAACTATATTAAGCTTGATCTATTGCTAGGAAGTGAGCAAGTGGAAAAAAATTACTGTGGTAATTACTGGAGGAGGAAATAGGTGACTGGAAGCTAAGTTAATTAGAAGCTTAACCAAATAAGTGGCAAAGTAACATCCCCCTATCATAAGGTGAGTAGGGCGTGCCAATTTTAAAAGATTCTATACTATATCAAAGTATATGTATAGTATTATTCAATGCCTTGGTGGAAAGCATGAGTTGCTAGAAAATGATACGTGATTTGAATACATGGTTTAGAATGATTTATACACTACTTTTGTGAAAAGCATGAGCTGGTAGAAACAATAGGCAATTGTGGATGCAAATTGATTTGGAAGTTGTTTGTGTATACTATATATATACTATATGTAAAGTGTATTAGAAACTGAGAAATAAGCCCTTTCGCAAAGTTTTGCATCAAAACCATGCCTTGAATCTTTATGTAGTGTGCATAGTTGATTATACTGATGAATGGCTTAAATTTGAATTCTTGTGAACCAGTTTAGTCCGAACTTTATGCAAATGTTTACACCATGCATTTTAATGTGAAAAATAATTTTGAAAGGTTGTCGAAACTTGTTTTCAAATGATTTGAAGAAAAATTCTTGAAACCTCGATTTGGTTTGAAAATGGTTTTAACAAACCGAGAGCATTGAGAGTAAGCCGAATGTCACATCAAGATAATGTGACCCTTTTGCACAAGTGAGCTTTAGATAAAGAAACTTTTGGGTCATCGACGAGCTGTTAGATGTGTCTAGGCCATAGTCTGTGATTATGCGTAGGAAGGCCACGGGTTGTTATACGTGGCTAGGTCATGAGTTGATATACATGGTTACAACCTCATGATTTCTTCAATGTCAGCCAACATTGTCGAGATTGCCATGGCTTAGGGAATCTGGTGGAAAGGGGCCTCCCGGATGTTATTACATGGAAGAGGGTCCATGGGTTGATTATTTATGATTACCTACTTTAGAGTATTGAGAGTTTTTAGACTTGTACTCTTTCACATGGTCGAGAGATATTGTTTATCTACAGCTCCCCTTTTTAATTGAATTGATGATGAATTGATGTATATGGATGTACTCGATTATTTTTACATGCCAAATGGTTTGGGAACGTGCATGTTTTTATACGGCCATTTGTATTTATGAAGGAAATAAATGATTTCGAATATTGAAATCTATTTTACTATGCTTTGATTTCGACATTGCTTGCCAAGGAAAGTATTGCACTATGATTTTCACGGCATTATTTTTACAAGGCACGAATACCTTATTTGTTTTTATAAAGTTATCATTTTATACTCTAGTTTTGTCCATCAAATAATCTACTCTAAAGTTTGTTTCCCATCTACGCCCTACTCACACAACCGATGATCACTGAGTTTGTGAGACTCACCTCTCCTTATCTCCCTTTTTGCAGATAAGTGATCGGCCTAGCATGTAGTCATTGGCACATATTGTCCACCGTGGATAGGTACAGACATCTCTTAGCACGTACTCCAAGTCGTTTCGCTACTAGATATCGAGTCGTTCATAGTGTATTTTGTTTTGTAAATAGACACTAGTGTTAATGCAAATGTACGTTTAGAGATTATAAAATTAAATGTATTTATACAATAATGTGGAATAAAAATTTTGTCATGACCCGAAACTCCCATCGAGCTCGTAACAATAGCCGCGAAGTCTCAATAGACATTCATTACTTGGAATGTCAATCGAAACCTCACAAGGCTTAACATTAGTTTTTCTCACTTCCCCTGTGAGTATTAGTTACTAAAATCATGTTTTGAGAGATTATAAACTATTTCCAAATCAAAACAATAGAAACATAATTTTTTTTCTCACAGGGGCATTTTGGTCATTTTTCCTCAAAAATTTCGAAACTAGCTAAAAATGTAGTATGCGAGTATAAAACACATAATTCATAATCAAAAATAAGTTTAAACGTCTATAACCTTCATTTAAAATGAAATTATGATTATTTGGCTATAATAAAAAAATAAAAAAAAATTCAATAAAATATTCTATTTTCTTATAAAACAATATTTTTAGAGTTATATGAAAATAATTTTTTTGCAGCGTAAAACCAAAATAAATTCATACATACTATAATACAGTAAGTCAGAGTATTTAATTTAATTTACAATAACCAGTGGGCCTCCGAATAACCAAAAGTAAGGAAGACTATGAACCTACAGTTTGGAGGATGCAAATCCAATGGTAGCCTCGATGAAATCAGCTATCTACAGCCTATTCTAAGCCTGAAATGGGTGGAAATGAGGGTGGTGAGATTATATAATCCCAGTGAGTAAACAAATACCATCTAAAATATCTAAAGCCGAGTAAATGAGACAGATAAAATAGTTTAACCTACTGTAATTCATCACCTTTCAACTTGTTTCAATCAAACAAAATCAATTCATATAAATCGAGTTATCAACATGGCTTATAAATTTTCTAAAACTTTGGCTCGTGCCAAAATCATTCTCATACTCAGTTATCAGGGATACTTTGATCGAGGCCTATCCCAACCGAGTCCGTCAAGGCTGTTAAAAAGTTATGTATGCATAAATCATGTTTTTATTTTGAAAACATAGTCATTCCTTGGCATTGGCTGAGTTCACCTTCACGTGGTGGTTTAGTGTGAAGTGAACTCTAAAGTGTTAACCTCAGGAGTTATCCATCCACACCTCTCATACTGAGGTATGAATATAATAGGGTTACCTTGCCCCTCTAATAGGCTAGTCCACGAAACCCGTCCACTGCAGCGACTAATTTATAACCCACCATATAATAAAATTTGCAATAGCATGACATGGCAACTATTTTATTTTACAGCCTCTCAAGGAAAATTAACAATTCATACATTTTCAACACAAATACCAATTCAGCCATTCATGCAAATATTATCATAAGCCATTCAATTCACACCATGATTTATAACACAACAATTAGTCTCCAATTACTCCATTTTCAAAACCATCATTCAATTTCAAGACAATTTTATAAAATCATTTCATTTAAACACATTTTGTTTATAAAACCTAAAGATTTACCATTTAAACTCATTTTGTATAAATCACAAAATTGGATAAAAACCACTTTAGATAATTAAGATGATAGTAAGGTTACTCACTATTTCGGGAGTCGAATTTCGAGTACTCCGATTCTTGATCCTCGGGTACTATCTCTTTACTTTTGTCAGAATGCTCACTAACTAGACATAATGCACAATAAGCCATTTACTACATTTGTGCTAAATTGTTATAAAACCAATTTAGGCTCAATACTAATGCATGAAATGGGATGTGAAATACTCGGATAACTATCTAAATACGGTGTTCAATATAAATTCAATTATGTACCTAAATAAAACGGTATTGGCCTAATTCGATCTATCACCTGATTAATTGGCCAATATGTCCAATTCAACTCTAATTAACTCCATTTTTCTTCCAATTCTCCAAACCATCAAACACAAGTTAAATAACTTGAAATATGGCAAAATCATCCTCACATTTTCTCTTGAAAAATTCGGCCATGGTGGGTGCATCAACACTATAATTTTTCCTACTTGATTCTCACACCATAAATCACTAATTCTTACCTAAATCACTAAAAAAAATAAATCAAAATCATCCTCAATATTCCACATGGAGAATTCGGCCAATGATGGGTGATGGAAGAACAAGAATTTTTCTTGCTTGATTTTCATGCTACACATCACCAATCAACTAAAAACACTAAAATACATTGAAATCTAACCAAATCAAGCATCAAAACCTCTCCATAAGTGTTCAGCCAGCAAGATACCTATCATGAAATCATGTGATTCAATCATGGGAAATGCAAAAGAATGTATGGGAAAGGTAGATCATAAGCTAGAATTGAAAAATCTTACCTTTTGTCACTTGTTTCCTTGAATTTTCAAACTTTTCCCTTGAATTTTTTCACCTAGGGTTTTTGTTCTTCTTTTCTTCCTTTGTTCTTCCTTTGGCCGGCCATATGAAGAGAAATACGCTGATTTTGTGCTAATTTATAAGGAAAATAATAAATGGTTAAGAATTTGACACATGTCACCATTCCATTGGTCCATGTGTCATACTAACCCATTAAGCAATCTCTCTCCACCACTTAAATTTCCTCAATTATCCACGATAATATTGGGTAAAATCCATGTGCTAGACAAGTGTTGGGTGGTGTAAAATTACAATTTTGCCTTTAGGGTGGCAAAATGACTATTTTACCCCTATGCTCGAAAAAATGTTGAAATTAAAATTTTTCACTTCTCAAACTCAAATTATGTTCTAAATAGTCAATCTTGATCAAAAACTTCTTTCAACATTCCAATTTTAACCTTGGGTGACAAAATGACCATTTTGCCCCTAGGTCATGAAAATTCCAATTTGACTCCAAATCGGTCCTCGAACTCTGAATCACCATTTTAAGTCATTTTGGGGTTTTCAAATTCTCAATTTCATCTTAAAATCTCTATTTGGTCTAGTTCGAGGCTTAATTCAGCTTAATTGTACCATTTGGTACATTGCCCGATTTTCGAGGTACCCAAGTAAGCAAACATGCATTCTTATGTAAGAATGGCATAATAAACATATTGTAGAGCTGGGCTTGATAGCACTACCCCCCTTAAAATAAAATTTTGACCTCAAAATTTCATTTACTAAACTTAAAGAAAAGGTGAAAGTATTATTTTTTCATCTAATCCTCGATTTCTTATGTCTTCCCTATGAGACCTTAACCTTTATAGACTCATAGTTAGTAGAATACGCGATATCCCTGATCAGGGGTAATTTCGTTATTTCCTAAGTAAGCCCATAAAAGAAAGATTTTTAAACAATATTGTGGCCTAAGTAGGCCTAAGGCATAAATGGATGATGAAATTATGGGTAAAATGAAAAGGGAATAAAAATTTTGATGATTTTCACGATAGGGGCAAAATGGTCATTTTTCACCTTGAGTTAAAATTTTAAGTTTTCATGAACCCGAGTATGTCTAGACCATTATGGACCTTGTCCTAGTGTCAAAGGAGTAAAAAGATTTCATAAAGGGTTGGAGGAGAGTAAGTTAATTGGTGGATGGGCATTTTGGTAATTTAAGTGGAATGGATAAGATTGGCTATAAATATTTTTCTTCCAGCAGCTTCTTCTCCCATTTTCCAGTAGCTTCTTCTTCTTCCTCCTTCTTCTCTTTCATGTTGCTTTCAACCTCCATGGAAGCTTGATATGGAGCTTGCATGATTTTCTCTCTCTAGCCCTAGTTTTCATACCTTTGTGCACTTATAACTAGAACCCCTGTATTCTTCCACTCTCTCCTTAAAACCCTTGACAATTATTATTTTCATACTTTTTCTCACTAGCTGGGCATTCTAGAGAGAGAAAGAAAGAATTACCCCATTTGTGTGGAAGCTATTGGAAGAGAATTTCACTACAAAGGAACCCTAGGGTGAGTGATGAACTAAGCTTGATTTTTAGCTGTGAATAATGGCTAGTAATTAGGATTATGAGTTGTTTTATTGTTGAGTATGTTCATTCATTTTATAGTGATTAAGATAGTGAACATAGATAGCCATTTAAAGTGACAATTGAAAGCTAGTTGAGAGATAGCTTTTAGGGTTTATAGTATGTGAATTAACATAATGGTGATGTTCATGTGATGGTAGGTTTCAAGAAAGCCCCATCATCCCATTTGGACAATAAAGGGAATTGGAGTCATCTAAAGGCTCAACAATATACCGGTGAGTTGACTGCCTATCAAAATCGTTTTGGGAATATGATCGTTTTGTTCAAAGTATTTAAATGATTCTATAAAACTTTTGTTAAAACAAGTGCCTTGGGAACAAGCCTTTGATAAATCAATTTAATGTTATGACATGTGGTTATCATGGATCTCTATGCTACAGCATTATGTTAATATACATATACGTTTGAATATAGTGTTGTGTAATTATATTGACTCGGCTATGTGCGAGTAGGGAATGCGCATAAGCCGAGAATGACCCGGTTATGTACGAGTAGGGAGTACGCATAACTCAATGATGACCCAGCCATGTGCAAGTAGGGAGTGCGCATGAGTTGGTGATGATGATGATGTGATGGTGTGTATGATGATGATGGGATGATGTGCATGATAATGATGGGTATATATATACATATATACATATGTAAATATGTGTGTTATAGGAAATTTATGAGTAATGGTATATGGTTGTAATGCATGTGAAACTTGACATGTTAAACTTTGGAAAATTGTCATGCATTTCATGTTGACTTGGACATTTCAACAGGGTGGTTTTTCTTTGGGAAAAAGGGAAAATTTTTCATTGGTGCCCTATTTCTCGCTGTAGCAAGAATCATTTTCTCTGTAGCGAGAAAATCTCGAGTTTGGAGGGGTAGACTGGCCGAAAACTCGCTACAACGAGAATGGCACTGTAGCTTAAGATGGTGATTAAGATAGTGAACATAGATAGCCATTTAATGTGACAATTGAAAGCTAGCTGAGAGATAGCTTTTAGGGTTTATAGTATGTGAATTAACATAATGGTGATGTTCATGTGATGGTAGGTTTTAAGAAAGCCCCATCATCCCATTTGGACAATTAAGGGAATTAGAGTCATCTAAAGGCTCAACAATATACCGATGAGTGGACTGCCTATCAAAATCGTTTTGGGAATATGACCGTTTTGTACAAAGTATTTAAATGATTCTATACAACTTTTGTTAAAACAAGTGCCTTGGGAACAAGCCTTTGATAAATCAATTTTATGTTATGACATGTGTTATCATGGATCTCTATGCAGCAGCATTATGTTAATATACATATATGTTTGAATATAGTGTTGTGTAATTATATTGACTTGGCTATGTGAGAGTAGGGAGTGCGCATAAGCCGAGAATGACCCGGTTAAATACGAATAGGGAGTGCGCATAACTCAGTGATGACCCAGCCATGTGCGAGTAAGAAGTGCGCATAAGTTGGTGATGATGATGATGTGATGGTGTGTATGATGATGATGGGATGATGTGCATGATGATGATGGGTATACGTATACATATAAACATATGTAAATATGTGAGTTATAGGAAATTTATGAGTAATGGTATATGGTTGTAATGCATGTGAAACTTGACATGTTAAACTTTGGAAAATTGTCATGCGTTTCATGTTGACTTGGACATTTCAGCAGGGTGGTTTTTCTTTGGGAAGAAGGGAAAAGTTTTCATTGGTGCCCTGTTTCTCGCTGCAGCGAGAATCATTTTCTCTGTAGCGAGAAACTCTCGGGTTTGGAGGGGTAGACTGGTCAAAAACTCGCTGCAACGAGAATGACACTGTAGCTTAAGATAGTGATTAAGATAGTGAACATAGATAGCCATTTAAAGTGACAATTTAAAGCTAGTTGAGAGATAGCTTTTAGGGTTTATAGTATGTGAATTAACATAATGGTGATGTTCATGCGATGGTAGGTTTCAAGAAAGCCCCATCATCCCATTTGGACAATTAAGGGAATTTGAGTCATCTAAAGGCTCAACAATATACCGGTGAGTGGGCTGCCTATCAAAATCGTTTTGGGAATATGATCATTTTGTACAAAGTATTTAAATGATTCTATACAACTTTTGTTAAAACAAGTGCCTTGGGAACAAGCCTTTGATAAATCATTTTTATGTTATGACATGTGCTATCATGGATCTCTATGCTGCAGCATTATGTTAATATACATATACGTTTGAATATAGTGTTGTGTAATTATATTGACTCGGCTATGTGCGAGTAGGGAGTGCTCATAAGCCGAGAATGACCCGGTTATGTACGAGTAGGGAGTGCGCATAACTCAGTGATGACCCAGCCATGTACGAGTAGGGAGTGCGCATGAGTTAGTGATGATGATGATGTGATGGTGTGTATGATGATGATGGGATGATGTGCATGATGATGATGGGTATACGTATACATATATACATATGAAAATATGTGTGTTATAGGAAATTTATGATTAATGGTATATGGTTGTAATGCATGTGAAACTTGACATGTTAAACTTTGGAAAATTGTCATGCGTTTCATGTTGACTTGGACATTTCAACAGGGTGGTTTTTCTTTGGGAAAAAGGGAAAATTTTTCATTGGTGCCCTGTTTCTCGCTGTAGCAAGAATCATTTTCTCTGTAGCGAGAAACTCTCGGGTTTGGAGGGGTAGACTGGCCGAAAACTTGCTACAACGAAAATGACACTGTAGCTTAGGATAGTGATTAAGATAGTGAACATAGATAGCCATTTAAAGTGACAATTGTAAGCTAGTTGAGAGATAGCTTTTAGGGTTTATAGTATGTGAATTAACATAATGGTGATGTTCATGTGATGGTAGGTTTTAAGAAAGCCCCCTCATCCCATTTGGACAATTAAGGGAATTTGAGTCATCTAAAGGCTCAACAATATACCGATGAGTGGACTGCCTATCAAAATCGTTTTGGGAATATGACCGTTTTGTACAAAGTATTTAAATGATTCTATACAACTTTTGTTAAAACAAGTGCCTTGGGAACAAGTCTTTGATAAATCAATTTTATGTTATGACATGTGTTATCATGGATCTCTATGCTGCAGCATTATGTTAATATACATATACGTTTGAATATAGTGTTGTGTAATTATATTGACTTGGCTATGTGAGAGTAGGGAGTGCGCATAAGCCGAGAATGACCCGGTTAAATACGAATAGGGAGTGCGCATAACTCAGTGATGACCCAACCATGTGCGAGTAGGAAGTGCGCATAAGTTGGTGATGATGATGATGTGATGGTGTGTATGATGATGATGGGATGATGTCCATGATGATGATGGGTATACGTATACATATATACATATGAAAATATGTGTGTTATAGGAAATTTATGAGTAATGGTATATGGTTGTAATGCATGTGAAACTTGACATGTTAAACTTTGGAAAATTGTCATGCATTTCATGTTGGCTTGGACATTTCAGCAGGGTGGTTTTTCTTTGGGAAGAAGGGAAAAGTTTTCATTGGTGCCTGTTTCTCGCTGCAGCAAGAATCATTTTCTCTGTAGCGAGAAACTCTCGGGTTTGAAGGGGTAGACTGGTCAAAAACTCTCTGCAACAAGAATGACACTGTAGCTTAAGATAGTGATTAAGATAGTGAACATAGATAGCCATTTAAAGTGACAATTGAAAGCTAGTTGGGAGATAGCTTTTAGGGTTTATAGTATGTGAATTAACATATAGGTGATGTTCATGTGATGGTGGGTTTCAAGAAAGCCCTATCATCCCATTTGGACAATTAAGAGAATTGGAGTCATCTAAAGGCTCAACAATATACCGGTGAGTGGGCTGCCTACCAAAATCATTTTGGGAATATGATCGTTTTGTACAAAGTATTTAAATGATTCTATACAACTTTTGTTAAAACAAGTGCCTTGGGAACAAGCGTTTGATAAATCAATTTTATGTTATGACATGTGGTTATCATGGATCTCTATGCTGCAGCATTATGTTAATATACGTATACGTTTGAATATAGTGTTGTGTAATTATATTGACTCGGCTATGTGATAGTAGGGAGTGCTCATAAGCCGAGAATGACCCGGTTATGTACGAGTAGGGAGTGCGCATAACTCAGTGATGACCTAGCCATGTGCGAGTAGGGAGTGCGCATGAGTTGCTGATGATGATGATGTGATGGTGTGTATGATTATGATGGGATGATGTGCATGATGATGATGGGTACACATATACATATATACATATGTAAATATGTGTGTTATAGGAAATTTATGAGCAATGGTATATGGTTGTAATGCATGTAAAACTTGACATGTTAAACTTTGGAAAATTGTCATGCATTTCATATTGACTTGGACATTTCAGTAAGGTGGTTTTTCTTTAGGAAGAAGGGAAAATTTTTCATTGGTGCCCTGTCTCGCTGCAGCGAGAATCATTTTCTCCGTAGCGAGAAACTCTCGGGTTTGGCGGGGTAGATTGGTCGAAAACTCGCTGCAACGAGAATGACACTGTAGCTTAAGATAGTGATTAAGATAGTGAACATAGATAGCCATTTAAAGTGACAATTGAAAGCTAGCTGAGAGATAGCTTTTAGGGTTTATAGTATGTGAATTAACATAATGGTGATGTTCATGTGATGGTAGGTTTTAAGAAAGCCCCATCATCCCATTTGGACAATTAAGGGAATTTGATTCATCTAAAGGCTCAACAATATACCGATGAGTGGACTGCCTATCAAAATCGTTTTGGGAATATGACCGTTTTGTACAAAGTATTTAAATGATTCTATACAACTTTTGTTAAAACAAGTGCCTTGGGAACAAGCCTTTGATAAATCAATTTTATGTTATGACATGTGTTATCATGGATCTCTACGCTGCAGCATTATGTTAATATACATATACGTTTGAATGTAGTGTTGTGTAATTATATTGACTTGGCTATGTGCGAGTAGGGAGTGCGCATAAGCCGAGAATGACCCGGTTAAATACGAATAGGGAGTGCGCATAACTCAGTGACGACCCAACCATGTGCGAGTAGGAAGTGCGCATAAGTTGGTGATGATGATGATGTGATGGTGTGTATGATGATGATGGGATGATGTCCATGATGATGATGGGTATACGTATACATATATACATATGTAAATATGTGAGTTATAGGAAATTTATGAGTAATGGTATATGGTTGTAATGCATGTGAAACTTGACATGTTAAACTTTGGAAAATTGTCATGCGTTTCATGTTGACTTGGACATTTCAGCAGGGTGGTTTTTCTTTGGGAAGAAGGGAAAATTTTTCATTGGTGCCCTGTTTCTCGCTGCAGCGAGAATCATTTTCTCTGTAGCGAGAAACTCTCGAGTTTGGAGAGGTAGACTGGTCGAAAACTCGCTGCAACGAGAATGACACTGTAGCTTAAGATAGTGATTAAGATAGTGAACATAGATAGCCATTTAAAGTGACAATTTAAAGCTAGTTGAGAGATAGCTTTTAGGGTTTATAGTATGTGAATTAACATAATGGTGGTGTTCATGCGATGGTAGGTTTCAAGAAAGCCCCATCATCCCATTTGGTCAACTAAGGGAATTTGAGTCATCTAAAGGCTCAACAATATACCGGTGAGTGGGCTGCTTATCAAAATCGTTTTGGGAATATGATCATTTTGTACAAAGTATTTAAATGATTCTATACAACTTTTGTTAAAACAAGTGCCTTGGGAACAAGCCTTTGATAAATCAATTTTATGTTCTGACATGTGGTTATCATGGATCTCTATGCTGCAGCATTATGTTAATATACATATACGTTTGAATATAGTGTTGTGTAATTATATTGACTCGGCTATGTGCGAGTAGGGAGTGCTCATAAGCCGAGAATGACCCGGTTATGTACGAGTAGGGAGTGCGCATAACTCAGTGATGACCCAGCCATGTACGAGTAGGGAGTGCGCATGAGTTAGTGATGATGATGATGTGATGGTGTGTATGATGATGATGGGATGATGTGCATGATGATGATGGGTATACGTATACATATATACATAAGAAAATATGTGTGTTATACGAAATTTATGATTAATAGTATATGGTTGTAATGCATGTGAAACTTCACATGTTAAACTTTGGAAAATTGTCATGCGTTTCATGTTGACTTGGACATTTCAACAGGGTGGTTTTTCTTTGGGAAGAAGGGAAAATTTTTCATTGGTGCCCTGTTTCTCGCTGTAGCAAGAATCATTTTCTCTGTAGCAAGAAACTCTCAGGTTTGGAGGGGTAGACTGGCCGAAAACTTGCTACAATGAGAATGACACTGTAGCTTAGGATAGTGATTAAGATAGTGAACATAGATAGCCATTTAAAGTGACAATTGAAAGCTAGTTGAGAGATAGCTTTTAGGGTTTATAGTATGTGAATTAACATAATGGTGGTGTTCATGCGATGGTAGGTTTCAAGAAAGCCCCATCATCCCATTTGGTCAATTAAGGGAATTAGAGTCATCTAAAGGCTCAACAATATACCGGTGAGTGGGCTGCCTATCAAAATCGTTTTGGGAATATGATCATTTTGTACAAAGTATTTAAATGATTCTATACAACTTTTGTTAAAACAAGTGCCTTGGGAACAAGCCTTTGATAAATCAATTTTATGTTCTGACATGTGGTTATCATGGATCTCTATGCTGCAGCATTATGTGAATATACATATACGTTTGAATATAGTGTTGTGTAATTATATTGACTCGGCTATGTGCGAGTAGGGAGTGCTCATAAGCCGAGAATGACCCGGTTATGTACGAGTAAGGAGTGCGCATAACTCAGTGATGACCCAGCCATGTACGAGTAGGGAGTGCGCATGAGTTAGTGATGATGATGATGTGATGGTGTGCATGATGATGATGGGATGATGTGCATGATGATGATGGGTATACGTATACATATATACATATGAAAATATGTGTGTTATACGAAATTTATGATTAATAGTATATGGTTGTAATGCATGTGAAACTTCACATGTTAAACTTTGGAAAATTGTCATGCGTTTCATGTTGACTTGGACATTTCAACAGGGTGGTTTTTCTTTGGGAAGAAGGGAAAATTTTTCATTGGTGCCCTGTTTCTCGCTGTAGCAAGAATCATTTTCTCTGTAGCAAGAAACTCTCGGGTTTGGAGGGGTAGACTTGCCGAAAACTTGCTACAACGAAAATGACACTGTAGCTTAGGATAGTGATTAAGATAGTGAACATAGATAGCCATTTAAAGTGACAATTGAAAGCTAGTTGAGAGATAGCTTTTAGGGTTTATAGTATGTGAATTAACATAATGGTGGTGTTCATGCGATGGTAGGTTTCAAGAAAGCCCCATCATCCCATTTGGTCAATTAAGGGAATTAGAGTCATCTAAAGGCTCAACAATATACCGGTGAGTGGGCTGCCTATCAAAATCGTTTTGGGAATATGATCATTTTGTACAAAGTATTTAAATGATTCTATACAACTTTTGTTAAAACAAGTGCCTTGGGAACAAGCCTTTGATAAATCAATTTTATGTTCTGACATGTGGTTATCATGGATCTCTATGCTGCAGCATTATGTGAATATACATATACGTTTGAATATAGTGTTGTGTAATTATATTGACTCGGCTATGTGCGAGTAGGGAGTGCTCATAAGCCGAGAATGACCCGGTTATGTACGAGTAGGGAGTGCGCATAACTCAGTGATGACCCAGCCATGTACGAGTAGGGAGTGCGCATGAGTTAGTGATGATGATGATGTGATGGTGTGTATGATGATGATGGGATGATGTGCATGATGATGATGGGTATACGTATACATATATACATAAGAAAATATGTGTGTTATACGAAATTTATGATTAATAGTATATGGTTGTAATGCATGTGAAACTTCACATGTTAAACTTTGGAAAATTGTCATGCGTTTCATGTTGACTTGGACATTTCAACAGGGTGGTTTTTCTTTGGGAAGAAGGGAAAATTTTTCATTGGTGCCCTGTTTCTCGCTGTAGCAAGAATCATTTTCTCTGTAGCAAGAAACTCTCAGGTTTGGAGGGGTAGACTGGCCGAAAACTTGCTACAATGAGAATGACACTGTAGCTTAGGATAGTGATTAAGATAGTGAACATAGATAGCCATTTAAAGTGACAATTGAAAGCTAGTTGAGAGATAGCTTTTAGGGTTTATAGTATGTGAATTAACATAATGGTGGTGTTCATGCGATGGTAGGTTTCAAGAAAGCCCCATCATCCCATTTGGTCAATTAAGGGAATTAGAGTCATCTAAAGGCTCAACAATATACCGGTGAGTGGGCTGCCTATCAAAATCGTTTTGGGAATATGATCATTTTGTACAAAGTATTTAAATGATTCTATACAACTTTTGTTAAAACAAGTGCCTTGGGAACAAGCCTTTGATAAATCAATTTTATGTTCTGACATGTGGTTATCATGGATCTCTATGCTGCAGCATTATGTGAATATACATATACGTTTGAATATAGTGTTGTGTAATTATATTGACTCGGCTATGTGCGAGTAGGGAGTGCTCATAAGCCGAGAATGACCCGGTTATGTACGAGTAAGGAGTGCGCATAACTCAGTGATGACCCAGCCATGTACGAGTAGGGAGTGCGCATGAGTTAGTGATGATGATGATGTGATGGTGTGCATGATGATGATGGGATGATGTGCATGATGATGATGGGTATACGTATACATATATACATATGAAAATATGTGTGTTATACGAAATTTATGATTAATAGTATATGGTTGTAATGCATGTGAAACTTCACATGTTAAACTTTGGAAAATTGTCATGCGTTTCATGTTGACTTGGACATTTCAACAGGGTGGTTTTTCTTTGGGAAGAAGGGAAAATTTTTCATTGGTGCCCTGTTTCTCGCTGTAGCAAGAATCATTTTCTCTGTAGCAAGAAACTCTCGGGTTTGGAGGGGTAGACTTGCCGAAAACTTGCTACAACGAAAATGACACTGTAGCTTAGGATAGTGATTAAGATAGTGAACGTAAATAGCCATTTAAAGTGACAATTGAAAGCTAGCTGAGAGATAGCTTTCAGGGTTTATAGTATGTGAATTAACATAATGGTGATGTTCATGTGATGGTAGGTTTTAAGAAAGCCCCATCATCCCATTTGGACAATTAAGGGAATTAGAGTCATCTAAAGGCTCAACAATATACCGATGAGTGGACTACCTATCAAAATCGTTTTGGGAATATGACCGTTTTGTACAAAGTATTTAAATGATTCAATACAACTTTTGTTAAAACAAGTGCCTTGGGAACAAGCCTTTGATAAATCAATTTTATGTTATGACATGTGTTATCATGGATCTCTATGCTGCAGCATTATGTTAATATACATATACGTTTGAATATAGTGTTGTGTAATTATATTGACTTGGCTATGTGAGAGTAGGGAGTGCGCATAAGCCGAGAATGACCCGGTTAAATACGAATAGGGAGTGCGCATAACTCAGTGATGACCCAACCATGTGCGAGTAGGAAGTGCGCATAAGTTGGTGATGATGATGATGTGATGGTGTGTATGATGATGATGGGATGATGTCCATGATGATGATGGGTATACGTATACATATATACATATGAAAATATGTGTGTTATAGGAAATTTATGAGTAATGGTATATGGTTGTAATGCATGTGAAACTTGACATGTTAAACTTTGGAAAATTGTCATGCCTTTCATGTTGACTTGGACATTTCAGCAGGGTGGTTTTTCTTTGGGAAGAAGGGAAAAGTTTTCATTGGTGCCTGTTTCTCGCTGCAGCAAGAATCATTTTCTCTGTAGCGAGAAACTCTCGGGTTTGAAGGGGTAGACTAGTCGAAAACTCTCTGCAACAAGAATGACACTGTAGCTTAAGATAGTGATTAAGATAGTGAACATAGATAGCCATTTAAAGTGACAATTGAAAGCTAGTTGAGAGATAGCTTTTAGGGTTTATAGTATGTGAATTAACATAATGGTGATGTTCATGTGATGGTAGGTTTCAAGAAAGCCCTATCATCCCATTTGGACAATTAAGGGAATTGGAGTCATCTAAAGGCTCAACAATATACCGGTGAATGGGCTGCCTATCAAAATCATTTTGGGAATATGATCGTTTTGTACAAAGTATTTAAATGATTCTATACAACTTTTGTTAAAACAAGTGCCTTGGGAACAAGCGTTTGATAAATCAATTTTATGTTCTGACATGTGGTTATCATGGATCTCTATGCTGCAGCATTATGTTAATATACATATACGTTTGAATATAGTGTTGTGTAATTATATTGACTCGGCTATGTGCGAGTAGGGAGTGCTCATAAGCCGAGAATGACCCGGTTATGTACGAGTAGGGAGTGCGCATAACTCAGTGATGACCCAGCCATGTGCGAGTAGGGAGTGCGCATGAGTTGGTGATGATGATGATGTGATGGTGTGTATGATTATGATGGGATGATGTGCATGATGATGATGGGTATACATATACATATATACATATGTAAATATGTGTGTTATAGGAAATTTATGAGCAATGGTATATGGTTGTAATGCATGTAAAACTTGACATGTTAAACTTTGGAAAATTGTCATGCATTTCATGTTGACTTGGACATTTCAGCAAGGTGGTTTTTCTTTGGGAAGAAGGGAAAATTTTTCATTGGTGCCCTGTCTCTCGCTGCAGCGAGAATCATTTTCTCTGTAGAGAGAAACTCTCGGGTTTGGAGGGGTAGACTGGCCGAAAACTCGTTGCAACGAGAATGACACTGTAGCTTCTCGCTGCAGCTAAATTCATTCTTGCTGCAGTGAGAAACTTTTGTTTCTGGGTCACAATTTTGCTGCAACGAAAAACTTTCTGTTTTGCCTCCTATCTTGTCCAATTGCTACCTTATTTTTCACTTCTTTGCTACCGTATCTAAGCATGGACTTCCAACCTTAAGGACTAAATGAGTTAAGTTTAAAATGAGAAGGTTTAGTGAGAAACCCTTGGCCAGTTGAGAAACCCTCGTTCGGCTAATAATTTAATCCCAACATCGCTGCAGCGAAAATTCATTCTCATGTTCTAGTGCTCGATCAGTTTTGCCAACCCTCCATCATTTTTAGGGTCTGATGCATCGGAGAAACCCCAGGTTTTCTTTTAGATAAGATGGAGAAGATTTGCAAAGCCTTGGGATGTTCCAATGCTCGATCAGTTGAGTTAGCCACCTTCTGATTAGAGGATGTGGCGTAGGGGTGGTATAGCTCTTTATGTAGAGGCAGACCGATGGATGCAGCACTGTTGGCTTGGAGTGAGCTTAGTACAGCCTTCTTGGATCGATTCCTACCATTCAGTGTACTTAATGCCAGAGCCAGAGAGTTTGAGACTTCGGTACAGACTTCGAGCATGACGGTGTCCGAGTATGACATCAAATTCATGCAGCTGGCTCGCTATGCACCCTATCTCGTTTCTACTGAGGAGATGAAGATTCAAAGGTTTATGGATGGGCTAGTGGAGTCATTATTTAGGGTTGTGGCATCTCGAGATTTCACTACTTATTCTGCAACAGTGGATTGTGCTCAACGCATCGAGATGAGGACCAGTGAGAGTAGGGCTATGAGAGATAGAGCAAAAAAGGCCAAGATAGAGGATTATCAAGGCCATAGAAATTTTAGCAGTGAGATGTCATCTTCTAGCCGTTAGGGTCCACAAAGGGACTCACAATTGGCCCAGAGAGGGAGTCACTAACCTGGTGCTAATGTTGAGGCAGGACAAAGAACTTTTAGTTTTCGGAGGCGGCACGATTCTAGACAAGGTAGTCAAGTCACCCGCTCTTGTGATACTTGTGGGAGACAACATAGTGGATGATGCTTCCTTACCATAAGAACTTGTTTCGGGTGCAGTCAACCTGGGCATATTATGAGGGATTGTCCGATGGCACATCAATCGCCAGATTTTACTCGTGGCTTTACCTAGCCAATTTCACCTGCTCCTTCCGTTGCTGCTCCATTGGGTTGAGAGGCTAGTGGATCTAGAGGTTGAGGTGCTGGTACTTCCTCTCAAGGCAGGCCATCTGGGTCTGGACATCAGAGTTCTGCTAGTAGGAGCCAAGCAAGGGTGTTTGCTTTAACACAGCAGGAGGCCTAGACATCCAATGTCGTGGTCTTAGGTATTCTCTCAGTTTGTAGTATGAATGCTCGGGTATTATTTGATCCTGGTGCTACCCACTCTTTTATCTCTCCATGTTTTCCATCTCGTTTGGGTAGAGATCATGTTAGGAGAGAGGAACAATTAGTGGTGTCTACTCTTTTAAAGGAGGTATTTGTGGCCGAATGGGAATATGAGTCCTGTGTAGTGCGAGTCAAGGACAAAGACACTTTAGTGAATTTAGTCATGTTAGACACCTTAGACTTTGATGTGATCTTGGGGATGGATTGGTTATCACCCTGCCATGCTAGTGTGGACTGCTATCATAAATTGGTTAGATTTGATTTCCCCGGTGAACCATCATTTAGTATTTAGAGGGATAGAAGTAATGTCCCAACCAATTTGATATCGGTCATATCTGCCAGAAGATTATTACGACAGGGTTGTATAGGTTACTTGGCTATGGTAAGGGACACTTAGGTGAAGATTGAAGATGTAAGTCAAGTGTTGGTGGTGAAGGAGTTCCTAGATGTATTTCCCGAGGAGCTACCAGGTTTACCTCTCGAGCGGGAGATAGAATTTTGTATAGATTTGATTCCCAACACTAGACCTATATCCATACCCCCATATAGAATGGCACCTACGGAGCTTAAAGAGCTTAAGGATCAATTAGAAGATTTATTGGATAAAGGCTTCATCCGTCCTAGTGTATCCCCATGAGGAGCATCGGTGTTATTTATGAAAAAGAAAGATGGTTCACTTAGGCTGTGCATTGACTATCGACAGCTGAATAAAGTGACAGTGAAGAATAAGTATCCTCTCCCAAGAATAGATGATTTATTTGATCAACTACAAGGAGCACAGTGTTTCTCTAAGATAGATCTGCGATCTGGGTACCATCAATTAAGGATCCAAAATGAAGATGTACCAAAGACCGCATTTCGAACAAGGTATGGGCACTATGAGTTCTTGGTGATGTCATTTGGGCTCACAAATGCTCCTATAGAATTTATGGATTTGATGAACCGAGTGTTCAAGCCTTATTTGGACAAGTTCGTAGTAGTGTTTATTGATGATATCTTGATCTACTCGAGGAGTAGGGAGGAGCATGAGCAGCATCTTAAGATAGTGCTCTAAATTTTGAGAGAACATCGATTGTATGCCAAGTTCTCCAAGTGTGAGTTTTGGCTTGAAAGTGTTGCATTTTTGGGACATGTGGTATCTAACGACGAGGTACAAGTTGATCCAAAGAAAGTTGAGGCAGTGGAAAAATGGCCAAGGCCAACATCAGTTACGGATATTATAAGCTTTTTAGGTTTGGTTGGCTATTATCATCATTTTGTGAAGGACTTCTCCAAAATAGCAGCCCCTCTAACTAAGCTAACACGCAAGGATACAAAATTTGAGTGGTCAGATGCTTGTGAGGATAGCTTTGAGAAGCTTAAGGCATGTCTCACCACAGCTCCAGTATTAAGCCACCGCAAGGCACAAGGGGTTATACAGTATTCTGTGATGCATTGCGGGTTGGTTTAGTGTGTGTATTAATGTAGCAAGGGAAAGTGATCGCGTATGCATCAAGGCAACTTAAAAGACATGAGCAAAATTACCTCGCACACGATTTGGAAATGGCAGCGATTGTGTTTGCCTTAAAGATTTGGAGGCATTACTTGTATGGTGAGACTTGTGAGATATATACGGACCACAAAAGCTTGAAGTATATATTTCAGCAGAGGGATCTTAACTTACGGCAACGTAGATGGATGGAGTTGCTAAAGGATTATGACTGCACTATTCTTTACCATCTCAGTAAAGCAAATGTAGTGGTGGATGCCTTGAGTGGAAAATTGATGGAAAATCTGGCACATATTTCTACAAATAGGAGATCCTTGATTAAGGAGATTCATAGCTTGGGAGATATGATAGTGCATTTGGATGTTTCAGAGGCAGATGCATTGCTAGCACATTTTAGAGTAAGGCCTATCTTAGTGGATCGAATTAAAGAAGCACAAGGTAAAGATGAGTTTGTGGCTAAGGCCTTAGAGGATCTTCAGGGAAGGAAAGGAAAAATGTTTACCAAAGGCACAGATGGAGTGTTAAGGTATGGAACCAGACTTTATGTGCCTGATGGTGAGGGTTGAGGAGAGAAATATTGGAGGAAGCTCACATGGCCACCTATGTGGTACATCTAGGGGCTACAAAGATGTATCAAGATCTGAAGGAGGTGTATTGATGGGAAGGACTCAAGAGAGATGTAGTTGAGTTCGTCTCCAAGTGCCTGGTTTGTCAGCAGGTTAAGGCCGGGCATCAAAGGCTCGCGGGACTACTACAGCCATTACCAGTGCCCGAGTGGAAGTGGGAGCATATTGCCATTGACTTTGTAACGGGTTTGCCTCGAACTAGTGGGGCTTACGACTCGATTTGGATCATAGTAGACCGGTTAATGAAGTCAGCCCATTTTCTTCCTGTTAAGACTACTTACAGGGCTGCCCAGTATGCTCAAGTTTATGTGGATGAGATAGTACGACTGCATGGCATTCCCATTTCTATAGTATCAGACAGAGGAGCTCAGTTCACCAGTAGGTTTTGGGGAAAGTTGTAGGAAGCGTTAGGCACTAAGTTAGACTTCAGCACAGCTTTCCACCCTTAGACTGATGGACAGTCTAAACAGATGACACAGACATTGAAAGATATGTTGAGAGCCTGTGTGATAGACCTTGGGGTCAGGTGGGATCAATATCTACCCTTAGTGGAGTTTGCTTACAATAATAGTTTCCAAACTAGCATCCAAATGGCACCCTTTGAGGCATTATATGGACAGAGATATAGGTCACCTATTGGATGGCTAGAAGTGGGAGAAAGGAAACTTTTTGGGCCTGAGTTGGTATAGGACGCCACTAAGAAGATACATATGATTCGGCAGAGGATGTTGTCAGCACAAAGTAAATAGAAGTTGTCATGACCCGGAACCTCTCTCGAGCCCATGACAACTGTCGAGACATCCCGATTGATACTCATTACCCGAAATACCAATCGGAACCCCGCAAGGCTTACATATCAGTTTTAAACAATTTCCAGTCGTTTTCGGCTCAAGTAAATCAAAGACAAAAATATAGCATTTTTATATAAAATAATATTTATAGAAACACGTGTAAGTAATCTTTTGTAACTTAGAAGTAAAATAAATTTATACATACAATAATTTACAAAGTTATAATGTACAATAATAATTACAATGACAAGTGGCCCATAAATACACCAAGTGTTGGCGATAGAAACCTACTATCTGTGAGATAGAAGGGTCAACGGGAATCCTCAACAAAATCAGTATCTACAAGCTACCACATGCTTGAAATATTTGTAAAGGAGGTGGGTGAGATTTTGCAATCCCAATGAGTAAACAGACATTGTCATAAATATCTAAAGGCGAGTAAAATGGAGGAAAGTTTAAACAACAAATTACACACCATTTCATAAGGTTTTCAATTTATTTCTTAAACCATAAAATATTTTTAATTTACCAAAACAATTGTTAAGGCTTATGAATTTTATTAAAAACAAGGCTCAAGCCAAAAACTAATCCTCGGGGATACCTTGGCCGAGGCATCTAACCGAGTCCACCAAGGTTGTTAAGATATTTACATGTTAAACACATTCTAGTTTTGAAAACAAGCCGTTCCTTGGCGTTGGCCGAGTTACACATTCACGTGGGGGTTCGACGTGAAGTGAGCTCTAACACTACCCCGGGAGTTACCCTCCTCGCCTCTACAACCGGAGTAACTATGTAACCGAGTTTACCGTACCTCTCTAATAGGCAGTTTACGGAAACCCATCACTGTAGTGACTAAACCCACCAATTTTAATAAAATTTCAACAGTATAACGTGGCTTTTATATATTTACCTAGCCTGCATAGTAAAAGATAGCTTACATAAATTCCCAATGCAATTATAACATATAGCCACATATACTCATATATCATAAGCCATTCATAGGAAAATATATATTTCAAAATAATTGGCAGCCTCCAATTACTCAATTTCATAATCAACACAATATATTTTTATTTATCACATTTATTTCTAAAACATCAAAAATCTCATTTTAATCTCATTTTCGTTTCATAAAATCCATGAAGAGCATTTAAAAATAAATTCCAGATAATTCACAATAATAATAGGTTTACTCACCGTTTGTACAAACTAAATGCTTCCTAGGTACGCCGATCACTGTTCGTCGGGTACGACTTCCTTGCCTTTACCGGAAGGCTCTCCTCCTAGACACATTGCAAAAATTACCCAATTCACCACATTGATGCTAAATCACTATATAATTGACTTAAATCCTATACTGATGCATGGCATGAAATGCAATAACCTAAAATGGCTTAAACGCGGTATTAACCTATTTTTGGCACTTTACCCGATAAATTTCTAACCATTAAAATCAGTCAATAACTCACTAAAATCACCAAAATCAGCTCACTTTCCTCCTTGGAAAATTCGGCCAAAAATGGGACATCAATTCGGTAAATCTTCCACTTTGTTTTTCTATCACAATTAACCATTTTTCATCATTTTCTCTTCATTTCTCATAGAATAAAAATCAGTTCATCATCATTGTACATCATTGAACATTCAGCCAAGGGTGGGTATTGTGAAAATTTCATGCTTTCTTGCCCAATTTGATTTCTATACACATTTAACTAAAAATCAAAACATAAAAATTTCCAATTCCTCCCCCTTGAATTTCATCCAGCCCTTGATATCACTTTTTGATCTCTCTCCTCAAGCATGCTAAATGGAAACAAAGGCATAAGAAAGGTAGAAATCAAGCTAAAGTCAAAAAATCTTACCGTTAGAGGCGTAAACTGTCAAAAAACGCGATTTCCCCTTTGAATTTTCTAGTTTTCCTTTAGTTTTTCTCTTTTCTTCCTTTCCTCTCTATTTTCTCTCTTGTTCTCTCCTTATGGCTGGCCATCACTTAATATGGGGTTTAAATGGGCTGACTTTTTATTAAAATAATATTAAATCATTAAAAAGTGCCATGTGTCACTTTCCCATTGGCTCGTTTTTAAAATTTCATTCATTAAACTTCCATTTTTCACCACTTGAAATACCATAGTTATTCATACCAAAAATAAATAAATCCTATAATTTTGACAAGTTTTGGGTGGTGAAAATTACGATTTTTACCCCGAGACGATAAAATTACCGTTTTGCCCCTATGCTCCGAAAATTGCCGGAATTGAAATTTTTCACTTCCTATCATTAAATTATACTCCAAATAGTTAATCTTGGTCAAAAATTTCACTCCATGATCAAATTATTATCTTAGGTGGCAAAATGACGATTTTGCCCCTGAATATCAAAATTTCCAATTTTTCTCCAAATGAACCCTCGAACTCCGAACAATCATTTTTAGTCATTCCTGGACTGTAAAATATTAAATTTCATCCTACGATTCCTATTTGAACTAGTTCGAGGTTAAATCAACTCAAGTGTACCATTAGGTACAATACCAGGTTTTGTCTATTCTTAGGACTTTCTTAGCGTAATAACATGTTACTCAATGCATGTATGTCATGACATGTGTTTATAGAGTCAAGTTTTACAATTCTACCCCCTAAAAATAAAATTTTGACCTCAAAATTTCACTTACCAGATTCGACCAATAGATGCGGGTATTGGTTCCTCATCTGATACTCTACTTCCCATGTCATTTCCTCTATTCGAGCACTTTTCCACCACACTTTGACCATTAAAATACTCTTGTTCCTCAATACTCGATCCTTTTGATCCAAGATACTCATAGGTTGCACCTCGAACTTCAAATTGTCATGCAACTCGATCGGAGGTGCTTTAAGGATGTGAGAGGGATCTGGTACATATTTCTTAAGCATGGAGACACGGAAAACGTTGTGGATCCGATCTAACTCCGGAGGTAATTCTAACTGATAAGCCACTGGTCCAATTCTCTCAATGATTTAGAATGGTCCAATATACCTCGGGTTAAGTTTTTCTCGCTTCGCAAATCGTATCACACCTTTTCACGGAGAAACCTTAAGAAAAACTCTATCATCAATCTCAAACTCCAAGTCTTTTCTCCGTTTATCTGCATAGCTCTTCTGCCTATCCTAGGCTACCTTCAGCCTTTCTCGTATAACCTTGATCTTGTCATTAGTTAGATCGATCAATTCCACACTAACTAACTTTCTTTCACCCACTTTATCCCAACAAAGTGGAGTACGACATTTCCTTCCACATAAAGCTTCGTACGGTGCCATACCAATGCTAGACTGGAAGCTGTTGTTGTAAGCAAATTCCACTAACGACAAGTGTCTATCCTAACTCCCAAGAAAATCCATGACACAAGCCCTCAACATATCCTGCACAGTCTAGATAGTCCTCTCTGACTAACCATCCGTCTGTGGGTGAAAAGCAGTGCTAAATTTCAATTTGGTTTCGAGAGCTTCTTGAAATTTATACCAAAATAGAGAAGTGAATCGAGGATCTCGATCTGACACTATAGAAACGGGAACTCCATATAACCTCACAATCTCATCTATATAGAGCTAAGCCAACTTCTCAATAGAGTATGTACTATGGACAACTAAAAAGTGAGCGGGCTTAGTCAACCGATCTACGATCACCCAGATCGTATCTTTTCCCCTTTGTGTCAACAGCAGTCCCAAAACAAAATTCATAGTTACATGCTCCCATTTCCACTCGGGAATAGGTAAAGATTGAAGTGTACCTGCTGGCCTCTGATGCTCCTCCTTAACTTGCTGACATACGAGACACTTTGCTACGAATTCTGCTACGTCTCGCTTCATACCTAGCCACCAATAATTCTCCCTGATAGTCCTATACATCTTGGTGCTTCCCGGATGTAATGCAGAGGCAGATGAATGGGCTTCTTCCATGATCGCCTGTCTCAGTTGGTTTCCCTCAAGAACACAAACTTGATCTCTAAACATCAAGACGTTATCCTATCCGAATCTAAACTCACTGACTCCCTCATCGATCAATTTTTGAATTTCTTTTCTTAGCTCCTCATCAGACCTCTGAATGTCCTTGATCTGATTTAGTAATGAAGGTTGCATAATGAAGCTTGCCAATAAGGATCCATCCTCACCATTTCTCAACTAGACCCCAAGAGATTTCATCTCTAATACTGCTGGCAAATAACAACTCTGAAGTACGGCTAAAGACGATGAAGACTTATGACTTAAGGCATCAGCTACAACATTCACCTTTCCCGGATGATAGTCTATCACCAAGTCATAATCTTTTATCAGCTCCAACCATCGCCTTTGCCTCAAATTAAGCTCCTTCTGAGTGAGCAAATATTTTAAACTCTTGTGATCCGTAAATACCCAACAATGCTCACCATACAAGTAATGCCTCCAGATTTTTAAACCAAACACCACTACTACTAACTCTAAATCATGGGTAGAGTAATTTGCTTCATGCCTCTTTAGCTGTCTAGAAGCATAAGCCACCACTTTTTCATCCTGCATCAATATGCACCCCAACCCCAACTATATGGCATCACTATATACTACAAATCCCTTACCACTCACAAGAAGTGTCAATACTAGAGTAGATGTTAACCGGTTCTTCAGCTACTGAAATTGACTTTCACATACATTGTCCCACTTAAACTTAACTCCCTTACGAGTTAGATGGGTCAAAAGAGCTGCTATTAAGGAAAACCCTTGAACAAACCTCCGATAATAACCAGCTAATTCGAGGAAACTATGAATCTCCGTCACTTCTTAGGTTGCTCCCATTGTAAAATTGCCTCTATCTTCTTGGGATCAACATATATTCCAGCTCCCGATACTACGTGTCCCAAGAATACCACTTCCTGTAACCAAAACTCACACTTTGAAAACTTTGCATACAACTGTCTTTCCTGCAAAGTCTGTAATGCTATACGCAAGTGGGTAGCGTGCTCATCATTATCTCTCGAGTAAGCCAAGATGTCATCAATGAACATAATAACAAACTTGTCCAAGTAAGGATGGAACACCTTGTTCATGAGATCCACAAAAGCTGCCGATGCGTTAGTTAACCCGAAAGGCATGACCAAGAACTCATAATGACCGTACCGAGTCTTGAACGCTATCTTGGGTACATCTTGTTCTTTAATCCTCAACTGATGATACCCGACCTTAGGTCAACCTTAGAAAACACTATAGCTCCCTGTAATTGATCGAAAAGATCATCAATCCTCGACAACGGATACTTGTTCTTAATGGTCATTCTGTTAAGCTGTCGGTAATCTATACATAAACGAAGTGTACCGTCTTTCTTTTTCACAAATAAAATCGGTACTCCCCACGGAGATGTACTAGGGCGTATAAAACCCTTGTCCACTAACTCTTGCAGTTGTACTTTCAACTCCTTCAACTCTGTCGGAGCCATTCTATATGGAGGAATAGAGATAGGGGCAGTACCCGAAAGTAAGTCAATGGTGAATTCTAACTCACGATCAGGAAGAAGTCCCGGTAATTCATTAGAAAATACATCAGGGAACTCACTTACTACAGGGACATTCTCTAACTTAGGTTCCTCCCTCGATATATCAATCACATGAGCCAAGTATGTCGGATATCCCTTTCGCACCAATTTCAAAGCTTTGAGGGTCGAGATTACACAAAACGGTAATACTCGACGCTCCCCCGTAAATACAACTTCTGTTCCCTCTAAACTCTGGAGAATCACTTCTTTCTTAAAACAATCCACCTTTGCTCGATGAATGGACAACCAATCCATACCCAAGATCAAATCAAAGTCCCGAATCTCCAAAGGGATTAAATCACCCATATATTCTTTTTCCTCAACTTTAATACCATAGTCTCTATAATATGTATTTCTTACTAATCGTTCGCCCAGAGGAGTATGCACTATAATCTCTTCCTCTAATGGTGATAGGTTCCTATCTGAGAATGATGCAAATGATATGCTCACGTATGATCTATTGGAGCCCGAATCTATCAAAACATGTGCATCTCTATCAAACACAATCATAGTACCTGTCACTGTGCTAGGTCGAACTCGGGCTTCATCCTCAGTCACTGCAAAAACCCTAGTCGAAATCTAAGGCTGCGGTCTGGAAGATGGCTGCTCTGGGGTATTACTCCCCATGCCTGACCGTATCACTAGGCCCTGTCTGGACTGTGATCCCGAAATGTCTCTCCACGGTATACTAGAATGAGTCAGATGAGTAGAAGTAGCTACTGTACCTCGTCTCAACTAAGGATAATCTCTCTGGATATGCCCTTGTTGGCCGCATTGAAAACATCTTACAGGCTTTCTACATGACCCAACATGAAATCCTTCGTAATTACGGCATCTGTCCAATCCTCCTAAAGTCCCCTTCTGATTACTCATCACTGGCTGATCAAATTTAGAAGATCTCGACTGTGACTATTAAGATGGAGGTCTAGTGGATGCCACAGACGCTGAGGTAGTACTTCCTGCAGTAGATGTCGAATCTTTGCCTATCTTTGAAGACTGACCCGGGAACGTAGGCAAATTCCTTCTCTTTGCGAACTCAACTCGGATCCGTCTATTCTCAGTGGCGAGCTTCTCAACTCATAAGGCAATCTACACAACTTCCTTATACGACTCCTTGCCAGTCACTATCATACGCTCACGTATCTCATTACGGAGTCCCTCCTCAAAGTAGTTTACCTGGTCTTGCTCCAATCCCACCAACTCAAGCACATAAGACATCAGCTCGTTAAAACGAGTCCCATACTCCTCAATAGTCAGGTTCCCTTGTTTCAAGCTTAGAAATTCTCTCTTTTTCTCTTTCTGATGGAAATAAGTGTAATACTGACCATCGAAGTCTCGGAGGAAATCCATCCAAGTGAGCGGTATAAGAGAGCAAGACTTTACTAATTCCACTGGGTACGGGCTCTCTTCTCAAATAACCGTGTAGCCACCTTCAATTTCATCTCATCATCTAATCCCATATCTGCTAGTGTCTCCGATACTTGGATAATCTAATCCCTAGCTGTGGTTGCATCCAATTCACCAGTAAATGAGATGCAACCTGACTGTCCAGTTTCTTTCAATTTCTTAGAAATGGAGACATCCGATGTCTGAGGTGCAATAAGAGGTGGTGGTACTAGGGCTATTACAGGAGAAACAGCGGATGAAACTAGACCAGCCTAAGCTTGATTCGTAAGAGTAGTGAGAAAAGCAGCTAATGCCTGAGCTGCCTCGGGTGACATGGCAGGTACGCTAGGAGTAGCAACAAGTGGTGGAGGAGGTATAGGAATGTTAGTAGACTCAGCAGTAGGAACTGCTCTAAAAGAAGACGTAGCTGACTCCTTTTCTATGGAATCCGACCAACTATGTCTGTGGCGACCTCTTCCCATATCGGTAGATCTAGTGATAGGTGGTAGCTCACGTCGAGGAGGCATAATGATCTACAAAAAGAACAAAATTGGATTAGACGACTTAAGACTCTATATGCAACTACATGCAACTAACTAACCTTAACTAGGCCACACTAACATTGTAAATTATTTTAAAATAACTTTAAATCCAAGAACTTTAAAAATCAAAAACTTCTTTCAAAACCATAAGCTTTTAAACTGAAAGCTCTGATACCAATTGAATTGTCACGACCCGGAATCTCTCTAAGGCTCATGACAACCACCGCGACGTCCCGATTGATACTAACAACCCAAAATATCAACCGGAACCCCGCAAGGCTTACATATCAGTTCTAAACAATTTTTAGTTGTTTCCGGCTCAAGTAAATCAAAGACAAAAATATAGCATTTTTATATAAAACAATATTTATAGAAACACGTGTAAGTAATCTTTTATAACTTAGAAGTAAAATAAATTCATACATACAATAATTTACAAAGTTATAATGTACAATAATAATTACAATGACAAGTGGCTCATAAATACACCAAGTGTTAGCGATAGAAACCTACTATCTGTGAGATAGAGGGGTCAACTGGAATCCTCGACAAAATCGGTATCTACAAGCTACCACATGCTTGAATTATTTGGAAAAGAGGTGGGTGAGATTTTGCAATCCCAATGAGTAAACAGACATTATCATAAATATCTAAAGGCGAGTAAAATGGAGGCAAGCTTAAACAACAAATTACAAACCATTTCATAAGTTTTTCAATTTATTTCTTAAACCATAAAATATTTGTAATTTACCAAAACAATTGTTAAGGCTTATGACTTTTATTAAAAACAGGGCTCAAACCAAAAACTAATCCTTAGGGATACCTTGGCCGAGGCATCTAACCGACTCCGTCAAGGTTGTTAAGATATTTACATGTTAAACACATTCTAGTTTTGAAAACAAGCCGCTCCTGGGCGTTGGCCGAGTTACACATTCACGTGGGGGTTCGACGTGAAGTGAGCTCTAACACTACCCCGAGAGTTACCCTCCTCGCCTCTACAACCGGAGTAACTATGTAATCGGGTTTACCGTACCCCTCTAATAGGCAGTTCACGGAAACCCGTCACTGCAATGACTAAACCCACCAATTTTAATAAAATTTCGACAGTATAACGTGGCTTTTTTATATTTACCCAGCCTGCATAGTAAAAGACAGCTTACATAAATTCCCAATGCAATTATAACATATATCCACATATACTCATATATTATAAGCCATTCAAAGGAAAATATATATTTCAAAATAATTGGCAGCCTCCAATTACTCAATTTCATAATCAACACAATATATTTTTATTTGTCACATTTATTTCTAAAACATCAAAAATCCCATTTTAATCTCATTTTCGTTTCATAAAATCCATGAAGAGCATTTAAAAATAAACTCTAGATAATTTACAATAATAATAGGTTTACTCACCATTTGTACAAACTAAATGCTTCCTAGATGCCCCGATCACTATTCGTCGGGTACGACTTCCTTGCCTTTACCGGAAGACTCTCCTCCTTGACACATTGCAAAAATTACACAATTCACCACATTGTTGCTAAATCACTATATAATTGACTTAAATCCTATACTAATGCATGGTATGAAATGGAATAGCCTAAAACGGCTTAAACGCGGTATTAACCTATTTTTGGCACTTTACCCGATAAAATGCTAACGCGCTCCTTTTAGCTTTAAATTGTCGCATTTTCTCTCCAACATTTCTAACCATTAAATATCAGCCAATAACTCACTAAAATCACCAAAATCAGCTCACTTTCCTCCTTGAAAAATTCGGCCAAAAATGGGACATCAATTCGGTAAATCTTCCACTTTGTTTTTCAATCACATTTAACCATTTTTCATCATTTTCTCTTCATTTCTCATAGAATAAAAATCAGTTCATCATCATTGTACATCATTGAACATTCAGCCAAGGGTGGGTATTGTGAAAATTTCATGCTTTCTTGCCCAATTTGATTTCTATACACATTTAACTAACTAAAACTATCAATTTAACTAAAAATCAAAACATAAAAATTTCAAATTCCTCCCCCTTGAATTTCGTCCAGCCCTTGATATCACTTTTTGATCTCTCTCCTCAATCATGCTAAATGGAAACAAAGGCATAAGAAAGGTAGAAATCAAGCTAAAGTCGAAAAATCTAACCGTTAGACGTGTAAACGGTCAAAAAACGCCATTTCCCCTTTGAATTTTCTAGTTTTCCTTTGGTTTTTCTCTTTTCTTCCTTTCCTCTCTATTTTCTCTCTTGTTCTCTCCTTATGGCCAGCCATCACTTAATATGGGGTTTAAATGGGCTGGCTTTTCATTAAAATAATATTAAATCATAAAAAACTGCCATGTGTCACTTTCCCATTGGCTTGTTTTTAAAATTTCATCCATTAAACTTCCATTTTTCACCACTTGAAATACCATAGTTATTCATACCAAAAATAAATAAATTCTATAATTTTGACAAGTTTTGGGTGGTGAAAATTACGATTTTTACCCCGAGACGATAAAATTACCGTTTTGCCCTTATGCTCCGAAAATTGCTGGAATTGAAATTTTTCACTTCCTATCATTAAATTATACTCCAAATAGTTAATATTGGTCAAAATTTTCACTCCATGATCAAATTATTATCTTAGGTGGCAAAATGATGATTTTGCCCCTGAACATCAAAATTTTTAATTTTTCCCCAAATGAACCCTCGAACTCCGAACAATCATTTTTAGTCATTCATGGACTGTAAAATATTAAATTTCATCCTACGATTCCTATTAGAACTAGTTCGAGGTTAAATCAACTCAAGTTTACATTAGGTACAATACCAGTTTCGTCTATTCTTAGGATTTTCCTAGCGTAATAACATGCTACTCAGTGCATGTATGTCATGACATGTGTTTATAGAGTCGGGTTTTACAAAAGTCATATGTTGTTAATAGACGAAAAGACTTAGAGTGTCAAGTGAGAGATCATGTATTCCTGAAGGTCTCACCAACTAAAGGGGTAATGAGGTTTGGCAAGAAAGGAAAATTAAGCCCTCGGCATATAGGACCTTTCAAGATCTTAGAAAGGGTTGGAGCGGTGGCTTATCGTTTGGCGCTACCACCAGATCTCTCGAATATTCACCCCGTGTTTCATGTGTCCATGCTTAGGAAGTACAACCCGAATCCCTCTCATGTAATGCGGTATGAGACCATCCAGCTAAAAGATGATTTGACTTATGAGGAGCAACCGGTAGCTATCCTCGATCGGCAAGTCAAAAAGCTCCGTTCAAAGGAAGTAGCATCAGTGAAAATGTTGTGGCGAAACCACACCAGCGAGGAGGTAACGTGGGAAGCCGAGGAAGAGATGCGAACAAAGTATCTCCATCTCTTTGATACTTAGAGGTACGTTATCATTTAGCTGAATTTAAATTCAAGGACCGAATTTCTTTAAGTGGGGGAGAATGTGAGACCTTGACCTTTATAGACTCATAGTTAGTAGAATACGCGATATCCCTGATCAGGGGTAATTTCATCATTTCCTTAGTAAGCCCATAAAAGAAAGATTTTTAAAGAATATTATGGCCTAAGTAGGCCTAAGGCATAAATGGATGATGAAATTAGGGGTAAAATGAAAAGGAAACAAAAATTTTGATGATTTTCACTGTAGGGGCAAAATGGTCATTTTTCACCTCAGGTTAAAATTTTAAGTTTTCATGAACCCGACTATGTTTAGACCATTATGGGCCTTGTCCCAGTGTCAAAGGAGGAAAAAGATTTCATAAAGGGTTGGAGGAGAGTAAGTTAATTGGTGGAGGGCCATTTTGGTAATTTAAGTGGAATGGATAAGATTGGCTATAAATATTTTTCTTCCAGCAACTTCTTCTCCCATTTTCCAGCAGCTTTTTCTTCTTCCTCCTTCTTCTCTTTCACGTTGCTTCCAACCTCCATGGAAGCTTGATATGGAGCTTGCATGATTTTCTCTCTCTAGCTCTAGTTTTCATACCTTTGTGCCCTTATGACTAGAACCCTTGTATTCTTCCACTCTCTCTCCTTAAAACCCTTGAAAAATCCTATTTTAATACTTTCTCTCACTAGTTGGGCATTCTAGAGAGAGAAAAAAGAATTACCCCATCTGTGTGGAAGCTATTGGAAGAGAATTTGACTACAACGGAACCCTAGGGTGAGTGATGAACTAAGCTTGATTTTTAGTTGTGAATAATGGCTAGTAATTGGGATTATTAGCTGTTTTATTGAGTATGTTCATTCATTTTATAGTGATTAAGATAGTGACCATATATAGCCATTTAAAGTGACAATTGAAAGCTAGTTGAGCGATAGCTTTTAGGGTTTATAGTATGTGAATTAACATAATGGTGATGTTCATGTGATGGTAGGTTTCAAGAAAGCCCCATCATCCCATTTGGACAATTAGGGGAATTGGAGTAATCTAAAGGCTCAACAATATACTGGTGAGTGGACTGCCTATCAAAATCGTTTTGGGAAAATGATAATTTTGTACTAAGTATTTGAATGATTCTATACAACTTTTGTTAAAACAAGTGCCTTGGGAACAAGCCTTTGATAAATCAATTTTATGTTATGACATGTGGTTATCATGGATCTCTATGTTGCAGCATTATGTTGATATACATATATGTTTGAATATAGTGTTGTGTAATTATATTGACTCGGCTATGTGCAAGTAGGGAGTGCGCATAAGCCGAGAATGACCCGGTTATGTGCGAGTAGGGAGTGCGCATAACCCGATGATGACCCAACCATGTACGAGTAGGGAATGCACATGAGCTGGTGATGATGATGATGTGATGGTGTGTATGATGATGATGGGATGATGTGCATGATGATGATGGGATGATGTGCATGATGATGATGGGTATACGTATACATATATACATATGTAAATATGTGTGTTATAGGAAATTTATGAGTAATGATATATGGTTGTAATGCATGTGAAACTTGACATGTTAAACTTTGGAAAATTGTCATGCATTTCATGTTGATTTGGACATTTCAGCAAAGTGGTTTCTCTTTGGGAAGAAGGGTAAATTTTTCATTGGTTCCCTATTTCTCACTGCAGTAAAAAACTCTCGGGTTTAGAGGGGTAGACAAGCCAAAAACTAGCTGTAGCGAGAATGCATTTTCGCTGCAGCGAGAATGACACTGTAGCGAAATTCATTCTTGCTGCAGCGAGAAACTTTCTGTTTCTGGGTCACAATTTCGCTACAGCGAGATTGAATCTCGCTGCAGCCAAAAACTTTTTGTTTTGCGTCCTATCTTGTCCAATTGCTGCCCTATTTTTCACTTCTTTGCTACCATATCTGAGCATGGACTTCCAACATTAAGAACTAAATGAGTTAAATTTAAAATGAGAAGGTTTAGTGAGAAACCCTTAGCCAGTTGAGAAACCCTCGTTCGGCTAATAATTTAATCCAAACGTCGCTGCAACGAAGATTCGTTGTCATATTTGACTTGCTTATGTATCATTGAAGCTTTCATTCTTCAAATGGTTCGTTATGTATGGGTTCATGATTTTTCAAATGATTAATCATTTAAGGGCTTGATGAGGGGTTTTTAATATGAATGGAACTAAATTGTATTGTTTTGAAACAAGTGCATCATGATTTTAAATTCTCCCTTGTTGTTGCTTGTTCCCTTCCTTGTTCACTCACTGGGTTTATACTCACCGTTTTCAACTTCAAGTTTTCAGATCACGAGGCAGCCGGTAACTAGGACAAGGTGTCCTCGTAGACTTGTATCCATCTTTTGGTAGGTGTCTCGGCATTCAGTAGCTGTACATTCGTTCGAGTCCCTCCGCTGGAAGTCGAGTATTCTGTTGTTGTGTATAGACAAACCTAATGTAATTATTAAGATACATGTTGTAGATAATGTATATGCACTTGTTTGGTATGCCAGTTTGAGGTGGTAATGTTTAATAATATTTTTATTCTAAGTTATGAAATATGACTTAGCAGTTTATGATGGAATGATGAACACGTCAGATTAATAGGCTTGCTTGGGCTTAGTGGACTACATCCATTGGGCCCATGCGTTGGTCATGGCCCGAAATTTGGGTTGTGACACTCCCCTTTATAGGGAATTTCAATATGTTCACCTCATTTACCTCCAATTCAACTCGAGTACTTCGCTTATGTCTATTATTATCCTTTAAAACCATATCAATAGTAACCTTCACACCTATGATCTCTTATATCGAGACACCAAGCATGCTTCTATTACTATCATTAAACTTGAACCAAAACTCCATCTCAATCATACCAATTTCGATCGCATTTTATACTTATATAGGTATACCAATCACTATCTTATTACTTCATTCCATATCAAATTTCTCGACCTTCATTCATTCATCCTATCCTCATACACTATTGTGTTGTTTACGGCATCATTAACATGCCATACTTATTCCTATACATATCCTCAGCGTTAGGGAAGATTAATGGCTTCAATTATTTCCACATACTTCATGTTTACCTCGCATTTAGGAAATTTCAATCTTCTTAATCTTATTAATCCATCTCATATGGCTTAATCACATTATGGATTACATATCCTTAACTATTTCCTCAAAATTCCTTAGGTCGCCATAAATCAACTTCTGATAAGATTCTTGATCGTTACATTATTTATACAACTCATCAAATATATTGAGTTCAAATCTTGAACCACTAAAACCATTCTTCGTTTTAGTTGGGTACATCACAAACTCCACACATACGTATACACACACATTCAAATGTCCATATTCCTCATTATGTATACGGGTCTCTGTTTTCAGATACCTTCAGACTAATTTCTCTTTGTTCATTCCCAACCATAACCAAGATTCAACAGAATAATCTTCATAATTCATACAAATTCTCATCATGCCTTTGCATAGTTCCACATCATTTACATACTTATACTTTCTTTTTATCATTTTCAATTATATGCTTAAGTTTCCTTGTACTATATATCATTGTATCACAATGTCATCTCCATTGAATTATAATTTATTATGCGTGTAAAACCCAGTATTGTACCTAACGGTACACTTGAATTGATTTAACCTCGAACTAGTTCAAATAGGAATCGTAGGATGAAATTTAATATTTTATAGTCAAGGAATGACTAAAAATGATTGTTCGGAGTTCGAGGGTTCATTAGGGGTAAAATTAAAAATTTTGATGTTTACGAGCAAAATCGTCATTTTGCCACCTAAGATAATAAATTGATAATGGAGTGAAATATTTGACTAAGATTAACTATTTGGAGTATAATTTAATGATAAGAAGTGAAAAAGTTTAATTCTGGTGATTTCTGGAGTGTAAGGGCAAAATCATAATTTTGCCACCAGCGGACAAAATTTGAGATTTTGAGAGAATTTAGATCAAATTTGACAAATTGGAGAATGGTATGAGTATAAAGGATGAAAAATATGTCTATGGGCAATTTTTCAGTTTTTTGGGCAAAAATGTAATTTTTCACTTTTACGGGGGCAAAAGTGTAAATTTCAAAAATTACTCCACCGAGACTTTGGATACGTTTGAGAATTTATCTAAGCTATGGATATGTGGGACAAGTGTATGGTGAAAATTTGGAAACAAATGGATGAAATTTTAAAAATGGGCCAATGGGAAAGTGACACGTGACATTTTTTAATGATATAATATTATTTTAATGAAAAGTCAGCCCATTTAAACCCCATTTTAAGTGCTGGCCGGCCATAAGGGAGAACAAGAGAGAAAATAGAGAGGAAAGGAAGAAAAAAAGAAAAACCAAAGAGAAACAAGAAAATTCAAAGGGGAATTCGCGTTTTTCGCCCGTTTACGCGTCTAACGGTAAGATTTTTCGACTTTAGCTTGATTTCTACCTTTCCTATGCCTTTGTCTCCCTTTAGCATGCTTGAGGAGAGAGATCTAAAAGTGACATCAGGGGAGAGATTTTGAAATTTTTAGGTTTTGATTTTTAGTTAAATTGGTAGTTTTAGTTAGTTAAATGTGTTTAGAAATTAAATTGGGCAAGAAAGCATTAAATTTTCGCAATACCCACCCTTGGCTGAATCTGCAATGAGGTACAATGATGATAATTTGATTTTTATTCTAAGAGAAATGAAAAGAAAATGATGAAAAATGGTTTAAAGTGATAGAAAAACAAAGTGGAAAATTAACCGAGTTAATGTCCCATTTTTGGCCGAATTTTCCAAGGAAGAGAGTGAGCTGATTTTGGTGATTTTAGAGGAATACTTGCTGATAATTAATGGTTAGAAATGTTGGAGAGAGAATGGGACAATTTAGAGCTAAAATGGAGCGTGTTAGCAATTTATCAGGTAAAGTGCCAAAAATAGGTTAATACCGCGTTTAAGCCGTTTTTGGCTATTGCATTTCATACCATCCATTAGTATAGGATTTAAGTCAAATATATAGTGATTTAGCATTAATGTGATGAATTGAGTAAATTTTTGCAATGTGTCTAGAAGGAGAGCCTTCAGGTAAAGGCAAGGAAATCGTACCCGATGAGTAGTTATCGGGGCACCTAGAAAGTTTTTAGTTTGTACAAACGGTGAGTAAACCTATTATTGTTGTGAATTATCTAGAGTTATTTTAAAAATGCTCTTTATGTATTTTATGAAACGAAAATGAGATTAAAACAGGATTTTTGATGTTTTAGAAATAAATGTGACAAAAAAATATATTGTGTTGATTATGAAATTGAGTAATTGGAGGCTGTTAACTGTCTTGAAAATTATATATTTTCCTATGAATGGCTTATGAGATATAAGTATATGTGGCTATATTTTGTAAGTGCATTGAGAAATTTATGTAAGCTGTTTTTACTATGCAAGCTGGATAAATAAATAAAAGCCACGTTATACTGTCGAAATTTTATTAAAATTGGTGGGTTAGTCTCTACAGTGACGGGTTTTCGTGGACTGCCTATTAGAGGGGCACAATAAACCCGGTTATATAGTTTCTCCGGTTGTAGAGGCAAGGAGGGTAACTCCCCGGGTAGTATTAGAGCTCACTTCACGTCGAACCCCCACGTGAATGTGTAACTCGACCAACGCCAAGGAACGGCTTGTTTTAAAAATAAAAATGTGTTTCACATGTAAATGTTATAACAACCTTGGCGGACTCGGTTAGATGCCTCGGCCAAGGTATCCCCGAGGATTAGTTTTGGCTTGAGCCTTGTTTTCTTTTATAAAAGACATAAGCCTTAACAACTGTTTTGGTAAATTACAAATATTTTATAGTTTAAGAAATAAATTGAAAACATTATGAAATGGTATGTGATTTGTTGTTTAAACTTGCCTCCCTATTACTCGCCTTTAGATATTTATGATAATGTTTGTTTACTCATTGGGATTGCAAAATCTCACCCACCTCCTTTCCAAACATTTCAGGTTTGTGGTAGCTTATAGATACCTTATTTTGTCGAAGATTCCAGTTGATATCTCTACCACACAGACAGTAGGTTTCTAGCACCAACACTAGGTGTATTTTGGGCCACTTGTCATTGTAACCATTATTGTACATTATAACTTTGTAAATTTTTGTATGTGTGAATTTATTTTACTTACACGTTACCAAAGATTTCTTACACATGTTTCTATAAATATTGTTTTATATAAAAAAATGATGCTATATTTTAATCAATAATTTGAATAGTGATATTTATCTATAAATCTTTTTAAAATATTTTTGTCTTTTGATTTACTTGAGCAAGAAACTACTGGAAATTGTTTAAAATGGAATGTTTAAAAACGATTGCTCACAGAAAAGGCAAGAAACTGATATGTAAGCCTTGCGGGGTTCTGATTAGCATTTCGGGTAATGAGTGTCAATTGGGACGTTGCGGCAATTGTCATAGGCCCGAGGGAGGTTCCGGGTCGTGACAATGCGTGTATGCTTTATAATCCTATTGATGCCTCAAAGATTTATCTTAACTTGATCATTGCATTTTATGCAATACCACAATTCCTAAGAGTCATCATTTTTCCTCGATTATCCTTCATGCCTCTACATTACCTTGTATCCTTCTTGCATTCCGATATTGATTTGTCACTTAAAACTCAAACTCATTTGAATCATGTATGCCTCAAGCATTTTCGAATTCCAATTTCCATAATGTATTAGGAAAGTTTCATTATCTGACTTCATTATCAAGGTTAACTTTAATCATCTTTTGTTCCACTCTTTCATACGAATATAACATCATTCTTCCTTAACCAAATTACAAATTGTACTTGAAATGACAAGACTTGAAACTAGTTTCTCCTCAAGTACTTTTCAATATTAATACTAATATCACTCTTAGCTTACAGCTTCCTTTTTATAACCACATAACTTAGTGCTTGCTTTCACGAGATCCATGGCAGAACTTCTCTTGAGTATTTTCTTGGGGATATCTATCTTAAACTTATGTCTCACAACATGTGTTCACTTACTCATGACTTAGCCGTTTGGCTCCTTAGCAAGTTTCAAAATCACACATCTTATACTCATCTCGTATAATTTATAATTCTTTCTCAATGGTGTTTAAACATTCTTGAAACACTTAATCACTTATTTGCTCTTTCATACTCCAAGTATATCATTTCCATAAAGGCATGCCCAACTACTCATGCTTCAATTTATCTCCAAGGGTTTCTAGCATACCATGTAGTTTACTTGTGCTATCACTAATCCTTTCCTTTCAACAAAGTGAAGACAAGATTTATAAATTCTCGTAACAATATTCTATATAAACTCATTTGCTATATCATTATTGAAATCTTCATTCGTACTTTCATCACTTGGTATTGACATCTCTTATCAATATTTCATACATTCATCTAACCTTTCCCTCACTTCCTCTTTAACCTTTTACAAGGTTTACTTTATTTCTTAAGATTTGACTTTAGTCAACTTATTATTCATCTTAACACTCCACATGTTAATTTATTTTTTATGTAGCCATCTCAAAAACTCTCTAACTTTTCTTTCTCTTACATGCCAATATAAAAGGCAGTAAAGAAACACTGCAATTTCACTCGTCATCTTTATCTTAATACCTCACCAATGCACTTAAGACTCCAAACAACAAAGCTTAGCATCAAAACCAATAACCATATTTCAACTCGCGAGTCCGATCTTTATGCCGCTCATAGTCTGCTCATGCTTTCTAACCACAAGGGGTTCTTAACGCGACAACGTTTGATAATCAGTACTGTAGCATTGCAACTGTTTGAATTTACTTTTTCCCAGCAACTTTTCTACCTTTAAAGCTACGACCTCAATTATTCACAATCGTGTGGCTTCCCTCTAAGTCTATACCACAATTAGCAAGACTAACTTTCTATCACAAGTGCGCAATTAGAACATTGACTTAACATATTTATTTTGCGATTAACATTCATATATCTTTACCATAACATTTAGTACGAGTTTGCTTAAGCAAAAATCTCCAAATTTATTCATAGCTACATGTATCTCAAATTGCACATCACTTATCATTAGTCAATAAATCCCACTTGAGAATACTCTTTCCATATTGTATAGTGATTTCACCATAAACGTATGATACCACACACATAATTATTCGTTGTTTTCTAGTGTTCCACAATTCCTTAGTATTCACAACTGCTGGTTTTCTTTGTCTTACAACTCATATAGTCCAATCATTTCAACTTAAAATCGTCATGAAATTAATCCACCTGAATCAACATCTTTTGCTTATCTTATTATTAGTTCAAAAGTTTCATGACCATAGAAACTACAATTTACAAAACTAGCTTTCTATCATATGTACTTTATTAGAACACTAATTTCAACATATTTAATCTACCCTTGGTGGTATGTCAAAATCATCCATGTTCTGATGGTAATCTAGAGGAATCTCTCCTTTACATATCCGTACAAGCTAGTGGAGATGGAGTAGCTACTGTAGCCCATCCTAACTATGGGCAATCTCTCCTAATGTGACCCGACTGACCATAATAAAAACATCGTATAGGCCCTTTACACGGCCCGACATGATATCTCCCACAATCTTTGCATCTATCAGAACCTCTGGAACTCTTCCCAAAAATAGTCATCGAAGATTTGTTAAATCTCGAAGGCCTCTGCTGTGTCTGTGAAAATAGAGGTCGAGAAGATGTTATTAAAACAATAGTGGTACTTCCTCAAACAGATGAGTCTTTGCCCCTTTTTGGTGGCTGACTAGAAGATACACTCAAATTTCTCTTTTTTGCTAACTTAGCTCGCATTCTCCTATTTTCATTCGCAAGCTTCTCAGCTCTTAAAGCCATTTGCACCACCTCTTTAGCTACGGTTGCATCCGACTCACCCATAAAAAAAGTGCAACCATGTTGCCCAGCCTCTTTAAGCTTCTTAGAATTAGAAACATCCAACACTGGTGGTGGGACAGGAGGTGGGGGTGGTGGTACTAAAGGAGCAGCTGGAGGAGCTACAGGAAGAGCTTGACCAGCCTGAACCTGACCAGCAATAGTAGTAAAGAAGGCTGCCAATGCCTAAACTGCCTCAAGAGGCATGGCAAGAATACTAGTAAGTGGCAAAAGAGGTGGAGGATGTGGAGGAGTCTCGGTCTGCTCAGCAATAGGTGCTGCCCGTATAGTAGATGCAGTCAATTCCCCCTCTATAGGATCTAGCTGACGATGTTGAGAACGACCTCTTCCCCTCCCAACCGATCTAGTGAGAGGTGGGTGCTCACGTCGAGGAGGCATGATAATCTATAAGAGGAAACAAGCAAGTTTAGGCAACCTCAGGCTCTATATGCAGACACATGCATTCTATTCAACCTAACCTAACTTAACTTAACTTACTTGGGCCACATTGACACTGTAAATTTTAAAAACAATTAGAACAACTTTAAACCCAAAAGCTCTAATCTTTAAAATCAAAAGCTCGGATACCAATCTAATTGTCACGACTCGGAACTCCCATTAAGCCCATGGCAACCGCCGCGACTTCTCGATAGACATTCATTACCAGGAATGTCAATCGAAACCTCGCAAGGCTTAACATTAGTTTTTCTAGCTTCCCCTATGAGTATTAGTTACTAAAATCATGTTTTGAGAGATTATAAACTATTTCCAAATCTAAACAATAGAAAAATAATTTTTTTCTCACAGGGGCATTTTGGTCTTTTTTTAAAAAAAATTTCAAAACCAGCTAAAAATGTAGTATGAGAGTATAAAACACATAATTCATAATCAAAAATAAGTTTAAACATCTATAACCTTCATTTAATATGAAATTATGATTATTTGGATATAAAAAAAATAAAAAAAATATTCAATAAAATATTCTATTTTCTTATAAAACTATATTTTTAGAGTTATACGAAAATATTTTTTTTTCAACGTAAAAGCAAAATAAATTTATACATACTGTAATACAGTAAGCCAAAGTATTTAATTTAATTACAATAACCAGTGAGCCCCCGAATAACCAAAAGTAAGGAAGACTATTAACCTACAGTTTTGAGGATGCAAATCCAATGGTAGCCTCAATGAAATCAGCTATCTACAGCCTATTCTGAACCTGAAATTGGTGGAAATGAGGGTGGTGAGATTATATAATCCCAGTGAGTAAACAAATACCATCTAAAATATCTAAAGTCGAGTAAATAGAGATAGATAAAATAATTTAACATACTGTAATTCATCATCTTTCAACTTGTTTCAATTAAACAAAATCAGTTCATATAAATCGAGTAATCAACATGGCTTATGAATTTCTTAAAACTTTGGCTCGTGCCAAAATCATTCTCATACTCAGTTATCAGGGATACCTTGATCGAGGGCTATCCCAACCGAGTCCGCCAAGGCTGTTAAAAAGTTATGTACGCATAAATCATGTTTTTATTTTGAAAACATAACCGTTCCTTGGCGTTGGCTGAGTTCACCCTCACGTGGTGGTTTGGCGTGAAGTGAACTCTAAAGTGTTAACCTCAGGAGTTATCCATTCGCGCCTCTCATACTAAGGTATGAATATAATAGGGTTACCGTGCCCCTCTAATAGGTTGGTCCACGGAACCCGTCTACTGTAGCGACTAATTTATAACCCACCATACAATAAAATTTGCAATAGTATGACATGGCAATTATTTTATTTTACAGCCTCTCAAGACAAATTAACAGTTCATACATTTTCAACACAAATACCAGTTCAGCCATTCATGCAAATATTATCATAAGCCATTCAATTCAAACCATGATTTATAACACAACAATTAGTCTCCAATTACTCCATTTTCAAAACCATCATTCAATTTCAAGATAATTTTATAAAACCATTTCATTTAAACACATTTTGTTTATAAAACCTAAAGATTTACCATTTAAAATCATTTTGTATAAAATCACAAAATCGGATAAAAATCACTTTAGATAATTAAGATGATAGTAAGGTTACTCACTATTTCGAGAGTCGAATTTCAAGTACTCCAATTCTTGATCCTCGGGTACTTTCTCTTTTCTTTTGCCAAAATTCTCACCACCTAGACATAATGCACAATAAGCCATTTACTACATTTGTGCTAAATTGTTATAAAACCAATTCGAACTCTATACTAATGCATGAAATGGGATGTGAAATACTCGAGTAACTATCTAAATACGGTGTTCAATATAAATTCAATTATGTACTTAAATAAAACGGTATTGGCCTAATTCGATCTATCACTCGATTAATTGGCCAATACGTCCAATTCAACTCCAATTAACTCCATTTTCCTTCCAATTCTCCAAACCATCAAACACAAGTTAAATAACTTGAAATATGGCGAAATCATCCTCACATTTTCTCTTGGAAAATTCGGCCATGGTGGGTGGATCAACACTATAATTTTTCCTACTTGATTCTCACACCATAAATCACTAATTCTTAACCAAATCACTAAAAAAATAAATCAAAATCATCCTCAATATTCCACATGGAGAATTCGGCCAATGATGGGTGATGGAAAAACATGAATTTTTCTTCCTTGATTTTCATGCTACACATCACCAATCAACTAAAAACACTAAAATACATTGAAATCTAACCAAATCAAGCATCAAAACGTCTCCCTAAGTGTTTAGCTAGCAAGATACCCATCATGAAATCATGTGATTCAACCATGGAAAATGCAAAAGAATGTATGGGAAAAGGTAGATCACAAGCTAGAATTGAAAAATCTTACCTTTTGTCACTTGTTTCCTTGAATTTTCACACTTTTCCCTTGAATTTTTCCACCTAGGGCTTTTGTTCTTCTTTTCTTCCTTTGTTCTTCCTTTGGCCAGCCATATGAAGAGAAATAGGCTGATTTTGTGCTAATTTATAAGGAAAATAATAAATGGTTAAGAATTTGACACGTCACCATTTCATTGGTCCATGTGTCATACTTACCCATTAAGCAATCTCTCTCCACCACTTAAATTTTCTCAATTATCTATGATAATATTGGGTAAAATCCATGTGCTGGACAAGTACTGGGTGGTGTAAAATTACAATTTTGGCCTTGGGGTGGAAAATGACTATTTTACCCTTATGCTCGAAAAAATGTCGAAATTAAAATTTTTCACTTCTTAAACTCAAATTATGTTCTAAATAGTCAATCTTGATCAAAAACTTCTTCCAACATTCCAATTTTAACCTCAAGTGGCAAAATGACCATTTTGCCCTAGGTTATGAAAATTCCAATTTGACTCCAAATTGGTCCTCGAACTCCGAATCACCGTTTTAAGTCATTCTAGGGTTTTAAAATTCTCAATTTCATCTTAAAATCTCTATTTGGTCTAGTTCGAGGCTTAATTCAACTTAATTGTACCATTTGGTACATTGCCGTCCTTTAACGATTTCTGAGGTACCCAAGTAAGCAAACATGCATTCTTATATAAGAATGGCATAATAAACATATTGTAGAGCTGGGCTTGACAAATTTAGACGATTTGTCTAACTTCTCGCTTTAAGTATATTACAAGAGTTATACGGTTCAAAGCGATTACATAAATTAGTGGAATGAATATAACGTATTAACAAAAGTTTCAATTAAGGGTTGTTCGGGACTTGGCGAGTTCTCTCGCAAAACTCGAACACTGTTAGTGATCAAGGTGCGATCGTTACATGGCCCAACACTTAATTAAACTTTTTTAATTAAGTCATTGTAAATTAAAATTAAAATTATTTTACTTTATTTGTTCACAATTAAGGCTTTAATATTATAACTAATTATAATATTGGCCTTATACTTGATTAAACTATTTTAATTATGTCCTTAAAAGTTAAAAACATAGTGTATGATTTAAGTCCAACTTCAATTATCACACTCCCAATTTAATTCACAATGCAACTTATTGTATGTGACCCATTAGGTTCCTAACATGTTGACAATGGAATTGAATTTTAATTTTTATTAAATTAATTAATTCAATTCCATAGACCAAGATTAGCATCTAGCATTGCATCATGGCCACCCAATTGTTAGGAGAGTCAAACAGTTCTTTGACAACCTTTTAGTGTACAGTCTGTTAATGTAATTCATTCTCTCATCATATATCTCGAAAATGATAAGAGCATAATGCAGTGTCTACTCTTATTGATCTTCATATTCATTTTTGAAGTTAGATCATTAGCTTTATATAGAGTCTTATGAAACTCTTTTTCATAATCTCCAAGTCGCGTTGGCCAAGGACTTCAACCAGCTAGGATATGTGCCTTAAATCATTTAGGGTGATTATTTCTTTTTACCACTCATTTGCCTTCACATGCTTCATGTTACAAACAACCACATTGTTACACCTCGTACTCGCGTTTAACCATCAATAAGACCCTATCGATTAAACGAAGAGTCACTTGATGTAAATTAAGGGTCAAAAAGCGGTTACGAGTGAAAAAAATATTTTAAAATAAAATATTATTTTATAAATAAAATAATATTAAAATATTAATATTTTATTTATTATTGGAATTAGTCATGAAAAAGGATAATATGATTGATCTAAGTGGGGGATAAGAAATAAGAAAGAATTTTGAAGAAAAACGATGACAATTGTGCCTGCGTGATTTTATTAAATCGAGTTATCGCGGGTAAGTAAATATTTAAAATATTATGGTGACACCGCGTTGAAGCGCAATTTCGATATTCTGATTGTACGCGTGTAAAGGAAGAGAGATAGATGAAAATTAGAATTTTTAAATGCATCGAAAAGATCAAATTTTAAAATACGAAAGTTGAAAGGTTGTGTAGTAAATAAAATGAAACTGAGGACTTACATGTAAATTTTAATAATTAACGGAAATAAAATAAATACTAACAAAAATAATAATAATAAATTATTATAAAAGATCACATGGGCAGCAGCCCATGTGTGGGATAAGAAGGCCAAAATGTAATATTTTCTTTTTAAGTTAAATGATGGTAAGGGCCGACTTAAGAACACAAGGGAGAGAGAACAAAAAAAAAAAGAGAGGGGCCGGTCAAGTGATATAGAAGAGATGAAAGAGAGAAAGGCAAAGAAAAGTCAAAGCCATTTAAAGGAGTAGTAACCAGATTTTAGAGAGAAAGAAAGAAGAAGAAAGGAAAAAGGAGTGGGGGAACATTGACAAGAAATTTGTCATTGGCGGCCCCACCATGAAGCCATATCAAATACAACTTTTCTTTCTCTCCCCAAGAAAAAGAGAAAGGGAGAAAGAGCAGAAATGTGAGAGAGAAAGGAGAAAGTGTCATGGGTTGAAGAGAGAATTTCTTGGGTGGTTGCAGCCGATCTTGAAGGGAGAAACAGAGCAGAGAGGAAGCCATTTATGGAGCTAAATAAAAAAGGGAAAGGAGCTGATTTTTGAGAAGAAAGAGCAACCTTGTGCTGCTAGATTTTTGGGAAAGAAAATAGAGGAAGCTAGGCTGTTATGGTGATCGACGGTGAGAGTGAAAGTAGAGAGCTTGCTACCAGCGTTAGGAGTGAAAGAGGAAGGAGGAAGGATGAAGGCTGTAGCACAAAGGGTGACAAAGAGATCGAGTGAAGGAAAGGTAATGGGGGCATAAAAACAAAATATATATATATAATAAAATAAAATAATATATATATATAGTGGGTTTCAATATTTAAGAGAAATGAGTAAAGGTGGTACATTGTGGTGGCAGGCCGGAGGAAATAACGAGCGACCGGTAAGAAGGAATAAGTAGATACATTTTTGAATTAATAGCGACGTAACATCTCGCTATTGTGAGGTGAGTAGGGGGTGTCAATTTTAAAATTCTCATAATAGTATAAAAGTATGTATATTTTATTTTAGATGCAAAATTGTGGATAGCATGTGCTGGTAGAAATTTTAGGGAATTGTGAATGCAAATTATTTTCAAAAATTATTTTGAATATATATATGTATAAATTATATGTAAGTGTTTTCAAAATGGGGAAACAAGCCCTTCGCACTGTTTTACCTCAAAATCTGTGCCTTATATTTGTGCAATGTGCATCCATGGTTATATTGCTTATCCACCATGTAAATTATTGTTTTGAAATTCATGCATAAATTCATTTTGAGAAAATGATAGATTTTATCATACCCTATGTTGAATGCTTTGAAAATAATTTTGAGACGAGTTTTTAAGGACATAAAACGATTTCAAAAAAAATGGTTTTACAAACCGAGGGCGTCGAGAGTAGGCCGAATGTCACATTGGTTAAGTGTGACCCTCGTGCACGAGTGAGCTCTAGTTAGAGAACCTTTGGGTCACCGATGGACGGTTAGGTGTGGTGGGGACCACGACCTATGATGTATGTATGCGTGGCTAGCCCACCAGTGATTTACGCGGTTGCGACCGTCGGATATCTCCGATGTCAGCCAACATCGTGAGACTGCCATGGCATGTGGGATCTAGTGGAGCGAGGCTTCCGGATGTTATTACATGGTAGTGGGACCACATGTTTATTTTCATTCCTTACTCAAGAGTGGCATCTCTGGGTTTTCAAATTTATATTTCTTTGCATGGTGAAAGTGGAATTTAATGGTTTTTCTGTAGCTCTCTTATTTTTACAGTGAAATGAATTTTAACTCCTCGAGTGCAAGGCGATTTGTGATTTACGTATGAGTTTGATTAACGTTTGATTTCATGGGAGCTTGCCGAATATATTGGTTTGATTTGAGAAAAATGTCAATTGATCTTGATGGCGAAATTTTCTTTATGTAAAAATTGTTTTAATTCAATATTTCAAATGATTGACTTGAATAAGGTTATTGATCTGTTTTGTAGAGAAATTTTTATCTGCCTTGATTAATTTACCAATTGAAATGTTTATAATGCGTAAGAAATTCTTAGTATTTCATATAAGGCACAAACGTCCGTTTGAAATAAATTATTTTTATAATCTTGCATTTTTAATATCAACCGATCTGTTGTTTGCTTGTTTCCCATCTACGCCCTACTCACGGAGCCGATGATCACTGAGTCTGTGAGACTCACACCCCTTTCTATTTTCCTTTTTTGCAGATAGTGATCAGCCTAGTGAGTAATCATCGACGCGTACGATCCACCGCAGATAGGTAAAGGCATCTCATAGCATTTTATCCCAAGTCACTCCGCTGTTAGAGGTTGAGTTGTAGTACTCTGGTTTTACTATGTAAACAAATATTAGTTTTGATATAAACGAAGATTTGGGATTTTTGAACTCAATGTATGTAATTGTGATGTCATGACTTAAAGTCAAAATTTAATGGCTATGCTTATTATTGAATTCATGTTATAAATATATATGGATCAAACATTAATACGGTTTAGTATAACTGTACAATGAGTTATTAAGAAATTTCTTTTAGGCTTGTTCGGGACTTGACGGGATCTCCCGAAGGTCTTGAACGTCGGTAATGACCGAGGAGGGGTCGTTACACACAACCTGTTTTGGAATCCTTGGTAGGACCCGTAGGGGTAAATATATGGCACTTCACATATAAGATAACCTAGTGTCTCAAGTCTGAGGAGTATTTACACAATTGACACATGAGAAATATTTGCATAGACACTAGAGTGAAATATCCAATGCATTTCTCATGTTAGGTCATGTTCAGTGAACTTGTTCATGGACCAAGCACCTACATTCTAATTCCAAGTATCTCTATTCTTCAACTTATGAGATCAATAGCTTACTTCCTAAATAAGAAACATAGAATGCACCAGTCTCTAAGCAAATTGATGTCTAGTCTTAATGATACATAACTATAAAATTTATAGATTATGCTTTGATGCATAGGGATCTCATAATTATAACTTATTACAATTCCCTTGCGAGGCATATTAATCTCATGGACTTCATCTAATAGACTCATAACTTTATAATTGATGTTTTATTTGTGAATGAAAACCTCTAATCATTCAATGTGAATGATATGATTGCATAAATGGAACTAAGTCTTGACTAATCTCAATCGGTTGCAAGGCTCATTCTAACATTCTCCCACTAGAACAAAGCCAATTGCTACCTCATCATATGTGGATCCAATCCATCTAGTAATCATGTCTCTAAAAAGACTCGCTTATACATTTAAATGTGGTTAATTGCTTTTATTTATCTATTTGATGTTCAAACATCTTATCATATTACTATATTTAGATCCAATGAGACTTGGGTTATATTAGTATGGCTCCATTGTTGCATTATCAATGTTTAGAACCCTTTATTAGTTCCTATTTAAGCTCTTTTAAATAGAATGCCTATGACTTTATTTATATAGATGTATAGTCCCTTTTCTGTTTGGAACCATTCCAACTAGACTATGCTATATACATTATATGCTTATGTTACTTCGCGTTATGCCATCCGCTCCTTAAATTTTGTAGTTTCTTTGTATACACATTACATCCTATGCAATTGTATCATCAAAGAATCGAATTCACTCTCACTAACCTCGTTAAGTGTTTGACACAAATAAACTTGTACATTTCAATAAATCGAACCCTTTTGGATTCCCTTTTAAAGTGTACAACTTCAACTCTAACTTATATTTAGTAGATTCATCCAATATGAATAATACATCCTCAATGTATCTTACTAAATCCATGGAGTTCTCATACATTTAATTATGCATCTTTATGCAAAAGCTAAAGTGTTAGATTCCAATGTAATGCTCCCACTAAATGCAAGATCTTTTGTGAGAGCAACATTCAAACTCTTATGAATATTCCATGATGTTACATACATACATCTTAATGTATGCTTGGAATCGTATTGGTTTAAAGTGTTTTAATGGGCAATATATATTAGAGAAGTATGGACCAATAATATAATTATATGAATTTGCTTTCTTCATTGAATAAATAACTCTATGTTCTATTCAAAAGAAAGTTCCATTTTATATGAATCTATATTCATTCTTTTAATCAAGTAATTATAAATTCATGTGACCTTTTACTAAGATCTTATCCAAGTATAGTCACTTAATTTATCAACTAATATGAATTCTTAATCAATCTTATTTGATATTATTTACAATTCATAATGGATCAAGTATAATTGCAATGATAAATATGAAATGTGGATAATTAAACTGATATAATTATTCAAAAAAATGTTTTAAGCATGAACCATAGAATTTTTCACACCCAATGTCAAACATAATGTTTCATTGACCATCCAAATGGTAATAACAAAATAATGTTTCAAAAACATTCTAATATATTATTAAACATATCAAAATAAATAGGACTGCAACCACTCAATGTGGTTTGTGTGGTTTATCCTTGGGGTCACCTGTTGAGTTAAGCTCCTACTCAACATTATCCTTAGCCCCTGCAATATGTCATACATATGACAACCAATTTTAAGGTATCATATACCTTTAAAATATAAAGTTGAGTTACTTAGTAAATAATACCTAAATTAGAAACTTTAATAAGCTTCATTTTCTTGCTCACAATAGCTAGGCAACCCTTGGAATTCCTCCTCCAATGCCTAGGTTTGCCACAATGATGGCAAATATCCTTTTCTTTGTCCTTTTTGACACCCCCCTTGGGCTTTAGTGCCTTCTTATTTTGGGATTTTAATTTCTTCCCCTTTTGGCCTTTTTTCTTCTATTGTTTTGTATAAGCCTTCAAAAAAGAAACAAGAAGCAATGATCCCTTATCTTTTCTAATGGACTTCCCTCTTGTGTCCAACATGTTTAGAAATTCAGGAAGAGTTGCTTCTAATCGATTCATATGGAAGTTCAACACGAACTAACTGAAGGTGGCAGAAAAAATTGTAAAACTAAGCATATACTTAGCTCATGATCCATCGCTAATCCCAACTGTCCAAGTCTCTTCACGAGTTCAATCATCTTTAGCGCATGGGGTTTGACAAAACTACCTTTTGCCATCTTGCATCGAAATAGTTTTTTAGAGATCTCAATTCTAACACGTTGGATTTCATCAAATTTTGAAAAGCATCAATTTTAAACTTTATCAATTTTAATCCTTTTCCAAATTTTCATTTTCTTTTTCCAAATCAATTTTTGAACATCAAGTGTGGAAATGATTTTCTTGTTCTTTATATTCATTTTCTCAAACTCAAAAGCTAAATCCTCAAAAGCATCATGTAATTCATTGAAAGCACATGAATTAAGTTCACATGATGAAGAAGTTACCTTTAAGTCTTCAAGAGCCATGAAGCATAATTCAATTCGATTTGAGGATTTATCTTCACTTGATTCCTTGTCTCCATTTGCCATGTTGCTTGTTGAGCATTGATCCTTCACAAGAATTGTCTTCTAATTCCTTTTCCATATTTGTTTCTCCATATAACTCTTCTAATTTTTGCCAAATTTCCTTGGCACTTTTGCACATGAACACTCTATCGTATTCTCTATAATCAAGTGCACAAATGAGAGTATGCATGGCCTTAGAGTTGATTTGAACTTTCCTTATTTTAGCTTTTATCCACCTACTTCTATGTTTGGGAGTTTTCTCACCATTTACCGAATTTCTAATCATTGGAATGAAAGGACCATCGGTAATGACATCCCATATCTCATAGTTAATTGCCCTAATGTATATTGACATCCTAGTACTCCAATATGAGTAATTTGAGCCATTAAATAGATGAGGCATATTTATACATTGACCCTCAGCATCAACAAAATTTTCTAGAGCCATTAGGATCTACCCTAAGGATGTTAGGCCTTAAAAATGAGGGTTAGGCTCTGATACCACTTGTTGGTCCCAAATAAATGTGCTAGAGGGGGGTGAATAGCACTTTTTGGCTCTCACTAAAGTTGCCTCTTAAATGGGGACAAATACAAGATGAACAATAAATTTAAAGATGATTGGAAAACTAAAGTAGCGGAGACAATACACAAATATTTATAGCGGTTCGGTCCAAGACTTACATCCATTACCTTGATTGTTCAACTAAGGATTTTTCAAACCAAATCACTAAAAATAGTGGAATTCACAAGCTTCCACCAAGTTTTTACAATGGCTTTTTGCAGGCTTAACCACAACCTTTAGCAATGATTTTTCACGGGATCAACCAAAACCCAAAGTGATTTTTCAAATGCTCAACCACAACCTACAACACTAGTTTTTATCGGGATCAATCAAAACCCAACAACCAACTTTTCTAAGCTAAGTTGGAACCTTTACACTCAATCAAGCAATCCAAGCTTGAATAAATCCCTTAAAGTGACTCACTCACTCTAAGTGTACAAGAAGAGAAGAAATAAAGAAGTACCTATGATCACTTACTTGATCTACATGGTACAAGAAGAAGTGCTTAACACTGTTACAAAGATTGGAGTTTAAGTGCAATAAGGTGCAAAGAAGATTTTCTGGTTTTTCAGCTTTATATCACTTGGAAGCCTTCAATTCTCTCAAAAACTGATTTCTAACCATTGGAAGACCCTTTTATACTTGGAGAAATAACTATGATGGCAATTTGACAGTTTATGGCCGTTGGAAACAGTTGAGAGTTGGTTCTAGCCGTTATTCTGTCTTCTAGTGCTCAGGTTCAAATTGCAGATAGAGAGCTCTTAGTCGACTAATTTGGTTCTGTTTCTCAAACTCTTCAGCCCGCCATTCCTCCAATTTGAAACTTGGTCAACCAACATTCTTCATTATCCAACTAAGGACCTTCCTTTTTGTTAATCAATCATTTTTCTTCATTCATATGATCTTTGGTATACACTTTTGAAGGATTCATTTTGTCACGACCCAGAACTCTCATCGAGCCCATGACAACCGCCTCGAAGCCTTGACAGACATTCTTCACCTCTAATGCCGATCGAAACCTCGCAAGGCTCTTGTATCAACTTTCACACTTCCCCGGTGAACAATAGTTATCAAATATCATAATTCGAAGGATTACAAGTCATTTCCAAATCAGAACATAACATTTTGTTTTCTGGCTCACAGGGGCATTTTCGTCATTTTTCATCGAAAATCTCAAAACTTGCTAAAAATATAGTAGGTAAGCAGAAAATATATGTTTAGTGATTTAAAAACAAATTAAGTATCTAAAACGTTCATTTGAAGTGAAAATTTGACCATTTAAATATAATAAAGATATTCAATAAAATAAATTATTTTCTTATAAAATAAATTATTTTCTTGTAAAATAAATTTTATAAAGCTATCGGTAAATAATTCTTATAGCGTAAAAGTTAATTATATTCATATATACTAATAAGCAAATAACCAAAGCATAAAATTACTTTTACAGTGACACGTGGGCCCACATCTAACCAAAATACATCGAAAGCTGAAAACCTACAACTTTTGCCGATTCAAGTCCAAATGAAGGTCCTTGTCAAAGTCAGCTAACTATGGAATTTCCTGAGCCTAAAATGTGAGGAAATGAGGGTGGTGAGATTATAAAATCCTAGTGAGTAAACAGACACCATCTAAACTATCTAAAGGCGAGTAAATGGAAACGAATTAAAATATTCTTTTCCAATATATGTTTCATAACTTGAATATTCAGTTTACTCAATTAATCAACATGGCTTATATATCTCACAAAACTTGGCTCCTGCCAAAAATCATTCTCGGGGATGCCTTGGCCTAGGCATCTGACCGAGACCACTAAGATTGTTAAATGTTTTTACATCCGAAATTCTAGCCATGCCTTTGCGTTGGCTGAGTCTCACTCTCACGCGGTGGTCCACGTGAAGTGCACTCAAATCTTTACCTCAGGAGATACTTCATCCAACATCTCCCCCCGGAGGTAAATATATAATTGGGTTACCGTGCCCCTTTCATAGGCAATCCATGGAAACCCCTACCACTACAGTGACTATGGATTATTTTATCTACCACCTGATTTATAAAATCTTTATCTGCATGACATAGCAATTTATCGCAATCTAGCCTCTCAGTGCTGAATATATAGTATATATAATTTTGATATAAATACCGACTTTGCCATTCATGCTCACATATTGCTATAAGCCATATAATTTAAAACACAATTTATAACACAAGCAGGCAGTCTCCAATTACTCTATTTTCAAAACTAGTATTCAATTTTCCAGAAAATTTATAAAATCATTTTATAAAATCACAATTTCTCCTAAAACATAGCAATTTATCATTTAAACCATTTTCTATAAAATCACACAATTGTATAAAACTACTCTAGATAATTAAGATGATAATAAGTTTACTCATAGTTCTAGGAGTCGATGTACTCCTAATCCCAGTCTTCAAGCACAATCTCTGTACTTTTACCAGTGTAATTTGCTCACCACCTATCCACAATGTATAATACATAATTCACCACATTAATGCTTGACCATTATAAAATCAATTCAGGCTCAGTGTTTATGCATGATATGATATGCAACTTATCTGACACCGCTTAAATGCAGTTTTGACCTAATTCGGCCTATTACCTGATTAAATGACAATTATGTCCGATTTGGCTCCAAATTGCTCCATTTCATTTCTAATACCTCAATTCACCAAACATTATTCAAATAACACCAATTTCAGCATCAAAACCCTCCCATTTCTTCATGAAAAAATTCGGCTATTACAATGCATTATAACCGTGATTTTTCCTACTTAATTTTTCTCACCATTATTCATCATTTTCTAAGCCATTTCTCTTGAAATAATAACAATCCATCACCCACACACATCAAGGAAGATTTAGCCAATGAAGATTCATAGGGAAAACGGATTCTTTTCTTGTTGTTTTGCTTTTAAATATGCTAAACTAACTAAAAACACTAACATATCTTAAAATCAAATCAATCCAACATCTTTCTCTCTCCTTACCCATTTTGACCAGCCATGAATTCATCATGAAAACATGTAATTTAAGCATGGAAAATAAGGAGGAACGCTTAAGGAAAATGGATTTCAAGCTTAAGTTGAAAAATCCTACCTTTTTCACTTGTTTTTCTTGATTTTCCACACTTTTTCTCTTGAAATTCTTCACCTAGGGTTTGTTCTTCCTTTCTTTCCCTCTCTTCCTTGCTTGGCCGAATATTTGGAGAGATAATGGGCTGATTTATGCTGATTTTTAAGTTAAATAATAAAATATCCTAAGCTTGACACATGGCATGTTTCCATTGGTCCATTTTTAAAACTTTAAACATTTTTAAACTTTTTTTATCTACCACATGATTAGTCAAAGGTCAAAATGAGGATAAGGGAAGACCATGTGCTGGACAAATGTCCTAGTGGTGGAAAATTGCAATTTTGCCCTTAGAATGGCAAAATGACCATTTTACCCCTATGCTCCGAAAAAGGCCAGGATTACAATTTTTCACTTCTCAACCTCAAATCATACTCCAATAAGTCAAATGGGCCCAAAAAAATCTTTTTAAAAATTCTCATTTTGTCCCCAAGTGGCAAATGACCATTTTGCCCCTAGATAGTGAAAATTTTGGTTTGACTCCAAATTGATCCTCGAGCTCCGAATTACCATTTTGAGTCATCCCTAGACTGTGAAATTTCTATTTGAACTAGTTCGAGGCTTAATCAACTTAATGATACCATTAGGGGCAATATCATCTTTTAACGATTTTTCAAACTTCCTAAATATGCAACCATTCTATTGAGCATGTAAATGACATCATAATTATTTTATAGAACAGGGTTTGGCAGATTTATTATTTACATACAATTTTTATCCTGCACTTAAACAATATAGTTAGACACCAATGAATGGGAATATTTTGCTATCATCAAAAACATATAGAGTCAACATTCTCTATCTCTTATTTTTGATGATGACAAAACATTCCAAGATTAAGAATGCAATGTTTATGTTTAACATGAATGCTTCAAATCTTTACGCATAATGAGTTGCTCCCCCTTAGTCAATGCATCTAGTTTTCTTTAAAGATTTTCAATAAAAATTTTATAATATCTATAATAGCTAAACAAGATAACAATATCCACAGTAGAAAGCAACTAGCACATAATATTCAACAAAACCATAACTAAGCATCACACACATAAATTAAATATGAAAACCTATCACACTCAATTTAACTTAGTTTTCCTTCTCTTTCTTTTTGTAATTAAACAAGATGTTCAAAACTCCCCCTTAATGAGTGCATCAAGATTTTCCTTTAATCTTTAAATCAAACTTTAATGAATGAGAATCATAAGCACTCATACACCTAAGTCATACAAGCTTATAGATATAGTTCAATAACTTCAAGAGTGAAGCTTGTGTCTATGTAAGAACAAGTGTATGGGAGTTAAATCATTTCAAGAAATTGTCAAGGATTACTCAAATAATGTTCAAGCAAAGTTGATCATTTTGTCATAATCAAAACTATAATAATTTTAAAGCTAACAAAAAATCTTGTCAAAGTTGAAGCATTGCAGCAGTCCTTGAGCAATTACGATTTCTGTTAATTACTTGGGCAAGCCTGCGGCCCACATAGTCTGATAAGGAAATCCCAGCTGAAATTGACTTCTTTCTTCACCCAACTTGGCCTAACTTCAAAGCTTTATAAAAACAACCTTTCGGAGGACTTAAAGAAAACACCAGATTGACAACTAAAAGTCAAGCCACAAAATCATTGCAGTTGAGAAGAATTTGAAGCATTCAAGAAGATTTGGAGATCAAGAACACAATTCTTGAGTTTTTCTATCTTTTCTTCTTTTATTCTCTTGGTTTTGTTTTTAATGTTTAAACTTTATTCAATGATGATGTGTGACTTGATAGGGAGATTATGATAGAACTCAATACGTACTATGATTTATTGATCTTTCTTTTGCTTATGTTTGATGGATTTAAGCTGTTTATTTTCTTTTGTTCTTAATGCTTCTAGTTACCTAATCACCCATTAGATTGAATTAGAAACCTAGGTTAAACCTTGACGAAAGAGATTTAGCATATGATCAAATGCATTTAGTTGATTAGGTGGTTTGATTTGTATATAGGGTAAACATACACTTATAAACCATACGTAGCCAAAATTAGAGCACGTACTTTCTTCAATTTAATTTGCATAGACATATAGTAAATTAATTGGGAAAGAAATTTTTATGAGAAACTCGACAGAGACTTGTAAATAATTTAAGACTCTAGGTTAGCAATTTAATTCATTAAACTAGGTTAAGAGAGAAAGACAATAATCAGATAAAGTATTGAGGGACATCATAATCTTAGGTCTAATAGTTAAGTGAGTTTTATGAAATAAATTTAATATTTAATTTTAGTTTCAATTTATTAGTTTTAATTTTTCTTTTTAATAATTTTTTAATTTAATTATTAGGATAAGATTAAGAATTTTAGTAGTTAACATTAAGAATTAATTCAATTCTCAATAGGATCGACACTATGTATTACTATATTATCTTTTCGATACATATACTTGCGTGGGTAGAAAATTGAACAACACTTATATTTCTAATTACTTCATTTTCTTTATTTCTCTTCTGCTTGGTGATTTGGTCAGCTCAGTTTTGTTAGATATTGTGTAACATTTTGTCTTTGCAATTTGTTTGAAAACATGACAAGCATGTTTTTGCATGTGCCTTTTTTTTTTTTTTGTTGACAAAATACAGCTCATTGATGAAAAAGATCTTTAAAATATATAAAAAGAAGGAAATTTTTTCTCAATTTAATGGTAGTCAAATTAAAATCTGTACTAAAATTTGAATATTATCATACCATATTAACATTTTAGGATGAGTGGAGTCAAATGCTTTTAATGTCTGTTCTCGCAATTCAACTATTTTTGTCATGTGAACATGCGTAGATGACTACAACATTTTTAAAATAAAAATTAGTGCTTTTAATTTATTTTTTTTATTACCACATGAACATGTTCATATGAACATTGTAAGGATCGAGCCCAATTTGGATTTGATCAATTTCAATTTGAAGAAAAATTCAGATTTTTTATCTCAAACCATTTTGAATTCGACACTTATATTATTGAACTTTTGAGTAATTTGAAGTTTAAATAATTGACTTTTTTTAAATAAAATCCAATTGATTTTGAGTAAATTATTTAGAATTAAGTCATTCCAAATTAATTTTTCAAATCAATTCAGATTCATGTCATTGCAAATTTGAATCATTTTGAATGAGTCGTTGACTTTGTATGAGTCCAGATCAAGGTCCAAAGGATCAAATGAACTTTCCAAACCATACACCTGCCCATCAAAATAACAATACTTATAAATATTTATAATCAAAATATTATTTTTCAAAATTGAATGACCAAAACAAAAATCTAAAATTACTCTAAAAATAACAAACAATACTTATTATATTAGTTCAAATTAAAATTAATTGAAAGTTTAAAAGTATTATTTGAGTAACCAAAATTTAGCACAATTAGGCGCTAAAACTAATTACAAGCGAGTCTGTTTCCAGGATTAGGCACTTGTGTGTTGAGAAAATAAAATCACAGGCAAGTGGCAACTAGTAACCCTCGCCCAGGAAAGTGAACAAAAAATATGCTGAGTAGAATAATTTTCATATGTGCAGCTGAGCACCTTGTGGGTGGTTTCTTTGTTTCTCTTCACCTTTAAATAATTCTGTATGGAGAAAATTTGATAACCTTATGCACTTCTGGGAAAAAATACTACTTACGATGGAAATCACTGATGCTGGCCGTAAGTGGACCTATAGAACCTTCAACATCAGAGCTCGGGCATGACATTGGCTAAGACTGTCAAAGCTCGAAAGGGACATTGGCCAACTTTTATTACTCATTTTTAGCAGGGTTTTATGGTTTTAGGTCGTCAGGTGACGGCTGCCATTTCAGGGGTTGGTTGAATGCCAACAACACTGAAACAGCGACCACAAAGTGTAGGGTGCTCCATAAAGGAACCTACTTGAGTCGAGTAATTCCAACATCTCTCGCATTTGGAGCCTTCAGCCCTTGACACTCCGATCCAAACCTTGTCCTCCTGAACAAGATACTCTCCAGTATATGGAATATTTTGAAGTTCATTCCCTAAAGATGCAACTACCTCTACCTGTAAATTGCCATTCAAATAGAAAAAAAAAAACCAGTTAATAATGTAAGTGCTTTCTGCTTACAAAGAATTATATGCACAAATAAAGGAATTATGCATGGACCAACATGTCTATGAGATGTAATCAATTGATTTGAGGTTTGATAGATAAAACAATACTGGAAATCTAGTGTACACAACTGGAAACTGTCCCCAACTTCATTCAACGAGCAGTTCAGGTCCAGCAAACATAAAACAACTAGCTGATAACCCTATATTCTAAAGATTTGCATAAAAAATATGCTCCTGATAAGATTTTGAAAATGAGGAACTAAAGTCTAAAACCAATAGGTGTCCTGCTTATGAACATATGCAAGTTATTAACTGTAGATCAGTTAACTGATCACCATTTTAAAGAGTATATGTAAAAGAAATTAAAATACCTGAGATGTTAAGAAAATACGGTGCAAGGTGTCTGCATCATTGTTTGCTGAACACATTTCAAGTAATGTAGATGCCAGGGTAGCATCAGATGTGTGTAGATAAACCTTAGCTTCCAGACTGGAACCAATCAACTTCCCAGTACGAGCAACCTCCAACACCTTGTTTACCTCAGTTCTCAGCTGGTATCATCATGAAAAACGTTAGCCCTTTCCCAATTTTCCTTGAAATTAGTTTCCACTAGTATACCTATAAAAAAGCATGTTTCTTGTTTCTTTTTTTATTTTTTTGACAAAAAGGGGCTATCTGATCAATCTCCATCCATTTCATGATAAATGCATGATGGTTTCTCTGAAATTGGCACAAAAGGAAAATAAAAACAAAACAAAAAGCACAGCAAAAGCAACACCCCAGAACACCACACAGCAAAAGATTTGCAATGTGTCACAATTATCCATGGTCTTAAAAATTAAAAGTGGGATAAAAACTTATGAAAAGGACATCACCTTACTTATAAAATATATAACAGTTTGCAGTTTTTCTTGCAAAATGAATCCAAAATCAAATATCTTGTCACTTGATATTTGATTTTATTTTGCTAACAAAGATAAATTCATGATTCAGTGATTGCAATTTAATTAAAAATTTTTAAAAAAATTCTAGACAAAATTTCATGTCATGTACCTTTTTGTTAGCAAGAATTCAGGAAAAATGTCTCGACTCTCCAAATTTTTTCTAAAACAATCCTCCACAAAATTGACATGGTCAAAACAAACAAGAAATGTAAATGCAGATCAGGGCACACAGACAAACTTTAACTTGAAGCCACTTCAGACCTTGTTTTGAACAAGACCCAACCCTACTCTCTTATAAGGATGAAAACAGTGATTACCTCAAGGACCTTTCCCCAGAAATCAATTTCTTCAGCTGGCAATGTGAGCCATTTCTCATTCAAGGCTGGCCATTTTGATTCAAAAACAAACTCAGCAATAGAACCATCTTTCAAGGTGTACTTAAAGGGAAGATTCTGCCATACATCCTCTGCCAAATGTGGCAGAATTGGAGCAATTACCCTTGCTAGGGAAAGGAGATGTGCAGCAAGAACAGTTTGGCAACTTCTCCTTGTAAAACTTGCTATACCCCTGAAAATTGTTAACTTAGTAAGATAAAAAGAGAGAGAGACTTTCTTTGAAACTAGGGTAGCAATAAAAAATGTTGGTTACAGTTGAAACATCTAAGCAAAGACTTACAGATGATTTCAGGCCAGAAGGAAGAAACCAGTTGTTATCTAAATGCATTCATGCAGATGTTAAAAAAAGTTATATATGAACATGATATGTGAAGATTTTTCCAAGTATATAGATTAAAGACAATAAACCAGCATCTCTAAAGCTCAACACATTCATATTAAGGAAAACAGAATATAAATTGAGAAATGAAAATGGATCCAAGCTGCCTAAACAAGTGCTCAAATAATTACATGGGCACCAAGTTCAACACAGCAAAATAAATCAAAACTATATTTTCAAGTGATGAGAGTGAAACAATATAAACTCAGCATTCGAGGACCCAAATTTATTTTCCTGAAATAAATTAATGATCTTTTAGCAAATTCTAGGAGAAGAAATATTTCAATGTACATCTCTGCACTTTTGAGAGCATCTACAAGATAAGCATCCTGGGCCATAACTGATACGAGCATTTTAGGTTTCAATTTGACCAATCGTAAAGCATACAGAACCTTTATCCTGCATCCACATGCTGTTTGATCAAGTTTATCTAAGCTAAATGAAAATATTTCCAACTAATTCGAAATATTTTATATTCATGCATGTGCACTAGGTGCACATTTACATAAACTCTTCTGTTATAACTTGCTCTAGCATAATGGTCATGGCTTGAATGGATTCAATTGATAAAATAAAAACACATTAATAGTAATACAACTTTTCTCCGTAGGTTAGATATTTTGAAGTAGTCTTATTAGTAGCCTAGATTGCGTAAGCAAGAAACAGTTTATCAGCGCTCTGAAAACTCTCGTTTAAACCATATAACTGCAGGAGCTAAATTACTGCTTAAACAAAACTGCATTAAACCCGTAGTGAATTGTTTCTGAATATGTAAAGCCAGTTCTATCTGTCAGACTTTGTATATACATATCTTCTTGTATGTAGAATCAAAGGAAACTCCAAAAACATATTCCTTAAATCAGGAAATTGTGAGCTAAGGTAATACCATGCGATGGTTTGTCAATCTAGACAAAAATCACGCAAGGCGCTTTTGATTGAACAAGTTGATGTCTTTAAGACAAAGACTTGCACTAAAATCAGTTAAATAAATAGGAAAGGTAGATCAAAACACCGAAATGACATAAAAGAAGATTGAAAGTTCTATCCACATATAAGAATTTAGGGAAAGAATTACCCAACATATAGTCGATCTTTAGCAACATCGAAGTAGAAATTTGATAAATCAACAATAACAAATCGTTGTATAATCTGAAACATGAGAAAAATTTTGTCCAATATTAGAAATAAGGCAAACTAAATGATATGCATTTAGCTAAATAGAAGTAAGAAGATAAAGCATAGCTAATGAGACAACTGTTAAGGGCTGTCAACACAAGCAAGAAAACTGTTATTATGCTAATGATTGCAACGCAGAAGCATTCTAGAATTTATCTAATTGTTTATCTTGATTTGTTTTTCTTTATGTTTAATGTTTTAACATAGTTATTGGTTAGTAATTATGTTCTTATATTATTATGTAGTCATGTAACTAGCATGTGATCTCTTAAAGACCTTGAGCTGCTAGGATTAGAAGTCATTTATGTGTATCCAAGAGATAGGATTATGAGCAGCTGTAACCTAGTATAAATAGTCTTTTTAGACATATTAGGTAGTGTATGATCTTGGAATATTTTCTGTTAGAGGATCTACAACCCTAAACCCTAGTTATCTTGTTCTAACTTGAATTTTACATCATCTAGCCTATTTTTCCGGTTTTCTTCCACTGGTTTAGTTTTCTTTTTAATGTTTCTACTTCTGCACTGCATCAGGTTGGAACTATATTGTCAATTCAAATTTTTACTCACTGTATTATCACATGGTCAACTATTAGGAGTCTTCATGAAGCTATTACTATTAAGAAGAAAAAAAAAAATTATGAGGGGACGAAAGAACATAGAAGTTCTTCATTTAGTTATGATTATTTTCGACTTCTTCAATCCAATCAAGCATTTGAAGTAACCAACAATGTGTCACTGATTCCAGCTTTTAGGGAATAATTCAAATTCCAAAATCCAAGTGAGCGTGAAACTAAAGTTACATCATATCATCAATTCAATATAAAATTTTTGGAAAATATATACCTGGAATATTTTGAAAAACTGATAGTTTTCATAACCCTCCCTTATATTCTTGACAACATTTCCAAGCTGAAATAGTGCATGCTGATCAATCATGGGCAATTCATGGTATGAGACAGCACTTTCAACCTGCCAATGTAAATGGACCTAACTGTAAATAATCAAAAGAATGAAACTATAAAATGTAGCTAAACTATAAAATGCAGTACAAGCTTCTCAGTTCCTTTCTGAGTGTGTTTTTTTCTTTCTTTTCGTTTATTTGGTCTCTGTGTGTGTGTGTATGGTACAGAGGTCAGGTACTGAAGATCAAAAATCTAAGAGCAATTTAATCATCTAATCAGGAAATATAAGGGATGGAAAGCCAGATAACAAATAATGTCAGGAATGATTTGAAGCTCTGATTTTTGAAAGAACAAGAATATACTTTCCAGTCATGCAGATTCCCCAAGAGATATCTCAATGTTCCTCTCAGCTTCCTGTAAATGTCAGACATTTGACAGAGGATCTGGGGGCCAATCATCACATCACCAGTATAATCCACACTGGAAACCCAAAGTCTCAGAATATCAGCTCCGTAGCCAGGTGCATCCTACCAATATAAGATAAATATCATCAAGCAGATATATCAACTACTAAAGAAACAGAAAAGAGAAAAAAGAAGAATCAAAGGGGAGGGGGGGCTATCTGCCAAAAACTAACCTTATGGTTCTGCCCTCCCTCAATAACAGTACGAGGATCCATAACATTCCCCAAAGATTTGCTCATCTTAAAGCCTTTCTCATCCAATACAAATCCATGTGTTATAACACTGGAATATGGAGCCCTTCCTGCATGGTTGAGAAGAAAGAATAACCATATTGGAGACATTCCTTGCTAAAGGAAATCTTCAAGAAATTGCAATACATTTGAAGGAAACTTATTCATACTTGCAATTAGCTATATCAGCAGGCTAGAAGCCAAAATGAAACTCCGCATAGTGTTGCAACAAGAGACATACTGGAAAACCACTAGACTGCAGTAATAGATTTTGTTCAACAAACTAGTTTAATCCTATATCCAGAACTTTGATAGAAACTAGCACAATCCATAGATCGTAAGGATAATTTAAATTATTGAGACCAGATGCAATTACAGTCATCGATGCAGGATAAAAAGAAGCTGCATGAAGGATTAAAGTAGTAGTATTATTACTTTAATATATTATGGGCTTACTCATAATTTTTTGTATTTAGGTATTTACGTTTGCTTATTTTCAGGTAAAAAGGCATTAAGGTTATATTCGTTATTTTCTGTTTACATTGGGGTTGAGGGTGTACTCTACAGGTACTTTATGTGATCTCAAAATTTAGTAGTATTGGAATGGATCTTTCCCTCCTTGTTCTATTTCTTTCCCTATTCCCTCTGCTTTCTCTCGAAAATATATTTTTCTCCCAGTTTCCCCTCCTTGCTCCGCAGGCATTATGTCCCATGTTAAGTGCTCTTTTTGAAACTTAATATGATAAGGAGATAATAATAGAATTCATGCTTGCTAATATTTGTCTGACAGTAATATTTTGATGCTTAGCTCAAAAAAGGGAAGAAAGAAAAAATTCCAAGAATTTGTTGGCAGTCATTCTGAAAAATGAAATAATATTGACTTCTGAAAATAGAAATAGATCAGGAGGCATGTAACCAAAATGAGAATAATGCTAATATAGTTAAATTAAATATAGTTTTAGAACAGTAAACCATCCTTGTTTCTTCATCTTTACTAGCAAAATTCACAATTGTTAAACCTGTGGTATGACTACGGAAGCACTTGTCAATTCACTTTATGGCCGACTAAGAATGATTCCTTTCGCCAAAAGGATAAAAACTAGAATGGGTGACACAACAAGCCTAAAATTCTTCTCAAAAAGAGATAACATGACAAGGATAAAGCAGGATGTATACAATTATAACAATGGTAAGAACCAAAAAAACAATAAAACATGTGAAACAAAAGGTCAAGCATCTTAAAAACCTTTTGAGTACAGGGTTAACAATTTGTTTTCAACTCTGATACCTTTTGTAGCAATACTTGTTAACAAGGAACTTTGAAACCAACCGCGATGCTGATCTGTACCCTCAAGATACAAGTCTGCAGGAAAACTAAGGCTGCCTCTTTTTCCCAAGACAGCAGCCCAAGAGGAGCCTGGCATATATGGGAAACTAACAAACATCAGAATCCTAATAAAGCAATATTTCACAAAATTAACCATTTCTTAACTATAATAGCAAAATTCAAAGCTAAGAGCAGGAATAGAAAGCAGGCAAAATAGTTACATAGCAAGTAAGACTTCTTGTTATTAATAGTCTGACAATGCAAGTTTCTATAAAGTCATGCAGTTTAAAAGCAATACAATCCACTTCATATCATAAATCTAGTATGCTCCAGACAAAACTTTCTTCCATGTTGATCAGCAACATACTGGGATAGCTGTGCAGACTCTATGCCAATGGATTTCATACCAGCAGCCCAGAGGCACCCACAACCCCCCTTCCCCTGCACACCCCAGAAGAGAATAGAAGGAAAATAAAAAAACCTTGATGCTTCACAAATAAGTCTGCTAATTGAACCAGTACCTGGAGAAAGTTTTAGCACGGTCATTACAATTTAATGATTATAGATATCATGGAATCAACCTTGTGATGGTGCTCAAGCAACACCAAGCAACTTCTAACTTATTAACCATTTTTGCGAAATCCATAGGATCTATGGAAGCAAAGCAATAGAAGGTCAACCCTAGATGAACAAACCTGAGTCGAACCAGACGTCCATAGTATCTGTCCCCTTTTCATACTCTGATGCTTTATTGCGATATTTGTCAGGCAGCAGGTCCTCCACTTTCATGTACCACCAAACATCACTTCCTTTTTGGGCTATAATGGCTGCCAAAACAAATGATCATAATATGGGAAAAATGTGGGACACTAATAAAAGTAAAAAAGAACCCAAACTTGAATACGTGTGCAGAAATGTGACTATGAATCCTTTAAAGATGAAATGAAAAGAACTTTCTTTTAGTTCAAATAATATCAAGTGTGAAAATTCTCGATGAGGGCAGAAAGATTTAGATGACATCTTACATTTGATATGATCAATAGTCTCTTTATTCATAAGAGGTTCCTTTGAAGTGACATGATAAAAGACAGGTATGGGAAGACCCCATGTCCTCTGCCGTGATATGCACCAATCAGAGCGGCTGGAAGTCATGGCAGAAATTCTATTTTCCGCCTAAACAGTCATTATCCAAACACAGAATTAGAGAACACGTAATAACTGATATAAAGATACCATAAAATTAATCTAGACATATAGTGCTGAGCAAAAAAAAAATTCTAGACATATAATAAGTAGAACTCAAAGCTCTAATGAGATATATTTTTAATAACCTTCCTAAAATATTCAATAGCTCTTACATATAAAATTTAATTTAAACTGCCAAAACTTCAAAGAAATAGCTCAACCTAACACTAAAACTAAAACTCCCAAAAGTCCCAAGTTTAGCACAAAAATGATTTAGAAAGTCAAATTATGTAAAAAGCTTCTACAAAATATGAAGTAAATGCCAATCCTATTACACAAGCAACACATCAATAATTTTCTTCTAAACCAGCAAAATAGTACTATGATGATGGCTCAATGTATGATGCATAAGGCAAATTACCAAAATGCTTAAATAGTTGCTATGACTTTCAACAGAAGGGGAAACCAGGGATGGGCACCTAAGGACAATCAAGTTGTAAGCAGGTAGCAGAACTGACATAAAAAATAAATCCCTTTAATTTATCTCAACAATCAAACTGTTGACATATGGTCCAATGGTAAATGCATGTATTCCTTACTTCAGAAGTCGGGTACAAATCCCCATCCTTCACCCCCACCCTCCCCCCCAAAAAAAAGGAATAATAAGAATAAATAAATAAATAAACTGTTGGCACAATTATAATTCTAAATGGCAGCTTCAATAATTTATTGCCAGTCCTTTAATAGCTCTATATGATAGATAAGCCGCAAAGTAAAGATACTCCCCTGCACAGCTCTAAATGATTCTACAGGATCACCAAAGCCAAATGTTATAGCCATATAGCCATAAGTATGAAAGAACAAGGATTCAAATTTGACTTGCAAACGAACTACTAAAATTCTAAAATGAAATGGTGAGGACAAATTTGCATCTATTCATACAAATGTAACACTGAAAGAGAGCCAAGAGTACCATCCATAAAATATCAAAGCATAGCAATGCCAACAATTCAAGGCTTATTTCCAATGCAATTAGAACCAATACCTGCTCTGGAATCCATTTTACATGGCCAATTGCATCCATAGCAGCCTGACGGAACCCTTCCACTGATGCAAACCATTGTTCAGTTGCCCTAAATATTGTGGGCTTCTTTGAACGCCAATCATATGGATACTTGTGTTCTGCGTAAAAGAAAAGGGAGTGCAATATTTTGACATGGCTATGTATTATTTTTACAGTACCTCTTCATAACAATAGCAAGTGTCAACAATGGACCTTATAAATTAATCACAAAAAAAAAAACATAATAATAGTAATAAGATGGGCTTTAAAGGAAAAACTTACCATATGATTCTTCCATTAAAATGGACATTTTTTCATCCAAGTATTTGACAACTGCAATATTACCATCTCCAAGAACCTCAAGCCCACTAAACTCCCCAGCTTCTTCAGTGAACTTCCCATCATCATCTACAGGAGAATATATGGGCAGTCCATATTTTAGCCCAATCACGTAATCCTCCTGACCATGACCTGGCGCTGTATGCACCAATCCAGTTCCTGAATCTGTTGTAATGTAATCTCCTCCAATGACAACAGGGCACTCCCTGTTGTTAATTGGATGAACATACCTGAAATCACAAGTAAGATCTATACTTCAGAAAATTTACTCTTTTGCTAATTCCCTAAATATGCATCATGTCATAATGCATTGAGTTGTTATTTAACTCAAAATGAGTTTCATTGTAAACAATAAATATATGCTTCCATTTAACTCAACCTCCAATTTTCAAGATCAGAACCCAAAAATAATTTTTTGATGATGAGCTTAATGCCCCATTTTGCTTCTAATGTTGGCACAAGATCATATGCTACAATAAAGAAAGGTTTCTTGGGTTCCTTCAGGACATTTCCAAGTCTTCTCTTTTTATTTCCAGCAGATATGGAGACATCTTCCAAGAATGATTTTGCTTCAACAACAGCATATTGAAGCTTGGCATTCACTGCAACAGCTGACAAAAAGTAGGAGAGATGTCACTATTTTCCAGATTGACATAGAAATACTTGTTACCAACCTAGATGGCATAAATTGAACAGACAAGTTTAGTTCATCAATATTCAAACAACCAGTGTAGACTTCTACTAGACTAGCTGCTTATGCATCTTCCAAGTGAATGATGGTTTCCCTATAGTACCATTGACTTAACATAGTGAAATCCAAACCAAATAACATAATTTATTGGCAAAAGGATAATTTTACAAATCACACAATGACTTGTCCCACATTAAACTTAAAACAATAACCATGGACATTGCATGCAAGGTAAATCAAGTGATACCGAAGCCAGTTCTAATCATAAAATTAAAAAACAGAAAGAAAATGGATACACTTCATTAGGATGGCCTGTTTTTAATACCCTTATCACATATATGAGTATCATAATGTGCAATCAATATATATATATATATACATATATATATATATATATATATATATATATATATTCTCCTAGGTCTGAGGATCTCATTCTTAAAGGAGTTGCTCTTATTCCTATATTTTTTTGAGAATATTGGACTTCTGCCAAAGGAGGATGTTGAGATTCATTTTCTCCTTTATTTGTTAGCCATTTAACTATGCTTTTTGTAGTGTTTATTGATCCTAAGTAATATTCTTCAAACCATGCAAAGAATTTTATTAGAATCTCATGATTTTCCATGAAATTGTAATATTCTTGTAGGATTTGATCCTTTTCATTTTTATAAGTTTCTAAATAACTTTTTCTTTTTTGTTTATTTTTCTGAAAGTATATATATACAAGCACTTCTTAGTTGAATGTTCATATTAAGAAACCACTGCTCACTAGTCACCAGAATACAACGTATAACAACTTCAATACCTTTATATGATAATAATATGAGAAGTTAAAACAAAAGGAGGGGGGAAGGAAGCAAAGACGACTTACCAGCATTGGCTGGAATAGTCCAGGGAGTTGTGGTCCATATTGCTAAGCATAAATCTGGAAAGAATTCTTCGAATAAGCCATCTTTAGTTGAAGGTGAACTCACCATTCTAAAAAGGGCATATATGCTTCTTGAAACATGACCCTCCGGAAACTGCATGTGGAAATAAAATGAGAAAATCAGTAACATAGCAATCCTGGAACAAATGTAAGAAAACAAACAAAAAAGGTCGGCACCAAAAGAAACAAGGTCATTGTTATATGCAGAATTATGCATAAATAGCCCTCAAACTTTACACAAATGAGCAATTCAACCCTCCCACTTTTATCACATTCAACTAAGCATATAACTTCCATTCCAATGTAATTACAGTCTTTAACTCTTATGATGAGTGCAATACATCCTACTCAAAATAACAGAAGAATAACCCCTACTTTTTGGTTGTTTTTTTTTTTTTTATTTGGATAAATGACACTAACCATTATAATAATGCTTTTTTGGCACCCACATGGCAATTATATAGAGAGAAGATGAAAGCTGAAAATTAAATATCTTCTTTGACCTGTCAAAATCTTTTCTTTTTTCTTTTTCTTTTTTTTGTGCTCTTTTCCTCTTTTTTTTCTCATTTTTTGCCGAATTTGAGTTTCGACTTGCCTTATTATGATTGGTGTTGGATTCAGTCCATCCAACCTTACACAGCCAAATTTGGCCTGCTAGGGACTTCAATCCCAGCATCTTCTCCTTCAGCATTTTCATCCTTGTCAATTCTTAGAACAAGGGGTGGCTTCACATTAGTGCCGTTTTGCAAATAAATCCTCCTAAAAATCTCGTCATTTATGAGATCTAAACCAAAGTTAAGAGATCCTTTAACCTTGATACAATACTAGCTTTAAGTAAGACACCATAAGGGCTTGATCTAGGCCCTGATATAGTCCTGGATTGGCCAAATGCCAAATTGTGTAAGCCATACAACTTCCAGGTACGATTGATACTCATTGAGAGCTCAGAAATTACAAATGGTGGGGGTAGAACTAAGCTTATTGAAATTGAAGAGAAAAGTTGCTGGTAAATTTTGTTGACAACCATGGAGATTAGACCAGTATTTTCTCGGTGGAAACCCCAAAAATGATGGGGCTTATATTGGTACCTTTATGGAAGCTTGATGGTGAACTTGCATAGGAAACTGATTGAATTCATAACCAAAAGATTGAGAAAGAATCTTACAAAGATGAAACAATATACAGGTAATAGAACTGAAACACATCAGAGTCAAATCTGACCAAGCCCCTATTATATCAAGGTTACCATATACATCAAACACTAGGGTTTGCAGAACAAGTATGTGAACAAGGTAAGGCATTTGGTTGGATGGGTACAACCAGTAGCCTTCTTCAAATCACTAATTCAACAGTAGTAGGATTGAATGTTTTGTTTAGGACATTTTATAAATATGTATGTAATAATATGTAATTTTATATGAATAAAACCTAATATTAACAAATCAGTACTTAAAGAAAACCATAAAATTTAAAGCTCCATTTTCTAACCATGAAAATGACTTAAAATGGTCTTCTCTGAAAATAATATATGTTCTAATGTATGGCTGATTTTATCAAAAAAGTTTTGGTGTTTGGAAAGGAAAGGCTTCCATTTTTTTCTCTTCTTTTCGAAGGAAAACGAAAGAGAGAGCAACACCCATTTTCCTCACCTAGGCGCTAAGGCGCAAAGTGAATAAAGCAAAGCATCTTGCACATATCTAAGTGTGGAACCTTTATCAGGTGCATGCCTTTTGTGCTTCAGCACACTTTTTGCAAGGTGAAAGGTGTGGAAAAAGTGCCCTTAAGTGTCTTTTGGTTCCTTTAGTTTTTAATTTCTTTTGTCAGCTATAATTAATAGTCAAAAATGGACAGCTTTCAGCTCTATTTATCGGAATAAAAGATTAAATAATATAATTGATGCACAAGTTTGTTGAATATGGAAGTGAAAGAAACATGAAAGTTGATTTGATGACATTAGTTATGATAAATCTTGATCTTTGGAACACAGTAGGCAATGTAACGGAGTAAACTCTTTAATGTTAATTAACAAAATCATATATTGAAGCTTATTAGACATAATACATACAATTTTCTTTGTCAGGTATATATTAATTATATTTAGAAATTAGCACCTTACTTTACTCAGGCAAGCACTTTTTGGAGCCTTGCCCCTTAGGTGATCTAAAGTGCACATTGTGCTTTTGACGATACTGAGCTAACAATGCAAAGAAAGGAAGAAAAATAAAAGAGGAATGAAAACAAAATGAAAGAGAGAATAGAAAAAAAATTAATATATGTTATTTGCAAAAATATTTAGTTCTATTTACTATTTGTAACCTAGTGATTTTCCAGCTAAGCAAGTTTGAACAAAATATTCCATATTCCAAAATGTAATACATTTAATTGTGGAATTTGGAGTATGTAGCCATGAAAGGACTGAGCAAATTTCAGTGTGGTTTGCTTTTAAGAAAAACCTAAACCAACAGGAAGTTCCGTTTCTAATTTTTTGGGACCAAAACCAATTGAAATTACAGAAACCAAACCAAATGAAAATAATTGGACCTTCTTAACAAGCCCCAAAAAGTTTAACAGAATTTCAGCATTTAAATCAATTAAAATAATCCACATTGACTCAAAACTTTTTTACTTGAACTCAATACTAACATCCATAATTATCCCACTCAAATACAACTTAACTAGTAAATTTCCCAATGGTATGTGCTGGGTGCAAAATTATTATAATCTTTTTTATGCTTGGTATTATTTATTTGGATATATAAATTGAGAAAATTTATTTAACTTCTTTATTTATACTCGATATTATTTATTTGGATATTTAAATTGAGAATTAGGTTTTCTTATACATATGAAATAGAGAAATAGGTTACTAATCACAATTTTACTGTTTGTTCACCAACACTTTCTCTCTACTCAACCCTTCTCTTTCCTCACTCTTCCCTCTCCTCCCATCAAAATCACACTCCTTTCTCTCTTTGACAGCCTGACTCCTCTATAGAACCCAAAATCACAAAGCTAATTTCTCCCCAATAACTTCAAAATTCTCAGGTTCATCCTCTACACTTTCAAACACACAATAAATCTACTATGTTCATCAATTAAAATGAAATAATTCAGTAGGAAATTGCTAGTAATTTTGGTTGAATTATATGGCTATGCATGGGTTGCATGTATGTTAAGATGTTAGACACTTCCAAATTATGGCAAAGGATAGCGACCACAGTGACAGAGGAGCAATGATCTGAAATGATGGCACATTATAATTCTCATCTGCACTGAAGCTTTTTACTCCTCTGAATTCTATATATCTCAAAAGCTTGAAAGACTTTCTATAGAGAGAGTGTAAGGTAGGGGATGGAAGTAGAATGGAGCTATAGCGTACCTCTAAGATGCATAGGCACAACCTATGACCCTCCAAAACGCCAAAATCCCCCAAACTCTAGCCTTCTGCCCTCACATTTTTTCTCTTCTCAAAAATCTGCCATCCCATCATTTCCTTCCTAAATTCAGGTTACAAAGCTTCTAAAATCACTTGAAAATATTTCCCTAGCAAGCAATGTCAGCCACTATTTTGTTGTGAACAACAAAAAGGAAAAGTAGAGGAAAAGGACAATGAATGTGAAGCCAAATTTGATACAATGATCAAGACACCAGCCAAAGACGAAAGAGGAGCATTGAAACATCCGATTCACATCAGTTAGTATTCATTAATGCACACTGGTGGCCTATGTTACACGGACTCAGCATTGAATTCCGCTGTGGAATTACATCTAAAATGGCTATGGATATACAAACTCAATTCTTTCATATAAGCAAAATTAAACTCCAGAAAAAAGTAAGTGAACACAAAGACGACAACCAGAGATTGCTGGGTTATGGGAAAAACAACAAAGCGGAAAAACCCAATCCACATATCCAAAAAGAAAAAAAGATGATAGCCAAATAGCATTGAGAAAGAGAACATGAGAGGAAGTATAAGAGGAGCATTTTGGGAAGATAGAGAGCAAGGAGAGAAGATCAAGAAAACTAGGAAAAAAGAAAAAGAGGAAAAATAATAAGGAAATGAAATTACAGAGAAGAGAAGGAACTATATGAGACAAGAAGAAGATTCTTGATGGACATAAGACAGATCAGAGCTCACGGTTGGCTTTTGCATTTTCATTAGCCTTTCTCCATGTGAAAAAAAGAAACACACACAAACACACATAAAATTTAAGCCCATATAGCATTGTTATCATATCAGCATAAATCCATTTAAAAAATGAAAGAAAAGAAGAGTTTGAGCTTAAGATTGGTTTTGGGTCAGTGATAGGCCGAAATTGTTTACTTTTCTTATACTAGGCCCCTATAAACACATTGAAGGTTTTGTTTGAGTCAAATTCATTTTTTAAATTTTATAACTTGTACAAGTATGTATTCTATTCCCCTGCAAATTTTAAAAAGATCCCCCTCTCCATATCCAATGCACATTTTAGCTCAATCCACAAGTCCAGATATATCAGCAAAACACAAACCTGGTACATTGGGGACACATACCCATATCAAATACCATATCCAAGTCTATAAATATGGTGGAGACTAGCAAAGGAGAGCCTAACAGCCTCATGTAGTTATAAATTCTCAATAAATCAATCCATACCAAGGCATTCAAAACATAGTAAATACTAGTAAAAAAACTTCTATAAAACAAAAATACAGATAAATGTGTAAATGAAGCTAGTGAAACTCAAGGGTGATTTCATGCATTATGCCAAAGAAAAACAACAACAAGAAGAGCTTAGTTAAAGCTGACCTAATTACACATATGATACCAAACTATAAAAATATACACACTGTAGTACCCAAACTAAAAAATGTACATATAAATGTGTAAATGAAGCTAGTGAAACTCAAGGGTGATTTCATGCATTATGCCAAAGAAAAACAACAAGAAGAAGAGCTTAGTTAAAGCTGACCTAATTACACATATGATACCAAACTATAAAAATATACACACTGTAGTACCCAAACTAAAAAATGTACATATAAATGTGTAAATGAAGCTAGTGAAACTCAAGGGTGATTTCATGCATTATGCCAAAGAAAAACAACAAGAAGAAGAGCTTAGTTAAAGCTGACCTAATTACACATATGATACCAAACTATAAAAATATACACATTGTAGTACCCAAACTAAAAAATGTACAATTGACTACCTGAATTTATAAAATGTGCATCAAGTTAGTCCAACTATAATCCAATCCACTTAAATGACATCAAAATCAGTTTTCAACATCCCATAATTGCTCGTCAATGCAACTGAAACTAGAGAAAAGCTTCTGGAAACTCAAAAGCAGTTTTGATAAATCAATAATCAGTCTTCAAGCTCATTCTGTAGTTGTAAATAATGAGTTTATAAACCCAATTATTGATATACCAAAACTGATTTTGAGTTTCCAGCAGCTTTCCTTAAGTTTCTGCTGCCTCAAAAACAGATTTTGATGCCACATAAGCCGGTTGGAGTAACGGAGTTTATTGTTAAGCAAACTTGATACATATTTTAAACATTTTGGGGGTCAATGACACATTTTTAAGTTTGGGCATCAAACTCTACATTTTAATATAGTTCAGATACCATATGTGTATTAATCTAGAGTGAAGCACAATCAAAGCCAGAAGCATGCATTGTACACTACAATTGGTGCATCATAGTCTGAAATGGAGAATGCGAAACCACATCGATGTTAGTTATATTGTCAAAAGTAGAAGGGTAATTTAAAACGAAACAAGGAGAATTACAGTGCATTGGACATATTTAAGTAGAGGTGACTACAGTCTTAACTATAATCAATCTCTTTGTATGCTAATCAGCAAAAAACATAAACGTAAAACCAAATTACACAGTTCAACTAATTTCCTTTATTCTTTTTGTTATCATGTTTTTTCCTCTCTGTTTTTTTTTTTTTTTTTTGGTGGGGGGAACAAGGAAAGGAAATGCATAAATTTTACAGCAATAAGGTAAACCGTAGAAGTATATTTCTACCTCCAATTCAGCCTCTGCAAGTGCCGTACGCGTTGATGGACTCCAGTGAACTGGTTTCCTGCCCCTATATATATACCCTTTAAGTGCCATCTCACCAAACACTTCAATCTGGCAAGATGTAAATGCACAAAAAAATTTACTTATCAAAAATAAATATACCACTTCTCATTACAGAGTCTATCAAAAAAGTGTACCAAAGGACATCTCGTCATGGCATGTCCTAGAATCAGGTTTTGAATGTCTCAGTTTTCTCATCCTAGGTCAGCAAAACAGAAGTAGGACAAAAGGTGAAGGTGTATAGGAAGAAGATAAACGGTGGTCACCTCATATGTTGGAAAGAAATCATAGGAAGGGAAGAATTTTAGAATTATGGATTTCATTTACAATTCACAACAACTTCTTGTTTGTCTCCTTGACCCACTTTTCAGTGTTTCTTCCCTTCTTAGAAAAACATGAAAAGAAAAAGAAAATTTCTAACCTCTTCCCTAGTTTTGACTAAATTTCTAAGGTACCATAGCTAGCCAACAAGTGTCCCACACCTGTTGCTATATAAAATAGAAAATCTGCATGTTTAAATTTATATTCTAACTTAAACATCTGATGAAGTAAAACAAAGAAAGACTCTACCAGATACCTGGGCAGCTTCATACTCTGGATCTAGTGTTAGATAAGGATTATTCCAATCTGCCCACACTCCAAAGCGCTGCAAAATTTAAAACTCAAACCACTCAATTGCAAATTTTAGTCATCTATTACTAACACTGTTAACAAGAAAACCATATAAACCTATCATAAATATCAATATTAGCTATGAGAGCTCATTAATGTCATATTCCATGAAAAGATTAGTGATTCTTTGGTAAACTTAATCAACTAAGACTAGGTAAACCGGGTAAACACCTGAAATGATGACATCTGAGTTTTGACAGTTGCTTTGGCAAATTTGGCAGCCTTTGCTCTTAACTTTAGCGGGGCCAGATCCTTTCTGGCATCTTGATCCAATGATTGAAGAACTGTTAGAATTCAAAGTGACAGTCAAATTAGAATTCCAACTGGGAAGATTTTCTAACTTTCCTCACAAGTCCAGTATGAATGACCCTGCTATCAAGATGTCACAAATTGCAAAATATTCTCTCATCGGTCTAGACTGAAAACATGATGGGGGAAAAGAACGCCATCATGGTTAATACATCTATTATTGAAAAATAAAATACAATATCAGCTATAATTATTGAGCAAAAAAAAATATCAGCTACAATGATGCATAGGTTTATCATCAACACCAATTCCAAAATTTATACAACTGCTTTTCTCAAATTCACATATCTCAAGGGCACTTTTTGCAATAGAATCCAAAAAAGGATCGCTTAATGACATTTGACATCTTAATTTACAGAACCAGCAATCTGAGTGATACTTGCCTTTCAACTCGATTGGCAGGCCATGACAATCCCAACCAGGCACAAAATGAACTTTATAATTTTGAAGAAGCTGTCCAAATAAAAAAAAAAAGTAGAAATGGATGAAGACCATTTGATTTGGATATTAAAAAGAGCAGAAAAAAAGAACTAGAAAAGAAAATATAAGAGGAAAAATATCAAAAATAAATTGCAGCAAAATGTTAATCAAATGACTGCATGCAGCATAAACTGTGTTTATTATCTGATAGCCATCAGTTTAGGCCAGCACTTATCGAAATGAAAGCAACACTAAGTTGGTGAGAGAGACATTGCTATATAGGAACTTAAAAGGTTTATTAACGCAAGAACGAAAGTCAGACTATCAAGCCCCATAAATAAAGCCATGTTAAAATCACCAGATCTAGATGAAAGACAAATTAATGTAGAACAGGCAGAGATTTGAAGCAAAAGTATTCTCTAACAATAAATAAGTTTCCGTGCTCTAAGGAAAAGTGTCCTTCGTGATTATTCCTAGAGCAACTTATCAGCATCAATTGAGTTTGAGTTTACAGATCCTCATTTTTTCCATAATTTTCTTGGACCAAGATGAATTATGGTCCATTGGTCTTTTCTTGGTTCCAGTTAAGCTATCAGAGCTATTATATGACTTTTAGTTCATTCAAATGTCTTGTTCCTAAAGTTAATAGTTTGAGTATGGAGATTGAGATCTTGGAAAATTACGGTTAACAGACTGATTAGTTCTCTCTTTCTTCTTTCTTGCTCTTCTGATTTCCGGCATCTCACAGCAGAGAAAAGCACCAATAAACATGCACAATTTTATTCTAATTTTTCCGTGTTCAAAATTTAGAACTCCACTCACCAATTCCAGCATTTCTTTTGCAGTTATGTCCCAATCAACTCAAACCCTATTTAATTTATTAGCCATAAACCCATTGAGTACGACCCTAAACATAACCCACCACAGACCTAAGTAGGCAAATCACCCGGCCCAATGTCACCATTATGATGTTTAAAAAGGCAGTTTTGACCTTTATTAGGGCATTAGTATCATACATGACAAATCTTGGGCATAAAACTTGGGGCTTATTCATATAAAAAAGGTTCAGGTGTTTTTCCAGAAATTCTTTCTTGAAAAAGAAAACAATTAGAAAAATATGTTTTAAGAGGAAATTTTTACTTCCATTTTCAGGAGAACACGGTTTTCAATTCTAAAAACTTGAAGTTTTGTTCTTTCTTTTCAATATTTCCAGAAATATGAAAAATATGGTTTTCTATATTTAGGAAACAAGGCTTTCCAGTCTTCTTTAAGAAAAGAAGATATGAAGTCCCCCACCCCACTTCCCCCCTTGCTGAAAAACAGAACCTCTGCTGAGCATAAAGTACTATTTTTTGTTGCCATAAAATTGAACTTTTGTTTGCACAACTAAACAAAATTTCTATGAAACATCTGGAAAACAACATTAGGAAATGAAGACAAAAAATTAAAAGGCAAATAAAAAACATTTAGAAAACTGAACAAAGCCATAATTTTTTTTTTTTTCTTTCACACATGGGCATGGAGCATTTGAAGCAGAATGGAAGGAAGCTAATTGAAGGATTAAACTACTTAATCTTATTGTTTCTTTGTTGTATTTTATGGGCCCAATTTTAATTGATTTAAGATTCTTAAATTATTCGGGATAATTTATATTAATTAGAATAATTGGTTTTTCCTTATCCAATTAGTTTTTTTTTTTTTTAAGTTAAAGTTGTTAGATTCCTATTTAGAGTCTAATCTATTTTAATAAATCTTACTTATAATAGACGTTCTAGTTCTTACAGAAGTAAGGTTGGTAGGCGCCTATATTAGCAATGTACTCCTTCTAATGGGATAGAGAATACTATGAAAGTTTTTCAGCATTATTGCTATCGTGATTGTGTGATGCAATCAACCTTAGGTGTAACTCCTAAGGAACCACTAGGTCTAAAGCTTAGGTTATCTTTCTTCTTAATTGTACAATGCAATCAAGGAACCCTAGGTGTAAGCTTAGGGATCGTTTCTTTTCTTCTCGTATTTATTAATTTTTTGCTCTCAAGAATTTCATATTACAAAAACAACAATAAACCCAAGCCATTCCATGTCTTACATCAGCATGCAGCTAGTGCCAGATAGAGCCAACATGTGTTCAATATTCTCATTCAAAACCCTAACATATTGAAATAAGATATCCTATGAGCTAAGTGTTTATTCCCATGAAACAGAATATAAGTCTAAATTATGGGTAACAAATTAGTTCTCCAATGTAAAGAAGCAAGAATACCCACCTTGGAACGATTAATTATATCCTTCAATATCTTATTTAATCATGATCCATGTGCAGATCACCATCGGCACACAAAGGACAGTCATGAAGCACAAAATTTATAAATCTAAATTCATGGATAGCAAATTAGATCTCCAAGGTAAAGAAGCAAGAATACCTACCTTGTAACGATTAATTATATCCTTCAATATCTTATTTAATGCATGACCCATGTGTAGATCACCATTGGCGTATGGAGGACCATCATGAAGCACAAAATTTCCCTGTAAAAGTAACCAAAAGTAAGCTAACAATTCTATATGGATAAAACAACGAAACAAGGGAATAGTAAACCCACCCCATCATTCTTATCAACAACCCTCTTGAACACTTGATGGTCATCCCACAGTTTTTGAATTTCAGGTTCCCTCGCCAAAGCATTAGCTCTCATGCCAAATGTCGTCTTTGGCAAATCAACGGTGTGCTTGTATCTTCCTTCTTCTTCCTTTTGACCTAGATACAAGCAAGCGACATATTAAAATCCTAAAATGTGGGAAAAACTGTGTGATTGCACATGCACATTCGTGTGTGTTCCAGTGTTGCAAGGGGGAGAGGAAAGGAAAGGGGCCTGTGAACAAAAAGCTTAATAGCCAAAGTCTGATTAACTCATAAAACTCTCCCAGTAAAGAAAATAGTATGATCACCCTGACCTTGAGATGCTTTCTTTGCAGCCATAACAGGTCCTCTAGATCTTCTCTTTGAAGAAGAACAAAACTCTTCACCAGAATAAATAGAATAGTGTGCAATATTTAAGAAAGAGAAAACTTTAACTGAAGAGCTTCCTCTGAAATAAAGTAAGTTAACAGAAGTGTTTATCCTAAGAGTTGAACAAGTTCTTCGCGACAACACCTGTATGTGGATACCATAATATTATCAGTTAAAATTTTATGTTTATTAGCATTTTTTCTGATGAATCTAAACAAGACCCAAAGGTGTTCAAGCAATCAACAATAGCTGTATGACCTAGTATTATGTCATTTCAAATTTTGGGAAAAAGGAAAAAGCATGAAGCAATACCAAGCATCTTATGAGGAACTGGCAGTGGCAAACGCGTGAAATGCAATTTTGCTAAAAACAATTATGGGGAAATTTTAGTCAAGAAACATAGCGCATTCTCCTCTTTGATCACTTTGCAATCAAATCAAACAATTGGCATAAGGTAGCAACAGAAAGTTAAATTAATTAACAAGAATTGGTCATTCTATAGCAAAGAAGTTGTAATTTTAGACATAATTAGCTATGAATTGGTCACACTATTAATGCTCAACATTATTTTGGTGTGAAAAAATATTTGATTGGGGAGCTGCAAGCAAGTTCAAAAGAAAAATACTTTGTTGCGGACCTGATATTCTGAGCAGTATCCTTGAACATAATTTATATTGTAAACACAATTTTAATGGGTTTTTTTTTTTTATTTGGTGCAGGAAAACCAACTTAAAAAACTTATCGGTAACAACCCAAATTTGAACAAAAAGAGGACCAAAATCCAAGAAAGAATGAAAAACCCATGAATTGGTAACTGAATGCTGCAAAAAACAAGCAAAGAGATGAGAAATTTGAGCTTAAGAGACACAATAAACTCATATTGGAGAATACAAAAGGGATGGTAAACCAAAACCAGGAACCTCATCAACAACTAACATCAAAAGAAAGCTTTTCTTTTCTTGATAATGACGATGATAAGAATTCACATTCAAACAAAACTGTTTTTGGGTACTAAAGATTGAGAATTCTGCTAATGAAGCAACATTATATGGTAAAGGGAAGAGCGAGGCTGCATTTGTATGCTTCGTTCTATCCCAAATGACCAAAAAGAACCATTTGCCATCTCAATGGCACTACATCAAACACTTTGTCTGCCACAAAAAATAAAGGAAGGAGAGACTTACTCTGCAAGGAGAAGATTGCATCATGGCAATTGTGGCTTCCCTAGGAGTGAAGGCAGAGGAATTTGCGGCTACTGATTTGAAGAAAGACATTCTTGTCAACTGTTTAAATTTGCTTTGTTTTTGAGCTTTCAGCTAGGCAGACTCTACATAGCATTGCCGGAGGAACAAAATATAGACATAAATTGAAGTTGAGTGGATAATTGCTGCAAAACCACAGCTTCAGATTTTATGTTTTACACCCCATTCTCTTTCTGCTACTACAAATGGGCCCGCCGGATGCCGTGTTTTGTTTTTTTTATAGTTTCCCCTATTTATGAATTATGAACTTATAAATATATCATTAATTTGTCTTTTACAAGTCAATATAAATATAACATTTTTAATTTTATAATAATTTTATTTTAGCGTTTAAATTGCATTTTAATCACCTTAAATATCTCTCAAATTAATTTTAAATAAAATTACTATTATAATTTCACTTAATGCTTTTTCCTTCATTTTTCCTTTCTTTTTCTTTTTGCACTAATTTTCCTTTGTTTTTTTTCCTACTTTTTAATATTTTTATTGCTAACTTATATAGAAAATCACATTGCCATTGAAAGAGTTGTTTAAATGTAATATATCATATCACTTTTTACTCGTTTGCCTTTCAAAATTTGGCATAATATCCAAAAAGAGTGCTTAATTTATTTTAAAAAATTCAAATAAGTTCTTATACTTTTATTGCATTCAATCAAGCCCTCAGATTTTTATTTAAAGTTAAATAAGTCCTTACACTTTTATTTTGAGTCAAATAAACTCTTATAACTAATGATTGATTTTAATTTTATTCTTGTTTTGAAATGACAAAATTGATTGAACTTAATGACTTTGAAAATGAATGACATATATTTTTAAATATAAAAATCCTCAATAGAGTGTTATGGCTTAACTTAGAAGAAAAACATATTGAAATGCTTTCAAGGTTTGAATATGATTAACATACTTTTAAACTTAAGGAAATATTTCTTAATCTTCTCAAAGTTCTCTTGGTTTTCAAAACTCAAAATGCCAACTTGAGAATCAAGGAATCAAAAGAAATGACTTGATCCTTAAATGCAAAGAAAGCAAAATCTATCTCTTTAATTACAAGAAGAATTGATTCTGTAGAAAGATAAGTCGATTCTCAAACAATAATCAATAGTGAAAAATCGATTCTGAGAAAAGTAAAAGTCGATTCTTAGAAGATAAAAGCTTCAAGATTTGTGAAGAATCAACACCTCAGAAGTAAAGAATCGATTCTTGAGAGATAGAAGGCAAAAATGCAAAGAAAAAAGAATCGATTCTACATGAAAAAGATGTCGGTCCTTGAAGCACCAAAAGTACAATTCAAAAACTTGGTGACCAAGGAAGAAATGGGACTAATGGACAAAAGAAGAATAGCAAAAATCAAGATCAAATCCAAATATCAATGCCAGACCACAGTGAAGAACTAACACCTTGAGGCAAAAGAATCTATTCTCTAAGAGTGTAAAGGTGTCACCTTTGAACCCAATTGTAAAAAAACCAACACCTCATAATAGAAGCACCAATTCTGCAGAGATAGAAAACTATAAACTTTACGTAAAATCGACGACTCAACAACAAAGAATCGATTCTACATATACAACATATTTGTATAAGCTGATTGAAACGTACGAAAAAGGATTCAAAGTTCATTCCACTAGGCAAGAAATCACCAAGGTTATATATATACTTATCTTGAGAACATTAAAGTAGACCTCTAAAGTGATTTTGAAAGATTTTGAATCATCTTTGAAGAAAAAAAAAGAGCGAAAAAACCAGAGAAAAACTGTGAGTAGCAAGTTTTCATCTTTGAGCAAGACCAAAGCTAAAAATATTTCATCTTTATCCTTCAGTTAACTCTCTTTGAGCTTGAAACTTACTTAATCATCCATTTTCTATGAGAAAGCTCTCACCTTTATGATTATAAACTTCTTTGTCAACCTTTTCTAGATGTTTTAAGTTAGTGATTCTTTAAAATCCACTATTGTGTTGGTTATACCTCTACGCAAAAGATAGAGGGGTTTTGCTTAATCATTTAAAAGGCTTCATATTGTGTAAAGGTTGTGTTTTAACCTAAAAAGGCAATGTCTTGGTAGAAATTACGCCTAATCTTAGCAAAAGGCAAGAGGTTACACTTGATCTTATGAAAAGGCACGTTCAAAAGGTTACACGTGATCTTATTGAAAAAGCAAGCTGATAGTGAATTCAAACTCCTTGTGCTATCAAGGGGGAGGCCATGGACATTGAAAAGTCAACCCTCTATAAAAATCTTGCTGAGTTTTCTTTTCATTTCTCTTCATTACTCATGGCTTTCATATCTGTTTTGTTGATTCATTTCCTTATACATATCTATGTTATTTTCAAAGCTGTTTAAAAAGGGAGAATTTTTATTAAACTATTAATTCACCCTCACTTAGTATTCATACTTTAAGCTTATCTTTCTAACAATTAGTATCAGAGCAAGTTCTCAAGTTTTGCAAGTTTAACCACCTTTAAAAGATCTTGAACAAAAAGTTAAAAGTAATAGCCATGGCATCATCATCATCGACTTCATTAAAGAAGGAAAATCTATGATAAGGCCTCCTTTGTTCAAAAGGGAGAACTACTTGTTCTAGAGAATGAGGTTTGAAAACTTTATACTATCCATTGATTTGGATCATTGGGATATTATTGTTGATGGACCTCATATTCAAGCCAAAACTATTGATGGTGTGAAACATCTTAAAACTAAAGCTGAATAGGATGATAAAGATGAGAAGTTGACACAGCTAAATCACCAAGTTGTAACATGTTGGCTCCATTAGTTTTTGATGATAATAAAACATTCCCATTCATTTGTGTCTAATATTTCTACTTGAGTGTGCAACACAAAAATTGTATGCCAATAGTAAATTAATCACTCAAAGTCACACATAAAAAATCATAGGAATAATGAGTCACAATTGATCAATAAAACAGAAGCCTCTTAGTTGAATAATGAAGGGTATTAGTCAGCTAAAATTCAAATTAGAAGTTGGTGGGCTCAAAAGGATTGAGAAACAGAGAAGACTTAGTCGACCAAGAAGTAGGTTAGTCAACTAAGAGCCTATTGAAAAAATCTGGACTTCAAAACAGAAACAACTTAATCGACTAAGAAGTAAGTTAGTCGACTAAGTGCTCACTACCAAAAACTGGGATTAAAAGACAGAGACAACTTAGTTGACTAAGAGCACAGTTAGTCGACTAAGATCATTCTGTTAGAAAATTTGAATTGAGCAATAGAAGACAAATTAACGGCCAGAATTGCCACCAAACTGTTTCTAACAGTCAGAAACTGGCTAACACTCATCAGAACTGATTTCTCAAGTATAAAAGGGACTTCAAATGGCTAAAAAATACATCCAAGGCTTCCAAGTCCAAATAGAGCTTAAAAATTACAAAAACCTTTAGCATATTTTCTACACTTCACTCCTATTCTTGTAAAAAATTCAAGCACTTCACTTTGTATCACTTATATCGAGTCAGTGATCATAGGTACACCTTTATTTCTCTTCTCTTTGTATACTTAGAGTGTATGTGACACTCTAAGAGAATTTATTGAAGCTTGGATTGCTTAATTGGGTGTTTAGGTTATAAATTAGCCTAGAAAAGTTAGTTTGGGTTTTGGTTGATCTCGGGGAAAAATCATTGTAAAAAGTTGTGGCTGAGCCTACTAAAAGCCACTGTAAAGCTTGGTGGGAGCTTGGGCATTCCACCGTTTTTAGTGATTTGATTTCAAAAATCCTTAGTTGAATAATCAAGGTAGAGGATGTAGGTCTTTGACCGAACCACTCTAAATTCTGGTGCATTGTCTGCTCAGTTTTTGTTTTTATTTTCATTCTTTCGTAAATTATTCCCTCATCTTGCTTTAGAGTTCTTGTTGTTAATTCTCAACTTGTTCAAAATTAGAAGTCAATTTAATGAGAGCCAAAAAGTGCTATTCACCCCCCTCTAGCACATTTACTTGGGACCAATATAACAGTTATTTTATGTGCTCTTAGTGAGGATGAATTTAATAGGTAGTTATGTGCTCTAATGAAAAAGAAATTTGAGACACCCTAGAAAAATGTTATGAGGGCACTAGTCAAGTAAAAGAATCAAAGATCAATATGCTGATACTTGATTATAAGCTTTTCAAAATGAAGGATGGGGAGCCCATTAAAGAGATGTTTGAGAGATTCACAAAGATTTTAAGAGGACCTAAAGCTTTAGGAAAAGAATTTCCTTATGCTTAGCTTGTGAAAATGTACTTAAGCTAGATGAACTTTTTGGTTCTTTGCTTACCTATGAGATGCGTAACACCCTTGACCTTGATATGAGCCATATGTGGCGTTAACTAGACTATTTGAGGAGTTAAATTACATTTTCATTGTATGTGTTCAAAGACTTAAGAATAGACTTATGTGTTTGAGAACTTATGATGATATGTTGAAATAACTAAGTTAATTGATGAACTAAGTGTTGGAGTTGGATCTTAGTGGATTAATATGATTGTGTAAAGCATGGATTTCAAAAACTTCTTTTATAAAGGAAACAAGTAATTCAATTGCACAAGCAGAAACACACATCATTATTATTACAAGTAACATAATCACATCAAAAAGAAAAAAAAATCTATTAAATAAGAAAAACCATACCTTTTATTTTTGAGATTCTTATTTTTGGACACCACCACACCAATGAATAATTTCTCGACCAAACAAGTTTACCACTTATTCTTCAAAAATACTTTCAACTTGAACCTTGAGTGGACAAGGTGTCGAATGCAAGACTACAAGATGGCAATCAATTTTATCTCTCTTTTCTTCAAAAAAGTTTGGAAGAGGAGAAAAGAAGTGACGTTGAAATTTTTTCAAGAAAAAGGATGTTCATCTGTTTTCTTCCAATCTCTTCTCTTTTTATTAAAACTCTTACCTCAAAGGTTTAATTAAAATGAAACACCTTTGAATCAATTTTGACTATCCATTTAGAGTTATGGAAGCATCAAACATGCTTCATAATTATCAAAATTAAAATTAAAGAATAAATAATTTAATTCTTTAATATCATTTAGAGTTCTTGATAAAATAAAACTCCTTATTGAATAATAACTCTTATTTTATTATTATCCATCTTTATTTAAAAAGAATTAACAATAAATAAAATAGTGATAGTTAAACATGGAGTCTCATTTTATCAATATAGATGTTTAGATTCATTTTGCAAGAATCCTCTTAGCATTATCTTAATTTAAGACAACTCTTGTCTTTAATTAAGAAAAAAATATTTTATCTTGTTTAAATTGAGACAAATATGTTTTCTTTTCTAGATTAAGACAAAAAATATTTTTCTTGTCTTAAATTTAGACAAACATATTTTCTTATTTAAATTAAGACCAAACATGTTTTCTTGTCTGAATTAAGACAAACATGTTAAAGTTGCCATTTTTATACACAATTTAATTAATCGAATTAAAACATGCATTCCAACTTAAACAAGTTGAATTCTACGAAGTTAAGTGGGAAATCTATTTGGACATAGATATTCCAACCTCCAATAAACTTAGAATTATTCTTAATCTCATTAAAATTAATTCAAGCTTATTAACCATGAAATCACTCCACCATAGATTAATGGTTGCACTCTTGGATTAAATATAATTACAAGAAACAATTCAATACTTGATATTAATTATTAGTTTTCCAATTGAAAATCTTATATTATGAACCCTCATAACCATCCAATGACAAAAAGTGAAATTACCGTTTTACCCTTTATGTCAATTTTGTCTTTTAGTCTCAAATTTCATCCAATTTGTGATTCAACAATCTAGATCTAATCTTTTGAGTATCTAGATGTGATGAGTAGCTAATTCATCAATCCATTGAGCCTAGATTAATCACTAATCTTCTTGAAATTACTAAAAGTGATGTTAATGCTATGAACTCCATTATCTGGATATATGTTCCTAGATGTTCATCTCGATTATAATCCCAAAATACATAGTCTAGATCAACGCTTTATGATGATCATGCTCATGGTAAATCAAATATTATAAGGAGATTAAACACGAGTCCATTATCCATCAAGATTTCGGTTCTACTATAAGCAAATGCATAAATGTGAGATCAAGATTTAAGTAATAATAAAACTTAAATTTGATTCTCACATGATTCTAGTTCATGTTATAGTGTCATTACTCAAAGTAAACCATTTTGATGATTTGAGACTCATCATTCCCTTGAAATGAATCACATTCATTTTGTTGGAAGTAATCTGAACACTACAGCCTTAACACAATAAAGTAACCAGCTTTATTATATGACTGTGAACAATTTTTAGATTCAATTAAAATACATGTCTCATATGTATGACTCTTCATACAAATGTATTTTAATATATCAATCGAATCATGGTACCTTAATAACTAGATAATGAATGCTTACTAAAACAAAACTCTTCATCTTATTATCAAAATGTACTTTCATTACAAATAAATTTAATGAAATTAAGCATGAGAATATACTTGCTTTCCAAGATACCATATTCTCAAAATTCCTAACACTAAATTAAACCTTGGTGAATATGATTATCCTCATAGGTGGATAACTATGAATATTGGCATAATTGAAATCCTTTAATGGATTTGTGCATATGTTTAGCAGTTGAACGCTTAAGTATGATACATTGCCAAATTCTTGGAAAATGATTGGTGAATCTTAAAATTTGAAGTTTAGATTTAAATTGTGATCTTACATTTAAGTACAAGTATAAGAAATTTTGAGTTAATAGATATTTTGAAGTATGATTTAAATAAGGAGTGATTTGAGGAGTTTGAATTTGGATTATTGCATAGCTAAAGTGCTGAAAATGCCATTCTAGAGAAAATGTATTGATACATTCACCAATGTATCAATAGATTTGAAGAACACAAGCATATTGTATAATTCTATAGATACATTGTCCAAATGTATCAATAGATTTGAAACATGGGACATTTTGTGAAAATGTATCAATAGATTTCCTCAATGTACTAATACATTTAAGGTAGAAAGCATTTTACTTGAATTCTATCGATACATTGCCTCCTGTATTGGTAGATTTGAAAGAAATTTGTGAAAATGTATCGATACATCCTTGGGTATTTACAAAAATAAAAAGGGGTTTAAGCATTTCAGCCATTGTAAAACAAAGGAAATGTCACGACCCAATTTTCGGGCCATGACCGGCGCATGGGCCCAATGGGCATAGCCCACAAAGCCCAAGCAAGCTTATTATATAATCTTGCTAACATTCCATCAACTATTCTCAAGTCACCTTTCTTAAGTCCAACTTATAATCACTTTAATAATGGGTTATAGCAATCAAGAATTTCATTGATATAAACCCAATATGATGTTAATATTTCTACTCATGGTGGCATTAATAGTTAAAATATACATATTTTGTCTAAGACATGTATCTTAGTACTTTACATCACATGAACATATTCATAAAACAAAATGACTCCTGACTTCCAGTAGAGTGACCACAGTGAAAGTGCAGCTACTGAATGTCAAATACCTATCAAGAAGACGAAACTACGTGGACACCTCGACCTAGGCTCCAATTGCCTCCTGATCTGAAAACATGAAATTGAAAACAGTGAGTACAAACTCAGTAAGTGAACATAAAAAGGGACTAAGCAATCGATAGGAAGAATTTGGAAATCATGATGCACTTGTTTCGAAAACAATGCAATTGATTTAATTTCTTACTAAAAACCCCTCTTTTTGAACTTTGATTAATAACCTCATAGTGTTGAAAAAACCCATGATCAATCTATGATGTTAAATGGATTAAAAATATGTCAAAATCAAGCAAGGTAGCAAGCATGGCAGCAAGTTTCTCACTGCAGCGAGAAATAGTGTTAATTTACATATGTTTTCATTTTTCTAGAATATCTCCCACTACACAAGTTCAAATGACCTGATTTTTGTATCATTAGAAAGATAAGAGGAAGGGCTACAACTTTTATGTTTACTACTTTTCCCAGTTCAGACGGGAAAGTTGTCAAAATCTTTATCAAAGTGAAAACACTACACTAGAACCCGAGAGTTTCTCGCTGTAACGAGTTGTTGGCGGTCAAAATAGAATGTTTCTCGCTGCAGTGAGAAGCAGGGCACCTAAATGTAAAAAAGACCTCTTTTTCACTAAAAATCCATTTAGTGCTGTAATAAAATCAATTTGCAAGAAAATGAGAAATTCTCAAGGTTCATCATGCTAATTTCAACATGCCGTACAATCACATTTTACAATCACACACATTCTATCACATATCTATAGATATAATCATATATAACACCTACACCACCCCGCCTTCCTTAGCTCTTGTGCAATCCTTACACGCACAAGGCAATACCACCATATGTGCACTCCCTACTCGCACATTTTAATGTCATCATGTGTGCACTCCCTACTCACACACCTCATTGTCATCATACAACATTATTTATCATTGCACAACATACATTCAAATATGTATACCAACATAATATAGGAGCACATGAATTCATCCTCTTTACACATTTAACACCTTTTACAACATCAAAGCATTTATCAAGGGCTTGTTCCCAAGCACCCATTTTTAATGAAAAGTTGGATAAAATCATGCAAATAATTCATCTCAACACAATTCTATTTTCTAAAACAATTTTGAAATGCAAGTTCACTCACCGGTACTGTTGAACCTCTAATCGACTCTAACCTCCACTAATGGTTCAAATGGGGCTGTGGGGCCTCGTTGGAACCTATCACGCACAAAAACATCACAACCAATCCAATTTACATTAATATCACTCCAAAGGCTAGTTTCTAATTCAAGTTCTACTAGTCATTCCTAATTGGCTTCCAACTATATCAAATGGCTATTCCTTGCACTACTCTAATCACAATAAAAATGAATAAACAACCTCAACAATAAAACAGTTCATAATCCCAATTACTAGCCATTATCAACAACTTAAAACCTAGCGTAGTTCATCACTCACCTTAGGGTTTCTTTATAGCTTAATTTTCTTCCAATAGCTTCCAAACAAATGTGGAAAGTCTCTCTCTCTCTCTCTATAACGTCCAGCTAATGAGAGAGTGTAATAAGGAAAGGTTTTTGAGGGTTTTATGGTGAAAAAGTAAAAGAACACAAAGAACTTTGTGAAAGGGTGCACAAAAACATGAAAATTAGGGTTAACTCGAGGAAATATATGGAAGTTTCAAAGCAAGCTTCCATGGGGGGTGCAAAAACATGGGAAAGGAAGAAGAAGAAGAAGAAGTGTTGGAAATTTGAAGAACCTCCTAGAAGCTTAGATATTTATGCTTTATGTTTATCCTTTTTCTCATGAAATTACCAAAATGCCTTTAACAAGGTCATTTTGTCTTTCCATTGCCTTTATACAATCTTTTTACTTCTTTGACACTAAGATAAGGTCCATAAGGGTCTAGAAATGCCCGGGTTCATGAAAAATTAAAAATTTCAACTCGAGATGCAAAATGACCGTTTTACCCCTACTGTGAAAATTATCGTTATTTCTATCTTCTTCATTATCTTACCCTCATTCATTCATTCCTTAGGCCTACTTGGACCTTAATAACATTAGAAAACTACTTTCAGGGGCTCACTAGGAGAAATGATGAAATTACCCCTAGTTTGTGTTATCTCGTCTACTTCTAATTACAGGTCTCTAGAGGTCGAGATCTCACATTCCCCCCCACTAAAAGAAATTTGGTCCCCGAATTTAAATCCAACTATAAGGTAGCTTACCTCTATACATTAAAGAGGTGTGGATCTTTGTCTGCATCTCGTCCTCGGTTTCTCACGTTACCTCCTCACTAGTGTGGTTTCGCCATAACACTTTCACTGAGGCTACATCCTTTGAACGGAGTTGTCAAACCTAACCTTATAAAGTACTTGCCATGTCCTTTATGTGATTGACAATATGCTTGCATACTTGGAAAGCCTCGAAAAATCGTCAAAAGTCGATATTGTACCAAATGGTACTATTAAGTTGAATTAAGCCTCGAACTAGTCTAAATAGAGATCTTAAGATGAAATTAAGAATTTTAAAACCCTAGAATGACTTAAAATGATGATTTGGAGTTCGAGGGCTGAATTGGAGTCAATTTAGAATTTTCATGTTTTAGGGGCAAAATGGTAATTTTGTCACCTGAGGACAAAATGAGAATTTTTAGAAAATATTTTGATCACATTTGACTCATTGGAGTATGATTTGAGTTAGAGAGGTGAAAAATTTAAATTCTGACATTTTGGAGTCCTAGGGGTAAAATGATAATTTTACGAGTTACCGGGGCAAAGTTGGAATTTTAGAATTTTACACCACCTAACACTTGTCATGCCCATGGATTTCAGCCATTAACATTTTACATTGTGGATAATTGAAACATTTTATGTGGTGGAGAGAGATTGCTTAATGGATAAGTATTACACATGGACCAATGGAAATATGTCATGTGTCAAGCTTGGATTATTCTAGAATTTCCTTGTAAAATCTATTTAAAACTCTCTTAGTCTCACCCATATGGCCGGCCAAAGCATGAAGTGAAGAAGAAAGGAAAGAACACAAACCCTCGGTGGGAAAATTGAAGAAAAACTGTGAGATTTCAAGGGATTAAGCTAATAAAGGTTAAATTTTGTGATTTTATCTTGTGATTTACACTACCCATGCTTTCTTTTTCATTTTCCATGTTTAGAACTTAAGTTTGCATGATGAACCCATGCTGGCCGAATTTGAGAGGAGAGGTTTTGAGCATTGATTTTGCTAGATTTCAAGCTAATTAAGTGTTTTTGGTTGTTTGGTAATGGAAAGTATGAAAATCTAGCAAGGAATCACTTTGTTCTTCACAAACCCACAAGAGGCCGAATTTTCTAGGGAGGATGTTGAGGTTGAAATTGATGATATTTCGTGATATTTTGGTGGTATTTAATGATTGGTGAGGCTAGAAATTTAATGGGAAATTTTGGCATGAAAATCTGAATTTTTACCTAATGTATAGACATGTGCGATTTATGGTCCGGACTGATAAATTGAATCATATTCACAATCATTGAGGTATTTTAAGTATAATTGGGGTGTAGAAAGTGAAAGAAATCAATTTGGAGTTAAATTGGAGGTTTTAGCCAATTACACCTAGAATAGTGCGAATTAGGTCGAATACCATATTTAAACGGCTATTCGAACATTTTGCATCACATTTCATGCATTCATATAGATTTATAGAGCCTGAAATAGTTTATGGTAAATTGACACAATTTATTGAAATTCGTGTCACGTATGATGTATAGGTGGTGAGCCCTCTAACAAGGGTAAAGAGATTGTGCCCGAAGCCCTAGAATAGGAGTATATTGAACTTCTAGTACTGTGAGTAACCTTACTATCATCTTAATTATCTAAATTGGTTTTTATCCGATTTTGTGAATTTTATGGAAAATGAATTAAATGATTAATTTTTCGATTTTATAAACAAAATGTGATTTAGTGAAATGATTTCATAAAATTGTTTTAAAATTGAATAATGGCTTTTCAAATAGAGTAATTGGAGACCATTTGATGTATTGTGAATTTATGGTTATAATTGATTGGCTTATGACAATATTGGCATGAATGGCTGAATTGGTATTTGTGTTGAAATGTATAAACTGTTGTTTGCCTTTATAGGCTGGATAATGATAAAATTGCCATGTCATGCTGTTGCAAATTTTATTGTATGGTGGGTTTAGCTTGCTGTAGTGGGTTGGTTCTGTGGACTAGCCTATTAGAAGGGCACAGAACCTGGTCATATTCTTACCTCGGTTGGAGAGGTGAGTAGGGTAACTCCCGAGGTATAACTTTTAGAAATCACTTCACGCCAAACCACCATGTGAGGGCGAACTCAGCCAACGCCAAGGAACGGCTATATTTTCAAAATAAAAAACATGATTTATGAATACATAACTTTTTAATAGCCTTGGCGGACTCGGTTTGGGATAGCCCGCAGCCAAGGTATCCCTGATAACTAGGTATGAGAATGATTTTGGCACGAGCCAAAGTTTTAAGAAATTCATAAGCCATGTTAATTACTTGATTTATATGAATTGATTTTATTCGGTTGAAACAAATTGAAAGATAATGAATTTCAGTATGTTAAGCTGTTTTATCTGTCTCCATTTACTCAACTTTAGATGGTTTAGATGGTATCTGTTTACTCACTGAGATTTTATAATCTCACCACCCTCATTTTCAACCATTTCAGGCCCGAGGTAGCCTATGGATAGTAGATATAGTCAAGGATTATAGTCGGCTTTACTACTCCAAAAACTGTAGGTTTACTGTCTTAGTGCACTTTTGTTCCTTGTGTGCCCACGAGTCATTGTAAAGTAAATTTCATATCTCGGTTATCTGTATTATAGTACGTATGAATTTATTTAGCTTTTACATTACAAAAATTATTTACCGATGACTATAAATATTGTTTTACAAGAAATTAGAATATTTTATTGAATATTTTTATTTTATTCAAATAGTTGCAATATCATTTTTAATAAATGTTTTAGACACCCAAATTTATTTTAAATAATGAAATATGTGTTTTCCACTCATTTACTACATCTTTAGTCGGGTTTAAAAAATTTTGAGGAAAAATGACGAAAACACCCTTGTGAGGCAAAAATTATTTTTCCACGGTTTTGAAAAGGAAAAAGCTTAAAATTCTTTAAAAATAAGGTTTGGCGATGATTACTCGCACGGGAGATGAAAAAAATGGTACTAAAGCCTTGCGGGGTTCCGGTTGGCACTCTGGGTAACGAATGTCTACCGGGACGTCGCGACGGTTGTCAAGGGCTCGAGGGGAGTACTAGGTTATGATAGGAGCTTTTTGACTTGCCAATCAAGGATAGCTACCGGTTGCTCCTCATAGGTCAAATCATCTTTCAACTGGATGGTCTCATACCGTATTACATGAGATGGATCTGGGTTATACTTCCTAAGCATTGACACATGAAACACGGGGTGAATATTCGAAAGGTCTTGTAGTAATGCCAACCAATATGCTACTGCTCCAACCCTTTCTAAGATCTCGAAGGGTCCTATATACCGAGGGCTCAATTTTCCTTTCTTGCCGAACATCATTACCCCTTTTTGTTAGTGAGACCTTCAAAAATACATGATCCCCTACTTGAAACTCCAAGTCTCTTCGTCTGTTATCAGCATATGATTTTTATCTACTTTGTGCTGACAACATCCTCTGTCGAATCATATGTATCTTCTCGATGGCGTCCTGTACCAACTCAGGCCCTAAGAGTTTCCTTTCTCCCACCTCTAGCCATTCAATGGGTGACCTACATCTCCGTCCATATAATGCTTCAAATGGTGCCATTTGGATACTAGTTTGGAAACTGTTGTTGTAGGCAAACTCCACTAAGGGTAGATATCGATCTCACCTGACCTCAAGGTCTATTACACAGGCCTTCAACATATCTTCCAATGTTTGTATCGTCCGTTCAGACTGGCCATCGGTTTGTGGGTGGAAAGTCGTGCTAAAATCTAACTTAGTGCCCAACGCTTCCTGTAGCTTTTCCTAGAACCTACTGGTGAATTGTGCCCCCATGTCGGATACTATAGAAACAGGAATGCCATGCAGCCATATTATCTCGTCTACATAAAGCTAGGCGTACTGGGTAGTCCTGTATGTAGTTTTAAGTAGAAGGAAGTGAGCTGATTTTGTTAATCGATCAACTATGACCCAGATCGAGTCGTAACCCCCACTAGTCTAAGGCAAACCCGTTACAAAGTCCATTGCAATATGCTCCCACTTCCATTCGAGCACTAGTAATGGCTATAGTAGCCTTGCAAGCCTTTGGTGCTCAGCCTTAACTTGCTAACAAACTAGGCACTTGGAGACAAACTCAGCTACATCTTTCTTGAGTCCTTCCCACCAATACAACTCCTTCAAATCTTGATACATCTTTGTAGCCCCTAGATGTACCACATAGGCTACCATGTGTGCTTCTTCCAATATTTCTCTCCTCAATCCATCACTAGTGGCACATAAAGTCTAGTTCCATACCTCAACACTCCATTTGTGCCTTTAGTAAACATTTTCCCTTTCTTTCTTTGAGGGTCCTCTAAGGCCTTAGCTACGAACTTATCTTTACTTTGTGCTTTTTTAATTCGGTCATTAAAATAGGCCTCACTCTAAAATGTGCTAGCAATGCATTTGCCTCCGAAACTTCCAAATGCACCCCCATGTCTCCCAAACTATGGATCTCTTATCTGTAGAGATATGTGCTAGACTCCCCATAGATTTTCGACTCAAGGCATCCGCCATTACGTTTGCCTTATCTGGATGGTAAAGAATAGTATGATCGTAATCCTTTAGCAACTCCATCCATCTACGTTGTCATAAGTTAAGATCCTTCTGCTGAAATATATACTTTAAACTTTTGTGGTCCGTATATATCTTGCAAGTCTCACCACACAAGTAATGCCTCAAAATTTTTAAGGCAAACGCAATTATTGCCATCTCCAAATCGTGTGCGGCGTAATTCTGCTCATGCCTTTTAAGTTGCCTTGATGCATACGCAATCACCTTCCCATGCTACATTAATACACACCCTAAACCAACCCGCGATGCATCATAAAATACCGTACAACCCCCTATGCCTTGCGGTAGGCTTAATGCTGAAGCTGTGGTGAGACATACCTTAAGCTTCTCAAAGCTATCCTCACAAGCATTAGACCACTCAAATTTTGTATCTTTACGTGTCAGCTTAGTCAGAGGGGTGACTATTTTGGAGAAGTCCTTCACAAAATGACGATAATAGCCAACTAAACCCAAAATGCTTCTAGTCTCCGTAACTGATGTTGGCCTTGGCCGCTTTTGCACTGCCTTTACTTTCTTTGGATTGACTTGTACCCCATCTTTGGGTACCACATGTCCCAAAAATGCAACGCTTTCAAGCCAGAACTCACACTTGGAGAACTTGGCATATAATCGATGTTTTCTCAAATTTTGGAGCACTATCTTAAGATGCTGCTCGTGTTCCTTTTTGCTTATCGAGTAGATCAAGATGTCGTCAATAAACACCACCACGAACTTGTCCAAATAGGGCTTGAACACTCGATTCATCAAATCCATAAAGGCCGTAGGTGCATTCGTAAGCCCAAATGACATCACTAAGAACTCATAGTGCCCATATCTTGTTCGAAATGCGGTTTTGGGTATATCGTCATTCTGGATCCTCAACTGATGGTACCCAGATCGTAAATCTATCTTAGAGAAACATTGTGCTCCTTGTAGTTGATTAAATAAATCATCTATTCTTGGAAGGGGATACTTATTCTTCACCATCACTTTATTAAGCTATCGATAATCAATGCACAGTCTAAGCAACCTATCTTTTTTCTTCACAAATAGCACCGATGCTCCCCATGGTGAGATGCTAGGACGAATGAAGCCTTTATCTAATAAATCCTCCAACTGATCCTTAAGTTCCTTAGGGTCCGTTGGTGCCATTCTATATAGGGGTATGGATATAGGTCTAGTGTCAGGAATCAAATCTATGCAAAATTCAATCTGTCATTCGTGAAGCAAACCTAGTAGTTCTTCAGGAAATACATCCATGAACTCATTCACCATCGACACTTGGCTTATATCTCTAACCTTCGCCTGAGTATCCCTTACCATAACCAAGTAACCTAAACAACCCTGTTTTAACAACCTTCTGGTAGACATGACCGATATCAAATTGGTTGGAGCATTACTCCTATCCCCCTAAATACTAAATGATGGTTCACCGGGAAAATCAAATCTAACCAATTTATGATAACAATCCACACTGATAGGGCAGGGTGATAGCCAATCCAATCCTAAGATCACATCAAAGTCTAAGGTGTCTAACACCACTAGATTCACCAAAGTGTCCTTGTCTTTGACTCGAACTACACAGAACTCATATTCCCATTCGGCCACAAATACCTCCTTTAAAGGAGTAAAGACCACTAATTGTTCTTCTCTCCTAACACAATCCTTACCCAAACGAGATGCAAAGCATGGAGAAATAAAACAGTGGGTAGCACCATGATCAAACAATACTCGAGCATTCATATTACAAACGGAAAGAGTACCTGAGACCATTGCATTGGATGTCTAGGCCTCTTGGGGTGTTAAAGCATATACCCTCGCTTAACCTCTACCGGTGGAACTTTGACGTCTAGACCCAAAAAGCTTGCCTTGAGAGGAAGTGACAGCATCTCTACCTCTTGATCCACTAGCCTCTCGATCAGATGGGGTGACAACTGAAGGAGTAGACGAAGTTGGCTGGGTGGAGCTACGAGCAGAACCTTGTGATTGATGGGTCATCGGGCAATTCCTCATAATATGTCCAAGTTGACCACACCTGAAACAAACTCTTGTAATAAGAAAACATCATCCCTTATGTCGCACCCCACAAGTACTGCAAGGGTTGATAACTTAACTACTCTACCTTGAATCTTACTACCTTCCCCCATCAAAGGTTTTTTGCCTTGATCCAACACTGGCACTAGCAACATCATTCCCCTGTTGGGGAAACCGTGATTCCCTAATGGGCCCTAATGGCTAGAAGATGAAATACCACTACTGAAATCCTTGCGACCTTGATAGCCCTTTATCTTGGCCTTTTTTGCTTTATCCCTCATAGCCCTACTCTCACTGGTCCTCATCTCAATTCGCTGAGTGTCATCCACTGTTGCAGAGTAAGTACTAAAATCTCGAGATGCCACAGCCATAAACAATGGCTCCACTAACCCATCCACAAACCTTTATATATTCATCTCCTCTGTAAAAACTAAATAAGGCGCATACCGAGACAATTGTGTGAATTTTATGTCATAATCAGACACCGTCATACTCGAGGTCTGTACCAAAGCCTCAAACTCCTTGGCTCTGGCATTACGTACACTGAATGGTAAAAATTGACCTAAAAAGGTTGTGCTGAACTCACTCCAAGTCAACGGTACTGCATCCGTTGGTCTGCCTCTACATAAGGAACTATACCACTCTTGCGCCACCTTCTCTAATCGGAAGGCGACTAGTTCGACTGATCGGACATTGGAACATCCCAAGGCTTTACAAATCTTCTTCATCTTATCTAAGAAAATATGGGGTTTCTCTGATGCATCAAACCTTGAAAATGACGGAGGCTTAAGCTTGAGAAAATCAAGAAGAGAAATCTGTGAAACCTTGACCTTCATAGATGTGTAAATCGAGGTGGAACTGATGTTTAAAGGTTTAATTTGAGCTAATGATGTTAGTTTTATGTTACTTATAATTATTTTATGTCGTTATAGGAGTAGGATCAAAAATAATTTTAATTGGTGAAGAAAGGTGCATAATGAACAGTAGCCTTATTTGCATATGTTTTGGTTTTTCAAGTATATCTCCCATTACAAAAATTCAAATAACATGATTTTTAAGGCATTAGAAAGATAAGAGGTAGGGCTACAACTTTGATGTTTACTACTTTGCCCAGTTTTGATGGGAAGATAGTCAAAATTTTTATCAAAGTGAAAGAATTATGCTAGAAGAACTGAAATTGGCAGAATGTTTGAGAGCGGCGGCGCTGGAAATTGAGAGCCGTGGCCCTCATCGTAAATTCTACAAATAACAAGATTTTGGGGTTTTTGAAGCTAGGACTTTTAGGGGCTACTTAAGGGACCTCTTTAAGAGGATTTTCGACCTTTTCCTAGTGTCAAAAGAGTAAAAGATTTCACAAGAACAAGAGGAAGACAAATGGCATTGCTAAGGGCATTATTGTAATTTTATGAATAATTGGATAAGTTTTAACTATAAATATCTTCATTCTCCAGCACCTTCCTAAGATTTCCAGCACTTTATCTTCTTCTTCTCTCTCCCATCCCATATTTCTTCACTTTCCATGGGAGTACTCTTCAAGCTTCCATAACTCTCTCAAGTTAGCCTTCATTTTCATGCTTTTGTGCATTTTTTTTATAGAACCTCTTATGCTCTTTCACTCTTTCACCTTAAAACCCTTGAAATGTCTTAGATCAATACTTTCTCTCACTAACTAGGGTTTTAGAGAGAGAAAGAAAAACCTTCTATAATAGTTGGGAATTCTTAAGGAGATATTCAATTGCAAATCTAGCAAGGTGAGCATTGAAATTGAGTTGATATTTTAGTTGTTGAGAATGATTAATAGTTAGATTTATGAGTGTCTTGTAGTTGAGGTAGTTTATTCATTTTGGTGTGATTATAATAGTGCAAATAAATAGCCACTTGATGGTAGTTGGAAGCTAGTTAGGAATAACTAGTGGAACATGATTTAGGAGATAACTTTTAGAATTATGGTTATGTGATTGAGTTGATTGTGATGCTAATGTGTGATAGGCTCCACCGAAACCCCACATCACCATTTGGGGCATTAGTGGAAGTTGGAGCTGCTTTAAGAATCGACAAAGACAGGTGAGTGAACTTGCATTTCAAAACTGTTTTGGGATATGTGAATATATTTGGACAAATATTTTGAATGATTTATCCAATTCTCTTTCAAAAAAATAAAAAATAAAAAGTGCATGGGAACATGCCCTTATGAAATGTCTTTATGTTGTGAAATGGGAAGTGTGATGAATCCATGTGTTTCGGTATGATGTTGATATATATATATATATATATATGTATAGTACATTGGTAGATAATATTGTGTAATGGATATAACTGTGTGTGTGCATGATATGGAGGGATGCACATACCGGTAATGACGGTGGTGAGGTAGGCGGATGATGATATTGCCCGTGTGCACGATATGGGGGGATGTACACGACGACATTAGATGTGCATGATGTGGGGGGATGCACACGATGACTCCAGCTATGTGCACGATGTGGGGGGATGCACATGAGTTGGGGAGGCGGTGGATGTATATATATACATATATGTTTCCATATGTTCACATGTATTAATGCAATAAAGATTTTATGAATAACATGTGTGACTATAATTTATGTGGAATCCTGCTTGCTGAATCTTGAGCATTTGTTTGTGATCCAAATTGATTTGCATTGCAGTGAAATGGTTTATTTAGGATGAAAGGAAGTCTTTCTTGTTGCTCTGTTTCTCGTTGTAGCGAGAATGAAACTTTCTGTTCCACTTATCATTTGGCTGGTTTTTGCCATATTTTTCACTTCTCTAATTTCATGTTGGATATGAATTCTCTATCGTCACATGATTTATCAACCAAGGGTTCAATTAAGGGTTTTAATAAGGACTTAAGCTAAAGTGCATCGTTTTCAAATAAGTGTATTATGATTTCAAACTTTTCCTTATTATATTGCTTGTTCCCTTCATATGTTCACTCACTGGGTTTATACTCATCGTTTTCAGCTTCATGTTTTCAGATCAAGAGGTAGTTGGTAACTAGGTCGAGGTGTCTTCGTATATTGGACCCTTGGTAGGTGTCTTGACATTCAGTAGCTGTACATTCGTCTGAGTCTCTCCGCTAGAAATCGAGTCTTCTTATTGATATGTATAGACAAACCTGATGTAAATTGTTAAGACATATATTTTAGACAATGTATGCATATTTGGATTGGTATGCCACTAAGAGTCGGAAATGGTTAGCATTATTTTGGTTCGAAATTACGAAATGTGACTTTAGTAACTTTGATGGAATAATGAGCAAGATAATATAGATAGGTTTGCTTGGGCTTAATGGACTACGTCCATTGAGTCCATGCATCGGTCACGGCTTGGAAATTGGGTCGTGACAAAATCTCTAAATGACCCCTTTCAACCTTAAGATGTTGGCGTTCGGCCTGCCCTTGGAGCCTAGGGGATTCTTGTACTGTAGGTCTCCCCTCCACTACTCCCTGTATATCATCCATACGGGCTGTCATCATCTCTACAACCCGATTATTCCTTGCAGGCCTGCTGCCAAGTCCTTGATGGTAATGCCCCTAGTTGGTTGTCTATCCACATCACTCCATGATTATCCCTCATCTCGTTTACTCACAGGCATATTCGCCCTCATCGACCTAGTGGCCCCACCATGTCTACCTCGTCCCCTAAGGGTGGATGCTCGTGGCCTATCTGTCATCTCATTAGGAGCATCTTGCTCCCCTATCCGTTTTGAAGTGGCTCGTGTCTTAGGTGACATTCTTACCTAGACAAAAGCAAACACCTATTATTAAACACATTTTTCTATAATCATACATAAAGGAAAATGTGGTTTCTAAGATAGGGAATCTATGCGGTCCCTTGGTTGTAAAATGTGCCACGGTTCACACTTCACAACCGAAGTTTCCATATAAAGACCCGACACTCCGCTGGACCAATAAAAGGAAGTCCTAAGACCTAGACAACCTAGGGCTTTGATACCAAGTCTGTCACGACCCAATTTTCAGACCATGACTGACTCATGGGCCCAATGGGCATAGCCCACTAAGCCCAAGCAAGCCTACTATATAATCTTGCTCAACATTCCATCAACTATTCTCAAGTCACCTTTCATAAGTCCAACTTATAATCACTTTAATAATGGGGTACGGCAATCAAAAACTTCATTGATATAAACCCAAAATGATGTTAACATTTCAACTTATGGTGGCATTAATAGTTAAAATATACATATTTTGTCTAAGACACGTATCTTAGTACTTTTGCATCACATGAACGTATTCATAAAACAAAATGACTCCTAACTTCCAGTTGAGTGACCACAGTGAAGGTGCGGCTACTAAATGATAAAATACTTACCAAGGAGACGAAACTACGTGGACACCTCGACCTAGGTTCTAACTGCCTCCTGATCTGAAAACATGAAATTGAAAACAGTGAGTACAAACTCAGTGAGTGAACGTAAGAAGGGAACAAGCAATTGATAGTAAGAATTTGGAAATCATGATGCACTTGTTTCAAAAACAATGCAATTGATTTAATTTCTTACTAAAAACCCCTCCTTTCAAACTTTGATTAATAACCTCATAGTGTTGAAAAAACCCATGATCAATCCATGAAGTTAAATGGGTGAAAAATATGTCAAAATCAAGCAAGGTAGCAAGCATGGTAGCAAGTTTCTTGCTATAGCGAGAAATAGTATCAGTTTGCATATGTTTTAGTTTTTCTAGCATATCTCACGATACAGAAGTCCAATTGTCCTAATTTTTATACCATTTGAAAGCTAAGAGGAAGGGATACAACTTTTATGTTTACCACGTTTCCCATTTCAGACAAGAAGGTGGTCAAAATTTTCATTGATGTGAAAGCACTACATTAGAACCTGAGAGTTTCTCATTATAGCGAGTTGCTGGCGGCCAAAACAGAATGTTTCTCACTGCAGCAAGAATACTTTCTTGCTGCAGTGAGAAGCAGGGCACCTAAATGTAAAAAAGACCTCTTTTGCACTAAAAATCCATTTGGTGCTGCAATAAAATCAATTTGCAAGAAAATGGGAAATTCTCAAGGTTCATCATGCCAATTTCAACATGCCGTACAATCACATTTTATAATCACACACATTCTATCACATATCTATAGATATAATCATATATAACAACTACACCACCCCGCCTTCCTCAACTCTTGTGCACTCCCTACACGCACAAGGCAATACCACCATATGTGCACTCCCTACTCGCACACCTTATTATCATCCTACAACATTATTTATCATTGCACAACATACATTCAAATATATATACCAACACAATATTGGAGCACATGAATTCATCCTCTTTACACATTTCACACCTTTTACAACATCAAAACATTTATCAAGGGCTTGTTCCCAGGCACCCATTTTTAATGACAAGTTGGATAAAATCATGCAAATAATTCATCTGAACACAAATCTATTTTCCAAAACAATTTTGAAATGCAAGTTCACTCACCGGTATTGTTGAACCTCTAATCAACTTTAACCTCCACTAATGGTTCAAATGGGGCTGTGGGGCCTCGTTCGAACCTATCACGCACAAAAACATCACAACCAATCCAATTTACATTAATATCACTCCAAAGGCTAGTTTCTAATTCAAGTTCTACTAGTCATTCCTAATTGGCTTCCAACTATATCAAATGGCTATTCCTTGCACTACTCTAATCACACTAAAAATGAATAAACAACCTTAACAATAAAATAGCTCATAATCCCAATTACTAGCCATTATCAACAACTTAAAACTAAGCCTAGTTCATCACTCACCTTAGGGTTTCTTTGTAGGTTAATTCTCGTCCAATAGTTTTCAAACAAATGTGGAAAGTCTCTCTCTCTCTTTCTCTCTCTATAACGTCCAGCTAGTGAGAGAGTGTAATAAGGAAAGGTTTTTGAGAGTTTTATGGTGAAAAAGTAAAAGAGCACAAAGAACTTTGTGAAAGGGTGCACAAAAACATGAAAATAGGGGTTAACTCGAGGAAATATATGGAAGTTTCAAAGCAAGCTTCCTTGGGGGGTGCAAAAATGTGGGAAAGGAAGAAGAAGAAGAAGAAGTGCTGAAAATTTGAAGAACCTCTTAAAAACTTAGAAATTTATGCTTTATGTTTATCCATTTTCTCATAAAATTACTAAAATGCCCTTAACAAGGTCATTTTGTCTTTCCATTACCTTTATACAATCTTTTTACTTCTTTGATACTGAGACAAGGTCCATAAGGGTCTAGAAATGCTCAGGTTCATGAAAAATTAAAAATTTCAACTCGAGATGCAAAATGACCGTTTTACCCCTATCGTGAAAATTATCATTATTTCTATCTTCTTCATTATCTTACCCTCATTCATTCATTCCTTAGGCCTACTTGGACCTTAATAACATTAGAAAACTACTTTCAAGGGTCATTAGGAGAAATGATGAAATTACCCCTGGTTCGTGTTATCGTTTCTACTTCTAGTTACGGGCTCTAGAGGTTGAGATCTCACAGGAAAACACTTTCTCTCTTTATCCTTTTGGAAACCGTAACCTTAAATGGAACTTGAAGCTCATTTGAAGTAGATCCAAGCTTGGGGAAACCACTCTAGAGGTAAGATTATGCCTTTTTACAGATTGATTTTCGATTTAATCAGTTTATAACTTTGAAATCCAATTATCCCAATTTTGGTGAAAATTCTCTCTTTGGGCTTTGTTGGGAATTTGGAGTTGAAATTGGGTAACCCAACACCAAAAGCTAAGGATTTAGGTCTTTGAAACTTAAGATTTGAAACCTAGGTTTTTTATCTAAGAGCAACTAAAACTAAACCTAGTTTGAAATGTTAGGAGCTTTCAAAAGCTAAGAAATAATTGTTACTTTGATTTGTTCAAGGGAAAAATCATTGGTGAGCTAAAGAGCCATTGGAGGCAAGAAAAGCTTGACTTGGCTGTGAAAGTGCCTTCAACTGTCATTGTGAATGGGGTTTATTATGTAAATAAATTCATGTGATGCATGACGTATTGTTAAATGCACTGCCATGGTACTTGAATGAAATATATATAAATATATATGTTTAAAACTGCCTAGATCAATGTGCCTAGTCTAGTGAGTTGATTGTATGCGAATCTATGTGTTTATGCCTTAGTGCAAGCCACATAGTGACATGTGTTTGAGCTTAGACTAGGGGTCTAGTGAATACGATTAATGTAAGAGAATATGATGAATGTTTAGGAGTAGTTTTCTGAAGACAAATAGCCTCTTAGAGGATTTTAAGTATTTGATGCCTTAAAGGATTAAGGCACCTTGAAATGATATTGAGCTAGTTAGGAATTTAAGCTCCTTAAACATGATTTTGATGTGAAATGGTATATAAGTGGTATCAATGGCATGAAAGCCTTGATTGTGGGTATGTATTTCATCTGATGATGAGAAATTCTAGATGTTGATTTGATTTGAGGTTGAGTGGAGTCCTATCCTTATGATCTGACTCTCTGAGCGAGTTTTGTTCTTTATTAGATGTTTTGACTCTAAGCATGATTTGATTCTCCATCGGTTGCTTAGGCATCATTTGTGATTCAATTCTCTGTTAGTGGCCTTAGCCCTAAGCGTGATTTGAACCCTCCGCTAATCACTTCGATATTATGCTTGATCTGATTCTCCACTGGTTGCTTTGATACTGAGTGTGATTTAACTCCTCCAATTGACCACCATACGTGATTTGATTATGTCTAGGGAGGACTATTCATTTATGATATATTGATTGTGACTATGAGACTTGTGAATAACATGTTGTAGTATTTGATTATGTGATTATTGAGAAATAAATGAACATGATCAGTATGTGACAGCATAACTTCAAAGTGAATAGAAATGAGTCTAAACTTGATATTACTTTTCGGCAACTAAGGTGTGCTTATGGAGATTAACCTTGTGAGGGCTTCTAGGGAAAGCTTGATTTGTTATGCATTATTTGTGGAGACATAATGGCATAAATATGATTTGTGAGATTTAGGGAAATACCCTTAGGGATGATTTAATATACCCTTAACATTGAAGTTGTTTGTGAGAATATTCTATTTACATTTGGAGTGCAATATATATATATATATGATTATTTGCATTATAATATTGATTTGTATGCACCCCGCACTGAATATTAGATGACTCACCCATTTATTTGTACCATGTGTAGATGAATAAGCCACAAGGCTTGCGTGGTAGTCGTCCTCTCTTTATTGACAGATTTTGGCATCTGGTAGGTTCTTATCTGTTGAGTCCACTCCATTGAGTTCGATGTGTAGTAGTTTCCACATTTCAGTTTTAAAAGTTAAAAAATATTTTATTTCGAATATTGTAGGCATTGTGTTGTCGATATTATGTTTAAGGTCGTATAGTACGAACTCTCTTTATTAGCCAACATATGGCTTGAACAATATGTTACGGTGTTTTATTTTGAATTACATGCCTAGAGGTAATATTGTAAAGGTTTAATCAAAAGAAAACGCCTTTGAGTTGATATTGACCATCCATTTAGTGTTATGGATGCATCAAACATGCTCCATAATTATCAAAATTAAAATTAAAGAATAAATGATTTAATTCTTTAATTATCATTTAGAGTTCTTGATAAAATAAAACTCCTTATTGAATAGTAACTCTTATTTTATTATTATCCATCTTTATTTAAAAAGAATTAATAATAAATAAAAGTGTGGTAGTCAAACATGGAGTCTCCATTTATCAACATGGATGTCTAGATTCATTTTGCAAGAATCCTCTTAGCATTATCTTAATTTAAGACAACTCTTGTCTTTAATTAGGACAAAAAGATTTTTATCTTGTCTAAATTGAGACAAATATGTTTTCGTGTTTAGATTAAGACAAAATATTTTTCTTGTTTTAAATTAAGATAAACATATTTTCTTGTCTAAATTAAAACCAACCATATTTTCTTGTCTAAATTAAGACAAACATGTTAAAGCTGCCATTTTGTACACAATTTAATTAATCAAATTAAAACATGCATTCCAACTTAAACAAGTTGAATTCTACGAAGCTAAGTGGGGAATCTATTTGGACATAGCTATTCCAAGCTCTAATAAACTTAGAATTATTCTTAATCTTATTAAACATGATTCAAACTTATTAACCATGAGGTCACTCCACCATAGATTCATGGTTACACTCTTGGATTAACCATAATTTTAAGAAACAATTCAACACTTGATATTAATTATTAGTGTCTAATTGCAGACCTTATATTGTGAACTTTCATAACCATCCAATGACAAAAGGTGAAATTACCGTTTTACCTTTTATGTCAATTTTGTCCCCTAGTCTTAAATTTCATCCAATTAGTGATTCAATATTCTCGATTTAGTCTTTTGAGTATCTAGATGTGATGAGTAGCTAATTCATCAATCCACAAGGCCTAGATTATTCACCAATCTTCCTAAAATTGCTAGAAGTGGTGTTAATGCTATGAACTCCATTATTTGTATATATGTTCCCAGATGTTCATCTCGTTATAATCCCAAAATACGGAGTCTAGATCAACGCTCTATGATGATCATGCTCATGGTAAATCAAAGATTATAAGGAGATTAAACACCAGTCCATTATCCATTAGGATTTCGTTTCTACTATAAGCAAATGCATAAGTATGAGATCAAGATTTAAGTAATGGTTAAACTTAAATTTGATTCTCACATGATTCCAGTTCATGTTATAGTGTCATTACTCAAAGTCAACCATTTTAATGATTTGAGACTCATCATTCCCTTGAAGCGAATCACATTTATTTCGTTGGAAGTAATCTAGATGCTATAGCCTTCACAAAATAAAGTGACCAGCTTTATTATATGGTTGTGAACCATTTTTAGATTCAATTAAAATACATGTCTCCTATATATGACTCTTCATACAAATGTATTTTAATATCTCAATACAATCATGGTACCTTAATAACTAGATAAAGAATGCTTACTTAAAACAAACTCTTTTTCTTATTATCAAAACGTACATTCATTACAAATTTAATGAAATTAAGCATGAGAATATACTTTCTTTCTAGAGCACCATATTCTTAAAATTCCTAACAATCTCTCACTTACCCTAAAGCAAGTATGACATATCCCTCATTCCAAGACCATCTAAGTGACCATCAAAACTCTTTTGTGTTAAAGTCTTTGTGAATGGATCGGCGAGGTTCTGTTCTGCTGGAATTTTCTTCACAAGTACTTCTCCACTTTGTATGATCTCTCAAATGAGATGATACTTTCTTTCAATATGTTTTGCTGCTTTATGATTTTGCGATTCTTTTGAGTTTGCCACTACTCCACTATTATCACAATAGAGTGTAATAGGCTTATCTGCATTTGGAATTACTTCAAGGTCTATAAGGAACTTATGGAGCCATACAACTTCCTTTGCTGCTTCACAAGCCGCAACATACTTTGCGTTCATAGTAGAGTATACAATACAAGATTGCTTTACACTTCTCTAAACTATGGCTCATTTTCTAATGGTGAAAACAGATCTTGATGTCGATTTCCTAGAATCAACATTAAACTAAAAATCTGAATCAGTGTACCCAATTGCTATAAGGTCACTTCTAGAATATACAAGCATGTGATTCATCATTCTATGAAGATATTTAAAAATGCACTTGACTGCAGTCCAGTGCTTTATGCTTGGATTTGATTGAATATACTAACCAATCTAACTGCATAGCAAATATTTAGCCTAGCGCATAACATAACATACATGAGACTTCCAACAACAGATGCGTATGGAATCCGTCTCATGTTTTCAATTTTCTCTAGAGTTTTAGGTGACATCTCCTTAGAAAGTTTGATTTCATGTCTAGAGGGCATAAAACCTTTCTTGGAATCTTGCACAGCAAACTTGGCCAAAATCTTGTCTACGTAGGATGCTTGAATGCTATCTGCTTGTTTTTAGTATCCCTGATAAGTTTTATCCCCAGAACATAGCTAGCTTCTCCCAAATCCTTCAGATTGAATTGTTGGTTTAGCCAACCTTTAACTGTTGATAACATTCCTACATCATTCCCAATGAGTAGAATGTCATCAACATAAAGGACCAAGAAAAATAACTTTTTTATCTTGTATTTTTTTATAGACACAAGGTTCGTCAATATTTTGTTGGAAATTGTATGATTTGATAGTAGTATCAAATCTTATGTTCCAAGACCTAGATGCTTGCTTAAGTCCATAAATGGACCTATGCAATTCACAGACCTTATGCTTGTGGCCTTTTTTAATGAAACCTTCTAGTTGAGCCATATAAATGTGTTATTCAAAATCGTCATTTAAAAATGCGGTCTTGACATCCATTTTCCATATCTCATAATCAAGATATGCAATTATGGATAGGAGGATCTTGATGGATTTAAGCATAGCAACCTATAAGAAGGTTTCCTCATAATCAATTTCTTTTCTTTGGATAAAACCCTTGGCCACTAGTCTAGCCTTGAAAGTCTCTACCTTCCCATCACTTCCTCTTTTTCTCTTGTAAATTCATTGGCACCCTATGGGTTTTATCCCTTCAGGTGGATCTATTAAAGTGTAGACTTTGTTGGAATCCATGGAGTCCAACTTAGATTTCATTGCCTTATGCCACTCTTCAGCATCTACATTGTTAATAGCTTCCTTATATTTAATAAGGTTAGATTCATGTTCATTTAAGAGTGCAATCATGTTTTCTCCCAAACCTATGTATCTTTCTGGTTATCTCACAACTCTTCCACCATGTCGAGGCACCACTATTTGATGTTTAGCTTGTGTTTCTGTTTTAACCCTTGAATCAGACTGTGTTATGACTTTTTCAAAATTAACTCTTAAATTTAAAGGACAGACAATTCTTCTAAGATAATTTTACTTCTAGGTTTGTGATTTCTCACGAACTCTTCCTCTAAGAAAGTGGCATTCGCACTAACGAAAAACTTTCTTATCTTAAGGACTATAGAAGAAATAACCTCTTTGTAGTACCTCGTATTTTGATATGGTGGCTAATAAAGTTTATGGATGCAAATTGAGGTTAATTATCGAGTTAAAAAGGGTAATTTAGAAATGAACCTATGAAATCTCGATCTCTATAGACACATAACTAGAAGTAGACGCGATAACGTGGACTAGGGGTAATTTCATAATTTCTCTTAGTGAGCTCCTACGAGTGGGTTTTCTTGATGCTATTAAGGTCTAAATAGGCCTAAGAAAGGAATAAATGATGTTTATGATGGTAAATAAATGAAAAAGATAAAAACAATGATAATTTCCATGGTAGGGGCAAAATGGTCATTTTGCATCTCAGGTCTAAACTTTTATGTTTTCGTGAACCCGAGTATTTCTAGACTATTATGGACCTTGCCCTAGTGTCAAAAGAGTAAAAGGTTGCACAAAGGATGGGAGGAAGACAAAGTCACCATGTTAAGGGCATTTTGGTACTTTATGTGAGAAATGGATAAACTTTAGATATAAATATCGAAAACTCTAGCAATTTCCAGCAACTTCTAGCCATTTCTTCTTCCTTTTCCCCCTCATGTTTCTTCATCGCCATGGGAGCCTCCTTTAAAGCTTCCATAAATTTCTTTCTCTAGCTTCAATTTCATGCTTTTGAGCACTTTTTCATTGAACCTTTTGTGCTCTTTCACTCTCTCACCTTAAAACCCTTAAAAAGTCTTACTTCCATCTTCCTCTCACTAGCTGGACATGTAGAGAGAGAGAGAGTGTGTGTGTGTGATCTCCCTTGTTAGCTTGAAGAATTTTGAAAGAGAATTCAACTACAAAGACCATCAAGGTGAATATAAGTTAGGGTTAAATTTCTTTAGTTGTTGATAATGGCTAACAATGGGGTTTGTGAGTGTTTTATCATTGAGGTTGTTTATTCACTCTTAGGGTTACTAGAGTAGTGTGAATAACTAGCCATTTAATGGCAATTGGAAGCTAGTTAGGAATAACTAGTGAAACTTGATTAGGAAAGAGCTTTTGGATTATATTAATGCCAATTTGGGTTGGTTGTGATGTTGTGTGTGTATAGGTTCCAACAAGGCCTCACATGTCCATTTTGAGTATTAGTTGAGGTTAGAGTCAAGCAAAAGAATCAACAAGACCGGTGAGTGAACTTTCATTTCAAAATCATTTTGGGAAATATAATTGTGTTTGGTATGAAAAATTTGAATGATTTATTCCAAATTTTCTTAAAGAAATTTGTGTCGGGGAACAAGCCCTTGATAAAATATTTTGGTGCTGTGAAAATGTGAAATGTGTAAAAGGACGAACCTATGTGCTCCTATATTATGTTGATATATATATATATAAATATATGTTGTGCATGATGAATAATGTTGTGTAATGATATTGACCCCGCTATGTGCGTGTGGGAGTGTGCATAAGCCGATGCTGACTTGGCTATGTGCGAGTGGGAGTGCGCATAAGCCGATGCTGACCCGGCTATGTGCGAGTGGGAGTGCGCATAAGCAGATGCTGACTCGGCTATGTGCGAGTAGGGAGTGCGCATAAGTCGATGGTGATGATGACCTGGCTATGACGATGAATGAAGTGGGGTGGTGTATGTGTTTATATATGTTTTTATATGTATATGTGATAGAAAGTTTATGATTATAATATGTGATCAAAATGAATAATGAGAAACTTGATTATTGTCAATGTGTTCACTTTAATGTGCAATATGGTAGGAATGGATTTTGTGCCATGTGAAAATCCCTTAATTGTCATCTCCCCTGAATCTCGCAGCAGTGAGAAACTCTCGGGTGGTGGGGGCATAAGCCATCCCTGTTTCTCGATGCAACGAGAATGAATCTCGCTGCAGCAAAAATAAATCTTGCTGTAGTGAGAAACTCTTGGGTTCTGGTGCAGTGCTTTCACTTCAATAAAGATTTTGACCACCTTTCCTTCCGAACTGGGAAAAGTGGTAAACATAAAAGTTGTATCCATGCCTCTTATCTTTCTAAGGGTTCAAAAATCAGGTCAATTGGACTTTTTTAGTGGGAGATATGATAGAAAAACTAAAGCATATGCAAACTAAGACTGTTTCTCGCTGTAGCGAGAAACTTACTGCCATGCTTGCTACCTTGCTTGATTTTGACCTATTTTTCACCCATTTAACTTTATGGATTGATCATGGGTTTTTGAAACACTATGAGATTTTCGATCAAAGTCTGAAATGAGGGGTTTTTACTAAGAAATTAAATGAATTGCATTGTTTTTGAAACAAGTGCATCATGATTTCCATGTTCTCCTTATTGATTGCTTGTTCTCTTCTTATGTTCACTCACTGAGTTTTATACTCACGTTTTTAAACTTCATGTTTTCAGATTTGGAGATAGTTGGGACCTAGATTGAGTTGTCCATGAATGCTCGCCTTCTTGGTAGGTACTGTGGCATCTCAGTAACTGTACCTTCACCCACGGTCACTTCGCTGACCGTTAAGGGTCTGTTACTTGTGAACGCATATATGTAATGTAATCTGCTAGGATTCATATTATAAGTCAATTATGTATATTTGATTACCGACACCACTATGAGTTGGCAAACAGGTGACATTATTTTGGTATAATAAAATTATGAGTTTTGGGTCACTATAGAATATTACTGAAATATTTTTAGTTCAGAATTTCAATATATGGTTTTAGAAATGATGGTTAGGAATGATGATCGGGTTTGCATAAAAATGCTTGCTTGGGCTTAGTGGGCTATGCCCATTGGTCCCATGCACCGGTCATGGCTCGGTATTTGGGTTCTGACAAAGTTGGTATCAGAGCTCTAGGTTTAGTCGAGTTCTAGGGATTCTCGTGTCAGTCAGCGGAGTTGTCAGAGTTAATGTAGAGTCTTGTTTATGGTTTGTGACTACAGCACAAGTCATAGATAAAAGGCTATATGAACTCCTATTCCTAATAACTTATCCTCTTGCTAACATTATGTAAAGGTCATAAGTGGTGTCGTTGTCCGGGTTTGAGATGCCACCCGATACACAAGTTGTTGTTGGAAAGATTTTAAGTAAATGCTCCTAATGAAAGGCTAATGTAATAACAAATTCCTTCGATTAAAGATGGAGGAAATTGGAGTTGGACTAATAGGTCCGTAATGACTTATTCATTCAGTGGAGTTATAACTTGAGCCTATAATTATCAATGAGAAGAAATTGGACGCTATTGGATCTTTATTGCAATTAATATAAAGAAACATATACAGTAATGGTACAAGGGGCACACTTTGATTGGAATGAATAGTGATGATTGTGATTTACTTGGAGTTTATAAATTTAAGCATTAAGGTAAGAGTAAGCCAAAACTTATGTGCACGGAGGTAAGTACACTAGGTTAATTGAGCTTGTTATGCCATATATAAAAGGATTTGGTTTTGATTTCAATTAAGTAATTGCAAGATCCCAAGGTTCGATTTGAACTATTATGGTTTATAGTTACAAGTACATGAATTAGCTTAAGGGTGAAATTTAGTGACTATTATAATTGACGTGTGGTCATCAAGTGAGAGGTTGGTAAACAAATCTTCTCTAAGGAGGAGCATGAACTTTGTTATGCTGTGCATGAGGTCAAAGGATTAAAGGACTAGATGTGGATTTAGCTGTTTGAAATTAAATGACATAGAAATGACAAATTTAGTCGAAGTGCCATATGGAGTTCTATATGAAGATCGATATACGAATTACTTTAAAGGTCAATTTAAAAATATGTTTGGTTCAATATGCAACCTATGATGTAAATGATTAGTCTTGAATGTGATTCTCCAAAGGTAAGGGACTTAAAACATGTGGATTTTTGGATATGCTCTAAGAGGAAGCTTCTGCATTCTAAGCTTAAGAAATTTTGATCTTATGACTGCAAAAGCAAGATACAAAAATTTAGTGAATTGTCTATCTTATGGATGTAATTGGTTAAGAATAGATGAGTAAAGTCAAGATCTTAACACTAAGTGGTGTACAATTTGATATATGTGTACCTAAGAGTAAATTTGGAGATTTTGCTTAATCAATTTGCACTGAATGTTGTGGTAAAGGTATATGAATGTTAGTAGTGAAGTATGTCCAAAGTGAGATATGTGGAGACTAATGTTCAGATCGCAAACTTGTGATAGGAAGCTAGTTTTGCAAATTGTGGTTTCCATGATCATAAAATATATGGAGGTTATCAATATGTAGGCATACACTTGGAGTTGTACATCTTGTGATTCCCATGCATCATATGGAAGGAGATATCCCATAGGGGAGTTTACCCTAATTTATGGTTACAGGACTATAGGCTTGGCATAAGATTGAGAATGCCTTGCCATAAATGTGGAATGCATTATGAAAGGTTGAAAAGCCACATATATACCTTAACAAGGTCAATAACATGAATGAGGGGGAAATATGGATATTGATATGTTGAGCATAAAGAGCTTAAGGATAATTAATGCAATTATACTAAGTTAGATGGTCTGATCCGAACCAAGAACACGGACACCTTGGGAGATTTTAAAATAATGTCCAGTGGAGTCAATGAGCTAAAGTGTTATCGGGCATACAATGGACGATTAAAGTTATGAGTGGCTTTGAAGATAAGCTTTTGATTGATTAAGTTCTCAATGGAACCCTATTAAAGGAAGTGTTTAAGTGTTTTGGAAGTGTAAGGAAAGCATAAGAGAATATATTAGCTTGACTTGCTATAAGAGGTCAAAATTTGGATGGCCATCAGTGGCTTGTGAGTAACCCAGCAATGTATAGGTAAATGTGCAAGGGAGCTATGATTGATAGATAAGGGTAGAACTTTAATGATGAGACTGTGTTCACTACTTTAGGCATTGAACTGTAAATTATGAACATGTATCCACCTTGTGAACACCTTGGTGAGATAAATTCAAGAGATTTTTCACAATGAGAAAACACTATAGCTCAAAGAGTAAATGGCTGTATAATTAAGTTGGGACTCGTAACAATTATATCATATGAGTAAAATATATATATATATATATATGTTGCAAATATAAGGGTGCTTGGAAATGTTGGTTTGGGGCAACGATTACCTTGCCAATATCTAAATCTGATGAAGTTGTGGTCTCGATATGCTCGTAGATGCAAGGCATAAATGGTGAAATGTGTTTCCCCTACAAGTTTCAATTTGTTTTGAGTAATTATTAAGGTAAAGTGCTTAGTAAGGGTAGGCAAAGGTTGAATTGTGTTTCAAATGTTTAGAGAACGAGGGTGACACGATTGATTAAATGATACTACTATTGATGAGGGAATAGAAATGCGTTACGGGAATTGCAGAGATCTACTTAGAAAAGAGATGATGATTTAAGAATTCAAGTATACGTATATGAGTAAAGATTTGGTAATGAGACATGACCTAAAGTTGGAATACTACAATATGAATTTTGACTAAGAAAATCGACATATAAAACACGTGGTGTTTGGAGATGGTGCCAATTTGTGGTTGACTCTTGTATGAGAATGGAATATTGAAATCAGCTTTGTGTATTCACCACAAATGATAAGCATGATCTAACCAACCAAGCGAAGAAATGATTTTAAACTTGATTGTTGGTTATTTTGGTTTTACAAATGGCTTATTGAGCTTGATATGCCTAAGGCTATTCGAAGTTAAAATTTTTGGAAATATATATGTATGGATATATATGTTGCATATTGGTATAAAAGCTCATGCGGAGTTAGTTATAATTTGATTCGATGATGATATTCTATCAATGGTTATAGTGCTAGACAATGATTAAGATAATTTATCCCTGATTTTGGCAGTGAACAAGTGGATTATAATGCTGTTAGCTTAAAAATAAGTGTTTATACTTTTGGTATGAGTTCATCAAATTCTATTATATTGTGATAAAACTTGGTGTTTTGATATAACCTGAGAGGCTTGACATATGAATTAGCTTAACTGTGAGCTAGAAATTGTTAGGTTATTATGAAATACACAAATAGAGAAGTATGACATGAATTTAATATTCTAAGGGGCAATGGAAAATGATGTATCAGTTTTGGTATAGCTTTAATATATATAGTTTTGATATATAAAGATGTGGGGAAAGGTTTATAGCTTATGTGTAAAGGTGTGCATTTGAATTCGTATAATTAAAAGTGTAAAATCTGCCTTGATTGGTATAAAGCTCATGATTCAAAATGAATGATTATGGATTTAATTTTCTAAGGTAAAAAGGACTAAAAGAAGTTAATATCAAAAAGGTCTTAATAAATGCTTTTTATATTTTAAAGTACACTTAAGGAGAGATAAATGTTTAATTTGATCTTCAGATTGATAAACTAATGAGGCCATGAGATCTGATGTTTGGAATAAATTTAAGAAATATCAAGTTAGATATGTTGTAGGTGATTGATGACGAGCAAATTAGCTATGACATTGGAAATATAGAAATGATTAGTAATCAAAATAAAACTTGGAAAGGAACTTTAAAGGGAAAATTTTGAGCAACTTTAATCTTGAGAGGTTGAGTTATAGATTAAAGAGATTGGTTAAGATTATAAGGAGGTATGTGGAATGTCATGATTTATTGAAATGCCTTGTGGTATAAGTTGAGATTTATCTAGTGAGCACTCGATCATGAAGGTATTGGAGTTTGTTTTTGGGAATATGATGACTAATGGTTACTAGATTTGAATCATCTTTGATATTAAAAATAAAAAAAAATAAAAAATAGATGAAATGAATAAAGAGCATTTGATCCTTTTGTATTGTGAAATGCTTAAATGGAATTTATATGGGAGGATGAAAAATGAAATAGAGATTGGTTGACAAATTAGACCCATAGTCAATGGTGGAATAGATGCTTGAATATTGGAAGGTTTGATAAAGGAGCAAGGTAGAGGAGTTGTGGATGGTTAAGTAAACATGCATAATTGATGATTTAAGGATGATTTGATTGAGGTGTGACCAAAAATTAATAGCTTATTTGAATTCTCTTCATAAGATGAAGGATGATATTGTTTTGATCCAACAAGAGTAGTGCACATAACTATATACTATGACATTATCAAGTTTTCTATAAGATTGGAAGTCGATATGATGCATAAACCAAGATTCTATGTTCAAAATGCTCGACAAAAGTGATGTGGCAGAACTTTAGAACTTTGATTATTCACCCTATGCCGATTTGAATTCGAAGATGAATTCATTTTAAGTGGGGGAGATTGTAGTACCTCGTATTTTGATACGATAGCTAATAAAGTTTACGGATGCCAATTGAGGTTAATTACCGAGTTAAAAAGGGTAATTGGGAAGTGAACCTATGAAATCTCGATCTCCATAGACACATAACTAGAAGTAGACACGATAATGCGAACCAGGGGTAATTTCGTAATTTCTCTTGGTGAGCTCCTACGAGTGGGTTTCTTGATGCTATTAAGGTCTAAATAGGCCTAAGGAAGGAATAAATGATGTTTATGATGGTAAATAAATGAAGAAGATAAAAATAATGATAATTTCCGCTATAAGAGCAAAATGGTCATTTTGCATCCGGGTCTAAATTTTTATGTTTTCATGAACACAAGTATTTCTAGACTATTATGGACCTTGCCCTAGTGTCAAAAGAGTAAAAGGTTGCATAAAGGATGAGAGGAAGACAACGTCACCATGTTAAGGGCATTTTGGTAATTTATGTGAGAAATGGATAAACTTTAGATATAAATATCTAAAGCTCCAGCAATTTCTAGTAGCTTCCAACCATTTCTTTTTCCTTTCCCCTCTCACGTTTCTTCATCTCCATGGGAGCCTCCCTTAAAGCTTCCATAACTTTCTCTCTCTAGCTTCAATTTCATGCTTTTGAGCACTTTTTCATAGAATCTTTTGTGCTCTTTCACTCTCTCACCTTAAAATCCTTAAAAAGTCTTAATTCCATCTTCCTCTCACTAGCTGGACATGTAGAGAGAGAGAGAGTGTGTGATTTCCCTTGTTAGCTTGAAGAATTTTGAAAGAGAATTCAACTACAAAGACCATCAAGGTGAATATAAGTTAAGGTTAAGTTTCTTTAGTTGTTGATAATGGCTAACAATGGGGTTTGTGAGTGTTTTATCATTGAGGTTGTTTATTCACTCTTAGGGTGACTAGAGTAGTGTGAATAACTAGCCATTTAATGGCAATTGGAAGCTAGTTAGGAATAACTAGTGGAAGTTGATTAGGAAAGAGCTTTTGGATTATATTAATGCCAATTTGGGTTGGTTTTGATGTGTGTGTATAGGTTTCAACAAGGCCTCACATGTCCATTTGGAGTATTAGTTGAGGTTAGAGTCAAGCAAAAGAATCAACAAGACCGGTGAGTGAACTTGCATTGCAAAATCGTTTTGGGAAATATAATTGTGTTTTGTATGAAACATTTGAATGATTTATTTCAACTTTTTTTTAAAAAATGTGTGCCGGGGAACAAACCCTTGATAAAATGTTTTGGTGTTGTGAAAATGTGAAATGTGTAAAAGGACGAACCTATGTGCTACTATATTATGTTGATTTATATATATATATATATATTTACGAATATATGTTGTGCATCGATGAATAATGTTGTGTAATGATATTGACCCGACTACGTGTAAGTAGGAGTGCGTATAAGCCGATGTTGACCCGGCTATGTGCGAGTGGGAGTGCGCATAACCCGATGTTGACCCGGCTATGTGTGAGTGGGAGTGCGCATAAGCCGATGCTAACTCGGCTATGTGCGAGTAGGGAGTGTGCATAAGCAGATGGTGATGATGACCTGGCTATGACAATGAATGAAGTGGGGTGGTGTACGTGTTTATATATGTGATAGAAAGTTTATGATTATAATATGTGATCGAAATGAATAATGAGAAACTTGATTATTGTCAATGTGTTCACTTTGATGTGCAATATGGTAGGAATGGATTTTGTGGCATGTGAAAATCCCTTAATTGTCATCTCCCTTGAATCTTGCTGTAGCAAGAAACTTTCAGGTGGTTGGGGCATAATCCATCCCTATTTGTCACTGTAACAAGAATGAATCTCGCTGCAGCGAGGAAATTTCGTTGCAGTGAAAATAAATCTTGCTGTAGCGAGAAACTCTCAGGTTCTAGTGTAGTGCTTTCATTTAGACGAAGATTTTGACCACTTTTCGGTACAAAATGGGAAAAGTGGTAAACATAAAAGTTGTAGTCCTGCCTCTTATCTTTCTAATGATAAAAAAAAAAGGTCAATTGGACTTTTGTATTGGGAGATATGATAGAAAAATTGAAACATATGCAAACTAAGACTGTTTCTCGCTGCAGCGAGAAACTTGCTGCCATGCTTGCTACCTTGCTTGATTTTGACCTATTTTTCACCCATTTAACTTCATAGATTGATCATGGGTTTTTGAAACACTATGAGGTTATTGATCAAAGTATGAAATAAAGGGTTTTTACTAAGAAATTAAATCAATTGCATTGTTTTTGAAATAAGTGCATCATGATTTCCAAGTTCTCCTTATTAACTGCTTGTTCCCTTCTTATGTTCACTCACTGAGTTTTATACTCAAGTTTTTAAAGTTCATGTTTTCAGATTTGGAGGTAGTTGAGACCTAGATTGAGTTGTCCACATATGCTCGCCTTCTTGATAGATACTATGGTATCTCAGTAGCTGTACCTTCACCCAAGGTCACTCCGCTGACGATCAAGGGTCTGTTACCTGTGAACGCGTATATGTAATGTAATCCGCTAGGATTCATATTATAAGCCAATTATGTATATATGATTATTGATGCCACTATGAGTTGGCAAACGGGTGACATTATTTTGACATAATAAAATTGTGAGTTTTGGGTCACTATAGAATATTACTGAAATATTTTTAGTTCAAAATTTCAATATGTGGTTTTAGAAATGATGGTTGGGAATGATGATCAAGTTTGCATAAAAAGGCTTGCTTGGCTTAGTGGACTATGCCTATTGGGCCCATGCGTCGATCATGGCCCGATATTTAGGTTGTGACACTCTTGTTCCCTTTGGATATCCTATAAACAAGCACACCTTAGTCTTTAGTCCTATCTTTGTAGACTCAGGCTTTAAAACATATGCAAGACATCCCTAAGTTTGCAGATGAAGTACAAATCATTTACGCCCTATCCACAGCTCTCATGGTGTCTTAGGCACAACCTTAGATGGAGCAAACATGAGCAAGTACTCAGCAGTTTGTATACAATATCCTCAAAATGAGATTGGAAAATTAACATAGGACATCATTGATCTAACCATTTCTAAAAGTGCTTTATTTCTTCTTTCAGCTACACCATTATGCTGAGGTGTTCTCGGCATTGACAAATTGAAAATTATCCCAATGTTAGTGACATATTGCGAAAATTCATCTAATAAATACTCACTTCTCTGATCTGATTGAAGTTGTTTTGATGGCTTGCCTAGCTGCTTTTCAACTTCAGCTTTGAATTCTTTGAACTTTTCAGAGGATTCACTTTTTCTGTGCATTAAATACACAGTGCCATGTCTTGAGTAGTCAACAATAAAAGTTATGAAATATTCACGACCTTCTTTAGCTTCTATGTTCATTGGTCCACATACATCTGTGTGCACCAAGTTTAGAATGTTTGGCATTCTGTTATCTTTTTCCTTGAAAGGCCCTTTAGTCATTTTAGATTCAATACAAGACTCACATACTAGCAAAGGACCCTCAACCATGTCTAGTAAAGTACCATCCTTTATAAGCCTATTAAGTCTATTTTGATTAATATGACCTAAACGTAGATGCCAAAGATAATTTTGATTTATGCATTTATAGAAAAACTCATAAGCTCAAGGAAATAAAGATTATAACTTACAATTCCATAACAAATAAAATCTTATTTATATAAATAGTGAGTGTCTCAGTAAAATGAACTGAATATCTAGACTTTATTAAGCAAAAGACAGAAATCAAATTTCTTTACATCTCTGGAATGTAATAAACATTTTCCAAAACTAAGCTACAACTATAAAGAAATTGAAGAATAATGGCTCCCACTGTTAATGCTAAAACAAATGTGCCATTTGCCATCCTCATTCGAAACTACCCTTTACTCAATTTTCTCTTTCTTGAAACCCTTGTAAAGAATTACAAACATGGTTAATAGCTCCAAAATCTATTATCCAAGTATCTATAGAATTAACCACTAAACAAGCTTCTAACATATTTAGAAAACTGATACCTTGTTTACTCTTCTAGATTTCTTCAAGGTAAAGCTTGCAATTTCGCTTCCAACATTCTTTCACACCACAATGGAAACATTTTCCTTTGGTGTTGTCTTTTGAAGCAGTCTTTTTCTTCATGGGCTTTTTCTTAGCTCCCATTGAGCTTTTAGAAGTTTTTTTATTTCCAGCTATCTTCTTTTTACCCTTAGGTTTGGGCTTAGAAATGGAAATTGCATGTGTTTTAAGCTTTTTTTTTTTCAAATCAAGAACCTTCTCCACATTTTGGAGATCATTCATTAGCCCACATAGGGTGTAATCCCTAATGTGCAGTTCATAATCCAATTTGAACTGTGAAAATGACGAATTCAAGCTATGAATGATCATTGATATTTGCGTTTCGGCATCTATCTCAACACCATTTAGTTCTGCCTCATTAAGACAAGAGATCATTATTAGCATGTAATCTCTAACTAGCTCCCTAAGTTTCTACTTAAGGTCCTTAAAAGCATTGATTGCTTTCACCTTAGCAGACCTTGTTTTTGTACCAAACATTTCATGTAGGTGCAACATTATGTCAGTAGCAATACCCATGCCTTCATGTTACTTTTGTAATATACTATTCATAAAGGCCAGTATAAAGCATTTAGCCAACTCGTTTGCATCATGCCACTTCTTATGCTATTCAATATCTTATGGAGTTGATTAGGGAGCTAGTGCTTCAAGCTCGTGGTTAGAAAGAGCCCATGTGATCTTGTCATAATTAAGCACGAGATTAAGGTTTCTTTTCCATTCAAAGTAATTATCACCATTCATAGTGCATTTGTTAAGCAAAATTGAAAGTGGATTCATATTTGTGATGCAGATATGTTTTTGAAAGTACATTTGAAATTATGTAAGCATACTAGTCATTCATGGACTTTAAACATTTCATGATGCATGTATACATGACGGCAATATATAAAACCCTATAAATTGTATTATTAGTTTGACGGTCATCTACCTTTCTACAATAAATAAACCAACTATGGGTCGTGAGAATTCACTACCAGGCAAACTGAGACCCTCCCACTGAACTATGTTACTGTTGGGATGAGCCCTGTAGCCAATTGGGATTGGTTAAGGCTTGATTCCAATCATGCAACAGTATCATTCATGTTGAATGATTAGAGGTTTTCCTTCATCAATAAGACATTAGTTATAATGAGTTATAAGTCTAATTGGATGAAGTCCATGAGAGTAATATGCCTTGCAAGGAAACTGTAATGGGTTGCAGTTATGAGATTCTTGGGTTGCAGTTATGAGATTTCTATGCATCAAAACATAATCTCAAAATGTTCTTAGCCAATGAATCATTGGGATTGGACATCAATGATGCTTAGAGACTGATATATTCTATGTTCCTTACTTTGGAAGTAAGCAATCAATCTCATAGATTGAAGTATAGAGATACTTGGAACTAGAATATAAGTGCTTGCCTAGGAAAGCAAGTTCACTGAACATGACCCGCCATGAGAAGTGCATTTGGTAATACACTCTAGTGTCTATGCAACACTTCTCATGTGTCAGTTGTGTAAATACTCCCTAGACTTGAGACACCAAGTTGTCTTATGTGTGGAGTGCTATGCTTTGATTTCATCCTTACGGCTGCCTAACCAGGGATGCCAAAACAGGATGCTTTTGGGTATAGTATGAAGCATGTGAAGGCAAATGAGTGGTCAAGATAGGAATCATCACCTCAAGTGTTTTGGAGGACATATCCTATCAATTCTTGGTTAACATTAGCTTATTGAAGTCCTTGGCTAAGACGACATGGAGATTATGAAAAAAGTTTCATAACTCTCTATAACGCTAATGCTATAATTGCAAGAACAAGTATGGAGGTCAATAAAAGTAGACACTGTACCAAACTCTTATCATCTCTGGGATATATGATGAGGGAATGAATTATATTGATAGTGTTGGCTCCATTAGTTTTTGATGATAATAAAACATTCCCATTCATTTGTGTCTAATATTTCTACTTGAGTGTGCAGGACAAAATTGTATGCAAATAAAAAATCAATCATTAAAATGCACATATCAAAGAGCATAGAAACAAGGAAGTCACAATTGAACAACAAGAGAAAAGTCCCTTAGTTGATTAATGTAGAGTTAGTTAGCTAAGATTTAAATTGAAGGTTGGCGGGCTGAAGAATATAGAGAAATAGAACCAACTTAGTCGACCAAGGAATGAGTTAGTCGACTAAGTGAACACTGCCAGAACTGCCAGAAATTGGGAACATAAGACAAAGACGACTTAGTCGACTAAGATATCGGTTAGTCGACTAAGGGCATTCTGCCTGCAAGTTTGAACTTTACACTAAAAGACAGATTAACAGCTAGAACCAACTCCCAACTATTTTCAATGGGTAGAAAACTATCAAACTGACATTAAAGTTGTTTTTCCAAGTATAAAAGAGGGTTCCAACAGCTAGAAAAGAAAAAAGGCTTCCAAGAACACACAAAAAAGATGAAAAACCAGAAAACATCCTCTGCACTTCACTACACTTAACGCCCATCCTTGTAATTGTATTTTGCACTTCAACTTGTACCACTTAGATCAACATTGTGATCATAAGTGCACTTCTTTTTCATTTCTCTTTATGTTCTAAGAGTGAAAGGGTCACTCTAAGGGATTCAATCAAGCAAGGATTGCTTGTTGGTGTTAAGGTTCAAACTTAGCCTTGAAAAGTTAGGTGTTGGGTTATAGTTGAGACCAAGAAAAACTATTGTGAAAGGTTTTGGCTAATCCTGGTAAAAGCCATTGTTAAGCTTGGTGAAAGTTTGTGAATTTCACCAGTTCATAGTGGATTAGTTTGAAAAATCCTTGGTTGGATAATCAAGGTAGTGGATGTAGGTCTTGGATCAAACCACTCTAAATTCCTGCGCATTATTTACTCTGTTTTATTTTCATTACTTTTCAAATTAGTTCCTCATCTTGCCAAGAGCCAAAAAGTGCCATTCACCCCCCTCTAGCGTATTTATTTGGGACCAACAAGTGGTATCAGAGCTAGTTCCCTATTATTAAGGTTAACACCCTTTGGGAGGATCCAAATGGCTCAACTAAAATCAGCAGTTGCTGAGGATTAATCAACAAATAAATCACCTTTGTTTGATGGCTCTAATTATTGGAGCACTAGGATGTCTATATATATTAGAGCAATTGATTATGAGATGTGGGATGTTATAACAGATGGACCATACATTCCCTCAACTTTAAATGTAGTGACAAATGAGATGATCCCAAAGCCAAGGTTTGAATGGACAAAGGCTGAAACTAAGAAAGTCCAAACAAATTTTAAGGCTATCAATACATTGCATTGTGCCTTGACTTCCACAAAATTCAACAAAGTAGTAAGCTATACAACAGCTAAACAAGTGTGGGATAAGCTTAAGATTATCCATGAAGGGACTTATCAAGTTAAGAAGTCGAAGATAGCCCTCTTGACACACAATTATGAAATGTTTAAGATGGAGCCTGGTGAAGATATCACTAGCATGTTAGATAGATTCACAAACATCACAAATAAATTAAGTCAATTAGGCAAACCAATACCTGAGCATGGGATTGTTAAAAGACTTCTTAGAAGCCTACCAAAAAATTAAAAGCCTTAAGTGACTGCAATCTTGGAAGCCAAGGACCTAAATGTTATTACTCTAGATGGGATTTGTGGTTATCTTCTCACTCATGAATTAGAACTCAAAGAAGAAGAAGAAGAAGATAGGAGGGAAGCAAAAGAAAAGAAAAAGAGCATTGCATTGAAAGCCAATATTCTTGAAGAAGAGCAGGAAGAGTTATCTTGTGATGATGATGAAGAGTTGGCACTAGTTGCAAGAAAATTTAGAAAGCTTATGGGAAGAAGAAACCGAAGACTAGCTAGAAGAGGGTTCAGAAAAGATCAAAGTCCTTCATGAAAAACAAGAAACAAATTTGATTCCAACAAAAAGGAGGAGCTGACTTGCTTTGAATGTAAGAAGCCTGGCCATTTTAAGTTTAAATGCCCATTGCTGAAGGAGGAGACTCCAAAGAAAAACAAGAAATCGAAAAAAGCAATGGTGGTAGCTGCTTAATCAGATAGTGACATATCAAGTTTTGAAAGTGAGGAAGAAAAAGCTGAGGAAAGAGCAAATCTGTGTTTGATGGCATAGGAAAATGAATCCGAGGTATCCTTATCCCCTTGTGATATTTCTATTGATGATTTGCAAGATGAGTATGAGTGCCTTTATGATGAATTTGAAAAACTCTTTTCAAAATACAAGACTTTAAAGAAAAAGACTGCATCTCTTGAAAATGATTTGGAAAAGATAAGAGAAGAGTTCAATTCTGTTTTTGAGCAAATAAATTTTTTGCAAATTGAGTTAGAACACTCAAAAACAGATTTTGAAGTTTTAAACTTAGAGCTAGACAATAAGTCTGATGCTTTGCAAAAAACACTTGATGAAAACACAGCTCTTAAAAGTTTGAAAAATGAAACTTCAATAACAAATGCATTCTACAAGAAAAATTCTACAAATGCATCATCTAGGTGTTATCTTTGCAATAAAATTGGCCATTTATCTTATGATTGCAATAGAAAAAGGAATGTGTAGAAAATAAGAAAAATATGGGTTTCAAAAGGATCCTATGTTGCTGCTAACAATCAAGGACACATCAAAGTATGGGTACCTATAAAGAAAAACTAAAATTCTGTTTTGTAGGTTGAGCTGCACTTAAAAGAGACATGTTCAAGAGCTCAACTCAAGAAGAAACAGCTTTAGTATATGGACAGTGGTTGCTTATGGCACATGACAGGAGTTGAAATGTTATTTGCTTAGCTGGACAAAAAAAAAGGAGGTACTGTATCCTTTGGTGATGATTCAAAAGGTAGAATCCATGGTATAGGAATGGTTGGTAAGAACTCCCAAACTCAAATCAGTCATGTGTTATTGGTTAAAGGCTTAAAACATAATTTATTGAGCATTAGTCAATTATGTGGCAAAGGATTTAAAGTATGCTTTGATTCAAATAAGTGTGAAGTGATAGATAAAAGCACTAATAAATTCTCATTTATAGGAAAAAGATTAAAGAATATGTATATTGTATTTCTTGAAGATCTTGAAATGAATTGTGAAATGTGGTTAGTGGCAAATGCTGAAAATGATAGCTGGCTATGTTATAGAAGAGTAGGACATGTGAGCATGCATACTATGTCAAAATTAATCAAGAAAAATCTAGTTGTTGGACTGCCGGATGTAAAATTTGAAAATGATAAAATATGTAATGCTTGCCAACTAGGAAAACAAGTTAGAACATCTTTTAAGACTAAGAAGATTGTATCCACTTCAAGACCTCTTGAATTGTTGCACATTGATCTATTTGGTCCAATAAGTACAACTAGTCTAGGAGGAAAATCTTATGGCTTTGTGATAGTTGATGACTACTCTAGGTACACTTGGGTTTATTTTCTTGCTCATAAGAATGATGCTCTACTAGCTTTTATAAATCATTGTAGGAAAGTTGAGGATGAAAAAGGACTGGCTATAGTTAGTATTAGGAGTGATCATGGAGGAGAATTTGAAAGTGATGAATTTGAGAAATTTTACAATGAAAAGGGGTTGGATCATAATTTTTCTACACCTAGAACACCCCAGCAAAATGGAGTTGTAGAAAAGAAAAATCGAACCTTGAAAGAAATGGCTAAAACTATGCTATATGAAAATAACCTACCTAAATATTTTTAGACTGAGGCAGTGAACACAGCAGCATATATACTTAATAGAGTCTCAATTAGAGCCATGATATCAAAGACTCCTTATGAACTCTACAAGGGTAGGAAACCAAATATTTCACACCTTAGGAGTTTTGGTTGTAAATGTTTTGTGTTAAACAATGGAAAACAATCTTTAGGTAAATTTGATGCAAAGAGTGATGAGGCAATAATTTTAGGATATGCATTAAACTCAAAGGCTTATAGAGTTTTCAACAAAAGAACTTTAACTGTTGAAGAATCAGTCCATGTAGTTTTTGATGAGTCCAATACCTTACAAAAGGAAATTCATATTGATGATGATGATGTAGATGTCACGACCCAAATTTCGGGCCATGACCAGCGCATGGGCCCAATGGATATAGTCCATTAAGCCCAAGCAAGCCTATTAATATGACATGTTCATTCTTTCCATCAAAGTTTCTAAGTCACATTTCATAACTTTGAATCAAAATAATACTAAGCATTGCCAACTCATAGTGGCATACCAATCAAAGTGTACATATATTGTCTAAACATATATTTTAATAATTTACATTGGTTTGTCTATACACAACAAAAGAGTACTTGACTTCCAAAGGAGAGACTTGGGCGACATACAGCTATTGAATGCTAAGATACCTACCAAAGAGGCAAATCTACGAGGGCACCTCAACCTAGTTATCGATTGCCTTCTGATATGAAAACATGAAGTTGAAAATGGTGAGTATAAACCCAGTGAGTGAACACAAGAAAGGAACAAGCAATCAATAGGAAGAATTTGGAAATCATGATGCACTTGTTTCAAAAATAATGCAATTGATTTAGTTTCTTGCTAAAAAGCCCTCATTTTAAACTTTGATTAATAACTTCATAATGTTGCAAAAACCCAAGATCAATCCATGAAGTTAAATGGGTGAAAAATATGTCAAAATCAAGTAAGGTAGCAAGCATGGCAGCAAGTTTCTTGCTGCAATGAAGTTCAATCTTGCTGCAGTGAGATTCAGGCTGCCAAAATAGAAAGTTTCTCGCTGTAGCAAGAAATAGTGTTAGTTTGCATACGTTTCAGTTTTTCTATCATATCTCCCGTTACAGAGGTCCAATGGACCTGATTTTTAGACCATTAGAAAGATAAGAGATAGGGTTACAACTTTTATGTTTACTACATTTCCCAGTTCAGACAAAAAAGTGGTCAAAATCTTCATGTAAAAGAAAAGTACTGCATCAAAACCCGAGAGTTTCTCGCTGCAACAAGTTGTTGGTTGCCAAAACAGAATGTTTCTCACTGCAGCGAGAAGTAGAGCACCTAAGTGTAAAAAGGACCTCCTTTGGACTAAAAATACATTTGGTGTTGCAATTAAAATCAATTTGCAAGAAAATGGGAAACTCTCAAGATTCATCATGCCAAATTTCACATGCATTACAACCATATGCCATATTCATGAACTTTTATTTCACAAGCATATATATAATTATATACATAAATAAACACCAATACAACCATCATCTCACCCAGCTCATGTGCATTACATCGTGCACATAGCTAGAGTCATCGTGTGCATCCCCCCAGATCATGCACAATTAGTGCCATTGTGTGCATCCCCCCACATCGTGCACACAGGCACTTTCATCATCCAACTCCCTCACCACCGTCATCACCGGCATGTGCATCCCCCCACATTGTGCACATGCACGGTTATCATTATTACACAATATAAACCATCCATGCACAACATATATATATATATATATATATATATATATATGTATTCCAACATAATGTAATAGTGCATGAATCCATAACAGCCACAAGTCACAACATAGAGACAATTTATCAAGGGCTTGTTCCCAAGGCACCTGTTTTTAAGGAAAGTTGGATAAAATCATTCAAAGGTTTTGTTCAATACATTCACAGTCGCAAAACAATTTTGAAATGCAAGTTCACTCACCGATATTTTATTGAACCTTTAGTCTACTCTAACTTCCCTAATGGTCCAAATGGGATGATGGGGCTTTGTTGGAACCTATTATCACATTAGCATCACCATTAAGTCAATTCATAAACTTATAAATTCTAAAAGCTTTCCCTTAGCTAGCTTCCAATTGCCATTTAAGTGGCTATCTATGTTCACTATCCTAATCACTCTAAAGTGAATGAACAACCTCAACTACCAAAACACCCACAAGTCTAAACACTAAAAATCAATTCTAATTCACTACTCACCTTGGTAGCTTTGTATTTGAAATTCTTTCCAAAAACTTTCAAGCTATTATTAAAGCTCCCTTTTTCTCTCTCTAAACACCTAGCTAGTGAGAGAAAGTATGGAAATAAGATTTTTCAAGGGTTTTAGGGTAAGAAAGTGAGAGTACAACGGTTTTATGCAAAAGTGCACAAAAGCTTGAAAATTGAAGCTATTTTGAGGAAGGTTAGGGAGCTTTCATATCAAGCTTTCATGGAAGATGAAGCAATGTGAAATGAGAGGCAGAAGAAAAAGAAAAGCTGTTAGAGAATGAAGAAACTGCTAGAAGAAAAAGATATTTATAGCTCAAGCTTATCCACTCCACTTAAATTACCAAAATGCCCTCAACAAGTTAGCTTGTTCTCCTCCAATCCTTTATGCAATCTTTTTACTCTTTTGACACTGAAACAAAGTCCATAATGGTCTAGAAATGCTCGGGTTTGTGAAAACTTAAAAATTTTGACCCGAGTTAAAAATGACCATTTTACCCCTACCATTGTAATCAACATCATTTTTATTTCCTTCGTCATTTTACCCATATTTTCATCATTCATTTATGCCTTAGGCCTACTTAGGCCTTATATTGTTTAAAACTTACTTTTAGGGGCTTACTAAGGAAATGACGAAACTACCCCTAGCCCGTGTTATTACGTCTATGCCTAGTTACAAGCCTATAGAGGTTGAGGTCTCACACTCTCCGCCACTAAAAGAAATTCAATCCCTGAATTTAAATTCAACTATAAGGTAGCGTACCTCGAAGCATCAAAGAAGTGGGGATACTTTGCTCGCATTTCCTCCTCGGCTTCCCACGTTACCTCTTCACTGGTGTGGTTGCGCCACAACACTTTCACTGATGCTACTTCCTTTGATCGAAGCTTTTTGACTTGCTTATCTAGGATAGCCACTGGTTGCTCCTTATATGTTAAATCATCTTGCAACTGAATGATTTCATACCGTATTACATGAGATGGATCTAGATTATATTTCCTAAGCAATCATACATGGAATAAGAGGTGAATGTTCGAGAGGTCTAGTGGTAAGGCCAAATGATAAGCCACTGCTCCAACCCTTTCTAAGATCTCAAAGGGTCCTATATACTGAGGACTTAATTTTCCTTTGTTGCCAAACCTCATTACCCCTTTTGTTATTGAGACCTTCAAGAACATGTGATCTCCCACTTAAAACTCTAAGTCTCTCCGTCTATTATCAGCATATGACTTTTGCCTACTTTGTGCTGACAACATCCTCTGCCGAATCATATGTGTCTTCTCAGTGGCGTCTTGCACCAACTCAAGCACCAAGAGTTTCCTTTCTCCCACCTCTAGCCATCCAATAGGTGATCTGCACCTGCATCCATATAATGCCTCAAATTGTGCCATTTGGATGCTAGCTTGGAAACTGTTGTTGTAGGCAAACTCTACTAAGGGTAGATATCGATCCCACCTGACCCTAAGGTCTATTACACAAGCCCTCAACATATCTTTCAATATTTGTATCATCCGTTCAAACTGCCCGTCCGTCTGAGGGTGGAAAGCCATGCTAAAATCCAACTTAGTGCCCAATGCTTCCTGTAACTTTTCCAAGAACCTACTAGTGAATTATGCCCCCTATCAGATACTATAGAAATAGGAATGCCATGCAGTTGTATTATCTTGTCTACATAAAGCTGGGCGTACTGGGCGGCACCATAAGTAGTCTTAACTGGAAGGAAGTGAGCTGATTTCGTTGACCGATCTATTATGACCTAGATCGAGTCGTAACCCCCACTAATCTGAGGCAAACCCGTTACAAAGTCCATTGCAATATGCTCCCACTTCTATTCGGGCACTAGTAATGGCTGTAGTAGCCCTGCAGGCCTTTGATGCTTGGCCTTAACTTGCTGACAAACCAGGCACTTGGAGACGAACTCAGCTACATCTTTCTTGAGTCCCTCCCACCAATACACCTACTTCAAATCTTGATACATCTTTGTAGCCCCTAGATGTACCACACAAGCTGCCATATGCACTTCCTCCAATATTTCTATCCTCAATCCATCACTAGCGGGCACATAAAGTCTAGTTCCATACCTCAACATTCTATCTGTGCCCTTAGTAAACATTTTTCCTTTCCTTATTTGAGGATCTTCGAAGGCCTTAGCTATGAACTCATCTTTAATTTGTGCTTCTTTGATTCTGTCCATTAAGATAGCCTCACTTTAAAATGTGCTAGCAATGCATTTGCTTCCAAAACTTCCAAGTTCACACCCATGTCTCCGAAGCTATGCATCTCTCTAATCAAGAATTTCCTAGTTATAGAGATATGTGCCAAGCTTCCCATCGATTTTCGACTCAAGGCATCTGCCACTACATTTGCCTTACCGGGATGGTAGAGAATAGTACAATCATAATCCTTTAACAACTCCATCCACCTAAGTTGCCTCAAGTTAAGATCCCTCAGCTACAATATATACTTCAAACTTTTGTGGTCCGTATATATCTCACAAGTCTCACCATACAAATAATGCCTCCAAATCTTTAAGGCAAACACGATTGCTACCATTTCCAAATCGTGTGCGGGGTAATTCTGTTCATGCCTTTTAAGTTGCCTTGATGCATACACAATCACCTTCCCATGCTGCATTAATAACACCTTAAACCAACCCGTAATGCATCACAAAATACCGTATAACCCTCTGTGCCTTGCGGTAGGCTTAATACTGGAGCTGTGGTGAGACATTCCTTAAGCTTCTTAAAGCTATCCTCACAAGCATCAGACCACTCAAATTTCGTATCTTTACGTGTCAGCTTAGTCAGAGGGGCGACTATTTTTGAGAAGTCCTTCACAAAACGATGATAATAGCCAGCCAAACCTAAAAAGCTTCTAATCTCTGTAACTGATGTTGGCCTTGGCCACTTTTCCACTACTTCAACTTTCTTTGAATCAACTTGTACCCCATCCTTGGATACCACATGTCCCAAAAATGCAATGTTTTCAGGCCAAAACTCACACTTGGAGAATTTAGCATACAATCGATGTTCTCTCAAAGTTTAGAGCACTATCTTAAGATGCTGCTCGTGCTCTTCTCAGCTCTTCGAGTAAATCAAGATGTCATCAATAAACACCACCACAAACTTGTCCAAATAGGGCTTGAACACTTGGTTCATTAAATCCATAAAGGTCGCAAGAGCATTCGTGAACCCGAATGACATCACCAATAACTCATAGTGCCCATATCTTGTTTGAAATGCAGTCTTTGGTATATCTTCATTTCGGATCCTCAGCTGATGGTACCCAGATCGTAGATCTATCTTAGAGAAACATTGTGCTCCTTGTAGTTGATCAAATAAATCATCTATTCTTGGAAGGGGATACTTATTCTTCAACGTCACTTTATTAAGCTGTCGGTAGTCAGTGCACAGCATAAGTGACCCATCTTTTTTCTTCACAAATAACACCGGTGCTCCCCATGGTGAGACACTAGGATGGATGAAGCCTTTATCCAACAAATCTTCTAACTGATCCTTAAGCTCCTTAAGCTCCACATGTGCCATTCTATATGGGGGTATGGATATAGGTCTAGTGTTAGGAATCTAATCTATGTAAAATTTAATCTCTCGCTCGAGAGGCAAACCTGGTAGTTCTACGAGAAATACATCTTGGAACTCATTCATTACCGACACTTGGCTTATATTTCCAACCTTCGCCTGAGTATCCCTAACCACAGCCAGGTAACTTGAACAACCCTGTCTCAATAACTTTCTGGTAAACATGATCGATATCGAATTGGTTGGAGCATTACTCCTATCCCCTTGAATACTAATTGATGGTTCACTAGGAAAATCAAATCTAACCATTTATGATAGCAGTCCACACTGATATGGCAAGGTCATAGCCAATCCTTCCCCAAGATCACGTCAAAGTCTAAGGTGTCTAACACCACTAGATTCACCAAAGTGTCTTTTTCCTTGACTCGCACTACACAGGACTCATAATCCTATTCAACCATAAATACCTCCTTTAAAGGAGTAAACACTACTAATTGTTCTTCTCTCCTAACACGATCTTTATCCAAACGAGATGCAAAACATGGAGAGATAAAAGAGTGGGTAGCACCAGGATCAAATAAGACTCGAGCATTCATATTACAAACGGAAAGAGTACTTGAGACCACTGCATTGGATGTTTGGGCCTCTTGGGGTGTTAAAGCATAAACCCTCTCTTAGCCCCTACAAGCAGAACTCTATCATCCGGACCCAGATGGCCTGCCCTGAGAAGAAGTAATAGCACCTCTACCTCTTGATCCACTAGGTTCTCGACCAGATGAGGTAGCAATTGAAGGAGTAGACAAAACTGGCTGAGCGGAGCCACGAGTAGAATCTTATGATTGATGAGCCATTGGACAATTCCTCCTAATATATCCAGGTTGACCACACCCATAACAAACTCTTGCAATACAAAAGCATTGTCCACTATGTCGTCTCCCACAAGTATCACAAGGGTGGATAACTTGACTACCCTGTCTAAAATCTTACTGCCTTCCTCCACTAAAAGTTTTCTGCCCTGATCCAGCGCTGACACTAGTGACGTCACTCCCCTTTTGGGGCAGTCGTGAGTCCCTTTGTGGACCTTGTCGACTAGAAGATGACATCCCACTGCTGAAATCTCTATGGCCTTGATAACCCCCTATCTCGGCCCTTTTTACTCTATCCCTTGCAGCCCTACTCTCACTACTCCTCATCTTAATCTGCTGAGCACAATCCACTGTTGTGGAGTAGGTATTAAAATCTCAAGATGCCACATCCCTAAACAACAGCTCCACTAGCCCATCCACAAACCTTTGAATCTTCATTCCTCAGTAGAAACTAAATAGGGTGCATACCAAGCTAGCTGCGTGAATTTGATGTCGTATTTTGACACCGTCATACTCGAGGTCTGTACCAAAGCCTCAAACTCTCTAACTCTAGCATTACGTGTACTGAGTGGTAAAAATTGATCTAAAAAAGTTGTACTGAATTCCTTCCAAGTTAACAACGTTGCATCCACCGACCTACCTCTACACAAGAAGCCATACCACTCTTGCTTCACGTCCTCTAATCGGAAGATGGCTAGCTCAACTGATCTGGTACTAGAGCACCCCAAGGCCTCACAAATTTTCTCCATCTTATCTAAGAAAATCTAGGGCTTCTCCGATGTATCAGACCCTGAAAATGATGCAGGCTTAAGCTTGAGAAAATCAGGAAGAGAAATCTCTAGATGACCCCTCTCAACCTCATGATGTTGGCGATCGACCTGTCCTTAGAGCTAGGGATTCTTGTGCTGTAGGTCTCCCCTCTACTACTCTCTGTATATCATCCATATGTGTTGCCATCATCTCTACAACTCGGTTGACTCCCTGTAGGCCTGTTGCCAAATCCTCAATGGTAATATCCCCAATTGGTTGTCTATCTACATCACCCGAAGACTATCCTTCCTCACGCCTTCTCACAAGCGTATCTGACCTCACCGACCTATTGGCTCTACCACATCTACCTCGGCTTCTAAAAGTGGATGCTCGTGGCCTATCTGTCATCTTATTAGAGGCATCTTGCTCCCCCATCCATCTAGAGGCAACTCGTGTCTTTGGCGACATTCTTACCTAGATAAGAGCAAACACCTATTATTAAACACATTTTTCTATAATCATATTTAAAAGAAAAGATGGTTTCTAAGATAGGGAACCTATGCGGTCCCTTAGTTGTAAAGGGTGTCGTAGTTCACACTTCATAACTGAAGTTCCCACATAAAGATCCGACACTGCGTTGGACCAACAAAAAGGAAGTCTTAGGACCTAGACAACCTAGGGCTTTGATACCAAGTCTGTCACGACCCAAATTTTGGGCCATGATCGACGCATGGGTCCAATGGACGTAGTCCATTAAGCCCAAGCAAGCCTATTAATATGACCTGTTCATTCTTTCCATCAAAGTTGCTAAGTCACATTTCATAACTTTAAATCAAAATAATACTAAGCATTGCCAACTCATAGTGGCATACCAATCAAAGTGTACGTATATTGTCTAAACATATATTTTAATAATTTACATTGGTTTGTCTATACACAACAAAAAAGTACTTGACTTTCAGCGAAGAGACCTGGGTGACATACAACTATTGAATGTCGAGATAGCTACCAAAGAGAAGAATCTACGAGGGCACCTCAACCTAGTTATCTACTGCCACCTAATTTGAAAACATGAAGTTGACAAGGGTGAGTATAAACTCAGCGAGTGAACATAAGAAGGGAACAAGCAATCAATAGGAAGAATTTGGAAATCATGATGCACTTGTTTCAAAAACAATGCAATTCATTTAGTTTCTTACTAAAAACACCTTATTTCAAACTTTGATTAATAACCTCATAGTGTTGCAAAAACCCAAGATCAATCCATGAAGTTAAATGGGTGAAAAATATGTCAAAATCAAGCAAGGTAGCAAGCATGGCAGCCAGTTTCTCATTGCAGCAAAGTTTATTCTCACTGCAGCGAGATTCAGGTGACCAAAACAGAAAGTTTCTCGCTGCAGTGAGAAATAGTGTTAGTTTGCATATGTTTCAGTTTTTCTACCATCTCTCTCATTATAGAAGTCTAATTGACCTGATTTTTAGCCCATCAGAAAGATAAGAAAGACAGCTACAACTTCTATGTATATTACTTTTCCCAGTTCGGACAGAAAGGTGGTCAAAATCTTCATCAAAGTGAAAGCATTGCATTAGAACTCGAGAGTTTCTCGCTGCAGCGAGTTGTTGGCTACCAAAACAGAATGTTTCTCGCTGCATCAAGAAGCAGGGCACCTAAGTGTAAAAAGGACCTCCTTTGTAGTAAAAATCCATTTGGTGTTGCAATAAAAATCAATTTGCAAGAAAATGGGAAATTCTCAAGATTCATCATGCCAAATTTCACATGCATTACAACCATATACCATATTCATGAACTTTTATTTCACAAGCATATATATACTTATATACATAAATAAACATCAATACCACCATCATCTCACCCAGCTCATGTGCATCCCCCCACATCGTGCACAATTAGCGCCATCATGTGCATCCCCCCACATCGTGCACAATTAGCGCCATCATGTGCATCCCTTCACATCATGCATACGAGCACTTTCATCATCCAACTCCCTCACCACCGTCATCACCGGCATGTGCATCCCCCTACATCGTGCACACGCACGGTCATCATTTTCACACAATATCAACCATCCATGCACAACATATATATATATATACCAACACAATGTAATAGTGCATGAATCCATAACAGCCACAAGTCACAACATAAAGACAATTTATTAAGGGCTTGTTCTCAAGGCACCCGTTTTTAAGAAAAGTTGGATAAAATCATTCAAAGGTTTTGTTCAATACATTCACATTCCCAAAACAATTTTGAAATGCAAGTTCACTCATCGGTATTTTGTTGAACCTTTAGTCGACTCTAACTTCCCTAATGCTCAAAATGGAACGATGGGGCTTCGTTGGAACCTATTATCACATTAACATCACCATTAAGTCAATTCAGATACTTATAAATTCTAAAAGCTTTCTCTTAGCTAGCTTCCAATTGCCTTTTAAGTGGCTATCTATGTTCACTATCCTAATCACTCTAAAGTGAATGAACAACCTCAACTACCAAAACACCCACAAGTCTAAACACTAATCATTTTCAACACTAAAAATCAATTCTAATTCACTACTCACCTTGGTAGCTTTGTATTTGAAATTCTTTCCAAAAACTTTCAAGCTATTATTGAAGCTCCCTCTTTCTCTCTGTAAACACCTAGCTAGTGAGAGAAAGTATGGAAATAAGATTTTTCAAGGGTTTTAAAGTAAGAGAGTGAAAGAGTACAAGGGTTCTATGCAAAAGTGCACAAAAGCTTGAAAATTGGAGCTATTTTGAGGAAGGTTATGGAGCTTTCATATCAAGCTTTCATGGAGGATGAAAGCAACGTGAGATGAGAGGAAGAAGAAGAAGAAAAGCTGCTGGAGAATGAAGAAGCTGCTAGAAGAAAGAGATATTTATAGCTCAAGCTTCTCCACTCCACTTAAATTACCAAAATGCCCTCAACAAGTTAGCTTGTTCTCCTCCAATCATTTATGCAATCTTTTTACTCTTTTGACATTGAAACAAAGTCCATAATGGTCTAGAAATGCTCGGGTTTGCGAAAACTTAAAAATTTTGGCTCAAAATGAAAAATGACCATTTTACCCCTACCGTGGAAATCATCATCATTTTTATTTCCTTTGTCATTTTACCCATATTTTCATCATTCATTTATGCCTTAGGCCTTAATATTGTTGAAAACTTACTTTTAGGGGCTTACTAAGGAAATGACAAAACTACCTCTAGCCCTTGTTATTACGTCTATACCTAGTTACGAGCCTATAGAGGTTGAGGTTTCACAGTAGAGATCCTAGAAAAGCAAATGGAAGAAATGAGCTTGGAAAACAATAAGAATAATGAAGAAAGCTCACCTAGAAGAGAAATTGAAATTCCATCTCTAGAAAACTTGCAAAGAATTGAAATTCAGCTTAATGATCTTCCAAGGAGTTGGAGATATGCAAAAGATCACCCATAAGAACTAATTATAGGTGATATTTCACAAGGTGTTAAAACTAGGAGAGCAACAAGAGAGACTTGTGAGTTTTCAGCTTTCATATCTCAAATTGAACTGAAGACATTTGAAGAAGCAGAAAAAGAAGAAAGTTGGATATTGGCCATGCAAGAGGAACTTGATCAGTTCAAAAGAAACCGTGTGTGGTCATTAGTCTCTAGGCCATTAAACCACCCTATTGTTGGAACAAAATGGGTGTTTAGAAATAAGGTAGATGAATAAGGAAATGCAGCTAGAAATAAAGCTAGGTTGGTAGCCCAAGGATATAACCCAAAGGCAGGAATAGACTATGAAGAAAGCTTTGCACCATTTGCTAGGATTGAAGCCATAAGGTTGTTGCTTGCTTTTGCATGCTTTATGAATTTTAAATTATATCAAATGGATGTAAATAGTGCATTTTTAAATTGTTTCATTCAAGAGGAAGTGTATGTTGAATAACCACCAGGATTTGAAGACTTTGAAAAACCAAATCATGTTTCCAAACTTCATAAAGGCTTGTATGGATTGACACAAGCTCCTAGAGCTTTGTATGAAAAGCTTTCAAAATTTCTGGTTGAAAAAGGATATGTTAGGGGTAGCATTGATACTACATTATTTATCAAAAGATATTTAAATGATTTAATTGTTGTTCAAATTTATGTTGATGACATTGTGTTTGGTGAATCTAATGAGGCATTATACAAGAATTTTGCTAAAGCAATGTAGGGTGAATTTGAGATGAGCATGATGGGTGAGTTGAAATACTTTCTTGGCCTTCAAATCAAACAAAGTGAGAAAGGAATCTTCATCAACCAAGAAAGATACACTCAAGATATGCTCAAAAAGTTTGATATGCTGAAGCTAAAGCAAATCTGCACACCAATGAGTCCATCCACCAACCTTGATGTTGATGAGAAAGGAAAAAGTATTGATCAAAAGCTCTATAGAGGTATGATCGGATCTTTACTCTACTTAACAGCAAGCAGACTAGATATTTAGTTCAGTGTGTGTTTGTGTGCTAGATTTAAGTCACAGCCTAAAGAATCACACTTAATGGCTGTTAAGAGAATTTTTAGATACCTCTTAGAAACACAAACCTTAGGAATATGGTACTCTAGAGAATCATCATTTAATCTTGTAGGCTATTCAGATGTAGACTTTGCAGGAAGCAAAACTGATTGAAAAAGCACTAGTGGAACATGCCAATTTCTAGGAAGTATGCTAGTATCCTGTTCAAGTAAGAAACAAAATTTTGTAGCACTTTCAACAGTTGAAGCAGAGTATATTTCCTTAGGTAGTTGTTGTGCTTAGAGTTTGTGGATTAAACAACAATTAAAGGACTATGGAATACAAGTACATAATGTAGCAATATATTATGATAATACAAGTGCAATCAATATATCAAAAAATCCTGTGCAACATTCTAGGACTAAACATATTGAAATTAGGCATCATTTTGTTAGAGACCATGTGGTGAAGGGAGATGTTAAAATTGAGTTTGTGAATACTTTACATCAACTAGCTGACATCTTCACTAAACCTCTAAATAAAGATAGATTTTGTGAGATTAGGAGGAATTTAGGAATGATTACTATGCATGAGTTGTAAGAAAAATTTTTGATTCATACACATAAAACAGAAGGCACTTAGTCGACTAAAGAAAATCTTAGTCAACTAAGAGCGTTCTGTTTCATTAAATAATAAGGCTCAGTTAAGTTAAAGGCAAGAGGAATAAAATAATAAGAAGAAATTGCCTACCGGGAAACAAAAATAGAAACCAAAAACCGCTCAAACAAAAAATAAATTTAGGAGGCAATTTTTGAATTTTGAAGAGGGAGTTACAAATTGAACTTAAATAGGGGGAGTCAGACAGTTTTTCATTTGGAATTAAACTGCTCTCAACCCATTCTCTTTACACTCTTTCTTTGCTAAAACTGAAGCCTGAAACTGAAACCCTCACCCATTAACCATTCGAAACCCTGTGTTGAAAATCTTTCAAACCAAATGGCTAAAACCTCTCAGAGCAAAGAGATTATTGAGAAGAAGAAAGGCAAACGACTGATGAAAGAAAGTCTGGAAGCTGAAATACTGAAGAAAAAGAAAAGAATTGAGTCGAGGTCTGTAAGTAAAGAATTTGGAAAATCGAAGAGCCACAAATTTGAAAAGATGAAAGAAAAGAGCAAACTGCACAAGAAAGGTACTTCTTCGTCTTCTAAATTTAGAAATAAAGTGCAAGAGAGATTTAGAAAAATAGAGAATGCACCCATCACCTGTGGAAAATATATTGATCGGGAAAGCTTTGGTGAAATGCCTGAAATTCTGACAAGTCTATCAAATTATTTTGAAGAGCTAAAATTGAAAGAATTCAGCACACTTAAAAATCGATCATACAGTGCTAGTTTAGTTAAGGAATTTTATTCAAGTATTGCTATGGACAAGGATGAAGTGGAGGAACTAGATGATTTTTCTGATGAGGGTCTAAATGTGTTTTTAAATGGGAAGGAATTTACAGTCATTGCTACAAACTTAGGACAACTTCTTAAGATAAAGTGTAATAAGGGAGAATTTGTGTCAAGCCCGACCTTATAAAATACTTGCCATGTCATTCATATGATTGACAATATGCTTGCATACTTGGAAAGCCCCAAAAGAAAAATCGTTAAAAGACGACAATGTACCAAATGGTACAATTAAGCTAATTTAAGCCTCAAACTAGATCAAATAGAGAATTTAAAATGAAATTAAGAATATTAAAGTCCCAAAATGGTTTAATATGGTGATTTGGAATTCGAGGATCAATTTGGAGTTAAACCAGAATTTTCACTGTCTAGGGGCAAAATGGTCATTTGCCACCTAGGGACACAATGGGAATTTTTAAAAAAGATTTTTTTAGCCCCATTTGACTTGTTAGAGTATGATTTGAGTATTGGAGTATAATTTGAGGGTTTGGCAGTGAAAAAAATTTAATCCGGTGATTTGTATAGTGTAAGGGCAAAATCGTAATTTTACCACTCGCAGACAAAATTTGAGATTTTGAGAGAATTTAGATCAAATTTGACAAATTGGAGAATGGTATGAGTATAAGGGATGAAAAATATGTCTATGGGCAATTTTTCAGTTTTTGGGGCAAAAATGTAATTTTTGACTTTTACAAGGGCAAAAGTGTAAATTTCAAAAAAATTACTCTAGCAAGACTTTGGATAAGTCTGAGAATTTTATCTAAGCTATGTATATGTGGGACAAGTGTATGGTGAAAATTTGGAAACAAATGGACGGGTAGAATTTAAGGTATTAATAAAACAAAAAATAAATAAATAAAATAATATTATATTATTTTAGCCTTTCAAAAGGTCAAAATTTCCAGAATTTTCATCTTCTTCAAGCCGTCCAAACCAGGAGAGAAAAAGGGGGAAAAGAAATAAGAACCCTAGCTGAAAATTTTGGGGAAAATCAAGAGAAATCAAGCATTTAAAAGGTAAATTTCATTGATTTGCCTTGTGATTTTCACTACCCATGCATTTTTTCTCATTTCCATGCAAAATTAGAAAGTGGGTATGGACACCCATGCTGGCCAAACCTCCATGGATGAGTTTTGAGCTTGAGTTTTGGTTGATTTTAATTGAATTAAGTGATTTTAGTTAGGTTATATTGAAATATAGCAAAAATAAGCTAGAGATAATTTTCTCCCATTGAAACCCATTATGCCGAATTTTCTAAATGAATATTGGTTGCTGATCTTGATGTTTATTTGAGGAAATATGATGAATAATGATGAATTATAAGCCTAGAAAAATAATGGGAATTTTCGGAGCAAAAATATGAATTTTTACCCGTTAGGGGTATTTTCGTAATTTGCTGCTGAGATTGATAATTTGCACCACACTGATGGAAATTAAGTCAATTTGGGTGCAATTGAGGTATAGAAACTGAAAAAAATTAATTTGGAGTTTAAACGGATGCATATATCGATTTATCGGGTAAAAGACCGAAATAGGCTAACACTGCATTTAGGCAAAATTTAGACATTTTGCACTTCATGTCATGCATTAGTAGTATAAATTAGTTTATTTTGGTTTAGTACCAAAGTAGTAAACCTCTTAATTGTGCAATTTGTCAAGGTGGCGAATCCCTTGGCAAGGGCAAAGAAATCGCACCTGAGGAGTAATAGTTGGAGTACCCGAATTTAGTTTTCGGAAACAATGAGTAACCTTACCATCATTTTAATTATCTAAAGTATGTTTTTATTCGGTTTTGGTGAATTTTATGAAAATGAGTTCAAATGGTAAATTTTTATGTTTTGTAAACAAAATGAGTTTGAATGAAAATATTTTATAAATTGTCTTCAAACGAAATAACGATTTTGAAAATAGAGTAATTGGAGACCACTGATATGTTGTAAATTTAAAATTAAATTAATGGCTTATGTTATTGTATTGGCATGACTAGCTGGGCTGTGTTTTTATGAATTGTATGAATTGCTTTATTTTACCTTTGCAGGCTGGGTAGTAATATATTAGCCCTGTCATGCTGTCAAAATTTTATTGTATGGTAGGTTTGACCTGTTGTAGTGGGCTGGGTTCTGTGGACTAGCCTATTAGAGGGGCACGAAATCCTGTTATATTTTTACTCCTGTTGGAGAGGCGAGTAGATTAACTCTTAAGGTATAACTTTTAGAGTTCACTTCACGCGAAACCACCACGTGAAGGGGAACTCGGCCAACGCCAAGGAATGACTATGTTTTCAAAATAAAAACATGACTTTCTAATAGCCTTGGCGGACTCAGTTGGGATATCCCTCGGCCAAGGTATCCCAGATAATTGAGTATGATAATAATTTTTGGCATGAGCCAAGCTTTTTAAGAAATTCATAAGCTATACTCATTAGTTGCTTTAAATAAATTGATTTCATTTGGTTGAAATAAGTTGAAAGATGATAAATTACAGTTTGATGAAATGGTTAAATAGTCTCATTTTACTCGACTTTAGATATTTTAAGTGATGTTTGTTTACTCACTGGGATTTTATAATCTCACCACCCTTCTTTCCACCCATTTCAGGCTCAGAATAGATTGTAGATAACTGATATCAACGAGGATTACAGTTGAACTTGCCACATCCAAAAACTGTAGGTTCATTTCTTTTGATACTTTTGGTCATACGTAGGCCCACGTGTCACTGTAAATTAAATTCTATACTTTGGTTATCTGCATTAAGGTATGTAGGAATTTATTTTGCTTTTACGCTGTAAAAATTATTTATGCAGTGTTCTTAAAATATTGTTTTATGTGAAAATTGAATATTTTATTTAATACTTTTATTTTATTTTAACAGTCATAATTCCATTTTAAACGAATGTTTTAGACATCCAAAATTATTTTTGATTATGAAATATGTGTTTTCCACTTACATACTATATTTTTAACTGATTTTGAGATTTTTGGGATAAATGACCAAAATACCCCTGTGAGACGAAAATTATTATTTTATTTGTTTAAGTTAGAAACAATTTAAAATCTTTTAGAATGTGGTATTTGGCAATAGTTACCCACAGGGGAAATGAGAAGCTGATATTAAAGCCTTGCGGGATTCCAATTGACATTCCGGGCAATGAATGTCGATCGAGACGTCGAGGCGGTTGTCACTGGCTCGATGGGAGTTTTGGGTCATGACAATTAAGTTGGTATCAGAGCTTTTGGTTTTAAAGATTAGAGTTTTTGGGTTTAAAGTTATTTTAAAGTTGTTTTAAAAATTTATAGTGTCAGTGTGGCCCCGAGTTAAGTTAGGTTAGGTTGGATAAAATACATGCATAAGCATATAGAGCCTGAGGTTGCCTAAACTCACTTTGTTCCCTCTTATAGATTATTATGTCTCCTCAACGCTAACAACCACCTCTCAGTAAATCAGCTGGGAGGGAAAGAGGTCGTTTCCAACGTCATCAGTTAGGTGCAATAGAAGAGGAATCGACTGCATCCACCATTCGGGCAGCACCTGCTGCTGAACAGACTGAGACTCCTCCACATCCTCCACCTCTTCTGCCTCTTACTAGTATTCCTGCCATGCCTCTTGAGGTAGTTCAGGCATTGGCAGCCTTCTTTACTGCTATTGCTTGCCAGGCTCAGGCTGGTCAAGCTCTTCCTACAGTTCCTCCAGCTGCTCCTTCAGTACCACCACCCCCACCTCCTGTCCCACCACTAGTGCTGGATGTTTCTGATTCTAAGAAGCTTAAAAAGGCTAGGCAACATAGTTGTGTTTCTTTTATGGGTGAGTCGGACGCAACCGTGGCTAAAGAGGTGGTGCGAATGGCTTTAAGAGCTGAGAAGTTTGCAAATGAAAATAGGAGTCTGCGAGCTAAGTTAGTAAAAAGGAGAAATCTAAGTGTATCTTCTAGTCAGCCACCAAAAAAGGGCAAAGACTCCTCTATTTTAGGAAGTTCACATAGATGCAGAAATTGTGGGAATTATCATGTTGGGCTGTGCAGAAAGCCTGCACGATGTTTTCGTTGTGATCAATCGGGTCACATTAGGAGAGATTGCCCATAGTTAGGACGGGCTACGGTAGCTGCTCCATCTGCACCAGCTCATACAGATATACAGAGGAGAGATTCCTCTGGATTGCAATCGAGACAGGGATGATTTTGACATACCACTAAGGGTAGATTAAATATGTTGAAATTAGTGCTATAATAAAGTACATATGATAGAAAGCTAGTTTGTAAGTTGTAGTTTTCATGATCATGAAATATATAAGGATTATCAATATATGGACATACACTTGGAGTTGTAATTTACAAGTTTGGAGTATTTAAGATATGATTAAATGGAATTAGCATTAGTTAAGGTACATAAATCTTTTAATTAATTTCTATGGAGTATGCGTGATAGTAGAATGGAGGAACATAGTGCAATGATGCTATATGGAGAAATCACTATACAATATGGAAATGGTATTTTCGAGTGGGATTTATTGACTGATGATAAGTGATGAGCAATTTGAGATACATGTAGCTATGAATAAATTTGGAGATTTTTGCTTAAGCAAACTTGTATTAAATGTTATGGTAAAGATATATGAATGTTAGTGGCAAAATAAATACGTTAAATCAATGTTTTGATCGCACACTTGTGATAGAAAGTTAGTCTTGCTAATTATGGTATAGACTCAGAGGGAAGCCACACGATTGTGAATAATTGAGGTAGTAGCTTTAAAGGTGGAAGAGTTGCTAAGATAAAGTGAATTCAAACCATTGCAACGCCACAGTACTGACTATCAAACGCTGTCACGTTAAGAACCCTTAATGGCTAGAAAGCAAGAGTAAATTGAGAGTGGCATGAAGATGAAACTCACGAGTTGAAGAATGGTCATTGGTTTTCATGCTAAGCTTTGTTGTTTGGAGTCTTAAGTGCATTGGGAGGTATTAAGATAAAGATGATGAGTGAAATTGCAGAGTTTTTTTTTTATTGCCTTATATATATTGGCATGTAAGAGAGAAAAGTTAGAGAATTTTTGAGATGGCTACATAAAAATAAATTAACATGTGGAGTGTTAAGATGAATAATATGATGACTGAAGTCAAATCTTAAGAAATAAAGAAGACAAAAGATTAAGTCTTCTTAAAGACTAAAAAGGAAGCGAGCGAAAGGTTAAATGAATGTATAAGATACTGATAAGAGATGTCAATACCAAGTGAGGAAAATATAAATAAAGATTTCAATAATGATATAGCAAATGAGTTTATATAGAATATTGTTATGAGAATATACTGATCTTGTCTTGACCTTGTTGAAAGGAAAGGATTAGTAACAACACAAGTAAACTAGGTGACATGCTAGAAACCCATGGAGATAAATTGAAGCATGAGTAATTGGGCATGCCTTTATGGAAATGATATACTTGGTGTATAAAAGAGTAAATAAGTGATTAAGTGTTTCAAGAATGTTTAAATGCCCTTGAGAAAGAATTATAAGTTATACATGATGAGCATAAGATGCGTGACTTTGAAACTTGCTAAGGAGCCAAATGGCTAAGTTACGGGTTAAATGATCATATGTTGTGAGACATAAATTTAAAATAAATATCCCTAAGGAAATACTCAAGAGAAGTTCTGCCATGGATCTTGTGAAAGCAAGCACTAAGTTATGTAGTTATAAAAAGGAAGCTATAAGCTGAGAGTGGTATAAGTATTAACATTAAAAAGTACTTGAGGAGAATTTAGTTTCAAGTCTTGTAATTTCAAGTACAATTTGTAAATTAGTTAAGGAAGAATGATGTTATATTCATATGAAAGAGTGGAATAAAGGATGATAGAAGTTAACCTTGATAATGAAGTCAGATAATGAAACTTTCTTAATATATTATGGGAATTGGAATTCGAAAATGCTTGAGGCATACATGATTCAAATGAATCTGAGTTTTAAGTGACAAATCAATATCGGAATGCAATAAGGATACAATATATATAGGAGACATGAAGGATAATCGAGGAATAAGGATGACTTTTAGGAATTGTAGTATTGCATAAGATGCAATGATCAAGTCAAGATAAATTTTTGAGATACCAATGGGATTATAAAACATACATGCACAATAGATTATAATTCAATGGAGATGACATTCTGATTCAATGATATATGGTACAAGGAAACTTAAGCATATAATTAGAAATAATAAGAAGAGAATATAAGTATATAAATGATGAGAAACTATGCACAGGCATGATGAGAATTTGTATAAATTATGAAGATTATTCTATTGAATCTTGATTATGGATGGGGATGAACAAAGAGAAATTAGTCTGAAGGCATTTGAAAATAGAGACCCATATACATAATGAGGAATATAGACATTTGAATGTACATGTATATGTATGTGTGGCGTAGTGATATACCCAACTAAAATGAATAATGGTTTTAGTGATTCGAGATTTGAACTCAATATATTTGATGAGTTGTATAGATAAAGTAACGATTAAGAATCTTATCAGAAGACGATTTATGGTGATTTAAGGAATTTTGGAGAAATAGTTAAGGGAATATAATCTATAGTACTTTTAAGCCATATGAGATGGATTAATAGGATTAAGAAGATTGAAATTTCCTAAAGGCAAAGTAAACATGAAGTATGTAGAAATAATTAAAGCCATTAATTTTCCCGAATGCTGAGGATATGTACAGGAATGAGTATGGCGTGTTAATGATGTCGTAAACTACACAATAGTGTATGAGGATAGGATGAATGAATGAAAGTCGAGAAGTTTGATATGGAATGAAGTAATAAGATAGTGATTGGTATACCTAAATAAGAATAAAATGCGATCAAAATTGGTATGATTGAGATGGAGTTATGGTTCAAGCTTAATGATAGTAATAGAAGCATGCTTGGTGTCTCGATATAAGAGATCATAATTGTGAAGGTTATTGTTGAGCTGATTTTAAAGGATAATAATAGACATAAGTTAAGTACTCGAGTTGAATTGGAGGTAAATGAGGTGAACAAATTGAAATTCCCTATAAAGGGGAGGACATAAGAAGTCGAGCATTAGATGAGAAAACAATACCCCCACATTTTCTCTAAGTTTAGTACATGAAATTTTGAGGTCAAAATTTTATTTTAAGGGGGCTAGTGTTGTCAAGTCCGACCTTATAAAATACTTGCCATGTCATTCATATGATTGACAATATGCTTGCATACTTAGAAAGCCCCGAAAGAAAAATCGTTAAAAGACGACAATGTACCAAATGGTACAATTAAGTTAATTTAAGCCTCAAACTAGAGCAAATAGAGAATTTAAAATGAAATTATGAATATTAAAGTCCCAGAATGGTTTAATATGGTGATTTAGAGTTCGAGGATCAATTTGGAGTCAAACCGGAATTTTCACTGTCCAGGGGTAAAATGGTCATTTGCCACCTAAGGACACAATGGGAATTTTTAGAAAAGATTTTTTTGGCACCATTTGACTTATTGGAGAATGATTTGAGTATTGGAGTATAATTTGAGGGTTTGGCAGTGAGAAAGTTTAATTCCGATGATTTCTAGAGTGTAGGGGTAAAATCGTAATTTTACCACTCGCGGATAAAACTTGAGACTTTGAGAGAATTTAGATCAAATTTGACAAATTGGAGAATGGTATGAGTATAAGGGATGAAAAATATGTCTATGGGCAATTTTTCAGTTTTTAGGGCAAAAATGTAATTTTTGACTTTATGGGGGCAAAAGTGTAAATTTAAAAAAATTACTCCACCAAGACTTTGGATAAGTCTAAGAATTTTATTTAAGCTATGGATATGTGGGACAAGTGTATGGTGAAAATTTGGAAACAAATGGATGGCTAGAATTTAAGGAATTAATAAAACAAAAAAAATGAATAAAATAATATTATATTATTTTAGCCTTTTCCAGAATTTTCATCTTTTTCAAGCCGTCCAAACCAGGAGACAAAAGGGGGAAAAGAAATAAGAACCCTAGCTGAAAATTTTGGGGAAAATCAAGAGAAATCAAGCATTAAAAAGGTAAATTTCATTGATTTTCCTTGTGATTTTCACTACCCATGCATTTTTTCTCATTTCCATGCAAAATTAGAAAGTGGGTATGGACACTTATGCTGGCCAAACCTCCATGGATGAGTTTTGAGCTTGAGTTTTGATTGATTTTAATTGAATTAAGTGATTTTAGTTAGGTTTATTGAAATATAGCAAAAATAAGCTAGAGATAATTTTCTCCCATTGAAACCCATTATGCCGAATTTTCTAAAGGAATATTGGCTGCTGATCTTGATGTTTATTTGAGGAATTATGATGAATAATGATGAATTATGAGCCTAGAAAAATAATGAGAATTTTCGGAGCAAAAATATGAATTTTTACTCGCTAAGGGTATTTTCGTAATTTGCTGTTGATACTGATAATTTGCACCACACTGACGGACATTAAGTCAATTTGGGTGCAATTAAGGTATAAAAATTGAAAAAAAATTAATTTAGAGTTTAAACGGACGCGTATATTGATTTATCGGGTAAAAGATCGAAATAGGCTAACACTGCGTTTAGGTAAAATTTAGACATTTTGCACTTCATGTCATGCATTAGTAGTATAAATTAGTTTATTTTGGTTTAGTACCAAAGTAGTAAACCTCTTAATTGTGCAATTTGTCAAGGTGGCGAATCCCTTGGTAAGGGCAAAGAAAGCTCACCCGAGGAGTAATAGTTGGAGTACCCGAATTTAATTTTCAGAAACAGTGAGTAACCTTACCATCATTTTAGTTATCTAAAGTATGTTTTTATTTGGTTTTGGTGAATTTTATGAAAATGAGTTCAAATGGTAAATTTTTATGTTTTGTAAACAAAATGAGTTTGAATGAAAATATGTTATAAATTGTCTTCAAACGAAATAACGATTTTGAAAATAGAGTAATTGAAGACCACTGATATGTTGTAAATTTAAAATTGAATTAATGGCTTATGTTATTGTATTGGCATGATTGGTTGGGCTATGTTTTTATGAATTGTATGAATTGCTTTATTTTACCCTTGCAGGCTGGGTAGTAATATATTAGCCATGTCATGCTGCCAAAATTTTATTGTATGGTGGGTTTGACCTGCTGTAGTGGGCTGGGTTCTGTGGACTAGCCTATTAGAGGGGCACGGAATCCTGTTATATTTTTACCCCGGTTGGAGAGGCGAGTAGGGTAACTCCCGAGGTATAACTTTTAGAGTTCACTTCACGCCAAACCACCACGTGAATGGGAACTCGGCCAACGCCAAGGAATGGCTATGTTTTCAAAATAAAAACATGACTTTCTAATAGCCTTGGCGGACTCAGTTGGGATAGCCCTCGGCCAAGGTATCCCAAATAACTGAGTATGATAATAATTTTTGGCATGAGCCAAGCTTTTTAAGAAATTCATAAGCCATACTCATTACTTGCTTTAAATAAATTGATTTTATTTGGTTGAAATAAGTTGAAAGATGATAAATTACAGTTTGATGAAATGGTTTAATAGTCTCCTTTTACTCGACTTTAGATATTTTGAGTGATGTTTGTTTACTCACTGGGATTTTATAATCTCACCACCCTCATTTCCACCCATTTCAGGCTCAGAATAGATTGTAGATAACTGATATCGGCGAGGATTACAGTTGGACTTGCCACATCCAAAAGCTGTAGGTTCATTTCTTTTGATACTTTTTGTCATTTGTAGGCCCACGTGTCACTGTAAATTAAATTCTATACTTTGGTTATCTGCATTACGGTATGTAGGAATTTATTTTGTTTTTACGCTGTAAAAATTATTTATGCAGTGTTCTTAAAATATTGTTTTATATGAAAATTGAATATTTTATTTAATACTTTTATTTTATTCTAACAGTCATAATTCAATTTTAAACGAATGTTTTAGACATCCAAAATTATTTTTGATTATGAAATATGTGTTTTCCACTTACATACTATATTTTTAACTGATCTTGAGATTTTTGGGATAAATGACCAAAATACCCCTATGAGACGAAAATTATTATTTTATTTGTTCAAGTTGAAAACAGTTTAAAATCTTTTAGAATGTGGTATTTGGCAACAGTTACCCACAGGGGAAATGAGAAGCTGATATTAAAGCCTTACGGGGTTTCGATTGACATTCTGGGTAATGAATGTCGATCAAGACGTCGCGACGGTTGTCACAAGCTCGATGGGAGTTCCGGGTCGTGACAATTTGAATTTCTTGAGAAGTATGACCCCTCATCCTTGTGGGAAGTGATCACAGGGAAGAAAGAAAAATATTCCTCAAAGAGCAATGCAGGGCTTATCACAAGTCCTCAAATAAGGATTTTGCACTATTTTGTTGCTGCTAATCTTCATGGGAGGAGTTGAAGCTTAAGCTACATTAGCCTTCAAGATTTATGGCTAGTGGAGCATACTGCTAGTGGTGTTGCACTTAATCTAGGAAGGTTCATGATTGAAAGAATGAGGGGTGCATGAAGATTAGAGAAGATCAACTTGCCTTATGGAAATATCAACACTTCTCTAGTGCAGAAGAAAGGAATTTGGAGTTCTAGATATGAGGCAGACAAGGTCAAAACTAGAAACCAAGCCATTTATCTAGGAAGCTTACCTAAAATGGGGTACAAAGTTTGTCACGACCCGGAACTCCCATCGAGCCTGTGACAACCGCCGCGACGTCTCAATCGACATTCATTACTCGGAATGTCAACCGAAACCCCGCAAGGCTTTACTATCAGCTTCTCATTTCCCCTGTGGGTAACTGTTTCCAAATACCACATTCTAAAAGATTTTAAACTGTTTCCAACTTAAACAAATAAAATAATAATTTTCGTCTCACAGGGGTATTTTTTTCATTTATCCCAAAAATCTCAAAAAATCATCTAAAAATATAGTATGTAAGTGGAAAACACATATTTCATAATCAAAAATAATTTTGGATGTCTAAAACATTCGTTTAAAATGGAATTATGACTGTTATAATAAAATAAAAATATTAAATAAAATATTCAATTTTCACATAACACGATATTTTAAGAACACTGCATAAATAATTTTTATAGCGTAAAAGCAAAATAAATTCTTACATACCGTAATACAGATAACTAAAGTATAGAATTTAATTTACAGTGACACGTGGGCCCACGAATGACCAAAATTATCAAAAGAAATGAACCTACAGTCTTTGGATGTGGCAAGTTCAACTGTAATCCTCGCCGATATCAGTTATCTACAATCTATTTTGAGCCTGAAATGGGTGAAAATGAGGGTGGTGAGATTATAAAATCCCAGTGAGTAAACAAACATCACTCAAAATATCTAAAGTCGAGTAAAAGGAGACTATTAAAACATTTCATCAAACTGTGATTTATCATCCTTCAACTTATTTCAACCAAATGAAATCAATTTATTTAAAGCAAGTAATCAGTATGGCTTATGAATTTCTTAAAAAGCTTGGCTCATGCCAAAAATTATTATCATACTCAGTTATCTGGGATACCTTGGCCGAGGGCTATCCCAACTGAGTCCGCCAAGGCTATTAGAAAGTCATGTTTTTATTTTGAAAACATAGCCATTCCTTGGCGTTGGCCGAGTTCCCCTTCACATGGTGGTTTGACGTGAAGTGAACTCTAAAAGTTATACCTAGGGAGTTACCCTACTTGCCTCTCTAACCGAGGTAAAAATATAACATGATTCTGTGCCCCTCTAATAGGCTAGTCCACAGAACCCAGCCCACTGCAGCAGGTCAAACCCACCATACAATAAAATTTTGACAGCATGACAGGGCTAATATATTACTACCCAGCCTGCAAGGGTAAAATAAAGCAATTCATACAATTCATAAAAAACACAGCCCAGCTAGTCATGCCAATACAATAACATAAGCCATTAATTCAATATTAAATTTACAACATATCAGTGGTCTCCAATTACTCTATTTTCAAAATCGTTATTTCGTTTCAAGACAATTTATAAAAAATTTACCATTTGAACTCATTTTCATAAAATTCACCAAAATCGAATAAAAACATACTTTACACAATTAAAATGATGGTAAGGTTACTCACCGTGTCTAGAGTGGGGATTTTCGAAATACTCAGACTATTGATCCTCGGGTGCAATTCTCTTGCCTTTATCGGAGGACTCACCACCTTGACAGTACAAAATTGAGAAATTCACCACATCGGTGCTAAATTGAAATTAAACTAATTTAGAGTACTAATGCTTGATATGGAATGCAAAAATGTCTAAATTTTTGCCTAAATGCGGTGTTAGCCTATTTCGATCTTTTACCCGATAAATCGATATACACGTCCGTTTAAACTCCAAATTAATTTTTTTCAGTTTCTATACCTAAATTGCACCCAAATTGACTTAATGTCCCTCAGTGTGGTGCAAATTATCAGTCCCGATAGTAAATTACGAAAATACCCCTAGTGGGTAAAAATTTGTATTTTTGCTCCGAAAATTCCCATTATTTTGGTAGGCTCATAATTCATCATTATTTATCATAATTCCTCAAATAAACATCAAGATCAGCAGCCAATATTCCCCTAGAAAATTCAGCATAATGGGTTTCAATGGTAGAAAATTATATCTCTAGCTTATTTTTGCTATATTTCAATATAACTTAACTAAAATCACTTAATTCAATTAAAATCAACCAAAAATCAAGCTCAAAACTCATCCATGGAGGTTTGGCCAGCATGGGTGTCCATACCCACTTTCTAATTTTGCATGGAAATGAGAAAAAAATGCATGGGTAGTGAAAATCACAAGGAAAATCAATGAAATTTGCCTTTTCAATGCTTGATTTCTTGATTTCTCTTGATTTTCCCCAAATTTTCAGGTAGGGTTCTTATTTGTTATTTCCCCCCTTTTCTCCCCTGGTTTGGACAGCTGAAGAAGATCAGAATTCTGGAATTTTTACCTTTTTAAAGGCTAAAATAATATAATATTATTTTATTCATTTTTTTAATGTTTTATTAATTCCTTAAATTCTAGCCATCCATTTGTTTCCAAATTTTCACCATACACTTGTCCCACATATCCATAGCTTAGATACAATTCTCAGACTTATCCAAAGTCTTGGTGGAGTAATTTTTGAAATTTACACTTTTGCCCCTGTAAAAGTCAAAAATTATATTTTTGCCCCAAAAATTGAAAAATTGCCCATAGACATATTTTTCATCCCTTATACTCATACCATTCTCCAATTTGTCAAATTTGATCTAAATTCTCTCAAAATCTCAAATTTTTTTCGCAGGTGGTAAAATTACGATTTTGCCCCTACACTCTAAAAATCACTGAAATTAAACTTTTTCACTGCCAAACCCTCAAATTATACTCCAATACTCAAATCATACTCCAATAAGTCAAATGGGGCCAAAAGAATTCTTTTCTCAAAATTCCCATTGTGTTCTTGGGTGGCAAATGACCATTTTGCCCCTAGACAGTAAAAATTCCGGTTTGACTCCAAATTGATCCTCGAACTCCAAATCACCATATTAAACCATTCTAGGACTTTAATATTCTTAATTTCCTTTTAAATTCTCTATTTGATCTAGTTCGAGGCTTAAATTAACTTAATTGTACCATTTGGTACATTGTCGTCTTTTAACGATTTTTCTTTCGGGGCTTTCCAAGTATGCAAGCATATTGTCAATCATATGAATGACATGGAAAGTATTTTATAAGGTCGGGCTTGACAACACTACCCCCCTTAAAATAAAATTTTGACCTCAAAATTTCATGTACTGAACTTAGAGAAAATGTGGGGGTATTGTTTTCTCATCTAATGCTCGACTTCTTATGTCCTCCCCTTTATAGGGAATTTCTATTTGTTCACCTCATTTACCTCCAATTCAACTCAAGTACTTTGCTTATGTCTATTATTATCCTTTAAAATCAGATCAACAATAACCTTCACAATTATGATCTCTTATATCGAGACACCAAGCATGCTTCTATTACTATCATTAAGCTTGAACCATAACTCCAACTCAATCATACCAATTTCGATCGCATTTTATTCTTATTTAGGTATACCAATCACTATCTTATTACTTCATTCCATATCAAACTTCTCGACTTTCATTCATTCATCCTATCCTCATACACTATTGTGTAGTTTACAATATCATTAACACGCCATACTCATTCCTGTACATATCCTCAGCGTTCGGGAAAATTAATGACTTTAATTATTTCTACATATTTCATGTTTACTTTGCATTTAGGAAATTTCAATCTTCTTAATCCTATTAATCCATCTCATATGGCTTAATCGTACTATAGATTATATTCCCTTAACTATTTCTCCAAAATTCCTTAGGTCACCATAAATCGTCTTTTGATAAGATTCTTAATCATTACATTATCTATACAACTCATCAAATTTATTGAGTTCAAATCTCGAACCACTACAACCATTATTCATTTTAGTTGGGTACATTACTACTCCACACATACATATACATGTACATTCAAATGTCTATATTCCTCATTATATATACGAGTCTCTATTTTCAAATGCCTTTAGACTAATTTCTCTTAATTCATTCCCATCCACAATCAAGATTCAATAGAATAATCTTCATAATTCATACAAATATTCTCATCATGTTTGTGCATAGTTCCTCATCATTTATATACTTATATTCTCTTCTTATCATTTCCAATTATATGCTTAAGTTTCCTTGTACTGTATATCATTGCATCACAATGTCATCTCCATTGAATTATAATCTATTATGCGTGTATGTTTTATAATCCCATTGGTATCTCAAAAAATTTATCTTGACTTGATCATTGCATCTTATGTAATACTACAATTCCTAAAAGTCATCCTTCTTCCTCGATTATCCTTCATGTCTCCTATATATTGTATCCTTATTGCATTTCGATATTGATTTGTCACTTAAAACTCAGATTCATTTGAATCATGTATGCCTCACGCATTTTCGAATTCCAATTCCCATAATATATTAAGAAAGTTTCATTATCTGACTTCATTATCAGGGTTAACTTCTATCATCCTTTATTCCACTCTTTCATATGAATATAACATCATTCTTCCTTAACTAATTTACAAATTGTACTTGAAATTACAAGACTTGAAACTAAATTCTCCTCAAGTACTTTTTAATGTTAATACTTATACCACTCTTAGCTTATAGCTTCCTTTTTATAACTACATAACTTAGTGCTTGCTTTCACAAGATCCATGGGAGAACTTCTCTTGAGTATTTCCTTAGGGATATTTATTTTAAATTTATGTCTCACAACATATGATCATTTAACCCATAACTTAGCCATTTGGCTCCTTAGCAAGTTTCAAAGTCACGCATCTTATGCTCAACATGTATAACTTATAATTCTTTCTCAAGGGCGTTTAAACATTCTTGAAACACTTAATCACTTATTTACTCTTTTATACACCAAGTATATCATTTCCATAAAGGCATGCCCAACTACTCATGCTTTAATTTATCTCCATGGGTTTCTAGCATGTCACCTAGTTTACTTGTGTTGTTACTAATCCTTTCCTTTCAACAAGGTCGAGACAAGATCAGTATATTCTCATAACAATATTCTATATAAACTCATTTGCTATATCATTATTGAAATCTTTATTTACATTTTCCTCACTTGGTATTGACATCTCTTATCAGTATCTCACACATTCATCTAACCTTTCGCTCGCTTCCTCTTTAGTCTTTAACAAGACTTAATCTCTTGTCTTTTTTATTTCTTAAGATTTGACTTCAGTCATCATATTATTCATCTTAACACTCCACATGTTAATTTATTTTTATGTAGCCATCTCATAAATTCTCTAACTTTTCTTTCTCTTACATGCCAATATATATAAGGCAATAAAAAAATAAACTGTGCAATTTCACTCATCATCTTTATCTTAATACCTCCCAATGCACTTAAGACTCCAAACAACAAAGCTTAGCATGAAAACCAATGACCATTCGTCAACTCGTGTGTTTCATCTTCATGCCACTCTCAATTTGCTCTTGCTTTCTAACCATTAGGGGTTCTTAACGTGACATCATTTAATAGTCAGAACTGTGGCGTTGCAAAGGTTTGAATTCACTTTATCTTAGCAACTCTTCCACCTTTAAAGCTACTACCTCAATTATTCACAATCGTGTGGCTTCCCTTCGAGTCTATACCACAATTAGCAAGACTAACTTTCTATCACAAGTGTACGATCAAAACATTGATTTAACGTATTTATTTTGCCATTAACAGTCATATATCTTTACCATAACATTTAATACAAGTTTGCTTAAGCAAAAATCTCCAAATTTATTCATAGCTACATATATCTCAAATTGCTCATCACTTATCATCAGTCAATAAATCCCACTCGAAAATACCCTTTCCATATTGTATAGTGATTTCACTATATAGCATCACTGCACTATGTTCCTCCATTTTACTATCACGCATACTCCATAGAAATTAATTAAAAGATTTACGTACCTTAACTAATGCTAATTCCATTTAATCATATCTTAAACACTTCCAACTTGTAAATTACAACTCCAAATGTATGTCCATATATTGATAATCTTTATATATTTCATGATCATGAAAACTACAACTTACAAACTAGCTTTCTATCATATGTACTTTATTAGAGCACTAATTTCAACATATTTAATCTACCCTTGGTGGTATGTCAAAATCATCCCTGTCTCGGTTGCAATCTAGAGGAATCTCTCCTCTGCATATTCGTATGAGCTAGTGGAGATGGAGCAGCTACCATAGCTCGTCCTAACTGTGGGCAATCTCTCCTAATGTGACTCGGTTGATCACAACGAAAACATCGTGCAGGCCCTCTGCACGGCCCAACATGATAATTCCCACAATTTCTGCATCTACGTGAACTTCCTGAAACAGAGGAGTCTTTGCCCCTTTTTGGTGGCTGACTAGAAGATACACTCAGATTTATTCTTTTTGCTAACTCAGCTCGTAGACTCCTATTTTCATTCGCAAGTTTCTCAGCTCTTAAAGCCATTCGCACCACCTCTTTAGCCACGGTTGCATCCGACTCACCCATAAAAGAAACACAACTATGTTGCCTAGCCTCTTTAAGCTTCTTAGAATCAGAAACATCCAACACTGGTGGTGGGACAGGAGGTGGGGATGGTGGTACTGAAGGAGCAGCTAGAGGAACTGTAGGAAGAGCTTGACCAGCCTGAGCCTGGCCAGCAATAGCAGTAACGAAGGCTGCTAATGCCTGAACTACCTCAAGAGGCATAGCAGGAATACTAGTAAGTGGCAGAGGAGGTGGAGGATGTGGAGGAGTCTCGGTCTGTTCAGCAGCAGGTGCTGCCCGAATGATGGATGCAGTCGATTCCTCCTCTATTGCACCTAACTGACGACGTTGGAAATGACCTCTTCCCTTCCCAGCTGATCTAGTGAAAGGTGGTTGTTCGCGTCGAGGAGACATAATAATCTATAAGAGGGAACAAAGTGAGTTTAGGCAACCTCAGGCTCTATATGCTTATGCATGTATTTTATTCAACCTAACCTAACTTAACTCAGGGCCACACTGACACTGTAAATTTTTAAAACAGCTTTAAAATAACTTTAAACCCAAAACTCAAATCTTTAAAACCAACAACTCTGATACCAACTTAATTGTCACGACCCGGAACTCCCATCGAGCCCGTGACAACCGCCGCGACGTCTCAATCGACATTCATTACTCGGAATGTCAACCGAAACCCCGCAAGGCTTTACTATCAGCTTCTCATTTCCCCTGTGGGTAACTGTTTCCAAATACCACATTCTAAAAGATTTTAAACTGTTTCCAACTTAAACAAATAAAATAATAATTTTCGTCTCACAGGGGTATTTTTTTCATTTATCCCAAAAATCTCAAAAAATCATCTAAAAATATAGTATGTAAGTGGAAAACACATATTTCATAATCAAAAATAATTTTGGATGTCTAAAACATTCGTTTAAAATAGAATTATGACTGTTATAATAAAATAAAAATATTAAATAAAATATTCAATTTTCACATAACACAATATTTTAAGAACACTGCATAAATAATTTTTATAGCGTAAAAGCAAAATAAATTCTTACATACCGTAATACAGATAACCAAAGTATAGAATTTAATTTACAGTGACACGTAGGCCCACGAATGACCAAAAGTATCAAAAGAAATGAACCTACAGTCTTTGGATGTGGCAAGTTCAACTGTAATCCTCGCCGATATCAGTTATCTACAATCTATTTTGAGCCTGAAATGGGTGAAAATGATGGTGGTGAGATTATAAAATCCCCGTGAGTAAACAAACATCACTCAAAATATCTAAAGTCGAGTAAAAGGAGACTATTAAAACATTTCATCAAACTGTGATTTATCATCCTTCAACTTATTTCAACCAAATGAAATCAATTTATTTAAAGCAAGTAATCAGTATGGCTTATGAATTTCTTAAAAAGCTTGGCTCATGCCAAAAATTATTATCATACTCAGTTATCTGGGATACCTTGGCCGAGGGCTATCCCAACTGAGTCCGCCAAGGCTATTAGAAAGTCATTTTTTTATTTTGAAAACATAGCCATTCCTTGGCGTTGGCCGAGTTCCCCTTCACGTGGTGGTTTGGCATGAAGTGAACTCTAAAAGTTATACCTTGGGAGTTACCCTAGTCGCCTCTCCAATCGAGGTAAAAATATAACAGGATTCTGTGCCCCTCTAATAGGCTAGTCCACAGAACCCAGCCCACTGCAGCAGGTCAAACCCACCATACAATAAAATTTTGACAGCATGACAGGGCTAATATATTACTACCCAGCCCGCAAGGGTAAAATAAAGCAATTCATACAATTCATAAAAAACACAGCCTAGCCAATCATGCCAATAGAATAACATAAGCCATTAATTCAATTTTAAATTTACAACATATCAGTGGTCTCCAATTACTCTATTTTCAAAATCGTTATTTCGTTTCAAGACAATTTATAAAAAATTTACCATTTGAACTCATTTTCATAAAATTCACCAAAATCGAATAAAAACATACTTTAGATAATTAAAATGATGGTAAGGTTACTCACCGTGTCTAGAGTGGGGATTTTCGAAATACTCAGACTATTGATCCTCGGGTGCAATTCCCTTGCCTTTATCGGAGGACTCACCACCTTGACAGTACAAAATCGAGAAATTCACCACATTGGTACTAAATTGAAATTAAACTAATTTAGACTACTAATGCTTGATATGGAATGCAAAAATGTCTATATTTTTGCCTAAATACGGTGTTAGCCTATTTCGATCTTTTACCCGATAAATCGATATACGCATCCGTTTAAACTCCAAATTAATTTTTTTCAGTTTCTATACCTCAATTGCACCCAAATTGACTTAATGTCCCTCAGTGTGGTGCAAATTATCAGTCCCGATAACAAATTACGAAAATACCCCTAGTGGGTAAAATTTTGTATTTTTACTCTGAAAATTCCCATTATTTTTCTAAGCTCATAATTCATCATTATTCATCATAATTCCTCAAATAAACATCAAGATCAGCAGCCAATATTCCCCTAGAAAATTCAGCATAATGGGTTTCAATGGGAGAAAATTATATCTCTAGCTTATTTTTGCTATATTTCAATATAACTTAACTAAAATCACTTAATTCAATTAAAATCAACCAAAAATCAAGCTCGAAACTCATCCATGGAGGTTTGGCCAGCATGGGTGTCTATACCCACTTTCTAATTTTGCATGGAAATGAGAAAAAAATGCATGGGTAGTGAAAATCACAAGGAAAATCAATGAAATTTACCTTTTCAATGCTTGATTTCTTGATTTCTCTTGATTTTCCCCAAATTTTCAGGTAGGGTTCTTATTTGTTATTTTCCCCCTTTTCTCCACTGGTTTGGACAGCTGAAGAAGATGAGAATTCTGGAATTTTTACCTTTTTAAAGGCTAAAATAATATAATATTCTTTTATTCATTTTTTTAATGTTTTATTAATTCCTTAAATTCTAGCCATCCATTTGTTTCCAAATTTTCACCATACACTTGTCCCACATATCCACAGCTTAGATACAATTCTCAGACTTATCCAAAGTCTTGGTGGAGTAATTTTTGAAATTTACACTTTTGCCCCCGTAAAAGTCAAAAATTACATTTTTGCCCCAAAAATTGAAAAATTGCCCATAGACATATTTTTCATCCCTTATACTAATACCATTCTCCAATTTGTAAAATTTGATCTAAATTCTTTCAAAATCTCAAATTTTTTTCGCATTTGGTAAAATTACGATTTTGCCCCTACACTCTAAAAATTACTGAAATTAAACTTTTTCACTGCCAAACCCTCAAATTATACTCCAATACTCAAATCATACTCCAATAAGTTAAATGGGGCCAAAAAAATTCTTTTCTAAAAATTCCTATTGTGTCCTTGGGTGGCAAATGACCATTTTGCCCCTAGACAGTAAAAATTCCGGTTTGACTCCAAATTGATCCTCGAACTCCAAATCACCATATTAAACCGTTCTGGGACTTTAATATTCTTAATTTCCTTTTAAATTCTCTATTTGATCTAGTTCGAGGCTTAAATTAACTTAATTGTACCATTTGGTACATTGTCGTCTTTTAACGATTTTTCTTTCGGGGCTTTCCAAGTATGCAAGCATATTGTCAATCATATGAATGACATGGAAAGTATTTTATAAGGTCGGGCTTGACAAAGTTGATAGAGAAAGATACATTAAAACCCCTAAGGCTGGTCTAGGGAAGGAATCCTCCTTACTTGCTCAACTAAAGGCAGCACCATCTCGATTCTCAAATGAGGTAATTTTTAATCTGCTAATGAGAATTGATGGGAAGCTCGCTGATCAAAGGGCAAGAAGTCAAAAAATAGAAGAAAGGTTAACTAAAATGGAAAGCAAAATAAAAGGAAAAGAAAAAGTGCCATCTAAACCAGCTGCTGTAGACAGCTCTGCAACTCTTAGTTTGGCTTTAGCAAGACAAGAAGCTAAGGTGCAAACTGAAGGTCATGAGCCTGAGGTGGAACAACCGAGAAAATCCCCCTCACTTGAGCCTCAAGACAAGGATGAATCTGATCAAGGTATCGAGGTGCTTGGATCATTTAATGAAAATCCTCCCTCTGAACCCCAACCTCAACTATCTCCTCCACATTCTGAAAATGTGTCAATCATGGGACTTTTCCATCAAATGGTTCAAGAGGAGCAAGCTAAGAAAGAGGTAGCTAAGGGAAAAGCTCACTAAACAGCATTTGCATCAACTTCTACTGCAGAAGGGCAATCAGGGAAAGAAAAAGAAAAAGTTGCTGAAGAACCATAGAAAAAGTCCAAACCACTAGGCATGCGCAAGAAAACAATGGCAACTAAAACAAAGTTCATCAAAATGAGGAAATCATCCAGATTGGTTGAGAAAACCAAGCCAGCACCAATCTCATCTCCTCAACACTCTATCGAGATCTCATATCCTGAACAGTTCCTTAAAAAATCACCACCTCAACCCTCTCCTCAACCAGAATCCTCTCCTCAACCCCTCAATGTCCAATACTACACTGATGATGAGTCCCCTCCCTCATCCTCCTCAAAAGATGGTTAAGGATTGATGATGAAAAAAAGCGGGAGAAGTATGGCAGGAACCTTAGGGAGAATTTAGGGGAGATAGGAAGTAGAAACTACCTAGGGGTAGTAACAAAGTTTAGGAACATTAACTGTTAATTTGTGTTAATCTGCTGTTTCTGCCATGATGGCAATTGAACACTTAAATTTAACTCTGTTATTTATGCTTTTATGTGTGAAATAGGATGTTAATGTGTTTATGTTACTTAGTTGTTGATAATTAAATATCTGATGATGTCTTACTATCCATGGTATTTTAACTGTTGTTGATAAAAATCTGGTGCTGTACTGATATTGAGAAATGATGCCGATGATTGACTTTTGTCATGATTTCATAAATGGAAAATGTTTGTAGATATATATATGGATGCAAACTATACTACATCTGATGAATAATTATTGGCAAAGATAAAATCTGGAAACCATATATTGTTGGCAAACACTACTGAAATATAGATGAAAATCTGTCAACATTCATCTGTTGTAAATCACTTTATATTTTTGCATATATTCCCTGAATGTATATTGTCATTTTCTATATGACATGAATAAAATTTGTTCGAATGAATAAGAAAAGTATGCACACACTATGGGAGAAAACATATTTAGGGGGAGCAATCCCCATTTTCTGCAAAATCAAAAAGAATAAAAGGACACTGTGCTATTAATCAAGGAATGTTTTGTCATCATAAAAAAGAGGGAGATTGTTAGCTCCATTAGTTTTTGATGATAATAAAACATTCCCATTCATTTGTGTCTAATATTTCTACTTGAGTGTGCAGGACAAAATTGTATGCAAATAAATAATCAATCATTAAAATGCACATATCAAAAAGCATAGAAACAAGGAAGTCACAACTGAACAACAAGACAAAAGTCTCTTAGTTGATTAATGAAGAGTTAGTCAGCTAAGATTTAAATCGAAGGTTCTCTGGCTGAAGAATATAGAGAAACAGAACCAACTTAGTCGACCAAGGAATGAGTTAGTCAACTAAGTGCACACTGCCAGAACTGCCAGAAACTAGGAACAGAAGATAGAGACGACTTAGTCGACTAAGAGCATTTTGCCTGCAAGTTTGAACTTTGCATCAAAAGATAGATTAACGGCTAGAACCAACTCCCAACTATTTCCAATAAGCAGAAAACTATCAAACTGCCATCAGAGTTGTTTCTCCAAGTATAAAAGAGGGTTCCAACAGCTAGAAAAGAAAAAAGGCTTCCAAGAACACACAAAAGAGCTGAAAAATCAAAAAACATCCTCTGCACTTCACTGCACTTAACGCCCATCCTTGTAATTGTATTTTGCACTTCAACTTGTACCACTTAGATCAACAATGTGATCATAGGTACAATTCTTTTTCATTTCTCTTTATGTTCTTAGAGTGAAAGGGTCATTCTAAGGGGTTCAATCAAGCTAGGATTGCTTGTTGATGTTAAGGTTCTAACTTAGCCTTGAAAAGTTAGATGTTGGGTTATAATTGAGCCCGGGAAAAACTATTGTGAAAGGTTTTGGCTAAGCCTAGTAAAAGCCATTGTTAAGCTTGGTGAAAGCTTGTGAATTTCACCGGTTCATAGTGGAGTAGTTTGAAAATTCCTTGGTTGGATAATTAAGGTAGTGGATGTAGGTCTTGGACCGAAACACTCTAAATTCCTGCGCATTATCTACTCTGTTTTTATTTTCATTGCTTTTCAAATTAGTTCCTTATCTTGCCAAGAGCCAAAAAGTGTTATTTACCCCCCCCCCCCTCTAGCACATTTATTTGGGACAAACAAATAGACTGTACATTGAAAGGTTGTCAAAGAGCCCTTTGACTCTCCAAATAATTGGGTGGTCGTGATACATTACTAGATGCCAATCTTGGTCTATGGAAATGATTATAAATTAATTGATTGAAATTTATATTAATCAATTAAGTCATTAATTAATTCCATTGCCAACATGTTGGGAACCTAATGGGTCACAACAATGATTGCATTTGAATTAACTTGGGAGTGTGACGATTTAAGTTAGAATTAAGTTAGTCAACTAAGTGCACACTGCCAGAACTGCCAGAAACTAGGAACAGAAGATAGAGACGACTTAGTCGACTAAGAGCATTTTGCCTGCAAGTTTGAACTTTGCATCAAAAGATAGATTAACGGCTAGAACCAACTCCCAACTATTTCCAATAAGCAGAAAACTATCAAACTGCCATCAGAGTTGTTTCTCCAAGTATAAAAGAGGGTTCCAACAGCTAGAAAAGAAAAAAGGCTTCCAAGAACACACAAAAGAGCTGAAAAATCAAAAAACATCCTCTGCACTTCACTGCACTTAACGCCCATCCTTGTAATTGTATTTTGCACTTCAACTTGTACCACTTAGATCAACAATGTGATCATAGGTACAATTCTTTTTCATTTCTCGTTATGTTCTTAGAGTGAAAGGGTCATTCTAAGGGGTTCAATCAAGCTAGGATTGCTTGTTGATGTTAAGGTTCTAACTTAGCCTTGAAAAGTTAGATGTTGGGTTATAATTGAGCCCGGGAAAAACTATTGTGAAAGGTTTTGGCTAAGCCTAGTAAAAGCCATTGTTAAGCTTGGTGAAAGCTTGTGAATTTCACCGGTTCATAGTGGAGTAGTTTGAAAATTCCTTGGTTGGATAATTAAGGTAGTGGATGTAGGTCTTGGACCGAAACACTCTAAATTCCTGCGCATTATCTACTCTGTTTTTATTTTCATTGCTTTTCAAATTAGTTCCTTATCTTGCCAAGAGCCAAAAAGTGTTATTTACCCCCCCCCCCCTCTAGCACATTTATTTGGGACAAACAAATAGACTGTACATTGAAAGGTTGTCAAAGAGCCCTTTGACTCTCCAAATAATTGGGTGGTCGTGATACATTACTAGATGCCAATCTTGGTCTATGGAAATGATTATAAATTAATTGATTGAAATTTATATTAATCAATTAAGTCATTAATTAATTCCATTGCCAACATGTTGGGAACCTAATGGGTCACAACAATGATTGCATTTGAATTAACTTGGGAGTGTGACGATTTAAGTTAGACTTAAATCACATGCTAGGTAATTAACTTCTATAAACTTAATTAAAAGAGTTTAATTAAGTTTTTGACATAATTATAAATAGTTATAATTATAAGGCTTTGATTGCAAAATATAAAGGAAATTAATTTTGATTTTAATTTTCAAGGACATAATTAAAAGAGTTTAATTAAGTAATGGGCCAAATATTATAATGTGTTATAATATTGAGGGCTTAATTGCAAAATTGAAGTTATTTTAACCTAACTATATAAGTCACCTTTTAACTATTTTTCATATGAGAGTTTTTCATAATTGAAGAAAATGTACTTTTTGTCAGAAAAAGAAAAATGTTTTCTTTCATTGCCACCACTCCCTTTGGGTCACGACCCGGTACTCCACTTGAGCCTGTGACAACTGCCGTGACGTCTCGATCGACACTCATTACCCCAAATGTCAACCGAAACCCCGCAAGGCTTTAATGTCAGCTTCTCATTTCCCCTGTGAGTAACTGTTGCCAAATACCACGTTCTAAAAGATTTTAAACTGTTTCCAACTTAAAATAAATAAAATAATAACTTTCGTCTCACAGGGGTATTTTGGTCATTTTTTCTAAAAAATTTGAAACCAGCTAAAATGTAATTTACAAGTACAAAACACATAATTCATAATCAAAATGAGTTTAAAAGTCTAAAATCTTCATTTAAAACGAAATTATGATTAATTGGACATAATAAGAAAATAAAAGAAATATTAAGTAAAATATTTGATTTTTTTATAAAACAATATTTTTAAAACACTGCGTAAATAATTTTTATAGTGTCAAAGCAAAATAAATTCCTACATACAGTAGTATAGATATCTAGAGTACGAAATTTAATTTACAATAACTAGTGGACCCCCGAATAACCAAGAGTAAAGAGGACTGTGAACCTACGGTTTAGAGAATGCAAATCCCACAGTAGTCCTCGATGAGATCAGCTATCTACAGTTTAATCTGAGCCTGAAATGGATGAAAAAGAGGGTGGTGAGATTACAAAATCCCAGTGAGTAAACAGACATCATCATAAACATCTAGAGTTGAGTACATGGAGACAATAAAATAAATCATCGTAAACCGAGTCAAAGCATTAGAACACATTTCATTCAAATTACGTAAAAAGGCTTATGAATCTCATTAAAACTAGGCTTATGCCATAAATCCATCCTCGGGGACACTTTGGCAGAGGCATCCTACCGAGACCGCCAAGGTTATTAAAAATTCACATTTCACATAAAACACATTTTTCGTTGGACATCATAGCCATTCCTTAGCGTTGGCTGAGTTCACCCTCACGTGGTGGTTTAGCGTGAAGTGAACCCTAAACTTTACCCTAGGAGATACCTTATGTGCCTCTCCGATCGAGGTAAGAATATAATGGGGTTTATTGTGCCCCTCTAAAAGGTTGATCCACAGAAACCCCCTACTACAGTTATTAATTAATATATAATCCACCATACAATAAATTCAATAACATGATATGACAATTTTTGTAATTCGCAGTCTTTCAAGGCAACCAAACAATTCGTATTTCAATACAATTGCCAACTAGCCAATCATGTCCGATTTATCATAAGCCAATCAATTTAAACAATCGAATTGCAACAATTTACAGTCTCCGTGTACACTATTTTCAACATCATTATTAATTTCAAAACAATTTATAAATTAATTTCATTGAAACACATTTACTCATAAAACATGAAAATTTACCCTTTTTAAATCTATTTTTCCATAGAATTCATGAAGTCATCTAAAAACCACCCTAGATAATTAAAATGACAGTAAGTTTACTCACAATGTCTAGAGTGCAGATTCTTGAAATACTAAGACTACTGGTCCTCGGGTGCAATTTCCTTGCCTTTATCGGAGGACTCACCACCTTGACATAGTACAAAATCGAGAAACTTACTACATGGGTACTAAATTGAAATTAAACTAATTTAGACTACTAATGCATGATATGGAATGCAAAAATTGTCAAACCCTTCTTTGTAAAATAATTATAATGTCATTCACATGCTCGATAGAATGTTTGTATATTTAGGAAGTTCGAAAAATCGTTAAAAGACGATATTGCCCCTAATGGTATCATTAAGTCGATTAAGCCTCGAACTAGTTCAAATAGGAATTTTAAGGTGAAATTAAGAGTTTCACAGTTCAGGGATGACTCAAAATGGTAATTAGGAGTTCGAGAATCAATTCGGAGTCAAATCAGAATTTTCACTATCTAGGGGTAAAATTGTAATTTTTCCACTTGCGGACAAAATTTG